>NC_059078.1:68763697-71263697 GCF_020497125.1 Mauremys mutica
AAATAACTAATGATATTGATAGTGAAATGACCATTTTTAGGTTTTATTGTTAACACTCCATTGCAGTGACTGGGATAGTTCACCCCTGTGAGAGCTATTGCTTCAGGCTTTCCACAGACTTATAGTATGTCTACGCTGCAGTCAGAGGGGTGACTGCAGCACATGTAGACATAATGTACAAGCTCACTTGGGACCTGAGAGATGTCCTCGGGCAGCTAGCCTGTGCCACTACTCGTGTTGCTGTGGCTTCACTCCTCTTGTTGTTTGAGGTCGCTAGGTGAAAGCTAGCTGGGGTATGTCTACTTGTGCTGCAGTTACACTTCCTGATTGCTGATTCACAGCAACAGAAAAGGCATGCTTTTAACCCGATGGACACAAAGCACCAGTACATCTACCTTGATGTAGGTAGGCAAGGTCAGTCCCATACCTCCAAGCTAGGGTTTACTTGGACTAACTACATCAAGGTAAAGACGACCAGTGCCTGGTCTCCTCTAGGATTTTACATCTCATTATAACCCAGCCCTTTTTTCCAGTGAAGACAAAGCTTCAAGGGGGTTGTCTCCAAAGTAATTGACTGCAAATTAACTTGAGGTACATAACATTCGTAGAAGTTAGCGAGGAAACTCCTCATGTTTGTCCAAGGCTACTGTCATTTGGTTATTACTATACTTCAGCAACAGTCCAAAAGAATCTATCTCACAGTAGCTATTGTGGTGTCTTGGATGATCACGGTGGAATATGCTGTACTGTGCCTTGTTCCTACCTTATAACCTCCAAACAAGAGGTTCCTACCAGCTGGGATTCTTCCTCTTCCTGCACAGCTGCTTAGGGAAGGAGAATGAGGTGGGATTGTAAACTGCAAAATAATCAGCCAGGCTACCCAGCGGGAAGGTTGGAGATACCTTCAGAGCAGAGAGAAGTTTGTGACAATGGCTTTAACACAGAGTACTCCATGTCTGGTCACAACTTTCCTGTTTATTGCTAATAGCAATTTGTTTTGTTGTAAATATTGCCCTCTGAGTGTCCTGAGGAACAGGGAGCCTCACACAGGAATATGACTGGCCTCTGGTTTGCTGTTCTACTTGCTGATCACCATTCTCCCTGCTTTCTGCATTTGTTAAGCCCATCTCAGAAGACCTCAACATGCAGTGCAACTTCAATACTGGACTCATTTTACCCATCACTGAAAGACAGTGACATCTTAGGTAGAATGTGTCCTCTGTTTATCACCCTCACACAGCAACATTAGACATGTTTAAGACAGGAAGCAAATATGATGTCCTTTCACTTATTTTGGCATAAAACTAGTGTAACTCTTGAGTTTATCCTGATCTGCAGCAGTGTGAAATTAGACCCTGGCCCAGCTCATGTCATGTGATAAGCAGAGCTGGAGAAAGAAGATCAGGTTTTCTGAGCATCCAGAGCTTTAGGAATGCCAGCTTCAGGATGTACCATTGACTTCTCACCATGTTTAATAAAGCGCTCTTTCGTGCTACTCTGCCTGCATCACTTACTACTAATTAACCAATATTTTTTCCAAGTGAAACTGTAGTGTGCATTTAGATAGACAGAATGAAGCTGCCCAAACTGGAATTTGGTTAGGACACCTGGACTAAAAAAAGGACTATTGTGAATAGGTCATTTTAGGGGTGGCAAAAATTCCCTGTGAACTCTGTGTGTGTACACACACATGTGGAATAGGAAAGGGAGTGAGGGGAAATACTGAATTTGTTGGGAGGGAGGGCTGCTGTCTCCAGGCTCAGAAAGAGGGTCCTGGGGGTTCCTGCCTACTTCAGCCCCTCCAAGTCCCTCTCTCTGGCCCTATCCTGGGTGCTGCCATGGCTGCTCCAGCCCCTCTGGTTCCCACTCTCATCTCTGCGCGCACACACACACACGGCGTGTGCATTGTACATGAGGGTGGACCCCCCAATAATATTTCCCTGGGGGGGTGCTAGTTCTCCCCTGTTTCCATCAGCTGTGGTTCCTGTATTGACCTCCCACCTTAGTACCTTTGTTCAGTCATTTGAAAAACAGCATATCCAGCTGACAGTGCTTCCTAGTATCATGTTGGGCATTGGAGGGCAACTACCTATGGAATAATCAAATAGTACCAAGGTCTGGCTCTCCTTACTGCTTGAGGTCACAGCCTGAGGTGGAATAATGGCTGCAGACAGTCACTGAAGAGCATGTCTCCTTTTTATGGCGAATTATTAGATTTACCATCTCCTCCTATTCCACTGGACAGATTAAAGATCTGACCCTGCTGCACTCTAGGGCTAAATGAACATCACCAGTGAGTCCTTGTTATGTTTTATCTTTCAGACCAAGTGGCTACAGCTTTGTGGATGTGCTTGTTCTGTGTTTGGAAGTCTCATGCTGGCAGAAAAATCTCTTGGCTAATACTATAGTTATCACTGAGAAAATGCCAAATATATATCCAGACATTTTAAAAAAGCTCTTAAAGAAGACTATTCAATTATACTTTTTCTATATAGTCATGTGTGTATAGCACTACCAAACAAGGCAGGCATCATTGCTGACACATTGCTGGAAACAGAGTTGATTGAATGTGACTCAGTCCCTCGGTCTCATTGTCCAATTCATCAGTGTATGCACTGCAGGCTCATTGATTATATGTAAGACTAGCAGGAATGCTAGGTTTGCTTCACAGAGCTGCCTGCGTTCAGCTATTATAAACTCCCTCTTCTATGAAGTATATGTAAATAAGTGTATGTAAATAAGTTTGGGCATCACAAATTTGACAGCACAGCCAAGTTTGTGGGGTTTTTGTTTTATTTTTACATATATAAAAAGAAGAAATGCAGACACAGCTCTTTTCATGAGGAAGCCTGATGCATCCAAAACTCAGATGATTAAACCCTTTAAATCACCAACCAATATACTCTACTAAATTCCTAACCAGAAAACTCTGCATACTGACCAGCCAAGTTACCAGGAGAGAGAGAGAAGTAAAAATATATCCATGAAAATGATCTTTCCTTTATTGAACATGTTTATATTCCACATACAGTCAGAATGAAAGGGTGTTTCAAGAGACTGTCCTAGCTACCCCTAAGTTCCCTCTGACTACATGTGGCACTGAGATGGAAACCCGAAAGTGTCTGCCTGCTTCTCTGCACCATATGCTAGTTTACTCAGAGGTTAGTCTTGTTACCTATAGGTGAAAAAAAAATTGCTGCTTGTAGTCAGAATACCCCTCTCTGTACAGGGACTCTAGCCAAATGGCAAAAGTGAAATCTCTGGAGTTTAAAACCAGCACCTCACACGAAGCTACAATGCCACATAACAATGGGCACTTGAGCTGCCTATTTTGTTGAGGAGAGGGACCTATTCCTGAACAATGTACCATATGTCACTCCTTCTCTAAGGCCTGGGCTACACTAGCGTGGGGGTTCGAACTAAGATACGCGTAGCGTAGCTGAAGTCGAAGTAGCTTAGTTCGACTTACCTGGCTGTCCTCACGGCGGCGAGTCAACTGCCGCGGCACCCCCGTTGACTGCACTTTCTCCTCCTGCCAAGGTGGAGTATGGGCGTCGATTAGTGGGTCGATTTATTGCATTCAGATGAAACGCGATAAATCGATCCCTGATACATCGAACGCTATCCTCCTCCATTCTGACTTCAATGACCTTCAATGGGGTAGAAGCAGCATTGCTCCAGAGCTGAGGTGCAGCATACGTCACCTTCTCCAGTGCCTACTGACCTGAGATTCAAGGCTGTTAAGTCTGACTCATCTTGGCTTTCTGAGCTTGGCCTGAGAAGGGCCCTCCCGGTACTTTCTATTAAGAGAGCCACTAAGCCTGCAGACCACATCTCTCTTGGTACCAGTCCTTTGGCTCATGGGGCCTCGGTTTTCAGCAGCTTGGCACTCAGCACTTCTGTACTGGCAACCTCAGAACCATGCTCTTTGGGGCCCAGTGCCTTTGGTACCTAACGTGTCCATATCTAGGGTACATACAGTACCAAGTGCTTTATCTGTGGGCCTGGCACCAGAGTTTCCTTAAGAGGTTGAGGGTGGTGATAACTAAGCTACCAGCTAACAAGGCATCAGTATGGCTGGTAAAGGAGATGTCTTGGGTTTGGATTTCACTGATTTAGGTAGAGCAGAGTAAAGTCAGGATACTCCAGACAGGATGGCCTGGTGACAAACTATACCCCTTACACGCTATTGTAATAATCTTTGTACAAAGTATGCCTTGTGAGGTATCATTTGAAAACTCATAATTTGTTGGTCATTATTGTCCTGGTAAAATGTGTGGCAACTATGTATGTAAAGTTATACGATTGCAATGGATGGTGTTACTTTAAGACATGCGCCAAATCTGGGGAGTGGCAAAACCAGTTCCTCAGAGACAAAGGACAAGCTGATGCCTCAGCCAGGTGTAAACAAGGTCAATGAGCCATTACCTGCTGAGGACTATTCATCAGCAGAAAAAGGGGCCTGGGTGATAAATCTACATCTTAGCAAAGAAACAGCATGAGGTTCCTGTCCACACAGTCTGCATGCCTGTCCGCATGCGTCCAGCTGGAGATGCTTCTCAAAGGAGGGAGAGGAGATACACCCCCAGGAACTTCCTCCTCTTTGCTCTCTCTGTCCATCAACTGACTACACCAAAGGAAGCATCCATTAATCGGAAGAATGTGTCCTGGCCTAAGACGTTTGTCCAGTAAGGTTGTTGAGAGCATGTGGAGAGAAAAATTTTACTTTGAATTTAACATAGCTCTGACGTGGGAAGTGTAGTCATGCATTATCGCCAGGGGAGAGCACTTCTGACGATAAAGCGCCGTTTATACTGTCACTTTTCAGTGCTAAAACTTTTGTCACTTGGAGTGGGGGGTTCACACCCCTGAACGACTAAAGTTTTTGCGCTGAAAGTGACAGTATAGACACAGCCTCAGATCCTGACAAGGCAGCAGGAGGAAAGCAATGAGGAACAGGATGTACAAAAAGTGCAGCTTGTCATCACTGTGATCTTCTTGTCCTCTCCCAATGATGGAGTAAATCTCTTCAATCAATGACTTCACGACATTCAAGGACCTCATTAAGCACATGAGAGAGACTCTAGCTATACCTCTGGAAGTGGTGCAGGAGAAACCTCCTAAATTCCTGCACACTGTGCTATCTTTCCATGCCCAGCAGGCTCGCCATGCCTAAAATCAGGGACTCTTGGGGTATGTCTACACTATGAAATTAGGTCAATTTTATAGAAGTTGATTTTTAGAAATTGATTTTATACAGTCAATTGCGTATGTCCATACTAAGCACATTAAATTGGCAGAGTGCATCCTCACTACCGTGGCTAACATCGACGTACGGAGCGTTGCACCGTGGGTAGCTATTCCACAATTCCCGCAGTCTCCGCCGCCCATTGGAATTCTGGGTTAAGCTCCCAATGCCTAATGAGGCAAAAACATTGTCGTGGGTGGTTTTGGGTACATGTTGTTAGTCACCCCTCCCTCTGTGAAAGCAATGGAAGACAATTGCGAGTGCATTTGTTTGGCCTTCTAATCTGTGATAACCTCAGGGACGGAGATGATAGGGGGAGTGTAGAAACATTCTACGCTCTACAATTCTGTGGGGACTGCATGGTCACCTGTGCTGCTGAGTTCGCCACACTGACCAAACAGGAAATGAAATTCAAAAGTTCCCGGGGCTTTTCCTGTGTACCTGGCTAGTGCATTGGAGTTCAAAGTGCTGTCCACTTTGTGTGGACGCAGTCATTTTTAAATCAGCCCAACTCGGCTAAATTCAACCTAACTCCGTAGTGTAGACCAGGCCTTGAAAACTGCAAAAGAACAGTGGCTCATGCCAGTGGCCAGGCAAGCTGTCAGGAAGTACCAAGTCCCTTCCAAGGGATCTGAATACTTTTATTCCCACACAGTACCAGCATTGTTTGGAGTCCAAGAGATCAAAGCAGCAGGGACCTCCCAAATCTTCAGCTAGGGAGAAAGACCTGAAGAGGCTAGACCTGTTCAGATGCAAAGTCTGTCCATCTGCCAGCCTTCAGTTGAGCCTGGTTAATTACCAAGCATTGCTGATCTATGATTATTTGAATTGGAACAAACTGCTTCAAGTCTGTGGTCTGGTTTCCTCAAGAACACCAAGAGGCACTAAAGACCATCATGTCTAAAGTACAGCTACTAGTCCACACATTCTTTCAAGCCCAACACAGCGGCGTGTACTATGGCTACATGGGTGGCCAGGAGAAGCTCTTCCTGCCTCCAGTCTCCAGGGATTTTCCAGGAAGTCCAAACAATTGAGGACCTTCCCTTGGGAGAGCAGTTAACTTTTAAATTCCAAGATGGATGAGGCCCTCCAGTCCTTAAAAGACTCTTGGGTGAATCAGCTCTCCCTGGGCCTCTGTGTTCCAGACCTAAGAAGGAAGTAAGTGAGACCACAGACTTCCTTCAGGCAGTGGTAGTCTGCCCAGTATTATTACCAGCCTCCAAGAGATTCTAGTGATGATGAACCTCGGCCTCTTCTACTGCTGCACAGTCTGTCTCTTCTATCCACAGGAGATTTGAACCCATTGTCTAGAGCTTGGAAGAATATGCTAAGGATCCCCTCACTTCTATCCCTCTCCTTTTTGGGAATGCCCTCTGCCTTTCTGGTGTAGCCATGATAGGCTAGATGCAATCTGGTCCTACACATAACGTGGTGTCAGTTCTGGTTGCTACATACTGAATATTAGATATTTTGCAGAGTACTTTGATAATTTTTCAGTGACACAGACTTTTTCCCATTTCCCTTTATAGAAGAGGTTTCTTTATCCATATTGGTTCACATGTTCCTAGTGATAAGGAGCAGGGAATCTCTGGAAGGAGAAAGAGGCTGATGATTTAAGGACAAAGTGGCTGAATGTACAAAATAACTTACATGTTCCACATAACAGTGTGTGCTATTGCTATTTACACCGGTCATTGGTTTGTTTACAAATCTTGATTTTACTCTCCCTGATCAACTCCTTATTCATTGTTTCCTGCATACTAGTTTCAGTGCTGCTCACATGAATAAGCAATTCAATCAGCAGGTGGAGTTTGCAGAACAGACTGTACACACCTAACTTCTATGCTGCCAAGAGGCAGCTGTGACCAAGGGAACTGCCCTTCCACTTTTCATTTTAAATAGCGAATCATCAGCTCTTGGAAACCAAGAAGTTTCCAGACCCCATGTAGCTGAGGGAGTGTTTGTTTTTTCATGAAGGTTGAAAGGTATGTTCTGGTTAACTAATTGGGGTCTCTCTATATTGTCTTGCTCGCTGTGCAATCCTGAAACAATAAATACGTGCAAGAACTTCCAATTGTTTCCCAGAGGGGTTCTACCACCAGCTGTGCTGTCAAGACAGCAAAGCTGTTCTTTCATGCCCTCTGCTCACTGTCCTGTGACTAAATGCAGAGACAGTGCAGCTAAAGATGTACTACTTGAGCTAATATGAAAATAATTTGTCAGTCTAAACTGGAATGTCCAGCATATATGCCAAGGACTGGTGCAACTAAGCAATTTTCCTCCATCGTGAGAACAATCTTCAGCTAGTGTACGTCAGTGTAGCTCCATTGTCTTTAGATGAGGATTTGGCCCCATATTTGCAATTTAAGCTTAATACTCTGTCAGTCTGCAGACCTCTATTGTTTTAAGAAGATAAAAACTGCCCTACTGAAATAGTCCTCAGTCCACTTAGCCCAGTGTTTTGGGCAGTGGCAGAGAGAAAGTCACACTATGCAATGCTGTACTATTGAATGGAAAGGAGACCTTTCTTTAAAAAAAAAAACCCAACCCCAAACCAAAAAACTCCTAGTTTATGACGCACTTATGCCTAGAAGCATAAAAATTGATCACTCTTATACAAATTTTTCCCATCTGGTTTAACTGTAGGTATACTCCTATGACTTAATGATACCATGCACCAGTAAATTCCACAGGTTGATTATACATTGTGTCTAAAATAGTTTTTGTATCCATTTTAAATGTGCAGCCTTTTAATGTAATTGTCTTGCTATTTATTTGAATTACGGTAGTTCCTAGAACCCTCAACTGAAATCAGGACCCATTGTACTAGGTGCTGTACATAGTCAGTAAGAAACAGTCTCTCTTTGTTATTCTATTATGAGGAAGGATAAATGGAAGTATTTAATTAGTCTCTCTGCATCACTGACTTTCCTTAATCAGGGGACTGTTGCCTTATTCATCTTGGAAGAATTTCATTTGACATCTTCGACCTTCATACATATGAGAGTATTTGCTGCTCTTCTAGCATTTCATCCTTATCTCACCCATTGCTTTCAGCTGAATAAGCTACAAAAAAGAATTAGATAATTTCATGGAAGATAGGTTCATCAGTGGCTGTTAGCTAAGACGGTCAGGAATGCTCTGGGTGTCCCTAATCCTCTGACTTCCAGAAGCTGAGATTGGACGATGGGATGGATCG
The DNA here is from genome assembly GCF_020497125.1 of Mauremys mutica. Classification (NCBI taxonomy): domain Eukaryota; kingdom Metazoa; phylum Chordata; order Testudines; family Geoemydidae; genus Mauremys; species Mauremys mutica. The sequence continues at coordinate 68,772,145 of NC_059078.1, forward strand.
CTTGATAATTGCCCTGTTCTGTTCATTCCCTCTGAAGCATCTGGCATTGGCCACTGTCAGCAGATGAGATACTGGACTAGATGGACTGTTGGTCTGACCCAGTATGGCTGTTATGTTCTTATGTATGTGAGTGGCCATCAAAAACCATTTCTTCTTGTTGTTGCCGACCTTTTTTTGTGTGTGAGTTCTCGTATACTGATATCATTGCTCCTATTGTCTAATGAGATGTTGGACTGAAGAATATTTAGAATTTGAGCTGGTTGAATTTTAAATTACATGTGGGTTTTTTTGTTTTGTTTTTGTTTTTGTTTGTTTTTGCAAATGAATTTTTGCTATATTTGTTACCAGTTTACAGAGTGGAGAAATTTTTTGAAAATTCAAATTTCAGTTTTCTCAAGAAAAATTTCAAACATGTTTCCACAAAAAAAAAATGTTTTTTACTAGCTCTGCTTATAATTCTTTACTGTCTGGAGTTCAAGTAGTCATAGAGCAAGAATACTTTTTCACAACCATCTTCATTATTGTTTTTTACTTAGCTCAGATTTTGATATCCTTAAGTTAAGCAGACTCAACTTGATTAAGGGCATTAGACTCTGATCACTACATTATTTATAGTTGAGTCTAGCTTGTTAGAGCTTGTCTATGCTACAGGTTGTCAAAATAACTTATGTCACTCGGGGTATGAATAGGCACTCCCCTGAGCGACGTAAGTTACCACCGACCTAAGCGACGGTATGGATAACACTGTGTCAGTGGGAGAGCGTCTTCTGATGACATAGCTACTGCCTCTCTGGGAGATGGTTTTATTATGCCGACGGGACAGCGCTCTCATGTTAGCAGAGAGCTTCTTCATCAGACACGCTACAGCAGCAGCCCTGTGCAAGGAATAGAATCTCTAGACTGAGGTGTTCACAAACAAATTGATATCCTGGCTCCACTGAAGTAATTGGGAGTCTTGCTATTGACTTCAGTGGAACCGGGATTTCACCCTAAAAGTATAAGAAAAAGAATACAATGCAAACACTCTTAACTCTGAAGGTGAATGCTGAGTGGTGCACAATTGCTGAAGCTGGAAAGTTTTTGGCAGAATAGAAGGGTTTTCAGAAGTTTCTTGAGGAATAAGTTTTCATTAATATTAATATTCTTGCTGTTAGAGATTTTCTTTTTTCTTCCATGGGTTTTATGGAAAACATTTTTATGTGTCTATAAAGTACTTTGTAAGCTTGAATATCGTGGGATTGAATTTACTCTTTGCACACTTAAAACTTTGACCTTAGGAGTTAGGGTGTGTAAGGAATACGGGGAATAGGCTCTTAATATTTCTTCTTTAGAAGGAGGAACTTTAGTCCTTAGTGAAGACTTGTTTATTTACCATTATTTGATGCATTAAAAAGAAATAATGTTTATAAAATGAGATTATGCTAAATCAAAATAGCACAGAAATCTGAATATGTCAAACTGCTATGTATATTTCCAAAATCAGTGGATACTTCCCTTTATTTTTCAGGCAAAAAGAGGTGAAAGGACAAGGAGGGTGGTATGTGTCTGGATCTAAATATAAAGTGGTCTAACCATCCTTAATCACATGTAGAGATGGGTGGTCTGAAATAAGCATCCTGATTCCACTAATAGTCTTTATCCATTCTCAAAACCACATGCAACCTTTGAGGTTCTGAAACATTCAGATGACTTTTTCTGTTATTCACACATCTTATTTCTGGGTTCTAGGTGCGAATGGCAGTAGAACACTCCAAATGCCTCTTAGATGGGCTGTTTTCACTGTATTTCCATCAGGAATTGGAAATGCCAGAAATCTCAAGACATTTTTCCTGCTCACATGGAAATCCAAATTTTGCAGAAGCAAAGGCAAGGTTCAAAGAATACTCTGAACTTCTGGGTGTTTAGCATCAAACCACTTGGAGGTTCTCTCATTAACCACATTCCCAAACAGAGTGTTGCTACCTTTCTCTTCCATAAAGAAAAGGCCTGAAATTAAAACAAATTAAACAGTGCCCAGTAGAAATGAGCGGTTGAGTTACTGAACACATACCAGTGTTTGACCTGGGTGTGCAGGGTGCCTTGAGAATGACTTAGGTCACAATTTTCAGGAAGCAATTTGTTGTCATGGCTTCAGATACCTTTCTAGTGTTCACTTCTAGTGGCAGGAGGATTAAGAGTTTATAGCAAGGACTTGAAACTGTGAATATGTCCAGGGATGGAGAAGAGGGTTTGAGAACAATTTGTGTTGGCTGTTTTCCAGTAGAGGTTATGCAAAATAGTAAAATATATCATAACTGAGAATGCAGAGGAATTCTTTCGATGCCTAAAATACATCAGTTTGCTACAAAACAGCTAAGGATAGGGTTTGTAAAGGTAAGATTTTTATTTTAATGTTATGCATTTCAGGCTTCTCTGTATACAGGAAAGCAGATAAGTGATGATATTAATTGTTTGAATGATCACCAAATGTGGTGGCAATGTGCATCTGCCAGAAATCGATAAAATAAACTTAGCCTCTTTCCTTCATGCTTTTCACTAGAGTATCGTAGATTATTGCAATGAAAATGTGGCACAGTTAAAGTGCTGACATTAAACAAAGCCAGATGTATCTAAGTAGCAAAATATCCAGAAGAAGCAATGATTTAGCATATAAAGTATGTGTGGATTACAAAAAAACCCAAACCTAACAACTCTTGGAATCTGGACCTCATAGCCCAGCCTATCACTACAAACCAATTTCTAAATGGTTTTGGCAGGAATGATTCCAAACCTACACCCACTGAATTTGTCTTCCTGCCATAGATGTAAGCTAGCTTGTATCCACAGGTAAAAAGTTCCCTATCAGTATCTGAATGCAATGTTTTCTTCCTCTTCCTGGAGTAAGGAGGTAAGGTCATCATTTCACTGGTGCTTTTGCCACTTTGTCTAATGTGCAGTACAGAAGAAAAAGTACTTTAAGAGTAGTGGAATGTTTATAGTCAGGTTTATGAAATCATCTTTTCTTAACCTCGGGTCACAAGAATCTAACTTGGAAAGAGTTTGGCCCCTTTCCATGTGCTCAAGAACAGTATATTACATATCTCAGATCACATTTAATTACCCTTCGGATTATATCTTTTAAAAAAAAATCATGTTTCATAAGATAAGCTATCCTTAATGTTTCACAGTGGATAGCAGTGCAGGCTCAGAGAGAAGGGAAGCCCACCGCATTGCCTTTCTGTGATTTTAGCTACAGGGAGGGTAAAGAAATGGTTGAACTTAGAAGCGTTACTTGGAGAAATATTTATAGATGTGTATGTCCCAATTCTAGTTGCATGGAGCTGCCCAAATGAGATTTGTGCAGTGGTTAGTGTGACCTCCTCTTGTAATTCATTAAGCCTACAGAGAAGTTCTCTGTACATTTTAATATCCGGAACTTTGCATGATGAGTCCCAGATGCTCAAAAGAGAACACCGTGCAGACGGTGTTAGATTAAAAGATTACAAGGAGACACAAAATGTGTAGTGGTTTTTTGTTTTGTTTTTTAAGAGTTAAGGGATCCAATTTATTTGGGCTACTTGAGTTAGATGTCAGGAAAGATACTTGACTGCTAAATACGTAGAAGGACCAGTAGCCTCCAAAACAGATGATTTATTGTTCTTTAAAGGAGTTACAGGTTATATGCACAACTTTGTCTTCTTGGTTTAATGTAATTGGCCACAGTTTCTGCTGCCACCAGAATGAAATGTTTCTTTAATGCATAGATATCGCTGTAACCTTTTGTAAGATTTATTTTTATCCTAAATTGCCTCTCCTTAGTTCAATCAAACAAAACTACCTCTGCTAATTGGGTTCTCATTCTGCAGGTGGATTGTAGCTTCCCTTTCCACCAGGGTCTACTACTTGCTTTCAGCCTCTGTGTACTGATTTCATAGTCATTAATGCTCCTACTTTTGGAAGAGGAGGCTGATGATACATCTCCATTAATGGACTGAAGGTGGCCTTGTCATTATGGAATATTAACTCATAGGTCATGTCTTATTAAATTGATTACAGGAGGTGCCAGCTGTGTGCAAAGTCAGAAGTGGAGGGAAATGCTGTATTGCTGCAGCACAGGGTTGAATGGAGAAGTCTATGGTAAAACAGGCATGAGCACTGCGGAATAGTTCCAGTCGCGCCATCTGGCTAACCTCTTCTTTCGTTCTTTCATTCTTTTCCCCTCAGGTGAACAAGAACAACTTCTCCTTAATCAAGGTGACTGCTGATGCTAGGCTCCTGCTGGCAAAAATAAATAAATAACCAGGTCTGGGCTCTGCTCCTGCGCTCTCCTGATTACTTTGAGCTCTCTGGTGCCAGTAAGCGGGACATTGGATCCCAGTGTAATTCTCCTGTACAAATGCATTTAAACAACTAATTAAGAGGAGAAAATTATGACATGAATTTGTGTACAACAGGGAGGAGGAAGGGAGGCTGGCTGCAAATATTGGAGCACATCATTTAAAGGGAATAACTAGAAAAGAACTCGTGACTGATTTAAAATGTTGTGATCCCTGCTGTGTCTCATTTCCTAAAAGCAGGATATGCTGTCTGGTGTAACATCTGGTTTTTCTATTTCTCTGCGCTATGCAAAGATCCTAGAGCTGGTTTTGATTTTTTTGGACTTAGTTTAAATTTACACTTTAGTTATTGTTTAGGCTCAGTGATGTCATGCTTTGGTGTCCATTGAAATCAAAGACACCCAAACTTCTGATTTTTATAGCATTTCACTGGCATTTGAACTTAAAAACCTAAATGTGAGAGAGAGTTAAACTTCAAAGGGTTTCTTGACTGTATTTCTCTCTAGTGCAGCTTCAGAAGTAAAATGGTAAAGGTGGCCACAAGCTGCATGTAGGGAGTTTTCTTTTTTCTCTCTAGCAAAATGAAAGAGGGTGAAAACACATGGACTTCTCCTATAAAGGGTTTTTGAAATGCACTACTTTTAGTTTAAAATGCAGCAGCAAATGGTTAGCTAGAAGAGCACAAACAATAAAGAAAAACTCATTTTTCTCCGAAGTCTCTCCACCTACTGCAACATAAGAGCTTTAGGCGGCACGTAAATTGGAAAAACAAACAAGCCCAAAAGTTTTCTTGAACAACTTCCTTTGACAGGAGAGGGTGCTTCCACATTTATTCAGGACCAGATTCTGTCAGCCCCAACTTATATAGAGTAGCCCCTTCTGTTAGTTGCTCTATTGGTTGCTGCAGGATGTGGTCCAAAATATAGCATTTCATTCATCTTCATTTCAGAGTAAAGTAGGTTAAGAAAAAAATCTTCAGGACAAACTTAAACCAAGAAAAAACAACGAGGAGTCCTTGTGGCACCTTAGAGACTAACAAATTTATTTGGGCATAAGCTTTCATGGGCTAGAACTCTATCAGACTCTTAGGGTATGGCTACACTTGCAAGTTAGAGTGCATTAAAGCAGCCCCAGGTACCCTAACTCCGGACCCGTCCACACTGGCAAGGCACTTAGAGCGCCTGGACTCTGCAGCTGGAGCGCTCCTGGTAATCCACCTCCACAAGAAGCATAATGCTTGTTGTGCCTCGGCTGAAACACCCCAGCGTCAGTATGAATGAGGTGTTGCATTACTGCGCTTTGATCGGCCTCTGGAAACGTCCCATAATCCCCTAAAGTCAAGTGGCCACTCTTGTCATTGTTTTGGAATTGGCTGTAGGAATGCAGATATGCCCTTTCAAAGCTCCGTTTCTGACATCCAGCATGCTTACCTGCTCTGGGACAAAGCAAGCCATTAGTGTGGAATGTTGCTTGCTGTGAGTATGTGAGAGAGAGGCGGGGGAAGGGGGTCTGAACTTACAAGACAGCATGCTGACACACTCTCAGCGCCCCAAAAACCCACTCTCTCCCCCCCACATACACACAACACACTTCCTGTCACACTCCACCCCACCACCTGCATTTGAAAAGCACATTGCAGACACTTGAACACTGGGATAGCTACCACAATGCACTGCTCTTTGTGGCATTGCAAGAGCTGCTAATGTGGCCATGCCAGTGCACTTCCAGCTGAGAATGTAAACAGTCGGCAACGTTTTCCCTGCTGCGGTCTCTGAAGGCTGGTTTAACTCCCAGCAAGTGTTGCCATGCCCTTAGGTTCTTGATCTAGTTTATTTTATTTCTTGGCATTTATATACTAAAGCACTTATACTTGTATTCAAAACCTCTCCTATAATCAAGTCTACAGCTATAGGGCTAGATCCCCAGCTGGTGTAAAGAGGCATAGCTAGCTCCATTGAAGTCTAAGCACAGGAGTAACAACTAGAAAAATCATGTCCATTATTGAAACATAATTACTTTTTAAGATTGTCTCCACATACTCAAGATGCCATGTCAAATATTCTCTGCCCAAACATATTCGTAGCCCCTCTGTCCCTCAAATTTCAATTGTAAAACAATCCAGAGTTAACAGAAATTCTTATTTCCCTATTTTTTCTTGTACTCTTATATTTGTTTCTATTTCTTATGCTAATGTTTATTTAACATAATATCACAGAACAAAATTGCTTCAATGTCATGATCAGCATGACAATTAGTCTGTTTTAGGTCTACGCTCTGCCCTCAGTTACCCTGTTTACTTCAGTGCATGTAAACCTAGAGCAGAATTTGATCCTGGGTTACTGACAGTTCAACCTCGGCGAAAGTGCCATCAATATTCATGCCATAACATGACCTGACATTGGTTTCAAGAATCACAGAGCACAAAGAAAAATCTAAAAAAAAAAAAGAAGAGGGAAAAGTGTGTATATATTACCAGTGACAGTGATTAAAAATATACTGTTAAGTTGCCGCACAGTAAGCAAATGCCTTTTAATGAACATTTGTATGCATGTTTGGTAAGTCACTGTGAGGGAAATGAAAGCTTTCCAATAACGGTCATGCTAAGCTTATATATATATAATGCCATGTATAATGAAAGTGAAAGCAGAGAAATAAGACTTCTAGGGGCCCAATCCACAAATATTTCAGCACACAATTGACTTGACTCACCTGGCTTTGAAATGGGACTACTCGCAGGAGTAAAGTTACTCACACGTTGAAATATTTGCAGGTCTGGGTCTTAGCATTTTAATGCCATATGTTTGTCTTGTTTCTTTGATTGAATCTAAAATATTGTCATGCTAGTTTTACTTTTTGTTACTTGGGACAGAACCATGAAGGAACAGGCCACAAGAGCAGTGAGAATATTATTTCTTCTCCACACTGGCTGTAGGAGTATGCAGGGGTGCTAGTCAAGCACAGACAGACAGGAAAAAGACAGTCCAGAGCTCGCAGTTCAGGCTCAGGTGCATGTGACCAAAGGGCGGAGGTGGAGTGAAAGGACCAGGTATTAGTAAACTGAGCAAGTGATCACACTTTATACAGAGGTCTCTGAGTACTTGCTCAGGATGCTACAGTATAAAAGAAAAGGCAAGATAACCACAAACTAAAGGCGGATGTTTGTTTCTTTTCTGTAAAGAATGATGCAAAGTAGTGACCTAAAAAGAAGATATTTCTGATTTGTGTCCTACATGTGGTTAGTTTCACAGTGTCTCAGGCTGTCTACATTGCACACTCCTGGTGGCAGTGTGTAAGGTTTGTGTAGCTATAGACCATGGTGAAAATCAGGCTGGGTCCACACTGTCATGTGTAGCCAGGAGCTGCTGGAGCCTTTCCCAGCTGCCTCCCCCCAGCCAGAGCCTTTCCCCACTGCTGGAGCCTTTCCCTGTGGCAGATCAAGGGTAAGGTAGTGGGACACTACACTGCTAAAAGTAGCAGTGTAGACATGTGAAGCCCTGCTTAGGTGTGTGTAGAGCCATGTAGGGTATATACCCTAAGGTTGTGGCTTGTCTTTATTCACCTAGGCAGTGCCTCCCCACCTACACTGCTGTTTATATCCCTGCTAGGGGGGCATCCAGTGTATATACTCTACATGCTGCAGTAAGGAGTGTGCAGTGTAGATGTGCCCCCAGGGAATGAAATCGTCTGGATTTGAGGATTGTTTCCATATATTTATATATCTATGAGAAAATATATTTTACTCTGGAATGGATTTTCTGAGTGACATCTGGGGCTGGCGAAAGCCATCTGGAAACATCAAGCAGCAAAGAAGTCTTTAAATGTAAATATAATAAAAAAACAACACATTTTCTATTGACTGGGCCATTTTCTATTGACTGGGCCAGATGGAAAACTCATGCTGAGATTGCAGAAATTCATTAGAGGTCAGGCTTCAAAAATCGACACAGTGAATTTCATACAGTCATACTGGAAAAGCTGTCAGAGGTCAGTAACTAGAGAAAGTACATCAAAATTAGGAAGAGGCGAACCTCAGAAGGTTTCTAGATTAGGGTTTATTTTGGATAAGGGTCCAAAGATTGGGCTGCTTATTCAAACTTTTTGGAGTCCTGCTCTCTAGTCTCCAACTACATTACCTTCTCTCCTCTCTCTCCATACATCTTTACTGCTGACTGGAACCCAGCTCTTTCTTGACTCACTGGTCTTCTTGGGTTTAAGGCCTGACAGCCTGCTATGCTCGTCTACCTGCAGTCTCGGGAACCCACATCCACTCAGTGTGGGGCTTGATCCCCCTCTCATTGTGGCTGAGCCACTTAGAGAGGTGGATGAGTTTGCTAAAGCCTTGGCTAGTAGAAGTGGTTCTTCTAGCTGAGGCAGTAAAGGCTCACACTTATAGATTCCAAGATCCCAAGCCTGATCCTTGCTGCTGATCATGCATTCTCACTGAGTTTTTAGGGGGTGGTCAGATGGTCTTCTCTCCTGATTCCTTTTCAGGAATGGGTTGCTGTTGGTGTCTTGTTTATTCTTATGGAGGCATCTGTCCTGTAGGTCTGTTCTACTCTAAACCCTTGTTGTGGCCCTTTTTTCTGCTCTTAGCAGAGGATCACTTCTGCTTCTGGCCCTTAAAACTTTACAGCCATATGCACCTAAAACATACCAGACTACCAACATGTATGGAAAGGCTGAGGTGGGAGATGACTGCACAAGCTGTATGAGAGTGCTTTTCATCCGAAGAGTCCAAAAGAATAAGGAACATAAAGACATAGAATCTGAATGATTAACAAAAGGGAAAATATTTCCTGAAAAGTAACAAAAGATGATGATGCAGCACTCGGCCAACATGTTGATCCAGAAAAGCAATAATGAAGCCAGCAAATATCCACTGAAGCCTCTAACAGGAGTCTACACTACCTCATGCAGAATAACCTTCATTTAGTATTTGATAGCTCCAAATCTTTGGTGGATTGACAAAGGGATATTAATTCTGCAGCCATATTGGATTAAAGTGGAGGCAATTACATTTTGTTTTACCTGTGATATTGATTTAATTGTAGTAGATAATGGCCTAATAACACATAGTGGAAACGAAGTGGAAACTCACTAAGGGCTCAGATTTGTGACTTGACCTTGAATTCAGATCCTGAGGAACATAAGTTTTGTCACTATCTTTTATTAGAAGAAATGTAATCATAGAATCATAGACTATCAGGGTTGGAAGGGACCTCAGGAGGTCATCTAGTCCAACCCCCTGCTCAAAGCAGGACCAATCCCCAACTAAATCATCCCAGCCAGGGTTTTGTCAAGCCTGATCTTAAAAACCTCTAAGGAAGGAGATTCCACCACCTCCCTAGGTAACCCATTCCAGTGCTTCACCACCCTCCTAGTAAAATAGTGTTTCCCAATATCCAACCTAAACCTCCCCCACTGCAACTTGAGGCCATTACTTCTTGTTCTGTCATCTGCTACCACTGAGAACAGTCTAGATCCATCCTCTTTGGAACCCCCTTTCAGGTAGTTGACAGCAGCTATCAAATCCCCCCTCATTCTTCTCTTCTGCAGACTAAACAATCCCAGTTCCCTCAGCCTCTCCTCATAAGTCATGAAGAGGAAATCCCCCTGACTATAATTCTAACATGATTAGCAAAAGGCAAATGTAAGAAACGAGACTAAGATATGTGGCTTTACAATCTAGAAATGTTATTTCTGTTACAACTTTCAAACTGTAAATGCTCTATAAGAAGATAAACTCATTGACTTGTGGTAAATTTATTTTCCTTCATAAATGCTTGCAGACCATGAATGCACATGTTCACTGTAAAGCATTAGCTCGCATCAGCACCATAACAGGCAACTTTTAAAGGCGTTGTATATAAAATTTAAATTCCAATCTGAAAAAAATAAATTCAATTAAACTGTGCATCATAAATAGCCCTGGTCTTATGGTGCTGAGAAACATCCTGCCTGCAGCTGAACTGTCCAGGAGATCAGTGAACTTAGATTCAGAGGGATATATTCAGAGGTGATGTGTAAATTACATTTCAGTAGATGGGGCTAAGGGAGTCTGTTTATGTAGCTGAAAACACTTTGAGGCTTGAAAAAGGTGCAAGTTACATTAACTTAGACTCATATCTGAATAATGCTGGCATATGAGCCCTTCTAAAGAAGGTCTCAAAAGCCTTTAAACTGAATAAGACAAAGCTTCAATTTACTGGCTTTGAATTAACCCTCTGAAGTACCAGTGAACTTGAAGTCTTGTCTATAAATCAGACATTCCCCTGGTGGATCATTCCATACAGAAGCTAGTTTATTGGCCTCTGTAATAACTATCATTACAGCTATTAAACACTGTGGTTAGTTCCAGGACACCCAGGTCGAGGTTCTGCGAGCACTCACATCATGAGATAATAGAAAATGTAAATGCACATGGTGTCATATGTTTAGTGATTTAACCAACATTTTTGTCCAAGAAGCTCTCTTTACATCTCTCCAGGGACCCCTGACATGGCTTCCACATGAAATAAGTGGAAAGACAGAATTTCTGATGAACCAAACTTCAGGGACAGAAATGAATGGCTTTCTTTTTATATACTTTTCTTCTTCTTGATACAAGGGCAAACTTTACCAAGATTTATTTGACACTACAGCTGACAATGTTGTTTAAAGAGAATATGTAAAGATAAGTGAACCTGTTTTTTTTTTTTTTAAGTTTGCCTAGGTACAATATGTTCAGTACTAAAATGTAAGTGGTTTGTATTTCAGCCTTTTTTAAATAGCTGATAACAAAATGAATTGCCCTATTGATCAACAGCCAGGGCTAAAGTCTGTTTCTTGAAAAGGGAGGTACTCACTGCCAACCCCTGGTAATAAATACCCCCATGCTGTGGGTCCACTTCCTAACATTTGCACTACCCCATCAAGAATACCATCTACTATTTCTATATCTTTATCTCTTGCTGTGTAAGTATAGGGTGCACTAGGACAATCAGAGGAATTTCATCTTTTCCACCAGGTTGTACTTGGGAGGGAATAAAAAGGTATCAATTTTGCTTCTTCATCCGACCTCCTCAATAAATTGCTTCTGAACTGTGCATTATTGGTTAAGAAGTTTAGAATTATATATTGCTGCTAAACTTTCACTTGCATCTGCTGCTGTATCTAAAAATCCCAGCTCCATGTTCCATGCTACATGGAAGTGGACTTTAGTGTTAGGGCTAATAGGGAAATAGAGGACATCCTTAGCTTTCTCCCTTGCACATTAATACTGTGGTTGCCCATTGTAACTTTAGAGACTTTTTTACATAGCTTCCTGGGGCTCACCTTAGCAACGGAAAGGAGAACTTGCTGTGACTGCTGCTATGCATGATTCTTGTTAAGTAGCATGGTCTAGCCTTTGGAAAAGAGATACACTGGTTTAATTTCTCCCTGCTCCCCCCGTGGTTGCATGCATGTGCAACTCACATTGATGTTATTGGGAGTGAATCACTGCAAATGCATGGGTACAGCTCGGAACTGGGTCTCAGGTGGGGTTTGTAGCCCTGGCCTTTTCATTTTTTGGTAGTATCTTTTATTTACAATAGTTCTGGATCCTGTCATAGAAACTTACCAGTCTTGGCAAAAAAATAGACCTGACATTACCATGGCCATGATGATGATGCTATTTAATGTGTTTTACTTGCCAGTTTTAGAGAAAAAATAAAAATTACTTGCCCCTGAGCAAGTTTGATTTAAAATAACTTCTGCTCTTATGTGCAAGGGAACTTGTCAGTGATAGATTCTGGGGCTACTAGCTAATCATATATTTGGAGACTCATCTTGCCCATGATCCATGTCACCAGAAGAAATACTGAGTTTAAACTCAGAGGCAATAGTCAATTCATAGCCAGTGCTACAAGTAGTAGATGAAGCTGCCAGTCGTGGCAGGAGTGAGGAGAAATAAGCACAACAGACAGGAAAAAATAACCAGACCTTCTTTCTATTGCAGCTGCATTCCAAGTGCCCTTCCCTGTCTTCTTCTCTTTCTGAGCAGGTGCTGCCTCGTCACACTCTACGGAGACACTTCCCTCCCACTCAGAGCCCCTATTGAGTAGCTGATTAGGACACAGGTAAAAGTAGTAGTGTAAAGATGGTGGCACAGGCTAGCAACCGGAGTACATACCCAGAGTACAGGCTCCCTGGCTGGCTTGTTCTGTGGTTACTAGTCTGTGCCAAAGCCCATGGCACCATGTCTACATGAGTTGTATTGTTACCTGTGCTTGCTAGATTAAAGCTAGCATGCATTTGTCTAGCATGCTACAATCACGCCTTCACTCATAGTGTAGACAATGAAAGAGTGAGCAGTCCTCAATGGACAAAGAGAAATTTAAACCAAAGTGCATTGTTGAAGAATGTGATCTTGAGAAATCCAGCCAGTCCCAGGGGAGCTGTCTGAGGCTAAGAACTTGTTTTCATGATTTCTGAAACCTTTTTTTTTCCTCCTACCAAATGTAAACCAATCTGTTTAGGTAGAGGCTGGAGCATATTTGTACTGCAATCTTTTAGTCACAAATTAGGCCATAATTTAACATGAGAAAGTCTTTATGTTTAATGAGACATCTTTGAAACCTCCCGGTGATGTAAAACAAATATAACCTAACCTGAAAATCCAATCATGCTTTTGGCGGGCTCTGTTGGGTTAGTATTTGCTGTAAGCGAGAAATTTGCATTATCTATGTAAAGTTTCAAATAAAGATAAATCTATCCCAAGCACCTCTCCATGGAATAAAACAAATAAAATTCACCAGTCTGCAGGCCTCTGCTTGCAGTTGGAGTTTATGGCTTGCACATGTGAAAATTGGCTTGGGAATTTTCACATTTTCAATATAAGCTTTACTTTTTGCTTCTACTAAATATCAACTTACATCTTAACAGAACATAAAAAATTTTTAAAGAGGCAAATCACACATAGGCCTCTGGTTTTGAAGTGGCCTGTGAAAAAACTCAAATGAATTCCTGCTTTTGAGTAGCTGTTTTTGCCCCCTGCAGAGGAACTTACTGGGAATTCAGGCCTCTGAGTCCTACATTCCCACTCCATATTCTGAAGCAACAGCGGCTGTGTTGCAGGTGATCAGGGAATGCTTATTCCCCAAGAGACAGGCACTTGAGGGGAATCAGTTATGGCTGCTCACATGTTTTCATGTAGTGCTGTTGAACTTGAACTGAGCTCTTTCACTTCATTGCTTAGTCAGGCCTTAACAGCTACAAAACATAAGTTATAGTAGCTATAGCTATCACTAATTATTTGTACGGGTTTTTTTTAAATACGGACTAGGACAGCTAGATCTGATCATATATGAATGCAAACAGTAACCTTGCTGATGATCCAGGAAATAATGTGATTTTTTTCCCCTTTGCATTCAGAGGTTAAAATATTAGCAATCCAACCTAGGCCAGTAGTGACTGAATGTTCCTACCATCTGATGGCTGGGGATTGACCTCTATGTGCATTTGCTTAGTGGGGCATTATGCAGGGAATGTCTGAGACCAATAATCTGAAACCTGAACTGGCTTTGGATAGATTTCCATGTGGAGTTGACTATTTGGGGTCCCTGATCCATTCATGTGCTGCATAATTTTAATCTCCTGATTGTGAGCATAAATGTTCCAGATTGTGTCTGCTGGCCATTTTGCAGATGCAAATTGTGTCTGCACCAGGGGCTGCTGGCCTATACACTTTCAGCATAAAGGCTTCAGCCCTTACTCTTACGAATAGTCCTTCTGTGTCCCCTTGAAGTCAATGTCTTATGCAATGTCTCCCCTGACCTGTTCATACAAACATTTTATAATTGTCTAGTACATTCAGTACTGATCCTAACTGGAAACCCTGCCATGTGCTGGAAATGATGTTGTGTGGAATGAATTTTGCAGTGAAATACCAACTCACAATGATTGAATTGTCGCATGGTGTAATGTAGGATTACTTTTAAAGTAACCTAATTTTTGTAAAATCCTTTGCTAGCTGTAAATTTCTACTGCCAGTTATCTTGCCTATTGGAGAAAAGTACAAAATAAGAAAGTCGTGAGTAAAATACAGATTTGGCATATGATTAAAATGTTAATTATTACACTGGCAAATAATATTATGCTGTTTGTAAGGGAGATTTTTCAGTCAGGATCAAAAAACAATTCCAAATAATAAAATGCTTCAAAATGTGCTACAGACCACTGTTAGGCATACACCTGATTGTGAACTCTTCCTGATAAGTTCAGAGGGTATGATTATCATAATCATTTCCTCCTAGTACAGGAAGTGAGATAAGAAAGCCATTGTTCACACTTACTATTATTTTCACATTAAGGACATCAATCCTGTAGAGCAACAACTGAGTCTGGCCGAACAGTTTACCAGTGGTGTGGGTAGAGTCAGCCTGGGTCACCTCTAGGGCCACAGGTAAACCCAGACACTTACTTCTCTAGCCGTATCAAGCACCATAAAGCTTATTTAAACAAACACCTAATGGAAGCACCTGATAAGCTAAGCCCTGAAAATCCCATGTGTAATGGGAAACTGCTTAAATAAACATAGGCAGGGTGGGTGGAGAATATCTGCAACTTATATCTTCTTGTAGAATTAAGGAAATAGAATTTTCCTGGATCAAATATGCAGGATTTCAAAGCTCCTGTCTGGGGGAGAATCAGGGTCATATTCGCTCTTCGTGTTAGCAGGTGTAATTCTGTAGTCTTCAGTGGAGTTGTGCCCTATGACACTGGGCCCATGCTTAGCAACATAAGCCTATGTGCCAGGTTTGGGTGCTGGAAAGAATTCATGTGCAGCAGGGAGATTGCTACAGGGGAGAATATTTAGAAGGGATTTTTTTATGCATTGGCAGTATGTAACAGGGCTGCTATTTATTGAGCAGTCCCTTTTGCAGCAGTGTCTCTTCAGGGTCCCTTACAGTTCCTCCCCCCCGTCCTTCTGCCCTCCACTTGGGGCTGCGTTAATGACCTCAAACAGTCCCACCAGTAAAGTCCATCACTGCAATCCAAAAGTTCACACTTACCACCGGCTCTTCTGCCATCTACACGGAGCTCTTCATCTGTCATAGGTAATCCTGGGCAAAGCAGGCTTTCATAGCTATCTCTCCTGGGAGTTTAGCCTTCTGGCTTCCTTCTTGTTCCTATTTGGAGGGAGAAGGCAGTCTATAAATAGTGCCCTCCTCCAGACAGTTCCTCCTGCTTGGCTGGAAGAGAAGGGTGTATATAGACTGCCTCCATTGCAAACGGGCTGCCGTGGCTGCGGGTAAAGAGGTAGGAGGGAACATAGGAAATTGCCATAGTAGATATGACCCAGGTCCATCTAGTCCAGTACCTTGTCTCTCACAATGGCTAGTGCCAGATGCTTCAGAGGAAGGTATAAGAACCCTGCAGTAGGCAGATGAGGGATAATTTGACCCAGGGATTAGATTTTAACTTGATCTCTAATAGCTGTAGATCTTACGCCCTGAAACATGAGGTTTAATATCCCTCCCAAAAGTTTTGCAATAATTAATTATGACTGGATATTCTTGTTATCCATATACATGTCTGACCCCTTTTTTGATCTTGCTAAATTCTTGGCCTCAGCAACATCCTATGGCAATGAGGCTCTTTGAAAGGTCCCCTATAATGTTTCTGTAACATGCAGGCAGAAGCTCTGCCCTTGAAATGGCTCAGTCAGAGATACCGAGGCAGGAAGCTAACTGTGCTGGAGCATGAGCTGTAAATATTAACATCTTTATTAGTTTGAAAAGAGCTGCACCACAATTAACCCCACAGAATATCTCCTATGACCTTACTGTCTTCACATTCAGATAAACAGAACTCATGCAAGGAACTGATTGAAAAATTTCAAATCCCACTTCAATGACATTTTTGTTGGAATTTTGACCAAAAAACAAGGGTTAAAATTTTTGACAGAAATTTTTGTTAAAATATCCTCCCATTTTTTGACCAGCTCTGCTTAAGACTGTTGTAATAGTGCTGTCTGGTGAATCTCAATAATTTTGCAGTCCTGCACTCTGAGCAGCCCTGCTTTATCTGGTGAGCAGGAAAACAGGGTGGGGAGCCAGTAATATAAAAAATACCTATATGACTAAAACGTAAAGGAGGAGGGAAAGGAGAGAGAAAATACATGGTATCAAGTGTGTCTGTGATGGTTGGGTGCCTGGGGAAACATGGTTACCAAGAAAATAGAGAACAAAGACAGAAAAGGATAGTGGGAGAGGATGAGAGAGAGAATGGACAGAAACAAAAGTGATGACAGTGACTGTGTTTGTGTGTGGCCTGAATAAAAGGTCAAGAGTGCAAGACCACCCCCATTGCAGAGCTGAGGCTCTCACCTAAACGGTCAGGAAATGCCTCTTGAACTCTTAAACAAGTCATCTTGTCTCCAGCCTCTCTTCCTTCCCCATTCCTGCATCCCCTTGTTCCACCCCCTGAACATGAAGGGCCTTTCACTTCATATTCCACCCATCAGAAGTTTTCTTCTTTTCGTACAGCCTCAGATGCCCTGTCTGAGCTCTCCCTATCGTTGGCCTACCTCTCTGTTCTTCCCCCATTGCCAGCTTCCATTCTGGTTCCTTCCCTCCCCAGCACTGACATTTCTAAGGTTCTCTGCCTCCCCCTCTGCTGGTTCCCACCCCAGAGGTGGGGCTGTGAACCAGCAGCAGGGAAAAGTGAGTCATATTGGTAGCATAGGCCAGAGGAGGAGATGGGTGGGTATATGGGGGTTTACAAGGCGGGGCAGGTATTAGTACATTTTTCCTCCAAGGTTTATGATGGTTTCCCATGAAGAATGGAATCAGTTGTGTCACAGTTTTATCTGGGTGAAGAAATGCTGCCTGTGAAAAATTGGCAGTGAAATATGAACAATCCCTTCCCTCCTCACCACTTCACTCACATGCACACACACAGTGTAATGAGCTATAGGTTAGCAATATTTTGAGGCAATGTAATGGGTTTTCATATGCCTGTGTTTCTCCCCCCCCCCCCCCCGTTGCTAGTGCATACAGTAATCTTTGGAATCTCTTCACTAATACAGTCTTGTTAGCACCCAGAGAAGTAGATTTGAAGAGGGGTAAAACTGTAACTTGTTTGCATGCACCCTTCTGTTTAGTAGCTGTTCTGAAAATGAATGAAAAGACTGTTGTAAGCAAAGCAATATCCATCCCTTTGTAACATTCCAGTGATGCTGGGGAGAACTTACAATCTACATTTTTGAGGCTGCTTCTAGCAAGGCCACCTTTGGTTTAAATTTAATTTGCATTTTTCTCAAAGAGCCACAGATGCTGAATCTTTTCTGACCCGGTTATACTTTGTTTGCCTACGATAATCCAGGCTTGAACTTTCCATATGCTCAGCAGTGTGGGTGCAGCTCCACTTTGGAGGCTTTTTTTTCTGTGTATGTATGGTGCCACATGGCTGCTTCATCCCTTTTAAATTTCTTGATGTTCTAGGCAGATAACCCTTACTGCCAGGCTTGGACAACAGAGAAAGTGAAGAAAAAGCTCAGAGTAGGTTAGCACAGTGCAAAGGGCACTGCTTGGAGCTTAACAATATGTTGTAGAAGCATCATACTTAGCCCAATCATTATCATTTATTTGCATTACGACAGTGCCTAGAGACCTCAATTGAGATCGGATCCCCATCATGCTATGCCCTGTACACACACAGTCAGAGAGTCCCTGCCCCCAAGAGTGCAAATCGAAACAGCGGTGACATATGCAGGATGGGAGAAAGTACTATTATCCCCTGTTTTACCGATGGGGAAGGCAAGCTCAGAGGGCTATGTTGTCACAGCCCATATTGGGCCACACCCTTCACTGCCCAGCAAGGCTTGTTACTCACCTGACATTCTCCCATGTGTGGAAGTAGGCAGGAGAGGCATGGTGGAAAAGGGGAACCCTGGATCCGCTCCCTTCACTCGCTGGCCAGAGTAGCTTCCCTGGCATACATGGGGATACAAACTACTCCATGGAATGGCAGAAGTAACTTACCCCCTCCCCAAGAGCGAGGTTGCACTTAATTTGCTATTAGTTTCCTGTGTGCGAAAACGGTCAGCTCAGCTACTTCCAATTTCAAAGCCCAGAGGGAGCTCAGGCCTGTTCTCTGCGGTTTCTCTTTACAGGCATTCATGGGAGGAAGCACTGATTAAAAAACCTCCCTCCCAAATACACCTTAACCCCAGTTAGCCAAGTGCTGTGAAGGAGGAAGAAGTGAAGGACATATATATTGATAGCAGCTCCCAAGAAGTGTTTCTTCTTTTCCCTTCCCACCCAGGACCACATATTTCATTTTCATCATCAAGTTAGAAGAAGGTTGGGCAAAGGAACAAGAGATCCCCAAACAATGATGAAATAGGGACATCTCTCAGTCTGTCTTGTCATTGCATTTGGTGCACCATTTGACTGGAGTCGTATGGGGAGAAGTTCCTGTTAAGCTTCAGGATCAGTATAGTAATTGCCTGCCCTCTTTTAACTGAGCTTAATGATTTCTTGTCCGTACTTGCACCACTGCTGGAGAGAACTCCTTTGCAAAGCTAGCTAATAACCATTATTGCAAGGAGACTGTCCCAAGGAGATGCAACAGCAGAATTTCTAGCAACTTCACGGGAAAGCATGTATGTTGGCAGAATCAACCTTCTTGTCCATTCTGCCACATTCTTTCTCCATGTTCTAGTGCAGACAAAATGCTTTTCAATGCCACATTCCTGTAAACATCTGCAAAGCTACCTCTTTGTCCTCCTTCAAATCCCTCCTTAAGATTCTCCTTTTTTGTGATGCTCACGACAAACTCGACAAGCTTGGGCAGATGATGTAATGGCACTACTGCTTTTCACTCTGACTAGTATTGTTTCATTGTGCTCCCCCATCTGTTCGTTGTATCTGTCTGTTGTCGTGTGTCTTAGATTGAAAACTCTTTGGGCAGGGACTATCCTTTTGTTATGAGTTTGTACAGTGCCTACCATGATTAGGTCCTGGTCTAGGATAGGGTGCTATCTCAATACAAATAATTAGTAATAGTAATTTATATCAGGGTCACTCGCTTGGGATTATCTTCTGCATAGCAGAGGATTCTGGTATTTTTATAATAACTTTCCCCCTGTTGGAAGTTTAGGCAAGCATGAACCAGTTGAAGAGAAACAGGCAATAAAAAACAAAGTGCTTTCCAAAAAGCACTAAATCATGACCTCATTGACTAGGAAGAGAGTAAAACTCTGATTTGGTAGAAACCTGTGTAATTGTACTGATGAGATAATTTGTGTTCCCTCGATGGCAAATAATAATATTGAAACTTGTAAGAGGACAGACTTCCCATTTACAGCCAGTTGGTGATATGGTTAATTTTATCAAATAAGATTGAAAAACACATCAGTTAAAAAAATTGTGATATATGCTGAGTTTTTTTAACGGTCAGCTCTTGCATCAGTGTTTTAATGTCAAATATTTTTATGTAAAATATAAACCTTTTGTTTACTCAATGTTTTAATATACTAATAAACTATTTTTATTTAAAAAATATATTTCATAGTGTTTACTACAGTCAAGCTGTTAATTAAACCCAACCTGGTATAATGCCAAATGGTTAGGGTACTTGGGGCAAGAAGAATCACTAATTTGAATCAGTGAAGCTGCACTTGGCTATTTATAGCAGAGCTTCTGGCACCACATGTTCTTGTTCTAGTTAAAGGAAGCACTTCAATTACTAAAATATCTGAGCATTATAACGTTGTGTTTGAGGAAAATTTAAGACCCCTACAGACAGAGAGAGAGAGACAATCTGCATCAGACATTCTGTATAATTCACATTGAGAACGACCACATATGCATGGTGATGTTATTATCTATTCCTTACTTGTAAGACTATTATTGAAGTTAGTTGAATGATTCATATGCAAAATGTTCATGGGGGAGCTTCCATGGGTGTAGAACCTGGGTCTTAAGTTGGGGGTCATGACCACTATGCCTCTCTTCATGGCTAGATGGGAGGGGAGTCTTGCCTTTTTTGGACGTAGCATGGAGTCATGGTATGGAAAAGGTTGAGAGCCAATGGTTTAGAGTAAAGGCAAACAATGCTACAGAAACTCCACTGTTTCCTTTCAGTGCACTGAATTTGGGATCCGATGAATTCCAGCCATGTCTGCTGGCATAGACGGGGGGACAGTAGAGCCCTTTGTCACTGACAGCTGATTGAGTGCTCCAGACGGCTGAAGGATATATTGTAACACCATTTCACAAAATAACGGAAAACATGAAAATGCTTCTTAATGGAACTCAGCAGAACCAATCATTTTCTCCACAGGTTCTGTCCTACATCCAATTTGGTTTCAGTGAGCGGTTCATCCACACAGATTATACACTGTCAGCTGCTGTTAAAATTGTGGCTAATTGTCAATCAGATCAGGACCTTTTGACATAAAAGGGGAGGAAGAATGAAAGCAAAGACAAGATGTATTTTCCCTTTGAAGAAACTAGTAATGTGTTTAGAGTGGCAGCATCTCATCTGAGCCTTTCAAGACGTTGGCTTTAAAATATCAACATTTATGAAAATGCCAAAATACATTTTACATTTTCTTTTCCTTTTTTCTTTCTTTCTTTATGATCATTATTCTTTTAAATAAATTTTCTGCTAGGGTTGACATTTCCCCACTGCATGACTTCAGTTCCTGCTAGTTTACTATGTGATCTCATAGCAACAGCTGTATAAGCTTTTAAAATGTTACCTTGACTTCAACTTCTGATTCTATCTTTCAAAAATTCTACTAAGCTCTAATTTAGCAAAAGAGGGGGAAAATAAGCAGAGGTTTGTATCAAAGCACTCTTGGAAGTTCAAGGAGGCAGGAAAGCAAGCCCATGACTATTACATGTACAGGGTGAAATTCATATTTCTCTGCGCAAGGCAGAAGTAATCAGGCTTTGTGCAAGGAATTCTGTGGGGTTTGGGGGAAGGACTGCATCCTGCAACACACAAGCAGGCTCTGAGGCTGCATTATATCCCTCCATAGCTACTATTCAAAGCTAGGATAGTATCAGCTGTCACTCCCTCCCTCCTCATATGCAAAGCTTTGAGGTTACTGGTTCAGACCTCATCTCTGTGCCTGGGATTGACACCTATCTTACTTTGCATATTCTGGATCACTGACTCCCACTTAGCTTTTATGCATGATCATTTACACCCTTCTTGCATCTTCATATCTCAGTTAGACCCACTTTGCCCAATTCAGACCTGGAGTGAAATTTTCAAATGTGCTTCAATCTCATTTTCAAAAGTGACATAGGTACCAAGGGCCTAAATCACTTTTTAAAATGGGTCTTTGGCGCATTTGAAATTTTTACTCTTGGTGTTAAGGTCAAAGAGTTTAAAATCTAACTAGCTACACCCGGAAAAGGACAGGAGAAAGGAATTATCATCATCCCCACTTTATCGATGGGGACGTGAGGCTACATTGTCACAGCCCATATGAGGGTCACACACCCATTACTTCCTGGCCTAGCTTGTGGCTCCAGCTGCTGTGGAGAGAACTGAGGCATCTCACTTGATATTCTCCCATGTGTGGGGAGGCAATGGAGTTCTGTGAACAGGGTGTTGGACTAGCACTATGGATATCCAAGTTCTATTCCTGGCTTTCCTGAAGACTTGCTGTGTGACTTTGAGCTAGTCATTATGCCTGTTTGATGCTTCAGTTTCCCTATCTGGAAAATGGGCACCGTGGGAGACAGGGGTCCAGTTGGGCAAACTCTTTACTCATAGGATTAGCCCTTATCCCCTTTGAAGCCAATAGACTGGGCTTGTGCGTAAAGACTTTACAATGACTAAGGGATGGAAGGGTTGGAGCCTAGGTTTCTCGTTCTTCTTTTGTCTCTTTTTCAAGTGCTGTCGTTGCTAAAAAGCCCCATCAAGAAAAGTCCTGCCAGTCTGTTCTAATACAGTTTTTCCGATCTAACCTGACACTTCTGATGACAAGAAGGTTAAGTGTGAAATGTCTTGAGAATGTGAAGGGATTTTACTTCCTCCCACCAATCCAGGCACAGGTTTTTTCCTTTTGATGCCAGGATGTGAACTTGCCGGTTTTAATTCACATCTCTTGACCATAGGGAAATGATCGATGGCACAATTAGGTCACAGATGCTGGAAATATGAGTGTGGAACACAGCCAAAGTCAGACTCTCTCACTTTGCATCTGATCCTAAGTGGTGGTGTGTGTCTATCTGCATCTCCCCTGGAAGTAACTGAGTGCTGCAGGTGTTGAGGATGTTTCAGACTCAGGCTCTGCATGTCTAACTCATCCCTCTTATTTTTGAAGCATATTTTCTAACATGCAAGTAAAACAGACATAAGCTCTGATTTCAGTTTTTATCAATACAAACAAATTTTACGACCCACCAAGCTATATGTGTCCTTTTAAAGTTGTGTAACAAACCAGGAGAAAAAAGCGTAGGCTGAGAATGAAGGGAGCTGAAGCATTGTGAAGAAGGATGGTCTTGTGGTTTAGGCACTAGATTGGGACTTGAGTGATCTAGGTCCAATTCCTGGCTATGCCATAGACTTCCTGTGTGACCCCGGGCAAGCTGCTTTGGCTTCAGTTCAGCAAAGTACTGTCATTGTTGTCAATGTGACATGTGCATTTGCTTAAAGATAAACAAGTGCTTTGCTGAATCAGGGGCATATAATCTCTCTGTGCCTTAGTTCACCATCTGTAAAATGGAGATAATGCCTCCCTAGTTTCCAAGGGTGGGTATGAGGTGCTGGGATACTCTAGTGACAGGGGCTTTATAGGTAGCTAGATAGGCTTGTAAAAAATATTGTTTTTGTCTTTCCTAAGACAATAGTGTCTTGACTTCAGGCTCCCACACAACTCTAGTTTTATTCTTCCCCAGCTTTCTGCTCATGTGCCAAGGCTCACAATTACAGTGAATGGCACTTTCAAGGTGGTGCGTCTTATTTGTACGGCAGTTCAGCACTGAGCTTAATATATGTGTTCTCTTATCTCCCTAAATCCAGTGCTTTGGTGGAGGAAAATGGAAAGTAACTGTAGTTTGTCTAACCAATAGATTTGCTTTCCATTTGGAACTGCAACAGAGATGACTGTCAGCTGCTCAAATAGAAAGTTTCTCTTTGCAGAAATAAACAAATCCTGTGGCATACATCTCTTGAAAACTCCTAACCAACCAAGCCAAACAGTATTGCAGTTCAGTGCAAATGTGTGTATGGTATATAGAGCCATTCACATATAAATGTCCCACATCTCTTTCCAATAAAACAAATAGAGGACAAACTAAGACACATTGACTAAATACTAGATTCAACAGTAGAGATGAACTAATAAATCTTGGATCCAAACAACACTGTACTTTTTCAGGGGAGGCTCCAATCCCAATCCCAATCCCAGAGCCCAGCTCCACCATAAAAGCCCAATTCTGCCCTCAGTTACACAGACGTGGTGCTCATTGATGTCAACTGAATTGAGGTGTACGTGCCTGATTCACAACTGCCTTGCTCCTGTGCTAAGTCACTATAAAATGCTACCTAATAATTATGGTAAGGTTTTACCTGCAGTCTGCAGCTCGCTTTGCACAAGTGTAACTGACCAAGTGCAAAGCAATAGAGAATCAGACCTCAGGTCTTTAATTCAGCCTTAGTAACAGAAACCATTTCAGAATTCCAGCTACCAAAGAGCAACAAATGAGGAAGAGCAGAAAGAGGAATCTGTATCCCCAAAGGAATTTTAGCTGAGTGAGGGACATGGTAACAACTCTTGCTTGGAAGATCATATTTGACATAATACATTATATAGAATAATTAACTACGAAATATGTGTATGATGGACCTAGCCTATGAAAAGCTTGACTTATTTTACCAGGCATATACTTACATTATGCTGTGATTTAAATTGAGTTTTGAGGCAACCGTTAAATACATCGGCAGTACAAAATCATAAGATGGGGTTAAAGCCAAAAGCAAGATCCTGAAGTCAATACAGAAAGCTCTTGGAAACCAATGCAAAGATTCCAAGAGTGGGATGACCTGGCTAATGAACTGGGAATAACTAAACTGCATGCATATGTAATACTTTAATATGGCTAACTGTAAATGTATTCATCTATGAACTAAGGCCATACTTACAGAATATGGGACTCTACCCTGGGAAGCAGTGACTTTGAAAAAAGGTTTGGGGGGTGATGGTAGATAATCAGCTGAATGTGAGCTCCCGGTGTGAAGCTGTGGTCAAAAGAGATAATGCAATCCTTTGGTGCATAAACAGGGGAATCTTAAGCAGGAGTAGAGAGATTATTTAACCTCTGGATTTGGCACTGATGTGACCACTGCTGGAATACTGGATCCAGTTTGGTGTCCACAATTCAAGAAGGATGTTGATAAATTGGAAAGGGGTCAGAGAAGAGACATGAGAATGATTAAAGAGTTAGAAAATCTGCCTTATAGCAACAGACTCAAGGAGCTCAATTAATTTAGCTTAACAAACAGAAGGTTCAGGGGTGATTTGATCACAGTCCATAAGTACCTATGTGGGGAACAAATATTTAATAATGGGCTGCTCCGTCTAGCAGAGAAAGGTATGAGATGATCCAATGACTGGAAGCTGAAGCTAGAGAAATTTAGACTTGGAAATAAAGGGAAAATTTTTGACAGTGAGGATAATTAACCTTTGAACCAATTTACCAAGGGTTGTGGTGGATTCTCCATCACTGACAATGTTTAAATCAAGATTAGATCTTTTGGTAAAAGATTTGCTCCAGGAATTGTTTTTGGGAAGATCTCTGGTCTGTGTTATACAGGAGGTCAGACTAGATGATCACAATGGCCCCTACTAGCTTTGGTCTCTATAGGAAGAAAGACCTGACAACAGAACTTTAAGATAAAAGTGAAAAGTCGTTAAGCTTCCCTTTGAGCCTGTAGTATCACAGTACAACTAACTTCCTTTGTCAAACCCTAAAATTAGGAACATATTAATGGTTTTGATCCAAGAATTGTATTTTAATTTTCACAGTTTTATAGCACAAAAAAGTCTAACAGTCAAGACAGCCATGAGTTAGAGATGGAAAAGGCCAAACCAACTGGATCATGCATGCTATGGCTGCGTAACATTAGCCACAGATACACCAGAAGTGGCTTCATATTAATAACCCGTATTAGACGTAAATGCACTTGTCAGTCACATGTTCCTGCAGAGGCCATTTAGTAATACCATTGGATATTGGATGGCAGTAAAATTAAATGGTCCTTTCTTTCCAATTAGAAGTGGATTGGACATAGAAAAGAATTAAATCTATAAAAGAAGGCGGCTGGATAAAAAGAATTAAAGATGTTTAATACAGAGAAGGTAATGTGTAAAGGATGAAAAATGGAGAGGAACTCCTTCAGTTCCCCCAATTTCTCTAGCATATAAGGTTTACACTTGGATTTCAGCAGAATCAAGCAGGTTTTGCTTCAGTTAACTGGATTCAATGGTCTAGAGAATGTGGAGTGGTGGCAGCTGCTATCCCAACAAATGGGATATTCTGCAGCCTTTGGACTGTTGCTAAACGGCTGCAGATTTCTGCGACCTGCCTGTGGGTTACAGAACAAATTTTATTCCTCCTGAAAAGCATGGGTTTTTCTGCCTTATTTTAGCCCTATGGTAGTTTTTGACATTGGAAGGTATATTCTGTGGCTCATTGTTGGTCACTGGATTAGAGTCAGTGTGTTGTTTAAAGAAGTCTGTGATATTGTTCTCAATAGAGGCTGCTAATTGTGGAGATCTTTTGAAAATCTAGCCACTTCATAGAGTGCTTAAATAGGAGTAACGCTGTCTTGAAAAACAGGCCCCATTTGTGGGTGCTGAGCACTTTAGAACATCTGTCCCTTAATGTCTGTTTGGGTTTATTTGCACAGATAATAAACTGCTTGAGTCTGCCTCCTCCTCTATAAAGCCAAACCTAACAGACAGTTAAATCAACCAAAATGGCTTTCAATAAACTGTTCCTATTAAGTTCTCTTAGCTACAGAATATGATGTATAGTAATTCCATTTCTAAAATTAGAAAATTACTCCTGGGTTCAAACTGGATGGGTTTTTAAATAGTCAATCAATGTGGGTACCATGGAATGCTATAAGAATTGATGATAACTGGGCAAAGGGAGGGCTAACATGAGCTAGTCTGGGATTTGTGTACATGGCGGTTCAGGGTCCATGTTATTTAGTGATGTTTTGAAGAAGACAACTCTGTTGTAATTGTGTTAGCCGTATTTTGTCCTCAGTGAAACTGCTCTAATTTCTGTTGAATTCAGTGGGAATTACACCCTTGCAAAGGAGAGCAGACCTGGGCCTAGAATGTGGTATCTTCATTCAAGCACACTGAGCATGCTTCTATCAGCATAAACATTAGTGCATTATTTCATTGTTTTCTCCTCTCCTGGGCCTAATGTCTGCTCCATTCCTTTTTAATGTTTTTGCAGTTTCTCATTATTTGAGCACAAAGCAAATAACGTTAGAGTTGGACTTCAGAACCTGCTATGTTTGAGTGGGTATGAAATTAGCCAACATATGTTGACTCATCCTTACCTAAGAACGGCTACCCAGCAGCACTGCTGAAAAGTCAGAGAACTCATCTCAGGGAGACTCCCCTTTCTGAGAGAAATAGCAATCTTCAGTAGAGCCAAATTCTTTTAGGTTCAAACTTCTTGACATGCGGGTGATGGGTTGTTAGTGAAATATTAGGGATGGGTCAAATAGATGGCACAAAATCAGGGCAAAATTAATTCTTCACCCCAAACGTGCATTAAAATCTGAATCTTGTAAATGTTGTTTGTTTTAAATGCTTGTCTGCCTGTACACTTCCAGGTTTCAGCCAGGAGAAGTAGCGAAAATTTCAAAAAGCCACCAAACACCCCCTCTGTCCTAACCCACTCTGCTCCCACTTTTTTTTGGTGTTTTTTGACCTGGCTGTAGGGACACTTCAGATATTCCGAGGCTGATTCTCAGATGAAAGAGGTTCGGATGGGCCTCTGAATCTAAATGAAATTAATTTCTGAATCATAGGAGCACCACACATCATTGCCAAACCGTCGCTGTCAGAGCCATGCCTAGGCATGTGTAAGGTATTACAATACGTGGGTGCCTCATGAATAGCACCAAATTTATCATTTCAACACCCCTGTGAGATGGGGAAGTGTCATTACCCCTGTTTGTGGATGGGGACCTGAAGCACGGGGATATTATGAGACAAGAAGTCTGTGGCAGATCTAGCAAGTGAACCCAGACTTGACCCATTTCAGCCCAGTGTTTTAAATAGAAGGCTATCTCTCCTCTGCAAATCCCAAAGCCCCTTCATTAGAACAGTACAGTGTGCATTACTGTCACCATCTTGAAGTGGCTGCAAAGACCACTCTTCAGACATTGGCAGGCTGCCTCACCTGACCGAGGGCCACCCCTACTCATTGTAACCTGGGTTGGATGGGTAGGCAAAGCACCCTATGTCTGGAGGAATCTAAATTTGTCAAATCCATTCAGCCCATGGAAAAGCCTTGCTCTGTGCTGAATTATGGGAGGCTTTTGTCTGGCTCAGAGACACAGTCGCTCCCCCAGATTGTTTTCAGCGGAATGTAGTTTAGCATGGCAACTCTGATCTAACCCTCTGCCTTCCAGGGCATGGTTCTCTTGAAATTCAGATTGAACATGGTTCACAGCACCCTTTCAAAAATCTTATTGGCAGCTCTTTGAAGTCCTATGTTTTTTGCCTGGCTTATTATTTACACTGCTTTGGAGATAGCAATGAAGAAAACCCTATTGGCAAAGCTCTCGGTTGGTTTTTCTTTTATACATTTGATCATCCATGCTGGTTATTGATGGCTACTCATAATCCTTCCCCCCATCCTCTTCGCCAATTCCCCCACCTCAAAGTGAACGAGAACTAAGTGAAGAGGGCACTTTTATAGAAACTTCACTATAAATGAAACCAAGTAATAGATATAAGCAAGATAAAAAGAACAATGTTACCAGTGACTGGTACTGGAGCATTAGTAAATGCAAAATAGCAAAAAAAAACAACACGCCTTCAGTTCTATGCAAAAATTACATTTAAAATGTAGACATACAGCCCTGTTCTATAGAATAAGGGTTTTGTAGATGAAAGACTAATTAGTCTGTCAAACTATTCTGGCTCAGTTGCTGCAAAAGTGCCTAAAATGTACAGTACATCGGTGGAATGCAACAGAATGTCATTATGGTGCAAATGGTGCCATGCAGCATGAAGTTAATGTTGACGTGAATGCTAACATGTTCAAACAAAGAACATTAAAGTTGTCTTCAAGAAGCTCTTAAGTTCTGATCCTCTGGGTAATGAAAATATCTTTGATGACAAAAGCCCTGCTAAGGGTGCAATCCTGCAAGATTCTGTGCACCCCATAGCAGGTGCTCAGAACTTCCACTGATGGCATGGGAGGTTGTGGTGGCCGAGCATTGCTCAGGAGATGCTCTTCATTCCATAGAGAGACTCTGAAACGCACACTGGTGAAGGCTGGGTTCTTGGGGATCACTCCACAAGCTGAATCCACTTGGCTCCTGCCCTCCCCATTCCATCCCCCAAACTCCCCTCCACAATAAAACACGTGCGATGCCTTTCAATTATATAAGTGTAGCCAGCCAAGGCAGCTTGCAGATAAGGTATTTATGCCAAATCACTGAATGTGAGGCTGCATGAACAAGGTGGTCAACTTTCCTAAAACCAGCTGCAAACTTGAAACTCATTTGTGGCAGAAAACTAAAAAATACCCAATGGTGCAGATTAGGATTGCTTAACCCTGTCCATTGTAAATAATCTCTGAGATACTTCTTAAGCAGAGATGTAAAATGGCAAACTTAAAAAAAAAAGAAACATAATATGGGCTGTATTAAATGTTAATGTGTGCTATTTGCCAAGCACAGATTGCTAGGGGAGTTGGTGGTGTAGACTGACTTGATTATATGTAAATACAGACATTAAGGAGCTGTGACAGACCTTTCTGGGTTTACGAACAAGAAGGCACATTGTTACTTCAGACAAAATACTGAAAAAAGAGAACACAAATGCATCTTGATGTGTGATTTTACTTTTTTGTTAAGTAGTTTGTGGGTTGATTTACTCTTTCCATTCCATGCAGCAGGTTTCAGGTGCATTTATAAACCCTCAGCCATGCTCAAGCCACTTTTCAATCAAGTCCCCCACAAAAATCTTTAACTGAGAGCTAAGGTTGCTTAAATACCTTTCCTGTCAATACATTCTCTAAAAATCAAGGTAATCACCAGTTAAGGTGAGATTAGCATGCAGAAAAAGTCACTTTATGGCCCTTGCTTCAAAAGTATGTCTGGTCTTAGCACCCACACAGGTGAGGAGAGTGATACAAGGATCCTCATATTTTCTGGTACCCTGCATGGGGAAGGGGGAAAGTAGTTGCCATTGGGCAGTTAATCGCTTTCCTGTACAGGTGGGAGGAGCCTTGGCTTTGTCTCTCCCTCTCCCTCAGTGCTAATGCACTGGCCAGCACAGCTGAACTGGCATGGAGACGGAGGTAAGCTGTGCTAGAAAAAGGGCTGGTGCACTTGATATAAAATACATGGGGTAAGAAAGACTGAACTGGGACTCTTAGAGTAGCCTTGTAAGGTTATAGTCTACCCCATTTTACTCCAACACTATTAAATATTCCTCACCTCTACAACAAACTTCCTATCATTTTTAACATACAGCTGCCCCAACACATGCACCTACTCCTCTAAATCACAGATTTATAACCTTAACTCTGACCTCAATGAGCTAATGCTATTCTATGAACAGACAGTTTTGCACTACAAAAGTCTAGAGTGTTTTTATTATTACTTAAAGAAATCTGAGTTCAGAATTATGGTTATATGTTTGAGGGAAGTTCAGAGGAATGGGACATTGGGTTATGGATGTTTTCTTCCTTGCTAGGAAACCACTGGTGTGCATCACATCAGTGGCTGCAAAAGTAAATCATAAGGGTGCAGTGATGAGTCACCTACTCACAGTTGGGCACATTATGGGACAGATTCTCAACTGGTGTAGATCAGCTTAGCTCTATTGACTTCAATTCAACTATGATGATTTATACTAGCTGAGAAGCTGGTCCCATAAATTTAGCCTTTAAAAACAACAAGCAAACACACACAAAAATCCCCAATAGTTTAGGATGTGCAAAAACTTGTGTAAGGGACCAGCAAAAATTGGTAGCTTAGCTAAGCTCATGGGTAACTAAAGATAAAACTACATTTCACTGGAAACCTTGGAAATACAGTTTTTTGCAGATTCTTCTTCTTTTTTAAACTGATTCTGTCAGAGATATGGCTCAATTAAAGATGGTTTGGGGAGTGTAATGTATAGCTGTGGGCAACTGGAATTGAAGGCCTTTGAGCATTCTGAAATATCTTATTTCACTATAGATTCAGGAAGGACAACTTGCATAGCTTTTGCTTCTCTAGCCATGCAAATCACAGCATGAGAAATAGCTTCCATGCCTCTTCTATAATGTGACTTCATTGCACCTGAAATTACATTGCAGAAATAGTATTTTGAACTCCAGTTTCCCAGTGGAAAGCTTAGGTCAGGCAAAAGTAGCCTGGAGGGATACATTTGCCTGATTAAATGTGATATATTCTATGCATCTTTCCTAGCTTCCAGCCTTCGCTTGGTACATTTATTCTACAAGCACTAAGCCAGTAATCAACTTCAGCACCAGCCTATTAGAATTATTATTTTACAATATATAACTTCTTACCCATGGACCTTGCTGTTTGTTTCATATAAACATAAGCTGTGAAACAATGAAATGTGTGCCTGATCACTGAATGAGATCAACTGCATTGTACCTGTCTACAAAGGCAGCTTAAGATTTTGTGTTGCCTTTTCAAATTAATGCCTATTAGAAAAATGAATAATTCTCATCCAAGTCACTAAACATTCAATAATAAAGAGAACCGGACAAAATGTTTCAAATGTAAAGGACTTTATATTTGAAAAATTGCTTTTTTTATAGCAATTTTTTATGAAAACCTGCTGATTTTCTCAAGATATTTCATTTTTTCATAAGACTATTTGGGATATTTTTGGTTGAAAATGTAATCAAAAACATTACTGAAGTCATTATGGATATGTTTCATTTACTAAAAATGAGAATTTTTCAGACAATGAAATTTTTATGCTTACCAAAAAACTTGGATTTTTGGCAAATAAACTTTGATAACATCTTCATAAAAATTGCAACAAAAATTCTATTAAAATTGATCTGTTTCAAATTCTGTAAAATACTAGCCACTTTGAAATCTAGATATTTTTTTTCATGGCAAAAGTATTTCATTTGTTGAACAACTCTGTAAACCAGTAGCCTTAAAAAAAATGGTTTTTGCTGTAGTTGCTGTTATGTTCCCTGTAATTACAGCATTAAGACCTGATCCAATGCCCAGTGACTTCAACGGGTTTTGGATTGGGATTTTTGACTCACTCTCAGAGGAAAAGTCTAAAAAAGTTCAAGATAGCTAGATAAGTCACTTGTTTCTCATATTCAGCTGCTGCATGTAGAAGTGGATGAATTATCTTGATTCTATGCTTTGTGTGTGTATAAACAAAAAAGACATTCATTCAGTTACACCAGGTATTGCATATTTTGGCAACATTTTGCAAAATCCTGTTAATTGTGGATCAAACTCTGCTTTCTATACTCATGCACAAAGTCTTACTGAATAACACAAGCAGGGTTTGGCACAGAGCTATGCTGCACTGTTCGCTGATCCAAACTGCCTTTTACTATGTTAAAAATCCTCCAAATCTGTGCTAGCAAAAATTGCCATTCCACCGCTTCCATTCATAGATTTTTCACAAAATATTCTTGAAGAGAAATGCTGAGTTCCCTTTTCCTTTTAATTGTTTTTTTTTGTTATATGCACTCGGTGCTTGCATGTGGGGAAGTATTGCTTCTTAGAGGCACCTGGCATGCTGGTTGGTTTTTCCAGATTTCTGGGTGGAGGCTCAAATCGGTTCCTTTTTTTTTTTTTTAATACTAAGAGGAACCCTTAGTTATTGAACCCGGTTCTTGCTGTTGTCAGAACCACCTGGCAGAAGGGTTACATGTACTTGCTACTAGGAAAATTTCCATGCAACAGAACAAGAGGATATACTAAAAACTAGTGCACATGCTTAGCCATTTAGCAGTGTTTCAAACAATTTCCTATTAATACTGTGGTATAATGCAATACGATACTTCAGGAAGACCTTTATAATGCAGATGACACTGATTTACTGCTATGTTCTATGAAGTAATGGGAAGTCTTTCATTGCTAGAAGTTGATTGACAGTTCCATGCAGGAATAACAAGAATCTAGACCGCTCATGCTTCTAGATGATTGAGTATCCTGAAAGCTGAAAATCAAGGTGAGCCCGGGGTAAATAATCAAATCAGTACTTGGTCCTGCTAGTGAAGGCAGGGGGCTGGACTCGATGACCTTTCAGGGTCCCTTCCAGTTCTGTGAGATAAGTCTATCTCCATATATTAATCCAAGCCCAGGTTTTCATTATAAAAACTCTAATTCTACCAAGTCATCAGGTATGTTTTTTCTTCTGACAAGTGGCAGTGATTTGTCAAATGGTTAAGCATGTCTTGGGTACATTACATATCTGAAATGAGGTTGTCCTTGAATGATTGATCAAGAGAGACTTTAAAAGTGCAGGCTTCCTCTGTTGTTTTGTTCCCTGGACTATTCAGTAACAAGAAGCAACCCACGTGTTTTGTCCATAGCTAGATAGGGCCAAATAAGATTACAGAGAAAGTTCTTTCCTTATAGGAAATACCTGCTGTGCGTGAGAAATACAGCCAAAGTTCCATATGCATTGTGTGTGTATTTTTTTTTTAAATTTCATATGCGGAAAAAATGTAGGGATGGAATAACAACACTGTAAACACCACTGGATAAAGACAGACTTAGTGCAAGCAAAAGCAATGCAAGCTGCCCCCACTTCCTCACCTGAATGCTGACCTGCAATACCCCTTTTCATTTGAGTTCTAGCTTGCAGACTGCCAATCGCAGCTGACAAAGCCTGAGTGTGTAGCAGTTGTGTGGTGTGCTCACGTACGGAGAAGGACAAGACCACCAAACTAATCTTAACTTGTGACCTAATCAAGGATCTGAACCCAAGTCTCCTGAGATGAAAGGCTGTTGCACTTATTTTTCATCTAAAAAGCCATTTGGAGTGCATATAGACCGTTCCCCTGGAGAGAAAGTGTCAGACTGATGTACTGCAGCACAAAATGGGAGTGTAACTGTATGTGATGTTCATGAACTAGTGAATGGGGCTAGTTTACTATTAAATGAATTACTAGCAAAACAAATGGGCCAGCTCCAACCCCCGACTCTCTTTCTTATTTAAAGATGATGTTAGCAGAGCTCTAAGAGGTGTTGATTCTGGCATGTTTCTGATGATACTGTCATTTCAAAGAAAGTTTAAGTATGAAAATTTGTTCTCATTTTTATTTTTAATTTACAGGGGCAGAAAAAGTAGCTTAAGAGGAATTACAGAAATGGAAATGGCTTATTGTTATCTTGTCATAATGGTAAAAATTCATATAGGTATGCTTGAAATTAACCAACTTTCATATTGAATAATCAGGAAGACTTATTGAGCCTGCTCTATTTCACAAGAATGCAAATAAGCAGTCAGTTTTATTGCACGAGCATTACTGAGTCAAGGCAGATTGCATGGTGAGGATTTTGCTACTGATGCTAGTTCAGAAATATAGGCTGGAATTTTTCAAAGGACCCCAAGGGAGTTAGGCACCCAAATATTACTTCATTTCATTGGGTGTCTGTAATCCTTAAGATCCTTTGAAATTCCACGCCACTGAGCCTAGATCAGCAGTCTGTGATTCTTTTTCTCTGTAAAGGCTCTAGGTTCAAGGCCAAGTTTCTGTTTTCAGCAGGAGATGGGCTTACCAATGTATTCAATTTCTGGCGAGTGAGGCCCTTGCAGTGCTTTTAAAAGACATCTTTTGGTTCACTGGGATCAAGGCTGACAGGATCTGGAAGGAGCAGTGTGCTGCTACGGCTGGTTCTACCCTACAGGCAGATCAGGCAGTCTCTGAGGCCAGGAAAATATTTAGCAAATGTTAGTGTGTGGAGGGTATACATATTCATTTGCTTAGGGCAGCAAATATCTCAGGGTCCAGGGAGGATTGCCCAAGTGGATTGCCCAACAAGAGGCCATTGAGGGGCAAAATTGATGAGAAATGAACAGGGAGAATCACAAAAGAATCCCTTTTCATTCCCAGTAAAATCCATGAAGAGCTGGTGCTCATCTTATAAAAACTAGTCTGGTAAATTCATGATCTTAAAAATCTGTTCTTTGTATTACAGTAGTAGCTAGAGAAGCCCCAGCTAAGACTGGGGCCCCATTTTGCTAGGCACTATACAAACACAGAAGTCTTCCCAGCTACATCAGGATCTACAGTCATGGGTAATTTAGTTACTTTCATTGATAAGCGAACCTCAGATGAAGGCAGGGGCGGGTCCTGGTCCCAGCACACCAAGCGCGTGCTTGGGGCGGCATGCCGCGGGGGGCACTCTGCCGGTCGCCAGGAGGGCGGCAGGCGGCTCCGGTGGACCTCCCGCAGGCGTGCCTGCGGAGGGTCCGCTGGTCCCGCGGCTTCGGTGGGGCATCCACAGGCGTGCCTGCGGGAGGTCCACTGGAGCCGCGGGACCATCCGACCGTCCGCAGGCACGTCTGCGGGAGGTCTACCAGAGCCACGGGACCGGCGACCGGCAGACCGCCCCCTGCAGCATGCCGCCGTGCTTGGGGCGGTGAAATGGCTAGAGCCGCCCCTGGATGAAGGTACATTTTGGAAAAGTCTCCCAGAGCTGATGGGAGTAGTGAGGAGATTCTGTAAGTGTGCCAGTCGCAGACCACCCATTGTATTTGGTCTGTTGAAAAACGTAGAGTTAGTGGAAGGATTCAGATAAGGAAGTGTAATGAAACTCATACAGAAGAATGTTCAAAGCCTCCTGGCAAATGTCAGATGTGGCAATCTAAAGAGAGTTTTGGAATGTGTGTTTACTGCAGATCCAGTTAATAGTAAAATCACTGATTCATTTTTTGATCCAAAATTGCTTAAAAAATCCTCCTCTGGTTAGGAAACCATATTTAATCTCCATTTTCTACACAGTCAGTAGAAAATAGTGTGATCCATATAGCCAAAAAAACAAAACAAAACAAAACAAAAATAATCTGCAATGGTGATTTCCATTTGTGCATTAAGTTTTGCTCACGTTTTACAGAAGTGACATTAATTAGTGCTAGATTACATGTTACATTTACATTACTATCAAAAGAATATGCTTTGATTAAGGTTCGTAAAATGAAAAAAAAAGAGAGAGAGATTAAAGAAGATTTGGCACTTGCTGTAAAGAAAGTATTGCCAAAAAATTGTAATGAGAATAACTGGAGAGAAAAAAAGAGAAATTGGAAGAACCAACAACAAATGGGAGTAGCAGAATCAGAAGAAAAGTTACACTCTGAATAGAAACATTGATATGATTACTGTCTTATACTGAAAATACCAGCCTCTTTGGTGAAGCTATGATGCCAACTGTACACTGTAATTTTAAGTTGGATACCCTGTGCCATATTACATTTGACTAAGCAAAGTTCCTTGGGGTAATTTGGTCTGAGGGATTTATACAACAAACCAGTTACATGAATCTTCCAATATTTACAGGATGTTTCCTCAGCAGAGCACTGCAGTATATTTCTCTGGGGATTGTTATATAATGACATTTGGGAAATGGGTCATTTTGACTTATATTGAAAATGCTGGATCAAGTCCTGAGGTTTAATGCCAGTCTTAAGTGGGATTTAGTCCATCACCCGTCTGCATGTAAATGAAGAGATCACTAGCTTTGCCTCTCATGAAGAACCCAACTTTTTTGTATGGGAAAGAAATATATATTATAGCTATAGAGTATAATATAATGTGGAAATTGATACAGATATTGTATGTGTAACATTAAATTAATATATAATGTACATAGGGAATATGTGATGGTGTGGTATAAAGATTGCAGGTAGTTGGGAATGGTTGCATTATTTGTGATTGACTTTTGGATTGAATAGTAGAGGTGATTCCAGATAAAAGCAGATAAAAGCTTTATACCCCACTATTGCCTAAAAGATATAGGCAACTAATTGACTTTGACATGATATTAAGAATGTTCAAGAAACCAAATAACCAAGTTCAGCCAAATGTCTTGCCTAAAGACAAAGCAATACAGTACAGGAAAGAAAGAGTTAATGCATCTTCAATCCTTCCCAGAAGCAAAGTCTTGCAGCATATTCAGTTCACCTTACAGAAGATGCCCCCTTAAACTGTCTTAAATGCCCCCCTAAACTGTCTGTTCACAAATTACAGAGCGCAGTTCATGTCACTTAAGGTTGAAGTTTAACTAGCCAACTTGTGGCAGCTTTGTCTTGGGTGCCACCCTGTAGTTTTTCATCTTTCGTTTGAATAGTAAATTCAAAACGTTAAGGGGGATGAAGATGGTCCCTCATACAAAGCATTCATATGTCTCACGTAATTTCCTTGTGCCACATTGCATCTTTATTTCATAATACCAATACCATAAAACATGATTATCCAACACACACATACATACACTACCATGTCCATAACCATAATCCCTATTAATGTGGCGTGTTTATGAAATTAACCTATCTGCATTGGTTAACAATGCTATCTATTCTTCACATGCTATGTGTGTTCCAGGAGGGAGTTTAAAAAAAACAACAACCCTGTTTTAACAATATGTTACAGAGTTTCAGTAACATTTATTGGGACTATTTGTTGTCTCCTTTCATAGGTGTCTTAGTTTACTATGAATCCCAACTGTGAAGGCCTCAGTGGGAGAGAAATTAAAAATAATGAATGTAAGACACCTGCAAGAATGACCTAACATAGCTTTTCTATATATAAAAATATCATGGCTTTAAAGCCCAATGCCTTTTATGGCTATTGGTGAGTGCTGTGTCTGTCACTGGGATTCTGGGGATCTTCCTTCCCAATGGCTCCTCTCTTTAGCCCTGTGAGGCCCTGGGATATCAGCCGTAAAAGACATTACAGTGTTATGGATGAAAAAATTGTTGTCCGCCTGGGACTGAATCTTCTCCATTCTAGGCCTTGGGCAGGTGTGATTTGGAGTGGAACATTCCATAGTGCAGGGGAGGTGAAGAGAACACTTCTCTGGCAGGCTGAGTTTTAAAAATAAAATAGTGCTTTTCAGTCATAGATCTCAAAGTACTTTACAAAGGAGGCCAGTCTCATTATTCCCATTTTACAGATTGGGACACTGAGGCACAGAGGTCAAGTGATTTGCCCAATGTCACCCAGTAGTCCAGTGGCAGAGCTAGGAATAAAAAGCAAGTCTCCTGAGTCCCCATCCAGTGTTCTGTCTGCATGGCCACACTGCCAAAATGGTGTCTGTTTGAGGAGGCCTAAGGTTTGGAAGTCTTAAAAAGATCTTGAATTTTTATATTTCATACTAATATTTATATCTACAGTCATGTATTTATCAATGTTTTAATAATAACTCTTCTCACTCTGCTTTTTTTCATCTAATAATGGCAGTGAGTTATGTGATGAATAGCCCAGTCCCATGGCAAGTCAATGGCAGGATCAGGAACAGCATCCAAGAGTCCTGAATTCTTCCCTCCCCATTTCTCTAATCACAGAGTGTACACTAGCACATGATGGATGAAATTCTGCTCTGCTTTCATCAGAGGGGCTGCAAAAGGTGAAAGTGAGGAGAGCTTTTGGTCCTACTTGTCTGCTTCAAAGGCATTTAAACCTTAATATCATCACAACTGTTTTACCTTCCATTTTTGCCGCACCTCATTTGCTTTATTTAAAATTATTGCCCTTCTTTAAATAACTTGGGTTCATAATAAGTTATTTTTCAACTTGCCTCCAGACTCTTTAATATTATTACTCAAACACAGCACCCCCAAGGCAACAGTGCATGGCCCTGACCTGGTATGCCTTCCACACATTGCATCCCCAGCTTGCAAACTGTCCTACGTCATCAGAACACCTATATTAAGGAGCTGGCAGTACCTCTCCACAGGGATAGACATCAGCATGGGCCTGGAACATGGAATTTGAACCCCTCTGTGCACATAGAAGTGGATCTGATCCAAAGTTTGACTAAATTCCATGTCACACTTAATAAGAAAACGTTGGCTTCATCAGAGTTAAAAAATAAATGTTACACAATTAGGAGGAAAGAAAGCTTGTGTAAATGGAGGTGAGAAGGTAGGGGTCCTGAGGAAGAGAATGTGTTTGCATAATCCTTTATTACCTGACTGACTAGTAATTATATTTGATGGTAAATTGGATTTATGGCACGTCTGTAACTTGCTGTGCCCAAAACAACATAGATTTTTCTCTCTCCCTCCCTGCTCCTTGTTTTTGCAGAGATGGTATACAAGTGGGTGCCTCTATATATTTCTCACATTGTCTGATTTCCTTTGTTACAATTACAGGATTGTCATTTTCTTTAAAGGATCAAAACAAATATATTTCTAAAGACTAGGGTGAAAGTATGCAGTTATCTTAATGGATTGGGGAGAATTGGAGCATTTTACATTTTCTTCAGATATTTAGGCATATGGTATAAAGTTTGCCTTTAAATTTGGATCAATAATTACTAGTAACACCTTCAGGTATTAAAACTGAACCTTAAATATCTCAGATATGTTTAGTTTTTTGGCTGTTTATTTTTTGCCTTTCTCAGAGTGAAAAAAGACCAGTGGGTTTCATTGCAATGTTAACAGTGTAAACATTACAAATGGAAGGTTTTTTTTTAATTGGAATTAAAACTACTACTAAAAATATTTTTTAGTCACAAATTTCATAAAAGTTTGTTTTTACATAACCTTAATTCTGGAAAAGCAGCAGAGAGTCCTGTGGCACCTTATAGACTAACAGACGTATTGGAGCATGAACTTTTGTGGATGAATATTTCTGGACTAGATCTGATCTGATAGTGTCCCTTTAACTGAAATAGAAAATGCCAAAATCAGTAGTTTCCTGTTTCAAGCAGAATCTTTTGAACCAGTTTAAATTGGCTGAGAGAAGGGTCAGAGCAGAGAGCTCAGTGAAAATGTGAGCAGTTTCTCTGTCACAGCCAGCTTCAACAATCAAATGAACTTGGCAAAAGAGCAAGCTCGGCCAGGTGCAAAGCTATTGAACTAAGAGATGAATTTAACCAGCTTTCTCCTGTGGGCGTATCTCCAGCCCTGTTTGGCATGGCCTGAACCTCTAATGAAAAGCTCCCTGTAGCTCTCAAAAACATCACCACTTCCACTGATGATACTATTTGGTATCTAAGCTAGTTTGGCTTGCCTTCAGCAAAGCTGTGGAGATAACATGTGCAACACAGAATGTTCAGGTTTTGGTGACACTCCATTGAGGACTAACCTGTGACCGCCTATCTCACTTCAGTTAATATGTTAAAACTGAACTGATTCCTTCTAGTCTTGTATGCCGTGTAGTTGTAGCTGTGTTGGTCCCAGGATACTAGAGAGACAGGGTGGATGAAGTTGGTCCAATAAAAGATACTACCTCACCCACCTTGTCTCCTTCAAGTCTTAGGGCTCGTCTACACTACTGCGGTAAATCGATCTAACTTATGCAACTTCAGTTATGTGAATAACGTAACTGAAGTCGATGTAGTTAGATCCACTTACTACAATGCGCTGTGTCAATGAGAGAGCATCTCCCGTCGACTTCCTTTATGCTTCTCAGGGACGTGGAGTACACAAATCACATTAATGTTTCTCTCTCATCGCATTAATGTTTCTTCACCAGACCCACTAAATCAACACTTGCTGCATTGATTGCAGCAGTGCCAATCTATCAGTAAGTATAAACATGCCCTTAGTGGCCAAAAAAGCCAGAGTTTAATGTTAGTAACTCAGCTCTTCAATTGTATGAGCGGTGTGACTTAATGTGGGTTACAGCCATAACCTTTCAAAGATGTTCCCTAGAGAAGCCTTATTCCACCAAAGTGCAGATATCACATGGTATACACCCAGATTAGCACGAGGAGCTTCTCCTTGGTCTTCCTTCTGTGGTTTTCCACAGTGCAGCAGATACAAGATATGTCCTCTCGGTCTCTTGTTAAGTTAGGCTCACAGGGTATGTCTACACAGCAACTAGACGCCTGCGGCTGGCCATGCCAGCTGTCTCGGGCTCTCAGGGCTCAGGCTGCAGGGCTGTTTCATTGCTGGATAGAAAGCTGGGCTCAGGCTGGAGCCCAGGCTCTAGGACCCTGAGAGGTCAGAGGGTCCCAAAGCCTGGGCTCCAGCCTGAGCTCAGAAGTCTACACCAGTGTTTCTCAAACTGGGGCCACCGCTTGTGCAGGGAAAGCCCTTGGTGGGCCGGGCTGGGCTGGTTTGTTTACCTGCCCTGTCTGCAGGTCCGGCCGATCGCGGCTCCCACTGGCCGCAGGTTCGTCGCTCCAGGCCAATGGGGGCTGCTGGAAGCGGCGTGGGCCGAGGGACATACTGGCCACCACTTCCAGCAGCTCCCATTGGCCTGGAGCGGTGAACCGCGGCCAGTGGGAGCCGCGATCGGCCAGACCTGTGGACGGGGCAAGTAAACAAACCGGCCCGGCCCACCAGGGGCTTTCCTTGCACAAGCGGTGGCCCCAGTTTGAGAAACACTGGTCTACACAGCAGTGAAGCACCCGTACAGCCCAAGTCAGCTGGCACAGGCCAGCAGTGAGTTTTTCTCTGCAGTGTACACATACCCAGATTCTTGCTGAGACATAAGAAAATACAATAAGTCTGGAGCTGGTTGAAAATTCCCTGAGGGAGACCAATGTTTTGTCAAAAATGCTGATTCCATACAACTAAAATCTTCTGCAGGAATATGTTGTTGTCAAAGCTTACAGCAGAAACCAGGCTTGGAGGCAGGTTATCCTGTACCTCTGCCTGATTACCTGCCATGCTGCCTGCTGGCAGCACGCCTGCTCTGCCCGCTTGGCAGGCTGCTGGGCTCCCAGTCTATCTGTCTGCCCATCTGATTGGCTACCAGACTCCCTGGGATTCCTAGCTCCCTGGTTTCCCTCCTGGTGGGCTGCTATGCAGCTGGGAGCTCCCCAGGCATTCAGGCTTTCCCTGGCTCTGTCAGCCCGCATAATGGAGAGACTGGAGCCAGGCCATGTGGAAAAGCAACTATGGCCAGGGAAGGAGTGAGGAGATGCCCTACACCATGAGAACTACATTAAAGGGGGCATAAGGTTGGAAGGCTGAGTCTCTGCAGGAGCAAATCAAACCATTTTATAAGGAAACTGATTTTTAGCTGTAAATAAGGCACATTTCCCCAGGTCTGTAGCAAAGCATTGGGCTGGCAGGCAAAGAGAATATTTCAGAAATCCTTAGGAGCACATGGAGATCCCCTTAGGTATCCTGGTCTGAACACTCATGAATAGAAAACAGCTCTTCCTGGAATTAAGGGTGGTGGAACAAGTTCAGATAAAAGAAAACCTGTCCTAGATCATCACACACACCTTAGAATGACCCAGAACTTGACACCTGTTAGCAGAGAGCAGCTCAAGCTGCAGATTTGCATTTCAAATAGCAAAACTTCCTTGGGAGAGAGATTCAGTTCCAAGTTTTGATATGGGCTGGATTGTCACTTGTGTGGGCGCTCACAGGTGGCAGAGGGCAGAAGGAGCCACGCCTTACACATGGCCTGTGAATAGGAGACAGACACAATTGCAGTCTCTGGGTGAGATCCTGGCACCACTGAAATCAGTGGGCATTCTGCCATTCACTTAAATGGAGCCAGGAGATCTCTCTCTCTCACACACACTCTCTCTCACACACACACACACACAGAAACACACACACAGAAACACACACACACACACACACGATTTCTCCAGAGGACAGGGACTGCTCCTAAAAGGTCCCTGGTGCAAAAACCATCTCAAAAGCAGAGGGAGGAAGTGGGCCTAGAAAGGGGAGCATGCTGCATATTCTGAAGAGCTGGCTCTGTGGCTGTGCTCCACTGTAAACATAATGGGTGATTTTCAAAGGCACTAAGGGCACTTAGGCAACCAACTCCTATTCAAATTCAAGGGGAGTTAGGCACCTCCAACTACCAATTTGTGCCTCTCAAGATCTCCCCTCATAGATACAATTTGGATCCATACTTGCATTTCCAACACCACAAAATTCAGGACTGCCTGGGCATGTGGATGTGGTTTGGGCCCATCTCTAAGTTCTGCAGGTTCCAAATTTTTAGTTTCACTTTCTTTTCCTTTTGCCTGGGCATATTCAAGTTTCAGAAGGGACCAGAAGCAGCTGTGCCAGTATAATATGGGAACTGGGAAGTACTTTTTCTTGCTGTATTTCTGGCACAAATGCACATAAGAAGTACCAGAAAATCCTGTGTCAGGACGTGTAATTAGAATGGCATCTTAGAAACACTTGGTATAAGCATCTGATTGTGTAGCTGCTTCTTTGAACTGAACCTAACTAGCAGCCTTTTTAAGGCTCACCCATTGTTACTTCAAATGCCTCTCGTCACCTAAAAGTCCTTGCAAAGAAAGTAGCTTCATTGTTAAGTAAAAATGCTACCATGTACAGTACGTCGTCTCAGTTTCACTGATGAAAACTTGCCATACCCTCTGCCTAATTCCTAAACATATAAAGGTGAATAGAACAGAACTGGTTATTAGAGGAGATAGAGCCAAAAAAGAGAGAAATGCTCTGTGATGCAGAAATCTAGATAGAAGCAGAGCCCTTACAGCTGACCTTTGGGGTTTGGAGGTAAAAATGTAGCCCAGATCCAACCCATGCATGGTTTTGATTTTGCAAATCCAAAACACCGAGCTCCTACTAATACAGCAACCTTTCATTAGCAGGGTTCCTGTTGAATCCCAGTGAATCCCAGTGAAAAGAGCGTGTTGTGCGAAATGTGTGCACACCAGCATCTGTGGGGAATGTGTAATAGCCCCATGCAATGGTTGGCATTGCTGGAAGGTGCTATTTTACGGGCGGGGGTGGGGACAACCAAAATTAAAATTTGGAAATGGTAAATAAAGGAGTGTAATTCTACCCCATAGTCTCAAGCTCTCGTATTAAACACGATAAATCCTATCCTATAATACAAATACATTAATATGATGGCATCGTTATCTCTTTTTTAGATATAACTTGCCATCAAGTTCCTTCTCCCGCTAATTACATAACAAGGGAAGTTTTAATGATGACTCTGTTTCTAAACTAGCAATCCAGGGATTCTGCTCCAGAGATTTATGCTTGTGCAATTGACACAAATATAACCATCTACTGTGCCATGGCACATTTTCTTCTGGCACTGCCATTAATTGTCTTTGAGTTTTTAGCAATTCTTAGAATTTTCCAACCTGCCAACTGCTGCGGATGTACAAACTGTGAAAGAGAAGTCAGTGCTGTAGCACCACTACGGCCATCCAGCAGTAGGGGAGTCAACAAAAGCAGGCCTATGGTGACTGGTCTTTGTAGAAGATTTTGCTGCTGTGGGTTTTTACTGTGAAGTGATTGTGTGGCTGGTATTGTATGGAGAGGAATGGGAGATCTGGATGTTGTAGAGCAGAGTGTGAAAGGTATTGGGTAAGTGTGTATCATGTTTTTGTCCTAAAGTTGGCTTCTATTAATGTCATATCTGGGTGGTCCTCCTTTTAGCTCAGAAGCCTCTGCTTTTGAAACTAGAAAGGTCCTGGATTCTGTCACTGTCACTTCCACATCTGTGCAGCTTAACTGGCAACTGTTTTTCTGTTCTTTATACCAATGGTATTGTTACAAACTGATGCTGGGCAGTTGGAACTCATTTCCCGTAAACCTCAAGTGCTCAGGATGAGCTTTGTCTAACTCAGGGAGGGAGGTTTGTAACTCCCTCTTTTATTTTTTCTGACTCTGACTGAGATTTCAGGATCATATCTTCCTACTCTAGTATCCAATAGGTTATTCTGTGCAGGGTTTAATATGGTACTGGAGATGCTCTGTCCTTTACAACCTGGCCTGAAGAACCGTCATTGCACAGTCAGCAGTGGCAGCTGCACCCTTTTGATGCCCACCACATTGCAGGAAAGAGAAGCTGTTTGAGGCAAGGGTGGTGGTAAAGTTCACCACTGTTGCGAACTTAGCCATGGAGAGTGCCACTGACTTCGCACCAATTATCAAATCCTGGTTGGATAATTTGTTTGGACCTCTACTAGCTCAGCTTTTTGCAGTCAGGTACGTCGTTTTCCATGAGTCAAGAGAGCCAGGAAGGTAGTATTGCTGTGTTTGTGTCTTTTACAAGAACTGCATCCTTAGACTGGACTAAAACTGGACTTAGCTGAATGTGCCCATTTAGTGTGAGAGTCCCAGCTTTGGGTTAAATTTGGGTACAGGCTGACCTCCTGATCCTCAGATTTCTTAGCAGGAGTAAGTGAAGTCATGCTTCTGTGTTGCTGAGCCATAACCATCTGTCTTGAGTGATCTCTCATTCCCAGTACCACAAGGCTCCATGGTGCCAGACAC
The DNA here is from genome assembly GCF_020497125.1 of Mauremys mutica. Taxonomy (NCBI): domain Eukaryota; kingdom Metazoa; phylum Chordata; order Testudines; family Geoemydidae; genus Mauremys; species Mauremys mutica. The sequence continues at coordinate 68,817,070 of NC_059078.1, forward strand.
AACTCCTTTCCTTGGGGTATATGAAGTTGTGGAAGGATGTAATGAGATGGCTTAGGCCAGTGTTTCTCAAACTGGGGTCCCTGGACCCTTTGGGGTCACCGAGGGAACTCCAGGAGGTCCGCGGGCCCCGCTGATCAGCTCCTTCCCCTCCTTCAACTCCTCCCTCTCTCTCTCAGAGGCTATTGAAGCCAAACTGGGAGATTTTAGGCACTAAAAGTCCGTCGGTGTAGTGGGGTTAAGGCAGGCTCCCTGCCTACCCTGGCTCTGAGATGCTCATGGAAGGAGCCGGCATGTCCCTGCAGCCTCTGGGGGCACAGGGCATCTCCGCACACTGACCCCACCCCGAGCGCCAACTCCGCAGCTCCCATTGGCCGTGGTTCCTGGCCAATGGGAGCTGCGGGGGCATTGAGAGCCCCTCTGCCTCCCCCCACCTAGGAGCTGCTGCCTGAGGGATGTGCCGGTCACTTTTGGGAGCTGCCTAAGGTGGAGCTTGCACCTCTCACCCCCTCCCAGCCCAGAGCCCGCATAGCATGACCAGGTATCTGGTTTTTGACTGGAACACCCAGTTGAAAGGAATCCTAGTGGCTCCGGTCAGCACTGCTGACTGGGCCGTTGACTGTCCTGGTGGTGGCACTGCGCAGCAGGGCTGTCAGGCTCCCTGCTAGCCTCCACGCCATGCGGCTCCCGGAAGCTGCATCATGTCCCCCCCTGTCTTCCCGCAGCCAGGGGGATCCACATGCTGCCCCCGCCCCAAGCGCCACCCTCGCGGCTCCCATTAGCTGTCCATACAGCTGCATCAAAGGTATTGGGGCCCTCCACATGCAGGCGGCAAGACTGGTTTGATGAAAATGATGCAGAAATCCAGGCCTTACTTGCTGAGAAGCACCGCCTGCATCGCGCATATCAGAACAATCCATCCTCAGCGGCAAAGAAGACTACCTTTATCAACGCTCGCAGAACAGTACAGAACCAACTGCGCAAAATGCGGGACTTGTGGCTGAGCACCAAAGCAGATGAAATACAGGCGTACGCGGACAGGAACGACTATAAGCAGTTCTATGAAGCCCTCAACACGCTCTATGGTCCACAGGCTTCTGGGAGCTTTCCCCTCCTGAACTCTGATGGCACTGTGCTCCTTACAGAGAAGACGCAGATTCTCCAGAGATGGGCTGAACATTTTGAAGCAGTTCTCAACTGCCCCTCAGTCATCAATGATGAGGCCATCGACAAGATGCCCCAGGTTTCAGTCAATGACTCCATGGATGCTTCACCAGAAGAGGATGAAGTGAAGAAAGCCATCAACCAGCTGTCAAGTAGCAAATCCCCAGGGTCAGATGCCATACCAGCAGAGGTGTACAAAGTCGGTGGACCAGTGCTGCTACGGAAACTCACTGAGCTGTTTCAGTCCTTCTGGAAGCAGGGATCCATTCCACAGGAATTTAGAGACGCGTCCATCGTGCACCTCTATAAGAGGAAGGGCAATCACCAAGTATGCGACAATCACCGTGGAATCTCGCTGCTCTCTACAGCGGGGAAAGTTCTTGCACGGGTTTTGTTGAACCGACTGATCGCTCACCTGGAGCAGGGCTTACTGCCAGAATCACAGTGCGGCTTCCGCAAGGGGCGTGGGACTATTGACATGATCTTCGCTGCGCGTCAGCTACAGGAGAAATGTCAAGAGCAGAACCATGAACTCTATACAACTTTTGTGGACCTCACGAAAGTGGTGTTCGACTCTGTCAGTCGCCAGGGCCTGTGGAGGATCATGTCGAAATTCGGCTGTCCAGACCGATTCATACAAATGGTACGTCAATTTCATCACGGTATGATGGCTCGTGTCCTGGATAACGGTGAAACATCTGAGGCCTTCCCAGTCACCAACGGCATCAAGCAAGGGTGTGTTTTAGCACCCACTTTGTTTAGCATGATATTCTCTGCCACTCTGACTGATGCCTTTCAACACTGCACTGAAGGAGTAGGCCTGAAGTACAGAACCGATGGGAAACTATTCAATCTGAGGCGACTGCGTGCCATCACCAAGGTGAAGGAAACTGTACTTCGAGACTTTCTCTTTGCAGATGATTGTGCTCTGAATGCTAGTACAGAGCCAGAAATGCAAGCCAGTATGGACAAGTTTTCATCTGCATGCAACAGCTTCGGCCTCACCATTAACATCAAGAAGACTGAGGTCATGCACCAGCCAGCTCCCCACACTCTGTACTCAGAACCGTCCATCACTGTAAATGGACAGAGACTTCAGGCAGTGGACCACTTCACGTACCTGGGCAGTACCCTTTCTCGAGCAGTGTCAATCGATGAAGAAGTAAAGTGCAGAATTGCTAAAGCCAGCTCTGCATTTGGCCGATTGCGCTCCAACGTCTGGGAACGTCGAGGGATCAGCCTACCTCCTGCCCCAGCCTACCAACGAGGCTGAAGGTCTACCGAGCAGTGGTGCTTCCAACTCTGCTGTACGCCTGCGAGACATGGACTGTCTATCGGAGTCATGCACGAAGGCTCAATCACTTCCACACTTCCTGTCTGCGAAAGCTTCTAAAAATCAGATGGCAGGACAAAGTGCCTGATACTGAAGTCCTTATCAGAGCCAGTCTGCCGTCAGTTCACACACTGCTGATGAGAGCCCAGACCAGATGGGCTGGACATGTCGTGAGAATGTCAGACGAGCGCATTCCTAAACAGCTCTTCTATGGGGAACTCGCCCAGGGAAAGCGCTCCCATGGAGGACAAAAGAAGCGGTTCAAGGACACGCTGAAGACCTCTCTGAAGTCCTTTGAGATTAACACCGCCACATGGGAAACCCTCGCACTGAACCGTCCAGCATGGCGCAGCCTCATTCACATAGGCAGTAATACCTCTGAGGCGAGGCGTACTGCTGAGGCTGAAAGAAAGCGTGAGCTGCGCAAGTCCAGAGCTGCCCGCACATCATCGACAGTGCCATCACATGTCTGCCCAATGTGTGACAGGACGTTCCATGCCCAAATCGGACTGATCAGTCATCTTCGGACGCACAGAGTCCGGTCATCGAAAGAATGAGTTGTTAAGGTCTTCATCGACAACGATGGACGAACATCAGCTGGGAACCATGGCCAATGGGAGCTGCGGGGGTTGTGCCTGTGGATGGGGCAGTGCGCAGAGCCACCTGGCTGTGCCTCCACATAGGAGACAGAGGGGGGACATGCTGCTGCTGCTTCTGAGAGCTGCTTGAGGTAAGCGCCACCCAGAGCCCCTGACCCTCCTCCCATGCCCCTATCCCCTGCCCCAGCCCTGATTCCCCCTCCCACCCTCTGAACCCCTCAATCCTCGCACAGAACATCCTCATGCACCCCAACCCTCTCATCCCCAGCCCCATCCCAGAGCCCGCACCCCCAGTTGGAGCAATCATAACCCTCTGCACCCCAACCTCCTGCCCCAGCCTCGAGCCCCCTTCTGTACCCTGAACCCCTCATTTCTGACCCCACCCAGAGCCCACACCACCAGACGGAGCCCTCACGCCTCCCCCTCACACCCCAACCCCCTGCCCCAGCCTGGAGCCCCCTCCTGCACCCCACACCCCTCATCCCCAGCCTCACCCAGAGCCTGCCCCCCACACCCCCAGCCCAGTGAGGGTGGGGGAGAGCAAGCGATGGAAGGGGGGGATGGAGTGAGTGAGGGTGGGAAGAAGTGGGGTGGGTCCTTGGAGGAAGAGGTGGAGTGGGGGCGGATCCTGGGGCTGAGTGGAGGAACTTGGGGATCTCCCAAAAATTAAATCAAAATGGGGGTCCCCAGGGTGCTAAAGTTAGAGAACTGCTGGTTTAGGCTTTATTGCCATCACTGTGTTGATGACACCCACCTTTCTGTCACCTTCAGATCAGACCCAACTGATCCAGTATCTATTTTCTGTCTGTAAATAAGAGTGAATTGACTCAAGCTGAGTCTAGACAAATCAGAGATGAAGCTGATAGGTAGGAAGAAACAGAGCAAAGATGTGTTAGATGTGAGATGTTGCTGTGAGTGAATAGGGCTGTCTTCCTTTTGTGGCTCTGATTATGTTTTTAATTGTTTAATAGGCACCCAGAGATTTTGTTGGGCACATTTTTACAAATTAGAAGTAAAATGTGCTAGTGACAATATCCTGATTTCTCCCCCCCGCCGGCTTTTCAGAATAGATTTGTGCCTTGTGTGTTTATCTGCCAACCTCCCCAGAGTAGAAAGGATAGTAATGCTATTGTAAGGATTGCAAGAAAGGCCAACTACCATGAATATTGATTGTTATTTAGATCATGTTGCTCAGTGGGACATAGCAGTACATAACAGTTCTCCAGTTGTGCTATGGGGAATAATATAACCATCGCTGAACAGAACGAGAGAGACACCTCACTGTGGTTAGGATTTCTAGTTACCTCTGCAGGAGAAGCCCAAGTGCCTTTAATACTACAGCACCCCTAATTATTCAGTTTGTTGTGCTCCAAGGTTGTCTTGCCCCATACGTTAAGTGACCTACGTTATATTCGGAGCAAAAGGAATTAAGGCTCCTGAGATGAGTCACCAACAGAACTGAGTTGAATAAGATCTTCATCATAATGCTCAAACTGGAGACAAAATTTTCCACGGGCTATTGAGTGACAACACATTCCTCCATTGAAACATCAAGTTAAAACATTGCAGATCTTCATTTGCTACTGTGACGGGTCGGACTCACCCCTGCGGCGCCTCCTGCTGGTGACTCTGGGGAATTAGCTCTTTCCAACCCGGGAGCGCCCTCTGCAGGCCGGTGATCCACCTGTTCTCTCCTGGCCCCCATGTCCCTCCCAGGACCCCGGTGCCCCTTTAACTGGGTTTCCCCCTACCAGGGGAACCCCCACCCCACTATCCCCACTTCGCCTCAGTATTGGCTACTGCCCAGTCTCTATCTAGCCCCCGTTCGCTGGAGTACGATGATGATCCAGTACTCATCATCGGCAAAGGGGGTTTGGACCTGCTGCCTACCCCTAGGTTGCCCCCTGCAACCCCCAGTACCTTTTGCCCTCTGCTAGGCCGCAGCCTGGAGTTTTCTAGGCTGGAGCTCCCCCAGCTCCTCAGCCTTTCCCCAGCCCTGCTTCACCCTAGGTACCTTGTCTAGCTCCGTGCAGCCAGGCCCATCTCCCTCTAGAAACAGAGAGAGACTGTTTTCCTTCTGGCTCCCCAGGCCTTCTTATAAGGCCCTGTTGCTCAGTTTGGGGCGTGGCCCCAGCTGCAGCCACTTCCCCAATCAGCCCAGCCTAAAGCCCCTTCCCAGGGCTGTTTTAAAGCCCCAAAGGGCAGGAGTGGGTATCCACCCCGCTACACACCTCCCCCCTCAAAATCCCCACCCCGGGGAATCAAGGGGCATTCTGGCCTGTGCGACCCGGAGGTGTCCCGCCAGCCGCGTCCGCTTCTCCTCACTGTCCCTCAGTTTGAAGGCCAGGGCTTCCTTCTCCTGCCGGGCTTTTTGGAGCTCTGCTTGTGCTGTCTGTTGAGCCCACTCCGCAGCCTCTAGCCGCACCCGCAGATCCTGGTCCCCCAGGCAGTCTTCCTGACCCTTCACGCTCAGGGTCTGGGTTCCCACAGTCACCTTGTCCATCCCCACCTGGGTCCCGGCCTCCTGCTGGGCCCAGTCCATTTGGGTCTCCTTGTCAATGACCTCCCTGGTGATGGTCTGGGTCTGACCCTCCATCGTGTTCCCTGGGCCTGGACAGTCCCTCCAGAAGTGGCCCGTCTGCCCACAGGTCCAACATGCCGGCAGCTGCCTGGGTTCCCTCACCCGGCGGACTGCCTGAGGGACCTGCCGCTGCCCCTTCTCTGGGTGAGGCACCCTGCTCCCAACCCAGTAGGGACAGTCCCTCTTTATATGTCCTTGCCTTAAACAGGCATAACATGTCCGGCGCTGAGCCGTGGGCCTCCTGGTCCCGGCTCTCCGCCTCTCCCCACCACGCCTCCGGAACTCCGTCCTGAGGATGTTTACCAGGGCCCGCTGTTCCTGTACCAGCTGGCCCAACTGTTCCTGGAGGGCCTCCTGCACCTCCCACATGTCCTGTTGGGCCTCCCGGATCCCCTGCAGGTGGTCAGCCCCCTTTCTCCAGGGCACTGTGTGACGTTATTGATATAAATGGGAACCATATAGAACATGGGTTGCAACCAAGGTCCTGTGGTGGCACCAAATCCTAAGTAAAGGGGGTCATATAAGGTGTCTAAGACCAGGTTCTGGGTTGCTGGTTATGATTATGCTGTCTGTATGTCTGTGTATCATTTTGTAGTTTAAGTATAAGTATTGGCTCTATACTGTCTATATTTTATATTATGCTCTGCCTCTGGGAAGTGTCCCAGACAAAGCTGATGTTAGCCCGGCATAGCTGGCTTGATGGCCCATTAAAGGGCCATCAGCTACACAATTGACCCATGGAGAGAAGGCAGACATGCCTTGTGACTCAGCAAAGTATGCAGGGACTGGCCCATGTGACTCCAGACTCCATATTTTTGCTGTAAGTTTCCACCGTGAGGACAAAGGGATTCTTACACCTGGAAAAGTCTATATAAGGCTGATGCATCATCTCCATCTGGTCTTCAATCCTGCTTCTGACCTCTGGAGGGACTTTGCTACAACCTGAAGCTTTACACAAGGGACTGAACGACCCATCCCGGTGGGGGATGTATTCCAGAGACTCAATTTGAACCTGCAGTTTACTCCATCACTGCTGCAAGCCTGAACTAAGAACTTTGCCATTACTGTATGTAATTGATTCCATTTAACCAATTCTACCTCTCATCTCTACCTTTTTCCCTTTGTAAATAAACCTTTAGATTTTAGATTCTAAAGGATTGGCAACAGCGTGATTTGTGGGTAAGATCTGATGTGTATATTGACCTGGGTCTGGGGCTTGGTCCTTTGGGATTGAGAGAACCTTTTTCTTTTATTGGGGTGTTGGTTTTCATAACCATTCATCCCCAGGACGAGTGCACTGGTGGTGATGCTGGGAGACTGGAGTGTCTAAGGAAATTGCTTGCGTGACTTGTGGTTAGCCAGTGGGGTGAGACCAAAGTCCTTTTTGTCTGGCTGGTTTGGTTTGCCTTAGAGGTGGAAAAACCCCAGCCTAGGGCTGTGACTGCCCTGTTTGAGCAATTGGTCCTGATTTGGCACTCTCAGTTGGGTCCCGCCAGAATCGCTCCGTCACACACTGACACCAGGGCCCAACCAGGGACTGCATCTGGGCCTCTGCATAGAAGACCCCCGTGTACCCAGGATCCATCCTCCCCTGGGTCACTCCAGTTCAAGCAATAGTCCCAGTCCTTGCCTTGGCCCCTTGTATCAGGGGCGGACCACAACTGCCCGCATTCTCCACCATGTGTGACGGGTCGGACTCACCCCTGCGGCGCCGCCTACTGGTGACTCTGGAGAATTAGCTCTTTCCAGCCCGGGAGCGCCTTCTGCAGGCCGGTGATCCACCTGTTCTCTCCTGGCCCCCATGTCCCTCCCAGGACCCCGGTGCCCCTTTAACTGGGTTTCCCCCTACCAGGGGAACCCCCACCCCACTATCCCCACTTCGCCTCAGTATTGGCTACTGCCCAGTCTCTATCTAGCCCCCGTTCGCTGGGGCAGACTGCAGTATCCAGTACTCATCATCGGCAAAGGGGGTTTGGACCTGCTGCCTTTGCCTACCCCTAGGTTGCCCCCTGCAACCCCCAGTACCTTTTGCCCTCTGCTAGGCCACAGCCTGGGGTTTTCTAGGCTGGAGCTCCCCCAGCTCCTCAGCCTTTCCCCAGCCCTGCTTCACCCTAGGTACCTTGTCTAGCTCCGTGCAGCCAGGCCCATCTCCCTCTAGAAACAGAGAGAGACTGTTTTCCTTCTGGCTCCCCTGGCCTTCTTATAAGGCCCTGTTGCTCAGTTTGGGGCGTGGCGCCAGCTGCAGCCACTTCCCCAATCAGCCCAGCCTAAAGCCCCTTCCCAGGGCTGTTTTAAAGCCCCAAAGGGCAGGAGCGGGTAGCCACCCTGCTACAGCTACCCATACCTTTAGATCATTATACTGCTTTAACTACTGTACCCCATGAATGTGGTTTTTTTTTTCAAGCTAACCCTTGCATACCCCATCTTCAGAAGCCTTTCTGTTAAGCAATGTACTGCACTCGCTACCCATCTAAGCACCTTGTGCTCTGCACACTGCCACGGCTACCTAAGGAAGACACTCAGCCACTTCACTGGATTGTCAAGAGCACAATCAATATGCCACCAGGCTGACTCATACTTTAGTACCTTAGTGATATTTTTGCAGGATTGCACCACAGCGACAATATTTTTTAAGCCCAAAAATAGAGCCCATAAAAAGAGAAGTTGAAGAAATACTGGTATTCTGTGGGTAAAAGGGAAAGTCTGACAAAATAGAAAGTTGGCTCAGACTTGCCTCACAACTGGGTTGTTTAGATGAAGAAATTCCACTTCAGCTTCTCCTTGTCTTTTGAAGAAGTTCACTTTTGTGACTTTACTTCAATTATTTTAAAGGTTTTAAGGAGTTTTTGACATCTTTATGTTCATATTTTAGTGAGTTCTCATCTGTGCAGATCTCAGCTTACATCAGGGGTCAGTTCCAAGGCTCAGTCATATTTCATGGGTTTTGCAGGCATTGCCATATTGGAAACTGGAAACTATTATATGTTATATGTTTTCATTCTTTCCCACCTGCCAAGATGTGTCCTTGATGGCTGCAGCCAAGAAAACCATTACAGATGAAGATTAGATTAAAATAAATTGATTTACAGGCTACAGGATGCCTTCTTTGGAGAGATTTTTCTATATCAAAAGATTTATATATATTTTTATATGTGTGTGTGTGTTCTGTACACACAGTGCAACAGGATGCAGTAAGAGATAAATCAAATGTGCTTGGAAGGGTGTAGGGATGTCTGGACTAGGGAGCGGGGATGGGATGCCTGCATATTTATGATAAGTGTGGCTATTTTATTGCTTGTGATGGGCCTACTTTTCAAAGGGGCTTCTACCTGCTCTCCTTTTGGGTATTTACAACTGTGCACACTCCAACAACTGTACCTGCCTTTTTTTGGAGATTAACAGCTGAGCACACAGTTTGCCAAAGTCTATCAGCAGCACAAGTCAGTGAAAGAATTTTCAATTATAAAACTCAATTTAGTGCATAAAGTGCTGTTTGTAAGAGCAAAGTCATGTATGTTCAAATGGAGGGGCATCGCCTGGAAATATGTATAGCTTTATGCACTACTTACTTGGTAAAGTACTCTGGAAACTTTCAGACAACTTTTAGGCCCCGATCCTGCAGCTCGCTCTGCACAAACGGCACAGAGCCCTGATGACTCCAGCAGAAACTCCATGCAGATACAGGTGCTAGCCTGCCCACAGGTAGCAGGCTTGATGGCTGAGATTAGTGTCTCAAGTCTGAGTTTCCTGGAAACCAGGATGTGTGTGCCACTTCAGCCCCCTTTTGGCTTTTGACTTGAGGGCTCGAGTGGCATATCAGCTTTTTCCTGGGTGAATTTCACCATACTAGAATGAAGCACAGTGATGGTGATGGGCTATTAGAATGAGCGTTTTGTCAATATTTGACAATTATGTATTGTACATAACTAATTCATGGTTTTTTCATCCCACTCCACTGCCAAAGCAGTCAGAGCACTGAACAACCGAATAAAAACAAATGCACTATAATAAAAACATGGCAAAATAGCTTCCTCTATAAACACAGCAACAAATGAGGAAGGATTGGAAGGGAAGGTGATTAAATATAGTGCTATCAGCAGTACAGGCAATAGCTCTCCATAATGGGAGAAGGGAAGGGAAAATCTGCCTGCTACAAGGAGTGCAGTCCTTATCTTCAACCAGCTCCTTCCTCTAGTGCTGCTATCATAATCACAGCCACTGCCTTCTGCTTAGTCTTTTAAATTGTATAGACTCTTTGTGTGTGGTTGGGGGGGGGAGGGAGCTGTTCCTAGTTTTTCTCTGCACTCTCCCATTGCCTGATTATTTTTTTAAGATTATCACCTGTAACATTCTCCATTCACACCTGCCTTCTCTCATAACCTCTTGTAAGAGAGAGAAAACAGGAAAATGAGCTAATTTTCCTTCCATTTTCAGAACCATTATGGGAGAAAGAACAGAACTAATGACAATTTTTATCAACATTTTTTGCAGGTTTTTTTTCTACTGTTTTCCCCCAGCAAGTTGCAAGGTTTCTCTTCTTCTCTCAGAGAGGCAATGTGGTCCAATGGATAGGGCCTGGGCTAAGATTCAATTCATGGTTCTGTCACTGGCCCTAATGGCTGACCTCAGGAAAGTCTCATTGTATCTTTGGGCCTCGTTTGCCCCATCTCTAAAATGGTGATAATGGTACACTTTTGCCAAGTGTTTTGAGGTGTGATGGTGTGAAAGTGCTACACAAGAGCTATGTGCACTGTTGTTGTAGCCATGTTGGTCCCAGGATATTAAAGAGACCTTTTAATAAAAAGCATTTACAGGCTATTTGGGCCATGTACAATAAAAATGTTTTCAACCTTTCACTGCGCTGTCAGTTCAGGAAGCCCATTTCCTGGCTAAGGGTGTCTAGAAACAGCTTGCACCAGACATCCAGAGTTCATTCTTACTCCACATACCACTAAATCCTATCCTCTAAAATAAGGGATGCAAATTTTCTAGACAAATCTTGAGCTGGCTTGCATAATCTTCCCCCCTTTCCGTTCAGATACAAGTACAAAAGTGGTTTGCGGTTAGAGGAATACTAACTGAGATGAAGCCAGCTTTTCTCATTCTTAAACAATCAACTGACCATCATCCACTGGCTCTTCTAATGTAAAGACAGTCATTGTAAACCTTGCAGAAATGTATTGGCTTTCATTTAACTACAGGATGAAGCTTCCCTCCCCGCACACCCGCTTCTTATAATCATGGGAATCCATTGCTTTTAGTATTAAGAATATTGTAAACTGCTATCTCGGGGTGCTGTGCAAGTTACTAATGACCAAAGACTCCACAGGGTTTCTAGCAATTACCGTTTGCAAGGAGAGGTCCTATAAGCGAGAAGTGAGCCTCCCTAAGGTTTGGAGGTGCTGTTTGGATTAGCATACTGAGCCTTCGGGACCATGACTGAATTTCAGGAACCTCTCTGAGTCATGAAACTGGGCTGGGACAAGATCAGGCTCTATAATGATGCTCTCCTATACTGCCAGAGACCCTTTTGGTTGAATAGTCCACAACATCTTTTTTTTTATTGCATTTCAGAACTGGTGCATCCAGAAAAGAACAAGGAAGTGGACAGGCTAGCCAAGGCTAAGGAGAGTGTGATGGGATGTTCACCCCACCCCAGCCCTGAAGGGGTTAAAGTGGTGCAGATAAAGTCAGTTAACCTTATAGGCTACACCTGGTGGAAAATCTGGCTTGCCTGAAAATGACTGATGGCTGATAAAGCCCAGCTGGAGGAGAAGCTGGCTAAGGTACAAAGCCAGGAAGTTTGCAGCAGAAAAGGCTGAAGTGTGGAAGGTGGTAGTTGCTCTCTAGGTTTAGAGAGGGAAAAGCCCTAGGATTCTGGCTCTGAGGGAAGGGTTTACCCAAAAACGGGGAGGAGAAAGCCAGTGAGAGGCAGAGTAGGAAGCAGCCCAGTGAAAGAACAGTAATGGTAGAGATTGTTTAGACTTCGGCTACTGATTGTAGGGTTTCTGGGCTGGAACCCAGAGTAGCAAGTGAGCCCAGGTTCCCCTATCTGCCACTGGGAAGTGGGACAGAATTGCTGGAGTCAGCAATTGGACAGCTGGTCCAGAGGGACTTTGATGCCCCAGAAGGGGAGACTACATAGTAATCTAGCTGGCGGGCAGAGTCACAAGGAGCGAGAGAGCACTGAGATGCGGAGAGAGAGAGAAGCTATGGGATGAGTGAATAATCGAAGAGGGTGCTAACCAGACCTTTTCAAATCTTAAAAATAACATGGTTTGCTTTTAATTAGGGGTGATGAAGCCAAGGAACTGCCAAAGGGCTGGCTGGTTACTTTGTCCTGCTTCACTGTTAACCGAGGGTTGCTTTTTTTGGTGCGTGTTACCTTTTCCCAGTCTTCTTGGGTTCCTTGGGGTCGGCTTTGGCAAAGAGGTACAATGTGCATCGTGAGCTGCAGATGGTAATTTTGGGACAATTGTGCCATTATCCATTATATTTGGATTTAGTTTTTCTGGCCAAGAACAAATTCTTCTGCTGCAGAGTAAAGGAACTATTGGTACTTTAAACATAAACCTCAATTATTAAAAATCTAGAGCTGGGGAAGCTTACTAAAGTTTTCCTATTTCTTAGTAATTTTAGATTTTGAGCTGAAACGGACCAGGACATTCCTCTTATCTGAATGAATTAGGGTTTAAAGCATGAGGTTTTTGCTCCAAAAAGTGACTGTAAAAATAGCACCTTCTCACTTAATTGATCTGCTCCCTGTTTGTAATCAGAGTCAGTTCTGCAGACTTAAGTGACAAAGAAAATTTGTCATGCCTTTTGCTGCTGTAATACTGCAGAGTTAAAACAGCTAAGAGGCAGTGAGCTAGAATCAATATATTGTGATAATATACCATCAGCAGAATCATTTACTGAGTTTGTCAGTAACTCTTGTGCACCTATTGAAAATGGTGTGAATGCGTAGGCATGTCTTTAATTGTCTATCATGTGGTGGTTCTGAAAGTCTCCCACAGTGGTATTCTCCCAGCTGGTACAAGTGATGATGGGAGAGCTACTGTAAAATGTCTGGCTTGGCCTGTGGAATCTCTTATAACTGGCAATGACACATGAGCAGGTAAACACCCAGCTTAACTCACAGACCTCAGTTTAGTTAGTAAAAACATCTTTTCACGTGTATACTGTTCATCTGGAACAAACAAGAAGTTCTGCAATATGAGATTATCAGAGTCAGTTTTCAGAAGAGTGAGACTGTGCTTTGAAGACACTGGTTTTACATGCCACACCTCATCCTTTACTGGATTGCTACCATATTCTGAGACCTTTGCTGAAGGGCTGGAGGCCAAATTCTGATCTTAAATGCACCCCTGAAATCTTATTGAAGCCAATGGCATTCCATAGGTGGAACTGAGGGCAGAACTTGGCCCAGAAACTACCTAGAAATGTCTTGATAGTTTTAAGACAATAGCCTTTTTTGTCCAGGCAAAAATCAGTTTAGACTTGGAGGGAGGGGATTTGTTACAACTATGACCATTTCTAACAATAGCAAGGCAAAAATGACTTTGACAGTGCAGCTTAAAGAAATGTACAAAAGTCAGATCCACCAATTATCCCAGTGTTTGTCCTGTGGACTTTACTGTTTAATTGTTTCCTCCGTGTGTGTGTTAGTTTTGGAATTAAACCGTGCCATGGTGTCATCTCAGCTCAGTTACTAGTTCTGACTACAAGGGCTCACGGCAATTTTGGCAGGAGGACGTTAACATCTGTTCCTTTTATTTAGCTTTTTTTTTAAAAAAATAAAGACTGCTGTTGAGGGACCCACACTGGAGAACAATTTTACTTTGTCATGGAGCAATTATTTGTTAGGCGTTTTGAATACTTTCCAGATTGTATAAGATTTTTATTTTTGTTTCGACTCAAAAAAAGCAAACTTAGTGCTGGAGGAAGATATAGAGAGAGATCACTTGAATTCTTTGTGTCTCCCTTGATTGAGTCTAAAAGTTCACTTTAATTTTAATAGCACAGTTTCGGGAGAGTGCAGATCCTGAGCCAGAAATATCTCTAATACCTATTATGGCTAAATCCTACATGAAAATACATTAGATTGTTTGGGGGGGTCGTTAACTATAAAGCATTTCTTAAATAGCAAAAAAGTGTTACTGACCACTTTGAAAGTTTGGAAGCAAACACCTGGCAAACAAAGGTCTTTTAAGCTCTGAAGCCTCGGGAGTGCATTAAAAAAAGTTAGCGGACATTACTTCAAAATACATTTGATCTAGCTTCGTTGGAGTGTTTGCTGCCTATAGGAATTGGAAAGCTATCTTCAGAAAGATTGGATTGCATCATGCCATATTTCCTCAGCATTAGGGGTATAGTCCCCAGAGCAGTCATATAATTGAAAATGTGGTGCTGCTGAGAAGTCAGATCCCTTGTGTCACTTCAAAAACCATCATCGCTTTGCAGCTGCAGCAGCAGCAAAGTGAAGGCTCCTGAAAGAAACGAGTTGTGCTAAACAAAATCCTGTTTTTCAGGAGCGAGTTCAGCACACGAGGCTACCTGTAAACTCATGTTTCTCTGCCTGTTCTTCTGCTCTCAGGAGACAGTTGGCACCCACTCTGAGGTTATAAAGGACTGAGCGCCTATGCAGTGGTAGAGTGGGGTAGGGCAAGATGAAGGGTGGCTGGTAGATGCTAGCCTGGTCTCTGTTGATGCTAAATCTCTGCTGAAGAGCTCAGGGCAGCAGCTCTGCAATCCAGTCGGTCTACCAGGCATTAAAACTGCAGCTGCGTGCTGTTTTTATTGGCTGAAGGAGCCCACCGTGGAGGGTCAGGATCTCGGTCGGAAAGAATTGTTTTCCTTTGGAGGCTAGGTAGGATGCTGCGAACTGAAAATTAGTCCAACCGGTGACCTGAGGCTTGAGCTTGGGGGTTTATTGACAAGCCCAGCCATTTAGAACAGAGTTATTTATTTCAGCGTATACAGGCTGCCTATCATAGTATCCCTAGGCACACAAACATGAGGGGCTTGTTAGGCTCAGCCCCCTGTAGGGGTCAATGTGGAGCTCTACCACCCCCATGGGGAACATCAGGAGATGTCTTGTGCTGTCTTTTGAGGCACTGTTTTCCTCAGTGCTGTGGGGAATTGCTGTTAATGTGCCCCCACCTCTTTGCAGCATGTGTTAGCCAGATCTCACTGTGGCATGGAACGGTCTCTTCCAAGTGTGCCTGCCTCCTGTGCAGGGGGCACACGATTGGGAAAGGCCTTTTGCATCCTTATTGTGCACGTAGGCCGCTCCCAGGCCTTAACATTTAAATACACATTAGCAATAACCCCTCTAAGTAACACTAAACAGATCAGCACAACATTCCAACTTCCCCCTTGAGGACAGACCTAGGGCAATTAAACAGTATCTCCCTTGTAGCCTGAACATAAACAGGCTTGTCCTCTGCTAATCCAACTGGGGGGAAGTGAGTTCCCTTGTCAATGACTTCCATGGAGAAAAACCTGCCACCATTTCCCAGCTGTGAACATCTGGGGCCGTCTGCTTGATGGTGAGAACACCTGGAGTTAGATTCTCTCTTGCTCTGCCCCATGACAAGCCTTTGCAAATGTGTAAGGTGGATGTAAAACATTCCCATTCTGAGTAGGCAGCATTTCATGCTCACTTCGCACTGAAGTAAATTGACAGTGCAAGGTGCAGGGCGATAATGGATCAGATCCTAGATCCCTGATTAGCCACTAGTTTTATGCTGGCATAACTCTTTGAAGCCAGCAGAGTCACATAGGGACAAAGATGGGGTAAAAGAGTGAAGATTCAGGCCCACAGGCTAGGAAGACCTCATTTGCCAAGCTCAGAGATCAGGTAAACTAAGTCTCTCGAGACGCTCTAGTTAGAAATCAAACTTCATGCTTCAGCTGACCTGTAATTCCAGTTCCAAGCCTTATAAAAATGTTGTAGACTTTCTCTGCTGTCTCATTCCTCTGCCAACTCCCTGGTCAAGCAGCTGGCATGCAGCCTGTTCTGCAGATGGTCCTGCAATAGCATGCGTACAGCTGTGTATAGCCAAGTTACAGGTATTTCAGCTTGTAATGGATAGCTAGAGAGCAACTAGACAGAAATGGGTCTGATTCTCATGTGCACTATGTCCTCTTTACACCTCCCTGGCCATGTAAAGGGACTTAAAACTGGATATTAATTCTATTTACATAGTCATTCAGATATTGCATCTAATTTCCCTTGACTGTGTTCACATCCCCTTAGTGTTTTCTTTGTGCCCATTCTCATCAATGAGTTTGCTGGAAAGAATCTTAATGAACAAAACAGCAAATGTTAAGTGAATTTTAGACTATATTCAGACAGAGCAGGGGAGATAATCATTTACTTTTACACCACTTGTTCCATTCTACTGCCAGAGGGTTGTAAAGGGGCATTAATACAAATGAGAATCGGTGAATTTTGAATTTGTAAACTTAAGTATTTGCACCAGAAACCTGATCCTTAGAGTTATGCTCATCCAGTCAGGGAACAGAAAAATGCCATGTCACCTGTATATCCAGTCAAAACTGACCAATGCATCTTAATTCTAGATATCTGATACTCACAACTAATTAATCATGATCCCTAGACCAAGAATGATCTTCCAATTGGTGAATAGGCTTGAGATAATTTAAGAGGGGGATGCAGTTACTTAAGCTCCATGTGGGGCTACAATGATCCCTGTGATGAAATTGCAAAGAATAACCAAAATGGGAAAACAATTGGATCCCTGACTCCAGATTCTAATGGCCAAGTGTCCATACGCTCCCCCACTAAAACTACAGCTGCAGGTGGGATTCTTGTTAGCAGTTCCAGAAGAGAGATGAGGGACTGAGGGCTCATTCATATTCTTGGACTGCAGGATCAGCCCCTAAATGGGCATACTGATAGAGGAGATGGTCTCAACAGAAGAAGCCAGAAGCATGTGAGTTGGGAAGTGTAAGAAAGGTTTACATAACTGCTGTTTGTGCTCTTCCTTTTTTCCAAAAGTATAAGGAGGACTTCATTTTGCATTGATGATATATCATTCAGGCACTTTTCACTGTTACTAAAAATCACTTGAAAATTTAAACTGTTTTTTTTAAAATACTTTTTCTCCTTTCATATTCAATGCTTTTACCCAGTGTGACTCCATTTACTACAGTGGAATTACACCTGAATTACACTGATATGCGAGCAAAATCAGGTCCATGATTCTTACATCTGCTAGTATGTGGCAGTACAGGGATTCTGAATGGATGTAAGGTTAAGCATTCCTCATCATTGTCTGTCTGTTTTACATTAATGATCAGGTGAATTTCAAGATGCACTGACAGCTCTATTTCACATCTTTATTGATGGCCTGCTTCTGCTCCCACTGAATTCAATGGCAAAACTCCCATTGACTGCAACAGGCGTAGGATCAGGCCATTATACTGTAGATCCTCATTCTTCCTCTGAGTAAGATGTTGAATAAACCAGAAACAATAAAAACTCAGTTAATCTTTGGACATTCACTAAGCATGCATTAATGTACACAGTCTTTGAAGAAAACTGTCTATATGGAACTATTTGGATACCAATTTCTTTGGGACCAAAACAAAATAATCCCTCTTGTCTTAGAAATAATATGAAAATCAAAGTCCTTTTTGGAAGCAAATTTTGGATTCGGTGGATTCTTAGCCTTACGCTGATACAAATTAATTTCCTGCCTGGAACATGCCCTTTATTTTATCTCTCAAAGTATAGCTTAAGAGACCAGGAAGAAGGATAAATTGCAAGGTTTGTTCCAGTAACAAATCAACATCTTTCATTTACTATCCAGAATCCCATTTCTGTGAAACAGGCCTTAGAATATAAATCACCATGCAGTATACTTATACTTATAAAATATGCTGGTTAGGAGGGAAAAAAGACCCCTCAGGATTATTTTCCATTTTCATCTGCTTATATCTCTTGATTTTTTTGCTGGAGGAATGTGCTGAAAGAAAGGGTTTTGTCTGGATGATAGGAGATAGGAGATCGTGCAGAACTCTCCTATTCCCAGATAGAGGGACACAATGTTTATAGGGTGGAATTTTCGAAAGTGTTCAGGCAATTTGGTTAAACGATGGGGTGTACTTTCATCAAAATGTTGTCCCTTTTAAAACTAAAATGAAATCAAATGAAAAACCTCAAAATAGAAAACTTTAAATTTCTCTGACCAGCTGTAGCATTTAGCCTTACTATTCTCTCATTGAAGTTGTAAGTAAATCTCCCATTGGCTCCAGCAGCAGCAGATGTAGGCCAACACTGAGTGCTTTGGTAAATCCATGTGTTCATGAAACATGGAACAAAATGACAGAGTCCTGTGGCACCTTATAGACTAACAGACGTACTGGAGCATGAGCTTTCGTGAGTGAATACCCACTTCGTCGCTTTTTACAGATCCAGACTAACACGGCTACTCCTCTGATACATGGAACAAAATGAAACCCCATAACATAAAATCAGAACCCAAGAGAAAACAACCTTTTAGAGGATTTCTCTTTCATACAGATCACAAAAGGTACAGGTAGGCAAGGTTACATACTGCCAGATACTGTGTTGATGGCTGAATTTGCCATATTATTCATGTACCAAGAAAAGAGAAAACAATTTATATTACTAATCCTCTAAGCAGGGTCCATCTTTTTCTTCTGTGTTTGTTTGTACAGCCTCAGCACAATGGGGTTCCGGTGTATGACTGGCACTCCTAGGCCCTACCACAATACATATAATAAAAGGAGAGAGTATTTTCTGAAGAGCAGCAACCTCCAGTTGTAGCTAAACACACATTTCAAAATAGACAACATGCTGTAAAATATGTAAGAGTTCCATTGAGAAGTAGTAGCTGTTACCAAACTATTGCTGCTTATATAGGGCGAAATTCACCTCCAATATTATTATTATTGTTTTTACCTGGGGGGGGACGACCCAATAACAAACATTTCCATTTTGATCCCATTGAATTTGACTGAAAATGAAGATTTTTTCATTCATAATCGTTTCTTCAGAAAGATGTGGGAAACTTTTTTGAATAAAATGAAAAATTTTCATTGTGTTTTGAAATTTGTAGTGGAAAAGAGTCGCCCATTTTATGACCAGCCTTTGTCATCAATAAGTTTAATACTGCATACTGGCCTGCAGGATATGTGGTACCTTTAAACTTTCTGCTGAAGATTAATCCTTTATAACACAAATTGCCCTTCTAGTAGCTTCCTCATAGACTGTGACAATCACATTAATTACACTGAACTCTGAATGCAAGGGCAAATCCATCCTGAGCGATGGGACGATTTGCAATTGCCAGCTTGTGAACTTAGCCGGTTTTGTGTGTAGCGAAAGGTTCTGAGCCCAGTTGTCAATATAAAATGCTTCAGTTCTATATTTTGCCCACATATGCTCAGCTACATTTATTTACAATCCGTGTGCCTTGAGCCTGACCTTAGGTTTACCTTGAATTTTGCAGACTGAAGAAACCAATGATGAAGTAGCTATAAGAAGCAAAAAGACAGCCTTGGAAAAAGCAGGATATGAGATGACTTAAGAAAATGTAAAACAAATCTCATCATGTAACCGAACAGACTTAGCTATCTTTTGTGGTTAAAGCCAATTATGCCATGTTTCTGTGCAAATGCTTCATGCTAGATCTATTGATTATTCTCTGCTGCCTGTAGAATTTTTTGAAATGTGAAACTTGACCTGCAGTTAATGTGATCTAATATATTGTGATCAATTTGTGGGGACAGTAAGAGGGAAGTTCCGGGGAATTTATGGAGCTTGTTTTGAAGGTGCAGCTTTGCATTATAAAAATTGTAATGCAACGACATTCCCAACTTCAGTGAAAAAAGCTTTCCTGATGCTCCAAAAAGGGAATCTACATGATGCTGATGTGATGCATCTGGGGTGAAACACATCAGTTGTCTAACCAGTGCACAGCCACAGATTTAAAACCTAGGCCTGATCGCGTAGCCTTTTATAGGGTAATAAGGAACCAACCGTATCCTCATAGTGGCTACAAACAAATAAACACAACCAAAGCAATCAATCCAGAAGCTGCAATTCTGACACAATTACAGTCGCATAAACACAATACTAGAAGAATCAGAACATGAAACTCAGCAGGTTGTGAATAAAGTTTAGTCTGCTTTGTTAATTACTATGAAACAAAGTGTATTTAGACACAGCAGTTTAAAAAAAACCTCCTTAATGAGTAAACTAACCCCCCAAAATAACAGTTAACAATTAAAACAGTGAGGAGCACAACTGTTCAGAGAAGATTCAAGATTGATGACATATCCAGAAAGCCTGTATGCAAATTCTCATGTGCATTTAGGGGTCCCCTGTGACTTATAGTTGAATAACTTTTCTTTTAGTGCAATTAGGGGTCCCCTGTGACTTATAGTTGAATAACTTTTCTTGATTTTTCATTAAGGAAACTGCAGCAACAAGGGTGATATATTCCTAAGTGAAAGTCAATAACAGTTGTGTGTTGAATGTATGTGCTGGATAACAAAAGCATATTTCTCAAAGCAACCTTAGTATTGTAGGCTTCTCTTGCTATGTGCATCTTTGTTTTATAGCCATGTATTATTCTACAACCAGGCCAATTTGGGGATCATATGCACAACCCAGGTGTATGGTGTGACAGTGCACCCCATAAGACTTTATGGAAATATGCTTATGAATGTATATGTGACATATATGCTATGTATATGTGACATATATGTTTTATGCTACATATGCCATGTAACATATCGATGTCAAGGTTATGATCTACTGTATACATTCCTCCTATTTGTATGCATGTATCATTTTTGTACTTGAAGTTAGGAATATTGGCTGTATACTTGCTTGATTTCTAAGTAGCCTTAGTAAAGCATTTGGTCAGCTTCTTGAGAAAGGAATGTGCATATTAAGTGCCCAATCAAGAACCATTTAAGCCAACAATGAACTTGAAGATGCCAATCCACATTGGAACTTTCCCAGGAATGTGGTTTGGCTGGTAAGAAACTCAATCATGCATGGACATGTGACTTGCCCATGTGACTCCAAAACTCCATCTTGGAGCTGGACTTTGCATAGAAGAGAGGAGGGGGTCTCTACCCACAAGAGAAAGTCTACTTAAACCCTTGGGAGACCCCTCCATTTTGTCTTCAGCTGGCTCAAGAGATAGCTTCTCCACCCCAAGGATACCTGAAAGAAACTGGAGCAAAAGATAATAACTGCAGGAGGTGTGAGTGATTGCTGGACCCAGACTAGAAGGAGACTAGTCTGTAAAAGGAAGCTTACTGGAACACCACTGTGGGTGAGGTTTTATCTATATTCAGTCTTCTTACTGTATTAGACCTAGACTTGCATGTTTTATTTTATTTTACTTAGTAATTCAATCTGTTCTGTCTATTACTTGGAACCACTTAAATCCTACTTTCTGTATTTAATAAAATCACTTTTTACTTATTAATTAACCCAGAGTATGTATTATTAATACCTGAGGGCGGGGGCAAACATCTGGGCATATCTCTCTATCAGTGTTCTAGAGGGCGAACAATTTATGAGTTTACCCTATATAAGCTTTATACAGGATAAAGCAGATTTATTTGGGGTTTGGACCCCATTGGAAATTGGGCATCTGAGTGTTAAAGACAGGAACACTTTTTAAGTTGCTTTCAGTTAAGTCTGCAGCTTCAGGGCACGTGGTTCAGACCCGGGGTCTGTGTTGGAGCAGACTGGTGTGTCTGGGTCAACAAGGGTACTGGAGTCCCAAGCTGGCAGGGAAAGCAGGGGCAGAAGTAGTCTTGGCATATCAGTTGGCAGTTCCCAGGGGGGTTTCTGTGATCCAACCCATCACATATGGGATGTGCACTCAGAAGTTCTACAGAGGGCCCTGGGACAGACAAGGGGTGGGGCAGGCATTCTCTCACATCAAAGAGCACCCAGAGACCCACTCCGCAGCTGCTGCACCTTCCTTTCCCTGCAGGGGTTGTGATTGGCATGGATCCACAGTCATGGATCCAGTACTGACATCCCTATCCTTAGCCTGCTGTACCTCTCCAAACCCCTTGTAGGCTAGTATAGCCAGTGCTGCTTGGGCTGTTGGTGGAGTGAGGACGTCTCACGTGAAAAAGCATGAGCTGCTACTGCTTGAGCTATGGTACTAAGACCCCTTACTCAACACAGCTCTTGAGCACGAGTGATCCCATTGACTTCAAAGTTAAATCCATGTCTCAATGCTTTGCTAGATAGGGGCCTCAAGCTTTATGTGGCCCAGCCAGAAGAGAGGAGCAAAGGCCTACATTCTCCTAGTGTGAGTTACACTATGGCACAGGTGTCCTCCTGGAGCTGTGCTCTGTGGTGCCCAGAAGTTGTGGCCCCTTGAGAAGCACAAGTCACTGTTCCCCCACCACATCACACAGCAGAAGCACACTGGGTCTGTTCCACTGGCAGTCCTTTAAGACTGTAGAAGCGAGGCTGTGTCTTTGGGTGGGGAGCTAGGATTTGCCTCTCTCGCTATTTACTAGTCAGAGCAAGAGATGAAAAATGAACCAGCGATCTCCAGACCTTGTGGCACTATGAAAAACTTCATTGTGGGCTCAGAGCTCCTGTAAATAGGCCAGAACCAAGGAGTGACTAGTGCTGAATGCTACAGTGTTTCAATTGTTCATTGTATTGTATTGTCTCTTTTAAATTGGAAGCTCATCTGTGCAAGGAACATGGCTTACACAGTGCTTTACACAAACACTGTAAGCCTACAGTGTTGTACGCATTCTTTTAAATAATAATACGGTAACCTGTGCTTCTGCTCTAGCTTCTTGTGACACTATGAGCAGTTCAAAAGTCCACTGAAGTCAGTGGAAGCCTTCCCATAGATTAGGCCTACAGCGAAGAGAAGTTGATGGTATGGATTGTATTGTTGCTCTGCACATCCAGCTATCAAACCATTTCTTTGTACCACCCAGTCTCAACTTTTTGTTTATTTAAGGAAACATTATCTGCACGCTAAACTAAATTGCTTCCTTGAGATGCTCTGATAGAGTCTGATCCAAAATCTCAATAGAAACACTCCCGTTGACTTCAATGGACTTTGGATTGGGCACATTGTGAACTGCTTCTTATGCTTTTCACCCAATCAGTAGCAAGGTTATCTAGTTAAATCTGTATCTGCTTCATGGAGAAAACAATACCAACTCAAGATTATCAGATTGCAAAAAATAATCATTTTGTTGCCTGTTTGTCCATCCATCCTCTCTATCTCATCTATCATGTCCAAGGTATTTATATTGAGGTCCTAGATGTTTAGGACTGATAATAATTTTCAAGTATTTGTATAGTGCAAAATCTTGTGCTTGATTTATTTGTGCATTAGAACGAATCCTTGCACAGAGATTGTGGAGTGAGAGCAGTTACTAAATGGTTAAGGTTACAGCTGAGTTTCCAATAGAAGCCTCATTTTGTTCCCTTGTCCCTTCAAAAAGAACTATAGGGGCCTCAAAATTGGTAGGTTAGATCTGGATCAAAGGTAGAATTTTTGAAGAAAATTTGAAGGGAATCAGACATGCGGTTATTAAATTAGGGCATCCTAGAGCTTTAAAAAGAGTTCTGAATTTTTTTGTCACTGTGTAGTAAAATAAATTGAAAGAAGATGAGTGACACAACCTACCTTATTGGAGACTCTACTCAATAGCAGCGGTCTTGTGCTCAGGATAATTTAGCTGGTTAAAATCAAACCGCCAAAGAAGTTGTTTTTTAATAACATTGTTAGGGAAGGTGAGCTTCATATGGGATATCAAAGGACTGCTGGAGGCCTAAGCTTTCATTTAAAAAAATAATCTGCAAAAGACTCATAGGTTTTCAGGAAATGCAGAACTTCCAAAATCTTGTAAGCAGGGGGAGCAGAATGGGGGGGAAGGGCTTGCTTTGGATTATCCCCATCTGCAAAGCTTAAAGGCCTATAGAAAGGGGGCAGATGACCTTCTAATCTCCTCCCTCACAAGCCCCCTGCTTTCACCAGTCACTCCATCCTGCAGATTTGCTGAGGTCTGCGGGAAGGAAATCCTAGGTCTACAGACCCTCAGAGATAGGTGCATGTGGGCAGAATTGGGTTGGGGTTCTAGAGAGTAAGAGGTTGAAAAGAAGATTTGGGGCATCAGATTCTTTTAAATTAAACTAAAGAAAGAAAAGGAGCTTCTCACTTTGCCAAGTCTGTGCAAGCCTCCAAATATGGGGAATAATTAATTAATTTAAGGTCTGGAAAGATTAAGCATAGAACTCCAGACTGACTTTTATGCACCCCCCTTCACCACCACTTCTCTTTTTACAGTTTTTGTTTTTGTAGCAGAATTTTATTCAGCTCAGGAAGACCTCAGATCTGCAAAATGGGATGTTTGTTCCCCCCGTCCCCTACCCCAGTTCAGAATTGCAGCTTACTTGACCTAATTGTGGAGTGTTGAAAGTTTGACGGAAGCTGTCTTTTAATGCATCCAACAAGAATGTGGGCTTTTCTTTGTTCCTTTTTGTTAACGCTTGGTGTTTTGTTTTAAAGATTACGTGAAAATGCAATTCTAAATAGAATAAAAAAACCTAGAATTGGGGGTTCTTATGTGTGTGCATGTGTGCATGTTGGGGTGGGGATGTTAAGTATATCCCAGTGCTGAGATGGGAAAAAAATACATAGCTCTCTAAATACTATTATGAGTATTTCATAGCAAAGGAGTAAGAGCACAGCAACAGACTTCTATTATACCCTCTCTCTTTTGTCTGAGTGAAAACGGCCATTTAATGATGGATTTTATTCTTTTTACACATTCATTTTATTTTAGCACTGAATTTTAGCTGTTAGGCCAGCATTAGGGGAATATTCATTCATCTTCTGCGCTCTCTTACTATGTGTTGAGCAATTCTTTGGAAGTGCCCATCATGTGCTTATGTTAAAGCCCCATTAACTCTACCGTAGAGCTGGTTGGGAATTTCCCACTGGGCTGATTTTATGATGGAAAATGCAGTTTCTGTAAAATTTTGCATGG
This sequence comes from Mauremys mutica, assembly GCF_020497125.1. Taxonomy (NCBI): domain Eukaryota; kingdom Metazoa; phylum Chordata; order Testudines; family Geoemydidae; genus Mauremys; species Mauremys mutica. The sequence goes on from NC_059078.1 coordinate 68,841,803, forward strand.
TCAAACGTTGATTTTTGCTGAAAATTTTCAATTTGCCATTGGGAACATGGAAACAAAAATATTTTCTTTTGGGCCAGCAGTCCAAATACAGATCCCATGAGGCAAAATGCACCAATATGGAAATGCATTTTAATGCGGAACTGATTCAAAATGAAGTGTTTCAGGTCAGTTCAACAAAACAAACACTTAGATTTTGGATTCATCTCTGTCAAAAATGCCAAAATGTTTAGTCATGTCTGAATTGAGTTGTTTAGAACTCTTTTTTCTGCAAAAATGTTGATATTTCAACATTTAATCACGATTCAGGACAAAACAATGTTGATATATTAGGATTTCCCACGGGATGGAAATTCCAACTTTCTCTCAATTCTATTCTACTAGCTGGCATGGGGGAGGGATGAGTCAAGGTGAGTGGCAGATACCATCAATTTGGTCAACTTATTGTACCCTCTCTACACACATGCACATCATTTGAAAGCTTAGGTCTACTTTAAGATGAGGTGTGATGTGGAGCTGTCAAGTGCTGCCAATACCATAGACATGGGGATAAACAATGACAGCATCACCTCACTGAAATGACCACTCGGAAATATCTGCATTTGTTTCTGTTAGTTTAATGACTATGCATTTAAGACATAAAATTGGATTTCTTCGTGACTTTAAAGCATCACAACAACAATCTAAAGATAAAACAAAATCTAATAATAAATTTGCACAGGTATTGAAATGTAATAGTGCCGGTGCCATTTCTAGTCAATGTCATTATCATGTTCATCATTAGGATCTCTGTCAAGAGTATGTGGGTTACCACTGTCTTCATTGCCTTGGCATGAACACCGTTCTGTGCAAAGATTGTTCTGATTACAGACACTACAAAAGAGACTCTGATTGCCCTGAGAGAGTAAGTGCATTTTCTTCCCCATGCTTCAGTGATATTTCTTGCGATGCTAGACTATCTGCAGGCTGTCCTTGTATGACCACTCTAACTATTGAATGGAAGGTATTCTTTCCATCGTTGGTCTCTATGTTGATGTCTATATTATCTCCTTCATGGATGAAATTTCCACCAGCATGAAGTGGTACAGTTCCATTTGGAAATGAGACACCTCCCTGGAGTCTTTCTACTTCAGTTTTGGCAGCTCTAGTGATGAACGGCCTCACATCATCATAGTAGATGCAGAATCCATGAAGGTGTAGCATGTGTCAATTAAACTGTGAGATGTAGTTGTGCAATAAGGCTTATGCACAGATGTGTGATAATTTTACAACTGTTACATATTATGCACTCCACACTAGAGAGACACCTTCTTTGAATGTCTTCTGAAAAACGATAATCAATCCTGGCTGAATTATATGCTTCTTTATCTATCATAAGAACATAAAAATGGCCATCCTGGGTCAGACCAATGGTCCAGTATCTAGTTGAGTATCCTCTCTTCTGAGAGTGGTCTGTGCAATCAGAAGTTAGGGACACCCAGAAAATGGGATTGTATCCTTGATCATTTTGGCTAATAGCCATCGATGGACCTAACCTCCATGAACTTATCTCATTCTTTTTTTGAACCCACTTATAATTTTGTCCTTCACATTTCTGGCAACAAGTTTTACAGGTTGACTGTGTGTTGTGTAAAGTACTTCCTTATGTTAGTTTTAATTAATGCTGCCTATTAATTTCATCAGGTGACCCCTGGTTATTGTTGTTTACCCTTTCACATAACACTCCCCTATTCATTTTCTGCACACCATTCATGGTTTTATAGACCTCTAGTATATTCTCCCTCATTCATCCTTTTTCCAAGATGAACAGTCCCAGTCTTTTTAATCTCTCCTTATATGGAAGCTGTTCCATACCCCTAATCATTTTTGTTGCCCTTCTCTGTACCTTCTCCAATTCTAATATCTTCTTTGAGATGGAGTGACCAAAATGGCACTCAGTATTCAAGGTGTGGATGTACCACTGATTTATATAGTGGTATTATTATATTTACCATCTTATTCTCTCTCCTTTTCATAATGGTTCCTAACTTTCAGTTAGCTTTTTTCGACTGCAGTCGCATGTTGAGTGAATGTCTTCAGAGAACTATCCACAATGACTCCAAGAACTTTCTTGAGTGGCAACAGCTAATTTAGACCCCAGCATTACATATGTATATTTGGGAATATATTTTTCAACTGACATTGCTTTGTATAATCAGCACTGAATTTCATCTGCCATTTTGTTGCTCAGTACCCCACTTTAGTGAGATCCCTTTGTAACTTCACAGCTCTGGACTTGCAGAAGCTACATTTACTCCTCCCCAACAAAGGATCAACCAAAATATAAACTCCTGCACCAACTGTGACACAAGTAGCTGACCTCTGTAATCTACAATCCACCGGACATTGGATAACATTCTAAGGTTTTCATTTTGGCTATTTCAGACCAAAGAATTGAAGCAGCATTGTATAAAACCACTTGTTCGTTTGAAAGCTGTTTGTCAGGCTCACTTGCCAGAACAAAACATCCACAAAACATTTAGATGACTTAAGTGTGATGGGTTTGGTCACAGAGACCCCCCTGGGACTGTCACCTTAGCCCATTTTCCCTGCTTGGGACTCCAGATCCCTGCCTTTTTGAGCCAGACATGCTAGCCTGCTGCAACACAGACCCAGGTCTGGTCCAAATCCCCAAAGCTGCAGACTTTAACCAAAAACTTCTCAGCAAGTCACCTATCTCCAGCACCCAATTCCCAATGAGATCCAAACCCCAAATAAATCCATTTTACTCTGTATAATGCTTATACAGGGTAAACTCAAATTGTCCACCCTTTATAACACTGATAGAGAGATGCACAGCTGTTTGCTTGCCCAGGTATTAATCACTTAACTGGGTTAATTAATAAACAAAAGTGATTTTATTAAATATAACACTTAGGATTTAAGTGGTTTCAACTAATAACAGACAGAACAAAGTAAGTTACCAAGGAAAATTAAACAAAACACACAAGTCTAAGCCTAATACATTTAAGAAACTGATACAGGTAGATCTCACCTTCAGAGATGTTCCAATAAGCTTCTTTCACAGACTAGACTCCTTCTTAGTCGGAGTCCAGTCCTTTCCCCAGTACAGTCCTTGTTAGTTCCAGCGGGCATCTTAGGTGAAAAGCAGGGGATTTCACATGACTGGGACTGGGACATGACTTGTTCTCTTCCACCCCCTTTTATAGCTTTGGCACAAGGTGGACTCTCTTGTCTCTCTGGGTCCCCATGCCTCCTTCTAAATAGAAAAGCACCAGGTTTAAGATGGACTGAAGTATCATGTGACCTGGTCACATGTCCTGTGAGACCTCATTCTTCATTACCCACTTCACGTATACAGGAAGGCTTTCAGAGCCATTTACAGCCAATTCTCCTAGTCAATGGGAGCCATCAAGATTCTAAACCGCCATTAATGGCCCACACTTTGCATAATTACAATAGGACCTTAGAGTTAACTTCATATTTCTAGTTTTAGATATTTAAGAATGATACATACATAGAAATAGGATGAACACACTCAGTAGATTATAAGCTTTGTAATGATACCTTACAAGAGACCTTTTGCATAAAGCATATTCCAGTTACATTATATTCACATTCCAAGCATATTTTCATAAAGCATATGGAGTGCAATGTCACATTAAGTTCCTAATGCAGATTGCTAGCAGTTTGGATAGCATCAGCTAATGTTGCACTGCATAGAACAATGGTAGACTTGTCTTGTTCATACTGTGCATGGAATGAAATTTCAGAACGATAGTGTTTTTCTAACCTTGCCTGTAACTTGCCTGTAACTTCTACCTGTGACAATGGTGCGCAACAGTAGCTGATCCAGCACTCTGATCACTGCAATTCAAATTAATTACTCTAGAGTAGACCTGACTAAGAAGAGCTGTGCCTAACTGATGGATTAGGACAGGCAGAGGAGCCCATTGGGCAGAAAATAGAAAAGACAGAGGAAGGAAATGCAAAGGGGTAGAGAGACTTTCAGAGTCAGAGCCTAGAGAGATCTCCAAGGGGGAAGATCCTACTGTCTTTCCCCCTTTGCCCCCAAGGGAGCTAAGGATTGTGTGTCACTGCAAATACAGGACTGGAGAAGTCTATAATGGGGGGGGAGGGGAAGGGAAGGGAAGGACCCAGAAATAAACCACACAAGGTGCTCACCAGAAGAAGGTGTTTGAGCTGTTTGTAACTTGAAAAGAGACATGAGTGGGACCCTACCCTGTCACACTACATCTGAAGGAAGTAGGCTTTGTATCCTTGGAGCAGCTTGGACAGAAGTGCCTTATTAGCATACATAAGTTCATTGTCTACGTGTTCAATCATCTGATAACATGCAGTGCCATAAAGTGACTGTATTGTTGCAAAACTAAATGATTTTGTTTTAAGATTCATTTCACTCAAGTACAAAGAAAGGCACATTGAGTGATAACCTGCATCCTTAGCAATCAGGTCTTCCACAGATATTCTGTGCAACGTCATATCCTTTTTGTTGTCTCCCTTAGACATATCTGAGAGCAACTTATCTTTTTTATAATGTTTCTTACTGTCTTGTGTGTGTGGTTGGCTTTTTTCCCCCTCAAGCAAACAATCCCACAGGACCAGTCACTGGAAGATGTATTTGGTCTGGTGTCTATAGAAGCAAGTGAACATGAAGCCATCTGATCAGATTCAGAGTCTGTTTTCTTTCCTGTGCTCAATACAACTCAGACATGAGCCACATTTAACTTGCTTGTGTATTTCTGAAAGTAATCCCAGTGATAGGTGAGGTGCCAGCAATACTCTAAACTAGACTACTCTTCCAGGAACCACCAATACAGTTAATCTCTCCTGGCTTCTGCTGTCAGCATCACAGAAATGTGTCCAGCATTGGTGGCTTCTGACAAATTTACATTCTTTTAATTTTTCTTGACAAATCACATATTTTTCAAAGTTTGTGGAGAGTCTCTCTTTGATGTAAGCTTGAAGGGGCTTGTATCCTCCATACCTTTATACTGTAACTTCACACACTGTAGAGGTGATATTCCCAAAATATATTGGTAGCATTACTTACCACTACCACATGCTAAAGAGCTTCATCATTTCTGGGTGGGAAACTTGCCCATGCAAAACCAATAAAAAGGAATCTTAATACTTTTATTGTCTGATAGCTTTGACCAACAAACACCACATTAAGATGTTGAAATTAACTTAAACTGTAAAACTGTAGTCATAGTGTACTCCCTCAGCTACCTAGTCCTTTTGCCTGGTCTGCTACTCACAACATACACACAGTTTCTTTTCCCCAGGTGTACTTTTAATCTTTAGATTCCGGGCATTGCACAGGCATGTGTCAGGTAGAGCCTTCCATCCAGCTTCCTCTACCACACCCATCTCACTCTCTGGGCAACTCCTCTTGTTCCAGTTATATATCTTCCCTTGATTGAGCTAATTATCTCATTAGCCCACTCATTTCCCCCAAGTGTCCACAATCCCTGCCAGATCAAGTTAGCGGATTCCAATTAAGCTTGTGATATTTTCCATTATGGAATTTCCTAAGAGGGCAGCATCCTACAGCTAGTACTCTGTCATAGTCTGGTCACTGCGTTTCTGGAACTGTGCAAAAAATGACACACTCTCATTCTGAGTGCCCTTGTTTCATCTCATCTCATCTCCCAGGCTTATGGCACCACTTGACCATTTTACATCAGACCTCATCTGATCCATAAAATAAGCTTTCAAATGATATGGGATGTGGGTGTGTGTAGGGTGGATACATTAAACTCCAAAATATGGGAGAAGTGCTGCACACCTGCTAACCTCAAAGTGCTAACCACAAACAATCCTTGCTCTTCAGGGAGGGCACAGTCTGCCACTTTGCCCAGTTCCTCCATAGGGCACAAGTTGGGGAACAGCTGATTACGACCTCCTACCATTGAACTCTTGGCCATGTGCTGGGCACAAATTGTCCCTGGTATTTATACTAGGGACTGAATGAATAAGTAAATAGGTGATAGGATGTTGTGCTTCTTGGTCCCTGGTTCACATGCTGCTTGAGACAAGTGACTGAAATAGTCATTTCTGTGTGATGGTCTATGTGAAATGAGTTGGTGGTGTCTGTCCATTTCCTTAGGGGTTTGTGTACATTACAAATGCCATCTCCACAACTAGCCCGCTTTGTTTGCAGTCTCAGTGCTCAGACCAAAGACTAAACAAATATGGAGAATGAAATCCCCTCTTTCCAGTAGAAATAGTTACTCCAGGCCAGGGCACAGAACAATGGGCGAGTCACACTAGAAAGATTTCACTGCTGCTTATGGACCCAATAGAAGATGCCAATTCATAGGGCTATAAATCCATGCTGCCCCTGTCCCAACCTTAAATTCATTTAATTCAAATGGACTTTATTTATATGGTTCAGATCATGATCATGAACTCTCTTTGTTATCTTGTAAATCAGTTTTTTGTGGTTAGGGTTGTGTCATAGAAAAGATCTAACAGGCCAGATGTAATAACAAGCATGCAATGGAAACCTGAATAACCCTCCAGAATGTGGGCATAGTGTTGCTGATGTGACATGAAAAATGAGTGAAAATATTATTGCGGTAAGAAATGGGGAGAAAATGGTAATATTATGTATCTGTCATCTGTGTGTGTTTGGAATGAGGCATGTAAATACCCCTCTGTTGACACCAGAATGCATGAGCATTGGGTGAACTTCACAGAGATGAGGGGCCAGAACCTCAGCTGATACACATTTGTATTGCTGCACTCATGTCAAATGAGCTACTCTTATTTACATCGGTTGATGATCTGGTCTTCAGTTTTAGGAACTGAATCCTGAAGTTTAGTTTGCAAGGGGGTGTGTCTGTGTAGATTTGTTCCTTGCTGTAGGGGCTTCATGGTTTCCTCTATAGAAAGGGCAATTGCTTCTTAGCCACTCCAAAATCTCAGAGAAAATGTGGAATGAGGATGACATTGCTACTCCCCTGAATCCAGCTGTAACACACTGGCATAGTGTCCCTTTGTCTCCCTATGCTGTACAACCTCATCTGTTTAGACCTGGAGCCTAAAAGGTACATAGGAGTATTCCAGGGCTCATTGCAAGATGAAGGGGCTGGAGTGGGTGGAAGGGTCAGGGATATATATGTTCACTTCTCAGGTGTGCAAGCCTATAACATTTATGAACATGTGCGGGTTTTCAGACTATAGAGGACCTTGAATTCAGGCCCCTATGGGGTAGTTTTGAGGCTGATTATGAATAAGTTGCAGGGTGCCACCTATTAAAAACTGCAAAAACAGCCCTCTTTTGGCATCTCAGAGCTTCTGCTGCTGGAATCAATGAAAACATAAATAGAACCTTTTTTTTCAAACCTTAAAAAAAGTTAGGGCTTGGTTCAAATTTTGAGAGATGGTTCAAGTTAGCTATTACTTTCTCCTGATTTATTCCTCCTAGAACATGCCCCGAAGTGTGTTTGAAGTACTCTATGAAGAGTATTCTATCTCCTAGCAGCGTCCCAGAATGCTCACACTTTTATGATACTCTGTTAACTATAACGTGTTCTGCATTGTGCTGAATTGTCTCTTTACAACGTATTTTTTCCTTTTTTCTTAGATAAACTAAAATCATTCCTAATCAATTGTCTTGCTCTGTCTGCATGCTCTTATGAAGAGTTGCTTGCTTGCTGCTACTTTCATTTTAAATCACAATCCTGGCTAAAAATGCTTTTATTTATAGTAGAGCAGTGTGGACACCTGCTCTTGACATGTGAGAACATTTTGATGACATAACCGGCTACCAATAATAGTAATAGCACTCTGGACCTTCATTATAAGCCATGTGATGCTTCCACAGTACTGCCAAATCAAACATCATAATTCTACCCCCTGAGAAATAAATATTCCCTAGCCAGCGAGTGAGTGAAAGAGAGATTCTTGTTTGAGTAGTGGATGACTTCTAAATATCCCTGTATAGTACAATCTATTTCAGTGTCAAGTATTTGAGAACAATGTGATCTGAGTCTAATGGGAAGATTTTGATGTCCCTCTTTCAATTTTTTGTGTCTTTTTACTACTAAAAAAGGGTGTCTCTTTTAGTTCTTGAAGGGAATAGGAAGGTAAAAATCGAGGGAAAGAATTTACTATGAAAATGGAGTTCCAGCAATGTGGTTGTTTGAAATCTTTAGTTTATGGACAACCTAGTTTTATCCCGATATTTAAACTGGCTGTTGTGAGATTGTTGACTTACACAGGGATCAGATGCCAGCAGTTGCTTTAATATCCCTGTAAATGCTTCTGTGCAAAGCTGACCCAGGTGAAGTACATATTCATTTCACAATAAACAATGTGAGATTTCATGCGGGCAATATATTATGTTTCCCTAGGAAACAATGGCTCGCTGTCCTGAGAACTTCCTGCTCAAAGATGCTAATAGCACTAGGTTGTTATTCCATGATAACCTGAGCCTTGGCTTCATTTAATGCTAAAGCTGTGCAGAAACGGTCCTTGTGTTTTTGCTGTGGGGGCTCTTTATATCATCAGGTCTGACAAGGACCAATTTGAGTTCTGAATAACTTTGCTAACATGCTCAAAACAAAATGTCCCTTTTGGCATAGCAACAATTGGGGTGACCTTCTTTCAAGATGCCATGATTGCCAATCCCCAATTGCATGCCTGGAGAAACTGAAGTAGTAAACTACCAGCATCTTCTCAAATATATTATGGCCCAAGTTTTGCCCTGGCCTGCATTCAGTAGGTCTGCATGTGGTATAAATGAGAGCAGAATTTGCCCCCTTGTCCATAACATGTCTGAGCCCCACAGCAGGTCTGCCTGTCAATAAAAGAACCAGAGTTACTGATCCACCTTCCTCAGGAATGAATTTCTTACCTAAATATTAACACTTCACAAATAACTGCATTTCCAATTTTCTGTAAATGCCACAACATGCAGAACAACTTTGATTTACATACCAGGTGACAGATACAGAAAGACACTACATTTCACAGCAGTCAGGAATGAGAGCCTGCAGCTCAGTCTGGGACTAGCAGTTTGCCTGGAGACTAATCTAGACCCCAGATGGGCTATACCAGAACTACTTGATTGGCTGACCTGCCTGATTAATTGGTTGAAGAGAGCCAGTGAGTGTGCTCTTAAGCCCGGCAGCAGGTTGCTGGCTGTTCAATGCTTCTACCCACAGGTGTAATTGATCCTTTGACTGCCTGGCTCCCTTTCTTGGTTCTTGACTCTTCTGACCCCTGGTTCTAGCTCTGTCATTGCTGTTCCTGACCTCTGACTCCAACTCCAACCACTAGGCTTGACCACCCACGCCCCACTCTGGGCAGTCTGAGCAGCCCAAACAAATAAGAGAAGGGACAGGTTCGATGGCTGGGATGGGCATTGCTAAGTCTAACATCACCTTATCAGAGCTACTGGGTGCCTGGCAGAACCTGCAAACCCAGGTCAATTCCCTGTAGGTGCAGAATGCAGCTCTGTAGGCCCAAGCCACACTGTCTATGACCCAGGCCCACTGAGAACCAAATGTTCCTTTGCCAGACACAAGTTCAGTGGTGACTCTGGAAAGTTCTGTGGGTTTGCAAACCAGTGCTGTCCCTGATGTTGTTGTGCCCTGTGATGGGGCGCTCTACTGACCGCTGGAATGGCATCTCCTGGCCATTCTGGGGATTAGTTTTGGGAGGCCGACACCACTTTCTGCGGTTGCATGCCATCTCTCTCTGTCTCTCACTCTCAGTCCACAGCCTCCCTCTCATTCCAGGAGCTGCTGCTGCCTCTTTGTCACTCAGTCCTCTGGCCAGGTCACTCAGCATTCTCCCCTTCTAGGGTACAGTCCTTCAAAGTCTCTGTCACTCCCACAGTTACTCAGGCTATCTTCTAGTTCACTGCCAATGCCACCTCCCCAGTGGCAGGTAGGAGAACCTGGGCCCGCCCACTACTACAGGTTCCAGCCCAGGGACCCTACAACATGTAGCCAACCTTTGTTCAGTCCCCAACCTTGCTGCTTACTCCCTGGGTTGCTTCCCACTGTTACCCAGGGTTTTCAGAATCCCCAGCAGGGGCAATTTAACTATTTCACTCGAGGCTGTTTCAGGAATAAATTAATGAGAACACAGCAATTCCGTCTGATAGAATATTAATGCAAATAAGCATGCTCTATCTAAAACGGCAATTTATTAGATTTAAGCACACATAGGCATAAGCAATGGGTTTAGAACATCCCAGATATTTACCTAAACTCTGGAACAGTACTGAGTAATTAACAGCAGGTTTGCAGTGTCCAGTTACTCACCCACCAGGGAGAAAAGGTATTAGGAAAAGCATCTCTCAAGATGGCTTCAGAGGACTGCGCCAAAGTACACTATATTAACTAATCTTTTATAACTAACTTCTACAAAACATGTAGGTCATAATGACCCCTCCAAAATCATCACTTTTCCTAATTTTCAATAAACTTCTAATATCAGAGGCATCTGCACTCAAGGTCTTCCATCCACCAAGGTTTTCAGTCTCAGTTGTTTACTTTTCTTTCCCCTCCTCCCATTCTGATTAGTAGAAACTGCCAGCTAGTTTTGACCTTGCCTCTAAAAGCCTACTTTCCAATTAACCCTTAACTATGTGGTGGTCTATTTTATTTATTCATGGTGGCTGAATGCACATAATATGGCTGCAATTAGCTTGATCGCATTCTGGGGTATATACAGCCCTCAAATCCAGGACAAGACTACCATATGTCCCACTGACTCTCTTCTCCACCCTGCTCTCTTCAGGGTATGTCCGTCTCTCTGGGCCAGGCCTCCTGGGTTCCCTCCTTCCCTCTCTGCTAAACAGAGGGTGACTGCAAACTTCATCCCAGCAACCCTTGCTGCTGCCAGCTTTCTGGATTTATACCAGCCTAACCCACCTCAGCTCAAGTGAGCTTCCTCCTAATTAAGGCTTTCCTCCAACCCTTAATTTCCCCAGCTTTCAGGCTAACTGGCCTGTTGGGCCCACCTGGCCTACCTCAGTCTTCTCAGAGCCATTGTGGGGAGTACACCCCCATCACATGACTGCAGATGTATCCCATCAACTGTTCAGGGTGGGACATATCAGCCTGCTAAGTTGGGAGATGTTGGCCTGGACATATCCACTCTAGACAGATCTAGTCCCTCTCCCTGCCCCCAAGCCAGTTGGAGAACTTCTCCAAGCTGTGGCAGTGATATTTAACTATCCCAAGTCATACACACACAACAGAAGCCATGCTCCAGGCACTGAGGCAGGGACACCAGCTGGTCAATAACTATGTTGCTGAATTTTGGTGCCTGGTGGCAGACACTGAATGGCATACAGCACTATCTCTTCTGGCTCAGCTTAAGTGATGATCTGGCACAGGCCAAACCCCCAATTTCCCTGGACATCCTAATCAACTTAAGTCTCAAGATACCAATCTGCCCATTGGAATGCTATCAGGAAAGGAGGATGGCTTCCTGACCCATGCCTGTCTTGATGGCATTGGCCCAGCAACCTCCTACACCCACCCTACATCCTGAACTGATCCAGCTCAGCACTGCTCAGTCCCACCTCTCCAACATGGAGAAGAACCAGTGTCAGGTGTATTTCTGTACTGTGGAACACCTGGACATTTTGCCTTGAGCTGCCATGCAAATGCCTGATCCACCTCTTGGTCAGGAAATGCCCCAATAGAGGGGTCCAGGCTGGGCTGGCATTCCATCCCTTGCTCTCACCTGCAGCTCCCACGTTTGTCCACTGGTATTCTGGCAACATCAACCAGTGCCCAATGCACCTTCAGCTTCCACTTCACCTCTGACACTCCACCATATTAGAGGCCACCTGGAAGCACTAGTGGACTCCAGCACCTCCAGTAATTTTATGGATTTGGAGTTCACTCAAGCACAAAAGATTCCAGTTCAGTGCAAAGCTTTTCCTGACTTAATGGTCTATTGATGGACTCCGCCTCTTATTGGGACCCGGTTATGTGAGAGACTGCTTCCTTGGAAGTTACCATATTTCAGGGCTATCATGAGATCCTCCGGTTTGGTTTGATCCATGCATCATGTTTCCCAGTTATTTTCACTATCACCTGGCTCACCATTTATGATCCATACATCCTGTGAGGAGCATGTATGGTGCATTTTAGTTTGCCATGCTGTTAACAGTCTAGTCTAGTTCTGGGTCAAAGATTCTCTGCAAGCACTCCACCCCCAGGGCAGAGGGGGTCAGTTCAAGGGGGGAGGGATGTCAGTTAGCTCATATAATCTCCCTAGCAGCCTCAACTATACCAGCAAAGTACCGACATTTTATTGTTTTTGATAAGAATCAAGTTGACAGTTTGCCACTTCCTCATGACTATGGCTGTCCCACTGACCTTCAGCCCAGAGTCAAGACTTCCTTAGGGCATATCTATTTCCTCTCAGAACCTCAGTTGCAGGCATTCCAAAAGAACCTAGAAAAGAGGTTCATTCACTCTGTCACGTCCCCAGTGGGGGCCCCAATCCTCTTTGTAACTTAGAAAGATGGCTCCCTGTGTGCTTGTGTGGATTACCGGGCATTGAATGAGGTTACTGTCCAGAATCGGTACCCCCTATCATAACCTAGTCCAGATTTGGGAAGGGGAGGAGTGGAAGATTGCATTCTGCATCCAGTAAGGGCGCTTGGAGTACCCGGTCATGCCTTCTGGATTGTACTAAGCTCTGGCAACATTCCAACACTATCTTTAGGGACATGATGGATCAGTTTGTCATACATCTTGATGATAGCTTAATCTTTTTTCCAAGATCCAGGCTCTTCATGTCTAAAATATGCACCATGTCTTGGATAGGTTCCACCAGAACCACTTTCATGCGAAAAACAACAAAGAGTCCTGTGGCACCTTATAGACTAACAGACGTATTGGAGCATAAGCTTTCATGGGTGAATACCCACTTCGTCAGATGCATGTGGTGGAAATTTCCGGAGGCAAGTATAAATATGCAGGCCAGAATCAGTCTGGAGATAATGAGGTCAGTTCAATCAGGGAGGATGAGGAGGATCAATCAGGGAGGATTAACCTCTTCTAGCAGTTAAGGTGTAAAACCAAGGGAGGAGAAACTGCTTTTGTAATTGGCTAGCCATTCATAGTCTTTGTTTAAGCCTGAGCTGATGGTGTCAAATTTGCAAATGAACTGAAGTTCAGCAGTTTGTCTTTGGAGTCTGGTCCTGAAGTATTTTTGCTGCAGGATGACTACCTTTAAATCTGCTATTTTGTGTCCAGGGTGGTTGAAGTGTTCACTTCCATGTGAAAATCAAAGTGCAAATTTGATCAGAACACAATTGAGTTCCTTGGCTACATTGTGTCCCTGAAGGGGACCTGTGCAAGGTAACTCCCATCTCTGACTGGGCTGCTCCAAAGAATGCATGAGAGGTACAAAGATTTCTGGGTTTCACCAATTTTTACTGGCATGTAATCAAGGGGTTTTCCAGATTGATAGCCCATTGGATGGCACTCTTGGAATAGAGTCAGATTAATCTGGTCCTCAAATTCCCAATGCACCTTTGACAGACTGAGAGAGGCAATCACTTTGATGCCTATCCTCCTCCATCTATACTGATGCATCAAAATTTGCCATTGTATTATCTCAGCAAATAGGTGCCCATAATAACCAACTTCACCTATGCGCCTTTTAATCCCATAAATTAATGCTGGCAGAGAGAAACTATGACATCTGGGATAAAGAACGGTTCGCAATGAAGGCAGCTTTTGAAGCTTCCTGGAAGGGGCCTGGTTCAGGTCATTACAGATCACAAGAACTTAGAATATCTCTGCATGGCAAAACTTTCAATTAGCACCAGATCTGTTGGTCCCTCTTTTTCCCCTGTGCTTAAAAACCTCCAGTCATGGGGATTCCACAGTCTCCTTTGGATGCCTGTTTCAGAGCTTAAATACCCTTAGGGGTGGGTTTTTGTTTTTTTTGTTTTGTTTTTTGGGAGGGGAGTTGGGGTTGTTTTTATCTTTTCCCTAATGTCTAACCTGAATTTCTCTTGCTGAAGGTTGAGCCCATTACTACTTATCCTACCTTTAGGGGACATGGACAACAATTTATCATTGTTCTCTTTATAACAAGCCCTTAACATATTTGAAGACTGTCATCAGGTCCCCCCTCAGTCTTCTTTTCTAAAGACTCAAAATGCCCAGCTATTTTAAACCTTCCTCATAGGTCAGGTTTTCTAAACCTTTAATCATTTTTGTTGCTCTCCCCTGGATTCTCTCCAGCTTGGCTACATCTTTCCTAAAGTCTGGTGTCCAGAGTTAGATACAGTACTGCAGCTGAGGCCTCACCAATGCAGAGTAGAAAAGGACAATTACTTCCCTTGTCTTACATACAACACTTCTGTTAATGTACCCCAGAACAATATTATCATTTTTTCACAAATGCATCATACTGTTGACTCATATATTCATTTTGTGATCCACTATAATCCCCAGAGCCTCTTCAGCAGTACTACTACCTAACCAGTTGTAGTTGTGCCTTTGATTTTTATTGAATTTCATCTTATTGATTTCAGACCAATTCTCCAATTTGTCACGGTCATTCTGAATTCTAATCCTGCCCTCAAGTGCTTGCAACCCCTCTCAGCTTTGTATCATTCGCAAATTGTGTAAGCATACACTCTTCTCCATTATCCAAGGCATTCATAAAAATAATGAATAGTAGCAGACTCTGGAAAGACCACTGTTGATAACTACTCTTTGAATATGGCCTTTAAAACAGTTGTATACCCACCTCACAGTAATTTCATCTTATCTAGACCACATTTCCCTAGTTTTATTATGAGAATTTCATGCAGTTTGTGTCAAAGATCTTTCTAAAATCAAGATATATCATGTCTATAACTTCCCCCTATCCACTAGGCCAGTAACCCTACATCATGCTGGGAAAACTATTTGTAGCAAACAAGTGCATGAATTTCACTCTTTTCCTCTGCTAATGGTTTGTTTGCAAATAGAATTTTGATTTTTGCTAATTTGTTATTCAGAATTGCTCAACAAATGCTTCAAGTGAAGCAACTTCAGTCTGTGCTATTTGTTATAACTGTGATGCTGGCAGACGAGGTGCCAGCCCATGCCAGGGCCCCTAGGCCTCAGCTGAACACTGACAGATACACAGCTGGAAACCAGTGTGTCTCACCTGTGTGTTAACATTCTTAAAATAGATTTTAGGTCTATAAGAATGTGTTTAGACTTTATGAAATGCTTGTAGGATGCTACATATATTAATCTCACTTATAACATCTGTACCACATTATAAGGTTGTATTAAGTGTTGGCATTGTAATCCTCTGTAATTGTGTAAGCCATAAAACAGGAAAGGAGTATTAATTAATGTAAAATGCTGGCTTCCTACAGAAGGTGTTCGGTCCTGCCCACCAATGAGGCCCATTAAAACTGAATGAGCCATTGTGGAATGTCAGAGGACAAAAGACATCCATGAATGGGAGACATGCATGTGGACTCCTCCCGTCAGCTTGAACTCTGGGAGAAGGGAATAAAAATCCCCAGCAAAAGAAACTGTCTCTTTATTCTGCTTGGACTCTGAGGGACAAGGATTACTTAGCTCAAGCAAAAGATCCCCAGTACTTGGCCTGGGTTAGCCTTCAAGGACATATAGAACCTGCATATTACAGCAGCTTCTATTATAGTGTTAGGTCTACAAAAGGTAACTCATTTGTATGTGTGTATTTACCTGCTTTAACCTTGTAACAAAAATCTCATTTATTTTTCTTAGTTAATAAATCTTTAGATAGTTTATTATAGGATTGACTATAGCCTTTATCTTTGGCGTGAGATCTAATGTGCAATTGAGCTGGGGTAAGTGATTTGTCCTTCGGGACTGGGAGTAACCTGAACATTGATGGGCCCTTTCCCCCAAAATCACATATATAACAAAGGCAAGCTTGCCTAGGTGGCAAAATAGACTGGAGTACCCAAGAGGAGAGTTAAGCTGTTACAGTGTTTGAGGAGTTCACACTTGGTGCTTGATTGGTGAAATCTCAGTATAGAACTCACAATCAGTTTGGGGGTTGTGCCCTGGTTTGTAACAGTCTGCCCTGAGGTTGGTACTCATGTTCTTGAGCCACTCCAGAAAGTTTAATTACCATGGCGTCTTGACGTTGTAAGGTTTCTGTTCCCTGATTGGATGAGTGTGGCTAATAAAGAGGGGAAGGGCAGGATCAATTGTATTAGCTTATGACACTCTGGTGGAGAGAGTAGGAGCAGTTTTTCTCACAAGGAACAGCTAAACTGGCAGATCTATGGAATTTTTGGGCCATTTAGAAAGGAGTCTACTGCTTCCCTCCCAAATGAATTTACTTTCATCATGCAATGCATTTCAGTGATGAGCCCAAAATTAATTTCCCATGCAAGTCAGTTTAATTAGTATCTGTATAATCAAAATATGAATGTTTGAAAAAATGAATACAAAAAGGGTGAGTAAACAGTGAATCAAAATTCAGTTTCTAATTCACCTCAAGAGGTTTTAGTGCTGATTATTGCCTACAAAGAAAATTGCTGATCAAAAGGGTTAATCTCTATGGTTTACATGTGTTAGTGGATTTCACAAGTTATATTTCATTTTTCAGTGCATTTTCTCATGTGGTCTGGGGAGTTTTGGCCTGCGTTTAGCTTTTTTTCCCCTCCTCTCTCTCCTCTTTTCAAGACTGGTATATTTTCCAAGCCTAGCAACAGTAGGGAACAAAGCCAAGTAGCTCTCATGGGGCATAGTTTGATTCCACTTGTCAGTGGTACTCACTTATCACAGAGATATCTGTCATGGGACCCCACTCTGCCAAGCTACCCTAGGATGCTCTAGCAAATCCAAACAAAAGCTAACAATAATGCACCACTAGGGACAAATTAGCATCCATGTGCCACGCATCATTCCTTAGAGGAATCATCTGGGGTTTAAATGATCAGTGCTGTATAGTCACAAGTGGCTGGCATTTTAATACTCCAGATAAATGACTTCTTGTGCTAGCAAAAGATCTCACATGGTAAAAGACTCCTTTCACAGACCGAAGGGAAAAGGCAGAGAACATACACAAAGATGATAGTCAGATTTGTGGCTGTAGATTCATGCCTTTCAATTTCAAACCCTACTAGTTTTAAATGTATTCCTAGCTTTTATTTTATTTAGATTTGTATGTGTAGGAAGAGTGTATTCTCTTAGCTTCTCATTGTGTCTTTAGTATCAAACAAACTTAACTAAAATAATACTAGCTCTTTATGAGGTGTTTTAATCAGAAGATCTCAAGGAGCTTTACAAGGACTACTACACTAGGGGGGAGATCGATCTAAGATACGCAACTTCAGCTATGAGAATAGCGTAGCTGAAGTCGACGTATCTTAGATTGACTTACTTTGCATCCTCAGGGCGTGGGATCGATGGCTGCCACTCCCGCGTTGACTCTGCTTCTGCCTCTCACCCTGCTGGAGTTCCGGAGTCAACGGGGAGCACGTTCGGGGAGCACGAGACGTGATACATGGATCCCCGATAGATAGATCACTACCTGCCAATCCGGCGGGTAGTGTAGACATACCCTAAAAATGTTGAGCCTGAGCACCCACGCCTTTGAAGTGAATGGTAGCTGCCTGTGCTCATCACTCTTCCTTTAAATCAGACCCTTAATTGCTGGCAAGAAAATTCACTGGCATTAAAACACTATGAATGAAACCTTGGCTACACTGAGGTCAATGGGAGTTTTACATTGACTTTACTGAAACCTGGATTTTACCATATAATCCAAAGTTAGTACTAGGTGCACATAACTCCTTTAATTTGAATTGTTATTGACCCTGTGTACAGCATGGCTGAATTTGGTTCTAGATGGGGAAGGATGGATGCTAGAACCAGATACTTTCATTAGTGATTTTTAAATCCTAGGAGGCTAAAAGGGAATCACAGTGTAGCCAAGATGCAACCCTTTACATGCTTCTATGGCTAGTACCCAAATAGAAACTACTGTGACGAGTAAAGTCTTCTAGAAAAAGTCCTTGAACCATGACAAATAAATGACTTCCTAGCCAATGGAGTTTTGACTGAATAATTGTGAGTGGAACTGTACATAAGGGTTGTACAGGGCAGATTCTGATCTTTTATATGCTGGGGTAATTCTGGAATAACGACATTGATTTAAGAGAGGTACTCCAGAGTTTTCCTAGTGTAACTGAGATCAGAACCACTCCATCTGATTACAGTAGTAACCAGTTACAAAAAATTATATTTTGCTAGTGGATTGTATTTGCCTAACCATTTTAATGATAATATATTTTTAAAAGATGATTCCCAAAATAAGGAAGAAAGCATTAAAAACTAAAAGATGATAAAATTCAAGTTAAAATTAAATCAAGATATTCAACTCTAAGGGTAGGTCTATACTCACCGTCCGGGTCGACGCGGTGAGTTTGACTTCTCGGAGTTCGAACTATCGCATCTAATCAAGACGTGATAGTTCGAACTCCCCGCGCGCTCCGGTCGACTTTGGAACTCCACCACCGCGAACGGCAGTGGCGGAGTCGACCTTGGAGCCGCGGAGTTCGACCCCACTGCGTCTGGACGGGTAAGTCAGTCGAACTAGGGTACTTCGAGTTCAGCTAAGCTATTCGCGTAGCTGAACTTGCGTACCCTAGTTCGACCCCCGCCCTTAGTGTAGACCAGGCCTAAGATCATATAGGTGAGTCAATGGTGCATATTTATGCTCTTAAAGAATAGCTTAACAAATGTCTAAAGTTGCATGAAATAGGGATGGTTGAAGTGATTCAGAAGAAACCTGAAGCTCAGCTCAAACCACAATCCTTATCTTGATTTTGATCGTTTTACACTCTTATCCCTCCCTGAGCGATACAGAGATTTTCTTATCATAGAGTCTAGCTAATTAGGCAGTTTCTAGTGGGACCTAGCTGTTTTCTTTAGCTTCCATGTCTCTGTAGCCTCCAAAATGCACAATGCATTCTGGAACACCTCTGACATGAAGTGGTGTGCCTTATTGGAAGACAGTAACTGACCTAGTAGAAACTGTGAGGCCCACTGAAAACCATTCCAAAGGCATAACAATATCATTGGAGCAGAAACTAGCTAAGGGGGTCATGGAGAGAGAGCGGTTGTGGGAGAGAGGAAAAGACATTGTGGAGATCTGAGTCATTGAGTCCAAACAAGAGACAACATTTTTTTAATGGAAATGTTTCACAATGACATGAGAATCGCATTTCTAACTGATCCCATTATTGCAGTAGCTTTACATTATATAAGTTGATTGCTATAAGTTTATCAAAATGAAACTATTAGTTTATTACTATTGTATTAGAACTTCATAAAAGCCCTTCATCTGGGTGAATTTTATCCCAGCATTAACCAGTATGTCCCCCCAAGATTTAACTTTTTTTATATTGTTTTGTACAATTTGCTCATCGAGTAACTTTGAGAAGGACAAAGCGATATTGGATGATAGGATATGACTTAACTTTATATTGCTATAAAATGCTGTGATCTTGAACAACTCTGAATTATTCTCTATATTCTGAGGCTAAGTGCAAAAATCAGTCCAAATGGAAAAAAATTATCCAAATGGAAAATGTATACCAACTAGAAAAAAAATAAAGAATGAAACTGAAGATCTTTTAATATATATTTAATGCAAGTAAAATAAGGAAACTAACTTTGTTTTCTTTTTTGCCCTAAATACTGTCTGAGCTGAGAATAAGGGTTAGTTGTTCTTGTTTAACTCACTGGAGTAAATCTGGACGGTCTCTCTGGAAGTTAATGGAGTTATGCCGGATTTACCTCTGATATCAAATATGGCTCAATTTTATGTGGCTGATTTATAAGGAAAATATTAGATGTATGTTTCGTTTTCTGTTCCCTAGGAAAAACATACAGAGGGGTCTACTGAGCAAAGCAGTACCTGATTTACTTACTAAATAAATAACCGTGTATTCAATTGGCCAAATTCTCTGGTCTGCTAAGACTGATTTGCACTGTTCTGGGAGCACTAGGCAACTTTCAAGTCAGTTTAACAAGCCAGTGGAAGATTCTTCCTGTGGAGGTAAATCCTGCAGGGGTGTAAGGGCCAGGTAGCAGCCCTTCCACCACTCTCCCCACACACAGAGACACAGAGGAGGGCGTATAAAGGAGAGGAGTGTGGCCATGGCTTCCTTATAACGTGGCAGTCCCCAGCTGCTGGAAAAGCGGCAAAAGGTAATATTGCCCTGAAGCTGATCTATTGCATTCCAGGGAACACAAAGTATGTCTACATTGTGGGATCCTGGTTTGTGGGCTTGGCAGCCACACTGGGGTTACAGTTGATGGAGCCATGTGTCTCAGCCTTGCTAACACATCTAAATGGCTCTACACAGACTCTGATGAGGGTCTGTGGCTTTATCTGCATCCACACTGCAAAATTACAGGGCTTGGACCCGAGTCTCAGCAGGACTCGGGCTTTGCAGGCTCCTAGGACCCAAGTCCTGAGTGCTTGCTGTCCTGATTTGTGTGGGATGGAAGGGAGGCTTGGGCTCAATCCTGAGTCAGAACCCAGGCTTACTGGCATTTCTTCTCCCCTTCTCCTGTGCTGAGCACAGATGAGCTGAAATAGACAATCAGTACTTAATGGGTGACAACAATGCTTTCCCTGTATATGTTGTGTTCAGAAGCTGCACTTAACAGGATCCCCCGATTCATTCAATTTGTAACAAAATACATTCAGCTCACAATTACCTAGCCCACTGTTTGCTTTTATTTAACTACATCATTTTTCACTGTGCTGCAGGGTACATTTTGCAAATTATGTCACTTCTAGTTAACCACTGAGCCTGACTGATGTTAGGTCACTGACCTGAGATGGAAAGTCAATTACTAAAAAGCAAAATCACATTTGTCTCACCACTGTTAGACCCAAAGAAGAGCTGTGCAAATCTTAGATTATTCCCGAGCCCAATGGCTCTGGGAAGACCTAGGATTCTGTTGACCATGGGGAAGAATAGCTGAGAGTTCAATGGTTGATTTTTGCCTTCCCACAACTCTGCTAGAATTTATTAGAAGACTTGTATGTTCACGTTCCTACAGTTACTCTTATGCATCTCATCCTCTTCCTTCATCAGTTTTATAGTCTATACCTAAAAATGCCTCAACTTAATTCAGCAAAATCAAGTCCCCTTTGAGGTGTCTACTAGCATTAGTCCTTTGCAAAGCATACAAATTGCATAGCTGGATTGTGAACGTGGTTGAAAAATTCTATGACCAATAGCTACATGCTGTAGTCAGCTATGCTAAGATAGCACTAATCAAACTTCATGCTTCCAACTACTTGTTTGCAGGGAGTAAGAAGGAATTTGCACCTTCCATATAGCCATATTTGGATAGTTGGTTTTGAGGTTCTATGAGGGGATTCACCATTCTCAGAAACATCAAATGTTGGCCCCTGCTGGAATGCTACTGGACCCATTGATGGACCAATGGGAGGGTTGGTATGACAATTCCGATGTTGTTACATGGTAGTGGATTCCTACATAACAAGAGAAAGCCATTTGTTCACCTGTGAGAGTTACAGTTGATAAAGCCCATGAGTCACAAGTTGGTTGTATCAAGTGAATGGTTTACCAGCTCATTAAAGGAGCAGATTTAGAGCAAATAGCTTTAGGGAGCAAGGACTCCTATCATTTGGCCAGAATTTTTCAAATCAGCAGTTTAATGAGAATAAGCAATGTAAGGTGGAATCATTTGCCAAAAAAGGTAATGTTACTGGCTAATTCTGTCAGAGCACTGGGGGAAATAAGTAGCAGAACTGAGCTAATGATGGAGCCATGGGGCATAGTAGCATTGAATGAGTTTTCCACTGTGGACAGTAAAGATCAAAAAGCGGTATGTTTTAAATTTTGTGGGTGAGCATTACATGGTTTACAAGGGGGGGAGATCAAAGTAGAATGTCAGGTGGCCCCAGAAAGACTTTTAAATTACACCAAGGATTGGAGTAATGTGTGAGATGCTTTTAATTTCCTGTGCTACTAGTAGAAGAGTTTCTGAATTTTGCTTGCCAGGGCTGATAGATAGGTACCTAGCAGTTCTCTTTGAATAGAAAAGCTGGAGAGGTAGCTAGTTTTCAAAGAGGATTTCCTTGAGCTTATACATGGTGGTTGAATGATTCTGGCTAGGCTTTGCTGAACACAAATCTTTGTTGTATATGTATAAGTGCTTGAGGCTTCTTTTAGCTGAAAGTCATTCCACACATATGCAAAATATTAACATTAGTTCATGTTAGAAATTTGTTCCATGAGCCATTTGTATGGGACAAAAGAATGTGAAGCCGAAATTTCTAGGGCCACCTTACCTGAACTGGAAACATTACAATATGGAGAGGGGACATAACAGTTTTCAAGCACATAAAATGTTGTTACAAGGAGGGAGGAGAATTGTTCTTCTTAACCTCTGAGGATAGGACAAGAAGCAGTGGGGTTAAATTGCAGCAAGGGAGGTTTAGGTTGGACATTAGGAAAAACTTCCTAACTGTCAGGGTGGTTAAGCACTGGAATAAATTGCCTAGGGAGGTTGTGGAATCTCCATCACTGGAGATTTTTAAGAGCAGATTAGACAAACACCTGTCAGGGATGGTCTAGATAATACTTAGTCCTGCCATGAGTGCAGGGGACTTGACTAAATGACCTCTTGAGCTCCCTTCCAGTCCTATGATTCTGTGTTGGTTGAGTATATGTGAAGCCACTGCAGTTCTCTGTACAAGGGATGCTCTGTAGCTCACCTGGACTTTGGAACTGCTGTGAGGAAGCAGACACCTCAAATTCCTCAAGATGGCCACTTGCAGTTTAAACACACTTGTAACTTCTCCTCTTTCCCAGAAGTGGAATCTGACTCTGCTCTGCTCAATTGCCATATATAACACACAGGGGCGGCTCTAGACATTTCGCTGCCCCAAGCACGGCGGCATGCCGCGGGGCGCGATCTGCCGGTCGCTGGTCCCGCAGCTCTGGTGGACCTCCTGCAGGCGTGCCTGTGGAGGGTCCGCTGGTCCTGCTGCTTCGGTGGACCTCCTGCAGGCGTGCCTGCGGAGGGTCTGCTGGTCCCGCGGCTCCACCGAAGCCACGGGACCAGCGGACCCTCCACAGGCATGCCGCCGAAGACTGGCTGCCTGCCGCCCTCCCGGCGACCGACAGAGCACCCCCCGCGGCATGCCGCCTGGAGCCGCCCCTGAAAACACAGCCTGGTATCAGGGAAGTATAGAATATTTAGAGTGCCTCTTCAATATCTTGAGAGGGGAAAGTTGGGTTCTCACTAAGCCAGGAAAGAGCTATGTAACAAAATGTGGCTTTAATTAAGGCTCTGGAAGGGCAATCAAGATCTGAAGGTTTTCCCCACCTCTGACAGACTTCCAGTGTGACCTTGGGCAAGTCACTTAATATCTGCCTCAGTTTCCCTACCTGTAACATAAGAAGAATATGCTTCCCTACCTCACCGATATGTGAAATGCTAAAGCTATTAATATTTGTGCCGTAGGGAAGCATATACAGTGATGAGTGCCATAGGAAACCTTAATTAAATAGCTTGGCCTTCATGGAAAGGTCAGGCAGAAACTAGGTGCAACTAAGTTTCCCAAAATACACAGCAAAGCAGCAGATCTCTAAACCATGCAAAAAGTAACAGTGCATGAGGCTTTTGCTGGAACACCTACAAATCCAAACCAGTGGGTATTTCACAGGCCTAGATGGGCCCTGTTCTTTATGATTTTCCCCATGAATTCAGAATAGATTAATTGGACCATTTATTTTTTGCTGAAAGGATTACAGGTCAAGACCCAAAACTATTACAGTCCCTTGGTTTCTCATAGGAAGGATCCCAACACCACCTACCACTATTAGAATAAATAAGACAATACATCAGAAATATTATATTCCAACATATAAGTGCCTGGTGGAACAATATATACAGAAGCAAATAGATAATTTGCTGCTTTTTTATCACATATGTTGAAAGCAAAATGATCAAGAATTCATGTGTAGTCCTGGAAATTTACAAGTACCCTTTATGTAAATACAGTACAAGGAGAAAAGTCAGCTCTCTAGCTTTAATGTCAAGAATGCACAATCTATTGCTCTGAAGAGAACGGCTGCTAGGAGAATCGATGCAAATGCAGTTTCTTTTCTCAGCAGAAAGCTCCTAAACAGGGTTCAGCTTAAGTTCAAGGATTCTGTTGTGTTGAAATACAATATGGTTACACTATGCTTTGCTTGGAGGTTATAGCTTCATCACCTTAGGCCGAGGATACATAACTACTTTGCTGACAGGCATATGAGCATGTTGGCTTGACTGCCTTTATCTAGCTTTCATGATATTTGTATTTACTCATTCAGATCTGTCTGAGCACTCTTGGTTATGCATTGCTTTGCCTTTTCAGACCCTTTTGTGCCTTGCAGATGTGCAAATATTGAAATCCATTTAAATAAAGATGACGTTTGAAATGGTATTAAAACGCACACAGGTCTAAATCTCGAGATCCTTCAGTTTTCACTCAGTTCTGACCCAGGCAAACTCCCATGGATTTAGCAGGCCTGTCTCTCCTTTGACTTACATCATTGCAAATTAGAAATAACTCCATTGACATTAGACCAGTATAAAACAGATGTAAATGTATGGGCAGCAGTATGAAATCCTCTGAATAGATAGATAAATGAGAGGGGAACCAGGCTTGGCCCAATTAATAAGTCAGACATTAACTTTGTCCTTTGGTATGTCTGTGCCATCTCAATAAAAAGTCCTATTTGTTGTTTGCACACTCAAATTGTTACTTCAGTAAATGATGGACATTTTTACTGCTTCTCTCTTCTGTTTATCGCTGAATACCCAAGGCAACTCTGGAGCAGGGTGCTGGATTCTATTCTATTTTGGCTTGCTTATCAATTGAATTGTATGACTGTCAGATCTCTGCTTGCATTTTGAATTTCAGGGCTGGCAATCAGAAACCTCCCCATGTTACTATACTTGTAAACTGAGCATGCTTGATAGGGACTCCCTGAGACACAATAAACATGGAGCTCCCTGCATCATTTGTACAGAATCTTTCCTCAGAACCACATTTTAAGGGGAAGCAAGTTTTAAAGTCCTAATGAACTATTAATGCTGACATTCCAATCATCAGCAACCAGTTTTATCTCCGTTAATAAAATAATGCATTAACCAGCTACCTCTAACATAACTACCATTTATAGCAAATATTAAGTTGAACATGAAATCCACTCAATTTCTTTTGCCATCCAAACTCAGAGTACTAAAGCTCAAGGACATATTTTCAGCTTAATTTCAGGTAACTGAAGAAGTGCCAACTTTTTGTGTGTGTGAACTTCCCTTCAGATCAGGATTCCCTTCAAATCAAGAATCAGTCTTTCAGTAGGAATGTCTTTCTGTACTACTGTCCTCCATTTCAAATGAAAGGAGTGCCTGCAAAGACTGAGCTTTGGTTTCTGGTAGAGCATATTTTTGCCTAAAAATGAGGTTTCAATGCTTCATGGATGTGGGTTTTTTGCTTCAAAATGTGTAAGTCTATATTTAGAACACGGTCTGCTTACCAGGTGACCTCCTTAAAGGTTAGGAGATTTTTTATAGGCCATAACTCATCACAAATGGCATCAGAAATTCATTACTTCTGCAACCTACTCAAGTGGGTAGGGCACTAGAGTAGAACTCAAAAGACCAGGGTTCTAGTCCCAGCTCTACTGATGACCTGCTGTGTGACCTTGGACAAGTCATTTTACCTCTCAGCGCCTTTGTTTTCCCTCTTTGTCTCTCTTGCTGGTAAGCTCTTGGGACAGGGACTCTTTTGGACAGTGATAGTTCAACCAAGCACAAAGAAGCCGATTTTGACTGAGGCCGCTAGGCACCACCATAATACAAATAAATAACTTCTAGCTAGAGCATAAGAACATAAGAACGGCCATACTGAGTCAGACTAAAGGTCCATCTAGCCCAGTATCCTGTCTTCCAACAGTGGCCAATGCCAGATGTCCCAGTGGGAATGAACAGAACAGGTAATGATCAAGTGATCCATCCCCTGTCACCCATTCCCAGCTTCTGGCAAACAGAGGCTAGGACACCATCCCTGCCCATCCTGGCTAATAGCCATTGATGGACCTATCCTCCCCGAATTTATCTAGCTCTTTTTTGAACACTGTTGTTGTCTTGGCCTTCACAACATCCTCTGGCAAGGAGTTCCGCAGGTTGACTGTGCATTGTGTGACAAAATACTTCCTTTTGTTTGTTTTAAACCTGCTGCCTATTCATTTCATTTGGTGCCCCCTATTTGGTGTGTCATGAGAAGGAGTAAATAACACTTTCTTATTTACTTTCTCCACACCAGTCATGATTTTATAGACCTCTATCATATCCCCCCTTAACCATTTCTTTTCCAAGATGAAAAGTCCCAGTCTTTTTTCTCTCTCCTTATATGGCAGCTATTCCATACCCCATATAATTTTGTTGCCCTTTTCTGAACCTTTTCCAATTCCAATATATCTTTTTTAAGATGGGGCGACCACATCTGCACACAGTAGTCAAGATGTGGGCGTACCATGGATTTATATAGAGGCAACATGATATTTTCTGTCTTATTAGCTATCCCTTTCTTATTGATTCCCAACATTTTTTTCGCTTTTTTGACTGCCGCTGCACATCTAGTGGATGTTTTCAGAGAACTATCCACAATGACTCCAAGATCTCTTTTTTGAGTGGTAACAGCTAATTTGACCCCATCATCTTATATCTATAGTTGGTATTCTCAACATTGAATTTCATCTGCCATTTTATTGCCCGGTCACCGAGTTTCAAAAGATCCTTTTGTAGTTCTTCGCAGTCTGCCTGGGACTTAACTATCTTGAGTAGATTGTATCATCTGCAAATTTTGCCACTTCACTGTTTACCCCTTTTTCTAGATCATTTATGAATATGTTAAATGGGACTGGGCTCAGTACAGATCCCTGGGGGACACTACTATTTATCTCTTTCCATTCTGAAAACTGACCATTTATTCCTACCCTTTGTTTCCTATCTTTTAACTAGTTACCAATCCATGAGAGAACCTTCCCGTGACTGCTTAACTTTGCTTAAGAGCCTTTGGTGAGGGACCTTGTCAAAGGCTTTCTGAAAAATCTGAATACCTTATATCCATTGGATCCCCCTTGTTCACATGCTTATGGACCCCCTCAAAGAATTCTAGTAGATTGGTGTGGCATGATTTCCCTGTACAAAAAAACATTTGACTATTCCCCAACATGCCCTATAATTTTCTAGCATTATAAGACTTTTGGCACTCTGTGTTCTTATGATTTGGGACTGAAATTATCCAAGTCTAGTTATGATAACTAGAAGTTAACTTTATTTGAAAATGTAAGTATAGGATTCACTTAATGAAGGAAAAATCTGCACCCCACTGAAATCTATGATTTGTAGAATTAATGTGTCCTGTCACACAGGTTTACTATGCATAGGAAATGCATAGTCTTCTGGTTCCATTTATAGTACTTGCTTGTTGGTGGGGAATTAGTATGTGCTTAGATTTCCAGTGCAGGCCAGAAACGTGTTGCAAAGGTGACGCTCTCATGTTCTACGGGAGGCTGGATGTGGGAATATAAGCCACTGTTATGTGAGAGATTTTAGCAGCCAACAAAGGAGAGAGAAACACCTAGAAAATGGGAAGGTTTTAGGAATAAATTCAGGTGTTCACAGTAAACTCCAGATGTATATAATTATAATCCAGTCACTGGAACAAATGAGACTAAAATGAACCCTAATTCTAGATGGTCAATCTTGCAGCGTGTAAGGTCTACCTAGTCCAAAACCATTTTTTTCTCTTGTCCAAGTTTGATTCAGAATCCTGGCCTACCCTCATTACAAGAAGAGCAGCAGTCTATCTTCTGTGATGTGCAAGTCAACTGATCAGATTGCATAGTCTCCCAATATTTATGTAGACACTCAAGGAAGCAGGATAACACCACATGAGCCCATGTGACAAAATTCACTAATCAAAAGTAAGGCTGGGGGGGTGGAAATTGTTAATTTTGGAGGAAAAAACATTTCAGTTGCGTTAAATTTTTGGTCTAAAAATAGCAAATATTGCAGCAACATTTTTGTGAGAAATTGTGATTGTATAAGTCATTTTTCTAAGACGAATGCTTTTGTTTGAAAAATTTTGACTAGCTGTACTAATGGCATTTAGTCATTCCAGATCTCAACTGGATTTGAAATGGCCATTAGAGATGGAAGGCATCACATTAGCAAGTACGAGACTGGAGTTTTTAGGCAAATTATATTTTTTCCTTCAGAAATTTGACAAAAGCAA
The DNA here is from genome assembly GCF_020497125.1 of Mauremys mutica. Taxonomy (NCBI): domain Eukaryota; kingdom Metazoa; phylum Chordata; order Testudines; family Geoemydidae; genus Mauremys; species Mauremys mutica. The sequence continues at coordinate 68,870,171 of NC_059078.1, forward strand.
ACAAATGTTTAGGTTTTTGACAAGCCTGAAACATTTAAATAAAAATGGACTTTTTTGTAAAATATTGTTAAATGCAAGAGGGAGCATCTATTTGATAAGTTAAGATGCTTTTTAAAGAGCTTCTCATTAAATAGAAGCTTTAAAGAATTGATGGCATATACAAACAAAAATCTGGTTGGGCTTTTAAAAAACATCTTTTTAAAAAACATCACGGACCATAGCAGATTCAAAATTACAGGGTTCTGAAAATGTATAAGCCAAGAGTCCTGGTTCATGCTGTCAGTGTATATTTAACAGGAAGAGTTCCAGAGCAGTGATTTGCGGCTCTAGAGTTGGGGCTAGAAGATTGTAATCACTAAACTTCAAATCTAATGGAGTTTGAGACCTAAAACAGAGTCAACCAAATATAGCTATTTAAAATCCTGTGGTCCTCTTTGCAAGAGGACAGGTTGAACTTATGTGCCTCCAGGATAGCTGGATAGTTGTTTCCTGCCTACCAGAAATTCCTCCTGAAATTTCATTTGGATAAGGTATTCTTTATATCATGTCCTAAGCAGCTATGTAGTATCACCATCCACTCTTAAATATTTGCAAATAGAGCTGGACAAATAATGTACACAAGTATTTGTGAATATGTTTGTAAAATCAAAATCACAATTCTGGTCATTATCAAGCCCATTTTTTCTGTTTTCTATTATTATTACTGCAGCTATTTTTGGTTTGCACAAATATTTGGGGAGAAGCTTTTATTTGTGCTTATACTTAATTTCAATAAGTCTACTTGAAGAGTAAATTCCAACTCCTTGTGAATAAAGATGGCAGAATCTGGCCCTAAATTATGTGCCTACATGATAATGGTACATTTTAATAATAGTCCTCATTTTCCATCTACAAAGAATTCTCTAAATGCATTTATTATGTACACTCAGTACAAATTGCATATTTAAAAAGACAACCCATGTGAAAAAGAATTGAGAAGCAGGTTCTCAATATTCTGACCAGTTTAATATTAAAAAATATTTCAAAATGCACTGTTGTTTGTTTTAAAAGTAAAGCTGATGGATCTAGCATGTCTGAAACATTTTTTTTATCCATAAGGAATAGTAGCTGAATTATTACAGTCTCTGATGTGTTTATGTATTTATTTTGGAGATTCTTTTAGGCTTGTTGGCTCATCACTTTTTGTGAATGTTTCTGTGTAGTGGTTTAGTGGCAGGGGCTCCTCCGCCTCTGGTTCCGTGGGAGGCCACCCTGCCTCACTACATCTGTTTGTAGTCTACCGTGGGGAATTAGTGGGGCAACAACAGTCTACAGCCCAAATCCATAGCTTGGGCCTGTGATCAGGGCTGAGCAGCAAGTACAGTTAGGGAGCCCCAGCCCTCTGTCAGGGCAGGGCAATGAGAGTCTTTAGCTCGGCCTGTGGTCAGGGGCCAAGCAACAAATATAGTCAGGTAGCCCAGGCCCTTGGTCAGGGCAGGGCAACAGGAGTCTATAGCTTGGGCCTATGTTCAGGGTCAAGCATCAAGGGATTCGGGCATCCTAGCTCCCGCAGATGGCCGACGAGCACTGGCTTCTCAGCCTAGAGAGGGGGAGACCACCACCCCAGGGTTAGGGTGGCAGGGGGGGATACAGGCCTACCCACTCCACTGCATCCCAGCCCAGGGACCCAACAGCAGCAGAGGGGTCTGCCACTGGGTCAGTGGGGATCCTGACCGCAACAAGCTGACTGGGTCTATGGCAAGAACACAGCTGGACTAGGGTTGGCTGTCCCTGAGCCACTTCCTAACTTCCCTTCGGGGTGTACCTGAGTCTGTAGAGGGTTGTCCAGCTTGTCAGGGTAGAAGGCCTGTGGTAGTCCTGGCAACTTCTCCGTACTCTGGTCAGCATACGGCTCTGGCCAGTCCTCAGCTTCTCAGGGGCCTGCAGCAGTTTCCCAGCTCAGAAGCTAGCAGGAGGCATCTGGCTTCTCCGGCTGCTGCAGCCCAACTGAATTCCCAAACCCGCTTTTTATACTTCCCATCCTGCTCACTGACTTCTGGTGGGAGGAGTGAGCATGTCCTGGCTCCACCCCCTCCAGGTCCGTGGAAGGCCGTTCCTCCTCACTACATGCTATAGGGTAATATTTTATTGTAGAAATAATCTTTTAATTCTGACTATTTTTATAGTTCAACTGAAATGTGTAATCTGCTTTGTTTGACCTTCTTCTCAGGGTACGTCTACATTACGGGATTATTCCGAATTTACATAAACCTGTTTAACAAAACAGATTGTATAAAATCGAGTGTGCGCGGCCACACTAAACACATTAAATCGGTAGTGTGCGTCCACGGTCCAAGGCTAGCGTCGATTTCTGGAGCATTGCACTGTGGGTAGCTATTCCGTAGCTATCCCATAGTTCCCGCAGCCTCCCCCGCCCCTTGAAATTTCCGGGTTGAGATCCCAGTGCCTGATGCGGCAAAAATCATTGTCGCGGGTGGTTCTGGGTAAATGTTGTCAGTCACTCCTTCCGCTGGGAAAGCAACGGCAGACAAGCATTTCGTGCCTTTTTTCCCTGGATTGCCCTGGCAGATGCCATAGCATGGCAATCATGGAGCCTGTTTAGCCTTTTGTGACTGTCACCGTATGTGTACTAGATGCCGCTCACAGAGGCGATTCAGCAGCGCTACACAGTAGCATGCTTTTGCTTTTGCATGATAGCAGAGATGGTTACCAGCCATATTGTACCATCTACCATACCATAAATTGGTAATAAGATGATCGTGGCTACCAGTCCTTTTGCACTGCACCATTTGCTGCTGTCATAAGTGCCCCTGGCTGAGATCAGCCAGGGGCGCAAAAGCCAAAATTGGGAATGACTCCCTGAGTCAATCCCTCCTTTTTGGTATCTAAAAATAGAATCAGTCCTGCCTAGAATATGCGCAAGTGTACTAGAGAACCACTGTATCATAGAACCAGAGAGCACAGCTGCTCTGTGTCAGATCCTGCAGAAATTATGAGCTGTATGCTATTCACAGGGGGTGCTCCTGCAACAACCCCACCTGTTGATTCCGTTCTTCCCCCAGCCTTCCTGGGCTACCATAGCATTGTCCCCCCACTTGTGTGATGAAGTAATAAAGAATGCAGGAATAAGATACAGTGACTTGTTAGTGAGATATGAGTGGAAGGCAGCCTCCAACTGCTATGATAGTCCAGACAGGACAGTAAGGAGTGTGGAGGAGAGGAGCCCAGCATCCCTCTGCTAGTCCAGGGGCAATTGAATCTTTTCTTTACACATGAAGGGTGGGGGCTGATGGAGCTCAGCCCCCTGTTGCTATGATGATGATGGTTATCAGCCATACTGTACCATCTACCACGAAAAATTAGGACCAGGCGCCCTTGATTGACCTTACCGATGCTAGTCAGCATGGTTACCAGTCCTTTTGCACTGCCCCATGTGCCAATAGGCTGATGATGAGGACGGATACCAGTCATATTGTACCATCAGCCATCCATGGCATGGGGGAAGCAAGGATGTTGGTGTTGAGTGCTGCACCATCGCGTCTATCTGCAGCATTCAGTAAAGATAGGGTGACATGTAAAAGAGTCAAGAGAGGATTGTTTTCCCTTTCACTTCTGGGGGTGGGTGGGGGGGTGCGTAAATTGCCTAGCTATGCCCTGACCCACCGCGGACACTGTTTTTGACCCTAGAAGCATTTGGAGCTCAGCCAAGAATGCAAATGCTTTTCAGAGACTGCAGGAACTGTGGGATAGCTTGAGTCCTCCAGTCCATGAGCGTCCATTTGATTCTTTGGCTTTCCGTTACGCTTGTCACAAAGCAGTGCGCTGAGTCCCTGCTATGGCATCTGTCTGGAGATTTTTTAAAAATGATTTTGAATTTCGTCTTCTGTAACGGAGCGCTGATAGAACAGATTTGCCTGGCCTTACAGCGATCACGTCCGCATCGTCCATGCGGGAGCTCTTTCTTTATTTTGATTTTTAACTGCATCACTACACGTGCTGATCGGAGCTCCACGCTGGGCAAACAGGAAATATTCAAAAGTTCGCGGGGCTTTTCCTGTCTACCTGGCCACTGCATCCGAGTTCAGATTGCTGTCCAGAGCGGTCAGTGGTGCACTGTGGGATACCGCCCGGAGGCCAATACCGTCGAACTGCGGCCACACTAACCCTAATCCGATATGGTAATACCGATATTAGCGCTACTCCTCTCATTAGGGAGGAGTACAGAAACCGGTTTAAAGAGCCCTTTATACCGATATAAAGGGCCTCTTAGTGTGGACAGGTGTGGCATTAAATCGGTTTTACGCTCCTAAAACCGGTTTAAACGCCTAGTGTAGACCAGGCCTCATTCATATTTCTTGAAGGGTCTTTTACTGGGAGAGGAATTTTAGCCAAGTGGTATAGGAAGAATAATAGTATCCAAATTCAGAGGTCACATAAATTTGAGGTAAGCTTAAGTCAAAGAGAGTTAGTTAAAGTTGACCAGATTTAACCTTGTCTTATACTTCTGTAAACCAAGGTCAACACTGAGGCAAAAGACAATCCTCTAGTTGAGAGGTTGCAATGATGGAAAGGAACCACAGCCTACTGATATCTTGAAGGGTCATGAAGTGCCAGTGGCATTGAGTGGAGAAGGAGCAGGACTAGGGCACCTAAGTGATACACTTACACACCATGTTTTCTAGGATGACTCAGAGCTCCTATGGAGGATCTGCCAGAAACAAAAGCTACTCTGACTCTCCAGACTAAAGCAAGTGCATTGGTGGAAGTGCTGCCTGCTTTCCAGTGAGATGATGCTCTCTTTAACACAGCAGGTCTTACTTGTTGAGAGATGCCCTTACAGCCTGTTGAGTTCAATGGGCTTTGGATCAGACCATTGGTTGCCAGTCTGCAAAGGTGGATGTTGCTCAGTAAGTGTCATTTGCCTACTGTGATCAAAGGATGAGTTTTGTAATATTTATTTGCAGTATAATATTCAGCCACTAGATGACACTGTGTGCTATATAGGGTTCCAGAAAGGGTGTGATACTTGGTAAACAGTGGAGGAAAAGCTGGAACTCAAGCTGTGTGGGAGGTTGTTTTTCTGTAGTGATAACTCTTTTGGTTATAATAAATGCTTCCTGTCTCAGATGGACTGAAATTACATCAATTATGATAGGATTATAATGGGAAAGGCAGCCAACAGGAGATGTAAGAAGGTGTAAGATAAAGTAAAGAGTGCTGCACTTCCTATTAGAATCCTACTTTTCTTCCCCATCAACGTGTAGAGTGCAGCCACTAATATTCACTTACGCTGACTCCTTAACCTGTGATTTATACCTCTGAATTTGGACCTTGATGTTCCTAAGGTTTAGCCATCAATTCACTCCGACTCTTGTTGATCATTCCTAACTTAAAAAAAACAACCCACAACAATACTAGGGTCAGATTATGCAAATGCTTACTATATGTCACCATGCTTACTACCATGAGACATCTTGTTGAGCACAGTAGGACCATTCCCCACTCAGAACAGTAACCACTACATCTGGTATTAAATACTTGCGTCGTTGATATTTAAATTAAATAAGTTATTTTAGAGTCCAAGGCATTTTTCTGAATTATAGGAATGCCAGTAAGCCTACAAAGTCATAATACATCTAGATTATATTTATTCATGTTAAGGTTAAAAACTGCAAAATTATAACACTTGTTCAGAAAAAAATACCATTTTGAAACCTTTGTCAAAAGTCAGCCTAAAGCAATATTCTTACAGCAAAGCTCTTTAGAGTTTAGTTGTTTGTTTCTTTGGTTTAAATTAGTAACATCATACTGTAGGAGAAAACAGTGACACCTTTATTTTAACTGAGTGATCATTACAAATTCATTTGCAATTCACTGTAACAACACTGATTAGAATTAATTCATTTGGCATTAATGTGGCTGTCAGAGTGTACTTGCCCTTGTTAGAATTCACAGCTCAATTCAACAAGAGTTAATAGACAGGAGTGTCACTTCCAAAACTTTTTTTTAAAAAGGAACAACATCTGATTAACTTTTCTTGCTGTGCTTCTCAGAGGCCACTCATTTCATTCGGTCCTGATCCAAAGTCCCCTGAAGTCGGTGTAAGAGTGATAGGAACAATGGTGTGATGGACAGGGCACTGGACAGGAACTCAAGACACCTGGTTCAATTTCTAGCTCTGCCACACACTTGCTATGCGATCTTGGCAAGTCACATAATCCACCCTGTACTTTAGTTTCCATTTATAAACTGGTGGTTATTTTCCCTTAGCTCAGTAGGGGTTCTGTATGGATCATATCCATTAATGATTATGGGGTGCATGGGTAGGATGGTGATACGGGTACAAGTGTCTACATACAACTGGGAGGCTTTCCATCCACTTTCTGGGTATAGGATGTGGCCCTAGATCACTTAACGGTGTGGCTTGTAGCTGCTGACCATCCTCAGATTAGGTATGAAAAAGTTACGTGACATTTCCACTATTTGGGATGGTTTGTTTTGTAGTTCATGTCACTCCCATTGCCATTTTCCTTTGATCTTGCATCCAAGCTCCTCCGTGACCCATTGGATGTCCAGAGGCACCAACTGCTTTTTCTGGAAAATAGATTTTCATTTCAGTAGCTGAGCTTTTCTGAACCCAATTCAGTTTGTGATTTAATACTTACAGTATTGGGGGTAAAACTACATGTTTTTGACTGTCAGCTTGGGAAAAATGCAACTTAGTCTTTTGAAATTAAAAGCCAGAAAAAAAAGCCTTGTTTATTTCTTGAAGTCCACTTACAAAATTTGTGCTTAAAGAGAGGAGCAGATTGTTGGAGGTTTTTTTAAAATTAACAAACACTATATCTAGGTAATCAGTTAAAATTCATCCTACCTGTTGTGGGTAGTAGCTAAAAGTTGTTACCATTCAAGAGCTGTTTTGGTGGCTTTTATGATGACACCTTGTTTGACCATCCAGTGAAGGCACATAGGGCAAGATTTTTAAAGGTATTAAGGCACCTTAAGATCCAGATAGGTGCTGGGTGGGATTTTCAGATGTGCCTAGATCCCCAGCTCCTAGGGGAGTCAGACTTATAGGTGTTTTTGACACTCGCTGACAACGCTCCCATTGATTTCAGTGGGAATTGGATGTTCATGATGCTGAGTTGGTGAAATCATAATGACTAGATAGCTGAAGTTTAGAGCTCCACTGGTGGATCAGGCATAAATAGAAGCTGGGCTGTAAGGGGAAGATTTCATATCAAATCACACATGTTCTAAAGAATGGCAAATGGAACTCTGAAAAATACTGTCTATGTATGTGTAATATAAAAACATAAGAACCATATGACAGTATCCTGTCTTCCGACAGTGGCTGTTGCCAGGTGCTTCAGAGGGAATAAACAGAACAGGTAATCACTAAGTGATCCATCCCCTGTGGCCCATTCCCAGCTTCTGGCAAACAGGGACACTTCAGAGCATGGTTTTGCAACCTTGCCCATCCTGGGTAATAGCCATTGATGGACCTATCCTCCATTAACTTATCCAGTTCTTTTTTGAACCCTGCTATAGTCTCAGCCTTCACAAAATGTGCAAAATAACTGTTCTCTCCCCTAGGTTTGCTAGAATCTGAAAGTCCCTGGCTACTCCATTACCCTGTTTTTGTACGTGGTGCAGGAATGGAGCGTGCATGGGGGGATGGGAGGAAGAGAAGGAGGCAGGTGTAAGTTAGAGCAGACCATAGGCTGCTATGTCTTATGCTCTGGCTACAATGCTACCCTATGGGCTGTCCATCAGACAAGACTAGCCAGTGCATAGCACATTGCAGATAAGTCACTGAACCCCACCATCCATAACAAAGGCCAGGAGGGAGGCTAGCAAAGGGATGTTCTGGGAGTTATAAGCCCTCTAAAGAGACTGCCTTAGACCAGTGGTGTTTCCGATGGACTGTTTCTATGTCCTTTCTTTCTGCACTGGAGCTGCTTAAAGGGGCCAGCTCAAGAACTGCCCCCCCCCCCTTGTGCAGAGGCCCTTCCAGAGTGCTGGCATTTAAGGGGTTAACTCCCAGCCTAGCAGTCTTATTTAAGACAAAGGCTGATGGCTGAAGGCCCAATCAGGAGTTAAACCAAGGGACCTTTATAAAATCAGCTTTGTGGTGGTTAAAAGGGAATCTCTCATGGAGCAGAATTAAACACCTTGTAGCTGAAAGAGCTGGTTTTAATACAGCTGGAGTTGAGACTTTTTCTGTTTATGTGGAAACCTTGTGGTGTTCCTTGTAGTTATAACCTGGAAACTCTAAATCTCAGGATAAGAGTTTAGAGAGCAGCTCTGTTGCTGACACATTTTGCTGCTGTGGGGCTATATTGAGCTTCTCTGACAAAATGTAGCTTGTCTTGTTATTGCTGTTACATGGCAAACAATTCAATGCTTTTTGAACACTACTCATCCCCCAAACCTAATTTTTTTCTCTCCATGCACATTTTCTTTTTAGAGATATATTTCCTTTTCAAGTTAGTTTTACTAGGATTTCATCAGGGTAAATTACTTAGTTTTATCATAGCCATTTTTTCATAGAATATCAAGGTTGGAAGGGACCTCAGGAGGTCATCTAGTCCAACCCCCTGCTCAAAGCAGGACCAATTCCCGGACACATTTTTGCCCCAGATTCTTAAATGGCGCCCCCCCTCAAGGATTGAGCTCACAACCCAGGGTTTATCAGGCCAATGTGCAAGCCACGGAGCTATCCCTCCCCCCAAACTGTGTAAGCAAAACTGTGAAGGGATGTGAACCCTCAATTGCCTGATGGTTCTCATAGCAGTGAACAGTCTGGCATGCAAACTTCAGACCCAGACCACAACCCCAGATTCTGAAAATGCTAAACATTCTGAGTTTTAATAATCAATAGTAATAAAGAATAAAACTTTAAATTCTGGGCATCAGTGAGGAAGGATAGCCTTGTGGTGTATGGAACAAGGGCTCCAGATCTCTGTTGAATTCTCGTCTCTCCCAGGATTTCTGTGACATCTTGGTTGTCATTTAATAGCTATGTACCTCCATTTCCAATATGTAAAGTGGGGATATTAATGCTTCCTTTGTCTTGTTTATTTAGATTTCAATCTCTTCAGGGCATGAACTGTTTGTTACTACCCAGCACAATGGAACTCTCATCTTTCATGCAGATTCTAGAATCTAGACACTAGTATGGTACAAAGAATAATACTACAGTGGACATATATTTATGCTTCATACTAGTGCATTAATTCTTGCCTTTCCTCAGCTCCATCGTCTATGTAATTAAAAGACAAAAACAAAGTTAATTTTTATTTAAGGTTGCTCTGTATCTATATCAATCTCATAGAGCTAGAGTTTAAGGCCAGAATGTATCATCTTGTCTAGTGTATTCTAACCAGATCATCTAGTCTAACGTTCTGTAGATCACAGGCTGCCTGTATCTAAAGTTTATACATACACATATAACATACCATTACCGTATAGTTAAGAAATCCTAAGCATTTAAAAGTATGGAACTGAAATATTAAAAAGGTTCACATTACATACAGTTTTTTGAAAAACATTCAAACATGCTGTAGGTTTATATAATCTCTTCAGTGTACATGTATAAAACATCACAATGCATATTATAACAAATGTAACCTCTGTATTCCCCAATCAGATTTCTCCTATACAGCAGAAACATTCTTAGAGCCTCTGTTTCAAGAAACAGATACTTAAGTCCCATTGACATCAACTGAGTAAATTTTTGAAACAGCATATGGCCTGATTTTCAACAGTGTCCAGCACTCTCAGCTGTTATTCATCTTTATGCATTCCTTACCAGTCAATAGTTTGACTAATTGCCTTCAACCTTTTCTAGAAAATTCTAGTGTACCTGGAAGCTAATTGCAAAAATAATTCTCCCATGCAGGAATAAGGGAAGAGGGCTTATAATGAAACTTTGATTGCAAACTTAGCTAAGGAGCTGCTCTGCAGCAGCTCTGTATTCAGCATAATTAATTATCTTTAACTCAAACAGCTTTGCTAGTTCTTTTCACAGTTGTGTGCCATTTTGTAATGAATCCATTGCTACAAACAAACAAAACACCTTCAACAGAATTACAAGCGAAGACATACACAATTGCAAAACTGGGGTTCTAGAACTCTGCTCCTTTAGTTCCAAAAACAAAGACCTTTACCATCTGAGCTAAGGAAAAAATTGCTATTTATAATGGTGAAGTATAGAAAGACTCTTTATCATACATGTGTTTCTGTGTTACTATTGCAGTTAGATACAACAAGCATTAATATCATTGCTTACTTGCAATCTGTTTTCTTCAAATACAGACTCTGCACAAGTTTCACAACTATATGGAGAGTTTGAAGCAGTAGTAAAATGCTATATTTTTAGTTAAAGACAAAAAGAAACAATAGACAAATGTAAAAACACTTTATCGGGGTAATTTTTTGATAATCTGTAACTCGGACATTGTGAACCAATTTTCTGCAAACTTGCCAGAAAAGTTCTTCTCTGCCTCTAGAGTAAACATTGCAATTTTCAGGATAAAACAATTTTGCTAACACGGGTTACAGAAGAGCTAAACACAGGACTTAATGGTTCCAACCTTAACTCTGGCATTATCATTATCTCTCCATAATGTCTGATTACCCTGTTCAAGAAGGGTCCCTGGCAATTTAATGAAATAGCTATGCAATAACTTTTGATTGTACATTGATATCCTGAATTGGGCCTTGACTACTGAAGCTCAAGCCTGATTTCTTATAGGGCAAAATGTTTTGCTGTGTGGGATCCAACCAAAGAATGAATTTTACTGCTTTAGAAACGGAATATATAAATTTCCAACTCTCAGCATAACATGTCTTTGATTAATGTATATTGTAATCATCACAGAACACACAGATGTCTATTAATGATGTAACTAACTGAGTTGAAAAGATTATCAAAGAGTGGAAGCAGCGATTACACATAGTTGTTCACTCTTGTCTTTAGTATATTAGACTCTTTATACTTTTGAGGCTGTGACTTCAATTTTGCTGCCAGTCAAAAAAAAAAAATCAAATATGTTCAAAGCACTGAGGCTTCTGATCTTGACTGATATGAAGAAAAGACAAAAAAAACAAAAAAAAACAAACTGGGGCTATGTCTTGAAACGATCATTCCAAAGGGATAAGAAAGGAGGATAAGATACGAGACTATCCTTTGAGCATGTGTTGCTAGAATTATGGCCCACTGAGTGGAGTAATAGGATAGAGACATTCAAAGAGGTGATGTGGCTTAGTTAGCCTCAGCATTGTATATCGCTGTGGGTATTGCTGATGATGAGAAGCAAAAGAGATACAAAGCAAAGAAGGGGAAAATATACCGTGTTAATGAAGATGGAGTTTTTCTGTACTTGTCTACTGGATTGTACTAGGAAGCCTCTGTGTGCTAAAGAGGTACTGGACTTGGCCCATTCAGTTGCATTATTTTTTTTCCAGGCATGGCTGAAATCGACCATCTGGCCAAGTAGGTGCTATCCTGTCCCCGGAGGTGCTTCCATATGTACCATATTATAGCTGTTATTAATTTTCAAGTGAGGGAACGTTTAGGCCTTGTAGGGGGATGGTTGTAAACCTATAACACATCTGCAGGTTTGGCCCATTACCTCTCTGAGCATAATTTTATTTTCAGGTTTCTGTGTGGCTGAGGGGGAATGGCCAGACCCCCCCAGCAACATAAAATCCTACATTCAGATTAATGGTTTTCTCTAATGTAGGGGTTCTCATGCTGAGGTTCCCCTGGAGGCATAACCCTTTACAGACATTGGCCCAATTCAGCAACTTCTTAAGCATGTGCTTAACTTTAAGCAGGTGAGTCGTCTTATTAACTAATCATAGAAAGAGGCAGCATTTGCAGAAATTCCAGATTCCAAGCTGTATCTGTCAAATTTAAAGGGCCAAAGTACAACAAAAGGTATTATTGTCTGAAATGTGGTTGCTATATCATGTTATTACTAAATACGTGAGCAGAGCTGTGCAAAAGCAGCAACATAACCAGGAAAACATGCCCAAAGGAGAAAGATTAGTTCTAAAGTTTACAGAGTCTGTGGAGAAAGGAAAGCAGCACGGACAGTTCAGAGGACCGTGGGATTGTCTCTCGCTATTGTACGTGACTATGTTTCTTCAGTTGATTGTCAAAGGGATATCTCAAGATCGCTAATGCTGTAGCTGGAAAAGTAATCAGGGCAGCAAAAAGCCAGATTTGCTGTGATATCCTCATTTAAGCTGCATGTCAGCATCCAGTACCACGACCCATAAATGCACTAAAATGAAGCTATTCATCAGTCATCCTTGTTAAATCAGAAGAATAACTGAAAATTTAGCAGCCCAGTCAGATTATAAAATACAATTGTGGAAACACGTGGGAAAAATCAAACTTGCCACTTTTTATTTTAAATCAAGGCATAGTGGGTTTCTTAGCATAAGCATTACTCGAAAGAGAGGAGTCCTGAAACACCTGGGGATAAAATCATTTTTAAAAATGTTACTATAAAATCTCTCCCTATCCCTTAGAAAACACCAAAACCTCTGTTTTCTTCAACTTTCTTTTGAAAGATGCTAATTGTTTATTTCTGATGTGTCTGCTTTACAACTGATTTTGAAAGAGGAACAAGTAGGCTAAGGGCCACCAGTCAAGAATCTTTGTAGCCTGTATTTAAGCCTTGCAGTACTCATGTTTGAGACATCAATTGCAGATCTTATGAGTAGTAGATACAGAGGACATATAAGCTCCAAAATGGAGAGATGAGGACAGTGGGCTATGTGCAATGAGATGAGTCTCCATAATAACATATGTAAAGTCCTACACTTGGGAAGAAACAATGAAAAGCACAGATCCAAATCAGGTTGGCTGGAAATCCTGAAAGCAGTGAGTTAGTAAGACCAGTGGGTGCTCGTGGATGAACTAAATATGTAGTGAGCCAGTACTATTTTCAGACATGTACATATGTAAAGTTAGAGAGATAATTAGACCACTCTGCATAAACCATAAGAACTCAAGAGCAGACACAGAAGGAAAAGTTATATAGTATTTGGGGAACAAGACACATGAGCAGAGACTGCAGGCAGTTTAGTTTTAGTGAGCAGGTCAGAGGGATAAAGGTTAGGTGGTCCAGAAAAGATTTTCTTAGAAAGTGGTGAGAAAGCTAAAAGTTGATGGATGGTTGAATTAGAGTTCTTGGAAATTGGAGAAGTTTGCCAAGAGTAGTGGTGCTTGGGCACCTTCCCTAGAAATACATGGTAATGTCTTATCTAATTAGTAGGAAAGGTTACAGGAAACAGTTCTGCTAAACTTGATGATCTAAGTAGTCTCTTTGGCCTTACTATTTCTTTCACTGAGAGACAATCATCTGCAAACTAAAAGCCAGGTCCTCAGCTGATGTAAATCTGTGCATAACTCTTTCAATGGAACTACACAGATCTGGCCCCGCGGGTCTGTTTTCCATTATATTTGCATAGTACAGTGATACACATTTCTAGGATCCAAGAGTTTATCTTCTAGCTCTTGTTATCCTTGGTCAAAAAAAAGGAGCCAGCCATTTTCCAGTTCTTCTAGAGAGTTGGTTGGTCCAATAATATATATTGGCCCACCCACCTTGTTTCTCTTATGCAGAGAAGATCATTTCCTTTGCAAAGGAAGAAACTCACTTTTTACAATAGATTTCTAGAAGGAAGCTAGACTAGTTCACATCAAGTATCTTTTTTCAGACCTGGATATAACCAACAAATACATATCATTATATGACTCTTCTTTAACCAGATGACATCTGCACCTTGCATATTTCAGACTCAGGCAGTTTATACCAAATAGGCTTCACTGAATAATTTTCACTACTAGGTTTTAAAACTGAGCATTGCAGCTTTGATGAGGGATGGTGGCAGTTTGTTTTGTGAGGAGATGATGATACACAAGTCTTAAAGGGGGCTCAGAAATTGTACATGAAGAACAGGACTTGGCCAAGAGGAGCAAACTGGACATTTTCATGTCTGGGACTGCAAAAAACTTGGCCATACTTAAGGTACATTTATCAGGGGGGTTTTGTAGCCAAATATTGGGATAGATCATTCCCTCAGGGAGTTCTATTTAAAAACTGATGGTACAACTTTCATAATCTCTACAATTTCTGCACATCTAGTTTCTCACTTCTATGAAAATTTGATTAAAGAAACAGTGTTGCAGGGGCAGAGTCAAGTTTCCACCCATTCCCTGTCATTCTCTACCCAGGAGTAAGTGGGCATACACTGCCCCTAACTTTTGTGCACTTGGACCAGGGTCAGGGTAACCTGTACAGAGGAGCTTGGGTGGGAAGGGCGGTATGTCCCAGTCCTCCTTCCTCCCCTGCCCTGGCATCCAGTCCACCTCACAACCTAGCCTTTAATGGTTGGAATGTTGAGCAAAATACTGAAATAAATTATACCCATGTGCCACCACACACTAGAAGCATGGTGGTTCACATCCTGATCCAGTGAGGAATTATGAAGACTGAATATTTAACTTTTAGGCGGGTGATCAGGAAACCAGCTCATAAACTCATGCATGTGCTTAACTTTAAGCATCCGAGTAGTCCCATTGCATTTAATGGCCTAAAGGTATGCATGTGCATAAGTGCCTTGCTAGAGGGTCTAAATACACAGTAGGAGTTTCAATGGCTTTTGCTTTTAAAACTTAGGCTGTAAATATTTTTTTTAAATATTCTTGCATCACTATCTTCTTCAGTTTAATAGGTGGCACTTGGGCATTGATGGATATCTTGCACCCACTGCAGAACATTAGATGCATATCTGTTCTGAAGGAATTTATTTTTCCCCTTTCCATTTACAAGAGAATTTGCAATGCTCTTAAAGGTTGTTACCTTGCAGAATCCCAGATGTTCCATGACTATCTCGGGCTCCAGATTTTGAATCACCTGAAGGATTGCTAACTTTTAAACAAGGACCAGTGCTGGAAAGGCCAAAGTGTTTCTAAACTGGAGCTCAGTCTGCAAACAGCAGCCTGGCAGCTTGCGTTCAGGTGAGCATTGATCAAAAAACACTACTCCTGAATTTGTGAAGTCTGCCAAAGTTAAAATATTTCTTACAATCTGGCTCTGCCATTAAAGCAGTTCTCTACATATTTTAATGTTAGGGTTAAGCCAGGTCTCTTTCATGTTACATTCAAGCATGTTTTAGCCAGAGAAAATAGCCTCTCTAAAGCCATCAGAATAAGGGGGTGATTTTAAAATCTCCCCTGGGTTTAATAAAAGGTGGTATATTTGGTAAAATTTCTTTAATAAGCACTAACAGAAGGGCCTATCTAGATAATGTATCTTCCAAATGGTCTGAGCAGAGTGCTTGTGATATTAAGAAGACTTTGTCATATAGCTCTACAGATGGTTTTCTGAACTGTTTTTATGATGAGTTGGGGGTTAGAATTTCATAAACTGTATTCAAGGGTTTGGGGTATTTGGTATGAATTGAGCTATCATCCTATTGAACTCCTGCCAGGGGGAAAGTGTTTTTTAAATGGGAGGATTGTTGAAATGGATGCAGTTCCTGCTGCCAAAAGCCAGCTGAGTTAGCATGGTACAAAACTGCTTCTTATCCTCTTTAATATATTGTCCAGTGAACATCATGTATTTTGAATGCCAGATAATGGATGCAGCGTAGAACTGCTTAGCATCAACAGTAACAGACAAATATGTCCAAGTGCTTCAGATGTAGGCAAAGTGGCTATTTTCTGCAAGTAGCATAAATTTATGTACAATTACTATAAGGTAAAAACAAGAAAATATAGTGCAGTTCCATTGGCTCCAATGCAGATATGATGATTTATGCTACCTGATGGACTGGCCTTATGGTAATGGGCAAACCTGGAAAAGTGCCTTATAAGTGCCCAATAAGTGCCCTAAAGGTTTGATCCTTATCCAAACTGTCTGAATCCTTTGGATCAGATTCAGGTCTGTTACACTGATATCAATCACCTGTGCCAACAGATTTACTCCAGAGTCAGACCAGCGTGGCTGAAATCAGAATTTAACCCATGCTGAAACAGTAATATAGGAGTGGAAATCTCATAGGAACAAGATTTCTGGTTCTTCCTGTTACTAATGGATATGGAAATATAGAGAAAGCAGACTTTTTCGCTGTAGTTTGGCACTTAAGCTCCTATGCAGAACCTAGATTTGCAGAGCTTCACGACAGTGAAAAAAGAAAAAAAATGAACCTTTTAAAACCTCAGGAAAAGTTGTTGCCTTAGTCAAAGATTTTGGTCAATTTCTCTCTCTGGTCCAGTCTCCTGTGATCTCACCCATACTGATTTACGTTTATTTAAAAAAAAAAACTATAACAAGAAGAATCTTTCTAGACCCCTCTAACAATTGTTTGAAAATGACAATAGCTATTGGAAAGATGCATTGTACAACTGTGATCTGCTCTGGTTGGCATAGGAGCCTCAAACTTTTTCATAGTCTGGACCACATCTTAACTGAGAGCTTGTCTTATGGACCCACCTGCTCTCCCACTCCCAAGTGGGAGCAGAAGAAATGCACTCATTTGTGATCACGTAGCACCCCTGCAGCAGCTATGGCAGTTGCTCAGAAGGGGAAATTATATTATAATAGCATATAATGTGTTTTTAGCTGTCTTTTATGTGATACAGCATCTGGTTATGTGGAGGGGGACCAGCCAACTCTCTGGTTTAGAATCCACTGATAGTGAATTTTATACTGAAAAAACTATCCCCATTCAACAACAGTTTCTATCATTCTACAGATGTGACTGCTTCTCTTTGTCTTGCCCATCTGCCAATAGCATTTTAGAGACATGCTGATGGGAGAGGTACAGTTTAAGGCTTTGTCTCATTTGACAATCCACCTCATTGGACAATCCACCCAACAAGGATTGGAAAAACTCCTGTTAGCAAGCACAAGTGTAGGTAGAACCTTTCTGAATAGAGCTGTGAAAGCTTATGAAAATGCCTGCCTTTAATTAAGCTCTCAGATGTTCTGAAGAGCTCGCCCATTCCCATCTGTTTCAGCTTGTCAGCAGATCACAGCTTCATTTCTGAGCAGCTTGCTCTCAACATACACAGAAGCAACCACAACAGTCAGGCACCCCAACAAAATTACAATAATGCCCTTCACCATTCCTCTGGTTTATTCTCTGTACCAGGTTATCACCATCTTTGTGGCAGCCTAGCTAGAGGTTAGGTAACAGATGTAGGGGGTCAGATCCCCAGCTAGTGAATAGTTCTGTTTACACCAGCTGAGATCCAGAGTCTACATCAGAAAATAGACTTTGCACATCCTCAGGAAAGCTTCAGTAATCTCACTGCCTCATCGATAAAAGGCAAGTGTATATATGTAGAGAAAGAAATCTTATATGTGCTCATATATGTGGACTGAAATAATTCTTTCAGTCCATCATATGTATGCTAAGAATACAATTCCTTTCAGTTCATAGACATTGAGTAAGTATGCATCCCAAACTGTGGGCATCTTCACATAAATTAAAATTCTACAATATCGAAATATAGGAATGTAATAACTTTTCAAGTAGTTCTTACAAACACCCACAACAATAACATATATTCTTTCCCTCCCCTCTCAAATTCTCAGCTCTACATTGGGCTTTACATCAAATATATGTGTGTGGCTGATAAATAGATGCCTCTACACACAAATGGAAAAGATCAATGCAAATAACAAATATAATTATTGTATTGTGAACTCGTAAAGACAAAGTAGGTTTTACACTGAAAGTATTAGCTGTTACACTTACACTCAGTAAGTTGCTCTTCCAACGAGCTGGTTTGCACTCGCGTCTGCTCCCCCAACCTCTGTTGTCAAAATGATAACATGAAATACAGCAGAATGACCTGATTTCTTAGGACATGGTGACCTGCTTCATTGTTCAGTCTTTAGCCATAAGCTTTAAGTGCCAAACCTCTAGGGAGCTCTTTGGAAATGTTCAGAAGCATCATCATATGGATGCAATCAATGTAAGGAGAAGAAACACCCTGAATTCAAGTGTTATTAATTTGGTCCAAAAGAATGAAACTATCCTAAGCGCTAAACTGGGTTTGTGTTGTGTTCATCTTAGAAAGAAACCTTTACAGTTGGGAGGAAATTCATAATGGAACAGCTCCTCAGCTGGCATAAACTGGCATATAAATTTATATCCACTAACACCTTGCACTTTCATTGTTGCTGGGTTTTTTTCTTGTTTAATGTATTGCAGGAAAAACATAATGTGCATTATTTAATGAACTGTAAGCTCAAAGCAGAAGACATGTGGGACATTGTCATTTGATGGAGCCCATTGTCCCAGAAAAAACTTCCCTGGGAGTTTATTCATTCAAATATTGGGAAATTACACATTTTTGAGGGTTCACATTTCAAATGGCTGTGTAGCAGTGCAGGACTCACCCCTGCGGCACCCCCTGCTGGTCGTCTCCGGGACTTAGCATTTCCAGCCTCCGGAGCGCCCTCTGCAGTCGGTGTTCCACTGCCACTTGGCCCCCAGGTCCCTCCCAAGACTCCGGTGCCCTGTTATCTAGGACGCTGCCCCCTGGCAGTACACCCCTCAGTCTCGAGGTCTCCCCTTCCCAGGGAACCCCCACCTCCTATCCCCACCTCGCCTCAGTCGTAGGCTACTGCCAGTAACCAGCTAGCCCCAGCCCCCTGGGGCAGACTGCAGTATAAGCCACTTATCATAGGCAAGGGGTTTTTGGACCTGCTGCCTTTCTCTGCAACCCAGTACCATTATGGGGCCTTGGACAAGGCCCTGCGGCCTGGGGAGTTGCCAGCCTGGAGCTCCCCAGCCCCTCTGGCCTTTCCCCAGCCCTGTCTTACTCTAGGTACCCTGAGGTTCCCAGCAGCCAGGCCCCCCTCTCTCTCTGAACGCAGAGAGAGACTGACTGCTCCCTGGTCCACTACCCTCTGATAAGGGCCAGCTGTGGCCTGACTGGGGCGTGGCCCAGCTGTGGCTACTTCCCCAATCAGCCCAGGTTTTCTCCTACCACAGCCCTCTTCCAGGGCTCTTTTAAGCCCTTCAGGGCAGGAGTGAGGTTACTGCCCCACTACAGGCTGCAATGATTTAGTAACAAACTTGTGAAAATACTGATGAATTTTGTGCGAGGAAATGTTATATGGTTTCTCTTTAAATAGGTGCCACTAAGAAGTGAATCATGAAGGCTTTTATGTGTGATTCTATTTGCCACCCTCATTTTCCTCAGCATTGCCCTCTGAGTTTGTGCAGGCCAGATTCTGCTACACGAGAAGTTCTCAGATTGAGATCTTTGGCCTGCTGGCAGACTGAGGAGCCATTCCAGGTAGTCCATTGAATGACTTCTGTTACAGTCATGAAGCATTTTTCACAGTCAAATGACAGAAGCTAGTTATTTCCAGTCCAAGATTCTCTTCATGAGGAGGCTCTTGACCTGAAGTTGGCAACCACCTTGCGCTTCCTACATTGCTAAACTGGAGATGAGGTCACAGCTAGATCCCAGTGAAATGGGAAAGAGGTTTTGCATTGGGGTATAGGTCCTGGTATGGGAAAGGAGGATGGAAAATATAGAAAACCACTGTCCTAGATTTCCCTTTCATATAAAATAAACAGAACCAATAAAGCCAAGCCTCAGAGGCTGCCCTGTGTGACTGTTACAGGTTGCTTTGTAAAGGTTCCCTTTTGATGTGAATTCAACCACAATCCAATTTGCAAATGTAACTCCCTGAGGTGTATAGACACACAGGAAGACAGAACCAATCAGCCATGTGACCTGCAGTGATGAGAACAATAGAGCCTGCAGGCAGAAGGAGGAGGCGAGCAAAACCAGGAAAAGGAAATAAACAGAACAGGTACAAAATACAGGGTGTCAGTTACCTGGTGAGCTGCTTCTCTGCTCTCTCCTGGGCTCTCTTTGCAGGGGCGACTCTAGGGATTTTGTAAAAGCAGCAAAGAATCCTGTGGCACCTTATAGACTAACAGACGTTTTGCAGCATGAGCTTTTGTGGGTGAATGCATCCGACGAAGTGGGCATTCACCCACGAAAGCTCATGCTGCAAAACGTCTGTTTTGCATAATGGCACGCCTGCGGGAGGTCCACCGAAGCCGCGGGACCAGCGGACCCTCCGCAGTCAAACCACCAGAGGCAGCCTGCCTGCCGCCCTCGCGGCGCCGGCAGAGTGCCCCCCACGGCTTGCCGCCCCAAGCACGCGCTTGGCGTGCTGGAGCCTGGAGCCACCCCTGTCTCTTTGGCCTTGGGCCATCGCCTTTCTCGGGATGGAATCACATGATTCTCTCGCCCCGTATTGCAGTCCCCTCGGTATCAACTGTGATTTACCTCAGCAGGACTGACAGTCATGACCAAACACATGTAGAACAAAAGCATTTCAGAGAAAGTCTTAAAAACAGTGAACTGACAGCACACATGTCCAGCTTGCCAGGTGTTGCACCATCTTCCACATGGATGATAGGCCTAACTCCCAATAAACTCTTCCACGGGTCCTTTTTCTGTGGCTACTTTGTTTCCCTCTCAGAGACCACTGACAGTCCCTAGCAACTCATACTCTTTCTTTTCCTCAGAAGTCTTTTTTTACTATTCTTTTGATTTCTAGTCTCCCAGTCTGACAAAATAATTGTATCACATTGGCCTGCTTAGAGCCTGGAAACATGCCATTGTCTTGTAATTGCCCCCCAGTGGTTGGTGGAAAGTTGCTTAATTGGGGCCATTGTGTTGCCTTCTTGTTTTTTGTTTTTTACCAACAGCCTGCCCCCCCCTTACCCTACATCAGTGTTTCCCAAAGTTGGGATGCTGCTTGTGTAGGGAAAGCCCCTGGCGGGCCGGGCCGGTTTGTTTACCTGCCCCGTCTGCAGGTCCAGCCGATCGCGGCTCCCGCTGGCCGCGGTTCGCTGCTCCAGGCCAATGGAAGCTGCTGGAAGCGGTGGCCAGTACGTTCCCTCGGTCTGCAGCTTTTCCAGCAGCTCCCATTGGCCTGAAGCAGCGAACCGCAGCCAGTGGGAGCTGCGATCAGCCAGACCTGTGGACAGGGCAGGTAAACAAATCGGCCTGGCCCGCCAGGGGCTTTCCCTACACAGGCGGCATCCCAAGTTTGGGAAACACTGCCCTGCATCATTGCATTCCTTCTGGAAAGTCTTATCATGCCCTTATACAGTAACTTCCCATCACTGCCTAGGTCACCTACCATATTGATAACATTGATGATGATCATCTTTCATGGGAGTTATGGATCCTCAGGTGGCTAATAAGGCCAATCCTTGAACCACAAGTTCTATTGCAACGAGAGCAGATGTTTTCAGGCTCAGCAGGAGGCTGTTGACCATGCCTGGAAGCCAGTCTTTCCTTCCTTCTGCGCCTCTTGTCCTCTTCTGCTTGTCGGCGAGCAAGTTCAAAATGCAGGGTTCTATCACGTAGGACTTTACTCCATTTTAAGCAATCCTGGGCAAGTGTTTCCCAAGTGTCAACATCAATATTAGACTATTTAGGTTGTCTTTCAGTAAGTCCTTGTAACGCTTCCGTTGTCCACCCACGTTACGGTACCCTTCTTTCAGCTGAGAGAACAGGACCTGTTTTGGGAGGCAATGGTCTGGCAGCCGGACAATGTGACCAGTCCAGCGGAATTGCTGACAGATGATCGTTGCCTTGATATGGTGGTCTTTGCCTATTTCAGGACACTAATACTGGTGCGCCTGTCTTCCCATTTGATCTTCAGAATCTTATGAAGGCAGCATTGATGGTGCCTCTCAAGGACTTTCAAGTGGTGTCTATAGGTTGTCCAAGTTTCGGACCCATACAATAGTTTTGGGAGAATAATGGCTTGATAAACAAGAAGCCTGGTGTCTGTGATCTTCAAAAACCCTGTGCCATAAACGAGAAAAAGCTACATTGGCACAGCTCAGGCAATGTTGAATTTCTGCATCAATATCTGCCTTGGATGAAAGATGACTTCCAAAGTAGAGGAAATGATCGACATTCTCCAGTGCCATGCCATTGATTTTGATAGGGTATGTAATACCTCATTTGGAGAGGGCTGATAGAGCACTTTAGTCTTCTTGACATTAAGACTGAGACCAAGACATGCGTAAGCATCGGCAAACACATTCAAGGTAGTTTGAAGATCTTTCTCAGAGTGGGCAAAGATTGCGTTATCACCAGAATAACTGAAGTTCCACAATAGATGTTGTGGAGGTCTTACTCTTGGTTTCAGCCTGCTAAGCCTGAACAGCTTTCCATCCATTGTGTAAATGATTTCAACACCAGCTGTAAACGTCCCAGCAACTAGGTAAAGAACGATGGTGATAAAAAACTCAAACATGGTTGGAGCGATGATACAGCCCTGTTTTACTCCTGATTGTACTTTGAAAGGTTCGCTTTGGGAGCCAGTGCTGCTCAGAACAGTCGCTTTCATATTATCATGAAGCAATTTTAGGACACTGATGTATTTATCAGGACATCCAATCTTAGAGAGTACAGTCCAGAGGGCATGGCGATTCACTGAATCAAAATCTTTAGTTAAATCAATAAAAGCCATGTACAGTGGTTGGTTTTGGTCCCGACACTTTTCTTACAGCTGCCGTCATTGAGGGATTTGCTCAACGACTTCATCTGCAACCACAGAATTACAGTTAAGGAGAGCTTCCAAATGTTCTTTCCAGAGAGAATTGATGGCTTCGTTGTCCTTCAGAAGTGTGATTCCATCCTTAGAATGAAGAGGATTCATACTATGGCAAACTGGCCCATAAACAGCCTTGGTGGAACTAAAGAAACTACATGTATTGTGGAAGTCCAAGATGTTGGAGTTCTTGTGCTTTCTCAGTCCATCATTTGTTCTTGAGTTCTCTGGTTTTACGTTGGACTTCCGCCCTTGCCTGGGCATGGGCTTCTCTCTTTATATTACAATTTATGACATTCAGCCAAGCACAAAATGCCATTCTCTTTTCATTAATGAGTTGCTCAATTTCAGCATAGACTCATAGACTTTAAGGTCAGAAGGGACCATTATGATCATCTAGTCTGACCTCCTGCACAGTACAGGCCACAGAATCATTCTCATCAAACCTGTCCTGATGTTTTCTGGTTTGGTAGCCTATGGTTTCCTCACAGGCATTGATGATTACTGCTTTCAGCTGGCTCCAGTGTTCCTAAATTTCTTCCGGAAACTCTGATGGGAGCTTTTCTTCTAAGACTGCTTGGAAGTGGTCACACTTAATAGGATCCTTCAAATCTTGAATCTTCAACTTGTGCCCGACCTGCTTCTTTTGCAGCCTCCATTTGGGAAAAATAGTCTTGCCTCTGTTTTTCCTGGCTGGATAGCCGCATCCAGCAGGATCACCACCTCAGCGGTCAAAAATGTAAGAAACTCTTCAACTTTGGAACTTGGAATGTACGTACCCATATGGACAATTCAAATAGTGATCGACCAGAGCAACGTACAGTCATTATTGCTTGTGAATTGAGTCGGTTTAACATTGATATTGCTGCTTTGTCCGAAACTAGAAGAGCTGATGAAGGACAGGTGAGGGAGGAGAAAGGAGGATACACCTATTTCTGGAAGGGAAAATCTACAGATGAACCCCGATTGCACGGAAAGGGCTTTGCTATAAAAAACAAGCTTGTAAGGTGCCTCTCTGAGGTACCAGTTGGCATCAATGAGCGGTTTATGACACTCTGATTCAGGCTCACCAAAAATCTACTTGCCTGTTGCCTATGCACCAACACTGGACGCCGATAAGAATGTAAAGGAAGACTTTTATTCTCAGTTGGAAACCATTTTATTGTGGACCTCTAGAGAAGACAAGATCATCCTTCTGGGGTATTTCAAGGCATGTGTGGGACGATACTCAGACCTGTGGAAGGGAACAATCAGGAAAGAAAGAGTTGGCAAAAGCAATTCAAATAGAATTCTGCTCCTGACCAAGTGTGCTGAACATGAACTTATTATGAACACTCTCTTCTGACAAAAGGAAGAGTGCAAACATCTTGGAGACACCCACGGTCAAAGCAGTGGCATCTCCTCAACTACATTATAGTTTGTGCCCGAGATCTTAGTGACGTACTTCTCACAAGAGCAATGACAAGTGCTGATGACTGTTGGACTGATCATCACCTTATTCAATCCACAATTAAATTAATATCACTCCCTTATAACATTATTTCATTGCTGTATTCATATCATTATTATACACGGCCCCACATCTTCTTACACAGAGATATAAACAGCCAACCTTCCGATTATTAAAGTGACTTTGTTGTGAAAAGTGTGACCAGATTTGGGTGGATTTTCATGGGGATAGCTAAGAACACATCAAGGACACCAGGGTGAATTCCCTGCCAAATTTAAAGTCTCTGCACCAAAGGCTGAAGGCATGAGACTGGTTTAAAGAAAAGGTGACCAGAATTGTTTAACATCGCTGAAGTTTCCCAAAAAATTGTAAGCCCAATAAGCCCATGAAAGCTTATGGGCATGCATCCGATGAAGTGGGCTGTAGCCCACAAAAGCTTATGCTCAAATAAATTTGTTAGTCTCTAAGGGTACGTCTACACTACAAGACTATTTCGAATCTACTTAATTCAAATTTGTGGAATCGACCTTATGAATCCACACTAAATACACTAATTCGACTGTCTGAGTCCACAGTAACGGGGCCAGCATCGACTTTGGAAGCGGTGCACTGTGGGAAGCTATCCCACAGTTCCCGCACTCCCCGCTGCCCATTGGAATGCT
Source organism: Mauremys mutica (assembly GCF_020497125.1). Classification (NCBI taxonomy): domain Eukaryota; kingdom Metazoa; phylum Chordata; order Testudines; family Geoemydidae; genus Mauremys; species Mauremys mutica. The sequence continues at coordinate 68,894,926 of NC_059078.1, forward strand.
GGGTAGAGCCCCCAATGCCTGCTGGGGGAAAAAATGTGTCGAGGGTGGTTTTGGGTAACTCTCATCATTGAACCGTCACTCCCGCCCTCTCTCCTTGAAAGCGCCGGCGGGAAATCTGTTTGCGTCCTTCTCTGGTCGGTTACAGCTCGGACGCCACAGCACTGCGAGCATGGAGCCCGCTGCGATCATCGCTGCACTTATGGCCGTTGTCAACTCCTCGCACCTTATCGTCCACCTCTTCCACAGTCAGCTGCTGAGAAATCGAGCGAGGAGGCTCCGGCAGCGCGGTGAGGACAGGAAGTCACACAGTGGCGCAGACCTCTCACAAAGCAGGGTACGCCGCGCAGTGGAGATCATGGTGGCAATGGGTCAAGTTCATGGTGTGGAACGGCGATTCTGGGCCCGGGAAACAAGCACGGACTGGTGGGACCGCATAGTGCTGCAGGTCTGGGATGAATCACAGTGGCTGCGAAACTTCAGGATGCGTAAGGGCACTTTCCTTGAACTCTGTGACTTGCTGTCCCCTGCCCTTAAGCGCCAGGACACCCGGATGCGAGCAGCCCTGACTGTGCAGAAGCGAGTGGCCATAGCCCTCTGGAAACTTGCAACGCCAGACAGCTACCGGTCAGTAGCGAACCACTTTGGCGTGGGCAAATCTACTGTGGGGCTTGCTGTGATTCAAGTAGCCCACGCAATCGTCGAGCAACTGTTCTCAAAGGTAGTGACCCTGGGAAACGTCCAGGTCGTCATAGACGGCTTCGGCGCGATGGGATTCCCAAACTGCGGTGGGGCTATAGATGGCACTCACATCCCTATCCTGGGACCGGCCCACCAGGCCAGCCAGTACATTAACCGAAAGGGCTACTTTTCTATGGTGCTGCAAGCACTGGTGGACCATAGGGGACGTTTTACCAACATCTACGTTGGGTGGCCGGGCAAGGTTCATGACGCGCGTGTGTTCAGGAACTCTGGTCTGTTTAAACGCCTCCAGGCAGGTAGTTTCTTCCCGGACCACAAAATAACGGTTGGGGATATGCAGATGCCTACAGTGATCCTCGGGGACCCAGCCTACCCGCTAATGCCCTGGCTCATGAAGCCCTATACAGGCGCCTTGGACAGTGAGAAGGAACTCTTCAACTACCGGCTGAGCAAGTGCAGAATGGTGGTGGAGTGTGCTTTCGGACGTCTCAAGGGGAGATGGCGGAGCTTACTGACTCGCTCGGACCTCAGCGAAAAAAATATCCCCGTTGTTATTGCTGCTTGCTGTGTGCTCCACAATCTCTGTGAGAGCAAAGGCGAGACCTTTATGGCTGGATGGGAGGTTGAGGCCAATCGCCTGGCTGCTGATTACGCTCAGCCAGACAGCCGTGCCGATAGAAGATCCCAGCGGGAAGCGCTGTGCATCCGGGAGGCTTTGAAAGCTAGGTTCCTCGGAGAGCAGGGTAACCTATGACTCTCCAGTTGATTTACAGAGAAGCTGAACCTGAGCCTGTTTCAGTGACTGTTGACTTCGATCTGCGGTTACATACCCCGTTCTCCAGGTTTCCCCCCTTCCAACACACGTTTTAAAATAACTTTAATGGAACACTGATTATTAATAAAGTTTTCTTTAATTATGAATTCCTGTTCAAGGGTTGAAACATGGACGCGGACTGTGGTGGGTACGGTGTGCACTGATGTCCAGACCGCTTCTACACTAGAGGAATGACAGGCTCCTGCTCCTACAGCGGTCTCTGGGGGGAGGACGGTTGCAGGTGGGTGTGCAGGAAGGGGTGGGTTTGCAGGAAGGGGTGAGGGGTGCCGTCTTTGGGACGGAGTTTGGATGCAGGCTCTGGGCTGGGGGTTGGGGCGTAGGAAGGGGTGAGGGGTGTGTGGGAAGGGTGAGTATGTGTCCGTGGATGAGGGCTCTTGCTGGGGCTCAGGGCATTGGAGAGGCTCGTGGCTAGGGGGGAAGGGCATGGTAAGGGCAGCCTGCCTTGCCATTTGTGGATGTCAGGCGCTAGGACCCTGGGGCAGCATACACCTCACAGACTGACCCGGGGCAGCATTCACCTCACAGAATGACCCTAGTGCCTACTGACTGCAGTCTGTGTGTGTCCTGCTGTTGATCCTGCCCCCAAGTCTGTACCCTGGTAATGGAGGCTGTCCTATGCAATTAAAAAACCTCTCCCCCCCTTCACACAAAGTCTTCTGACAAGGAAAACGTGACGGAAACAGTGAATAACAACAAACTACTTTTAATACTCAACTACACAGTGGGGGGATGAAACTTGGATTTGGGACTGGGTGATCCAGGAAGGGAAGCACTTCTCATACTTTAGGGAATGAGAGCTGTTTGGTACATGAGCGCTCTGCTGGGGTGGAGTGACAGTTTTCACGGCCCCTAGCGCCCCTCCTTCTTGTGATTTTTGGTGAGGGGGGGACAGGACTTTGTGGCGGGGGAAGGCGGTTGCAGATACAGTTCAGGGGGGCTCTCTGCTCCTGCCTGCGGTCCTGCAGAACATCTACAAGGCGCCAGAGCGTGTCCGTTTGCTCCCTCATTAGCCCAAGCAGCGTTTGAGTCGCCTGCTGGTCTTCCTGCCGCCACCTGTCCTCCCGTTCGCTGTGTGAGCGCTGGTGCTGACATAGGGTCTCCCTCCACTGTCTCTGCTCGGCCGCCTCGGCTCTGGAGCAAGCCATCAGTTCAGAGAACATGTCGTCCCTAGTCTTTTTCTTTCGCCGCCTAATCTGCGCCAGCCTCTGTGAGGGGGATGCCGGGGCAGTTCGTGAAAGAGCCGCAGCTGTGTGATGGGAAAAAGGAAGTGATTTCCTTGAAAAGATACATGTTTGCGAACACTGAACACAGTCTAGTCAGTTTCTGTGAACAAGACCATACAGGGCACCTAGTCTCACGAGCTCTCAGGACAAGTTCAAGATTTCGGAATACGCTTTCATTGGCTGCGGTCTTGCACAGGAGATCGGACAAGCGGGGCGGTACAGCTGAATCCGTGTAGCAGCCAGGCCTGGTAAGCACTACACTATAGGCTGCTTAACAGTTAATGGATAGCTGTGCCCTCCCGCTGAAGGCAATCTGTAAAGCATAAAGTCTGACCCTGTTCCAGCCCCTCGCGGCTGTGGCCGGGAAAGATCACTGTATGCTTTTCCTCTGCGGCCTCCAACACGTGGCTGTTAAACGAAGGTCATTGCTATGCAAAGTAAAAGTCAAGCATTCACAATAGTAACAGTACACTAATTGCCCTAATTAGATGCAGCAGTCGCCGAACGAGATTACCCTGAAGCGGGTCACTCGGAGAGAGAGAGAGAGGATGCTGCTAGAATCCCTGCACAGACCAGGACCGTACGCTGCAATGCTGGTGGAGGCAATGATTCCGCTGTACGTTAGGATGGCCTGGCGCGGAAGAGTGTGCACCAAATAAGGCACCTCTCCCCAGGAACCTCCTGCGGAGACTTTTCGAGCTGCTCTCCGAGAGCTTGGTGGAAGTGTCCCAGGAGGATTTCTGTTCCATCCCTATATGTGTGGACCTTCTCTTTATATAGTTTTTTAAGGAAAAGTTTTTATATAGTTTTTACATATTTTTTATTCCTGTTTTTTAAAAAATAAATGTTTCCATGTTTATAGCACTTACCGACTGATCCTTCCCCTGATTCTGAGTCCGGGTTAACGGCCGGGGAGGGTTGGTAGGGGATCTCTGTGAGGGTGATGAAGAGATCCTGGCTGTCGTCCTCCACAAACCCTTCCTCATCTTCCCCATCGGCGAACATCGCCGAGGAACTGCCCCTCGACACTATCCCATACTCAAAGTCCACGGTCACTGGTGGGGCAGTGGTGGCAGACCCACCTAGAATGGCATGCAGTGCCTCGTAGAAGCGGCATGTCTGGGGCTGTGCTCCGGAGCGTCCGTTTGCCGCTCTGACTTTTTGGTAGCCTTGTCTCAGGTCCTTGATTTTCACGCGGCACTGCGTTGTATCCCGGCTGTATCCTCTGAGTGCCATGGCTTTGGAGACCTTCTCGTAGGTCTTTGCATTCCGTTTGTTGGAGCGCAGCTCCGAAAGCACAGACTCATCGCCCCACACACCGATCAGATCCAGGACTTCACGGTCTGTCCATGCTGGGGACCTCTTTCTATTCTGGGATTGCATGGACTCCTCTGCTGGAGAGCTCTGCATCGTTGCAGGTGCTGCTGAGCTCGCCCCGATGTCCAACCAGGACATCAGCTTCAAAGTGCCCAGACAGGAAAAGGAATTCAAATTTTCCCGGGTCGTTTCCTGTGTGGCTGGTCAGATAATCCAAGCTTGGACTGCTGTCCAGAGCGTCAACAGAGTGGTGCACTGTGGGATAGCTCCCGGAGCTAGTAAGTTCGATTTGCATCCACACCTAGCCTAATTCGAGATAGCCATGTCGAATTTAGCGCTACTCCCCTCGTCGGGGTGGAGTACCGAATTCGAACTAAAGAGCCCTCTAGGTCGAATTAAACGGCTTCCTGGTGTGGACGGTTGAGCGGTTAATTCGAATTAACGCTGCTAAATTCGATTTAAAGTCCTAGTGTAGACCAGGCCTAAGGTGCCACAAGTACTCCTGTTCTTTTTGCGGATACAGACTAACATGGCTGCTACTCTGAAACCAAAAAATTGTGTGAGGAAAACACATGGGCAATTTCAGCCCAAATGGTTAATGTCTGGCAAAGCTGTAAGCAACAGAAAACCCAGCTTCACCTATAATGAAAATCTTTGAGAACCTTCTGTGTGAAAGAACTTATGGGTGCGACAGCTTCCACAGTACGTATTCCACAAGGACCTCTACTGTGCACTGGGCAAGTAGACCGTTACCCAATTATTCCACTGTTACCCAACTTTCTCAGAAGTATAATTTGTGACTTTGCCCAAGCCAATGCAATTCATGGCAACCCAGGCCTGGGGCATGGTGGTGTAGAGCCACAGAGCATGTGTAATATAGTGCACGCCCTCAAGGGGTTCCTCCCTCTTGGACTAGCAGTCAGCTGGAAAAGATAAGTAAGTCTGGATTTAGAACTTCTGATTAGACCTAGTTGAAAATTTTCCATTGAAATTGTATTTTGACAGAAAATTTGGTGTTCAGAAAAATGAATTTTATTTCATGAGAAAGTGTCTTCTTTCCACGGGCAATTTGGCTGTGTCATGTCCCCCTTCTGTTCTATTGGCTAGGTTCCCCACTTGGACTACATCTCTTATAATGCACCATGGCCAGGGTCTCCCATTTTGCACAACTGTAGCTCATCAAGAGGGGTGATCATGGTGCATCTCGGGAAATGCAGTTGTGCCAGGGAGCCTGGCCCATAACATAGAGTAGGAGCAGAAGGTACTCAGTATATAATTCACATGAGACACTGTAGCAGCATTTATAAATAGAAATATTCAATTTAAAACTGGAAGTTTTCAGCTTCCAAATTTTTGCTGGAAGGTGCAAATTTTTCATGGTGGAAACCCTCCCCCTCCATTTTCAACTAACTCTACATCTGAGCTCTAGTATTGATTTTGCACTTGTTTTCTGTGTGACCCATACCAAGTCAATGAACCTCTCTGTGCCTTACTTATGCTACCTGCAGAATGGAGCTAACACTAAAAGTCGTGTTGTGAGGCCAATTAATGTATATTAAGGGATTTTATGTCCTCCAGTGAGATGCACTGTACTATCTGAGTGCTTATTATTAGTACTTTATTTTATGTTTTATTTAACCTTGAAGTATGATTTTTCTCTCTCAAGGACATGCTGGATTTTATATCAAAACATCTTAGTTTGCACTCTAAAATGGTGCTGTGTGCTTTTTACACAGATTTGGAAATTGTAACTAGAGTTTAAAACATTTACATTATATTTGGGTTTAATATGCTTTCTTTATTCTAATTCATGTGAAATTTGTTGCCTTGCAGAGCTCTGCTTACTCCCTTTCAGAGGCAATTCTGATATTTTTCTGAGTATTAATTTAGATTTAGCTGTCAAAGAGAGATGAAAATTATGACTATATTGTACTGCATAATCAAACTAAATCATTGCTGAAAGTCACAAACACACATGAAAAATATTTTGTTTCACTGAGGACTCATAATGAGCTACAAAGTTGAACATGAAGCATATCACTTTGAGTCAATTATCTTTATTAATGCTGTTTGACTCGTTGCCAGTGCTGATAGTCTCAGTCCATTCTATGTATTGGGAGTGATGAAATACAAAGCTGTCCCTCACAGAAGAGAGGAATTTATCCAGAAAATGTCTTCACCATTTTGGCCTTGAAAACCCTAGTTCAGGTTCTAAGAAATACAGAGGATCAGAACTAAGAATCTTGTCAAACTCTCTTTGATGAGATAATCATGTCACTTCTGGAGTCTTTGTTTACTCCAATATCTGCCTTGGATATGAGCCCCATGATTAACTCTGTGCTTTACAATCACTGCAGTATATCAAGTACTTTGACAGTAAATATCATCTCCTAATCCTCTGTGTGTGTGTGTGTGTGTGTATACACACTACAGTTATAGCATACAGATAATCTTTTTTGGCAGAATCAGTGCTTTAACTAGAAGGAAGTCAAAGCATGTAGGTACTAAAGGTCAGATTTTCAGTGGTTGAGTCAAGTTATTTGAAAATTTTCTATTTTCTATGTTTTTCAGCAAAAAGCATGGACTTTTTTTCATGAAAATATTCACAAAAAATGTTTCCCATTTTTCTACCAGCTTTAGGTCTGACCATCCATAACTCCCATTGAAGTCAATGGCAGTTGTAGGTGCTAAGCATTACTGAACATCAGGCCATAAGGTCTTTCTTTTTACAGTGATGAGGGTAAAATTCTGCATAGTTATAAGCTGGTGAAACTCCCACTGAGTTTAAAGTACTATCTAGTAAACCTCATATGTGTCAAAGACTGAACTGACTAGTTCTTCTACTTCTACTCATGTTCTTGTATCACCCTCATCACTATGTTATCTGGGTGCCTTCCAGTAGTGCAGTAACTGAGATGTGACTAACATCTGAACAAAACGGGCTCATGAGAAGATGACCTTCTATGGAAGGACCCAACAAAACTAACACTTAGCAACTTAACACGGCAAAATTACATCCACAATGGCAAGCTGTATATTTAAATTCCCAGGAAACATGCAGGCAGGTCTGGTGAAGTGAAGGTGATCTAAATCTATACTGCAAGACAATCAAAGGCCTGATCCAATGGCCACTGAAGCCAACTAATATCTTTCCATTGATTTCAGCAAGCACTGAATTAGACCCCAGGGGCCAAAGTCAGCAAAGGGGTCCAATTTGGGTCCAACTCAGGGACTAGTACCCTGTGACTGTAGACAGATCTCGCATATGTGATGAAATTAGAGCTGTGACACCTGAAACGAAATTTGCCTGGTTTTAAGTTTGATTATGGAACTGACTCTTTTGGCTGAAAGGTTCTGGTGGCATAAACCTTTTGAATGACGTAGGCCACTTTATGGCTTTTGTATAAGGCTGCCACCTGTCCAGGTTTTCCCAAGATCTTCCCATTTTTGAGGTAGCTATCCAGGGGAATCTGTAAGGGTGCTTGGTACACACTGCCAGCTGTCCAGTTTTATGGCTCATGATGTCCCAGGTTTTTTGTACCTCAGAGGCAGCAACTCTACAGCATTATACTAACAAGAAAATCACAATTTTCCATAGCTTGGACATGAAACCAGGTGAAACTCTGATTTTTTTCTTTGAAATGTTGGGCTCATTCCAACATGAAGCTCAGAGAGTGCCAACCTACATGAATGGAAACAAGAAAATGGATATGGTTTTAAAAAGTGTTTTGTTCCATAAAGGGGCCTGATTTTCAGAAAGTGCTGAGCTCTTGACCTGCAAGGACCAACTCTGGCCCTTAGCACATCCCTCAGGTAAACAGGCTGTGCACTAGGCAGGGCCATGAAGCTTGGAGGAAGAAATCCTCTCTCCCAGAAGGTCACAGAGTGACACTTTGCACACACTATTGCAGCCCCTCTCATTGTGGAGAAATAGCTAGATCTGTAGACCCAGATCGACCAGTCCCATCCCCAATTATCCATTGAACTGCTGCCACTGCCTACCTCTCCAGCCCATCTTTCATGGCAGCATGTGCTCCCCAAACCCTGCTACTCCATGTGGTGCCACTGCAGTTAGGCTCTGTGCTCACCCAAAGAACTCTGCTGAAAAACAATTTTTAAAATAGCTCCATGAAATTGGAAACCAGAAACAAAGAACAATAATGAAGAAAAGCATAAAGGAGCTGTGGTCCATGGATCATGCTCCAGTACGATGCTGAAATAGATGCATCCCTGAAATAGAAGGGAATGAGAGGGTGGGACACAGTGAACTTGTGGGGGGAATGGAGGGATGCAAGGAGTCCCTTGTGTGCTGCTGATTTATTAATTATATCATTTTTATGAGAGCTGGAGGTTTGCAACCTTTACATATTTTATCCCAAATAAATATGCACTGAATATGACTAAGGTAGAATCCATGGTATTAGATTCTTCTATTTTCAACAGCAATATATTCAAAGGAGAATAATAGTCACCACCTATAGTTTTGCTGGTGTCTATGAATGCCTTGGTTTGCCATCTATCAGAATTAAAATGGAATAATTCAACATTATTGCATTTCTGTCTAGAAGCTACTCTCTGCTTTTTGGTACTCTTGACTTGTTTAAAACCTGGAAGTCTTTTAATCTGCTATACAGCTAACTCCCTTAGAATAGATTTGCTTTTTTACTTAGTTTTTAAATATTTTGGGAGGGGCGGTATTTGCAATTTTCTCTTCTTTTTGAAAGGAAACCAAATCTACCTCTGCATTCCAAAAGAGTTAATCTAGGCTACAAATGTTTTTAAAGGCCATAGCAGTCTACTAAAGTCATCAAGTGACTGAGTTTCCTTGCAAGTAGTAATGTCAATCAGCTTGAGATGTGCTTTGCAAATTCCTAAATGAATGGAAATTCATTCACTGTCAGATGTTGTTTCTTGTCAGATTAACTTGTGCTCCTCCTCAGTTGCAGCCGTTCATGAAACTACATCTCCTGTGCTTTCTTTCTTGATTTTGTTAGCAGTTCTTCTCATGGTCCCATAATGTTCTTAATGTGGAAGATGTCAACCCTCTCCACAAAAGAAATTAACAATAGACAAGACTGAGGTCTGTCTCTGATACCTAGTGGTGGAAATTTTGCATCCAAAGAACTCATTCTCACAGATACCACAGTGTAAGCTGCAGTGCTGCCCCACTAGATTGCCCACTCATGTTTGTTTTAAAACTGTGTTGGACCACAGAGTTGACATTCGGTATAGTCTTGATCCAGCCAAGCATTTAAACACAGCCATAACTTTAAGCCCTGTGGGCTGAAGTGCTTTGCTAGATTAGGGACCAAGAATACTTCATGCATCTAGAATCCTAAAGATGAACTGCCTATTTCCTCTGAATTTGAATGATGTTTTAAAAAATTCTTAATGAACTAATAGCAGTAAGAAAATAGCATTGACTTGGGCTTACAATGTTATTTTACAAATGAATTTAGCATAGATTGATTGTTTTGCATTTACCTCATCAGATATTCTTAGCAGCAGTAAATTGAGTCAGTTTCGCCTCACTTCCAAGGTCAGTACAGGTAGAGGTTCCCAATGGCATTTGTTTGAAGTGTGCTAGTCTTGGGGCTACCTGGTGAAATCAAGATGCTTCAGCTGTTATAACTGGTTATGTATGAATACCTAAAGGTGACAGGCAACAGCCCTCATTGGTTATCATGTCTAAATTTGCATCTTCGATATTCCCCTTTGGTCTCATCAGTTCATGTAACTTAATTTTTGGTTAAATAATTGCATCTCAAACCTCATGGACATATGAATTACTGAGCTGCAGTCTTAGCTCTTGCTGTTGCTAATTTCTAGGGTACCCTCAGTCATGTTTTTGTACCAGGTATGGATTGGCTACAGAGCTTGCTCATACAAACCAGATGTGTTCATCGTAAGATCCTTTAATATTCTGCCAAGTATGGCTAAGGTTCATTTAAAGTACAGTAACTCCTCACTTAACGTTGTAGTTATGTTCCTGAAAAATGCAACTTTAAGTGAAACAATGTTAAACGAATCCAATTTTCCCATAAGATGTAATGTAAATGCGGGTGGTTAGGTTCCAAGGAAATTTTGGGGGGCAGACAAAAGGCATTATATACTGTACAGTACTGTGCTGTGGTTGGGAAGTGCCCCAGGCTTACCCCACACAGACACAGCCCACTGCAGGCGAGGAAGCTAGGAAGCACCTTTGCAGCAGCAGTGGCAGCTTCCCCAGAGAAGAACAGGCTCAGACTTTGCCGGGAATGCTCCAAGCCCGCCTCTTTCTGTCCCCACTCTACTCCAAGCCCATCTCTTCCCACCCCTACTCCACCTCCTCTCTGGAGCATGCCACATCCCTCCCACAAAGTCCTAAGCGCCGCCAAACAGCTGTTTGGTGGTGCTTAGGACTTCCTGGGAGGGAGGGGGAGGAGTGGAGATGTGGGGCTTCCCTGCTCCTCCCCCTCTCTCCCAGAAAGTTCTAAGCACCGGGAAGTGCTGGGAGGGAGTGGGAGGAGGTGGAGAAGCAGAACTTGTGCAATGCTCCCTTGTAAAGTCACTGCTCTTCCACAGAATCTTACAAGCAGGCAGCCAAACGATGTTATAAGGGAGCATTGCACAACTTTAAATGAGTATGTTCCCTAATTGAGCAGGGATGTAACATTGAAACAACGTTAAGCAGGACGACCTTAAGTGAGTTACTGTATTTATACATAGGGCCGCCTAGTGGCTGAACTGTATAATACAGTTTAGCCTTCTGTTATATCTCCCCTTTTTCCCTACCATTTACAATATATACACTATCACGCCGTTTTTGCAGTTCATTACATATCAGTCTGTTGAGTGTCTCTGAATTGTACTGGTTTTCTAATCACACAACCCGAACATGTAACAACTTGGTCATCTGGCTGTCCATTAATTGCAATGACTGGTTGTGGTTGGTTTTGAATTCTTGAGTCATCTTTTTGTTCTGCATCCACCATCTGTAGAGTTTGTTCTGTTGATTGTTCTCTCTAAGGAGCAAACTGTAGATGTTGATGTTTTCTGTTGAGCTCTCCACTGCTGGACTCAATCACATATGATCTGAGCACTGAATTGTTTTTCTTTGACAGCTGGAGTTGTCCATCCTTTTTCTCCATCCATTTTGACACTAACAATCACCAGTTTCTAGACCCGGCAGTTCTCTGAGTGACATATGTTATAAACATGTTTATAGGCTCTTATAACCTATTTATCTGAGTTGGCTACTCTCTTCTAGTCTGGCCACTTCGGAGATAGATTCTTTTCCAAAGCTGAACGGTAATTCTGAGTTGTCTTCCCATTAGGAGTTGTGCTGGACTGTATCTAACAGCTGCTATTGGTGTTGATCTGTAACTCTGAAGAGCAAGGCATGGCTCTTCATGCTGTAGGATTGTCTTGGCTGTTTGAACAGCCCTCTCAGCCTCTCCATTCACTTGTGGGTAATGTGGGCTGCTAGAAATGTGATCAAAATCATATTTCACTTGGAATAACTTCAGTTCTGCTGCAGTGAATTGTGATCTGTTGTCTTTCACTATTTTTTTCTGGAATACCAAAGCGAGCAAAAGTGCATTTCAATATATCGATAACACTGTGACGTTCTCTTTTAAGAACATTATTTCTATATACTTGGAAAAATAGTCTATGACAACCAGGTAACAATGTCCTCTGAATTTGCATAATTCTGCAACTAGTATGTTCAAGGTCTGTCTGGTAGAGGGTTTTGCACACTGTATGGTTCGGCATTGTCTCTTAAACTGATTTGTACTGGATCTCCTTTCAAAAGTCCAGTATCAAAATCCTCTGAGTTCTTCCATCTTTCTCACTAGGCCCATCCTGGCTGCCACACTGCAGCTGAAAAGGTTATTGGTCTTTGATCACATGCACTCTGAATGCAAAGCCTTTGTCTTTGCAAATTGTTTCTGTGGTGAACTGGCCCATGCAATTCAGAATACCTCCAGGGCTAGTCCGAGCTGTGTCAGGTGACTTCACCTCCAGGAAAGGTTGAGAGTGATTGTAAGTCCCTTCTGAGATGATTGTAACAATAACTCCTGAATCAGTTTTAAAGTCAATAATATTGTCATGAAGATTTGTTGTTTGTTGTTGTTGTTTTTGTTTGTTTGTTTTTTTGCACTCCAGGCAGGCTCTATGTCATCACAAGTGATAGGTCCCAGAAACAGTGGCTTTTGATAGTCTGTAATATGAGTCAACTTCTTGGCCACTTTGGAGTGGCAAACAGCTGTAAAATGTCCACATTTCATGCATGCATTTACACAGTGTACATCTAGCTGGCCATGCATCACCTTGTGCCTGTAGGGTGGAATTTGTTCCCCTTAGCCTGGGATTTCTCTCTCCTTGCTTCACGGGTTTTATGATAATGACTTTTAATACTCAAGTATCTGTTTATAGCTTCTAAGTTAGATTCAAGTTGTTCCACCTTTTGTTCTGTTTGACTAATTATGCCTGTTTTGCTATCCTTTTCAATGTGGTGAGGATTGAATTTCTCTTCAGTTGTAACTGCTGTGAAAGATTTTCATCTGTTAACCTAATAACCATCCTGTTTCTGATATTTTCATGTTTTGCATGCCCCAAATCATAGTTTTTAGCCAATGTATGCAGAGGCAGAGCTCTTATAAAACATTCACCATTTCCCTGTGGTGCTTGAATTCTCTGGTGGAAACATGCTCTTTCATAAATCACATTTTTCTGAGATATAAAGTACGCATCAAACTTAGAACCCTTTCACAGTCATCTTTGTGACTGTCTTCAGTTAAAGTCAAAGGATTTTAGAGGTTTTTAAAGTCAGGCTTGACAAAGCTCTGGCTGGGATGATTTATTTGGGGATTGGTCCTGCTTTGAGCAGGGGGTTGGACTAGATGACCTCCTGAGATCCCTTCCAACCCTGATAATCTATGATTCTATGATTCTATTATTTAAAGATATTCTCTGCCTGCTTCCCCATAGCAGAGATTAAAGACATTACCTGTATATCTGCAGTTTCTTTGTGCAGCTTGGTACCAAAGAGAAATCTTGCCAAATATTGTTTCAAGTCTGACTGTTCTGAAGGTTTGATAAGATTCTACAGCCTTTGTGGCTGTTCCTTCTGTTTCTCTTTTTAGTTTACTCCTGACACCATGTTATGTTCCTCTGTATCAAATCTGGCCTGGCTACAGACTCGCTTATACACACCTGATGTGTTCATCATAAGGTCCTTCAATGTTCTGCAGCTATGGCTGAAATTTATTTAAATAAGGCATTTTACACACAGTGCCACCTAGTGGCTGAACTATCTAAGGCAGTTTAACATTCCAAACACCCTCTGTCTTCTGTGTGGTGTGCTGAAGGGGCAGCAATGTAACATCCTTAACAGGGGCGGCGAGTTCTATGGGCCCGTGGGGCCCAGGCCCCACCAATAATCCTGAAGGTGGGCCCAGCTCCAGCAATGTTTGGGCCCCAGGCCCTGTGCTTCGGGGGTCTCCGTGTCGCAATGCCGGGCGCTCTCACCGCAGCAGCAGCTCCCGGGAGAGGCCCCAGCAGCGACTGGGCTCACAGCCCATTGGCCGGGAACCCCAGCCAATGGGAGCTGCCGGGGGCAGTGCCGGAGCTGCCTGGCCACGCCTCCACAGCAGGGAGGGGGAGCGAGCCACCGGCAGCATCTGAGCCCTGGGCAGAGCGAGCAGCAGGGTCTGTGCCTGTCAGACAGACTCAGCCGGTGAGCTGTGGGGGCAGCCAGACACATGGACACAGCCGGGGAGGGGGGTTTGGTGGGGACAAACAGACACAGCCAGGGGGTTGTGGGACAGACACACACAGCAGGGGGGGACAGATAGGCACAGCTGCGGGTGGTGGGGGCAGCCAGCCAGACACAGCCAGGGAGTTGTGGGACAGACAGACACAAGGACACAGCCAGGGGGTTGTGGGACAGACACACACAGCGGGGGGGGGGGACAGACACAGCCGGGGGTGGTGGGGGCAGCCAGCCAGACACAGCCGGGGGTTGTGGGACAGACAGACATAAGGACACAGCCAGGGGGGTTGTGGCACAGACACACACAGCCGGGGATGGTGGGGACAGACAGACACAAAGACACAGCTGGCGGGGGCGTTGGTGGGGACAAACAGACACAGCTGGGGGGTTGTGGGACAGACACACACAGCCGGGGGTGGTGGGGGCAGCCAGACAGACACAGCTGGGGGTTGTGGGACAGGCAGACACAAGGACACAGCCAGGGGTTGTGGGACAGACACACACCAGGACACAGCCAGGGGGGTTGTGAGGACAGACAGATGGACACAGCTGGGGGTTGTGGGACAGGCAGACACAAGGACACAGCCAGGGGGTTGTGGGACAGACACACACCAGGACACAGCCAGGGGGGTTGTGAGGACAGACAGACAGACACAGCTGGGGGGTTGTGGGGACAGACAGATGGAGCCGTGGGCGGGGAAAGGAGCAGCAATGGGCACCCCGGGGCTGGTATAAAATACACAGGATGGGGGGAGCTTCCTGAGGGGACTATAGCAACACCCCTCACAGAGCAGACCCAGGTTGCAGCTGGCTCCTTCCATCACAGCCCCCTGCCCCACAGAGACCCACACAACCCTCTGCCCCCTCGAGAGACTCCCAATGACCCCTGTGCCCCTGTCACTCCTCTCCAGAGAGCCCTCCCCTTTGTGCCAGCCCACTCCCCTCCCCCACTGCCTCCCCTCCTCCAAAGCTCCCTACAATCTCCCACTTTGCCTTCCGCCCCCCAGCCCAGCCCATTCCATTGGCCGGGAGGCTCCCAGTCTAGTGGCTATCAGGGCCCACGGGAGCTGCACATGAGGCAGGGTGCCTGCCTGCAGATGCAGACCTGCCTGGCTGTGCCTCCACAGCACAGGGAGGGGGAGCCACAGGTGAGCAAGCCCTGGTCATCATCACAGGCCCAGTAATTCTCTGGATATTTAATTTCACTGAGGCAAAATGTGTGCAATTTTATGGGTTGAATGATTGAATGACATAATACCCACCTGCCCGCATTGTCCATCACTAAGTCCAGTAATTTTGTCAAGTGTTTGTTGCACAACATGGTGGTGCCTACCCCTACCTTGTGCTTCAGGGGGTGATGGGGTCCAGGGCAGCCTGTTATAGAACTACCTGATTAGTAATTGGATATGTTGGCTGGCATCTTTTTTTACGTGTTCGCTCCCCCTGATGTTAGAACCTGGCTACACCACTGGGGAGGGGAGCTTCCTAGACCTGTGCAGCTGGGGCTTAGGTGAATTTTGTGATACTGTGCCCCTCCCCAGCTACCACCCTGCAGTCCCCACTCCTGCACCATGCTGGGCAAGGGGCAGCCCCATCCCCAGTGAGGCTATGGTGAGGGGTGGCAGCAGGGGAGGCCACACGTGATGGCAACCTCCCCCCTCGGTACCCACCATAGGGGAGGTGAGTGGGCTTTCTGGACTGAGAGAGACCTAGGAGCATGTGCAGTGAACTGCGGGGGAGAGGAGGGGTCCCTCCCCTGGAGCTTGCTGCTGCCAGGGAGGGTGGAGGGGAGTCCTCTTTGGCCCTAGCCCTGGGGCAGCCTGTCTGCACCCCAAGTTCCTTATCCCCAGCCCTGCCCCAGAGTCCTCACCTGACGGGAAAAACACGCAACTTAAATTTGGTGGTCAGTTTAGAGTATCATAGAATATCAGGGTTGGAAGGGGCCTCAGGAGGTCATAAGGTCCAACCTCATGCTCAAAGCAGGACCAATTCCCAACTAAATCATCCCAGCCAGGACTTTGTCAAGCTGGGCCTTAAAAACCTCTAAGGAAGGAGATTCCACCACCTCCCTAGGTAACCCATTCCAGTGTTTCACCACCCTCCTAGCGAAAAAGTTTTTCTTAATATCCAACCTAAACCTCCCCCACTGCAACTTGAGACCATTACTCCTTGTTCTGTCCTCTGCTACCACTGAGAACAGTCTAGATCCATCCTCTTTGTAACCCCCTATCAGGTAGTTGAAAGCAGCTATCAAATCCTCCCTCATTCTTCTCTTCTGCAGACTAGTTCCCTCAGCCTCTCCTCAGAAGTCATGTGCTCCAGCCCCCTAATCATTTTTGTTGCCCTCCACTGGATTTTCCAATTTTTCCACATCCTTCTTGCAATGTGGGGCCCAAACTGCACGTAGTACTCTAGATGAGGCCTCACCAATGTTGAATAGAGGAGAATGATCATGTCCCTCGATCTGCTGGCAATGCCCCTACTTATACAGCCCAAAATGCTGTTAGCCTTCTTGACAAAGGCCAGAGGAGGGAGTGTTAGTGCCTGTGCGGACTTCTGGGAAGTGCATGGGGTGGAAGGGGATGCTGGGATGCTCTGGAACCACTCCTTCAAAGCCAGTCAGGACTCTGGGGGAGCCTCCTCTCTGAGCAGACTGTCTCCAGTGCAAGAAGCTTACACCTTCCTGGGTCTGACCTCAGAGCATTCAGCATGCCCTTCCACACCATGCACTTTCCGCAGTGAGTCCGCCCAGGCGGGGTCCTGGGGCAGCCAGAGGTCCCTGCACCCCAACTCCGCAGTCAGATGTGACTCTCAGCCAGACTGTAAAACAGAAGGTTTATTAGATGATGGGAACACAGTTTAAACAGAGCTTGTTGGTACAGAAAACAGAACCCCTCTGTCAGGTCCATCTTGCGGGGTGGGGAGCCCAGAACCAAGTTCTGAGTCTCTCCCCATTTCCCCAGCCAGCTCCAAACTGACACTCCCTCCTCTGGCCTCTGTGTCTCTTCCGGACAAGGAGGCCACCTGATCTCTTTGTCCCCAACACCTTCAGTTGGCATCTTGCAGGGGAAACTGAGGCACCCACACAGTATTCAGAGAAAATATTAAGAACATTCCCACTTCATCACAACAGGTGCAACAAAATATAATACTGTATATTGAAGTAGGCAAGTGCTGCTTCTGACTTTCCACTTTTAATTGACCCTTGTAATCTTGTGGCGCTGACGCGTTGTAGCTTCATTTTATATCGGATTACAGGGTGGAAGCGGGGGGGCACCACCATTTTGGGCCCCACCAAAAATTATACAAACCTGCCGCCTATGATCCTTAACCAAGGAAATCTATCAACGTGTAAGTAAACAAAGTGCTATGGACCTAGAGGGGAATGCTGCCTGTAGCTGTACTGTCTGTGGCTGAGCCAGGAACAGAATAGAGATCTGCTAGGCCTGAGTTTTAGCCACTAGATCATACTGCCTCCTTGCAAAAAAGACTGTTCTGCTAATATTTCAGCATGTCCAGTCTTGGTCATTCCTAGGAGGTACAGTGAAGAGCAAACATGAAAAATAATATTTTTAAGGAACTTAAACCATTTTTTGAATACCAGAAATATTTGTTACATATAATCTGAACCCTGCAATGTAAAAGAACGATTTCATTTTGAACTGGAAAAGGCCTCTATATAACTAAGCCAGAAAAGCTTCTAAGAAATAAAACCATTTTTGTTCCCTCATTTATAACCATTTTCTTCATTCTTTTCTTCTGAAGATGAGTAGTCCACAGCATGCTGTACACATACATACCATACTCAGTTTGTCAAATTGTTATTTTTAAATAGAAAACAATGAAACCACCATCATTGTTCTATGCCAAAATACTTACACATTACTAGAATAAAAGAATGATCTGAACCTATTTAAATACAGATAGATTTTTTGACTGGATGCAATGAATATTAAAGCCAGCACAATACATTTCATCCACTTAGCTTTGAACAAATATAACAGCTCTTCTGATAGAGGTGGCCAAGGGGCTAAACCATCATTGCAAGTCACTTCAGGATGATCTATGCATAGTTCACAGAGCACTAAATCATTGCATTTGGCTCTGCAGCCCCAATTACACACACTCAGTCACTTGTATTTTCACTTCACACTGATTTCAGATCCAAAAGGTGAAAATTCAGAACTCTTTCTATACAATAACATTAGCATATTGTGTTTCTACTCTGGCATTAACCGCTTCCATGGCTCAGATAGAAAATCTAGGGCTCTAGAATTTAAAGGAAAGTTCATTTTTGTTTGCGTGGCTCAAGAGTATATTTTGTGTACTTATTTAAGCAGTATATGATCTTTGGTTTGGACTTCCATTGCTAATTTGAGAGTGTAAAAACGGATTTAACACTATGCGTCTTTCTCTCATAATATTGAGACTCATTCCTCAGCTCAAAGAGCCACTACAGTTAACAAAACTCACCTGTTAACTGATGATAAAACATAGTAGCTTGTGGTTTGATTAGATTTTCTTTAGTTCACTCTCTGACTAGTGGCTAAAGACTTCAGGGTCTTTTCTCATGCTCTCAAACTTCTTCATAACCACAGATGATGTCAAACCTCTGGGTCTTTTGGTCAGGGTCAAAGACAGACACCAGAATGGATCTGAGTGACAGGCTGCACTTTTAATGCTGGAGAGGGGCACCTCTACCCTGATGCCCCAATGCTAAGCATTTAAGTGGGTCCAGTGAAGTAGGTCACAGGACTCCTACCACATAACCCATAATTCAGGGTAGAATCTGCTCAGCCTACTCCTAGCATTCAGCTCAGTCTTCTAAAGCATCTCATTCTTCCTTCTGTGAAGGGTAGAGGTAGTACAAAAGGGGTGACTTTAGTCTGTGAAGACATCAGGACTCCTCTTCTCCCATAGGGCACAAGGTCCATCAGCAAGATCCCAGGTCTTTTACCTCTGGCAGCCGGCCCTTTTTGGCTTCTAACCACAGTGAATAATAGCTGCAAGTTGCAACGAGCAAAATGGTCCTTCGAAGTCCTACTTCTACTAACTGAAGAGTGCCTCCAAAATGCCATGAGGAAAAACTTCCTAACCTCAAAACAGGCAACTGGTCAGAGTCACAGCATCCTAAATTTACAGCTCCTGTACTACAGTTATGGGGAGAGATGGTGGGGCAGCTAGAAAGGGGCAAGAGGCTCTACGTACCAGGTTTAAACTGAGGGAAGGGAGCACGAAGATGATTAGCTCCCATCTCCCTCTGGCTGGCCAATGGTAGGCAGAGAACTGCTTTGGGCATAAGCTTTCATGGGTAAAAAAACCACTTCTTCAGATGCATGGAGTGGGTTTTTTTCTCACGAAAGCTTATGCCAAAATAAATCTGTTAGTCTTTAAGGGGCCACCGGACTCGTTGCTTTTGTGGATACAGACTTAGGGTACATCTACACTACGGGACTATTCCGAATTTGCATAAACCGGTTTTGTAAAACAGATTTTATAAAATCGAGTGCGCGCGGCCACACTAAACACATTAAATCGGTGGTGTGCGTCCATGGTCCGAGGCTAGCGTCGATTTCTGAAGCGTTGCACTGTGGGTAGCTATCCCGTAGCTATCCCATAGTTCCCGCAGCCTCCCCCGCCCCTTGGCATTTCCGGGTTGAGATCCCAGTGCCTGATGGGGCAAAAATCATTGTCGCGGGTGGTTCTGGGTAAATGTCGTCAGTCACTCCCTCCTCTGGGAAAGCAACGGCAGACAAGCATTTCGCGCCTTTTTTCCCTGGATTGCCCTGGCAGATGCCATAGCATGGCAATCATGGAGCCTGTTTTGCCTTTTGTGACTGTCACCGTATGTGTACTAGATGCTGCTGACAGAGGCGATTCAGCAGCGCTACACAGTAGCATGCTTTTGCTTTTGCATGACAGCAGAGATGGTTATCAGCCATACTGCACCATCTACCAATCCATAAATTGGTAATAAGATGATCATGGCTACCAGTCCTTTTGCACTGTTCCATTTGCTGCTGTCATAAGTGCCCCTGGCTGCTCTTAGCCAGGGGCGCAAAAGCCAAAATTGGGAATGACTCCCTGAGTCAATCCCTCCTTTTTGGTATCTAAAAATAGAATCAGTCCTGCCTAGAATATGGGCAAGTGTACTAGAGAACCACTGTATCAGAGAACCAGAGAGCACAGCTGCTCTGTGTCAGATCCTGCAGAAATTATGAGCTGTATGCTATTCACAGGGGGTGCTCCTGCAACAACCCCTCCTGTTCATTTCATTCTTCCCCCAGCCTTCATGGGCTACCATAGCATTGTCCCCCCACTTGTGTGATGAAGTAATAAAGAATGCAGGAATTAGACACAGTGACTTGTTAGTGAAGGCAGCCTCCAGCTGCTATGATAGTCCAGACAGGACAGTAAGGAGTGCATCCCTCTGCTAGTTCAGGGGCACTTGAATCTTTTCTTTACACATGAAGGGTGGGGGCTGATGGAGCTCAGCCCCCTGTTGCTATGACGATGATGGATATCAGCCATACTGCACCATCTACCAGGAAAAATTAGGACCAGGCGACCTTGATCGACCTGTCCCAAGCAAGTTGGTATGGTATGGTTACCAGTCCTTTTGCACTGCCCCATGTGCCAATAGGCTGATGATGAGGACGGGTAGCAGTCCTATTGTACCATCAGCCACCCATGGCGGGGTGGGAGGAAGGATGTTGTTGTTGAGTGCTGCACCATCCCGTCTATCTGCAGCATTCAGTAAAGATAGGGTGACATGTAAAAGAGTCAAGACAGGATTGTTTTCCCTTTCACTTCTGGGGGTGGGTGGGGGGGGTGCGTAAATTGCCTAGCTATGCCCTGACCCACCGCGGACACTGTTTTTGACCCTAGAAGCATTTGGAGCTCAGCCAAGAATGCAAATGCTTTTCAGAGACTGCAGGAACTGTGGGATAGCTTGAGTCCTCCAGTCCATGAGCGTCCATTTGATTCTTTGGCTTTCCGTTACGCTTGCCACGCAGCAGTGCGCTGAGTCCCTGCTATGGCGTCTGTCTGGAGATATTTAAAAAATGATTTTGAATTTCGTCTTCTGTAACGGAGCGCTGATAGAACAGTTTTGCCTGCCCTTACAGCGATCACGTCCGCATCGTCCATGCTGGAGCTCTTTCTTTATTTTGATTTTTAACTGCATCACCACCCGTGGTGATCGGAGCTCCACGCTGGGCAAACAGGAAATATTCAAAAGTTCGCGGGGCTTTTCCTGTCTACCTGGCCACTGCATCCGAGTTCAGATTGCTGTCCAGAGCGATCAGTGGTGCACTGTGGGATACCGCCCGGAGGCCAATACCGTCGATCAGCGGCCACACTAACCCTAATCCGATATGGTAATACCGATACTAGCGCTACTCCTCTCGTTAGGGAGGAGTACAGAAACCGGTTTAAAGAGCCATTAAAATCGATATAAGGTGCCTCCTAGTGTGGACGGTTGTGGCGTTAAATCGGTTTTACGCTCCTAAAACCGGTTTAAACGCGTAGTGTAGACCAGGCTTAACACAGCTACCCCTCTGATAGAGAGAACCTCTGAAGAAGGAGGGGCAAGTCCCTTCATTCTTAGGCATGCCATCTGCCCTCTGGGCCTGCCTTACACACTACTATCTGATCAAGTTTCCAACCTGATGAGGCAGGTGGGTGGCATTCCCCTGTGCAAAGTAGCTGGTAAACCAGTGCATCTAGCTACCTGTAGTATAGCACATGTATAACATCATTATGTCAGTCCATTTCTGATGCCTGGCACAGAGACCATGTATTTCAGTGATGCCCAGCTCCTCAAATGACCCTATAGAATGATAATCAGGCATAACTGGCCCCATGGCATCTCTAGTCATCTTTGCTCCACCATCTCTGGCCTTGCACTGGATGGGTCCTGACTAAATCAAACAATCTGCCTCTCTAGTATTTAACTGCTGTATGCAGGAAAAAAATATTTTTAACTCTGTCTAGGATGGAAAATATTAACTAGCTTTTAACCCAGAATTCTCAGCTTACTTTTTGTGAGATCAAAACCAAATGCAGACAAAAGAGAAGACTGAAGAAGGTGGGAAAAAAAGGGTGAGGAAGAATAAGGTGAATGCTCAGGTATTTTTGGATAGTAGGAGAAAAGTGACCAGCTCACTCCCAACAACTGGCTCCTTTCTCAAGCAGGCAGTTTCCCTTTTGGTCCCTCTATGGTTCGGAAGGCTGGATCAGGAAAGAGAGCCCAGTTCTCTCAGATTCTCAGATGGGATGCAGTTCCTCTTCTCTCCAGGGTTCAGGTTCATCATCAGCAGAGTCCAGTAAGGTCTATTTAGGATGCTTTGTTATAGCCTTCACTTTAAGGCAGTCCAGTCCTTAAGTCTTCAATAAGACATGCTCCGTTTCTGTGTAATAAAATGGTGCACAAAGTATTGTAGTTGGTTTACTCTCCCACCAGAAGCCCCAGTGTTTGAATTATTTAAAGCTAAACTAGAGGACAACTCACTGGAGAGTACCTGGGGAACAATCCTTCGCTTGAAGAGGGGAAGAGCAGGTGATATTTTTGCTTTTTTCCCATTGCTAATGTTGTGATTCCGTTACTGAAACTCTTCCACGTTACAGATGGTCTGGGACTGAGAGCCACAATGTTTTCATGGCACATACTAGCTTTAAAAAGCAATACATCAACGTGACATGACAGTATTAGCCCATTGCTGCCTCCCGATGCCATCACTTCAGTTTTGGAGCTGCAGTAGAATCCCTTTAACTGGCAAAGAAACTAGTGGAAACAGACAGGTGCCAAATAATCCAGCACCTGAAATATTATAAACTATTTGGAACATGGGCTGTGTTGTTGTTCTGTGTTTGTAGGGTGCCTGGCACAATGGGGCCGTGTCTCTGACTGGGGTTCCCACCTGCTGCTTCAATACAAAGGGACGATGGTGGTGATAATAATAAATCAGAAACTTCTACAAATACCGCATGCCAGTGATGTGGATATTGATTGAGATTTTGTGCTCTGCTGCCAAGGGCATATCTACACTAAGTGGGACGTGTAATTTCCAGCTCAAAGAGCCATACCTGCACTAGCTCTGATCAAGCTGGTGCACTATCCACAGCAATGCAAGAGGTAGGAGGGGCTAGCCATCTCAAAGATGTACCCATCCAAGACCCTAGGTACATACTCCGGGTGACTAGTTTAGCTCTGATGGAGCCACCAAGGGTATGTCTCCCTGAGCTGGAAACTACACCTCCAGCTCCAAGGGTAGACATACCATAAGGTGCAACACAGGCTAATAGGCCAGGGGAAGAGGTGGAGGTGACGTATCTTCAAGTTATTTTTGTGCTGCCTTGATTCTGAGCTGATGGAGGCTCTGAAACTGTCACTGAACTGCCCAGGTGTGGCAACACTGCCCAGAATCACTGTAAGCACATCTGTTGTGGCTTGCCCCTGGTGGTGGTGGTGTTCGTAAGATATCCTGTAGCTGTCTTCTCCAGTTCCTGTACTTTTCCTCCCATTCATTGTTAACTGCCTACCATGTTTTTCACGCTGACAAAAATAATATATTATAATGTATGTAATGGATTGTTGAAGACAAATAAGCACTGTATAAAGCATTAGAGGATATAAACTGCTATATTATGATCAGCTCAACTAGCTTAGCAGTGTTAATACAGCTGGAAAGTAGCAGTAAGTAAAAGAAATTCAATGCAAACCTAGATGTTTATGCTAGCAAGCAAACACTGACTCATACCTTCTTACCTGCCATGAATAGACTTTCAGGCAACATCAGGTGTGTCATTTAAAAAGGATGTTTTGAACTAGATATGCCATTAGTACACTGTTTAGAGCTCATCCTAGTGTATCTTTTAGTAGGGCAGTATTTACAACTCACTTACTGGCAATCTAAGTGGTTAGCATCCACAGCCGCTTTCCAGCGGGGTCAGGCAAGCTAAATACCCGATTGACTTGAAGGCCAAAGTTGGGAGGTGCAGGATTCTCACTGAAATTGTTTGGCCTAACTGAAATCCACCTCCTCCTTTTTCTGCCAGGATTTTCCATGGAGATGAAATGGGATGTAAGGTCTTGCCTGGGTTCTTTAAAGTGAAATACTGAACTGCTGCCTCCCTTCTTAATGAGCGAGGGTGAACCTTGAAAGGTTTGATAGCTTCATGAGGAAATACTGATTTTTATCCCACTCAGAAACGGAGAGGGCCTTAGTCTCATTTACATTAGGACCTCTTTGCACCACTCTGGCAATGTAAAATGGCTTTTCAAGTCAGTAAATATTACCGGTTCACTAGAACTTGACACTGGAAGCCCTGGGAACCTCAGCAGAGTGTCCAGGGTCTCTGCTTCTCATCAGCCATCCAGGAGGTCTGCCAAGGAGCCGAGTGGGTGAGCTGGCAGGAAGCCACCCTGGCAGGCAGTTATGAATGCTGGCAGCCCTTTCTAATAAGTATCAGTGAAGAGTCTTTCAAAACCTGCCTGGCAGGCAGGGTTCCAGCTGAGCCCTACCTGGGTTCCACTGGGCCTTCTTCGAAAGCAAATGAAACTCTTTGATTTGGACTAACCTGCATTCTCCAACAGAAGACCATTGTATCAGAGAATTTCCAACCAGCTCTGACTTTCACCCACTTTATGCTGCCGATGTGGGGTAAAGAGGGCCTTAGTATAAAAGAGAGTTGGGCCTCAGGTGTTCAATATCTGGGATATTAGCTCAGCCTATTACAAATGGGGACATTTGCAAAATTTGGATCTGGGTTTGGATTTTATACATTCCCCGAGTTTGAAATCATTCCGCTCTGAGGTCTTGGTTCAGGCTCACTTCTGCCCAAAACTCAGCTCCCTGCTTTGTGCTTAAAGGCCAGTTCTGATCATTGCAAAACGTGAAGGAGTTAAGTACGTGAGAGGCTAGGAAACAGCCATATTAAGCATTGTCTTATTCTAGCAAACCATACTCCAGTTGGATCGTATGTTAGGCCAGCTGTTAATAATTTTACAAGCAGAGCGTGAAATAGCAGCTTGATACCTGACTAAAGGGGAGCTGCAACATTGCATGAGAAAATTTAAATGTACTACCCTTAGTGAGCAGCCATTAATGCTATTTCAATGAGTGTCAGAGAAGAGTCTTTGATACTGTGATGGGGATACTTGCTATTACATCCATAGCGACAGCTCCAATTGACAGGATTAAAAAGACAAAATTAAAAAAAGGAATTATTTCATGCCCTGAAGTGCAGATAAGAACAGTTGCATCTCTGCTATTAGTCTTGGCTTGACAGTGGATATTTTTTTCTTTTGGCTTTTCATATTCTGCATGATACTTAAATTCTCTGTCACTTTATTTATCAGTCTCCTCATCTCTCATATTCTTTGTTGTCTGCCAGATCATCCCTTTATTTCCAGTGACCTTTATTTCTGAGTTTTTCATTCTGGAATTTTTTTTTTCATTCCTTCTTGTTTGCTTCCCCCAGCCCCTCATTGTAGGTTTTGGCCATGACCTAATTCTCCGTATTTTAAGATTTATCAGCTTGCAATGGGAGACAATGGCAAAAAAAAGCCAATCATATTTTTGGACCATGTATGAAAAGGCATCCTATCACAGACCAGGGAAATTGATCATCTTTTTTATATAGGATTTTTGAGGTGACGCATCCTTTACCTCACTGGCTACTCTTCTGGGCATCTCAATACTAGACATACATTGATAAGTTGGATGGAATTCAAAGAGGAAATAAAAAAAAAAAGGTCAGGAATGACTGACTTTATGAGTAAAGATTAAAAGAAATAATATTATCTAGTTCTTCTATAGCACTCTTCATCCATATATCTCAAAGCACTTTATAAAGGACAGTAAATATAATTTTCTCCATTTCATAAAAGGGGAAACTGAGGCATGGAGAGGTTAAGTGAATTCCCGAGGTCACCCAGCAGGCCAAGAACAGGTAGGGTGACCAGATGTCCTGATTTTATAGGGACAGTCCCAATTTTTGGGTCTTTTTCTTGTATAGGCTCCTATTATCCCCCACCCCCGTCCCGATTTTTCACACTTGCTGTCTGGTCACCCTAAGAACAGGAATAGAGGCTAGGGCTTTGGAAAGGCAGTTCAGTGTACTATCCACTTGGCCACACTGCCTCCACAGGTAGATAGATAAGAATAGATATAGCTTGGACAAATTACTGTGGGAAGGCACAACAGTACTAATAATGGCCAGATTTTTCAATCATAGGTTCCTAGTGTTAGACATCTCAATCCAAATGTAGTTGCCTAAATGATAGAATAAAGTGGGTATGAAACATTACCAGATCAGAATAATGGCCTCAAGATTGGGGCATGGATGAAAGTGTGCTGGCAGAAGCTCAACCCCGTTACAACTGAGGCAATGATGGTGGGGTGAGAGAAGCAGCTGGAAGAGACAGCAGAGGTGATATCAGCCCCTGATTGAAGGAGTATGTCTGCCCTTAGTGAAGCGTTCACAGCGTAGGGGTGATTTTAGACCCCAGGTGCTTTTTGAGAATTGTATTATAGCAGTGACCTAGTCAGCTTTTCACCACCTGCGTCTGGCTAGGAGGTTGCGACCTTTCTTTTGGATATAGATTGTGCCACTGTTATTTGTCACCTCTAGATTAGACTGTTGCAATGTGCTCTATGTGATGCAACCCCCTTAAAAACATTTGGAATTGAAACTGGTGCAGAATGCAGCAGCTTGCTTACTGAGTGGGTCATTTCACCTCAGTGCTTTGGGATCTGTACTGGCTTCCCACTGGTCTCTGGAGGAGTTCAAGGTATTTGGTTATGACGTATAAAGCTCTAAATGGCCCCGGACCAACCTACCTGAGGGATCTCCTCTCTCATTGGACCATATTGTCACAGCTGCAGTTGGCTTCTCAGTCAAGCCCCTTCAGGGAAACCTGAGGCACAGAGAGGATGCTGGCCCCTGTGTCTCCTTGTGTGAGTGAGTGGCAGCAGGCCATGGTCTGCAGCATCAAGCAGGGATGCTCAAGTTGGGTCCTCCTCATTATAAAAGGGATGGGGGTGTCTGGCAGGATATTCTCTATGAGGGCTCTGGAACTTGTTCTATCCTCCTTGGTCTGAAATAGCCTGAATCTGTTTGAGAGAGGTGTTAGAGAGAGCTGAGGTTATCCTTCCTTGAGGATAAAGGGGATAGGTGTCTGGCTGGCCAATTTCCTGTGGAACTAAAGATTTTAATATTGCGGAGATTTAATTTAATCATATCCATTAGATAATTAATTATGTTAGGGTGAGTAGAGCCTTTGATAGGCATCCTTATTATTTTAAAGTTAAACTAATAAAATAAATATATACCAAGACTACTGCTGATGCACTCATTTTACACAGGCATATGTTTCTAGATTGCAGAAGGTGTAATGGAAAATCAGGCCCAAAGTTTGTGAACTGATGCCTTACAGTGAATAACCAACCAAAGGGGCGGCTCTATGTTTTTTGCTGCCCCAAGCAAGGCAGTCAGGCGGACTTCAGAGGCATTTCTGCGGGTGATCTGCCGGTCCCGCACTTTTGGCATACCAGCCCCCAAATTGCCACCGAAGCCTTGCTGCCAAGGGCCGCCTGACTGCCGCCCTCACAGCGATCGGCAGGGCCCCCCCACACCCCCGACCAACCAACATAATGCAAATTTTGAGTTGTATGTTAATTGTAAAATTTGCAACTGGAGAGTTGTGCTACGTTACATAAGTGCTCCAGTCAGGGAATGGAAATAATACCACATGTCATACTGAACTAACACAGTCAAACAGCACAAATTTTAAATGTCAATATTCCCCAACACTTTTTGCAAGTGATCAGCAGACTATAAAAATTACCCACTGAAGAAATTTGTTTATAACAAATGCATCTGAGGAGCATCAGGACATTTAGTGATCTGTTTGCAGAGTGGATTATTCCCAAACATCCAAAAAAGGAAAATGTATTCAGTCTATCATTTTTCTGAAAATGATTTGCTTAGCCTGGATACTAACCCTGTAAGACTGTTCTATTTACATTAAGAAGCAAAGAACATTTCTGTTTGATTCATAGTTTCATTACTGGAATGTTTCTGTGTACAGTCACATTTAACCTTGCTATGATAGCACTAGCAATTGCAATTTGAAGTTTGATTGACAGGTCATGACATGTCATATCTCCTTGGCTTATGATAAAGCAAATGGCAAATTTGTTTACAAAGAGAACAGTCTTTGTATTGAAGATATTTCAATAAGGCACTTTTCAGCCAGTGCTCACTAGGTCACAAATCAAGTTATAAAACAGTATCTTGTCCTATGGTACATAGCACATTCTATCTGAGGTCTGAATGGCCCTATATAACCATCAATTAATGTAGCCTCAGGATCTCTTTCATGGTAGAGGGAATTGTAGTTATCTCCATTTTATAGATCAAGAAACTGAATCATAGAAAGGAAGCAACTTGTCCAAAGTCATGTGCCGTGTCTATGCGACAGCCACGAGCAGAACCCATGTCTCCCAGCTCCCAGTCCCGCGCCTTAACCACTAAGTCATCCTTTTTGGTGAGACATCAACAAAGATCTTCTTGGCTGAGATATGAGGCCAATGCCAACAGTATTAGCTGTAATAGTGTCTGTGTTACAATTATTGTTTTTGCTCAGATTTTCAGCTCCTTATATGAGAGGTCCTGATATTTAATAATGAATTCACTGGGGCATGGGGTTCATTTAGCAATCCTGTTAATTTATGGTTTCACTCAAACTCCACCTGAAAACATCTTTCTCTAGAGAACTGAATGAGGCAGAAGATTGGTAAAAGGAAGTGTAGACTGTCACTTTTAGACTGACTTCATTGACCTTCCAATGTTACACAACCTCCTGCTCCTGCAATGTACTTTGAGTGTAGGCTGCTGTGACCATATGGCGCCCCTATGACTTTAGTAGGACTCTGTAGCTGAAGGAGTCTACCAGCACAGAGCTCATTGCTGGGTCAGGGTTACCACAAGTGACCCTTTGACGATAGCCTGCTTGAAATGAGTTCTCTTTCCACTGGCCACTAGACTGTTGTCCGTATCTAATCAGTAAGCTTCCTGCTAGCCTTTGCAGTGAGGCCAAGGCCTGCATGGGCATAGAGACTGGATTGCCCTTTTGCTTCTAGAAGCCATCTGCAATTCAGCGACATTAGAAACTTGTACTGACACTTGCAGTGCTACGTCTTGTCTGTGATTGCACTGAGAATGCCAGTCTCCACAGCTGTTGCTCTGGCATCTTCCATCAATGCTAAATTCACAGGAAAAGCTGAAGAGAGCAGACAGCTCCCTGGGACCCTCAGCATACAGACCTAACACCACGAGGTGGTTACTAGTTGAATAATATTAGAAAGGAATAGTTGCAAAGATTTTGAACTAATAACACTCACAGACTATGAGGAAATACACTAATTATTTAATAGGCTGTTTTGCTTACAACTATACACTCGTCTCCATTAGGTTTCAATTTGTTCTCTCTGTTAAATTTGTCTGACCATGATTTTTATGAAATTATTTTTTTTTAATTCTATTTGATTTTATTGAATTACTTTTTTCAATGTATTTCCTATTCTTTCAAATTTTGTATTCTTCATGACATCCTTACCATGGGACTGTTATGCATTGTACAGTCATTTATTTGCAAGCATTAGCTCTGCTGCATGTCCTTGTCTTACTTTATGCATTATTTAAGATTCCAGTTCAAGAACTAGTGTAATTGGCTTGTTTATGCCTTGTCCTCTCTGGCTTCTTTACCTCCTCTTGGTTTTATTCATATTCATCGTCTATTCTCTTATGCACCTATTGTCTTCTACCTAAAGATTCCTCTTTTTGAGCAATGAATAATTCAAACTGAGGAACACCATCACTAGATTCAGTCTCACTCTCAATGTAATCAATGAAAATTTGGCTTGACTTCAATGAGAGCGGGAATAGTTCTTCGATATTTTAGTTAGATAGTAATTTTTGCCCTTGTTTTTCTTTATCACGTGAAGTTGGCTTTATGTAGCTGGATTTATGATATTGACCTCAAAAGCATTGGGTCATATGTGCATGAAAATTAGGATTTTGTATATGCATATGACCAAGTAGGTGCCTATAAATCAGGAGGATGAAAATGTGTGTACAGTTTTGCATGATGAAAGTTGAAATTCTTGCCCATTAATTCAAAATAACAAAATACTATTCACAATATTTAATATTTCCAACAAGTTGTTATTTCTTATGGAGAAATGGCTTTTGATTGACCTGCCATAGTACAAAGTGTCATTTGAAGTCACACACAATAGAACTCCAGCTGCAGAAATAACTTGGGTTCCCAGCACTGTTAATAGCATCATAATTAGCATAAACACTCAAAAGTGTAGAGGCGTAGTGAGATTTCAAGTCTGCCAATAATGGGCTGGAAAATGCAGCAAAAACCCTCACAACACACAATTTATCTTTTGCATTTTGCCCCTTTTTTTCTGTTTGTAAATGATCTGTCAGACTGTTTTTACTAATTTGTTTGTTGTCCAAAATTATTCAGGCAATGTTTGGTGCTAACATATTTCAGGCTGTGAATTGTTGACCAACTGTTTGCCATAAGAGGACCTTTGAGAATTCAATATTCTAAATTCATATTGGCCATTTGAATGGCTTTCACTGCACACATAGGTGACGTTTTTTTCTGACTGGATGAGCGTAACATTTAGGACCAAATTTCCAGTGCCAGTACTTGTGTCTGCCAATTTGAATTTCACTATCTATGAACCTGTTGCCGACTTCATCTATAGATCCCTTTTCAGCAGGAGAGTTGTTTGCTGGAATACTCACACAAAGCAAACAAGTTTAAACAATGGGATCGAAACTTCATAGTTAAATTTTTGCACTGTTTGCCTAGGTCTGCTTAAGAGACCAAGCTGTTCCCATAATATTTCCAGCACCGCCTTTCTTCCAGTAGGGCAGAAATATTTAATGAACAGCCTTTCTCATGGTACATTTTGGAGCATTTCTATTAACTGAAAGAGAATTTGTATTTAATATGAATTTGGGTTGAATGTTGGGGTTGATTCTCAATTTATTTGATTTGGATTCCTCTTTCTTGCTCAAAATAAGCCTGTCTCTCTGGATACAGTACAATCATCTGTACTGGGTAGTGCAAGTTTAAACAGGTATGCAAGGTAACCGAAGCTTGTTGAATGGCATTGCCAAAGACGGAAGCTGGCAAAACTGGGCTTTTTTTTTCCTTTACAAAGCAGTCCCATTATTTCTGACTCTATTTTATGTTTCAGCATATTCAACAATAGCATACGTTTCCAAGTGGCATTCTGTGGATTATTCTGTAGTATCTAATAATGATATTCAAACTTCTGCACCAAAGCCACTATGGAGCAAATGCATGTACTAAACGGATACTATCCACCATTGAATGCATCTACTTTACATCAATCAACTTTTTGTTTTTGACAGAATCATGCAGACCAGCATGAAGCATGGTGAATTCACAAGTACTAAAAGTTTCACATGTAAACAATTTGAACTGACATTCATATTTGCAAAATAATGATGGGCTTTTTCTTTTAAACCAAACCTATCAATTATTGAGACTTTATAGGATTTTGTAGAGAGACGACTCTTCTCCAGCCTATTCTTCCCTCTACTGGGGTTTGGTCCAGTGACATCTCTACTGAAGTCTCAAATGTCCCTGATATTGCTGATCCGAAGTGTTAAAAAATCATGAGTCAGTCTCCCCAGAAATCATGAGATTGGCTTAAATACTGAGACATTTAAAAAGAGTACATAATGAGTTCTTTTTAGTTTGTCTTGTTGTTTCTGAGGCTTTGGGATACATTTGGTTCATGTTTTCAAGTTTTTCTCTACCACCAGAAGGGCTAAAAACTTCGAAGATTTTAGTAAAAGTTGATATTCGCTAATCACTAAACACCAGGAGCTGAGGCTTTAAGGAAAGAACCTTGTATTGTGAGACTTGCAATAAATTGCAAGAATTGTCAACAGTGTTGAACCCTTGTAAGGTCCGGTTTAAACCAAGAATAGTTCTTCAAGCCCTTGTACAGCAAACTCCTCCCTTCCAAGCCTTTTCCTCAGACTTGATTCATTACTCTGTTCCAAGCTCTCAAGATATCCACCAGAGGTCTGGTTCCCTTCCAGAACCTCTCCTCACTGGGGAGAGCAACCAACAGGTCTACTCTGGTTGCCTGATATTCCTACTCCTTTTCCCAGCAAAGCCTATCAGTCCCATGTTAGCTAAGAACAACCTGCCCCCCAGTGCCTCTGTTTTGGGTGGAAAGTGGGAATAAGGCAGCCCTGGAGTTAGAATCTCCCTTAAAGAGCCAACACAGCCTATGAAAGATCTATTTTGCTAGTACTCTTTACACTCCTTTTTATTTCGCAAATTATTTTAACAATAAACACACACACATGTCATATCCAGCAAATGAACCCCATCGGCTCACTTAGCAACCAGCCCAAATCTTTGATTCACAATCCTCCAGTGGAATTTCTCAGATATTTAGCACCCAGATAAAATTATTATATAAACAGAATGCTTTATTGAGTGATGTGCCATATCTTGAGAAGAATATTAGAAATCAATAGCAATACAAACCGAAAATTAAGTAATGTGGTTAAGCACCTCTGAATGATGCCATTTTAAAGAGCGGATTAGAAATAAATATGCCAATTGCTATGTAGCCTATATCTGAAATGAAATGATGATCAATCAATTTAAGTCAGTGAGAGAATGAGATTGTCTTAACAAGAGCCAAATAATGTGCTGTGCATGACTTGTCAAGAGAGACAAGAGGCTGGAGCTTTAGTGACGCAGCAGCTGCAATACGACAGAAAGCACATGAACACTAAGAGAAACAAGGAACAAAAATAGAAGTTCAAGATCACCATTCAGTTCAATTGAGCTAGAGATGAACAAGGAAAGACTTCTATAGTGTAAGTGAATGGCCAGTGAGTTCTGATAGGATTACTTGGTTCAGCTGAGGATAAACTACTTAACCTACTAACCCAGGATGATATGCCAACAACAAAAAATGAAGTGACCATCGCTGTCTGAATTTTGTTTGGGATACCTAATTATCAAACCACAGAAACATCTGCCTTATTCAACCAGCAGCACATTCAAACTGATTCAGAAGACAACTCATAGTGATCAAGGAGCTGGCATGTAACTGTCACTTCATAATCTATTTTCCTAAATAAGTAAAACAAAAAAAATCATGTGCAAGCAAAGCTTACTCATATGAGTGTCGCAATCCGATATGAAGTTATGGCTTTGAATGGCCAATTGTCGGTCCACGGCCATCTTGTCCTGTTAAAAGGACAGGACTGCCTCCATCTTGGACTAGGTTCTTGTATATAGGAGAGGGCAGAGACTCAATCCTGCCCAGCAACACTGGCTGTGTATGTTCTCCTGTTTTTGTTTTTTCTCTCTCCTGCTGGGCCATCTAAAGGTCAGGCTAGTTCTGTGTGTGTGAAGGCCTGATTCTGCCCGGCAACCTGTTTTTGGGGCCGGTCATCTGGAGGTCAGGTTAATCCTGCCCAGCGACTCACTTTCCCGCTCTTTTTGGACCCAGTCATCTAAGGGTCAAGCTTGTTTACTTGTCAACTCCAGTGTGCCGTGTGCAAATCCTGCTGACGTGGGGTGGCAACGGCTCGGAGCCTGGAGGGAGGAGGGACCAGGGAGCCAATCAGATACCGACACGAGGGAGTGAGACCTATCAATAAAACTAGGTTTCCCCCCAAAATTTGTGTGGAGCATCCGCGTGTTAGCTGAAGGACCTGATCAACCTTTCGGCCAGGGTCTCCTCCCGGTAAAGCGCGCTCGTGTCATATCGTTTGGATTCGTTGTTGTTTGGACCTGATCCCTGTCAGCTCGTCATGCTTCCGGTGTCTGTTCTGCTGGTCAGCTGCGCCTGGAGTGCGGTATTTGCTTTTTGATATCTGACAGTTAGCTCATCTAGCCTCTTATTTTTCCCCTCCCTAACTCTGTACCAAGTATCTATTCAGGATATCAGGATTGTATTAATGAGCTCAGAATTGCACAATTGCTTAGCTAGCTTGTATAGTTGTTCTAGTTGTTAGTGAATTGTTAATTGCAAACTGTTTCATGTGTGTGAATCACTGCTCTATCTTTGTCCAGAGTGCATGAATCTGGGAGCTGTCTCTACCTGGAGATTAGCAGACCAAGGGGTTCCCGTCCCCGCGGTCTGAGTGAGTGGAATCTGCCCAGCTGCAGCCGCACCACACTCTGGGTTTACCCTTAGTGTGAAAGCAAGGGTGGCTGAGGCAGTGGCCCGTGGGTCTCTTTTCTGTGTTGCACCGGGCACTGCCCTGACGAACCCGATTCCTAGCTTGTAAGATTGGTGTGTCTGCCTATTTGGTGTGGTGTGGTGAGCAGTATAAAGTGTATTATTACTGTGTTTTGGGGTGTGTTTGTACTTTTGATACCATCCCAGCCAAAGTTGCCTACTCCCCCGGCCCAAGTTGTAATTATCCCCCAAATAAACGCAACCACTTGGCTTTTCACTGTTATTCTGGTCCTGCCTGTTTTTCCTCACTCAATACCAAGCTTAACGAACCACAATCTATTTCGGACAATGAGTAATTCTTACTCTTGCCACTAGTCCCATTGAAGTAAATGGAATTATGTGAGGATGGATTACTTATGTGACTAGTGTGTGGGGAGCCTTTAAAAAAATAGAAGATTCAAACTGGGAGAGCAAATAAGAATATGATCCATCAGGCATTGTTATTACTTCAATGTAACTTACTCAGAGGTTCCCTTGATTGTTGCTGAATAATATTTAGTTTTTCGTTATTATTGCGTTCTGGGTTAGAGGACCTAATATAATTTTTCACTTTGGGCCAGATTCTCATGTCTTTACTCCGTCTGATTAGTGCTTTTGTGCCTTGAATAGCTAATCCATTGCCGAGGGAGCTATATCATGAGGGACAGTAGCAGAATCTGACCCGTAGTATATACCAATGTGAAGAAGACGAGGAGAGGGATTCTCCCTCCATTACAGCTCCTGTGGTGGCATCAAGGGGGTGTAAAATGCCAATATGCCCTGACGTCCAGTGTGATGATTAGTTTAACTCTCTGCATGAGAGTAAATACACCAATTTTAAATTAAATGACCAATGCCAATCATACTCTGACACCCCGTTGGAGATAGATTCAAAATCATAGTCCATTTCTCCCCTAAAATCCTTGTAATGTGCTTTGGATGCTGTTCGTACCCATCAAAGCAGGAAATTACAAACACAGGGAAAACAAAGTCCTGCCATGAATTAACTTTAACTTTGTAGCAGTTTGTAATTTTTAGGACTGCCCGTGTTTTCAATTGCTTCCTAGTTCAAGAACCTTGCCCTAATCTGATCCACTTGTAGACAATAAAAAGATACTTGTAGCTTACTCTGTAAAGTAAATTGAAGCAGTTCTGGCACTTGGTCTTAGTGAAGTAATTTTTCTTTTACATTGCAATTTTCCTTTAGAACCTTTATATTGTTAAACTCTTTCAGTGGTATATAGCTATGCCGGCAGAGACATGAAGCTATAAATGGTGCCTAGACAGTATGGCGATAGGCTAGCTAGATTACCCAGATGAGAAAGTGAGAGAGAGAAAGAGAGGATGAGAATGATAATATATATCATGGTCCCGCAGTTCTGCAGGACCATGATTGTTTAATATGTTTAATATGTATTCGTTTAAAGTTGATCCTGGTTTAACACATCTGATATCTCTAGTCCTCAGTAAAGCAGATACAGCACTGCCTCTGACAATATGCCTGCTTCTGTATCCCACCCTATTAATGTGGATCATCTCTGTTTCTGAGGGACCACCTCAAGGGATTAGAGAGAGTCAGTAAATCAGTCCCCATCCTTATTCTGTCCTTCGCGCCTCTACTGAGCTGTCAGGTAAAGTGTGCACAGGGGTGCGGGGGTGCTGAAACACCCCTGGGCTTGAAATGGTTTCCATCATATACAGGGTTTACAGTTGGTTCAATGGCTCTCAGCACCCCCACTATAAAAATTGTTCCAGCACTCCTGAAAGTGTGAATGGTAATGGATGTTTTTGAGACATGGACACCTGTCCAATAGGAACTAGATGAAGGCCACTAGGTTATTTTACATATTCCACATATGGCAACAATTTCTAGCCATTTCATCTTTGGTCTGGTGCATACTAATGCCCCAGAGATTAAAGTTTCTGTATCCTTGAGCCATCCAACCCTACTGTAAACACATCTTTATATTTGTCTGGAATTGCATGGTAGCATACTTTCATTTCTGTAATTGTTCTCCGTAAATATCCTACCAAAGTCATCACAAAACCCCCACAAAGAGGCAAATCCTCAACTAGTGGAAATATGGCATAGCACCATCAATGTCAGAGCTACGGCAATTTACACTAGCTGAGGATGTGGTCCAATATTGTCACACTGATAGGAGTAAAAGGAAAGAATGCTAATCCTGCTTTTTAGAGGACTTGAATACTTCAAATTTTGATGCATTTTTCCCATTTTATTATTTTTCCCTATGTTTAAAAAGATCTGTACACTTCAGATCTATAAAATTGCAATAAAATCCTATGAGAAGAGTTGCTAATAAATGTACACTAAGTAGATTGGCTCACCTTGAACGCTTCTTTCATTGAGTACTTTGGGGCAGTGTGTGTAAAAGCTTCTCATGTATGGTGTGGAGACCTTGCCTGCTCTTTCCTTCCTGCCCTTCTCCTCCTCCTCTTTTTATTCAAGGATGTGGCTGCCAGACTCAGAGCCTGCCTCCTGCACATTCTTCCCAGGAGGCCCTGTGAAATCAAGTTGCTCAGTGTGTGCCAACATGGCTTTTGTTCCTTCGAAGGCAGAGCTAAGAGCTGGTTCTGCTGCCAAGAACACAGGCAGAGTACACTGAAAAATCCCAAACCCTCCATTTTATTCACTGCACTGTTTCATCCTTTTTAAGTAGCTGGCATCTGCAGCTAGTTGCAGTGGGGAAAACCTACAAACATTGCACTTGATGTTAATAAATGTGTTTGCCATTAAGTGGCTGTTGTAATGTTCTGCTTGTTCGCCTTCCTGTGTGCACTTTCATCCTTCACTGTAACACTACTACTGCCTTGTAATTTGTCTCAGACGTTTACATTGCTGGCTACAGGTATACAAACCTCTTAGATCAAGTAACTGTTCAGACACTTGATAAAAGGATCCATTCAGGGTCTTTGCTATTCTGTCTGCCAAATTCAAGTGCAGCCTTGATGCATGGAATACAAACCACCTTCTAGTCATAGACCACATTTCACTTCTCCTTGACTCCTAGCTGAATGGGAAAAACTCTTAGATGCTTATGTGAGATCTTTAATGCACACACCGCTTCCTCTGATTTTACCAGAGTCTAAAGATGTCTCCTGTGGCTGCTCTCTATCTCTCCAGAACAGCTGGAGCAGCTATTCCTAGAATTCTCTGAGTGAAGTCCATATTTCAAATAATTGAAAGTAGCTCATAACAGCCTTCTCAGTGGGATGGCAGGAATTATTGTCTCTGGAACAAGCCTACTGTAGATGGGGTAGTCAGCTCGGAACATCAGCTCTGGGAATGCTCTGTCTACTGTTGAGATGACATTTTCCTGACTATGATAATACAGTTTTCCTCCATCCCCCACGTCCCCCGCTCCTTCCCCCCCAAAAAGATCTTGCTCTTCTCTCTTCCAGCAAAACTCAAATATAAAATTTGACTTTAGAGACCCATGAAACAGCTAATGTGAAGTGCTTCCACCCTTTGGTCATAAGCCTGTGGCTGGTTTCTGAGGTCTTGGTTCAGTAGTCCATCCCTGTTCAACAAAACACTTAAGCCTGAGCTTAAAGCTCATTAACTTAATTGTATGCTCGAAGTTAAGCACAAGCTTATGTGCTTTGCTGAACCAGGACGGGCATAAGGCAATGCTTAAATGCTTTCCTAAACTGGGGCCTGAGTGCAATGACAGGCATGCGACGAGATTGGGAAAGAAAGGTCTGCCATCCATCCTTTCCACTGTCTATGACTGGGGCAGGGCAAATGAGAGAGTAACCAGAGGGAGAAGGTGAGACCGAGGGAATTTTACTACAGTTGCCACAAATGCCAAAGCTAACAGTCATTGTTTTGAAACAGTACTCTAGGACACTGCATGGTGTTTATAAGGGCTGAGAGCCAATCAGTGTGATTGTTACAAAGCATAATAATTAAGATGATTAGAATTAGATTCCAGTCAAGAAACTGGCCAGTTCCCAAGTGCATATAGCCTGGGGATTGGCTAATTTCCTGGTTTATGATAATTTCTTGGTCACTAGAGGCTGCCATACATGGGAGGAAGAAGGGTTTGTGATGGGTGGAAAGTGGAGCTGGGTTGGGATGCCTGCCTATGAGTTCTACCCTGTCTGTGCTCAAAGAGGAAACCACTCACTTTTCCACAGTCAGCTCTCTTAGGCCTTGTCTACACTACAAGACTATTTCGAATCAACTTAGTTCGAATTTGTGGATTCGACCTTATGAAGTCGAATTTGTGTATCCATACTAAATACACTAATTCGAATTTCTGAGTCCACATTCACGGGGCCAGCATCGACTTTGGAAGCGGTGCACTGTGGGAAGCTATCCCACAGTTCCCGCAGTCCCCGCTGCCCATTGGAATGCTGGGTAGAGCCCCCAATGCCTGCTGGGGGGAGAAATGTGTCGAGGGTGGTTTTGGGTAAGTGTCGTCATTGAACCGTCAATCACAACCTCCCTCCCTCCCTCCGTGAAAGCGCCTGCGGGCAATCTGTTCGTGCACTTTTCTGGTCAGTGACAGCGCAGACGCCACAGCACTGCAAGCACGGAGCCCGCTGCGATCATCGCCGTTTTCTCCTCCTCGCACTTTATCGTCCACGTCTT
Source organism: Mauremys mutica (assembly GCF_020497125.1). Lineage (NCBI taxonomy): Eukaryota > Metazoa > Chordata > Testudines > Geoemydidae > Mauremys > Mauremys mutica. The sequence goes on from NC_059078.1 coordinate 68,933,693, forward strand.
CCACAGTCAGCTGCTGAGAAATTGGGCTACTTTTCAATGGTGCTGCAAGCACTGGGGGACCATAGGGGACGTTTTACAAACATCAACGTCGGGTGGCCGGGCAAGGTTCATGATGCGTGTGTTTTCAGGAACTGTGGGCTGCTCAGACGCCTGCAGGAAGGTAGTTTCTTCCCGGACCACGAAATGACTGTTGTGGATGTGCAGATGCCTATAGTCATCCTCGGGGACCCAGCCTGCCCGCTAATGCACTTGCTCATGAAGCCCTATACAGGCGCCTGGGAACTCTTCAAATACCAGCAAGCAGCGAGCAGCGTGACCTGTGACTGTTCAGTTTCTTTACAGAGAAGCTGAACCTGCCCCTGTTTCTTTACCCACTGACTGTTGATTCTCCTCTTCGGTTACATACCCCGTTCACCCCGTTACCCCCACTTCCAGCACACGTGTAAAAATAAAATACATGTCCCATTATTACTTAACAAAGGTTTCTTTATTCATGACTTTTCATGAAAGGGTTGAAACTGGGACGCAGGCTGTGCTGGGTAGGGTGTGCGGTGATGTAAAGACCGCCTCTAAACTCAAGGAATGACAGGCTCCTGCTCCTAGAGCGGTCCGCAGTGCCGGAAGGCTTCTTTCAACGGAGCCTGCCATCCCTCTTTATGGAATTCTGTGTGCGGGCGGATATGTGACCTTGTGGTGGAGGAGGACGGATACAGATTCCTCAGCTGCGTGACTCAGCGGTCCAGGACAAGGACCGCTGTATAAGATCTGTAACCGCCCTCCCCCGCTGCAAAGTCACATCTCCCCCACCCACACAGATCCTGGAAACCACCTCCAAAAACCGACCAGGTTGCCTACTGACTGCACCGTGTGTGTGACCCGCTGCTGATCCTGCCCCCGTGTCTGTACCCTGGGAAAGGTGACTGTCCTATGCAATTAACCACCCCCTTCCCCACGCCCCCCATTCGAACACAGTCTTCTTTGAAAAAACATAACGGAAACAGTAATTAACAGCAAATCATTTTTATTAATTAAGTAGACAGTTAGGGGATGGGACTGGGATTGGGACTACTGTGAGTCTGGAAGTGAAGGACTTCGGCAAATGTACGGTATGAGAGCTTTTGGGTACTTGAGCACTGTGCTGTGGTGCAGTGACAGTATTCACGTCCCCGGCCGCCCCTCCTCCTGATTATTTTCGGTGAGGGGGGTATGGGACTTTGTGGCGGGGGAGGGCGGTTGAAGATACACTGCAGGGGGGCTCTGTCCTCCTGCGGTCCTGCAGAACATCCACAAGGCGCCTGAGCGTGTCCGTTTGCTCCCTCACTAGTCCAAGCATTGTTTCAGTCGCCTGCTTGTCTTCCTCACGCCACCTCTCCTCCCGTTCGCTGTGTGAGCGCTGGCCCAGAGAGACGGTTTCCCTCCACTGGCTCTGCTGGTCCGCCTCTGCTAGGTAGCAGCCCATACTTCCTCGAACATCTTGTCCCTTGTCTTTTTCTTTCGCCGCCTAATCTTCGCCAGCCTCTGCGAGGGGGATGCTGTGGCAGGTCTGGAGACAGTGGAAGCTGTGAGATGGGAAACAGGGAGTGAATTCCTTGCAAAGATACATTTTTGCGAACAATTAACTGAGTCTAGGCTGTCTCTGTGAATTCTGGGTTGAGACCCCTGTGCCTGCTGGGGCAGAAATCATTTTCGCGGTGGATACTGGGTAAATGTCACCAGTCATTCCTTCCTCCGGGAAAGCAACGGCAGACAATCATCTCAAGCCCATTTTCCCAGAATTGCCCTGGCATACGCCATAGCGTGGCAACCATGGACACTGTTTTGCCTTTTGTGTATGTCACTGTATGTGTACTAGATGCCGCTGACAGAGGCGGGCCAGCAGTGCTACACAGCAGCATGCTTTTGCTTTTGCATGACAGCAGAGATGGTTACCAGCCATATTGCACCATCCAAACCCTTCCATAAATTGGAACTAAGATGATCATGGCTACCAGTCCTTTTGTACCATTTGCTGCTGTCATAAGTGCCCCTGGCTGCTCTTAGCCAGGGGCGCAAAAGCCAAAATTGGGAATGACTCCCTGAGTCAATCCCTCCTTTTTGGTATCTAAAAATAGAATCAGTCCTGCCTAGATTATGGGCAAGTGTACTAGAGAACCACTGTATCATAAAACCAGAGAGCACAGCTGCTCTGTGTCTGATCCTGCATATATTATGAGCTGTATGCTATTCACAGGGGGTGCTCCTGCAACAACACCACCTGTTCATTCCGTTCTTACCCAGCCTTCCTGGGCTACCATACCATTGTCCCCCCACTTGTGTGATGAAGTAATAAAGAATGCAGGAATAAGACACAGTGACTTGTTTGTGAGAAATAAGTGGAAGGAAGCCTCCAGCTGCAATGATAGTCCAGGCAGGACATTAAGGAGTGTGGATGAAGGAGCCCATCATCCCTCTGCTAGTCCAGGGGCAATTGAATCTTTTATTTACAATGAAGGGTGGGGGCTGATGGAGCTCAGCCCCCTGTTGCAATGATGAGGACGGTTACCAGCCATATTGTACCATCAGCCATCAAAAATTAGGGACAGGCGCCCTTGACTGACCTTACTGATACTAGTCGGCATGGTTACCAGCCCTTTTGCACTGCCCCATGTGCCAATAGGCTGATGGTACAAAAAGATGGAAATCCATCCTCATCATCAGCCATCCATAGCGTGCTGCACTATCGCGTCTATCTGCAGCATTCAGTAAAGATAGGGTGACATGTAAAAGAGTCAACAGAGGATTGTTTTCACTTCTGGTGGTGGGTGTGGTGTGTGCGCAAATTGCCGAACTATGCCCTGACCCACCGCAGACACTGTGTTTGACCCTAGAAGCATTTGGAGCTCATCCAAGAATGCAAATACTTTTCGGAGACAGCAGGAACTGTGGGATACCTTGCGTCCTCATTCCCCCCTCCCTCCATGAGCGTCCATTATATTCTTTGGCTTTCCGTTACGCTCGTCACGCAGCTGCGTGCTGAGTCTGTGCTATGCCGTCTGTCCGTAGATTTTTTAAAAATACTTTGGACCAGGCGTAAAATTACAGTAATTAACCTAATTAGATGCAGGAGTCTCCGAGCGAAATCACCCTGAGGAGGGTCACTGAAGGAGATAGAGAGCGCATGCTGCGTGAAAGCTAGCACGAACCAGGGCCCGATGCAGCCATGCTCGGGGAGGCAGTGCTCCCTGAGTACCTCATGAAAGCCTTGCGCGGAAAACTGTGCTACCACGGAGCACCCAATAAGGCAGCTCTCCTCAGGAACCTCCTGCTGATGCTTTTCGATTAACGCAAGGAGAGCTTCGTGGAGATCTCCAAGGATGATTTCTGTTCTATCCCCATATATAGAGAGTCCTCCTTTTCACACAGTTAAGATTCCTGTTATATTAAGAATAAAAGTTAACATGGTTAAAGCACTTACCGACTGCTCCTTCCCCTGATTCAGGGTCCGGGTTAATGGCCGGGGAGGGTTGTTGGGGGATCTCCGTGACGGTGATGAATAGATCCTGGCTGTCGGGGAAACCAGCGTTGTAAGCGCTCTCGCCTGCCTCGTCCTCCACAAACCCTTCCTCATCTTCCCCGTCCGCGAACATCACCGAGGAACTGGCCGTCGACACTGTCCCATCGTCAGAGTCCACGGTCACTGGTGGGGCAGTGGTGGCAGGCTCCGTAGCGTCCGTTTGCCGCTTTGATTTTTTGGTAGCCTTGTCTGGGGTCCTTGATTTTCACGCGGCGCTGCGTTGCATCCCGCCTGTATCCTCTGTCTCTCATGGCTTTGGAGACCTTCTCGTAGGTCTTCGCATTCCGTGTTTTGGAGCGCAGCTCCGAAAGCACAGACTCCTCGCCCCACACACCGATCAGATCGAAGAGTTCCCAGTCAGTCTATGCTGGGTCCCTCTTTCTATTCACAGATAACATGAACTCCTCTGCTGGAGAGCTCTGCATCGTTGCAGGTGCTGCGGAGCTCGCCCCGATGTCCAGCCAGGACGTCAGATTCAAAGTGCCCAGACAGGAAAATGAATTCAAATTTTCCCGGGTCATTTCCTGTGTCGCTGGTCAGAGAATCCAAGCTCGGACTGCTGTCCAGAGCGTCAACACAGTGGTGCACTGTGGGATAGCTCCCGGAGCTACTAAGTTTGATTTGCATCCACACCTAGCCTAATTCGAGCTAGCCATGTCGAATTTAGCGTTACTCCACCTGCCGGGGTGGAGTACCAAATTCGAACTAACGAGCCCTCTAGTTCGAATTAAATGGCTTCCTGGTGTGGACGGTTGAGCGGTTAGTTCAAATTAACGCTGCTAAATTCGAATTAAAGTCCTAGTGTAGACCAGGCCTTAGTGAGAGGTGCCAATCCTTCCCCTTTCTTCAGTTCAGTAAGCAGCATGCCTTGCTGAATGGAGCCAAAGAGAGGTGAGCAGGGAGAGAGAGGCTGACAGCCAACTTGGAGTGGAGGGGCTCTTCAAATGATTATCATGAGGGCTGCAACTGGGGCTCATTTTGAGGAGAAGAGAGAAATGGAGGGAACTGTGCTAGCCTGGGACACAGGCCACATGTTTTGTTGTTCTGTTTTGTTATGTTCCCGAGTGATCCCAACACATAGCCACATGTAGAGCTCATTACTATAGCCTCATTGTGAAGTAAAAAGGTAAGGATGAGCGTAGCAAATCTACACCCTAAAGAAATGGTCACGCTCACTGCCAATCACATTCTTAGCTGTGGTGACAGTGGTGGCCTAAGGTGCCCTAGACAAGTATACCCCTCCTCTGTATGTCACTGTAATTTGCTCAAGGTGTGTACCTTGCCTTGGTGTCCTAGGAGTTAACAGTCAAAGGAGACAAAGCACATTGCACTTGTAGTGAGAAATATGTTCTGAGACCCATGCAACCCTGGAGTACAACAAAGAGACTACAGAAGAAAATTAGAGATTAGACTTTATTCACAGGGTCAGAAAAATCAGGAAGCTAAGTGGGTACATCAACAGGCTAGTAAAATAGTGTGCAGACATGGTATTTATACCCTCACTTCTCAGAGTGAGGCAGGAAACTCAGATGAGGCTCGGGGCTTGGTTCATGATCACTCTTCAACTCTGCTGCACCATCAGCTACAAGACCCCCACTGGGGAATATCTCCAATGTAAGGCACCTGTCTGGTAGGTGCAGAGCCAGCTCTGCTGACGCACCCCTCCCCCGTGCAGGACCACTTGGTACAAAGGGTATATTGGGACATTTTAGGAGTGGAAGGGGGCATTTCAGCTGCCAGAAGGCCCTCAGGGCCCATGCCAGTCAGAGCACAAGGCAGAGCATCCCTGAGGACTGCCCTCAGCTGCATCAAAAGCTGAACTGGACCCAGCACCCCGACGAGTGGGAAAGCACAAACCATCTCTCCTCAGTCATCACACAGTGTTCTGTGTCAGCACAGGGTTGAATCAGACCCTCTGTCAGTCTCATTCTTTCCTGCATGAAAATATTTTTTTGATGGTGGAAGAAGTTCTATTTTGCTCCCTTTCAGCTGTGCCCTCCGCATGCACAGGCTTGAGGATCTGCTTTTTACTTTGGACTTTTGCACAGATTTTAGTTTCCAGATGAGGTGTTTGGAAGATTCCTGGTACATTCCCAGAGGAGAATGTAATATAGTGAGCAGAGTCTGTAGCTCTCCGCTGCTCTTTAACCAACTTTGACATCTTAGATTTTCAGGATACTGACATATTGAGTGAGAATGATCTATTCTTATTCAGTAATTCAAAATATGTAGGTGGCAGCAAAGCTTACGCTCTGTAAGGTGTAATTATCTCTTTTTAGCATTGAGCTCTTCAATGCAGCTTTGATTGTGATACCTCTACGTAGCCTGATTAAATCAAAGCCAGGTTAGGGCATTAGGATTAAGGACGTAAATGAATTGTAATTACATCAGAGCCAGTCAAATTAGCGAGTGATCAGTAATATAAACTATGCTAAATGGCATCTAATTCTGAATAATAATTAATTTGGTTCTTCCATTAAATAAGACCCGACACACTGGTCCTTTATCAACCCACTAAAGGCTGGTTAGCCTTAGGCACCTCCAGTGCTTATTGGCCCGATGTAAGTACAGGAGTTCTTACAAAACAACATTATAAAGACTCCCTTTTTCATCCTTTTTCCTTCATCCTCCTTCTAAAGTCTGAAACCCAACATGTGCATGACCCTACTGGTTCTCAGTGCAGTCATTTTCTCTACTGCTGGTCTCCTTTTCTCTCCAGTGTGTCTGCTCCACTGCTGCTGTTTGCCAGAACTCCACTATGGGCACCACATGGACACAAAGAGCTGGACAAGTTGGAGAGAGGGGAGGGGAACAGATAAGAACAACAAAAATGATCAGTGGGTTCCTGGAGGAACTGATGTGAGGCAATATTTAAACAGTGCAGTGTGAAGGCTAAGAGAGGACATCAGAGCAATCGAGACCCTTCATAAATGTTTGTAAACACCAAGGAGGGAGAGGAACTGTTGGTATGCTGGGATGAAATTCAGAAACTCAAAATTTAGGATAAATCTCAGGGAACAAAACTCACCTTATTGACAGTGAGAGCAGTGAAACTGCAGACTGAAGTCTCAAAGGAAGTTGTGGAGACACTAATATTTGAGAATTTTGAAATTAGACTAGAAAAAAAAATCTTAGCAAATATGCTGTAAAAGCCACCTAGCATCGGCAGGTGGATGGACTGACAGATCAGTAGGTCATTGCCATTTCTCACAACAATAGTTCTATTATTCCGTATCTATTCTGGAGATGCTGCTGCTGTCCTCTTCCTATTGGAAGTGATTTAGTTTTTGTTTGTCTGCCGGATGCAGCTCACTAGCCAGTCTCTCTGAATGGTGGGACTGATGTCCCAGTGCTTCAAGAGCTTTATAATTATAAATCTTGGGGCTTGGCTACACTTGAAAGTTGCAGCGCTGGGAGTTACAGCGCTGGTCGTGCAGCTGTGTAGGGACAGCACTGGTGTGTGGCCGCATTTGTAGCGCTGTTGGGAGTGATGCATTATGGGCAGCTATCCCAGAGTTCAAGTGGCAGCAACGTGCTTTTCAAAAAAGGGGGGTGGAGGGTGGTGTAGTGTGACAGGGAGCGGGGGGAGAGCGAGAGAGTGGATTTTTGGAGCCAACACTGTGTGTTTAGCTTCCTGCCTTGAAAAATCAGAAAATGTTCGCGACCCCTTAGTCTTAACTCTTAATTGCAAACAGCCTGCAGCCAAACGGACTCCCTGCTGTTTCTCTGTCAAGCAAACACTCACTCCCTGCCTGCCTCATTATCTCATTTGATTGTTCACAGCCAGGTACAGATTGATCAAAGCAAACAGGAGCTGTGTTATAAGCAGCTCCGGGATCAACGGAGCTCCGGAGCTCCGAGTTCACAACAAAACAAAGAGAGGCTGTATAACAAAACAAAGAGAGTAATTTATAAAAGCATTCTGGGATATCTGCTAATACCCTGGAGGCCAATAACAGCACCGGTGTGTGTCCACACTTGACGAGCAGCGCTGGATCACCAGCGCTGCAATCGTTACACCCCAACCAGACCAGGTGTACAGCCAGTGCTGCAGCCAGGGAGTTGCAGCACTGGATGTGCCTTGCAGGTGTGGACGGTTACTAATTGCAGCACTGGAAAGCCTCCACCAGCGCTGCAACTTTCAAGTGTAGCCAAGCCCTTGGGCAAAGAAAACCACATTAGCTGATTTGAGTTCTTGGCCATGATCTGGCCAGCGTGCACTCAGTGCAGGGCTAGAGGGGAAGGAAAGCTGGCTTTAAACCACCTTTGCATTCCTCAGATCCCTGGAGCTGCCAGGGGCCAGTTTGGCATGCCTTCCTGTGTAATTTGAAGCAGGGCTGTGATTGTGGTTATGGAATAGCAACACAGCCACTGGATTGTGAAGGCGAGTTTCTTCCTGACTTTGTGTCAGATGGGGGTAGGTTTCAGTATGTTTGAAGAAGTGTTATACAGCAGCCAGCATAATCCTGAGTGTGGCCTTTGGGTGCTACTGTAATATAAATATTATACATCAGATCTGTCTCTGTTTAATTTCTAAATACAGTTTGGGTACATTGCACTCTTTTGTAACTCATCTTTGAAATTACTCTGTACTGTGGAGACCATATGACAAATTAAAGTGCTGCTGGGTATTAAACCCAGCACCCCATGCTTTCTGAACAATTGCCTCTAGCAAGGAGGTGCTCAGATTAATCAAAACTAGGATACATTAGGTCTACTATCCAGTTAATTCTGCATGTAGTTCATCTTCAGTAATTTAAAAATATTTATTTTTTTCCAGATTTCTTTGTGTCAGGGTTTTAAAAGGTGCATTAATTCCCTATCAAAATATTTCTGTTTATAAAGATAGTGACTAGGATGATGTCACGTGAAATGCTTAGACCCCTGGCATGCACTTACTGTCCCAATGCTGCGCTGCTTACCTGAAAAAAGCTAACATTTCTACCAGCCATGAAGCAGCACAAGCACATGTGATGGGGATAATATTTAAAAGGAAGTCAGATTGAAGGGGCAGAGAGAGAGAGAGTAGGATTCCAGATACTATGTCCTGGCCTACTGGTACACAAAGGCCTACACAAATGTGTAATGTTTATGAGTGGGTATCTCTCAGAGGAAGATTTCTCCCTGAATGATGATCCTTCCTCAGGTAACATAAGAAAAGGGATATACTTAAGCACCTGCTTTATGTCAGGCACATGCTTAAATGGTTTGCTGAATCAGGAGCCCGAAAAAGAAACTGGCTTAACAACATTTTCTCTAAGTGCTGTAGGTTGACAGAAACTCTCCCAGGCCCTGATCCTGCAAAGTCTTACACACGTGTTTAACTCTACATAGTGTGAGTAGTACCAGTGAAGTCACAGGGGTTACATATAGTGTGTAAAGTTAAGCCTGTGCATATGTCTTTGTAGGATCAGGACCCTACTCATCTGAAAATCTAAAAAAAGAATCTAACCTGTTATAGTAGGTCCTTTTACATTGCTACGAAAGACACCTAACTCCCACTGGCATAGTCACTGGCCCTTTGAAAACCTCCCTTTAAATCTTGAATAGCTAGCCAAAATCAAATGCGTTGTGAGAAAATCATATCACTTTCATAACTTCCTCAATCACATTCTCAGTCCCTCATTTTAAACAAGAGAAATTAACATTTGGCTATTATAATTCAAACAGATTTATCTCCCTTCCCTTCCCCCCAATAATTTTTAACAGAGTTCTTTGCAATGGTGCTTTTCTTGTAATTATCCCTATGGAGAAGTTCTATTAATTGTTCACTCATGCTACAGCAAGACAGGAGATCTATGTAATACATTTGCTTAATTGTCAGATACCATGAATTCAGGAGAAATGGTAACTGGGGTGAGACCTGTTCTTATTTGTTCTACTTGATTTGCTCCAAAGATTGGCTGCTCCTGAATTCACCTAAGAGCATCCTACTTTTAAAAACTGTCAGTGCTAGTTCTGCATGAAGTAGAGCCAGTGTTATGGGGTTTTATAAATAAAATCCAGTGACATTCAGAGGCTTGCAATCAATTACTTGGCCACTTGGCCAAAGATCTGTTGTACTGTAAATGTTTATACACTCAGTGCCTCAAGGCCTATATAATCATTTGGCATACACCATTTGGTCCACAAGTGTAGCGTGGCCTTGCTTACAAAATATGTTCATGATGGCAATTGGTAATAACGTACTGCAAACTGCACAGGCTAATGGAACCAGTAAATTTAGTCCTGGATATGACAGAACAGGTGAGAAATCTGAGTATCATTTTAGTCAGAATGCCTTCCTCTGAGGTACATGTGTGTGTTTGCACATAGTGTCTGTATGAATGAATATGTACATGCATGTGTTGGTATGTAGGTATACATACCCCCATGCACACATCTAATTTATATGCACACACACAAAGTTAGGCTTGGTAAAATAAAAATTAAATTCTTGTAAATTCAGTGGTTAATAATAACTTTTATTTTTAACCTTTTTCTTTCAATTTTTATCAATTGTAATACATTTTAACAGGAAGGCTACAGGGTCCCCTCGTGCAGCCACAGGGCTGGTGACACTGGATCCCTGCAGACATAAGGTGTAGGGAAGGCGGCAGTCCTGGTGGGACAGTGCAGACACCACCCAGCCAGGACCATGAGGTGGAGACTGAGCCCCCAGCCATGGAGGAGGCCACACCGCAGCTGCATGGTTCCTGCTCAGGGACAGCCCCTGTGCGCCCAGTCCATGACTGAATGGGCAAGGCTCTGACAGTGGGGCTACAGAGAGTTCCCTGCATGGCTGGGATACTGCACGGTGAAAAAAGCTGTGGTCACCCACTGCTATCAATGGGTTTTTTTTCCCATTGATTTGTGTGTGTCAGGTGAAATCGACAACTACCTATTTAAACTGAATCCTGCCAAGCTTTATCATATTGTGTATGAAAAATCATGAATTATTCTCACAAGATCAGTGAACACTATAATTAATACACTGAGTAGTCTATGTAAAATATGAGACATAGATCTATCACACCTATGCAGAAACTATAATTAATATAAAAGGAATGCAAAGAGTCCTCCTTCAGCTGTGTTCAGAGCAGGAGAGACAAAGGGAGACAGAAAAACAATCATAAATTAACAAAATTCTTCCTCGGAGACGGATTTGTTCCTGCTTTAGTGACTCATGTGCTGCCTCCTTCATTTCCAGCAGCATGCTTGCAACTATTGGTGAGATGATGAAGGATGTGATGATGCTTAAAATATCCCAGTGTGACCAGCTCTCTCAATTTTACTGAGAATCTTACAATACTGAGTATTTTTCTTAAAGTCCCAGCTCCAGGAGTCCCATGATTACTGGGGAATTTAAAAAAAAATTACATTTCCATTCCTTGTGCTTGCAAAGAAAGGCTTGCAGTCATGAACCCTAAATGCTCCCACACCGGAAAGCAAATGGAAAAAAAATCCAACATTGATTATTTTTTTAAAATCTTATTATTGTTAAGCCAGCCTCGAGGTTGGTGTATTCCTGTCCTTCATCAGGACATCAACAAATAAAGCAAAAAAAAAAAATAGGGATTGAGAAGAGAAAAAGAACAGGCATTGCAGTGAACGTGGAAGAGAAAGGTTTCCCAGAGCAGCCAGTTTTAATTACTCGCATGCTTTCTTCCTGTGACACATCTCTTTTCTTGCTGGTTTAGATAAGCTGTGCTTAGAAACAGATGGCAAATACCCTCAACCCAGACAAACAGCAATGGATAGAATTGGCCTGGCTATGCAAACTACAAATCTGACTTGAATATGAGGTAGCTATACACAAGTCACTCATTGATCAAAGATGCTAAAGTGTACTGTCAAACTGAAATTCTTGTTCTGATCTTACTGAAGTCAGTTTCAAAACTCCAGTTGGGGATCTGGCTCTGATTTGGCATAGTTGCTCACAGGGGAATTACCCCAATTCTGGCATAAAGTCTGTGTAGCAGCTCCTACAGCATGCCTCTCCTTGTGATTGCTGTAAGACAGAGCCAGAAGTGGGGAGTGGCCAGAGCTGCCCTTTGCCCCTGCAGCCCCAACAGCTGTCACAACCTGGTTGGCCTATTAGACAATTTAGAGCAACCCTTAGGCTCTTATAATTGTGTCAGAAAACCAGCCCAGCAATCAGCTGCAATATAAATAAAGGATAATACTCATCTGTCATTGAATTGGCTGAAAAACCTACAGAAAACAACTGTTTTATGTTGGTTGGTGCAAGGAAGCATAGGTCAGGAACCTTGGTTTATAGGCTGCTGGGCAGCAGCCATGTCCACACCGCCGCCTGACAGCTCTGGTGAAGCAGGGAACAGCAACCTATGAGTAGGGCCCTACTAAATTCACGGTCCATTTTGGTCAATTTCACAGTCATAGGATTTTAAAAATAGTAAATTTCATGATTTCAGCTATTTAAATCTAAAATTTCACAGTGTTTTAATTGTAGGGGTCCTGACCCAAAAAGGAGTTGTGTGGCGGTCGCAAGGTTATTGTAGGGGGATTGCAGTACTGCTACCCTTACTTCTGCCCTGCTGCTAGTGGCAGCACTTCCTTCAGCACTGGGCAGCTGGAGAGCAGTGGTTACTGGCTGGGAGGCCAGGTCTGAAGGCAAAGCTGCTGCCAGCAGCATCACAGAAGTAAGGATGTTATGGTATGGTATTGCCACCCTTACTTCTGTGCTGCTGCAGGCTGGGTGCCACCTTCAGAGCTGGGCGCCTGGCCAACAGCCGCCACTTTCTGACCACCTGGCTCTGAAGGCAGCGCAGAAGTAAGGGTGGCAATACTGCAACCCCCCCCACAACTCCCTTTTGGGCCAGGACCCCCAATTTGAGAAATGCTGGTCTCCCCCTTGAAATATGTATAGTATACAGTAAAAGCACACAAAAGACCAGATTTCAGGGGGGAAAGACCAGATATCATAGTCCATGATGCATTTCTCATGGCTGTGAATCTGGTAGGTCCCTACTATGAGCCCTGTAGGTTCAAGTACCACTGGATGTCCTGCCCATGGAGGTCCTGACTGGCAGAGCCTACCACATTCCCTCATTGGCCCACAGATGCTATTTAAGGCCTAGGGAAAAGAGCTGGAGGTTGTCCATGAAACTAGGTGGATCCCTGGCTTGCTGCTTAAAACAGACCCTGCTGCACACTCCTGCCATCTTGCCCTGCTCCTGATACCTGACCTCAGTTCCTGGTCCCCTGCTCTGCTCCTGACATCTTGCCCTGTTTCTGTTCCACTAACCCTACTTCAGCTGGCTCACTTGGTGCGGTTCATTGACCCTTGACTCCTACAATGAGAGACTGGTACAGGTCACAGCTTCTTGCCTTGACCCTCTAGACTGACCTAGGCCCATATTCTTGAGTTCCCTCCAACCCAGACCCTGGCCTCAGGCTATGCCACCATACCTGGGATCCTGACAGTCAGAGGGAAATAAATTGGATATCCAAATCTCATGATTATCCCAGTCTAAAGAACCAGAGCATCAGAACCCAAATTTACTGATGCTCTGTTTATTTCATTCCAGCTCTAGATACTTATCCTCCTGGAAGTGGAAGCCTATGTCTTGACATCAAATTGTGCCCCTAGTAGCACAAACAGCTAGTACTGAGAGGAATAACAGTGGTATCTTCCGATTCGGCCTCAGGAGGCCTGGGTGAATTGCCATAGATTATATTTGAGCAATCCAGGTAATAAAAAGATAGCTTTTGGGGTCTGTTGTATCTGAACCTTTGCTGTTATTGTCTTCCTCTTCACACTGAAATGGAAAAGGCATAGTTGTTCTGTCTTTCTTTTTTCAGTCTCTATGCGCTGATTACCCGGGAAATCACAGCCAGGATAAATACTGTTAGAAACAAGTACGGGTATAGTTTGTAATCTCATTTTTCTTTATGTCACCTACTGATGCCTCATCTTAAATCTGGTATATACAAGGAAAGGGATAGGCTACATTAGTTGAAAAAATAAGCTGTGTATAGCTAAGGATACTTGGCACTTTAGAGCACTATTTATCCAGGAATCTTAAAATATTTTCAAACATGAAGTAAGCTTCACATCACCTAGTGGAAGGGGATATTATACCCCTTTCACAGATGCTTACAGAAATGTCAGGACTTGCCTAGGTTCATGCAATGAGTCATTAGCATAACTGGGAATAGACTCCATCACTCCTGACTCCCTGTGCTCTGTTGCAACCATCCCATGGAACAGCCCAATTTCATATGGTACTGCACATGTGAAAAAAAATCAACTGCAGTGTTTTCCTTTTAAAATAAATTACACTTTAATAATGATAATAGCAGAGTTGAAAGAGAAGATAAATCATGGGAAGAAGAAACTGTAGATGTTGGGTTTTTTTCCTCCTCATTAACATCCCCAGAGGAAACATCTGTACTGTAAGTTTTCAGATGCTGTTGCGCTTCATGCTGTCCCACAGTTAAAACCTGTTTTACTTTCCCTTCCAATTTTCAACAGACATTGTAGTTAGTGGAAGTGGCAAGAAATATGTCCCTTCAAGTTCCTATGACTTGGGGTGTAGGGTAGCACTCAATATGCACCACAGAATCTGACCCAATGTGATATTTTTTGTCTCTGGATGGAGCCAGAGTTTGAACTGGTATGTGTCATGTGACCAGAATGAAATAAAAATGCGGGAGAGGATAAGACCGGGTGCCTTCAAACAGCCCAGTTGTAAGTTGTTGTTTCATAGGTACCAAAGAACTTGAAAGGAGAGCACCAGGGTAAACTGTGAAGGTGGAGGATGGTCTTGTGATCGAGGTCCTGGATTAGACCGCAGGAACCTGAGGACTATTCCTGGCTCTAATAATGGCTGTCTGTGTGAAGTTAAGTAAGACACTTCATCTAGGTCTGTGCCTCAGATTGCAGTCTGTAAAATGGGCATCATAGCACTTCTTTTGTCTGGTTAGATTGTAAACGCTTTGGGGCAGGGACTGTCTCTATGTGTTTGTATAGTGTTTACCTCATTGGGGATGTTACTTTATTACAAATGATAATCAAAGTAACTCTCCAAAGTGTTAACTTTACAATTTCATAGTTGACTTTTTCATATTTTGTAGGGACAGAAATAAACAGTAATGTTCTTAGGCTAGGATTGTCTAAGGTTCCTAAAGGAATTAGATGCCCAACTCCCTCCCCTAACTACCTTAGGTTAGTACTGAAAATGTCAACCTTAATTCTCTTCCTGACTTGACTCTGATTAAGCATGTCCTAGGCTCATAAACTGGATGAAATCAGAGGGCTGTTTCCTGTGCATGAACACACCAAATGATCAAGATCACCAGCTGGGTTTTCCCAACTTTAAGCACTTTTAGGGACCACTCCTGCCCCTCGATGCACATAATGTACATAATTCCCATTAACATTAATGTGCGTTACGTGCACACTTGGAAGGGGGGAGCAGCCCTCTACATCTGTTCATCTCTAATTGCTATCGGACATATATTACAAGTTACTTTATCAAGCTACACAGGGGACAATGGAGAGAGGATGAATCACAAACTCTTAGCTCCTTCCACAGAACATATGAGGTGGTGAAAGACAGAGAAGCAGAGAATTTGTTTGAAGGGGTGGGGGCAGGGCACTGTGGGAAAGGAACTGCTGCCCAACATGAAGACAGACAAGGATGGAGGACAGGAAGAAATGTGATATTTGGGAGCATAGGGGCTAGTCTAAAGAAAATGTTTGTAATTGATCATTTGGATTTCCTTTGTAGTACACAACCAAGGCATGCTGCTGAGGCTGATTAGCAGCAGAAGCAAGACACTCAACTCTCTTTTTTTTTTTTTAAATCTCTTTCCCTTCCCACAGGAGGCTTGGAAGCTGCTGTGCTACTTTCCAGTGACCTTGCATTAGGCTGTAGGGAGGATGAATACACACAGCACAGACAGGCTTAAAAAGCGAATCACTTTATTTGAGTGTGTAACATACATGGAAAAAGAATGCTAGGATAGTGCAAAGGAGTCTATTGGCCTGAACATAGGACTGGCAGCCAGAAGCTCCTGTGTTTTAATACCAACTCTGGCTTCTTCTGTAGCCTTGGACAAATAAATTCACCTTAATTTCCCCTCTGTTATTTCATTCTGACCTTGCCTTCTTCCATCCTGCCAGGTGCTGAGCACTCTGGCCCCTAGACAGCACATGCTTAGTTGTAAACACAAGTAGTCCCTTTGACTTCAAAAAAAATGGCTTCACTGGGACTATTCAAGTGCTTTAGGAACAATTCAGAATGCTGAGCACCTTACAGGGGCCAACCCTCAAAGATATTTGCCCTTTGGGTCCAATGCTATCAGATTCTGAGTGGCCCCTGAGCTGTCGAGCATGCTCAGCTTCCCCACTGAAGTTGTTCAGAATTGCACATGCTCAGTAACTCATAGGCTTGGGACTTAAGTAATAAGCATTATTGTTATGGGATGGATAGATCATCTAGGGCCAGATCCAAAGCCTATTGAAATCAATGAGAAGACTCTCATTGACTTGACTGGACTTTGGATCAGGCCCATACAGTTCAGACAGGAGTAGCATGTGCATACAGTAATAATGGTCCAGACCCTGGGTCACGCTGTGGTCACTTTGTATCATAGCACTGGCACAAAGCAGCTCTAATATTAGTGTAGTTGCCAAGGGGTGAACATCCCACTGTAGAAGGATCCTCCAGTGGTATTGGCTCCTACAATCTGCCTCCCAGCAAACGGGGTGTGGCTAAGGCTCAGCACACTAACACTCAATACGCCCCCCACCGCTGTAAGAGCACCCGTGGGGCCATTGGCAGCCAGTTTACGTTAGAGTTTTGAAAGTTGCTCTGCAATGTCTGTCAGGGGAGCAGCCCAAAGCACAGCTTTGTTCAGGCCTGGGGCAGATACAAGAGACTTTGGACCCACGCTCTTCAAAGAGGCACACTGTGCATCTCAGCCTTAGCTAAGCTTCCGGGCCACCACATGTCATGCCAATAACTGCACTAAGGTCAACAGTGATGGGATAATGGTGGAATGTGATCCAGTGAATTTATACACTTTCATGTAAACAAGGGAGGCAGATTTTCCTGGAGTTTAATAAAGAACTGTATAGGGTCAACAATGAGCCAGTTTTTAGACCATTCAGTACATGTGCTCTGTTTAACCGCACAAGTGGCAGTCTACAGATGCCTGAAACTGGTTTCAAATTAAAGAATAGGAAGTTCAGTTCTGGAGCAGAACAGGCAACACGCATTCAACGGCAGAGGAATAGCCTCCTCTGTTTTAACAATGTATTATTATACTTCTTTCTCTTGGAGATCTCTTTAGTTTTCTGACATTAAATATGATACATATGGGGAATAAATTGAAGTACATTAATTGCCTTATTCATCACATCATTAAAATTATAGGTCTTGCTACGGAGTAGCTGCGATGTCTTATTGTGTTTCTGGTATACATCATTAATAAAAGCACTCCTGTTAGTGGTATGCAAGATGTACTTTCTAAATAACTGCACAGTGATTTGGGGCTCACTTATGCAACATATTGCTACAAACTATTGTAATACCCCTGGCGCTTGCTTAAACTCATTGGGCTGGTGATGGAATTAATGAGGCTGCTGCTGCTGCAGTATGCTGAGCACGCTCAGTTCCTTTACTGTTCTTTGTCTGCAGTGAGGCTCTTGTCTTTCAGGGCTGGCTGCCACTCTGTCTCCAGGGCTGATCCTAGAATCAGATAATGAACAGCATATCAGTGCAGCAGAGGGGGTGGGGAGGGAGAAGACTTATTATTCCTTCACTCTCAAACAAAACAAAATCATTGAACTGTCAGGGTCATTAAGGACCCTGGGGTTGTCATGGAAACGACCTTTGGGGGTTTATGGCTGTTAATGCATGAGTGACTGGCTGTATTATATGTGTGTGGAAAGGGTCATAGTTTTGTTGGTGGCTTCTAAAAAAACGGGATTGGATGGCTGGCGATCAAAAAGAAATCGCTGTGCTTCATGGTGTGACTATTTTGGATGTAGCAGGCTTTGGGGGGTGGGGGGTAGGGAGGGAATGAAAAGCTTTACTGACAAATATTTAGACAGTTACATAATTGCTTGTGGATTTCTTATTATTGGTAATGCAACTTTATTTCCAAGTTTTAGGAGATAGTCAGATTTCCTCATGCTGTCTTGGAATATTTACAAAACCATATACAAGTAATTTTGGTTCAGAGAAATTATTTTGGGATCACCCTGAAAGGGAATGCCTTGGGAGAACCCAGGAATCAACAGTATTAGAGCTGCTGGAGCCTCTGATCCAGAAAGGAAGTATGTGCTTTTGCTAAGTCTCTGGATCAAGGACTAAGGAGACCTGGGTTTAATGCCTTGCTCTGACACAGATTTCCCAAATGACTTTGGACAACTCATGTAATCTCTCTGGGTGAAATCTTGGCCCCATTAAAGTCAAAGGCAAAACACTTCACAATCAACTTCAGTGCGGGCCAAGATTTCACCCTCTGTGTCTCAGTTCCTCATCCATAGAATTAGGGCTAATAATACTTTCTGACATCAAATGGGGTATTTTAAGGATAACACATTAATGAACCTGTGACACTCAGATACTGTGATTAAAGTACCCAGAAAAAGAGGACCAAAGTGGAGTTACACCAGAGATCAATTTTGCCTTAAGCTTTCAGGTGGAAGCCTTCTTGGCCTTTTGCTTTACCAGCTCCCTCTGCTGGTTGGTTAACAAAGTTAATCTTTGTCTTCGGTGGAGACAAAGGCCTGGTCTACACTAGGACTTTAATTCGAATTTAGCAGCGTTAATTCAAATTAACCGTGCACCCGTCCACACCACGAAGCTATTTAATTCGACATAGAGGGCTCTTTAGTTTGACTTCTGTACTCCTCCCCGACGAGGGGAGTAGCGCTAAATTCGACATGGCTATGTCGAATTAGGCTAGGTGTGGATGCAAATCGACCTTAGTAGCTCCGGGAGCTATCCCACACTGCACCACTCTGTTGACGCTCTGGACAGCAGTCCGAGCTTGGATGCTCTGACCAGCCACACAGGAAATGCCCCGGGAAAATTTGAATTCCTTTTCCTGTCTGGCCAGTTTGAATCTCATTTCCTGTGTGGACGTCGTGGCGAGCTCAGCAGCACTGGCAACGATGCAGAGCTCTCCAGCAGAGGAGTCCAGGGAATCTCAGAGTAGAAAGAGGGCCCCAGCATGGACTGACCAGGAAGTCTTGGATCTCATTGCTGTGTGGGGCGATGAGTCTGTGCTTTCAGAGCTGTGCTCCAACAAACGGAATGCAAAGACCTACGAGAAGGTCTCCAAAGCCATGGCACTCAGAGGATACAGCCGGGATACAACGCAGCGCCACGTGAAAGTCAAGGACCTCAGACAAGGCTACCAAAAAATCAAAGCGGCAAACGGACGCTACGGAGCCCAGCCCCAGACATGCCGCTTCTACGAGGCACTGCATGCCATTCTCGGTGGGTCTGCCACCACTGCCCCACCAGTGTCCGTGGACTCTGAGGATGGGATAGTGTCGACGGCCAGTTCCTCGGCGATGTTCGCGGACGGAGGAGATGAGGAGGGGGGGGCAGTCGACAGCGCTTACAACGCTGATTTTCCAGACAGCCAGGATCTCTTCATCACCCTCAGTGAGATCCCCTACCAACCCTCCCCAGCCGTTACCCCGGACCCTGAATCAGGGGAAGGATCAGTCTGTAAGTGCTTTAAACATGTTAACATTTATTTTTAATGGAGCAGGAATAGTTACTAGTTGAAAAGAAGGTCAATATATATGGGGATAGAACAGAAATCCTCTTGGGAGATCTCCGAGAAGCTCTCCTGGAGGTAATCGAAAAGCCTCCGCATGAGGTTCCTGGGGAGAGCTGCCTTACTGGGTGCTCCGTGGTAGCACACTTTTCCGCGCCAGGCTTTCATCTGGTACTCCGGGACCATTGCCTCCACGAGCATGGCAGCATAGGCCCCTGGTTTGTGCTCGCTTTCACGCAGCATGCGCTCTCTATCTGCCTCAGTGACCCTCCTCAGGGTGATGTCGCTCGGAGACTCCTGCATTTAATTAGAGTAATTTGTTTACTATTAGTATTGGGAGTGCCTCACTGTTCCTTTGCATAACAAGAAGCGTCACTTTACAGCCACGTGGTGGAGGCTGCAGAGTGGCAGCATACAGGGATCTTTCCCATGGAACAGACGCGAGGGGGTGGAACAGGGGCAGAGTTTATGCTTTCAGGATTGCCTGCAGCAAGAGGACAGTGGTATACATTCACTTTTAAGCAGCCAAAAGTCTTTGGCTTACCATGCCTGGCTGCTCCACGGATTCTGCTGTCCTGCCCCGCTTGTCTGATCTGCAGTGCAATCCCCCAGGCAATGAAAGCGAATTCCGAAAATTCAAACTTTCCCTGAGTGAGTGCTGTGCATGGTCTTGTTCACAGAGACTGACTAGACTATGTTTCTTCTTTCCAAAAATGTATCTTTGTAAGGAATTCACTCCCTTTTTCCCATCACACAGCTGCAACTGTATCCCGACCTGCTCCAGCATGCCCCTCACAGAGGCTGGAGCAGATTAGGCGGCGCAAGAAAAAGACACGGGACGAGATGTTCGCAGAACTTATGGGCTGCTCCCAAGCCGAGGCGGCCCAGCAGAGCCAGTGGAGGGAGAACCTCTCTCAGCAGCAGCGCTCACACAGCGAACGGGAGGACAGATGGCATCTGGAGGACCAGCAGGCGACTCAAACGCTGCTTGGGCTAATGAGGGAGCAAACGGACATGCTCAGGCGCCTTGTGGATGTTCTGCAGGACCGCAGGCAGGAGGACAGAGCCCCCCTGCACTGTATCTGCAACCGCCCTCCCCCGTCACAAAGTCCAATACCCCCCTCACCCAAAATAACAAGAAGGAGGTGCGCCAAGGGCCGTGAACACTGTCATTCCACCCCAGCAGAGTGCTCAAGTACCAAAAAGCTCTCATTCGCTAAATTTTGAGAAGTCCTTCCCTTTCTGGGTCACCCAAGGCCAAATCCCAGTTTCATCCACTAACTGTGTAGTTGATTATTAAAAATAGTTTGCTGTTCATTACTGTTTCCGTCATTTTTCTTTACAGAAGACTTTGTGTGAAGGGGGGGAGGGGTTTGGTAATTGAATAGGACAGTCACCATTACCAGGGTACAGACACGGGGGCAGGATCTACAGCAGGTCACACACACAGTGCAGTCACTAGGCACCCTGGTCAGTCTGGGAGGTGTTTTTCATGTTCTGTGCATAGGTGGCAGATGCCCTGCTCCAGCTATATTTGGAGCTGGGTCTCTCCCCCGGCCCTGCCTGGATCGGGCCCTGGCCCCCACGGGTCTCCCCCCGCCCCGCCGCGCTGCACCCCTGCCTGACAGTAGAGCGGCTCCCAGCAGAAATGCTGTCTGCTGCCCCAGGGTCCTAGCGCCTGCCATCCACAAATGGCAAGGCAGGCTGCCCTGCCCTTCCACCATAGCCCTGAGCCTCTCCAATGCCCCAAACCCTCAGCCCCAGCCAGAGCCCTCATCCCCCTACACCTCCTCCCCCTTCCCACACACCCCTCACCCCTTCCTACGCCCCCACCCCCCAGCCCAGAGCCTGCACCCCTCACCCCTTCCTGCACACCCACCTGTAACCGTCCTCCCCCCAGTCCTCCCCTGCCACAAGGCCACATAGCCGCCGCACACAGAGTCCCAAAAAGGAGGGATGGCAGGCTCCGTTGAAACAACCAGTCCGGCACTGCAGACCGCTCTAGGAGCAGGAGCCTGTCATTCCTCGAGTGTAGAAGCGGTGTTAACATCACTGCACACCCTACCCACCACAGTCTGCGTCCCTGTTTCAACCCTTTAACGTGAATTCATTAGTAAAGAAAACGTTGTTAATTAACAATATTCCATTAGCTTTATTTTTAAACGTGTGTTGGAAGGGGGGATACGTGGTGAACGGGGTATGTAACCGCAAAAGAAAGTCAACAGTAATTGAAACAGGGGCAGGTTCAGCTTCTCTGTAAAGAAACTGAACAGTCACAGGTTACCCTGCAACCTGAGGAATCTATCTTTCAAAGCCTCTCGGATGCACAGCGCTTCCCACTGGGCTCTTCTAATTGCACGGGTGTCTGGCTGAGCGTAATCAGCAGCCAGGCGATTTGCCTCAACCTCCCATCCCTCCATAAAGGTCTCCCCTTGCTCTCACAGAGATTGTGGAGCACACAGCAAGCTGCAATAACAATGGGGACATTGGTTTCGCTGAGATCCGAGCGAGTCAGTAAGCTCCTCCATCTCCCCTTGAGACGTCCGAAAGCACACTCCACCACCATTCTGCACTTGCTCAGCCGGTAGTTGAAGAGTTCCTTGTCACTGTCCAAGGCGCCTGTATAGGGCTTCATGAGCCAGGGCATTAGCGGGTAGGCTGGGTCCCCGAGGATCACTGTAGGCATCTGCACATCCCCAACAGTTATTTTGTGGTCCGGGAAGAAACTACCTGCCTGCAGGCATCTAAACAGACCAGAGTTCCTGAACACACGCGCGTCATGAACCTTGCCCGGCCACCCGATGTTGATGTTGGTAAAGCGTCCCCTATGGTCCACCAGTGCTTGCAGCACCATTGAAAAGTAGCTCTTTCTGTTAATATACTGGCTGGCCTGGTGGGCCGGTCCCAGGATAGGGATGTGAGTGCCATCTATAGCCCCACCGCAGTTTGGGAATCCCATCGCGGCGAAGCCATCTATGACGACCTGGACGTTTCCCAGGGCCACTACCTTTGAGAGCAGGAGCTCAATGATTGCGTGGGCTACTTGCATCACGGCAAGCCCCACGGTAGATTTGCCCACGCCAAATTGGTTTGCTACTGACCGGTAGCTGTCTGGCGTGGCAAGTTTCCAGAGGGCTATGGCCACTCGCTTCTGCACACTCAGGGCTGCTCGCATCCAGGTGTCCTTGCGCTTCAGGGCAGGGGACAGCAAGTCACACAGTTCAAGGAAAGTGCCCTTACGCATGCGGAAGTTTCGCAGCCACTGTGATTCATCCCAGACCTGCAGCACTATGCGGTCCCACCAGTCCGTGCTTGTTTCCCGGGCCCAGAATCACCGTTCCATAGCATGAACATGACCCATTGCCACCATGATTTCCACGGCGCGGCGTACCGTGCTTTCTGAGAGGTCTGTGCCACTCTGTGACTTCATGTCCTCACCGCGCTGCCGGAGCCTCCTCGATCGATTTCTCAGCATCTGACTGTTGAAGAGGTGTACAATAAGGTGCGAGGAGTTGACAACGGCCATAAGTGCAGCGATGATCGCAGCGGGCTCCATGATCGCAGTGGAGTGCTGTGGCGTCTGCGCTGTCGCTAACAGGAAAAGTGCGCGAACTGATTTCCCGCCGGCGGGAGTGATGATTCAATGATGACAGTTACCCAAAAGCACCCTCGACACATTTTTTCCCCAGCAGGCATTGGGGGCTCTACTCAGCATTCCAGTGGGTAGCGGGGACTGCGGGAACTGTGGGATAGCTGCCCACAGTGCACCGCTTCCAAAGTCGACGCTTGCCCCGTTAGTGTGGACTCACAAAGTTGAATTAGTGTCCTTAGTGTGGACACACAAATTCGACTTTGTAAGGTCGATTCCACAAATTCGACTTAAGTTGAATCGAACTACTCTTGTAGTGTAGACATACCCTAACATGCTTCTCTTTGCTGGATGCTTGAAAAGCTAAAAGAGCAGATGAACGGCGGCAACAGTAGAGGGAACAAAGTGAACCTAATATGAAGGAATGTTTGAAAACCTGGTGACACCATCTTGAAGGCAGTCCTGGTGAGGAAACACCACTCTAGATATCAGAAATAAAGGGGGAAGTGAGTAATATTTATTTTGTAGTTGGTGGTAATATCCTTTAGTTTTCACTTTTCAACTGTCAGTAATTTCAAATCTCTGTTCCAGTAGAAAACTCCATGTTTAGAATGGGTCAGATTCTGTTTCTGTTACACCTAGTACTGAGAAAACTAAAGGATATAATGGGGTTGTATGGGTGTAGAATTTGACTTACTCTATGTTAACACAATCCAATAGTTAGGGTGCTAGCTTGGGAGACCTGGATACAATTCCTCCCTTCTCCACAGATTTCTTGTGTGACTTTGGGAAAGACACCTAATCATTCTGTGCTTCTAATCCTCTGTAAAATAGGGATAATAGAACTTCTGTGCCTCACAGGGGTATTGTGAGGATAAAAACATTAAAGACTGTGAGGTGCTCAGATACTATGCTGACGGGAATAAGATAGTTTGGTAGACTGTGAACATGGGATCTTACTGACCTTTCAAAGTCTAGGATGCCACCCTCGGGTAGCCGGCACACTATAAATAGGTAGAAAAGACTTGAAAAATACCATCTAATTTATTGAATTAGCATGATCACTTCAGAGCTCATGGTCTCTTGTAATTACAGCAGTTAAAACACTTCTCTGTTAGAATTGAGAATTTTTACTCAAGGAGATTAAGTAGATAGCTCTATCATTAGAGAATTGAATGTGTTTGATCTGCCAGAGATCTGTAATAGTTTAAAGGTTATGCAACTTCATTTTCAGATACAAATTTTCCTGGCAAATGAAGTTATATAAACAATCCTGAATTAGAATAGGTTGATATAAGAATTCGGGAAAGCTAAAGAATTTGTGCTATTTAATTTCCTATTTTGAATAGAAATGAATGTTTTCTTTGCTGCTTGTTTGATTGGTTGTTGGGCTAAGGGTCATTTAAACAAGCTATGGAATAAACATCTTTGGAGATAGCAAAACTAGGCTTCCTTTTCATATACAGACACTTAGGGATCCTTATGTGAGACTTGGTAGTTTAGGATTTCAGGCTTACTTGAAAACACTGTCTTCAGTTTCATTTCACAAGGATTTTGTACCCTTTGATACTGAGCTGCAAATAAACTGCAAAGATTTAAAGTCAGTCAAGATCAGAGTTTCATTTGTTTTGATGCAAAACTGTAATTGTCCCAAATCTCCTTGATACTGAGCCCAGGTTCCCTCAGAAGGTTTGCAATCCATAGTAAACATCCTGGTGAACTGAGGACGGGTCTCAAGTTTATGATGAAACCCAAAACCAGGTGACTCTCCTATGGTTTTAGTTCCATTGTAAACATTCTTCACAGCTCTAGTAATTAATTCAGTTTTGTAACAGGGTGTAGGAAGTGTCTAGATAGCCCACAAAGAAGGCTCCTTCCTATCAAAATGACTTATTATCCAGTTCATTCCACTCCAACTCATTAAATGCATTTTCTATTGATATTTCCCTGGGCATAGATCTTACCGTTCCTCTTCATGCTTTGGGAGCCAGGGAGGTGGGATAACACAGTGCAACCATTACTTTGCTCTCCATCAGACTGAAAATACCAGCTCAGCAAAGAAATGTGTATGGATCCTGATCTTGAAGTCTTTACATAAATTTTTTCTCAGTCCTCATGCAGCCAGAATTCCCACTGATCTCCACAGGGAAAAAAAATGGCAAGAATTACAACGTGACTTTTTTTCACCTGGAAGATATAAATATGACGGCATTGTACAAATTCTATTTAAGTATTTATGGGTGTTTGGGGATCAAAAATATGTCCAGCATAGAAACAAGCACCTAAATCAGACAGATTTACTTCTGTCCGTGCCATGGAGATTTAAAAAAAAAAAGGTATGATGGCTTTGTCTCTTACCAGATATCTATTGCTTGCCAGGTGTTGAGGGAACCAAATTATTCTGAAATGGCTCACACTTAGTTAGAAATCACTTTTACAAGTTAGGCTCCCTTCTAATGTGTTACATTTATTTTCTCTCTCAAGTACTGTTATCTAAATCTACACAGACACCAAAAAGTGAGAAACAGCTTCCTTTGTCCAGGTAGTTCACACCTGCTATATATTTTAATGTACTAATGAGCTACAGTCTCCTCCTCTTCCTGACATTTTAGTATTTAAATAAATCAAGCCATAGTGTTTTGTGGGGCTTGTTTTGTTTTTATCAATAACGTTCTCAAGTCCTCTTTTCATTCAATAAAAAGAGTTTCAATCAAGCACCTCTATCAAGGATAAAATTTGAGTCAATACAGATTAATTAAGCCCAGATCCTCAGCTAGTGTAAACTGGTGTAACTCCATTGACCCCAACTGAACTCTGCTGATTTACACCACTTAAGGATGTAGACCTTAATTCCCACTGCAACAAACTCACATGCTTCCTTGGCAGCCTAGTGGGGAGCCTAGCACAGGGGCGCCATGCTAACCAATTGGTGTCTTTAAACTAGATAACATTCATTTTCTCAGTGGGTCTTGGGGGATTACTTTTGTAATTACTCCACGTTCTGGAACTGTCTCAGATTTGCTCTGTGCCAGAGAACCTGAATTTGTATCAAATAATGCATAATTCATATGGCATGGACTGCAATTATGAGCTAATTGAGGGGTGTAATGTTTAAAGAAAGGATACATTATGAAGAACATCGGGAATGTCGGAAGGAAGGAAGGTTGTTCAGCTCATTGAGTCTCATTGCTTTTAATATTGTTTGCCTTAAAATAGCACTAATTGTTTCTTGAAGGACACAAGAGAACCCTAAGTTTCCCACTTCAACAACATTTCTTGGTAGGTAACATTTCAGTCATTATTCTTCAGGGGAAAAGTAATTCAATTGTCAGGTGTGAAATTACTCCTTTCCATTTTACCCACTGTCCTACAATTTATGCTTGATTATCTACTCAGCAATATCCTTACTCTTAAAATCAGGTGTATTTCAATTAATATGCCCTTCTTAATCCTTTCTCATCCTTCAGATTATAGGGATGAAGGGTTTTACGTTATCTTCATTGCCATACTTTTTGCTCCCCTGATCAACCTAACAGTCAAGTTTTCTTTGTACCTTCTCACATATAATATCTAATTTTGTTCTGATGGATTGAATGGTTTGCTGGTATTTTGAACAGAGTTCCTGGCCTCTCTCCATGTCTTTGAAAGATGAGGACATATAGCACCATTAAGAAAATATTTGTGTTTTTCATTTCAAGTGGCACCATGGCTGTATGTATTGGGGGAGGGGGAATCCACCCCTTCCATACAAAGCCAGTGTCATCAGGCTGTTAAATGGACTCTCCCAGGGGGAGTGAGGGATGAAATTCAAACATCGGCAGGAGGTCAGGAGCTGCAACTGAGGTTCTTGACAGCTGCTACTCCAACCCATAGACTGGAAACATGGTTGGGGACACTCTGTGCCACTTATGCAGGGCGTCAAGATAACTGGATGTGTGCAGATCCTCCCCTTTTGCTCGCACTTTGTGCCAATTTATTTGGATCTGAAGTGAAGCCCCCCTCTGTACCATGCAGGAAGTATGGAGACCTCTGCATAGCTGGTCAGACCGTGACATTCTGTGCATCTCCAGTGTGTGGCATAAGGGGCATGAAGAGCATAAGCCTTCTGCACCATACTAGTAGAAAAAAATTCACAGCTGAAAACAAAGATATATTTATCTTTAATTGCTGGGTGGACAGCATTTTATTCATCAGAGTATCACAACTAGGTGTGGGAGAATGGTCTCTTCACCAATTTGCAAAAAAAGTCTTCAAATTCCAAAAAGACATTTGATTCAGCTGTATTTACTCTGAAAAAATTGAAACTCGACTAAAATTAATACCTGCAAAAAGCATACTTTTTCAGCTCAAATTTCCAATATTTATGCAAAAATTGTATTTTAAAAAATATGACTTAAATCGGTGCTAATAAGTGACACTAGTAAGCCAAATCAGAGAAGAGATCCAATACCACGTGGACTTACATAAGTATCCAACACAGCACAGATTGCATATTGCAAAAATTTGTAATCTACAATTTGAATGATTTTCAGACCAAGAATTATCAGCTCAAAAATTCACACCACAATTTGAGTAACAGAGAAAGTGGATAATTTCATTATCTGCATGTGAACAATTCACTAAGAGGAAGAAAACAGGCTAAATTAGCCAAATAAATTATCCATTACGAATTGTGCACTCGGCTCTAGACAGGACACCGTTTGTGCAGTGCAATGGCTGAGACAACAAAAGATGAAATATCTGGTTCTATCAGAAAATTGTTAGATGTTCTTTTCTTACCGTTGTGGGAGTCTCAGTTAGCTAACTATTGATACAGAGATAGTTGTTCAGGTGCAGACTAATGTTCCATCTAATGTAATGTCCAGTCTTCCACAATGGCTAGTGCTAGCTGCTTCTGCGAAATGTGTCAAACCCCATAATACACCAAACAGAGCAACATCATTTCTCGGGCTTGGTCATGAAGAATTTGTCTTTGACCCTATTTTTGTGTTTCTCAAAAACGTTCCTTGTCTTTACTATCCTAAAAGAAATTCTGTTAGCTAATATTTCCACGTCACTGTTTACCTTCTTCTTCCAGGTCATGTATAAATATGATGAATATCACCTGTCTCCATTCTAATGTCTGAGGTATCCCAATGTTAACTTCTCTTCATGATTTAGTAGCAATTTTCCCCATAGTATCCTCTGCTATGGTAGCTATATTATCTCTTACCCACATTTTTGTCAAAGGTTTCTCAGCTCCTGGTTCCCAGATTTCTCTAATAGCTTGTGTGATGCATGACCAGAAAGGGTTAAGCATCCTGCAGGATAATTGACCCAAATTCAACTCTTAAAGACATTTTGATAAATAATGTTTGTGTTTTTGTGTATTTACATATATATTGTAAAAGGTTAACAATGTAATCAAGCTGTCCCTGTCTATGCTGTATTCTGTTAATTCAGAGATCAAAAGGACATATTAACATTTAGATGAACTGTAAACATAAGATATAGTTGTATTCATCTCTCTTTGACATGTATAGCAAATCACCTGAGAATGATGAAAAATGGGAAATTGCCTTATGTTAATCGGTATTGATAATTACCTGCGATGCTTAGGAAATTGATATACTTCAAAATTCCCCATTATTGCCTATTGTTCGCCAAAGGACTCAGAGTTGTCACAAGAAGGCCTGAAACTCTATAAAGATGCTTTGGGTCCCAATCCTTTTTATCTCAGATCTGCTTAATGCTTCATGTGGGAGAAGCTTGCGTTGACAGGTTGAGATCTCCAGAATCCCAACCTGGAATTACCCTAAATACAAACATTGGACTATAACCTATGAACTACTTCTGAAAGAACTCTTTGCAACTACAATGCTCACCATCTGTGCTATGAATCTGAACCTCCGTAGATTGAACTCATGTCTGTATGTATCTTTTAACCAATACCCTCTCTCTTTTCTTTTTTAATACATTTTAGTTTAGTTAATAAGAATTGGCAGTAAGAGTGTATTTGGGTAAGATCTGGAATATTCATTAACCTGGGAGGTAATGTGTCCGATCCTTTGGAATTGGTAGAACTATTTTATATGATGAATCAGATTTTCCTCATCCTCATCCTTTCCTCATCATATTTGACTTGGGTGTCTGGGTGGAGGCCTAACGATGGGTTGCTTTAAGGGAACTGTGTTGTTGGCTTCTGGGTAACCAGTGAGGTATTATAGAAGCTTTTTTGTGCTGGCTTGGTAAATCTAAGTATTGGAATGTCCTCCATGTTTGGGGATTGTCTGCCCCATTCTTTGCAGATCACCCTAATTGAGTGACCTCAGCTGGCTCCCCGGGACTCCGGTCACAGCTTGTTTTAAGTGCTCCTAGCCCAACTTACTGTCAAGTCCCTTCCTTTCCACTTCACTACTTGATCTATTCCAGCCACACTGCTAACAATGGGCCTGATCCAAAGTTTGTGGAAGTCAATAGAAATATTCCCATTAACTTCCGTGGGCCTTGGACCAGGCTCTATGTGTTTAGTGTCACAATGTCTCCAGTCACTTACCCATGATGGCACGTCCTCTCTCTTCTCCTTGCATGGCCACTGTGACTACTTGCTGCAGTTGGATTGACTAGTTGCTGGACGGAGTAAAGGCACTCAAACTTCTATACAGACAGCCTTAAAGTAAAATATGGCACACATCCAGAGGGCCTTCTTCAGTACCTTAACATTTCTGAACTGATTTTATTCAAACTTCATTTGCTTTGTAAAACTCACTATGTCTCAATTGTCAAACCAGGACTGGAGACTGGCACTGCATTTTGTATGCTATCATCAGTTGTATTACTTGGCAAATAATTTAAACTGATATAAGGAGATACTATACTTTGAGGCAAGGCACCTTCCTGTCTTAGGTCTGCACCATAATGTCATTCTATCAGCACAAAGCCCAACATTGTGAAGTCAGTGGTGGGAAGTATTTCCTGTCTTGTGGTGTATTTAATAGAAAGAAATTGGGAGGTTATAAAGTTCTTTCTTTCTTTCTTTCTTTCTTTCTTTCTTTCTTTCTTTCTTTCTTTCTTTCTTTCTTTCTTTCGGTTTGTTGCAAGATCCAGTGTAAATTGTCTTACTTAAAAAATAGCTCCCTTATTAAAGGAGTTGGATTTTTTTGTTTGGTTGGTTGGTGGAACTTGAGTACAGACTGAAAATGATGAAGTTCTGATAAAAAGGGATTAGGTATATTAAACAAAGCAATGTTCCATCTTACCCAGTTGAATAGAAACTTTGAGGATCTCAGGAAGTTTGCAAGGAGAAAGAGTGGGAACTTTGAGCATCTCTAGTAATTTAGCTGGGAGGGATTGGGGTAGAAAGCAGAGGATACATGGGTCTAATGGTGTTTGGTATTGAAGGATTGCAGTGGGATATTTTGTGGCGTTGACTGCATCAGCTGCTGTATTGCTAACTCTGCTTCTCAGAACCAGACTATACACTTCTTCTTTCCCCGCTGAAAGATGACTAAATTAGGGCAGCTTCCAACTTTGTCCTCACAAAACCATGAGGCAGAGACCTGGGGCAGCCATGGAAAATCAAAGCCCACTGGAGACATGGAACAGAACAATTTCATAGAAATTCCAATAGTGATATATCTGTATGTAATACACACACACACACACACACACACACACACACACACACACACACACACACACACACACACCCCAACCAGAGGTATGTACTTAATGATTCCTATATATATAAACTACAAGCCTCCTCTCACTCTCCCATTCTGAATTTTGGCATGACTAAGGGCATGTTTACACTTACCTCCAAAGCGACTGATCCAGCAGGGGTTGATTTATCGCGTCTAGTATCACGATTGTGACACGTGGTTCTGTGATGCTGGCCTCCCTTTCTGGATCGGACTGGAGAGCTCATTACAGGGATACGGAGCAGCTGCCTGCACAGGCTTCTGGCCATAGGGAAATACTATATTTAAGACATAGGCACAAGGGGGCAGAATTAAACATGAAATTTCAATCTTAACTCTGCAGTTTCCTTCTACTCCCCCAAAACTATTACACTGTGCAGTTATGGATAGAAATAACTATGGAAAATATAAATTAGGTGTGTGTAGATTAATTTGGTCCTTTAAGGATTGGTAAACACTAGCTTCAGACACCAATAATTGCAGGCATTTAAAAAAAAACTTTGAAAAATAATTTCTCAGCAATGGAAAATATTAGAAAATATTTTTAAAAATTCATCGTGTTTTTCAGTGTATTTGAATATTTGTAAATACTTTTTTGAGGGAATGGTTATAGACCGTGATCTCCATCCCAGCCATGTATGCTCTCCTATTTTGGAATGACTGCTTTAGAGTTTATATTCTTCCTTTTCTTTTTCCTTTTAATATTTCAAAACCTTTTTCTTTTTCCTTGTTTTGTTTTTGTCTGTTGCTTGTTGTACAGGCTATGCCTTCCTTCACATAATGTCAGCTTTAACCACAGCTTAAAGTAGTTTTGATCTGGGTATTTCCATAGTTTAGCATTGAAGTGTTTGCACCTACATAAGTAGCAAGGTAAGCAGACAGCAGAACACCTTGTGCAGGTCCTAAGCTCTGGCAGGCAATGAGATCAGATGACTTAAGGTTTTTTAGGGCACTGTGATCCATGGGCAGCCAGGGAATGTTTGACCCTAGATTCATAGGTCCCCAGTCAACCTCTGAGAATCAGCCACTCCAATTGCTCTGTCTGATTGTGTGTAACCCACACTTACACAGTGTGGCTGTTTGTCCCCAGTTAATGGCTGGACCACACAGAAGATTATGACTCTGCTACAGCCTTTGAGGTAGTGGAGAGGAGTCTTTTAGCTCAAGAAGTAGATGATCATGCTTTTAGATCCAGAGTTCCCATGTTCCTGTAGACAACAACTCATGTAGGGGCATTGAATTACATGTGTATAGAAATAATCAAGTACATGACACATGTACAGTCCTCTCACATCACTGACTTATGCCAGCCAATGAAAATGCAGCATACAAATTAAGCCCAATCACCACCATTCCTCTCCAGTTCTCTGTGATGTCACACGGATACTATTTAATAATGACCTGAATTATTGTTCTGGTCCTGACTATAATCATAATAATTAGATGCAAGAACATTACTAACTTTGCTTAATTGCATACATAATTTCTTCAAATGTAGCTTACTGTGAGGATCAAACAGGCAAAAGAGCAGTGCCATTAGTTGGGTGTTAAGTCTCACTTCGCTTAGCTCCACTCTTAGTAAGGTTAGTAAGAAGCCCTTTGTTATCCAGAGGAGTATGGAAGAAAGTGACACACTCCCAGAAAAATTCTTAGAGCCAGTTTTTAATTGCCATTCATTAAGAAATTAACGGGTTTACTTGTCAATTCCCAGAAAAATCATTGAGTAATTTATTTTATATCTAAAATTATTAAAATAAATTCTATAATTACAAACACACACATAGAACAAATGCTGTTTGTTTCCGGCAGATACACTAGGGTTCTAGTCCTCCAAAGAGCTATGCATGTGCTTAACTTTACACATGGGAGTAATTCCACTGAAAGTCAATAGGATGGCTCACATGCCCAAAGCTGAGTGTTTGCATAAACCTGGTCTGAGGCCTAGACTCAACAAAAAGGTTTTAAGTGCAAAACTCAACTCTTTATTAGCTACGGAGTCACAACCTGCATAATGTAATAATTTGCAGCTAGTGGCTAGTTCCTATGCAAATCAAATTTTTACGCTGTGCCTGTGCAAGCAAGAGTATTTAACTTTATCAAGACTCTTTATTGGGAGCGTTGTTTCCTATTTTCAGCATAACTGGTTCAAAACAATGTGAAGAGATCAATTGGTTTTTGTTAGTAGCAATTTGCTACCATAGAGAAAATAAAAGGAAAATGTGATTGCTTCACAAAGATGGGGAGTAAATATTTTATTGTCTCTTTGTTTCAGGATTTTAGCTTTCTTAGAGATATTGATACTTCTAAAGTGTACTGTATGGTACCGTGACTGACTTGCTGTCACTTCCTGTGATTCACTGATGCCTGTTATAACTTTAGATTAAAAAGCAAAACAAAAACACTAATGAACAGAAATGGGTTTATTGCTTCAGATAATAATAGTTAATCTGAACTTTTCCCTAATTGAAGGGTTTGTCTTCATGTACAGTGCTATAGCAGCGCAGCTGCACCAGCTGTAGTGCTTTAGTGAAGACACTCCTACACTGACAGGAGAGCTTCTCCTATCAGCGGAGTTAATCCACTTTCTCGGGAGACGGCATCTATAAGAACGGCCATACTGGGTCAGACCAAAGGTCCATCCAGCCCAGTATCCTGTGTACCAACAGAGGCCAATGCCAGGTGCCCCAGAGGGAGTGAACCTAACAGGTAATGATCAAGTGATTTCTTTCCTGCCATCCATCTCCACCCTCTGACAAAGAGGCTAGGGACACCATTCCCTCTCCTATGTTAGTGGGAGAAGCCGTCCCACTGATATAGCGCTGTCTACGCAGGTTAGGTTGCTATAATTACATCACTCAGGGGTGTGGATTTTTCACAGCCCTGAGTGATGTAGTTATACCAGTATAGGTCTGTAGTTTAGACCTGGCCAAGCCAAACTGAATTCAAGCCATTCCTGAGTTTAGAGAAGTGGAATTACCTTTAATAAACATTGTGATGCTTTGTAAGAAGCACTGCCACGAATGTGAGGGGAATGTTCTCACATTTTCCTTATGATATTCCAGGCCGGATAAGATCAGGAAATATTAGAAACATCTGGGGAAAAGACTGATTACATGACATTTTCAGACTCTCAGTCAAAGTAGTTTATGTTAGCTATTATTGGAACTGAATCACCAAAGGGTAGATTGTCAGTTTGCAATCTAGCCTGGAGTATGGGTGCCATGTTGTTGTGCTGCTGCAGCCTGTGAGGGAGATTGACTCTCCTTGGGTCACAATCTACCTTCTGGTCTCCTCACTGCTCCTGGAGGGTGTAAACTGCTCCAGGTCTTTATCTGTCGCACCATATACTCCCCAGTGTGCTGGTTAATGTCCTTGGGAGCATTAGAGAGTATGGAGTAAAGTTACCCCTGCTGCTGTTCTTTCCTGCCTATCTGAATGAGTGTGGAAGGAAATGACTTTGTGGATCTGCTATCCCAGCTTGTAGGAAGCAGTGATATAGCACACCAGTACAAGTGAGTAAGGGGGCAGTTACTTAATATCCTCTAGCACCCTCAGTGTGTCCCCCCAATTTTTTTAACATTGCCCATTAATGCTAATAAACTAGAAAGACATATACCACAATAGGGCCTGACTTGAACTTTTTGGGCCATTCTGCACCCACCCAGATGCTTGGCTTTCCTCCATTCTCCTCTCTAGGCCGGGCTCCCTGGTCAGACTACATCTCCCCTTATACACCATGGTATCCCTTTGGGTGAGGGATCATGGCAGTCACATAGCTGCAGTACATCAAGACATAGTCCAGCTGGGGAGCCTATCTGGGAGATGAGAATGATATATTCAAATTATAAATCCCATGAGGCACCATAGCCACATTTCAGAGTTGAAATATTTTGGTTTTCAACTGTAATAGATCAGTTTTCTGGTGTTCTGGTTTTACACATATAAATATAATCTCAAAATTTTCCATGGAAATCAGACACTTTGCAAGAAAATGTCATTGAGTTGAAAACCCAGTTTCCACTGAAAAACAGTTTTGATGGAAAGTTTTCATTAACAGCCCTAGATGGCAGTAAAGGTTATCTGCATGAGTAAATACTGTAGGATTGGCCCCTGAGAATGAGTCACTTGAAGATATGTTTATCCCATTGGATTTAAATCACACCAGCATGGGGGCCAAAGTAGAACTTGGATTGGAGGCAGGGCCGGCTCCAGGCACCAGCGCTCCAAGCATGTGCTTGGAGCGGCACTTTCCAAGGGCTGCACTCCGGCCCCACCCCTTTTTTTTTTTTTGCTTGGGGCGGCAAAAAGCCAGGAGCTGGCCCTGGCC
The DNA here is from genome assembly GCF_020497125.1 of Mauremys mutica. Taxonomy (NCBI): domain Eukaryota; kingdom Metazoa; phylum Chordata; order Testudines; family Geoemydidae; genus Mauremys; species Mauremys mutica. The sequence goes on from NC_059078.1 coordinate 68,968,591, forward strand.
AGAGCCCTGCCGCTGGAGAGCCAGAGCACCATCCCCTGGAGCCGAACCCGGGCTGCGGCAGCGAGAGGGGCTCCCGGCGTGTGAGGAGCTGGGGAGGGAGGGAAGGGGGGCCAGGGATGCAGGGAGGGAGGAGGGGTCCTGCTGCTGCCGCCACTGCCACTGCTGCTCTGATTCTCCCCAGAGCGGTGCGGTCTTTCCCCACCCGAGTGGGCTGTGCAGGGTGCCACCAGGCTGGGCAGGGGGTGCGGATCCCAGCTCGCATGCTGCCAGGGTGAGTGACTGGGCAGCCCGAGTTGCCAGGGAGCTGCCGTTGCCCCCTCCTGCCCCAGACCCAGCCCTCCGCGCACCTCCCCCGCCTCAGCCCCACGCTGCTTGCCCTAGGTCCCCACAGTGCCAGGGGTGGGGAGAGGCAGAGCCCGACTCCGAGCAGGGCAGCAGGGATACTGCCCCGCTGGGGGACCCCCACGGCTCGGGCACCTGGGGGTCAGTGTCCGTCCTCTCGGCTCTGCCTGCACAGGGCTGGAGAAGCAGCTGTCAGCGCCTGCCCCTCTCAGCCCTGGCATCCCCCATCTTGCTCGCAGCCTCTTCACTTGTACCTCCCCTATCGCTCCTTCGCCGCACCCCTTCCCCTTGTACTCTCCCTTCACCCGCACCTCTCCCCTTGTATCCTCCCCCAGCCCTCTCCTCCCGCACCTCCCCCTTCCCCTGCACCTCTTCTCCCACAACCCTCCTGATACCCCCTCTCCTCCTCCAACCTCCTCCGCGAGTACATCACACCCCGCTTCTCTGCCAGCATAGAGCCCCCAAGCACCCCCACACCCGCTCCTCTGCCTGAACCCTCTTTACTAGATCCCCATCCCTTTCCGGGTGCCAGGTTTGAGGGTTAGTCTCTATGCCTTCCATGTGCATTTGAAGCACTAAAGATGGGGTTGCAGAGGATGGGGGGGAAAAATAAATAAAAATAGGAGAAACACTGCAAGTCTAAACAGGGATTGCTGTGGTGAACGAGGAGATCACTTTTTGGTGGGGGGGAGCCCAGGGCTGGGGCAGCAGGGGGTGAAGGTGAGGGGGAGAGAGAGAGTCCAGGGCTGGGGCGGCAGGGGGTGCAGGTGAGTGGAGGGGGAGAGAGAGCCCAGGGCTGGGGCAGGGGGTGTGGGTGGGGGAAGGCACTGGTAAGGAGGGGAGAGCCCAGGACTGGGGAGGGGGGCAGCCAAAACATTTTTTTGCTTGGGGTGGCAAAAAACCCAGAGCCGGCCCTGATTGGAGGCTGTCTGAAGCCCTAACTAATAGTTAATCTACAGAGAATCTTTGCTGGTTTTAACATCAGAATTACATTACAATTTTGTTCCCCAGAGTAAAGAATATATTGTTTTCCTAAGAACAGAAAAGTGGGCAGTAAATGAGAATAAAGTGAATGGCTGGATACAAAGACGGCCCTTAACTCAAAATAGCAAATACAATTTAATAAGCAGCTAAACTATGATCATTTTTATTTATTGCTTTGTAAATGTATTTTAAAAGAGACTGTTTTTCCTGCACCTGGACAGGCTGCTTTAATGTATGCCACTGTTATTAGAGCTGTAATGAACAAGCAGTCCTAAGTATGTGCGCTTTAGTAAGGCTGTAGAGCTGGAAGATTAATGAGATGAGGCTGCTGAAAGGCACAGATTGTTTCACGCTTCTATAGTGCTCCTTAGCTCAGGGCTGGTTTGAAAATGTACAGCATTGTTCACTAAAGCCCATAACGGGTTGCTTGGGTCAGACAGATGTCAGAATAATCCAGTAAGGTACAGACTGTTAGAGACCATAGACAAACAGGCAATGGGTTCAAATGTGATTTAAATTGAGTATTAAATGATTAACCCTGAGAGCAATTACTCTGCAGCTGAGTAATCTCTCCCACAGATTTGTAGCACTTCCTTTCTTCCAGTTCAATCCCCAAGGTTGCCCCAGTCATTTTCCAGGTAATACCATTACCATCTCCCGATGAAAGATCTGGTCCTGCTGTTCTAATAGCCCTCCAGAAAATGCCTCAGCCCATCCCCCTTCAAATGGTTTCCTTGCTCTCCCACTGCTAGTGTTCTCCATCACCCCTTGCTGACTGTACTCTGGTCTTCCCATTTCCTGCATCCTGGTTCCTGATAGAGCACTCCAGTTGAGAATCAGCTGCAGAGAGATAGGATTCATGAGCAACATAGGCTGAAGACTACAGACTATTTCTGGCAATGGTAAAGCAAGGCTTCAGGGGAGAAGCCCAACCTCCCCCAGTTTCCTGCTGCTGAAAACTTCTGGATCTCAGCAGACCACCTTGCTGATCCTTAAAACAGACAGTTCCCGGGTTCTGTTCACTTGAGAGGTGGCCAGTGTCTGAAGGGTTAAATGAAAAGCATATAGCCGGAGAAGTTACCCTTGTGCATCACCACTTGCATCCGAAGAAGTGGGTATTCACCCACGAAAGCTCATGCTGCAAAACGTCTGTTAGTCTATAAGGTGCCACAGGATTCTTTGCTCCTTGTGCATCAGTTACCTTTTCACTGTCCCCTGCCCATATCTCCCATTGTTGTCTCCATTAGAACATTAACTGGGATTTGATCTTTTCCATTAAAATCAAACAGAGAAACATCCTTCAAGCATCATCTTTTTCAGGACCCTGACAACACAGTAAGATAAGATCTCTCTGCCACTTCATATGTTTTTTTTTTCTCAAACTGATTTTAAGTTAAGTCCCATGTAACAGTAAAATAGGAAAACATATGGTAAATGAAGGCATATCATACAAAGAAACTACAATAATATTTTTCTGTTGGATGATGTTTGGTTTAATTTCTTAAAGTATATTAGGCAGTGTGTTAATGTAATCTGATATCTGGGATATTGTGAATCTCTTTATTACAGCATAAATAATTTGTCCTGCTAATTTGCTGCCAGTATGTAACTTGTGTTTGCATATATAGGTGGGTAATGGTTAATTGCTACACAGTTCTTTTTATTAGATCTACACAGATAGGTTGGAAACAGTTATTAAATCAGCACATGTTTATGAAAATCATGTACATTTACAAACATGTCAATCTAATTAAATCTGTCAGCAATAATTCTGGAAAATCTGAACAAATTTACAAAAAATAGAGAAAGTGATTTTGAGGAAGGTCTTCCTTTGGTTTCCTTTCTAAAAAGAGCAGGGTTTTTTTTTTCAATTGACAGTTTTGCAAAGGCTCATGCAGTGTTTTGATTTTTCATGCTGTAATATTCGTCCCAAGTGGGTTTTAAGAACCCCACGTTTAAAGATCTGTCTGGGCATGCGTGCATGCTTGCATTGTTTCCTAGCAGCATGGGTTTCATAGTGGCAATGCATGCCACATATTGTGATATCATCTGCGCCTGTATCCATATGTATTTAAGTGTAAACCAGATTAACCCTTAGACCTAAAGCTCTGCAGGAAGACAAGACTGTTATTAAAATGGTTGCTTTGATGGATATGTCTGTAAAATGTAACATTATTTTGCAAAATACGTTGATTTTATTTTCATTTGCAGGCTGTTTGTTAAAGAGCACTGAGAAAAAGGCACCTTGACTATCTAGTATGTCCATTTTACTGAAACTTGCTGACCCATTTCAGCAAAACACTTAAGCATACATGAGACGTCAATAGCAGTTAAACATGTGATTAAGTACTTTGCTGGAAAAGGATGGATTTAAGAATGTGTTTAAGTTTTCTATTGAATAAGGGCCTAGCAGTTTTATCTGTGATAATAATAAGAGCTGCTGAGAAAAGCATCATTATATGGATATGGGCCTGTACAAGCATCTTATTCATAAAACCAATGACAAAATTGAGTATTGCCACTCTGAATGGACACAATTGGGCTTGTTATATTAAAGGACACCTGGGCATACAAGCAAGAAAAATTTAAAACCTACATCATTGCTGAGGAAGTGCTAAAACACTGGTCCAGGCATGTGTGCATTATTCTGTTGGGTAAGTCTTACTACATTTATATTGTATTAAAGTTTTTGCTGCATACTCGTTTTCAGATTACAAAATCTCTAATAAAGACACTATGTCCAAAGTTTCCAAAGCTAGGAGCCTAAGGTTAGGCTTCTAAATTTGCAGTTAGGATGTAAGTAACTGTGCATAGCACCCAGCAGCTCCCATTGATTTTAGTGGAACTAGGCAGGTAAGTAAAGTTACTTATAATTAGGGCTGGGTGTAATACGGTTTTCCCATCATCAGAAAAATGTTAAGATTTTGAAAATGTATTTCTTTATCATCATTTATATTATCATAGCACCCAAGAACTCTATTAATGATGTACTTTGGGACATTCTAGACCCATACATTGATGGCGTTTTTATATTTTCTGACAATGCTGAACAACACACCATGCACATATGCTCTGTCATGAAGAGGCTATGCCTATGTGGCCTTTATGGGAAGCTAGAAAAATGAGCTTTTGATCAGCCCTCCATAGGGCTATATCCAGCTGATATGAAAATGGATCTGTAGTGAGGCGGCCTGGCTCCCGACGGCCCCTGAGAGGGAGGAACCGGAACAGCCACCTCAGTGGGCGGAGCCACTGCCACCTGTTCCCGCCCCCCGGAAGTCAAGGGGCGGGACAGGAAGTATAAAAGCCCGGCCTCAGCACTCAGTTGGAGCCCAGCAGCCGGAGAGGACAGACGCTCCTGATCGGGCTCCTGCTAGACCGAGCCTGCCCCGAGCCAGGTACCCGGACGTGGACGGACCAAGCCTCCCTCGAGCCAGGTATCCTGACGCGGACTGACCGAGCCTCCCTCGAGCCAGGTATCCTGACGCGGACCAACCGAGCCTCCCTCGAGCCAGGTACCCCGAGGTGGACTGGCCGAGCCTGCCCCGAGTGCAGTACCCCGAGGAGCGGCCCAAGCGGCCCCCTGACCCGAGTCCGGAGGAGCAGCCCGACCTAGACCTCCTTCACCACGCCGAGGAACCCATGGTGTGGGACCCCGCTGCCGAGCCCAGCGACGAGCAGGTACCTGAGGAGGGGGAGATGGAGTGTAGCCCGGGGGTAGCCGAACCCTGTCCGGCTGAGGGCACTGACGTGCCCATGTCAGTGTGTTGCGGCCAGGATCCCCACTGACTGCAGTGGATCCACGCCGCTGCTAGGGCCCCGGGCTGGGACACAGTGGAGTGGGTGGGCCTGTGTCCCCCCTGCCACCCCACTCACGGGTGGCAGACTCCCCCTCCAACCAGCGCTCAGGCAGAGAAGCCTGCACTTACCTGGGCTTTCTGAGACTATTGCTGCAGCTCAGCTCCTGCTACAAGGACCTGAGTCTTGAACTATTGTTTATTGCCCCGCCCTGACTAAGGGCCTGGGCCTCCTGAACTATAACTCAGCTCCTGCTACAAGGACCTGAGTCTTGAACTATTGTTTATTGCCCCGCCCTGACTAAGGGCCTGGGGTTCCTGAACTATAGCTCAGCTCCTGCTACAAGGACCTGAGCCTTGAACTATTGGTTATTGCCCCGCCCTGACTAAGGGCCTGGGCTTCCTGACTTATTGCTGTGGTTCAGCTCCTGAGGCAAGGACCTGAGCCCCTGAGACTATTATTATTGCTCAGCACCTGAGGCAAGGACCTGAGCCCCTGAGACTATTATTATTGCTCAGCTCCTGATGCAAGGCCCTGAGCCCTGAACTGTTACTTTTGCTCAGCTCCTGCTGTAAGGAGCTGAGCCTAGAACTGCTGTGTTTGGTGCCCCGCCCTGATTGAGGGCCTGGGCTTAGCTTGTTAACTTTGTTACTGCTCAACCTGCAGGGGGATCTGAGCTCCCTGGACTCTTGTGTGTTGCCCTGCCCTGAGCTAGGGCTTGGGGCTTACTGACTTTGTAACTGCTCAGCTCCGGCTGCCAGGACCGGAGCTTAGAACTGGTTCGCTGCCCCGCCCTGAATAAGGGCCGTGGCTTCTTGACTTTATGGGTGCTCAGCCTGCGGAAAGGATCTGAGCCTAGACCTAGTGTCTGCTGTCCCGCCCTGACTGAGGGCTGGGACTCATTGCATTAATCGTGTGCCTTCTGTTCCGCCCCTGCTTGAGGGGCAGAACCCCAAGACCTTCAGAACCCGGAGACTGATTGGGGCCGTGTAGTGAGGCGGCCTGGCTCCCGACGGCCCCTGAGAGGGCACGGCCCCAACCTCGGACTATTACAGGATCCATGCAAGGTAAAAGCAGTCCTTGAGTGGGTGGCACTGCAGAACATTCATGAACTACATTTCCAGAGGTTCACAAACTTCTATGAGTGGTCCAAAGTTCTTGGAATGGATTGCTCCTCTCACTGAGCTGCTCTGCAAAAACACCAGGTCCCTGTGGTCTCCCGAAGCCCAGCAGCCTTCAAGCAATTAAAACTTGTATTTACCACCAGTCCCATATTGGTCCATCCTGATGCCTTGCCCACCTTCATCATTGAAGCGGACGTGTCCAACTTAGCTACTGGAGAAGTGTTATCCCAAATGCCCAGTGCTCAACAGCTGTGCACTCTCTATTCCAGGAAACTCTCACACACACACACCCCCCCCGGAACAAAATTACAAAAGTTTGGACAAAGAACTCCCAGCAATTAAAACCATGTTTGAAGAGTGGCACCACTAATTAGAAGGGGCCTGATTCCCTGTCCAAGTGTGAATATCTGCATAGGGCCAAGACCTTCAACCACTGATAACTTCAGTGAGCCTTATTCTTTTCACACTTTGATTTTGTATTTCTTATCCTCTAGGAATCAAAAATAGCTAAAGTCAACACTTTTTTGTGGCAAATATTACGCTGACCTAAAGGACCTGAACCCAAAAACCTCCTGCCCCCTCAAGAATCAACTTTTTGGGTGTGGCTCCTCACAAGATCTGCTCACCTTCATGCAATAAGTCTTGGCCCATGGGATGCCTCCAGTCAAGCAAGGAACCCCAGGATGTCTGAGACAGGGTAACCTACATAAAAAGGCATAAGTTTGTTCCTCCCAGGCCTTCAGGGACTACAGCCCTACAAATATGTCCTGACTCCCTCTCCCCCCTCCCCGACAGGACATTTTGGCCACTTAAAAACTCACTGCATCATCTCTCATGTGGGCCACAGTGCAGGCCTATGTGGCTTCTTGCAGTGTAAGCAGTTGCTCCAAGACATTGCTCAATTAAACCCCTTGGATTCCTGCACCACATCGAGACTTCACCTGGCCCCTGGACAGTCACTATCTTAGATTTTTGTAGTAGAACTACCCAAGTCCAATGGGTTCACAACCATTCTGACAGTGGTGAACCACCTCATAAAGATGGCACATTCCATCCCATGCACTGGCCTACCCTCCTATCAGGAAACTGCTCAGCTCTGGGTGGGCAAAGTTGTCCATCTCCATGGCCTCCCAGAGTGTATCATCTCTGACCATAGTGCACAGTTTATCTCCCACTTCTGGGGAGACGCTGACTGGATTTGGGGCATGTGCTCCTGCCTCTCCTCCACCTACCACTCTCAGACAAACAGGCAAGCAGAGGGAACCAACCAGATCCTGGAGCAGTGTCTTCGATGCTGCATAAACTTCCACCAGAACAATTGGTCTTGGCTGCTACCTCAGGCAGAGTTTATGTACAATAAGGCAGATCAGGTGTCTATGGGGCAAAGCCCACCTTTTCTTTTTCTTTTCTTTTTTTCCAAACTATGGCTTCCACTCTTGGTTCTGCCCAGAGCTACCTGCAAGTTCCCACAACCCAGCAGCCCTGGACTGAATACAGTACATATGTCAAACCCAAGATGACTTCAAAGTTCACCTGGAGGATGCCAAGAAGAGCTACAAAACAATATGTGGACAGTCAATGACAGGAAGGGCCCACTCTTTCAGTAGGCCAGAAGGTATGGCTCTTGCCTAAAAACCTACACAGGAACAGGCCATCTAGTAAATTGTACTACCAGTTCCTTGGTCCCTACAGAATTTGCCAGAAAATTAACCCAGTCACCTTTGAACTCAACTTGCCCCGTTCTCTCAGAATATATCCAGTTTTCCATATATCACTCCTGAAGCCCCACATTGAGGACCCATTCCCTCACTGTTCCCAACTAACCCTCCACCAGCATGTGTTCAAAACCATGATGAGTATATCATCCATGAGATCCTTGATGCCAGAATCAGACAGAATAGACTATGGTATCTTGTGGATCCACCCCAGAAAACCTGGCCTGCTGCTGCCCAGAGGGTACACTAGGGCAGCGATTCTCAACCAGGGGTATAAGTACCCCTGGGGGTATGCAGAGGTCTTCCAGGGGGTACATCAACTCATCTAGATATTTGCCTCATTTTACAACAGGCTACATAAAAATCACTAGTGAAGTCAGCACAAATTAAAATTTCATCCAGACAATGACTTGTTTATACTGCTCCATTTACTGTACACTGAAATGTAAGTACAATATTTATATTCCAATTGATTTATTTTATAATTATATGATAAAATGAAAAAGTAAGCCATTTGTCAGTAGTAGTGTGCTGTGACACTTGTATTCTTATGTCTGATTATGTAAGCAAGTAGTTTCTAAGTGAAGTGAAACTTGAGGTATGCAAGACAAATCAGACTTCTGAAAGGGGTACAGTGGTCTGGAAAGGTTGAGAGCCACTTCACTGGGGGAAGAGGTGATGTGAGGGATGGTGGGCCTCAAAACCAGGCGTGTAGGTCAACAGGTAGTGCTCAGACCATAGCTGCCATCGAGTAGCTCACCTGAATGACTGGAGAAGGGGGCCAGTGAAACTTTCGCTCACTAAGGGCCCCAGATACAAAGCTCCTGATCTGGGGGCCCCAGTGATTGGCTGGGAAGCTCTATTTAAGCCAGAAAGAGGCACAGGAAGTTGTCTGCAACTAGAAGAATCCTCGGCTGACTGCTACTCTGGGTCCTGCCCACTTGCCTGAGCCCTGCTTTCCTGGCTTTTCTAGCATCCCATCTATTCCTGGTTCCTGACCTCCTTATTCCAAATGCTCATCTGTTGCCAGTTCCTGCTTTCCTGACTTGTTCCCAGTTCCTGTTTCTACACCCTACCCCTGATCCTGGCTCTAGCCCTGACCTTTGGCATGGCACCTGATTCTGATCCCAGCTCTGACTCTGGCTCTGGTTCCAAGCTCTTGAGTATAACCATTAAGCCAGCCCCATCCCTGTTCATAGTTATGGACCAAGACCATCCTGATAGGCACTGTAGAAACATGGGGGGTAGGGGGGTGATAGTCCCTTACGAAGAGTTTAAGATCAAATAAGAATCAGGAGAAAAAGTCAAAATCTCAAAGATTTTCATGAACTAACTGGGACGTTGACCCCATAATGCTTTATAGAAATATGCTTATGAGTGTAAATATGACATAACTGGAATATGTTTTTGCTAGATATGCCATGTAATATATCTTTGCAAAGCTTATGTTCTACTGAATGTATTCATCCTATTTGTATGCATGTATCATTTTTATATCTGAAGTTATGTGCATTGGCTCTATGCTTGTATTTAAAGAGTTTGCTGTAGGAAGCACGTAAGACAGATGTGGTCAACATAGTATGAAAGAACAGGAGTACTTGTGGCACCTTAGAGACTAACAAATGTATTTGAGCATAGTGTGAAGGGTTATTCAAGTAATTGGGAGTACTTATCTAACAATAGGCTTTGGGAGATGCCAATCCACATCTAAGCTTGGTTGGGAACGTTCAAACTAACATGTATACAATGGTGTTGGCCTGCAAAAAGCTGAATCATTCATAGACATGTGACTTGCCCGGGTGACTGCAAAACACCATCTTGTTGAGGGGATTTTACACAGGAGAAGAGAGGGGTTTCTACCCACAAGAGAGAGACTATATAAGCCCCTGGAAACCCCTCCATTTTGTCTTCAGCTGGCTTAGAAGATAGCCTCTCTACCCCAAAGATATGCCTGAAATAAACTGGAACAAAGGACAGTAACTACAGGAGTGTGAGGGATTGCTGTACCCAGACTAGGAGGAAGTCTAGTTTGTAAAAGAAGCCTATTAGAACATCTCTGAGGGTGAGATTTATCTGCATTTAGTTTCTTACTGTATTAGGCTTAGACTTGTGTGTTTTATTTTATTTTGCTTGGTAACTTACTTCGTTCTGTCTGTTATTACTTGTAACCACTTAAATCTTACTTTTTATATTTAATAAAATCACTTTTTACTTATAATTAACCCAGAGAAAGTAATTAATTCCTGGGGGAGCTAACAGGTGTGTATATTTCTCTATCAGTGTTATAGAGGGTGAACAATTTATGAGTTTACCTGGTATAAGCTTTATACAAGTAAAATGGATTTACTTGGGGTTTGGATCCCATTGGGAACTGGGTATCTGGGTGTTGGAGTCAGGAGTACTTCTTAAGCTGTTTTCATTAAGCCTGCAGCTTTTGGGGGATGTGGTTCAGACCTGGGCCTGTGTTTGTAGCAGACTAGTGTGTCTGGGTCTACAAGGCAAGGTACTGAAGTCCCAAACTGCCAGGGAAAACGGGCTCAGAGGTAGTCCCGGCATATCAGGTGGCAGTCCCAAGGGGGTCTCTGTGACCCAACCCATCTCACTAACAATTCCAAATATTTTTCAGTTTGCATCAAACAGAATGTTTTGTTTAAACATTTTCTAAATATTTCATTTAAATGTCCACCTTTTTAATTTAAATTGTTTACTATACTTAGCTTAAATTTCAAAATGAAATATAATTTAGAATAAAACGAACCGATTTTTTTGCTGCACAATTTGGAAACATTTTAAAAAAATGAAATGAGAAATTTGCCAAAACCAACCCTTTCCACTGAAGATTTTCAGTTTCAATTAATTGGTGATGCCTGACCAAAAAGAGAGGTTTGTTGAAAAATTCCCAACCATCTCTATTTGTATTGCCTAGCTTTTATAAAGCACTTTCTATCAATAGATCTCAAAGCACCAGACAAAGGAGATTAATATCATTATGCCCATTATACAGATGGGGAAACTGAGCCAAAGAGCAGGAAGTGATTTGCCCAACAGCCCGGGGAACTAGGACAAGAACCCAGATCGTGAGAGTCCTAGTCCAGTTCTCTATCCACTAGACCATGGGTAGGCAACCTATGGCATGAGTCCTGAAGGTAGCACACAAGTTGATTTTCAGTAGCACTCACAGTGCCCGGGTCCTGGCCACTGGTCTGGGGGGCTCTGCATTTTAATTTAATTTTAAATGAAGCTTCTTAAACATTTTTAAAACCTTATTTACTTTACATACAACAATAGTTTAGTTATATATTATCGACTTATAGAAAGAGACCTTCTAAAAACATTAATATGTATTACTGGCAGGCAAAACCTTAAATTAGAGTGATTAAATGAAGACTCGGTACACCACTTCTGAAAGGTTGCTGACCCCTGCACTAGACCCTTCCCTTATGGCCTAATTTATACCCCTGCACATCCTCAGTAATTCCCTTGGCTTCAGTTTGAGTATACTTTGAGTATATACAGTTGTAACTGAAAGCAGAATATGTTCTAATATGTACAAGGGGCTTTTCCTACTCTGTTGAAATCAATGGGAGCTTTATCATGGACTTCAGTGGGTGTGGGATCAGTTATCAAATTTCCTACCACTATCTCACAAAAAGTCAGCTTTTCCTGTAGTTACAAATATTTATAATTTTGTAAGCATCACCAACAAATTCTTTCACCTTAGAAAATGTCCCAGTTTATGAGTAATATACATGTAAGTATTTTAGTTTTACAAATACTTATTTTAAAATGTTAGAGACAAAGGTGAAGAACTTTGACTTCATCATTTTTTGGTTTGGTTGAATACTACAACACAGCTATTTTTTCTGGAGAAGAAGACAGTAGCTATTATTATTACTGGAAAGCCCTCAAGATGGAGTACCGAGTATCTGCATCTTCCACTGATGACCACTGTACTTGTAGGTGTTCATAGGATTTAGTCTATTATTTAGCACCATATATTTACCACCTGTCTTTGTGGATTCCAAGCCATTTGTGCCTCTTGATTTGGCTCAGAAGATCCAGTTACAATGGAGATTCTCACATTTTATGTCGGTTTACAATTGATGTTACATGTGGGTTTCAGTAATTAAGAGAAGATGATGCACATATAATTAATATCACTTAGTTGTTGTTGCATCTCCAGCTCTTCTGTTTCACCTATTTATGCCACTGGGGATGGACTGTTTTTTGAGAAGCTCATTGCTTTTAGAAGTGCTTTTCTCATGGGGGCATTTAAGATATTCAGAACAGCTTTCTCTGTTGAAGAAATTTAACAGCAATGAATAGAACAGCTTCATTAATCATATTTTTACAGTTAAATATGATAGAGGCTGCCAATACTTTATTAATTATTATTATTATTTTATTTTAAATAGCTGCACTCTAGGATATATTAACCAGTAATTGGGAATGTCTGGGGGAGGAGGGGAAGACTTGAGTTATATAGATGAGGAGGGTGGAATGATTATCTTCACAGCATCCTTCACAAAATATTTCATATCAGGAAGCTTTCCACAGCTGTAGTTTTCAGTCTTTATTAGATCTATTATGCAAACACAGAAGTCTTCTGAGTCAGCAAAAACACAGCAAGTTGGTATGTTGTGTTCATGCAGCCATGTAAATTACTCACCTTAATCACCAAAGAGTTGATTGAAGTGGAGGTTGATTGGTTAATTTGTTCTCAACCTTGAAGAACTCATGAAAATTGATTGTTATAGTAGTCATTTTAAAACATGTATGTCACTCTTTCTTATGGTTTAACTACATCCCAAAGACACATAAGAACTCTTGGGTCATTATTAAAAATGGTCTAAATTTGACAGATTCCTTCCAGTAGCGGTACCTATAAGTCATGTGCAATGTCTTCCATTCCACAGCTGGATTACAAACAGGAACAGTTCCCGAACAAATCATTGCTGTCATGGAGAGGGTGGAGACCTCTGCAAATAAGGGAAATACCTGTATTATTTTTTATAAATAGCATCTGCACCTCAATTTACCTGTGTGATATTATCCTGGGTGGTTGCATAGCGTTAAATCAAAGGAGGCTGTTAAGGAGAATCAACAGGAAATAACAGGCAAAGTTAAGGTACAGCTCTGAGAATACCAAGGGTCCTAGGGGAAACAATGAAGAAGCTATTAATTGGGGAATGCCCCTTGCTTGGCTTCAACTAGGCTCACAAGTTTACTTTCCCCAGACCTAAGCCTAGGGGATAATAAAACCTTAAAGATGCTGGCCTAGGGAAGAAAAGGCCGGAGAGTCCACGAGCACAGACAGAGAGAGAGAACATGCTGCAGAATGGCAGTCTGCTTCTCCCATTCCAGTGATGGAGGGAGCTGGGTTGAAGAGAACTTACTAAAGCTTTCAAGGCAATATTTTTTGTTTGTTTTATCCTGTTACTCTACATGCTACATACCTTTGGGTGAATTAATAATGCTTTGTTTAGAAGAAGCTGTTTTTGAGTCATTTTATCAGCCACTGCCACAGGTTCCCAGAGGAAAAAGCCTAACCCAGTTGGGCCTGTCAGGTTGACACCATCGGTAAGCAGGGAGGGAAACAGTCTCCTATGTATTTGTGCAAATACATAGGGAAGTGCATCTGCTAAGTGCCATTTATATAGGTCACCATTTTCTGTCACCACTACCACCAGTCACAGCAGTCATTATTCTACAGTAGCTACAAAGTATAAGGTGCTGGGTTCTGTCCTCACTGATGACTCTGGTGTCCATGTGTATCATAGTGATTGATGTCTGCCTGTGAAATGAGCTCTAGAGCTGCAGAGTTTTTCTCCCTAACAACCATGTCACAAAATTTGCACAGCAAGGTATCTGAGTGTCTTACTTCTTGTGCTCACCCCTATTTGATAGCAAATTTGTGTGTCATGCAGGATGGTTTTCCCCTGTCAAGAATATATTAAATATACAAGAACCAAGAAAATAAATTGACCATTGCATGCAAACCTTTGATAGCTTCCGCTGGTCCTGGGCAGAAGGTTACATCTTCCAAGAGCTGCAGATGAACAATAAAGTGCCTGCCAATAAATTCTCTTTTTGTATTCAAAATCCCTTCTAAAGGTCAAAATCAAATTGACTAACTCATGAGGAGGGGCTATCTGATACCTGCAGCTAGAAGGAAGCACAATGGCATATTTTGATTCTGAATAGGTAGCAGTTTCACTATAGTATATACAGCATTTTTCAGCTGGGTGCTGCACTACCAGTTTGATTAGAGGCTTTTTGTGCTTATAAATGACAGTGAATTGATGCAGATCAAATGTTAGCAATAAAGGCAGATGACCTCCTCTACTGACTAGGAGGAATTCAAACTAGTGCCCTACAAAGGAAAGGATTTGTATGCTATTAACAGCCTTTTCCCCAGGTCTGGAAAAAAAATACAAAAATTACAGATTTCTACCCAACTTCTGTGGAGAATTTTTTTTAAATTACCTATTTTTACAGATGGTTCTTTTTGTTCAATAGAAAACACTCTAAAAGATCCAGGCTCTGCGTTATAGTCTGTTTATCACCACCCTTTTTGGGCCCTGAAAAGGAGAGAATAGCCACAGTATAGTGTATGTCAGACACACACACACCCCACCACTGTACTTTGGGGGCTGGGAGCAGTGCTTGTGTGAAACCCTTAAACCAATTTCACACCAGCCAGGGAGACTTCCCTGCAGAAGCGATATTCTCAGGGGGCTCTTTATGTCCATGTTAAGGGCCATATGTTACCAAAGTGGCTCAGAGCAGCTTTAGCATAATTGAGAACCAGGTCCCTTGTCTCTTCCATGGAATAGCAAATCAGCTAAAACTACAGGGAAGAGCTCTTTGTCAGATAACACCTAGTTAGCAGCATGCTGCCATGCTCCTTCTGCTACATACAGCAGCAGCTTCACCAGCCAACAATTGTTGTGGAGCGACTAGTTCATTAGAAACTTTTACTACAGATGGTGAATTGGTGCAGACCAAATGTTAGCAGGAGCCAAACCTTCTCTGTTCCTGTTCTAAAAGCAGGGGAAGGCCAAACTCTTCCTCATGGGCCTGTATTTACTTTACTCTGACACGTAATCTCCTGAAAAGGGATGGAAAATATTATTATTAATTATGTTTGTTATAGTGGTGCCTAAGGGTCAAGCAAGTATGGGGCCCCAGTGTGCTAGGCCCTGTACAAACACAGAGTAGCTGACAGACTGCCCTTATGAGCTTACAGTTTCCATAGACCAGACAGACCCAGTTTGGGGGAAGGGGTATAAACACACAAGCAGAGCGAACAATGCGATGGCATCAAATTTAATGGTAGTTCCATTATTTATTTTTTTGAGTGGTGTGATGAGGTGAATACCTCACCGGCGCAGAAAGAGTTAACATGACCCCGAAAGGCCAGTTGTGCTACCTGGTGGCATGAGGAGAGGAGAAAACCAGGTTTAGCGATAAAGACCAGCTAGGGAAGGGCTGAATGGCAGGAAGTTTAGAGCAAAAGAGGACTGCAGACAGACAAACACACGCACACACTTTCTCTCTCTCTCTCTCTGACTGCAGTCACTTCTAGGGTTAACGAGAAGGAAATCTGAGAGATCAAGCCCTGTATCCTCACCTGAGTAGGGGAGGCTGGAAAGTGGCCACTAGTGGTATAGAACAGCCAGCAGAGCAGGTTCTGTTGGGAAGTCCAGGCAAAAGGGCAGGAACTGGACTTACAGGGAAAGAGCCCTGGGAGGGAGGGAAGTAACATCAAGCCCATGGAGGGTGAAATTGTGTTTTTGTTTATAATTTTATGCTGGGATTTTGTTAGGGGATTCCAGGGGCGAGCCCTGTGAGTTCTGGCCCTGAAACAAGAGTGAAGCTAGAGAGGTTGCAGAAGAGAAGGTCTGAGACAGGCTGGGTAGGTAGAAGCCCAGAGAAACTGCAACAAGGAGTGGACTAGAGCAGACCATAGCTGCTGGTTATGAGGTCCCTAGGCTGGAACCTGGTGTAGTGGGAGGGGACTGGGTTCCCCTACCAGCCCCTGGAGAAGGTGGCGTGAAGCCTTGGGGAAGGGGAAACGGACCAGCCGAGAGCTTTGAGAGACGGGGTGTGAGGACCACAGGGCTCAGACTTGGGGCTGAAGACCTCTTGGTGAGGTTAATTTGTTGAATTCCATTACCCCAGAAGGCGGGGGCTGAATTACCAGGATGAGTGACTGCCACTGTGCTGGAGCAACTGGTAGGGAGAGGGGCCCAGCCAGAAGGAGGTACTCTAACGGTGAGTGAATACCTGCACAGTTGGATTTAATTAGTAGGGGATCAGCTAAATGGAAGGAAAGGGAAGAGGGGCAAGGGTGGATAGGGTAGGAGCAAAGAGGGAAACGGGGTCAGGTGTGGAGAGACAGTGAGGTGAAATTCCCTTATGATAACCATGCTTACCAGGATGCCATGTGCACAGTGTCCTGACTAATGTCACAAACTTTATTTGGCTATAAAAAAGAGGATGTATTGTTCTGTGCTCAGTCATATGCATGATGTTTGACAACATGAAACCGAGACCTGGAATGGTGGCTGCTTGTTACATTTAATCCTCATCTGTGTATTATGTCTAAGCAGATTTACTCTCCAGGTGGAGCATGGTCCTTTTTCAGTGGGACTGTTCAGGTGTGTAGAATTACACACATGCTTAAATGTCAGGGCCTTCGATGTGAGATTCAATTTTCCATGAGAATTCTCTTGTTATCTTCTCCTCTTCTCCTGATAGTGCCAGTCTACTTTCATTGAACTAAGTCAGTTAATTTGGATAAGTGGTTACTTAGCCAAACTGAAAAGGAAACCTTTTCAGATTCAGCTGCTGCTCTATGTTAAGTAACTGATCACCACTCACTAACACACACACCTACTACCCCTAGATACTTTCTTAGAAATGGGATGTTAAACATACTTTTAATTGATCCATCTTATGCTTAATTTGTTTGTACTTTGAGATCCCTTGAGCATGAAAGGTGCTTCATAAAACTAAATGTTCTTCTCTTAGGTTATTTCTTTATATAGTAATTTCACTTAATAAACACAATGTTCTTGCATAATTACTAATTACATGTTTCTACTAACTGGAGATTACAGAGCTGTTCTGCAGATTGGGTGTAAAAATAATTACTGTGTAAATCCTGTATGCTAAAGAATTAAGAAAAAAGGTGTTATTTGCTTTGAGCCAAACCCTGATGCCTAAGAAAGAGCTGGTGAAATAGAGTGGGATTCTGCTGCGGAGGGGGACAGGTTGCAGGGAGCTGTGTTCTGTGAGGACACTCTGCTCCACCAAATTCAGGTGTGGTGTGGGGTGAGGTGGGGGAACAATGCTAGAGGAGAAAGTGAGCTACTGGACCCCTACCTGCAGGAAGCTCTGGGTTTGCTGTTATACATAGGGAGCAGCTTCATGCTTCTCTGCACCCTGGGGTGGGAAAGATGGCATTCTTCTTCTGGCCCCTTGAGACCTGCCCATCCCATTTACTTGTCCATGTGCTGGAAAGAGAACTTGTCCTTTGCAATTACATAGTGCAGAATCAATTGGTTCCCTGTTACAAGCATATTCCAATAATCAGGTCTCTGCTGAACGACAAGCAAAAATCACTGCAGCATTTGGTTGTGTGGGCATGTGAAACAGCTGCATGCTGATTGTATGTGAATATTCATCAGTGGGCATAGCTCTTCTGAGCATTGCTTTAAAAGGGGATAGGAGTTAAATTATTAATAGCTATCAACTGCAAAAGAAAATTCTCAAACCCCCTGTATGTGTAATTTAAATAGAGGCTGAAACACTGAAATGAACCACTGACTTAAATTATCTCCTTGTACCTCCTTCCCTCCCACATGCAATCACAATGTGTTGAATTAAGGCCAAAGCAGTGGTCCAAATTTTCTTTTGCACATTACTGAACTTTTTTTTTATTAAGTGGTATTTCACTTATTTTTTGAATTCCCATAATATTTATTTTTTAAAAGTTCCAAGATAAAAATTAAAATAAAATCATATCCCATGAGCAATTGTCTGCTGCTCTGAAAATATTTCATGGCACTTACAGAAGTCCAGGTTTTGGGTGTGGTGGAAGGTACCAATAATAAAGGTAGCGTTGTCGAGCTCTTAGAGCTAGGGGTGGTTATACATAAGGACGGCCGGGGTCAGTTCCTGACTTGGTTAAGGATTTGCTGTGTGACTCTGAGTAAGTCACTCAGCCTGTCTCTAATACATTATGATACTCCTCAGGTAGGCCGGTGAGTAACCTGCAAGTCCTTATTTAATAATGTTTGTGCCATGCTTTGAGATCATGCTCAGGAAGGATAGACGGGGGAAAGGGAGGAGGTGTTGCCTTATATATTAAAAATGTACACACTTGGACTGAGGTGGAGATGGACACAGGAGATGGAAGTGTTGAGAGTCTTTGGGTTAGGCTAAAAGGAGTAAAAAACAAGGGTGATGACATGCTAGGAGTCTACTACAGGCCACCTAACCAGGTGGAAAAGGTGGATGAGGCTTTTTTTAAACAACTAACATAATTATCCAAAGCCCAAGATTTGGTGGTGATGGGGGACTTCAACTATCCAGATATATGTTGGGAAAATAACACCGTGGGGCACAGACTATCCAATAAATTCTTGGACTGCACTGCAGACAACTTTTTATTGCAGAAGGTTGAAAAAGCTACTAGGGGGGAAGCTGCTCTTGACTTGATTTTAACAAATAGGGAGGAACTCACTGAGAATTTGAAAGTAGAAGGCAGCTTGGGTGAAAGTGATCATGAAATCATAGAGTTTGCAATTCTAAGGAAGGGTAGAAGGGAGTACAGCAAAATAGAGACAATGGATTTCAGGAAGGCGGATTTTGGTAAGCTCAGAGAGCTGATAGGTAAGATCCCATGGGAATCAAGACTGAGGGGAAAAACAACTGAGGAGAGTTGGCAGTTTTTCAAAGGGACACTATTAAGGGCCCAAAAGCAAGCTATTCCACTGGGTAGGAAAGATAGAAATTGTGGCAAAAGACTACCTTGTCTTAACCACAAGATCTTGCATGATCTAAAAAATAAAAAGGAGTCATATAAAAAATGGAAACTAGGACAGATTACAAAAGATGAATATAGGCAAACAACACAGGAATGCAGGGGCAAGATTAGAAAGGCAAAGGCACAAAATGAGCTCAAACTAGCTATGGGAATAAAGGGAAACAAGAAGACTTTTTATCAATACATCAGAAGCAAGAGGAAGACCAAGGACAGGGTAGGCCCACTGCTCAGTGAGGAGGGAGAAACAGTAACAAGAAACTTGGAAATGGCAGAGATGCTTAATGACTTCTTTGTTTCGTTCTTCACCGAGAAGTCTGAAGGAATACCTAACATAGTGAATGCTAATGGGAAGGGAGTAGGTTTAGAAGATAAAATAAAAAAAGAACAAGTTAAAAATCACTTAGAAAAGTTAGATGCCTGCAAGTCATCAGGGTCTGATGAAATGCATCCTAGAATACTCAAGGAGCTAATAGAGGAGGTATCTGAGCCTCTAGCTATTATCTTTGGAAAATCACAGGAGACAGGAGAGATTCCAGAAGAACGGAAAAGGGCAAATATAGTGCCCATCTATAAAAAGGGAAATAAAAACAACCCAGGAAACTACAGACCAGTTAGTTTAACTTCTGTGCCAGGGAAGATAATGGAGCAAGTAATTAAGGAAATCATCTGCAAACACTTGGAAGGTAGTAAGGTGATAGGGAATAGCCAGCATGGATTTGTAAAGAACCAATCATGTCAAACCAATCTGATAGCTTTCTTTGATAGGATAACGAGTCTTGTGGATAAGGGAGAAGTGGTGGATGTGGTATACTTAGACTTTAGTAAAGCATTTGATACGGTCTTGCATGATATTCTCATCGATAAACTAGGCAAATACAATTTAGATGGGGCTACTATAAGGTGGGTGCATAACTGGCTGAATAACCGTACTCAGAGAGTAGTTATTAATGGTTCCCAATCCTGCTGGAAAGGTATAACAAGTGAGGTTCCGCAGGGGTCTGTTTTGGGACTGGCTCTGTTCAATATCTTCATCAACGACTTAGATATTGGCATAGAAAGTACGCTTATTACGTTTGCAGATTGTCATATTCTTGGGGGCAGCTGGTTTAGGAAGAAATCACTTGAGGCCAGAGAGCAGACAGCTAACAAAACTACCATTTTATTTACAGAGACAGAGCTCACCCAACCTGCCGAAACCGGCTGGGCTATCCCCTAATAATCTAACTCAGTTGCCATAGGAACAAAAACCATGACAACCAAATACACCACACAGATGATACCAAACTGGGAAGGATTGCAACTGCTTTGGAGGACAGGGTCATAATTCAAAATGATCTGGACAAATTGGAGAAATGGTCTGAGGTAAACAGGATGAAGTTTAACAAAGACAAATGCAAAGTGCTCCACTTAGGAAGGAACAATCAGTTTCACACATACAGAATGGGAAGAGATTGTCTAGGAATTGGCAGAATTATAGTGGACCACAAGCTAAATATGCATCAACAGTGTGATGCTGTTGCAAAAAAAGCAAACGTGATTCTGGGGTGCATTAACAGGCGTGTTGTGAGCAAGACATGAGAAGTCATTCTTCCACTCTACTCTGCACTGGTTAGGCCTCAACTGGAGTATTGTGTCCAGTTCTGGAAGAAAGATGTGGAGAAATTGGAGAGGGTCCAGAGAAGAGCAACAAGAATGATTAATGGTCTTGAGAACATGACCTATGAAGGAAGCCTGAAAGAATTGGGTTTGTTTAGTTTGGAAAAGAGAAGACTGAGAGGGGACATGATAGCAGTTTTCAGGTATCTAAAAGGGTGTCATCAGGAGGAGGGAGAAAACTTGTTCACTTTAGCCTCTAAGGATAGAACAAGAAGCAAAGGGCTTAAACTGCAGCAAGGGAGGCTTAGGTTGGACATTAGGAAAAAGTTCCTAACTGTCAGGGTGGTTAAACACTGGAATAAATTGCCTAGGGAGGTTGTGGAATCTCCATCTCTGGAGATGTTTAAGAGTAGGTTAGATAAATGTCTATCAGGGGTGGTCTAGACAGTATTTGATCCTGCCATGAGGGCAGGGGACTGGACTCGATGACCTCTCGAGGTCCCTTCCAGTCCTAGAATCTATGAATCTATGAATCTCCAAAGGAAAGGAACTCAGGCCAAAGTGTTAATAATATACTACTTTATCAAATGCCCAAATATAATTATTAGGGGGCTTGAGTTAAAACCCTGGATCTGAATATGCCCAGACTTTAGGGATTTGAGATCCAGACCATGAAGCTTGCTGTGGTGAACGATTCCTAATACCTACTGAGCCTAGTTACTATGAAGATACCCTTGCAGAATTTTCTTTCCAGTTGTTCCATGGGGGACAGCATTTTCCTTCCTGTTGAAGTGGCCATTGGGCCATCCCGGAGACCCCACAGATCCTGTATGATTTCTACAAGGACAGGGCCATCCAAGGGAAGGCCCATACCTGCATGCAGGCTCTAGCTGTCCAATGGCTGCACCAATATACCAGTAAAAAAGCGCCAAACAACCTGTAGCTTCCCCTCCAAAGCTACCTTTATGGAGGGCTACCAGCTGTGGAATGGGGCTGTGGAAAGGTAATACAGTCTGACACTGTTAGCCTTTCTGGGTAATCTCCACAGGGCTGGCTGGGGACGGGGGTATGTATGTTCACCTCAACCAGCCTATCCCTTCTGTGACCCACCTCCTTCCTGCTTTTCTCCCCTTCATAAGGTCCAGGAAAAAAGTGAGAATGCTGCTGCAGAGACTGTTGGCCCTCTCTTACCATATAGGAGGGAGAAGTCCACAGGCAGGTCTTGACTGCACATTCAGGCCCTGTTTTTATATCACATTATAGCATCACATTATTAGCAAATTGATTGAATACAATGATCGTTAACACTCCCTCAGCTGTTCACCTGAAAGTCCCTAGTACTTCTCTTGAAGACACATGCCATAAGGTAGCCAATACTAAATGTTAGGAACAATTGGACTTTTTTAACGAACAATAGTTTCTGAATCAAATAAACACATAAGAATGGATTATCCCCGGGAGATACTCTAAAAAGTAGAGCTGGTTGAACATTTTCAAAAACAACATTTTTCTGTCAGAAAATGTTTTAGACATTGAAGTATTTCATGGAAATGTTAATTTTGATAAAATATAGTTTTAAAAAAATCAGAATGTAGTATTCTGATAAGGTCAAAAGATTCCACTTTCATGTTTTCAGAATTTCAAAATGACTGTATTTCAATTTTTTTAGTTTATATAAGGTAAACTTAAGGTCAAAATGAGAACACAGTGTATTTTTGTTACGAAACATTTTGCTTCACCTGAAACAATTTATTTGCAGAGTTTTGTTTTTCATGAAGTTTCACAATTTTCTGTTCTGCTCTGGAACAGAATTTTTTTTTTAATCACAGAACTTCCTGTGAAATGGAAAATCTGGTTCCTGCACAGCTCTACTAGAGTTTTGGGTTAGATACCTCCGACCAAGAAGCCCAACATAAGGAGGGAAACTGGGGAAGGCAAACCCTATAGTATGGGTTATGGACAGTATCATTGGTCCAAATGGATAGGGAAGAATGGTGAATTCTTTCTAGGCATGTCGAACTCATACCTCCATGTTATACATGAGCTGGAGCACTGCCAGTATTTGCAAACTAACTCCACAGGTTTCTCTTCACAAAGTCTATGAGAATTGAGACTTTTGAGGCTTGGTGAGCTCTCACTTTAAATGACACAGTTTCCTCAGAAAAGGCAAGCTAATCTCTTCAGTGATTTAAAAAAAATTCTTGGACTAAGAGATTACGTAAAAAAGTCAGCCTCCAACAAATATTTATGGCAGAATTATAAACCTATGTAGAATGGTGTTTATAACTCTTAAAGCCACACTTAAACTGAGTGACACAGGCTTTAATTAATGAGTGGTTTGCTTTTATTTTCCATGTGTAGTAGAATATTAAACTGGAGTTTCTCATCACAAGAGATATATATGCTGAAATGAAACCACATATGACACAATAAAATGCTAAAACTAGTAAATTATGACTCATGCTACTGATTTTTAGAAATGTTTGAAATTATTATAAAATGCCCCAAGAACGGATGGCTCCAAAGGAGCTGTGATAGCAAGTGCGTTATAAATAAAATGAGAGTTAGGTTGCCTAGTATCCTGTCTTATAACAGGCTGATCCCCCCGTTAATTGGAAGTGGCCAAAAAGCATGACAATGTATGGGGTGTAAAGTTCCCTTTTTAAAACTTAAATCTGAAGGATTACAGCTGTTTTTACCTGGTGGAGCTTTACTTGCCAATCTTAAGTGCATTGCTGGTTTTTTAACCTCCCTCATCACATACATGCCTTGCCTTCCAAATTAAGGTCCTAATTTTTGAAAAACATACACATATGCTTAACTTAATGCACTGTGTGTAGTTTAACTAAAGTCAATAGGACTACTCACAATGTGTTTAAATTAAGTACATTCATAAATCTGTGCAGACCTGGGGTGTAAATAAATAGAATTTCACTAAGAATACTTCTTTTTTTTTTCCTGTCAAGCATTTTCAAATTCCACTATTAAGCTTTTTATTATTCATGTGCAAGATGAAGCCCCATTTGAGTAGCTCTCTGAACTAGTTAAGATTATAGCAAGGATATTTGATCAGGATTTGAGGGAGAGATCATTCAGATACTGCTGAGAGGATGGGTGATGCATGGTATCTGACATGAAGAATAACTCTAATAATAATCTGTTTACAATTGAATAGAATTCTTATCAAGGGGGCTTTTGGGGCCTTGACATGTCTGCAGAGTTGAACTAGAGTCATTTAAGGTCCATTTCTTCAGCCTTTGTTCATGACTTAGTTCCACTGGATTCAGTGAGCGTAATCATGTGAATAAGTTCCACTAAGTCAAGTGTAAGGGTTGTAGAATCATGTCTGTTGGTTGTTCTTAGTCTATTACAGTGTAATGGAGAGTCAATAGCAGCCTTTCCATTGGCTTCAATGGGTTTTAGATCAAGTCCTTTAATCTGATATAATTTCCTTTTAAGGCCAGAGAAAAATTGTACCGTTCTCACCTGAGTTACCAAATGC
Source organism: Mauremys mutica (assembly GCF_020497125.1). Taxonomy (NCBI): domain Eukaryota; kingdom Metazoa; phylum Chordata; order Testudines; family Geoemydidae; genus Mauremys; species Mauremys mutica. The sequence continues at coordinate 68,992,708 of NC_059078.1, forward strand.
ATATGGACTAAAAGGTCGTGCATGGTGTTGCTTATATAGGCTGAGCTGTACACCCAGCTGGGCCTCTCCCTCCTCCACTATGGCCAGAACTCTATTGATGTTGGTGTAAATCAGAAATCTGGAAAAGCCTGATTAATTTGGGTAGCAATAAGGTTCTGACCAGATTGAAAACATATCTGTTCTGGAATGGATCTAGCTAGGGATCTGGAAGGTCAGTGCAGTACAAATGGAGTAATCATGGGCCTCTTCTCTTTCTTTTGCTGAATCAGTGGGCTTGTTTACCCTGTGTTTCTTCAGCTGTCACCAAACTTAAGCTCCCATGCTAAAGGACATTGCAAAGTGAATTGAGTTTCTGAACAGTTTGCCAACGGTTTGGATGAACTTTTCTCCCTCTATGCAATTCTGTACAACACAATCCCCCTTTCTCTGTTCTGGTACTGCAAAGCATGGCCTTGTTAGCATCAAGTTCTTGTCTCCTATAGGCTACAGCTGTCCTGATTGTAAGTTAATGTCTACTTATAATACAGAAGTCAGTAATATATGCAGCCATGCTGACCTAACATGACCTAGTTGAAGTAAGAACAGTTTTTAATGGCCAATGGGACCTTCCAGGTTATGTTCCTTGCTACACTGATCTGTAAAAAAACCCCTCCTATCATGGTTTTTCATTGCCCTGCACCTGATTACATTTTGGTCTGCAAGAAGTGCCCCTTGGGGTAAGTAATATCAATTATACACCCCAGCCATACAATAAAAACTTGCTTCTCATGTAGCCATAACATTTTTCTTAATCGAGCCTTTGTAAAGGTCTCTGGCAAGATGAAAGAACGGTCTCACTGACTGCAATGCTGGGACAAAGCATGACATCTGGTGATGTAAAGATGACACTGAAAAATCAGGCTTATTGTCAAAGCACCTGAGTGTTTGTTCAGGTATACTGAGGGTACAGCTGCACTCAAAGGTGCTCTGTTTTGACACATGGGGACTTCTCAATGTATAGGGGCACACGTCCACCAATTAATTGTTTTGGAGGGGAAGATCAGTATGGCTTTTTAGTATGTTCTCTTATATCTCCGATATCTTTGTTTTCCCCAGACTTTTCCCCTGATATCATGGTTTTAAAACAGTAGTCCTAAGGTTCCCACCGTTCTTTATTTACAGATAGATTTATGTACCTATCCTTTTCTCTAGTGGGAAAAGTCAGTGATTTCACATAGTAGGGTTTTCAACTCTCAGAATCTGGCTAGGATTCTGAACCCTTTCACTGAATGAGGTGTCTTCAGGAAAACAGACAGAGCTGGTCCAAAAACATGGGGAAGGGAATAAGTATGAAAATGTTTCATTAAAAATGTCAATGAAATTTGAAACACTGTCTTTAGCTCTGAAAACACAGCCTTGCTCCCCTGAAGTCAGTGGAGTAGAATGATTTACAGCAGCTGAAAATCTGGCCCATTATCTTTTGAAATTTTAAAAAAATCTTTTCCAGTGTATTATTGATGGTCACTTTTCAAACTTAATATCACTTAAATATAAAAATATGCTACTGCAACATTAAGGTTGTACCATTTAAATGAACAAACTGGGAAAAGGAAAAGGGAGAGTTACTTCAGTAATGTTACTGCAGCCTCACTGAACATTAGGTATATTACATACTGTATATTTTACAACTTAAGAGCATATGATACTACAAATTTAGCCAGAAAACAGGAATAGTAAACATTACCTGTGGCGCATCATGGCCAGGTTAACTTTGATGTTGGAGTTGTATCACATTTTTTTATTTTTTGGGGGGGGGAGAATGTTTTCTATTAAAAATTTATTTATAATACTTTTAAGGGTTAGTAAATAGTTAATAATTGAATTGTTTGAATCCAACAGCTCAAAATCTTGCTTATATACACGTCTTATCCATACCTTCTACTGGTGTGCTTTTAGCCATCTGTTACACATACTGTTCATGTCTGTAACGAAAAATCTCATAATCATATATGAACCCTTTAGAAAACATCTATAAATAGAACTGTATACAACGTATGAGTCTGAGTGTTAAACTCTGCACTATTAGTGTTCAATTAACACAGTTTTTGGCATTTAATTTCCTAGGTTTGGGGATTTTTAAAAAAAAAGGGGAAAAAAGATTGTGGAGGAATACAACACAGGAAAAGAAAACTATAAAGTGGAGTTATTCAGCTTGTACAGCAAATGTGTCATTTGTAAACTCTTTGCTATGTACTTATTCATTTTGAGACTTTTACAGACTTCCCCAGCATTGCTAGTAGCACTTCTAAACTCCTTGCTGTGAAGCTATTCAGCTAGCCCTGCTGAAAAACTTGTGGGTATTTTTTTTTACAAGGAGAAAGCTAATTCTCCTGTGCTCAAAACTCATCACAGGCATTTTTACTAAAGTTATAAAATAAGTAAAATTCATCAGTGGGCTGGAACCAAGTACAAAAAATTTGATCACATAGGCTTGATCAGTTGGAGAGGCAGCAGCATATGAACAGAGTTGTGTTGTGTGGGGTGGGGAGGAGGGGTGCTGATTCTCCTTGCACTGACCCTGAGGTAAATCAGGAGCCTTGCGAACAGGGGCTGCTAACAGGCAGTTTTGCAAGGGAGTTCTACATGTGAAGGAGGAGCAAATACAGCACCCTTGGGGTAAGTGGCTGTCTGTAGGGTATGTTTGTGTTTGGGGGTTACTTGCTGTGTGCTGAGCTTGTGTTTGTCTGTCTGGTGGTTGGTTGTTTGAAGGACTGTGTGCTGTGGCTGGCAGTTGGAAGCTGTGAGCTTCAAAGTAAGGTTTGAAAGCTAGAAGCCTCTGTTAATTGTTTGGGCCTTAGTCAGTTTGTGGGGCTATCAAGAAGGCCAGGGCATTATAAAGCAGTGCACAAGCGACCAGGAAGCTTTGCGAACAGGGAGTTTGGAAGGGGAGTGGGAAGGGGGCAAGGTTCACTTGCTGTTCTTTAAAACCTGTAAACTAAACTACATTTAAAATGTCTTGATTTAAACAAAACCCTTTCATTAACTAGGTAGCTGCAGGAGACAATGCAGGCAAAAGCCCAGCAGCAGAGTGGGGGCTATCCAGTTTATTGCGCTGAGTGCAGCATGTATGATTACCTGCCCTGTGGGCGGGTGGCGTATGTGTGCATTCGGTGCAAGGAGCATCTGGCCCTCAGAGACCGTGTACGGGCTTTGGAGGCCAGAGTGGCAGAACTGGAGGAGCTAAGGGAGGCAGAGAGGTATGCTGATGAGGCTTTCCGGGACACTGTAGAATTGTCCCACCTCCGGTCAGACAGCCCCTGCGCTGTTGAGGATGAAAGGCCCAGGGAAGCAGAGCAGTCAACGGGAACAGAGGGAAACCTTCCCATAGTTGGGACCCTCCTTCCAGATGGTGTCAGGGTATCCTCTCGCACTGAGGTTACCTCTCCGGGGGAGAGAACTCCAGTCACTAGGAAAAGGCAGGTGCTAGTCATGGGCGATTCGATCATTAGAAACATAGATAGCTGGGTTTGTGGTGACTGGGAGAACCGTATGGTGACTTGCCTGCCTGGTGCGAAGGTTGCGGATCTCTCGAGGCATCTGGATAGACCTATGTGTAGTGCTGGGGAGGAGCTGATGGTCGCGGTACATGTAGGTACCAATGACATAGGGAAGGGTAGGAGAAATGTCCTGGAGGACAAATTTAGGCTGCTAGGGAAGAGACTGAAATCCAGAACCTCTATGGTGGCATTCTTAGAAATGCTCCCAGTTCCACGCGCAGGGCCAGGTAGGCAGGCAGAGCTTTAGAGTCTCAATGTGTGCATGAGACGATGGTGTAGAGAGGAGTGGGTTAGGTTCATTAGGAACTGGGGAAACTTTGGGGATGGGGGGAGCCTATACAGGAGAGATGGGCTCCACCTAAACCAAAGTGGAACCAGACTGCTGACACTTAATATTAAAAAGGTTGCAGAGCAGTTTTTAAACTAGGAGATGGGGGAAAGTTGACTGCTGAAGAGGAGCACGTGGACCAGACAGAGACTTCTCTTAGAGGAGAGTCTATTGATAGAGATTCTCTAGATTATAGTCAGGAGCAGAGGAATGGGAGAGGATAATGTAAGGGCCAGATCAGATGAGAAACATTCACATAAAGAATCGGACACATCAGAAAAGGGCAGACAAATAAATAGTGACAAGTTTTTAAAGTGCTTGTACACAAATGCTAGAAGTCTAAATAATAAGATGGGTGAACTAGAGTGCCTTGTGATAGAGGAGGATATTGATATAATAGGCATCAGAGAAACCTGGTGGACTGAGGACAATCAATGGGACACAGTCATTCCGGGGTACAAAATATATCAGAAGGGCAGAACAGGTCATGCAGGGGGGGAGTGGCACTATATGTGAAAGAAAATGTAGAATCAAATGAAGTAAAAATCTTACGTGAATCCACATGCTCCATAGAATCTCTATGGATAGTAATTTCATGCTCTAATAAGAATATAACATTCGGGATCTATTATTGACCACCTGACCAGGACAGTGATAGTGATGATGAAGTGCTAAGGGAAATTAGAGAGGCTATCAAAATTAAGAACTCAATAATAGTAGGAGATTTCAGTGATCCCCATATTGACTGGGAACATGTCACCTCAGGACAAAATGCAAAGACAAAATTTCTCGATACTTTAAATTACTGCTTCTTGGAGCAGCTGGTATGGGAACCCACAAGAGGAGAGGCAACTCTCGATTTAGTACTGATTGGAGCGCAGAAGCTGGTCTAAGAGGTAACTATAACAGGACCACTTGGAAATAGTGACCATAATATAATAACATTTAACATCCCTGTGGTGGGAAGAACATCTCAACAGCCCAACACTGTGGCATTTAATTTCAAAAAGGAGAACTATGCAAAAATAAGGGGGTTAGTTAAACAGAAGTTAAAAGGTACAGTGACTAAAGTGAATTCCCTGCAGGCTGCATGGACGCTTTTTAAAGACACCATAATAGAGGCCCAACTTAAATGTATACCCCAAATTAAGAAACACAGTAAAAGAACTAAAAAAGAGCCACCATGGCTTAACAACTATGTAAAAGAAGCAGTGAGAGATAAAAAGGCATCTTTTAAAAAGTGGAAGTCAAATCCTAGTCAGGTAAATAGAAAGGAGCATAAACACTGCTAAATTAAGTGTAAAAATGTAATAAGAAAAGCCAAAGAGGAGTTTGAAGAACGGCTAGCCAAAAACTCCAAAGGTAATAACAAAATGTTTTTTTAAGTACATCAGAAGCAGGAAGCCTGCTAAACAACCAGTGGGGCCCCTTGATGATCGAGATACAAAAGGAGCGCGTAAAGACAATAAAGTCATTGCAGAGAAACTAAATGGATTCTTTGCTTCAGTCTTCATGGCTGAGGATGTTAGAGAGATTCCCAAACCTGAGCCTGCTTTTGTAGGTGACAAATCTGAGAAACTGTCACAGATTGAAGTGTCACTAAAGGAGGTTTTGGAATTAATTGATAAACTTAACATTAACAAGTCACCGGGACCAGATGGCATTTACCTAAGAGTTCAGAAAGAACTCAAATGTGAAGTTGCAGAACTATTAACTAGGGTTTGTAACCTGTCCTTTAAATCTGCTTCTGTACCCAATGAATGGAAGTTAGCTAATGTAACGCCAATATTTAAAAAGGGCTCTAGAGGTGATCCCGGCAATTACAGACCAGTAAGTCTAACATCAGTACCAGGCAAATTAGTTGAAACAATAGTAAAGAATAAAATTGTCAGACACATAGAAGAACATAAATTGTTGGGCAAAAGTCAACATGGTTTCTGTAAAGGGAAATCTATCTGAGTTCTTTGAAGGGGTCAACAAACATGTGGACAAGGGGGATCCAGTGGACATAGTATACTTACGACAAGGTCCCTCACCAAAGCTCTTACATAAATTAAGTTGTCATGGGATAAAAGGGAAGGTCCTTTCATGGATTGAGAACTGGTTAAAAGACAGGGAACAAAGGGTAGGAATAAATGGTAAATTTTCAGAATGGAGAGGGGTAACTAGTGGTGTTCCCAAAGAGTCAGTCCTAGGACCAATCCTATTCAACTTATTCATTAATTATCTGAAGAAAGGGGTAAAAAGTGAGGTGGCAAAGTTTTCAGATGATACTAAACTGCTCAAGATAGTTAAGACCAAAGCAGACTGTGAAGAACTTCAAAAAGATCTCACAAAACTAAGTGATTGGGCAACAAAATGGCAAATGAAATTTAATGTGGATAAATGTAAAGTAATGCATATTGGAAAAAATAACCCCAACTATACATACAATATGATGGGGGCTAATTTAGCTACAAGGAATCAGGAAAGAGATCTTGGAGTCATCGTGCATAGTTCTCTGAAGACGTCCACGCAGTGTGAAGAGGCAGTCAAAAAACAAACAGGAAGTTAGGAATCATTAAAAAGGGGATAGAGAATAAGATGGAGAATATATTATTGCCCTTATATAAATTGATAGTACACCCACATCTTGAATACTGCATATAGATGTGGTCTCCTCAAAAAAGATATACTGGCACTAGAAAAGGTTCAGAGAAGGGCAACTAAAATGATTAGGGGTTTGGAACGGGTCCCATATGAGGAGAGGTTAAAGAGGCTAGGACTTTTCAGCTTGGAAAAGAGGAGACTAAGGGGGGGATATGATAGAGGTATATAAAATCATGAATGATGTGGGAAAGTAGATAAGGAAAAGTTATTTACTTATTCCCATAATACAAGAACAAGGGGCCGCCAAATGAAATTAATGGGCAGCAGGTTTAAAACAAATAAAAGGAAGTTCTTCTTCACATAGCACACAGTCAACTTGTGGAACTCCTTGCCTGAGGAGGTTGTGAAGGCTAGGACTATAACAGCGTTTAAAAGAGAACTGGATAAATTCATGGAGGTTACGTTCATTAATGGCTATTAGCCAGAATGGGTAAGAAATGGTGTCCCTAGCCTCTGTTTGTCAGAGGGTGAAGATGGATGTCAGGAGAGAGATCACTTGATCATTACCTGTTAGGTTCACTCCCTCTGGGGCACCTGGCATTGGCCACTGTCGGTAGACAGGATACTGGGCTAGATGGACCTTTGGTCTGACCCAGTAGGGCTGTTCTTATGTTCTTCTTATGAGCCAGTTCCATTAAAGCCAATGAAGTTAGTGCATGGGGAGGGGAGAATCAAACCCAAATCAAACCAATACATCTATATTAACTGCTAATCAAACCTGCTATAATAGTGATATAATTGTCAACATGTTTATATATCATCCAGAAAAAATAGTAATGCCCAGCTAGAACTATTCAAAAATTCACCTCTCTTGCTACTATGGGTCAAAAACGATCCTGATAAAATATAGAAGACCAGTGTTCTGTAAGATCTTCTCAGGGGCTTAAATCTTCTAGCCTAACAAACATGAGAAGAATGCTATCATCCCTCTTACATTGTTCCATTGGAGGTGGAGGTAGGATAATTGACTCCCACTCCCACTAGGAGGCCCATTCCCACAGCTGGTCCTTGTGGGAGACCGGTTCAATACATGCAGATGTCTGCAGCTGACCTGGCCCCTAGTTTGCCCCTTGCCAACTCTCTCCTGGGCCATAGCTTCCCTTTGGAACCATGCTAGGTGATTCTGCTGAAAACCTCATAGCCAGAGAATTATTAGAGACCCCAGCATTGATGAGGATCCCACTGTAACAAACACTCTAAAAGTCTAAATAAACAAGAGAGCCAACGTGAAGAGGGAAAAGACAGGCAAAGCAACTTATACAAGGTCATACAGCAGGCTAATGGCAGAACCAGAACTAGAACCCCAACCCACGTCTTCTGATTACCAGTCCAGCACTTAGATTACACTATCTCCCAATTTCTGTAGCACTGACATGATGATGTGCATCCTCCATGGTTCCTCTGGTCCTTCCTGGTCTCTGTGTATGGCCTCCAAAATCCTTAGATCCCTTGTGTGGACCCTGGAGAACATGAAAACTGTGCCTACCCATTCTCCCAACGGGCTACCTTTAATAAGATAGAACTAGCCTGATTTGCTGTGAACCTTGAATTGTACTTCTTTGAATTAACAGGTTGATCCTATTTCTAAAGAGATTTCTTCATGTGTTAGCTGGCATGTGACCTGCAAATATTGGAAAAACAACCACAAATCTGAGTTTCACCCAAATACCACTAGTAATAAAAAATAAGGGAAGACGTTATATGAACAAATAATGTTACATAAATGCATGGATAACATTATTTCTAAATGAAGTTTTGGAGGGTAGAGGGGTTAAATCCATGTGCCCAAGTGCAGACAAGATATGACTTAAAAAACAGAAAAATGAGCAAAGTTTAGTGCTTTTCAGGAAAACGTCTTAGGAGAATTTGGGGGCATTTATGGTATTTTTGCTTAAGTGAGGAACAAATAAATCAACGTATTCATCTGCAGTTAGCAAAATACCTGCCCCAGGCAGCCATTATCATAGCTTCTGAAGGTTTTTTGGTTTTCTTTTTGTTTTGTTTGTTTTGGTATTTTTGTTTTTTGCAGTGTTTAGATTACTTTTAACATAGCATAGAGTGCTTGAGATCCCTTTTTTCTTGTTTATCTCTTATTCCATCTTGATTTTCCCCCCAAAGCCCCACCTACAAGTTGAAGTTGGGAATTTAAAAGAAAACAACAACTCTGAAAGTAAATATGTTAGAGACGCAAAAACAAAAGCAAATAGCGTTCTCTCAGCATACAGTATCCTATTCAGAACGTATGCCCTCTATATTTATATCTTCCCTTCTCTTTATCCCAGATATACCAATGCAGTGGCCAAATAAAATATCCAGTTCCTACTTTCAGCCTATAGTCTTTAGAGATTTAAAGCAATTGCAAGGTGTGCATCGTAGGGGAACTATTTATAACAGAATTTAAAGCTGTTTTGCACCAAAACAGAACAGAGAAGGTTGAGAGGTAGTGTAGCTGCCAAGATATACTGTGAGCACTTTATGCAGGGATAGGAAAAACAGTTCTGGTGAAATAAGAATTCACCTAAATTTCAACCCTAACTAGACCCTCCCACCAATGTGTACATCAGTACATTCAAGTAAACAACAGTGCACCTGAAGCTTCTCATTCATGCCTGGAAGCAGGGTCAGGCTTGATGAAGCCCTGTCTGGGATGATTTAGTTGGGGATTGGTCCTGCTTTGAGCGGGGGTTGGACTAGATGACCTCCTGAGGTCCCTTCCAACCCTGATATTCTATGATATTCTCTATACTTCACATGGGGAATACCAGTAGAACTGACCCTTGGGGCACTCCGCTTGATACCGGCTGCCAACTATACATGGACCCATTGATCACTACCCGCTGAGCCCTACAATCTAGCCAGCTTTCTATCCACCTTATATCCACCATTCATCCAGCCCATACTTTAACTTGCTGGCAAGAATATTGTGGGAGACCGTATCAAAAGCTTTGCTAAAGTCAAGGAATAACACATACACTGCTTTCCCCTCATCCACAGAGCCAGTTATCTCATCATAGAAGGCAATTCGGTTAGTCAGGCATGACTTGCCCTTAGTGAATCCATGCTGACTGTTCCTGATCACTTTCCTCTCCTCTAAGTGCATCAGAATTGAGTCCTTGAGGACCTGCTCCATGATTTTTCCAGGGACTGTGGTGAGGCTGACTTGCCTGTAGTTCCCCGGATCCTCTTCCTTCCCTTTTTTAAAGATGGGTACTAAATTAGACCTTTTCCAGTCATCCGGGACCTCCCCCGATCACCATGAGTTTTCAAAGATATCAGTGTGTCCAGATCATTCAAAATGGAAATAATTTTTTAAATGTGAATTCTGTTTGCTGTACCCTCTTACCCTTCTGTCCCTGAGACTGAGCTGCTACAGCTATCCCTTATATCTATACATGAAGACCCAGGTGTAAAATCAAGATCCAGCAAAGATAAAGGAACCCTGTCCATTGCCACATTGGATAAACTCTTCTGCTCCAGTGATGAAGCTCTTGCAAAAAAAATTAAGAAATCTCTTTGGTCCACTATTAAGATTCACACTCTCCTCTGTCTCCCACCTACCTGCACAACCCATGCGAGGAGCTATCCCTCTTCCTTAAGTAGAGGAAGGAGAAGTGCACTCCCCCTACCCATCTGCTCCCTTTTAATTCAACCCTGTATACAACCATACCTTCAATTCATTCTTTTATCAAAACAAACTGTTTGATAAACAGCTGTTGGACTGGTGGAGGGTGGGCCAACAGTGGTAAGCAGTGAGAAGTGAATCTTCAGATTTTAAGCTCCAGCTTTTTAAGAAGAATGATTCTTAAATGGTTAGAGAACTGGCCTAGGAGTTGGGAAACATGGGTTCAATTCCCTGTTCTGCTTCAGATATCTTGTGTGGTATTGGGTAAGTCACTTACCCTTTCTGGGCCTCAGTTCTGTATCTGTAAAATGGGAAGAATCACTCTTCCCTACCTTGAGGGGGTTGTTCTGAGGATCAGTACATTCAAGACTACAAAGTGGTTTGAGATCTACTCCTGAAAAGCACTGTTTAACAGCTAGATGTTGTTTGTTCTTAAAGGCGTCCAACTCTGCCGCCTGCTGCTGTTGGATGGATGGCGGAAGGATAGTGTGGAAAGTGATCCCTAAACCATCCCTATTCATGATCCCTAAACCATCTCCACTTAAGCACAGGCTTCTGTCCAATTTCCTTTAATGACACTTAAGCATGTGCTTAAATGTTTTGTTGAATAGGGATGGATTTAAGCACTGCTCTGTTAAATCAGGGCCTCAGTGAGCACGGATGCTCATGTGTTGTGTTTTTAATCTTCAGTCTTACCATCAACGAATTATGGTCAGTTTGGGTTCAAAGAGACTCTTCTTTTAAAAGAGCCTATCCTCTTTCCAGCTGTACTTTTGTGTCTGGTTATCCAGTGTGAGTCATAGTGCGTGAGACAGAGTACTTCCCACTCTTTTCCTCCTCGCACTTTGTTTGGGTTGCTTGCGTCACTTTTAAAATATTGATCCTAGCAGAGAGTATTGACTGCTTGTTTCAGTACAGCCCAGCGCAGCTGGGTGTAGCACTTTAACTCTCTTAGGCAAAAATGGGCAAACTCCCGCTGAGCCAGCCAGCCATTGATTAACATCAAATACTCACAGCGTCAAATGTCATTCGGTACCTAGCCTCCTACGTTATTAGCCAGTGTCTGGTTCAGAAGATACAAGGATATAAGTCCAATTCTACATTACCCCCGCAAGGAGAGAGAGAGAGAGATTCAGCGATATAACACAATCCAACTGCAGTATAAATGGGCAGTTGAAGCTTAGATGCACAGGAGCAGACGACAATTTTCTAGAGCTGGCTGTTGAACCACTCTCCACAGGTCTCTGCTTCAGGTTGTCAGTCACGGCTGACTACAGAATAATATGCCCTCCTTTTGATAGCTGAATAAAATCTGTGACATTAGGCAGGATACTCTGTGCTTGGCCTCCTGGTAAGTATGGTAATCATAAGGGAATTTCCATCTCATTTCTTTTCATGAGCTTACACACCAAAGTAAATGCAGGCCCATTAGTAGGGGGCTGACCTTCTCTTGCGTTTAGAACAGAAACAGTAAGAGAAGGTTTGGCTACAGCTAACATTTGGTCTGCACCAATTCACGGTCATTTGTCAGCAGGGAAAGCCTCTAATGAACTGGTAGCAGATTCCCCTGGCTCCGGTGCAATTATTGGATAGTGGGGTTGCTGCTGTCTGGAAGAGGAGAAGCATGGCTTCCTGTTTCTAAGTAGCAGATTACAGGCTTTTCTTCATTTGGTTTAGCTGATTTGCTTTTATCTGCAAAGACTTTTTTTTTTAATTAGGCTTTTTCTGAAAAATGTGTCTCTATTACTAACACCAGTGTGAGTTCATCTAGTGCAAGATAGGGCTCCTGCTACTGTCAGCGTTTTTACCACTGAGCTCTGAGCAGGTTTAGACAGCCCAGTGCTTAGGATGCCAGCAGCCAGCTTGCACTAGCGCTCTCACAAGTGAAGCTGCCTCAGCCTTAGAAAGTGTGGGAAATTATTTTTCAGCATAAAGCCTAATGCAAACACAGCCGGTGAGATTAGTTCGATACGCACGGCCTGAATCTTTTGTAGTGTACTTTACCAAACCCAAAGTAACCTACTTGAAAATTCCTTAATAAGATAGAGTGGGGGATGTGACTGGATGGATGAGGGGATTGGCAATGGAGAAAAAAGCCTTTTTCCCTCTTGGTCACTGGTTCAAACACCCCTAGGTCAGTAGAACATTAGCAAAAAACACTGTTTAGAGTGTGGGCCAATAGGGCACTGGAATGAGAATCAGGAGCCCTGTCTTCAGCTGCTGGATTTGCCACTGACCTGTGGCATGACTGTGGATAAATCACTTCCCATCTGTGTCCCTCTGTCTCCCCTATAGAGCACCTAGCATCAATGGGGCCCTCATCTCAGTTGGGGCCTGTACGTGCTTCTCTGATAAAAACAACAGCAGCTCCTTTTCAACTAAGGCTTTAAATAGAGCTTGTAATGATATAAGCAACGTGCCAAAATGTTTGTGCTGAGACTTTTGGGGCCCTGAATGTTTTGTGAGCACAGCAGTAGCAGTGGTTGGTTTATGATCCTCAGGAAACCAGATGCTCAGTTCTGCTCAGGTGCCCAAATAAACTCTTTAAGCCACGCTACTTCAAAGGGACAGCAATCAAGTTTTTCCTTTAGGTACTAATGCTGAAGACTCCCAGGTTTATTACGGTCTCCTTCCACGCAATAGAGTGAACAATACTGCATGCTCTTTGAGCTCTCACATTCCCCAAACTGATACATTTCTCTTCCACTCCTAAAAAGAAAGGGAAGAAAGAGTAAATGTTTCCACCTAACTTGTAGATCCCTCTGCATGCTCTCATGAATGGGTTGTTTTGACCTCTGTATCAGACTGTGATCACTTTTAGTATCAATGTCAAATGACTGGAAAACTGTCAAGCTATGTGAAGAGGTGATAGGTCATATTGTCTGATATTATTCGTTCATACCTGCTTCCTTGCACAATGAAGGGCATTTTTAGGAGCAGCTTGTAAACTTTTGCCAACAATTTTCACCTGCGGCGTTCTGCTCTCAAAGAGGGAGGGAATCTCAGGGTACGTCTACACTACGGGACTATTCCAAATTTGCATAAACCAGTTTTGTAAAACAGATTGTATAAAATCGAGTGCGCGCGGCCACACTAAACACATTAAATCGGTGGTGTGCGTCCACGGTCCGAGGCTAGCATCGACTTCTGGAGCGTTGCACTGTGGGTAGCTATTCCGTAGCTATCCCATAGTTCCCGCAGCCTCCCCCGCCCCTTGGAATTTCCGGGTTGAGATCCCAGTGCCTGATGGGGCAAAAATCATTGTCGCGGGTGGTTCTGGGTAAATGTCGTCAGTCACTCCTTCCTCTGGGAAAGCAACGGCAGACAAGCATTTCATGGCTTTTTTCCCTGGATTGCCCTGGCAGATGCCATAGCATGGCAATCATGGAGCCTGTTTTGCCTTTTGTGACTGTCACCGTATGTGTACTAGATGCCGCTGACAGAGGCGATTCAGCAGCGCTACACAGTAGCATGCTTTTGCTTTTGCATGACAGCAGAGATGGTTACCAGCCATACTGTACCATCTACCAATCCATAAATTGGTAAAAAGATGATCATGGTTACCAGTCCTTTTGCACTGCACCATCTGTTGCTGTCATAAGTGCCCCTGGCTGCTCTTAGCCAGGGGCGCAAAAGCCAAAATTGGGAATGACTCCCTGAGTCAATCCCTCCTTTTTGGTATCTAAAAATAGAATCAGTCCTGTCTAGAATTTAGGCAAGTGTACTAGAGAACCACTGTATCATAGAACCAGAGAGCACAGCTGCTCTGTGTCAGATCCAGCAGAAATTATGAGCTGTATGCTATTCACAGGGGGTGCTCCTACAACAACCCCACCTGTTGATTCCATTCTCCCCCCAGCCTTCCTGGGCTACCGTAGCATTGTCCCCCCACTTGTGTGATGAAGTAATAAAGAATGCAGGAATAAGACACAGTGACTTGTTAGTGAGAAATGAGTGGAAGGCAGCCTCCAGCTGCTATGATAGTCCAGACAGGACATTAAGAAGTGTGGAGGAGAGGAGCCCAGCATCGCGCTGCTAGTCCAGGGGCAATTGAATCTTTTCTTTACACATGAAGGGTGGGGGCTGATGGAGCTCAGCCCCCTGTTGCTATGATGAGGACGGTTACCAGCCATACTGCACCATCTACCAGGAAAAATTAGGGCCAGGCGCCCTTGATAGACCTAACGGATGCTAGTCGGCATGGTTACCAGTCCTTTTGCACTGCCCCATGTGCCAATAGGCTGATGATGACGATGGGTATCAGTCTTACTGCACCATCAGCCACCCATGGCGGGGGGGGAGCAAGGATGTTGGTGTTGAGTGCTGCAGCATCGCGTCTATCTGCAGCATTCAGTAAAGATAGGGTGACATGTAAAAGAGTCAAGAGAGGATTGTTTTCCCTTTCACTTCTGGGAGTGGGGGGGGGGTGCGTAAATTGCCAAGCTATGCCCTGACCCACCGCAGACACTGTTTTTGACCCTAGAAGCATTTGGAGCTCAGCCAAGAATGCAAATACTTTTCGGATACTGCAGGAACTGTGGGATAGCTTGAGTCCTCCAGTCCATGAGTGTCCATTTGCTTCTTTGGCTTTCCGTTACGCTTGTCACGCAGCAGTGCGCTGAGTCCCTGCTATGGCGTCTGTCTGGAGATTTTTTAAAAATGATTTTGAATTTCGTCTTCTGTAACGGAGCGCTGATAGAACAGATTTGCCTGCCCTTACTGCGATCACATCCGCATGGTCCAGGCTGGAGCTCTTTTTTTATTTTGATTTCGGACTGCATCGCCACCCGTGCTGATCGGAGCTCCACGCTGGGCAAACAGGAAATATTCAAAAGTTCGCGGGGCTTTTCCTGTCTACCTGGCCACTGCATCCGAGTTCAGATTGCTGTCCAGAGCGGTCAGTGGTGCACTGTGGGATACCGCCCGGAGGCCAATACTGTCGATTTGCGGCCCCACTAAACCTAATCCGATATGGTAATACCGATACTAGCGCTACTCCTCTCGTTAGGGAGGAGTACAGAAACCGGTTTAAAGAGCCCTTTATATCGATATAAAGGGCCTCTCAGTGTGGAGGGGTGTGGCGTTAAATCGGTTTTACGCTCCTAAAACCGGTTTAAACGCTTAGTGTAGACCAGGCTTCAGGTTTCAGTGGAATTCTTACACTTACCTATAGCATTAAAAACACAATGGATGAACTGGATTCAGTGTCTAGCTTGGAGAATCCCTGAACTTTTCATGTCTTCATGGCTCTCTGAAGCCTACTTCCTCCTGATTCTATACTTTGGTGGATTCATAAGTTGGCACAATGCTATATAGGAACTGCCATGCTTGCACATAATTAATTTTCTCAAACAGCATGTCTAATGGTTAAAGCTTGGGACAGGAGACCCGAGTTCTGCCATTGGCTTGCTGTGTAATCTTGGTTAACCAATTATTTTCCCCATCAATAATATGAAGCTCAAAATACCCAACTTTGTAAAACACTTTGAGATCCTTAGATGAAAGATTCTTTGGCCCTTACCTTGCTCAACTGTCAAAAGATTTCTGAGAGGGCTAATTAACATATAAAGCATTTTCTGATCCTGAGGTGAAGGGAGCTCTCCATGTGGCAAGTATTTATTAAGCATATTTCTGTCTTTTCAGAAGCTTGGGTTTTTTGCAGTGTAGTGAAACTCATCATTTCAACACATCTCATGTGATAAACACGTCTGTGTGTAAATATGGGTCTAGATCATCCCCTTTCAGGGAAAAACTTGTGGGCAAGGGCTATGGGGATAGAAATCTGAGTGGTGTTCCCATACAGAGGTGGTCTCTATATTGTTATGTCAGGGGTAGGGCAGGGTTTGTTCCCCTCACAGGCCAACTTCAAAACCTGGTAGAGCCCCAGGAATCCCTGGGAGGACAGAGCTATCCATTAAGAGGCCCTCTGCCTCTGAACTTGCTATGGTTCTTGATGGCTTCTCCACCAGCCACCACTGCCCCATGGAAGGCAGGGTCTACAAAAGGGTAATATAACTCTGACTGCATTGTTTCACCAGGCTATCTTTGCAAGGCTGGAGTGAGGACAATTTGCATTCCTCACATCTGTGGCTTGTCATTAGTCAGAATGCTCTAGATGGGTGAAGGTTCTGATCTGTTCCCGTTATAGCCAGTCCAGTTTGCTCATACCTACCCGAGTGGGAATTCTAGTTGACTCCATTAGACTCCTCTGTCTTCAATAGAGACCAGTTGGTTTCTGCTGTTGAATGTGTAGGCTATTGGATGTGTTGCTTTGGTCCAGAACTGTTTGCTAACAGGTACAAATTTTCAGCTGGAATTTCTCCTTGGGAAGAATAGTGTAACATCAACACAACAGCATGGTTACTCAGCAATGGTTAGCCTCCAGTGTGGTGGAATAAAGGTATTTGTGTATTTTTCCTTATTATCTTAGGATCTGATCATGTAAACATTTGTGCATCTGAGTCACTTTCCTCACACAAGTAGTCCCTTTGAGCTAATTATAATGCAAAAGGGAGGAGCCAACCCATGCAATTGAAAGACAACACATTCTAAACATTAGGCACCTAATTTGCAGATGGCATATGCTCAGCACTTTCTGAAAAACAGATCCCATTAAGGTGTCTTAAGTTGGGTGCCTGAACTAGGAGGCCTCCAAAACGACTAGTCACTTTTGAAAATCTTGGTCATCATATATTGGATGAAATCCCAAACAATTGGTGATCATTGGAGAGCACATGTCATAACAGTAAAGAGGTCAAATTTTGTCCCAATGTGTACCCATCACCATGCAAAGTTTGGCCCAGGTTGCAATTTAGCCTCAATATCGAGGACAAAATCATTCCTACAGAAGATCCCCCTGCAATTTCAAGGTTTGGCTTTGTTTTTTGTTTTGCTTTTTCCTTCTCCCTCCAAAAATGGTAGTGTACAGTTACTGGCATAAAATATCTGCTGTATTTCAATTGAGAAGTGACTATGTTTTAATTGATATGTATCTTCATATCAATTGAAAACAAAGAAAATGTATCAAACCTTCCAAAAAGTTTGTGAAATTTCATGGAGGGATTCATTCAGGGAGATCTCTAGCCTGGGATTGAAAACTGCAGAAATTCTGTCAAGCTTTGGGTAAGCTTTACAAATAACTTATTCAAGATGAGCAGTAAATCTTTTGAGATGTCTGTGCTGTGATCTTATTTTATTACTGTGTCAGAGGGAGAATATTAGGCTCTGGCCAGGAAAAGAGTTAACTCGCTCACTGCAATGAAAGACCACAGCTGCATGCCCTAAGTACAGATATGGTCAGTATAGCTGGGCTGGCCCAGCTGTCAAGAGTTAAGTAATTCCCTGGCACTCTATAAGAGGGAGGTGCTCCTGAGAACTGGATTGTTTTATAATAAGGGTTAAATGCTTTGTAGGGAAAGTAGAGAGAACAGGGCCTAAAAATCTCTCTTTTGCTGGGATCATGCTTTAACTGCACAAAGACTTAAAAACTCATTTGAAACCCTCATTATAAACAGATCTGATTATATGTTTGACCATGACTCTGACACTAAGTGGTGTAATCTTTTGTTGAACTCTTAGTTTAAACCCTAGTTGGGGGAAGTCTTCTGGGTGCTTCCACAAGATTTTACAGTGCTCAGTTCACCCATTCAATTGCCCCTTTAAAAACAACTGTGTTAGCCTCAAATCTGACTGTGGCATCCATGGCTTGTCATGTGCTTTATAGTGGCTAGATATAGAAGGTAGAAGAATATATAAAGTGTGATCCTTCCTAGAGGGAAAAGGGACAGTTCCTCTCCCACCTACATAAGTGATGTCAGTCAGAACACTCTAAAACATTGCATCAAAGGAAATTCTGCTGTGCTATTATGCAACATTCCATTGGGGGGAAGAAGTTATCTAAGATGCTGTTGGAAGGGAGGGGGGAAACTGGAGTAATTTGAAGAGATTAAATCCACCTGATGAATTGAAAGCAGATTTCAAGCTATTGCTTCAGATAGAGGTTTTAAAGCCTGTAACAGACTCCAGCAATACAGTCATCGCATCCTTCATTGTGATTTGATCAAGGGCGTTTTGAAAAACACCATTAGAAGGTATCCCTGTTAGTTCATTTGCTCTCTGGCATTATTTGAATGTCCGGAGTCCACAGCAGGCAGCCTGAGTGAATAGTGCAGGCAGCTGAAGCACAGCTCTTAGAAATGGACAGTCCTATAACTGTGGTTATGAAAGTATGAGGTTGTTTATTAGAGATTATAATAGTTTTATAATTAGTATATGAGTTTAAATAATTACTTTATAAGAAATAATGGGCAACCATATGCTACAGCCAAGAAGGAAACCCTCAAACACTAGTGTTCATTTGTGTAATTGTTCTTTCTCCAAATTGTCATTCTGTCCGTCACTGCATTATTTTAATAGAAGCTAGAGGCACATCTCTTCCTTGTTTAAAAGAAAGCTTTTCATACTAGGCCAAAGAGACCATCCATGCAAAAACCAGTTTATTTGGCTAGTTGATGTCATTCTTCAAAGTATCTGAGTGAAAATGATATCTTCTTCTACCATGACTCAGAATGCCCTGCTGCTTGACCCCATATATGCGGACATAATAACCCTGCAATTATGGCCTCACTGACTCTTGTTATGTAAATGACAGACATAGCAAGTCCACCCTAGTGATTAAATGGCAGGAATAGGGAGGAAAACAGCAGGTGACAAAATACTTTCTACAGCTCTCTTTGACAAGTAGTCAAAAGTGGCAAGGAAAGTTCTGAAAACCAAAAAGCGATGCAAAAATGTATGTGTGAGAAAATTTCTTCTTCTTGAGTAAGGAGATTCAGACTTCACAGCCAAAGATAAGTGCTTGGTTAGACTGCTAGCCTTTGGGATCGTCTGTGAGTAGCTAGCTAATGCTTGCTCATGTCAATGTCATTCCACTAAAGTTATATAAAACACTAGGGTTAATGTGATATATGCAGAGAACAGGCTATTTTGACAAAAGGCGCACAGCATGACAACATTTTGGCATTCTTGCGCATTGTGATTTTCAGGAGACTCTAAATACTGTACAGCTCCTAATCCTTTCATGCCTTTTAAGTTCTTAATATTTTAATTACATAAAAATGACTTGCATGTGTTTCTATAGGGGGAGGCCTTTTATCCAAAGTGCTCTGCAAAGTCTCGGAACTTAGTCCCAGAATCTCTGACTAAGCCCACATCTCAGGGGCTAGTCAACTGTCTATTGCAATGATACATCCTTTTTTTATATAGAACCACATGGGGTGAGTAGGTGGCATGCTTGACTGGACTGATTCACGTTAAATGACACGGGCCAGCCAAAACTGTCGCTTAACAGTTTAAACTGCCGCCTTTGTACTTTTAACTGGTAAGCAATGACACATCCCCCACCTTCACAAACAACAATGAAGATTTTTTTTTTATTTTATTTTTTACAAGGCAAACAGCAGCTCCAGGGTTTGTGTGTGGTGGTTATAAAATAATCATGCCCCTAGGGATCAGAGAGGCACTTGGCTGTGCCTCGTGCCTCATAAGAACCGTAGGGTGTAATTGCCTAATGATGACACCCCCCGCCCCCGTCATCTTATATTATTTAATGAATTCCATTACATTGTCTTCAAGCTCTGCCTTGTGGTCATCATAAAGAAATGCAAACATTATCTGCGATACTGATTGCATCAGCAACTCATCTTCTATTTAAGATTACCTCTGTAATCAGAACAGCCTGGAATCTGTGTACAAGATGCGGGGGGGCTGGGGAGAACCAAACAAAGAAGCTTAAGGCCCTGATATTACACTGAGAGCTATGGGGACAGACTCCTGCACATCCTGGGAACCCCACTGAATTCAGAGGTCTGCTGTACAGTTGTCAGGATCAGGGCCCAGTTCATTAAAGCTTTGTGCAGAACTTGATATGAACAGAAGTTTTCAGTTGTTCCTAGATTCACGGAGCTTAAGACCAGAAGGGACTATTAGTTAACTAGTCTGAAATCCCATATGACACAGGCCATTAAATTCCAGTTAAGCCCAATAACTTTTGTTTGGCTAAAGCATGCCTCCCAGAAAGGCACCCAGTCTTGATCTTAAGACTCCAAGAGGTGGAGAATCGACCACTTCTCCTGGTAGTTAGTTCCACTGGATAATCACACTCACTGTTTTTAAAAAAAAAAAGGGCTTATTTCTAAATTGAATTTATTTGGCTTCAGCTTTCAGCCATTGGTTCTTGTTAAGACTCCCCCCCCGCTAGATTAAAAGGCCCTTTAATACCTGGTAATTTCTCCCAGTGAAAGTATTTATACACTATAATCAAGTTAACTCTCAATCTTTTTGATAAGCAAAACAGACTGAGCCCCAACACCTTTAGGCTTGGCAGTTCATAGCCCTGGCACCTCTGGGCTTGCTGCATAAGTTACAAAAATAAAAAAAAATAGCTTGAGCACCTCTTCCATTACAAATTAATGCACTGCTGAGTTCTTTAAATCTCTCACTGTAAAGCATTGTCCCCAGCCTTCAAATCATTTTTGTGGTTCTTTTTGAGGCTCTGTTCTCAGACTTATTGTTCCAGTTTCAAGTTAATTATTTAATTTCAATTTTATAGCATCTAACACGCTAGGCATTTCCCATAAATTAAATTTGCCAGATTTAACTGAAAGATTAAAATAAATAACATAGGACAAGCCCATTAAATCGGTATAATGCTAAATACTGCAGATCAAACCCTCATCCCCCCCTCATCCCAGTCTATCAACCCACATAACACAGCTTCCATTAATTATTTTTCTCTGTGTGTGGTTAAGAAGTGAAAGCAAACATATGAATAAAAGCTCTTCCCTGTGTTAAGCATGATCTTTTAGGGCTTGATCTAAATGGGAGTTTTTCCATTGACTTCAATGAGCTTTAGATCTGACGGGAATCCTTGTTTTTTTCCACTAGAAATCACTGTTACCAAAATATTTGAAGTGAATTTAGTACCTATGAAAAGGATGGGACTAAGAGGCTCAGAAACAGATCTGTTTTTCTTATCCAGAGACAAGCTACAATAGCAGCAGTGCAAACTTTATACTGCCTCACAAATCAGACTTCACCCTGTTGAGTAGAGACATTTATATGCTAGGAAAATGCTTGTGCTGTCATAATGAAGTTAGTAAAACTCTGTATGTCTGCAGGCAACCCACAAATGGAAGAAAAGGGTTGACTTATATATATATATATATATATATTCAATACATAGTTTGGCCAGCTTTATACACTAGTATTTACTAGAAATCTACTTGCTTGTATAATGATGCAGGGTATTATGTTTAGTCTCTTCTTTCATGCTCATCACCATACTATCTGAGCCCATCACATACATGAGTGCATATATCATCATCAATGACACAGTAAAGTATTATCCTCCATTTTCCAGATATTGCCGTGAAGTATAGTAAAGCTAAGTAACTTGCTCAAGGTCACATAAGAAGTCTGTGACACAGCTGGGAATAGAACCCAGATCTCCATTGTCCCAGTTTGCCTTACCCACAAGACCCTCCTTCCCCTTCCTGCTAGTTCAGATTGACATATTTTGCCTGAAGGCAAGAGAATATTAACCACAGAGCAACAGTTAGCCACTTTGAGGGAATGTTCCATTTCTTAAATAATAAGAGCAGAACACAATCATATTACATTATTGTTGTCTAATGGCAAATATGTTATGTAAACTTGTAATTAGGGAATGTTTTTTTGCCCCAAAAGAAATTTTCATTACACAGAAATGACAACAGCAAATTATAATAAAAGCCTCAAAGCTAAGTCTGAAAGTAGGTTTTAATTTCCAGAAGATTTATTTTAGTCTATTGCTGACATCAGCAGTTAGTCAAGTTTGGCTTGATTCATTAAATATTTTGTTAGTCCCTTCCTGTCAAATCTTTAATGCATGTTTTTCCTCATTAAGGAAAGGATATGATGAGCTTTGAAGGGCATATTTTTCATAGCCATGAACTGGGGTTCACCAGCAGGACAGATACCGCCACTAAAAGGAGCATTCAACTAGACACACGGGCAAGCTGTTAAAAACATTGGGGTGATAGTAACTCGTTAAATGTAGAATTTTTGTTCATCATCTCCACTTTTCTCAAGCAAAAATTGACATATTTATCATCTGTCTGAGAGGATGAAATGCATGAAAGGATTCAGGAGTAAAAAATTTGTTTCCTTTTTGTTAGAAAAAAGAATGAAAAATTACATGTTTATTACAAAAATAACTGTTAGAATAGGGGGGCAACAATGATCTAAAGTTGATCAGAGAGGTCTGTAATATATGCACCAGCAATTCACTAATTGTAGAGTTGTATATTCATGGTCTAGCGGATGCAGCAGTGAACTGAGATAGAACTCAGATCTCTTGACTATCACTTGATGCACTTGTCTGCCATGTGAACTTGGACAAGTCCTTTCAGTTCCCTGTGCCTCTGTTTCTCCTCTTGTCTTTTTGTTTGCCTTTGGAGAAGGGGCTGTCTTTAGTCCCAGATTAACAAATGTGCACTTGATTCATGTGCACAGGTCCCCCATCATGGGGGCGAGGAAGGAGGCCTTACTGCTGAGGCTTTGGGTGGGAAAAACCACACACACAAACAAAAACAATCTAGGGTCTGGAAAGGGGAGGGGGCCTCATGGGAAGGGGGACTCGCCTGCATGCTGTGGTGAGAGCCAACAGGCTGCAGCGAGCAGCTGGGCTAGCTCACGGAACCAGAACTGCTGTGGGGTGAGTGGAGGGTGGACTTGCACTTCAGCAGCCCCACTAGGGGCAGGACCCAATTGCCTCCTTTGGGACTCCCATCCCCCTGGGGACATCGAAGGTGGGGGCTCCCCCATTGCCATAGTGCATTGGGACCCAGAGTTTTTAATCCAGCACTGTATGTGTCTGTATGGAGCCTAATGCAATGGGACCTGGGTCTCAACTGGAACCTCTGTCATGCAAATAATAAAGAACAAGTGTTGAGACAGAGGGATAAAGCACCAGATAATTAATAGCTTTCATAAATAGAATGCAAAATACAGTACGTATTTTGCAAGGGATCTAAAGAGGTCACTTGGAATTGCAGTGGGCTCTGCAATAATCATGATTAGTTTTATTTTAAAAAAAGAATTTACATTTATATGGCTATCTCCATCTCCAAGGATTCCAAAGTGTTTTACTATCAGCATACATAGTAAAAGTGCAGCCACTTGTTTAACAATGCATAGCAGCCTTAAGCTACCGTTTAGGAAAGGAAACCAAGTAAAATATCAAATCCAGTTGTAACTATGGAGGGATTTGGGTAGGCAGAATAGAATTAAACATACTGGAATTTGGCCTGAATACTGTGGTGGCTTGACTCTTTATAAAAAGTATCCTGATGTCAAGCATTGAGGAAGACCTCAGCATTTCCATGTTATCTGAAAGACAACAGCCCCAAGCCACACAGCATTCTTAACATGATGTGACATTGCTTCAGTATTGACTCAAAGAACACCATTTACTTAACAGCATATCCCAGAGCACCTGAGTTTTCCCTGAATATCTCACATCGAAGGATGAGAAGGAACACATTAACAATGTTCCAATGCTCCACACTGATTAGGCCTCAACTAGAGTATTGTGTCCAGTTCTGGGTGTCATATTTCAGGAAGGATGTGGACAAATTGGAGAAAGTCCAGAGAAGAGCAACAAAAATAATTAAAGGTCTAGAAAACTTGACCAATGAGGGAAGATTGAAAAAAATTGGGTTTGTTTAGTCTGGAGAAGAGAAGACTGAGGGGGGGCATAATAACAGTTTTCAACTACATAAAAAGTTGTTATAAGGTGGAAGGAGGTAAATTGTTCTTGTTAACCTGTGAGGCTAGGACAAGATGCAATGGGCTTAAATTGCAGCAAGGGTGGCTTAGGTTGAACATTAGGAAAAACATCCTAACTCTCAGGGTGGTTAAGCACTGGAATAAATTGCCTAGGGAGGTTGTGGCATCTCCGACATTGGAGATTTTTAAGAGCAGGTTAGACAAACATCTGTCAGGGATGGTTTAGATAATATTTAGTCCTGCCTTGAGTGCAGGGGACTGGACTAGATGACCTCTCGAGGTCCCTTCCAGTCCTATAAGTCAATATTACTCCATTTTCTTGACTCCCCCATTCCCAACTGAGGTATTTAAACTGGAGGAAACACACACCTTCAGTTACTCAACACACATGTCACATCCTCCTTGGGAATGAGAAGATCTTGTGGTCAGGGGATTCGGATAGAACTCAGGAGGTCTAGTTCAATTGCTGGCTCTGCTGCAGACTTCCTGTGTGACCTTGGGCAAGTCACTTAGTCTCTCTGTGCCTCAATTCCCTATTTGTATAATGGAGATAATACTACTTCCCTCTTTTATAGGGGGCATTGTGAAGCAAATACAGTCACTGCAGGAGAAAATATCCTTACTTCTCACCATCAGAATAATTTTGGTGTTGCAGATGAACACATACCACATGCACACAAATACTTACACCCAATTAGAACTCAGGAAAGAGTAGAACTTGCATTGAGTACATTTTCCCCTGATGTTTGCTTGTGGTTAGAGAAGTCTCACTCCCTTTTTTCCAAAGCAGAGCTTTGCCTTCCATTTCCCTCTGCTGGCCTGCAGAAAAGATGGTTGCCATTAATCTGACAAGTTGTTTCCAGCTGCTGCAAGCATGTCATTAAAAGAGCTTCCTAACCCACACATCAGTCTCTTTGACATCTGTCATACAGCTTAGATCATATATATAATATTTTTCCCCAATGAAAGAGTCATGCTGTAAACATTCTTTCATTCCTCTAAGGCTCATGTCAAAAAGAATCATTGACTTATTTTCAGCATGTCCAACTTTCCATGCTATTGGTGTCTACAGATCTACAAACACTGCCCATGCTTATCCTTTCCAAGTTACTGACAAGCTTCAGGGAGGAGAGATGTAGAGCCTGCATGAAGTCTGCTGCATACAGGGTGGACAATCTGATAATGAAGCCAATTAGCTCTTGTCACTCTATTTTTGTTCTTTGCTCCCATTGATAGATGGATGAAGAAAGACCTTTGTTAACTGATCTCCAGCTAGGCTCTGAATATTCCCATTGCTGTTTATGTTTCTTGCCCTCAATTCTCCTGACCTGTTTCTCTTGAACGTTTAGACCCTGTACTGTCTATGACTGACTGGATAATTCTTGTATTCCTTTAGCCCTCTCTTTGGCATGCCATGTGCCAGAGACTTTTAGCACCATTCAATCTATATAGCATCTGATTATTTCAGTTTGCCATTTTTACACATACACTTTCACATTAATCCAAAATCTGGCATCACTCTTCACTGTAACTCAGATGTCAGGATGGATTGAAGCCATTCCTTGGAGGATGTGCATTTGAACTGGCAGAGAGTAAATGATGGATAATGAACATAAGCATATTTTTGTTAGGACTTCAGCATATAATTTGTTGGAATGCCTATTCTAATGAATGCCACCCACACCTACCAGATGTGTCATCCAAGATTATGCCAGTTCCCTAATAAGACTATTGTTTGATACCCAGTGCCACTCACTGGAGAGAAATGGAGAGAGTCACAGGACTTTAAATTCCTCATTAACGTGTTTGTTAATTTGAAGAAGTTTCATGAGATGGTGCAAAAAGCCGGATACAGAGTGGGGGATGCTTTCATAGATTTATGTTAAATTTGAAGCAGAAATGGTAATTGATGTGTGACTAAAGCAGAACAAAATTCAGTAGTTTCACTTTGTAGGCATTCATGTCAACATTTTCCTTGGTTTCATAATCCCAGCTTTGGTTTTGAATTTCATGTATCAACAAGCCTCAAATCTCCAAAGTACAACTGCTAAGTGTCAACTTATCTCGTGCTGAAACCATGCAAAACTCTAAATTTTGCATGATTTTGATGCAAGAGACTGTGCCAAGACTTGGTTTAGGGGGGTTTCTTGAAATCTTTGTGACTATTAACAAACCTTTCAGTGAACCTGATTGCAGTTTCGAGTTTGTATTGAAACCAAATGAATTTTAATGTGATTTAGAGTCATGGTTTTGCACCTTGCTGACACCAAGGAATAGGTGTACATTAAATCTGCCTCCGTTCCATGCAGTAGGGGGCTCAAAGGTTCTGTGTAATCTTGTAAGGAGTAGGGGAACAATACGTTGTAATACATTATTTCTTGCACATCCATGCCTGAAAATGAGTGAAACAAGATAGTCTAGCATCTTCTTTCTCATAAGATTTCCAGCACAGTTGTGCAGTCTCAAGAATTCGAAACATTTGAGTGCTGAACTGAACTTCCTGCCACAACCAGGCTATTAGTAGTCTTAGGAGGTACTCAAGGACATAGGGTAGGGCAGCTATGGGAGAAGGCTGTTGCTTGCCCTCAACAGGATATGGAGCTCAAAAACAGCAATGGGAACTGAAACTGTCCATTTCCCTGTTTTTCCCTGATCATCTTGTTTTTATGTTGCCTCCTCCCTCTGACCTTTTTATGCTGCTTGCCTTCAAAGTAGTTGCCTCTGAACCAATGCTATGGGCTTAACTCAAGTAGTACCTTACTTTCTGGGTGAAGTCCCGTTGTACTACTCATGGAGTAAGACAACACTAAATCCGAGTAAAGGCATTGCAATCTGGCTCTAAATCTGAAGATGTTTGGACCTGAAGTTATGGCTCATATCTACTTATCCATAAATAAGATATATAAATTTGCACACATTGTTTTTGTGGAGACTCTAAATAGGGATGAACATTTATCTTTTGTCTCTGTGTTGGTCTCAGACACCACAACATGCATGGATTGGTTAATGAGAGAGAGAGAGATGATCTCATTGTCGTCCAATTCAGACCAGTGAAATTCCATTGAACTCAGTGCATTATGATGGTGTAAAACTAGAGAAGAGACTCAGGCCTAGGGTTTATAGATTAACTCTGCACTACATCTGTCCTCCACAGTGTCACCCACATAAATGAACCATCTCTGTAGTCATAGTTGACATGAAAAAAAGAGCACAGTTTTACATATACATAAGATGTGATTGGTATAAGAAAGATGCAGCAAACTCAAAGTCATGTTGTTTTATAATCCATCCAAACAAACCTTTGCATTGTTCCATAGTTCTCTCCTGTGGTGATCCCCTTCACAGGTGCATATATAAAAAACTGGATTAGATAGTCCTTGCTTCACACTGTTCTTCCTGTGTTTTTTATGGCTATGATAGTCAAAGGGCAATAACACGAGAGATTGTGTAATGTTTCTGTAGGGGAAGGAGGTGGAGAACTCATTAGGATTTGTTCTCAAGCTCTTGCAGAGCAGTAGCTAAAATCCCATAAATACTTCCTGTTAGTCCAGCTGCTATAGAAATGAGCAAGGGTTTTCTTTTTCCCCTTCTTCTTTCCAGCCCTCACACTATCATTTCTTCACCGTGAACTGTATTTAATATGTAAATAAAAAGCAGGCTTTTAGGAGATTTAACTGTTTCCCTTGGTATTTAAATTATTCAATTATAACTAAAGCTATTAAAATACAGTTAATTAAAATTGTTAGATTGTTTTCCCTTGCACTGATCACAGCATTGCCCTACTTCTCCCTCTAGCTGTTTAATTCCTATTAAAAATGATAATGCTTTGCTTTATTCATAAATGCAGTAACCTTACGCACATTCTTCAAGTGATCTCTTTGGTACAAACTGTGCCGGTTTTCTTCTTTTCTAGCAGTGAAGCGGAAATTTTGCTGTAGTCTTTAGAGGTTTAATCAGCAGTAAAAGGACTCAGAATTTAACATTACCAAGTCATGAGAAATAATGCAGCTCCCCAGGGGAAAAAAACTGCTTTATTTTGATGCAATATAATGTCATTAGAGACGACAAGAGAACCCTGAAGTTTAATAAAAGGTGGAATCTAAATAAAGCTTTCATAACTCAAAATATAAAAATACCAGATTTGCACTTTCAATATTTCATTCGAAAGGTTTCACAGCATTCTGGTGGGAATAACAACGTAGCTGAAGTACAGATGGGTAAGTGCTTTTAAATAAATAAATAAATAAATAAAGGATGCCAAGGCAAGTTCATATCTTCTTGATTTTATCTTAGTAGATAAAGAGCACTAAGTGACAATTCTGCCCCTTTCCTCTCCCGCCACCTTCTGTGGCAAATAGGAGACTATAATCACATGCTGATATTCTAAAAGTAAGGGAACAGGAATAGAACCAACACAGCATGATTCCCCTCCAAGCCCCAAGGTTCTGGCAGCCCCAGCAGCCATCTGGAGCTCAAGGGGCCTGGGGAAGCAGGTGAAACCAGAGGGAAGGTGAGTCAGGGAGGTCTGGAATCCTCATTAATTAGATGATTTTGGAGTGCAAAGTCCATTAGAAGTTCCTTGAAGCCTAAATTTCTGATCCTAGCATGGTTTGGTTGGGTTCAGCTGTGGCACATGTCTTCGTGGGGATCAAGCATGCCAGGCAACCATGGGGGAGCAGTAAGACATCTAAAGGAGTTGGGTGCTAGGGCATCAAATATACAGATTTCTCAAAGATCACAGGGTTAGGGCTGTCCATTCAGCTATGGGCATCACACTGTTAGGAGGCTGCACACCCAGCATCCTCTGCTGGGCTGCTCACCTCTTCCCCAGTCTGTGATAGTAGACCCATGTTAGGGAGAGGGAAGACACTACAGTTAGGCCTGAGTAGGGCAAGAAACTGTGCTGGTTGTAATAGTTGATGATCTTCCCTTGCTGATGGAAGAAAATCAGGTGTTCTTGCTGATTACTTTAGCTATCTTAGATACAGCTGATCATGAGGTTTTGGTGACTGTTGTGCGATGAGTGGAAGTAGAGAAAAAGGGGTCCTGGTTTCAGGAAGCACCAAATTTCATGTGACCAAAGGGCAAGCTGAGGCCAGGCTGCTATCACACTCTCTAGAGCCTTAGCATGTTAAACTGACCTTTCAGTGTGCTCAGTAAAGGTCTGTTTCCTTCAACTCTGCCTGCCTTTTGCATCCCTTATTGGCAATGAAACAATGGCATCTCAATGAATCCTAGCAGGGATAGGTGCAGTTGCCTTGCTGTAGTTCTATTCCTCTATTTCCAGGAGATCCTAGATGTTAATCCCAGGAGATTACTCACCTGCCCTGAGGACATTCATGCAGGGTAGCAAAGAATTGTCACCTGGTACCCTCCTGTTCGTTTTGTGTGTGTGTGTGTGTGTGTGTGTGTGTGTGTGTATTGTGACAAAGTTCCTCCTCTACCTTGGTGGGTCCTGCGCTTATTGGTAGATTTGCTCACCTCAGTGATCTTCCCCACAGTCTGGGTCAACTCCTCCTGTGTCTGATCAGGAGTTGGGAGGTTTGGGGGGAACCCGGGCCCGCCCTCTACTCCGGGTTCCAGCCCAGGGCCCTGTGGATCACAGCTGTCTATAGTGCCTCCTGTAACAGCTGCATGACAGCTACAACTCCCTGGGCTACTTCCCCCTGGCCTCCTCCAAACACCTTCTTTATCCTCACCACAGGACCTTCCTCCTGGTGTCTGATAACACTTGTACTCCTTAGTCCTCCAGCAGCACACCCTCTCACTCTCAGCTCCTTGTACCTCTTGCTCCCAGCTCCTCACATGCACTTCCTCTCCTCTGGCTCCCCCCTGCCTGACTGGAGTGAGCGCCTTTTTAAACCCAGGTGCCCTGATTAGCCTGCCTTGATTGGCTGCAGGTGTTCTGATCAGCCTGTCTGCCTTAATTGGTTCTAGCAGGTTCCTGATTACTCTAGTGCAGCCCCTGCTCTCGTCACTCAGGGAACAGAAACCTCTGTTTCCAGTGGCCAGAAGACCTCCCTCTGACTTCTCTGCTGTAGAGGGTAGGAGGGAGAGGACTGCTGCTGCTGTTGCTGTTCCTGCTGGGCCCTCGCTGCTCCTGCTCTGGCTCCGGCTGCTCCCCTGGCTGGGCTGGACACCACCACCCACCCCCTTTCTCTGCTATCTGCTTGCTGGCTGGCTAGTAGATTTCCCCCCCACCACCCAGTTGCTGCTATTACTCCACCTACAGCCCCTGGGGGAGGGGGGCTGCTGGCCCGCTCCCCAGAGGAGGGGAGTGAGGGACCCCAGCTCCAGGCCTTGTTGCTGAGGAAGCCACCACCGCCATCTTCTGAGCGGGGTCCCTCCTGCCTAGCCACCAGACCACCACCTGGAGCTGCTGGAGCTGCTGTGTTAGCTGCTGGGGAGCTGCTGGAGCCCCGAGGA
Organism: Mauremys mutica; assembly: GCF_020497125.1. Classification (NCBI taxonomy): domain Eukaryota; kingdom Metazoa; phylum Chordata; order Testudines; family Geoemydidae; genus Mauremys; species Mauremys mutica. The sequence goes on from NC_059078.1 coordinate 69,023,096, forward strand.
GAAGGAGAGTGTTGCCTGCTGCTGCTGGAGGACCTCGTAGAGACTCTGAAGGCCACCGTGGAGGGGGCACCTAAGGACTGAGTATTTTTCGGACTGTGCTCTTGTGGTGGGGGCTTGGACTGTGTCTGTTGGGACACTGGGGGTGTGGCGTGGAGCCTGCCCCCGGTCCATCTGTGTCCCCCTTCGCCCCCACCACCGTCGTTGCCCCCTCCACCACCCCCGCTGGCGTTTTTCCATCTGCCTCATTCTCCTGCCTCTGGGACTGAGCTGCTCACCTGGCTTGCCACGCCCACCTCCACCATTTGGGCCTGCAGCAGCAGCCAGCTGCATTGACTTTTTGCACAAGTGCCCGTGGGCGCACTCCCCACCCCCACCCCCTTGGCCTGGCCCCCTCTCCTTTGCCACATTTGTCTGCCCCACCCATTTCCTCTGTGGCCCTGACTGTCCTGCCCCGGCCCTGCAGCTAGCCCCGTGGTCCCACTGCCCTGTTCCTAGTTTGACTTTCCCCCCCCGGCCCTGTGATCCCCCAGCCCTGATTGGCCCCTCCCCTCGTGCGCCCATGCCCCCTCCCATGCGCTTGTGCCCTTCCCCCGTTTGAGTTTGCCCTTGTTCTCTGCACCCCCCCTATGCTGTTAGCCCCCCTGATTCCCTAGTGCAACTAGAGGAGCCGGAATTCCCCTCTGGGTCGGTGACCTGCTACCCTCCCACCCCCGGGTCCTCGATTGCTCCCCGCGCCCCTTTAGCCTTCCCTTTCTGGCACCCTCCTCCCCTGCCTGCAGCCTAGCGGGGAGGGGTGGTCGCCTCCTTTCCCTCCCCTCCCCTCGCTGTTTGTCCCCCTTCCCGCTCCCGTTATGGCGGGGGACGCGGCGGGGGAATCCCCTCGCGATGCTCCCACCGCCCCTCCTCCCGAAACCCCCGTGTCCAATCCCCAAGCCTCTACCTCGACCGCCGCTGCCGGTTTACCTGCCACTGCCCCCGCTGGGGCACCGGCAACGGCGAGTATCGGGGAGACGTCCGCTGCTGCCACGTCCTTCGCCCCTTCCGATTCGGAGGGAGCCCCCCCAGCCGGTCGGAAAGGTCGGGGTGGGAAGAAGGGTAAGGGCCCAGCTATAAAGACCAGGCCCTCCATGGCGGGGACTACCCCCGCTGCCGTGGTCCCGCTACCGGCCGCGGCATCCCTCCCCGCTGTTCCCTCTACCAGCTCCGCAGGTGTCCCTCCCCCGGCCCCCAGGGCATATGCCCAGGTGGCGGCGGCCCCCCCGCCTGCCGCTACTCCTCCGCCTGCCGCTTCCACTACCATCTCTAGCGGCCGGGGCCCCTTTCCCACCTTGACTAGGAAGCACGGCGTCCGTTGCCTCCTGGTTCCTGCCTCGCCCCACGTCGAAACCTATGTGAGGGCGTTGGCGAGGGTAGTGGGGCCCACGGCCATTGTGGCGGCCTCCAAAATGTACGGGAACGTGGTCTTCTTCCTGGCGTCGGAGGCCGCCGCCCAGGAAGCGGTAGAGACGGGTCTGGCAGTGGGGGGCGTGTTTGTGCCCCTGGAGCCCTTGGAAGACCTGGGGGTCCGCTTGGTCCTGACCTCCGTCCCTCCCTTCCTGCCCAATGCCGCCCTGCTGCCCGCCCTTTCTGCCCTGGGGCACCCTATTTCTGTCATCAGCCCTCTCCCGTTGGGCTGCAAGGACCCCGCCCTCCGTCACGTCCTCTCGTTCCGCCGGCAAGTGCAGCTTCAACTGCCGCCGGCGGCACGTGACGGAGAGGCGCTCGAGGGGTCCTTTGTGGTCCCCTACCAGGGAGCCCGCTACCGGGTGCATTATTCAACGGGGGAGGCCCGGTGCTACCTCTGCCGGGCGATGGGGCACGTCCGGAGGGACTGCCCCTTGGCCCGGCACGGAGGAGCGTCCGGGACCCCCGAGCCCCGGTATGGCGCCGGCCCCGTCACCGCCAGTGCCCCTAGCTGCCCAGCACCTGAAGCTGCCCCTCCTCCTTCTCAGTCCACCGCGGTGGAGGAGGGTGCGGCGGAGATAACGCCAGGCGTGGGAGAGGGCCCGCCCCAGGGAGACTCCTCCCTCGTTCCTGTTGCCCCTCCGTTGCCTCCCCGAGTCCCTAAGCCGCTGCCCTTGCCCCCAGACCTGACCCCTGTTAGCCAGCCCCTGGATGATGCCATGGAGGGCTGGTCCTTAGTGCAGGGGAAGCGGGGCAAGCGGAAGGCTCCGGTCCCATTACATCTTTCGGATTCGGAGGCCCCCCGGAAGAGCAGGAAGGGGGTCTCTGATGACGAGCCTTCCGCTTTACCCCCCGACGATGCCCGTTTTGTGGTGCCGGCTGGGCACGACGTGGCAGCACCGGACGGTGACGCTGCCCCTCCTCCAGGGTCCCTTCCTGAGGAAGCCCCCGAGGGAGCCCCCCTGGCCCGCTTGCCATCCGCAGCCTCCGCGAGGACTGAGGTGGGCGTCGCTTCGGGTGTTGGCGGGGAGGGCCCCGGGGTGGCGGACGGCGATCTCCCCTCCATCTACGAGGAGATCGAGGCCCTGGGTCTGACCCCGGTTACGCAGGGGGAGGACGACCCTTTACTAGCGGGCCTCGATCTGAGTGACCTCACCTTGGTCCCCCTGTCCCCGGTTTCCCCTCCCCTGACTGCCGCTTCTGCTCCTGCCTCTGAGGGTCCCCTGGGATCCTCCATCATCCCGGCTGAGGGTGGCACCCCGCTGACGGCCGCCGAGCCCATCGAGGCAACGGCCGATGCCCCGCTGCCCGGACCCGATTCCCAGGGGGTGTCCCTCTTGGGTGTGGGCCAACCGACCCCTTGCCCTACTCTTGACCCCTCCACCTCCCGTGATGCCATTGCCGCCCCTGGGGATACTCCCCAGGGTGCGGCCTTAGTTGTTTTTCCCTGCTCTGACCCATCAGGGGCTGCTGCTCTCCTTCCGCCGCCCCCTGTTGAACTGGGGAGCGGGGCGGGCCGCGTGGCGTCGGCCCATCGGACGCCACGTCGAGGGTCTGCCCCCTGCCTGCCCGCCTCGGTGGGCCACGGGGCTGTGACGGGGGCCCCGCTGGGGGACGGTCATCGATCCGTTACCCCGCCCCCCCATGCGCTGAGGGAGGAGCTGCGGGCGTTCCTTGAGGACGTCCGTGGCTCCCGTAACAAAGTCCAACTCGCGCTCCAGCGGTGGGGGGATTTTCATCTAATCCTCCGGGCCGCAAAGGCCCTCATTGGGGAGGGTAAGGGGACCGGGAAGCAGGCCGCCGCGACCTACCGGCGGGTCTGCCTCTTCCGTGACTCTCTCCTCACCCACGGGTTTGGTCACGGATTGCTGCGCGGCCCGACGGAGGCCGTGGGCGTGTCTGCCAGCGAGGATCCCCCCCAGCACTCCTCATGGCGACGATCATCTTTGCCACTTTGAACGCCTGGGGCTGTAGGATGGGTCTCCGCAGGAGCCAGGTGCTCTCCTTCCTTCGGGTCGGGGGGTACTCTGTGGTTTTCCTGCAGGAGACCCATACGGATCCGGCCGCTGAAGCTAGCTGGCGGCTGGAGTGGGGGGACAGGGTCTACTTTAGCCACCTCTCGGTTCGCTCGGCGGGAGTGGCGACCCTGTTCTCCCCCGACCTACGGCCCGAGGTGCTGGGGGTCGCCGAGGCTGTGCCGGGCCGCCTGCTGCACCTCCGGGTCCGCCTGGAGGGGCTTGTGGTTAATCTCGTCAACGTCTATGCCCCGACATCGGGCCCGGAGAGGTTGCGTTTTTATCGGCAGGCGTCCGCCTTCCTCGGCTCCCTGGATCCTCGTGAGTGCCTGGTCCTGGGTGGGGACTTTAACACCACCCTCGAGGAACGGGACCGCTCGGGGACCGAGCAGTGCCCGGCCGCAGCGGACGTCCTCCGGGAGATCGTCGAACGTCACTCCCTGGTGGACGTCTGGCGCGACCACCACCCGGACGACGTCTCGACTTTCACCTTCGTCCGGGTGGAGGCCCATCGGTCGCGCCACTCCCGGCTGGACCGCATTTATCTGTCACGTTTCCACCTTTCACGAGCCCACTCCTCCAGCGTTTGGCCGGCCCCCTTTTCTGATCACCACCTTGCCACCGTGACGGCCTCTCTCTGCGCGGAGAGGCCGGGGCCGGCCTACTGGCATTTTAATAATAGTTTGCTGGAGGACGTGAGCTTCGTGGCGTCCTTCCGGGAGTTCTGGCTGGCCTGGCGAGGGCAGAGACGCGCCTTTCCCTCGGCGCGGCGATGGTGGGACCTGGGGAAGGTGCGCGCCCGGCTCTTCTGCCGCGACTACACCCGGGGCGCCAGCCGACGGAGGGATGCGGCGATAGAGCAGTTGGAACGGGAGGTTTTGAAGCTGGAGAGGCGTCTGGCCGCCAGCCCCGAGGATCCATCCCTCTGCGGAGCGTGCCGGGAGAAGCGGGAGGAGCTCCGGGCCCTCGAGGATCATCGAGCCCGGGGTGCCTTTGTTCGATCCCGCATCCGCCTCCTTTGGGAGATGGATCGCGGCTCCCGCTTCTTCTACGCCCTGGAGAAAAGGAGGGGGGCTAAAAAGCACGTCACCTGCCTCCTGGCGGAGGACGGCACCCCCCTCACGGATCCGGCGGAGATCTGCGGGAGGGCCAGGGCCTTCTACGCGGCTCTTTTCTCCCCGGATCCGACCGATCCTAACGCTTGCAGAGTGCTCTGGGACGGACTCCCGACGGTCAGCGCGGGCGACCGGGACCGGCTAGAGCTGCCTCTCACTCTGGCCGAGTTCTCGGAAGCCCTCCGTCGCATGCCCACCAATAAATCTCCGGGCATGGACGGGCTGACCGTGGAGTTCTACCGCGTGTTCTGGGACGTCCTCGGCCCAGACCTAGTCACCGTCTGGGCCGAGTCTTTGCGGAGCGGGGTCCTCCCTCTTTCGTGCAGGCGAGCCGTGCTCGCCTTATTGCCGAAGAGGGGGGACCTCCGCGATTTACGGAATTGGCGTCCCATCTCGCTCCTCAGCACGGACTACAAAATCGTTGCGAAGGCCATTTCGATTCGGCTAGGGTCCGTGCTGGCGGACGTGGTCCACCCGGACCAGACCTACACCGTCCCGGGCCGCACGATCTTTGATAACTTGTATCTGGTCCGGGACCTTCTGGAATTAGGGTGTAGGGATGGTCTGTCGTTCGCCCTCCTGTCCCTGGATCAGGAGAAGGCGTTCGACAGGGTGGATCACGGGTATCTCCTGGGCACTCTGCAAGCGTTTGGCTTCGGGTCCCAGTTTGTGGGTTTTCTCCAGGTGCTGTACGCTTCCGCGGAGTGTCTGGTCAGGCTCAACTGGACCCTGACCGAGCCGGTCAGCTTCGGGCGAGGAGTACGGCAGGGGTGCCCCCTCTCGGGTCAGCTGTACGCTCTGGCGATCGAGCCCTTCCTCTGTCTCCTCCGTCGGAGGATGACGGGGTTGGTGCTCCGGGAGCCGGAGCTGCGGCTGGTCCTGTCGGCGTACGCCGACGATGTGCTCCTCGTGGTCCAGGACCCGGGCGACTTGGCGCGGGTGGAGGCTTGCCAGGCCATTTATTCGGCGGCCTCCTCCGCCCGGGTCAACTGGGTCAAGAGCTCTGGCCTGGTGGTAGGGGACGGGTGGCAGGCGAGCTCCCTCCCACCCGCGCTTCAGGCCATCCGGTGGAGCGCGGGTCCGCTGCTCTATCTCGGCGTTTACCTTTCTGCCACGCATCCATCTCCGCCGGAGAACTGGCATGGTTTAGAGGGCGGGGTGAGGGCGCGGCTCCGGAAATGGACAGGACTACTCCGGTGCCTCTCTCTTCGAGGGAGGGCGCTGGTGCTGAATCAATTAGTCCTGTCCATGCTCTGGTACCGGCTCAACACCCTGGTCCCGGCCCCGGATTTCCTGGCCAACCTCCGGACGGTTCTGGAGTTCTTCTGGCCAGGAACGCACTGGGTCTCTGCAGGGGTCCTCCACCTGCCCCTGGAGGAGGGGGGGCAGGGCCTGAAGTGCCTGCGCACTCAGGTCCACGTCTTCCGCCTCCAGGCCCTGCAGAGGCTCCTGTACGGTGCGGGTAGTCCGGCGTGGACCGTATTGGCACACACCTTCCTCCGCCGCTTCCGAGGGCTCCGATACGACCGGCAGCTCTTTTCTCTCCATCCGAGAGGTCTTCCGCGAGACCTCTCTGGGCTGCCGGTCTTCTACCAAGACCTCCTCCGGACCTGGAAGCTCTTTTCAACGACCAGGTCCGTGGCGGCCACCGTGGGGGTCGATCTCCTCGCGGAGCCCCTGCTACACAACCCCCAGCTCCGTGTGCAGGTGGCGGAGTCCCCCGCGGTGCGCCAGAGGCTGGTCTTGGCAGGAGTCACCAGGGTCGGAGACCTCCTGGACTACGACCGGGGAGACTGGCTGGATCCCCTGACGCTCGCTCAGCGCATGGGGCTCTCCAGCCCTCGTACCCCCCGGCGCGTACTTCAGGAGGTGAAGGCCGCTTTACTGCCCGCTGCTCGGCTCGGGTTTACCTCGACCGGGTCCTGCGAGAGGGCACGCCCCGCCCACCTTCCACCCCGGGCCCCGTGGATCTTTTTATCGGGCCCCTGCCCCGTGGCCCCAATCACCCCCCTCGCCCTTTCACTGCAAGCCGGCTGCCCGATCTGCAGCCGGTTTTGTTCCAGACCGCGCCAAGAAAACATCTGTACACGCTCGTGCTCCACACGCTTCACCACCTCACCCTCGCGTCCCGCCCCGATACGAAATGGCGGGACCTCCTGCCACCTCTCGAGGGTGAGGAGCCCCGGTGGGCCAGCCTGTATTCTGCCCTGGTCCCGAGGCCCGCCGGGGATGTCAGTTGGCGGCTCCTTCATGGGGCCGTGAGCACGGGCGTGTACTTGGCGCGGTTTACCCCTGTCCCCAACACCTGCCCCTTTTGCGGCGTGAAGGAGACCCTGGCGCATGTTTATTTAGAGTGCGCCAGGTTGCAGCCCCTGTTCCGGCTCCTCTTGGATCTCCTATTGCGTTTTTGGTTGCACTTTTCCCCTCACCTGTTTATCTATGCACTCCCCATCCGTGGCCCCACGAAGTCGCGGGATCTCCTTGTCAACCTCCTCTTGGCCCTGGCCAAACTGGCCATCTATAAAACCAGAGAGAGGAGGTTGGCCGATGGGATTTCCTGCGACTGTGGGGCCTATTTCCGCTCCTCCGTCCGTTCACGCATCCGGGCGGAGTTCCTCTGGGCGGCGTCCACTGGCTCCCTTGACGCCTTCGAGGAGCAGTGGGCGTTGTCCGGGGTTCTCTGCTCGGTGTCCCCATCAGGTTCCCTTCGTTTAGCCCTATGACCCCACTCCCGATCCTGTTTTTTTCATTTGTTGTCCCCCGTAATTAGTTGGTATCACAGACCTGTGGATCCTCCCCTTAGGCTGGGGGGAGTCCTTTAGCAGTGGGCGGGCTTCGCCCGCCCACTTCCTGGATGCCAAATAGGACCAGACTCCTGTACCCCACGGGTTTGGGTCTGTCACATAATATATATATATATATATATCAATGAGGGTGAAGACTGGTAATAAGCAGATGTGGGCAGAGTTCCCTCCAATACACTCATAACACTAGCACTATATTTAGAGCCAGTCAAAAACCCCAAAAGTATCTAATGAAAATTTTAAACTTTTCATGAAGTTTTGGTCAAAAATTGATTTTTTTGGTGAAAATTTTATTGATTAAAAAAAAAACAGACTGTCTCCATCTTTATTTCTATTTTGTCTCATCTACTTGTAGTTGAATGGCTTACAAAGTGTCTGAAATTGTTTGGGGCCTTCATGGGGTCTTGCTGGCTGGAACTCAGCCTAGAGAAGATGACGTGATGCTTACGGATTAGGAGATGTAGTGGAAGGAATAGCAGAAGTTATATCTGACCCTCTTAATTGCTCAGGTTTACAATCTTGGGGGTCATGTTAAGTACCCCAGTAGTAGCAGTGGTCAGGATCACTGCTTCTCATTTGCACCAGGTGAGAAGAGTGCAGTGTTTCCTTTGCGAACCTGGCTACATGTATCCACTAATGATTTAGACTACAGTAATAGGTCTGCACTCAAATATACTGCAGAAATTGGCTGCTCACTTATTAAGTGGTGCTTCCTGCAGAGCCCTGATCCAGTTTGGGGGTGGACCTACATATGGTGATTTTTATTTACAAGAACCTGTATTTTATCCACAAGTTCCATACATGAGACTACATGAGTGATAAGCCTCTCTTCTGGGGTTAGACAATGACAGTGTCAGTCCCTGGACATTATTATGCTTACTGCCGACTGATGTTACAAAAAGGGGCTGCTGCTAGACTTTTTTTTCCCTCTCGTTTTTGGCTCTTTGATTCTAGAACATGCTTCCCTTCTTGGTCCTAAACAATTTTTTTAAAAATTAAAATCTCTTAGCCCACACTCAAGACGTATCTTTTCTTTTTTAACCAGACATTTTTCAGGAGACGTGGATGAGGCATTTAGGGATGGTTTGTTGGGAAGTCTCGTTTTATAGTGGGCTTTTAATTAGTATGTACGTTTGATGCTATAGATTTATTATAGCATTATACTTAAGGACTTACTGTATTACTTACTGTATTAGTTAACAAAACATATTATGAAAATATTATGGGGCTTGGCTGGTAGAGTTCTTGAGCTATTTTCCTTCTCACCTCAGGGTTTCACTAGCATAACTCCATTGGCTTCAGTGGGGTTACTCCTGATTTACACCAATAATTAGTATTGAAATCTGGCCCCTTTTACTTATCATTGAGACTTGTTATCCCCTAATATGTGTTATTTGTTCAGCACCTAGGATTGCGGAAGGTCCTTTATTAAATCCAAATAAATATACTCTTGTCTCAGCTCTACTTTGTGAACTGCTTAAATGTGCTCTTCATAAATAAATCAAGTCCAACTTTTGTTATAAAAAGTGAAAAGTTCATGGTTATTGTGCATTTGCCAAGTATAAGATTCAAATGAAAATGACAGAAGCTGACAGATATGATAGGAACGGGTAAGAGCAACAGTACAATACAAGTTTAATACTTCATAATGCATTGGCAGCTGTGTTCATTTAAGTAGTGTTGCGAAGTTCAGCTGGCCTAGTGCTGCTCCATTTCCGAGCTGTCTGTTCTTACTCTTTCTGATTTAGAGTGAGAGAAGTTGGCTCCCCAGAGAATTCTGAGTTCTAGTTTAAGTTAAATCACCTAATGTGACCTTAGGCAGTTCATTTGGCCTTCTTGTATCTTGATAAATTCAACTTTTAACATTGGATAAAAGCAAGGCCTGGCTCCAAGGCAAATCTTACAAGTAGCCAACCTTTCCTAGGTGAATTAAATGACACAGCTACATCTGTTATATCTATTTAGAGGACATTTAGTCATATCACCTTGAGCTGTGAACTTCCTGGATCTTCTAAGCAAAGCAAGTCCAGACCTGATTAATACTTAGAAGGGAGAACAAGGAAAACTCAGGTGCTGCAAGACTTGTTCTTGGAGATTTTGACTGTGAGGAAAGACTGACAGCCTCATACACCAGCATGATGTTAGGAGGCACTTTCCTTCATGAGATGCCATCTTTTCCACTGGCCATACAACACTCTCACGTCTGCAAAAGATCCCAAAGTATTTTTCACTATCTGATAAGGGTATTATCCCTAGTATCCAAGCCACATTGCAATTTAAACCATAACATTTTTCCTAGCCAAAATCCACACATTTATAGTTTCATTTGGACCAAGTATTCTTTACCCTCACCTCCTAAAACACTGCTGTGTAGCTGTGCTGGTGTAGAATGGCTGCTATCAAGCAGCACTCAATAGATGGCCTATATATTGAAAGAATCTGTGTCAGGGTCCACCAAACAGGGCTGTGCGAGGATGTTTCGCACCCTAGGCGAAACTTCCACCTTGCGCTCCCCCCCCCACGCCCATGCCCTGAGGCGCCCCCCCCCACGGCAGCTATCCCCCTCCATCCTGAGGTGCCCCCCTTGCGGCAGCTCCCCACCCCCAACCCTCCGCAATGAGGCACACTCCCCACTCCAGCTCACCCCTGCTCCACGCACGAGCACCCCGAACACGCCGTGGCCACTTCACTTCTCCCACCTCCCAGGCTTGCGGCGCCTAAGCTGATTGGTGCCGCAAGCCTGGGAGGCGGGAGAAGTGAAGCAGCCACAACGTGCTCGGGGAGGAGGTGGGGCAGGGGTGAGCTGGGGCGGGGAGTTCTCTTGCATGCTGCCCCCCCCTTACTTGCTGCAAGCGGCCCTCCCCGTGCTCCCCTGCCCCAGCTCCCTCCGCCTAAATGCCGGCGGTGACCGGAGCAGCCGAAGATCCGGCCGCCGCGGTCGCTGCCAAAGAAAATGGCACCCCCCACCAAATCCCAGCGCCCTAGGCGACCGCCTAGGTCGCCTAAATGATTGCACCGGCCCTGCCACCAAATAAGGCTGGTCCGGAATTCTGGTTGAAGCCAAAAATGGAGAATAAAAGAGAATTCCAGTTAGAAGTTTATACAGAGAAAAGTACTGAGCATCTTAAGGACTCAGTGATAGTTGGAGAGTTTATAATCCCATAGTTTGTGTACTGCCCTTTAGTTAATTGTGTATACTGGCCCTGTATAAGGAAAGCATCCAGAAAGCACGTAAGCATGCACTTAATTTTAAATGTCCACTTAGTGGGACTTAAGTACATGCGTAAGTGCTTTCTGTATTAAAGGCCCTTATGAATACCCTTACTGTAATATGTCTGATAACAAGTTACTCTCTAGTTCTCTCTAGGAAATCATTAGTATATATACAGACTCTAAAAGACTTTGTCACTCTTCATGGTAAAAGGTGCTTTTTAATATAAAGTTAGAATAATACATTATTAATATGTAACAGCAGGCATAAAACACCAGGTGCTCACTTATCAAAGTATTACCCAAGCTCAGATCCACATAGCTTTTATTATGAGACAATGCCTAATCAGAGTGGTTTACATACAATCATAGGGCTTGGCTACACTTACAAATTTGCAGCGCTGCAGCAGGGTGTGAAAACACACCCTCTCCAGCGCTGCAAATTGCGGCGCTGCAAAGCGCCAGTGTGGTCAAAGCCCCAGCGCTGGGAGCGCGGCTCCCAGCGCTGTCCGTTATTCCCCACAGGGAGGTGGAGTACGGACAGCGCTGGGAGAGATTTCTCCCAGCGCTGGCGCTTTGACTACACTTAGTGCTTCAAAGCGCTGCCGCGGCAGCGCTGCCGCGGCAGCGCTTTGAAGTGTAAGTGTAGCCAAAGCCATAGAATATCAGGGTTGGAAGGGACCTAAGGAGGTCATCTAGTCCAAGCCCCTACTCAAAGCAGGACCAATCCCTAACCAAATCGTCCAAGCCAGGGCTTTGTCAAGCCTGACCTTAAAAACCTTTAAGGAAGGAGGTTCCACCATCTCCCTAGGTAACCCATTCTAGTGCTTCACCACCCTCCTAGTAAAAAAGTTGTTCCTAATATCCAACCTAAACCTCCCCCACTGCAACTTGAGACCATTACTCCTTGTTCTGTCATCTGCTACCACTGAGAACAGTCTAGATCCATCCTCTTTGGAACCCCCTTTCAGATAGTTGAAAGCAGCTATCAAATCCCCCCTTATTCTTACCCAGTACCATTAACACGTCTCTAGTTATATACAATACTTATAACACATACCTCTTTACATTAACATCAGCTTCTACACAGAAAAGCGTGATGCAATAGATAGGTATTGTGTTGTGCCTGGAAGCTGCCCAGCTACCAAAATGAGCAATTTCCAGAGATGTGAACGCTTATCTTATGTAACCCTAAGACCCAGCTAATGAGAGCAGCTCTTTGTTTCTAATTTCATTTTACTATGACTCTTAGAATTTATTCATCCTAGGATGCATTCACACATCTGCAGTATGGGTATTCTAACCGTTTGTAATAACACGTCCGGTTCCTAGTTTTGGGTGACAATTCATCATTGTTCTGTTCAGTCAGTGTACATTTTCTGCTGGCTTACAGTATCTCTTACCATAGTTTAGCTCATGGACATAGTGCCACTGCTTTCCTTCCCTCCCAGTGCTCTGCAGCTTCATTTTAAAATATTCGGTCTGATGTGACATGTGTATATATATTTAGCATCACTTTTCTATGCCCCGCTGCTCTATGACCTGATCATTTATATTATGTATCAAGTACTGTATGTGATAGGGCATTCAAAATGAAGGAGTGGCTGGAAGGTCATTACAGTAGGTAATACAGTAGATACAGTTAAGCGTTCAAGTCTACTTCCTGACATCTTTTTCAAATTGAAATATAATTGTATATACATTTTAGCTTTAAAATTATGTTTCTCCACCAACATATTAAGAATAGGAACCTTCTGCTTCTATAAGAGAATGTTTTCCAGGTGTCACTCAAAGATGAGTAACACCCTTAGAGCTTTTCCATGCTGGAAGGGAAATTATGTTAGAATACATGTTAAATACAGACACTGGGATTTTCAGAGGAAACTAAGAAAACAGGGCACCTAACTCCCATAGACTCTCTTGAAAAGCAGAGCCTTGTTTTCTGTAGACAAGGTCTGTCAGGGCTTAAAAAAAGAACTGTCAGCTGGATCCTTAAATGCAGTAGTCTTTGTCCTCACTGATTTCTAAGTCGTCTTTAACTTTGTGCTAGTTAACACATGGTCTAACACTATAACTATCAGTGTAGACAAGCCCTTCCTGGGCTGATGCCTGTTATCTGCTGCGGAAACCTCACACCACAATCCCATCCTCATCAACGGGCAAGAGTCTATTCTCAACGTGCCATCAGGGTCAAAGGCAACCATTGCTCTGCAAAAGCCTCATTGCAAACTTAATTGTTCACAGATGGAGGCAATTTGTTTTTTAATTGCAAGGCTATGCAACAGTTTTAACTCCTAACTCAGATTTAACCCTTCCTCATGTAAAGGTTTGTTTACTACATTTATAGATTTCACCTACTTGTCACATCATAATAAATGTAGTATAATAAGAATGGGACTGGTTATTCTCCCCCCCAATTTTTACACCAGTGTAATGCCATTGGTCCACTTAAATGGACTTACTCCCAGCTTACACCAGTGCAACCATGTGAGGGAATTGGTTCCAGAATTATATGTGTGTATGGCGTCAGATACACACATGAAACTCACATTCACTATGTTTGAAGGCAGTATGTACTGGTGTCCATATGACAACCGCTATCTTGGCTGATATAGTGGAGACCTTCAGAGCATAAGCATTATGGCTTGAGTTACTAACAGATGCATTTACGCTGTGGGTTGGGTACAGAGGGAGACTATGGAGTAACCAAAAGAGGTTATCATTGCTTCTTTGCACACAACTGTGAAAGAGCAAGAGAAAGCGTTCCTGTTCTGAGCTATCACTGAGCTAGTTGAAATTTTTTAATCAAAACATTTTTGACAAAAAATGGCTGTTTCATCAAAACAGAAATGTCCATGGGAAATATCTGTTTTGTGTCAATTTTTCTTTAGGGTTGGGAGGGGGGTGGTCATCAAGAAAACAGTTTTCAGCCGCAAATGGGAAATTTTCAGCCAGTTAGGTGAAAAAATTTGCCCAGCTGGATGATATTTTTCATGGGGGAAATATTTCCTGACCAGCTGTGTCAATCAGTTTTGTTTTTAATTGAAAATCTATTTTGAGTCAGGCCGTGACTGTCTCTGCGCAAGTGTGCATGGAGGGCAGGAAGCCCAAGCACACAAGCTTCCCTTTGCCCTGACACCAGGATTAGTCAAAAATCACAGCACAAAACTGCTCTAGGCTACTGCCAACAGCTGAGCCAGACTCCCAGGAAAGGCTGAAGACAGAGGAGGGCAGAGCCACTGTATCCATCAGCCAGCAGAGTTGAGCTAGCACAGGAGGTAATGCATGCTACACTCACACTCTTTGAAAGGGAGTAATAGGCTGCTTTGGCTGAGGTACAAATGAACTTGGAGGCATTGTGCTTGAGTCAAAGACACTATCTCTGGGAGTTGTGCTGAACTGATATCCCTTAATACTTCTCCCCCTCCCCCCATCCAATATTGCAAACTAGCTATGGAGCTATACTTCAGCCCATTATTTGACGTTGAGATTTTATTCTGCAATGCCTTTTGCCTTTTAGCATGTAACATACACATCTCAAATAATGAAAGCTTCCACTTAACTTCTGACAGTGCTGCTGCAGTTTTGCTTCTACATTTGCAAGTTATTTGTCAAGTCTCTCTCGCTTACCCACTGTCTCTCTTGGGCCAGTATGCAAAATCAAGTTGTATAACTAACCTATGAGTCATTCTTCCCCTTGCAAAATCTCTTTGGGTGGGCCTTTCTGGCTTTCAGTGACACTGTCTGTTGTACTACTGGCAGTTCTTTATCCTCTCCTCTGGATAGCCGTTCTGTTCATAATCATGATTTTTCCGTTACGCCAGTGAACGGGTGTCACGTTTAATTATAGCAGCCATTTGAGATTTCAAAGTCTATAGCCTTGATATCATGTAATGTAACAATTGTGGTAGTGTCTTACATTAGTAAATCAGACTATTTTCCAGCCCCAATAACAACAAACCTCTTAATATTTTCATTACTACAGTTAAATCATTTTTACTTCTCAAAGCTGTAGAATGACAGACACTAGGAAAACAAAAGGCTTATTATATTGCTTTCACCAAAGAAACATATCAGTCCATTAATAAAGGCTGAGAGCATGTGCTCCTTATTTTTAGATTAATTAGTACTGATTAGTCAGCATTTTGTTTGTTTTAAATCATGATTTTCTATTGTAACAGAGCAAATCTGAAATCTGTATGGCAGATACCCAGTAATTACACAGTAAGAAGGTTGGCTGTGATTGGTTGGTGCTTGCCCTTTGTCTCATTGTTATTGTAAGTGTAATGAAAATACCAACAGCCTTGCTTACTCATGCGCAAGAGGTAGTCGTTGTGAGAAACCAGTGTGTGAATCAAGTGGGTGTACAAAAACACAATATATTTGAACATCACTGCCTACAGTTAAGCCAGGTTGGCTTTGTACTTTACGTCAACTTTTACAAAATATTACCTGTTGTTGGAATGGTTTTCATGAGAGTTTTGCAAAAAACAGAAGTGAGGTGAGGAGATGTTTCTCAGAACTCGAGAACAAACTCAACAGACATGCCCCCCCCCCACCAGCACCATGTACCAGTCTGCAACCCAGACGTGCCAGCTCACTTCCTGGATTATTGGCTTTGCAGCTTCATGGAAAGTGCCTATTATGTAGAAATGGGGAAAGTGTGAGGGACAAAAGTGAATTTGTGGACTAATTTATTAATTCAGTCCTGGTTTCAGCCATGCTGCCTTTTCAGACAGCCTCTGTTCTGTTTGGCCCTTTTAAAAGTAAGATTTAATTTGCGTTGGTGTCAGCAAAGTTTTGTTTGTGTGAATGTTTGCAGAAATTAATTTCAGGCCAGAAACCAAGATTTATTTGATCAGGAAACAATCTTTTTCTTGGCAAAACAAAATTAATTTTGAGTGAAAGCAGAAGTAGTTCATAAAGATTGGTCCGTTCAGTTAAGAAATGGAAGAATATCTCTGCATTCTGAATATCAAATACACTCCATGAAGGGTTTGCAAACATCGAATCATAGAACTGTAGGGCTGGAGGGAAACTCGAGAGTTCATCAAGTTCAGCCCTCTGCATTGAAGCAGGACCAAGTAAACCTAGACCTTCCTTGACAGGTGCTTGTCTATCCTGTTCTTTTAAAAACCTCTAATGATGGGGATTCCACAACCTCCCTTGGAAACCTGTTCCAGAACTTAAATATCCTTACAGTTATAAAGTTTTTCCTAATATCTGTCCTAAATCTCACTTGTTGCATATTAAGTCCATTACTTCTTGTCCTACCTTCAGTTGACAAGAAGAACAATTGATCATCATCCTTGCTATTAACAGCACTTAACAGATTTGAAGACTGACATCTGGTCCACCTCAGTCTTCTTTTCTCAGGACCAAACCTGCCCAGTTTTTTTTAACATTTTTCTCATAGTTCAGCCTTTCTAAACCGTCCATCATTTTTGTTGCTCTCCTCTGGACTATCTCCAATTTATCTACTTCTTTCCTAAAATGTGATGCCCAGATCTGGACACAGTACTCCATCTGAATCTTCATCATTGCTGAGTAAAGTAGGACAGTTACCTCCCATGTCCTGTACCCCAGAATATTAGACTTTTTCACAACTGCATCACATTAACTCAGATTCAATTTGTGATCCACTGCCAGATCCTTCTCAGCAGTACTACTACCTAGACCAGTGGTTCCCAAACTTGTTTCACAGCTTGTGCAGAGAAAGCCCCTGGCAGGCCAGGCCGGTTTGTTTACTTGCTGCGTCCGCAGGTTCAGCCAATCACGGCTCCCAGTGGGCGCGGTTCACTGCTGCAGGCCAATGGGAGCTGCTGGAAGCGGCGTGGGCCAAGGGACATACTGGCCGCCACTTCCAGCAGCTCCCATTGGCATGGAGCAGCGAACCGTGCCCACTGGGAGCTGTGATCGGCCGAACCTGCGGATGCGGCAGGTAAACAAACCAGCCCAGTCCACCAGGGGCTTTCCCTGCACAAATGGCGGAACAAGTTTGGGAACCACTGACCTAGACAGTTATTCCCCATTTTGTAGTTGTGCATTTGATTTTTCCTTCTACATGTGTAAAACAGAGCAGGGAACATACAGTTCTCCCCCAAGGAGTTCAGTCACAAATTTAATTAATGCATTATTTTTTTTAACGAGTGTCATCAGCATGGAAGCATATCCTCTGGAATGGTGGCCAAAGCATGAAGGGGCATACGAATGTTTAGCATATCTGGCACACAAATACCAGCTACAAAGTGCCATGCAAATGCCTGTTCTCACTTTCTGGTGACATTGTAAATAAGAAGAGGACAGCATTATCTCCTGTAAGTGTAAACAAACTTGTTTGTCTTAGTGATTGGCTGAACAAGAAGTAAAACTCAGTGGACTTGTAGACTCTGAAGTTTTACATTGTTTTGTTTTTGAGTGCAGTTATGTAACAAAAAAATCTACATTTGTAAGTTGCACTTTCACGATAAAGAGATTGCACTACAGTACTTGTATGAGGTGAGTTGAAAAATATTTTTTCTTTAGTTTATCATTTTTACTGTGCAAAAATTTGCAATACAAAATAATATACACTTTTATTTCAGTTATAGCACAGAATACACTATATATGAAAATGCAGAAAAACAACCAAAATATTTAATACATTTAAACTGATATTCTATTGTTTAACAGTGCAATGAAAATTGTGATTAATTGCAATTAATTTTTTATTGTGATTACTTTTTTTGAGTTAATCACATGAGTTAACTGTGATTAATCAACAGCCCTAGTCAAAAGCCTTACTAAAATAAAGATATATCACATCTACAACTTCTCTCCATCTACTAGGCCAGTGACCTTGTCAAAGAAGGAAATTAGGTCGGTTTGGCACCATTTTATCTTGACAAATCCATACTAGCTATTCCTTATCACTAAGGCTATGATTTAGTCATGGATATTTTTAGTAAAAGTCAAGTACAGGTCATGGGCAATAACCAAAAAGTCACGTCACTGACCCGGCTGTGACTTCTACTAAAAATACCCCTAACTAAATCTTACCTGCGGAGGGGAAGGGGCAGTGCTCCAATGGACCCTGCTGTTCCTGGGGGTCGGGGGCAGCCCGGGGCCCCAGCACTGCTGCTGCTCCTCTGGGCAGGGGCGGGGGGCAGCCTGTGGTACTGCTGCTGCTCCCAGACCACTGCTCCAGGGCAGTGCCCAGGACTAGTTGCCTGGGGCCACCAGAGCAGTGGGCGGTGTGGCTGGCCCCAGCTCCACCCAGCTGCTCAGGCAGGCCACCCTGGGGTCAGCTGTACCAGCCACTGCAGCTGCGGAAGTCATGGAGGTCCCAGAAAGTCATGGAATCCGTGACCTCCATGAAAGATTCGCAGCCTTATTTATCACTCCATTATTTAATAGTTTGTTCCAGTATCTTTCCAGGTGTCAAAATTAGGTAGCCTGATCTATAATTCCTCGCATCCTCTTTGTTCCCCTTTTAAAGATAGGTACTATGTTTGCGCTTCTCCAGTCCTCTGGGAACTCACCCATCACCCATGAATTCTTGAAGATAACTGCTAGCAGTTCTGAGATTGCTTCAGCTAGTTTCTTAGATACACTAGGAAGAATTTCATCATCCACAGGGACTTTCCATCTAACTTATCGAAATATTCTTTAACTTGTTCTTTCCCTATTTTGGCTTGTGTCCTTCCCCCTCGTTGTTAATATTGTGTTGAGTATCTGGTCACCATTAACCGTTTTAGTGAAGACTCCAGCAAAATAGGCATTAAACAGCTCAGGCATCTTGTTCTCATAATTAACAGCTCTCCTTCCTTGCTAAATAGAGGACCTACATATAACTTGGTCTTTCTCTTGCTCCTAATATATTTTAAAAATCTATTCTTATTACCTTGCTAAGTGTAACTCATTTTGTGCCTTAGCCTTTCTAATTTTGTCCCTACATACTTGTATTTTTTGTACTCCTCATTACATGATTGTCTAGAATGTTTTGATGAATGATTCATTGAACAATATTGAATAATAATTTGTCAGAATTGTGATCTATCCACAGACAATAGTTAGGAAAGGTGACGCAGTTCCACTAAATGTATCATCTATTTGGAGAAAATCTTTAGATTGTACGAAACAGAGCCTTGGATTCAGACAAGCTGTACTTGATGTGTTGAGGATTGGGTAGACTGTGTGTCTGTACGTCATCTTGGCGGCTTCCTGATCCTGGGGTTAACTAGGGGCCGTCCTACCCCCAAGAATAATTTGGATTAGCTTCAGGGTTGTTCTAAATCATGTTGTGATGCTCACTGCCATAAGAGGCAGTTCCAGCCACAAGGGATCCATGGAACGCAGCAGCTGTCTTAGTCAGTAATCCAGTGGTGTAGGCTGTAATGAGTAGTGGTAGGATGTCACTTCAGCCAGTCTGCAACACCCGTGGATGTCCCCTGTGCTGGGAGAATCTCCAGGAGACCATGTCCATTGGGTTCCAGCTACTTTGCACCAGTAGAACAACACAAAGCAGCTGGTAATGGGCCAAGAGTCTGTCCCTTTAAAAGGGAAGAAAAGAGTATCAACATCCACAGAGTAACAGGGTCATTTCAGTTCTGCAGATTTCAGAAACCCTTGAACTGAATCAGAAAACTGAATGTGAATGGTATGAGAACTCGGAATTGGGATGTATATACAGAAGACAAAATTTGTGTCCAACATGGAACAAAAATAGATTGATAGAAAATAATTTAAAAGCCAAGGAGTATGTTTATCTGAGTCAAATGATCCAAAACAGGGTGATGAAATATAAAGCTAGAAGATATAACAACGCCATGAAAAATAAAACTCTTCACACTATGTCAGTATGTTTTTGTCATCTTATACTATATGTCATTGCATATTAAGTAAAAACATGGGCATTCTAGGAGATAGACAGTAAAGCAAGCATTAAAATATATTATTGATAACTGTTATAATATGTAAAAGAGAGATAAGTAGACCACATGATAAGAGTGAGAGAAACCGTGAAGATTATGAAGTGGCAATTGCCTGAGTATCTAGCAAGAACAGGAGCTGAAAAACTGAAAATCTCAGCCCTTTGGTACTTATTCTAAGAGAAATAAGAGATTTAGTCACCCAACTCCATTTAAAATTAAACCTTTTGAAAATCTGTCTTTAGACTATGAAATAAGGTCCACCAGCAAACATAACAAGAGATGAAGATTTGCAGGACCTACATAATCACATTTAGCCCAGACATGAATGTCTGCCAGCAGTATTAATTATGAAATCGTCTTCCTACGTCCAAGATGAATTAGGCTGTGGTGGCACTGATTGTGATAAGTTTCTCTTCCTATTGAGAGCCAAGTACCCTAGTCAAACACAATGATATGTGGTAATGTGATACAAATGACTAAACATTTCTTTATGGAGATCCAACTACTTCAATAACCATCACTGTAAACAAAGGGTTTTTTTTCTCTAGCACTGTAAGTTTTTCTGTAATAACAGTATATTATTTTAAAGTTTTTTCCTCACAGTGAGTTATGATTCAACTAGAGAATTGCTCTGAAAAAGCAACTTCAGTTTCCTCATTCCTCTAATTTTTAACTAAAGCCAGCAACTAACCTCAATAACTACTACATGCCATTTCTCATCTCCTCTTGTATGTTATCCTGGCACAGTTCCTTGAACTCACATTTTCTTTTTTAGTGTCAGACTTGATCGGTGATTTTTTTCCCCCAAATGGGCTGCTTCTTCCTCCATTTTGATTTACTTTTTTAGTCCTTTTTGTATTGGGATCTAACCCAGAAAGCTCAATTAATGTGTGGATATCGTTAACATTGTATACTATAAATGGCATGGCACTGTAGTAATTTAGTTGTACAAGGAGCCATTAAGATGTGCGGTGACAAACATCAGAGATACGTTAAGCCCTTGTCGGCATTGGGAATTTGCCCCAATTTCAACCACTGGTGTAGCTGTGTGGATACAAACATGTAATTTAGGTAGGCAAAGCCACTTTTTGCAATAGTGGAGTTGAAAAATCACTTAAACCTAGGGAAACACCACTGATGCAGCTTTACTTGTCTACACTGAGCAGTTGCATTCATGCAGCTATACTGGTTAATTGCTGAGATTGGGACAACACCTTTAGGTAGACAAAGCCTACAATTGCTCACTTTTCTCCTGCATTTTTAACATTTTACAAATTATTTGTTTTTAGTAAAAGCTCTGACTCCATGATCCCTTTATATATTGAAGAGTCAGCAAAGATCCTTCCGAACGGAAAGATGTGCAGCAGAGATTTCCAGAAATAGGTGTCTAAAATAAGGCACCTAAGTTCACTCTGGTGCAAAGAGTGTTGAGCAGTCAAGGAGCTCCCATTGAAGGTTAGGAACCTAACTTGAGTTACCTATTTATGAAAATCTTGGCATATAAATAGAACTAATGAATGTATTACTACTAAGGCTACAATTTAGTCACAGGTATTTTTAGTAAAAGTAATGGACAGGTCACGGGCAATAAACTTTTACTAAAAATACCTCTGACTAAATCGTAGCTTTAGTAATCATAGCTAGGGGCGTGTGGGGGGAGGCTGCTGATGTGAGGAGAGTGGGGGGCATCCACTGTGGAGGAAATCTGGGTGGGGCGTGCTGCTGGGAGGAGACGCCCGCCTCTGTGGGCCACAGACAGTGGCTGCTCCACTTTGGCCGGCCGGAGCCCGGTGCCCGCAACTGGTGTGGCTGTCCCCGGGGCTACCTGAGCAGCTAGCCCTGGAGCCAGCTGCTTAGACGGCCCTGGGGTCAGCCACCCTAGCTACTGCAGAAGACACGGAGGTTGCAGAAAGTCACGGAATCCGTGACTTCTGTAACCTCCGTAACAGACACGAAGCCCTAATTCTTACCATCCAATATTTTCTAGAGTGACTAGTGATTTTTGGGAGACCCCCTTTTGTGAGGCACTGAGGCACCCACATTTATTTGTCATCTTTTTGGTTAAGGCCATTATTACTGGTTGACAAGTGAGAGTAGCTATTAATGCAAATACTCATGATATATTTGCTCACCTTGAACAATCCAATAAATACCAGAGATTTCACATAACTTGAACTTCTCCAAATTGGTGGTCTAATGTCCCCAGCACCACTAAGAGGAAATTAATATAATGTTTGTAAATTATTAAACTGGTGATCTTTGGGGGACCTGTGATAGGAATGTCACATTCCAAATTAGGGATTTTGCTCCTGTACTCACCAGCTCATATTGAATAAATGCATGAGATTTCAAGATTGTAGGATACTTGGGAATCTGAAATCATAAAAATTTCTGCTGGACTTTGCGTGATGTGTGATTTGAAAATTCAGATGTCAACATGAGGCTTTCTCTATCCCAATGTACACACGTATTTTAAAAAATGAGAATACTCTATTTCAAGATTCAAGTTCATCGAGAACATGGAAATTAATTGTGTTAGTAGTTACCCTATTATAAATGCCTATATGACAGATGTGTTGGTAGGCAACTCCGTAGTTAAGGTGTTGTTGAGCTTTTCAGTTAAATCACTCAGTTTCACTATTTAATTATTTGAATTTACTCTCCAAATTTAGTGCATTTATGATTCAGGGGATTTTGATTTTACTGAAATTTAATTCCACTGTTATAGGCCCCAATTCAGTAAAGCATTTAAGCATATGCTTAAGTCCATCCCTATTCAGCAACACACAAGCACATGCTTAACTTTAACATATGCTTAAGACCCACTAAAGTCAATAGGACATAAAGATATGCACAAAGTTAAGCACATGTATAAGTGCTATGTTGAATACTGGTGGGCTGCTGAATTGAGGCAATACTGAGGGTGGGAATGAAGTAGAATGAAATTCCTATATTCTACTATATTACAAATTTCAGTTCCAGACATAAAGAATCTCTACTTAATGTGTAAAATGTAACTTAATCATAAACAATGGGACACTTTTGCTAAACTAACATGAACATCCCAGGAACTCTTTAGTTCCAAGCTACAATTAGATGTTTGAAATTACATTCCCCCTCAACCCCATCTTCATAGTAATTTCCTTGTACCATTTATGTAACTGAAATCAAAAGACCTACTTTATATTTAATGCTCATTGAAGTTGGCATTTAAAACAAAAGAATTAAGACAACATAATCTTTTTTAAATTTGACAAACTAATTTACAAAAGGACAATTTTATTTTAACTGGAGTGTTTCTCCACATGGCTTAATCCTTCCACATAGTTTCCTTATTTTTCTTATTTTAAGATAAGGCCTAGTCCTTTTATCTGCTGGGCAAGTTGATTTTTTTCTTGTGGGAGTATGTCTCATCTCCAGCACACTGGGCCTTTCTAGAATAAATATACCAGGAAAATAAATTTTTGGCTGAAAAATAATTTTTTATCTTCAACAAACCAAACATTGTAGAACATTGTAATATAAGCTCCTATTTGCCCAAAGGTAAATTGCAGTAAGTGACCTACTAAAGAACATTTGCTGTTCAGCAGCTCAAAATATGTTTGATAATACAACAGAGCCCTAAAAATGAATACTTCTAAATTGAAGAAACATCTGCGAAGAGCTGAAAAACAGAAAAGAATGTCCCTTCAGAAAGGTTCATTCAGAAGAGTAAGTTCTTTTTTGAAAATACTTCTTTTGTGAAAGTTGCATGAGGAATGTGAAGATATTTTGCTTTTGATCACAAAAAGAGAGGGAACTACACTAGAAGGACTGTTAGTAGCATTGTAGAACCTGTAAAATAAATATAGGGCAAGTTAGAGCCAACTGTGTACTCTCCTTTAAATATCTTCATTTGTACAAGCCTTCAGTGAAGCCACACTGTTCCTACTCAGTTTAAATAAATCTTAATCCTGGGCATACTTTATTCTATTCCATTTATAAATGGCTTATGAAAGGCTAAAAATTATTAGTAGATGTTACAGGTATGAGGAGTATATACTTACAGTGGGGCAAAAAAAATTGGATGACAGTTTTTAAAAAAAAAATGCAAAATCAGGTCAATCAAAACTTTTCATGACTTTGTATCGATGCACTACATTGTTTTGATCGAAAAATAAACAAACAAAAACAAAATTCTGAAGAAATTGAAATGTTTCATTTTGACATTTTAAAACGGGTATTTCAATGTTTTTATTTGAAAGTTTTTTGTTTAGAATTGTATTTCAATGTTATCTAAAAATGGCTTTAAAAAAATCCTCAGATGGAATGTTTTGTTCAATCCTGATTGCCTGCTGTGTTTAGATACCACAGTTTAAAAGGTCTACAGGTGCCATCAGATACATCTTACACTCTCTATAAAACAGAACTGCTGTGAAGTTATTGTAGTACTTTTTAACACTCCAGAATGAATAGGTGACAGAGGCATTTACCAGTTAGGCCAACACCATTGAATTCACCAATGAACTCATGAGACAGGGCCTAGGAGAGTTGTGGAATACTACTGCAGGGGTGTGAGTCATCAGAGAAGTATTCTTCTCTCTGTATGTTGCTTTGCAGTAAGATCCAGTCTGACAAGACATTTATGTAGTTTGGCAGCTCCAGTGACCTCAATGGATTTTCAACTGCTTACAACAGCAGAGAATCTAGCCAACAGTTTTCATGAAATATACTGAAATGAAAACTAACAGCATGTCCCAGGTGTGATCGCCTCCCTGAGACTGGGATTACATTCCACCATGGAGACAACCTCTTCAGTAGATCCTAGTGAGACTGTGTGTAACCCGTTACCATACATAGGTGCATATAGTCTTTATTTGGAACTTTCTGCATCACTGACATCTGTTCCTGGGGATGGAATTTTTCCTCTTGGCTACTGAAGATCACAGCCATCTGGTGTCTCTGGATCAGCTCCAGATTAAGCAAGCCAGCAGCATGAGGCGCCCATCATTCTGCACCTGTTCAATACCGCAGCCCAAATGTTCTAGGATACTGAGGTGCAGCATGAGCGCAGGCAGAAGTGTGAGCCTTGGCCTTGAGTCCTTTCCCTTTATTCTATAAGTACCTACCTTTTTAGAAGTGGACAAACTTGTGTTATATATGACCCTTTCTACTGCATGAATTCAGCTTTTTTTCCCCCCATGGTAAAGTAGAAGCAGGGCCTCTTGCGATATGACTAGCTCAGCATGGGGGTGGAAAATAAAGAGGGAAACTGGGTCTTAATGGGAAAGAGATTTCCAGCTACAATGTCTTCAGCCTCCAAATCAAGTGCCAGGGGAGGTGGCCTGCACCAACCCTATTTCGGGGGCTAGTTTGCTGCTGGTGCACGCTAGGGTGGCCAGCCAACTTTCCACTATTATAGCCCCAACAGTCTTACAGCCGTGGGAAGTCACTGGAGCGTAGGTCTGCTCTGGACCCCCCCCCCCCGCCCTTCCCACCCACTCCTGCCTCTGCCCACCCCTGACATGCCAGTGACATCCACTAGAGGAATTTCTGTGGAGGCTTAGCTGCTCTGTGCCTGCCCTCTGCCAGTGGGAATTCACCAAGAGGGATATGCAGCTGTGTTGAGGCCTCTTGATACCAAAAGCCACAGTGTAGTGACAAATTCCTGCCCAAGTGGAGTTCTGCTTTCTCTTCTACTCTCTAGCATCACTCTGACAAGCTCTGGACCTCAAGAGTATTAAGGTGGACCTCTTGCCACTACTGCATATATGGCATATATGGAAAACGGGGAGTGACTCTGAATGGGACAATAAAATATGTAGAGAAAATATTGACTGCCTTAGAAGAGTGAATTGGGAACTCTGGGGAACAGCAGAATTAAGTAATTCAGAGCATACAGTCATCAAAAAATCAATAGGACTAATTGCCTGAGTAAAAAGTAACGGTTTGCAGAACCTAACTGAAGGTTCAACAGGTACTAGTAAACTTTATTGTTGTAATTGGGTTATTAAATTATATTATGGTCATGCCCAAAGGCCCCAATCAGAATTGGAACCCCACTGTGCTGGGCCCTGGGTGCTGTACAAGCCCCAGGGGACAGACAGTTTATGCTTTGGAAAAGTGACCCAGTAAAGTTTTAAATATACAGATGAAATATCCTTGTTAAAACTGATGGAGAAATTGTGTCTTTCACAATCGCTTTGGGTACAAAATGCTAAGTTTGCAGTGACAATTTTCTTTGGAGGCAGTAGTTTTTAAATTTCTCTCATCTTTTATTATGCTGTGTGACATCCCACTAATGTCTGCCGCAGTCTGTATCTCTGGTTAAATAGCAGTTCCTTTAAGAGCCAACACTAGATGCATTCCACAGATTGCTGAACAGTCCTTTTATCTTCATTGGCCAAAGGCCTAAAATCATATCCCAGATGAGAATATCACCAAACTACCACCCAAAGTGGTAATGACACTGCCCCTCTCCACCTGTTTATATAGTAATGGCCTGATTTACGGTGATACTGAGCAAATCAGCCTAGATTTTAGTTAGTGTAAATTCATTTTTTCCTTTGAGTTAATGTAAAATATTCTAGCTTTAGAAATATTTAATCTTAAAAAAAAGGAATAAAAAGATATTTGGGCTGACTTCCCACATTGCTGTGTACCACGTGGAGCCATTTACACAAGTGCAGTGTGAGTGCAAAATGGATGTGAAATGCTCCCATTCTGACTGGTAGCACCTTACACTGACTGTGCACTGGTATAAATGACTATACGAGACTCAGAGAAACAGTGAATTGGTTCATAGGAAATTTCTTTGTCTGTGAAAATACCATAAAAATTGAACAGGGTTTTGGTTGATTTGTTTGTTTGTTTTGTGTGGGTGTGTTTCGGGGAAGGGTGAAGAAAACTCTGAATATTGCTCTGAGACTGCAGACAAAAGATTACCCAGAATTCTACTTGCTCTTAAAAAAATTACAAAACATTTAGTTGAAGCTTTTAGCAAATGCCATTGTTTTGGCTCTTGACAGAAATCTCTTTGAGTAGATGTATATTCTTAAAACTTATCTATGTCCCTGTATGTTTAATTTGTCAGGTTCCTAGTTTTGATATCATCCTTTACCCTCACCCCCACACCTTGATAATTGACAGAACAGTCTGGAAGATTTGTATTACTACTAGCCTGCAGTAGCCTCTAGTGGCCTGAGGCAATTGGTTGTATGCAAAATATGAATCCTTCTGACACCCACAATTTTGTTTCTTTAGCATCCCATGAGCTAAATATATCCATCTCTGGTGTATTTTAGAGAATGTGTGGTCTTGGGTGGTGAAGTGCAAGACAAAAGAAAGCTTAATGTAGATATTTGTTTTTCCAGGGAAACAATTCTGGCATTTGAATCCTTTCTTACTTTTCCTTACCACATCAGCGGACATGCTCACACTGAAGAAGTATTCAGAAGAATGCAGTAGGAGGGATGGGTGCTATAGTGTTACACTAGATGAGAACCAAAGGCTAATTACGGGAAGCTGATCACGCTTTTAGGTTGATCAGCTAATGTCTACTCAACTCCACTAAGGTTTTGGACCCCAGTTGCTTATTGAAATAAATATGACTCAGTAGCAGTTATACATTTTTATTAACGCTATTAAACAATCATAAAATCAAGAAAACATATCACTAAAACCAAGCTCTGTTAACAAACCTTAAACTAACGAGGGCCTGTCTATGCTATCTCACAGTCCTGTTTGAGGAGGATTACATTCATGTGAACTAGGAACCTTTTAGTTCACGCCTGCAATGTCCAACAGGGGAGTTGCAGTACAGCCCTTTGGTGTGCACTGCTATTTGCTCCCCGCCCCATGAACCGAACTGTGGGGCAGTGTAGACATGCCCTAAGATTAAAACAATACAACTATCAAATCAAGATTTTTAAAAAGATCAAATCAACAAGTTACTCTCAATGTTAAATTGGAATTAAATCATCAGGTGACTAAAATAAATCCTTATAAATTCCAAGCATGGCTCAAGGAGGCTGCTGTCCGCCTATGTTACAAACCCCAACTAAAGAATTTTACCCAAGGAAATCAATCCTATAATTTGGAGCTGGTTGAATATTTTGATACTTAATTCAAATTATCTAATGTCTGAACCACAGACTCAGAGCCAATTATAAAGCTCCCTTCTTAAATTTCAGATCTATTGTGGAGGCTAACCCTTTCCTTCACACCCACCGCCAAAAAGAGATATTAGAACACAGGCTTTCAAAGTGCACTCTGTTAAGGGGAAGTTTGATGACTCTAGTTTAGCAGTTCACAAATGACAGGTCTAAGTGTCCTAGGATACTTTAAACACAGACTACCAAACACACTTTCCCACGTATCTTTGAGATTATGTTTTAGCGCTGTTTAAAACTTTGAGTCTGGTGCCTTCCCTGTGTGGACTCTGCAGGTGCTCCTGCTCCTATGCACACACACACAACCACATTTTCACACCCTGAAATAAAAAATCTAAAAGGCTAGGATATTTGCCAGCTCATAAAACAAAAGACAAAAACAGAAACAGTGAAAATAAGAAAACAGGAGTGTGGGAACTCTTCAGCTCTCAGACTTCCATATCCCAACAAAAATACAAAACAGTAGATCATTTCTGAAGAAGCTGACATGGCCTTGTTTGTGTGTAAAGGTCTGGAGAAGACCTGGTCACCAGTATATGGAAAGTCCAATCTAAAATTCTATAGAAATAACTACCTGAAAAGACTTGGCAATAGCTGGCTGCTTAACCTTCATCCATTAACAAAATTAAAAATAAACTTGAACATTGTATGACCAGATGTCATCATTCTTCTTGCAAACACAACAATTTAGTAATCTGTTTATTTAGGAACTAGCCAATAAGTCAGATATCTTAGCTTTAGAAGTTTTTTCCTCTTGATAGGAAACAAGTTACTTTAAACCTTTTAAGATGAAACCCTTTGAAGAAATAATTAAATTTATACAATTCTCATTTACAATATTTCTCTTGCAACTGTTTCCAAGAATAATTCTATATGTTTGGATGGAACTATATAAAGATGTGATGGAATAAGCAAGAGTCACTTCACTATGTCTTTCCAGTGAGACAGAGAAGTAAATGGGATTTAATAATCTGACAAAAGTCCATGAAACCTAAGGCCTTGTTTACAGGGGGAAATAGACTGATTGGCATATCTATGGCAGAGTAAGATATTGCACAACAGCTATTCTGAAATAGGTCCTCATATGAACATTCTCTTCCAACATAAGTCACTTTTATTCCAGAATAGTGCATCCACTCATGGAGCTATTCTAAAATAGCATTGCTGGTCCATTTCCCCTTGTAGACAAGCCCTAGGAGTATTGGCTGTCTTATTAGGGAAAAGTATATGTTTGCCTCATTCTTAGATGTTTTAAAAGCAGTGTCTCTAGTATATATAGCACAGTCCATGAGCTTTTTTTTTTTTTTTGGTTCCTTTTCTGTTCTGCTGCAACTTAAGTGTTCAGTTTAATTGTTTGAGAGAGGAGTCAAATGTATCCAGATATCTGAGAATCACAGGGACAAGTTTAGCAATTTAGCATTATATATAAGACTGTTAATGCAACTCCACATTTCAGTGGAGCTGGTGTTCCCAATTACTAATCCTTCTTCAGACTTAGATAAACTAACCCAAATGTGCACACAATTTAGATAGCAGAGTTTCAGGTTCCCCTGTTACTCATTAATCTCACATGAAGGGAAATGCAAACCAGTCTGGACAGTATAAGACATGCACTCAACGGGAAACTTTGCCCAGTACCTGAGCCAAACCTAAATCAAAGCTTTTTTGATATTCAAAACAATGCAACTATTTTTTTCTTTTTAGCCTTTTTGCATTTCCAGGGTCTGCCTAGGAAGCAGAGCTGAATGTGTCAGGATTGATGCTATTCTAACGGTATGTAGCAAAAATCAGGCTGGGAGAGCCTTTTCTACCTAGGAGGGAAGTTAAAGGCCAGGTCTTTGGATCCTCCTGGGATCAGGAACTTGAATACTGAGCAAATCATCTGCAGAGCAGGAGCTAGTGGCTTTATTATTGCCAGATTCCTACACTGCTTCAGTTGGGAAAAGATCATGGGATCAAGAATGGGGGGAAAAGATACAACATTGCTAACTCTTGTGATTTTTATCCTGAGTTTTGCAATATTTGTTAAGTTTACAAAGTGTCTCGCTCCCATGGTAACAGAGAAAAAGCTGGATGAGTGTGAACCCCAAATCATTAACCAGAAGGCAAATAAAAAGAATTCCCAATGCATTATTTTTAAAATCTTTTTTCTTTTGCAACCAGACTTGTGATTTTTTTTTTTTTTTAGCATTTGGGGTTGGCAATACCAGAGACAAAAAGCTAATGGGGAGGATGGGAAGCAATTTGTCCAAGATACCCAAAGGGTAGGTGGTTTTAGACCCCCTTTTTTGCCTAAATTCACCTCAGGCATTTGTGAAGAGAGGAAAGATGGTCTTGTGGCAAAGACATTGGGCTGGGATGTAGGAAATTTGGATTCTGCCACAGACTTCCTGTGTGACCCTTTGCAAGTCCCTTTAGGCCAGACTTTCTTCAGACCTTCTCCATACTCACAGCTCTACATTTAATCAATGGGGAATGTATGGGTGGTTGGCTTTTTGGAAAATCAGACCCTTAATCTCTCTGTGCCTCAATTTCCTGTAAGTAAAATGGAGATAATGTCTTTCCACCTATTCTGCCTGGTTTGTCTGCTTACTTTCAATACATAGTAAATAAGTAATAATAATATGTTAGTTACCTAGACAACAGGTTTCATCCAAGGATGTCCAATGATTTTACAATAATTCAGTCTCACAAAACCTTGTGAGGTAGGTAAATGTGTAGATTTTAAGGACAGAAGGAACTATTATGATCATCTCTTTTGTCATCCAGTGACTTCTGCATCAAGCTCATAACTTCTGATGTTAGACGTTATTTCATTTTGTAGCTGGGTAAGTTGAGGCAAAGAAAAGTTAAGTGATATGCACAAGGTTATACAGCAAGTCAATGACAGAGCCAACAGTTTCATTTATAGTTTATGAAGGGTTAATAAATGGTTAGTAGATGTTTAATGGTTAATCCATTGTTATAGAGTTCAGCAGGTCAAAAGGTTGCTTAAAGCCATTTGCCAACATCCATCAACAAGCGTCTATGACCGTAACATGTTACTCATGTCTATAACATGTTTTAAACATCCATGAATCATTTATTAACCCGCTAGAAACCATGTTTAAATGGAAACTTAATGTAAAGTGTGACTAAGGCTTTGTGTACACTGCAAGCTAAGGATGTGAGTCCCCTGCTCGTGTACACGGATTCAGGTTGCTAAATGAGAGCTAGTGCAAGTATAAACAGTAGTGTAGCCCCGGTGGCATGGGCAGTGATGGCACGCTTAGCTGTGCCAACTACAAACACTCCTGAAACTAGTGGGTACATATGTACCACCACAGCCAGGCCTGCCGTGGCTATACTATTATTTACACACATGCTAGCTCTCACTGAACTACCACGCCTATGTGCACAGGACCAGGAAAATCACATGGCTAGCTCACAGTGTAGGCATCGCCTAAGTTAACTTCCAGTCTCCTGATTTAAGCACCAGACAAGTCAGGATTTATTTTTTTAAAATTGAGTCTTATGTTGACAGTGTGCCTTTAAGACCAACATGTCATTCTAGATATACAGCTCTAACTCGGCCTGTCTGTGATTATGTGCTTGAACATCATTACTTGTGTATAGCCTGTCTTTTCCCTTTCCAGGCTATATGGCAAGTGATGCTTCAACAAATAATGGACACCATTCACTGCAGGAGGTTTTGTGTGTTTATTACAAGCCCTGGGATATGTCTATAAAATGTTAAGAGTAGTAGTTAACCACTGGCTCCACCATTTGTTGTTCAAAGCAACACTAAAATGAGCTGGTCAGCATATTACACTCTCTCTGACTTTAGTGTTTTGTTACTGACAGTTCTTCTTACCATTAAATTTTTTATATATATTTTGAGTTAACTAGCTGCTATCTAGCCATTTCTACAGGGAAAAATAAAGGCACTTTTCCTCTTTGCAGTGTTTGCGATCTTGTCACTGAAATCCCACTCAGAGAATGTTTAGGACTCAACAATGGCCAAATGGTTTAATTTAAAATTTAGGTGTGTGACAGCGGGGAAAAATGGGGAATCCCCACACCAAGGGGTTCTATATCAAGTTTAACCCCTGAGGAGAATCTTAGAGATGAGTTATGAGCCAAGAATGCACAAAACCTCTTTAATATAGAGCTCTACACAGTTGCATTGTATCATTTTAATATTGAACGTTGAATCTCAAGTTGGTTAGTTATTTGGCTTGATTTTGAATAAGCACACAAAACTAGCTGAACATCTAGGGTATGCAAAACTGGCCCCAAAAATCTCATTGTTATTTATTTATTGGATTTGTATAACCATAGTATCTAGCGGTCCCAACCAACATCGGGTGTGCTAGGTACTGTACAGTAAGAGATGCATCATTGGGCTCACAAACTTTAAAGGGAATCTAAGGGCCACACTGTGAACTGCTGTTGGTAAGCAATCACTCTCAGGAGTGCACCATTGCTTATGTCCTATTACTGACTGCAAATGAGCACCCCCCCGTATTCCAGACCAACCATTTCTACAAATGAGATGTAGTGGGATCATGACTGACGTTAAATGACCTGCAATTGCCTGGTTGATATTATACAGGGTTTTGTATTGCTTGTTTTCCTTTCTCGGTCATCTGAGGGATGCAACCCCAGTGGGAAGGGACAGTAGTCCATTAGCATTGTTAATTAACTGACTGATTTTCCTGCTATTGGCTGTCAATACTGTATGCAATATATTCACCTGTCCCAACATGCTTGGCATTATGAATCAGGCATAGTTGTCTTTCATAGTGCAGTAGCTCTATTAATCTTACCATGATTTTTCTTTCACTTTGATAGCCTCACATTTACTCACAAAAAGTGTTGTTCTGATCTTAAGGCCTCTGTTCTAATTGCTGCATTGGGGTCATGAAAATTTCTAATGATGTATTATTTAGAATTATCATAAAAAGAAGAGTGGTACTTTGGATTTATACCAATGTACAGAGAGGAAGTTGGTTCTCTGGGGTTCCAAATAGAGCAGGATGAATATCCAAACATTTGCCCTATATATTAGTTTGAATGTTTAAATGCATTCACTTTTAATCCAGTTGTGCCTTTTTTGTGTTCACTTTATGTACATATTCTACTGAATGAATTTACTAGTGGGAATGTTCACAGAAACAGTGCATTTTAAGCAAATATTGCAAAATATTTATGGATAGTGGACTCTGAATTCATAAAATGGAAGTATTCATGCCGGATTTTTTGAGTTGCATTCATCCAATCCAGGGGCAGGAAACATACCATGTCAGCTGTATTCAATCAAAAGGCTCTAACAGCTAGAATTTGTATTACTAGCAATGACCTCCTCATGCATAATCTGCAGCGAATAATACTAAGAAATGTGAGGAAATTCTGAACCATTTGTGAATAGTTTGCAAACAGGAAATAAATACATTATTGGCTAAAAATTATTCTCCAGGTTATAGTTCTAAGTTACCCTAATATGTCCACATTTCAACTATTAGTGCTTGTTCAGAAGTTATTTTGTGCTTCTTAACTCTGCTTTAAGTTGAAGGACTCAAGAAAACATTAAGTCTATGCCTTTTTACTATAAGGCTTTTTTATTTTTATTTTTTTGCCCGTAGATGTTTATAACTCATTAAAAGAAAAATTACTGCATTTCCATTTACTTTATATTGTTATGGTGAAATTGTATTTTAAGAATTTTTTCAAAGATTTGGCAAAAGTTGTTACAAGATTTATTGTTTAAAGTCATACAAACGTTTTCAGGTGAATCTATCTATTTGGACTGGAAGAGATTCAAGGTAGGGTGCAATATAAATTATTCTCTCCCCACGCATGCTTCCCAAAATGCAAGCGTCAAAAGTTTACAGTATCATTACATACTTTAATCTATTTTTTCTAAAAATTTCTAAAGTAAATAATATTTAGCTATTTCAGGAAATAAATTATTGAATGCTGGAAGCTGAAAACTCTCTGCAACACAGGAATGCCCTAGGAGGCTCTGTGATAAAATTGGACATAAAAGTCACAATTGTAGCTCAGAAATCAAAAAGTCTATCTCACAGCTACACAAGATATGGGAGCAGAATTACCTGATGATGGTCTGCGGTTGACAGAAAGCCCCTCAATCACTGAAAATTTCAGTGGCTCCTGGAGGGAAAACAGAATCACATTATTTGGAAATCTCAGGAGTAGTAAGGCCACTATGGCCAAAATGGCTCCTCTGTGTTTCATGTGTGTGAAATGAGTTAATGGACTTGGTCGAGTTCCTAAAGGACAGGAGTCCACATTATAAAGGGTCATGATCATAACTGCCAGCAACCGACTGATTTTAATAGTTAGCTGTTTCAGGAGTAGGGTTGAGGACTGAATGGATGTGAAGACTGAAGTTCCATCTCCTCCTTTTCCATGTTCTCTTCAAATCAGGCTTGAAGCATATGGGAAGCTTGCAGTGCTTCATACTGTGCATGTGCTAGAGACTATGGAGTTTGACCAACTCTCAGAGACAGCAGTGGGACTCTTTCCATTGCTTATAGAGGGGTTATGATCAGGACCATATGGAGAACTTATGTTCATGGGGTTGCCAATATGCCACTGGGCATAACCAATAAATTCATTTTTAACAAAGAAAATTAGCAGCCTTGTCCTAACATGGATTTTCCTGTTGCTTCTCAGACTGAGGTAAAATAATTGATTTTACCAGTTTTAAGAATACCGTTGACAGAGACTTTTTCCCATTCCACTAGTGGTAGCGTAGGTAATTGCCACCTGTTATCTTTACATTCTACTTCTACTACAGACATGTCAAAGTCAGTGTTAATAACAGCATACCAATACTAGTGCTTTATGGCTTCATTGTTATTATTATATTGCTATAATACCATCATTACCATATAAGCTTAAAATTACTAACTACATTCAGCAAAATATACCTTTCCTGATGTTAATGCCAGGGCGGAAACTCGACAATATCCTGTAAAGTTAGCTATAATTTTCCCTCTAAGAAAGTTTCAGCTATTACCAGAGCAGTGACTCAGTAGCTTTAAAGATCTTTCTAAAGTCAAGGTTTCTGATTACAAAGTGAAGGAGTCTCCTTTCATCATTCACAGAAGTTAGACACTTTTAAATGAATAAGTTCCCTGAACAATGTGTCTGGTTCTGAGATGTACTGAGCGCCTGCTATTCTCGTTGGCTGAGTAGTAGATGTTCAACAAAGGTAAAATTCAGACAGCTTAAGTGAGACTTGAGTGGCATGTTGGCTTTGTGCTGTCTTTCTGCATGGGGGCGAATTTCATCATAAGTGTTCAGCACTCACTGAAACGAATGGCAATAGTATTGGAACAGATAATAGATTAGAATGAGCCCCCGATGGAAGGATCATTGTGCAGCCGCTGGATAGTTTTGCTTTTAAAAGGCATGCTTACATATATGTGATAGAGATGAAGTACTGCCATGCAGCAAAACATTACTTTGTAGATCAAGTGATCGCTACATTAGGAATATATCCTATTATATCTATTTATACACACACTACACCAGTTTTTGACAGTGGAATAGTGCCCTCTTATATAAAATGAATTAAAAATCATTATTAATACAAATGCTTTAAATAAAATTTTCACTCAATAGAGTTTTAATAAGTAAAACCCAGGTGTTCTTAAATCAATGCCACGCCACCTCAGGCAATGAGCATTCTCACACACTAACCACCAATAAGCCTGACCAGCTCTTGGGTTAGAGACTGCCAAAGAATGTCTAGATGTTGGAGAAGATGATGCAACCAGCTGGTTCTCTTTCTTACGAGTAGCTACTGACCCATTTCTCGAGCGTGTTAGGTGTTGCAAAACTTTGCCAGTTGCTGACTTTTAGATGAAATGTAAAACTGAAGCCCTAAAAACTGTTGTCACCAAAGATCCTGTGGCACTTTGCACAGGCATTAGAGGTGTTCACCTCAGTGTGCTGGCCAAATTCCAACTGCATTCTGCCTATTTAAGTCCCTCCTGCAGTTTCTGTTGGGCATGGTTATGGGCCTACTGGTTGATTTTTGTGAGGACAAGGCTGAAACTAGGAGAAGTGCAAGACTCCTGGAGAGAAGTCATTTTTACACAAAAGAATTTCTGTTCAAAGAGTGCAAATGTCCTCAAAGAGGACATGCACCCAAGAATTAAAATAAGCACATCCCCTACAGCCATTAAAAACATAAATATTGCACCTTGGCACCAGAGGGGAAAATCACTCAAAGATCAGACAGAATCATTAAGTCAGGCCATTTCCTGTCCCTGAGACAAGCCTAATATAGACTGAACTGGCAGGAATGTTAGGCATTTCAGCAATAAGTGCAGTAAAATGTGGCTCATGTACTATCACTGTGGCTGTTTTAAAGCCACCAGATGACAGCAGGGCCAGCTACAGGATTGTGTCTGCTATCCCACTCTAAAGTCAGGACTAGCGGAAGGCCAGGGAACTCCATTCTCTACAATGCAGTCATTAGGAGTGTGACAGATATGTCATAGAGACATAGAACAATCATGGCATGAGGTGTTGACGTTGCATCATCACGTATGCATGAACATCACGTTTCAGTCATGCCATCGTGTCAAGACTTTGTGCCGAGAACAGCTCATAGGTTTTCTGCAACTCCATCCGATATATTATTGTCCCATTCTCCTCCTCTCTGCACCTGAATGCTGGGGGTAGGGGGATGAGGAGGTCTTTTGTTCTTCTTTCACCCTCCATGGCAGCTGGAAAGGGCAAGAAGGAGTCCTAGGGCCTATCTTCGAGGGGGATATTTTATAACATATTTTAAAAAGGATTCAGCTACACAAATGATAACACTGGTTAATGCCATAATCTGGACCCCATTTCAGGAGATTTAAAATGACCTGACCTTTTTTACTCAATGGATTTCAAGACCACCTGAAATGGGTTCAGTAAAGATAAATCAGGCTCCTTAAACCACTTAAACTGGGTCTACCCTATAGCTGTAACTGGTTTTAAAACCAATTAGAGCTGTGAACAATTTATTTATAGTGGCCAAGGAGGAAGGTGGAGTGGAAATGTCACCGACAGTGAAACTGACACCTGGAAGAAATCACATTTATTCTCATTTCTAGAAAAGCTGGACATTTTGTGCAGGTTTGTTTTGCTTTTCCAAAAAAATGTTTTGCTGCAAAAAGCTGTTTTTAGCTGCAAGACTTGTGCTTCCCCCAGTGGGAATTTTGCTTTCTTGTACAACAAAAACAGTAACATTCACCCTTGAACAAATTCTCTCTGGTGTGAATACCTTGGAGGCTAGCCCCTTTCCGAGAGTTAGAGCCAAGCTGCTAGCATGCTCTCTCCTATGGAGGAGGGAAGATATCTAGCTGACAAGAGGTGGGGCTATGTCAGGACTCTGGAACTGAGTGAATCCCAAGATCACTAGCCACCTCACTGAGCCTGACTCATCTCTCAGGCTCAGCAACACAGGTCACAGACTGGGAACTGAGGCTACTGGTGGATGGAAAGGAAAGATTCGCTGGCGAGAGTAACTTGCTGCAGGTAGGAAAAGGATAGGTGAGCCGGCAAGGTAAAGAGGTAGGTCTGCTGGGAGGTAAGTATGAGGATATGGGTACTGTTTCTTTAAAATTGTGGCGTTCTGCCAGGCAAGAAGGGCTAGAGCAGGCCCTAGGCCAGAGGTTCTCAAACTGTGGTCCGTGAGCTCCATTCAGGTGCGCACCTGGGCGGCCACACACAAGAAAATGAAAGGCCACCCACCTAATTAGTGGAGCCGCACAGGTGTGGCTCCACTAATTAGGTCTCTGGACCCTGGAGAAGATGCACATGTAAGGTGAGGTGGTGGGTGGTCTTCGGAGGAATAGGGGGGAGGAGGCAGTGGGGTGAGAAGAGGGGGTAGGGGCAATTTGGGTTGTGCAGGGCTGCAGCGGCCAGAGTAAAAGGCAATTTTCCCCAGCTCCAGGGCTGCAGCTGCCAGGGAAAGACCCCCCTCCTTCCCAGCCCCAGCTTGGGGGCTGCTGTGGCAGGGGAGAGAGGGAAAGACCCCCTCCTTCCCAGCCCCAGCTCAGGGGCTGCCGTTACAGGGGAGAGAGGGAGAGACCCCCCCTCCTTCCCAGCCCCAGCTTGGGGGGCGGCCGTGGCAGGGGAGAGAGGGAAAGACCCCCTCCTTCCTAGCCCCAGCTCAGAGGCTGCCGTGGCAGGGGAGAGAGGGCACATCCATCACATTAGAAAGGTAAGACTACTGAAAATAAAATATGTGTTGTGTGCTTTTATTTGTAGAACAAAGAATGTTAATTATTATTAAGGGGTTTTTTTATGTAGTGCTTTTATCCATAGCTTTACAAAAGTTAGCTAATGGTACAAACAACATTTGGAAAGATCATTAAGTGGTCCACTGAGACCCTCAGCAATTTTCAAGTGGTCCATCAAAAAAAGTTTGAGAACCACTGCACTAGACAGAAGTTTTATAGTGAAGCAAAGAGGGAAAATGTGTGTAACTTTAGGGATCACAGTGTATTCCTCATTCTAAGTAAGTTCCTTTCCTCAGTGTCAGAAGAAAATGCCTCTTTCTGTGATCCTTTACCATTGCCACCTGCCTGCAGGATCTGCTGGCATTTGGATGGGAAGCCACTGGTGATCTAAAGAAGGGAGAGACTTCTTGGGCAAGGGTGACAAAGGTAGCAGAGCTCTTGTGGGGGAAAGGGAGAGGAAAAGGCTCCGATCCTTTCCCAAAGAATCCCCAGGATAGGAATACTCTGCCTGAGGGCTCCCAGGGTTCATGAAAGCGGAGTCATTCAGACACCCCCCTTCATACAAAGGTACTGCTTCACAACATGGAAACAAATGGGATTATACACATTATTAGTCACAGAACTCCCCATGTAACTGGAGACCACCCCCTAGCTAGCCTCTGTCCCATAATCCAACCACTAGCACTCGTTTCCCCTTCCCTTTTTGGGAGAATAGCTTCCATATAACACTGTTTCTTCAAAGAACCTCTAGCATGGGTTCCCAGGAGTTTTTGCAACTAGGATCATCAGCTCCATAGCAGTGACCACAATTATTTGATCTATAAGAGGAACTCCATTAGCTGGTAGCTGTAACAGGTTGTTATCTTGTGTGTGGACCAGCACCTATAAAAGGATGTGATACACACTGTGCAGGCATGTTATGCCTCCTCCTATCTATTAAAAGATACAGTCGCCGTCCACCCGGTTAAAGAGGGGTAGAGGATTCATTACAGACTCTAGGCTTAATGCTTGAGTCTAGTCCAGCTAGCAGCATTGCAGGAGCTGAGGGGGTAGGTGAATGTGGCCACACATTACCTTTATGTTCCTATTGCTCCATGTCATACAAACTGGGGAGGGGGTCACCAAACTGCAGTAGTACTCCAGCCATGTCGCTTATACTGGGGGCTGAGAGAGGAAGGTGGCCCAGAGCAAGCTGTGAAGGCTGTATAATCCTTGGGGATGCCAGCAGGGGCATGTGCTCAGCAGAAAAACTGAACTGGCTTTTACGGCTCATTTACACCACTGGAGCAGCACAGAGGGGTCATAGTGAGTGCTGGAATCTGGCCCTCTGACTGAACTATAGTGTTTGTTAATACTCAGCTGCTCTGTTCCTTCTTGGCTCACAAAGGCAAACAAGAGCTCTGGCTCTGCTTAGGCCATTTCATTTTCCAGCTTGCCCTGTGTTAGCTGGTTCGTAACGCCTGGAAGTCATTCCTCAAGGAAAAGTCTTTAGATAGATTTAAAAAAAGAAAAGAAAAGCCCATGACTGTGGTAGATGTTAGAGGAATCTAATAACCTTTAGAACAGATACTGGACAACTGAATACACAAAGATTTCCAAAACTGCCATGTCAAATGCTTCTTAAGTGAGAAGAAATAAGTGAGGGGATAATGTATGAACTCAACTTGCTTAAATTTTCTTTAACTAGTGATTGTCTCAGAACATACGTCATACTTCATTCCATACACCCGTCCACTCTGAAATGGTACCATAGGCCAGGGGCGGCTCTAGCCATTTCGCCGCCTGAAGCACGGTGGCACGCCGGGGGGGGCGCTCTGCCGGTCGCCGGTCCCGCGGCTCCGGTGGACCTCCCGCAGGCGTGCCTGCGGATGCTCCACCGAAGCCACGGGACCAGCGGACCCTCCGCAGGCACGTCTGCAGGAGGTCCACCGGAGCCGCCTTCCGCCCTCTCAGCGACCGGCAGAGCGCCCCCCGCGGCATGCCGTCCCA
The DNA here is from genome assembly GCF_020497125.1 of Mauremys mutica. Taxonomy (NCBI): domain Eukaryota; kingdom Metazoa; phylum Chordata; order Testudines; family Geoemydidae; genus Mauremys; species Mauremys mutica. The sequence continues at coordinate 69,062,981 of NC_059078.1, forward strand.
AGCATGCGCTTGGCATGCTGGGGCCTGGAGCCACCCCTGCCATAGACCACTGCTACTCACTAGTAATTTTAAAATACTGGGAAGTGCGTTTAAAGACAAGTCCTCAGAATACCACAGGAGAGGCAAAGGCATGTGAAAGAGGCAGAGGAAATGTTGTGTCTGTGTCGTAAAGGACTGCAATTTTTTTCCATTTTACTGTTGATAAGCTGCTAAATGTTCCAGGCACTGAAGATTGGGGTGGGGGATGGGGAGTTTTTAGAAGGCAAGAGAGACTAAAGAAAGTGCAAAAGCCACAGCAAAACATGTCAGCAGCCACAATTGCTATGCAATTAGTGCAGTTGAGTCTGAACAATGCAAAGTACAAGTCTTTGGATAATAATACAATGTGGAAGTAGGAAGCAAGATATTCTTGATGAGCCTCTATATTAACTCCACTGCTTTAGGCAACAATGGGAACCGGAATATAGTCAGTCTGCCAGCTGCTGCTGTTCTTCCAAGCCCCACATCAGTAAGAAGAGTGCTTTAAAACAGTGTTGGCAGCCAGCGGGCTCTACAGATGAGGGCTCCCAACATTGCTGACATCAGTGGAGCTGAACCAGCATTAGCAGCAGTTGGAAATATTTGAAAAACGTCCCTCTTGAAACAAGGGCCTTAGCAGAAGAAACTATTTGTACATAAAAGAAAGTTATTTCAAGGAAACTCCCAGATTCATGTACCGGTGACTATAGAGCCATCACTTGCTGACTCAAATCAAATGAGCTGTCTCCATCAAACAGGGCCTCCAGTTCCAAATGTAATGCTTCCAATGTCACTGTGATAAAAGGATGAATTCTCAGCTACAGCAGTCAGTGTTATCCACCTCATTTCCCTCAAGGTTAGGTGTGGTTCCAAACCAGAATCTCAGATCTGAACACTTTGGAAGAACATAATAGATTATGGCCTTAGCATTATTGTTCAGATATTTGTTTCTGATTGCAGATGAAGAGCCAGTGACAAACCTAAAATGTATAGATGGGCTAGAACTGAGGGCCTGGATCTAAACATCACAAAGTCAGGGACATGCGAAATCTGTATCCTCATCTGCATTCCGCAGCTCAGATCCACCCCTAATGAACAGTAGTGAGTGGAGGGTTGAAAATTCATCCCAATATCCAAAAGTTTACATGCTTATCCCCACTATTCAAAGGTCTTAAGTCTGTAGAAATTGGGTTGGGAATCTTATGAGATTTTGGTATTTATGAGATTTTGGAGTTGATCTGGAAACCATGCAACAATGGCTTTCCCCAAAGTTATTCTGCATTTCAGCTTCTGTAACTCCATTAGCATGGAAGAAGCAAAGCTAATCCAAAGTGATTGGACTAGCTGTCTAGGAGGAGCTAGCTTTTTTTAGCAGGGTGTGTGGGAATGTACATGCGCATATGCACACAGAGCCAAACTCCACACCTCAAATGGAAAAATGAAAAGCTTTGAAAGTTAAAACTGATTTTTCTCTCTCTGACAGGTTTATTCCTATATATAGAGGAAAATGGGACAGTCCTTAATTGTTAATGGGAAGTTTGCCTGAATAAGGATTGGAGAACAGAGCCGTATATGACAAGGGCTTTGTACCATTACTGTCAAATATTGTTAGTTGTGTTTTAAATTGGGGATCACTAAAAACTAAACAAAAGCCAGGTCAACTAACTGTAACCTCTAATGTAACAATCTCTCCACCCTCTCCAGCTGGCCAAAATATAATTGCTTTGGCTGGCTGATATACAGTCAGCATCTTTGGATGTGTCTGCTGAGTCATCTGTTCTGTAAGCTACTAGTCATCTGATAAAATGGAAGGAATCCAATAGTTAAAGGAAAATAAATTCATAACACACAAAGAACATTGTTTCCTCTGTTTTGCTGCCCTCCTCTCTGTTGGCTCCTTCATCCTGGTGCAGCTGACACTGAGAGGGTCAAAAGTATTTCAAAATCTGTGGTGTTTATTCTTTCCAGTTTCTGTCAACCTGCTTCACCCCTATCTATTAGAACAGCTAGGGTAGGGGCAGGGTGAGATTCATGAAACTCCAGTCCATGACAGCTGAGGAGCAGGGGGTAAACATTCTCTGTGCTAGGGTCTAACAGAAAAGATGAAAGGGAAAATTGGATGAGACAAGAAATTAACTGCATAACTCTGATAAACCCCCAAGACCTTTTCCAGTATAGGGTCTCATCGAAAGCCCAGTGAAGTCAAAAGGAATTCTTCCATGGATTACAATGGACTTTGAACCAGACCCTTGGATAATTGGCTAATAAAGGTGTGATGGAGTATGTACCGCACAGGCCTGAATGAGCTCATGCGGGCCTCAGAGGCCAATTAACATACCAGGATGTGCCTGAAGGGGGAGCCATGCTTAGTTCATCATCCAGCCCAGCTAGGCAGAAGTAGGCTGATAACTCTAAAAACGAGGAAGTTCAGACCAGAAAGTTGCTGGGACAAAACAGTTAGCAGTTCTGAGAACAAAAAAAGCAGAAGCTTTATCCACAGAAACTTTCTGAGGGGTGAGTAAATCCAAATGCAGTTTGCTGCCAGATTAAAAGAAAATTCATTGAAGAAAGGCATGAACTATTATGTAGTTGGGTACACATGAAGATACTATCCTGAATGAAAGGTTTATATATGAGAACTTGAGAAAGCTATCAATATAATCAAAAATACTAGGGCTGTCAATTAATCAAAGTTAACTCACAATTAACTCAAAAAAATTGTGATTTAAAAAATTAATCATGATTAATCACAGTTTTAATCACATTGTTAAACAATAGAATACCAATTGAAATTTATTAAATATTTTGGATATTTTTCTACATTGTCATAAATATTGTATTCTGTGTTGTAATTGAAATCAAAGTGTATATTACTTTTTTTTCAAATATTTGCACTGTAAAAATGATAAACTACAGAAAGTATTTTTCAGCTCACCTCATACAAGTACTGTGATGCAATCTGTTTATCATAAAAGTACGATTTACAAATGTAGATTTTTTTTTGTTACATAACTACACTCAAAAACAAAGCAATGTAAAACTTCAGAGTCTACAAGTCCACTGAGTCCTACTTCTTGTTCAGCCAATCACTAAGACAAATAAGTTTGTTTACATTTACAGGAGATAATGCTGCTCACTTCTTATTTACAATGTCACCAGAAAGTGAGAACAGGCATTTGTATGGCACTTTTGTAGCTGGCATTGGAAGGTATTTACATGCCAGATATGATAAACATTCGTATGCCCCTTCATGCTTCAGCCACCATTCCAGAGGACATGCTTCCATACTGATGATGCTCGTTAAAAAAATAATATGTTAATTAAATTTCTGATTGAATGCCTTGGGGGGGAATTGTATGTCCCCTGCTCTGTTTTACCCACATTCTGCCATATATTTCATGTTATAGCAGTCTCGGATGATGACCCAGCACATGTTGTTCACTTTAAGAACACTTTCACTGCAGATTTGACAAAATGCAAAGAAAGTACCAATGTGAAATTTCTAAAGATAGCTACAGCACTTGACCCAATCTGAAGTACCTTCCAAAATCTGAGAGGGATGAGGTGCGGAGCATGCTTTCAGAAGTCTTAAAAGAGCAACACTGCAATGCGGAAACTACAGAACCCAAACCACCAAAAAAGATGCTGGTGGCATCTGACTCAGATAATGAAAATAAACATACTGTTTTGGATTGTTATTGAGCAGAATCCGAAATCAGCATGGACACGTTCCCTGGAATAGTGATTGAAGCATGAAGAAACATATGAATCTTTAGCGCATCTGGCACGTAAATATCTTGCAACACTGGCTACAACAGTGCCATGAGAACGGCTGTTCTCACTTTCAAGTGAAATTGTAAACCAGAAGCAGGCAGCATTATCTCCTGCAAATGTAAACAAACTTGTTTGTCTGAGCGATTGGCTCAACAAGAAGTAGGACTGAGTGGACTTGCAGCTCTAAAATTTTACATTGTTTAATTTTTGAATGCAGGGGTTTTTTTTACATAATTCTACATTTTTAAGTTCAACTTTCATGATAAAGAGATTGCACTACAGTACTTGTATTAGGTGAATTAAAAATAATATTTCTTTTATTTTACAATACAAATACTTGTAATCAAAAATATATATAAAGTGAGCACTGTACACTTTGTATTCTGTGTTGTAATTGAAATCAATATATTGGAAAATATAGAAAACATCCAGAAATATTTAATTTTGTAATCGCTTGACAGCCCTAAAAAATACATCTCCACGTAAACATTAAATATGACATATAAAGTTTAGATATCTTCCTGAAAGCAGTTAGAGGGTTCTTTTGGAATTGTATAACGCTATCTGAGCACAAGGATTGATACTAGTGGTGTGGAAACAGCTCTTTAATTCCAGAGAAAGGAATAGATTTGAGGCAAGCTTATCCACCTAATAAAAAGACATTTTCTAAGAGCTTTAAAAGGGGCATGAATTGGGGGAACAGGGGAAGAGATGGAAAGAGAAGTTTTTCAAAGAAGTACATCATGACTACACAAATGTTTATTTCCTGCCAGAGAATGCCATTGTTCCAAAGAACCTTTCGACACACTTCAGCTTCTTTCACTACACATCAAGAACCTTAGAACAACTGTGAAAAACGAACCAATATTTTTTTTAAAAAACCCTCTTTCCTTGTTCAGCCCCAAACTAAACTGTCATGACGTAGAAACAGGAGCAGTAAAACAACACAAGAGAAGGATGTGTTTTCAGTATAATTAGAGAAGATGCTCATAGTCTTCTGCATATTACTCTGTGCTCATGAAATTTCCAGGTTAATTTTCAGGATCTAAACCAGGGGTGGGCAAACTTTTTGGCCTGAGGGCCACATCGGGGTTGCGAAACTGTATGGAAGGTCAGGTATGGAAGGCTGTGCCTCCCCAGACAGCCTGGCCACTGCCCCCTCCCACTTCATGCCCCCTGACTGCCCCTCCATAACCCCTGACCCATCCAACCCCTCCATGCCTTGTCCCCTGACTGCCCCCTCCTGGGATCTCTACCCCAAACCACCTCCCTGGGACCCCACCCCTATCCAACCCCCCACACTCCCTGTCCCCTGATTGCCCCAACCCATATCCACACCCCCACACCCTGACAGGCCCCCCGGGACTCCCATGCCTATCCAACCCCCCACCCCAGTCCCTGTCCCCTGACTGCCCCTGAGACCCTCTGCCCCTTATCCAACCCCCCAGCTCCCCGACCCCTTACCATGCCACTCAGAGCAGCAGGAACTCGCAGCCGCGCCACCTGGCCAGAGCCAGCCATGCCGCCGTGCTGCCTGGCAGGAGCGGCTGGCCAGAGCTCTGGCAGTGTGGCAAGGTGAGGCTGCGGGGGAGGGCGGACAGTGGGGGAGGGACCCAGGGCTAGCCTCCCCGGTCGGGAGCTCAAGGACCAGGTAGGACCGTCCCATGCACCGGATGTGGCTCGCGGGCCATAGTTTGCCCACCTCTGATCTAAACACACAGATCATTTGGCTCAGCATCTGAATTCTTGGAGCGCTAATACAAATTGAACCTCTCAAGCTCTGGATATCCTGTCTGCCTTTTTTTAATGGTGAGGAATCACGTGAACTCGCCTTCCTGAGGCAGCAAGAAAACAAGGAGATTTATTTGTTTACAAGATCTTGTTTTATTCTTTCCCCTCATGAACAGCAGCCATAGCAAATGGTTCAGTTAAGAGACGGAACAAAATCCTTCCGTTTTTAGATAAAAATCCTCTCCAGTTTTCCAGAAGCTCATATAGCACACACTGTTTAACTGCTCTTTTTCTGCTGCTGTGTGGTCTGCAGGATACTTAACAGGAGAAACATGTATTGCGACTTGCAGCACAGACACAATGTGGGCATACTGCACCCCTCGGGAGGGATTATATATAGTCAAGCCAGAGAGAAGCTCCTGTGTTACTCTCTTCCCTCCCATGTGACATCTCTACTTTCTAAATACAAGAAACTGTTCGGAGCAGGCTAGCTGTGGAGGCTCCTTTGATGTCCTTCCATCACACTGAGCTGTGGAAAGCCGCCTTGTTGTCTTATGTAGGGAGCAGTTGAGGATATCAAAGGGAAGATGAGATGTTAAATTTTTATTGATGAATGTTTAATAGTCTGGGTTGTAAGCTGTCATGAGTAATGCTGTAAAAGGATTCAGTCTGAATCTCACTGTTTGCCGTACAGTGTCTGAAAGTGATTAGTCTTTAAAGAGCCCAAATCTTTTTTTTCCCCTCCAGCAATTTATTTTCTTCTGCAGATGAAAAGAAATCTATCGTGATCCTTAGGAGAGAGTCAAGTGGGCATCATGGGTTAATGCATCAGCCTTGCTCAGCTGGAGACTTAGGTTTGAATCTGCTTTAAAACACAATTGCAATGAATTTAACATTCTCATTCAATAAGGCCACCCATGTGATGTGTTTGGCCAGATCTCCTTGGGACTGGAGCATATTTGGTCTGTTGCACATTGTGGTTGAGGTGCATTAGCTGAACAATGTGAAGAAACCTGGCTTTGGATGGTCCCAGAAGCATTGCCAGAGGAGAGATGGGGGAAGGATTCCCCCTTCCGGAAATCATGACTAATAATCTCCATTCTCCTTTCTTCCCTAAAACACGGGTTTTAAAAGGAATGATCCATTGGAGACTTTAAGACCATGCTTGGAAGATAAGAGACAGTTGCAACCCAAATTCTGAAAGACTGACTTCACTGCCACTTCATCCACTGATGGAAAGATGCTCACCCAAGGTGCATCCTGCCCTGGCACTCCATGAAAGTGAGCCTATGCTAAAATACTGCATGTGTGATCTCAGGGGAGCCTTTGGGTAGGGTGGGATGAAATATTTCAAGTCTCTGATCACATCCTGATCCTGTGACAAAGTGCCTGTAGAAAGACAGAGCAAACCAGTCAAGTGGATGAAGGAGGAATAAGTTTGTGGCGGTGGGGAGGGATGTACAACTGAGGAGTAGCTGTCAAAGAAGATGGTGTGTGAGGTGCCATGCAGAGGCACTGTGAAACCAGATAGGGCTGAGTAAGGTTTGATAAGGCTTTGGGAAACAAAGACTATGTCTACATTGCATCTGAGAGTCAGCCTCCCACACCATCCACAGAGTTGTGTTAGCAAGGATGGGGCTAGCATGATAAAAATAGCTTTGTAGGCATCCTGGCTCGGGGTCTCAAATTTGGTGGCGTGGGTGGGTTTGAGGGCCCAAGCTCCAGCTGGAGTCAAAATATGAAAACATCTACACAAGCTGTTTTTAGCATGCTAGCATAAGGCTGTGGACCTGGACTTGGACACTCACTCTCTGATGCAGTGTAGATGTACCCAAAAGACGTATTTTCCTGTATGCTGAATATGAATTCGGAAAACACAAGACAGTTCAGCTAGTCTTGGGTTCCATGTTTTTTTAATGTTCCAAATGTTTCACAACACTTTAAAATCATTAAACAATATCCATATTTTTAAGAGTGAATCTAATATTGGGAAAGGTGCTGAATTTGACAGCCTTGGATTTGAAGTTCTTAGTTCATCTACTGAACATATACAGGAGCTTGCCCTGCAAAATTTCCTCTCATTGCCCTATGACCTCCATCTTATTCTGTAACCTCACATTGTGGGGTGAGAGGACAAATCATCCTCCATGCCTATTCAGTCTTTTTGGTTAGTACTGATTATGAGATGTTTGATGGGAATGGGCACTTGGATGTGGATGGAACTGGAGTGAGGCTCCCCACTTGTGTCACGTAGGTAACTGAACAATCATCAGATGATGATAATTTTTGTGCACTACCATCTGAGCTGGATCAATAATCACTATTAATGAAAGGCTCCATAGTCCATTGCTAAATGCCTGGTCCATCCCATCCCCTGTCAATGGGATATTTTTAGGATAATTTTCTCTCTATCTCTGATTGTTTATTGTTTTCCTCCTCCCCCAACCCAATCATTTTAGATATGTTATCCTAGGAACATTCTGGGTCTAATTTTCCAGTAGCCAGATCACAATATGCCCACACAAATTGGAGGATCAGCTTGGACACTGGTTCTTTCATGCCAAGGAGCCTGTAGATGTGCCACCCATGAGTTGCACATGAACATAGCACGCGTAGTCATGCCAACCAGTGGTGGTTTGCACTTTTGCATACATGGGAAAGGATATAACTGAAAATTTGTATCAAAATCTGTGCTGTACATGTATTGACTAAGGCCACCTGGGATATTCCTGACTCAGAATATTTGGTTCTGTTTTCTATCGGATTTCCACTTTTTAAGTGATTTCATACTGTTTGCATTGAGAAGTCTTTAATAAAACATGGCTTAATAGTCTCATCTTTAAAAACCACCGCTCCTCAGCTGGCATCCCTGCTGGCAGACTCAGTAGAGCAGTAAAGATTTAAATGGGCCATGAAGACTGACTGATGTTATCAGGCTTGAATATGGAATGTGCTGGTGGGAATAGAGACAGGGAAGAGTTTTTTCCCAATATTTCTTGTGGGTGGGGAGAATCATTGAAATGCTCCCTCTAAGATTCTGGCCTGGGAGATTACAGATGTTTGTCTGTAGGAACCCAGGATTCTATTTATTCCCCCATCTGGACGTGTTCAGTAGATGTCCCTCTCTCTCTCTCTATCCCCCACCCCAGTTCTCTGAAGATCTGTGACAGAGGGCATCTCACAGTTCAGTGGTGAATCAAGAACAAAACAAAGAACTAATTAAATTAGCATAAATGAGTTTATGTAAATTAAATATACATGTTCTAACAGTTCCTTAGTGCAAGCACCAAATCTTATGGTTACACATGCTCATTTAAAATTAATCTGCATAAACACTGAGAATATGATTACTTCTAAGAATAAAAACTTATTTTTATAAGAATGCTTTCCACCTCCCTCTCTCACCGACAAGGACAGCTGCTGCCAAGTGGCTCTCTAATCTTCAAGAAGAGAACTTAAACAACCTCTTCCCCTAACACTGTCTCCTTAGGATCTTACTGTTCTGTTCCCTCAGGAGCCATCCAGACGAAGTAATCTGCTGGCTCTTGCATTGCAGCATATTGCTCTATACTGGGGTTGACCTAATCGAAATGTTCATCAGTTAGGGTTGGTCAAAACTTTTCATCAAACTGTTTTTTTTAATGGGAAATTCTGTTTTCCCCACAATACATTATTTTTCACAAAAAAGACTCTGCTCTCCATGGAAAATTTTGACTTTTTGTTGAAAACTTGAATGCATGAAAACTGAAATATTTTTATTTGGAAATGCCTCTGTGATGCTTCATGTGGGTTAATTGGCTGCCTCATGCTCATGTTCTCTACTATGGATTGGATTCCTCAGCCAAACTGTATCTCACATACTGAATCGTGGCCAGAGACTCCCAAGATGCATCAAGGTCTCCCCTCTTGCTGAGCCACTGTGCTGCATCATGGGACATGTAATTCACCCAGGAAGCATGGCTTAACTTTTGTGAGTCCTGATTTTTTTAAATTTTGCCTTGATGTAGTCCTTGTCTTCTAATTGTGCATTGGCCAGTTTTCAAAAGTTCTTGACACAGAGCAGCTCCCATCCAGAACAATGGAAGCTGCTGGATGCTTAGAAATTCTGAAATTTTGGCCACTCCATTTTTGTGCCTAAATAAAGAGCTGGGTTGTTCTAAAAACTTAGCCACTTAGGCCTTATCTAGACTGGGACCTAAAGGTAGGCTGTTAGTCTGCATGTTTAACACATTTGAAAAGTCTAGTATAGATAAAGAGAGTGCACATTTTAACACATGCTAAGCTGGGTGAGTTAAAGACTAGGTTCACCTCTAGAGGTTAAAAAATATTAGAACATGCCAACAGCACACTTTTTATCCTATTCTTGACAAAGTTGTACTTGGGAACCAAAATGGGAGTGATCGGGTGCTGATCTCCTTTGGAAATCTGCCCTATACGTTATGTATCTCATCTGGCTACAACTCTATTCACACAGTATATAGTCACTTTATAATTAGTTATATCTCTAACAAATACAAAAATGCACATGATCTTATAGCACAAAATCAACATTTCATATTTGTCACAAACTACAAATTCGTTGAAAACAAAATGCTTAGATATACCTCTTAAAATTATTGCATCCTATTCAATCTTTGTCAGGAATACCATGTAAATTAAATCTATGATTAAGCTATTCAGCAAGAGACCATATTCCTCTGGGAACACAACTCAGAATGATCAATTGTTCCAGCACTACATATTTTTTAAATCATAGCATTTCCTCTACTCCTAGAGACCCAGTATCTTGACTGTGTGAGCCATTGAAGGTTTCTGTAAGAACTGCCAAAACTTCAAAGTGTGACTTCCTGGTATTTAATGATGGGTCAAACATATTCCAGGAAGGGTGTCGAATTTTGTTCAGATTCTGCTTTGCTGAGAGATCTGTCTGACTTCCTTTCTTCCTCTTAACCCTGACCTTAAGCCTAACTCCTGGGGAGCTTCCGTGGTTAAAAGCATCAGTTAGACATACTTGTCCCTGAGGCCTAATACTGCACAGTGCTGAGTACCTCCTATGAGCAACTGAGTCTCCTCAACTCCCATTGACCTCAGAGGGAGTTGAGGGTGATCTGCTACACAGTAAATGCTGAAACAGAGTTGGGTCCAAAATCTTGATCCTCTTCTGTTAGATAAGATATGATGTGCCTTCTCTTTTCTTGTAGAACATTCAGTATATGAATACAGCAGTCGGCGAAAGGGTGAAGTAATTTTAAGGAAGGGTATTAAATGCATTATATGCTATCTTAGACATTTCTAAGGAATCTGTTCGAGGTTTGCAGGCACAAGTGAAAGACAGTGTAATTCTGTTCTTTTATGCTGTCAGTTTACAATAAGGATCTTATTCAGCAAAGCACTTAAGCATGTGTTTGGCTTTCAAGCACATGATTAAGTCTATCCATATTCATCAAAATACCTAAGCATGTACTCAAAGTTAAGCATGTGCTTGAGCTTTGCTGAACCAGGACCTAAGCTGATTTTATTAAACCACTTAGGCCCCAAGCGTGCAAACTTTTACAGTCAATGGTGCTAGTCGTGTACATAAATTAAGCACACTCATAAATTTTTGCAGGATTAGGTCCCAGGGAAACAATCACTTCAATGTGGGAATCCAATCTATGCAAAAAAAAGTGGAGAGGATTGTGAGAGTGGTGGATTTTCGTGGTCGGAGGATTGTTTTAGCTTTTTATTTGCCTTGTTTGTTAGTGAAAGGTTATATGAATGACACTAGTGTACGTTAGGTAGGTTTTAGTGTTACTTTTGATATGTGTAACTTAAGGTCTGTCAAGTGCACCTCCCTGGAGCATATGAATAGGAGCCCTTTTTAATGTGTGTAAAGCTAAAGGAAAAATATACTTTGAATGACTAATAAAACAAATCTATTAACTTTTTAAATGTGTGTCTCTACTTAGACAGTAGGCAGCATGCTTGAGTTCTGAATTTCTAAAAAAGACTATAGCAAAGTAGCCAGTTTTATGAAACCAAGATTGGTTCTGTTCTGCTAACTTGTGTATGATGAGGAGTAACATATGGCTGAAAGCTGCAGAGGATGTATTATACCTGAAGCGGTGTACCTTCCAAATTAGAGATGGGCCTAAGAACTAGGTCTCGGTCTGGATTTCAAAGCCTTTCTACCCAAAGTTCAGGGGGGTCTTTTATTTGAAGTTTCAGCTCTACCCATTATAGAAAGAAACACCGAACCAAAGAGTGTTAGTCTCTGCACAGCAAAGAAAAACCCAGGCTGGCGCATGCCAGCTGACTCAGGCTCGCAGAGCTTGGGCTGTGCAGGGCCACCCAGAGGATTCAGGGGGCCTGAGGTCCTCGGCAGCGGGGGGCCCCCGCTTCGGCAGTAATTCGGTGGCAGGGGGTCCTTCCGCTCCAGGACCTACCGCCGAAGTGCCCTGAAGACCCGCGGCAGGGGTCCCCGCCACCGAATTACTGCCAAAGACCCAGCTCTTCGGCGGCGGGTCCTGGGGTGGAAGGACCCCCCACCGCGGGTCTTCGGGGCACTTCGGCAGCGGGTCCCAGTGCGGAAGGACCCCCCGCCGCCAAATTACCGCCAAAGACCCAGAGCGGAAGAAGCTCCGGGACCCTGAGCCCCGCGAGAGTTTTCCGGGGCCCCCAGAGCGAGTGGGGGTCTGGGGCAAATTGCCCCACTTGCCCCCTCCGGGCGGCCCTGGGGCTGTGGGGCTGTTTCGTTGCTGTAGACTTCCAGGCTCAGGCTGGAGTCTGGGCTCTCTGACTTTGTGGGGTGGGAGTGCCCCAGATCTTGAACTCCATCTTGGGCCCAGAAGTCTACACAGCAATGGGACAGCCTCCCAGCCCAAGCCCCAGGATCCCGAGTTGGGTCAACCATAGGTTTTTCTTTGCTGTGTAGACATTCTTTTGCAGCATTTTGTCTGTGCTCATTGGCTCAAAATTGGAAGTGTTCCAATCTCAGACTCCAGTTTAATTAATAGATTATTAATCCAGAAAGGACCATTGTGATAATCTAATCTGATTTATCCATAACAGAGGCCATAGGACTTCCTGGAATTAATTCAGCATATCTTCTAGAAAACATCCAATCTTGATTTAAAATTTTTCAATGACTGTTGGTAAATTGTTCCAGTGATTAGTAACCTTCATTATTAAAAAAATCTCTGCCTTATTTCAAGCCTGGTAAATTGTTCCAGTGATTAGTAACCTTCATTATTAAAAAAATCTCTGCCTTATTTCAAGCTTCAGCTGCCAGCCACTGAATTTTGTCTGCTAGTTTGAAGAGCCCGCTGTCAGATTTCTGTTCCCCACCTAGGTACTTGTATATTGTGATCAAGTCACCGCTTGACCTTCTCTTTGATAAACTAAATAGATTGAGCTCCTTGAGTCCATCACTATAAGGCAGGTTTTCTAATCTTTTAATCATACTCTGAACCCTCTCTAAATTTTCCACATCCTTCTTGAATTGTGAACACCATAACTGGACACATTCAAATAGCAGTTGCACCAGTGCCACATACAGAGGTAATACAACCTGTCTATTCCCACTCAATATTCCTCTGCCACTACTGAGCTCGTACTCCATTTACTTCAATGAAGCTCTGGTGGTTTACTACAACTGATAATGTGGCCCAGGGCTCTTAACCACTCACATTCATTTAGAAATTGTATATAGGGAGGAAGAGATTAAGAAAAAAAGTCTGTATATTTAGTCAGAGATTCTGCTGACACTGGATTCTGGGAGTACAACGCGCTGAGTGAAAGCATTTGAACCTTGAAATAGAAAGATAGACCTCTTAATTAATCTTGCTGTTATTTTATAAAGTGTTAAGAAAACGAATACAGAGATTTTTTTTCCATTTAATTACAAAAGGAACAATGTGTGTGTGAGTGTGATGAGGAGGAGGGTGTGGACCAGGGCAGCACATTACGCTTCAAAAGTAATTACGTAGGAGGGGAAGGTTTATTAGGCTGCAATAAACCATCATTTATGCTGGTTGAATCTTTATTAGAGAGCTACCTGTTAGCATTGCTCCAGTTAAACTTGTATCAGAATGTCTGTTCCAAATCATGTTTTTTTCTTGAATTTATAGCTATGCTGGAATTTGTTTCTTTAAGCAGAAACTGGCCATATAAAAAAGTGACGTGCAATGTATTTAAATGTTGACTATTAGGGTTTTAATTGTGCTTGCTGATTTTTAATTTTATAGTAATAAGTTTGCTGGCTCAAAGCTCAGACTTTGCTTTCTTCTAGGGGACTCTGTGAAAGCTGGGAAAACAACTGTGATGGGGTGTACTGGAGCCTTTGAGGCCCGCTGCTGGAGGCTTCATGGTCCTACCACAACACACACACGCACCAGAAAAGGAACAGCGAAAGTGGGTCTTCCAGGCCTTCCTACAGAGGCTGCAGGGAAGCAGTTAAAAGGACCTGCGGGGCTGGAGCAGATCAGTTGCTGGCTAGGACTGGAAGGGTGAGGAAGGAGAGGAGTTGAGATCTTCAGCCCTGAGGGAAAGATGAGGAGGAAGGGGCTATGTGGGAAGCGGCCAAGGGAATAGCAGCAGCATTCCAGAAAGCAGCACATGGCTGCTATTTATAGAGTCCCTGGGTCCATCCCCTAGAGTAATCGGCAGGCCTGGGTCCTCCCTCATCCCCCACTGGCAGGGTGGCCTAAGCCCCAAGAAGGGGATACGGTTGTTTAGAGGCCCAAGTGAAGAGCAGGACTTAGAGTCCCCAGGGAGACAGCCCTGGGGGCACTGCTCTATATCAGGGCAAACGCAGACTTAAAGCTAGCCCAGAAGGGGCTGAGGATTGAGTCAGAAGCAGAGCTTTTGACATTACCGAGCAGGGCCGGCTTTAGGCCTATTCCACCAATTCCCCCGAATTGGGCCCCGCGTCTAAGAGGGCCCCATGCCCAGTGAGAATCTCTTCCCTGGCTAGAAGCACCTTTCTAATTTTTACTCACCTGGCAGTGCTCTGGGTCTTCGGCGGCACTTCGGCGGTGGGTCCTTCAGTGCCGCCGAAGACCTGGAGCGAGTGAAGGACCCGCCGCCGAAGAGCCCCCGAAGACTCGGAGCACTGTCCGGTGAGTACAAGCCCCATGTGTTTTTTAGCGTGTCTGTGTGTGTGTGTTTTTGTTTTAGTCATCCCTGCCGGGGCCCCATGTGTTTTTTACAAGCCCCATGTGTTTTTTAGCGTGTCTGTGTGTGTGTGTGTGTGTGTTTTTGTTTTAGTCATCCCTGCCGGGGCCCCGTCGAAACTGTTCGAATTGGGCCCCGCACTTCCTAAAGCCGGCACTGTTACCGAGGACACAGGAACAGGCCATGTTGGACCTTTTACCCTGAAAGGGGCTCCTTCATGCCTTTGACCATGTGTGACTTGGCCAGAGGGCTGACAGCTGAGGAGGCACCATGAGCAGAGAGTGCAGGTGTCATAAACAGATAGTTAAGGGTTAAGGTCTCTTTTACCTGTAAAGGGTTAACATGCAGTACCTGATGACCACCTGACCAGAGGACCAATCAGAGACAAGATAATTTCAAATCTCTGTGGAGGGAAGCCTTTGTCTGTGTTCCTTGTTGGCTCTGCGCTCTCTTTTTGGATCTAAGGCCTGGTCTACACTAGGACTTTAATTCGAATTTAGCAGCGTTAATTCGAACTAACCGCTCAACCGTCCACACCAGGAAGCCATTTAATTCGAACTAGAGGGCTCTTTAGTTCGAATTTGGTACTCCACCCCGACAGGTGGAGTAACGCTAAATTTGACATGGCTAGCTCGAATTAGGCTAGGTGTGGATGCAAATCGAACTTAGTAGCTCCGGGAGCTATCCCACAGTGCACCACTCTGTTGACACTCTGGACAGCAGTCGGAGCTTGGATTCTCTGACCAGCCACACAGGAAATGACCCGGGAAAATTTGAATTCATTTTCCTGTCTGGGCACTTTGAATCTGACGTCCTGGCTGGACATCGGGGCGAGCTCCGCAGCACCTGCAACGATGCAGAGCTCTCCAGCAGAGGAGTCCGGCCAATCCAAGAATAGAAAGAGGTCCCCAGCATGGACAGACCGGGAAGTCCTGGATCTGATCGGTGTGTGGGGCGAGGAGTCTGTGCTGTCGGAGCTGCGCTCCAGCAAGCGGAATGCAAAGACCTTCGAGAAGGTCTCCAAAGCAATGATAGAGAAAGGATACAGCCGGGATGCAATGCAGTGCCGCGTGAAAATCAAGGACCTGAGACAAGGCTACCAAAAAGTCAGAGCGGCAAACGGACGCTCCTGAGCCCTGCCACAGACATGCCGCTTCTACGAGGCACTGCATGCCATTCTAGGTGGGTCTGCCACCACTGCCCCACCAGTGACCGTGGACTCAGTGGATGGCATAGTGAACCTGGACAGTTCCTCCTCGATGTTCGCCGATGTGGAAGATGAGGAACGGTCTGTGGAGGACGGCGCAGGCGACAGCGAACACAATACCGCTTTCCCTGACAGCCAGGATCTCTTCATCACCCTCACAGAGATCCCCTACCAACCCTCCCCGGCCGTTAACCCGGACTCTGAATCAGGGGAAGGATCAGGCGGTAAGTGCTATAAACATGTAAACATTTATTTTTTATAAAACAGGTATAAAAAAATAGAAATACTATATATAAAATTTTCAATGAAAAACTATATGAAAAGTAGGTCCACACATATAGGGATTGAACAATAATCCTCCAGGGACAATTCAAGAAAGGTCTCATTTAGGTCCTCGAAAAGCCTCCGCAGGAGGTTCCTGGGGAGAGGTGCCTTGTTGGGTGCTCCATGGAAGCACACTCTTCCGCGCCAGGACATCCTTATGTAGATGGGAATCATCGCCTCCACAAGCATGGCCGCATATGGTCCTGGTCTCTGCAGGGCTTCCCTTAGCATCCGCTCTTTGTGACTCCGAGGGACCCGCCTCAGGGTGATCTCGTTCATGAAATGCTGCATCTAATTAGGGCAATTAGTGTGTTGTTACTGTTGTGAATGGTTGACTTTTACTTTGCATAACAATGACCCTCGCTTAACAGCCACGTGTTGTAGGCCACATAGGAAAAGCATACATTGATCTTTCCTGTGCACTGGCGGGAGTGGCTGGAAAAGGGTCAGAGTATATGATTTCCAGATTGCCTTTAGTGGGAGGGCACAGCTATCCATTAACTGATAAGCAGAATGTACTGTAAGGCTTACCAGGACTGTCTGCTAGACGGATTCAGCTGTCTCTCCCCACTTGTCCGCTCTCCTGTGCAATGCCGCAGCCAATGAGAGCGTATTCCGAAATCTCGAACTTGTCCTGAGATCTCGTGAGACTTGTTGCCCTGTATGGTCTTGTTCAGAGAAACTGACTAGACTGTGTTCACTGTTCGCAAACATGTATCTGTTCAAGGAAATCACTTACTTTTCCCATCACACAGCTTTGTCTCTTTCCCGGACTGCCCCGGCATCCCCCTCGCAGAGGCTGGCGCAGATTAGGCAGCGAAAGAAAAAGACTAGGGACAAGATGTTCGCGGAACTGATGGCTTGCTCCAGAGCCGAGGCGGCAGAGCAGAGACAGTGGAGGGAGACCCTATGTCAACAGCATCGCACACACATCGAACGGGAGGACAGGTGGCGGCAGGAAGACCAGCAGGCGACTCAAACGCTGCTTGGGCTAATGAGGGAGCAAACGGACACGCTCCGGCGCCTTGTTGATGTTCTGCAGGACCGCAGGCAGGAGGACAGAGCCCCCCTGCAGTGTATCTGCAACTGCCCTCCCCCGCCAAGAAGTCCTGCCCCCCCCTCACCCAAAAGTACAAGACGGCGGGGCGGTAGGGGCCGTGAGAACTGTCACTGCACCACTGCATAGCGCTAATGTACCACACACCTCTCACGCTATAAATTTGTAGAAGTGCTTCCCTTACAGGCTCACCCAGTCCCAAATCCAAGTTTCATCCCCCCAGTGTGTATTAGATTATTAAAAGCTGTTTGCTGTTATTCACTGTTTCGGTCACGTCTTTCGTGTCAGAGGATTTTTTTGTGTATGGGGGGGGAGGGGATTTATAATTGCACGGTATAGCCTACATTACCAGGGTACAGACTTGGGGCCATGATCAACTGCAGGGCACACACACACTGCAGTCAGTAGGCACCAGGGTCACTCTGTGTGGTGTATGCTGCCCCGGGTCATTCTGTGATGTGTATGCTTGTCCAGGGTCCTAGCGCCTGCCACCCCCTTAATGTTAAGGCACGCTGCCCTTACCATGCACTTCCACCGTAGCAACGAGCCTCTCCGCTGTCCTGAGCCCCAACAAGAGCCCTCATCCACGGACAGATACTCACCCTTCCCCCACACCCCTCACCCCTTCCTACGCCCAAACCCGCAGCCCACTGTCGTCATCCAAACCCCTATCCAAAGAAGGCACCACTTGCCCCTTCCTGCAAACCCACCCCTTCCTGCAATCCCTCCCCTTCATGCACAACCACTTGCAACCGTCCCCCACCCCAGAGACCTATGTAGGAGCAGGAGGATGTCATTCCTCTATGGAACAAGCGGTCTGTACATCAGTGCACACCATGCCCAGCACAGTATGCATCCATGTTTCAACACCTGAACAGAAATGCAAAGTAAAACAAAGATTTATTAATAATGAGTGTTACAATTAATTTGCTTTAAAACGTGCTTTGGAAGTGGGGGAAACTTGGAGAACGGGGTATGTAACCGCAGATCGAAATCGACACATACAGACACAGGCCCAGGGTCAGTTTCTCTTGAAAGCAAGTGGAGAGTCATAGGTTACCCTGCTCTCCGAGGAAACTTGCTTTCAAAGCCTCCCGGATACACAGCGCTTCCCGCTGGGATATTCTCTCGGCACGGGTGTCTGGCTGAGCGTAAACTGCAGCCAGGCGATTTGCCTCAACCTCCCATCCGGACAAAAAGGTCTCGCCCTTGCTCTCACAGAGATTGTGTAGCACACAGCAAGCAGCAATAACTACGGGGATATTCTTTTCGCTGATGTCCAAGCGAGTCAGTAAGCTCCGCCATCTCCCCTTGAGACGTCCGAAAGCACACTCCACCACCATTCTGCACTTGCTCAGCCGGTAGTTGAAGAGTTCCTTCTCTCTGTCCAAGGCGCCTGTATAGGGCTTCATGAGCCAGGGCAATAGCGGGTAGGCTGGGTCCCCGAGGATCACTGTAGGCATCTGCACATCCCCAACCGTTATTTTGTGGTCCGGGAAGAAAGTACCTGCCTGGAGGCGTTTAAACAGACCAGAGTTCCTGAACCCACGCGCGTCATGAACCTTGCCCGCCCACCCAACGAAGATGTTGGTAAAACGTCCCCTATGGTCTACCAGTGCTTGCAGCACCATTGAAAAGTAGCCCTTTCGGTTAATGTACTCGCTGGCCTGGTGGGCTGGTGCCAGGATAGGGATGTGAGTCCCATCTATAGCCCCACCGCAGTTTGGGAATCCCATCGCGGCGAAGCCATCTATGATGTCCTGGACGTTTCCGAGAGTCACTACCTTTGAGAGAAGTTGCTCAACGATTGCGTGGGCTACTTCAATCACAGCAACCCCCACGGTAGATTTGCCCACGCCAAAGTGGTTCGCTACTGACCGGTAGCTGTCTGGCGTTGCGTGTTTCCAGAGGGCTATGGCCACTCGCTTCTGCACACTCAGGGCTGCTCGCATCCGGGTGTCCTGGCGCTTCAGGGCAGGGGACAGCAAGTCACAGAGTTCAAGGAAAGTGCCCTTACGCATCCTGAAGTTTCGCAGCCACTGTGATTCATCCCAGACCTGCAGCACTATGCGGTCCCACCAGTCCGTGCTTGTTTCCCGGGCCCAGAATCGCCATTCCACACCATGAACTTGACCCATTGCCACCATGATCTCCACGGCGCGGCGTAACCTGCTTTGTGAGAGGTCTGCGCCACTCTGTGAATTCCTGTCCTCACCGCGCTGCCGGAGCCTCCTCGCACGATTTCTCAGCAGCTGACTGTGGAAGAGGTGGACGATAAGGTGCGAGGAGTTGACAACGGCCATAAGTGCAGCGATGATCGCAGCGGGCTCCATGCTCGCAGTGCTGTGGCGTACGCGCTGTAACCGACAAGAGAAGGGCGCGAACAGATTTCCCGCCGGAGCTTTCAGGGAGGGAGGGCGTGATTGATGGTTCAATGACAACAGTTACCCAAAAGCACCCTCGACACATTTTTCCCCAGGAGGCATTGGGAGCTCTACCCAGCATTCCAATGGGCAGCGGGGACTGCGGGAACTGTGGGATAGCTTCCCACAGTGCACCGCTTCCAAAGTCGACGCCAGCCCCATTACCGTGAACTCAGAAATTCGAATTAGTGTATTTACTGTGGATACACAAATTCGACTTCATAAGGTCGAATCCACAAATTCGACTTAAGTAGATTCGAAATAGTCTTGTAGTGTAGACAAGGCCCAAGAGAGGCCAGTCATGTCTCCAAGTTCTCCTGGAGTAGTTCCTACTATCCAATAGTGAGTATTAATTAGAAAGGCGGATTAGTCTTATAATTTAATTTCTACATTTGCAATTGTGTGTTTGCTGAAGGAAATTCTTTATTTCTGTTTGCTGTTACTTTGCTTTTACTGAGAAAGAAAGGAGGGGGGGATTCTCTCCAGAGATTAAGAAGTTTAGACCCTGTGTATTGTTCCATCTTGGATTACAGAGACAAGTTACTTTCTTTTTATTCTTTAATAAATCTTTTCTGTTAAGAACTTGGTTGATCTTTCCTTGGGTGGATTCTCAGGGAAAGGGGAGGAGGGAGGCATCCCTCTGTAGTTGGATCCCGGTATCTCTTCTAGGAAAAGGGACGCAGGGGGGAATGGTTTATTTCTCCTAGGTGTAAGAACTCCATGGATTTGGGGCTCTTGGGATCCCCAAAGATTTTGGGGAAGGACTGTGTCCCAATACACGTACATTATTGGGTGGTGGCAGCTTTTACCAGATCTAAACTAGGATTTAAGTTTAGATAAATCCATGCAGGTCCCCATCTTGTGAACCCAATAGCTCCAAGTGGGGGTGAGACCTATGACAGCAGGTTTGCACCCAACTGACGGGAGGTGCTCCCAAGAGGTGCATGTCCCCCGTCACACCAACATTTAAAGGCATCAGCTTTGTTTTGCTGATCTGCATGTCTGTGTGTCCCATTGTCCTTCCACACTGGCTGTATAACCCCATTCCTGTGAGCAGCTGGGCTATTGCCAAGTATAAGAATAGGCTTCTCCTCCTCCTGTGTTTTTTCAGCATCCTACTTGCTGCATGAAGCCAGCACAGAGTAAATGTGGACACTCATATATAAATATTAAAAAACACAAATCTATTGCACTCAACCAACTAAGCAGCTGGAATTGCACATATTATTATATGTTGCAGCATTTATTTTCATACACAGACAATTCCTGGGATCGGGATGGCAGTGTAATGAGAAACCTGTTCTTTGTTTATGGTGATATGTTAATTGATCCCTTTTGTCTGGTGGGGTGCTCTGACTGAAAGCTCTCAGGTTTACCCTTGTGCCAGATCTTCTGGGTAAGTTTGTCTGTATAAGTTTTTAAGTTATATTTGTTTTATTGTACGTCAGAAACCTATTGATAGGCACATTTAAGAATGCATTAAATCAAATGTCAGAATATTAACTCAGGGTGCGGGAGATGCCCTCTAAAGCGGCTTGGTGAATTTTGGTAAGCTTTATGTAGGCTTTAGAACCATTGATTGAACCAAACCGCCAATCCTTTGGCAGTTTACCCATCTCTAAGGCATGGCTGAGTTATCGACATCCAACTTCTACCACATTCTTAAAGTTAGTACCTTGGCAACAGATGTATTATTGTTTGTTGTTTGTGTTAGCAGTTAGAGGCCCCCACAGACACATACATAAACATAGCAAAGGACAGTCCGTCCCATGAAGAGCTTACTTTTTTTCTGTCTTGCCCATTTTGAATGTATTACTATCATCCCCATTTTAGAGGCCGAAAACTGAGGCAGAGAGAGGCTAAGTGACTTGCCCAAGGTCACAGAGCAAGTCTGTATCTGAGCCAGGTATATAACTCAGGTTATATAACTCAGGTTTCCTGAATCCCTGTCTAGTGCCTTAACCACAAGAGCATACCTCCCGCTAAAGGAAATTCTTGTTTGGAGTACACTGGTTCCCATAGCATCACCCTTCCCTGTTCTCACAGTGGTGCTTCATTCAAAATCAATTCACTCAAATTTGTGGTGTGTCTGTTTTTTTAAACATGCTTTTCATGTTCTGACTTTTCCCCAAGCCCCAAACTCTAATCAGAATGTCACCCCAAATCATGAATTCTGGGAACTTGATATTCACTTGGGATACCAGCGTAAAATAGTCAAAGGAGAAAATTGGGTAACTGTAATCTACCTCGTGAATGAGATACTGGCAGAATGAGACATCTTGAGTCTTGCTTTCCTTTTGCACCACAAGGGGAGGAGTGAATTAATGCCTGACTGTGTTAAAGCAAGGGAGAGAGCACTATTAGAGGACACATACTGGAAAGATAATTAAAATGATGGGCCACTATCATTTTAATCATTTGGACTCTGCTTCATAAAAAGAAATGAAATTTCCCCTCTTGGTCTTCAGAGTGCTTGGATTTCATGCATGATTCCCTGCTGACTTGTCTGCTGGATATAATTAAAAAATTTGAATTTTGTAATATGGCCTGTGTAACTCAGTTAGTAGCTTGTTGAGACAGCTTAGCAATGTTTTGCTTTTTTTCCTTAGTGTGTTCGCTGTTCCTCCACAAACAAACAAACAAAAAAACCCAACAACAATAACACAGCTTGCCAGACAGAAATACCAACTGTTCTTGGCACCAGGCAAACAGATTCTCTAGAATCAAGAAACACATTTCTAAGAGATGGTGGGGGAAATAAAGGCAAAATCCAGCAATCCACGGGGAAAAAATGGGAATCATTAATAAACTCTGGGAGAAATGAAGGGGGTGCACTTTTCTTGGAGCCCATATTATTGAGTACATAACTGCCCCAGGAGAGGACCACAGTATTAATTGTCACGCTGACAGTCACCTTTCATTCCCTTGTCTCCCACCTGGTCAGAGGGGAGGTAAGCTCTTACTGCTCTATTCCAGTAGCAGATTGCTTCCCCTTCCACATTGGCTCAGCTCTGTTGGCTGGTATGCCGGACTTCATTCATTTTCCATCTTGGCCTGCGCTCTTTGCCCATCTCCATGAGATGGGAAGTAGTGGCTCCTTGGAGGCTGTTCTGTCCTCCACTTCCTATGATGCAAGAGGTAGCCAGCGCAATGGGAGTAAAGGGCTCTCTTATGTCCCCTTACTCCTCTGTGAGTTTGTAGGTCAACAGACAATCTATGCAGTGGTGGGAGATAATAAATAATAGTAGTTTACATTTACATAGAGCCTTTTATTCCTAATGATGCCTAAAAGCTTTACAAATCCTACTTTGAAAACTCCATCACTGAGATGCACCCAAATCTGACAACTGGCTGATTTCTTACAGCACTACTATACAACAGTTTAGGACAGGTATTGAAGAATAAGTGAAATTACATAAGGAATTAAAGTTGGGCAGAATGTAATCACTTGGGCTAGATGTGCAGTTTGCACAGAAGAACCCTCCCTAATCAGGTGAATTTGTGAATATCAAGCCTAGGTTCAAATGTTTCACAAATCTGTGCAGGTGTTGTTCCCTAATCTTCCTCATGTCTCAGGCACAAGGTTTCCACCGAAAGCTGCACTGTCCTGAGGTATAGAGCTCTAAACTGATCATTGTGTGTGGTTACCACTGCTGCACCTTTAAAATTTAGAGCATTCTCAGCCACACAACTAAATGCTTGATTCAACTGATTTCAATGGGGCATTTCATGTTAAAAGTTAAGCATATGCTTAAGTGATTTGCTGAATGGGACCATACTAAATTATCTCCTTTATAAAGCTAAGGTTGATATTAAGGTTAATATATGTGCTTGGGGAGTGCTATATAATAGTTAACACTTATCAACAGTAATCCCTTAATATTCCCTCTACTTTGAATAAGAAATAACTCCAGTATCTCAGGAGCCGTGATATGAGCTAACCTTGTAATGCCAACTCCTGTATATCTTGTGTTTATGTGTATGCACACCTATCCTGTAGTCACCATTTAAAATACAAACAAACAAAAACACACAGTAAGGACCTGATGTGAAGTCAAGAAGAGTCTTTCCATTGGCTTCAAATGGGCTTTGGATCAGGTTTAAGTGTGTGTGTGTATCTGGATCAGGCTTGAGAGAGAGAGTGTGTGTGTGTGTGTACATATTCACAGGTCTATATTTGTGTGTGTGTATGTGTATATATATGTGTATATATATAGTCTCTCTCTGTCTCTGTCTCTCTCTCTCTATATATATATATGTGTGTATGCTTATGTGTGTATTTACATACACATTCTCACAAACAAATATATATTTAAGATTTGCTGTTCTGGAAAGTCTAGTGAATAATGTAAATGATTAAAGCAGATGCCTTGCAGAAAATATTGTACAGGCCTTCTCATTTAAATTCAGCCTCTTATTCACACTTGGTAATACACTGTGCAGTATGAATTATGGATGCCTGTTTTTATCTCTCATACTACACATGAATGTTTGATAAAGATTGTTTCCAATATTATATTTTGTCAAAATGCTCATCTAAAATTCAGTCAAAAATACTTCCCAGTAATTATGCATTGACTTAGCACTTTAAAACAAATGCCAACTGGTAGTATCATTGTTTTTCCTGAATATTTGTGCTGAATAAGGGTAAGAGACTGAGAACATTTGAAGCCAAAATTCCTTATTTATACTCAGCCCGCATGATACCAAGGTAACTACAGTCTGTTTTTTTGGGGGGAAGTGGGGGGGCGGTTTACACTGCTGTACAAATGCCTCAACCTTACCTCTTTGCCTTTTGAGGAAAGACACTGCCTTTATGCTAAAATATTCGTAATAATGTTAGGAAGTGGATTACTATCTAGAAGAGGTCTAGATTCATGTTGAAGAGATATCAAATTCATTTCCTTGGAGCATCAGGATAGCTTTATGATGTCTCTAGAAGAAGAAAGCCCAGAGGGAACAATGTTTTGGTGCCTACAGTATTTTTATTTTTGTTTTCTCTTTCTCTGGGCAGGGCCGCCCGGGGGGGGGGGCAAGAGGAGCAATTTGCCCCAGGCCCCGGGTCCTGCAGGGGCCCCCACAGAGTTTTTTTCGGGGCCCCTGGAGCGAGGTCCTTCACTCGCTTCGGGGGCCCCGGAAAACTCTCGCGGGGCCCGGGCCCCCGGAGCTTCTTCCGCTCCCGGTCTTCGCCGGCGAGGGGGTCCTTCCGCTCCGGGGTGGAAGGACCCCCCCCCCACCGGCGAATTACCGTGGAAGCGGGACCAGCCGAAGTGCAGCCAGGTCTTCCGCGGTAATTCGGCGGCGGCGGGCCCATCTGTTCCAGGACCCACCGTCAAAGTTCCCAGAAGACCCGTGGCAGGGGCCCCCCGCCGCCGAATTACCGCCGAAGACCCAGCTGCACTTCGGTGGCGGGTCCCGCTTCCGCGGTAATTCGGCGGCTGGGGGTCCCCACCGCGGGTCTTTGGGACACTTCAGCGGTGGGTCCCAGAGCGGAAGGACCCCCCGCCGCCTATTTACCGCCGAAGTGGGGGCCCCCCGCCACCGAAGACCCCAGGCCCCCGGAATCCTCTGCGTGAATTTAGTTCTCCTGAATACGCAGGCCCTGTCTCTGGGTGAATTTAGTTCTCCTGAATACGCACGACTACCAAAAGCAAAACAAGGTGCAGCCAAGTAATCTGAAAGCATTCCCCCCTTTCCCCAACAGCTCTGGCAATGAAACTAGACCATGACTACAGTGCCCCTTAGGTTACTCCAAGCCCACCCCTCTCTTGTACAGAGTCCTCTTAAATTGTATCAGACTGTCCAGGTGGTTTGTGACTATAGTCAAATGTCCAGAAAAAACTAAAGGCCTGATCCAAAGCCTACTGAAGTCATTGGAAAGACTCCCTTTGATTTGGATAAGAGTCTAAGATGAAACCTTCAGCCTCTTTTTCTCATTCAGAGGAAGTCAGTTCCAAGAGGTTGATGCTGCCTTCATGCATGGATGTATATTACTGTGCACATTGTGTGGAGAATTTGCTACACAAACCCACATGTGCAACACAGCTGATTTTGCTACTTATCTATGAATCCCTGAATCACAGTTGTTTTGTGGGAAGGCTCCGAACAGCTGCCCATGTTTCCAGCATAGACTCCCCAAATTCCATCCCAGAGTCTGTGATGGAACCACCTCAGAAGCATAGCAACCTGCGTGGAACTTGGAGGAAGGAGCACAGGCTCCAGGAGGGAAGAATTTGGAGGAGGCACCTGCATGTTTGTCTGTATGTACATGGCTAGAATGCTAGCTGCAGTTGCAGCGCCTTTGTAAATAGTTCTCTTTATTAAGAGTTTAATTTTACAAACATGGTGTCCTCTCATGTTACTATCCAACAGGCAGTACATGAACCCAAGAAGTACCAGGGGAAAATGCTGATAAGTAGGGGGAGGCACTTTCTACTGTATAAAAATCTCAGCACAAAATCAGGGCCAGTGGGCTCCTTTTTTTTTTTTTTTTGGATCCCCCTTTACTTGCTGCGCATACCTACTTGCTGCAGATCCAGCAGAGGGATCAGCACACATTGGCACATCACCATCTGTGAGTAGATTAAAGCCAGTCTTCTCTGTTCAAGGACCCCTGATCTTCCTTTCTTACTCCTTAGTTTGTCCTCACCTGCCACTTTCTAAAATCTTTTCATGTTTGTTTTGGAAGCCTGGTGTCACAGCAGTTATAAAAAAAGATAGATCCAAGATGGAGTAGTCAAACTAAGACATTTTCCAAACATATTTTTTCTAACACATAGAATAAAGATATATCATTAATATTTATATGTCTCAGGTAGTTTATGTAGCCCCATTACCACAGCATGTTAGCTGCCTTACAAACTTTAATGTACTCATTCTCACTACACCCTTTTGAGGCATTAAAGTACTATTATGGCCACACTACAGATGGGAACCTGCAGCACAAACAGATTAAGGCCTGGTCTACACTGGGGGGATTGATCTAAGTTACGCAACTTCAGCTACGTGAATAACGTAGCTGAAGTCAATGTACTTAGATCAACTTACCATGGTGTCTTCACCCCAGTGAGTCAACTGCTGCTGCTTCCCCATCAACCCTACCTGCGCCTCTCACCGAGCTGGAATACAGGAGTCGACAGGAGAGCACTTGGGGGTCGATGTATTGCATCTAAACGCGATAAATCGACCCCCACTGGATCGATCACTGCCCGCCAATCCAGCGGGTAGTGAAGCCATACCCTAAGTGACTTGCCCAAGGTGTCTCAGTCTGTGGTAGAGCAGGGAATTGAAGTCAACGTCTGTGCGCTGGTAGGCTAACGCTGAAATCACTAGACCATCCTTCCGCACTGCGCTAGGTATTTCACACACTAGAAAGAAAAGATCCCTGACCCTAAGAGTTTCCAATGTGATTTTAGATATGACAGGACAGTTGGCACAACAAGCATTGAGGGAAGTGAAGAAAGACAAGGGTCAGAACAGCAAGTTCTAGGATGCAGCATGTAATTCTTCCACTGTACCCCTTTCTGTCAAGTCTATTCACCATCACCAAACAGTTGGTCTCCAACCATATGTATATTATGGCAGGGCTGCATCTTCTGCGGTACAAAAAAAGAGACATCTGGGATGACCCTGAGCCCATAAAACTGGACAGCTGGTAGTGTATATTGAGCACCCTTACAGATTTCTTGAGACAGCTATCTCAAAAGAGGGATGGTTTTCTACAGTTCCTGCCTGAAAAAGCGCACAGTCTGCACACAAGACCAGCTAAGGAAGTATTATTATCCCCATTTTACATTGGAGAAACTGAGGCACAGAGTGATTCAGGGATTTGCTCAGGAAGTGTATGGCAGAGCTGAAGACTGAGTCTGAGTTTAAGGCCTTAACCAGAAGGCCAGCCTTCATCACCCCTTCAGTAGAGTGTGCAGCTCTTTGTGGCATGCTGTGTGCATGTCAGTGCCACACAAAGTCAGGGACAAAGCTGGTGTGTGTGCTGATAGGCAAATCAGGCTGTTCTGTACCACAAGTTATCAGGGACGTGGCAGAGCTAAAGAGATACCAGACGGTGGCTAGTCAATGAACTCTGTCATATTTAGAGCTCAATTCGCTGGCAATTCTGAAAAAAATGAAGGAAAAATATTTCATGACAAACTATGTTTTGATTTCAAGCATTTTTTTACATTTTTAAATTAAAATGTAAGAAAATTTCAAAGCAAAAAATGGTTTCACATAGCAGATCAAGCAACACAGTCACAAAATGTTTTGGTGCTGCAGAATCTGCATTTTTCCCCCTCTGATTAAAAAGTTGCATTCGAAAAATGTTGCCCATGTTTACCTAAAGGATGCCATTTTCCATCCTGATATGATGTGGTGTCTTTTCATGTATCTGAGCCTGATAGTAGTTAGTTGATGATGGTTTCCATTTGGCTCTTCCTCTCATAGGTCTGCATTTGGAAGTGATTATTCTCTTTGGTATGTGCTTTGCTGGTATTTCATGCTGTCAGCTGAGTCTCCAGATATTTCTGATTGCTAGTATGAAGAACCTGGATACAAATTCCCTTGGTTTTGGATAAGATGTATGAAAGCAGGATTATGTGTTTTAGGGCTTGTCTACACAGTCTGTTCATTTGTACCAGAGTGGTGTAAAGTCTAATGTGCACTAGCATGTCTAACTGTCCCATCAGACCCTGCTCATGGGCACTAAATGTTCCCTAGTGCACATTAATGTAGTAGTATCGGGGTAGCTGTGTTTGTCTGTATCCACAAAAACAACGAGTCCAGTGGCACCTTAAAAACTAACAAACAGAGTTATTTGGGCATAAGCTTTCATGGGTAAAAAAACCCACTTCTTCAGATGCATGGAGTGAAAATTACAGATGCAGGCATTATATAATGACACATGAAGAGAAGGGAGTTACCACACAAGTGGAGAACCAGTGTTGACAGGGCCAATACAATCAGGGTGGATGTAGTTCACTCCCAATAATAGATGAGGATGTGTCAATTCCAGGAGAGGAAAAGTTGCTTCCGTAATGAGCCAGCCACTCTGAGTCCCTATTCTAACCCAAATTAATGGTGTTAAATTTGCAAATGAATTTTAGTTCTGCTGTTTCTCTTTGAAGTCTGTTTCTGAAGTTTTTTATTCAAGTATGGCTACTTTTAAATCTGTTATAGAATGTCCAGGAAGATTGAAGTTACAGAGAGTGCAACAGCAGCTTGGTAAAGAGGTTTCCACTTTAAAAATAAAGTCCTGTCAAAGTTTGTTAGTACCTTGCCTGGTTGATACACCAAGCTGCTGCTGCACCCTCTGTAACTCTCACTCTGTCTCCTCAACTCTTCCCCCCTCCTTCCTGTTTCCTGTCCTTTCAGACTCCCAACAGCCAGTGCTCCCAGTTCTAATAATTACAAGCAACATCTAAACACCACATTCCCTCCTCTCTTAAGAAACTCACCCAAATAAAATAAACATTGTTGTTCTAACCACAGGAACAAATAAGAAACAAGACACTATACTACTGGCAGAAATATTACACTGAAAACACTGTAGATACTACATAACATAGTATCTAGTCCAGACAGGTGGTCGTCTGGGTCTGACAGGCCGTCTCTCGAGCCCCAGTTCCAATGCAATGTCTTGTTGTGTTGATACTACAGTGAAGTTATCCAATGCAGACTGGGTGTTGGCATAATCTCCTCTTGGTGCATAGGCAGGTGCAAGATAAGAAGCATTCCATACCCACCCATCAAAAAGTCGATAGGTGTAAGGTCCCTTCTTCTCTATGATTTTAAGAGGAGCTGTGAATTTATGGTCCCCTTTGCATAAAATTCCAGGTTTTCATATTCTAATGAAGGAACCACACTCAAACTTTGGTTCCTTAGCACCCTGCCGCTTGTCTATGAAAGACTTATACTTTTCTTGGTTCTGTTCAACTGTTTTTCTTGGTTGGGGCCTCAGCTCATGTCTTTAACAATACAGCAATGTTCAGTTTAGTATTCATCCGTTTCCCATGCAGTAACTCTGCAGGTGATCTTTGCATTGTGGCATGTCGTGTAGCCCGGTATGCTTGCAGGAAATCAGTAGTGAAGGGTATCCACAATCGCCCTTCCAATTTAGCTGTTTGCAAACTCTCTTTCAAACTTCCGTTATACCGTTCTATTTCCCCATTGGCTTGAGGGTAATATAGGGATAACCTTCTGTGTAAAATGTTCCTCTCTGCTAGAAAAGTTTCAAACTCCAGGGAAGTAAATTGACTACCATTATCTGAAACCAGTTCTTTGGGGTTACCTTCCCTGCTAAAAACTGAAGAGAGAAACTTAATTACTGTAGCAGAAGAGATTTGTGATATAAACACTACCTCAGGCCATTTACTGAAATAGTCTATTAACGTGATGGCATAACGACAGTCAATTGGAGCAGTATCAAAGGGTCCTAAAATGTCAATCACCACTTTTTCCCATGCAGATTCAGGAAGAGGAACAGGCTGTAACGGAGGGGTACATGTCACTACTGTCTTATCATGCATTTGGCAAGTGACACAGGATTTTATGAGTGCTTCAGTTTGAGAGTCCATCCCTGGCCACCAATACAGATCTCGTAGTTGTTTGGTTCTGAGAATTCCTTGATGAGTATTGTGTGCCAGGTGTATGAGTTTTGACTGTAATTCTCCTGGCACAAGTAGCCAATGTGTACCTCATAGCACACAGCCATCGAGCAAAGAAAGTTCATCCCGAACTCTAAAATAAGGCAGCAAAACTGGGTCAAGGTTTTTAGGGTTACTGGGCCATCTCTTTGTCAGAAATTCCCGTAGTTTTTGTTGAATTGGACACGCTGAACAATCAGCTTGAAATTGTTCTCTTGTAATTGCAGTAAGAGTGCTTGGAATAAGTGCAACTACTACATCCTCATCCTCCGGTGGACCATCTGGTGAAGGCAAAGGCAGGTGAGAAAGGTAATCAGCCACCACATTTTTGTTTCCAGGCTTATATTCCAGTTCATAATTGAAAGAGAGTAGTCTTGCAGACCATCTAGCAATACGCTATCCTGCTCTTCCCAGTCCTTTCGTGGTGAGCAACATCATCAAAGGGCTGTGGGCTGTGCGCAACTTGAACATGCGGCCCCACAGGTAAGTTCTTCATTTTTCAGTAGTCCAGACACAAGTAAGTGCTTCTTTTTCGACTGTAGAATATTTTCTTTCAGCCTTACTTAGTGTCCTTGAAACAAACACAACAATCCTCTCTGTGTTGTCCTCATGAAGCATCAGTAGTTACAATTGTGAGCAATGCAGGACTGAATAGTGCAAGTACTGGACTATGTACAATCAAGTCTTTCACCATTTCGAAACTAGCTTGTGCATTCGTTGTCCACACTAGGGTTGAACTTCTCCGTAGTAATTCTCATAACGATTCAATGACAGAAGCATAATTGGGAATGAATTTTGCATACTAGGAGGTAAGACCCAAGAAGGAATGTAAGGTTTGCAAATCTGTTGGAGGAGGAGCATTTGAAATTGCCAGGATATGATCTGGATCAGATTTTAGTCCAGCCTGTGAAATTGTATGCTTCAGAAAGGAGAGTTCAATTTGTCTAAATTTGCTTTTGGACCTATTGAGCTTGAGGCCTGCTTTGCTGATGCAGTTTAGTACAGACTGCAGGTTATTGTTATGCTCCTCAGTAGTATTTCCAAACACAATAATATCATCCAAATAGCACTGAACTGCATGTTGATTCTTCAGAATCAATTGCATCATTTTTGGAAGGCACTTGGGGCTGATATGAGATGGTATGGAATACGTTTAAAACAAAATAGTCCCTCATGTAATAAATGCTGTGAGGTCTCTGCTATCTTCATGCAACATAACTTGGTGGTATGCGCTCTGCAAATCAAGAGTAGAAAACATCTTTGCTCCATGGAGTTCTGCAAATACTTCTTCTATGTGAGGAAGAGGATGGCTGTCATCACAATAGCTTTATTTGGCTCCCCTAAGTCCACACAAAGGCAAATGCCTCCACCCTTCTTCTGCGTCACTACTACAGGTGAAACCCATTCCGAGGAGTTAATCTCTTCAATAATGTTCTTTTGAACAAGTTTTCTAAGTTCCTCTGAAACAGCTTCCCTGACTGAAAATGGTAAGCGCCGTAATTTCTGTCATACAGGCATCACATTATTCCGCATTTTAATTTTATGCAGAAACCCATAAGCACACCCGAGTTTCTCCTCAACCTGGTTTTGGGCCCCAGCTGAAACTGGTGTGTGAACCGCAAGAGTGCTTTGCTGAGGAAGATCAATTTGTCCATTAACTATCCTGAGATTTTAAGCAGCCAGTAAATCTCTGCTAAGGATAGGAGTGCCTTTGTGGACAATGTAGAACTCTGCAGCTACACAGCAATCACCAAAAGTAACTATTGCTGGCAGGCAGCCATGTACTGGAATATGGTTTTTCAAATAGCACACCAACTGAAGTTTAGGTTCAGTAAGAGGCACATCTTTAAAGTAATGCAAATAGATGGAATCAGGTAGCATAGATACTGCTGAGCCAGTGTCCAACATTAGCTGAATAGAGTGTGATTTGCTTGAGGGTATGGTGGAAATGTTTACAGTGCACTTTATCTGTTCTGGAGTATGTGCAGTAGTGGTTTTGTCCACTCTCAGCACAGTAACATCTGGTATTGTAACTGCATGCACCTGTTGACTGAACTGGCTACTGCGACATACTTTAGCAAAATGCCCAATTTTTTTGCAATGATTGCACTGAGCTACTCTTGCTAGACATCCTGTGTAGCTTGCAAGGTGTTGTGGGGATCCACAACAAAAGCATGCTTTTACTGTATTTTGAATTTGCTGATTCAGTGGCTTTTCATTAGTTTTCCTCCTGCAATTGTTTGTCTGTAGCTATAGTGAACTTTTCTGCAAAGGAGTCACAGCCTGGACTGTGCCTCCTGTATCCCTGCTCATTATTTTGGCTTCAGCTGTAGCTGACTCAATCTGAGTAGCAATGGTTATTGCTTTTTCTAGTGTAAGTTGTTGTTCTAGAAGTAAGCGTTCTCTTACACAAAGCATGGTTGTTTTCTCAATGAGCTGGTCTCTAATCATCTCATCTGCCATATTCCCAAAAGTCACAAGTTACAATCACACTCCTCAGGGAAGCAATATACTGCATTATAGTCTCCCCTGGTTTCTGCTCACGCTGGTGAAATCTGTAGCGATTAGCTACTACATTCACTTTTGGCACAAAAAAGTTCTTTAATGCAGTGAGTGCAGTCTCATATTTATCATCTGCAAGGGGAAAGGTGTAAAATATACATTGCCCTTCTGCTCCAAGGCAGTGGGTTAGCAGAGCATGCTTTCTTACTTCAGAAATCTCTGAAGTAGCACTGATTGCAAGCAGATAAGTCTCAAATATATGGATCCAGGCAGTAAAAGCAATTAGAGGCTCACCTGGGCTTTGTAGAAAGGGTGCAGGTGGGTTCAGAGGCAGAAGATCCATCCTCATCATCAAAATGTTGTATCAACCAGGCAAGGTACTAACAAACTTCAACAGGACTTTATTTTTAAAGTGGAAACCTCTTTACCAAGCTGCTGCTACACCCTCTGTAACTCTCACTCTGTCTCCTCAACTCCTCCCCCTTCCTTCCTGTTTCCCAACAGCCAGTGCTCCCAGTTCTAATAATTACAAGCAACATCTAAACACCACAAGACTGTCTGGTTTGGCCAATGTACATGGCAGAGGGGCATCCTGGCACATGATGGCATATATCACATTAATAGATGTGCAGGTGAATGAGTCCCTGATGGTGTGGCTGATGTGGTTGGGTTCTCTGATGGTGTCGCTAGAGTAGATATGGGGACAGAGTAGACAACGAGATTTGTTACAGGGTTTTGTTCCTGGGTTCGTGTTTCTGTGGAGTGGTGTGTAGTTGCTGGTGATGTAGTACTGATTGAAACAGAACTATATTAACACATACTGTGGAACTTGTGCTGGACACCAGATGGGACAGAGTGTGACACATTAGAATATAATCTGTACCCGAGGAGTGTAACGCATCATGTAAACAAGCCTTTATATCGTTGCTGCTTTATTGAGCAGAAGAAAATTTCAGGGCCTTGTGGGCCAGTTCCCTGTGTGGAGCAGAAACTGGTGATGCAGACTCAGATATTTTTCTTAATGTAATTTTTGTGTAGTTTGTAAATGACCAAGTCCTGTTTCCTTGAGCAGTGGCAACAAACTGTACACGGACAACTCTCTCTGTTGGAAGCTTCAAGTCAAGCACCTGTGCCCTGTTCTCAGAAGCAGCTGCCTTTACTTCTGTCACCTGACCCTAACTAGTCAGCAGCTGCTATCTGACACAAAGAATATTCAGACACGCCTAAGCAAAGGGAGAGTGCTTTACCCCAGTCAGTGTCCATAATGATCTTCTGGGTTCTGGAGGGCATCTTTAACTCTCTCTATTTAGAGTTTTATTCCTAGACCCTTATACAGCAGTGACTCTTAATGTGCGAATGATTAGCACCTTTTGCCATAACAATTTGATGACAGTGTAGTTCCAGAAGACATGTCCTCCAAGGAGTGTGCATAACTACCATCATATTTTGGCTTGCTCATATTAGCTTCATGATCTTTATAACAGATCTGAATATGTGGAGGTACATGTCTCTAGCCATCTGCTTAATGACCGCTATGTTTCAGCATCTCCACCTAAGGGAACTTTTCTGCCAGACATGGCCATCATTTCAATAAGTTTCAAAACAAAACACTACATATTTATGGTGCAATAGGTTTAACAAGAAGCCTCTTCTATGCCCAGCAGATGTGGTGAGCAGTTCCAAGTTTAAAGCATGGAAACAGGGTTGGAAGCATGAAGTCAATTTTTCCACCTTGCAACCAAGAGAAATCCTCATTTCTGCTTCTTATTTCTGATCCGCCCTAGTGACCTCAAGAGAGAACTTCACATGAAATGATCATTGTGTGTACTGTAGGCAGTATTGGCTTTGTACAGGTGCGTGTGGTCAGAGCAAAGGATTCCAGGGCATAATATGTAACTGTCTAGAATGGCATTTAAATGTCAATAAACGCTTCAGTAACAATATAATTGTTGAAGGTGGTTCCAATGTGTCAGAATCATGAGCTGAAGAGAATGTTCAAAGCAGTGTCCGTCTATGTCAGAAAAACAGCAGAAGGTTTTGTGCTCTTAATTGCTGGTGTGCCATGGTTTCTTCCTTTCTTTTGCTGACAAGTGAGGAAAATATTCAAACGGCCAGATCCTCAGCCATTGTAAATAAGCATAGCTTCAGTGGCTTAAATAGAACTATGCCAATTTACACCAGCTGAAGATCTGACTCCCAAACCCCAGCAATTTATCCTTTATATTCTTGCATCAGTAACCCTAAGAAATCATTATCAGTTGCTCTCCTACTGCATTCCCTTACTGTGGTTAAAGATGAGTTACTGCATGGTTTGGGTTAATGGAGGCATATTCTCCTGAGAGATAAGAGCATGCTAGCTTTTAGATGGGGATGGGTACTTTATTATGGTGTATGACTGATTTCAATGCTGCTTTAGCATCTGCCAGCATGCACACACAAACTAATAAGCTGTTCACTGCTTCTTGCCCCTGAGGGCACCTTTCAATGAGGAAAACCATTGATTTTTACCATCAGACACACAAACCGTAAGCCATTGCCTGAATTATTCTATCCCCAGTGGTACAGTCTGTAAGGAAAGCCAGTTATTTTAGTCCTCACAATCACATATACAGATAAACTAGCTAGTAATATGCTACCTGTGATGCTCAGACATTTAATTTTTTCTCCTAGCAGGAGAACAATTGCTTTTAACTTTTTGAGCAGTCCAGTGGCCAAAATAATCCTTATTAAAAATATTTTGATAAAAGGAAGAGCCACATAAAGATAAA
The DNA here is from genome assembly GCF_020497125.1 of Mauremys mutica. Classification (NCBI taxonomy): domain Eukaryota; kingdom Metazoa; phylum Chordata; order Testudines; family Geoemydidae; genus Mauremys; species Mauremys mutica. The sequence goes on from NC_059078.1 coordinate 69,098,575, forward strand.
CTATGTATGCTCTGAAGTTTCCAATGCATCACCAACTGGCAATCACTGTCACTCTTCATGGCAGTCTCAGCAGAGAGGCCAAAGATTGAATGGCAATGAAGTGTGTAATCATGCCTGCTACCTTTTAGATTGTTTGTATTTCCCCATGTAAGCAATGGCCCCTCTTCCGCCTTGCTATGGTGCTGTTTGGAGGGGAGAAGGCAACTTACTCCTAGACCTGCAGTTCTCAGACCCAGCTTCCCACATCCAACACTCAAAGTTACTAGGTGTACCGCCTTTGAGCACACTAACCTGTGTAGCTACGGTATTTTGTGTTCTTACTCTGTTACTATACTTTAAATCAACCAACTTTGCTTCTCAAGGGCTGGCCAGAAGAAAAGGTCCTAGCTCTTCAGCTGGTGAAACTCCATGTAACTCCATTGACTCCATGTAACTCCATGTAACTCCATTGATAAGCACACCAGTTCAGGATCTGGGACTATGGATGGACTTCTGTCTCCCTTTCACTCCCCTCTTTAGCATGCTGGTCTTACGGAAATCAGCAGACACACCAGCTCCTCCCCCGCCACTCCAGTGAAGCAGCTACTCTTTCCCCTTGTCTTCAGCCAGCTGGCAAAAGCAGCAAACTGAGGGACTTGGGTAATACCAGGCACAGAGGTCCATGATGCTTAGGATGTTAAAAGCATCCTAACCTGTCTGGAAAATAGCCTCTGATGGCCTGAAGCTTTTTAGCTTTGTCTGAAGTACCAGTGACAATTTCAAAGCCTGATATCTTCTGAGCCAGTGGGGTGGAAACACGTTACCCCAGCTTTCCAATAATGTACAGCTTTTTTTCCAGATTTATGGTTCATGAGACACCAGACCTTAAAATCCCATTATCGGGGTTATATTCTTCTATGTCTGCTGTGTGTTATCCCTATAGTGTAGTAACCTTCCTAGCTCATGACCCTCGCATATCAGAACTTCAGATAACTGGAATGTGAGTAGAGCTGGCTTAAATTTTTCAGACACTAAGTGTGACGTTCTGTACCTAGGGGGAACACCCAGCACCCCCATGTTCATCTTTATAAAATGGTATCCAATGAAAAGTTTGTCATGTTGGGTGTCTTCGGAAGGCTCATAATGCACTGAGCCTGGTTGTTATAGTGATGTTATAGTAATTGGTACAGTAATGTTATAGTGAGGTTATAGGTTATAATTTCATGTATATAGTTATGAGGCTGAAAATGTAACCTCATGGCTTAAAGCAAGCCCATGCAAAAACTCTCCAAGAACAGAGAAGCAGTTCACAGCTTGTCGGGGCATGGATGGGACCCAGCCCAGCCTCACAGGAAAAATGGACACTGGCTTAGGCAGCAATAAAAGAATCTGTTAGACCCTCCAGGAAGTCACCCCCTTCCTTTGGGCAGTTTGGGACTGTGATGAGGTAATGCTCACCTGACTCCAAAGGAGGTGAGGGGGGCAAAGCCAACAGGAAAGAAAGGACATGATAAAAGGGAGAGACATTTGCCATGCTCTCTTTCTCTTCCACCTACATCTACAGATACCACATTAAGAGACTGAAAAGTAACCAGCCGGCCTGTGGTGAGAAGAATCTAAGTTTTCAAGGACACTGAAAGTGTTAAGATCAGCTTAGAATGTGTTTTGCTTTTATTTCATTTGACCAAATCTGATTTGTTATGCTTTACTTATAATCACTTAAAATCGATCTTTATAGTTAATAAATCTGTTTGTTTATTCTACCTGAAGCAGTGCGTTTGATTTGAACTGTGTCAGAGGCTCCCCTTGGGAGAACAAGCCTGGTACATATCAATTTCTTTGTTAAATTGATGAACTTATATAAACTTGCAGCGTCCAGCGGGCATAACTGGACACTGCAAAACGGTAGTTCCTAGGGTTGCATCTGGGACTGGAGATATTGGCTAGTGTAATTCAGCTGCAAGTAGCTGGGAGCAGCTTACATGCCAGAGGCTGTGTGTGAACAGCCCAGGAGTGGGTCCTCTCAGAGCAGAGCAAGGTAAAGTTGGGTCCCAGAGTCAAGGATTGGAGAGGCCTAGCAGATCACCGGTCCAGACAACACCAGAGGGGAACGTTACACTACGTTTTCCTATCCATCAGAAAATATGGTTTAATCAAAATCAACATTTTCTGTGTCGAAAAAACCAAGAGTCAATTTCAATGAAGTTTTTTTCCCCAATTTTCCAATCAGGAGTACCAAAACAAAAAATGTCATTTCAAATCGACCACTGGAAAACAAAAAAATTCATTTAAACGTATGAAATAGTTTTGTTTAATTCAAAAAGAGCAAAACTTCGACATTTCTGATCCAAAACTTTTTGTAATATTTCATTTCACACAAAAAACAACTTTTCATTCTGATTCAAAAGGGAAAGTAATTTTAAAATGTTGAAATTCCCTGTAAAAGGAAAATTCCATTTTTTCAATCCGCTTTAAGTATAGGTTAACTGGAATTAGAGTAATTGAGTTTCTACCATATTCAAATCTTTGTATATAACCCAAACTGCAGATGCAGCCAGTTTATTCAAATCTATAGCATTCAATGGAAACTATGCCATCTACTTTCCCACAGAATACCATACATTGTAACAAACTGATTTCATATATACTTTGGATTATTATATAAGGATTTAAAATGTGAGCTTTGACCCACATCCTTACATGGTGGGGAGGAGGTATACTATTTATTATAACAATTTTAGACCAGGAAATTGTTTTCTAAAAAATACAGGAAAGGGGAACACTATAGAAAATATTCTCAAAATCTTTCAGGATCACACCATGGACCATATTTTGAGGAGGGAGTTGGGAGTCTGTGCGCAGTCACTGTGATGAGCGAACAGGGTATTAACATGTGCAGATAACATTTCAGACACCTTACCAACAACACCAGCTTAACAGTTAGGATAATTAACTATTGGAACAATTTTCCAAGAGTCATAGTGGAGTGTCCATTATTGACAATTTTTAAATCAAGATTGCATGTTCTTCTAAAAGATCTGCTCTTGGGCTAGATAGTAACTGGGACTATACAGCCACGTGAGGGAGTAAGAACCCTCCTCACACTCCTAGCCAGACCTTGGGTTCAGATACCAAGAGTAAGCAGAGTTATGCACTTGCTTACCCCTTCCCTGAAGCAGGTGGATTACCTGTCTAACTTGTAATTTATTACCTGTAGAGGCCAACAATATATTACTACCCCCAGAAGCAATGGAGGAGCAGAGATGTGATAAAATCTTAATGGGCTTGTAATTGGTGGTAGGGATTTATTTTGAAAGTGATTGCTGGGGTGATTGACATCCCAGTTACAAGCATACAACAGCAAAATAGACTTTTGTTTACACTTTTGAGAGAACTGAGAAATAACAGGTCATCCATGAGACTCCTGGCCTCCCAGCTCATGATACAAGAGTTGTGAAAACCTGACTTCTGAAACCATGGCATTAACTCACAAAGGAAAATGAGTTTAGACTATCTTAATTTAATCCCCATTTGTCCACTGTATGATATCAACAAACATTTTATCACAACTGGTAAATTCTGCTCAAAACTGGAACTGAAGGCATGATGTAACTCAGACATGAGATCCATGAGCTGAATTGTACATGGGGATCACACTGTACCTTCCTCTAAAATATCCAAGTCAAGCGAAGTCTATTAGTCCCTCACTTTCAATAGAGCCATACCAACTCCCTCGCCCCACCCTTTTTAAAGCCAACTTCAATAAGAAAGGAGTAAAGTGCTTTATAATCCCTTGCTAAAAGGCAAGCAGAATACCCATATCAGTGGTCCTGGATACCATGATGTTGCGGCAAGGAAAGTTGAAGAAGATCTTGGAGGCAATGGAAAGTACTATGCTCTGTATGCGAGTGCTCACAGGTTCAAATCCTCTCAAATCTTTTTACAGAGGTTGTGAATATTCTCTTATGACACAAATTTTTAACCATGATGTAACCATTAGAACTACCGATGGAAGTGGTGAATTCTCCATCTCTTGGTGCCTTTTCATCAAGACAGGATGCCTTTCTTGAAGATATGCTTTAGTCAAAAACTGGTTATTGGGTTCAATGCAGGGGGAAACTAGGTGAAATTGTATAGGCTTATGTTATGCAGTAGGTCATATTAGATGATTTAATGGTCCCTTCTGGCCTTAAAATCTATGAAATTTGCACATTTAGTCAGGGATATTTCAAGTTAAGAGTATTCAAAGCTGGAGGGCATGGAGGATTTGCTTGCAGAGAAACTATGTAACAGGAAATGTGATATGATAATAGTGAGGGGAGAGGTAAAAAACAGGAATAGCCCAGATCTGGGCACCAGTTCATGCAGTGACAATGGAACGCAGCTTCTCCGAAGTTAGTATCAAAGAATAACCATTTATAATGACAATGTCTGTAAGCAGAGAAGCTAAGCCTCTGATTGCTAATTAAACCATTGCAAAAGGCCCTTACACAAAGCACCCCCATGCCTAACCAACAATTCAAATCTCAAAGGCTTTTATAGTTGAAAGAGAAAGAGATTAAATTAAGAAAATATTAGGGAGTTAATGAATGACCAAAATATTATTTGGTCTGTTTATAATGAAACAAACTCAAGCATGTGTTTTTTCTCTCTTAGATAGTTCAATAGCATTCCATAGCTTCCTATCAGTATAGCCAGTGCATAGGATATACAGGGCACTATATTCTGCCAGATAGGATAAGAACCTTTGGCCATCTAGTCCAATATCCTGTCTTTGTCAGTGGCCAGGGCAGGTGGTGGATTTGCCACTGGCCTTTGCCCAAGGGCCCTGGCCAATTGGGTGGCCTTGGAAAAATGGGTGCCCCCGCATCACAACCGGCTCCACCCACCCAGAGCTCCAGCCAGGGAGTGGGGTTGGGATGCGGAGGCCTTGCCCTGCTCCGCCCACTGGGCGCTCGAGCCAGGGAGCAGGGTCAGGACACGGGGGCTTGGCCTACTCTGTCCGTCCAGGGCTCCAGTTTGGGAGTGGGGTTGGGGCATGGGGACTTGCCTTATTCCTTCACTTCCTTATTCACTTTCTCCACACCATTCATCACGCCACCACATTCCAAATGATACTTAAAATAGCAGTTGGCTTTGCTAGATGGGGTCTCTGGAGAATGGGCCTTTGAAATTACTTTTTAATACATATAAGGTGAAACTCTAGTTCTGTTGAAATGAATGGGAGCTTTGCCATTGACTGCAGTGGGACAAAGATTTCATCCATACATTTTAGGAATGTAAAATCCATATACTGGAAAGGTCAAATGATGTAATTTGGTATCCTCCTCCCAAAAGAGGAAGATCATTTAAAAACCTATAATGTACCTAACCATGCAGTGCATAAAGCATAGAGTGAAATTTCCTCCTGTAGTTCTTAATTAGAGAATTTATTCTTCACTTTCCCTCCTACATATGGTTGTGGCATATTGCTATTGCTCAGTTAGAACTCTTTTCTAGGGAAAACTTCCTTTTGGACTTGTCAAACTGGGATTCACACATGTCTTCTAAGTATATTCCTTAAAGGATTTGCTACAACATAACTTCTTTTCTTTGGGGGTGTTTCTCAGCTGTGATGATGAATGAGCAGCAAGTAAAATAATTGTGTCCTAATCTTTAGAAAACATGAAATGCAGATCTCTTCATCTCCAAGCAACTGAAGAGTCTGGGTCCATGTTTAGTGCAGGGGGGGGGGGGAAGAATTAGACTAGGTAGAGAAATATACCAGTGTTCCTAAAGAGAGATGCTGGTGCCTCATGGGAAACTATGAATACATTCTTTTTGGAATGCAGAAAATGTTTTTAGTCCAGTACGCAAATGTAACTGACTTCCATTACCCCAGATCTTGTGTATAATAATTTATTTGTTGTTCTGCTGAAATATCTTATTGTAGCGAGGCGGCCTGGTTCCCAGCTGCTCCAGAGGGGGATGAGCCACTCTGGACGCCAAAGTAGGCGGAGCCAGTGGAACTTGCGCCCGCCCCCCAGAGGTCAAGGCGCAGAACAGGAAGTACAAAAGCCCAACCCCAGACCTCACTAGGGCCCCAGCCGCCAGAGAAGCCAGACGCCTGTGGCCTGACTCCCGGTGGGGAGACTCCTGCAGTCTGCGACTGACCCGAGGACTGGCCAGACCAGCCGAGGCCTGATGCCAACCAGACCTCGGAGAAGCTGTTAAGCCTGCTGGTGGCAAGCTACCTGGAGGAGCTGCCAAGCCTACCGCTCGCCGAATACCCCGAGGAGCCCATGGTGCTTGATTCCATGGAGGACACTGCCACGATGCAGGTACCTCTAGAGGGGGAGGTAGGAAGTAGCCCAGGAGCAGCCAACCCTAGTCTGGCTGCAGCACACCCAGAGCCAATGTCAGTGTGTTGTGGTCAGGATCTCCACTGACACAGTAGCCAGTCTTCTGCTGCTGATAGGGCCCCGGGCAGGGACGCAGTGCGGTGGGTGGGCCTGCGTCCCCCATGCCACCCAACATGCGGGTGGCAGTCTCCCCCTCTCCCTGGTCCTTCGGAGCTAGGACCTGGGCCTCCTAAACCTATTTGTTTGCTCAGCCTCCGCTTGATGGCCTGAGCCCCTGACTGTTTGCTGCCCCGCCCTGATCCAGGGCCTGGGCTTGTTACTGAACTGTTTGCTCAGCCCCTGCTTGAGGGCCTGAGACCCCGACTGTTTGCTGCTCTGCCAGGCTAATTCCCCAATTCATCGGACTAAAGTGGCGAGGCAGCCTGGTTCCCAGCCGCCCCGGAGGGAGCGAGCCCCGGTCAAACCCCTCTACACTTATCTTTTGTTCTGTTAGTTCATTATGCAAACCAGTAAGCAGCATACCTAAGAAGTCTCTACCATCAGCTTGCAACTCTGCCATCTCTAGGCAAAATGGACAGAAATTGATCTCAGATACTGTAGTGATGGGAGCTATCTGAGAACCTTATTTAGATTGCAAGCTTTTTGGGCAGGGACTGTCACTTTGTTATATGTTTCTACAGTGCACAGTGTGATGGGGCTGAGGCTTGTGGATGCTATTACAAAACAAGTCATTAATAATGTGTATATAGATCAACTGCATTCTGTGACTCCGAACTAAAGATATAGTCTAATTTCTATTGCAGTAATTGTAAGGCCCCATGGGTTTAGAACCCAGACCTGTCAGACAGCTGACATCTCTATGCTGCCACCCAATGGGACCTATAACAAGATTGCACTCCACTGGCCATGACTTGCTGTGGAGAAGACCATGGGAAGTCCCACCTCAAGGGGTCTGACAGGCAGCAGCCTCATGGCTCCTGATTGCTTCCCACCTTATATAAACCCAAGGGGCATTATAGGTAGTGTCCAGGCAACAGTGTAGATCTCCTGTAGCTGCCATGACTATTCCTGCTCCTGAACTCTTGGCCTCTACCTTGGCTGGATTAGGACTTCGTCTCCTGCCCTGGACCTTGAAACCTGACTTGGACTCTGACACTTGGTATCGACCCTGGCCTGGAACCTGCCTATGAACTTCTCTGCTAGTTCCAGTCTCAAGTTAGACCCACCTCTGACCCTTGGTCCTGACTGGCATTGTTATGACAGTAGTAACCAATGTGTTACATACAAAACAGCCCAACATGTGACTTGTGAGAAACCAACTTGAACTGTTCATTGAAAACTGTTCAGTTATCTATTGGGGAACCAGAGATGACTGATAACCATTCCCATGGAGAAAGAAGTTGTAGAAAAATATGCCTGAATCCCATTCTCCCATTCTGTCTGACTATCCTGCTCCCTGATACAGTGGAGTGCTTTCAGGAGTTATCCCCTTAAATATGCTGATGTGCCAGGAATTCAGTAAGTATAACTAGGAACATAGCTAAACAACTAACACCTTAGTGACAAAGCTAGAGTAGCACAACTGTGGATCAGAATTCTTTGTGCACCTGACTCAATATTAGAGCTTTTTTCCAGGGGTGGAGAGCTGATATATACCTAGTTTTAAAGTGGCAGAACTGAATATGTTGCAGCACAATGTAGCACCGTTAGGAGTATCCTCTGAAATTTCTAGTGTGGGGAATGTGGAAAAAAAACTTCCATTGAATGAGAGATACTACTAGAAGGAGGTGTACTCAGTGCTCCATTACGTTTATACTAGATTCTTTACATGAGATAATGGAAAATATATATGTTGCCTTCTAACAGCATTTGACGCTATTATCACAAGTCACAACTTTGCTGACAATGGAACAGAGTGCCGTTGCCAGCCCTCGTCAACGTGTTGCTAACCTTTCCTATATGGTGGGAGTTTGCTTTCGGGTGAAGGAGGGGAAGGATTGGGTGTGGGAAGCCGTGATGAAATTACAAGGCCACATTTACAGCCACGGCAGCAACATTCAAAGCGATGTGTTCTCTGTAACATGAAGCAGGGCTATGTTGTAACTTGAACTACATGCCCAGGCAGGTGGGAGTAGGGGGGGAATGAGAACCCCACCTTAAACCCTTGCATAAGCTACCCATACCTTGGAGTTAAGTGGAAGAGAGGAGAATAAGGAGTAAATAGAGCAGTGGTGGAGAACCTGTGGCCCACGGGCCGCATGCGGCCCATCAGGGTAATCCTCTGGTGGGCCGCAAGACAGTTTGTTTACACTGACCGTCCACAGGCACAGCCGCCCGCAGCTCCCGGTAGACCTTGGCTCTACATTCCTAAAGTGGATCATATCTTTGTTACTAGTACAGACCAACAACAAATTGCTGTCTCCACTTTTGGAGCAGGGACAGAATTGTGCTTCAAAGGGGTGTCTCTCAGTAACAGAGCCTGTGGGGGCTTGTCCTATGGAGGTGCAGTTTACACGCTATCCCTTGCTCACTGCTGTGCCCAAAAACACAATCTGGCCTTTAATAGATTTTGCAGGTGAGATTGCAATCAGCTTCCAAGGATCTCCAGGAAAGGCATTTGCACTGAGCTGGAGAAAGAACTCCGGCTTTTTTCCCCCCTTCAAATAGCAATAAAATACTAGGAGCAGTGGGTTTTTACTGCAGTGAGGATAAAACTGCCTGAGAAAGGGGTCTCGCCTGGAGCCATTTGCCATCAGTGAGCTTTTGGATCTCAGCAAAGCCCTTTCCCGGCAGGTTGCAAAGGATGAAGGCAAACTCTTTATGGATTACTCACTTATCAGACCTCTGATGTCTGAGCCTGATGTCTGATGTCTGATGTCTGATGTCTGATGTCAGACCTCTGATGTCTGATGTCTGAAAATATGATCTATGACCAGTGGAAAAGTGGCAGAAGATTTTCATGGAAGCTCCAGAAGTGCCTTTGCTGTAGACATATAATTGCCTTGCAATGAGTACCCAACTATCAGCTGCTTTTTGCAGCAAGCATTTTCTTTTCCTCTTTTTTCAAAAAAGCAGAGGTGCGGGGGCAATAACTCACTCGTTAATTAATTCTTTGAAACTGGAGCCAGCACCATCTGACATTTCTTTTGTCTTGCTCTAAGAAATGATTGTCTCAACTCAATTTTAAGCATCCCACCTCCTCTTGACCCCCTCAAAGACCAGGGACTGCATTCAGCCATCAGATACTCTCACATAGTTCCCACTGACATCAGATCTCTCACTGCCACGTACAGAGTCCCTAGGAGGAAACAACCACACAATCTCAATGTGAATTCTTTTAAGTCTTTTGGGAATCTTTATGCAATCACAGATCTTCACCCTGATTTCAGTGGAATTTCCTTCTGAGTAATGGCTGTCGAAGAATTTGGCCCATAGAAATTTAGGGTCAGGTCATCAGCTAGCATAAATTGGCATAGCTCTTTTGACTGGAGACTCTGCTGATTTACACCAGCTTTGGATCTGACCCCGGAGATGGAAAAAAACTGCTAGCCCATCTCCCTTCCAGTACAGGACTGTTCCTATAGTATGTTTTTCTAGTGATGTGTCGGGATAGTTTCAAATTCCAAAGTGACAAGGCTACCTCTATTTCCTCTGGGAGATTATTCCACAGCCAGAAGATAGTTCTTATATTCAACCCAAATTTCCCCTTTCCCAGTTGCATCATATTACCCCTAGTGATACCTCCTTGGTTTGGCCTAAGTAATTTCTCTCCATTCATTGGATAAAACACCCTTCAGACACATACAGGTGACTACAGCTTTCTCCCTTTGCTTGTTACATAGCCACATTACACAGATCAAATGATAGAGATTTAGCTTGTTTAATCTTTCCTGAGAGCTGTCCTGCCAGCTCCCTGTTCCTTTGTCAACGAGGTGCCCAGAATTGAACACTAAATATACCAGGTATGATTTACTATAGAAGGGACTGTACTATTTCTTCTCCATGACCTGCTGCATCTGTATATTTCTCTATATATGGTGTTTAACTTTCACAAAAATGTGCACTTGTCAGTAATCTGTGGGAACATTCACAAATAGGGGTAAAATGTCAAACAATAAACAACAAAGAACAACCAACTTAAAGAGGACCCCCTCGCTCACCTACTTAAGCACAGGCTCTCACACAGTAACTCAGCCTGATCAGTCAGAGCCATGAAAATGAACAAACCCAGACTTTGCCAGACACATGAGAGAAGTCCACTCCAGAGCTCTGGGCCTATTACTGAAAACACCTTCCTCAAGCCCACCATCCTTTACATCTGGAGACTTAGCAAGGGCATTTCAGCTGATCTTAGCACCAGAGATGGTACATGTGGAGAAAAGCGGCCTCAAAGGCTATATTGTGCCTTTGAAACACTAGCTTGGGTTGCAGGTAGCAGGGACTACACTGTGTAGGGAAGGATAGGCTGGCCCAATCTCTTCCTGAGCTCCCTGCTGTGCCCAGCACAGTCTGTGGGCCTGTGTGGAAGGGAGCAATGGGATAGTGCAATGGCAGCCAAGAGCAATGACTGCCACCACAGTGGGCCCTTATGCATGGTGTGCAGAGGAGAGAGGCATATCCTTTACTATCTTCCATCCTATGCACCAGCATAAAGTGGTGTCATAATCTAACCTTAAGGTAGCAAATAACAATCCAGACCATGTAAGGCTTTATACATTCAAAACAACACTTGGAATTGAACTTGGCAGACACTGTCGTCTATGAAGAAGCGATGTGCTTGTTTATGGCCTCTGCACTGGAAGAAGTTTTCAGTGATCAGCAAGTGTAATGCCAAGGAGAGCACATTGCATTAATCTGCTCTAGCAAAGGGCCTGGGTAAGTGTAGTGAGAGAGAACAACCTCCTATCCAGAAGCAAATGAAATATGTGGTGGTGCTACTCACAGATCCAGGACCTGACAAGGATCCAGAAAGACCCCTAGGTTGCAAACCTAGTTAACAATCCACAAACATCCCTCTTCATACATATCAGTAGCATGTTGTCATTTAGGTTGGAGGTTTGAAAGAAAATGCACTGTAGAGAAAATTCCACCTCCTCACAATTTATTGTTCCTACTGCCTTAATTTTTCCTGCCATTTTTTAATGTCTCCGGTAACTTTAATTTGATTTTTCCATGCTGCACAATCATTGGGCTCTATTTTGTTTTTTAAAATGACTGTGTCCATGAGGCATGTTTTCCCAAACGCTTGCAGTTCTGCTTAATCATCAGTCATCCTTGGACAAACATTTTTAGCATTTGAGCATTTGCCTGGATTGCAGACACTTGGAAAAGACTTACTAGGTCATCTTGTCCATCCCACTGCCAATACAGGATTGTTCCCTACCGAACATTTTCAAGTGCTTTGTCCCATCCAACTTAAATTAACAAAGCAAAGAGGCTTCCTCAAGTTCCCTTTGGGGACTATTCTTCAGTCTGGTAGGCCCCACTATTGGGAATTTCTTCCTTATATTCATGAACCTAAATTATCCTTTATTCATTTTCTTGCTGAAAATTGATTCCTTATCAGAGTTGCATGGTATTGGGAAATAAAAGCAGACTACTGTCCTATAGGAACCCAATAACTTTAATCAGGGTGGTCCTTTTATCTTGCAATGCCACAGTATTAACAGTTGTTCCAATATTAAGTATGTCCTTTATTATTCTTAACATAGTATGGTCACCATTTTGAAAAGCACTCACTAATTTTGGTGCTCAATTTTTACATACTCACACTCATAATACCTGACTTTCAGACTTGAGTATCCATTGCTCTCACTGGTTTCATTTGAAGTTGGGAATGCTCAGCATTTATGGAAGTGGTGAAATCCTGGCCCCATTGAAGTCAGTGGAAGTTTTGCCATTGACTTCCATGGGACCAGAGTTTTATCCAATGTGCCCCAGGTTAACTAAGTGCTCAGCTTCAGTGGCCACTTTTGATAACGTTGGCCTATGAATTTCCCTGTTAGCATTGTCTAGTGGTTAGTCTCCACCGTGCATCCCATCACTATCCCGTACCTGCATATTTCCTCTGGGCACAATATTTCTAGGCAGTTTAACATTTAATCCAAGGAATTCTCAGCATGCCACAATACTGGAGTCTTTATAAAGGTGAAAGCATCTTATCTTAGTCTTTGAATGCACTTCCTTACAAACTCTTGAGAATGGAAAGAGCCAGTTTCACAATGGTGAAAGACCCAGTTTCAAATGATTTCATAGTTCTCATTTGTCCTGTAAAACAAAAGAACGTTTTCAAAATATCTTATTGTGTTGACTGATGACTATACATATACACCTTTACTTTAAACCAGGGACCTGCGAACCTCATGTTGTTTGTGTACAATGCAAACCATTTTGAGGCTCACAGAGTGGAAGCTTTTGAAGTTTATGAATATTTAGTTTCCCCTGTAATTTTTCCCCAAGTTTGACTGAACTGGAAAAAATATTTTCTAGCTAAAATGAAAACCCATTATTAGGGACAGAAGCCTCCCCTGAAAGCTAGCTGGCATAAGAGACTTTATAATTTTGTTCATTAGACACACTCTCCCTCCTTCTCCCAGTCACTTGCTCTACTCCCTTTTTTTTTTCCTCCTACATCCTCACTGGATTAGCTTTTCACTCTGCCTGTTCGCTCTCTTTTTCACTCTGAATTTTTTCTCTCTCACTTTGATCCTTTTTTCATTTTCTTTCCCAAGAGGGTCGCAAGCTCAGTGATGCCCAGTTTAGAGTCCGACATCTGAACCCCCCGAAACGAGTGAAAAATTAGGCAAAAGAAATTCCACCATCTCCTGATCAAGATGATAAGCCAGCTCCTTAGCTGGTGTAAATCCAGGTCATTTCATCAAGTCCACTGAGGACCTGGTCTTTCCTTTTATTATAATAATGGTTTGGTGTCCTAAATACTGATCCAGTTAGCAATGTTTTCCATTATGGACCAAATTCAGCCCTGAAGTAAATTAACTGAATTCCATGGTGACTTTCACTAAGGCTGGATATGGCCCAGTATGTGTGTAGTGCAGATTGCTTTATCTACATTTTATCAGCGGGGGTGTCAGACTATGCTGCCTCCCTCTCTCCCTTGTTCTAGCTACTCGGTTTCCAATAAGAGATAAAAGAGCTGACTTGCAGTCAGAAGGGGTAGAGTTGGACCGAGCAATATAAAGTGCTGCCAAAACTAAAAGCTCTGTGCCAAATTGTACAATACATCCTACCAGTGGCTACATCTGGTGCTCTTACTAGCTGGCTCTGCTGGTAGCCTAGGCAGCCCAACTTGCAGCTCTGAATCTTTTTTTCTGTGACTGTCTCTGGGTCAGGATGCATCCTTTCCTCCTCCCGATGGAAAGCCTTGTCCCTGAAAACAACTAATTGCAGTATGACTTCAAATTAAAGATCGACGGATGTGAATTGAATTTACAACTGCTAAAACTTGAAGAGTTTTAATTATGAACTTGCTGGAATGCCACATCCCCACCGGTGCATTAATACTCCTTAATTATCTCACAGATGAAGAGTCATATTGTGGGCCAATCCTTAGCTGGTGCAAATCAGCAGGGCTACGTTGAAGACAACAGACAAAAGCTTGATGACTCTTTGTCCTCTAGAGACAAGACTGTGGAGGTGTGTGTCATTCCTATTGGCTCCTAGCCACTTCCAATCAACAACTACACTTATCATTGCTCTTTCCTGTAATTATACTTCTGAAATTCAGCACTAAACTTCTGTGATGCCAGTGACCAAACATTGGAGAGTGCAAAGGGAATGTACCTCATGTTTTAAGAAAAGAAAGCATTTCCTTTTTTAATTGTCAAGAGTTAGGCTTATGAATACTAATAGGGACTAGCCTTTTAGTACATCTGCTAGCTAAGGACCTGATTATAATTACCTTCAGCTTCACCTTGGGCCCTTAATGACCATCAATCACTTGCAATCTAAAGCAGAGATATTGTTGTTCCTTATTTTGGATGTAATCCTGCAAAGATGTATGCACTTGCTTAACTTTGGAGTCAGAGAACAATTCACATGCACAGAATTAAGGATATCTTTGCAGGAGTGGGGAATAACTATTAACAGTACAAACAGCTGTTAATACACCATTATAGTTAAGAAACACCACTGTTGATAAGAGTGCTGTATGCCTTTAACAACATTGAAGTGCATGCTATGGGCCTGATTCTCTGTTGTCCTGCTCCTTGCATAGTCACTTCCACCTAGGCAAAGTGGGTATGAAATCTACTGCTCTGATCTGGTATACGTTACACCCACTTTGTATGCCATTTCCATTGGTGTCGTAAAATTCTCCAGTCCTCTCACTTTGTATAATCAATTTCAATTCAGTTGTGTTCTCTACCACGTGGGGCCAAATTTTGCTCTATGGTAAATCAAATGTAAACTTGGAGTAACTCCCCTGGCTTCAAAAGAGTTACTCTAGATTTACTCTGGGGTAACTGAATTTGATCTGTGGTGTAGGAGACATTTAAATAAAATCTCAGAATATTTAACATGTTGCTAATTTGCATAGATACATATCTGGATTACTTTGAAAAAGAAGAATTTTCTCATTTCTGTGCCAGATTTAAATATAACACGCACAAGACTCAGTGCAATAGACACCAAAAATATTAAGTAAACTCCTTGCTGCCTCTCTCATGTTGAGGAGGGATTAAAACAATCTTTTGCTGCATAATAAATTTCCTACAGAATATGGACCAGACAAGAGTAGCCCTGGATGCTGCAAATGTCTCATTAGACATTGTGGGAGAGATTTCTAGAAATCACTAGAAAGTATTGTTAGAACATAAATTAAGCTTTCAAAATAATTTAATCAGCCCATAATGTGGCTTTCTTTGGGATCATCTATCTTATCTAAAAGGGAGACTATACAAAGACCAGAGAAATTGGTTGTCCCCGTGCCCTCCCTTTCACCCCTACTATATTGTACATTAAGCTTCTTACTAGTCTTCTGTATTTTTCAGCCACTGGTCCAGTTCAAATATGTCTCTGCTTTGCAACATCACAACCAATTGCTCTCTGCAAAGTAAGCCTGTCCAATCTCCCTAGCAGTCTATGCATTGTATATACAGACATAGGGAAGAGCAGGCAAAAGTTCTAGCAAATGACACTGTGCTAGACATAAGAATGGTAATACTGGGTCAGGCCGATGGTCCATCTAGCCCAGTATCCTGTCTTCTAACGTTGGCTGGTGCCAGATGCTTTGAAGGGAGTGAACAGAACAGGGCAATTTATCGAGTGATCCATCCCCTGTCATTCAGTCCCAGCTTCTAGCAGTCAGACACTTCTAGCAGAGACACTGAATGCAAACAAATTAATTATAATTATTAGCTTTCTTATTGTTCCATATACAAATAGATTTAGCTTTTTCCCATGTAGTTTTGAATTTGTCAGAGACTTTCCTGGGCAATTATAATTAAAGGAGGGTGGAATACTTGCTGCAGTTGGGATTTCTGTAAATCTCAGATGGACAATTCCCCCTCTTCTCCCCCGCATAAAAGCTTCTGCATATTGGATACAAAAAACTATTGACCCCTATATCCAGAGATGGAATGGAGCTTCCGCATACCAATCTCACCCCTCCCATGTGAAACCATCTGCCCCTTCCCTCTAATCCCCCAGAGGGCTCTTTGGGAATTCATGTGGGTGGGGAGATGGCAATTGGGTGGGTCAACAGATTTTGTGGGAACTCAGACTAACCCACTTCCTGGCCTACGGAGCTAAGGTCCAGCTCCTCGGGTGGCTATTGTTATGAGCAGGGGTGTAATTTCAGAAAAACTTGGTGGTGGGGAGGCATAGTTGTGTCAGCATATAGAACATTGTTTGTGGTAATATTATGTCCTGCAAAACTGGGGCAGGGTTGGGAGAAGTGGAGCATATGGACCTATGAAAATATTGGGAGGGGGCAAACCAAGGTCTGGGGTTAGGGGTCAATTGCCCCCCGTGCCCTGTATCAAATGATGCCCCTGATTACAAGAGTGGTGTGTGTGTGTGTGTGTGTGTGTGTATCTATTTAACATCTGCAGTGCTAGTAGATGGCACTCAAGAACATGTAGCACAGTTGTAGAGTTCTGTAGAACTCTTCTTCTTGTGCAACAACAGATGGCTTCCTCTGTGCAGTGGTTTACATCAGCTTGGAACAGTGTAGGTCCATTGAAGCTAGTCTGACTTAGACCATCTGAGGATCTGGCCCAAAATAGCCTTAGGCGTTGCAGACTTCCCTCTTCATTGTGGAGTTCCCCTTTTATGGGAGCCAATTGAGGGGCAGCCACAAGTTAAGAGTCCTGCCTGCCAGGGCTCACAGAACTGGCACAGGTCTCCTGCTGTTTCCCTGGATTCTGTGGGGACTGTATGCTGGCCCTGGCCTGTTCTGTGGGGGCAGGGGACAACTTGGAAGAAATCTTCATGGGGAAAAACTTGCAGAGCTGCTTCCGTTAGCTCCCTTCTGTGGGTCTTTCATTTGCATATAGCCAATAATGTGCATGTGCACTTAACAGATGACTGCCTCACTTAGCCCTTGAAGTTCAGCCTTCAATGAAGAGAATGAGATGGGGGCAAAGCAAGTTCAGACCTTTGTGATTAACTTAGAATTTGCAGAATGCAGAAAAAACTGCAAGGCCCATTGCTTTTCCTACTCCTGTCCATGACTGGATTAAGAATGCTTTGAAGGACTGTGTTGTGTTGGTGTCCTCCATGAACACTGTCCCACCAGCAGCCCCAGTACATACTGCATCTCTAATCAAGCTACTCAAAGTGGGCAAGGCTTTATGAAGGCTCCGGTAAAACTCTTAGTATGAGAATAATCAAATTCTCCCAGAAGTGACTTATCAGTAGCTCATTAATCTTATTCTGCTCCCATTGGTAGTATACTCTTGCGTCTCCACTGATTTTAATAGAGCTGTGCCTGGTTTACTTCAGGGTGAGAGGGAAACCTATCGCTTTATTAGCACTGGTCAAAAATGTCCACATTTTTAAATTGTTTGTACTAAAAGAGATTTTTTTTAAAACTTCCATGAAGAATGTCACCCTTTTTTGACCAGCTATATGGATGTGTGGAAAATGTCAAAATTCCAGTGAGAAAATAGAACAACATTTTTTGCAAACTTGTTCCCTGAAAAATGGGAACAGTTTTCAATTTGCTCCAATTATGATCTATGTTGCAATTTCTTTTCAGACATGGTTGTGCAACTACTCCACTGGGATGGCTGTTTTCTTGCCAGATTTCAATTGTGAGTTATCTGTTGGCAATACACTTCACTGGAAAGAACATGTTCCCTCCAGTGCTCCACATTGCAAACTTCATCACTGAGTTTGAGGATGCACCTTCAAAGCCCAATTGCATGTTCTGTTGGGAATGTGTAATAAGCAGAAACAAGAGGAGAAAAGCAAGTGGGGTTGGGAGGAGTAGGTGATTAACCCCAATATCTCCACATAGGAGTGAACCACACAAATAAAATCACAAACTTGGTTAACTTTAAGAGGCGGGTTTGATAAAACGAGCTATAAAACAACATCATGGAGTTTGGGGGTTTATTTAAAAACAACACCCAAAAGACTGAAAATTTGCATTTAGGGTATAAACACCCACCTTAATTCTGCCATTTGACTTCTCAGAAGCAGCTGGAACTGAAGAGCTGACAACATGCCCTTGTGCCTGGAACTGGCTCTTACACTGTGTGCACCTAACCGCAGATGCAGAAGGCAACAAGCTACCGCTGCTTTTCCTAACTGTGCACAAGGATATCAACAGCAACACAAGTGTCAAACACAGCAATCAAAGGTTGTTCACCAGCTTATCTCTGAGAAGTCAGAAGTCAGTAGATTGATAGAGCGGTATCCATAGTGGTGCTATTTTCAACATAACCATACCTCCTGAGGGCCAGTGTGCTGATGGTGTAACCCACTGGTGAGCATGTGTTTATAGGTCCCCTTGTGTGCCTGATCCAGCCCCACCTAGCAAGCTGTAGCAGCTTATGCTTTTTAGGTCTGGAGGTCTCTGTTCAATCCCCAGTGTGTCAGCCAAGATAGCAGCCATCACAGTGGCACCTCTGAAAGCCTACTTACACCCAATGATTGAGAGATTTGGTTCAAAGGTTAAATATGGCTCACATCTATGGGGAATACTAGTACTTGTAGGCTTGCTTACTGTGGAGCTGAAGTTACTGGGCCCAATACAGGAGTAACTGCATGAAATTTGATGGCTTGTGTTCTGTAGGAGCTCAGACTAGATGATCTACTGGTCCCTTCTTGCCTCAAATTCTATTAATCTACTTTTTCAGTGCTTGCACTATGAAGAATTTTCTAATACTTTCATGCCATCTCCATGTGCTTTTGCTGCACTGAGGTGGTAGCTTTAAAAGCCATAGAAGGAACAGTAGTGGCTTGTGTGCTTTAATGTTAACAGCAACAGTACAACCAACGCGCAGAGGGAAGGGAGTATGGGTAAAACTCCAGTGGTTTACATTGAACAGATCAGGATTTGCCAACAGCTACCATAAAGCATTGTCTGAATTTACCTAAGAACATGAAATAAAGTGAGTAACTGGGCGGTATCTATTGACAAATATTGATATTTTAATGGAGAGCACAGCAAATGGGATTTCCAACATTAATTTTCTGTCCACGTAGAAAACATGAGGGAAAGAAACAGTGAAGATTAGAAACAGAAGAGAGGAAAAAGAGAGAAGGAACAGACAGAACTGGAACAAGAGAAAGGAGGAATGGAGGAAAAGTAGAGATGGGGAAGGAATACAAGGAAATGAGAGAGGAGGAACAAAGCAGAGGCCTTCACTCGACTAGGAAAAGTGATTGATGGTGATATGGCACCTCAGTTCCTGTCTGTCAGACATTTTAGCCCCTGGACGAAAAGGTTTGCCCAGCTCCAAGTTAGATTTAATAGCAAAAAGCTTCAAATATTCAGCTCTTGATAGGAGGAAATGGTCCAAGCCTAATACAGCAGATACATCAAAGGTTATTTGCTGTATTTGCAGTAAAACAGTAGTGCTAGATTGTTCACTTTCTCTGTACAACAACCGTGGGTGACTTCCTCCTCGCTTTTTCTGGAAGCTGGTTGGTTTTCAAGTGCTGAATCAAACGTAGCTATGTAGATGTGCCACTGCTGATCCATTGGGAAGACTATGCCACATGCAGACTGCTTTACTTAAGGTGCTTTGAGAGGTGGGGTTGTCCAATGGGGAGGTTGCTGTGTGCAACCTCATTAAAAATAACGTTTCTTTTTCCTTGTCTTAAAAATCTCCATAGACTTGTTTGTTGGTTAAGTTTGTCACAGGCTCCCAAGCCTGCCGAACTTGGAGAACTTTCAGAAGGGCTTTTGGAAAGCTTTTTAATTATAATATTTCCCATTTCAGGTAATAACAGAAACAGTATCTGACCTAGTGCTTTTCTTCATAATTGTTTGCTCATTCAGAGTGCTGCAATTAAAGTTGTTGTGTTTTAAATATGTAGGATTTTTTCTGCTCATTTTCGTTTGTTTGTTTATTTCATGTTTGGATTAGATTTTAAAAGGAAGGGAGGAAAAAAGCCCACTAGTTATTCAGGACATCATCATTCAGCAAGGAAAAGTGTGAAGTGTTGGACTTCCTGCAGCTTTTCAGACTCATGAAAAACCAAGCTGGCATCTCTGATGCAGCCACAGATGCCAGACATCTTGTGAAGAGAACCAACATGCTGGAGTATGATTTACTTGGCAACGTAGTGCAGCACAAGAGGAAAAATTGGTTGGCTCCAGAGCAGGCTGTTGATGTGAACGTACCTCCTAGCCAAATGGTAGCACTGAATCTAACTCCATTACAGAGTTCATCTTTCTCCAACAGAGCATGATGCTCCCCCACCCTTTGCCCAACCTGCCCATTCCACCCAATTCCTTGTCTCAGCCCATGTGCTCCAATTACCTTTCTTTCTAATTCCCTTGAGCTAGGAAAGAAACTCTAAAACATACCTTCAATGAGTTTGTAAAAAGGTGAAAAAAGGCTCAACCCAGGCATGCTGGTCTACACAGCTTAACCATAAGCAGAAAAAGATATCTCAAATAAAAGGGCTGTAAAACCCCTACATTGTATTAGCCCCACTTTACACATAGTGTGGCAGGGGCAGAAAAGGGTTAGCAGACTTGCTTGGAATGTTCTTTTCATGAAAGCCAGGAGAGTTTGTACTCACCCATTACATTATTTTATTCATATTTTATAAAACTCCACCAGTGCTGACCGCAGAGCCTACAGCTACCTGTTCTGCCCTGTAGTCCAAAGCCCAACCCTCCAACATGGAGGGTGACTTTTTTGACATCTACACCCATCACCCTACACCAGAATACCAGCTGATCCATTCATTGCTAAACGTCACACATGGAGTCAGAGTTAGAACTGAGAACAGTATCCCGGAGTTGTGATTCCTAGACTAAACTCCTAGGTGTAAGACAGGGGTCGGCAACCTTTCAGAAGTGGTGTGCCGAGTCTTCATTTATTCACTCTGATTTAAGGTTTCGTGTGCCAGTAATACATTTTGACGTTTTTAGAAGGTCTCCTTCTATGAGTCTATAATATATAACTAAGCTATTGTTGTATGTAAATAAGATTTTTAAAATGTTTAAGAAGTTTCATTTAAAATTAAATTAAAATGCAGAGCCCCCCGGACCAGTGGCCAGGACCCGGGCAGTGTGAGTGCCACTGAAAATCAGCTCACATGCCACCTTTGGCACGCATGCCATAGGTTGCCTATCTCTGGTGTAAGCAGAGTCAGGATGAGCTCTACCCTGACATCTGGTGGTGAATTGTGGCAAGTTGTGCAAAAGAACTGCAGAAGCTGATCTTGTTTGAATAGGCACACCCACCCCGCCTAGCATGAGCCCACAGCAGCCCAAATGATCCTTTTGGCTGCTGTGGGATCCGCAGTTTCTCTGTTATTGGGGCAGGAAGAATAAAGTGTTGTTACCCTGATTATGTGAATCAAGTACAGTGGAATGGTTTTATGACAGAGGGACTCACCATCAACTAAGTAGCACTCGCTAGACAAGGGACATGGGTTCCAAATGCCAGTGAATTGAGAGATGCTGGAGATAAGCACTTGTACTTGGTGGTGTGGGCCCACCTTTGAGGGTGCGAAACACTAGCTGCACCATCTCCTCTCTCCACTGTGGAATATCAGAGCTAATTTTGATTCCATTAGGAGTCTAGTTACAGGCTGCTGAGCTGAATTCACTTGGGGCCAATGGTGCTCCAGCACTCAGGCTCCCCTACTACAAGCTGAAATCACTACAGAACTAAACTGAGTGCTGTGTTAAGTGTGGGGCCTGAAGATCTATTCCTGAGTGGCTAGCAGAGCAGTTTGTGGGACAGCTGGTGGAGTGGAATGGAGCGGCTGGCAGAGCAGTTTGCGGGGCTGGTGGAGTAGATCAGTTTGTGGGACGGCTGGTGGAGTGGAGGCTACAGTAGAACCCCATGGAGAGGTGGTGCAGTTGGCCTTGGATCACGTAAGGTGCCCCTTAACACCCCTGCGCCCCCCCCCCATTTCCACCCAGGCTGGGAGGTAAAACTCTGCAGATAAACTTTTGAACTCTGGGGCTGCACTGACCAGGGACAGAGACTTTTGGGTTGTTGGACTTTTGGGACTTTGGGTGATTTTGGGGTTGCTGGGCTCGAGAACTCAAGGGAAAGGAAATGGCCCAATTTGCTGGGGTGGGTCTTTGCTCATGGTTTGGTCTATGAACCCTAGTTGTGGTGTTTTCCCAATTTAATGCTGATGTCGTTTACCTCATGTTATTAAAGCTTGTCTGCTATACCAAGACTCTGTGCTTGCGAGAGGGGAAGTATTGCCTCTTTGAGGCACCCAAGGGTGTGTGTAAGATTTTCCCAGGTCACTGGGTGGGGGCTTGAGCTGGTTTTGCATTGCGTTGTTGGGAGGGGACCCCTATGTACTGAACCCAGCCCTTGCTGCTATCAACTTGGCCTGGCAGAAGAGTTACATAGGTCAGACTCAGATTTTGTCACAGATATTTTTAGTAAAACCCATGGACAGGTCACGGGCAATAAAAATTCATAGAAGCCCATGACCTGTCTGTGATTTTTACCAAAAATGTCCCTGACAAAATGGGGAGAAAGGAGAGTCCAGCACCCACAGCGGTTGGAGGCTCTGGGATCCCCCTGCTGCCCAGCAGCTGCTGAGAGCTGCGGGGTGGCAGCCTGCTGACAGTTCCATCCCTGGGACAGAAAATGTCATGGAGGTCTCTGGAAGTCACGGATTCTGTGACCTCCGTGACATAATTATAGCCTTACTCATAGGCCAGAGTGATTGGATTTGATTCACTGATTTGCTATTTTATGCCTCTTTTCCCCCTAATTTCCTTCTTTATTTAGCAACTGTGCACCTCTTATTATTGTACTGTTTATTAGCTACCCTATATATGTTTTAGCCTCAATTGTGCCTTATAGGCACAGCTCCATAATACCTCCGGAACTTCTCAGCATTGCAGGACAGCATGTTCGCTGCGCCACCCGGTAAAATGAGACTCTAATCTAAAAGAGATTCCAAAAATGCCTTTGTGGTTTCCACATCTCTTGTTCCTCAATTATTCCAAATCAGATATTCTCAACTTACTGATAAAAAGATGATTCCCTGTCCCCAGCTGTACAACCTCATCCCAAGCTCTTCAAGCCGAGTTGCCTTGTTTCCTTTCATTCTATCATTACCAGGTTCCATATACCCAACAATGCACTCATTTACACCTGGGTCATCCTATTGTCTTCGCCTGTGCACCTCCATGACCTTCAATGGCATTGCATAGTCTTAACTGATCGACACTTTGATGGGAACATTGGTAGATAATTCTGTTGGTGACATGGAATCTGGAATAGAATCCTGCTCACCCCTGCTTCACTGTGTTGGTTCTGCAGGACTAACAGGAGTAAATAGCATTAAGGAGGGGATTTTCAAAGCACCCAAGGGAGTTAGGAGCACAAATCCCATGGAAAGTCAAAGGGGCTAGTGCCCCTTAACTCCCTTGAGTGCTTCTGAAGTTTCCACCCTAAAAGCTTCTTTTATCTACTAGCATCATTAGACAAGACTCTGAATGCACTCAGGGAGTAGGAAGGTGCCATTATTACATACTCACCTTTCAGAGCAGAACTTCACTAAGTTGCAGACTCTCTCTGCAGCTAGTTGGTGCAAAGGGGAGAAGGCAGGGCCAAAGTTTTGTCTTTTCCATACTCTTCTAGGAGTTGCTTCTGCACAAGGAACAAAACTGTGCTTGGCACCTGGATGAAGGGCACAAATAAGGTTTTTGTAGCCTTTTCACCCACATACAGGCAGCCAGAATTATTATTTACTATGCATTTTACACTAGTGAGTTTGATCTCCCCCCAACCAAGATCAGGGCTCCCTACTGCTAGGCACTGTACAGACACCTAGAAAGAGAGTCTGCAATCTAAGAGCTTTCTATCTTTACAAACCAGACAAACAAGGGTGAGTGAAAGGAAGTTTTATATTTTATAGATGAGGAATGGAGGCATAGTGTAATTAAGTGACTTGCCTAGGAAAGGATTGATAATTCAGTGGCCTGGGACTCAAGGGTTTAATTCCCTGCCTTGCCACAAACTTCTTAAGTGATGTTAGACAAATCACATAGTCACTTTGTGCGACTACAGTTTCCCATCTGTAAAATGAGGATAATAGCATCTCACAATGGTGTGAAAGTAAATGCGTTACAGATTGAGAGGCACTCCAATACTGTGGTGTTGGAAGGGAGTGGGACAAGGGAAGGCATAGAACTACCTAAGATGAAGAAAGAGAGAGATCGGCAAGAAAGCCCTCGTAGAGCTGGGAACTGAAGCCAGCTCTCCTGATGGTTGGGCAAGTACCTTAACCAAGAGCCCATCCTTCCTGTCTTGGCTCAGGGTGAGAATTATTTTGTGATCAATCTGATCCTGTGTGTTAATTATTTTACTGACACACAGGCTGGAACTCAGTCTGTTTCTGAGGGTGAACTTAAATATTTGAAAAGGTCTCTATCCCCCCTTTTAGTGGGAAAACTAGAGAGGCACGGCGCTCCCATTCTATAAACTGGGACCTGCTGTTGTATCTAAAAACCCACCTATTGGTATTTTCCCCCTTCTTAAAGATCAGCTGATCAAACTGTGATAAGGACAAGTATGCAGAAGCCTGATATCCAACACTAAGCAATTTCAAGCATAAAAATAGCAACAATGCAGCCTTCTATTTTCTAACAGGGACAGTTGGCAACATTTTTTTCCAGTTAAGATGATAGCATCTGGACTACTATAATCCTTTAGATTGTAAACTGTGTCATGTTGCTCCTTTTTGGAGTGGCTCCATCAGTCAGCTGGCCAGAATTTAGCTGATTAAAACTGAAGGTGTTGGCTATAATTTTACTATGGGTGGTTGCTTTGTTCATTTCACTGTGGGAAATGATTCATTTAAGGTGCTGGATTTGGGGAGGATGGGGCATCCTCTACAAAATTAAGGATTCCTTCCCCTACCAGAAAAACCTAATATAAAATGGTTTAGAAGAGGATATAATAATTTTATTCTGAATTTTGTCACCCCCTGGATTATATTATATAGTGGAGCTTAGTCGTATAGGATAACAGCAGTATATTTAGAAAGAGTGGCAGCTTGGAAGATGAGAGAATCAGAAACACAGAGGAGCTGAGATCCTCAGCAGTCAGCACTATCAGTGAGAGGGGATTATGCAGAAGCAATTTAAATGAATCTGAGAGGAAGTGAATGAATTTCACCAGCTTCAATTGTCTCGGTCCTTTCTTTGGCATCTAGCACAACCTCTGGATTAGAAACTTCTGTGTGATGCGCTAATGTTTTTATCCTGCAACTGCGCAATAACAGCTGCAAAACAGAAGAGACACATTCAGAAGGAGGCTGGGCTTGGTGTCTGTGTTTGCACTGCATATTTGGTATGCTTAATCCCTGTGGCACAAATGGCAGAGTAGAGGAAGCAGAGTACTCACTAGAAATACACCCTGGAAGCTACTAATAATTTTAGCACCTGCATAGCAGCCTGAGGATTTTAATATCTTGCAATGGCTCCTCTTAAGCTATGTGTTTAAAGAGTTCAGGGTTTGGATTCAGTGTAAACAATTGACCAATATTTTGGATTCTTATCACATGTACCTAAACTATTTAGATCTACCAAACTGGGCAGAGGAATACTTGTGAGAACAGGCTTTCTGGTAAGATATCCAGTGCTTTCTGCTTCTTGTGGAGCTGGCAGCATTTCTCCCAGTCCCACAGAACCTGGACCTCTGACATCTTGCACCTTGGGTAATTGTGTGCCCCTGTGCTCAAATAGCAGCATTTGACACTCACTTGACACAGCTTTAAGAGTACACAAGATAGAGAGAGGGCAATGGAGAATCCAGGCCTCAGCACATGTATGACCTCACTTAGAACTCAAAAGTGTAGGGCTGAGGTGGGCAAACTACGGCCTGCAGGACCCTCCTACTCGGCCCCCGATCCCTCCCCTGCAGCCTCAGCTCACTGTGCCGCCGGCACAATGCTCTGGGCGGCAGGGCTGTGAGCTCCTGGGGCAGTGCAGCTGCAGAGCCACGGCCTGTCCTGGTGTTCTCGGCAGCGCGGCTGTAGCACCGCCAGTCACCGGTGCTCCAGGCAGCGTGGTAAGGGGGCAGGGAGTGGGGGTGAGGAGGTTGGATAGAGGGCAGGAGAGTTTGGGGTGGTGGTCAGGGGGAGGGGGTGTGGATAGGGGTTGGGGCGATCAGAGGGCGGGTAACAAGAGGTTGAATGGGGCAGAGGTCCCCAGGGGGCAGTCAGGGAACAGGGAGAAGGGGTGGTTGGATGGGGCAGGGGTCCTGGGGGGCAGTCAGGAATGAGAGGAGGGGTTGAATGGGGCAGCAGAGAGCAGTCAGGGATGGAGGTTCCAGGGGCAGTCAGGAGACAGAGGGGGTTGGATGAGGCAGGAGTCCGGGGCGGGGGGGGGAGCTGTCAGGGGACGAGAAGTGGGGGCGGGGGTCAGATGGGGTCGGGGGCCAGGCCACTCCTGGTTGTTTGGGGAGGCACAGCCTCCCCTAACCGGCCCTCCATACAATTTCTGAAACCCAATGCAGTCCTCAGTCTAAAAAGTTTGCCCTCTCCTGGTGTAGGGCCTTCCAAAAATAATGGCAATAGTAGAAAAATAAAAGGCAGTCAAACTCTTTTAAACTACCGAGTTTTCTTAGGTTTGGGGCAGAGCTTCAAGGGGGGTGGAGGAGTTCTCATTTTATCTAGACCTGCTAGCTCATATTCAGCAAAGAGTCCTGTGGCACCTTATAGACTAACAGAAGTTTTGAAGCATGAGCTTTCGTGGGTGAATACCCACTTCATCGGATGCATGTAGTGGAAATTTCCAGCGGCAGGTATATATATATATATGCAAGCAAGAAGCAGGCTGGAGATAACGAGGTTAGTTCAATCAGGGAGGATGAGGCTCTCTTCTAGCAGTTGAGGTGTGAAAACCAAGGGAGGAGAAACTGGTTTTGTAGTTGGCAAGCCATTCACAGTCTTTGTTTAATCCTGAGCTGATGGTGTCAAATTTGCAGATGAACTGAAGCTCAGCAGTTTCTCTTTGAAGTCTGGTCCTGAAATTTTTTTGCTGCAGGATGGCCACCTTAAGATCTGCTATTGTATGGCCAGGGAGGTTGAAGTGTTCGCCTACAGGTTTTTGTATATTGCCATTCCTAATATCTGATTTGTGTCCATTTATCCTTTTCCGTAGAGACTGTCCAGTTTGGCCGATGTGCATAGCAGAGGGGCATTGCTGGCATATGATGGCGTATATTACATTGGTGGACATGCAGGAGAATGAACCGGTGATGGTGTGGCAGATCTGGTTAGGTCCTGTGATGGTGTCGCTGGTGTAGATATGTGGGCAGATTTGGCATCGAGGTTTGTTGCATGGATTGGTTCCTGAGTTAGAGTTACTATGGTGCGGTGTGCAGTTACTGGTGAGAATATGCTTCAGGTTGGCAGGTTGTCTGTGGGCGAGGACTGGCCTGCCACCCAAGGCCTGTGAAAGTGTGGGATCATTGTCCAGGATGGGTTGTAGATCCCTGATGATGCGTTGGAGGGGTTTTAGCTGGGGACTGTATGTGATGGCCAGTGCAGTCCTGTTGGTTTCTTTCTTGGGTTTGTCTTGCAGTAGGAGGCTTCTGGGTACACGTCTGGCTCTGTTGATCTGTTTCCTTATTTCCTCGTGCGGGTATTGTAGTTTTGAGAATGCTTGATGGAGATTTTGTAGGTGTTGGTCGCTGTCTGAGGGGTTAGAGCAGATGCGGCTGTACCTCAGTGCTTGGCTGTAGACAATGGATTGTGTTGTGTGCCCGGGATGGAAGCTGGAGGCATGAAGGTAGGCATAGCGGTCGGTAGGTTTTCGGTATAGGGTGTTGTTAATGTGACCATCACTTATTTGCACCATGGTGTCAAGGAAGTGGACCTCCCGTGTCCAGGCTGAGGTTGATGGTGGGTTGGAAGCTGTTGAAATCATGGTGGAATTTTTCCAGAGTCTCCTTCCCATGGGTCCAGATGATGAAGAGGTCATCAATGTAACATAGGTAGAGAAGGGGCGTGAGTGGACGAGAGCTGAGGAAGCGTTGTTCCAGGTCAGCCATAAAAATGATGGCATATTGTGGGGCCATGCGGGTGCCCATAGCGGTGCCACTGATCTGGAGATATATATTGTCATCAAATTTGAAATAGTTGTGTATGAAGATAAAGGCACAGAGCTCAGCAACCAGTTGTGCTGTGGCATCATCAGGGATACTGTTCCTGACAGCTTGTATTTCATCTGTGTGTGGGATGTTTGTGTAGAGAGCCTCTACATCCATGGTGGCTAGGATGGTGTTTTCTGGAAGGTCACCAATGCATTGTAGTTTCCTCAGGAAATCAGTGGTGTCACGGAGATAGCTGGGAGTGCTGGTGGCATAGGGTCTGAGTAGAGAGTCCACATATCCAGACAGTCCTTCAGTGAGAGTGCCAATGCCCGAGATGATGGGGCATCCAGGATTTCCAGGTTTGTGGATCTTGGGTAGTAGATAGAATAACCCTGGTCGGGGCTCTAAGGGTATGTTGATTTGTTCCGGTGTTGGTGTAGGAAGTGTCCTGAGTAGATGGTGCAGTTTCTTAGTGTATTCCTCAGTGGGATCTGAGGAAAGTGGCCTGTAGAATTTGGTATTGGAGAGTTGTCTGGCGGCCTCCTTTTGGTAGTCAGACCTGTTCATGATGACAACAGCACCTCCTTTATCAGCCTCTTTGATTATAATGTCAGGGTGGTTTCTGAGGCTGTGGATGGCATTGCGTTCTGCACAACTTAGGTTATGAGGCAAGCGATGTTGTTTTTCCACAATTTCTGCCTGTGCACGTTGGCGGAAGCATTCTATGTATAGGTCCAGACTGTTGTTTCGACCCTCAGGAGGAGTCCATGTGGAGTTCTTCTTCTTGTGCTGTTGGTGGGAGGGTAACTGTGTATCAGTAGCTCATATTCAGTTTCAGCCCTTTCCTCTCCCCCCAGTGTGCCCAATTCACCTTTTCCCTGCACCCTGGGTAGTTCTTCACACCAGTGCAAAGTGGGTGTTAAAGGCTGCCATTCTGAGTTAGAGGATTCAAAGAGGGATTAGATGTGTATACACATCACAAGAATATCCAGAGTTATACTAGTAACTATTTAAACATAAACAATATTTTTGGAGGACGATAAACTCTCATGCTTCAGGACATAAGCCAGTATTTTTTCCCATTGAGCTGCACCATTAATGGCAAATGGATGATACTTCAGTAATCTCTGCTGAATTTTTAAAAGGGATTTTCATATGAGTGTAAAGCACCAATTATGTGAACAATGAAAGAATGATTCTTTACACTCTTAAATAGTCTTCAGAACCATTGAGGAGCAAGTGTTTTGCCTCTACAGACACATTACCAGCCCATCTCTAGCCATCAGCCTGCTAGCTATACCCAGAGAGTGTGCATGGTGTATTATGGGGTGTCACAGCCCTAGAATGATGTAAAAATCTATCAGTGAAAGCAGCTGAACTCTAAGAGCATTTTCCAGCTGTGCTTTGCTACAGAAAAGTGCCAGGGAGCCCATCTTCTCCAGGTGATGGCAGGGATTTGAGGTGGGAGGAAAGGACTTATCTCGCCAGCCCTGCATTAGATGGACAACCCACCTAGATGTCTCCTAAAGTTCCAGGAGACTTCACTGGGTGGAAAAAGAGTTTCAGGATATTTCTTTCTTGCACACCCCCTACCACTACCCAGCAGCAGCAAAAAGGGAAAACTAGAGCTTGTTGAGGATATGGGAATATCTGAGGTTCAGGTGAGTTCCTTTTGCTTAATAGCTAAAATGACCAAGCTCACCTAGGCTCGTTAGCTTTGGGTTTAGGCTTTACTGATTTTGTGGGTGTACACAACAACAGAACTCAGCACGATTCTCCTGGATGTTAAAATCACGTCAACCAAGCCTCTCAGGGGATGAATGCGTGGTTTTCACAAGTAACCATGACTCTCTATGGAAATATACCATCAGCTCATTAACTTCCTCCTGGAAAGCAGCCTGAGATGTGTAGAAGAATGGTTTAATATCTCTCCTATCAAATGAGAAGTTGCCACTTATAAAATAGCCCACCCAGAAATGCAGTCCCTGATTTGGGAATGAGCTCAAGCCTTTTTAACCATATTCATGTGTCCCAGAGTCTGGTGTTCTACTCACTGAGCCATATTGTCTCATTAGAAAACTCCTAGAGCATGCACGCCCTGGACTTTGCAGGAGGTATGGATGAGATCTCATCTCTTCAGTAAAATATTCAGAAGCAAATACCTTTGCTACTCTGTCCCCACGGATAAGAGCAGCCATATAGAAATGGCTTTGCTGGATGTTGCAAGAGTTTCTATTTGTGTTTTTTGGGTGAGTGAACAGCAAGTCGTTTTATACTTTAGCTCCCATCACGGGTCTTTAAAAAATGTGAAGTGACAGCATCAAACTGACTTACATTAATCTTTGTTACACGTTGGTACGCTGACTCCATTGCCAATCAGACTATGTTCTCCATCTGAATTAGTTTATTACTAAAAGATGTGTCAGGCTGGGGTGAGGAGAACCCAACAAATTCCCCCTCCCCATCTCCCTGCTGGTGGTAGGATTCTGTCTGGGTGAGGTGAGAGGAACCAAACAAATCCACCTTCCCCCACCCCACTCCCATCTCCCTGCTGGTGGTAGGAATCTGTTTGCTTTTTGTAGGTGATTTCAGATAATAACTTGCAGAGCTGCTGTTTGAATGTATCCTGCAGCTGAAATACACAATCAGGTGGAAATTTGTTGTCTCTGCTGCTAATCAACTGGCATTTGTAACATGCAAATTAAACCGAAACAGAAAATCAAATGGTAGTTTTTAAAAGTATAAACATGATTTATTTCTTTTAAGGTGCATGGAGAAAACTCTCTTCCTTAATAAAATGCTGCATTTATTATGAGGATTAATAAATATTATTAATTATTTGTAGTGCAGTGGTGCCTGGGAGATCTCATCATGGATCACAGCCCAGCTGAGCAAGGCACTGTGTGTGCACGTACATACATACACACACACACACACACACACTCTGAAAAGGCAGTCCCGTCTCCAAAATTCTGTGTGCCTATACTATATTTTCTCCAGTTTAAAAGACAGTTTGACCAGCGGATGTACTTAAAGCACATGATAGAGGTGCCTTTCTTTCTGAAAATCACCATGCTAGAGACATACCCCCCAAGGCATATCTTAGGCCCCGATCCTGCAATGATCTCCATGCAGAAGCCCGCTTCTCCCTCTCCCCTCCCCCGCCCCCCTCCCCGTGTCCTATTGAAATAAGGGAAAGGCACGCAGCTTTGATTTCTCTGATATTTTACAGAAAGCCAAAGAGCCTATACTGGTGTGAATGGTCACAGCTCCACTAACTTTGGCAGAGCTGTGTGCTGCAGCTGTCATTTGTGTCTGAGGGTGGGTGCAGCTGTAGAAAGCAATGGCCATCTTCCACTTTGGCTGTCAGGCCTCTGAAGTGCAGGGGCACTTTAGACAGTGGGAGCATGTCATTTACAGCAAGTTCTGGCTGCTGCTGTTCAGTGATTACATCAAATAATTGAATTATTACATATAAATTCTTGTTGCTTTAATGCAAAGAACAACACGAGTGGTGCTGATTTTCACCTGCTAAGGACTGTCCCAGGGTATTCTGGAAGCATCATGTTTCTTTCATATGCCAGGCCACTGCAAACTGTATTTAGGAGGACTGTGGTGTGGATGTTACATGGTCCAATTTCTTTATATATTTGAGTGCATCTTTTCACGTTGTCATTTTCTATACAAAAAGGGATGCTCAAATTGACATCATTACCGAGCAAGTCATTCCCAAGAGACCTAAGATATACATCTAAAATGCTTGGTTTTCATTTATTTTTACATTATACAGTTATTAAACACAAAAAAACTTCTCCCTCTCAAAAACAAAAGGCAGATCCTTAGCTGCTGTAAGTCAGCATAGCTCCATTGAAGTCAAACAGTGCTACAACCAGTTTATTTCAGCTGAGAATCTGGCCCAGAGCTGTAGAATGGTTTGTGAATCATTTAGATCTTGCAGAACAATTGTAACAGTTTAGCATCACTTCAGACTTTTCACAGTTGTTGTCTTGATTGTATCCCAAAGAGAAGCTAGAGAAGTAGTAAACCTACACAGCTCTAGGGGCTTGGCTACACTTGAGAGTTGCAGCGCTGGTGGAGGCTTTCCAGTGCTGCAATTTAGTAACTGTCCACACTTGCAAGGCACATCCAGCGCTGCAACTCCCTGGCTGCAGCGCTGGCTGTACACCTGGTCTGCTTGGGGGTATAACGAGTGCAGCGCTGGTGATGCAGCGCTGCTCGTCAAGTGTGGCCACACATCAGCGCTGTTATTGGCCTCCAGGGTATTAGGAGATATCCCAGAATACCTTTTCAGCCACTCTGCTCATCAGTTCACACTCTACTGCCCTGGCCTCAGGTGACCCGCCCTTTAAATGCCCCGGGAATTTTAAAAATCCCCTTCCTGTTTGCTCAGCCAGGTGTGGAGTGCAATCAGTAAATCTTTCCAGGTGACCATGCCTCCACGCACCAAACAAGCCCAGCATGGAGCAATGGCGAGTTGCTGGACCTCATCAGTGTTTGGGGGGAGGAAGCTGTGCAGTCCCAGCTGCGCTCCAGCCACAGGAATTACGATACCTTTGGCCAGGTATCAAAGGCCATGCTGGAAAGGGGCCATGACTGGGACGCGCTGCAGTGCTGGGTTAAAGTAAGGGAGCTGCGGAGTGCCTATTGCAAAGCCCGTGAGGGAAACCGCCGCTCCGGCGCTGCCCCCACGACCTGCCGTTTTTACAGGGAGCTGGACGCGATACTTGGGGGTGACCCCACTGCCAATCCGACGACCACGATGGACACTTCTGAGCGGGGTGGGGGACGGGGGGGAGGAAACCGAGAGTGAGGGTACTGGGGTGGGGGGAGACACCCCGGAGTCCCAGGAGGCATGCAGCCAGGAGCTCTTCTCAAGCCAGGAGGAAGGTAGCCAGTCGCAGCAGCCGGTACTTGGTGAAGGACAAGCAGAGGAGCGGGTTACCGGTAAGCGGCTTTTATTTTCAGGATGGAAATGTTTCGGGAGAGGAGAGGGGGTTAAGGCTGCATGCATGCATGCCTAGATGTGGAATAGCCCATTGATGTGGTATATCACGTCGCGGTAATCACCCTCAGTAATCTCCTCAAAAGTTTCAGCCAGAGCGTGGGCAATGCGCCTGCGCAAGTTTATAGGGAGAGCCATTGTGGTCCTTGTCCCAGTCAGGCTAACGCGTCCGCGCCACTGTGCCGCGAGGGGTGGGGGGACCATTGCTGCACACAGGCCAGCTGCATAGGGGCCAGGGCGGAATCCACATTGCTGTAGAAGACCTGCCCGCTCTTCCCTGGTGACCCACAGCAGCGAGATATCTTCCAGGATTAACTCCTGTGGAAAATGTTGGGAGACTGTTCAGTGCAGATGCCCCCTGTAGCTGTTTGCTGTCCCCAACGCACAGAAACCCCTGCACAACCCTGAAGCAATCAGTCCCCCTTACTCACCATTTCGTGGCTCCTGTTGGGTTACGTGTGCTCTGTTTGGTATGGGAAAAGTATGCTAAAGTGAAGCATTAAAGTGAAGTGGGAATTACTGTCTGGATGAGATTATGAACAATGCTACCCCTGTTAACTGTTGCCATTTTTGCCTTTCCAAAAGCGACCTTCACTGCTGGACTGCCCGTCTCCTCGACTGCACAGAGACTACAAAACCTCAGGAAGAAGCCGCGAAAAACCAAGGAAGACATGCTGAAAACAGTTATGGATCACTCTGCCAGAGAGAGTAAAAACCTGCAGGACTGGAGAGAAAGGGAAAGCAGGATCCGCCAGAGAAATGCAGCGGCCAGGAGGAAAAGCACAAAGCAGCTGATAAGCATCCTGGTGTGCCAAACGGACTCTATCCAGTCACTCGTAGCTATGCAGGCAGAGCAAAACCGTGCAGCCCCCCCCCGGCCCAAAGCTTTTTCCCTTGTGCCCCAATGTCAGCTCCAAACCCCCTTCCCCAGCATCCAGGTTCTTACCTCCACCAGCTGTCTCCAACACCTGTACGTTCACCAACCAGCCCTGAGAACTACGACCCTTACCCACTGCACTCAACCCCCATCACCATGCAGTATATGCACCCTGAAGTGCAGCAGTCATTGCACAGCACTCCAGACAGGACATATTAAAACCTGTGACTGTACAGTTCACCAACCCACCACCCTGCCCTTTTAGGTTCCCAAAATGTTGTGTGTCTGTCAAGGAAGTTATTTTCTTTTCAATAAAAGAATTATTGGCTTTGAAAACAGTCTTTATTATTGCAGAAAGTGAAAGATACCGTAGCCCAGTAAAGAAACAGAATCCTACTAACATTGTAACCACCACTTCACTCCCGTGCAAGGCAGCAAACATTACTGTTGGCTTTCAGCCTCAAATTCCTCCCTCAAGGCATCCCTAATCCTTGTAGCCCTGTGCTGGGCCTCTCTAGTAGCCTTGCTCTCTGGCTGTGCAAATTCAGCCTCCAGGACTTGAACCTCGGTGGTCCATGCCTGACTGAATGTTTCACCCTTCCCTTCACAAATATTATGGAGGGTACAGCACGCGGATATAACCACGGGGATGCTGCTTTCCCCCAAGTCTAGCTTCCCATACAGAGATCTCCAGCGCCCTTTTAAACGGCCAAAAGCACACTCCACAGTCATTTGGCACCGGCTCAGCCTGTAGTAGAACCAGTCCTTGCTCCTGTCAAGCTTCCCTGTATAGGGGTTCATGAGCCAAGGCAGTAACGGGTAAGCTGGGTCTCCAAGGATCACAGTGGGCATTTCGACGTCCCCTACTGTGATCTTCCTGTCTGGGAAAAAAGTTCCTGCCTGCATCTTCCTGAACAGGCCACTGTTCCAAAAGATGCGTGCATCATGCACCTTTCCAGGCCAGCCTGTTTTAATGTCAATGAAACGCCCACGGTGATCCACAAGCGCCTGGAGAACCATAGAGAAATACCCCTTCCAATTAACGTACTCGGATGCTAGGTGTGGGGGTGCCAGAATAGGAATATGCGTCCCATCTATCGCCCCTCCACAGTTAGGGAAACCCATTTGTGCAAAGCCATCCACAATGTCCTGCACGTTCCCCAGAGTCACGGTTCTTCTTAGCAGGATGCGATTAATGGCCCTGCAAACTTGCATCAAAACGATTCCAACGGTCGACTTTCCCACTCCAAACTGGTTCCCGACCGACCGGTAGCTGTCTGGAGTTGCCAGCATCCAGATTGCAATAGCCACCCGCTTTGCCACCATCAGGGCAGCTCTCAATCTCGTGTCCTTGCGCCGCAGGGTGGGGGCGAGCTCAGCACACAGTCCCATGAAAGTGGCTTTTCTCATCCGAAAGTTCTGCAGCCACTGCTCGTCATCCCAGACTTCCATAACGATGTGATTCCACCACTCAGTGCTTGTTTCCCAAGCCCAAAAGCGGCCTTCCACGGTGCTGAGCATTTCCGTGAATTCCACAAGCAATTTAGTGTCACACGCGTCAGGTGACTTGATATCATCGTCGGACTCCTCACTGTCACTTTGGAGCTGAAAGAATAGCTCAACTGCCAAACGTGATGTGCTGGCGACACTCATCAGCAAAGTCCTCAGCAGCTCGGGCTCCATTTCCCACAGAAATCGCGCTTCACAGAGAGAGAGTAAAACACAGCAAGATACTCACAATGGCGCCAAACGTGGCCGGAAAAACTGCGACTGCTGGGATGTGAAGCGATGCACCACGGGGCGTTGGGACAGGAAGCGGAATGACCCGCACCCTTCCGTCCCCTTCCCACAACCCACGGCGCCAAAATGGGACGAGGTGCTCTGTGGGCTAGCTGCCCACAATGCACCTCTCCCAACAGCGCTGCAAATGCTGCAAATGTGGCCACACTGCAGTGCTGTTAGCTGTCAGTGTGGCCACACACCAGCGCTGTCCCTACACAGCTGTACGGACACAGCTGTAACTCCCAGCGCTGCACATCTGCAAGTGTAGCCAAGCCCCGATTCCAGAAGCCAGTCAGGTGCCCTGGTTAGCTGAGGATCAATCAGGTCACTCAAATAAGGATACAATTTATATTTAATAAAATGACTGCATGTTTATCTACCAGCTGCTGATCACAAATATAAATACTAAAGGTGAATGACTATGTGATTCTTACATTATGACTCAGGTCATGCCTCATTAGATCCATACAGGCGGGGGACTGCACAAGCTTAGGGGAGGAGAGTAGATAATAATGGACAGTCTAAATCATTTAGGGTGAAATCCTGGCTCCATTGAAGACAATGGGACCACTGTCATTGACTTCATTAGGTCCAGGATTTCATCCTTAGTGTCTGAGCCTGATCTCACTTGCACCAGTTTCACTCCAATGACTTCAGTGTAGTCGCACCTGATTTATATTGCTATGAGTTCAGAATCAGGCCCTTGCAATTCTCTCCCTAGGAAGGTACCAGCAGACTCCATATTAGTGGAAGGGCAGCTCAGTGGCAGCTGCCGTCAAACACTTTTCCTTGCTGGCATGTTAAGTTCAAATCCCCGCACTATCAAATTAGTCTCTTCTGAGGCAGACATCCAGAGTACCACGGGCTGTACTGGTTGTAGGGTATTTCTGCTGAGACTTCAAAATTTGAGTCTCTCTCTCTGTATCTTAAAGGTGCTGTATCATTTTGGATAAGAATTTGACCCCGTGTCCTTAGCTAAAATTTCTCCACCTACCATTTTTGTGCGACAATTTGTTGCTTTCCTCCACTCCTGACGGATCTACATAGGGATAGTTGATAAAGAGCCAGGGGACTCTGTGAGGTAAAAGCCACTTGTATACAGCACACACAGAATATTAGGACTGGGATTTCAAATGTTACTTGTCTTCAGCAGTGATATCAGCACTAAAAATACCACCTTCTGGGAATGATGGGGCCATGAGATTGCTTGGAGTACCACTAGGCACTCCTTTCCAGCAGGTAGCTGTGATTTCTGCCATGTATTGGAAATTTTGATGCAGGCTCACATCTATTGAGAATAAAAGTGAAAACCAGTGACCTGGTAAAACATATAAGCTACTTTTTATGACTTGAGTTGACTCAAGTCATAGTATTAGTCAGTGGGAGCACATTCTAGTTGCAATAAAAACTGGTCTGTTTAAAGAAGGACTCGGTCTGTGCATGGAGGAAATTTGCTGGGCTTTCTCTTTTTACATGCTGATGGGGAGGTGGTAGGGGGGAACAGGAAGGTCTGCATCAAAGAGGAAACTTTGAAGAGAAAAGAAAAATGGAAGAAAGAAAAAGGAAGGGAGATTTAAAGACTAGATACAGGATTCAGAAGGAAATAGAGGGACAAGGAGAGGAAATGAAAGTGATGCAAATTGTGAAGGGAAAAAAATGACAGAATAAGATTAAGAAAAACATCAGAGCAAGCAAGAGAGAAAGTATAAGTAACGGTGCTGGAATTAGGCAAATGCTGAGCTGTGGTAGTTCAAGAAAGAGCCCTGCTCTCTCTCCTAATGGGGGAGGGGGTCAGACCAATTTAAAGTTGTCCCTGTCTAATTCTGGTGGTTAAATCCAAACACTGATGAGAGAAATGCACAAAAAGGAGTGCAGAATGAAGCTTTGTGGAAAGAGCTCTTCAATGTGGCAGCACTTCTGCATGGAAAAATTATTTAAATGTCCCGTATATAGGGGGAACGATGCCATAATTTTGGAAATTGCTATTACTCCAGAAAATTGTAATTGCTCAGGGTGCTCTAGGATTTTGAGACTGAGCTTAGATAGAATTCTTCAAACTTTAAACTGCATACAGGTCTGAAGAGACTCTTCAAAGCAAGTCATTTGGATATTAACAGACAGTATTAACCATTTACTTGTAAATTCCCAGAAAATTCCTTCTTCATTCAAGGAGTGAGCATAACTTTGGTGAGGATACATGGTATTCTTCATATATAACAAAGCAGGTGATTCCCTGCTTAAAGGCAAAACTCAGTTTAACCTAAGCTGGAGAACTGCAACTGACACTTCCATAATGGGGTAATTACTTACAGATGTGCTCCTGTAACAATAATGCACAAAAGGAGAATACTTCTAGGAACAGATTGCTAGCTGATAGTTTGCACCAGCTGAGGATCCGCAATCCCTTCCTCCTCCCCATTATCTATCATGAAATTATTCCAGGAAACAGATGAGACACATAGATGCCCTGTCCTTGTGCCAAGGTGGAATCTCCCATTGATGTAAAATGAGACTTGTAAATGGTCATGGAGAGCAATATATGGTTCTACATGTACTGAAAGAAACATTTTAAATAACTCATTTTTACATGAGTTCCAGGGTTAGCAGAAAAATAATTATTTATAATACTAAACATACATAGCAGCTTTTTAGTAAAGGATTGGAGAGGCCCTCCAGTATTGCCTACATTTACAGAGCCTCATTCTTGATTTCATTGACACCAGTGTAAATCAAGAGTAAAAGCACTGTGTTATGCGTGTGTAAATGAAAAGAGATAAGCGTGTGATTTGCACAATAGGGATGTGCTTAAGCGCTCTGCTGAGTGGTGGCCTCTAATCTGTTTGCCTAAGTGCCATTAAAATGAATGGGTCTTAAGTACAGGCTTAAGTGTTTTGCTGAATCAGGGCCTTAATTTCTACAAATGGGAAAAACATACATGCAGATATCTGGTTTCAGAACTGGAAATATAGTTTAGTCCAGTACTTAGAGAGTGAATGATTTCATCATGTATGAATCTGGTCAAAGCTGCAGACCATGTAAATTAGGGTGTTCCTATTGGTTTAAAAAGTGTGGGCCCCACAAAGGTGAAAATTGTTAACTGCTTCTGATCTCTTCCCTGGACAATTCATTAGAATTGTCCTGAGAGCAGCTTCTGAGCAGAAAGAGCGACTGAGTTTCTGTAGCTGGTTAGTTGTCTGTTTTGATCTTGCACTCTCTGGAATCTTTCTATCTGTAATAAAAGTTAACTATTTTGTTAGTACCTTTGGATAACATGCAAAACAATGAGGAGTCCTTGTGGCACCTTAGAGACTAACAAATTTATTTGGGCATAAGCTTTCATGGGCTAGAGCCCACTTCATCAGATACATGGTGATCAGTGCCTCGTAATGTACTTCAGACAGATTAAAGGAATTCCAAATGCGTGCTTTGTGAATTTTTAACACAGAGCTTTTGTATTGTCCAGTGATTAAAGCAAATCCATGGAAAGACAAAACTGTTTCTTTCCACAGTTATCACTTACTGAGTATTTTTCCATATATTCAGAGTCTGATAATATCATAAACTTAATCACTTTGTCATTTACAATTGCAAGATATGTTACTTTAATAATTGGAGATATACCTATCTCCTAGAACTGGAAGGGACCTTGAAAGGTCATTGCATCCAGCCCCCTGCCTTCACTAGCAGAACCAAGTGCTGATTTTTGCCCCAGCTCCCTAAGTGGCCCCCTCAAGGATTGAACTCACAACTCTGGATTTAGCAAGCCAATGTGCAAACCACTGAGCTATCCCTCCCCCCCCCCCAACATCTTTTTAATTACACTTTTATTTCACCCCCTCTGCAAACTTTAGATGCTGTCCTTTAAGATATCTTAAATAGATATCCGAGCTGGATGAGCAAGCGTCTCAGAGGGGTGATTAAGAAAAAACAGAAAGCGTACAAGGAGTGGAAGATGGGAGAGATCAGCAAAGAAACCTACCTTATTGAGGTCAGAGGGTGTAGGGATGCAGTGAGAAAGGCCAAAAGCCGGGTAGAGATGGACCTTGTGAAGGGAATTAAAACCAATAGTAAAAGGTTTTTTAGCCATATAAATAGGAAGAAAACCAAGAAAGAAGAAGTGGGACCGCTTAAAACTGTAAACGGAGTGGAGATTAAGGATAAGCTAGGCATGGCACAATATCTAAACGAATATTTTGCCTCAGTCTTTAATGAGGCTGATGAAGGGCTTAGGAATAGTGGCAGAGTGATTGATGGGAATGAAGGTGCAGGGTTGGAAATTAC
Organism: Mauremys mutica; assembly: GCF_020497125.1. Taxonomy (NCBI): domain Eukaryota; kingdom Metazoa; phylum Chordata; order Testudines; family Geoemydidae; genus Mauremys; species Mauremys mutica. Next base: position 69,138,589 of record NC_059078.1, read on the forward strand.
AGTATCCGAGGTAGAAGCCAAACTTGAACATCTTAACGGTAGTAAATCCGGCGGCCCGGATAATCTTGATCCTAGAATATTAAAGGAATTGGCAAGTGAAATTGCAAGCCCGTTAGCGATAATTTTTAACGAATCTCTAAACTTGGGGGTTGTACCGTTTGACTGGAGATTAGCTAATATAGTTCCTATTTTCAAGAAGGGGAAAAAAAGTGACCCGGGTAACTACAGGCCTGTTAGTTTAACATCTGTAGTATGTAAAGTCATGGAAAAAATATTAAAGGAGAGAGTAGTTACGGACCTTGAGGTCAATGGCAATTGGGACAAATTACAACATGGTTTTACGAAAGGTAGATCGTGCCAAACCAACCTGATCTCCTTCTTTGAGAAAGTAACAGATTTTTTTAGACAAGGGAAATGCGGTGGATCTAATATATCTTGATTTCAGTAAGGCGTTTGATACGGTACCGCATGAAGAATTACTGGTTAAATTGGAAAAGATGGGGATCGAAATGAAAATCCAGAGGTGGATAAGGAACTGGTTAAAGGGGAGACTGCAGCGGTCGTATTGAAGGGTGATCTGTCGGGTTGGAGGGAGGTTACCAGTGGAGTTCCTCAAGGTTCAGTTTTGGGTCTGATCTTATTCAATCTATTTATCACTGACCTCGGAACCAAAAGTAGGAGTGGGCTGATAAAGTTTGCGGATGACACGAAGTTGGGAGGTATTGCCAATTCGGAGAAGGATCGGGATATCCTCCAGGGAGATTTGGATGACCTTGTAAACTGGAGTATTAGTAATAGGATGAAATTCAATAGTGCGAAGTGTAAGGTTATGCATTTAGGGATGACTAACAGGAATTTTAGTTATAAGCTGGGGACGCACCAGTTGGAAGTAACGGAAGAGGAGAAGGACCTCGGAGTCCTGGTTGATCACAGGATGACTATGAATCGTCAATATGATGTGGCCGTTAAAAAAGCTAATGCGGTCTTGGGATGCATTAGGCGAGGTATTTCTAGTAGAGATAAGGAGTGCTAGTCCCGTTATACAAGGCGTTGGTGAGACCTCATTTGGAGTACTGTGTGCAGTTTTGGTCTCCCATGTTTAAGAAGGATGAATTCAAACTGGAACGGGTACAAAGAAGGGCCACTAGAATGATCCGAGGAATGGAAAGCCTGTCGTATGAAAGGAGACTTGAGGAGCTCGGTTTGTTTTCCTTAATCAAAAGAAGGTTGAGAGGAGATATGATTGCTCTCTTTAAATATATCAGAGGGATAAATACCAGGGAGGGAGAGGAATTATTTCAGCTCAGTACTAATGTGGACACGAGAACAAATGGATATAAATTGGCAGTCGGGAAGTTTAGGCTTGAAATTAGACGAAGGTTTCTAACCATCAGGGGAGTGAAATTCTGGAACAGCCTACCGAGGGAAACAGTGAGGGTGAAGGACCTCTCTGGCTTTAAGATAAGCTTGATAAGTTTATGGAGGGAATGGTTTGATAGGATAACGTGATTTAGTCAATAGGTCAATAACGTGCGACCACTGGTAATTAGTACCGAGGGCCAATGTTGGGATATTGAAAGTCTTTTTCCTGAGTGTCTGGCTGGAGAGTCTTGCCCGCATGCTCGGGGTTCAGCTGATCACCATATTTGGGGTCAGGAAGGAATTTTCCTCCAGGGTGGATTGGCAGTGGCCCTGGAGGTTTTTCGCCTTCCTCCGCAGCATGGGGCAGGGGTCGCTTGCTGGAGGATTATCTGCTACTTGAAGTCTTTAAATCAGGATTTGGGGACTTCAACAGCTGAGTCAAGGGAGATAATTATTTCAGGAGTGGGTGGGTCAGCTTTTGTGGCCTGCATCTTGCAGGAGGTCAGACTAGATGATCATAATGGTCCCTTCTGATCTTAAGTTCTATGATTCTATGATTCTATGATTCATGCAATCAGGGAACAGAACTAATACCATGTGACTTATGTTTCCAGTCAAAACTAACACATACAAAATGGGAACTATCAACTATTCACAACAAACATTTCATGATCAGTATACAGATGAAGAGTTTCAATCGTTCACTGAACATTATGGAATAATGACCACTTTGAGAAAATCATAGACCATTCACAGACAACTTGTGAATAGAAAAATAGGCAAAATGTTTTGAATAAATGATTCTCTCTGAATTATTCACTCTGATTGTATCTTGATGGTCAGTACCTCAGTAGTAGCCTATCAATGGAAACCAAGTGCTACAGGCAGTAGTTAAGGCATTTCAGTAGGTGACACTCTTCTTTCAGAATCAATATCAAGACCGTGCACTGGGGGTGATGCAGTTTAGTCCTGCTCACTTGTTTACTGAACACGCCATGAAACTTTGCATGTATTTTTCTTTTGGCACGCTCTAGCTGTAGTTTAAATTCTTTGTACCTGCATTTCTCTTGTCATTTCATAGTTTAACAAAGTGAAGATTTGGAGGTGACTGAAGCACAGGCTACAAGTACCTACATGATGAACAACTATTTGATAGTGGACTCTTCAATCAAGCAGAGAAAGGTATAACACAAGCCAATGGTTGGAAGTTGAAGCTAGACAATTTCAGGCTGGAAATAAGGTGTAAATTTTTGACGGTGAGGGTAACTAGCCACTGGAGCAATTTACCAAAGGTGGTGATAGATTTTGTATCATGAACAATTTTTAAATCCAAGATTGGATTTTTTCTAAAAGATATGCTCTAGGAATTATTTTGTTTTATGGCCTGTGTCATATGGGAGCTCCGACTAGGTGATCACAATGGTCCCTTCTGGCCTTGGAATCTATGAATCTGTAAGTTATACTTTACATCTCATTCCCAAACCCCACTATATAATATTAAATGCAGAACTCATGTCTGCCTTAACTATGGAATCGTGAACTGCACCTCCACCATCATTGTTACAGTCACCCCAATACAGTTGGTAAAACACTTGGGGATGACATTTGTTCTTTGAATAAATACAAGCTATTGTTAATAGTTATCTGTATACCATGTACCTATGAATTTTATAAAGTCTGTGATGGGAGCAGAATAGCCCCACACCAGTAAAGAAGGGGTTAAGGAGAGCCTAATGGCCCAGCTAGTCCTGCCCCCTACTATAACTGTAGCCAATGCCTGGAGGGGGAGTAAAAAGAGCCTGACTCAGTTGAGTGCTGGATGGCCAGGAAGGAGGATGGAGCTCTGCCTGAAGGGATCATCACTTGCAGATGATGTGGAAAAATCGATCCACATGTTGTGTTTTCAGTCAGATCAGCCTGAGGCCCTTTACTGATTACAAGTGCACAGGGGGTGACAGCTATTGGAGCTGCCCCTCTCCCCCTCTTCCCTCCTGAGTCCAGGAACACACAAGCTTTTTAAAGTTTAAAACCACAGACAAATTACACATACTTCTGTATTAATTACCTTATTTGGAATACATTGCAAAATTAATACAGGTCAAAAGCAGAAAGAACACTCATCCTTCTTATCTGGCTTTTCCTGTTATTGTTATTCACAGTCTGATTCATTTGTGGTTTGACTTTTCTAACGGTGCTATTGTCATTATATATTTCCTAAGCTTGGGCTATTACAAATTGTTCTGATGGGGATTTTTTCCACTCTGACTCTTTCTGCCCCTTGTACACAGAAACAAGCAGGATCTTAGTTCAAGGGCTGTAAGCAAGCTTGACCAAACTCAGGGCCTTGACTAAAGTTTAAGGCCTGCTAAATTTTCCCTCACAATTCCCCCCTTTGATGCCTCTTCGGAATCACTTTAGCCTGCACCTCTATGTTCATTAATCCACTAATTTCCTCTCTCTCTTTCTCTCCCTTTACCTGCATTTCCTCGTACACATTCATTACTGCTTCTGGCCTCTGGTTTCATTAGCGCCACTTGCTCTCATACATTGAGCCTAGCAGGTCTAGCACAATGATAAATGCAATCATTACAACAATAGTGATAACACAATTCTATGCCAAAAAATAATAAAAGCAATAACATTCCCAAAATAAGAAAATAATGTGGTTTGGGTTGCTGAATAGCCTTGGTTATAAAGCATACGGCATCATACTTAGTACATAAAGTGGACACTCTATAGGCTGTATGAAAGGCATTCTTTTCAACTTGATATACATTTTGGAGCATGTGAATTTGTCCCTGTAGGTCAGAAATTTTCTGAACCTCTGGTAGGATTGAAAGCAGATTTTGGAATCAGTCAGGTACTAGGGTAGTCCAATTAAAGGGTATTTGAGGTTGAAGGGCCAATTGTAAAATTCTATCTGCAGGCCAATATATGATATGGCTTCCCGCGGAAGTGGTAAGATTTAAATGTACATTCTGCAAAATGGTAGCCTCGACAAACACACAGCTGTCATTAGCTTTAAAGAGCAGGTGTCCTGTCAGGGTAGTTCCTTGTTCTACACCCTCCCAACAAATGCTGTTATAAATTGAGACAACCTTTCCTGGCTTTAGTTTCCGTAGACACTGAACCTGTGGGGGCTTTAATGGCCGGAGTGTTCATTGATTTCCTATCCCTATCCAGATATCGGGTGTTATTTCAGGAGCACTGACTATAAATTGGTTAGGCATACCAGGTGGTTTAATTTCCCAAATGTCTTGGTGAATTACCCAATCCCACATGCATCCTCCCCATGGACCCAGCAGGATTCGGTATGTGGGAGCCCACATCCCTCTGATCGGCCTGTATGCTTGGAAGGAACACTGTGAACGACTGCACTCCCACCCAGAAAATCTCCAAGAATGTCTCCATGGCCACAGATCAGGTGGTACTCCCGAAGTCGCTGTAAGGGAAGATGGCCAGGCCTGATGCTTAAGGTCCCTCTGAATGTCCTTTAGCTGGTCATTCAGAAAATCTTGAATCTCCAAACAGGCCAGATCCCACTACAATGCCTTCCCAGCCCCAGCGATACTAAGCACCATATCTGTTACAAGCTTCTGGGTCATTGCACTGAGGGTGGAAATAATACATAATTCACCAACACCAGTCTGTACCTGGGTTAGCTGTGCTCCAGTAATAAGGGCTATGGCCTTTTCTAAGTATCCCAATTTCTCCTCATGTTCCTGGCCTTTATGGACATTCCAGATTGCAGCTACGCTATTTGCACCATCCCATAGGTATCCAGCCAAGTCTCTTCTCTTTCTAGTGGAAACCCAGGTCTTTTGTTGAGCTAGCCGAATGGCAGCTCCTTTAGAGCAATGTGGATATGGAGAGGTAATCTGAAAACTGGATAAGAACAGTGTGAATTTAATGGTCCCTAATGTAGCATTAATTACAGTACACTGATGTCCTAACACATCTCTCCTCTGTGAAATATTATACCACATCTGTTGGTCAAACACCTTCACAAAGGGCAGAGAAGCATCAGCATCAATGGCAAAGGAAGGGGTATATTGCAATAGGGTACAGGATAAATTATTAATTACGGGAATAATTTTCAGTACAGGTAACTTTTCCAGTGGCAGAACAGACTCTTCGGGTATACGTTTGATTATTCACTAATATTACTTTCCCATTTCCACCCTAAGTTCATTAAGAAGGAGAGGCTAAGGAATATAAAAAGTTTCATCTTCAGGTAGTTTTGTCTAGCTTCTGCAAGCTATTCTTCGAGATTTCGTAGTTTTAGTTCACTTATCTGTCCGGCAGTGAGGCAGCAAGGGAGAGGTTACTAGCACAATCACCTTGCTTGGTTGGAGGCTTTATTATGTCCTCAGGTGGAGAGGTTGTTTTCTTAGCAAGATACAAAGGCACAGTGGGTCTGTCAGTGGACAAATGAGACGTTACCAGCTCTTCACCTTGTTCTTCACTCCTGCTGTCCAGGAGACGCAACAATGCCAGAAGGAAAGATAGACCGATCATCAGTCGGAGAGCCATTACAGTGAGAAACTTGGGCAGGTAGTCAATTCTCGGCACTTCACAGCAGTGTTGATAATTAACAGGATTTGATAAGGATCTTTCAGCACAGGGCCAGGGCGGTTCCTTGCTGATGGACCTCTATGTAGACCCAGTCTCCTGATTTCAGCGAGTGGCAGGGCTGCTATATATAAAAAGACCTAACACATTTCATTAGCACCTGACAATAATTAAGCCTTGTGTTATTTATTAAATGACTGTCCATCTTAGCCAGGGCCAGTGGGGCACAGCTGATAGTCACATTGGGCGCCCTGTTAGAATTTCGTGAGGGCTGAGTTCAGTCTTTTGATTGGGAGTGGCCTTCAAAGGGCACTCCCAAAGGGCATTTGGACATATTGGTGAAGCTGCACATAACTTTTTTATAATCTGTCTAGATATGCCAGATTGTGATACAAAATCCTTAAACAAAAGTTTTACAACAGTTTTGGCATCTGCCTTTTTACAAGGAAATACATTACTAAAACTAACACATGCTAATAATTACAACATTTAAACATTTGAATTAAATCAATCTGAATATTTACAAAAGGGTCCCCATGAAGTGGGGTGCTCAGCTGAATTTGTCCGTACCAGTCTGCCACTATTGTGGGCTAGGCAGATAGGACAGGAATTGCAGTACTGCTGTGTCATAAAGGAAATCATTTTGGGCATACCAATATTGCAGTACTGATACTATCAGAGCATACCACCCCCCTCCTGCTTACGCGTGCCATTTTATGGGACACCATCTGGGGTACAGCAGATTATACAATTTAATTTACACAGCAGGTCTTTTCCCAAAAGGTTAGCCAGTGAACAGGACTGAGGAGGAAAAGGTGAAGAGACGGGGTGGGGCACAAGAACCTTGCCCACCCCTACCGCTTGTGGAGCAGCCAGGGCAGTAGGGACATTCCCTTTTCCAATGGCCCATCTGTTTGCAATAGTGACACGTGCCATCACTGGGTCCTGGGGAAGGTGGACAGTGGGGACCTTAGTTTGGCCTTTTCCCTCTCCCCCGCAATGGGCAGCTATTGTAGGGTCCCTGCATGTCCTGGAGCTGGAGGGTCATTAACTTAGTTTCAATGTGGTGGTGATAGTGTGGGGTAGCTGCTAAAACTTCATTTAGATTCTTTTCTTTACTTTGTTTACAGGTGCTAATTTTGGCCCAATATGCTTTCTTTGGACAGACTGTGAGAACTACTTCCCACAGCCTGTTTCTGATCCTATTTATTGTGTCCTGGTTGTGGCCTGGGTCCTCCATGGGCCACCAGGCTGCCTGATAAAGACGATTTAATGTTTTCCTGGGCAGGACTCCCTTCAAGAGTTGGTTTAAGTCTGCCCAGGTAGGGTTATAACAGAGCATGACAGTTTTTAATTCTTCTTGAAATTTAACAGGGTCTTCTCTTATTTTTGGAAAAATTTTAATTAAAATATACAAATCCATGGGAGACCAAGGTGCATGCACAGACACTAAGGTCTCCTGACTTGAAACGCCAACACCCAGGAATTGGCGCAAGGGGAATATTTCCTCAGCACAGGGAGACACTGTCTGAGGAGCGAACATAAGGGGCTTTTGTTGCATAATATTTCTTGCCAGCTTAGTTGAATTTAAATTCTTTGCCAATTCCCTTTTTATTTCTTTTAATTGTGTGGTAAGTTTCTCCTGGAAGTCCTTGAGACTCCTCATTTGAGATTCACAGCACCATTTTTCTGCTTCTTCATACCAATTAAAATATGCATCAAACTGGCTTTATGGGGATCCCATTCTTTAAAAAGCTTACAAGTGAAAGAACTGCAATTTGCGTACATACAAACATACAATACTCAGGTGTGCCCTTTTGGTGGGACAGTGATTCCTTTTGTCTCACCAGCCCCCATTTTAACAGATCACTTTCACTCAGGTCTTTTACAAAGGGAAGGCTTATTGTAGGGTGTCCACATCTGTCTACACCCCCGTTCAGCAGAGAGCATCAGCTGGTCTCAGAGAGAATGGCGCCGCTTACTCTCTTGCTCTTGGTGGGGCATTTGGACCTGTCAGTGGCTCATGCACTGCCCTTAGGCGGGGAGGGGAATCAGAGGAAAGAGGTTGAGGAAATCAGACCGCCTGAGGGCGGAGAGGATAGGGTCATGCACACTTAGACCCAGGCAGTCCCCTCGGTGGTCAAGCCAGTAGAGCGAGGTCAGGGCCCTTCTGTTTCAGCCCTTCTAGGTGGGGTCACAGGGCTTGCTTTAGAGACATCTCTGATCATGAGCTACCAAGCTTCGCAGAGAGCTCTGGGCATCTTCCTGTGACCCTTATAACAGATCACTCTCACACCAACACACACATTGGCATACAGTAATAGAGTCAGAGGCCTGTCTAGCCACACACTTGGCTCTTCTTGGGATACAGTACAGAACAGATCAGAAGGGTGTCAGGTGTGTCCTGCAGCAAAAAGTCCAAATAGAGCATGCAACTCACCTGAACCCAGAGCCTATGGGTGGTCCTCCACCAGAAACCCTAAATAGAGATTTCAAAAGGTCTCTTACCTTTCCAATGGGCCAGGGGTCTGGTGGGGAACAGTTCGTGGTCCTCTGGTGTTCGGGGTCGCTGTCTATCCGAGTCACGGCACCAATTGATGTGGAAAAATCGATCCACGCATTATGTTTTCAATCAAGTCAGCCTGAGGCCCTTTATTGATTACAACCACGCAGGGGGTGACAGCTATTTGAGCTGCCCTCCACCCCCCGAGTCCAGGAACACACAAGATTTTAAAAGTTTAAAACCACAGACAAATTACACATACTTCCGTATTAATTACCTTATTTGGAATACATTGCAAAATTAATACAGGTCAAAAGCAGAAAGAACAATCATCCTACTTATTTGGCTTTTCCTGTTATTGTTGTTCACAGTCTGGTTCATTTGCGGTTTGACTTTTCTAACAGTGGTATTGTGGTTATATATTTCCTGAGCTTGGGCTATTATAAATTGTTCTGTTTGGGGATTTTTTCCACTCTGACTCCTCCTGCCTCTTGTACACAGAAACAAGCAGGATCTTAGTTCAAGGGCTGTAAGCAAGCTTGACCAAACTCAGGGCCTTGACTAAAGTTTAAGGCCTGCTAAATTTTCCCTCACACAGAGATGCAAAGAGATGGGCCTGCTGGCTGAAGCAGCCACTGGAGAGGAATAGTTAGACCCCAAGGAGCAAGTGATACATGAATCAAAGACTGTTTTGAGAACCAAGCTCAAAGGAAAGGGCAGGTTCTTCCCCACTGGGGGACGGTCCTGTATTGAGTGAGGTTTGCTTTTTGTTGTAGAATGTTTTGGGGCTAAGCCCCTCCCCCAAAAATCCTCCAGCAGAGGGGTAAGACAGAAGGGACAATTAGCCTGTGGGCCAGAGCCCACCTCAATGGATAGAAGAGACAGCCTTCTTCCCCCACAGAGAGTCCTGTGGCTGTGTTGGGGTGCGTGAAAGGTCCACAAGGAGGCACTGCTCCAGCCATGTATGCTGTTCATTCAGGTAATCTTAACATTAATGACTATAAAAATATTTTATCAATGTGCGCTATGTATTAACAAACAGTATATTTTATGAATTAATTTCAAGTTAATATTAAGCAATGCTAAATTATTTTGGAACAACATATGTGTTGCTACCAGAAGAGTTCATCATGATTTATGTTGTTACAATGAACACCAAAGGAATTAATAATGATTTGCACTTATTATAAAGTGGTACCAATGTAGAGGGGAAAAATGGTTAGTCTAATTAAATTCTGGAAACCACTTTAGGGCTTTACTGTATTGTGGATGCTGGTTCTTATATTAATTCTCTCTGAAAGGTTTTAATATTGTTCAAAGAGGCATAATTTTACAACCAGACAGTATTTCAGATTATTTTTTTCCCAAGGCATCACTGGCCAGGGACAGCACCTAGCACAATGGTGACTTGCTTCATAAGTTGGGCTTCTAGGTACTACGGTCATACAGAAAATAAATAATATCAATGATAGTCCTAAGATATTTGGTATATTGGAGGGGAGCAGATTCATGAGCTGTGGTAGCTTCATGTTTTGACAGACCTGAGTGGGCAGGAATCACAGCCTCAATCCAGCAATCACATAAGTACCTGTATAACTCTGCTCCCATGAGTAGTCCCATTGACAATATGCAGCTTGAATATGGACATTATGAAACTCAGTACTATATATATATTTTAGAAGGCTGGAGGACTCAAGTTTTCCAGCTGGGTTGAGCAGTGTGAAAATCCATGCTTATCCATTCTCCATATCTTTTGTTTGTGTCTTTTAGTTATTTATACTGAAATAAACATAGCCATGGATCTGGGCACTGTGACACACATTTACCATATATGATCATGTTGATCTATTAGATATTCTTGTTTTATCTTAGATAGGGTTGACCTACTGAGAGTTTTTTAAAATCTTAGGTAGGATTGTAATCAACTCTTAGCTATCACTCTTATGATTGCACTCATCATCTCTTCCTTTGTATGTCTGATTGTAACAACAAGCATGAGGATAAAGCATTAAAAAGATGATTTAAACTGAAACCTCTCTGTATAGCGGAAGGATACAGAAGGAGCCCAAAGTGTTTTTCAGGTAGAAGAATCACATCACCAGCTGAGTAGAGGGACATTGCTCTGTAGTCTTGTTATTAAACAGTGCCAATCTGGCACTTGAGGTAAAGATTAATCTAGGCAACAGGAACTGTAGATGGAATATAGTTGCCCATGTGGAATTTGACGTAAACACCTTTACTCTAGAGAAAAGTGCCATAGGCAAATTAGTGACCACAAGGGGACTGTGACTCAGCTTTATATCTTATCTGAATAACAGCACTCTAGCAGCAGCGTGTTCCCTAACACCCCATTTGGGAATTGGCTCATGGACTTAGAGAAATCGCCTATTGAATCCCCAGCCTCCCTTCATTGTTATTCGCTCCCGCTGCATACCAGGTTTCTCACACAAGCACTGTGATGGGTTGGATCACAGAAACCCCCCTGGGAGCTGCCAACCGTTGTGCCAAGACTACCTCTGCTCCTGTTTTCCCTGCCAGCTGAGGACCCCAGCACCCTATCTTGCTGAGCCAGACACCCCCATCTGCTCCAACAAAGACCCAGGGTCTGAATTACTTGCCCCAAAACTGCAGATTTACCTGAAAGCAGCTAACAGAAGTGTGCTTGTCTTTAACACCCAGATGCCCAACTCCCAATGGGATCTAAACCCAAATAAATCCATTTTACCCTGTATAAAGCTTATGCAGGGTAAACTCATAAATTGTTCACCCTCTATAACACTGATAGAGAGATATGCACAGTTGTTTGCTCCCCCAGGTATTAATATATACTCTGAGTTAATTAATAAGTAAAAAGTGATTTTATTAAATACAGAAAGTAGGATTTAAGTGGGTCCAAGTAGTAACAGACAGAACAAAGTAAGTCACCAAGAAAAATAAAATAAAATGCGCAAATCTATTCTAATCAAACTGAATACAGATACTCTCACCCTCAGAGATGCTTCAGTAAGGTTTTTCCTTCCAGGCCTGGGTACAATTCTTTCCCTGGTACAGCTCTTGTTCCAGCTCAGGTGGTAGCTAGGGGATTCTTCACGATAGCTCCTCTCTTCCCTTTGTTCTGTTCCAGCCCTTTATATATCTTTTGCATAAGGCGGGAATCCTTTTGTCCCTCTCTTGATTCCCACCCACTCCTTCTCAATGGAAAGACACCAGGTTAAAGATGGATTCCAGTTCAGGTGGTATGATCACATGTCACTGCAAGACTTCAACCTTCATTTCTCCCAGCCTGACTCACAGGAAGGCCTGCCTGCAAACAGAGCCATCCAGTCAATTGCCCTGGTTAACAGGAGTCATCAAGATCCCAAACCACCATTAATGGCCCACACTTTGCATAATTACAATAGGCCCTCAGAGTTATATTTCATATTTCTAGTTTCAGATACAAGAGTGTTACATTTATACAAATAGGATGATCACACTTAGTAGATTATAAGCTTTGTAATGATACCTTACAAGAGACCTTTTGCATGAAGCATATTCCAGTTACATTATATTCACTCATTAGCATATTTTTATAAAATCATATAGGCTGTAACATCACAGTAACCAGACCTGTCTCTAATTAGCTTATTTTTGGCAGTTTCTCATCTTCTGAGGCCTGAGCCAGCTGATCTTATGGTAACTATGGTACCTGGTTGTTCTAGGTGAAGGGATACAAAAAAGTAAAACCAATAACAGTTTGTAAAACCCCTTAAACATTTAACAAATAATTTTACTGTAAACTCTATAGCAATTTCACCATCTCCACAATACGTTATGGTAAGGGGTGGTAAAAAAAACATTTGTTGGCACGTATTTAGGATGCCCTGCATAACTCATTCATGGTTTTAGAACTCTTTGAATAGTATGAACATCCAAAACTCTTTTAGATTAGCGCCAATAGTAAGTTATGAAAACATGGATGGGAATAGTTACTTTGCTTCTGTCTCTAGACCTATGAAATTTGCTGAAAGTCTTTTACTTCTATTTAACTGTAACTTGTAACCCATTGCTGTAGACCCTCTTGAAAAACCTATTCTAGCAAGATTTTTTTTCAGACCTCAATTCATTTAAAGCACATGCTTGTTTTTAGGCATGCTTTTAAGTTCTGTTGACATAAAGTTAAGCATGCACTTAAGTATTTTGTTGAATAGGGATGGACTTAAGCATGTGCTTAAATGTTTTGCTGATTGAGGCCTAAACCTTTTAATTAGAGCCATGTTTACAGAAAATTAGATTGTCTTTATCTCTTCTGCAGTGATCAAGAAGTTACCAGCTGTCACTAATAAAAACAACCAGTTCTTGTTTTAGTTGAAACTTGCAGTCTAAGGAAGCAATAAAGACTATACAATATACTAACTTAATTTTTGCTGCATCAATTATGAATTGAATTTGCAAAATACTCACTCTAACGTCAAATAAAAGGGGAGGGAAATTAATAAAGTTTAAAGTGGGGTTGTTCGTTAAATACATATATACAATAAAAAATGGAATGATACCAGATCCTTTCTGCTCTAAATATTTGTTCCTTCCATATACAGTATGGTCTGTAGTGCATCTCTCTCTCTCTCTCTCTCTCTCTCTCTCTCCTTCCACTAACAATTTATATTCAGGATACTCTAATGAAGTACATCTTGAGTCTCCTTTTCATGGCTAATGAGGAGACAACAAGAATTTGACTAATACTAGTACAATTACTGGAGCAGTGAAGCGTGCATCTCTGATTAGACATGATAATTTGCAAGGCTGGGCTCTTCACATTAAGTTTGCAAACAGTTTAAAAATCACTTCCTCTATTTATCCAGCTAATCTCTGTTTAATGACTCCAGTTCTGACAAAAGAAAGAGAAAATGTCTCTTAAAAATCCTATACTTCATTTATGAAGCGTGAGTAGGGAGCAGAGGTGTAATTTGTAGTAAATCTTTTCCAGAAGACTCTTTGATGAAGCCATGCAGCTGACTTTTCACATATGATGGTATTTTTATTCATCCTAGAATACATCAGAGTTTCTTTTACACTGAGGTTTGTTGCCTTTGTCTGTTTTGCTATAGAATAACACTAATTTCTCATATCAGCTTTAGGCATATTTTTACTGTATTATTTTTGGCTCCATTGTTTGCTTTCAGTTTCTTTCTAATTATAGAATTGTGGGACTGGAAGTGACCTCAAGAATCTAACCTGTTCGTAAGAATTTCCAATGATGGAGATTCCATTACCTCCCTGGGAAATTCATTCTAGTGCTTAACCACCCTGACAGTTAGGAATTTTTTCCTAATGTCCAACCTAAACCTTCCTTGCTGCAATTTAAGCCCATTGCTTCATATCCTATCTTCAGTGGTTAAGAATAACAATTTTTCTCCCTCCTCCTTGTAACAATCGTTTAGGTACCTGAAAACTGTTCTCACGTCCCTCTCAGTCTTCCCTTCTGCAGACTAAATAAACCCAGTTTTTTTCAATCTTCCCTCATAGGTGATGTTTTCTAGACCTTTAATCATTTTTGTTGCTCTTCTCTGGATTCTGTCCAGTTTGTCCACATCTTTCCTGAAATGTGGCACCCAGAACTGGACACATTACTCCAGTTGAGGCCTAATCAGCAGAGTAGAGCTGAATTACTTCTCTTGTCTTGCTTACAACACTCCTGCTTGTGGTCCACTATGACCCCCAGATCCTTTTTCGCAGTACTCCTTCCTAAGCAGTCATTTCCGATTTTGCATCTGTGTGCAACTGATTGATCTTTCCTAAGTGGAGTGCTTTGCCTTTGTCCATATTTAATTTCATCCTATTTACTTAAGACCATTTCTCCAGTTTGTCAGATCATTTTGAATTTTAATCCTATCCTCCAAAGCACTTGCAACCCCTCACAGCTTGCTATGACCTGCAAACTTTATAAGTGTATTCTCTCTAAGCCATTATCTAAATCACTGATGAATATATTTAACAGAATCAGACCCAGGACTGATCCCCGTGGGATCCCATTCAATATGCCCTTCAGCTTGACTGTGAACCACTGATAACTACTCTCTGAGAACAGTTTTCCAACCAATTATTCACCCACCCTATAGTAGCTCCATCTAGGTTGTATTTCCCTACTTTGTTTATGAGAAGGTCATGCGAGACAATATCAAAAGCCTTACTAAAATCAAGATATACCATATCTACTGCTTCCCCCCTATCCACAAGGCTTGTTACCTGGTCAAAGAAAGCTACTAGGTTGATTTCACATTATTTGTTCTTGACAAATTCAAGCTGACTGTTACTTATCACCTTATTATCTTCTAGGTGTTTGCAAATTGATTGCTTAATTATTTGCTCTGTTGTTTTTCCGGATACTGAAGTTAAGCTGATTGGTCTGTAATTCCCTGAGTTGTCGTTATTTCCCTTTTTATAGATTGGCACTATATTTGCCCTTTTCCAGTCCTCTGGAATCTATCCCATCATCCACAACTTTTTGAAGATAATCACTAATGGCTCAGATACCTCCTCAGTCAGCTCCTTCAGTATTCCAGGATCTATTTCACTAGGCCCTGCCAACTCAGACATCTAACTTGTAATTTTCAACTTGTTCTATCCCTATTTTAGCCTCGATCGTACCTCATTTTCACCGGCATTCACCATGTTAGATGTCCAATCGCTACTAACCTTTTCTGGTAAAAACTGAAACAAAAAAGTTATTTAACACTTCTGCCATTTCCACATTTTCTATTGTTGTCTACCTCCTTCCCCCGCATTGAGTAACGGGCCTACCCCATCCTTGGTCTTCCTCTTGCTTCTAATGCACTTGTAGAATATTTTCTTGTTACCCTTTATGTCTCTAGCTAGTTTAATCTCATTTTGTACCTTGGACTTTCTAATTTTGTCCCTATATGTTCTTTGTTTATATTCATCCTTTGTAATTAGACCTAATTTCCACTTTTTGTAGGACTCTTTTTTGAGTTTCAGATCACTGGAGATCTCCTGGTTAAGTCAGGGTGGTCTCTTGCCATACTACCTATCTTTCCCACACATAGTTGGGGATAGTTTGCTCTTATGCCCTTAATGTCTTTTTGGAAAAACTGTCAACTCTCTTGAAGTGTTTTTTCCCCTTAGATTTGCTTCCCATGGGATCTTACCTTCAACTCCCTGAGTTTGCTAAAGTCTGCCTTCTTGAAATCCATTATCTTTATTGTTCTGTTTTCCCTCCTACCATTCCTTAGAATCATGAACTCTACCATTTAATGATCACTTTCACCTAAGCTGCCTTTCACTTTCAAATTTTCAACCAATTCCTCCCTATTTGTCAAAATCAAATCTAGAACAGTGTCTCCCATAGTAGCTTTCTACCCCTTCTGAACTGAAAAATTATCTCCAATACATTCCAAGAACTTGTTGGATAATCTGTGCCCTGCTGTGTTATTTTCCCAACAGATGTCTGGGTAGTTGAAGTCCCTCATCACCACCAAGTCCTGTGCTTAGTGTGATTTTGTTAGTTGTTTAAAAAAAGCCTCATCCACCTCTTCTTCCTGGTTAGATGGTCTGTAGTAGACCCCTCCCATGACATCACCCTTGTTTTTACCCAGAGTCTTTCAGCAAGTTTGTCTCCTATTTCCATCTTAACCTCAGTCCAAGTGTATACATTTTAATACATATGGCAACACCTCCTCTTACTGCAACTTTTAGATTTATACTTGCCTATTTACACAAGGCAAATCACTTTCTTTGACAGGAGAGTACGATAGTAGTTTTTACTCATCAGCATCATTGTGAACAAGTCAATTTTCATGACAATTTTGTAAGGCTGACACTTACCATTCCTAGGTTTCTGTGAAATTCCATTTTTTATGACATGTACATTTTCTACAGTCAGAGCTGAAGCAGACAGCTTAATAACTGCCAGTGTGTCCACTATGTAACGTCCCCTGAAGCCACAGCTCCTCAGGCAAGGGTTCTGGTCAGACTTCACAAGCTGAACAGGACCATGTCAGTCCTTGGATGGAAATCTTCCTAACACAACAACCACTGTAGGAACTGGCAGCATTGCCTCTCTAGATGGTATTCTTGCCGTGTCAGGAATCAGGACTGAACTGCAGCCATAGCAATCTTTCAAATGAGCATTCAAATATATGTCCTGAGGTAACACTGCCCTCCTGGGCATGTCATTGGCAGCAGGTATCGAACCTCCTGCAAGAGTAAAGTCAGGATCCGTTTCTGACTGCTATCCCAGTGAGTCCAAAAGAGATCGTGATTCTGAGACACCTAGTTCCTTCCAGGGGCTCTTTATGAAATGTCGGCAGCTTTCTGCCACCTCTTACCCGGGCTTGGAGCAAATGTTCCACCTAAGCCTTAGGGAATATCATTACAATATATAGCTTTTTAAAAGCATAATTGTGCAGGTGTATCCTGCTGCAGGAGCTGGTTCCTCTGGAGCCATAAAACTCTTGGTTTGATATCAGCATGATATGTCTCTGTGATTTGCCAGTCCTAGCTTATTTTTTGAGATGGGGAGAGTTGTTTGCTGTCAGAGAAAAAAACAGTAGTGTTCATGAATTGTAGTGGAAGGAGACAGAAAACCTTGGATCAACTTCCTTCTGTAACTATGGAAGTTACTAGGGGGCATTCCCTGGGGAAGCCTTGACAAAAGGCATCTCTGAATACAGAGGACACCTGTGTTTTCCTGCTACTCCCAACACAAAGAAGAGAGGTAAAATTAGAAAACGATATCACAGGTTGCAAGCTGGCTGGCAGGTTTCCAAACCTCAATGGCAGAAAGTCCTCCCAGGGGGATGGCAGTTGAAGCACTGCAAAGCACAGCCCCTCCCCATCTGCTGCTATGGTGGAAGCCAGTTGACTCCGCTTCAAAAAATGGGCATAACTAGTCAGGGGTTCCCCTTAACTCTTGTCTGTGACTTCTGCTGGTGACCCTCATCTCTTCCAATCTAGGTATATCTAGAGCTTGGTTTTCAAAAAGGTTGGCTACCTCAATTTCCAACTGTCTTCTCATGATTAATAGATTTTAAGGCCAGAAGGGACATTTATTATCCTCTCATTTGACCTCCTCGCTAACACAGGCCAGAGAATTTCATCCACTGATTCTTGGTGTGATTATTGATTGAACACCTCTGAAAACCAGGCCCATACTGTACTCATCACCAAGGTAACTGAGCATCTTAAAGCTGCCTTCCCCTAGGGCAGAGATTCCCAAACTGGGGTTCGTGAACCCTTGGGGGTTCACAAAATGTATCAGGGGGTTCTCAGAAAAAAATTCTGTAATAGCAGACAGAGCTGTCCCTTGGGGCGCTGGGGCCTGGCAGCCCTGTGACCATTACTTCCTGGCAGAACAAGTTTAAGCTTTGTTGTAGTCATGTGTGGTTTGCCTAGACTGCTCAAGACCCAAATGCTTGTGGGAGGAACTCTTTATTTGAGTTGGCTTCTTAAATACCTTCATGCTGTTTCACGTCTGGAACTCCTTGATGAAACATGTAGGAGGCTTAATCAAAGTGATATGAGCTACAAAAGTGAAATCTTGGAAGAGTGTTGCCATTTTCATAATGTAATAAAATTAATAATGTAATGATTAATAATGTAATAATAAATAGTGTGTAATAAGTGCATCATAAAAAAGGCAAATTATTTCCAAGATCACTGCTTCTATAATTTATGCTCACGTAAGGGAGAAAATCCCTGGAAATATTCATTTTTAGGAGGGGGTTCACAAGATTTGATTTTTTTGTGAAAGGGGGTCGCTGGTTGTTAAAGTTTGGGAACCACTGCCCAAGGGGAACACCTGGTACAACAGTGTAATGACCATTGTTCTCTCTCGGAGAGTGAATCCCAACTCTGGTGCAGTGTGTCCCCCCCCCCACTTAGTGCAAAGAAGAACAACTTGTCTTATGCATAACTTAGATCCTTATGTATGCTGTGTATAATTGACACTGCTCAATAAATAATAGGGGTATTCATTTCCAGCTCCTTGCTGGACTAGAAATATTCTGGGCAAAGAGCCTGTCTTGCATTTTTTTCTGTATTTCCCCTCTGGGTCCAACCTTGAAGCTGGAAATATAGAGGTGGATAAAGGTGAAAAATAGGGCTCTCAAGCAATTAAAAAAATTAATCGTAATTAATCACGCAACTGAAAAAATTAATTGCACTGTTAATAATAGAATACCATTTATTTAAATAGTTTTGAATATTTTCTACATTTTCAAATATATTGATTTCAATTACAACACAGAGTACTCAGTGTACACTGCTCACTTTATATTTTTTGTTATAAATATTTGCACTGTAAAAAACAAAAGAAATAGTGTTTTTCAATTCACCTAATACAAGTACTGTAGTGCAGTCTCTTTATCATGAAAGTTGAATTTACAAGTGTAGAATTATGTACAAAAAATAACTGCATTCAAAAATAAAATGATGTAAAACTTTAGAGCCTACAAATCCACTCAGTCCTACTTCTTGTTCAGCCAATTGCTAAGACAAACAAGTTTGTTTACATTTTCAGGCGATAAAGCTGCCCGCTTCTTGTTTACAATGTCACCTGAAAGTGAGAACAGGCATTTGCATGGCACTATTGTAGCTGGTGTTGCAAGATATTTATATGCCAGATGCTCTAAAGATATATATGTCTCTTTGTGCTTCAGCTACCGTTCCAGTGGACATGCATCCATGCTGATAACGGGTTCTGCTCGATAACCATCCAAAGCAGTGCAGACCGACACATGTTTATTTTCATTATCTGAGTCAGATGCCACCAGCAGAAAGGTTGATTTTCTTTTTTGGTGGTTTAGCTTCTGTAGTTTCTGCATCAGAATGCTGCTCTTTTAAGATCTCTGAAAGTATGCTCCACACCTCGTTACTCTCAGATTTTGGAAGGCACTTCAGATTCTAAAACCTTGAGTAGAGTGATGTAGCTATCTTTAGAAATCTCACATTGGTACCTTCTTTGCATTTTGTCAAATCTGCAGTGAAAGTGTTCTTAAAATGAACAACATGTGCTGGGTCATCATCTGAGACTGCTATAACATGAAATATATGGCAGAATGCAGATAAAACAGAGTAGAAGATATAAAATTCTCCCCCAAGGAGTTCAGTCACAAATTTAATTAATGCATTATTGTTTTAATGAGCACCATCAGCATGGAAGCATGTCCTCTGGAATTGTGGCCAAAGCATGAAGACGCATACGAATGTTTAGCATATCTGGCAAGTAAATACCATGCAATGCTGGCTACAAAAGTGCCATGCGAACGCCTGTTCTCACTGTCAGGTGACATTGTAAATAAGAGAACGCCTGTTCTCACTGTCAGATGCAGCATTATCTCCCGTAAATGTAAACAAACTTGTTTGTCTTAGCAATTGGCTGAACAAGCAGTAGGACTAAGTGGACTTGTAGGTGCTAAAGTTTTACATTGTTTTGTTTTTAGTGCAGTTATGTAACAGAAAAAATCTACATTTGTAAGTTGCATTTACACAATAAAAAGATTGCACTACAGTACTTGTATGAGGTAAACTAAAAAATACCATTTCTTTTGTTTGCCATTTTTGCAGTGCAAATGTTTGTAATAAAAATAATAATATAAAGTGAGCACTGTCCACTTTGTATACTGTGTTGTAATTGAAATCATTATATTTAGAAATGTAGGAAAACATCAAAAACATGTAATACACTTCAATTGTTGTTCTACTGTTTAACAATGTGATTAAAACTACGATTAATCACGATTAATTTTTTTTAGTTAACCATGTGAGTTAACTGTGATTAATCAACAGCTCTAGTGAAAAAAAATGAGCAGGCATAAGCTGACTTTTTTTTCCCAAGTCCCCAAAAGCGTTGAGGTCAAGAGAATTGAGCAAAGTTCCAGGTTATTTTATCTCAATTTTTTAAACTCCTTTTTACTGAATAGTTATATATATTTTTTTAAACAAATGTATGTGTCCTGATGCAAATAACAAGAAACATTTTGTTTCTAATTCAGTTGGGGCCTGATCCACTGAAGTCAATGGGAGTCTTTCCATTGACTTAAATTCTCTATGGGTCCATCTCTTAGTGCTATGGCATTATATATATATTTT
Organism: Mauremys mutica; assembly: GCF_020497125.1. NCBI lineage: Eukaryota > Metazoa > Chordata > Testudines > Geoemydidae > Mauremys > Mauremys mutica. The sequence goes on from NC_059078.1 coordinate 69,159,113, forward strand.
TATTATTATTATTTTTACTTGTTAGCTGGGAGAAAAAGAGGGGTAATTTATTATGTGTGCAGAAAATTATTTGTGAACAGAAATCTATGACTGGAGGATGGTTTTCATTTTTTTTAAAAAGGAAGGGAATTATATTTAAAAGAAGCATTGTCACTTAAAACAAACCAAGTTGTTCTCTGCTATATATCACTGTAGCTGTTAGTGGTAGAGAGAGAATACATCAAATACTCACATTAAAAACTCTAAATTCAATTAGCTAGTAGCTCTTTAAGGTGAAAAGGGTATGTGACTAAATTTAGTACACGACTGATATTTTTTGCTATTACCTTTTATGAGGAGTTCAGCAGAGGTTTCTGTCTCTTTCAAGCAGTGTGTCTGAATTCTCCAGAACTGTATCTTTGCTCATTTCCTCCAACTTGCTATAGGCCACACTTAAGAAAATTTGAAACCGAATCAGCCATTCTATATCCTCCTTTAAAAATTGCATCCAGAATTCACTGTGTTTAGTGTGAATAGCCCATCTGGTAGCATGTACCTCCTGTGCAAATTGATCACCAGGTTCTTTGAGACCATTCTCATGGAACAGCTCACGTATTCCTGAGTGGGATTATGAGGAAGGATGGTCCTGTGGTTAAGGCACTAGCCTGAAGTTTGGGAAATATAAGATCAATTCCCATTTGTGTGTCAGACCCCTTGTGTGACCTGGAACAAGATACCTAGTCTCTGGCCTCAGTTGCCCATCCATAACATGGGGAATAATGCTTCCTTTCTCCCACTCTTTGTGCATTTGGATTGCAACCTCTTAATATCTGTCTCTTACTGTGTGTAGGTCTGGTCGGGGTCTGTAGTCACAAATGCAGCTTTTTGTTGTGACTATTTCCCTCTCATCATCCCTTATTACTCAGCTAAACAACCTGTGCGAAGCCCAGCTCTAATCAGCTTTGTAGATCTGGGGCCCACATAAAATATCTGGAGGAGAGAGGAAGGAGCAAAGGAGCCTCATTCTCTTTCTACAAGTCCTAGATCTACCTGACAACAGAGAAAGCTACTGGAGTCTCTCCTGGCACAATACAAGCCAGTGCTCTTGCAATAAGTTCTGTAAAATGGAAAGGGGCAACAGTAGCCCAAAGAGGAGATGGGGGCCACACTTTTATTTTTTTTCAAATCCCCATTTTCCTGGTCTGGAGCGTTACTGTTGATCTACTATAGTAATTTCAAAAATGAAGTAATCACACTGTCAGTAGTCGTGGAGTTTCTTGATACATTTGCAAGGCAATCTGAAATTCCAGAGCTATTCTTGGAGTGAAACAACGACTTCAGAAGACCAAAGAAGCCCTATCCCCATTACACAAAGTATTTTTCTCTACAAATTCCTCTTTTCTTTCTCCCCTAAATTTGAAGTGAACCCTTAAAATGTCCGCAATTTCAGCAAGCTGTGAAATGTCCAATTGTGCAGGTTCCATGCAAACCTCGGAGCATCTTTCATACAAAATCACAGTCAACTTCAAATGGAGAATAAACATGTAAATGAGCCATTTCTCAATTACTGTATCACAAGATATTCTGAAAGGAGAGAGAGGTTGAGACTTAAAAAAAATAACTTCTCCAGCTAACTCTCGCTGTGCCATTAACATAGAGTTGGCCCTAGGCTTTGTCAAACTCATTCATGTGGTGTCTCATCCAGCTCCTTCACTTCAAGTCACCTTTGAAGCTAATTTGTGCTGTGTGCACTTTGGCCATTATTGAGAATCTGACCCATAATGCCCAGCGAGTAGATCTTGTGATGCCTTTGTCTGTCACATGAAAGAACTCTCTACTCTCTGTCTTTTCCCTGGGTAGGTACTTATAGGCAGTGATCAAGTTATCTCTTTGGTCTTCTGAAGTCATTGCTTCACTCCAGGCATAGATCTAGAATATCAAATTGCCTTGCAATATCTATCAAGAAATTCCACCACTACTGACATTGTGATTACTTTATTTTTGCAAATACTATAGCAGATCAACAGACTTGCTTCTCTTGGAGAGCTATTCACACTTTGGGCATGGTGCAAGCAACTACGATGGGATTCATATTCTAATACCAGTTAGCTCTGCACTCAGGTGAATCATTCCCACTAAGGATGGAAGATTCTTTTTGTCCAATGTCTCTGTGCATTATGGGCCACAAAATCCCAGTTCATAGCTGTCGGCATCTGGATGTGCACTACTTGTAGAAAATGTGCAAAATGCCTGGCATAATCTCAGTTCAATGCTATGATCACACTACTGGTTGTATGTGAGACCCTTAAACTTAATAACAGGAAAATTTATACAACAAGGCACTAACTAACTATCCCTAAAGGCTAATGTTGGAGTTTCTTGTCCCCTTGATGTTTGTGGAGAATTTATTTTATGTGTATAATTCCCATTAACCCTAAAGTAAGCTCCTTGCTCTAGGAAATCTTAAAGTCAAGGGTTTATTTTTTGCCATGAAAGTTAAAACAATTAACTCATTCATGGGAGAGGAATTTTAATTGAGATCACTGCAGTTGGAAAAACAAGTGTGTTATTCATAAGCAGAATAATTCCCTCTCCCAGCCCTTTCCTCTAAACATTTGGTCATAAAAGGGTTCATTTTAGACTATGTGTAGCAACAGCAGAGGTAAACATTGCTCTAAAGCTTAATATTCTGTGAGCCAGTGGAGATGGGTGTGATCCAGCTAGATTTATTTTGTCCTGTCATTTCAGATGTACCTTACCCACTCTACAGAATCATTCCTTGTAGACACCAGCAGGAGTCCCTGCCATCTTAAGCCTGATTTTCTTTTTGAGCCAGTCTTGTTTGTTTTAGACAGGTTGCTTCATACCCTGTTCAAAAATGAAATGTTTTCTTTGTGCATGAGCTTTGACAGAAATGAAGAAAAATCTCATCCATTTTCCTCAGTTGTCCTTACCTCATACAAAGGAAAACATTCACAGCTGTCTCTGGTGTCCTGCAGTGCAATAATTCTTCTCCAGATGTAGACTAATACCTGAAAACCTGCTGACATGGCCACTTGCCTCCAATGATGCCATAACTTCTGGACACTAAGAGCACAAGATTGATTTGTGTCATTTTTCCATTAAGTCCAATATCCCTTTAAACAAGCTCAAAGCATATTGCTGTTCAGAATGAAGAAAAATACTTTACAGAACTCTTAGATTTTTATCAGTAATGTTAAAGATTTAAATGATTTTCAAGAACACCTAAGGGAATTAGGCACATGTGTCCTATGGAAACTCAATGGGATTTATATTCCTCATTTGACAACCCTGCCATTAGATTTTTATTAACAATTACATTCCAAGAACTCCACAAAACATGGAAATGTATTTTCTCTCTCTAAAATATAAAGATGAATGTGAGTTGGTGTGAATTTTAGCTGCAGTACAAAGAATCATTTTTCAGGAGTCTGCAAGGGACTAAAAAGAAGCCTTCTCCCTTCAGAAAGTGAAGGTAAAACAAATGTAAAATTAGATCTGATAATTAATGGACCTGTGCAAAATACTTGTGACAAATCACATGAAACTTCTCTGGTTTGGTCTTTAGTTACCAAAAAAAAAAAAAGGAAAAGGTTTGTAGGAAGATCGGCAATTCCAGATTCTTTCCTTGAACCAGCAACAATTTATGATTTTGGGTGGAAAACATATGAAACTCAGTGGTTTTTCATGGTGTCAACCCCAAACCATGTACAACTTGGTGGTTTCAGCTTCAGTGAACAAATAAAACTAAGATACTGTGAACCTATGAGAACTGAAAAAAGGTAAGTGAGAGATCTGAGATATAAATCCACAAAGATTTTATACATTTGTACCAGAGACACAAAAGGGAACAGTTGTGGTGGTGAGAGGGGAGGAGAAAGAAAAGATCCTTTTGAACAAAAGAGAATCACAAGGCAACTCGTTTTTATTGTGTGTTTGGGAAGAGAGAACCCAGGGTTTGCCATGCCAGCTCAGACAATCAAATCCAATATTCTATTACTTGCAGTGGCCAACACCTGGCTAATTATGCAAAGTTGTACAGGAGGGATAAAATTCCATCATGGGCTTAAACCAAGCCCTGACGGAGAAAAGTAGGACATACATACGATCTAATAACCCAGGCCTAACTCTTCCAGCAGCAGTTGGAAGATTTCACCATAAATCCAGGAGTTAAAATCAGGTATGTGTTAGAAGAAAGGATTCTACAGGTTAAACACTGTGCATTGAACTCAATGGAAATTACACCCAAGCAAGGGCAGTATTAGACTCTAAGCATTCATTATATTTTGTTAAATTGAAGCATGTAGCCGTTATCCTCATGGTCAAAATTTTATTCCTGCCTGCATATATAACATATTATCCTATTATAAATTGACCTCACTCATATAATTGGCAAAAGGGTATTCCATTAAAAGTAAAAGCTTTTTTATTTCATTTTCTCTCTATGGTTCTTTTGTGATAGTCCATCCTCTTTGTGACCAAGCATTTAGTAGGTTCACTAACTTTCCATACACCTCTTTATGTCTTGGCTGTGTTGCACAGGAGTCAATTTCCTGGTATTTTTTTACTCAGAGAGGCGAGCAGATTCTTGTTGTGCAAACTGCCCATCATCTTAGACTGCAAACTGTTTGGAGTAGGGACAGTATTTTTCTGTATGTATTGACAACTCCTCATGCCATTACAATATAAGTAATAATACCTGCAATGCTGGAGTTCTTGGAGTACAGATGTTTGAAGCCTTAAAAGGGTACATTATTGCAACAGGCCAGTGAAGGTTACTTGTAACAGGTAATTACACTGGTCTACAATTTTTGAGAAGTTGTCTGCTTCAGAGATAAAATGTGCTATTTATTATGTATTTTGATGTGCTGAATTCAAATATGACAATTAAAACAACTGATTGGCTACTGTTTCTTAGATATTTAAGTTTTTACATTTTATGTCTATGTATATTGTGTAGATAGTAGAGTTTTAATCATAAATTGTAAACCTAGGTCTTTTCATGTGTTTATGGTTGCTTTACATGATAATATTTCACCTCTCCTGTTTATGTAACACTTTAAAAATCAGCAAAAGGGTTATATAAATAAAATTTATTATGAAACAAAAGGCAAAAAACTATTATGTACATAGTTTAGTCCTATTCAGTGTCTACTCGGCGCTTCATGGCTTGTCTCTTGTATTCATTAAATGGAGCATCTCTTGTCACTGTCCAGCAATAGTCTGCAAGCATTGATGGGCTCCATTTGCCCTGATAGCGTTTCTCCATTGTTGCAATGTCCTGGTGAAATCGCTCGCCGTGCTCGTCGCTCACTGCTCCACAGTTCGGTGGAAAAAAATCTAGATGAGAGTGCAAAAAATGTATCTTTAGTGACATGTTGCAACCAAGGCTTTTGTATGCCTTGAGGAGGTTTTCCACCAACAACCTGTAGTTGTCTGCCTTGTTGTTTCCGAGAAAATTTATTGCCACTAACTGGAAGGCTTTCCATGCCTTCTTTTCCTTGCCACGCAGTGCATGGTCAAATGCATCATCTCGAAGAAGTTCACGAATCTGAGGACCAACAAAGACACCTTCCTTTATCTTAGCTTCACTTAACCTTGGAAATTTTCCACGGAGGTACTTGAAAGCTGCTTGTGTTTTGTCAATGGCCTTGACAAAGTTCTTCATCAGACCCAGCTTGATGTGTAAGGGTGGTAACAAAATCTTCCTTGATTCAACAAGTAGTGGATGCTGAACACTTTTCCTCCCAGGCTCCAATGACTGTCGGAGTGGCCAATCTTTCTTGATGTAGTGGGAATCTCTTGCACGACTATCCCATTCGCAGAGAAAACAGCAGTACTTTGTGTATCCAGTCTGCAGACCAAGCAAGAGAGCAACAACCTTCAAATCGCCACAAAGCTGCCACTGATGTTGGTCATAGTTTATGCACCTCAAAAGTTGTTTCATGTTGTCATAGGTTTCCTTCATATGGACTGCATGACCAACTGGAATTGATGGCAAAACATTGCCATTATGCAGTAAAACAGCTTTAAGACTCGTCTTCGATGAATCAATGAACAGTCTCCACTCATCTGGATCGTGAATGATGTTGAGGGCTGCCATCACACCATCGATGTTGTTGCAGGGTACAAGATCACCTTCCATGAAGAAGAATGGGACAAGATCCTTTTGACGGTCACAGAACATGGAAACCCTAACATCACCTGCCAGGAGATTCCACTGCTGTAGTCTGGAGCCCAACAGCTCTGCCTTACTCTTGGGTAGTTCCAAATCCCTGACAAGGTCATTCAGTTCACCTTGTGTTATGAGGTGTGGTTCAGAGGAGGAGAATGGGAGAAAATGTGGGTCCTGTGACATTGATGGTTCAGGACCAGAAGTTTCATCCTCTTCCTCTTCCTCGTCTGACTCAAGTGAGAATGATTCTGGTGCATCAGGAACCGGCAGTCCTTCTCCGTGGGGTACTGGGCGTATAGCTGATGGAATGTTTGGATAATGCACAGTCCACTTTTTCTTCTTTGACACACCTTTCCCAACTGGAGGCACCATGCAGAAGTAACAATTGCTGGTATGATCTGTTGGCTCTCTCCAAATCATTGGCACTGCAAAAGGCATAGATTTCCTTTTCCTGTTCAACCACTGGCGAAGATTTGTTGCACAAGTGTTGCAGCATATGTGTGGGGCCCACCTCTTGTCCTGATCTCCAATTTTGCAGCCAAAATAAAGGTGATAGGCTTTCTTAACCATAGTGGTTATACTGCACTTTTGTGATGCAAAAGTCACTTCACCACAAACATAGCAGAAGTTATCTGCACTGTTCACACAAGTACGAGGCATCTCTGCTCACTTTGGCTAAACAGAAATGTGTCCCTTTGCAAAATCAAACACTGACAAATAAGAGAGCACGACACTGTATGATTTCTAGAGCTGATATAGGACAATTTGTTCAGCAGAGTGATGTAAGCTTCGTTATGATTGCATCATCCATGACTTCTAGGAATAAAATGATGCAATTCATATCATGTATGACGCAATACCAGCTTCAGATTGCATCATTCATTGTTTTGCCTAAAAAGCAAGTACTGTCCAAACCTAGTCATAGATTTATTCATAGATCCAGTCAAAGATGTATTTTAGTCATTTCCGGTTTAAATTGAGATCCCTTCCCTTTATAACTCACTTATGCTCCGCTATTCCCAAGTCAAGGGTCGTATATACTGACCCAATATCATATCTTGAAAACTAGAGCCAATCAACAATTTTAAGCATCATTTTCGTTCTCAGTGACCCAGAATTAGTAAAGTTGGACTACATTTATTTCAGAAGCATTTTGCCTGTAGAGCAGTGTTACCTATCCAGTTTTGAGGCAGATATGGCGTGGTCTTTACCTGCTGCTATTAAGTGGCTCTGGACCCACTTTTGTGTCTGTTTTGCTTATCCACATTCAGATATCACCAGCAGAGGCCATTTTTTAAAAAAAGGCATAAAAGTGCATCCTGTTAGAGGTCAAAAGATGAATGCACTGTTTACTATTTCAGGACCCTGTTAATTCACAACCTTTTGTAAAGCTAGAAAATTAATATAATGCATTCATTTCCTCTAAATGTTCATGTACTATCTGTGCATGATAAAGTATGTTTTGCCCAGAGTTGCATTTTCTATAGATTCATTTTAATGTATTTATTTGTTGGTAAATTCAACTATGTTGCAAAGGGTCTCTTAGTCATCAATGAAACTTAATATTGCCTTATTGTAGATAAAAGTACTGCATAGTAGACAGGTGGAAGCTTTGAGTTGTGAAAGATGGGTCTCTGAAAACAAAATTTCAGCAATGGACTTCAAGTGCGAGGAAGACAATTAGGGTATCATTGACACCAAAAGGTAGGAGAAGAATTTATTAAAAGTTCTGCAAAGAGCCAGGATCTCTCTGGTGCCTCTTCTGCATATCATATGTGAGTAGACAGTGCTCAGAGGATTGAACATAGGACACAGAGCCTTTCCTCTCTAGGTCATGGGTTAATATCCAGCCCCGTGTTTGAAATTCATTACTATCTGATAATCACTGAGTAGCCTATGTAACAAAATGAGTTGGTCTCAGTCCAGTTCCCAGTGAGCAGCTGCCCACACCACATAAACCACTACCACAGTTAGCACTAACCATAGTCTTAGCAGAGCAGCCAAATAGTGAAAAGGTCTGGAGATGGAACTACTGTTTCAGTCCTATAGGTCCCTCCAGGTCAGAGTTGGCAGGAGAATAAAATAATATTACTGAGCACATGAGGAAATTTGCTATGTTGCTACCACAGCCATAGCAGAACTGTCAAAAGAACAGAACTTGATTTTTCAGCACTGGCAGTGTAGTGCATTCCACAAGCACTATAAAATTTACCTTTACAAACTTGAAAAAATATCTTGGCCCCTTAGCATTGAGGAATCTAAATCTCAACATCTGAGAATTCCCCTCGTGTGGAGCAGTCCTCACCTGGCACAGAAATGGTATAGTTGACCTCGAGGCCGCTCCTTCATTATCAGCCCTAGTGTAGGGTGTATGCCAGGGCAGGAGGAAATGTCAAAATGTCCCTGTGCTCTGGCCATTTTCAGCAGGTAGACAGCAATTTGGGGACCATTACTGGTTGATGTAGTTTAGAGCATACCACAGACTGCTCTAAACTGTGTTATGACCAGCAGAGAGCCAACAACCAGCTTCTTTGAGCTCCACTGCAATTATAGCCAGTGGAGACTGGGTACAGCAGATGTGTTTAGATCATGTACCTCTAATGAATACCAACAGATGCAAATTACTGAATGGAAAAGGACTTCGTGAAAGTAAATTCATATCTACTGCTGCCAATCACATTTGGAGCCCAGTGTTTTAAAAATATTAAGTTACTTTTTAATTATTATTTTTTGTCCACTAAAGGAAAAAAGGGGGTAATGAGTATTATAAACATGAAGCTAGGTTTTTAGAAGCTTTGATTCAATTTTTTTCTAGAATTTTTTTGGGATTCCATATTTTTTTTTGGATTTTATTTTAAAATGTCAATTGGAAATTAAGTTTAACTAGGTATTGCTATGAGCTGGATAAAACCTCATTGAGATGGGTAGGCGTGAACTCACCCTTCACTTAATATAACTGTAAACATAAGACCCCACCTAAGACACAAGTGTGTGACACACACCCCAGGAGCTTTTGCTAAGTATTGTTTTTGGTAGGTATGTATGTGTGGAAAGAGAGGACACACACAAGCTGACGTTAGACAAAAGCAGAGGCAGCCTGAAGGAACAGCAAAAAAATGTGTGTCTGACTCTGCAAGAAACTGGGGAACAGGCTTGTGGTTCAGAGGTCCCAGCAGAAAAGAAAGAGCACTCTTGGTGCTGTGAGTAAAAGAAGCTATTTCCTGCTATTTGATTCTTTCTATGTTCAGAGACACAGGACTTTGTATATTTTCTGTAAATAAACAAAGAAATACCCGAATATCGCCCCAAACTTTCACTAGTCACTGGCTCAATAAGAGACAACAGTACCACGAGAGGCCAGAGTGAGGATTTTCCAAGACAAATAAAAGATTGAGCCACATTACTCCTATTAACTTAATTGGAAGTTGTGTAGCTAAACCTCTTGGGGTATGTCTACACTGCAATAAAAGATCCATGGCATGGCTGCAACTGTCCCGATTCATCTGACTTGGGCTTGAGCTTCAGGGCTAAAAATGGCAGGGTAGATGGTCAGATTCGGGCTGGGGCCTGGTCTCTGAAACCCCACAAGAGGAGGTGGGTCTTAGAGTTTGGGGTTCAGCCCGAGCCTGAATGTCTACATTGCAATTTTTAGCCCCACAGCCCACAAGTCTGAGTAAATTGACCCAGGCTCTGAGACTCCGTGCTATGAGTTTTTTATCGGATTACAGACATACCCTTGGTGTACTTTAAGAATCTCAACTCCATGCCCTTTTCTTGTCTCACATATGGTACTTTACCCTGTTCAGTTTGACAGTCTGCTGCTGCTGCTGCTTCAAAGGCCTCTATGTTTTTCTTTCCACGCGTTCCAACTTTATATCTAATCTGATCGTACCTCTTAGTGTGTGTATGTGTGAAACAAACATACTAACCCGATAATAGCCTTGTTAAAGCTTTTATAACACTTAGAGAATTTATACTTGGATTTCATCCAGGAAGGAAATGTCTGAATGAAACAGAACTCAAATGTTCATCCATTGCAACATATTTTTTCTCCTGGCTGATTTTTTTTTAAAGTTAAAATGATAAATTGTGTTTCAAGAAATGATGACCTGAGAATAGATTAATTGGAGTCTGACATAGGATTTCAGGCTGAAATATTAAATACTGTTATGTGCGTGTGTATGTACGCATGTAATGTGTATACATCAATGTGGTATATTTCTTCTGGAGAATTCCATGTTATGTATCTTTAATTTTCTTCATTGGCCCATGTTAGACCACACATTTCCCTAGAGGGCAGAACTAACCAATCTCTTGTAAGATTAAACACTTTATTAATTACTACCAAATGTTATTCTTGCCAACCCCAACTCCCCGTGTTTTCCATCTGCTCTTGGTGAAGCAAGTGCAATCACTTCTTGTGTGCAGACTTTGCTACACTCCTCAATGCCTCTGTCACCTCGAGATGAGACTATTCTTATGCACTTATTATAGGGGGCTATGTCCAATCAGATGCCTAAGCAGATGTCGTCTTCCATGCCATTTATTAACTGGGGTGCACACTGACTGCATATAATACCAGTGCTTCAGGGGCTGCCCAGGCTGCCTTTCTGGGTGGAATTCAAGTTGCTAATATTGATGTCTAAAGCCCGTAAGGATTTGAGACCATGCCGTAATACTGCAGTTGTGATCAGCAGAGGCACTTGAGCTGGAGCTCCTTCAATATTAAACAGAGGGGGTTGCCCACTGGATAATCTCTCTGAAGACCCCTCAACTCTGGAATGAATTTTCCCCTTTGGTCTACCAGTGCTCAGATCTGTTAATCTTCCAGGCATGCTGCAGACCCCAGCTGAAGAGAGGCGGGCAGAAGGGATTGTTGTGAACTACTAGATGCCTCATATTGGTGACTTCTTTAAGCTATACGGGGCATTCATGTTTATGATGATTATTAAACAGTATTTCTTTTTATGTGGGAAGAGCAGGTTGCTCTCTTCTCTGGTCTCAACTGAGTCGGGGATGGATGGGCCAGCCAGCGCACAGGACAGGCACTCGCAAGCACTTTTATTAAGTGAAATAAATTAAGACAGAAAAAAATACATTACTAATGCCTGGCAGAGCTAATGGGGTCGATCCTGAATTCAGGCAGTTCATCTTTTTGAGAGTAGATTCCTCTTTTGATCCATCATTTGGCAAGTCTCGTAGGCACAGTCTTAGCTCTGTCTCCTCGATTTGCAGATGAAAATAAGACAATTGAGTAATATGAATATTTTTCATTCTTAGTGTGCCCTTCTTCCCTACGATCAAAGTGCTTTCCAACCAGGAGCTCAATTGTCTCTTTAGGGCAAAGCCCTTCATTGGGGGCAGAGAGGAACAACACCACCCAAGGGGTGACCCGTAGGGAAGGAGAATGTCTGTCTGCCAGAGCTCACCAGCATGCAGGGGAGTCAAACCTGCTGAAGCATGTCTTTATGGGGTGCATCATGCTCCCCACAGTGTTCTGCTCCATCCCAAGGACTGATGTGGAGATCGGGGAGAAGCCAAGGTGCTGTTGACACCATGTTGGGGCACTGTACCTTCAGGGGACACAGCACAGAGCCCAGCCATCTTGGTACCCTCTCTAGACAGCGTGCATTCACATAAGGGCAGGCAGAGTCTGAATCATTTTACCTACCACTGACATTTAGCCACTTGTGAAATACAGACAGACTGCTAACCTGCAAACAACACACAGCACAACTGTGAGGCCAACTGAACATAGTGCATATTTTTCTGCAATATCAGACTGCACTCACTGCTGACGTATGCCTAAAGCACATGGTGGCTTCTGATATGCATGACAATTCATCACTTTATCAGTTCTGGTCCTAAGTTAGTGGACTGACTTCCCTGGGCTGTGGATCAGGCCCTAGGTAAGTTGAACCACTCACTGTAATATTGCAGAAAGTATCTTTTTGGCTACCATGACGGACATAGTGATATGATTAGACAAATAGAATATTTTCCAGTTCATGCAGTTTCAGGCCAGCTTCTGAAATCTCTCACTTCTTGATCTAGCCTAGGCAAAAGAAGCAGCGAGCACGGGCAAAGGAAAAATGTCCAGACTTAAATACGAACAAGCTGCTTTGGCGTTACTAATGTCTTTTTCCCTCTTACATTGATTTATCTGCCAGCGTTTCATGTTTTACTTGGATAAATACTACCAAATGGGGAAGAAGCTGAGATGCCCCATATGCCTTCTGATAAGTTCTGAACATTTGGAACTGATTGAAATGGAGGAAAGGTGGGGGCTCTCTATGGGTATTTAGTGATACAATCTGGTTTATATTACGATGGAATTTCTGAGATCCAGAATATACTTCACTAACAACCATTGGTTGCTGTAAGAAATGTATGATCATTCATATTGTTTTACATATAGAAGGATGTACATATTGACAACCCTGTGGGATTTGAACTTGTTGGGGGAAGCCAGTGGGTTATAAGAGTCTGAGCCATTGTTCATATCTTGGGTGCATCTTCGTTAGTCAACTTCATGGTGACCAGAATCTGTGTAGACATATTGGGATCCTGCACTGCAAGTGAGTGGGCAGTTGGTATGCCATTTCCAGTTACTCATGTTCAGTGCTATCAGTCTGTCGGACCATCAGGCCAAACATAGATTGAATTTCCTGACTTCCCTCCTTATTGAACTCTTGGAAAGTTTGCTTCTTGGTTCCTCATTCTGGATTCTTGCTCCATTAATGGGAGGTGGGTCAATGTAAGGGTATGTCTACACTACCAGATTAGTTCGATTTAACTTAATTCGAATTTGTGGAATCGACTTTACAAAGTCGAATTTGTGTGTCCACACTAAGGACACTAATTCGACTTTGTGAGTCCACACTAACGGGGCAAGCGTCGACATTGGAAGCGGTGCACTGTGGGAAGCTATCCCACAGTTCCCGCAGTCCCCGCTGCCCATTTGAATTCTGGGATTTCCCCACAATGCATGCTGGGGGGAAAAATGTGTCGAGGATGGTCTTCGGGAACTGTCATCATTCAACGTGCTTTCGGACGTCTCAAGGGGAGATGGAGGAGCTTACTGACTCGCTCGGATCTCAGTGAAACCAATATCTCCATTGTTATTGCAGCTTGCTGTGTGCTCCATAATCTCTGTGAGAGCAAGGGGGAGACCTTTATGGCGGGATGGGAGGTTGAGGCAAATCGCCTGGCTGCTGATTACGCTCAGCCAGACAGCCGTGCAATTAGAAGAGCCCAGCGGGAAGCGCTGTGCATCCGGGAGGCTTTGAAAGCTAGGTTCCTCAGGGAGCAGGGTAACCTGTGACTGTTCAGTTTCTTTACAGAGAAGCTGAACCTGCCCCTCTTTCAGTTACTGTTAACTTTCTTTTGCGGTTACATAGCCCGTTCACCACATTTCCCCCCTTCCAACACACGTTTAAAAATAAAGTTAATGGAACATTGTTAATTAACAATGTTTTCTTTATTAATGAATTCGCGTTAAAGGGTTGAAACAGGGATGCAGACTGTGGTGGGTAGGGTGTGCAGTGATGTTAACACCGCTTCTACACTCGAGGAATGATAGGCTCCTGCTCCTAGAGCGGTCTGCAGTGCCGGACTGGTTGTATCAATGGAGCCTGCCATCCCTCCTTTTCGGGACTCTGTGTGCGGGGGCTACGTGACCTTGTGGCGGGGGAGGACGGTTACAGATTCCCCTGCTGCGTGGCTCTGTGGTCCGGGACAAGGACCGCTGCATAAGTTCTGTAACCGCCCTCCCATGCCACAAAGTCACGTACCCCCCCACCCACACACAACATGGAAAACACCTCCCAGACTGACCAGGGTGCCTACTGACTGCACTGTGTGTGTGACCTGCTGTTGATCCTGCCCCCGTGTCTGTACCCTGGTAAAGGTGACTGTCCTATGCAATTAACAACCCCCTTCCCCCGCCCCCCTTCACAGACAGTCTTCTATAGAAAAACTTGATGGAAATAGTAATTAACAGCAAACTACTTTTAATAATCAACTACACAGTTAGGGGATGAAACTGGGATTGGGGCTTCGGTGAGCCAGGAAGGGAAGGACTTCTCAACATTTAGGGAATGAGAGCCTTCTTGTATTTGTGCACTCTGCAGGGGTGGAGTGACAGTTTTCATGGCCCCTGTCGCCCCTCCTTCTTGTTACTTTGGGTGAGGGGGGTTTGGGACTTTGTGGCGGGGGAGGGCGGTTGCAGATACAGTGCAGGGGGGCTCTGTCCTCCTGCCTGCGGTCCTGCAGAACATCCACAAGGTGCCGGAGCGTGTCAAATTTTCCCTGGGCATTTCCTGTGTGGCTGGTCAGAACATCCAAGCTCGGACTGCTGTCCAGAGCGTCAACAGAGTGGTGCACTGTGGGATAGTTCCCGGAGCTACTAAGGTCGATTTCCGTCCACACATAGCCTAATTCGAAATAGCCATGTCGAATTTAGCGCTACTCCCCTCGTCGGGGAGGAGTACAGAATTCGAACTAAAGAGCCCTCTAGGTCGAACTAATTAGCTTCCTGGTGTGGACGGGTGCACGGTTAAGTCGAATTAACGCTGCTAAATTCGACATAAACTCCTAGTGTAGACCAGGCCTAAGATATGTAGATAAACTTGGGTGGCTAGGGAGTGGGGATGACGTAGGCAAGCCAGTGGACATCAGTGGAGATTTTCATGGCTATTCCATGGGGGAGGACTCCTTCATATGTGAGGAGGCAACTGGATGGTACATCCCAAGAGACTGCCTTGGTGTTGGTGAAAGGTGTCAAAGTGACATTCCTGGACATTTAAGACATTCCGTTTTTTTCACCGAATAGTTACAGAACGAGGAGAAAGAGTGCAAAATTTCCCCTATTAATCTTTCCAGTTTGCCTCAACCTTGATCTGGAGGTCCTGAGAGAAGGGGAGTAAGAGTTTCTAGGCCCATTCATTTTTTGGTGTCTCCAATGAAATTGCCAACAATGGTGCTACCTGTTGTGAAGGTGGAGATACCTGTCCCCTAGGAATTGGTCTAAGACCACCATCTCACTGCCCATAGGCCATTAAATGTGGTAATAACATTCATTTATTTCTAACCCAGGCCACATTCAAAACAGCAGTCAGGAAAGGCTCCATACCCTTTAATAATCACCTGAGCCATTAACACTCCCAGCTTACATTCACATTTATGTTACAAGCATGCAAGTGGCATTGGTAGACAAATCAGGTAAACTGACTTTATTCAGAATAAGAATCAATTAGCACTGAGTCTATTAAATCCCAAAAGAGAGGGATTACTACAGTACTGGAAAACAGCAAAATACGCAACAGTAGATTAAACACAAAGTTGTTAAGGGCTTTAAAAATCTCATTGAAATAACAGAAAAAATTAAATACAGAAAAGAAACTAACAACAGACGTTGACCTGGGTTGGCTCCTAAATTTAAAAAAATGGCTGGCTGATGGCAGAGCAAGGGATTTTTTCCCCTGTTTGTCTGGATTGTTGATCAAGATACAGGGAAGTTACAGAGTCTCCAGATTCTTTTGACCAAGACAAAATCGGACTGAAAACATGGTGTAATTTTTTAACAGTGAAGGTAATGAACCATTGGAACAATTTACCAAAGTTGTGCCGGGAAATAGAGATGCTGTAGTTCAAAGAGGCATTATTTGGGGCAAGTTCTCTGGCCTGTGTTCTACAGGAGGTCACACTAAATGGTCACAGTGGTCCCTTCTGGCCTTGGAATCTATGAAGCTGTGAAAACCAAGTTTAGGCTTAGGAGAGCCTTCCTCCTATATCATTCTGAAAGAAAGCATGAATTGTCCAGGTACACTGCATAGTTGCCCAAGGATTTCCACAAGATCCTGCTTTGCTATCTATGGGACTAATTCAGGAAGGTACTGAGCATCCAGCTGTCACTGGTTTACAGCAGCAGTCAAGGTCACTCAGCAGTCACCGGATCTGCCTCTCACGGGGTAGGAATTTCTACACTACCAGAAATAGCTTCCAAGGAAATGGCCAACAGAAAAGCCCACAGACTGAGTGACCCTTCCGCAACTTACAAGTCACATATAGGCCTGTTCTTTTTTAAATTTCCTTACAATGAATGGCATGGCAGATTAGTCCCCATAGGGTGGCTAGTGCTATGATGGTGCACACACAGTACTTGCCAAAAGTTTGCCTTGAGAAAACAAATGCAGCCCAGCTTTGCAGCTGATGTTCTCCTGCTGCAAGACATGGCATGCTTGCTGTCTAGGCGCTATATCATCACTGATGGACTGTCTCCTGAAGGAATCAATGCCACTGAAATGGCATTTGGATAACATGCAAGCTACGGTTCTCGAAGTTTCTTTAGCTCTGTGATCCAGGTGACAGGCTTCCCAAGCAGGAACTAGAAGGTCTGAGGGAGAAAAACGTCTCCAGCTTAAACAGGAATTGTTGATATTATATGTACAAAACTGCTGCTGCTAGGCATGGTTTTGAATTGCATCATTCAATGTCTGGTCACCAGGTCAACGGTACAGCCCTCAAAATACCCAGCCTACTTTAGAGACTGCAGTTTGCCAAAGGCTTGTCCCAGCAGACACTCAGCTTCACTGATACAGTCCAGCCATTTTCTATTACTGTGTAAAATCAGCTTATTCAAGGAAGAAACAAAGTGTAGCTCAGGAAGTCTGTTTGTGGCCATTTTCTGTGATCCCCGGCAGCCAAAGGCAACTGATTCTGTGACCAAAAGGTGTGAGGACTGTGAAGCAGAGGGTGGTGATGCTGAACTTCCATGAACATCTGGCCATTAATCTCAGCTTTTGGGACTTCTGCAATGCTGGCAAGCAGAGCTCCAGCTGGCCTGGGGACCGCTGCTTCTCCATGAGCAGGTAAATAGGCCAGATGGTCTCGAATTTTACTACTGTTTCTAGTATGGATTATGAGCCCTGATCCCCAGCGAGCAATACGCCTTCCAAACACCGACCATTTTTATTCACCTTTTGACCACACAGAAACAATGTAATTATTAAAGGAGCAGCATAACAACTGGAGCGGCAGCCAAAAGGAAAGCTTGATAAGCAAAGGAAAAGCAACAAAGATCAGCCTGTTTTTCTGTCCTCAGTGCAAAATGACAAGACACAGATAAGCATTTCAGACAGTTGCAGTTGCATTCATTTTTGCTATAAACCTAAAAACTCTGTACCCCCACCAACACCAATGAAGCTGCTCTTTTTGCTCCTTTTAGCTCCTTGCAAAAAAACAACAACAACAACACTGAAAACTTCCCGTAACTTTTGTGTTACACTGTGTGTACATGAATGAGGAGGTCAAGGATCTGCTGCAATGAGTTCCTGGAGGGAAATCTTATTCTGGTTACAAGTTTCAGAGTGGTAGCCGTGTTAGTCTATATCAGCAAAAACAACGATGAGTCCTTGTGGCACTTTAGAGACTAAGGCCTGGTCTACACTAGGACTTTAATTCGAATTTAGCAGCGTTAATTCGAACTAACCGCTCAACCGTCCACACCAGGAAGCCATTTAATTCGAACTAGAGGGCTCTTTAGTTCGAATTTGGTACTCCACCCCGACAGGTGGAGTAACGCTAAATTCGACATGGCTAGCTCGAATTAGGCTAGGTGTGGATGCAAATTGAACTTAGTAGCTCCGGGAGCTATCCCACAGTGCACCACTCTGTTGACGCTCTGGACAGCAGTCCGAGCTTCGATGCTCTGAGCAGCCGCACAGGAAACGACCCGGGAAAATTTGAATTCCTTTTCCTTTCTGGACAGTTAGAATCTCATTTTGTGGTTGGACATCGGGGCGAGCTCAGCAGCACCGGCAGCAATGCAGAGCTCTCCAGCAGAGGAGTTCATGTAATCTCTGAATAGAAAGAGGGACCCGGCTTAGACTGACCGGGAACTCTTGGATCTGATCGGTGTGTGGGGCGAGGAGTCTGTGCTTTCGGAGCTGCGCTCCAACAAACGGAATGCAAAGACCTACGAGAAGGTCTCCAAAGCCATGATCCAGACAGAGGATACAGCCGTCATGCAACGCATCGCCGCGTGAAAACCAAGGACCCCAGACAAGGCTACCAAAAAATCAAAGCGGCAAACGGACGCTACGGAGCCTGCCACCAGTGCCCCACCAGTGACCATGGACTCTGATGATGGGACAGTGTCGATGGACAGTTCCTCGACGATGTTCACGGACGGGGAAGATGAGGAAGTGTTTGTGGAGGACGAGGCAGGCGAGAGCGCTTACAACGCTGGTTTCCCCGACAGCCAGGATCTATTCATCACCGTCACGGAGATCCCCTACCAACCCTCCCCGGCCATGAACCCGGATCCTGAATCAGGGGAAGGAGCAGTCGGTAAGTGCTTTAACCATGTTAACTTTTATTCTTAATATAACAGGAATCTGAAGTGTGTGAGAAGGAGGTCTCTCTATATATGGTGATAGATCAGAAATCCTCCTGGGAGATCTCCACGAAGCTCTACTTCCGTTAATCGATAAGCATCAGCAGGAGGTTCCTGGGGAGAGCTGCCTTATTGGGTGCTCCGTGATAGCACCCTTTTCCGCGCGAGGCTTTCATGCGGTATTCAGGGAGCATTGCCTCCCCGACCACGGCTGCATCGGTCCGTGGTTCGTGATAGATTTCATGCAGCATGCGCTCTCTATCTCCTTCAGTGCCCGTCCTCACGGTGATCTCGCTAGGAGACTCATGCATCTAATTAGGGGAATTACTGTAATGTTACACCTGGTCCAAAGTATTTTTAAAAAATCTCCGGACAGACGGCATAGCAGAGACTCAGCACGCTGCTGCGACACGAGCATAACGGAAAGCCAAAGAATCAAATGGACGCTCATGGAGGGAGGGGGGACTGAGGACACAAGGTATCCCACAGTTCCTGCTGTCTCCGAAAATGATTTGCATTCTTGGCTGAGCTCCAAATGCTTCTAGGGACAAAAACAGTGTCCGCGGTGGGTCAGGGCATAGCTCGGCAATTTACGCACCCCCCCACCCACCCCCAGAAGTGAAAGGGAAAACAATCCTCTCTTGACTCTTTTACATGTCACCGTATCTTTACTGAATGCTGCAGATAGACGCGATGGTGCAGCACTCAACACCAACATCCTTGCTTCCCCCACGCTATGGATGGCTGATGGTACAAAATGACTGGTACCCATCCTCATCATCAGCCTATTGCCACATGGGGCAGTGCAAAAGGACTGGTAACCATGCCGACTACTATCTGTCAGGTTCCCCAGTGTCAGGTGAACCTAATTTTTCCTGGTAGATGGTACAATATGGCTGGTAACCATCATCATCATAGCAACAGGGGGCTGAGCTTCATCAGCCCCCACCCTTCATGTGTAAAGAAAAGATTCAATTGCCCCTGGACTAGCAGCAGGATGCTGGGCTCCTCTCCTCCACACTCCTTAATGTCCTATGTGGACTATCATAGCAACTGGAGGCTGCCTTCCACTCATTTCTCACTAACAAGTCACTGTGTCTTATTCCTGCATTCTTTATTACTTCATCACACAAGTTGGGGGACAATGCTATGGTAGCCCAGGAAGGCTGGGGAAGAATGGAATGAACAGGTGGGGTTGTTGCAGGAGCACCCCCTGTGAATAGCATACAGCTCATAATCTATGCAGGATCTGACACAGAGCAGCTGTGCTCTCTGGTTCTCTGATACAGTGGTTCTCTAGTACACTTGCCCATATTCTAGGCAGGACTGATTCTATTTTTAGATACCAAAAAGGAGGCATTGACTCAGGGAGTCATTCCCAATTTTTGCTTTTGCGCCCCTGGCTGCTCGGCCAGGGGCACTTATGACAGCACCAAATGGTGCAGTGCAAAAGGACAGGTAACCATGCCCATCTTATTACCATCTTATTACCAATTTATGGTATGGTAGATGGTACAATATGGCTGGTATCCATCTCTGCTGTCATGCAAAAGCAAAAGCATGCTGCTGTGTAGCGCTGCTGGACCGCCTGTCAGCGGCATCTAGTACACATATGGTGACATACACAAAAGGCAAAACAGTGTCCATGGTTGCCACGCTATGGCGTATGCCAGGGCAATTCTGGGAAAATGGGCTTGAAATGATTGTCTGCCGTTGCTTTCCCGGAGGAAGGAATGACTGGTGACATTTACCCAGAATCCACCGTGAAAATTATTTGTGCCCCAGCAAGCACAGGGGTCTCAACCCAGAATTCACAGAGACAGCCTAGACTCAGTTAATTGTTCGCAAAAATGTATCTTTGCAAGGAATTCACTCCCTGTTTCCCATCTCACAGCTTCCACTGTCCCCAGACCTGCCACAGCATCCCCCTCGCAGAGGCTGGCAAAGATTAGGCGGAGAAAGAAAAAGACAAGGGACAAGATGTTCGATGAACGTATGGGCTGCTACCTAGCCGAGGCGGACCAGCAGAGCCAGTGGAGGGAGACCGTCTCTCTGTACCAGCGCTCACACAGCGAACGGGAGGAGAGGTGGCGTGAGGAAGACAAGCAGGCGACTCAAACAATGTTTGGACTAGTGAGGGAGCAAACGGACACGCTCAGGCGCCTTGTGGATGTTCTGCAGGACCGCAGGAGCACAGAGCCCCCCTGCAGTGTATCTGCAACCGCCCTCCCCCGCCACAAAGTCCCATACCCCCCTCACCCAAAATAACCAGAAGGAGGGGCGCCAGAGGCCGTGTAAACTGTCACTGCACCCCAGCAGAGTGCTCAAGTACCAAAAAGCTCTCATACCCTACATTTTCAGAAGTCGTTCCCTTCCGGACTCACACAAGTCCCAATCCCAGTTCCATCCCCTGAGTGTCTACTTAAGTAATAAAAATACTTTGCTGTTAATTACTGTTTCCGTCATGTTTTTTCAAAGAAGACTGTGTTTGAATGGGGGGCGTGGGGAAGGGGGTTGTTAATTGCATAGGACAGTCACCTTTCCCAGGGTACAGACACGGGGGCAGGATTAGCAGCGGGTCACACACACAGTGCAGTCAGTAGGCACCATGGTCGGTATGGGAGGTGGTTTCCAGGTTCTGTGTGGGCGGGGGGGATGTGACTTTGTAGCGGGGGAGGGCGGTTACAGATCTTATACAGCGGTCCTTGTCCTGGACCACAGAGCCACGCAGCAGAGGAATCTGTATCCGTACTCCTCCGCCACAAGGTCACATATCCGCCCGCACACAGAATTCGAAAAAGAGGGATGGCAGGCTCCGTTGAAAGAAGCATTCCGGCACTGCGGACCGCTCTAGGAGCAGAAGCCTGTCATTCATTGAGTTTAGAGGCGGTCTTTACATCACCGCACACCCTACCCAGCACAGTCTGCCTCCCAGTTTCAACCCTTTAACGTAAAGTCATGAATAAAGAAACCTTTCTTCAGTAACAATGGGACATGTATTTTATGTTTACACGTGTGTTGGAAGTGGGGGAAACGGGGTGAACGGGGTATGTAACCGAAGAGGAGAGTCAACAGTCAGTGGGTAAAGAAACAGGGGCAGGTTCAGCTTCTCTGTAAAGAAACTGAACAGTCACAGGTCACGCTGCTCGCTGGTATTTGAAGAGTTCCTTGTCGCTGTCCCAGGCGCCTGTATAGGGCTTCATGAGCAAGTGCATTAGCGGGCAGGCTGGGTCACCGAGGATCACTATAGGCAAATGCACATCCACAACAGTTATTTCGTGGTACGGGAAGAAACTACCTTCCAGCAGGCGTCTGAGCAGCCCACAGTTCCTGAGAACACACGCATCAGGAACCTTGCCCGGCCACCCGACGTTGATGTTTGCAAAACGTCCCCTATGGTCCCCCAGTGCTTGCAGCACCATTGAAAAGTAGCCCGATTTCTCATCAGCTGACTGTGGACGATAAAGTGCGAGGA
Organism: Mauremys mutica; assembly: GCF_020497125.1. Lineage (NCBI taxonomy): Eukaryota > Metazoa > Chordata > Testudines > Geoemydidae > Mauremys > Mauremys mutica. The sequence continues at coordinate 69,181,160 of NC_059078.1, forward strand.
GGAGAAAACGGCGATGATCGCAGTGGGCTCCATGCTTGCAGTGCTGTGGCGTCCGCGCTGTCACTGACCAGAAAAGTGCACGAACAGATTGCCCGATGGCGCTTTCAAGGAGGGAGGGATGGAGGTTGTGATTGACGGTTCAATGACGACACTTACCCAAAACCACCCTCGACACATTTCTCCCCCCAGCAGGCATTGGGGGCTCTACCCAGCATTCCAATGGGCAGCGGGGACTGCGGGAACTGTGGGATAGCTTCCCACAGTGCACCGCTTCCAAAGTCGACGTTGGCCCCGTGAATGTGGACTCAGAAATTCGAATTAGTGTATTTAGTATGGATACACAAATTCGACTTCATAAGGTAGAATCCACAAATTCGAACTAAGTTGATTCGAAATAGTCTTGTAGTGTAGACAAGGCCTAACAAATTTATTTGTGCATAAGCTTTCATGGGCTAAAACCCACTTCATCAGATGCATGGAGTGGAACATACAGTAGGGAGGTATAAATACACAGCATATGAAAAGATGGGAGCTGCCTTACCAAGTGAGGGGTCAGTGCTAACAAGCCAATTCAATTTAAGTTGGAAGTAGGCAATTCTCAACAGTTGACAAGGAGTGGAAATCACTGTTGTAGTGCTAATGAGGCCAATGTAAACAAGGTGGCCCATTTGAAACAGTTGACAAGAAGGTGTGAGTATTTAGCAAGGGGAAATTAGCTTTTGTATAAACAATGAGGAGTACTTGTGGCACCTTAGAGATTAACAAATTGATTTAGTTTCTGTAGTGACCCATCCACTCCCAGTCTCTATTCAGGCCTAATTTGATGGTGTCCAGTTTGCAAATTAATTCCAGTTCTGCAGTTTCTCGTTGGAGTCTGTTTTTGAAGTTTTTTTTGTTGAAGAACTGCCACTTTTAAGTCTGTTACTGAGTGACCAAGGAGATTACTTTGGTTACATGTAGCATTCAAATCATAACAAGATGGGGGAAATGTCGGGGGGGCTCAGGTTGCCATCTTGTCAGGAAATATGTAGGATTATTACACTGGTCTACAATTTTTGAGAAGTCGTCTGCTTCAGAGATAAAATGTGCTATTTATTATGTATTTTGATGTGCTGAATTCAAATATGACAATTAAAACAACTGATTGGCTACTGTTTCTAAGTTATTTAAGTTTTTACATTTTATGTCTATGTATATTGTGTAGATAGTAGAGTTTTAATCATAAATTGTAAACCTAGGTCTTTTCATGTGTTTATGGTTGCTTTACATGATAATATTTCACCTGTCCTGTTCATGTAACACTTTAAAAATCAGCAAAAGGGTTATATAAATAAAATTTATTATGAAACAAAAGGCAAAAAACTATTATGTACATAGTTTAGTCCTATTCAGTGTCTACTCGGCGCTTCTTGGCTTGTCTCTTGTATTCTTTAAATGGAGCATCTCTTGTCACTGTCCAGCAATAGTCTGCAAGCATTGATGGGCTCCATTTGCCCTGATAGCGTTTCTACATTGTCCTGGTGAAACCGCTCGCTGTGCTCGTCGCTCACTGCTCTGCAGTTCGGTGGAAAAAAATCTAGATGAGAGTGCAAAAAATGTATCTTTAGTGACATGTTGCAACCAAGGCTTTTGTATGCCTTGAGGAGGTTTTCCACCAACAACCTGTAGTTGTCTGCCTTGTTGTTTCCGAGAAAATTTATTGCCACTAACTGGAAGGCTTTCCATGCCTTCTTTTCCTTGCCACGCAGTGCATGGTCAAATGCATCATCTCGAAGAAGTTCACGAATCTGAGGACCAACAAAGACACCTTCCTTTATCTTAGCTTCACTTAACCTTGGAAATTTTCCACGGAGGTACTTGAAAGCTGCTTGTGTTTTGTCAATGGCCTTGACAAAGTTCTTCATCAGACCCAGCTTGATGTGTAAGGGTGGTAACAAAATCTTCCTTGATTCAACAAGTGGTGGATGCTGAACACTTTTCCTCCCAGGCTCCAATGACTGTCGGAGTGGCCAATCTTTCTTGATGTAGTGGGAATCTCTTGCACTACTATCCCATTCGCAGAGAAAACAGCAGTACTTTGTGTATCCAGTCTGCAGACCAAGCAAGAGAGCAACAACCTTCAAATCGCCACAAAGCTGCCACTGATGTTGGTCATAGTTTATGCACCTCAAAAGTTGTTTCATGTTGTCATAGGTTTCCTTCATATGGACTGCATGACCAACTAGAATTGATGGCAAAACATTGCCATTATGCAGTAAAACAGCTTTAAGACTCGTCTTCGATGAATCAATGAACAGTCTCCACTCATCTGGATCGTGAACGATGTTGAGAGCTGCCATCACACCATCGATGTTGTTGCAGGGTACAAGATCACCTTCCATGAAGAAGAATGGGACAAGATCCTTTTGACAGTCACAGAACATGGAAACCCTAACATCACCTGCCAGGAGATTCCACTGCTGTAGTTTGGAGCCCAACAGCTCTGCCTTACTCTTGGGTAGTTCCAAATCCCTGACAAGGTCATTCAGTTCACCTTGTGTTATGAGGTGTGGTTCAGAGGAGGAGGATGGGAGAAAATGTGGGTCCTGTGACATTGATGGTTCAGGACCAGAAGTTTCATCCTCTTCCTCTTCCTCGTCTGACTCAAGTGAGAATGATTCTGGTGCATCAGGAACCGCCAGTCCTTCTCCGTGGGGTACTGGGCGTATAGCTGATGGAATGTTTGGATAATGCACAGTCCACTTTTTCTTCTTTGACACACCATTCTCAACTGGAGGCACCATGCAGAAGTAACAATTGCTGGTATGATCTGTTGGCTCTCTCCAAATCATTGGCACTGCAAAAGGCATAGATTTCCTTTTCCTGTTCAACCACTGGTGAAGATTTGTTGCACAAGTGTTGCAGCATATGTGTGGGGCCCACCTCTTGTCCTGATCTCCAATTTTGCAGCCAAAATAAAGGTGATAGGCTTTCTTAACCATAGTGGTTATACTGCGATTTGTGATGCAAAAGTCACTTCACCACAAACATAGCAGAAGTTATCTGCACTGTTCACACAAGTACGAGGCATCTCCGCTCACTTTGACTAAACAGAAATGTGTCCCTTTGCAAAATCAAACACTGACAAATAAGAGAGCACGACACTGTATGATTTCTAGAGCTGATATAGGGCAATTTGTTCAGCAGAGTGATGTAAGCTTCGTTATGATTGCATCATCCATGACTTCTAGGAATAACATGATGCAATTCATATCATGTATGACGCAATACCAGCTTCCGATTGCATCATTCATTGTTTTGCCTAAAAAGCAAGTACTGTCCAAACCCAGTCATAGATTTATTCATAGATCCAGTGAAAGATGTATTTTAGTCATTTCTGGTTTAAATTGAGATCCCTTCCCTTTATAACTCACTTATCCTCCGCCATTCCCAAGTCAAGGGTCGTATATACTGACCCAATATCATATCTTGAAAACTAGAGCCAATCAACAATTTTAAGCATCATTTTCGTTCTCAGTCACCCAGAATTAGTAAAGTTTGACAACATTTATTTCAGAAGCATTTTGGCTGTAGAGCAGTGTTATTTATGTATTTGTATTACAGTAGCACCTAGAACAGGTCTGCACTGTGCTAGGAGCTGTAGGAACTTGTGAATGTGGAACTCTTACTCACCCCAGTCATCGCTTACTCACAGGAGTTGTCCCATCAAAATAAGGGTGGTGGAATCAGGCTATTGGGGAATACCATACTATGCATCATCATCTGTTCCTATGGTGTAAAAATCAACAAAATCACCATTTTAAAGACATAGTGGTCTTGTAAATGTTGCTGTCTTGATTTCTCCGTGAAGGAGAAGAGAAAACATAGGGATGCAGTTTACGGTAAAGCAGGGGGTCAGAGAAAGCTGTGTTGTATGCTAGTTAGGACATGGCAGGAAAAGATATGGTATCTGCTTCCTTGGGGAAGGAAGGAGGTGGGGGTAAGTGGCATGAATGGTGATTATTATCATGGGCAGCGGGTGAACCGGCAGTTGGGGGAAGCTAGTCCCATCCCCCTCTGCCTGAGACCCCTTCTCCTTTGCCCGAGGCCCCACCCCTCCTCCCCTTCTGCCCCCTTCCCCACTGGAGCTCAGAGTGGCAGAGATCCCCACAGCCTCTGGCACCCCCGCCCCAGGCCAGTGCCCCTGTCCGCAGCCCCAGAACACAGAGCGGGCAGCCTGCTCGCTGTGCCCCAACACCAGTCCTGGAGTACCAGGAGGGCGGTGGTGTTGCAGCATCCCTGGCTGGCACACCAGGCAGGCACCAGCCCTAGCTTACCCCAGTCCTGGCAGCAGGCTGTCCGGCCCCAGCCCTGCCCCAGCCTGGGCCATGAAAGAGCAAGAACTCACAGGCATTCCTGGGGGTGGAGCATGGGCGGGGCCACATCAGGCTGTTTGGGGAGGCTCAGCCTCCTCCAGCCTATGATACCTGCCGCCCATGGCTATTGTGGAGTGTAGTTGATGTTTAGGGGTTTTATTTGTCATTGTTTGGAGATAGAACAAAAATGTTGGGATGGGCAAAAGAGAAGGGAAAAGGAGAAAACCAGTCCTAATGATCCATCAGACTAGAAGTTCCCTCTCATGCTTCCCTCCTCAGGAAACTGCCAGGCAACAAGATTCATTCCCAAAGGCTGGAAAAGTCTGAATGTTAATCAAAATGATGAGTGGAGGAGCAGGTGCAGCAGCCTCTCCGTCCCCATGTTCTAAAGCCTCTGTGATTAAAATGGAGCATCTATTACTACAAAAACTACAGTCACACAGGTCACATGAGGATGATCAGATCGCAGACTCCCTAACTTAGGGTCTACTCCCAGTCGTACCAAAGGCAATGAGAGTTGTGGCTGACTCCTGTGGACACAGGATTGATTCCTTAGCGTCTTCTGTATTCATAACAGAGGAAGCATTAGCAGCTGGTGCTAGCAAATTTAAAGTCTCAGCCACTGCCAAAATAACAACAGCAATAGCATCTCTCTTAGCTGTTTCTATGGCATTGGCTATGCAGTGACAGAAAGCACAAATTGGGTCTGGTGTCAGTGCCAAGGGTCAGCCCCGTGGTTGGGGAAGGGCTGCCCCGTGGTTGAGGAAGGGTGGTTCCAGGGACGGCATCGTGCTCCACCTTTGAAACCTATGTGCCACCTCCTGCAACTTTGCCAACAATGAAGCATTGAAGCGTTTCTAAGGAATCCCCACACAGGAGAAAGCCCCAGCAGCAGCCAGGCCATGCTGACACTGCTGCAAAAAACAGGCCATTAAATATCTGATATATGAAGTTTCAGCAACATACCAGAGCAGAAATAGACCCATGTCATCCCCACCTCTTCTATAGCAGTGAAGGCTGCAAAGAAACTTGTGGGTTTAAACAGATGGAGCTGAACACAGGCAGTGGGCAGAACAATGGAAGGTGAAATTTGACTTGGGTAAATGGAAAGTGAAGCTCATTGCTAAAAATAGTCTGAACTTTTACATGCTACTGGGCTAAGAACTTACATGGTTCTCTGTGGGGGAAATGACTTAAGAGACATTAAAGCTAGTTGAATAAAGATATCTGCCCTGTGTGCAGCAGCATTTGAAAAAGCAAATCCATTGCATTAAACAAGCGATTCAAAAGCAACTGTAGAGCATCGGTCTCCACCTCGCTAGTTTGCTTCTAACTGTATTTGTTTTCTTTAGGAATCTTTTAAAATATGAGAGTTTATGACCATTTCCAGAGCAAACAGACTTAGTAGAAGATCATGAGAAACAGTACATTTAAGGCTGTTGCTATCTGACAATGTAAGAGGAATTCTGGCTTCAAGGATGCTGTGAGGCAATTGTTCCCATCCTGGATTTATTTTACCTTATAGGTAAGAGTAGTAGTACACTATGCTTATAAATCCCTGCTTGTGTGCAATAGTATTGGATGTAATAACAGGGCATTGTTTGTATGGATGCAATATTCATGGGAATGCAGATTGCTCTTTTGCTAGCCAGCAAACATTGTTTGCTTTCTTGAGTGTCCCTGAGTTATGTTAACATAAAACTCCTTAACATCTGATAGGAAATACATTGGGAAGGGCCATTATGAACAGATCCTACTCCTTTAAGAAGATATTGAGTCTGTGGGAGTTTGCATTTTCACTGTTTGGGGAAGTAATGGACCTGATCCAATGGAAGCTGATGTAAAAGGGTATCGCTCCACTGAAGTAAGTGGATGTGTACCCATTCACACCAGAACAAGATCTATTCCATTGTACCAGCAATGTCCCACACAGGTAAGTAGTTACAGCTGCCCTTAACGGCCAGAAAGATTATGGTGACTTAATTTCTCTAACCACATATACAATGTTTTAACTTTTTTCTCTCTTTGTTTGTCTCTCTTTATGCAAATATATGCTCAGTGACATCTAGAAAGCCTTACTACTTAATTTGTTCCCTTCTCTGATAACTGGGATTGCCTGTAACGGGCAATAGATGGCAACTAGCAGGGGGAAGGGGGAGTTGAGTCCTGATCGTGGAAATTATTTGCACCTTTGGCTTTGTGGTGGTCTGGTGAATGTGGCCCACTGGCTGATGGATGCCAGTAAACTGGTGAGGTGATACAGCAGAATTCTATTCATCATTTAATTTAGTTTTCACTGGACTGTGACTCAGGAGATCTGGCATGAACAATAATCACCAACCTAGCATTTGATTCAGTTGATTAATGCAAAGCCCTGCCTCCCCCGGGCGTTATTCCCATCTGTCACTGTAACCAGGAGCCCTAACTCTTTCCCATGCACCTATGTAAAGGGAGAGGAAGGAGAAGAGTTATTTCTATGACTGGGTCATATAGTGGTGCCATGAACTGTATCTTGTCTATAATGCTCAAGATGCCAAATTTTGCCCTCTGTTACACTGAGTATAGCTCCCATCAATGGCATAGAGTTTATCTTCAGCTTTATATTGGGGGAGGGGGAAAAGGCTGGTTCTTTAAGGTTTGGGATCCTGGGTAATTTCATGGATATAAAGAGTGGGCTTGTGGTAGTGGTTCAGAGGAGTATTTCCTGTTTGAATTGTGTCTGTACTGTAGGCACAAGGATTGTGGGAGCAGCACTACTTAGTAGCAAGCCCTATGCAAAAGAGAATGCAATTCTAGATCAGCAGGTAACCTCTTAGATTTCTTAGACTGTTTATTTTAGCTTCTTAGGCATAAAAAATAATTACTAGTCACTACACTACATATCCTGGTGTTAGTGACTCCTCACTAAACCTTTCAAACTCTGACAATATTATAATGACATTATAATGAGTGGATGAATAATGAATGAATACTTATTATCTCAGTTCTTGAATCCAGCACTGGTTATAGAAAGATCTCAGGGAGGTTAGTCTGGAAAGGAGAAGCATTAGAGAAGATTTCTTTGTGGTACAGTGTTCAAAATGTGGCTAATACTGGATGATGCAGTTCTTCCTTCATTTTTGACTGTTCCATCATGCTGTAATCTGTTTCTCCTACAGTTAAGATTTCCTGGTGGTGGTTAATAAAAGTAATGTACACAAGAAATGCTGCCCTCTTCACTTGAACTTTAATAACTTGGAAAGAGCCAAAAATAAAAATATTCAGTTAAAGCTGCAGATTTTCAGAGCAAAATACTTTACTTTGAAATACAGCAGATTATCATAAAATCCCCTAGATGATACAAAATCCAGTTGCATCAATTTTAGTTTCCAGTGTCTCTGGAAAAGATCAAATCTTAATTCCATGAAGTCAAATCAGGACACAATCCTATCCCCATTTTCCCCATTCCTAGCTTTTCAAGTGTTCTCAGTTCACTTTGCAGCCTCAATTTATCTGTGTTCAAAATGTTCCTTTTATCCCATTCCTCAGGTTCTTGGGTCTTCCTCCTATTCTTTAGTTCCTGAATTTCATAGAGGCCATTTACCATGGATGATTATTGTTATTGTACAGTGCTACTAAGCGTATGCTGACCACCTCACAATACAGATAAAGGATAATCAATGTCTTTCCTTGACAGACTTACCAGAAAGATAATAAGACAGTGAGAAGGATTAGGGGCATGATGCTCAGGATGAGCACCAATGGGGCTACAAGGTTACCTGGTGAAAATGGACTACAGACAAAGGGATTTGGCCAGGAAGAAGTTGCTAGAGACCTTGATGAGTGACGTTTTCAAGGAATGCAGCTTCAACAGAGTGAAAGCTTGTAACCTTTCTTGTCTGGAAATCCAATGTTCTTCTTTATTATTGCTACCTATGAAAATCTGGAGCCTTTCACTGCTTCTGTATTAAAACCAATAATGAGTCAGTTTTAGGGTTGGATTGCATAACTAATATCTAGTGACTTGCCAAGACAGAAATCAAAACCAGATAATTGCAAATAAAAACTAAAACCCATTACAAAAGATATATATGTGTTGGTTTTGTTCTGTTTGTACAGCTCATATCACAATATCATCCTGATATCAGAATAAGCCCTTCAACTGCCAAAGCTAGGTCTGGATAACGGGATGGATCACTTGATCATTTCTCAGTTCTGTTCATTTCTTCTGAAGCATCTGGCACTGGTGATTGTCAGAAGACAGAATACTGGATAGATGGATTATTAGTGTGACCCAATAGGGCCATTCTTATGTTCTTGTGCTCCTTTCTTCTATCTTTTTCACCTTGGTCTGAGCTGCAAAGCACGTGTCTATCACTAAAGAGTCAAACACACATGATAATCCATACAAAGCCTTAAAATTGCAGAAGCCCAAATATCATGTCAAGCAGTCCAAAGGATCTGGTCCTGGCAAACACCATAGCCCTCAGATAGGATGCCCCACAAGGTGAAATGAATCAATTCCCAATGGCCCTCGCTTGCAACGTACAAAGGAACAGGGGAAGAAGCTCAAAATGACAGTCAAAGGAGAGGCTGGAGAAATAAGCAGGACAAGCACCAGGCTCTACAGACAGCCAGTCAGACTCCAGTGGGGAACAATCCATCGCTGAGGATCCTTGACAGTGAGAGTCTTGCTCTGAAATGATCAAGAACTTAAGGACAATGAGCAGGTGCCTCAGTTGGCTGTAACTGTCTACCAGGGAGAAAGGATAAGAAAAGGAATAATCTTCCACTTCTAGGCTGCTTGTTTTCTCAAGGCTTTTCAGTCTATTTAACATTGCAGTATGACTCACCAAATGGCAGGTGGTTGAGTTGGCCATTAGCCATTTAAAACTAAAGTGACAATGGCCATATGACATTGGTAAGTTCCTTCCTGGTTTGTATTTGCATAATGTTTAGTATAGGAACAGGTGCTGAGTTAATAGTTTATTGCTAGTGTATTCTATAAAAATAGTAGGGCGTTTGCCTGGATGGAAGTTCATTTCCCATTGCAATGGAAATTTCTTCCTGGTTGTTACCTTTGAAAGCCAGCACAACAGATTCTCCCTCAATAACTGTCAACATTAGGTAAACTGAACCAGACAGTGAAAAAAAAGCATGGGTAACAAATACTTCCTTTCTGTACCAACTTTCTGATTCCAGCCCAGAATGCAAATGAAGCATTTTCTAAACAACATGAGGTCATGCAAAACCACTGTGCAGGAACATCTTGTCATGCCCAGAACCAGGGAGCTACCAAATAGAACTAAACAGAATACTAGCCTCTGACCTGCAACCCAGTCCCTGCACCCTTTAAACCCCAGCTGGTCTCTTTCCTCGCCTCCCTCTCCACCTACCGGCTAAAGACCACACCTCCTGTGGAGTATTTCCCTTAGATGGGAATGAGGAATGCAGGGATGGGTGGGCGCTCAACTATAAAAACCCTTTGGTAAAGCTCACACTGCACAACCAAGCAGAAGTAAAGGGCTGTGTGTTCATGTTAGACAATTAATGGTTTACATGACCAAACTACCAAACAAAAATCGCATGGGGGAGCAAATTATGAAATATGTAAATAAACCGCTGAACAGATCAAGGTGAAAAGAGCCAAATAGCTGCGTGATCAGAGAGAAAATTCCATTAGAATAATTTTTAAAGGCATTTATTTTCCTTACAATCATAAATTAATCTCATAATATGCCTCTGACAGATATTCATGCACATGCTAAACAGCTCTTTAATTTCTCAGACTGTCAGACATACTGATAAGCCATGCCAATGAGTTCACCAACCCTCTCTGGCTGAAATGCTAATTCTTCTACATATATTACTTACTGTTAAAAGTACCTGTGTTACTAAATGAAATGCAGTTGTTTGACTAGAGCCATCTATAGTATTATTATTTATTAGGCGCCAACAATTGCTTACATATTTTAGGAGGTGCAGTGAAAATATGTTTGCCATGGTATGTCTTTGTGAGCAACAGCTGGGGAACTGCTGTTGTTAGTTATTAGAGCAGTATTAAATGTGTGAATTTTGGGACTAGAAAGATGGATAATATTTGTTTGTTTAGGGTTGTTGCCATGATAATTAGGGTAGTTACATGGACATTGGAAACGAACTAGTAAATTACAATGAACTAGTAGTGTTAAGTTCTAGAGGATTTTGGGGGGTGTCAGGTTGGGGGCTTTTTGGGTGGGGGTTGTATGATTGTTTTAAGTTACTAATCTGAGCTTCATAGATTTGCCCAGAGCCCTTTTTCTTATTTAGCGTCTTTCTCTACACTGAAAAGGGGGTGGAGGGGAGGGAAAATCCCTCATGGAAACCAGTAGCTGAAGTTATATCTGGATGAAAGCACAGAAGATGGCTATAAGATAAAGGGGGTGGGGGGCATGCTTGCAACCATTGATCCAGACAAAAGAAACTGGAAATCTAAACCGATAGCACTCACGGTTCAAGTTTTTCAGAGTGAGAGGTGTTACCAAGATACTCCCAAAATCCCGGCTCTTCTTGCCTTTTCAATGACGCTATGTTGTACAGTACATAGCCATTTTGTGTATTCCTTTGAAAAATAATCCTATCTTGTCTCTACCACAGGCTAAAAATGCTATAATATCTACACCTAATGCTTCTGCTTTCATAGCAAGAGAGAGGGATGTTATATAAAGAATGCTACATATGTGGGACAAAACAAAGTAAATTAAACATGTTGAAAGTAATTTATTCTGCAAAATTAAAAATCAGTGCCCAGCTATGAATGCTACACAAATACCATAGGGTTTCTCAATTATCCAAAGGTACAAAGAGGATTATTTTATTCATTTAGTTTTGCTGATTATGGACCTAACAATCCCTGTTCCGTCACAATCTCACTGTTTGTGAAAACAGTTGTGAGTTTGCTGATGAGTCTCACAATCATTAGGCTTTTTTCTTAAAGGCCTACCTCTCAGAAGCATATGGTTACATGAGCATCTCAACTTACATTTACAAAAGGAAAAAGTAAATCTCTAGCCTTCATGGCTGCAGACAGAAGTTGAAAATGAGGCTCAAAATCCAGAAGGAAAATAAAAGGAATCCCCACTTCATTGTTTTTTGAAATATCATTCTGTTTAAACCAATCTCATATTGAATGCTCAGGGATGGTGAATCTGTGCTGGGGTGAACAGGGCACTTTGACCCTGGAGAACCCCCTCCTTCCAGTGGGTATCAGGTTCCGTGGCTGAGGCAGGAGAGGATTGGTGCTGCAAGTCTATGGCCACTCTCCACACCATGTTCATATCATCCCAAAATCCCTGGGACTTTAGCCAGCAATACAATACTGGTTTAGCATTAATTTATCCACTTTCTTCACTGTCATCTGAATCTACCCTGAGAGGCACTGTAGAGAATTAGCCATCTGGGAAGTCACTGGCATGCTCTGCAGTTTATCACAGTAAAATCACAAGAGCTAACAACACTGCAATTCAGCATCGATCACTGCTAATAGCAGTTTTGACATTTACCCCAAAATAATTACATCATATACGTATTATCTATATAATAAGATTCCAGGATTGTCACTCTCCAGTACACATTGTCTCTTGAGTCAGCGTGATGCAATGGAAGGCTTGAGAACATGACACAAGTGCAACCTAATGGCTCAGAAACTAGAAGGCAAAGGAAAAGTCTGATGATTTTTAACCCACACTCATGATATTTTGAGGCGTGCCTGATTTTTGGATGCTGGTGGTTGCGATACTAGAAATGTGTGAATAGTCCTAACCCTAGCTGCACACTGCAACAACATGGTTAATTTTCTTCTGGTTGAAATCTGTTTACTGGAGAGAACTAGTTGTCACACCATTATTTTTTCCAAGCTCAGGAAACCTGAGCAGAGATCAGAGATTGTGGTGCAATGTAAATAGTCCCTGGGAGAGAGCACCACTTTCTGATCTTGCCTGCCTGCTGAACTTCCAGCGGATTCCCTGGTCACCAACACTGTTTAGGAGGGTTACCTGGCAACCAGCTGCAAAAAATACTGCACCTGGTCTCTCTGACCAGGAAACTCCTGCACTTGCAAATCTAAAAGCCTTCTGTGTATACAAACATGGCAGATAAACACCAGATTGGAGATTGCCCCTGTAGCCAATTAAACAAACAGCTGTTAGGTTTAATTTGGGGGATTTTTGGGTTTTTTTGTTTTTTGTTTTTTGCTTTGTAAACAGACTGTGGAAACACAAAGAAAGCATCTGCAAGGAGCATTCAGAACAAATAATGATTTCCACTCAGCTGTGCAGAGAAAGCCACTTCTAAAGTCCTGCCTATGACACTGGTGCCTTTAACAGGTATTGGCAAGAAGAGGAGAGTTGCAGAGCCATGTCCCATGGCCCTCCCTCAAATAGAACCCTCTTGTCTGGCACCAGAACAAAGAAATATTGTTGGCAAAGAAGCCTGTTTGTGCATTTTAGAGCCATAACACAATAAAGCCCCTCCATAAAAGCTCTGAGTTCCTAGGACTGCATCTTTAAGCAAGGTCCACGGTGCCAAATAAACAAACAAAAATACACACCTTTGGAGTACTCTTTCAGGAAGTGGAGAGTCATTTTCTGCCCACTGCAGTAGCCCCTCCCTACAAGACTGCCTTCTTTATAGGTGCTTTTGAATGCAGCTGTCCTGCCACCTTCTCCCACAAATGTTCCCTTTCTTTGTTAGGGAACTTGGGAGAACCAATGAAGGGGTAAGGCAGATGGGGCAATAATAAATGAGAAAGGATTCTCTGGACATGGGAAACTGGCTTGATTGGCATCTCTTTGGGGCAGGAAGTGCCTTCTTGTTCTCTTTGGACAGCGCCTAACACAATGGGGTCCTGGTCCATGACTGGGGCTCCTAGGTGTTGAACTGCATTTCCAGACATTCTAATATTTGTGATTCTCTTTAAAGGGTAGAATCTTTGGATGTTTGCCAGACTCCATGGAAATATTATTTCAGCCTTAACTCTTTGTTAGCAATATCCTTTGTTTGGACTTGTCATAACATTCTGAATTATCATTGAGATTATATTGCAAGTAGATATTGTCTGAGCCATTTTTCTAGGTTTTCAGTTTCTACCTATCTCATATTATGTAGCATTGAGCAGAAGGTTCTCTATGGGACAGATTTTCTTCCCAACACCTACACTTTTGTGTCACGGCAGTGGTGCAAAGGCACTGAAAACTAGTAGCTCACTCCAGCTAGGCATTGCATTGGCATGGGGGAGCTACTGAGTGGCATACAACTGATGGAGCCAGCTCCTACAGCCCCACCCTGCTTCAGTGGCCAGCGAGCAGGGTCTGACCAGACCATACTGCATTCCAGCAGTGTCCAGCCAGCAGACAAGAGGGGAGCCAACTAAGCTGCAACTGGCTTAAAATGGGTATCAACCCAATGTGCTCGTTTTGTACACCCCTTGCATGCCTAGTGGTACTGGCTGCAGTAGAGAATCTGGCCCTGTAAGGGCACATTATTGCTTTGAACTTTAAAGTAACTGTAGCCCAGCACTTAAATGTCATAGACACGTTAAAAAATACATATTCATTATTTTCAATTAGGTGCTCTCATTAATACCTTTGGAATACGATTGGCTTTTCCCCATGAATGCACTCTCTTTTAACAATGCTGGCGGATGGTGTCATCCAACCCAAAAGATTGTCTCATATGCTCTCCCGGTCTTCTAATTTCTCAAATCTAAACTTTCACCATCATTCTCCTGGGCACCGACTCTCCTCTGGCTCTTACTCACTGACTCATGAATATTGATGCGTTTAATGAGCAGACTCACCAAACATATAGTCCAAATAGCTCTGTCCCACATGCCCATGCTGCCCACAGGTCAAATTTCATAATGTTTTACATTAGCAATTTAGAATAATGATTTATAACATGTCTCCATCAAGGGCTTGACATGACATCTATCTATGGTCCACTTAACAAGGGATCTGAGAAAGAAGCTTATTTTTAAGGGGAAAGAAAGAACTGATTTACATTTGCAAAACTTTCAGGGAATTGAGTTTATGTAGCACCTGATCCAAAGTCCACTAAGTTATTGGAATGGCTCCCATTGACTTCATTAGGTTTTGGATCTGTCCTGTAATTTTTGCAACTGCTATCATGTTTAAAGCTACTTTTTTTGATTTCCCAGTGTCAAAATAACTACAGGGGTGGGACAGTGTGAGAGACTGATCACCCTCTGAGGCTGTGCACGGAAGCAGCTCTCTTAGGGCATATCTCCATCCTATCTGTAAGCTGGACTGGGGGATTTAGCCGTATATATGGCACAGTCCTAAGACTCAGAGGAGGGCTATTTTCAGGCCCAGGGATCTATGCCTGAGAAAGGGGTGGCCCAGGATAGGTGGTGCCCCACCCCGACTCCACCCTTTCACCATCCCTTTGCCGCCCCCATTCCAACCCCTTTCCCAAAGTCCCCGCCCCAACTCCGCCACCTCTCTGCCCTTATTGGACCCCTTCCCCAAATTGCCATCCTGGCCCCGTCTCTTCCCTGAGTACGCTGCATTCCCCCTCATCCCTCCTCCCTCCCAGCGCTTGCCACCACGAAACAGCGTGGTTCAAGCGCTGGGAGCTAGGGGGGAAAAGCGGGCATGCAGCATGCTCAGGGGAGGAGGCGGAGACAGAGGTGAGCTGGGGTGGGGCAGGGAGCTGCTGGTGGGTGCAGAGCACCCACGGAGTCGGCGCCTATGATCAGAATCACATTAACATTTTTACAGAGACCAGAATGCCAGTTATTTATACCACCCTTAGAAATCAGTCTGAGAGAGAGTTTGGAAGATTTAGACTCAGACCACCACTGGCACACTTTCAAAACATGTAAAAATTCTAAGACATTTCAGCAGCCTATATCCTCACTTAACAAATACATCTCCTTGTCATTTTCTTCTGTCCAAATTTCAGTCAGGACTGTACTGTGCAACGAAAAATTTCAATATGGGAAGGAGTGGTTAGAGCAGAGGACTGGGGCTCAGAACCAATGGGTTGCAAAACTGTCATAATGAAGTCAGCTTTGTCCTTCAATAGCAAATTCCATCCAAGAACCTCAGAGTGCTTTACTAACCTTGATGAACTGAACTTCACAACACTTCTGTGTGATATGAAAGTATTATCCCCATTTTGTAGGTGGGGAAATTGAGGCACAGAACTCTTTCTTTTGTTACCTCAGTCTCCCCCCCTCCCCCCACTCTGTTTGTCTGTTTTGTCAATCTGACTTGTCCTGTTTGACATGTAACCTGCAAGTTCTCTGGGTCGGGGGCTGTCTTCTTTGTTACCTGTCAGTATACTACAGCAGTGGGGCACCAGTCCTTGACTGCTGCTCCTACTGTAATAGACATAAAGGTCACACTTTATATTAATATTCAATTTATAAAGATTAATACACATTACAAGCATGTTGCAGATATGAGTAGTATGTGTTATATATGGTTATTATAAGCCAGGATTATTAACCCTTTATAAACAATTTTATAAATGGAATCACTATAAAAGGGTGACTGAAATTAAAAAAGTTAAGTAACTTCTCTCGCTCACACAGAATCTGTGTCAAAGCCAGGAATGGTAAATGCAAGCCTTTTAAAAATGCTTGTTTTTCCTCATTTCACTGTAAACACAAAAATGGACCTAATTTCTTAAAAATCCCATTTGCCAATTTCCAAGTGGCAATGGGCCTGTTTGAGCAAAAATGGAGCAAATATCCATTCGAAGTAGAGTTTGTGTGATGTAAAATTACACAGAACAAAACAGCAACCATGTTGATATGTACCAGTAGTTCCATTAAACTGAAAACTCTGAACATTTGCCCAGTTCTAGGCATGAGTCCTGGGGCCCATTCTTGGCTCCATGTGACCCTGGGAAAATCAACTGTGGACAGATTCTGCCATGCTTATCTACATTGGACGTAGTCTGGAAGTCATCCCACTGAAATCAGTAGGGCTCCTCATAGAGTCAGATACCATTTAGTGTTAGTAAGTGGGCAGATTCTGTCTCTTATTCTCTGTTTCTCCATATATAAAATGGATATAATAATGCTTACCTGACTCATAAGTTTTAATGTTGGTGAAAAGTTTGGAAGCTCAGATGAAAGATCCAATGGACCCAATCTAGCACCCATTGAAATGAATGGATAAACTACTGATGGTTTCATTGGTGGTTGGATTTAGGCCTATTGTGAGTGCAAATAAAGGACTAGCCGAGCTGGTTTATATGTCATCCAAAAAATGGCTTTTCTTTATTGAATGTTTTCATCTTTCACAGAATTTTTTGTGCCTGTTCTTACTGGTATTTTTATTGAAAAGCTAATCAAATTTCTAAATTTCATCAGCCTTTTTTTCCTCCTCATTGTTTGACAGTCTCACTGGCCAGATCACTTTCCCACCTCAGAAAAGGCCATGGAAATATGAGTGCAGAGCAGGGAATGGTGACATAGAAGGATGGGATCTTAGTGACTCCACTCCCTCCTTAATACTGGCCCAACCCCAGAAATCGGGGACAACTTTCACAGAGTTTTCATGGAACTGCCAAAGCTTTCATGGGGTATTATGTTGGGGAACGGTATCACAGAGTCTCAAGTTAGATGCTGTACCCCATCCATGCTGGAAAGGTGAGACCATCTGATTAGTATTAATAACTCAAGATGGTTGAAATTTTTCAGCTGAAAAATTATCCCTCTGAAAAAATGAAATTTTGTCAAAAATAATATTATTTTCACGGGGAAAATGTGTTTTTGGATGAAATTTCTCAACGGGAAATTTTAAAATTTAAAATAGTTCCTCTGAAATTTCTCTCAGTAAAATAAATGTTATTTTGTCCAGCTCTATTAATAACAAAATTGCAGAAACTTAACTTTACACAGAGGTCTGGGGATCTCCCTCTCTGGAGCTAACTTAGCAAACAGAGCCTCATTGGAGAAAGGGAGGGAGAGATTTTACAGGGAAGAAAAAAGTTATCCTGGATCAGTAGCTATGATAACAATAGCAGGCACTTCCAAAGAGCCAATTAATCTAGGCCAGGCTGTATCAAGAGCTTTATAAAGCTATGTCAACTGAATCTGGCATGACCGAGTAGTATAAAGGGCGCAAACTAGAAGCTGGTTTGGGGATTGGAGTGCTATTGCCAGTGTGTGTACCCTATACGCTGTTTATTACCTGAAAATGGAGCCGCTCATGTTTTGCTTGATTGTCATTCTCAAAGGAGTAAGAGAAGTTTTTCTATAATCTGAAGACTGGAACTGATACAAATACAGTAGTTGGCAATATAATACTGAAGCATGGCCGTGTTAGATTTAGTAGTCCCTTTGTGGCTGTCATTTGGTTTTGACAATGTAACTGTTTTTAAAATAAATTGAATTTTAATGTGATTTAAAAACACCTTAAAAAGTTTGATCTGTTCTGATGTATAGGACAGGCACCATCACAAGGCACTTTATTTAAGGAGAAAGTGAGTCTTGCAAAGGCAGGTCTGCGATAAGGGACATATGACAAAATAATTTTAAAAGTTCTGTGAACATTTTCACACACGGTCACTTATCGTTTGCAAGATGTTGAGACACAAAAGACAAGATAAGTAGTCATAACAGCTAAAGTATAAATCCACAACCATCTGCAAGATCAGGGTTTTAACGTGCCAGGAGACGTTCTCTTGGGTTTAGATTTAAAATCTTACATGAAATTCCTGGTAACTACTAGAGAAGAAATAAAGAAAAAAGCTTGATTAATATTGTCTGATATAAAATGCGGACACTAAATATCAGACTGTTAAAATTCAGCTCCCAGCATCCTCTCTATCTTTATACAGATAAGGATTTTTTGAGACAGATGACACCTTTAATATGCATAAATATGCTCTGCAAGTTCTGGGATCCCCTCAAGGTCCTTTTATTATCAGGTATGCTAAAACTGTGTATGTAATAGAGTGGTAAATATTGTATATTGCTTTGCTTAACCAAAATAAAGTGTCTCCTTTACTAGTGAAAGCTTATGTGTTGTCTAATGAAGAAGCTGTTGGGAATAAGATGTATTTTTTCCCTCCAATAATTATATTCTGATGGCTGGTAGCTCTTAGACAGGCCTGAGGAAAATCAAATTGTGTTTCTAAAGCAATGAAATAATAAGAAACTCTGACTAGGTGTGTAGTTGCATTCCTGGTGACAATATACAATTGTGCCAGGGTGAACAGTCCATGGTTTGTTCAATAATTAACTATAAATACCAATATATATCACATTCTACAGTAAAATGATGGTGGACTGCACATGAACTTAGATTATAAACAAACTATGTATCTAGCTCTTTAACTGTAAATAGCTATAGCTACATATCCATGAAGCATTGTGAAACCTGTTAAATGTTTATGTGATTTGGAACCTTTTTTCTCAGCTGAATCAGAGTTTGGGACACTGATTCTGTTACCAACGGGAGGAAGGCTTTGCTGGACATTGTTATTTGCTGTGTGGGCATCAATTGGTTTGTCTTTTGAACTGAAATATACTGCATTAAATCACAAATGGTTTAGAGACACTGGCTAAGGTATGAGATAATGGTCTGGAAGTTAGCACAATAGAAATGACAGGAAAACTACTTTTAAGGAGTGGGAGAGAGAGATACAAACTAGAACATGCATGTAATCAAGGGGGAAAGGAAGACATCTTATTTATGAAAATTTGTCTCTTCTGCGTGGTGATTTCTATTCAGCTATTTTGTTAAGAAATAGTTCTTTAAATTGAACTTGTTCTTATACTGTATTGAAAGGGAAGGGAGACCTCCAACCCATCTGTAGTGAGGTGGTGGGACACCCCACAGCCCCGCGGAGGGACAAGCCTCCCCTAGCACCAACGTGGGGTAGCCAGCGGGTCCTGCGCAGGACAGGAAGTAGAAAAGCCCAACTACAGAGCTCACTTAAAAGCCAGCTGCCAGAGAGGCCAGATACCTGTGGCCTAGCTCCAGGTTGGGACACGCTGGTAGGCTGTGGCCAACACGAGGACTGGCCAGCCCAGCCCAGCCTACCCCTGGCCAGCTACCCTGAGGAGCAGCTGAGCCTACCCCTCGCCCGTTACCCGGAGGAACCGATGGTGCTGGAAACCTCTGAGGACACCGCCCTAACCCAGGTACCTTACGAGGGGGAGTCCGGAAGTAGCCCGGGGGCAGTCGACCCTGGTCTGGCCACAGCTCAGCCAGAACCCACGTCAGTGAGTTGCGGTCCAGATCCCCACTGACTCAGCAGCGAGTCTCCTGCCGCTGCTAGGGCCCTGGGCTGGGACGCAATGGAGTGGGTGGGCCTACATCCCCCCAGCCACCCCACTCACGGGTGGCAGTCTCCCCCTCGCACCAGACGCTCAGAAGCCTGAGCTCCAGACTGTTTGTTTGCCGCCCCGCCTGACCCAGGGCCTGGGCTTCTATTGAACCTGCCTAAGGGCCTGAGCTCCAGACTGTTTGTTTGCTGCCCTGCCCTGACCCAGGGCCGGGCCCATAGCGAACTATTGCGAGGCAATGGGATTCCCCCATAGCCCTGCGGAGGGACGAGCCTCGGCCGAGCTCTTCTACACCATCCTTTTCTATATCCAAGTCTCCAGGCCTATAAACAATTAACAGTTGTATGGAACTTATATCACTGATGTGGCACATACTTTACATTAAAGTCCATTCACTCTGCTGACAGGATCATGCAAACACCCCCTGGATAACGTTACTCATTGGAGTATTCCCATTGACTGTACTGGGGCTGCATGTGCGGGTACAGATACTTGTGTGTATAAGTGATAACAGGATCTGGCTCTGTGCTTAGTATAAGTGTGAGCATTGCACTATAAGCCATAATGGTATATTTACACTTCTGCAACATCAGTGCATCTGGTACAACAGCCCTCTGGTTTCTAATGTTCAAAACAGAACACGATCTGTGTTAATACCTGCCCATGGCAAGTTGTTCCTGTCTCCGCTTCCTTTGATACAGAGCAAAATGTTCTAAGAACTGAAGCCCTTTCCACAACAGGAAATATAGAATAGAATATCAAGGTTGGAAGGGACCTCAGGAGGTCATCTAGTCCAACCCCTGCTCAAAGTAGGACCCAAATTGCCCCTTAAGAAGTGAACTCACAACCGTAGGTTTAGTAGGCCAATGCTCAAACCACTGAGCTATCCCTCCCCCCGAATAGCTATAGCCTTCAAATTTTATCCAAAAACTATTTCTCTGCTACCCTCTTCAGTTGTATAGTAAAAGACTCAGAATGGGGGGAGGATAGGAAATGGCATATAGAACAGCTCTGGCTCAAGCAATGAGTTTCTTATGAAATGAAGTTATTATTGATCCCAGTGGATGTGGACTAGTGTCTTCCTTTCTCTCTGTCTCATTCTGCAACAACTATGAGTGATCTCCCAATTCTTTGCCCAGCTGCTGCTGTACTAAAAAGGCACATGAATTTATGTTCTACTGGTGATCCTCCTGCAGAATATGCCATATGTTAATTGCTTTATTGATAGTTGGGCTGGTTTTAAGACATATTGCCAGTTTTGGTGCAAAACTCATTTTGATTTAAGAACGTGACTGAACAGGTTTCCTTTCTTAGCATCCTAGTTATCTCCCCTCTTTTTATGTTTCTCCACTGACTTCTGCTTACTTTATCTCACCCAAAGCTTGTGGAGCTTGATGAACTGAGCAAGATGTTTTCCTTCTCCATGCTATTTTCTCTCAACTACTTTTAACATCAAATTCCATTTCTTTATCTAAGGATCAGTAGGACTTGAACGCAGGCCTGGAGGACTACTAGGCCACCAACTGCCTCTCACTTGTGCCCTGTGACAGCTCTAATCTAGTTTCTCCATGCAACCCACAAAGGCTGAATGCCACAGGAAGTTCTACTTGAGTAATCCAACTGACAGCTGTTTTAGAGATCCCTGATTTGCTCCTGGATCCAATATAAGTCCATGCAATTACGTGGATCTCTAACTAGTTGTTGTTGCTGTCCTACTTCTGAATTCCTGATATTGACATTGGCTCTGACTTGAATCCTGTTTGAACCCCCCTAACACTGACCCTGATACCTGGTATCAACCCTCAGCTTGAGTCTTAACTTGACTCTGACATCAGCTGTAACCCTGGGCTTTGGTTCCTGGTTCCCAAGCTCCTGCCACTAGCCCTGCCTTCCTTTGCCCAGGATTCTGACACTTTAGAAGTTAAAAAAAATAAATAATCCAGTTCAAACAGTGATCTGCAAACCAGAGCTCTTTTCCTACTGCCTCTTACAGCATCACCTAGTAAGAGCAATTATTCAGTCAAAATCTTCACTAACAGTTTTGCTGCTGATGCAGGAGGCAAGAATAAAGCCCTAGCTCACTGCTTACAGAACGGGTTCAGCCGGGCTAACAGGAGCTCCCTTACCTTGTGTAGTTACTCACACCAGTGCAAAGAGGGTATAAAACACTCCTGTGGTAGCTTGATTGCATGTTACACCCTCTTTGCATTGGTGAAAATGATGACACTAGTGGCAGACAATAGAGAATCAGGCCCTTTGTTTTTGTCAGGAAAAGTAAACAGCTGCAACTCCAAGACAGGCACACAGCCTCCCACTGAAATCAACTGGAGTTTTGCTACTGGCTTTAATAGGAGGAGGAGGAAGTTCCTAGTTTTAATACAGACACATTTTTGATAGAGCTGTTTGAAAAAAGTGGGAAAAAATCCATGTTTTTTTTTTTTAATTCCCACTTCAATAATTTGGGTTTTTTTTCCAAATTTGGGGTAAATTTCAACCAGCTGTGTTCTTGGATCACAGCTATGTTGTGAAGTCAACTTGAGTGCCATAGGCCAAGTTCTGCAGTTCATATTCCATCCTAAATCAGGCAAAATCTACCCTGAACACAATGGGAGCTTTGTTGATTGTGCAATCCGTAAGGAAGATAGGGCATGGCTAATTCTGAGCTTTTCCAAATTTATCCATCTTTAGCCCGTAACAAATTAGTTGTGCGTTCCAAACATCACTTGGATGTATTGAAAAGAAGAGGGTATAAAAATAGAAGAAATTTGTCTTAAAGAAAGAAGCTTTAGTATATGAAAACACACTGTAGGGTTGGTGTTCTCCATCTGGGCCCCTTTACTTTGAATGCTCTGCCCTTTGATCCAAAATAGCTTGAACCTGTTGACTTTCTGCAAAGGAAAACAGGCAATGAAAGCCCTTTACCCAGTCTGGGGAGATTTCTCAAGTGCAGGCTCTGGCTAACACATAGGTTACATAGGGGGTGTGCCGGGGAGGGAGGCAGTGGTTCTCAAACATATATTGCTGTGTCCCCCTTCTCTATAGGAGTCACCTTACCTCCCACACTTTCTCCTGTCTGGGACAGGAAGTGACTCACCGAGGGGAGTGGGAAGTTCATGCTCAGAGTGGTGGCAGGACCTGGCTGGCTCCATTCTCAAAGAAGCCCATGGCAGCACATCACAGAGCAGATCAGGGCTCCTCACCTTTCTGCCTGCCCTGCCCAGAGCCTCTGGTTCCTGTAGGCTCTGGAGGCCAGGGATCAGAGGTGAAAGTAAGCTGGTCCGGTCCGGTACGGCATACCGGCAAGAGACAGTATGCCGTGCCGGACCGCACCGGCTTCCACGGCGGGCAGCCCAGAGCCCTTTGAATCCCAGCCACGGCTCTGGCGGCCAGGGTGGGGCCAGGATTTAAAGGGCTCAGGGCTCCCCTCAGCGGCAGGAGCTCTGGGCCCTTTAAATCCATGCCCCAGCCCCGCAAAGCTCAGGGTTCCCCCGGCAGCCGGACCCCCAGGGGGCTCCCCGCCACCTCTTCAGCTGGGAGCCCCTGGTTGATTTAAAGGCCCTGGGTCTCCCAGCCACAGTTGGTGCCCCAGGGCCTTTAAATCTTGAGAGGCCACGCCTCTTCCGGATGAGGCCACGCCCCCCTCAGGATTCCGGCAGTACTGGTGAGTCCTGTAAATTACTTTCACCCCTGCCAGGGATCCTGGAACAATTTGTACAGTGGAGTTGCTGAAAGACATTGATCCAAACTGTAAACCCTGTATATAATGGAAATCACTTCAAGCCATGGGGTGCAGCAGCATCCCTAGTTCCAGCACCTATGCCAGAAGGTTTAAAATTTTCAGGACTGTGGCCAGGCCAAGGCAGGGCAGGTGTGGGGAGAGCACAGAGAGTCCCCAGCAGTCAGGAAGGGGGGAAAGAGAAGAGCAGCAGGCTGCTGCCAGGGCAGGGCTGGGTTGCACTCCACCCCCCTTCCTGACCACTGGGGGCTCCCTGTGCTTTCTCCCCATAGCAGCTCGGCCACCAGGCCAGCTACAGCCCTGTGCTTTACCTCATGCCACACACCCCCTGATAACCTCCTTGCACCTCTGGGAGGGGGTGTGCTCTACCATTTGAAAACCAATGTTCTATAGCAAACATCTATGAGGACACTCAGCTGCTTTGGGCTGAAAAACCAACCCTTGGACATCTAGGCATGTGTGGGGTTCTGTGACCTGAACCATCTCCCAGCAATGGTGCTTGAACCATGGGTACTGGGGTGGGGGTGCTGCTTCACCCCTTGGCTTGAAGTAGTAATAACAAACATGGTTTCCATGCTCAGCACCCCGACTATCACATTTCTTCCAGCATCCCTGTTTCCCAGAGCAGAGTCCCAGCCCAGAGTCAGTCAAGCACATTGGTGGCTTAAAGCCATTTTTGTGCTGCCTTCCTGTTGTGTATTTGGTTGTCATGGTTTTTGTTGCTATGGCAACTGAGTTAGATTATTATGGGTTAGCTCAGCCAGCTTCAGCCGGCTGAGTGAGCTCTCTGAGTCTGTAAATAAAATGTGGTGGTTTTGTTAGCTGTCTGCTGTCTGGCCTCAAGTGATTTCTTCCTAAACCGTCTGCCGCCAAGGATATAACAAGTGGCGACGATGGATGGGATCCTGGTGCTGCTCCAGTAACAGAAGGAAGTAGAAGTCAAGGTACAAAACAAACAAATAAAAATACTGCTTGTTTGCACTGACTGTGAAAGTGAAACTAAAATCATGGCTACTCTGACCAGGCCACTGGAACCTTTTGATGAGAATATAGAGCAGTGGCATGTGTATACTGAGCGTTTTGAGCTTTTTGGTATTGCAAATGACATTACAGAAACAAAGAAGGTCCCAATATTCTTAAGTATTGTAGGGGCTAAAACCTACTCCCTGCTACGCAGCTTACTACACCCTGTTAAGCCTGAGACTAAATCTTACAGTGACATTGTGGAAATCCTGGGGTCCCATTTCTCCCCAAAACCACTGGTAATTGCTGAAAGATATAGGTTCCACAAAAGAGACCAAAAGGAAGATGAAACAGTTTTACAATTTGTAGCCATTTTAAAAAAGCTAGCAGAACACTGTGAATTTAAAGAGATGTTAAATGATGCCCTGCGTGACAGGTTAGTGTGTGGCCTCTGCAGTGAAGCTATACGGAAGCGCCTACTGACAGAGGCTCAGCTTACCTTACAGAAGGCTGTTGATATTGCTGTCTCCATGGAACTGGCTACAAGGGAGGCGCAATACATCGGTGCATCCCCTAGGGTGCAAAAAGTGTCACAAGAACTGACCCACAAAACGGTGCAGAGTCAAGAATGTTACCGCTGTGGTAAGCCGGTTCACCAGGCATCGGAATGCTGGTGTAAGGACCTGGTGTGTCGACACTGTGGCAAAAAGGGACACATTGAGTGTGCCTGTAAACAAAAGAAAAGGAGGCCTGTGGTCTGGGCGACAAAAAGAGGAACCTTGCATACCCTAGAGCAGACCCAGGATGATCAAGGTGACACCTCAGCGCAAGAGAAAGTGCCACTGCATGTTTTGTCTTTGGCAGTGGGCTCACATGAATACTGGGTAACCCCATTATTGGATGGCAAACGTATACGCATGGAACTGGACACCAGTGCAGCGGTCTCACTGATCTCCGAGACTGTGTATAAAGAAAAGCTACAGCATCTTCCGCTTAAGGCAACAAAAACTGTTCTGAAGACGTATACGGGAGAAGCTGTGCCTATGCTGGGCACTATTGATGTTAAGGTGGAGCTCAATGGACAGGTGGCTAAATTGCCACTGTTTGTGGTGAGAGGTAACTACCCAGCCTTAATGGGTAGGTCTTGGCTTGGGAAGATTCAACTGAACTGGGCAGAAGTGCACCGGATGACTAAAGAAGAAATCAGTCTAACCCCTATACTAAGGAAACATGCTGCTGCTGTTTTTGGAGATGATTTGGGAAGTATGAAGGGAATCACTGTGACATTGAACATTAAACCTGGCAGTCCACCAAAATATCTGAAAGCCCGAACTGTGCCATATGCCATCAGGCCAAAGGTTGAAGCAGACCTGGAGCGCCTGGTCACCAATGGAGTCCTAATACCAGTTACCCATAGCTCATGGGCCACTCCTATTGTTCCAATAGTGAAGAAAGATGGCTCTCTCCGGATTTGCGGTGATTTTAAAGTCACTGTCAACCCAGTGTTATGTGCAGAGCAATACCCGCTTCCCCGCATCGATGACCTCTTCGCAGGCCTGGCTGGGGGACAAAAGTTCAGTAAGATTGATCTGAGTCAAGCATATTTACAGATGCACATCGATGAAAAGTCCCAAGAGCTGTTGACTATTGTGACTCATAAGGGGCTTTATCGATACTGTCGCCTACCCTTCGGAATAACATCGGCTCCCGCCCTGTTCCAGAGAGCTATGGACCAGATCTTGTGTGGCTTGTCAGGAGTTCAGTGCTATCTGGATGATATCCTGGTCACTGGAAGAAATGAAGAGGATCACTTAAAGAATTTAGAGGCTACCCTACAAAGACTGGAAGAGTATGGCCTACGAGTTCGCAAAGACAAGTGTGAATTCTTCAAGCCCTCTGTTGAATATTTGGGACACATCATCCATTCTGTAGGTCTTCATAAGGCCCCTGCAAAAGTTAAAGCTATTGTGGAGGTTCCCCCACCACAAAATGTAAGCCAGCTGCGCTCGTTTCTAGGACTACTGAACTATTATGGAAAGTTCATCTCACAGTTAGCCACACTGCTAAAACCACTTCATGAGCTCCTTAGGCAGAACGAGGCCTGGAAGTGGACTGAAGCCTGTGATGCTGCATTTAACAAAGCTAAGGATGAATTGTTAAATTCTGAAGTTCTAACGCACTTTGATCCATCCTTACCCCTGCAATTGGCCTGATGCTTCCCCTTATGGAGTGGGAGCAGTCGTGTCAGACATTATGCCTTCGGGAGAAGAGAGACCTATTGCTTTTGCTTCACGCACTCTAAGCAAAGCAGAAACTAACTACGCCCAAATCGAACGTGAGGCATTAGGAATTGTTTTTGGAATTCTGAAGTTTCATCAGTACCTGTTTGGGCGAAAGTTTACTTTTCTTACAGACCATCGACCTCTGACGTCAGTTTTTGGATCCTACACAGGCATTCCCCCATTAGCTGCTAGTCGTATGCAACGTTGGGCATTGTTACTTTCAGCACACACATATGAAATCAAATATCGGAAATCCACTCTGCACGGCAATGCAGATGGCCTCTCAAGGTTGCCTTTGCCGGTCAAACATCAAGATAGTGCCCAAAAGGAAATCTTCTACTTTGAACAGGTAGAGAATACACCCATCACTGCTACTCAGATAAAGAAGACAACTCGCGTTGACCCAGTATTGTCCCAAGTTATGGACCTGGTGATGCATGGAAAATCTCGACAAACCTCTCCTGTCTCATCCGACCTTGTTCCCTACATGTCCAAGCGGACGGAGTTATCAGTCCAATCTGGTTGTTTGTTGTGGGGGAGACGTGTCATTATTCCACCACCACTGAGATCACAGATGTTAGAACAGCTACATTCCGGTCACTGTGGAATAGTGCGCATGAAGGAAATTGCACGAAGCTATTTTTGGTGGCCTGGATTGGACAGTGCTATTGAAGAGAAGGCAAAAGCTTGTATGTCATGTCAGGGTGTGAGGAATGCACCCCAGTGGGCACCCCTACACCCATGGGACTGGCCTGAAAACCCGTGGCAACGTATTCACGTTGACTTTGCTGGCCCCCTTGAAGGAAGCATGTTCTTGGTGGCAATAGATGCCCATTCTAAATGGCCAGAAGCCTCTATAATACAGTCCACTTCTGCAGAGAGTACTATCCAAAAACTACGAGGACTCTTTAGTCGTTTTGGTCTGCCAGAACAACTTGTGAGCGACAACGGACCGCAGTTTGTTTCTCAGGAGTTTCAAAATTTTATGAAGGCAAATGGGATACACCACATCACGTCAGCACCATATCATCCGTCCACCAACGGATTAGCTGAAAGATTTGTGCAGACAATGAAAAACGCTTTGAAATCAGCAAGGGGACAACACTCCATTCAAAAGCGTCTGGATACCTTCTTACTTTCCTACAGAAACACACCTCATGCTACGACCCAGGCATCCCCAGCCTTTCTAATGTTGGGACGACAGCTGCGCACTTGCTTTGATCTGCTGAAACCTTCTGAACCCCGACAAACTGTGCAACATCAGCAGCAATATCAAGTCATCAGACGGGCACCCAGAGCAAAAGACCGAACCTTTAGTCCGGGACAGCCAGTTTTGGCTCGGAATTATACTTCCAGAGCTAAATGGGTCCCGGCCACAGTCATCACTCAAACAGGACCTGTTTCCTACACAGTCCGGACTGCAGAGAATCTTACCTGGCGGCGACATGTAGATCAGCTGTTGCCAGGTCATGCCAGTCCTCAGGACCCATCTGCAGTTGAGGGGTCTGACTTCACCTCTTCTGGTGAGGCACCGAATCACGAGTCACTTGTTCCTGACTGTTCTCCTCCATTACTGCCGGCGGCTGAGATACCCCTTTGCCCAGCACGAGCTGATACCACCTCCTCACCCGTTCGTGCTGTGGACCCTGAGCCCCTAGTACTTTCGGGTGCAATAACACCAGAAGTTCGCCGTAATCCACCTAGAGACAGAAGGCCTCCTCATCGGCTGGATCTTTAGCTAGGGCGAACCCACGGTTATGGGGCAAAATAATCCCCAGGGTTTAGCCGGGAATGGAGGCAGTCTACCCTCCTTCTCTAGTCTAGTGTGTGTTTTATTTAGGGGATGTTCTTATTGGGGGGGAGGAATATGTTGTGTATTTGGTTGTCATGGTTTTTGTTGCTATTGCAACTGAGTTAGATTATTATGGGTTAGCTCAGCCAGCTTCAGCTGGCTGAGTGAGCTCTCTGAGTCTGTAAATAAAATGGTGGTTTTGTTAGCTGTCTGCTGTCTGGCCTCAAGTGATTTCTTCCTAAACCGGCTGCCCCCAAGGATATAACACTTCCCTCTGGCTCCAGGAGGCACAACACAGACTCTTCAGCTGTGGCGTGGCAGTTTTAGTTGCTAGGGGGTCTGCCAGCGCCTGCTTGGTATGAGACATGGTTGGGAGAGGGGAGGGGGTCAGGAAGGAGAATGGCTGCTTCTGCTGCTTGGAATGTGTAAGGTTCCTGTGTTGTATCTCGAAATCTATGCCAACGGTGGTCAGAACTCTGGATGGGCATTCTTTGGCATGGAGTTTTACTTCCAAATAAAATATACACAATGAATCTCCAAGCTCTCATTTGGTCACTGTTTTGTAAAGGGGTGTGTTTTGAGAACTAGACATATGTTGCTGGAATAGTAGTTTTAGAGAGTAATTAGAGCAGCATAATGGTACAGGGGCAGCTTAATGCTGTGCATTACTTGAATGAAAGGATAAAAGAATTGATCTGCAATAACAGGACTGTGTAGTTTGGAAGTAGTAAAGTATGATCCTGCTGTGATCAGCAGGTATTTAATGTGTTCACTGTCTTTTTCCTTTAAAAGAATCTGTTTGCAATTATAGCATGTTTTGATTACAAAGTCAGAATATTCATCTCACTAGGTTTTATGATAAAATGACATAAAAAAACCCAGTATTTTTCATTCCATTCTCTCTTCTCTTTTCATACTTTAACAGATTTATTTGGTTCTGGACTCGGGCAATATGATGGCCGTAGTATGTGTCTGTGTGAAATCTTTCTCTTTTACTTATGATATGGCTAGTTCATTAAAGCACTTTACAGTAACTGCTGCCATTGACTGGGAATCAGGGAATAATCAAGGGCTGTTTTGTTTTTAATGTATAGAAACACTAACCATGCAGTCTTCCTTTAAGAAAAAAAACATTTTTTTATCTGTCTTCGTTATCTTCTGGTTGAATTATTCGTTGCAAATAAATTATTACATGAATATAGCTCTTTTTTTCTGCTCATAAATAGCTTGATTTCTTTGAATGTATTCATTATTTGTATTTGCCAAGAAGTTTATCCAAACAAATTCCAGTATATCAGTTGTTTGCAAATTGTTCACTTTGAATATTCACAGTGTGTGACTGGTCATGGTTTTGTTTCTATTCCCTGATGGGATGACTGAATATTTTAAACAGTGGGCTATTGATTATAGAAGAACTGATAGTGAATAGTGATTAGCACATGTAAACTGATAGATTCTAACCCCAGCCTGGGACAGTCAGTCAGCCATGCCCAGTTCCATTTGTGGCCCTTTCTTCAGGGCTCTGTCAGTTTACTTTTCAACACAAAACCATACGGAAATGCAGAACAAAAGCAATAGTCCTGTTCTGGACTGGCCTCCAGTAATTAAAGGGTCTGGACTTGTCCAGCCTAGGGGGATCCACAGGACCTGCTTGCCTTTTGGCCATCTTCTGCTGCAGCCACAGGAGAGTATGCTCTCAGGCTCCTTCAGTGAGCTGCGGGGCCTTATTTGTATCTTCTAGCTAGGAATAAGACCCGCTCATTAAGTCCTTTTCAAGTGAGTCCCAGGACCTACCTGCTGGGTTTCCCTCCAGAACTAGGTCAGCTGCTCCCTGGCCCTTAAAGGGGCAGCCCACCCTGTTATAGCACTCTTCTGGGCCTAATTTTTACTCACTCTTAGGGTACGTCTACACTATGGGACTATTCCGAATTTGCATAAACCGGTTTTGTAAAACAGATTGTATAAAATCGAGTGCGCGCGGCCACACTAAACACATTAAATCGGTGGTGTGCGTCCACGGTCCGAGGCTAGCATCGACTTCTGGAGCGTTGCACTGTGGGTAGCTATTCCATAGCTATCCCATAGTTCCCGCAGCCTCCCCCGCCCCTTGGAATTTCCGGGTTGAGATCCCAGTGCCTGATAGGGCAAAAATCATTGTCGCGGGTGGTTCTGGGTACAGCCTCACCCCTCCCTGAAAGCAGCAGACAAGCGTTTCACGCCTTTTTTGCTTGGTGAACTGTGCAGACGCCATAGCACAGCAAGCATGGACCCTGCTCAGCTCAATACCGCAATCGTGGATGTTTTAAACACCTCGTGTACTCTCGTGCAGTATATGGTGAACCAGGACCTTCACACCGAGGCGAGGAGGAGGCGGATACGGCAGCGCAGCGATGACAGTGATGAGGATGTAGACACAGAATTCTCTCAAACCGCGGGCCCCTGCGCTTTGGAGATCCTGATGGTAATGGGGCAGATTCTATCCATTGAACGCCGATTTTGGGCCCGGGAAACAAGCACTGACTGGTGGGACCGCATTGTGTTGCAGGTGTGGGACGATTCCCAGTGGCTGTGAAACTTTCGCATGCGTAAGGGCACTTTCATGGAACTTTGTGACTTGCTTGCCCCTGCCCTGAAACGCCATAATACCAAGATTAATTGCAGCCCTCACAGTAGAGAAGCGAGTGGCGATAGCCCTGTGGAAGCTTGCAACGCCAGACAGCTACCGGTCAGTCGGGAATCAATTTGGAGTTGGAAAATCTACTGTGGGGGCTGCTGTGATGCAAGTAGCCAAAGCAATCACTAAGCTGCTGCTACGAAAGGTTGTGACTCTGGGAAACGTGCAGGCCATAGTGGATGGCTTTGCTGCATTGGGATTCCCTAACTGTGGTGGGGCAATAGATGGAACCCATATCCCCTATCTTGGCACCGCAGCACCAGGGCACCCAGTACGTAAACCGGAAGGGGTACTTTTCAATGGTGCTGCAAGCACTGGTGGATCACAAGGGACGTTTCACAAACATCCACGTGGGATGGCCAGGGAGGGTTCATGACGCTCGCGTATTCAGAAGCACTACTCTGTTTAAACGGCTGCAGCAAGGGAATTACTTCCCAGACCAGAAAATAACAGTTGGGGATGTTGAAATGCCTGTCGTTATCCTGGGGGACCCAGCCTACCCCTTGATGCCATGGCTCATGAAGCCATACACAGGCAGCCTGGATAGTGGTCAGGATCTGTTCAATTACAGGCTGAGCAAGTGCAGAATGGTGGTGGAATGTGCATTTGGCCGTTTAAAGGCGCACTGGCGCACATTACTGACTCGCTCAGACCTCAGCCAAACCAATGTCCCCTATGTTATTGCTGCTTGCTGTATTCTCCACAATCTCTGTGAGAGTAAGGGGGAGACCTTTATGGCGGGGTGGGAGGCTGAGGCAAATCACCTGGCTGCTGATTACGCGCAGACAGACACCAGGGAGATTAGAAGAGCACACCAGGAAGCGGTGCGCATCAGAGAAGCTTTGAAAACGAGCTTCATCAATGGCCAGGGTACAGTGTGACTGCTGTGTTTTTTGATGAACACCCACCCCCCCTTGATTGACTCATTCCCTGTAAGCAACTCACCCTCCCCCTTCGAGTACAGCTTACTTATGCAAATAAAGTCACTCTCGTTTAAAAATCATATATTCTTTATTAATTCATTATAAAAAGAGGGAGAGAAGTAAGGGTGTGGTTTGGGAGGAGGATAGGAGGGATGGAGAAGGCCATTAAAAAAATTTCACAGTAATGACAGCCTTCTGGTTGGGCTGTCCACGGGGGTGGAGTGGGCGGGTGCACGGAGCCTCCCCCCACGCGTTCTTACACGTCTGGGTGAGGAGGATGTGGAACATGGTGAGGGTTGAGGGTGGTGATACAGGGGCTGCAGCGGCACTCTTTGATCCTGCTGCCGTTCCTGAAGCTCCACCAGACGCCGGAGCATGTCAGTTTGATCACGCAGCAGCCCCAGAGTTGCATCCCGCCACCGCTGATTTTCCTGCCGGTCTTCCTGCCGCCACCTCTCATCTCGGGTGTCCCTCCTGTCCTCACGTTCACTGGCCTCTTTCCTGTAATTTGATACCACGTCCTTCCACTCATTCAGATGAGCTCTTTCATTGCGTGTAACTTCCATAATATCCGAGAACATTTCATCTCGCGTCTTCTTTTTCCTCCGCCTTATCTGTGCTAGCCTTTGGGATGGAGGAGGGACTCTTGAAAAATTTGCAGCTGCATGAGGGAGAGAAATATTTAAAAAGATACATTTTACAGAACAATGGTTATACTCTTTCACAGTGAACAGCACTATTCACCTTACATAGCACATGTGATTTCCCTACAAGGTCGCATTTTTCATCTTAATACTGAGTGCCTGCAGCTCTGGAGTTACAGATCTCACAGACACAGGTCCGGGCATCAGAATTCAGCTTGCATGCAGCCATGGTAAGCCACTGTCTTTCGGCGTCTGTAGTGATTTACCCCTCCCCCCAACGCATGGCTAATACTAGCTCCCTGCTAATCAACACCCTTCCCACCACCACCCCACCCACTGCGTGGCTGGTAGCTTGGGGAAGCCCCGCTGACCAAACACAAAAAAGATCATTGGCATTTCACTCCTCCCCTCCCCCCGCTTGGCTACGTGCAGGAAAGGATTTTTTTTTTAAGATGCTGCAGTCCACGAACCCAGTAGGAAAATGGCCATCCCTCTTACTTAAATTCCTGATTTTTAACCAGGTTATCCTGAACGATATCACTTTGCTGAGGATAACACAGCGAGATAAAGAACGGATGCTTCTTGAATGCCAGCAATCACCGGGACCATACGCTGCTATGCTTTGCCATGCAATGATACCTGATTACTTGCTACATGCATGGCGTGGTAAAGTGTCCTACCATGGTGGGCGGAACAAGGCTGCCTTGCCCAGAAACCTTCTGCAAAGGCTTCTGGAGTACCTACAGGAGCGCTTCATCAAGATGTCCCTGGAGGATTTCCTCTCAATCCCCGGACATGTTAACAAACTTTTCTAAGTAACTATACTGTCTGCGAATGCATCCCAAGTCCTCAGGGCAAATCAATCATTAAAAAACGTTTGCTTAAAAAAAATGTTTGCTATTTGCAAAGGTACACTCACCAGAGGTCCCTTCCATGGCGTCATTGTCTGGGATAGTTGCTTGGGAGGGCTGGGAGGAGGGTAATTCCGTCAGGGTGATAAAAAGCTCCTGGCTGCTGGGGCTCACGGAGTGCTGTGTGCTCTCTGCTAGGTCGTCCTCCTCTTCTTCATCTTCATCTTCCCCATCTGCATAATCCTCAGCCATGGCAGAGATTACAACCCCCACCTCGGAATCCACGGTCAGGGGTGGGGTACTTGTGGCGCAGCCCCCTAAAATTGCATGCAGCTCAGCATAGAAGCGGCATGTTTTTCGACCTGCCCCGGACCTTCCGTTTGCTTCTTTGGTTTTCTGGTAGGCTTGTCTGAGCTCCTTAACTTTCACTCTGCACTGCACTGAGTCCCTGCTGTGGCCTTTATCCGTCATAGCCTTAGAAATTCTTTCAAATACTTTTTCATTTTGTCTTTTGGAACACAGTTCTGTTAGCACTGAATCCTCTCCCCATATAGCGATCAGATCCAGTATCTCCCGTGCAGTCCATGCTGGGGCTCTTTTTCGATTCTCAGGAGACTGCATTGTTACCTGTGCAGATGAGCTGTGCGTGGTCACCTGTGCTGATGAGCTCTCCACGCTGGGGAAGCAGGAAATGAATTTCAAAAGTTCGTGCGGCTTTTCCTGTCTACCTGGCCAGTGCATCAGAGTTCAGAATGCTGTCCAGAGCGGTCACAGTGGTGCACTGTGGGATACCACCCGGAGGCCAATACCGTCGATTTGCGGCCACACTAACCCTATTCCGATATGTTAATCCCGATATTAGCGCTACTCCTCTCGTCGGGGAGGAGTACAGAAACCGATTTAAAGAGCCATTAAAATCAATATAAGGTGCCTCCTAGTGTGGACGGGTGTGGCGTTAAATCGGTTTTACGCTCCTAAAACTGATTTAAACGCCTAGTGTAGACCAGGCTTTAGAATACATTAAACTTGTACCATGTGCCAACATTTTCTCAAATAAACCATCAGTTATCTGAATACTCATGTAGAATCAATAATATGACCCAGCAAATTAACAGGAGAGTCCACACGCTTGGTTTATTAATGAAAATAGTCACAAATTGCTGTTCTTATTATTTGATTGGTTCTGCTCATGACATAAGTTGTGAAACTCTTGCCATAAAACAGAACAATTCTCAACCATACACAAACCCACTCATGCACAAAAAAAGGAGTCTAGTTCACTTTGGTTCGAGTTTCAGTATGTGAGTAACCATCACTCAAGTGTTCTTCAGTCTCAGGGACATGACTCACGTTAGTCTCAGAGGTACCTATGATCCACACAAATCTGGTGTCTCCTTCACTTTTGGGGGTTTTTTTGTTTGCTTTTTGTTGTTGTTGAAAATTATATACACTAGAAATGGAAAATCATTAAACTAGTTCTTCACACCAAAAGAATGAATCCCAGAGCATTTACATTTCTGTAAAGAGGCCATGACTCAGCAAAGCACTTAACCATATGTTGAACTTTAAAGTGCTTTAGGGAAATACACAGGCCCTATTGAAGTTAAAGGCAAAGCTCCCATTGACTGCAATAGAGCAAGGTTTTTCCCCTTAAGTTAAACATGTGCTTAGGTGCCTGGCTGAATAGTGATGGGGATGAGTCACCTGCTTAATTACTTTGCTGAAAGTGGGGCTGGAATGATTTTTTTAAAACCTATGTTTTGGATCTTTGTGATACTTTGCATCCACTGGCAAATTGAGAGGTCTGAGGGTGAGCCTAGTCTCTGAACCAGTTCACCCATCCTTAATGCAGATAGTGAAAGGCTGCTAATCTGTTATCATTCTATAGACCAAGTGTTCCTGACTCATTTTAAGTCAACTGATGTGTTGTCAAAATATCGCACATTAGTTTAATGTTCAAAGTCCAGAAAGAACCCACTTAATGGGGAATTTCTATCATCTTATTTTCCATTATTTTATTTCTTTGTCTTTATTTACTTAGTAGAAGTGTTTGCTAACCTACTGGCAATTAGGCTGTGCTATCTTTTATTTTCTCCCTAAAACAGACTCAAATGGAATAACAGCCATCTGTGGTTATAAAATTTACTACTCACACAGGATATTATAAAAACAACTGGTGGAGCTGCCTGGAAAAAAATAAGTTTAAAAATAAATATGGGCTCCATTTAGTATTTTGCTTCGAGGAGGAGGAGAGGACTTTTTAATCATATTTTATTCCAGGTATTTCTTTGGAGGACATCATCTCTTCCAATAAGATAGGTTTGATTTTTATAGTATTAGGCTGAATGTACAGGATGGGAGGCAGCAGTGAAATAAATCTAACTAAATGAGTCCAGAAAGCAGTTTCATATGTAAACTCAAAAGCATTATGTGCGCCTCTTGCTCAAGTCATGGTATCTTCAAAGCACATAAAATATTTTTCTATCTGTATCAATGCACATCAGGAAATGTGCATGCGTTTCAGTGCTGCACAGCTTAAGATGCCAATTCTGTTTTAGATTTGGATCTTCAGCTGGTGTATATTGGCATAGCTCCATCAACTTCAATGGAACAACACCAGTTTACACCGGCTGAAGATCTGGCCTTCAGTCTCTGGCACTAATTGATTGTGATTGGAAGCAGTTTAAAATAAGAGCTTTCCCCAGATTTTTCTTTGTCCATTTCTTCTTGATAGCTTGCTGCTTAAAAGCGAGATTAATTACATGTTGGTTAGACAATACAGAAATACATTTAAATAAAGGTAATAGGATGTTTAGGGCCATGGATATCAGAAAGTAGCGTTGACTGACTCAACATATGTAATTCATCCAAGGGCCTTAACCCCTTACAGGCACAGCTCACTGTATGACAGAAGTATTTTAATACCTACCCTTATATTTTAATTTATTCCAATATGTAGCATAAACTAGGCTACATCAAACTTTGAAGACCTCAAATTAGAACTTTAAGGGCTTGTGCAAAAGCAGAGATAGACAGGTAGAGGTAGGAGACAAGTCATCTAGAAATAAACTTATTTATTTAAAGATTTTCAAGTTCTGACCTAGGAGACAGTAGGAAATGCAGAAGTGGGGATGGTTTAGTGGGTATTAGGATTTATAAAAGTCATAAACTTGCTTCTTGTGGGTCTTGAAGTAGTTGGGGGTTTTTAAGAGGTTTTGAAGAAGAAGAAGAAGAAGAGGAGGAGGAGGAGAGGACACAGCTTTCAACTTAATTCATCTCTGACCCATCTGTTTTATGTACCATATGCTGGGTATTAACATGAAAAGACTCCATGCTTTTAAAACTAAGCTGAGTCTTTATTAAGAGAACTATTTACAGAATTGCTGCAACTTGCAGCTAGCATTCTAGTCATGTGCACACAGACTGACTTCTTTGTGTTTCCTCCAAACTCTTCCCTCCTGCAACCTGTGCTCCTCCCTCCAAGATCCACCAGGTTCCCTTTCTTTTTATACTCTTCCCTCAGCAACACTGTGACAGACCAGGACCTGTGAATCCTTTGCAGTTTGCCTTTACCTTGTCATAACATAAAAATCAATTAATACATAAAATAAAGTGTGCAGCACTGGGTTCAGCAACTCTCAGACCAACAGAAAGGGGAAGATAGTTTACAGTAGAGGAGAGGGCAAAGAAAGAGAACTGAAATTTCAAAGAGGGAAAGATGCAAGTAAGCAGGCTTCTTGCAAGCTAATTATAGAGGGGAGGGGAAAGAAAAGATGAATAGGGTCAATCGGTCATAGGTTAAAGCAAACAGGAATGTTTTAAATGAAAAATAACTCAGTGGGAGAAGGGGTGAGAAGGCCACTTCCAGATAAATGGGAATGCACAACACAACAGCAATGATCAGTAATTGTGAGGTCTCGGGAAAAGAGAGAGCAGGCCAGAATTAGCACGTGGCCTTGAGCAGGAGGGGAAGTAGGTGGGTACAGGGGCCAAAGAGAAGGAGATAGAATGAGTTTGAAAACAAGAAGAGCAGTTCTGAATTTGATTTAGAGATAGTGAGAAGCCCTGCGTTCAGCTCCAGAAGCCCTGTATTTAGA
This sequence comes from Mauremys mutica, assembly GCF_020497125.1. NCBI lineage: Eukaryota > Metazoa > Chordata > Testudines > Geoemydidae > Mauremys > Mauremys mutica. The sequence goes on from NC_059078.1 coordinate 69,218,763, forward strand.
ATAGCAGGACTGATGCAGGTTTCCTGCAGAGCTGTGTATATGGGAAACTTGCACAGCATCTATCTGCTCTCTGCCGGGCTCAAATCAATGTTCCTAGTCTCTTGCATTCAGGAGTAGCACATTTACACAGAGTACAGGCAATATATGGAAAAAAATCAGGGCTTGTCTATGATCAAAAGTATACACATCTTTGCTATGATTCCTTTTAACATGTCCCTCTGATGCTATAGCCACCTCCTCTGTACTGCAGACTGCAATTTAAATGAATTTCAGCAGTAGATAATTTTCCTTTTTTTTTAACTAAATGGAGCTTGCTTGCTCTTTCTTCCCCCTCTGCAGTGATAGATTCAAACAAAAAAGTCACAAGATCAAAGATTAAACTGAAACTAGACCAGACATCTCCTGCACTCAAATAGTTGTATCCTTTGTTCGTGACTCACTTATAAACCTCCCCCTGCACTAAGCCATATTCTTCATTCTCAGCAAATCACAGGAGCAGATGCTCCCTTTGACATGTGGATACAAGTCACAGATTTGGAGGCTTTCTTGATTTGTGTTGGCTAATGCAACAGTTACTTCAGCTGAACTCCGAGTAGTGGAGAAATACACTTCCCAAACTTGCTTTGATTTCTTGACAAACTAACTGGCAGAGATTATGACAAGTGTTCTTTGCTTATTTAACTCTCTCCACTGTTTAGTTCCTTACAAAAATGGGATGAAATTAATTTTCCTGCACTGGGATGCTTTGTTTTTCTTTCAGTGGGAAATGGATTTTGGGTGTGGATTTTCTCTCTTTATATATATATAAAAAAAACAGTCATTAGTGAATTTACTGCTGGAAGGAAAAAGTTGAGGGTTGGCAGCTCTAGAGACTGATTTCCTCGTAATTATTTATTTATTGCAGTAGCACATTGGAGCCCCAGTTATAGACCAGGACCCAACTGTGCTAGGCCATGTACAAATGGAACAAATGGACAGGCCTTGCCCCCCAAAAGAGGTTACAGTCCAAGGCCTTGTCTACACTACAAGACTATTTCGAATCAACTTAGTTCGAATTTGTGGATTCGACCTTATGAAGTCGAATTTGTGTATCCATACTAAATACACTAATTCGAATTTCTGAGTCCACATTCACGGGGCCAGCGTCGACTTTGGAAGCGGTGCACTGTGGGAAGCTATCCCACAGTTCCCGCAGTCCCCGCTGCCCATTGGAATGCTGGGTAGAGCCCCCAATGCCTGCTGGGGGAAAAAATGTGTCGAGGGTGGTTTTCGGTAACTGTCGTCATTGAACCGTCAATCACGCCCTCACTCCCTCCCTCCCTGAAAGCGCCTGCGGGCAATCTGTTCGTGCACTTTTCTGGTCAGTGACAGCGTGGACGCCACAGCACTGCAAGCATGGAGCCCGCTGCGATCCTCGCCGTTTTCTCCTCCTCGCACTTTATCGTCCACCTCTTCCACATTCAGCTGCTGAGAAATTGGGCTACTTTTCAATGGTTCTGCAAGCACTGGGGGACCATAGGGGACGTTTTACCAACATGAACGTCGGATGGCCGGGCAAGGTTCCTGATGCGTGTGTTCTCAGGAACTGTGGGCTGCTCAGACGCCTGCTGGAAGGTAGTTTCTTCCCGTACCACGAAATAACTGTTGTGGATGTGCATTTGCCTATAGTGATCCTCGGTGACCCAGCCTGCCCGCTAATGCACTTGCTCATGAAGCCCTATACAGGCGCCTGGGACAGCGACAAGGAACTCTTCAAATACCAGCGAGCAGCGAGCAGCGTGACCTGTGACTGTTCAGTTTCTTTACAGAGAAGCTGAACCTGCCCCTTTTTCTTTACCCAGTTACTGTTGACTCTCCTCTTCGGTTAAATACCCCATTCTCCCCGTTTCCCCCACTTCCAAGACACGTGTAAAAATAAAATACATGTCACACTGTTACTGAGGAGAGGTTTCTTTATTCATGACTTTTCGTTAAAGGGTTGAAACTGGAACGCAGACTGTGGTGGGTAGGGTGTGCGCTGATGTAAAGACCGCCTCTAAACTCAAGGAATGACAGGCTCCTGCTCCTACAGCGGTCCGCATTGCCGGACTGCTTGTTTCAACGGAGCCTGCCATCCCTCCTTTTTGGGATTCTGTGTGCGGGGGGCTATGTGGCCTTTTGGCGGAGGAGGACGGATACAGATTCCTCTGCTGCGTGACTCAGCGGTCCAGGACAAGGACCGCTGTATAAGATCTGTAACCGCCCTCCCCCGCTGCAAAGTCACATCTCCCCCGCCCACACAGATCCTGGAAACCACCTCCCATACCGACCACGGTGCCTACTGACTGCACTGTGTGTGTGACCCGCTGCTGATCCGGCCCCCGTGTCTGTACCCTGGGAAAGGTGCCTGTCCTATGCAATTAGCAACGCACTTCCCCACGCACCCCATTCAAACACAGTCTTCAGTGAAAAAACATGACGGAAACAGTACTTAACAGCAAAGTATTTTTATTACTTAAGTACACAGTTATGGGATGGGACTGGGATTGGGACTTGTTTGAGTCCGGAAGGGAAGGACTTATGCAAACGTAGGGTATGAGAGCTTTTGGTTACTTGAGCACTCTGCTGGGGTGCAGTGACAGTATTCACGGCCCAGGGCGGGCATCCTCCTGGTTATTTAGGGTGAGGTGGGTATATGACTTTGTGGCGGGGGAGGGCGGTTGCAGAGATACTGCCGGGGGCTCTGTCCTGCAGCGGTCCTGCAGAACATACACAAGTCGCCGGAGCGTGTCCGTTTGCTCCCTCACTAGTACAAGCATTGCTTGAGTCGCCTGCTTGTGTTCCTCACGCCATCTCTCCTCCCATTCGCTGTGTGAGCGCTGGTACAGAGAGACTTTCTCCCTCCACTGCCTCTGCTGGTCCGCCTCGGCTAGGTAGCAGCCCACACATTCATCGAAAATCGTGTCCCTTGTCTTTTTCTTTTGCCGCCTAATCTTCGCCAGCCTCTGCGAGGGGGATGCTGTGGAAGGTCTGGAGACAGTGGAAGCTGTGAGATGGGAAACAGTTAGTGAATTCCTTGCAAAGATACTTTTTTGCGAACAATTAACTGAGTCTAGGCTGTCTCTGTGAATTTTTTGTTGAGACCCCTGTGCCTGCTGTTGCACAAATCATTTGCGCGGTGGATTCTGGGTAAATGTCGCCAGTCATTCCTTCCTCCGGGAAAGCAACGGCAGACAATCATTTCGAGCACGTTTTCCATGAAATGCCCTGGCACACGCCATAGCGTGGCAACAATGGACCCTATTTTGCCTTTTGTGTATGTCACCGTATGTGTACTAGATGCCGCTGACAGAGGCGGACCAGCAGCGCTACACAGCAGCATGCTTTTGCTTTTGCATGACAGCAGCGATGGTTACCAGGCATACTGTACCGTCTACCATACTATGAACTGGTAAGAAGACGGTAATAAGATGGTCATGGTTACCTGTCCTTTTGCACTGCGCCATTTGGTGCTGTCATAAGTGCCCCTGGCCGATCAGCCAGGGGCGCAAAAGCAAAATTTGGGAATGATTCCCCAAGTCAATCCCTCCTTTTTGGGTATCTAAAAATAGAATCAGTCCTGCCTAGAATATGGGCAACTGTACTAGAGAACCACTGTATCATAGAACCAGAGAGCACAGCTGCTCTCTGGCCAATCATGCATAAATTTTGAGCTGAATGCTATTCACGGGGTGTGCTCCTGAAACAACCCCAGCTGTTCATTCCGTTCTTCCCCCAGCCTTCCTGGGTTCCAATACCATTGTCCCCCCACTTGTGTGATGAAGTAATATAGAATGCCTGAATAAGACACAGGTAGTCGTTTGTGAGAAATGAGTGGAAGGAAGCCTCCAGCTGCAATGATAGTCCAGAGATGACATTAAGGGGTGTGGAGGAGGGAGCCAATCATCCCTCTGCTAGTCCAGGGGCAATTGAATCTTTTCTTTACAATGAAGGGTGGGGGCTGATGGAGCTCAGCCCCCTGTTGCAATGATGAGGACGGTTACCAGCCATACTGCACCATCTACCATGAAAAATTAGGACCAGGCGACCTTGATCAACCTGTCCCAAGCAAGTTGGTATGGTTACCAGTCCTTTTGCACTGCCCCATGTGCCAATAGGCTGATGATGAGGACGGGTAGCAGTCCTATTGTACCATCAGCCACCCATGGCGGGGTGGGAGGAAGGATGTTGTTGTTGAGTGCTGCAGCAGCGCGTCTATCTGCAGCATTCAGTACAGATACGGTGACATGTAAACGAGTCAACAGAGGATTGTTTTCCCTTTAACTTCTGGGGGTCGGGGGGGGGGAAATTGCCGAGCTATGCCCCGACCCACCGCGGACACTGTGTTTGACCCTAGAAGCATTTGGAGATCAGCCAAGAATGCAAATGCTTTTCAGAGACAGCAGGAACTGTGGGATACCTTGCGTCCTCGTTCCCCCCTCCCTCCATGAACTGTCCGTCGACACTGTCCCATCATCAGAGTCCATGGTCACTGGTGGGGCAGTGGTGGCAGGCTCCGTAGCATCCGTTGGCCACTTTGATTTTTTGGTAGGCTTGTCTGGGGTCCTTGATTTTCACGCGGCACTGCGTTGCATGACGGCTGTATCCTCTGTCTGTATCATGGCTTTGGAGACCTTCTCGTAGGTCTTTGCATTCCGTTTGTTGGAGCGCAGCTCCGAAAGCACAGACTACTCGCCCCCCACACCGATCAGATCGAAGAGTTCCCGGTCAGTCTATGCCGGGTCCCTCTTTCTATTCAGAGATTACATGAACTCCTCTGCTGGAGAGCTCTGCATTGCTGCCGGTGCTGCTGAGCTCGCCCCGATGTCCAACCACAAAATGAGATTCTAACTGTCCAGAAAGGAAAAGGAATTCAAATTTTCCCGGGTCGTTTCCTGTGTGGCTGGTCAGAGCATCGAAGCTCGGACTGCTGTCCAGAGCGTCAACAGAGTGGTGCACTGTGGGATAGCTCCTGGAGCTACTAAGTTCGATTTCCATCCACACCTAGCCTAATTCGAACTAGCCATGTCGAATTTAGCGTTACTCCACCTGTCGGGGTGGAGTACCAAATTCGAACTAAAGAGCCCTCTAGTTCGAATTAAATGGCTTCCTGGTGTGGACGGTTGAGCGGTTAGTTCGAATTAACGCTGCTAAATTCGATTTAAAGTCCTAGTGTAGACCAGGCCCAAGTAAAGCAGCAAGTTAGAGGATGAGAGCAGTACAGGTGGCCCCACCCTGGTGTCTCTGACCCCTAAAGTGGAGGGACCACATCAAGTTCGATCTCCATGCTTGTCAAGAGAGAAATTCACTCTATGTACAGGGCCAAAACAATGTTTATGCCCCACTAAAAAGTGGGCTTGAGTGGTTCATGCTGGCCATATGTGCAGGGGTGAACTTCACCCATAGTCCTTGGCCAGTCTCCTGAGACTGCTTCCAAAGCTGTATTTAGGTGCCTCAAGATAAATTTCAATAGGAATTAAGCACCTAATCTGTGTAGTATCAGAGGGGTAGCCATGTTAGTCTGGATCTGTAAAAAGCGACAAAGAGTCCTGTGGCACCTTATAGACGTATTGGAGCATAAGCTTTCATGGGTGAATACCCACTTCGTCAGACTCATGTAGTGGAAATTTCCAGAGGCAGGTTACATTGGTGGACGTGCAGGTGAATGAACCGGTGATATTGTGGCTGATCTGTCACATCACCGGTTCATTCACCTGTATGTCCACCAATGTAATAAACGCCATCATGTTCCAGCAATGCCCCTCTGCAATGTACATTGGCCAAACTGGACAATCTCTACGTAAAAGGATAAATGGACACATGTCAGATATTAGGAATGGCAATATACAAAAACCTGTAGGATAACACTTCAACTTCCCTGGACACACAATAGCAGATTTAAAGGTAGCCATCCTGCAGCAAAAAAACTTCAGGACCAGACTCCAAAGAGAGACTGCTGAACTTCAGTTCATTTGCAAATTTGAAACCATCAGCTCAGGATTAAACAAAGACTGTGAATGGCTAGCCAACTACAAAAGTAGTTTCTCCTCCCTTGGTGTTCACATGTCAACTGCTAGAAGAGGGCTTCATCCTCCCTGATTGAATTAACCTCATTATCTCTAGACTGATTCTTGCCTGCATATTTATACCTGCCTCTGGAAATTTCCACTACATGTGTCTGACAAGGTGGGTATTCACCCATGAAAGCTTATGCTCCAATATGTCTGTTAGTCTACAAGGTGCAACAGGACTCCCTATTGCTTTTTACTACTCTGTGTAGGCACTTTTGAAATCCTACCAAACATGGATATTCATTTTTAGGCACCTAAATATTTTTTACTATCTGGCCCAAAAAGCCTAGTAACTCAAATGCAAGAGACAGAGTGATATGTGGACTTCTTGTTTATCAACAGGAAACTGTTGTGATGAATTAATATTGTAACTTCATAGTAAATTTTGCACCACAGTCTTTAGTGGTGCTAGCTGGGTGATAGATGTCATTCTTTTTAAATCACTCTATGTGGGATCTCTCCTTCCGTGGAGGATTGGAGGTTATATTGGTAAGCTAAGTCCTAACAGGGAGGTGGGAAGAATCCCATGTGCAGTGTAATGGCCTGACACTCAATTTATCTCCCTTCGAAGGAGGAAGGGCTGAGCTGACCTTGCAGTTTCAAGGAGTCTGTGATAGGTATTTCAAACTTGGTGCTTAGATCAATCACTAAATCATTACTTCTATCTGAACTGATTCATTGCTTATTTACCCACAAGGAAAAGAGAAGACGAAAAGCAAGGGTCTTTAAGTTTTTCTAATATTTCCAAATCATCCTCTCTAATTTTGCCTACTAGAAAAAACTAGCAACCCAACAGCAACTATACACATTATAGGGAGCAAGTGTGGACAGTGAGTCTTAACATGTTTATTGCCAGATAAACAAGAAAACACTTAGGCAGTTTCTTTTATCAAAAAGTTAATTATCACTTTATATTGCCAACTCTGTGCTATTCTAGTACCCCAGAATAGCTACATTTATTTGATATGGGGACCTAAGTGCTTTATTTCTTCTACAGGTGAACTTGAGATAAACTCTGAGATGCAAACAACCCCAGCATCTAACAATTAGGATGTCGATTTTAGCTTTGTGGCTATACCTATAACTAAATGTCTAGCAAGAGAGAGGCTATTCTACCCTTCTCCCAGGGAATTCTATTGGTACTAATGATCACTATTATTGTTATTTTTATCAATAATAAGAAAAAAAATTACCTAATTTTCCTCTTACTGCCATAGTTTACATCAGAGTAACTCCACTGCTTGATTTACATCAGTGTGAGTGAAAGGAGAATCAGGCCTACAATTATTATTTCATTATTAAATTTTATATTATTTTTAAAAGTAAGTGATTATTGGTATAATTGAACATATTAGCTCATAGATTGCAAGTGGAATTTATAAAAATAAAACCCACAAAAAGACATGCCCACGATGATAGATTCATAACAAGCCTAAATTACTGCATTAGCTTATTCCTCTACCCCATTTATGTCGGTTTGTTTGGGGGCTGGGGTCACAAAAGGACTTAGGTACCAAATTCCCATTTTAGGCACCTAAATCCCAGAATCAGGCCCCAGTGGGATTCACAAAATCCCTGCTGAGCTGAGCCCGAGCCCTATAGACACCTAAAATCACTCAACATCTAATGTTTGCAGTAAAAGTAACCTAGGCACCTATGTTTCTGCTTCTATGCATGCACACTGTGGCCCTGTGCCAGGCAGGGCCGGCTTTAGGGCGATTCCCCCGATTCCCGGGAATCGGGCCCCGCGCCTAAGAGGCCCCCTCAGCGTCCGGAAGAGGGACTCCACACCCTCCACTGAAGTTCCACCGGCAACCGATTGAGCTGCCGCCGAATTGCCGCTGCTATCTTTGGGGGCATTTTGGTGGCAGCTCTTTCAAATCGGGCCCCGCACGTACTAAAGCCGGCCCTGATGCCAGATATCCAAATAAGCGAGGCACAAACCAGAAGATAGGTGTTCCTCCGCCTACCTCGCCTGCAGGACCCAATGCGATAAGCTGGCTTGGAGCTCACCTACTGGATCAGTCCCCTATAGATGAGCCTATGGAGAACACTGTGGGAGTGACAACCTCCATCATAACTTTTAGCCCAATGGTTAGGGATGTGGGAGAACTCCTGTTCAACTCTCCTTAAAGTGGAGAAAGGATTTGAACAGGGCTCTGCCACATCGCATATGAATGCTCTAGCTACTGGGCCCCTCAGTTTCTCCTGTTGAAGCTGTTCCGCTGTGGCTAAATGAGTAAAGTCATTGGAGCAGGGGGACTGGATTCTGAGTCTCCCACAAGAGCATTCTAACCCCCTGGCTACAGTCATTCCCGTGTTTCTCTCTTTCTCCACTCTCTGGCCTAATATCGAAGCTAAATAATAACTCGTAGCTAAATAATGAAAGAATCATTGGGCCAAACAGAAAGACAGAAAGTTTCAGACTCTGTAACTTGCTCAGTGTTAGCCTAACTATGCTCCTGTTGAAGTCAATGAGTATTTTACCATGAATTTCAATGGGACCAGAGATTGGCCAATGGTGAATGCATCTGAAAAACCTGCCCTTTACGTCCGAGTTCTTGTGGGGCAGGGATTACATCCTAGATTTGTTTTATAGAGTGCTTCTCACACTTTGATTGTAGACACTATGTGAATAAATAAGTATAATTAATATTAATTCATTCTGTGAACTCTGTGTGCCTTGAAACCTCCTCCTTGCTGGCCTGACATTGATCTGGAAGAGTTGTATGTGGTACTGAGTTTTAGCAACTTGCCATGACCAATGGCAGAATGGAACTAAGTCTGCACTGGGTTGGAGATGGGGGTGGAGGGGAGAGAGAATAGCACAGAACATCTACTCTGGGGTTCTTCAGGCACAAAAGAAAAGGGTGCATCTTTAGTGGTTAGAGTAGGGGACCTGGAAATCAACTTCAATTGCTCAGATACTAACTAGAGATTGGTGCCATATTAGAAACTAGATAGTTTGCTAGTCAGACCAGCAATCTTCCCAAGAGGTTCTGTTCCCAAATCTGCCAATGACTTGCTGTGTGACCTTGGAGAGCCATCTTCAAGTCTATGTGCCTCAGTTTACATGTGCCTGATATGCAGATAGTACTTACTCGCTTCATACAGTGTTGTGAAGCTTCACTAATTAATGCTCTAAGATCCTAAAATAAGAAAGTGCTATATAACTACAAAGTGTTCCTTTTATTAATTCCACATAAGTTATTTTGATTAGGCTCTTCAGCTGCAGAAGACATGCAGGAGCTCTCACAGCAGGCAGCCATGGAGGTAATTTCTCATTTACTGAATTGAGCCCTTAGGAATTAATGATTGACTTCTAATAGGTTTATCCCATTCAAGTGGAGGGGTTTCTACATGATGTGAAGCAAAAAAAGGAAGAAAATACCCAAAGTGAAGTAAACTCCAGTGAATGTAAGGGATCATCTTACGGTAAGTGTTGTAATTAGAACCTAGGTGTGATCACAGAACCCCCTTTGGGAGCTGCCACCCGATGTGCCAAGACTACATCTGCCCCCTGCTTTCCCTGCAAGTTCGGGATCCCAGCACCCTGTCTTGCTGAGCCAGACACTCCCGTCTGCTCCATCAAAGACTCAGAGTCTGAATTACTTGCCCCAAAGCTGCAGGTTTACCTGAAAGCAGCCAACAGAAATGTTCCTGTCTTTAACACTCAGATGCCCAACTCCCAATGGGGTCCAAACCCAAATAAATCCATTTTACCCCATATAAAGCTTATACAGGGTGAACTCATAAATTGTTCGCCCTCTAGAACGCTGATAGAGAGATATGCACAGGTGTTTGCTCCCCCAGGTATTAACACATACTCTGAGTTAATTAATAAGTAAAAAGTGATTTTATTAAATACAGAAAGTAGGATTTAAGTGGTTCAAAGTAGTACCAGACAGAACAAAGTAAGGCACCAAGCAAAATAAAATAAAATGCACAAATCTATGTCTAATCAAACTGAATACAGATAAGATCCTCACCAGTTCCAGAATGCTCCCTTTTACAGACTAATGTCCTTTTAGCCTGGGTCCAGCAATCACTCACACCCCTTTGTTCCGGTTTCTTCCAAGTATCCTGGGGGGTGGAGATGCTCTCTCTTTAGCCAGATGAAGACCAAATAGAGGGGTCTCCCAGGGGTTTAAACAGACTTTTTCTTGTGGGCGGAGACCCCCTCCTCACTCCTATGCAAAGGCCAGCTCCAAGATGGAGTTCTGGAGTCACCTGGGCAAGTCGCATGTCCATGCACGACTCATAGTCTTTACAGGCAGAAGCCATTGTCCACATGGTATCTTGTATGTCTCCAGGAAGACTTCTTATGCGGATTGGAGCATTCCAAGATGCATTGTTCCCCAAGTGCTTCCTGATCAGGTACTTAACCTTGTGAATTCCTTCATAAAGAAACTGACCAAATACCTCACAAAGCTTACTTAAAAATCAAGCAAGTATACAGCCAATATTCTTAACTTCAAGTACAAAATGATATACGTGTACAAATAGGATGAATAGATATAGTAGACCATAACTTTTACAGAGATACGTTACATGGCACAGGCAGCACAAAACATATTCCAGTTATGTCATATTCCCGTAAAGCATTATGGGGTACAGCGTCACACTAGGAATGGTGAATATTTTACAATACTCAGTTATGGTACTGAGATTCATTTTGTAATTAATTTTGAGCTGCATGTTGATCACTTTTAGTTCACTATTTCTGAGCAAAGCATTTAAGACTGGACAGATGCATTGCAAAACTTCCATACTAGGTTTCAGAGTAAATGTTTATATAACCCTTCATAAGACGTTAATGATGCTCATTAAAATGTGAAAAGCAGTCAATCACATTGACTCTCATTTTAAGAGCATTTTAGTATCACACCCTGCTCTATGAATTAACAGCCCATTTAGTTACTTATTTGGGTTATAGCAAGGGTTTGCCAGATGACATGAGATATTTACAGAAGCTTCAGAGCTTATACCTGTTTTTCACAGAATCTGCTATTACTAGTATGTATTAAACTTTGAATAAGATGATAGATATTGTGAACTGTCTTGCATCCGATGAAGTGAGTATTCACCCACGAAAGCTCATGCTCCAAAACATCTGTTAGTCTATAAGGTGCCACAGGATTCTTTGCTGCTTTTATTGTGAACTAAGGCTACACAATAAAATCTAACATTATACATCCCAAAGTTCTTTATAGAGTGATATATTATGTATTAAGAATCACTTTTCCCTCATGTAGCTACCTCTGGACTAGAGCAAAAGCAGCCATTTAACATAACAAAAATGTCACACAACAGTTCAGGACAGGATGTGAAGAATGCCATATTTGAAACTGCAGGGAGTATTTAGACCAACAAATTGTAGTTACACCAACTAGAATTTGGTTAGGATGACAAAAACAGTTGGTTGTAATGTGATTCAAAAGCAAAAATCAGCATCTGGTTTACAGGAAAATTAATTTTACAATTCTGTATTTACAGGGTCATAGAAGACCCAGTTAATTAATCACTTTTTCTGATGCTTTGAACAAGCTTTCACCTTTTAAAAGCCTCTAGAAAAGTGTTAGGTGAAAATATGGCCCCAATTCAACAAAGCATTTAAGCACATTGACTTCAACAGGATTTAAGCATGTGCCTGAAATTAGGCACATGTTGTTTGTTGAATAGGAATGGACTGCTGAATCAGGGGCTTAAAGTAGCAAAGAATACAACTGCATCTAAGGAAGGACTATTTTTAGGCTTTATTAATTCAGCTGTACAAAAGGGTCTAAAAATAATGTTTTTGTGTAAACAGACTGAGTACATAGCAGAACTTGATGATGAATAGAACTTGCTGTCTACTAGCTGCTGGTGATGACAGCTCAATCTTTCCTGGGTATGTGTTACTTTAAAGGGAAATTTTTGCCTCTTATTAGCATAGCAAACTCTCCCTTCAATTGCTGGGTGTGGCATGAGTAGCCGGAAGAACCAAACACTGCATGAGACCATTCTCAGAAGCTCTATCTACAGCAGCGTAAAGTACTGATATATTATTATTTCCCCTACTCTGTGTAAACTCCTTTAGATGTCTGGGGGGGAGTGGAGATTAATATTATTTGGCCATTGCTGGGATCTTAACCCGAAATTGCTAGGCTTGGTAAAGATAGGTGAGACTTAGGTCTAATATATTTGTGCTTATTGTATGATATCATAGAGAACCATAGCAAGAGACTGGAGTCCAATTCCTCACCCAAACTTCTTTCTAGGCTATCGGGAAGAATAGAGTGCATAAAGAAGCTCTCTGGTTTATTTTTTCACTACAAGGAGGAAATGTGGCTGACTGATTAAATGGAGGATACTGGATGTATTTCTTATTTTGCTTCTGATGCATTGGGTGATATTAACCTCCCTGTTCCTCAGTTTACCTCTCTGTAACATAGTCATAACATTATACCTACCTCACGGGAGTGAATTTTTAGTCAATGTATGGAGCATAGTATAAGGGTAAAATATTACAGAATGCTTCTGAGTCTTGAAGTAACCTGTCTAAGAAAGAATCCTGGGGCAGATGTGGTAGCTGAAACTACATTCACCACTTTTAAATAATTAACTAGACTTCAAGTTAGTGGTGTCCTGTTAAACTTCAACAACAGTCTACTATGTAAATGCAAAAGCAAGAATTACTTCTAAGTTGCACAGCCTATCACCCAGACCCCTGGTTTTATGTTTCCTTTTAGCTATCTCTGATCCTTAAACAGATAATATTCTTGCACTACAGTATTATTTGAAGAATATATAATTGTTTCCTGTGTTACTACATCCTTGTACATGAACTGCTATTGTTGAGAATTATAATATTTTGTGTAAGGGATAGCTGCTATTTCTTTCCTGACAGTCAAAGTATTGCCACTCCTACCCATTCAAAAGTCATGAGTCAGGCCCCCAAAACTCTTGAAGTTGGCTTAAAAATCATGAGATTTGATGGGAAAAAAATGGCTTCTCTTTATTTGCCATGTGGTTTTCAAGCTTTTCTTTGCAACTATGGGAGCTAGCAACTTGGATTAAAATTGATAGCTGAAATTCTCAATTAAATGTTTCCTGAGCTGAAGCTTAAAAGAAACCAATCCACTAAATATTGTGAGACTTGCAATACAATCACAAGGGGTGATACTGCCAAGAAGATTGTACCAATTGTACTATTTGGATCTGGTTAACTTAAACATGCCAGATCAAATCCGTCTTCGAAAAGGTCTAGAAAGAAGCTGGTAGGCAAGGGGAAACCTACACTGGAGTATTCAATGGAACCAGAAGATAGCAGTTGCTAACACTAAGGAAAAGTCTTTTGTTTTTCATTAATTTCCTAGAATTAGTTTAATTTGCAGTCATTTCCACTGAAAGAAATTTGGGGTGCTGGTACATCATGTTCACTGCCCCACCCCCTCCCATTTCACCTCAGTTACAGATGTTTGGGGGGAGGCTGAGTCCCCTCTTTATCATTATCCCTATTTACAGTGGACTCCCTATGCAAATCTGGGTCAATCAATTAATTGTTTGTAAATAATAGTCCAGATCATAGCAAATCTTTGTAGCACCACTACACTTAAAATGAAGACGCTGGCTCCATAAATAACTCCTTAGGATAGCACATAGTTCTCTTCTTTTAAAATACCACCTGCATCAGGAGCATGAACAGAGAACATTCATATTCTGCATGTGATATACTGCATACTACATGGATTAAACAGAGGGCCAGTGTAACAGGGTGGCCCAGACAATCTTGTTCATTGATTAGATGGTGCTGAGAAGTGGACAGGTGTCCTTATAAACAGCTGCAGGGAAGGGGAAATGGGGAGAGAAGCTGTCGAAGAGGATAAGCTCCTGTAGTAGTCCCTGAGTGCTCAGTTAAAAGACTCTGCAGAGCCCAAGAATAGGGCAAAGAGCGCATAAAAAAGGTGCCGAGAAAAGGAGCCAAATTTGTTTTCTTGCTTTTAGGAAGGACATGGTTTTAGAACACTGTTGCAGGTTAGCTTGGAAAAGGAGCCCAGGTGAATGTGGAAGAGCCTCTGGTTATGATTTGTGATCTGTTGTACATTGTCAGGTTTGGACTCTGAGGACTTTATCTTTGGACTTTGAAGATTTATCTTTGTCTTAATAAAGGAGCCTGAAGAAGGGTGCTATTGAAACAGGGAGTTTAGGAGATTCCTGTTCAAGAGCCTGAGGAGTGGGAAATTGTGGTAGAGCACTGCAATGCCAGGTCTTGCAGCAAGGGGGATTGTGAATTTGTAACAGCTGGATCCTGCTCTCACTTCCAGAAGTGTAAATTGGGAATAATGTCTCTGAAATCAATGAAGTAACATCTTTGTAAAACAAGTACAAGGTAAGACCAGAATCCAGACACTTCCGTTTAAGTGCTTGGGTTCTGTAAACGATGAAAGGTAAATATCTTGGTAACTTAACTGCCTTTTTTTAAATGAACATGGGGTTTGGGGGATGACAATAATTTGAAATTGTATTGAATGGTCTTGTTATAGGGTCATTCAAATAATCCCTGCCACAAAACAGCAAGAGGGAAATAAAGATACTCTATATCCACTCTTTCCTATCACGGAATGAGAAACTCTCATCCAAACTCCATTGGTATTTCAGAGGAATACAAGTTGTTATGGGAGAATTCCCAGACTAAATCATTTCTAAATCAGGCAGCAAATTTAGAAAAATTGTCTGAGTGTCATAAAAACTGTTGTTGTTTTAGTTTGTTCTGCATGGGTTTATCCCCTCACCCATAAGTAGACTTTCTACAAGTGGTGTTTGCTAGAGAATTAGTGAGGGTGAGTATCCCGTTTTAAGTTTCTGCTCTAAAAATGAGTCCTAGGGAGCTCCTGGATCTTGCCCTTAGATTGTGCACACAGCAATTGGTGCATGTGATTTCATGATTAATTGACATCTAACTGGCTGTTTGTACATGCAGTTACCCAATATGTACAAAATACTTGTACACACAAATGAGGATGCCTATTATCCCAGACATTTCCAGAAAACACTAGTGGGAGTCTACCAGTAGGAATCTGGGCCAGATCATCAGCTGATGTAAATCGACATCGCTGCAAGGACTTCACCTGCTGTCAGTCTAACTCTTTGGCCCTTGATGTTTAGGAAAAATATTGCTTTGCCTTTTATGTATGTTTGCATGAGAGAAGGGAGAAACAGAATTTGCTGTTCTGAAATCCTGCAACAGAAGAGTTAAGAGCGTGTACTTTTTCAGACATGGATTTAGAAATTACTACTTGTGAGAATTTAAACATACTGAAAATCAGCCACTACTGGGTTTCTTCGAGTCTGTATTCTTTGCTTATTAAAATCAGAGGGCATGTGAAACAATGATATAATCCCTTAACTAACAATTTATCTTGCATGAAGAAAAATACCATTATTTCAGTCTTGATGAAACCAAATTGCTATTTGACTGTGATCACATTAGCTGTTTTGTGCTCCCGAAGTTACACTTTAAAGGTGAATTCCTGTGTACATTAATGAGCTTAGTTTGTTATACCAGATTCTTGTTAGGAAGGAGCATTTTGTGGATGGTGGTGTTGCTCAAACATCATTTTGATCACTTATACTTAGTATTAGTCTCCATTAACTTCTATAGAAGTTATCTTTGTGACAACAACTATTTTTTCCCAGCTCATGCACACACACAAAGAAATCCCAGGATCTCAACTGTGCTTGTAATGAAAGTGAATTGTGTTTAATGACTTAAGAGTGCCATTTTGTGTTTATGGATTGCAAATTACCCTGTAAATACTCAATTTGTGGATCAAATTAATTGTATAACAAGTTGGGCTAAAAGGCAGTAAATATTCACTGCTGTTTTGGCTCCCATTCTCTAGTGGCTTTAAAAGGCTTTTTAGAAATCCTACTCATACCCTGTGAGCTAGTTTGGTCAAAACTCAAACCCAACGTGGAACCCCTGTTGGAGTGGAGATGTGGATGTTGCCACTTGGTATTTAAAACAATAAGCTGTTAGGAGGCTGAGTGCACTTTGACTTGCTTGTCTTAGTTAATAAAACTGCAGAAGGGAAACTGCATAACAAAGTACCTTTCTATTTTATGCCCACAGCTCATTAAAATAAAAAGAGCTAGGCAATTTGAGCCCTCACACAATTACAGTTGACTTAAGTGGGAGTTATCCATGCTTACACCAAAGCTGAATTCAGTCCACTCTTTAAGGGCCAGATCCAAAACCCATTAATGCTAATCAGAGTCCTTTCATTGGCATCAGTGGGCTTTGAATTAGACTTGTATATAAATACACAAGAGAGACAAATGGTGCGGGGGGAAGACAGAGGTACAGAGAAGTGAAGTGACTTGCCCAAGGTCACCGGCAGGACCAGGAATACAACTTGTATGTCCTGATTCTCCAACCAGTGTCCTGTCTACCCACTGGATCACACTACCTCTCAAACATGCTTATGTATCTTGCTTTTTTTCATTATGCAGGTGTCTATTCAAAAATCTTTCATTTATATGGACATTTTATTATTGTTGGCATGAGCCATCAGAAGGAGGTAAAATCTTGAAGACTGTCTCAGAGGCGAGGGAAAAGATTGGGGGGGTTGTTTTAGGAGGGGTTTTGTGTTTTTCCTGCAAGGTGACACAAAGGCAGATTTTTGATGTTTGCAAATTTATCTACTTGCTCATCTGTAAGGAATCTAGAGTCAGATTCAAAGCCCAGTCACTGAATTCAGTGGGAGCCTTTCCTTTGACTTAAAGGGGTATTTGATCAGGTCCATAATTGCCATGGAGTTGAAGCACAGCTTTATATGTTTAAACATACTGTACCTTTAATGGGTGTGTGAGGCAATGCCAATAGAGTTGGGGTTTCCTGTATCAACCTCAGTACCGAAAATGCCTATCAAATACCTGGGTATGTTGGAGCATCGTTGGTATGAAATACCTAACACTGGTACAGTCTGGACTTTAATGCTCTTAAGGTACTTGTATTATGGGTAGCAGTTTACCCAGGCATCTTGGCCAAAATGGCTCCTTCCTGCCATGTTGTGCTGGGTGCTTGACGGTGGCTGGTTGGTGGCTGTCTATTCCAGGAATAGGTGAAATTTGGTTCTGGGGTTAGGATTTATGTAAAGTGCTGTGGGATGAAAGGTGCTATATGCATGTGCGATACTGGTTTATTGAGGTAGCTGTTTCATGCATGAATATGCACATGCAGTCTCCCTCTGCATGAGCTGTAGCCCACAAGATCACAAAGATTAAGTATACTGAGGTTCCACAAATGAAATGCTCTAGTCTTTTTGCTCAAGAGGCTAGTTTATTTCCCAGTGACATTAGCTAACGGAGAAGCCATCACACCCATCATAATTAGAGGACTCTTCCCCCAATCCTGGAGTGCTAGCCAAAGAAAATGTCGCTGAAAGCCATTGCTTATATGGGGAGAGAAAACATTCAAAAGGTACTAACATGATCTTCACAGAAAGTTAGAGGTGTAACAGAATGTACTAGTGTCCACATCCCACACACTATTGTAGTAATCTTTGTACAAAATATACCGTGAGGTATCTTTTGAGAACTTGTAATTTGCTGATCATTTTTATGCTGATAATATGTATGTGGCAACATTGTGTGTCAAGTTATAAGATTCCACTGTATGGTGTTCTTAACACATGTTCCAAACTGAGATTGGCAAACCAGGTCTGTCTCAAACAAAGGAATGTGTACTCTACTTAATTTGCATTTAAGCAGTAAACGGAGTCATCAAACAAGAAGGGTAACAAAGGATGGTCAAATAAATAAGGCCAAAACAGCAGGGAACATCCTTCCACATAGACTTCCATCTGAGATTCAGGAGGCAAAATGTTTTTCAAGAAGAGGGGCACATACTATAAAAAGGAGGGACAAACAACCCAAGAGACCCCCTCTCTCTCCCTGCCCATTGCATTCATGGCAATAGAAGCTATAAAGGAAAGATTCATTGAACTCTGGGACAAGGGATCCTGAGCTAAGAAGTCTGGTTAGTAAGACTGCTGAAAGCATGTGGTGAGAAACTTTTTGCTAGAATCTGATACAGTTAAAATGCTACTGGTGCCTAATTTAAACTACCAGTATATCTTCTTGTAACCATTTCTGACTTTTATGCCTTATTACTTGTACTCATTTAAAATCTTTGGCCTGGTCTACACTGGGGGGGGGGTTCGATCTAAGGTATACAACTTCAGCTACGCGAATAGCGTAGCTGAAGTCGAAGTACCTTAGTTCGAATTACTTACCCGTCCTCACGGCGCAGGATCGATGTCCGCGGCTCCCCGTCGACTCCGCCACCACCGTTCGCGGTGGTGGAGTTCCGGAGTCGACGGGAGCGCGTTCAGAGTTCGATATATTGCGTCTAGATGAGACGCGATATATCGAACTCCGAGAAATCGATTGCTACCTGCCGATATGGCGGGTAGTGAAGACGTACCCTTTGTTAACAAACGTGTTACTTTGTTTTATCTAATCCAATGTGTTTAAACTGAAGTGTTTGGGGAAACTCCATTTGGGGTGGCAAATTGTGTGCATTTTATTTTTATTTTCAAAAATGGGCTTTGTATAAACTTGTATTGTCCAGGAGAGGGCTGGGCTGTACAGGACATGCACACCTGGGGGGGAAATCTAGGACTGGGAATGTGTTGGGGTCACCCTGCAATATGACCAAGGCTGGTAAGATCCATGATGAAGCTGGCTGGCTGGAGCACACACATGACATAGCTGGGAGTGAGTTGCATGCTGGAAGCTGTTTGTGAGCAGTCCAGGCAGCAGCAAAGGACACTCCAGGCTAGAGGGCAGGTGCTCATTAGTCTGGATTGTACCTTGGTATGTTGCAACAGGCTATTGGCTTGGAATGAATAGAAAGTTTAAATGGAGCAGAGGTGACTAAGCCTACATTCACTGCACAGCAGATATGGGGTTGAGCTAAGGTCATAGAGGACACAATATTTCATGTAGAAAAACATTCCAGAAGCATTTTTTCACTGTAGACTCACAGAAGCATTTAGCCTCTTGTGTTTACTGCTGTGTAACCTATTGGAGTAATGTGCTTTTCCAAAACAAGACAGAATTGATTTGGGTGTCTAATGGAATGACCAAGAAAAATATGCATATTAGCACAATGGTTTCCAGCCTTTCCAAAGTACCAGCCAGCAACCTCTGCATCCCTTATCATCAGAAACATCCTCAAACTCCCTATACTCATAACAATTTTCATGCCCTGTGTTCTGAGGTTCAGTGCATTGTCTCCAGTAGCCTCCCGTACATCTCTAATCCAATGGCTGTGGTACACCTGAATAATCAGGCTCATTTGGAGCACTTCATGGTGCAATCTGGATTGGCATGATAATCTGCCACTATGATCTAATGACATCCTGCAGCTTTCCAAATCTTGTGGGACTGGGATTCCCGATAGCGTAAGATCCAAAAAGATGAGAAAATGCACAATTGGTTGGCATGGTGGTGGTGATCTCAGAACAGAAACTAGGTTTGGTAGGGAGAGGACTCAAACCAAGAGGAGCTAGGCAGCCATGTACCAGTAATAAAAATTTGATGTGGAACTGCTTTGTTAGCAGCACTTTCTTTATGAGCCAGATAATCAGTCTAGAGGGAGTCTCTCAAAAGGAGATTCTCTCACAGGCTTGGTCAGTACAGGAAGTCACATCTGTTTTAAATCCATGCAACTGCGAATGTGGACATTCCTAAATCAATTTTAAACCTGGTTTATATTGGTCTGGAACAGTTAGAACCTGAGACGCAAATCTCAGGAGGGCTGGATCAGCCATTACAGGAGCAAGCTAAACCACTATAGGCAAAGTTTCCCGATACAAGTGTACCCAAATGGGGGTTTGCGCTGGTTTAATTAAATCAGGTTGTTGTGGGTTTTTTTTAAAACCTATTTAAGTAACTGAGTGCAACGTGACTGTAGACAAGCCTACGATATGAATACGCTTCCAAATGCATGTTAGACAGGAAATATCAGACCTAGCTCACAGAGTGGAAAAAATGTCAACTGTTTAATATTTTATAAGCACTGCATGTGTTTCTACATGATAGATTCTGGAAATGTGGTGCATAAATAATCTGTAGCTGCTTGAACAACTCTGTTCACATTATTGTGTTGTCCTTGTCTCTGTGCTAGACTTTGGAATCTAAGACCGCTGATTCAAACACTATTGTACTGTTTCCTTTTAAAAAAGAAACAATACTTCTTATTTTCTCCAACAATGTATGTGAAGAGCCAAATAACGAGGTCTCTTGGTTTGGCAGGTGGGGCTTAGAGTCAAACTGCTGAGTTCTAATCTTTGGGGAAGTTGCTTAGCTCCACTGTGCCTCAGTTTCTCCACATGTAAATTGGGGATAGTACTCCACCTACACTTCTGGGGATGCCCAAATGTCTGGCTAATTGGATTTCTGCTATAATTAACTCACAGGAGCATGATGAGACTTGCCTGGATAATGTCTACAGAATGCTTTCAAAAATGAATCTCTACCTATCTACTATCACTACCTATGTTCCAATTACCATAATGTTTGAGCACTTCCATTTATTTAAATATAATTAATGTATTTATTCTCTCTCTCTCTCTCAATAGTCCCCTGAGGAAGGGAAGCATTTATCCCCATTTTAGAGAGAGGGAACTGAGGCACAGAAAGACTGAGTGGAATTTTCAATTCCCAATAAAATCAATGGGAGTCTCACCATAAGTGATTTGCCCAAGGCCATACAGAAGTCTATAAGAGCAGGGGATTGAACGCAGGTTTCCTAAGTGCTAGGTTAGTGCTCTAACCATCGGACTACCCAAGCACACTGTACCCAATCACTGTACCTAGAGAAATTAACCATATAAAGCCCAGAGGAATAGTACAACCATTTGACTATAAATACGTTGGGGTTCTGTGTGCAGAGAACATGGTTTCAAAGCTGAAGTGAATATTAAACCTGAAATGAACTTGATACTCAGTGTCCAACTGAGCTGCTCAGGGAGAACGGGCGAGGAGAGTTTTCTCCCCTCCCAAGGTGAAAGTTACTGTATTGGAAACTCCGAGGGCTAGGTTTGACTTGGACTAATTGTCCGTGTGAGAGAGGAAGAAACTCCCTTGACCCTTTATACAGACTACTGGGTCTTTGTCTGCCCTTCTAAGAGTAAATATAGCTATTCACCTGCTTACTTCTTCAATGGAGCAAGTGGGCAGGAACTGAGCTGAGCCTTGTCTCTACCCATTTCTTACGGACTGGTCAGACTAGTTAGCTGAGCAGCATTGGTTGCGTAATATAGGCCAGCAGTACATTACAACTCCCAGCAGCCAAGGGAATGCAAGAAGGGACTCGTGTCTCTCTGAGGTGCAGTGGCTCCCAGTTCTGATCCTGGGTTAGTGCTGCTTGCTTACCACCCTGCACTCCAGGCTGTGCTTTAAGTCCTAATTTAGCCTGAGTGGGTGTCGGGGGAATCTGATAAAACATAGGAAAATTTCTGAGGTCCTTGGGACTTTGAAGAGTCCCTCAGCCTAAAGGAAAAGCTACTCAACCATTACTGAGTAATGTCCTCAGAATATGATCTGACCCCTAATCATCTTAAATTATCAGGGTTTGGGATAGAGGAAGCCGCCCTCTCTGATCTGCTGGCCAGCTATAGTACTGGCTACAGCAATATGAACTTGCTTTCTCTTAATATCCTCTCAGTGACCTCAATCTTGATTTGGAGACAGAGAGACTTTTCTCTCTATCTCAGGGTGGAAGGCTAGTAGATGGAAATAATTCTTTGCTGGTTCATCCCTCGGTCTCTCCACAAGGCAAGATGGCCAGTGTCAGCAAAACATTGCCAGAGGTTTTTGTTTTGTGTATCATGTTTTCTAGTGAGAACTCTCCTATGTTAGATTCTGGAATAAGACCACAGTATTGTCAACACCAAGCGTCCAAAAATCATAAGTCAAGCCTCTGAAAATCATGCCTTTTTAAACACAATACATTTTAAGTTCGTTCTTTCTTTCTATTTCCTTCTGCTTGTTTAACCTTTAGGGGACACTCTTGAAAGTTTTCCTCCACAGCCATGAAAGCTAGAACCCTTATAAAAAATTTAAGCTGAAATTCTTGCATATCATGACTCCAGGAGCTGGGATTTTAGGAAGGGGTTGGGGGACCACTAAATATCACAAGACTTGTGATACAGTAGTGAGAATTGGCCACATTTAGAATATGAAATGTTTCACAGAATGAAGATAAGCCTTGAACCATCAAACTATCCTCGTAAGAACCCGTGGCTAATCCTATTTCATTCCTCTTATGTTAACAATGCAGCATTTTCAGAATAGAAGCTTTAGGCCAGACCCTAGTCCCTGCTCCTTCAGCAAGTGGTGATGCAGAATTGGAAGTGGATGATCTATAGGGAAATTTATGTGCTAAACCCATAGATCTGTCTATAATTTCAAATGCCAACTGTATGGCTGTCTCTTCTACAGGCCTGCCATTGGCTTCCCTGCTGGCATTTGTGCCCTCTCTGATGATATTCAATAGCTTCTGAATAGGAATTACAGTAGTTGGCACTTTCAAGTTTTTACCTCTTTACATGGCAAATTGTCTCATAAATTATATGCATTGCCCTGGGACCATGACTTGCACCATCGAGCCCCCTTCACTGCATGCTTCTAGGCAGTACTGGGATATGTCTATACTGGAGCTGGGAGGTGTAACTCCAGTTCAAGGAGACATACTTGTGCTAGTACTGATCAAGTTAGCACACTAGAAATAGAAGTGAGTCATGGATGCGCAAGCAGTAGGAGGGGCTACCCCTCCTGAGTATATCATCAGAGACCCTAGGTACTCATTTGGGCAGCTAGCCTTGCTGCTGGTTTGTGCCACTGTAGCTAAACTTCTGTTTTTAGTGTGCTAGCTCAATTAGACCTAGCAAAAGTATGTGTCCTCAAGCTAGAATTGATCCCTTCCAGCCCCAGTGTAGGCATGCCTCTGC
The DNA here is from genome assembly GCF_020497125.1 of Mauremys mutica. Taxonomy (NCBI): domain Eukaryota; kingdom Metazoa; phylum Chordata; order Testudines; family Geoemydidae; genus Mauremys; species Mauremys mutica. The sequence goes on from NC_059078.1 coordinate 69,241,855, forward strand.
TCCTGCAAACACACATTCCATGGGCATCTACTTGGCAACATAGGACATTAGTTTGTTCATTTTTTTTTCCTCCACCTGATTGAAGAGTTTCGGCTCTCTTACCCTGTGCAACAAAGGGGGAGATGCAGTTGAGATGAAGATGCCATATTATCACTAGTATTATAGTAACATCTACAGCTTCCACTGAGATCAGGGCTCTATTGTGCTGAGCTCCATACAAACACGTAACACAGTCCCTGACCACAATCTAAATAAAGACAACATTATTATCCCCCTTTTACAGAGAGGGATCTGAGGACTAGAGATAAGTGACTTATCCAAGGTTGCACAGGAAGTCGGTGCAACACACGGAACACAGGAACACATTTTGTTAGCTCCTGTCACAGGGTGGACTGGGCTAGGCTTGGTAAGCTGGTCAAACAATGTCAATTGACTTCCTGTTTGACCTCAGTCAAATATTCCAGGAAGAATGCTCTGATAGGCAGTGTCCTGCATTTTTCATTGTCTCATACTAATCTTTCTTTTCTTTTCTTTTCTTTTTAAGAAAACACTCAGGTAACAGGGTTTTTTTTGTTTGTTTGTTTGTTTTTTGTAATTAGGCATAAGTATCTATCTGTCTTTTCAAGACCATAAAGTCTTATTCTTTGTTACTCTTCTAATAAATTAGTGCCTTAAAACAGCTGACTGGTCAATTGACCAGTCAAATGCCCAATCCTGGACTGGGCCCTCTAAGAGGGAACTGGTCTAACTCATTAAGAGCCTCATGATGGGGCTGATAGAGGGCAGCTGGCTTCTGTAAAGGGACAAAGAGGAACAGGAAAGTGCTAGAAGGTACCTGCAGGCTGAAAAAGGGGAAGAGCTTGAGACACCATGGGAACAAGACTTCAGTCAGGTAGGGCTGGGAGTGGCTTGCTAAAAGCAGAGCATTGCATTGGACTTAGCTGACTCTTTATTTTGGGGTGGTGTTTTGTTTGAAGCCAGATTAAAGATGAATGAGAAATCATAATTATGGCATTTCCTGACAATTCAGTGCTTACTTTGCAACCTTAAATAACATTCTTTTAACCCAGTTTTGTGTGTAATTTTATTTATCCTTGTCCTCCTGCATTCCTACTTATCTGCTTTCTTGCCATCTGACACTGATTTTTTTCCCCCTCCCAAAAAAGAGCCCTCCCTCATGTGCAAAATACACTTAGATTCTGTTTTATGAAGAAACTAAATACCGACTATGAAAAGAAAACAAACAAAACAAGGACTATAACAGTGGGACTGAGCTATGGCAGTTTTGAGGAACAACAGATTGGATTAATTGCAAGCTCTTTGCATGATGAGGTTCTGATGGGAGCATATCTCATTGCTTAGCCAGATGTTGTGAGTTTACCCTGCATGCTAGAGAGATCACACAGCTCGTTTGTTCTTCTGAGCCATGTGATATAAGGCAGGGATACAGAGTGTTTAAGTCACCACAAGCCTTAACCAGAGAGCATGATCCTAAACTGATTTGTGTGCTTCCATTTAGTAAATTACTAAAATAGATGTCACTAATTAGAAATTGCCCCACTCAGGAAGAAGAGGAAAGAATGCAAATGCAGTTAGTAATCTGATCTTTGTTTCATCTAGTGTTGTATTAGTCACCATTTAAGTTGGTGCCCTTCCAGTTGGACTGATGATGTGCCACAGATACTTGCTATGGAATATGTTGCACTGTCAAACATGTCATTTTGAGGGCAGTGAAGAAATCATTCTGTGTAAACTGGAAGGTGATAGAAATTCAAATTTTCTTAACTTCCTGTCCTAAAATTATTGTATAACATTGCTGTGCTCTGCTAAGCAGCTGCTGTTTTCCTCCTCCAAGGCAGCTGTAGTCCAGTGGATGCTGAGTCTCATCTCCAATTGGCTCCTTGGATCTTACTTGCATATGGTGCACTTACTCCTAATGTGGGCTTTGATTCACACCAGTAAAATTCTGCACAAAGTGCATTGGCATAGTATGACTTCTATATTTGGAGAGAGTGCAGCAGCAGCTCCAGTCAGGCCAATGGGACCATACAGGGGGGGGGCAATTTACATGCCTGTCCAAGGCTTGTAGTTTGGGGTCAACCCCACTTCTTTCTGCCCCACTCCCCCACCCCAACCTACGCCCATGGTTTTTAGTTAAAACCTTGAATGTGAGAAGCTCCTTGGCTATTTGACTATGCTCTGAAAAGCCAAGGGTTTCTTCCATCTTGAACTGCTACTCCTATGAACTTATTATAGTTAGCAAATGCTCTTTCAAAAGCAATTCAGTCTTTTCTTTGAAGGAAAAATAATGCATTATTTAGCACAGGGGTCAGCAACCTTTCAGAAGTGGTGTGCCGAGTCTTCATTTATTCACTCTAATTTAAGGTTTTGCATGCCAGTAATACATTTTAATGTTTTTAGAAGAGCTCTTTCTATACATCTATAATATATAACTAAACTATTGTTGTATATAAAGTAAATAAGATTTTTAAAATGTTTAAGAAGCTTCATTTAAAATTAAATTAAAATGCAGAGCCCCCCAGACCGGTGGCCAGGATCCAGGCAGTGTGAGTGCCACTGAAAAGGAGCTCACATGCTGCCTTCGGCACGCATGCCATAGGTTGCCTACCCCTGCTTTAGCATAATAGATAACCACAGAGGGCTTCATACTCATAGTGCCTGTCAACTTGCAATATCAAAATGCTTTTCAAACAATGATTAAATCTCCCTTCCACTCTCCTCCTATCCCAGGGGATAAATAAGGGTTGCTGTTGTTGTCCCTTATTTACAGATGGGGAAACTGAGGCATACAAGGCACTTAAGGCCAAGATTTTCAAAATGGCAACTGATTTTGGGTGCCTACAATTTTGGACACCCAATCTGAGGCATTGTTTACCACCTTTTGGCACCTTTGTCTCCCATTGACTTCAGTCTCTTAGTCTTTGGTTACCGAAGTAGTACTATGTCCTTCATGTCACATATCAAAGCTTCTGAAAACTGCCTAAGGTCCGCAATAGCAGAGTTTGATTTCTAAACTCCTTGGTGGCCAGTCAGCCAACTTCTGATTAGCTAGCCAGTTCTCTAGGCTGTAGCTGCGGTACCCTGATTATGCAAACACTTGATTTTTTTAATAAAGGTTTGGATGTCTCCCAAGACTTCTATAAAATTGGGTTTACGTTGTATTGTGTACATAACAGCTACGTTGCTAAACAAATAAGTCAGTCAGATCATATAAGATCACTGTAAAACCAGAAATAATCTTCTTTCTTCAAGTCAGAGCACTTGCACCTAATTAATGCAATAAGGTAATATGATACAACTGCCCCACAGCATCCTTCACAAAAGACTAGGGCCACAATATAGGTTATAAAATTGTTGACTTAGCGTGAACACTGGAACATACCAGTGCTTGATTTACAGTATTTGTGTAGTAAAACTGTAATGACCCATATAAGAAAAGCTGATCCATCTTCTTTCACTCTTTATAAGTCCTAGATCTGAACCTTACCTATTTATAACTTTAATTCCATTTTTATTGAGTATGTGTGTACCAGAGAACACACTGCAAAAGTAGAGATCTTGTCACACTAGACGCTGTTTAGAAATGTAGAGATTTTAGAAATTTATCCATTAACTTACCTTTCTATTTGGTATATTTTTATTCTCTATGTGTACAGTTGAACAGTGTGGAAGAGGAAGTTGGTAGTCAGAGATATTAAAGGAAAAGATGCATAATTAGCATGTTGTTTTCCACATCCTACATCACTAGAATATGAGAGCAGGACTGATGTCTCATCCTTTCTTCCATGCTGCTGCCTCAAATTTCCTTTCTTGGTTAGTCATGCATCTCATGAAAATCAAGTTCTCTGAAGTGGATCCTCCTCCTACTTTTAAGAAAGCAGATGCTATGCATTCACTGCAAGAAAAGTGGCCTATTCCTGTGTAGGGCCTTGAAGTGCCTTCAGCTTGTCCTAGGCATTTGAACCTTTGTATCTATTATAGGATTGCAGTGTTCCTCTCCCTCCTAAGCAGCAACCCTTTGTATCAAATGCAATATTAACTAGAACTTTGTTTAAATATCACTGGGATGAGGTGGGAACATTATTGAACTTGCGAGGCAAAGGTCTTTATATTAAAAGCCAAGAAAGGTAAGATATCAAACTTATAATTAGCATTTTCCTTCCCTTCCCAGCCAATATATATTCTTAGACTTAGTGCAGTTCTCAACATGAATGTCATGCTCCGACATGAGTCATGCTTTGCGATGACTAGGGCCTGGTCTACACTAGGCGTTTAAATCGGTTTTAGGAGCGTAAAACCGATTTAACGCCACAACCGTCCACACTAGGAGGCACCTTATATCGATTTTAATGGCTCTTTAAATCGGTTTCTTTACTCCTCCCCGACGAGAGGAGTACCGCTAATATCGGGATTAACATATCGGAATAGGGTTAGTGTGGCCGCAAATCGACGGTATTGGCCTCCGGGAGCTATCCCACAGTGCACCACTGACCGCTCTGGACAGCATTCTGAACTCGGATGCACTGGCCAGGTAGACAGGAAAAGCCCCGCGAACTTTTGAAATTCATTTCCTGCTTCCCCAGCGTGGAGAGCTCATCATCACAGGTGACCACGCACAGCTCATCAGCACAGTTAACAATGCAGTCTCCTGAGAATCGTAAAAGAGCCCCAGCATGGACTGCACGGGAGGTACTGGATCTGATCGCTATATGGGGAGAGGATTCAGTGCTAACAGAACTGCGTTCCAAAAGACGAAATGAAAAAGTATTTGAAAGAATTTCTAAGGCTATGACGGATAAAGGCCACAGCAGGGACTCAGTGCAGTGCAGAGTGAAAGTTAAGGAGCTCAGACAAGCCTACCAGAAAACCAAAGAAGCAAACGGAAGGTCCGGGGCAGGTCGAAAAACATGCCACTTCTATGCTGAGCTGCATGCAATTTTAGGGGGCTGCGCCACAAGTACCCCACCCCTGACCGTGGATTCCGAGGTGGGGGTTGTAATCTCTGCCATGGCTGAGGATTATGCAGACGGGGAAGATGAAGATGAAGAAGAGGAGGACGACCTAGCAGAGAGCACACAGCACTCCGTGAGCCCCAACAGCCAGGAGCTTTTTATCACCCTGACGGAATCACCCTCCTCCCAGCCCTCACAAGCAACTATCCCAGACAATGACGCCATGGAAGGGAGCTCTGGTGAGTGTACCTTTGCAAATAGCAAACATTGGTTTTTAAGCAAGCGTTTTTTAATGATTGATTTGCCCTGAGGACTTGGGATGCATTCGCAGACAGTATAGTTACTTAGAAAAGTTTGTTAACATGTCCTGGGATTGAGAGGAAATCCTCCAGGGACATCTCGATGAAGCGCTCCTGTAGGTACTCCAGAAGCCTTTGCAGAAGGTTTCTGGGCAAGGCAGCCTTGTTCCGCCCACCATGGTAGGACACTTTACCACGCCATGCATGTAGCAAGTAATCAGGTATCATTGAGTGGCAAAGCATAGCAGCGTATGGTCCCGGTGACTGCTGGCATTCAAGAAGCATCCGTTCTTTATCTTGTTGTGTTATCCTCAGCAAAGTGATATCGTTCAGGATAACCTGGTTAAAAATCAGGAATTTAAGTAAGGGGGGTGGCCATTTTTCTAATGGGTTCGTGGACTGCAGCAGCTTAAAAAAAAACCTTTCCTGCACGTAGCGAAGCGGGGGGAGGGGAGGAGTGAAATGCCGAGGATCTTTTTTGTGTTTGGTCACCGGCGATCTTCCCCAAGCTACCAGCCACGCAGTGGGTGGGGGGGTGGGAAGGTTGTTGATTAGCAGGAAGCTAGCGTGGTATTAGCCATGCGTTGGGGGGAGGGGTAAATCACTACAGAAGCCGAAAGACAGTGGCTTACCATGGCCGCATGCAAGCTGAATTCTGATGCCTGGACCTGTGTCTGTGAGATCTGTAACTCCAGAGCTGCAAGCACTCACTATTAAGATGAAAAATGTGACCTTGTAGGGAAATCACATGTGCTAGGTGAATAGTGCTGTTCACTGTGAGAGAGTATAACCATTGTTCTGTAAAATGTATCTTTCTAAATATTTATCTTCCTCATGCAGCTGCAAATTTTTCAACCATCCCTCCTCCATCCCAAAGGCTAGCACAGATAAGGCGGAGGAAAAAGAAGACGCGAGATGAGATGTTCTCGGATATTATTGAAGTTACACGCAATGAAAGAGCTCATCTGAATGAGTGGAAGGACGTGGTATCAAATTACAGGAAAGAGGCCAGTGAACGTGAGGACAGGAGGGATGAACGTGAGGACAGGAGGGATGAACGTGAGGACAGGAGGGACAACCGAGATGAGAAGTGACGGCAGGAAGATCAGCGGCGGCGGGATGCAACTCTGGGGCTGCTGCGTGATCAAACTGACGTGCTCCGGCGTCTGGTGGAGCTTCAGGAACGGCAGCAGGATCACAGAGTGCCGCTGCAGCCCCTGTGTAACCACCCTCAACCCTCACCATGTTCCATATCCTCCTCACCCAGACGTGTAAGAACGCGTGGGGGGAGGCTCCGTGCACCCGCCCACTCCAACCCCGTGGACAGCCCAACAAGAAGGCTGTCGTTAATGTGAAATTTTTTTAATGGCCTTCTCCATCCTTCCTATCCTCCTCCCAAACCACACCCTTACATCTCTCCCTCTTTTTATAATGAATTAATAAAGAATTCATGATTTTTAAACGAGAGTGACTTTATTTGAATAAGTAAGCTGTACTCGAAGGGGGAGGGTGAGTTGCTTACAGGGAATGAGTCAATCAAGGGGGTTGGGTGTTCATCAACAAACACAGCAGTCACACTGTACCCTGGCCATTGATGAAGCTCCTTTTCAAAGCTTCTCTGATGAGCACCGCTTCCTGGTGTGCTCTTCTAATCTCCCTGGTGTCTGGCTGTGCGTAATCAGCGGCCAGGTGATTTGCCTCAGCCTCCCACCCCGCCATAAAGGTCTCCCCCTTACTCTCACAGAGATTGTGGAGAATACAGCAAGCAGCAATAACATAGGGGACATTGGTTTGGCTGAGGTCTGAGCGAGTCAGTAATGTGCGCCAGTGCGCCTTTAAACGGCCAAATGCACATTCCACCACCATTCTGCACTTGCTCAGCCTGTAATTGAACAGATCCTGACCACTGTCCAGGCTGCCTGTGTATGGCTTCATGAGCCATGGCATCAAGGGGTAGGCTGGGTCCCCCAGGATAACGACAGGCATTTCAACATCCCCAACTGTTATTTTCTGGTCTGGGAAGTAATTCCCTTGCTGCAGCCGTTTAAACAGAGTAGTGCTTCTGAATACGTGAGCGTCATGAACCCTCCCTGGCCATCCCACGTGGATGTTTGTGAAACGTCCCTTGTGATCCACCAGTGCTTGCAGCACCATTGAAAAGTACCCCTTCCGGTTTACGTACTGGGTGCCCTGGTGCTGCGGTGCCAAGATAGGGATATGGGTGCCATCTATCGCCCCCCCCACAGTTAGGAAATCCCAGTGCAGCAAAGCCATCCACTATGGCCTGCACGTTTCCCAGAGTCACTACCTTTCGTAGCAGCAGCTTTGTGATTGCTTTGGCTACTTGCATCACAGCAGCCCCCACAGTAGATTTTCCAACTCCAAATTGATTCCCGACTGACCGGTAGCTGTCTGGCGTTGCAAGCTTCCACAGGGCTATCGCCACTCGCTTCTCTACTGTGAGGGCTGCTCTCATCTTGGTATTATGGCGTTTCAGGGCAGGGGCAAGCAAGTCACAAAGTTCCATGAAAGTGCCCTTACGCATGCGAAAGTTTCGCAGCCACTGGGAATCGTCCCACACCTGCAACACAATGCGGTCCCACCAGTCAGTGCTTGTTTCCCGGGCCCAAAATCGGCGTTCAATGGATAGAATCTGCCCCATTACCATCAGGATCTCCAAAGCGCCGGGGCCCGCGGTTTGAGAGAATTCTGTGTCTACGTCCTCATCACTGTCATCGCCGCGCTGCCGTATCCGCCTCCTCCTCGACTCGGTTCGAAGGTCCTGGTTCACCATATACTGCACGAGAGTGTGCGAGGCGTTTAAAACATCCACGATTGCGGTATTGAGCTGAGCAGGGTCCATGCTTGCTGTGCTATGGCGTCTGCACAGTTCACCAAGCAAAAAAGGCGCGAAACGCTTGTCTGCTGCTTTCAGGGAGGGAGGGGTGAGGCTGTGCCCAGAACCACCCGCGACAATGATTTTTGCCCCCATCAGGCACTGGGATCTAAACCCGGAAATGCCAAGGGGCGGGGGAAGCTGCGGGAACTATGGGATAGCTACGGGATAGCTACCCACAGTGCAACGCTCCAGAAATCGACGCTAGCCTCGGACCGCGGACGCACACCACCGAATTAATGTGCTTAGTGTGGCCGCGCGCACTCGATTTTATAAAATCTGTTTTACAAAACCGGTTTATGCAAATTCGGAATAGTCCAGTAGTGTAGACGTACCCTAGCTTAATTGTTCACTTGATTGGCCTTTATTGCTACCCTTGCTCTAAACCCACTTCTTGGTCCCTTCCTCTTTCCTTACAAAATTCTCTGAACTGATAGTGAATCGCTGTATGAGCAACAATGCTGGGCCCTGCCTGTAAGGCACAGATGAAGGACTCTTATTTTCCTTGCTTGTCTGATGCAGCCACAGTGAGGCAATAAAGCTCCTAGTGAGAGCTAAAAAGCCAAGGAGTTTTCATTGTTAGTCTGCAACATGGCTTTCTGTGGCCTGTTAGCATAAGGCCGTAGAATAGAGGCTTCCCCACAAATGTTTCACATTCCGTGTGTTAATTAGGAACAACATCCTTCCAAAGTGCTGGGAAAGTTGGATGGACTGGGGAGCTATAGTATGGAGGCAGAGGGGTAGCAAATGCAGGGGCTGCAAGTCTAACGCCAAAGAGTAGGAAACAAAGTGTAAATTATTCCTGTTGATTTGCTCAGGACTTACCGAGAGTGGGGGATTATTCGTTGATTGTTTTTAATGACTGCTCAAAGGTTCTGATGCAGCAAGTTTCTGATAGTAATGAGGCCATTGTCCCACTAAGCCTGTGTGGGCATCATTATGAACAATCATGATCTAACCTCCTGCTTCAGGGATTTAGGGGGTAGATTATCCAACATCTGCCTACATGTGGGGTTCTCACATCTCCCTCTGAAGCATCTAGAACTGCTTGCTGTCTGACAGGATACTAGATTAGATGCAGAGCTCTACAGTTTTCGCCGCCCCAAGCAGCGCACCGAATTGCCTCCTCGGGCGGGGTGGGGAGGGGCAGTCCGTGTGCCCTTAGGGTGGCAGGCATGTTTCCACGGCGGTGGCAATTCGACGGCAGCTTCTATGTTTAGCTGAAGCCGCTGCGGACAGCTAAATATAGAAGCTGCTGCCGAATTGCCGCCACCGCAGAAACATGCCTGCCGCCTTAAGGGCACACGGACTGCCCCCCCCACCCGCGGCGGCAATTCGGCACGCTGCTTGGGGGCAAAACAGGGACTGCCACCCCTTGCAGATTGCCGGCCCAAGCACCAGCTTGGAATGCTGGTGCCTGGAGCCGGCCCTGATTAGATGGACCAGAGATCTGATGAGTCCGTCAATTCCTTGGTTCATAAGGTATTTATTTGGTTAAATACTGACCCAGACGAAGTCATGGTCCCTGCTCTTGGGAGTTTACAATCTTAAAGATAAATGCCAGATAACTGTGCACGAAGGGTCTTGGAGAATGGGGTGGTATCTTAGTCTGGAGACAGGAGTGGCAATATGGTGCTCAAATGGGCATGGGTTATTGTTTGAAGGCCTTGTGCAAGCAGGGTGTTTGATAGGGATTTAAATGAAGAGAGGTTTGGAAGTCTGAGATACTCTCTGTAACACAACAAGAAGATTCCCAGACATGAATACAGTCCAATTGGTGATTCTGTGCCTAGCTGTTCTGAAGCATTTCACGCTTGTATGTTTAGGTATGTCTGCACTGCAGCTGGGAGGCATGCACTAGCTCCACTCAAGAGAGAAACCATGCTAAAAATAGCAGTGTAGCTGTGGGAGCTGGCTGGCCACCTGTGTGTGGACCCAGGCGGTTGGACAGGCTTGTTCTCAGGCAGCTACCCATGGTGCAATGTCTGCATTACTTCTAGCACACTGGCTAGAACAGAGCTAGCATGTGTTAGTCTACTCTGGCTGGGAGGCACATTCCCAGCTGCAGTGTAGACATAGCAACTGAGACTGCTGAAATGCAGCTATATGCAATGGAGGCTTCATTCCCTTCAGCTGTAGCAATTCATTTAGGCTATGAACCCTTTGAAGTAACTGGAAAGACAACCATTGACTTCAGCAGCCATTGGCTCAGGTCTTTAAGCAGCTTTGGGCTTTTGAGCCACCTGTGTAGCGAGGACCTGCTTCTTCCACGTATAGGGGTGCAATTTGCTCTGTCCATTAGGTTAGTACAGCTTACTGCAGGCTGGCTTGGAGAGTGCAAGGCGGGACATGATCTAGCCTCTTCCCTGCCCTGTTTTGTGGATTTGCTTCCCAGGAGGAACAGGGTCAAGTAGTCCCTAAGCTTCCAAGAGCAAAGGGAGAGCTACTATGAGCGGCTCTTGTGCAACTGTTCTAGGGGGGGAGCTTCTTGCTCAGCCCTCCAGCACTGTGCATCTATGCAAGGACCTCTCAGTCTGGACCATTGTGGTATGGCATGGCAGTGTGCCTGGTATTTGGCCTGCTCATAGACAGAACATTGACATGCCCACCATATGTGATTTTTATGGCAACTTCCTTCTTGATTTGATTCATCTTGGGAATATCACCTGCATGTGTTGAGTAAGCCCAAGTGGTTTTGTTTTGAGAGTTTAATTAAAGTAAACAGAGGAATTAAATGCAGGAATGTACAAAAAGAGACTTATTGAGGTTATTGTATTTTCCCAACTTTCTCTGCTAATAGAGACAATCCTTAAAGAAAACCACACAACTGGAGTGAAGATAGATTAGCCCATGAGCACATACAGCCCAGCCATAAGGTTGGGGTTGGCTGGACTCACAAAATGCACTAGTTAATCCTATTTTTAAAGTAGTCTGAACTGGGACCCCAGATCTATATACACCCAAACACTTGCAGATTTGACATCCAGGTCAGAATCTCCAGTTCTGACCTCCATTTTTAAAAGGGGTATGATGAGCAGAAGGCAGGCAGATCATTCCTGGCCCCTTGACAGCAGCAGAGGATCAACCTCCAACAAAGCATGGTGGGCTGAGATGCAACCAGAACTGAGGAAATATGGGAGTATGGTTGAGATGAGAATACCATAGTGCTGTAGTCTTTAAAGATGGGGAAGGTGATGGGGACCTGTCAGGAAGAGGCTGATCCTGTTCTGTGTGGAAGAATGCCTCACAGTAACACCTAATAAAAATTGAGAGCCTGGTTTGTATCCACATGACATGTTTCAACTGTCCTATCACTGGTTCCTGAATTCTATTGGAGCTGTGTGATATGAGTCCCGACATGATTCTACTTCAGATTAGCACATGTGGCATGGCTGCTAGAAAGGGAAATTCCAAACTGATTTTGAGAGCTGTTTCATTTAACATACAGAGAAGTGAAACCAGTCTGAAAATCAGGCTAGTTTAACACAATAGTGTGGACAGGACTTCTAGATAAATAGTATTTGCTCTAAGGAGTCTTCAAATTTTTTGTTTGAGCTGAATAAATGTTACAGTTGAAACCAGTCCTTGGGGTTTCATGTCTGTCTTTCAGCTGCCTGTGACTTTCTTTCCCTTTGGCTGCTGTTTCACCTGATAGAGTTGATAATGGCATGGCTCCCAGGAAAAGTAGTAATGCTGGTCGTATGCAGTTATCACTGAACACAGCTGCTCTGAATTTTAATAGGTAAGTCTTCTGCAACTGCAAATAACATATGGCTAGCACTGAGCGGCAACTTCAAGAGTCTCTGCCTGCTCGCATCTCTATCAGGTAGCTGTGGAATGGAAGCCTGCCACTTCAAGGAAGGCATTTAAAAAAGGCAAACAGTGGGAAGAGGTGCTGCATAAACTGTGTCGTTAATGTCTGGTATCCTAATATGTACAATATTCACTAGCTTCTGTTCTTTGTATGAGTAATATCTGCTAATGCTTTTGTTAATAGGTGAAGTGCTTTCACCAAGGTGCATTTGATAACACATATGTAGAGCATTATTTAATAGGAGAAGTCTTCAGTCAAGCTGGAAAACCAATCTAAACCTGCAGCTCTTGCCTGTGTTCCCAGAGGGGAATCCTAACAACTAGGGGGTGCATTTTAGCTGTAATATCCTTACGGTTCACTGGCAGCTGAAAAGAACACATTTTGACAACTATATTTAAATACCATCATCCATTCAGCACCCTCTCTCATGTGTTGTCACATGCAAGTGCATGCACACCCTATCCATTGGTAGGGAATTGTTGTTCCTGATTATTAGCCATTTCAGTGGTTTTAATTCTGGAATTGCACAGAGTCACTGAACTTCCTTGCCTATTTTCTCACCTAGTACAGTAGGTTTGTGAACTATCTACCACAGAAAAGTATAAAGAGACAATACAGTTACCTACCATCTTTAGAGGAGATTACATTTGTGCTCTTATAGCTCAGGGAATTGGAGCTAGCTGGAAAAACTGTTTTTCATCAGAACTTTCTGACCAGCTGTCTGGAGCATTTTTATCCTTGTTTTACTACAGCAGAGAAAACTGAAAGCTTATCTACCTCAGGGGAATGCTCGCTGGTGTGAATTAATGGTGCAACGTCCTAATGTAGACACTGTACCAATGCCATCTATCCACAGTAGAGGTGCGACTGTATATAGTTTCAAGATCTACAAATTTCTCTAGTCTAGAAAAGCTCTGAGGTACAGAGTATTTATGTGAATTGTGTAAGTTTATTCAACAAATCTGTAGTAGACTAAGGAATTGAAAGTGCTTTTAGGAGACTAATTAGAGCTGATCAGAAATAAGAATCTCCATTCTGTGGGAATTTCAGATGTCTTTGCTCCAATTTGGAACAAAGAGCCAAAATTTTCAACAAAACAAATATAAAATCTTTTCATGTTCAACCATGTAATCATTTTGATAACATTTCAGTGTTATTGTATAATATAATAGAAGCCAAACAAAATGAAGTGGGATTAAATGGGAGTCAGAATTATTTGACTTTTTTTCCCATTGGAAACTTTGTCAAATCGATGTGTTCCTGTAAAATTATTCAATTTTGATTAAACTGCATTTTCTGATAGAAAACTGTTCTGTTTTCTGATTTTAAAAAAAATATATTTGACCAGCTCTACTAATTAGAGTATTTTCAGTATATTTGGAAGCCTAAATACATAGATGAGGCCTCAGCTAGAGAACTGTGTCCAGTTTTGGGCATCACATTCCAAAAAAGAGGTGAACAAACTGGAGAGAGTTCAGAGGAGAGCAACAGAAATGATGAGTTTTAGAAAACGTGATCTGATGAAAGGTTAAAAGAACTGGGGCATGTTTAGCCTGGAGATGAGGGAGCTGCAAGAGGACTTCAGTCTTCAAATTTGTAAAAGGCTGTTAAAAAGATGGTGATCAATTGTTTTCCATGACCATAGAAGGTAGGACAAGAAGAAATCTGTTTAGTTTGTAGCAAGTGAGATTCAGATTAGATATTAGGAATAACTTTCTAACTATAAAACTTAAGCAGAGGAACATGTTACATGGGACAGTTGTGGAATCCCCATCACTAGAGACTTTTAAGAACAGGTCCGTTAGACAGAGATGGTCTAGATATTGTTGCCCCTTTTGGACCTGAGTGGCTAGTCAAAGTTCAGGGTTCTGGAGATGTTCCAGTTGGGAGTCTAACTTGATGATGGAGTCTGGTATTTTCTTTGCAATTTTATTTACAAGGAACGTGTGTGGTTCTGCTTCTCTAAACGCAGGAGGGATTGGAACCAAAAGAATACTCTTGTAGGTTGCAGCCCCAAACCTCTGGTTTCTGGTAAAACTCCACTATGCCTTGTGTTAGGTGTGTCCCACTAGCTGTCGCTTACAACAATCTTAAATGAAGGGCAGGTACACACTTCATTTTCAACGAGGTTTTAACTCAGCCCAAAACAAGGTTTAACCCAGTTCATAACTGTATACTTAATCCTGCCTCAGCACAGGGGGATGGACTGGGTGACCTCTTGCAATCCCTTCCAACCCTACACAAAAAGTTTGATTATTTATCATGACTTACTCACATTGTGTCACCACACTGGGATGCAACATCATGACACTGTCATTACATCATGCTGCAGATTGATGCTGTCATGCTACAATGTAGCAATATTAACCCCATTTCTGTGCTGGTGTAAATATTGTTTCAGTGCAGGAATTGGATAAAAAGCACAGGTGCCATTGATTTTTTAGATAAATTCACTTTCATGATCCTTTTGCATTTGCTTTTGGGTGACTATTCTAGCAAGTGAGCTATATTAGTTGTGCATACTTGTGAAGGCAAATTTTAAGTTCAAATGCTGGCATATTAATGGAAAGCAAATCTGCATGGCTAAGGACTATTAATTGTTTTTTAATTCAATGGAAAAAAATTTTTTCTACATTTAATTTTTGGCAGTGTTAGAAAACCTCATCCAATAGTATCTTGCTAGATCATGAATGCTAGGCAGTGTAGCTGACCACACGAGCTTCTAACAAACACAGAACGTAACCACACAGCCCAAACACAGAATTGTAAACAGTTTTTTTCCTATCTGTGTTTTTAATAGTCTGGTATTAATAAAGGTAAACATTTTAAAAAAAACAAAAATAACAAAAAACCATTCAGGGCAAGGTTCTGTCCAGCTCTCCGGCAGCTGAGCTGTTGAAGGGAACAAGTAGCTTCTCTATATCTCCTGGTGCCACATCAGGTCTGGACAGTAGGGCAGCCTGTGCCCTTGTGGGGGTATAGAGCTGCTCCTAAAATGTGCTGTCCCACGGAGGGGAGGAATAAGCAGGGCTGGGACTCTACTTTCCCTCACTTCCATGCATGGGCGGAAGTATGCTGCATTCTTCACAAGGTGAAGAAGGTTGTAGTCTACCTTGTTCCCACAGCCCCAGTGCACCAATGAGCGTATTAAGGCATTCTGATCTCTGCAGTTTTATTCCTCTGATGCCCTTCTGGGTGGTGTCCCTCTACACTTCAGTGCGGGACTGTGTTAGCCAGGCAGAGTGTAGCCGTATGTGGTTTGGTTTTTTTTCCTTTTGAAGACTCCAGGAGCCAAGCAAGCTCATTGGTGTAACTAGTTTCCCACCTCTCAGCCCCTTCACAACATATCCTTGAACTGTAGGTTCTTCCCTCTGTGCACTGGGGACTCTCACAGTGTTCTTTCCCGCATAATTGCTGCTTTATCTGTCGCTCGCAAACTGCTTCTGCAGGGGATTCCATTTTGGAATGCTCAGCAGCAGCAATGGCTGAGAGTACGTATCAGTTGCTAGCTGGTGTAATTTAGCATAGCTCTATTTACTCCAGTGACGCTTCACTGATTGGCACAGGCTGCACATCTGGCTCAGTGTCTCTTCAGAGAACAAACAGCAATGAGCTCACCAACTAGCAGTGGCCAGTTTTCCGGAATACAAACAACTCACTGTGCTTGACAGAAATAAGTCAAGATGGAAAAGAGAAACCTTATCATATTCATTTTTTTTCCTTTCTGATTTTTCTTCCTTCGAGGAAAGAAAGAGAAGCACTATTCCAATAACATTACTATGCTAGGATGCCAGGATTAACACCGTATTGGACATAACTATAGTTGGAGGGCAACATTATTTATAGGCACTGTTGCAAGATAACACATGCATCATAAACAGGACAGCCCAATGCAAGTTACTAAACAGTTCCATGGGTCAGACTTTCTATTTGAAATAATGACAGCTAGTTAACACAGGATTCTTAGGTCCAAATGAGCCAGGATCCTCCGTTTTCCCTGCTTGACTGACGGAGGAAGCATAACTGAATAAGCACTCTGGTTAGCCTGCACAGCAACAGCATATCCTCTTCCTGGAACATCAACTTTTGCAAAGCCACCGCTTCCTCAGTCAGACTATAAAATACATAGGGTTTAGGGAATTCACCACTCATTGCTCTGAAGCAGGCATAACTCCACTGATGCTAATGTTGCCCTTTTTTGGCCAGGCAATAAGCCAATATTTGGGCCTGGAAGGATTGTTCCCATTGGGAGGCAAAGTGGATGATGAGAGACAGGTATATTCTTTGGTTCAATCCTGTTAATTTGCAAAGAATGTACTCAAAGTCCTGTTTCTGGGACACAGTGGAAACAAACAGCAGGCGGTTTCTTTGCTCACAATTTCTAAGTCTGTCTTTCCAGTCAGTGTTATTTCCCAAGGATCTTTGTCTCTCTGCTCCCTCTTGGAGCCATAGTCAAAACTGTTTGTTTTGCTGACTGCGCTCTCTCTCTCCCTCTAACTTCAGTGAAGATGCTACTATGCCGATGACAGAGTTTCTTCAATCAGCATAGTTAATCCATCTCCCCAAGAGGCAGTAGCTATGTCAATGGGAGAAGCCCTCCTGTTGACATAGTACTGTCTACACCAGGGTTAAATTGGTATAACTGTTATGCAGGGGGGTGGATTTTTCACACCCTTGAGCAATGTAGTTATACTTGTTGTTAGATGTTCGGCTGCGTGCCTGTGTTCTCCCTGTGTGCTGCCCCAGTTCTGTGCAGACAGCCGGCACAGCAGACCTCGAGTGAACCCCCAAATGACCACAAGATCCGTTAAGGTACAAAGGCACCAGGCCAGGTTTATTCTTGACAAAGCACAGTGATAGCACCTGGCACAGTCTATGCGGCTACTAACACATGTATGCCTGTGACAATGGATGCAGCTCATTGAATGGTGGGTTTTTTCATTCTCCCCTCAGCTGCACCAGGACACACTCTCAGAGATACCTCTTTATACCCTGACACAAACAAGTTATGTACTGCCCCTCTGACATAATTAGCAGAGGGCAGTAACTATTACCCATCTCCTTGTACATGTTGGTTTGATCCAAACATCTTTATTCATCATACTGTCATCCTGACCTTATCTTTTAGGAGGGGTCAGTGTGTTCTTGTTATCCTTGGGAAATGTTTTTGTACCATCCTTGATATCGGGTGTTCTGGTACCACTCTTCTGGAATGTGTTTGCGAGAGTGCTCTGTGCCTAGCACTTCTTAGGAATGTGTGTTTCTGCAATATCAGCCAGATTCTGTGAGCTTGCAAGCAGGTGGAGCCTGACCTTTGCTCACAGCCTGACTTTTTCTAACTTTGCTTTATATCAGTATAGTTTGCCCACTACTTTAGCTCAGGCCTCTGATACAAGGGCTTATGTCTCAGGCTGTCTTCCTACTACAATACTGATGTAAGTTTAGAGTGTAGACTTGGCCATAATCTGTGATTGTCCATCAGTCAGACCTGCTTGATGTCAGCTATGAACACCAGCATCATGCTAGCAATGGTGAGAGCCCTCGCTGAGATGAACCGCTGGTGGTTTTACCACCCTACCATCAAGACTTAGTCTGAGGGTTGTCAGCATAGTGATAAAAATGCCAGCAGATGAACTACACTAGTGCACCTGTTGTGTGTCACCAGTGGAACTGTATGGGTACAAAAGCAATGGTAAGAGTTTCCTGAAACCTTCCATGCAGATAAGATCACCCAATGTATCTTGATCTGTTGGATTTCACTATGGACAATGCAGGGGTGGTACCGGGTATTCTTGTCAGCTCCCACTAGCACCAGTTGGTAACTCCAATGACTTAAATGGAATTATTCCTGAATTTATTCTTGAATGTAGCCTAAGAGGTTGTAGTTGTGCTGTAATCGATATTTGGAATAATGTAACATCACGGAGGGGTGTCATTTGATCTCATATTTCCCCTACAGGAAAGCATGTTCCCCACAAGATTTTGTATTTGACAAGCAGCAGGGAATTCCTGTTTCATCAGCTGTCTGATGGTTTTTAGCAGAGGTACAGGCAGGCTGGTCCCCAGCACCTGACCAATATTCGCTACTGCTCATATACAAATACCTCTACATGGAAAATTCAGATTTTCTGACTCTGCGTGTATTACCTTTGCATTGAATCACTGTGTAATGTGTAGCAAAGGAGGGAAAGTTGAAGGGACTAAGGTCAAGGAAATAATTATATTTTTGCTTTCCAGTAGCCCATTTCCGTCATATCCACTGCCAGGAATAGAACTTTAACTTATAATAGAAACATAAATCCAGTTACATCGTTTATTGTTTTAAAATGAATTTCAGTGGAGGGGAAAAGACTGTCTTGTGACTGTCATGTTTTTAAGCTATTTTAGCAGGGAGAATTAGCTATTTGCTCAGAGACAAGGACTGAAAGGAAGGCACAGGACAGAGAATTTGGGGGGAATTAGCAGCACAAATTCTATCCATTTGAAGCCTGCTCCCCATACAGACACACACACTGTGCTCCCCAAGATGACAGCAAATAAATACTTAACTTTAGGTTACAGATTTCTATATTTTGTAGGTTATACTAATGTGCTAGTGACAACCAATACTTGCACCAGGCATTCGTTTAGTGTCTGCCTTTTAGTCCATTCTCATACATGAGAAATCCCCCACACACAGATTTCATTTTTGTTTTTTTCCTAGTTGTCTCTTTCTCCTCTCATGTAGGGTCAGATCCTCCGCTGGTGTAGCTCCATCAAAGGCAGTTGAGGATCTATTGACTGGAAAATAAATTCTGTTCTTCTAAACTAATCCACAGGAGCTGCTTTTTACAGTCCAGAAGTGCTTTTGCAGACATTGAGCCTGCTCTCACAAAAATGTTGAGCAGCTCCTGAGAGGTTCTGAGTGCAAGTGTAAAGCTGTGGTGACTGCAGGTTTGGAACGTTCTAGAAGGCAGAATTCAAAAAGGCTAGTTAGTCAGCCATGAGTTTGTTCAGTAAGTCCTTTATCCATACTGACGAGATGCTATATCCTGTCAGCCAGTGGCCTGGCTGAAAAGTTGTACTCTGCTACTTTCTATCTTGAAAGGATATACCCCATCAGCAATTGATGATAGGATGAGCCTCAAGTGTTTGGAGGCTCTGGTTTGCATTATATAAGAATCTATACTTTGGAAGCTTATATCAACCCCTTCAGTCTGTAAATGTGGTTGGAAATATTCCAGGAATAGGTTTGCCTCTCCTTTCCTTAAGCAATATTCTGAAATCATTCCAGTGGCCTACAATTCTCATTCTAGTTCCAGCATCTTCAATGGGGAGGCTATGGCTGGCCATGGTCAGAATCATGTCCAAGGCTGCAGCATGGTTCTGGAATACATATGTCAACACTGAAGAAAACCTGTGTTGTATAAGGAAATAGTTGTAGTGTAGACAGAACTTCTGTAACTTTAAACTAGGACTTTAAACTAGACCATCTTCTGCTCAATAGGAAACTAAGAAATGAATTGCTATCAAATACAGTTTATAACTTGTACAAAATAACCTAAAAAAATTAAATCTTTGTAGTAATGAAATCATACCTCTGTCTTTAAAAGCTGACTGTGTTTCTGCCTGTCATCCTTCATCTCCTGTTGACATTGAAAGAGCTAATCACCCCCAACTATGCAATGTAAATATGTTTTCACACTTCAGCCAGACAAGCAGCCTCTATTGTTTTATACTTACCGGTAATTATCTGTTAAGGAATCGCATAGCTCTGGGGGAAATACAGAAGTGAATGATGGCTATTTCTCTTTTTTTTTTTTTTTTTTTTTTTTTTCTTCCTCAGCAGCTTCTATTTTCCTTATGGGTAAATAAATAAATTTAAAAGTTGCTCCTCTTGATCAACTGTGAGATTGCAGAACTGAAACAGAGCCAGGGTAACCAAAGGAGAGTACCGTGGAAGGTAATGACTGGGAGCCTATTGGTTTTAAAGAATCTGAATCCTTCATATGCCATCAAACATTGCTTAGGGTACAAAGAAGGGTCCACCATGCCTGTCTATTCTGGGGCGCTCTTTGCATGTCCTATGTCATTGTATTACAGTAAAAATTAAATGTGCAAAATGAGTAAAGGTGGTAGAATCTGGCCCTAAATTCTTTTGAGATTTTCTGATGTATGTTTAGCTATGAAAGCAGAATGTGTACTTCGTCTATGGGTAGGTCTCTAGTTATACTGGCAAGGTGCTTATACTAGCATATTTTACCAGCATAGCACACATAGTGCCACTTATACTGACAAAAGCTGTGCTTTTCCCAATATCACTTATTCCAGCCCTCTTCCCCACCTCCCCTGAGCATAAGCACTATTTTTCCTGTATAACTGCATCTATACTGGGGCTTTTGCTGGCACACCTGGTCACACCTCTCACTGACATAGCTATTTCAGCAGAAATCCATAGACGTGACCCTGTGTACAGAGAAACAGAAGTCCTTTGTACAGACAGGAGAAGGCAAACTGTTCTCCCATGGAGATTTGACTCTTGTTCATTCTTGTCGTTGTACCAATCCAATCTTTTAATGAGAAATGGAATTCTGAATCTTATGGGCCTGATTCTGTTGTTCCTACTCTGGTTGAGGAGCCTCCTATTGACAAGTAGTCCTATTGACTTCAGTGAGACTACATGAGCAAGAAAGTGGTGTTCGTTGTGAGTAAGGGCAGCCAGATCTAGCCCTTCTTAATTTTCCATGTTTTCTTGTATTTGGTCCATATTTCCAGCCTCCCCAGAGTAGGAAGCAACAGTGAATTTTGAGGGGTGCAGGGGAAAGGCTTGTTGTTGCAAGATTTCTAGGCCAACTCTTCAAACTGAAAAGTCAGACTGGATGGAGTTTAGAAATGTAGGGTGCTCATTTGTATTGAACCCCCAAAACTTTTCAGGTTCACACGTAATTAGAGAGAGAGCATGAGTAGCTACACATCTTCAGACATTTAATCACTTTAAACCAGGGGTAGGCAACCTATGGCTGATTTTCAGTGGCACTCACACTGCCCGGGTCCTGGCCACCGGTCCAGGGGGCTCTGCGTTTTAATTTAATTTTAAATGAAGCTTCTTAAACATTTAAAAAACCTTATTTACTTTACATACAACAATAGTTGAGTTATATATTATAGACTTCTAGAAAGAGACCTTCTAAAAATGTTAAAATGTATTACTGGCACGCGAAACCTTAAATTAGAATGAATAAATGAAGACTCAGCACACCACTTCTGAAAGGTTGCCGACCCCTGCTTTAAACTAATCCTGAAGTTGGGTGCAGAACTTTGCATCCAGTACAATTCACTTAGTGACTTTCCTATGGTGGCTTCTTTTTTTTTAATATCCATTCCATAAAGACTAGGATATTGCTAGCTCTGTGAATGTCTGCCTCCTGTTTTTATACCCTAATAATACCAGCAGCCTCCATTTTCAGAAATGTGTGAACTGAATATAAAGAATGGCTAAATCCCTTTAGGCTGGCTAGCTCAAAAATGGAGCTTGCCATTTCTAGCAACCACAACAAAAAGCTGTGGACTAAACACTGAGTGGGCCTCAAGCTTTGTTTGTAAACTCAAAATCTCGACCTGGAATCTGCAGACAATTTCTCTGAGACAGTCACATTAAAAAATGCTATTTCTGAGCCAAGAGTTTAATAGAAAGGGCAATAAAAGATCTAAATAGGCCAATTTTGACCAAGTGTGTTTCTTATTTTCTTATTCGACTTTCTGGCTTTGCAAGGTATAGCTTCAACTTAGAATTTTATGGTGGCAAGACTTCTCAAGGTATAATAGATAGATAGATACATGAGAGAGAGAGAGAATGAATATATGAAAATATAACCATAATATGCAAACTTTAAGGGGCAGACCCTCAGCTGACACAAATTGGTTTAGCTGTAGTCTGTGCTCGTACAAGACCTAGAACTCTGGTAATACTACTAATTGACTTAAATGGAGCCATGCTGATTTACACCAGATGAGGATCTGCCTATAAATTCATGTCTGTGAAGGAATTTGAAGTCTGAATTTTCAAAAATGACCTCCCGGTATCTGACCTGGCCCGACTCCTGCTTTGACCACTAGGTCAGACCTCTCATATCCTGGTCATGATTGCAAACTAGGCACAAAATGGCAGATGAAATTCAATGCCAAGTGCAAAGTAAAGTGTGTTGGGATTATATTTTCCAACTATGCATACAAAATGATGGGGTCTAAATTAGCTGTTACCACTCAAGAAAGAGATCTTGGAATCATTGTGGATAATTCTTTGAAAACATGTGCTCAATGTGCAGGGGCGGTTGAAAAAACTAGTGATGATAGGAACCATTAGGAAAAGGATAGGTAATATAATGCTGCTATACAAATCCATGGTATCTGCACACCTTGAATACTGTGTGAAGTTGTGGTCACCTCATCTAAAAAAACCAATACATTAGAATTGGAGAAGGCACAGAGAAGGGCAACAAAAATGATTAGGGGTATGGAACAGCTTCCATAAGAGGAGAGATTAAAAGGAACGGGACTGTTCAGGTTGGAAAAGAGATGACTAAGGGAGGATGGGATAGAGGTCTATAAAAGCATGAATGATGTGCAGAAAGTGAATAGGGAAGTGTTATTTGCCTTTTCACATAATACAAGAACCAGGGGTCACCTAGGGAAATTAATAGGCAGTAGGTCTAAAACAAACATCAGCAATACTTCTTCACACAACACACAGTCAACTTATAGAACTCATTGCCTGGGGATGTTGAACTAGATAACCTCCTGACATCTCTTCCAATCCTAATCTTCTATGATTCATATCACCATAATCCATACGTACAAGGAATATTATCCTAGAGGAGTCCATGAGTCACTGGGGCTGTATATTGGGTCTGCGGGTTGATCGGGGAAGCCAAGGCCAGCTCTGTCTCGCAAGAGTGGGGTCTTCTTCCCTATGTGGGAATAGGAATGGGCCACTGGTGCCAAGTTTATAGGTGCTTGAAACAGGGGTGAGAGCTCAGCCCAGCTTTTCTCTGACTTTTTTTTTCCCCTACCCTTCCCACTGTTCCAGCAGTTTCCAGTTGTTCTCAGTGTAACATGTGGTTGTGGTCAGTGTTTTCCCTAGGAATTGAAATTGGGGGGGTGTTCAAGCATTCTATGATGCATGACATCTACATCCTTCTTGGTTTCTTGTTATAATTTTGCACGACTCCTGTTAATGAACTTCTTGAATGCAATGTGTTCATCTTTGGTAGCTTCTCGTGTCTCCAGTACTTTCATTCCTTCAATTGATCTGCTCATTTAGCTCATTCACATAATCAGGCAGAAGGTGACTTCTTTCAGAACACAAAATTCTATTCAATGATTAAAAAAAAAGAACTCTCAGCTGTAGCTGTTGTGACTAGGAGTAGCAAGAGATGAATTTCTACTTCTTTCATCCCAGAAAACATAGCATAAACATCAGGCCAAGCCACTAGTGATGATAAGAAGTTGAAGTCAAATCTTCATTCATTCGTCACTCTGTGTTCAAATTTTCTGTCCTGAGCACATGGCAGCCCCATTGCTGGTAGTGCCTCACTTCACTCAACTGTCAGCTTTTATAGATCCCTGTCCTATAAAACACTATGTAGAGGTTGAGTAGAATCTAGAAGTCGCTGTTGTAGATTTTTAAGAATAAAGTCTGTGTACTTTTTCAGTTGTCTTAAACACTTATTGTTCTAGTCACTTAAGGATTCAATATAAATGCCTTCCTTAGTCAACTTCTGGACTGAAGTCTTTGCTTCTTCCAGTACTTTTTTCAATGGATAGCTCTCTGATCAAATGTAGCTTCTATTGCTGGACAAAGATCATCTACTGTTGTAGCAGATGCCTGGATGGCATTGTTTAATGACCCAAGTGGTTTCAACAGTAGACTTGCAAGAGAGAGAAGGGCAAAAGTCTTCTCTGAATGTAGCAGCAAAAGTAATATACCAGCCTCCTACTTAGATCCATCCCATCTTGGCAGATACTTTCCAAAATCAATAATAATGGCTAGAGTAATTTTTTAAGACAACAGCCAAGGATCGCTCATGAGAAAGCCAGCGGGTTTTCCCAGGTTGGACTAATTTGCACTTCAGTCCCAGTGTATCTTCTATATTTTCCAAGATATTCAGTCTTTTTGGACTCTTGCTGAAAAAAGGATATGATGAAGACATTAAATGTATAGCTTTTTAAATGTCTTTTGAAGAGTCTGCAGCTTGTACTAGCGCTAGTTGGAGTAGATGGCCTCTGCAGTGTGTACAGGAGAGATTAGGGTTACGCTTTTCTCTGAGCAAAACTTGTACTTCACCTAGGGTGACCAGACGTCCCGATAAAATTGGGACCATCCTGATATTTAGGTGTTTGTCCCGTGAAAATCAGTTGGGATGCAATTTGTCCCGATATTTCGCTCTGCTGGCAGCACTCGGCTTTTTTTGTTGGTTTGTTTTTTTGCTCTGCTGGAGGACCCCCTCCCCCCCCAATGTGTCCTGATATTTTCTTCCTCTTGTCTGGTCACTCTAACTTCACCATGTCTTCCAGAGAAGTTTGCACCTCCATCAAATGCACAAGCAGCCATCTGTCTGGGGTCCAATTGACAAGCATTTAACTCTAAGATGTGGGTTGTCACAGATGCAGCCAATGTGTCTTCTATAACTTGAACATCTAGAAATGCATCTACTGGCCTACCACTGACATCAAGATAATGTGCACAATGACAAATACTTGCCCATTTGCATTGGTGCATTCATTAGCCATGTATGCAAATGTTTTGAATGTGGTGAGAGAGGTCTTCATTTTTTCAACTGTTGAGTCTTTCACTGCACCATATGCTGCTAGCCAGTCAGTTGAGTTTCTTGCAGAAAGATGGTGAGCATTTGCTGGTCTTCTTCGGAGCCAGTGTTCAACTTCAGGATGAACAAGTGACAATGCACTTAACATTGGCCTCCAGTTTGTAGTGTGTGGTATCTCTTGCTTAAATAGAAAGTATGATGCCACACCCATGTTTGTTCGCATGTTTCTTGAGGTTTCACCCAGCTCACAGTGATTTTTTTCAGCTGAGCTCTCAGTGGGGGAACCTTGCTGCTAGTGCAGACTGGGCCTTCTCTTCCACTTAGACCTGATTATCAGTGATTTTCAGCTGTATGGTTATTTAACAAAACAAAAGACTATCTGTGGAGCCTAATCAGCTCTGTCTTTAAACAGTGGAGAGGGGCAGGTCAAATAGTACTTGTGACTCAGGCAGACCATCAAGCAAAACACCTGTCCCCACCCTCTCTCTTGATGCCCTCAATCAGCACAGGCTAAGTACAGTTCTACTGCCCTTTACTCATCCAATAAGAATAACAACATTTCATTCCCCTGCTATCCCCGCATTGAAGTGATTTGTAACCCAACCCCAGCCAAAATCTATCACTTGGGTAACACAGCTCTGTTTGCCGGATACCTAGGTAGATTAGGTGTGACTGTAAATGCAATCTGGTCCTGAAACCTTTCCCCCCGCAGCCCTAGCTCATCACTAGATGTCAGGGAGAGCTCATTTAGATTTTGCTTACAACTCATCATTTGGCCAACATCGCCGAATGAATGCACTGACATCGTCATAAAAACAAAAGCTGTATAAGGAATCTAGTCTATGTTCATACTTTTCAAATCTATTATACTTTTTCTATTATACTTTTTCAGATACATGTATTTTATCATACACTTTATATGCTTTTAAAGTATGTATTAATGTTTCAATTTCAATTCAAATTTCCAACAATCACTAAATTAGCAACGCTGCATGCAACTAATTCACAAAACTGGGAGGGGAGGGTGTTGGGGAAATTCAGGGGGGGACAGGGGGGAGTGGAGGGAAATCCCTGGTTATGGTGCTGCTTTGGCAGTGGCCTGGCCCGGCATCAGAAACCTGTTGGATTTTTATTTTGGCTTGTTGCCAAAACTTTCCTGGGGCACTCTCATGAGGGAAGGGACTTGGCATTTTTCAAAAGTGAATAACTCGGTCAAACCTGAACAGGATTTCATATGAGAAGCAAACGGCACTCTCTAACTCCAGGGCTTTGGCCCTACTGACTTCCAAAGGCTTTGCTGCAAACAATGAGAGGTTTTATGGCTTCTCCAAAAAAGTTATAAGTATCTTTTATAATGGAAAGTATAATACAACCTAAGTTTTGGGGCCACTACCAGTGGCCCATAAACTAACGAGAGGGCAGGAACTTGGCTATCGCCTTACCTTCACCACACTCTTCCATGCCTACTCTGCAGATATAGGGCAGCTCTGAGTTGCCTCAGTACTCAGGCTCGACACTGTCATTAGCCATGTGCAGGGCATAAATGTGGGGAAATGTCTCCATCGCACACACCTGCACGGGACTAGTGGCAATCAAGCTCATAACTTCAATAAGGATTTCTGTGCCATTTGGAAAAGGATGTTTGATTTTCCTGGGCTGAGAAGGCCTGAGATCCTTCTCTCAAGCAATTAAAGGTAGCTGAGGGGTTTTTTAATAGGACTTTTTAAAATTTTGAGGCGCGTGGAAGCCTCTACATACAGGGAAATCTTCCCTTCTTCAAGGGATCCAGCTAACAAAGGCTTCTTGTAAACACCAGGTGCAAGAAACCCAAGGTAATTGTCTATAATTGTAAGATTCTTGTTAGCGCTATAGTTAGCTCAGTCAGATATGCGTGCGGCAGCCATTCGTGTCAATGGGAATTACGTGCACGAATTGAGTGGAGAATAGGGCCATTTATGTTTAGCTTCCTTGACGTAAAATGTATTGAGCTCATATGCTAGGAGGTGACTGTTTTTAAACAATATCCAAAATTTGCATGTGTAAAATGTGACATTTAAGGTTTTTCACAAGTTGTTAAATTGTGGAAATCTAATTGGAATCTGAGCTCTCTTGGTAGGGAGATAATATGCTATTATCAAAAGAGACAAATAGTATATTTCAAGATGCAAGTTAACGCACCTTTTTTAAAAAATGGCTTTGGAAGTTAATGCTTTTGGAAACCTAGACATTGATTTATCTTTGAAAGGCTTTATGCACTTCTCTAATGCCTTGCATCTCATGATCTCAAGGCACTTCACAGACATGGTTAAGTTTCACAGAAAATTGCTATTATCCCCATTTTACAGATGAGGCAGAATGCAGGCTGTAGGAAGTCTGTGGCCTTATCTAAATTGAGCATTGACCCCAATTGCAGCCATTGGTAGATAGCCACCAGCACTGCAGCGCCAAAGGACCAAACCCAAAGGAAATCCAGGATTTGCACTAGTTGAGCTAATTCTGTTTTCAAACATGAGGGACACAAAACATGGTTTTCCATGTGTACACGAAGATTTTGTGCTGGTGCAGCTATACCAATTGCTGACTGCAGGAGGGATGGGAAAATCAGGGCTAATCTGTATAGACAAGATGTGCAGCAATGCCAGGAATAGACACTAGGTTTCCTGAATCATTAGTGCATCTTCCCCTGACACACCCGCCTTTTAGCTAAATAAAATTGAGATGGCTGTCTTGTGCCCTGTGAGTGGACTGAAGTGGTGGTGGTGAGGAGTAGAGGGTGATCCTTAAAGTGTTCAAACAAGATTGCTTTTTTTTTTTAATTTGTTGTTGAAAATATTTATTTAACAAGATGAGTGCTCATGAAACATTACGTGAAGTCCAGTTACAGCTAGCAGGACTGTTTTTATAAGCAGGGCAGAACACTGACTGGTTACCATGTGGTTGAATGAGTTCAAGGACCTTCTCCCTACTCTTTAGCATACTAGTGCAGAAGCTGGCTAGATTCCCATACGGGGAATAGATTCCTTGATCCCAAGTAGTGTCTCCATGGGCACTCGGGGGCAGATTTTCAAGTGTTGAGCCACCACATTTGGGAACAGATGTTCACGTTGCTAAGCTCTTTTGAAAATCTGTCCGTAGCTGTCTGAAAAAGGGCAGGGTCTCTGCCTCTACCTCTTCACTAGCCAGCAGACACAACAGAGCACAGAGTAATGAATGTTTTTTGTTCATGGTGGTGGATCTACTTCATCAGGAATTCAATATCACCAGTGGAATTCTGGCTGATCATAAAATATCAGTATTAAAGGAAGAACATGAGGTGGGTTTTTTTGTTTTTGTTTTTTTGAATCTGACTATAACGTGACTTGACTTCATCTACAACCACCAGTGGGTTTATAACCCATTTTGGTTACAGCTCCATAACATTGCAAGGAAACGTGTTGTTCTTATCCCGATGCATAGAAAGTTGCATGTTAAATCGTTGTGGTCAGAAAAGAATATATTTGAGTGAGGCTGATGCACCAGATATACTGTAATGCTTGGGCAAAACAGGGTGAGTTCAGGACAGAATGAAAGGCTTGGTTTGAAATGTACTGGATTTTGTCAGTTTGTCACAAGCTTAAATGATGAATTCTATGCCGGACTGAATGCTGGGGGTAGGGGGGCGGAGGAAAGAACACTCATGCGGAAGTGCCGATGGCCACATCACTTCAGGCTGTGAACTTGTCAGGTCTCATAAACTAAGCAGGGTCAGTCCAGATCAGCACTTGCGTGGGAGAACTCCAGTGGAAGCAAAAATGCTGCTGAAGTAGGGGCCCAGTGATTCAGCATGTGGAATTCTTCCCTGTGAATCTGTATTGAACCAATGCCCTGATATAGTGCTAGAGACATGTCCAGCTCAGATAAGGGAAAATCAAGACACTGAGTCCTTTTAGTCACTGATAATCTCATGGCCCTCTTCACAAGAGTGGCTGTTTCAGAGTGGATGTGCTGGCTAAATTCTATTCAGACATTTATATTTTCTTTTGTTTAATTAAACAAATTACTTTTGTTCAATATCTTGTTAAAACTCTCTCTCTTGAAGTGTTCCTGGGTTTTCACCTTCCACCCTATAAGTAGCTGAATTAATTTCTGTGGTAGGTGAAGTGATACAGAGTCAGATTCTGATACTACTCAGCTTGAGGGTGGCTATCTTTTTTTCTAGAAGTGGTCCTGTCAATCAATATATTTACAGTGTAAAGTACTGCTCAGTGGGCCCAGTGCCCACTGAAGTCAGTGATGGGACTCCCATTAACTTAACTTGCTGTCCATTGACAAGATCAGAACTGATCCCATAGTGAATGCAGTAGTTAAACTATCTCTTTCTCAGTGACTCATAACTATCCCATTTTAAATAATCTCCTTTAGGAGACCTTTCCATTCTCTGTTTTAGGCCAATGGAAATATTTGTGGAAAGTTTACAGAGACTCTGTTCAGACTTTTTTTGGTTTGTTGCTGAATGGAAAAAATACTGTTGATCTTAAAAGGAATTATTAATAGGGAACAAAGCAAGTAATGTAAAAAAAGACTTCAAAATATGTTTTAGTTTAAAAAAAAAACTAATTACAGGCATGATGGGTAGCAAACTTCAAAAGCTCTTACCTATGTTTAAAATAAATTACTTCACCTGATGTGTAATATAAAAACACCACTAAAAGTGGGAAGAAAGAGCATGTGTATGTCCCTGTCTGAAATAACCAACCAGTCACCATTTAGATTAGAGCTGGCTTTAACTTCATCAACATTTCAAGAATTGTGGGGGAGGATTGTGCAAAAAAAATGGTATGTGAATGTACTCACTGAGAGTACGTCTACACTACGGGATTATTCCGATTTTACATAAACCGGTTGTGTAAAACAGATTGTATAAAGTCGAGTGCACGTGGCTACACTAAGCACATTAATTCAGCGGTGTGCATCCATGTACCAAGGCTAGCGTCGATTTCCGGAGCGTTGCACTGTGGGTAGCTATCCCATAGTTCTGGCAGTCTCCCCTGCCCATTGGAATTCTGGGTTCAGATCCCAGTGCCTGATGGGGCAAAAAACATTGCCTCTGGTGCTTCTGGGTACAGCCTCACCCCTCCCTCCGTGAAAGCAGCAGCAGCCAACCATTTCACGCCTTTTTTCCTGGGTGAACTGTGCAGATGCCATTCCACGGCAAGCATGGACCCTGCTGAGGTGAAGACAGCAATCATGGACGTTTTAAACACCTCGCGCATTCTCGTGCAGTCAATGCTGAACCGGGACCTGCAAAGCCAGGCGAGGGGGCGGCGGCTATGGCAGCGCAGCGACGAGAGTGATGAGGACATGGACACAGAATTCTGTCAAACTGCGGGCCCCTGCGCTTTGGAGATCCTGCTGGTAATGGGGCAGGTTCTAGCCATTGAACACCGATTTTGGGCCCAGGAAACAAGCACAGACTGGTGGGACCACATAGTGTTGCAGGTGTGGGACGATTCCCCGTGGCTGCGAAACTTTTGCATGCGTAAGGGCACTTTCATGGAACTTTGTGACTTGCTTTCCCCTGCCCTGAAGCGCCAGAATACCAAGATGAGAGCAGCCCTCACAGTTGAGAAGTGAGTGGCGATAGCCCTCTGGAAGCTTGCAACGCCGGATAGCTACCGGTCAGTCGGGAATCAATTTGGAGTGGGCAAATCTACTGTGGGGGCTGCTGTGATGCAAGTAGCCAAAGCAATCACTAAGCTGCTGCTACGAAAGGTAGTGACTCTGGGAAATGTGCAGGTCATAGTGGATGACTTTGCTGCAATGGGATTCCCTAACTGGTGGGGCGATAGATGGAACCCATATCCCTATCTTGGCACCGGAGCACCAGGGTAGCCAGTACATAAACCGCAAGGGGTACTTTTCCATGGTGCTGCAAGCACTGGTGGATCACAAGGGACGTTTCACCAACATCCACGTGGGATGGCCGGGTAGGGTTCATGACGCTCGCGTCTTCAGGAAGACTACTCTGTTTAAACGGCTGCAACAAGGGAATTACTTCCCAGACCAGAAATTAACAGTTGGGGATGTTGAAATGCCTGTCGTTATCCTGGGGGACCCAGCCTACCCCGTAATGCCATGGCTCATGAAGCCATACACAGGCAGCCTGGACAGTAGTCAGGAGCTGTTCAACTACAGGCTGAGCAAGTGCAGAATGGTGGTAAAATGTGCATTTGGACGTTTAAAGGTGCGCTGGCGCACGTTACTGACTCGCTCAGACCTCAGCCAAACCAATGTCCCCATTGTTATTGCTGCTTGCTGTGTGCTCCACAATCTCTGTGAGAGTAAGGGGGAGACCTTTATGACAGGGTGGGAGGCTGAGGCAAATCACCTGGCCGCTGATTACGTGCAGCCAGACTCCAGGGCGATAAGAGCACACCAGGAAGCGGTGCGCATCAGAGAAGCTTTGAAAACCAGTTTCATCACTGGCCAGGGTACAGTCTGACTGTTGTTTGTTTCTCCTTGATGAACCCCACCCACCCTTCGATCACAGCTTGCTTTCTAAGGAAATAAAGTCACTCTCGTTTAAAAATCATGTATTCTTTATTGCTTAATTATAAAAAGAGGGAGAGAACTGACAAGGTAGCCCGGGTGGGGTTTGGGAGGAGAATAGTAGGGAAGGAAAAGGCCACTAAAAAAATGTCATAATAATGAGAGCCTTTTGGTTGGGCTGTCCACTGGGGTGGAGTCAGGGGCGGCAGGTTATATGGGCTCAGGGTGCCCGAGCACCAGGAATATTCAAGGCTGGGGGCTGTGCTCCACCAATATTTGGAGCTGGGTTTCTTTCCCCCCCACCTTGGAGCTTCCCTGCCTGAAAAAAAATCCAGCCCATGCCTCTCTCCCTTGCTTGTGCTGCGGGCTGCCTGCCACTGCTTCTGCCTAAGGCTATAGAGAGCAGCAGCCGGCAGACTGTTGGAGCATCTCAGGAGGGGGAGGGAGAGAGAGGAGGGGGGGAGGAGGCATGCACATGCTTGGGATGGGAGCCCTCTCTCCTGTCCCCCGGCACCCAACTGGAGGAGATGCCAAGGGGACTTCCGGCCAGGAGATGGACATCTGGAGTGGACCTCACTCACCTGAGCAGCTGCTGGGGCTTCGGTGAGGTTTGACCCTGTGATCCACCCCCCGCAGCTCCCACTCCTGCCCAATGCTGGGCAAAGGGAAGCCCCATCCCCAGTGACGCTAGGGAGGGGGCAGCAGGATGCAGCAGGGGAGGAAGGAAGCCACATGTGATGGCAGTCCCCCACCCCACCCCAGCACCCACCCACCACAAGGGAGATGGGGGAAGAGGGCTTCCTAGACCTGAGCAGCTGAGGCTTGGGTGAATTTTGTGACATCCTACCCCCCCCCCCCAGCCACCACCTTGCAGTCCCCACTCCTGCCGCACACTGGGCAAGGGGCAGCCCCATCCCCCATCCCCAGTGAGGCTATGGCGGGGGGCAGCAGCAGGGGAGGCCACGTGATGGCAACCCCCTCCCCCTGGTATCCACCATAGGGGAGGCGAGTGGGCTTTCTGGACCTGAGAGAGGCCCTAGGAGCATGGGCAGTGACTATGGTGCAGAGTGAGTGTGCTGAGGGGGACGGGGAAGAGGAGAAGTCCCTCCCCTGGAGCTTGCTGCTGCCAGTGGCAGGGGGGAGTCCTCTCTGGCCCTAGCCTGTCTGCACCCCAAGTTCCTTATCCCCAGCCCTGCCCCACCCCAGAGCCTGCGACCCCAGCACTCCAACCCTGAGCACCCTCCTGCACTGGGAACCCCTCATCTCCAGCCCCACCCCAGAGCCCTCACCTGAGGGGAAAAACGTGCAACTTAAATTTGGTGGTCAGTTTGGAATATCATTGTGTTTAGCACAATACTTGATTATTTTACACCCTTTAAAGTATATAACTAGTCGTATACAGGTGTTACGAAGTGGGAATGTTCTTAACAGTTTCTCTGTGGGTGCCTCAGTTTCCCCTATGCATTTCTCAAGGATCTAGACAGTGGGATAAAGGGGTGTGATTGTTGTAGAGCCCTAGAGGGACAGTGTGATGCCGTCTGCACAGAGAATGGCCGAAACCCTGTCTCCGGGCAACTGATGGTGGGGGCCGCTCTCCTGCAAGATGCAAACTGAAGGTGGTGTAGAACGAAAAGATCAGGTGGCCTCCTAATGCCTGGAAAAGAGACAAAGGCCAGAGGAGGGAGTATCAGTGCCTGTGAGGACTTCTGGGAAGCGCATGGTGTGGAAGGGGATGCTGGGATGCTTTGGAACTACTCCATACAAAGCCAGTCAGGACTCTGGGGGAGCCTCCTCTCTCTGAGCATACTATCTCCAGGGCAAGAAGCTTACATCTTCCTGGGTCTGACCTCGAGCATTCAGCATGCCCTTCCACACCGTGCACTTTCCCAGCGAGTCTGCCCAGGCAGGTCCTGGGGCAACCAGAGGTCCCTGCACCCCAACTCTGCAGTCAGACATGACTCTCAGCCAGCCAGTAAAACAGAAGGTTTATTAGATGACAGAAACACAGTCTAAAACAGAGCTTGTAGGTACAGAAAACAGGACCCCTCAGTCAGGTCCATCTTGGGGGGTGGGGAGCCCAGACCCAAGTTCTGGGCCTCTCCCCATTCCCCCAGCCAGCTCAAACACTCCCTCCTCTGGCCTTTGTGTCTCTTCTGGACAAGGAGGCCACTTGATCTCTTTGTCCCCAACACCTTCAGTTGGCACCTTGCAGGGGAAACTGAGGCACCCACACAGTATTCAGAGAAAACATTAAGAACATTCCCACTTTGTCACAACAGGTGCAACAAAATATAATACTGTATAATGAAGCAGGCAAGTGCTGCTTCTGACTTTCCACTTTTAACTGACCCTTGTAATCTTGTGGTGCCAACGTGTTGTAGCTTAATTTTATATCGGCTTACAGGGTGGGGAGGGCACCACCATTTTGGGCACCACCAAAAATTATACAAACCTGATGCCTGTGGGTGGGTGCACAGAGCCTACCCCCACGAGTTCTTACTCATCTGCCGGGTGAGGAGGCTAAGGAACATGGTGAGGGGGGAGGGTGGTTACACAGGGGCTGCAGCGGCACTCTGTGATCCTGCTGCCGTTCCTGAAGCTCCACCATACTCCGGAGCATGTCAGTTTGATCACACAGCAGCCCCAGCGTTGCATCCCGCCACCACTGATCTTCCTGCCGCCACCTCTCATCTCGAGCATCTCTCCTCTCATCTCGAGCGTCCCTCCTGTCCTCACGTTGGTCCCTCCTGTCCTCACGGTCACTGGCATCTTTCCTGTACTTTGTTACCACGTCCTTCCACTCATTCAGATGAGCTCTTTCATTGCGGTTCACTTCCATGATTTCCGAAAACATTTCTTCTCGTGTCTTTTTTTTTTCCGCCGCCTCATCTGAGATAGCCTTCAGGACGGAGTAGGGAGACTTGAAAAATTTGCAGCTGCATGAGGGAGGGAAAAAAGGGAGAAAAGTATTTTAAAAGATACATTTTAAAGAACAATGGTCATACTCTTTCACGGTGAACAACGCTATTCACCTTACATAGCACATGTGTTTTCACTACAAGGTTGCATTTTGCATCTTAATATTGAGTGCCTGCGGCTTTGGTGTTACAGATCACAGACGCAGGTCCAGGCATCAGAATTCAGCTTGCATGCGGCCATGGTAAGCCATTGTCTTTCGTCTTCTGCAGCCTTCATCTATCCAGCGCCCTCCTTTCCCAAATAGCAAGCAAAGCCCGTTGAGTGCTGCTTCTTTCCTGTTAACGTGCAGCAGCAGAAACCAGCCCGTGGCTGGTATCATGGAAGATCACTGCTAAACACCACCCTTTTCCCCTCCCCCCCCCCAACCGCATGGCTGGTAGCAGGAAAGATCCCTGCTAGCCAAACGCGGAAAAGCTCAGCGCCAATCGCGCCCCGCTTCCCCTTCCCCCTGCTTGGCTACCTGCAGGGAAGGATTTCTTTTAAGCCACAGGCAAACAGCCCAGTAGGAATGGCCATTTCTGTTCCCTTACTTAAATTCCTGAATTTCAGCCAGGTTACCATGAACGATATCACTCTCCTGAGGATAACGCAGCAAGATAAAGAATGGATGTTGCTTGAATGCCAGCAATCACTGGGACCATACGCAGCTAGGCTTTGTCATGCAATGATACAAGATTACTTGCTACATGCATGGCGTGGTCAAGTGTCCTACCATGGAGGACGGAATAAAGCAGCGCTGCCCAGAAACCTTCTGCAAAGGCTTTTGGAGTACCTCCAGGAGAGCTTCATGGAGATGTCCCTGGAGGATTTCCGCTCCATTTCCAGACATGTTAACAGACTTTTCCAGTAACTGTACTGGCCGCGAATGCATCCCAACTCCTCAGGGCAAATCAATCATTAAAAAACGCTTGCTTTTAAACCATGTCTTATATTTACAAGGTAAACTCACCAGAGGTCCCTTCCATGGCTTCATTGTCTGGGACAGTTGCTTGGGAGGGCTGGGAGGGTAATTCCGTCAGGGTGAGAAAAAGCTCTTGGCTGTTGGGGAGAACGGAGTGCTGTGTGCTCTCTACAAGCTCGTCCTCCTCTTCCTCCTCCTCATCTTCCCCGTCCGCAGAATCCTCAGCCATGGCTGCAATTACCACCCCCACCTCGGAATCCACAGACAGGGTGGGGTAGTGGTGGCGGACCCCCCTAGAATTGCATGCAGCTCAGCATAGAAGCGGCATGTTTTTGGCCTTGCCCCAGACTTTCCGTTTGCTTCTTTGGTTTTCTGGTAGGCTTGTCTGAGCTCCTTAACTTTCACACGGCACTGTACTGAGTCCCTGGTGTGGCCTCTCTGCATCATGGCCTTGGAAATTTTTTCAAATGTTTTTTTATTTCGTCTTTTGGAACGGAGTTCTGTTAGCACGGAATCCTCTCCCCATACAGCGATCAGATCCAGTACCTCCCGTGCAGTCCATGCTGGAGCTCTTTTTCGATTCTCAGGAGACTGCATTGTTACCTGTGCTGATGAGCTCTGCGTGGTCACCTGTGCTGGTGAGCTCTCCACGCTGGCCAAACAGGAAATGAAATTCAAAAGTTCGCGGGGCTTTTCCTGTCTACCTGGCCAGTGCATCCGAGTTCAGATGGCTTTCCAGAGCGGTCACAATGGTGCACTGTGGTATAGCTCCTGGAGGCCAATACCGTCGATTTGCGGCCACACTAACCCTAATCCGACATGGCAATACTGATTTGAGCGCTACTCCCATCGTCGGGGAGGAGTACAGATATTGGTTTTAAGAGCCCTTTATATCGATATAAAGGGCCTCATTGTGTGGACGGGTGCAGGGTTAAATCGGTTTAATGCTGCTAAATTCGGTTTAAACGCGTAGTGTAGACCAGGCCTGATTGTAGGTGAGTCTTTAGAAATGTGATTTTAGGAGGGAATTGTATGAGGAGAGGGAGGAATCTTGGTGAACAGGGGTTGGGAAAATGTTCCATCCCCAAAGGCAGTGGGGAGGGAAGGGTGTGAGAGAGAAAACAAGGTTGGAGTCATGGCTGAAGTGAAGAATGTGAGAGGGAACATGATAGCAGACAAGGACAGAGATGAAAGTCCTAGTGGAATGCTTCAGGACCTTGAAAACAATAACAAGAAATTGAACTTGATGTAGAAAGCTAATGTGGAGTCAGTGGAGGGTTTCCATGATACGGGTGACTTGTCAGAAAGAGGGCTGAAGAAAATGATTTTATGGACAGAGTGTCAGAAGGACATTATTGAGGCTATGCACCATATGGACAGGCTCACACATTGTGGTGAGAACTGCTACTGTCCCATTTCAGTTCAGTCTTAACACTGCATTAACATAGGATGGGGTTGTACATGTCTGGATAGCAGTACACTGTGCTATGAGTTCCATACAGCATATACAAAGCCATGGGAGAAAATACATGCAAAGAAATGACAAAGCCTTGGCATAATATCATAATTCGTAATGATTCCATAATATATGGTTAGTGCCAATGAACATCATGAGGAGTATTAGTTGCTTAGTCTGAGCAGTAACTGCTTTTCTGACATTAATAACTCAGATGTTTTGGATTTCAGAGAATGCTAAAAGCAGCATGCTTGCATTATTGACTACGGAATACAAAATTTCATTAAACAAACAACACAACCAATTTTAGTTACAGGATTGATTTAAGAAGAGGAAAGAGCATCTGGAACTGGCCGGAATACAATTTTGATTCCTCCTCTGAAATCGAAAGTGCCAACTGATTTAAACCAGAGTTATACAAATTC
Organism: Mauremys mutica; assembly: GCF_020497125.1. Classification (NCBI taxonomy): domain Eukaryota; kingdom Metazoa; phylum Chordata; order Testudines; family Geoemydidae; genus Mauremys; species Mauremys mutica. The sequence continues at coordinate 69,278,929 of NC_059078.1, forward strand.
ATTCCTGGGCTGTGAACTGGTAGAGCAAGTTAATAAGTTTGCGGTGTTATGATAGATACACCCCTCAGGCATGAGTGGCAAGTTTGTAGAAATTTTGGTGGTGCCCAGAACCCGCCCCCCCCCAAACTCTGCCCCCACCTGCCTAAGGCTCTGGGCGGGGTTTCGGGGGGAGGTATGGGGTGCAGGTCCTGGGCTGGGGATTAGGGTGCAGGAGGGGTGCAGGCTTTGGGGTGGGGGTGTAGGAAGGGGTGAGGGGTGCAGGCTCTGGGAGGGAGTTTGGGTGCTGGGTGCAGGCTCCGGGCTGGGGCAGGGCCTGGGTGTGCAGGAGGGAGTGAGGGGTGCAGGCTTTGGGACGGAGTTTGGGTGCAGGCTCTGGGCTGGGGGTGGGGGCGTAGGAAGGGGGAGGTGGTGCACACTCTGGGAGGGAGTTTGGGGATAGGAGGGAGTGCAGGGTGAGGGCTGAGAATGAGGGGTTCATGCTGTGGGGGGGGGCTCAGGGCTAGGCAGAGGGGTGGGGTGAGGGCTGTGGGGCTGAGGATGAGGGTTCATGCTGTGGGGGGGTCAGGGCTGGGGCAGAGGATCAGGGTGCAGGGGGATGAGGGCTGGGGATGAGGGGTTCATGATGTGGGGGGACTCAGGGCTGGGGCAGAGGATTAGGGTGCAGGGGGATGAGGGCTCTGGCTGGGGCTTGGGGATGAGGGGTTCATGACGCAGGAGGGGGCTCAGGGCTAGGGCAGAAGTTTGGGGTGTGGGGTGAGGGCTGTGGGGCTCATGATGTGAGAGGACTCAGGGCTGGGGCTGAGGATTAGGGTGCGGGGGGATGAGGGCTCGGGCTGGGGCTGAGGGGTTTGGGGCGTTGGGGAGGCTCAGGGCGAGGGCGGAAGGGCAGGGTAATGGTAGCCTGCATTAGTGGAGGGCAGGCGCTAGGACCCTGCGGCAGCAGACAGCAGTTCTGCCGGGAGCCGATCTCCGGCAGCACAGAGCAGGCAGGGGAGAGGCGCGCGCTGCTTTTTGTCAGGCAGGGACGCGGCGCGGCGGGGGGGGGGACATGCACAGGGAGGGGTGGCAGGCAGGGGCTGGGACCTGCTCCAGGCAGGGACGCGACGGGGCGGAGGGGGAGGCCCGCGGGGGCCGGGGCCCGATCCAGGAAGGGCCGGGGGAGAGACCCAGCTCCAAATATTCCTGGAGCCCGGGCACCCAGCCCTGAATATTCCTGGAGCCCGGGCACCGCACATGTATATAACCTGCTGCCCATGCCCTCAAGTGCAGCCAGGGAAATATAACAGAAATATTGGCATAATCTTGGGAAAATCCTGGGCCTATTGAAGTCAATGGTAAAACTGGATGCCCAGACTTTGCCTTCCTGGTAAACCAGCAGGAGAAGAGTATGGCAGAGGAAAACTTGATTCCCCTCACAAAGGCTCTAATTCTGCAATTTTTCCATGCATAGTGTCACAGAAGTCAGCAGAGCACCCAGCTAGATTAGCTTCAAGGTTTCCTCTGAGTTCTTTGCCAGAGGCTTGGTTTCATCCCACCATCCCACCCCACCCCAAAATCATGGAATCCAAAAAGGGCTTCTATACACAGTCTGTGGCTCCCCCTAAAATCTGCACTGGCTCCTGAGTCCCCCACAATTCACTCCAGCTCTTTGTGCTGTCCTTTAGCTAGACGCTTCTGCCTCATAAGCAGCTATCCCACATGGCTGAAAGCCAAAATGGACCAGGATGCCAGTGCAGAAGATCCCATCCATGCATATATCTACTGGAAGGAAGTACGATCGGGACCACAGACATCACCTATTAGAAATACTGAGCCAAATTCTTTGCTGATTAAAATCAGTGGCATTAAACTGGAAAAGAATTTGGCCAACTGGCAGCATAATAAATGGCTGGGAATTTCAAAGGTGCTACAGGGTGGTAAGCACCTAGCTCCCACTCAACTTCAATGTGATTTGGGTGCCTAACTCCCTTTTTTAAAATCCTCAAGATGATTTGCATTCCCATACTGCTAGAATCCTAGCATCATGGCAGCCATCCCTTCAGATAAACACTTAACATAGGTCTCTAGGTTATTGATAGTGCTTCCAAAACAGCCTGGTACAGCCATTACAAAGCACGACACCACATTCCATTTGCCCTCTGGGGATGAGCATTCTGTCTTTGTAGTTCTTTCAATGTGTGTTTGTGTGTATGTGCTCACGGATATATGCAGGAATAGGCATTCTCTTAAACGATAATTTTTAAAGAGAGAGAACTGAAAACAGATGAGATTTTAGCTTCTCGTATTCTCCTTGAAGCCTCAGTAAAATGCTCTAATAGGTTTGATCAAGCATCTATAAAAAAGAACTATTGTGCTATTCATGCTAACTGGACCACCTACAGTTAGGTGTCACTATAATTATTGTCAAGTATTATTGTTACAAGGGTGTACAGCACGCATAGATCTTCCTTTAACATGACAGTGGCCGATTTAACGGAACATTACTTATTAACACAGCCTAGAAGAGAATCTGCTAGCATACCTTTAACAAAACTTTGTTATAGTTGAATGAATTACAGACCACCTTTTGAATGCCTACTGGCTGGCATGGTGCCAAAGACTGTAAAAATTGAAAATGTAGTTTGCTTCCTCCTTTTTCATAAAGAAATCTGAAAACAGAAGCACTGACCTTGACAAGCATTTCACAGTAAAGTTTTCCAATAGGAAAAAGCACTATAAATCAAATCAGAATAATTTTGTGTACAATTTATTTTCTCCCAGTTTGCCAGGATTGCACCTAGGGACTGAATTTTTATAATATTAAAGGAATGTTTTTAAACCCTCGAGACTTAAAGCATGGTGCGAGCCCAATCCAAATTTCATCTTCATTTTTTGCGTTTGCCTAACATCCTGGCTCTGCGTTCCCATGAAAATGCAATTTATTTCTCTTGCAAAAGTCATTGACCCATAAGAACAAACACACAACCCTGAAAAACTAAAAATGAGCAACAAGCTCGCCTAGATGACAATCTGCTACCTAGCTTCTTCCCCCCTGAAAACAAATAAAGAAAAATAAGCTAAACATTGCCTTTCTTTCTCTGCGTTATTAATTCTGTATTTATCACATGGGTTGGAAATCTTAAAAGGTTACAGTTTATTCACTAGACCTGGCTTGGGGGAGCTTGCAGACTCTTCTAACAATTGTCACAAGCCAATGTTCTAAAAGTAAAACCCTAAACAGAATAGTTTTGAATATTACATGGATGTTAAAGCAGAATATAGAGTCATAGATTCCAAGGACAGAAGGGTCCACTGTGACAGAACAAGGAGTTGCAAGAGGGGGAGGTTTAGGTTGGATATTAGGAAAAACTTTTTCACTAGTAGGGTGGTGAAGAACTGGAATGGGTTACCTAGGGAGGTGGTGGAATCTCCTTCCTTAGAGGTTTTTAAGGTCAGGCTTGACAAAACCCTGGCTGGGATGATTTAGTTGGGTTTGGTCCTGCTTTGAGCAGGGGGTTGGACTAGATGACCTCCTGAGGTCCCTTCCAACCCTGAGATTCTATGATTCTATGACCATCTAGTCTGACCTTCTGTATAATACAGGCCATAATCTGTCCCCAAAAATAATTCCTAGTGGAGAACTTTTTAGAAAAAAATCCAATGTTGATACAAAAATTGCCAGTGATCTACCACAACTCCTGGTAAATTGTTTCAGTGGTTAATTTACTCTCACTGGTAAAAATTAGGCCTTATTTCCTGTCTGAATTTATCTAGTTTCTACTTGTATATGGGGCAGATCTTCAGCTGGTGTAAACAGTCATAGCCATATTGACTCCAATGGAGCTATGACAATTTAGGCCATCTTAGGATCTGCGTCTATGATAGCTAGTTTAAATAAAGTTATTTATGATACCATAAATTTGAGAGCTGAACTGTAACTTAAAATCAGCCTTGGCCAGATCCAATGCTTTCTTCCATGCTGTCCTATACATGGAGTGACCTCCCTAAACCTGCTCAAATCCTATTGACTTAACTTACACTTTGACCATCATTTATTGACTTCAATGGTACTCAGGGGCGGCTCCAGGCACCAGCGCACTAAGCGCGTGCCTGGGGCAGCAAGCCGTGGAGGGCGGCCTGCTGGTCACTGTGAGGGCGGCAGTCAGGCTGCCTTCGGCGGTGCACCTGCGGGAGGTCCGCTGGTCCCACACCTTCGGCAGCAATTCGGCGGCGGGTACACCGAAGGAGCAGGACCAGCAGACCTCCCGCAGGCATGCCGCCAAAAGCCACCTGACTGCCATGCTTGGGGCGGCAAAATACATAGAGCCGCCCCTGATGGTACTTCAGAACATGTTTAAGTGCTTTGCTTATTATTGATGAATGTAAGCAAACACTTAAGTGCTTTGCTGAAGTAGGGCCTCAAGTCCCTCCTAAAAGCTAACTTAGGTTGTTAACCATGTGGCACTATTATACCCTTGTCCTTTCTCTCTCTCTACTCTTCTTCCCCATTTTTCAATCTAGATTTCAACTCTCATTTGTTGTGTGATGTTTGAATTAAAGCGCTAGTCTGCCAGGACAAACCCATACATCAACAAGCTGCATGTGGCTATGAGGATACAGCAGCTTGCAGACTGAGGCCTGAAACTGGAAGGCACAGCCTGTCTCTTCACTTGTGTTTTTTGTTTTGTTTTGTTTTTTTAGCACTATTTTGGCGTGCTTGAAACGTTGATTTAATGATTAACAATGTGTTTAATGTTCAGTTGACAATATCCATTAGATTTTTGCATTCTGCCCTGGAAAGAAGTGAAATGCCCCATTCTTGGTTGTGGGAGGGCAGAGGGGAGGGTCAGATACAGAATATTTAAGGCATCTTGCCAAAATGCATGCATCACTAGTCTACAATTTTTGAGAAGTCGTCTGCTTCAGAGATAAAATGTGGTATTTATTATGTATTTTGATGTGCTGAATTCAAATATGACAATTAAAACAACTGATTGGCTACTGTTTCTAAGTTATGTAAGTTTTTACATTTTATGTCTATGTATATTGGGTAGATAGTAGAGTTTTAATCATAAATTGTAAACCTAGGTCTTTTCATGTGTTTATGGTTGCTTTACATGATAATATTTCACCTGTCCTGTTCATGTAACACTTTAAAAATCAGCAAAAGGGTTGTATAAATAAAATTTATTATGAAACAAAAGGCAAAAAACTATTATGTACATAGTTTAGTCCTATTCAGTGTCTACTCGGCGCTTCTTGGCTTGTCTCTTGTATTCATTAAATGGAGCATCTCTTGTCACTGTTCAGCAATAGTCTGCAAGCATTGATGGGCTCCATTTGCCCTGATAGCGTTTCTCCATTGTTGCAATGTCCTGGTGAAATCGCTCGCCATGCTCGTCGCTCACTGCTCTGCACTTCGGTGGAAAAAAATCTAGATGAGAGTGCAAAAAGTGTATCTTTAGTGACATGTTGCAACCAAGGCTTTTGTATGTCTTGAGGAGGTTTTCCACCAACAACCTCTAGTTGTCTGCCTTGTTGTTTCCGAGAAAATTTATTGCCACTAACTGGAAGGCTTTCCATGCCGTCTTTTCCTTGCCACACAGTGCATGATCAAATGCATCATTTCGAAGAAGTTCACGAATCTGAGGACCAACAAAGACACCTTCCTTTATCTTAGCTTCACTTAACCTTGGAAATTTTCCACGGAGGTACTTGAAAGCTGCTTGTGTTTTGTCAGTGGCCTTGACAAAGTTCTTCATCAGACCCAGCTTGATGTGTAAGGGTGGTAACAAAATCTTCCTTCATTCAACAAGTGGTGGATGCTGAACACTTTTCCTCCCAGGCTCCAATGCCTGTCGGAGTGGCCAATCTTTCTTGATGTAGTGGGAATCTCTTGTCCGACTATCCCATTCGCAGAGAAAACAGCAGTACTTTGTGTATCCAGTCTGCAGACCAAGCAAGAAAGCAACGACCTTCAAATCGCCACAAAGCTGCCACTGATGTTGGTCATAGTTTATGCACCTCAAAAGTTGTTTCTTGTTGCCATAGGTTTCCTTCATATGGACTGCATGACCAACTGGAATTGATGGCAAAACATTGCCATTATGCAGTAAAACAGCTTTAAGACTCGTCTTCGATGAATCAGTGAACAGTCTCCACTCATCTGGATCGTGAACGATGTTGAGGGCTGCCATCACACCATCGATGTTGTTGCAGGCTACAAGATCACCTTCCATGAAGAAGAATGGGACAAGATCCTTTTGACGGTCACGGAACATGGAAACCCTAACATCACCTGCCAGGAGATTCCACTGCTGTAGTCTGGAGCCCATCAGCTCTGCCTTACTCTTGGGTAGTTCCAAATCCCTGACAAGGTCATTCAGTTCACCTTGTGTTATGAGGTGTGGTTCAGAGGAGGAGGATGGGAGAAAATGTGGGTCCTATGACATTGATGGTTCAGGATCAGAAGTTTCATCCTCTTCCTCGTCTGACTCAAGTGAGAATGATTCTGGTGCATCAGGAACCGGTAGTCCTTCTCCGTGGGGTACTGGGCGTATAGCTGATGGAATGTTTGGATAATGCACAGTCCACTTTTTCTTCCTTGACACACCTTTCCCAACTGGAGGCACCATGCAGAAGTAACAATTGCTGGAATGATTTGTTGGCTCTCTCCAAATCATTGGCACTGCAAAAGGCATAGATTTCCTTTTCCTGTTCAACCACTGGCGAAGATTTGTTGCACAAGTGTTGCAGCATATGTGTGGGACCCACCTCTTGTCCTGATCTCCAATTTTGCAGCCAAAATAAAGGTCATAGGCTTTCTTAACCATAGTGGTTATACTGCGCTTTTGTGATGCAAAAGTCACTTCACCACAAACATAGCAGAAGTTATCTGCACTGTTCACACAAGGACGAGGCATCTCTGCTCACTTTGGCTAAACAGAAATGTGTCCCTTTGCAAAATCAAACACTGACAAATAAGAGAGCACGACACTGTATGATTTCTAGAGCTGATATAGGGCAATTTGTTCAGCAGAGTGATGTAAGCTTCATTATGATTGCATCATCCATGACTTCTAGGAATAATATGATGCAATTCATATCATGTATGACGCAATACCAGCTTCAGATTGCATCATTCATTGTTTTGCCTAAAAAGCAAGTACTGTCCAAACCCAGTCATAGATTTATTCATAGATCCAGTCAAAGATGTATTTTAGTCATTTCTGGTTTAAATTGAGATCCCTTCCCTTTATAACTCACTTATCCTCCGCTATTCCCAAGTCAAGGGTCGTATATACTGACCCAATAGCATAACTTGAAAACTAGAGCCAATCAACAATTTTAAGCATCATTTTCGTTCTCAGTGACCCAGAATTAGTAACGTTTGACTACATTTATTTCAGAAGCATTTTGGCTGTAGAGCAGTGATTCAGCAAAAATTACTGTTGCAACTTCTGTAAATAAGACAGACTCCCAAATATCTACGCAGCACTTAAATACGAAGGTGATCAATGCCTTATAAATAATTAAGCTGGAGAGAAATGTCCTGTTTAGATCACGGTCTACCATATGTAGATTTGATTGGCTCCTTAGCACTAATTCCCACGGTGCTCAGTAATAACCAAACGGATGCTGACTAAATCCGTACATTTATCAGTGCGTAGGATCATCGTTAAAAAATTGAACACACAGTAGAGTTCTTAAATGGTAATAAACTGACTAAGGGCTTCATTTAGTAAAACTCTCTTTTGGCCTACTGAAACAGCTTCATCAAATCTCCATGTATGTAGCTGCCAAAGCAAGAGAGAGGGTATGGTTCAGTGTACAGTAGGTCAGCTGAGGGCCCTCTTGCATTTTGGTCATATGGTTAAGTCTTCAGTTCCTATATGTTGTGTGGATGTTGAAATATAATCCTAGTGTAGTTCTGCATTGGTAGGAATGCCTCCCTACAGAAGAAACATGGAACAGGACTCCTGTTCCATTCTATTTGGGTTCTTATACCACACTTGTAACCATGGTTTCTGAGACTGAAGGTAATGATCCCCTGGCACTTCATAAAAAGAGTAAGAGAATCCTAATATCATGGTTAGAAATGGTTTCCAAAGAACAAGTTCAATAAGCAAGGTGTTAGGTGTGTTAATGCAGTGTGCCACATTTACCTACATAGTCAATATGCTGTTAGTATCTAACTCTTTGCTTTGTAAAGTGCTTTCAGACACATTGAGTGTGAAAGTGGATATAACCAAGTTCTAATCTTGTCTACATATACTGCATGTTCACTGTGGGCATGACTCAATTAGAAGCTTTTCCGTCAACTTCAATGGGCTTTGGATCAGGCCCTTGTGTAATTCCCAGTATGATTAGTGGTGTGAGCCTGTCAGTGCACTGGAATAAAAAAACACAAAGGGTTTCTTCATTGGGATTTTTAGAAGTGTTTGAAAGTCAAAGCTATGGGGAAAACATATATCATCTCAGTAATGTGGGATTCTGCTATTCTGATAAATTTGTGCAGATTAAGGTTTCTGCATAGAGGGAGAGGGTGGAGAGAGAGAGAGTAAAAAAGTTACCAGACCATTAAAATGTTGACATTGTTTAGTAGGATATTCTTCCATGAGACACAAAACATTAAATGAAAAATTATTGTTGTGTCCAACTCTTAAACCAGTGTTTTGAAAATTATCCTTGTTACATGTTGACTTAAAATTCTTTAATTTATGTTCCAGTCCTTCCATGGATGTGGTCTAGTTTAATTAGCAAGTGCCCCTACTCCCAAACATTCATTTATATCAGAAATATCTTGTTTCTTAATCTACCCAGGTTATAATCTCATATCAATATCACCCAGAGCATTCTGTTTGTATATTCCTCCCTTACGGAATTCTCTCCTTCTCACTATTCACAGCGCTCAGTCTGTATTGATATGTAAACCTGATTAAAGGAATAGGTTCACTGCTATTTTAAATATGTTCTTAACTACTGGTAATCTAATGGGACCAAATTCTGCCACCCTTGAGCAGAGTTCCATAGAAATCAAGGGGATTACTGGTGCAGCAAGATGTTCATACGAGTAAGGGTGGCAGAATTTGCCCCCACTGAAAAGTTTTGCTGTTGACGTCAATAGGACCAGGATTTCACCCACAAAGTGTTTTAACTCTGTGGGGCAAGGACTGTGACTAGCTGTAGGTCTGTACAGTTCCTAGTACATTTATGATAATATAACTGGTAACAATAGTGCCCTGCTGATCTTGTAAATGTAACTTGTTACTAGAATTTTTATTTTTCCCCCATCAGAAGTGTACATGTACACGCATGTATTAAGATTCTACTCTTAGACTTGGAACAGATATTTATCTATCTCCAAAGTTGATTAGCCCATTTTAATCTTTTTTTTTTAAGAGACGATACAATGATCGGATTAGAATAATCAAAATATTCAAGCTGCAGTCAGTTCAGAGAGGCTGGCACAATTTAGGGACTTCTCTAAAGTTTATGGAAAGTATCTGAAGCTGTTTGATTACAGATTGGTTCTATAATTGGACAAGGCTTCACAGAAATACTCATTCCTTCAAATTGGTTAGTACAAAGCCACAGGCACTTTGTATCCTTGGTCAATCATATGTGCCAGGATACCACCTCACAATAAGTGAATACTATATACTAGGTATCCTGCACCGCTGTGTCAATTTGGGAGATGGAAATGTTCCAAACTTGACGAAATTCCTCAATTTTTATTTTGCAGTTTACACCTGAGCTATTCCATGGAAGTGACTTTTTCAACAATAACCTGATTCAGCAGTCCTTTATATAGGTTACATTCCCAGTGATCTAAAATGGAGTAGAATAGAAACCCACTGAGGTTTGTTTTCAACCCTGATACTTTGGTGGGGTGTTGTCGTCTCAACTGTTTCGTAAAGTCATTTTGAGAAATTGCACATAAGCTCCTGATTGATTAACTCTGTGCCATCTGTGTAAAAACCCTCCTAAAGCAACACAAAAGTAACATTTTGGGTCTAGCCTCAACCTACAAAAATAAGATGACTGAGTTCAGACTGCAAATTCCATCTGATGCTCCATCCTTAATGTGCCTCAGTGTGTCTAGGGATTGCAGCACATATGGTCTGTAAGATCACCCACTGTTTGAAGCCCCCTGAAATACATAGGAATAGGTGCAATGTGGTGAATTGCACATGGGGTAGAGGAATGGATTTTCAGACTTAAACTCACAGAAGCACAGCATTACAAAATTAAAGCTAAATATCTGTTCTGACATTGTCCTTTGCTCCCCTGTTGGGCCTAGATGGTAGGGATCCCCAAGCAGTGGGTGATTTTTACATACCATATGTGCTGCAATGATTAGGCAGAGACAAGGACAGTCAGAACAGAGCTTCAGACTCAAAGCAAGGAGATTCTGAAAAGTCAAACTCTTAGCTGTAACTCTAATAGTCTTTATATTATGGTGTTTTTATATATATATAATTTCTATTGCTATTTTTAAAGTCTATAATCGCATTCCTCAGATTCCCTTACTATTTATCTGACTACTTTTGTAATATTTGAGATAAATATTTGGAGATAGCTCAGTGGTTTGAGCATTGGCCTGCTTAAATCCAGGGTTGTGAGTTCAATCCTTGAGGGGGCCACTTAGGGATCTGGGGCAAAATCAGTACTTGGTCCTGCTAGTGAAGGCAGGGGGCTGGACTCGATGACCCTTTGGGGTCCCTTCCAGTTCTATAAGATAGGTATATCTCAATATATTAATAGAAATTTATTGAAGGACTCTTCAAAACAGGTACCATTTACAGTACTTAATGTGCAGGACCAAATTTTGATCTATTACACAGAAGTGAATTCAGAGTAACTCCACTAAAGTTAATGGAGTTACTAGAGTTTTACTCCAGTGACACGCTAAACAAATTCTGGCCCTATATGAGATTTTTGGATTTTTTTTTAACAGGGGGTTGTGCGCTTTGGGGACTTTTAAGGAAAGGTATCTTGAAACAACTGATTCATAATGCACAACGCATGCTTGCTTTCAAATGTGTGTATAATAAGAATAATAATACCTAGCTCTTACATAGTTCTTTTCATCCATAGGCTTCAGAGTGCTTTTAAAAGGTCAGTAGTATTATACCCCTTTAACAGGGAAACTGAGGCACAAAATAGTTACCTTCCTACGGTCACCCACCAGGCCAGTATCTGAGCCACAAATAGAACCCAGGTCTCCTGGGTTCCAGTTCAGTGCTCTGTCCCATATGTAATGATTAGAGATACAAGTGGAACAAAAGCACGAGATCTAAACATCTCCAAATTTTGGATATGGATCCCAACCCACTAACTCCATAGATACTGCTGAATTACACAACCTATATGCAACAATATAAATGATTAGTGTGTTGTTAGTTTTCCAATGATATATTACATTATACCTTTTGGGTAGATATCATGACAACTGTGTGTTAAGTGTAGTATGCCATGCCTGGCAAGAGTTGCTGACATGAGTAATGAACCACCATTGGGCCTCTGTGTCACACTGTCTTATTTTTCTCTCTCCTAATAGTTCTTAACACTCTGTTAGCTTTTTTTGGCTGCCACTGTACATTGATCAGATGTTTTCAGAGAACTACCCATGATGACTCCAAGATCTCTTTCATGAGTAGTAATAGTTAATTTAGACCCCAACATTTTGTATGTACAATTAGGATTATGTTTTCCATTGTACATTATTTTGCACTAATCAATATTGAATTTCATCTGCCATTTTGTGGCCCTGTAATCCAGCTTTGTGTAGTGTTTAGATGTTACTTGTGATTATTAGAACTGGGAGCACTGGCTGTTGGGAGTCTAAAAGGACAGGAAACAGGAAGGAGCGGGGAGGAGTTGAGGAGGCAGAGTGAGAGTTACAGAGTGTGCAGCAGCCGCTTGGTAAAGAGGTTTCCACTTTAAAAATAAAGTCCTGTTGAAGTTTGTTAGTACCTTGCCTGGTTGATACAACACTTTTTGAGACCCCTTTGTTAGTCTTCACTGTCTGCTTTGGACTTAATTATCTTGAGTAATTTTGTATCACCTGCAGACTTTGCCATCTCACTGTTCACCCCCTTTTCCAGATCATTTTTACATATGTTGAACAGCAGCACAGGTCCCAGCATTGATCATTTGGGAACCGAGCTATTTTTCTTTCTATTGAGAAAACTGACCATTTATTCCTACCCTTTGCTTCCTATCTTATAATCAGTTACTGATTCATGAGAGCACTTTCCCTCTTATTCCATCACTGCTTACTTTGCTTAAGAGCCTTTGGTGTGGGACCTTGTCAAAGGCTTTCTGAAAATTCAAGTGCACTCTCTCAACTGGATCACTCTTGTCTCCATGCTTGTTGACACTCTCAAAAATTCTAATAGATTGATAAGGCATGATTTCCCTTCACAAAAGCTGTGTTGACTCTTCCCCAACATATCATGCTTGTTTATGTGTTTGATAATTCTGTTGTTTTTACTATAGTTTCAACCAATTGGCTTGGTACTGAAGGTAGGCTTATCCTATAATTGCAAGGATCGCCTCTGTAGACTTTTTTTTTTTTAAAGATTGGTTTTACATTAACTATCCGCCAGTCTTCTGATACAGATGCTGATTTAAGCAATAGGTTACATACCACAGTTAGTAGTTCTGCAATTTCATATTTGGAATTCTTTCAGAACTTTTGAGTGAATACCATCTGGTCCTGGTGACTCACTATTGTTTATCAATTTGTTCCAAAACCTCCTTTATTTTCCCTTCAATCTGGGACAGTTCCTTAGATTTGTCAACTAAAAAGTATGACTCACATGTGGGAACCTCCCTCAGAACCTCTGCAGTGAAGACCAATGCAAAGAATTAATTTAGCTTCTCTGCAATGGCCTTGTCTTTTGAGTGCTCCTTTAACACCTCGATCATCCATGACCCCACTGATTGACAAGCTGTCTGCTTCTGATGTCCTTCACAAAAACTAACAGCAATTTTTTTTTGTTTTGCTAGTTGCTCTTCAAATTCTTTTTTAGTCTACCTAATTACACGTTTACACAGGGCTTTGGAGCTGGAGCGCGGAGCAGCTCCGGAGCAGTGGAGCTGCAGGTTTTTGCCTGGAGCTGGAGCAGAGCCAAGCTTCAAATCCCTGCTTTTACATTTGACTTACCAGGCTTTATGCTCTTTTCTATTTTCCTCAGTAGGATTTGATTTCCAATTTCTAAAGGATGCCTTTTGCCTCTAACAGACTCCTTTTTCTTTTTTTTTAAATAATGTATTTTGCTGGTTATCATGGTGGCTTTTTTGGTTCTTAGGGATATCTATTTAGTTTGAACCTCTATTATGGTATTATTAAATAGTTTGCAGGCATTTCACCCTTGTGACTGTTCCTTTTAATTGCCATTTAACTAGCTTCCTCATTTTTGTGCTATTCCCCTTTTTCAAGTCAAGGAACTAGCTGAAGCAAATCTCAGCACCATTAGCAATGATCTTTGAGAGCTCATGGAGGGTGGGTGAGATCCCAGAGAACTGGAGAAGGGCAAGTGAATACTTATATTTTAAAAGAGGAATAAATAGGACCCAGGGAACTATGGACCAGTCAGCCTAACTTTGATACCAGGAACAAATTATTAATCAATCTGTAAGCAAATTACATAGAGCCTCCCCTGCTCATAACCAATCTAGGCAAATGTAGTTTTGATGAAATTACTAAGTGGGTGCACAACTCATTGAAAAAAAAAATGTACTCAGAGTAGTTGTCAGTGGTTTACTATCAAACTAGGAGGACTTGTCTAGTGGGATCCCTGAATTCTGTGTCCTGACTCTGCTACTAGTCAATATTTGTATTAATGACTTGAATAATGGGGTGGAGAGCATACTTATAAAATCTGCAGATGACACTACGCTGAGAAGGTCAGTAAGCACCCTGGAGTATAGAATGAGAGTTCAAAATGACTGAGATAATTTGGAGATGTGATCTGAAATTAACAAGATTAAATTCAGTCGCTGCTTTTAAAACATTAATTTCTCCCAATATTTTAAAACACAATGCATGGCAAATTAAATATTTCATTACTGTGTCTGTGGTTTAAATAATAGTATATAATTAATAACAGTAATAATCAGAGACCTGAATCAAACCCAGAGGCTATATACAATATACAAGGGTTGGTTGAATCCAAATGCACATCTGGATCTGAATTTTGCAAATGTTCCCTTTTGTTATAATGAGCAAAATCAAAATGTCATAATTTTATTTATGTTCCAACAATTTACATATCTGCTAAACCATCCTGGGTGCTCTGCAATAAAACAAATACAGGTAAAATGAGTCCAATCGTTAGAAAAATAAATGAATGAATATAGCATAAAACCACAGATTAAAACCAATGAGGCAGGCTAAAAACCTCTATAAATAAAAAGATTTTTAAGCCTGCTCTAAAAGAGGTCAATGTCATGGTCTTCCTCTAGAGAAAGGCAAAGCCAGTCCACAGCCCTGGGGCTGCAGAGAATATACCACTCCATCCATCTCACCCCCTTCTACTCCAGGGGCCAGGAGGGCACAATGGGACCCAGGAGTTCAGAGAGGCATCTGCGGTCCAATTCATTAAGGTCACAGAGAGTCTAAACCAAAATGTAAATCTGAGTCTGTGCCCATCAAGGTTTGTTCTGGGTATATGGCATGTGTACAATCATAGAAGGTCCATCCCCACAGCTCCCTCACAATGTCCTTTTGTATCTGCTCTTTGTACAGCGTTCAGCCAATGAATCCACCATTGTCTATTGGGTCTTTCTGCACACTCAAGGGCAGGATGAAGTGTGTGTCCCACTGTAAATTGGACAGCCTCCCCCAACCAGTCCAGCAAACGAACTTCCCGTGTTCCATATTAAACCTGATTTTTAATTCCAGATCCCAAGTTGTTAAAGAACAGGCTTTGACTCTTAGCTATTCAGAGACATCATCATTGGACAGACCATCATTGCTTAATACAAGTGAGAAAGGAATCCTGGAACCTGAGCCATTACTTTTATCCAACATACCTTAGATAGATATTTCTTTTCATAGAAATAATAGATTTCTCAGAATACAGAATGGGGTCCATGGTGCTGTGAGAATCCTTATTTTTCACAAAATAAGCTGCATCTGTTTGGATAAGCAATGGCACCAGTGCCAGCTCGTACAGTGTGACAACTAGTGCTAAGCAAATTGATGTGCCGCCTTAATGCTACAAGATTGAACGCTTCCCCGTTGTTTGGTTTTTTTGCTCTTGCCTTCCCTCAGGAGACCGTTGCTCCTAGCATGACCCCTTTTGCTTTGCACGTCAACTGAAGGAAAATCATCCCTTGATGCACTTGTAAGGACAGATATTGATCTCAAGCATTCTGATGCATATCCAGAGTAACTCTGCAGTCCGCAGAGTTATTCCATCATATGCTTCTGGAATTGACATCAGAATCTGGCCATTGGCCTCTGAGCTTGATCTCTTACACCATGCAAGAGAAAATAGCATGCCTGATGCACTAGCCGTGCAACATGTGCCAAGCCATTTGGCCAGAAATACAGAGAATTTATTATTGACATTTATCACACAGAACATTGATGTATGTCACGGTCTTAGTGCATTTTCTTAATGGTCACATCTATGCCAAATGTATTGATGTTTCTTCAACATATTAGGAGCATAAATATCAACATTTAATTTTTATAAAAGCTTTTCTTTTTTTTTCCAAAATCATTTAAAGCCTCTTCTCATAATTCAGGTACCGCTCGTTCTCTGCAACAAATGTTTGTTTGCTTGTTTTATATTTAGCTTCATCATTTAGTTTTTAAATGCTTTGAACTGTTGATAAAATGTAGGGTTGTACATCGGATAGCTGTGTGTGTGTGTGTGTGTGTGAAAAAGTGGGTTAAAGGTGAACCCAGACAAGGAGGTCTTACTGGTGGGAGAAAAATGTTGGAGGATCTCACTTGTTAATCAAATTCTTGTTGATTAATGGGGCATGTCTAGGGAAAGTTGATATATTGCAAAATGTTACGGGCCATTTTTCACCATGGGCTGAAGTCCAGGTTTTAACTGGTCAAATGGTGGCTGTGTTACTTTTAAAAAATATTAAACATTGAGCTCTCTATTTCAGACATGGACTTAGCCACAATGGTGCATGCCTTCGTGGCCGTTGCAGGAGGTTTGGCTTGTTATGTACTTTATCTGGGAACCATTTCAGTGCTACTTGGCAAAAAGACTTCTCAAAGGTCTTCACGCACCTCCACTGGCAGTCTGTTATCCATTTTGTGCTCCTATAGGTCTTAGTGGTATCTGAGGGAACTATATCCCAGTATTGCAACTGCAGTCAGTAAAGGTGGAGCTGCTAGCCATCTCACTGTATAATCCTGAAAGGACAAGAGAGAGCTCCTTCTTCATCAATGGTCCATGACTCTTGTAGTCAAACTAAAGAAGACGTATGGCATCCTTCTGCATTGGGCTTTTTGCATGTTGGTTTTCTTTGCAGTTAATGTCCAATGGAAGAGAGCTGCATTTTACTCCTAAGCTTGGAAGTAGGTCTGAATTTTTGCTTTTTCTCTTTTCGTTAACCTTCCCATTGACCATTAGGCCAGTTGACCTTTTTAGTTATAATCATTTTCTGTTTTCCATCAGATGCCCAGTGCCTTTGGCATAAATGTAAATATCCATTACTGTCATCCATCATCTCTAACTGAAATAATAAATAGGCCATAGAGCCACACAACCTCTAGATAATATAAAAAAGAAATATTTTGCTACTACTGGGGTTTGAATTCAGTTCTGTTTGGGTTCTTGCACTATTCTCATAGAAGGGTACCTGAGAACCTGTTAATATCTACATAGAGAGATTGATAGCACAGTTTTTGTGGCATTGAAGGGATTCCATCACTGCAATGAAGAAAATAATCCTTTTCTTAATGTGCTGGTTCTGCATTTTCCATCATATCTAGCCTCACTTTAATTCTGAATTATTATCTTGCTGATATATCACTTGAGTCACATGGTATTATTTCTACTTTCTGACTGGATGGCAAACTTTTTTTTTTAATAGGAGAATGACAACTGTCTTAGTGAAAATGAAAAGCAAAAGGTCAATAGTGAACACTCGTGTTCATTAATAGCATTATCACTTGTACCAAGGTGCTGCCTAGGATCCTCAGTCATGGATCAGGGCCCCATTGTGTTAGGTGCTGTACAAATACAGAACAAAAAGGCAGCCTCTGTCCACAAAGAGCTGACAAGCTTGAAGTACATAAGAACATAACATAACATCCATCTCCACCCTCTGACAAACAGAGGCTAGGGACACCATTCCTTACCCATCCTGACTAATAGCCATTAATGGACTTAACCTCCATGAATTTATCTAGTTCTCTTTTAAACTCTGTTATAATCCTAGTCTTCACAACCTCCTTATGCAAGGAGTTCCACAGGTTGACTGTGTGCTGTGTGAAGAAGAACTTCCTTTTATTTGTTTTAAACCTGCTGCCCATTATTTCACTTGGTGGCCCCTAGTTCTTATGTTATGGGAACAAGTAAATAACTTTTCCTTATTCGCTTTCTCCACACCACTCACGATTTTATGTACCTCTGTCATATCCCCCCTTAGTCTCCTCTTTTCCAAGCTGAAGAGTCCTAGCCTCTTTAATCTCTCCTCATATGGGATCTGTTCCAAACCCCTAATCATTTTAGTTGCCCTTCTCTGAATCTTTTCTAATGCCAGTATATCTTTTCTGAGATGAGGAGACCACATTTGTATGCAGTATTCAAGATGTGGGCGTACCATGGATTTTTATAAGGGCAATAAGATATTTTCCATCTTATTCTCCTAAGTAGGTAAAAATGAATATATTTATTCATGTACAAACAAAGTGTTTGTATAAATATTAACCATTCCCTAAACCATTTGTAAATATAGAATAAAGAGGGGCACAAGCATGACCAAAAAGAACAGTCATTAAGAATTCGAACATGTTCTCAAACACTGCTGGCCAGTATTCAACCAGCTCTACGTTTGAAAATAATTTAATGTACACCCTTTCCATCTTGGATGATGGAAAATTCTTTTAAATGTTTCTGCCCTCACCAGCCAGACACGCTACCATTTCCTAGTGGTTTTAAGTGAATATTATTGTAGCTTGGGGTCTTAAGTCTGAGGTTTTCAATCTGTGGTCTACTACTTATCTTAGCACTTATTTTTATATTGCACTCATCACAGTGGTACTTGAGCACCAATGTACGGGCGCATCCTCCTTCCCTCACAGAAAAGGAGCAGCAGTCATTAATGCTTCCCTCTCCTTGATGATTTTATTAACTGAAGCTTAATTACTTCCATCGCTTTTGAACAGTATAACCTAGTGCTCATTTACTCCCCCAATTATGAAAAATTAGAGGAATTTAAATAAGGATGGATTTGCATGAGTACACACATGAAGTCAGGCCAGGCCTAATTAAATTCCTCTATCTCCCGCCGCCGCCGCCACCACCACCTCCACACTTGGGGCCTGTTTCTTATTTACACTAAAGCCCCTTTACATTACTCTGGCAGTATAAAGTGGCCTTTAACTCAATTATATGCATATCACCTACTATAAAACCCTTTGCACTAGCAGAATGATGTAAAGGGGCCTTAGTGTAAATGAAGATTGCTCCTGATTACTTAAATTAAACAGTCACCTTTAAATTGTCCAATTACCACTTGATCTAGCTCTTGTTAGAGTCAATGGTAAAACTTCCATTGACTTCAGTGGACCAGAAGAAGGTCTATTGACAGCACTTCCTGTAGTCTCCTCCCTTGCAGTTAGGGCATACATTTTCAAGAGTAACTAGAGATTTGGGATGACTTAGTTTTGGGGTGCCCATCTTGACACACCCTGAAAGGGCCTGATTTTTCAGACAGTGCTGAAGTCCCACCATCTGAAAATGATTTAACATTTCTCAAATTGAGCATCCAAACTAACTGGCCACTCTTTAAAAAGTTGACCTGACCGTTTTCAAAATAAATAGTCTAAGAGGATTTGCCAAGGGAAAATAGGCTGAATCTTTTGGACAAACCATCATCCGCTGAAATTCATCATTCTAGTAGCCTTGCCTGACCCGTAAATGGGTGCTCTGCAGTTGTTTGCAACAGAATTTACTGTAGAGAGATGTTGCCTCATTATTTTATTCCTGACTGCTTTCCATATGGTGGGATGTTAAGAAATTGCTTTTTCTGCCCTCTGCCAATAAATGACCTGTTTTAACCAAGCAATCTGAAATGAATCATAACACTGTCAGTATGTGCACTAGCAATTACTAAGAAGCTCAACACTGTGAGACTATCTGTAGCAATGTTTGTTCTTCATTTCCAAATGCAGAGACTACACTATTTTTTTTGTCATTTGAATGGATGAAGCAGACATTATTACCTAATAATCAGGTGATGTTGGGGATAAATGTCAATGCAACACTCCACCTGTTCCCATTTCACCCTAACTTTTGATCCTGCCATGGAAGCCACAGGGGATATAACAGGGTGGCAGATTATAGGGCCCTGATTGACTCAGCAGGAGCATCCTGCATGCCTATTCTGAGTCAGGTGCATTAAGTCTACACAGAGATTCAGAAGTAGCTTAGCTTAGTCATGCCAACAGGTGGATCTCTAATGCTAACCAAGAACTAAACGTGATTGATGGGTCCCACTCAGAAGCAGAGAGGACTTGGGGCTGAGATAGAGGGAAAAACTTAAGAGCAATGACATTTGAGGAGAAGGCTTAGGCTGGTGTGTATGGTGGTGTTTAATATCAGTAAACAACAAAGCCAAACCTGAGGAATAGAGTAAGGGTGGACAAGTCATGGTGAACATATACTCTGTTGAAAGTAGGGTGGGAACTCCACCTCCTTGCAGGGAATTTTGACACTGACTTTAGTGATAACAGGTTCAAGTCCTAAAGGTATGGATATATCATAAAGAGTCATGTGGGGAGTGAGGAGGATGGGGCAGGACCTTCCTCTGACTGGAAAACTCTGTGTTTCCATGAGGAATTCTGTGTAGCAAATAAATTATCACATTATAACCATTCTTCTAAAGTTAAAACAAAGTTGGTGCTCAGACACAGGAGGGTGTCTGCTTTCCTTCCTCTTTTCCTGGAGGGGAACCAGCCAGTACAGGTCAGGGATTCAAGGGAGAGGATAGGAGAGGCAGAATGTCTCCAGTACTCCCTATTCCCGCCCCCCAACCCTAACCCTTGGCTGCACAACCACCCAAGGAAGGACTGGGACAAACAGGTGCAAGCTAGCTCTTCATGCTTTTGTTTGTATAGAGTCTGTTTCTTCTGGCTTTGGTGTATGGAGACAAATGACTGGAACAGCTCATTGTTATCAATAAATGTGTGTTTTTAGACTCCAGAGAATGCGAACCTTGTATTGACTGCCCGATCACACTTAACTTCACCAGTGGGTTGGCAAGACAGACTCAAATCTTCGTCTCCTAATCCAACCCTAAAACTTTGACCCCCTGGTCAGAGCCAAAACCAGAACAGAAGAGGTCTCTTTTCCAGATTCTGTTAAGACTCTGTCCAGCTGATTTTTGTCAAAAGTTTTGCCACATTGATCTTACGAAATGTCTGCCTGGTGGGCCAAAAGCATGTGAGAACAGCTTGTAAGATTTCAGTGTCATTGAACCTGAATTTAAACTCTAGTCCCAATCTAATTTGGATCTGGGGTCAAATTTGGTCTCAGTCCAACACTCTTACTCTCACACAATGTCTACTGATTTAAAAACTTTAAATAATTTTGTTTTTAAAGAAAAAGTGAAGTAAGCTAGTGTCTTCCATGTAGGTCTGGCTGTTAGGCTTTTAATTCAAATTCTTGTTCTAAATATTGAGTGCTGCTATAGAGTGATGGAGTTCATGTTTACTTTCTTTGAGTCTTCAGTTTGGAAAGTGGTGACTGGATCCTATCCCTCCCATCAAGACAGTACAATAAATTCAGGGCACCTTCTCAAAGCAGTGTGACCAAACCCCAATATTTTAATAAATTTAGTACATGTGCCTTCTGTGCATCCTTTAAAAAATGCAAATGTATTATAGTAGTAATAAAAGTAGCTAGGTGTTGTGATACTTAATGTTCTGAGTGCTTTTAAAATGAGCTGTTTCCAAAGTTATGGAGAATTGAATGGAAAGTTTGCCTCAAGAGATGCAATCAACAGCTTTGTTTCACTTTGAGAAATATACCTAAAACACTATGGGATGAGTTAGTTTTGAAAACAACTTGGGAGCCAAGAAAAATGATCTAAGAAACTGTCTGTGGGGAAAGCTAATAAATTACACTGGTACAACTCACTTTTCCCCCCTCTAAACCTTATTTAGTCACCTCTCGGGCTTATAAGGGATCTCTCTAATGTTAAATAAATGGAAATATGGTGGCTCACCAGCATGAATTAAGGAAAAACTGGAAAGTCTACATACAACAGCCTGATTTGAAGAAATTCCAAAGAGCAAACTAGAGAGTAATTGTACCACACGAGAAAATAGACGATCGTCATTAAACAAGACAATATCCTGGTCGCCATGTATTATAACACATTAAATGGTATCGTGACCCATGACTTTACTGAAAGTCAGTGGAGTACAGTGGACTTACAGCCTGTTTCAAAGCCCATTTATGTTAATGGAAAGATTCCTATTGAGTTCAGTGGACTTTGGATCAGGCTTTCACTCTCTGGCATGCTAGTATATTTTGTGATCTGCTTGCATGACCACATGATTCAAGAGAGCAGTACATTGAATGCATTGACATGTCTAGCTGTTTTGGCTTGCCTCCTTCAACACTGATGTGGGTACTTAGGTGAAAAGCACCTGTGATTTTTTTTTTCATTAAACTTTAGTCCGTTATGTGTATATATGAAAACAAATGTGTGTGTTGCATGAGAAATTATAGAATCATAGAATCATAGAATCTCAGGGTTGGAAGGGACCTCAGGAGGTCATCTAGTCCAACCCCCTGCTCAAAGCAGGACCAAACCCAACTAAATCATCCCAGCCAGGGCTTTGTCAAGCCTGACCTTAAAAACCTCTAAGGAAGGAGATTCCACTACCTCCCTAGGTAACCCATTCCAGTGCTTCACCACCCTACTAGTGAAAAAGTTTTTCCTAATATCCAACCTAAACCTCCCCCTCTGCAACTTGAGACCATTACTCCTTGTTCTGTCATCTTCTACCACTGAGAACAGTCTAGATCCATCCTCTTTGGAACCCCCTTTCAGGTAGTTGAAAGCAGCTATCAAATCCCCCCTCATTCTTCTCTTCTGCAGACTAAACAATCCCAGTTCCCTCAGCCTCTCCTCATAAGTCATGTGCTCCAGCCCCCTAATCATTTTTGTTGCCCTCCGCTGGACTCTCTCCAATTTATCCACATCCTTCTTGTAGTGTGGGGCCCAAAACTGGACACAGTACTCCAAATGAGGCCTCACCAGTGCTGAGTAGAGGGGGATGATCACATCCCTTGATCTGCTGGAAATGCCCCTACTTATACAACCCAAAATGCCATTAGCCTTCTTGGCAACAAGGGCACACTGTTGACTCATATTCAGCTTTTCGTCCACCGTAACCCCTAGGTCCTTTTCTGCAGAACTGCTACCCAGCCATTCGGTCCCTAGTCTGTAGCAGTGCATGGGATTCTTCCGTCCTAAGTGCAGGACTCTGCACTTGTCCTTGTTGAACCTCATCATATTTCTTTTGGCCCAATCCTCTAATTTGTCTAGGTCCCTCTGTATCCTATCCCTACCCTCCAGCGTATCAACCACTCCTCCCAGTTTAGTGTCATCTGCAAACTTGCTAAGGGTGCAGTCCACACCATCCTCCAGATCGTTAATGAAGATATTGAACAAAACCGGCCCCAGCACCGACCCTTGGGGCACCCCACTTGATACCGGCTGCCATCTAGACATGGAACCATTGATCACTACCCGTTGAGCCCGACCATCTAGCCAGTTTTCTATCCACCTTACCGTCCATTCATCCAGCCCAGACTTCTTTAACTTGCTGGCAAGAATACTGTGGGAGACTGTATCAAAAGCTTTGCTAAAATCCAGAAATAGTACATCCACTGCTTTCCCCTCATCCACAGAGCCGGTTATCTCGTCATAGAAGGCAATTAGGTTAGTCAGGCATGACTTGCCCTTGGTGAATCCATGCTGACTGTTCCTGATCACTTTCCCCTCCTTTAAGTGGTTCAGGATTGATTCCTTGAGGACCTGTTCCATGATTTTTCCAGGGACTGAGGTGAGACTGACTGGCCTGTAGTTCCCTGGATCTTCCTTCTTCCCTTTTTTAAAGATGGGCACTACATTAGCTTTTTTCCAGTCATCCGGGACCTCCCCTGATCGCCATGATTTTTCAAAGATAATGGCCAATGGCTCTGCAATCTCATCTGACCACCAGAAATTGATACATAAGAAGTCATTTAATCAAGACTGCAAAATATAGTGGCATGCCGTTCCATAAACCCATTGTGACAGAAGGAGAATCATTTGAGGCAGGGGAACATAGTAAACTCTTCCAGGGCTGGATCCAGATGCAAAGCTGATGTTTGTGGAACTCTCAGCTGTATTTTCCTCAATGGAAATCCATTATTTTGAGCATTGCTAACTTTTTTTTTCCCCCCCTTAATCCCAAAATTTGATAGGCCAGTCTGGGCAGAGTACTTGCATGATCATGTTTCCAAGACTGTGTGACCTGAAATTTCCATTAACTATGTAGCTTTCCCTCAGAGTATTTCAGTTTAAAGAGGTTTTGTAAAATTGTATAATCCATTTTGTCCACAGATTTTTCTCTTGGTGAAAATGGTCAATAAATTTAATTGTCAAAAAGTACCTTCCCTCTGATATCATACTGTCTCTTTGCCAAGCTTCAGAAATAACAAGCCATCATGTTTTCAAGTTCTTCTTACTCCTATATTCTACCCAATTGTATTCATGCCTAATAAAAAAGGTGGGTTTGATAATGGATAAGGTCAAATGGGAAAAGTCCCAGGTCCTGGTTTTAATTCTAAAATTACACTGATATAAAAGCAGTGTAACACAGTCGTTGGTCTTGCTTATTGACTCTAATGATGAGACTTCCATTCTCCTCGGAGAAAGTGTTTACTTGCTTTGCACAGGTAATATTTCCTCCAGTCTCATATTGTCCTAACAAATTAATTAGACACAGAACCACTTCTGTATCTAAACAAAATAGACTGGGGATTAACCTCATGATTCAAGGTTTAAAACAGTCTCTGACTATTAGGAATTAGGATGAGACCTTCATGGAATAATGTATCTTCCGTTGAAGCATCTGCTGCTGGCCCTTGTTGGAAGCAGGATACTGAAGTAGATGGACCATGAGTCTGAGCCAGTATGGCAATTTTGGTATACATTACAGAATAATTTGGGTCACATACTCAACTATGACACAGCACCAAAGGAGCTACACCAATCTACGTCGGGTAAGGGTCTGGTCCATTAGCTTTGTTTCTAATAAATGTTAATTACAACGGTGGACTTTGGTTTTAATTCAAGCACTATTGTTTCTAGGAGGGATCTGAATGCTACAGTCTGCACAATTCTCATCTGTATCTTCCTCTTAGATTCTTGCTAGTTCTACTGACACTGGAAAATATCAAGCTCTCAATGTATCATCTCATGTAGCACCAATTTAAATTGTGGGAGAAAGACTAAGGATTTTTAGTGAAATTCAAAGCAATATCCCCTCTGTTTAAAAAGAACAGTGGAGTCGTAATCATTTTTTTTTCTTTTTTTCTTTCAAGATGAGGCCCATTTTAAAAAATTGTTGATGCCAGGCCTGGTAAATCTTGAACAGCCCTATGAAGTTTAGTCCTTTGTAATTCAGTAATGAGGGGTTAGTTATTAGCCATGCTACTTTCAGCCATTTCTAGCACATGTAATTATTAGTTCATTCCTTTTCCATAATGAATAAAAGGAAACCTCAGGAACCAGAGAGGCTGATGTAATGAGTCAATACAATATTGTAGTAGCAAGAATATTACTGAAGTGATCTGTGATGAATCGGCTATCATGAGAATGCACTCTTACCCATCAGTGACAGGCATAGATACCCATTATAGAGGACAGTTCTCTGGATGGCTCATTTTTCCCCCAGAGCACCTATGGTTGCCAAGCAAGAAGTGCTCTGTAAAGATCCTTTGGAACGTTTCAGGAACATTAGTGTCCAAAGACATTGTTATACTCAGAGGCCCTGTCAGATGGTGAATGCAGTATTCTATCCATGGTTTGGAGGAACTTCTACTTGTCAGTAGGCACTGTCCAGGCTGGAGAACCAACAGGCCTCCTCCAGCAATTCTGGAATCTCCTCAGTCTTAGGAATGAGAGATCTCTCACTGTAATGTCATCCAGCCATTGATTGTCCACACGCATCTGTGTCCCTCCATACTTCTTCCTTATTGAGACTGTGGGTACAGTCATGGGCTCATGGAGGGCTACATGATACCTCTTTCCACTATCTGTTGCAGTTGTTTGCTGACCTCTGCTTAGTGGTGGACTGGGATCCTCCATGGTCCCGATATGAAACTTGGTATTTCCAATCTGTCCATTGCTATGTCAGCCCAGTGCATTGCAGTAATTGTCTAGCAAGATTCTGAGCTGCTCTCAGTAGCTTGAGTGAAAAACACCCTCCTCCTCAACCCCAAATCCCCAAGATCTTCTCTTCCCCACACTTGTTTCATTCCCATATTTAGTCTGTTTCAGCGTCTCCCTCCTTTCCAGTGCCTTGCTGTGCTGCTAGTACTTCGGGCACTACAGAAATGCACTGGTAGCCAGTTGTCAGAGAGCATTATCAAAATGACTGATGGATTTGTCTTTATCCTGTGTCCAGTGGTTGAAGGCTGCTCAGTTTCACTCAGTCTGTGGGTTGGTCCAGAGACCACTATACGGCACCTCTGACAGGCATATACCCCTTGGGTATCCTGTGTCCATCCTTCAAATGCCTCCTGTGGGTTTTGTCTTGGAGCAGCAGACCAAGAAAGGTCATCTTGGTGGCCTCATTCTAGCCACTTATTCTTGCAGTTTGTTCAGAATGGTTGATCCAGTTGGCTCAGTTCAGCCATCCCCAATATATCTTTTGGGCATGAAAATGGGCCACCACATTTCCCCCACACATACACCTGCCCATCTCCTCCTGCAGGAGGGACACTTGGGAACACTTTGCTTATCTGAGTTGTTCATTTCCATCCCTCTGTCACTTAATACCTATGGCTCTTGCACTATAAACTCTACCAGCCAATACCACTAAATGGTCTCATCCCACCTGGAATGTGACAGTATCTTCTACTTCCAGCTGTGTAATACAGCTCAGTGCTGCGGTGCACCAAAGCTCATAAAATACACAGGAGCGCTAGGTGGACCATGACTTTAGGTCACTAGGGAAGGTGTTGTATGGAATGGGAGCTTTGACCAGATCCTGCAAAGTATTTAGGTGCCTAACATCCGTTGATTTCAGGAAGAGTTAGGTGCCCAAATACTATCGAGGATCTGGTCCTTCCTGCTTGGCAGACTCATCAGAGACAGTTCAGCACAGCAGAGAAATTCCACCCATCAATTAGTGTACTCTGCCAAATCCAGTGGTCTCACACAGCATGAGGCTCAACCAGCTGCTTTGTAACCCCTCTGTTTGACTCTGAATTTCAGGCTTGAGATAAGGGTTGAATAATCCACTGGGATGCAGGAAAAAGCTTTGGGTTGTGTTGCAGGAGATGTTCAAAGTAAGGAAGAACCCCATTCTCAGGGGAGCTCTTATGGGTTCAGGCAGCAGAGTTATGTTTACCATTCTTCACTTTATAATAATTTTTTATGAGCTGGAGTGCTATGAAGAGCTTCTCCTCTTCTTTCTCCCACCGATTATGTAAGAGTACAATCAAATCCTTGTCTAGCTGGAAAGGCCAGAAACGGGACACACTGGGTGTCACCCTATGGAAATAAACCCCTGAAGCCTTCACTGTTTCTTTGGTTTGGTTTTTTGTTTGTTTGAGAAACCCTTGTAGGAAAGTGAATAGCCCCGAAACAAGGCAGTAGATAAAACCATAAATTAGTAACTGCTTACAGCTGATTTAAGTTTCAGAGTAGCAGCCGTGTTAGTCTGTATCCGCAAAAAGAACAGGCGTACTTGTGGCACCTTAGAGACTAACAAATTTATTTCAGCATAAGCTTTCGTGAGCTACAGCTCACTTCTTCGGATGCATAGAATGGAACACACAGACAGGAGATATTTATACATACAGAGAACATGAAAAGGTGGAAGTATGCATACCTTTTCATGTTCTCTGTATGTGTTAAATATCTCCTGTCTGTGTGTTCCATTCTATGCATCCGAAGAAGTGAGCTGTAGCTCACGAAAGCTTATGCTGAAATAAATTTGTTAGTCTCTAAGGTGCCACAAGTACGCCTGTTCTTTTAGCTGATTTAGGGTTATCCACAGGAACAGAGGAATGTCAGAGACTCTTGGGAGATCTCTAGGAATTATAAAAGGGCTGTTTGTAGAACTGAGGGAGAAGTGTGTGACTGAGTAGAGCAGATATGTCTCTGGACTCCTGTTTTGTAGTAGTAGATGCTTATGTGAAGATGTTAGCTATGATACATTCAGTATCTCTAGATATTTTCTTTGATTTCAGTATTCTGCTAACATTATCTGTCTAAAATACAGTAGCTTGAGATCTGTAAGGGTGTACATCTATGTTGCATATCCCTTATGGTGGTGTGTAGAGTACAGACACTGCACATGCAGCCCCAGCTCGGGTGTAGATAGCAGTGTAGATGGTGAGTCACTACTTAGGTTGGTAAAGGTTTGGCTGAACCTTATGGGTATGTACCCTACACGGCTCTGTACAACCCCAAGCAGCACCTCTCCCATCTATACAGCTAAAAATATCAATGTAGTGTCCTGCTGCAAAGCCTTTCCCCACCACAGTGAGATGCCAGAGCTTTCCCTCACCACAGCGAAAGGCTCCAGCAGTGGAAAAAGACTCTTTCCCTACCACTGCTCTCGTGCAAGAGCCTTTCATGTGTGTGAATGCAGCTTGCCTTTCACTGCAGTGTGTAGCCACATGTATCCCACACGCTGCCCACCAGTGGTGTGCTGTAGACATACCCTGAGTTTTGTAATAGTCTGTCAGGAGCTACCTGTAGCTTAGCTAGGCTTGCTCACACCTGTAAATTCAAAGTGAAATTAAACCAAAGCTGCTAAAGTTTGCTTGTTTTCATGTCAACATTTTGTATAACTGCTGTTTTGGGTGGTTCTGACAAAGACTGTAAATTTCACCAGGAAACTCAAGAATGGGTTTGCGCCATTTGTCATTTTTGTGATTGTTTTAGTCCGAAGTTGGGCCAAGCTTCACATTTATAGTCAAACTCTAATCCAGCCAAATGTTACCTGTTTGGATTTTATGACAGTCTTTCACAGCTCTCTCGTTTAATGTCTACATGCCACTGATAGAGAGAGGATGAAAGTTCATTCTCTAAATGATACAGTCCAAGTACTAATATTTGAAGGTAATTAATAAAAACACCCTTAAGGCGAGGAGTAGAAGTTAGACAATTGAAATATTATGCTCAAAACTTTTATAGAATACATAGAGTGAAAAAAGGCACTCTTTTTGCTTTAAAAGCTGAAT
Organism: Mauremys mutica; assembly: GCF_020497125.1. Classification (NCBI taxonomy): domain Eukaryota; kingdom Metazoa; phylum Chordata; order Testudines; family Geoemydidae; genus Mauremys; species Mauremys mutica. The sequence goes on from NC_059078.1 coordinate 69,307,596, forward strand.
AGTTGTCATGTATGGTACAGTAATAGGAAAGAACAGCGACTGGCAGCCATTCAGACATAATACAAATGGATTTAGGAGGTAATCAAATATATTTATGAAATTGGAGAAAATCTAGTTAGAAAGAAAGAAGGTGGTCGGTCAGCCAAAATGGGACAAGGCATGGTAAACCACAACTTCTTATTAACCCTCCATGTTCATGACCCTTCAGTGGAGTAAAATGCAAATTGTTTCTAGGGAATGTTGTTACTTTTTATTTCTAATATTTAGACTCTTAGAAAACCTTTTTAAGAGACCACAGCGAGAGCAGGGGACTGAGAGTCAAGGGACTCAGATTCTGTTTACTCAAGGCTGATGAGATGTGACAGTGCATAGCTGAAACTGGCACGTAAGAGTGAACTCGGAACTAGAATCTATTTGACAGCAGCAGAAAAAGTTCGTAATATGTTTAATTCAAGGCAAACAGTCAGTGCCTTTCCTGAAAAGCCTCCACTGATTCTAGTTCCCACCATGCCACTGATTCTCTGATCATATTTAACCTCTCTGTGCCTGTTTCTTCAGACCTACTTCTGTAAAATGCTTTGAGATCCTTGGATGAAAAGTGGTACAGAATATCTTTGGGCCTACCTACTTCCCTCCAATGCATGGATGATGCCCTTACTGAAGATATTGTGGGGTCCAGACATCTCGCGTTTCATCTGTGACATTAAATTGCATTTGCCATTTGCAGGCCTTGTCTCCTAAAATCCTGATTCCCATTCAGTGTTTGTTGTTGTTCTAAACTGTATATATAGCAAACATCTTGAATGTTGGTATCCTTATAACTTTACACCTCTGTCATACTTCTAATCCTTTTGGTTAAATCATGGTTGTATATTACGAACAGGAGAGGTCCTTAGGTTGACCTGATATTACACTCCTTTTAATCTCTTACCAAGAAAGCTGCTGCTAAAAGTAATTCTGAGGCAATTTCCTATCAAACAAGCAGTCTTATCCCCAGCTTAATGACTCCATACCTTAGCCAATAATCTCTGGTGTGGAACTAAATATCAGATGCTTTTAGAAAATCAAAGTATACAATATGCTTCCCTTGTCTACCGTAGCAGCTATATCACTGGAAAGAAAAATCTCTACAAAGTTAGTTAAGCATGACCTCCCTCACATAATAAACCAATCCTGACTGGCTGCTAAGTGATGGCTTCAAGGTGCTCTTTCATTCAGTCTTGGAAAATTATTGGGGACAATTTTACTATGACAAATGTATAATGGACTTGTTTATGTTCATTAGGTGTAGCTGATGTGTTCTTTGGTTTCCTTTTTTTAAGTGTTTTTGTTTTGATGCTTTACTGTTCTCTGTGCTCTGTTCTGAAATTAGAAAATGGTTATAGCACAGATTTTTAAATTAGCATCCTTAAATATGCCCACAAAATTTGCTGTTACTTCACCAGATGCGTCTTTCCCCATTAAACTGCAGTTACCACATATAAACACTCATTTTGCATGTGCACAAAATGAAGAAATATACACTTATGAGTTTTTCAGGAAGGCCCAATGTAAAATTTGCCAAATGATTAAAGGCAAACTTTTTCTAATCTCCTAATGGGTATATGGTATCTAAGGGTATGTCTACACTGCAAAGTTGTCGACAAAACTTTTGTCTTTCACGGGTACTTAAAGCCCCCCTGCGAAAGACAAAAGTTTTGCCGACGCAAGTGGCAGCGTGAATGCGGCTTTGTCGACAGGAGCACTCTCCTGCCACCAAAGCTAACGCCGCTCATGGGGCTGGAAGTATTTTGATGGCAAAAGTGCAGGGTGTAGACAAGTCTTGAGTCTACTGTAACTTTGTTCACCTTAAGAAGTTATATGAGTCTGTAACGATGCAAGACTCACTGCTGCGGCACCCCCTGCGGTCACCTAGGGAATTGGTTTTCCAGCCTCCAAGCACCCCCTGTCAGCCAGTGTCTCGCCTTTCACTGGCCCCCATGTCCCTCATGGACCCCGGTGCCCCTTTCTTTTGGGAGCTGCCCCCTGGCAGTACCCCCACGGGTTTCTGGGTCTCCCCACCCAGGGGAACCCCCACCCACTATACCCATCTCACCTCAGTATAAAGCTACTGCCAGTCGCCATCTAGCCCCCGTTCACTGGGGCAGACTGCAGTCTGTAAAGGCCACTCATCACAGACAAGGGGGGGGTTGGACCTGTTGCCTCCACCTACCCTTGGGCTGCCTCCTGCACCCCCAGTACCTATTTGGCCTTGCAGGAGGCCGGCAGCCTGGGGAGTTGCTAGGCAGGAGCTGCCCAGCTCCTCTCGCCTTTCCCCAGCCCTGCTCCACTTCAGGTACCCTGGTACACTCCCCAGCAGCCAGGCCCGTCTCTCCCACACACACACAGCTACAGGAGAGACTCTTACCCTTTGGCTCACAGCCCTTTTATAAGGGCTAGCTGAGATCTGTTTGGGGTGTGGCCGCAGCTGTGCCTGCTTCCCCAATCAGCCTGAGAGCTGCTTGCCCCAGCCACAGCCCTTTCCTGGGCTGTTTTAAACCCCTCAGGGCAGGAGCGGGTGACCACCCCACTACAGAGTCTCACTACACCAAGGACATCTGTATTCAAAGACGACCCTGGCTGTGGATCTCCACAATTCTGCATGGACATGGAGTCCACACCATCTGGATGGCTCCACCACTTCTTCCTGGGACTGTGCCCTGGATATGGCATCTGCCCATGTTCAGGAAACAGAGCAACAGGCATGGTGCTACTTGTGGAGGAAGATGGTACTCACTGTGAGGGTGCTACAGTGTAGCCCACAGTGAATTTATTCAAAAATTGAAATGAATATTTGTGGGAAATTTGTTGCACTTGTTCACCCAGATTTCATTGTATTGCAAGTTTATAGGGTGTGTAAGCTATTTTTTCCGCATCTGAGGCCAAATCTTAGTAGGCGGTGACACAAGAAAACTCCAGTATCAGTGAAATTTCCCCTTGTCAAACTGAGACAAAATATTAAAGAGAGAGGAAAACAAAGTGACCTCCCACAGACTGGGGGAATTACAGAAAGAATGTTCTGTATGTATAGGCCTCTGTCCAGGAAAAATCCAGTATAGGCCTTTGTGTGATGTCACAAGAGAACTCCGATAGCAGTAAAACAAATACATTTCAGCTTGTTTAAGGCCAAATATAAAATAAAAATAAGATGGTTTCCATGGTAATTTAAAAGAGGAAATAAATATATGAGGCCAGTTCTTGTCAGTCAAACACAGGGACTAAGCAGAAAATATTTTTTTTTCCCCACTAGATGGTTCATGGTCTCAAGTGACATAAGAATGGCCATATTGCATCAGACCAATGGTCCAGCTAGCCTGGTATACTGTTCTCTGTTCATTCTCTCTGAAGCATCTCGCACTGGCCACTCTCAGAACAGGGCAGTTTTGAGTGATCCACCCCCTGTTGTCCAGTCCCAGCTTCTGGCAGTTGGATGTTCAGGGATACATATGCAGCCTTTATCTATGAGATACCATCTGAAAACTACTCCTGCTGAACTGTGTTGACCCTTCTGGTTGCACAGAACGGTCTCAAAGAACCAGTATTATAAGAGAAACACCATGTAATTTCTATCCTGTGATCTATCCCAACAACCATGCACACACAAATATACCAGGAACAGCTTGAAATATTTGTGGGTACCCAGCTAGAGCAAAAATATAATCCTCAACGTTGCCACAGTTAATAGGCACAAATGTCAGACTCAAACTAAATGTGATTTGGAGTACCCTGATGGCTTGAATTTTACAATTTATACTGCAGCAGTGAATCCAGGAGTAGTTTCCAAGCTAGTATTAAATGGCCAATTTTATTTGTTTAACGTGCAGATATGACCAAGTGATATGTGGGATTCCACAATTATCTCTTCTCAATGGCTTCCATATCAAATTTGTTCCATTCCAAAGTTCTTTCCTAATTGCCCAGCTCTGCAAACTCAGCCTAGAATCTGAAAAACAAACTGTGTTCATTCTGCAGTCAGATCTCAGCTGGCAGTTCCTTTTGGGGTGGGAGACGGAACCAAATCCAGCTTACTTGTCCATAGTTGTCTTGGCTCTGCATGGCAAATGAGTAAAATTGTGTTTTCTCAGTTATCACTCAAAACTCAGGAGTAAAATCGTCTTTTCTCACTTATTACTCAAAGTAATATAGGGAGCAGAATATTGTGCATGTAATGTGCCATGTTTGCATATTTGCTTTCTTGACTATTGCTATACTTTCCTAGTCTACTTTTCAGAGAAATACATTGACTGAAAGAAAGTATGTAAGGGAAGACTGAGCAAAATCTAAGCACAACTCTAGTACTCAATAGCATCAGTGAATGGGGAGATGGGAGAGGAGTTATTCAAATAAAAGCATCATAAGAAAGATGGTATTTTAAATAAATGTAGCATGGAAAATCAAGTGTTTGCTTGATTTTCAGTGGTGTCATTTTAAGCACTGGCACCCTCTGAATACTTCCCGACTCACTACTCTTCTGCTCATATGGGACAGTTATTGTAGAGGAAGTGTTAATAGTATGGATTTACCCATTAAAACTAGTGAGCAGTACATTTGAAAGCTGTGAGCATTTATCACTTTGATGGTGATCTCTCCGAATTTGTCATCTTGCCAATTCCATCCAATGGGAACCTCTGTTCCTGCTGCTGTTGCGTACTAACCAGAATGATGTCGGTGCTGGCACATAAAGCTGCAAAAAGTTCTTTCTCAACCTCCTCTGTTTCTCCTTCCATGTGGGTCCCATGCATAGCAGGATCTCCCTGCGTTCATTCACAAGGCCCCCTACATTGTCACAACTGAGTGTCTCTCTTAAACACCCTTTTCTGCCATGTTGCTTATAGTGAATCTAGTAGGTTGTATAAACAATTCCCATTTGTTGTTGCTCTTCCTTTAACCTCTGTCTACCTGTTTGTCCTTAGACTGTGAGCACAGATGATTCCTTCTTGAATTCTGGTAAGGTGCCTAGCACTTCATGGGCGCTACCATAAATAAACACAGAACCGAAGATTTCATTTCAGCTGTGATCCAGAAATAGCCCTACATCCCACAGTTTGGATGTGGATCCATGGGTGCTTAGGTTAACTCTTCCAGTTCAATCCATTGCACAGAAAGGCTCAATCCACAAAGTTCAAATCCAAAACTGGGTTTTGAGAGTCTTGGGACTTGAGCCTGCAGTTCGGATCTGACATTCCAGTTCAGACCTGTCTCTAATTTGAGTGAGCCCAAAAGTCAGTCACTAAGTTTCATGTGGATTCACATTAAAATCATGTGGCATGGCAAAATTCTTTCTCATCCACATACAATAAAACTGTCCAACACTGCCCTGGGTTCAGAAACTTGAGCATGATCCTTCATGTGCACAGAATCCGAATTTCTAGTTTGTCACAAAACTTCAGAATCAGACAAATGTCCCAGGACTTGTGGTTTCATTTCATTCATGCTCTTTGAGTTCTCTAAGTTTTATACTGAACAGAATCATAATTGTCTACTTATTGAGTCTGTTACTGTTTCAAACCCCCTATCAAGTACAGTGTGTTGACTACCTTGGCAGATGGGAATTTATATGGTTTCCATGGTTACAATAATAAATATGATGTTGATCTGCCCAGAGTAGCTCTTGTTTTTTTCAAAAGGGTCTGTATGTTCCTTATTCATGGTCCTTGAATTTTACAATGGATTTCTTTTTTGCATATCTTCGTACAAATGCTTCAAGCCAGACAGTTTGGAGTAGTCCTTTCAATCACAGTAGCTTTGGTGACATCAGAATTTCTGTATGATTACATGATAGTACGTGTCTTTAAAACATGGTAAGTAGTAGGGTGAATTTAAAATGTGTTCCATTCATGACTTGACAGATGCTACCCAAGTAAAATATACCCAGACCTTCACAGAAGTAACCGATAGTGATGAATTGCAATTTCACTGTTTTTATTATATGTGGAGAATTATAAAATTATATTGGTCACTGGACCTGGTTGAATAATGAGGAAAATGCTAAAAAAATAAAAGAAAATAAAAAAAAATTGCTGGTTGCTCAAATTTCTGTAAGATTTTTAGCAGGAACCATGTTTTGTATTTGTGTACTAGGGTAAAGAGAGGGATTCTGAGGTAATATTAGGTTCAACTCTGACAATCCCTTTTTTTTCAGCCCTTTAGCTGAACTTTTTGCTGAAGTACAAGCCAGAGTTCTATCTTTCCAGAAATCGTTACACAGAGTTAAACCTCTAGGTTATTGTATGTAAAACCCTGAACATAGCTGTTAATAACTGTTCTCAGTCAACTTCAGAGAGAGAGAAAGTACCATGCAGTTTCTTAGTAAACATGCATTTAATATACATAAACATTATAAAGAGTATTTTGAACTACTTATGAATAATTTTTAAACAAGCTACTCGGTAGTAAGTCTACCAGTCCTTATATAAACTTCCCCACTGTGTTGCCATTGCATATATTTAAACGCAAAGTTTTATCATAACACTTACACATCTATACATTTAGAATACATCATCTTTCAGAGATTTCTCTGTAGTGTGGCTGTAACAGGGTGTGTGTGTGTGTGAGAGAGAGAGAGAGTGGGAGTCATCTGGATTCTTCAAAGTTTGAGTAGTATGGTAGCATCTCTGCTCTTTTTCTAAACACTTCAGAGCCTTGCCAGCAAACAAAAGTCTGGGGATCCTTACAATGTGCCATCATTTCAGCCCTAGGTTTAATAGTTGGCTAGTTTCCTCAGTTGCTGTATCCAAAATGGTATAGGTATTGGAGTCAGCATATAAAATAGCCATTCCATAATATCTATAATAGTTGACAAGAAGGTGTGAGTAACAGTATGGGGAAAAAATTAGTATGGGGAAACAGTTTTTACTTTGTATAATGCCTAGGTCTGGGAGCAATGGAAAGCCTCCAATTGACTTAGCTGAGCATTGCAGCAGACCCCAAGTTTTAGAGAAACAAGAATCTCAAGAAAGGGGAAAATAGTACTCAGTCTGAAAGCAGAAGAAATCTTAGATTTTGTAAATAAATGAATACTGGGTGTATCTTGACACTAACAGCATAACTAAGTCTTGTTTTAAAACAGAGATACTGGAAGAGCCAGCATACTTGGATGGAGGAGTTTCAACATCATAATGAAAAGATGAAGTGTAGTTATTCCTTTGTAACGTTGTTAGTAAGCCCCTTGGATATTACAGGCAAACTCTTTTTCTTATGTCTGAGATTCTATACTTTGTAAATTGTATTATGTGTCAATTTCATGCAACTGGACATATTTGTGAACTTTGTTCCACAGCATGGATGGCTCATCTTCTTTTGGAAAACATAATCTAAAGTTGTACTTTTGAGCTGGTACTCTTCCTTAACTTTAAGAATAAAGAGAGGCTACTATACTACAAAGAATCTGCCCTCTTATTGCAAGTAAAAATAACTGAATTGAGTGATTCTACCTCATAATGATCAGCTATTTACTGTAAGGCTTTTTTTAAAAAAACTCAGAGCCTTGAGATATGAACTAAACTGACAAATTTAGAGTGCCTAAAGAAAGCCTTAAAGAGGATTGGGAACTACTGATGAAACCAGCTGTACACAATAGCTGGTGAGAAGATGTAACTCAATACACTAAACTCTTTGTGAGTCTATAACAAGATGTTACCTCTGCCTGAAGTTGTCCTTGATTAGCCAAGTGCCACAAACACTCAGACACAGGGGAAAGTAATTAGTGACCATTGTTATTTAAAGAGATACTTGGAGAATGGTTAGAAGCCTATGAACTACTAAAAACATCTGATACTAGTCTCATAAGGCATATAAGATAAGTAGTAACCCAATAAACCACATAATAACGATTTAAAAACTTTTATCAGAAAGACCACAGAGTCCTTAGACTGACTCAGGAAAGAATCTCGCTGTAATTTGGGGGTGGGTTCTTAACTACTTTTCCAGAAGGAGGAAACAACCATAATGTACTGGCAACACTGCATCTGATGAAGTGGGCTGTAGGCCACAAAAGCTTATGCTCAAATAAATTTATTAGTCTCTAAGGTGCCACATGTACTCCTGCTCTTTTGGCAACAAGAAAGTATTAGCAAAACATGTGGACAATGGTGATCACATGGGACAAACTACAAAAGGGGGGACCAAATCTAGCAAAGATCTAGATACATGTTTAGTGGAAATAGTATTGAGGGATATTAGTGTATACAGACCCTAATCAGGATCTGGGTGAGCCTGTGTGTAGAGTTAAATCCTGGCCTCATTGACTTCACTGGGGCCAAGATTTCACCCTTGTACTTATTTTCTAATCACATAGTTCTGAAACCACAAATGTGAATTTTCTTTTCTTCCCTCATGGTTACAACTTTCCTTCCATACTTCCTGTAGTTGAAAGTGTTAAGCATGCACACTTTTTCTGATATTTCCTTTTTCCCCCATCCCCCGGGACGATGCAGGGATTTTCCCTTGTTATGTTGCATGTGAGCCTTAGTGTTGAGCCTATGTGAGTCTTTTAACATTTTGCATGATTACAGTGTGTGCCTCAGTTTCCCTGAGTGCTGCATAGGGGTGAAAGTAAGGCGGTACAGTGTACCGGTAAAAAGTGGCCACAGCAGCACTCTAAAGGACCCTGCTTAAAGCACTGCTGCACCAGCGCTTTAATGTCCCTGCCCCTTTTGCCCCACCCCCACCCCGGTCCACCGGAGCAGTTACCCTGGTGCTGGCGATTTAAAAGGGCCCGGGTCTCCAGCTGCTGCTGCTACAGCAGCAGTGGCCGGAACCCCGGGCCCTTTAAATTGCCACTGGAGCCCCAGGCACCATGGGCAGGCTGTCTGGGGGACACTGAATCCCAAGTCCCGCCCCTTCCAGGGAGGCAAAGCTCCCCCTCCTTCCGCTCCCCCCCCCCCGCATGGTACCAGTAAGAGAGAAATTTTTACTTTCATCCCTGATGCTGTACCAATACCTCAGTGGTGGGAATAAGTGTGTGTGACTTTGTCGAAGACCCTCTGGGGCAGGTGAGGCTGCTCCAGCTGCCTGCATGTATGCTATGGCCCGTTCCCTTCGTAACTTGGGACCCAGGAGGGGATGCAACCAGGTGATGACTAAGTGACTATTTGCCCAGGAAGCAAGACAAAGACCAGGAGGAGGAGCAACAGGGGGGTCTGAGGTTGGGTCACTGGAAGCTTCTCAGTCTGCTTGCAGGGGACTGGAAGAGGGGGGGACCAGGGCATCTGGCCTGGGATTACCCAAAATGGACTTGGCTGAAACTCACTGATTTCTGTGCTAACAAGCTCTGTTCCATGCTGTGTTCCTGTTGACTAAGAAACCCTTCTATTCTACATGCTGGGTGAGAGTCTTGTTGGGCCGCGGAGTTGGGGTGCAGAGCCCTATGGCTTCCTCAGGAACCCCACCCAGGTGGACTCATTGCAGGAAGTGCACAGTGTGGAAAGGGATGCTGAATACTCCAAGGTCAGATCCAGGAAGGTCGAAGCTGTGTAAGCTTCTTGCCCTGGTGACAGTATGCTCAGAGAGAGGTAGGCACTAGAGTCCTGGCTGGCTTCATACGGAGTAGTTCCAGAGCATTGTCCAGTGACTCCATGACAACTGGTGACGGAGGTGGGATAAACTGCACCCTGTGGAAAGAGCATCCTGCAATAAGTGACTGGTGAGCAGTAAAACGAAGGGGGGTTAGCGAGAGATGTGCGTGCTGAAGGCTCAGAGAGGTGCAGTTCCAGGAGGTGGAGGAACCTAGGGCTTGAACCTGAGAGAGAGAGAGTGGACCCTTGCGAAGGGCTGTTGCACTGAAGGGGTTCCTCCCAGGAACTGTGGGGAGCTGAGAGAGCACAGGCCTGTGAATCCTGCACAACTTGGGAAGAGCAAAGAGATGGCCTATAACCATCTCCTTAAGAAGGACATTGTAGAGCTGTGCAGAGAGAGAGGGGGCTGTGCATTGGAAAGTTCACCAAGGCACAGCTAATTGCTCAGTTGGAAGAGGATGATCGCTCTAAGGAGCTGCCCCCCCGACCCTCCCCCCCCATCTTGACATAGGCACTGACTTCTGCTCCCGCCAGTGGGTGCTCGACCTCCCTCGGCCCCGACTCCATCCCTTCAGTGAGGCCACGCCCCCACCCCCCTTTGCCCTGCCCCCATTCCAACCCCTTCACCAAAAAAGCCCAAATCCCAGCACTCCAGTCTGAAGGGCTGTGACCGCAGGCAGCGAGAGGGAACTGGTTTCACTCCCCTCTCCAGTTGCTGAATAACAGGTTGAGTTGTGGAAGGACCCCTCCTTAGAGAAGCTGAGGGAATTTGCTGACCACAACATGGCAAAACCCCTTGGGGAAGGCTGCAGGGAAAGATTCCTGGGGGAGAAGAGATTTCTGTATGGGAATGGGCTCCCCCGGGGGAAGTGGAACTGCGGGGGGGTCTGGAGGCAGCTGGTGGTCCCCTAGAAGTACTGCCGCAGGCTACTGTACCTGGCCCACAATGTCCCCCTCTCAGGACACCAAAAGATCCAGTGCACCAGGCAGAGGCTGCTACAGGACTTTTACTGGCCCAGAGTCTGCGATACTGTCCAGCAGTACTGCAGGTCCTGGAACCTCTGCCAGAGGGTGGGGAAGGCCCGAGACAAGGGGAAAGCAGCTCTGAGATCATAGAATCATAGAATCATAGAATTCAAGATCAGAAGGGACCATTATGATCATCTAGTCTGACCTCCTGCAAGATGCAGGCCACATTAGCCGATCTACCCACTCTTTTAGCAAGCGACCCCTGCCCCATGCTTCGGAGGAAGGCGAAAAACCTCCAGGGACACTGCCAATCTGTCCTGGAGGAAAATTCCTTCCCGACCCCAAATATGGCGGTCAGCTGAACCCCGAGCATGCGGGCAAGACTCTCCAGCCATACCCTCTGAAAGAGGTTAAGAATATCATATTATTGACCCAATTTGACCCAATTAAGTTCCAGTTTGGCACTTAATTGACCTATTGACTAAGCCCGTTATCCTATTATACCATCTCCTCCATAAACTTATCTAGCTTAATCTTAAAGTCATGGAGGTCCTTCGCTCCTACTGTTTCCCTCGGTAGGCTGTTCCAGTATTGCACTCCCCTGATGGTTAGAAACCTTCGTCTAATTTCAAGCCTAAATTTCCTGACTGACAATTTATATCCGTTTGTCCTCGTGTCTACATTAGCACTGAGCTGAAATAATTCCTCTCCTTCCCTGGTATTTATCCCTCTGATATATTTAAAGAGTGCAATCATATCTCCCCTTATCCTTCTTTTGGTTAAGGAAAACAAACCGAGCTCCTCAAGTCTCCTGTCATACGACAGGCCTTCCATTCCTCGGATCATTCTAGTGGCCCTTCTTTGTACCCGTTCCAGTTTTAACTCATCCTTCTTAAACATGGGAGACCAAAACTGCACACAATACTCCAAATGAGGTCTCACCAACGCCTTATATAACGGGACTAGCACTTCCTTATCCCTACTAGAAATACCCCGCCTAATGCAACCCAAGACCGCATTAGCTTTCTTAACGGCTACATCACATTGCCTACTCATAGTCATCCTACGATCAACCAGGACTCCCAGGTCCTTCTCCTCCTCCGTTACTTCCAACTGGTGCGTCCCTAGCTTATAACTAAAATTCTTGTTAGTCATCCCTAAATGCATAACCTTACACTTCTCACTATTGAATTTCATCCTGTTACTAATACTCCAGTTTACAAGGTCATCCAAATCTCCCTGGAGGATATCCCGATCCTTCTCCGAATTGGCAATACCTCCCAACTTGGTGTCGTCCGCAAACTTTATCAGCCCACTCCTACTCTTGGTTCCCAGGTCAGCAATAAATAGATTGAATAAAATAGGACCCAAAACCGAACCTTGAGGAACTCCACTGGTAACCCCCCTCCAACCCGACAGTTCCCCTTTCAGTACTACCCTCTGCAGTCTCCCCTTTAACCAACTCCTTATCCACCTCTGGATTTTCATTTCGATCCCCATCTTTTCCAATTTAACCAATAATTCCTCATGCGGTACCGTATCAAACGCCTTACTGAAATCCAGATATATTAGATCCACCGCATTTCCCTTGTCTAAAAAATCTGTTACTTTCTCAAAGAAGGAGATCAGATTGGTTTGGCACGATCTACCTTTCGTAAATCCATGCTGTAATCTATCCCAGTTGTCATCGGCCTCCTGCTCCTTAACCACTCTCTCTTTCAAAATTTTTTCCATTACTTTGCATACTACAGATGTTAAACTAACAGGCCTGTAGTTACCCGGGTCACTTTTTTTCCCCTTCTTGAATATAGGAACTACATTAGCTAATCTCCAGTCCAACGGTACAATCCCCGAATTTAGAGATTTATTAAAAATCATCGCTAACGGGCTAGCAATATCACTCGCCAATTCCCTTAATATTCTAGGATGAAGATTATCCGGGCCCCCCGATTTACTTCCGTTAAGCTGTTCAAGTTTGGCCTCCACCTCAGATACTGTAATGTCTACCCCCATATCTTCATTCCCATCGGTCCCTCTATCACTATTCCTTAGCCCTTCATTAGCCTCATTAAAGACCGTGGCAAAATATTCATTCAGATATTGTGCCATTCCAAGATTATCCCTAATCTCCACTCCGTTTAAAGTTTTAAGCGGTCCCACTTCTTCCTTCTTGGTTTTCTTCCTATTTATATGGCTAAAAAACCTTTTGCTATTGGTTTTAATCCCCTTCGCTAGGTCCATCTCCACCCGTCGCTTTGCCTTTCTCACTGCATCCCTACACCCTCTGACCTCAATAAGGTAGGTTTCTTTGCTGATCCCTCCCATTTTCCACTCCCGGTACGCTTTCTGTTTTTTCTTAATGACCCCTCTAAGACGCTTGGTCATCCAGCTCGGTCTAAAACTGCTACCTACGAGCCGTTTTCCCTTTCTCGGGATACATGCCTCTGACAACTCCTGCAATTTCAACCTGAAGTAACCCCAGGCGTCATCTACCTTTAGATTCCTAAATATGTTGGTCCAGTCCACTTCCCTAACTAGTCGTCTTAATTTAGTAAAGTTAGCTCTTTTGAAATCGTAAACCCTAGTCTCAGATGCAATATTGATTATCCTCTCATTAATTTTGAAACGAATTAGCTCGTGATCACTCGAGCCAAGGTTGTCCCCTACAACTATTTCCTCAACAAGGTCCTCATTACTAACCAAAATCAGATCTAAAATGGCATCCCCCCTCGTCGGTTCAGCAACCACTTGATGGAGGAATTCATCAGCTATCACGTCTAGGAAAAGCTGAGCCCTATTATTATTACTAGCATTTGTTTCCCAATCTATATCTGGGAAGTTAAAGTCTCCCATGATCAAGCAGTTCCTATTAGTGTTTACCTCCTTAAAAACATTAAAGAGCTCTCTATCTGTCTCCAAGCTAGATCCTGGCGGTCTATAGCACACCCCAATCACTATCCCGGGTGAGGCTCTGGTAGTTTTCTTCCCTAATGTGACCATTGCCCACACAGACTCCGTATTAACCATTGCATTGCTAGTTATTTCATTACATTTCACCTCATTATTGATATACAATGCTACTCCCCCACCTTTACCTTTGCATCGGTCTTTTCTAAACAGCACATACCCTTCCATACCTGTACTCCAGTCATGGCTATCGTTCCACCATGTTTCGGTTATTCCTATGATATCCGGTTTCAATTCTCGGACCAGGAGCTCCAGTTCCTCCATTTTATTACCTAAGCTTCTCGCATTGGTGAACAAACATCCTACCTTTTGCTGTTGGGCTCCTCTCACTCTTCTCACCCCGCTCGGTAGGGACACAGTACTACCAGTATGACCTGTCGATCTAGTATCTGTCGCCCCCTCTTCCTTACACCTAACCGTCCCCCTCTGGCTATATCTGTTGTTATCTTCTTGTTCTCACTCCCAATGTATAAATTTGGCGTGGAGTGCACCAGGGCCTCTCCCAACCGTCTCCCCCCAGTGTCTAGTTTAAAGCTCTTTTAATCAGATGAGCCAGCCTCCCTCCTAGAAGTCTACTTCCTTCCCTACTTAGGTGGAGCCCATCCCGTGAGAACAGTTGTCTGTCCCCAAAAGCCTCCCAGTGCCCATACATCCCAAAGCCCTCCTTGTAACACCACTCTCTCAGCCAAGTATTAATCGTCAGGATTCTCTTACCCCTTTGGCGCCCTTCCCTAGGGACAGGTAGGATCCCACTGAAGATCACCTGAGCCTCAATTTCCTTAAGCGTCTTACCCAACCTGGCATAGTCTCCCTTGATCCTGTCTAGCGAGAATCTAGCAGTATCATTCGTTCCCACATGAAGGATGACCAAAGGGTTCTTACCTGCTCCTCTTAGGATCCTTTTCAACCTCAGGTCCACATCCCGTATTTTAGCGCCCGGTAGACAGCACACCCTTCTGTTCTCGGGATCGGCCCTGGTCACAGGCCTGTCCAACCTTCTCAGTATGGAGTCCCCAATCACGTAGACCTGCCTTTGCCTGGGGACAGTGCGGTCCTCTAACCTATCCCCCGTTCCCCCTGGTTGCAAGCTCCTTCCATTCCTATCTTCCCTTGTGGTTCCCCTTAAGCCATCCTGTAATCTCCCCTGACCCAAACTTGGTGTTGCCTCCATAGACTCCTCCCCTCTATCTATGGGACTGGCCGCTCGTCTCTTTTTCCTTGGCCTCCCACCATCAGCTACCATATTCTTTACCCCTTCCTCATTCTCCAGACCTTCAAACCTGTTCCTTAGCTCTATTTCCCCCTCACTGGCTCTCCTTTTCCTTGGCCTGCTTCTCACAGTCACATGCTTCCACCGCCCATCCTCCTCGTCTGGTGGTCCCCCCTCACTGGCCTTGGCCCCTGCTCCCACCTGTGCCCCTGGGCGTTCCCCTTCGGTTACTGCCTGCCATTGCTCCATCAGCTGCTCGAACCCCCTTCTATTCTCTATCAGGGTTTCTACCTGCAGCTCTAGGCCCTGGATCTTTTCCTCCAGCAGCTCTATTAGGCGACACTTCATACATACATAGTACTGCTCTGGGTCCCCTGCTAGAACCAGGTACATACCGCAGCTGCTGCATGCTCTCATCCTCGGTGTGTCCTCTGCTGCTTGGCTCATGGCTGCTGCTGTCCCGGCCTCGCTCGGTGCTTGTACCTAGGGAAACACAGGGGACACGGCGCGGCCCCCCCTTCCTCCTCCCCGGCGAACTCCCACGCAAACTCCCCTGTTAGCAGCTCTGTTTGCTGTCTCCTGTGCCGCTGCCTGGCTGGGCGGCCCGCTTTTATAGGCCCCTCCTAGCCTGGCTCCACCCCCTAATCAGGGCTCAGCCAATCCAGGCTCGGCTGCCCCTTCAGCAGTCTGCCCCTCCGGGCCTCTACTGAGGGAGACAAACACTACACAAACAGACACAAAGACACTCACCTGCTCCTCCAATGGGAACTCCCACGCAAACTCCCCTGTTAGCAGCTCTGTTTGCTGCCTCCTGTGCCGCTGCTCGCAGCTGTGCCGCTGCCTGGCTGGGCGGCCGCTTTTATAGGCCCCTCCTAGCCTGGCTCCACCCCCTAATCAGGGCTCAGCCAATCCAGGCTCGGCTGCCCCTTCAGCAGTCTGCCCCTCCGGGCCTCTACTGCTCCTCCAATGGGAACTCCCACGCAAACTCCCCTGTTAGCAGCTCTGTTTGCTGCCTCCTGTGCCGCTGCCTGTCATAGAGGAGCCTTTTCAGAAGGTGGACATAGTGGGGCCCTTCAGCAAGGCAACCCAGGCAGGGAAGAAATACATTCTGGTTGGAGTACGTTTTGTTACTCTTTACTCGGAGGTGGTGGCTCTGTCTTCCATTGAGGCAGACACTGTGGTGGACATGCAGCTGACCATTTTCAGTAGAGGGGGGGTTCCCCTGGGAGGTCCTTACAGACCACGGCTCCAATGTCGTGTCAGCCCCACTCAAGTGCTTGTGGGAGAAGTGTGGTGTCCGGCACACCTGGGCCTCGGCCTCTCACCCTCTGTCCAATGGGCTGATGGAGAGATTTAATGGGACCCTGAAGATGATGCTCTAGACTTTCTTGGGCCAGCATCTGCAGGACTGGAACAAGTGTTTACCTCACCTGCTGTTTGTGGACAGGGAAGTGCCCCAGGAATCCATGGGATTTACTCCTTTGCAGTTACTGTATGGGAGGAGAGTGAAGGGACCCCTGGACTTGGTGTGGGACCAATAGAGAGGGGAAGACCTCTTCAGATGGAGAATCAGTGGTGGAGTATGTACTGACTTTCTGGGAAAAGCTTGCAGAGCTCACTGATCAGGCCAGGGAGAACCTAGCCAGGGCCCAAGGGAGGCAGGTCTGGTACAACTGCTCAGCACGTGCCCGCTCCTATGTCCTATGCCCTTCAACTGCAGCACCGGTTTTAAATTGGAGAGTGTTGAAGCACTGGAATGGGTTACCTAGGGAGGTGGTATAATCTCCTTTCTTAGAGGTTTTTTAAGGTCAGGCTTGACAAAGCCCTGGCTGGGATGATTTAGTTGGGGATTGGTCCTGCTTTGAGCAGGGGGTTGGACTAGATCAGTGGGTCTCAAACTTTTTTACTGGTGATCCCTTTCACATTGCAAGCCTCTGAGTGTGACCCCCCCCCAATAAGTTAAACACACTGTTTAGTATATTAAGCATGATTATAAATGCTGGAGGCAAACAGGGTTTGGGGTGGAGGTTGACAGCTCGTGAGCCCCCCATGTAATGACCTTGTGACCCCTGAGGGGTCCCGACCCCCAGATTGAGAACCCCTGACTAGATGACCTCCTGAGGTCCCTTCCAACCCTGATATTCTGTGTCATCAGGGACCAGGTGATGTTTCTCATCCTGGTGAGAGAGAATAAGCTGTAAGCTGCCAGGGACGGTCCCTTCAAGGGCATCAAGCAACTGAATGAGGAGAACTACATGGTGGAACTGCCCAAGTGGGCTCACAGCTACCAACTGTACCATGTCAACATGATGAAGATGTACTGTGACAGGCAGAGGCTGGTACTGGCCATGGTGGGCAGTGGGAGAAGGGGGAAGATCCCCTAGTGGGTCTGTTCCCTGAGACAGGAGCCAGCCTCCTCCTGGAATCAATTCTTTTCTTGGACCAGTTAACCCCTACCCAGCATGCAGAGATCTGAGAGGTGCTGCATTTCTACCCGCAGCTGTTTTTTAAACTGGCTTGGGCTCATTAACCTAGTTGTCCACTGGGTGGAGACAGGAGCCAGCCCCTCCTATCAGTTGTTCCCCATTCAGAGTAACTGGGAACACAGCCCAGGCCCTGGAGAGAGGGATCAGAGTCATGCTGGGTTTAGGGGTGATCCAGCCATGCACCAGCCCGGGGGTCTCTCCCGTGGTGCTGGGCCTCAGGAAAGATGGGCCGATCCAATTTTGTGTGGCCAATTGGAAGCTCAATGCCATCACCATGTTTAGTGCCTGTCTAAGATAACCAAGTGTCCGGTTTTCGAGCGGAACACTCAGTTGAAAAGGGAGCCTGGCAGCTCCGGTCAGGCCGTTGACTGTCTGGTTGGCAGCGGAGCAGGGCTGGCAGACTCCCTGCTAGCCTCCCCTCCGTGTGACTCCAAGTCCCTGGAAGCAGCTGGCGTTTCCCTCCTCTGGCTCCTATGCATAGGGCAGGGGTGGGAAACCTAGGGCCCGCTGGGCAGGAGCCGCGAGCTGTGGCTTGTCCCACTGTTGGGGAAAGCCCTGAGCCTCTGTGCTTCCCTCTCCTCCTCCCCCCCATGGGGCTGGAGCCACTGCGCTGGCTCATCTCACTGTGGAGGGAAGCCCTGAGCCTCCGTGCCCCCCTCCCGGGGGGGGGGACTACAGCCACAAGTGGGGGAAGCCCTGAGCCTCTGCCTTCCCCCCACTCCCAAACCCGCCACTACAAATCCAGATGGATTTTATAGCTGGAAGGAGCTTCAAGCACAAATGCTAACCTACACCATGGCTTCTTATTGCCAAACCACCTGGACTTTAAAACAATTTATGTGCTTACCCGCTAATGAGCAGGATTCATTGCTGGCTTTCAGGTCTTTCTGTGCAAAGGTAAACTGAAATCCTTTTGCACACAGCAGCATTCCTCAGAGACTAGATTTAACTGAGAATCCTTCAAAAGTAAGAGACACCCATATTAGGGCTGAAAAATTAGGG
Organism: Mauremys mutica; assembly: GCF_020497125.1. Classification (NCBI taxonomy): domain Eukaryota; kingdom Metazoa; phylum Chordata; order Testudines; family Geoemydidae; genus Mauremys; species Mauremys mutica. The sequence goes on from NC_059078.1 coordinate 69,325,784, forward strand.
TTAAAAGGGGACAAGCTATTGCAATCTGAAAGCCTGCAGTACAGTAAGGAACAAACACACGCAATATGGAGCTGCTTCCAACCAAATTATTGCAACCATGCTGGAGGCACATACCCACCAAGTGCTTTCCAAGAGTCGAGATGCTCAGCTGTTGTGTGTTTTCACAGCCCCTTGCCCTGGAATGGGAACTTCAGGCCCCACTGTGTGCAGTGATATATCACACACACCAGTTGTAGCAGTGATCGATCTCTCTCTCTCTCTCTCTCTCTCACACACACACACACACACACACACACACACACACACACACACACACACGTGTTGGGTTTACAATGGTGCCAGTGGCTCTATGGAGCTGGGCCCATGCTCAGACAGGGCCCTGGCCTTCTCCACTTGCACTGTGCCCTGAGACCCCGCTGGCTCCCCCTGCCCACCACTTGTTCCTCTCGGCCTGGCTGGCTGAGGGTTCCTCTCTGCTCCCTGGCCTCACCCCCTGCTCCTCTCAGCCTGCTGGCCAGACCTCAGTGCACCTCCGGCTCTGGGCAGTTTCTGCTTCCCACCACCTGCGAGGCCCCACCTGTCTCTCCGGAGCTGAGCTGCCTGGGACTGGTGCAGAAGCCTGGCCAGTCTCAGCCAGGTGTGTGTGTGAGAGGGGAGAGGGATCAGCATAGAGGGTTTGGTTGGGCCCCTCGAGGCAAGTGCATCTTGAGGGATCCCGGCCGGGGCAGGTCCTGGCCTGGCTTATTGCACCATTCCCAAGGGGACGGAGCGATTCCTGGCCCTGGGACCAGCCCTGGCTGCACTGCCAGCTCAGCCCGGCAGACACAGACAGTTACCTCCCAGCAGGTCTGGTGAGTGCGGCCGGGAGGCAGAACTTGGAGGAGTGGGTCTTTGGGGCGTATGGGGGGTGCTGGATTGTGAAGGGGCAGGGAGGATCTGTGTGTGTTGGGGCACTAGGGAGTGGGGGGTGCTGGGCAGTTGTGGTGAGGCTGTGGGCAGGGGTGGGGCTGTGCATATGTGGGTGGGTCTGGGGGGGTGCTGGGCATAGTGGGACCAGGGGAGCCTCTGGCCATAGAGAGTTGCGGAGTGTTGGGCGGGGAGGGGGGGCTGTGTGGTGTGGCATAGGCCCACCTCCAACGGGAAGGGGCATGCTGGGCGGAGCAGGGCTGTCCCTGCCATGCCATGCAGTATTGCCTCTGGCTGGCCCCTCGCTCCGGGGACCGACATCCCCGTGCCATGCTCCATTGGGGCTCACAAATACATTTGGCACAGGGCCCACAAAAGGTTAATCTATCTCTGCACACACACCACCCCCCTGTAGTAGTAGCAGCAGCAACACCACAGCACCTTCCTCCTGGGTGGGATGTGGGAGCTTCATCCGAGCCTGCCCCTCTCCCCCAGCTTGGGCAAGCTGCTTTACACCCACACCCCAAATGCTTTTGGAGGCGTGATAAATCCCACACACATGACAGCAGCCTCTCTCCCTGGTGGGAGCCCTAAGCACCAGAGCCCCCTGGAGCCACAAGCTAGACTCACTGCAGGGGGAAGCCCTGAGCCGCCGAGGCCCCTCCAGGCCAGTGTGTGGCTCGCAATTGATTTTTTTTTCCCTGTATGTCAATGGCTCGTGACAGAAAAAAGGTTCCCCACCCCAGAGCCTGCTCCCCCAGCGGGAGCCCTCACTCCTTCCCACACTCCAGCCCCCTGAGCCAGCTGGGGGAGAGCGAGCGACAGGGCGGGAATGAAGTGAGTGGGGGCAGGGCCTCAGAGAAGGGGTGAGGAAGGTCAGATCCAAGAAGGTCAGAGCTGTGTAAGCTTCTTGCTCTGATGACAGTACGGTCAGAGAGAGGTAGGCATGCTCCCCCAGAGTCCCAGCTGGCTTCATACGGAGTTGTTCCAGAGCATCACCCGGTGGCTCCATGCCCCTTCCCTTATACTAAATTCCCCGTTCAAACCCATGAACTGCCTGTTCTTTCCTGTGAGAGAAATTTCCTCAGAGAGCTGTGTTTTCAGAAGAAAGAGAAATGGGTTCAGAACTTGGGAAGCCTGCTAAATCTGGTTTTTATGTAGCTCGATAAACACAATTTTCACTAGGGCTCAAGGTTTGTAGTAAACTCTGAGCCTAGCTGTCACAAGGACTCAAAAATCAATATTTTGTTCTGCTAGTCTGTTTAGAGGCTTCTAGGGGCAAAAATCAAATCGTTTGGGCCTGATTGTTATACAGCCTCCATATGGAAAGAAACTCACCGGAAAGTACATAAGCATTAACTTAGCTCCATCATGTGAGCTGAAGAGCATAAGAAGTTATATGGCTCTTGATTTGAATTTTTGGGGGGGGGGGGGGGAGGCGGGAGCTGACCAAACTACCTGCTAATAATAAATCCTATTAACCTCAGTTATAGAGACGGGTGAGGACAGTGAGGCAGACAGAACATACTTACTGGTCCTTCACTCCAGGGGAACTTCAAAAACTGTTCCTGCTAGAGTCCTCCAGGACTAAATACCAACATTTGTAAAGTATGGCAACTTGTTAATGGACAGAGGGGACAAACGCTGATGACAGCATATTGGGCTGCATTAGTAAGAGCATTGCCAGCAGATCAAGGGAAGTGATTATTCCCTTCTGTTTGGCATGGGTGAAGCCACATCTGGGGTGTTGCGTCCAGCCTTGGGCTCCCCACTACAGAAAGGATGTGGACAAATTGGAGAGAGCCCAGCGGAGGGCAATGGAAAAGATCAGGGGGCCGGGGCACATGACTTACAAGGAGAGGCTGAGGGAACTGGGCTTGTTTATTCTGCAGAAGAGGAGAGAGAGAGGGGATTTGATAGCAGCCTTCAACAACCTGAAGGGGGGTTCCAAAAAGGATGGAGCTCGGCTGTTCTCAGTGGTGGCAGATGACAGAACAAGGAGCAATGGTCTCAAGTTGCAGTGGGGGAGGTCTAGGTTGGATATTAGGAAACACTATTTCACTAGGAGGGTGGTGAAGCACTGGAATGGGTTACCTAGAGAGGTGGTGGAATCTTCATCCTTAGAGGTTTTTAAGGCCCAGGTTGACAAAGCCTTGGCTGGGATGATTTAGTTGGTGTTGGTCCTGCTTTGAGCAGGGGGTTGGACTAGATGACCTCCTGAGGTCTCTTCCCACACTAATCTTCTATGATTCTATGACCCAATCACAGCTAACAAATCAGGACCTGTCCTGTGGAGCAAGAATCAAACCACTTAGGGCAATTCTGCATTCTGCTTTGGAGTTGTTTGTTTCCATTTCCAACCCAATGACATCCTTAGGTGGCGGACTGAAGCAGAGTCCAGAAGAACAACACACAGTAGTTCTTCTTGTCTTCCCATTAAAGATTATCAATAGCTCCTTTGAGGCTGGGGAAGGAAAAAGTTAAACAATTTTTCTTAGCAGAATACTTATATTAGAAATTACAAACCCCTCTACGCTGGAGAGAGAGAGAGAATTTTTGGTCCTAGGCCATCCTCTTCTTGTTTGGCTCCTTTGTTTTCTGCTTTTCTTGTTTAGTTGGTTTTGTTCTGGGACAGAAATGCTCAAATTCTCTAAATGTGTTTTACATCATATTACATATCTAGGCCCAAATGCTTGCTTCCGCACCGAAGTGAGAGGGCCCAAAATCCAGGGAGAGATGGAGGGAGAGATCTGTGTTGGTCTTGGTAAGGACCAAAAAGCTTGTATATCACAATTTGTTCCAGTTAATATCATAGAACATTTAACAGAGCTGTCTACAGTTCCCTGATCTGTCCCGGCAGTCTGGAGCCCAGACTTCCAAAATGGAAGATGAACTTTTGTCTCTGTGCCATACACCACATCCTTTCGCAACAGTGACAGCTGCTCCACACAGTCACTCCATGACTACTCACGGAGACTCAATGGTTATGAAGAAGGGTTTGTTCAGAGTGGGAGGGCATAGGACCAGTAGATGACCCTTCATTGCAACCATGACCACCACCACCCCAATCATTCTGCAGGATTTCCTTTCAGAAAATCATTTTGCCCAAATCAGTATTTTCTCCCCCTGGTTCCCTCTAGTTCAGACACATGTCCCTCAAAGGAGATGAGGCAGATGGGGAGAAAGAGCAGTGTGGAGGCACCTGCCCACAGAGATCTGGATCAACATCTGCAGTAACATTTTGGAATGTTTGCAACTTGGATGGGTTGCATTCCCTGGTGGTAAGGGGGCACTCTTTGTAGTGAAGGATAGTCCACTGTGTATTCTGTTTGGGGTATCTGTCTCACTTAGAGCTCAACCTCTGATCATTTCCCTGTGTGCCTTTCTGTAGCATCATGGAAAGCATAGGAAATCCCTTTATGGACGGTCATGAACTATATACGGAGGCATTTCTGAGAGTTAGTCCTTAATATTCATGTTCCTGTGGATACCTAGATCTGTTACACACACAGCAACACCCTCCCCTTATCGTCCCTTCTAACATAGTACCCTTCCCCCTATGGAACGAAATGCAGAAATTCTATTTGCTGGTCCCTTGGTGGACAGTTTTCAACACAGAGGATGGCTTGACCTTTCATTAACAAATACACACTGTCAAATTTTCCAGTTTCTAGTAAGACTCTCCTGCTACTATGACTAATAAGTAACCATCCTACTAATTCATTGAGGCAGATATTTGAATGAAGGGTAGGCATAATAATTGTTCCTGCAAGGAAATGGACCAAAAATATGTAATTTAAAAAAAAATAAACCTAAGTCTCTTTAATTTTTGTTAACTGCTGAGATAGAAAACATAAGTAGCTCTCATTTAATCTGATGTGGGGTTTTTTTTTTCAAGTGAGCAAACTGAGATCCCTATGTGGGAAGTACAGCTTTTATTCAAACACATGATGTTTAGCAGTACACCTGTCAACTTCCCTTTAAAACATTCCAATTGTGCCAATTTCAGTGGCAATCCTGAAAGTGGGTGGTTGTGACTTTCATTGTTCTCATCAGAACCATGAGCAGTCATATCAGCATTAAGTAATGACATCCTAGAGCTGACAGGCTTCCAAAATCTCTTTTGTCTCACAACCAGTACAAATCCTTATAATTGATTTGGATTGTGGGGCTGGTAATATAGCACTGACTAGCAATTAATGCTAACATTTTAGTCTCATTTCATGCTGTCAAATACTCGACACTTTTTTTATGTAAAAGATTGTCAGGTATAAAACCATTTGTCTCATTATATGTCGATTTGCCACCTCCCCTTCAGATCACTATCATGAGTGATGCAGGTGAAGCTTCCACTTCTTTTAACTCTTAGCTCAGTGGTTATGAGAGAGGAATTTCGAAAGTATTACCTATTTACTCTTGTAAATAAATCAGATCAATTACCAATACCACATCATCAGCTGAAGACACATGAGAAATACCTAATGATTGGTTGTATTCAACTGTGTTCAGAAATGTTTGTTTTGCATAAATGAGCAAACATTGAAGACGTCCTTTATTATGATGCCATCTGGAAATGGGGATGTGTCAAACCATGGATTATGGACTAAGGTGCAAGGCTCTGTGACTGAGATGCAAAGTACCTGCAATCAATGCTCTGCCTTGCCCAGGGTCCTTAGCAGGCTTGGAAAGTGAGTGGTACTGCCTCTGGATGAAGGGTGTAGCCAGAATGGGTCGGGGGGGAGGGAGATTCAGGGCCATTAAATGGTAGTTTTGTTGTTGACTTTAGTGGAAGCGGGATCAGAACCCCAGAGCATCTCTTAGGCAGCCTTTGTGGAAATTCAGGCTGCCCTCTCTTGGTGAAACTGCAGTAAAGGCTGAAAAGCCATCTCTCCAGAAATGAGACTCTCTGTGGTGTGCCAGATGCCTATTGATGTTTGGAGGTACAATATCCTCCTCTACTCAATATGAATTGAGTCCATTTTTGTGAAACTAGGTTGGGATTCTTTTAGTGTTGCATAAAGCCTGGTTTGCAATAGTCAGTTTAATAACAAACCACCTCAAAACTCTCTAATCTTTCTGATGTTCCTTTACCTGTTGAATGTACGTCCTATTTAGCTGATTCAGGACTTGATTCTGAAGTCCCTATTGAGGCATTCGTTGGCTTCATTGAAAGTTGTGCTTGAGTGATTTGGTGCAGGCTAGGCACCTTTTAACTGAGCAGTGTGATGCTATCAGGTTTTCTACAAGTATATAGTTGTGAAAATGGGTATTCTCTCTTTACGAAAAAGGTTAGTGCCTTTGCAAGCTCACTGAAACATTTATTACTGTTGTTTCTACTAGCATGGAGAATTTTTGCACATATGGTAGAAAAACTGCTCTTGTAATTGCTTCATCTCTTTCACCTCAACTTAGGTATGTGCCTGTGTCAAACAGTACATGTCAGTTTCAAAGAGTACTTTAAGAAATTAAAACCATGACATGGAAAGGAATACAAGAACTCCTGATAAGACCGGGATCATGAAGAGCCTCTAACAGATGTGTGAGTGCCTTCCATCTAGAGATATTGTTGGGCCTTTCTGAGTATCAGTGGTCTTTGCACACAAGTATTGATGGGAGCAAGTGGGATACATCCTATATCAGTTGATAGCACAATGGACTCCTGTTGTAAGGATTTTTATCTCTCTAGGCTGATCTGATCAGAAGACCTTGGGGAGCCTTACAGTTTACCTCCCGCTGAATCTCCCTTTTAAGCCCATCTATCAGAGCTGACCCCAAATGAATAACACACGCACAAATGTAAAACAACCAACACCACTTTATTTGCTAAGGGGAAAGGAAGGAAGGGAAAGGGGAATGGATTAATGATTCTGGAGATTCGGAGTAACACACAGGCACATACATGCACTTATAATACAAGATGTTCTTCTACCTTTACAGATGCCACCGGTGAAGAGGCTGCAGGATCCAGATAACAGAAGCCAGCGATGAACACCGACCATGGATGACAGATGAAATAGATAGGTATGTATCCCTAACTTAACTCCCACCCTAACCCGCTTTGCGTCGTCTATGGGTGCACGATTGATCTAACTAATCGGACCAGGTCCATGTATGCAAGTTTGCTTTCCCAAAACAACAAACAAACCCAACTTAATTAGTAAGTAACTATTGCAGGCCAATAGCCAGTGCCAAGATCATACCGCACTACGAGAGAGAGAGCTAGACACCTGAACCTCTGACAGCTCAAAAGCTCGAGAGCCAGTGCCCCTGGCCCCTCCCCTCATTGGTCTTTATAGGGAGCTGTTGTTGGGCAAGGTCAGATTCCTGCTCTTCCCATTTTCCCGCCTTTTCTAGGTACTGAGGAACAAGAATCTGACCCAAAATGGAGGTCGCCTTGTCCTTTTACCAAAACAAAATGGACTTTTGATTTACAGAACTTATTTTAACTTTTATACATAATAATTTGGCAAACATGTAAACTGAAATTAACACCGTAAAGGTACGGGACTCACCCCTGTGGCACCTCCTGCTGGTCATCTCAGGGAATTAGCTCTTCCAGCCTCCAGAGCGCCTCCCAGGACCCCGATGTTCCTTGTCTTTGTTCCACCCAGGGGAACCCCCAAACCTCTATCCCCACCTTGCCTCAGTTGTGGGCTACTGCCAGTCACCATTTGGCCCCCGCTCACTGGGGCAAACTGCTGTGTAAAAGCCACTCATCACAGGCAAGGGGAGTTTGGACCTGCTGCCTCTGCTTACCCGTGGGCTGCCCCCTGCAACGCCAGTACCTAATTGGCCTTCCACTAGGCCACAGCCTGTGGGGGGAATGGTGGAGGTTTCCAGGCCAGAGCTCCCCAGCTCTGCTCCACTCCAGGTACCTTCTCTCAGCTCCTTGCAGCCAGGTCCCTCCCTCTCAAAGCTAGAGAGAGTCTCTCCATGCTTCTGGCCCACTGCTCTCTTATAAGGGCCAGCTGGGCCCTGATTGCACGGGCTACAGCTGTGGCTGCTTTCCCCATCAGCCCAGCTTTTCTCTGCCACAGCCCTCTCCTGGGCTGCTTTAAGCCCTTCCATGCAGGATTGGGGTGACCACCCCGCTACAACTCCACAGCCTAGCTGTAGATTGCTCATTATTTCTTCCTCCCTGTATTGATGACTGTGACAGTCCTGGCTCAGGAGTTGGTTGGTAGGGTAGCATCATGTAGTGGTCAGGGCTTAGGCCTGTGACACACAGAGGGCTTGTTGGTAGGGAGCCCGGACCCTCACACTCCACTGGGCTCTGACCCAGGGCCCTTTGAAGGCTGTCAGTGCTGTGACAGCTGGGGCTGCTTAAGCCTGCTGTCCCTGGGCCACTTCCTATCCCCGCTGCAATTGTCCCAAGGTTGCTCTCGAGGTTAAGGTGGCATGAGGATTGTCTACTCACCACAAGGCACCTTCTGGTGGCTGCGTGTAGTGAGGTCTCTCTCTCTCTCTCTTTCTCAGGCAGCCACTGCCACCTCCTGCAGTATGGCCCTCCATCTCAGGGCTTCCCTCACTGGGGTAGTCCATATGAGAAGGAGAGGGGAATGCTTTCCTCTCAGGCTCTCTGTGTCAGGTCCACACTCCCTGAGGGGAGAGACCTTTGGGCAGTTGTTTATGTAACAATTCTACTTTCCTTCAGCTTTTCTCTCCTGGGGCATCAGGTCACAGGTCTGCTCTCTTCCTGGGCTGCCACCAAATGAGCAGCTGTTCCTCTAGTTGGTGCATTTACTGCAGGCATGGTGGGGAGGGGTGGGACTGGCTGGGCCCAGAGCAGTTCTTTAACCCCTTGTTGCCCAGTGTGGGGTTTGTATACCCTATCCCAATGACATTTTGGAAAATGTTGTGTGTCAGTACTGAACTTTATATTCTGACAATAATATAATGATGTAGCCGGTGCATCTTAACCCATTTTTAAGTTTATTCAAAAATAGGTCTAATTTATTGTTAGCACAGCTGTATACCATCTTGTGCTAGGTAAGCAGGGTTGCCTTCAAACAGCATTTCGGATGGGAAACCCCAAAGAAGCGCCTCAGGAAGTGAAGCTATTGCATGAAGGAGAAGCATATTTCAGGGCTGGGCAAGCAGGGCCAGGGGAAAGTCCTTTGAGCTTCCCCAAAATTCTGTCCAAACAAACCATTTGAAAGATACAATATGAGGGAGGAGATATATAATAATAATAGTTCAAATCCCACCTCACCCCATCCCCACCTAAGAAATACATCACTTTTTTCCCCATTGTCCCCAGAAGAAAGTAATCTCTTCCTCCACCCCCAGACCTCCAGAAATCCATCTGCTTCTGTCAACTCTCCCCACAAAAATCCATGTTCTCTCTTCACCCCACCATAATCCATCTGGTTTCTCCTGCCTCCTCCCTTTTCCATCTATCCCCCCTCCAAACCATCTGTGTCCTTCCACAATTTGATCTCCAAATCTCCATGAAAATTTCTCCAGCACACATGTGGCTGTGGAGGAGGGAGGCTTCTGCTCTGTGTGTTGGCTGTGGGCCGCAGGACTCCAGGGGGGTTGTGGAGCAGAGGAGATGGCTTCATCAGCTCTGGTACTCTGCAGAGCAGGAATGAGCAATAACCACTAGCAGATTCTTTTACCTGTGTGAGCTGCCTGAGTGAGTCAGGCCTGCTTCACAGGCTGTGATTGGTAGGCAGCAGAGAGAGGCTCAGATGTTAACTTTGTATGCAGGCAAAAGAATGCAGCGCAGGCCCAGTGGCCTAAGAAAAGGTCTGGTGGTCCAGACACAGGGGCGGCTCTAGACATTTTGCCGCCCCAAGCACCGCGGTGCTCTGCCAGTTGCCGGTCCCGTGGCTCCAGCGGACCTCCCGCAGGCATGCCTGCGGGAGGTCCACCGGAGCCGCGGGACCAGCAGACCCTCCGCAGGCATGCCGCCGAAGGCTGCCTGCCTGCCGCCCTCCCGGCGACCGGCAGAGCACCCCCCGCGGCATGCCGCCCCAAGCACGCGCTTGGCGTGCTGGGGCCTGGAGCAGCCCCTGTCCAGACATTTCACCTTTCAGTATGGCCCGTTATAGTCTCCCCTTTAACCAGTTCTTTACCCATCCTTCAATTGTCATATTATTAATCCCCATCTTCTCCAATCTAACTAATAATTTCCCATGTGGAACTGTATCAAATGCCTTACTGTCATCCAGGTAGATTAGAGCTACTGCATTCTCTTTGTCTAAAAATTTGGTTATCTTTTCAAAGAAAGAGATCAGGTTGGTCTGACATGATCTACCTTTTGAAAACCATGTTATATTTTATTCCAATTACTGTTTACCTTTGAGTCCTTACCTACTTTCTCTTTCAAGCTTTGTTCCAACACCTTGCATACAATTGAGGTCAAACTGATGGGCCTGTAGTTTCCTGGATCACATTTTTCCCCTTTTTTAGAAATAGGTACTATATTAGCAATTCTCCAGTCATAGGGTACAACCGCTTCCTTCCAAATTTACAGATGCACTAAAAATCCTTGCTATTGGACTTGCAATTTCATGTGCCAAAAGCCACTTCCTTTAATAATCTTGAGGGAGATAATCCAGGCCCCCCAATTTGGTCCCATTAAACTGTGTTTGCATTAGCCATCCTGCCATTACCTCTAAGCTCCTCATTACCCTTATTAAAAACTGAGGTAAAATATTCATTTAGGTATTGGGCCATGCCTAGACTATCTGTAATCTCTACTCTCTCCTCAGTGCTTAGTGGTCCCACTTCTTTCCTCCTTTTCTTTTTTGTTTATATGGCTAAAGAACCATTTACTATGGGTTTTAATTTCCTTTGCAAGGTCCAACTATGCTTGGTTTTTGGCAGTTCTGACTTCTCCCCTATACTTTCTAACTTCTAAGTAGTAGTTTTCCTTACTGATCCATTCCATCTTCCATTCCTTGTAGGCTTTCTGCTTTCTCTTAATAATATGCTTGAGATGCTTATTCATCCAGTTTGGTCAGTAACCCCTCCCTACTAATTTTTTCCCTTTGCTTGGGATGCAATCTTGAGATAGTTTCTGCAACTTTGACTTCAAGTAATTCCAAGCCACCTTCACATTCAGATCCTTGAGTTCATCAGTCCAGTCTAATTCATAACTACTTCCCTTGATTTTTTTTTTTAAGTTTGGTCTTTTGAAATCAAGGACCTTAGTTTTAGACCTATTTACTCTAAACTGAATTAGTTTATGATCACTTGAACCGATGTTGGCCTCTACAACCAGTTCTTCTATGAGCTCCTCACTACTGACCAATACTAAATCTAAAATGGCATCATCTCTTGTTGGTTCAATTACAGTTTGGTAGACAAAAATCGGTCAGCTATCCCATCCAGGAATATCTGGGCCCTACCATTATTAGTAGTACTTGTCCTCCAATGTGTATCTGGGAAATTAAAGTCTCCCATAATCACACAATTCCCAGTACTATTTATTTCATTAAAAATATTAAAGAGGTCTCTATCCGTATCCACACCAAAAAAAAAACCTAATTTTTTTCTCAAGTTTTACTGAAAATTTTTGGTTGGGTTTGATTTTTTTAACCTTTCCTCCTTCAACCTTTACTTCCTTCCCACCGTTTTTTCCATTTTGCAATTAAAAAAGGAAAACATCCTAAATTGAAAAATAAAAAAGCAAAAACTGTTCAGTTTTTGTTAGAAATACTTAACATTTAAAAATATATTTGTTAAACTTTCAGGCCATTTAATGAGGAAAAGAAAGTTGAAAAATGTTGACCAGCTGTTGTCCTGAGCGCTTTGGGTTCATTGAAGATCCAGTAGCATTTTTTAAAACAGTAAAGGTGTTAATCTGGATACCATGGCCAGACTTTCATTCTTTCAACCCTTTCAGAAATTTTCACCATTCTTTCATCTGGAGAAAGTATCCCTCCGCTTCCCATCCTAGCACTGTTGTGCAGTTTTGCTTTACATTGTTAAACAAGTTACTTGTTTCACTCTTACAAAGTGGCAGAATTTTAGTGGTGGAAGAAGAAATAACTTCAATACTAAGGTCAACATTTTGGTGCCTCTTGCTTTGTTCTTCACTGCCAAAGTTGTCTAGTCAGTATCATGGGCAAGAGAACTAGAGTCATAGCTTCATCAGCGTCTTCAAGTATAACAGACAACATAAATGAGTGTTCTGTATATAGCATCTGGAGGGGGACTCTGAATTAATGTGTTGTTGTTAGGTAATTTTAAAGTCTCTCTAATATCTTTCCTTTGTACACAAGTGTAGCTACTTTAGAAAATCCCAACTGAGCTCAATCATGTTAGATGGAGTCTAATGAAAGCTTTATTTCTTGCTGTTAAATCATATTTCATTTAAAAAGCAAACCCACTGCAAAACAGTATTAAAATGGCATATGATGCAACTGCTTGGAATTCACCATGCTCACTCTCTCAGTAATATGCAAAATGGTACCTTCTTCCAACTGTTCTGCTATATATAGTGAGGATATATTGCAGCTTATTACTATTATAGCGTATCCTTAAAAGCAAGGTTCTTTTTCAGACAATCTCAAGCAAGCATTTATCAGTTTTATTCCTTTAATGACTCAAACTTCTTTTTTCCATGATACGCTATTTGGTACATAGGATTTTATGGATTTAACAGTTTTATTAATTTAAGAGGTTTCCACTGAACAGTAAAATGGCTCAGTATGACAAAGAAAGTATCATAAATGAATTGATTTGTCACCTATCAGAATGTGATCCAGCAGTGATTTCATTATTGTGGATATTTCCCTTCAATTATCTGCAAACTTAAAATGCTAAATAACATCCCCATATCAACTGAGCAAAAAAAAAAAAAAAATCCCCTGAAACAAATGTGACCGGATTTCACAAATTTCCTTCAGATTATTGATGCCTCACATTAATTTGAATTCCTTAAGGCACAATCTTCCTGGAGATAAACAAGATATTTTATTCAAATGTTTTGTGAGAGTTAGGTCTTCAAGGCAAAAGGCAGATAAGCTGTAGAATATTTCAGTACAAAAGCTGGAACACACAATAATGCTGTTATAGAGAACTGCATGCATCCAACATTCTATGGTTTTGCTGTAGGATAGAACTTATACTGCTCATGTTACCAATTAGATCATAAAGATCTGATATAAATACAAGGTGTTCTTATTCAGGAAGTCATAGCAGTAGAATTTAAGAAGTTGTTTTTGACCTACAGGGCTGGAATTTTCAAAGCCGCAGCCCCACTGAAATGCAACAGGATCAAGATGCCGAACTTCCTTAGGCTCTTTCAACAATCCCAGCATAAAGGTCTAAATTCCGTAGGGCTCTGGCTATCTAAGGGACTTGTGCAGTGGCTGAGAACCACCATGCCAATTGCTATCATTGGAGACACTTGAGTTCATGCCTCCTGCTAGGCTGACACAACTTGCAAAGTCATATTTAACGTCATGTTAGTTAACATGATTCCTCAAGGTCATGTTCTACCACTACCTAATTTTCTAATGACAACAAATCCCAGGAATGGTCCTCGACACTTATTTTTATTAATTATTTGTATTGCAGTAGTGCCTAGAGGCCAGGGCCCCATAACGATAGGTACTGTACGAACATATAACTAAGAGATGGACACTATCCCAAAGAGCTACGTATGAGACAGCAGGTGGAAGCACAAGGAGCCACTGAAATGAAACTGGGCAGAGATTTATAGATTGAAGACCAGAAAGTTATCATCTACTCTTGACTCTTGCTATACTACCTCACTCTCAATAATTTCTGCATGGAGCCTATAACTTCTCTTTCAGCTCTAGCTTATCTTTTAGAAAAGTATCTAGTCTTTATTCGGACTTCATGATGGAGAATCCACCAGATACCTTGGTAAGTTGTTCCATAGTTAATTACCCTCACTATTAAAAATTTAAATCTTATTTCTAGACAAAATGATTCTAGTGTCAGTTTCCAGCCATTTCATCTTTTTATACCATTTGCTGCTAGATTAAAGAGCTGTCCGCTATCAGAAATCTATTCCCTATGTAGGTACTTGAAGACTATGACCAAGTCATAACTTTCTCTTGGATAAACTAAATAGACTGAGTTTCTTAAATTTCTCCCTGTAATGCATGTTTTCCAGACAGCAAATCATTCTTGTAGCTCACTTCTCATCCTTTTTAGTTTTTCCACATCATTTTTGAAATGTGGATGCCACAACTACTCACAGTATTCCAGTAATGGTCTGAAATGGTGTGTACAGAAATAATACCACATCACTACTCCTATTTAATATTCCCCTGCTTATGCATCCCAGGGGTGTGTTACCCTATTATCTACAGCATCGCACTGGGAGCTTATTAGTTGGTTGTTTACCACCTAACCCTGGTGTATCTTTTTGCTGTCAAACATAATGTGAAGAAATGCCATGGTCACAGTGGGTTCCAAATAACTGTGTTGACTAATTATTTACAACATGCAAGAACTAGCTACCTAGATATACTGCTAGTCTAGCTGGGTTCTGGTGGCTTCTGAAACAGACACCAATCTCTGTATCATCTGCAAATTTTACCAGGAATGTTTGTATGTTTTCTTTCAGATCACTAATGAAGATATTGAATAATATTGAGCTAGTAACAGCTACCCACAGGACCTCACTAGAAACTGAATGACGATTCCTCATTTACTTTTTGTGATCTATCAGTTAACCAGTTTTTAATCCATCTGTGTCTGCTAGACTTGGACTTGCTTCCCTCTTGAGTTCAACAGAACCCAGATTCCTTGACCTTCAGGACACACTACAAGGCTCATCTCTTTCTGGAAAGATGAGATAAGGGTATGTGGGGAGCCGTACGCAGGCATTAATTATTGGATTTGTCAAGGTACTTTAACTGGATTGCACTATAATTATTATTGCAGTTTGGGAGGCAGCAGTAACTTGTCTTTAAAGTTTTATTTGGTTGCATAATTATAATGTTCAGTCTGAGCACCTAGGATTAGGATATTCACTTTAAAAATCAAAGTAAATACCTACATAAATATAATCTTTGTGTTTTACTAGCATCTAGGCACACATACAGGCACACATACAGCCATAGTGGTGTTGGGGTGTGTGCGCAGTTCTTACTAGGCATACTGTAAGATGACAGTGTACAAGGACTAGTAAGGGCACTGAAGATGCCCGCTGGTGCTATCTCTACTGCTCCACACAGGCAGCCACCAGCAGCAGCACTGGGTAAGTGGCACTATTTTTCCATTAATACCTTTGATGCAAAACCGAATACTCAATGTGATATGATGGCAGACACTTAAATGTGTAACTGAGCCCAAACAGTTGGGGACCTTATCTCTGCAAAATCTTTTCTCTTCTCTTCTATTTAGGATCTGATCCCATGCTCATCACTGTGGAATCTGAATGCCATCCAGTAGTGAATTAAACAACATGACTAACATTTGTCACAGTTATTTGTTCTCTCATTCTCTCCCCAGAGAGAAGTGTGAACAATGGAACATCTTGGGTTGGTAGTGGATTTTGTTGTCATTGTTGGGTTTTCTTAATATAAATATACTTGCTGTTCTGTGTATATATTAGAGAAGGCAGTCAAAGAGATTTTTCTTGCACTTGGATCAGAAGTTGGTATGGTTTGTGATGGTCCTTAGTTCCTGGGGGAATTCATTCCACAGTCTCCAACCACCACTAGAGAAAATTGTGTCTCCCACACAGAAGAGTTTTATAATGATTTTTATGTGTTCTATTGTGCCAGAGAAGTGCAGTTATCTACCATGATCTTATCCTGGAGTTTGAGGTTTTTTAAGTACTCTGAGCCCAGGCCATGCACTGCTTTGAAGATCAGAACTGGAGACCTTGAACTTGATTAGAAATTCTAAGGGAAACCAGTGTAGAGATTGGGGGTTTGATCCATTTGCAGTAGCCTGTGTTTCTGAGGAGATGCTGTACCATATTCTGTGCTCATTGGAGTTTCCTACGTGCTGAAGGCTTCATGCTCAGATATACTGTATTGCTGAAGTCCAGCCAAGAGGTGATGAAGGCATGTACAACTGAAGCCAGGTCTTCAAGGACATGCAGAAGATGGTATGTCCTTACCAACTAGAGATGGTAGAAAGTGTTTCTCTTGTATGCTGCTGTGTGAGAGCTTAGCGTCAGTGAGGAATCCAAGGGTACTCCTAGACTGCAGACTGAATTGACCAATTGTGGGTGTGTATCTTCAGCCAATGGAGATTTGCACCATGGCTGCAACCTCTTCAAAATATTTTCCTCTCCCTAAATCATGTCAAGTAATTCTAGCTGAATATATATACAGGGAAAAAAGGGTGGGCTCCAGTATGGCTCAGATGGAGTGGAGATTTCCTCATGTAAGGGCAAACATATTGATGTATGAGCAGCAGCAAGATGGCAAGCCAGCGTTGAGAATGGGCACCATATAGCACCATGTACACTCAGGCTTTTTCCTGAGTACCATTTATGCAAGGATGATGGCATGTGACTTCTTGCCCTTCCCCCATCTAAAGGTAGAAAGCTTCTAGAAATTGATGGCTGCTGCTGAGCCCCAGTGGCAAGTGCCATGCCATAGTTTTTCCCCAATGAAAAGGCTGTGCCATGGGTTTGCCAACAATTCAGATCTGCCATATAGCGGGCTCTTGACAGCTGTGAGGGCAGGCACAGGCATCTGACTACAGACGTGGACTGGTGGACAAACCTCTGAGAACATGCCCACTAATTCACACAGCACGGTAGATATGAAACAATACACCGCCAGCAAATACTGCAGGAACTGCAACTGTCATCGAGGAATGGTTGGGGTCATGCCAGTTTCCTTGCTGGCAGGTTCAGCTGTGAAGCTTAAGATGAAATGGAAATTAAGCCAACATCTTACACGTACAGGAGTGTAAGGATATCTGTGCCTATGTGCTCTGTGTAAGGAGTGAGGTATATTGGCCGCAGTATGGGGACGCTTACATGGGATGAACAGCGGTCTTATGTCTCCAACACTGTCAGTCTTTCTTGGGGGCTGGGGGAGAATATTAGAAATCACACAATAATATATTTAAAGAGGATTTTTCCCCCAAAAAAATTCTGGACTCACTGAGTTGACAAAGATCTTATTCTTCTAATCTATAAAAGCTTCCAAAACTATATTGAAAATGACAAAATAAAACATCTAAAGTGCAGTATGGCTGTGCAACATGAAATTGTATGAGAAAGAAAGTCTGAGCAGATCATTGATACATTGGTGGGATAGAAGAATTAAGCTGATGAATATCACACTACCATAATATAACACTAGATCAGAACTATGGAATATATGGCATTTTAGTGCAAAGACGGGTGTATTCGTGTCATGTTGGTTTTTCCTATTGACCTTTGCTTTCACATACTGGTGTATGGTTACATCAAACTAGTCATGTGCACTAATTCTGTGTTTCATTGGTGGGCTTGAAAGATGGGAAGAGACAGATTGAAACATGGGGGAAATGACTAAACCTGAAATAAATTCAAGGTGAACGATGCTTCCAGCTTTCTACCTTGAACGTTTCATTGCCTCCCTGACCTCTAAGAGCTCATAAAGCTTTATATTATGTGTGGCATTAAAATAGCCTGTCTAGTGCTACAGAGAATATCTGCTCAAATTACTTCTGTGACACGTAACAAATGTCTCCATTAGCCAATATCTCCATGTCAGAACATTTAACTTACCTGGGATAGGTTAATGCCTCAGAAAACTCACAAGTCAGATGAAATAGCATAGAACCTTGTGTCAATGTAACAGAATGGAATTTCTCAGCAACCTTTAAGGAGTTGACACACACAAATTAAATCTCCTGAAAATGTTGCCAGTTATCTTCTGACAAATTGTTATTCTCACTCTTCACTTACACTGTTCAAAATTTAAAACATTTTTGATTGTTAGTATGTACCTTTTTCTCCAATGACTCATTTTGCTTTGCTTTTATCATAAGTATTGATTCCAGATGATAAAACAAGATCATGATGCATTTAGAATCTAAGTGATGCTGGCTGATCTGTGCAAAATTACTTATCTAAATCAATTACTACTGCACGTGGTATAATTTTTTTTCTTTTGAAGATCCACATGGTAAACTCTGATAGTTGTTGGATGTTAAATGGTGCTATATAATACAAATTCACACACGCATACAGCGAGAGAAACCACTATCTCCAGCAACGAACTAACGTGTTTATGGAGAATAGGTAGCAGCATTTTTATCTCTTGTTGTTATGATTACTATTAAACTAATATGCTTCATTTCCAAAATAAGATCTAGCATAAAAGTGAATTCCTTCTCTTAGGAATCATGATTTACCTGTGTATGTTGATTAAGAAAATAAATGTTCTTGAGATTTGTTTTGGGTTGGGTTGAATTTTTAGCTTTACCAATTATAGCAAGCATCTGAAAGCTGTGTGTTCACTCTGCAAAATGAAATGATTTCCTCTACTTAGTTCTCTCACCATCTTATCACAGCAGTGATTTCCACCGTTGCCGTCTTCCTTCTATAATTTGTTAAAATTGCTTATTTTGTCTTGTCTTAAATTAGATTGTAAGCTCTCTGGGACTGGAGATCATCTGTGCCTGTACAGCACCTAGTGGAAAGCCCCAATCCTGACTGCAGGCATTAAGTATTAACATAATCTAAATGATAAATAATAACAATGACTTTTTACCAATTATCCTGTTTCACCTGAGAAAACACCCACATCTGATCTCAGTGGAGGGCAAACTTTGAGGCCTGTTTACAGATGTAATCTGCCTTGGTTGGTCAGTCTTTATAAAAATTACTATTTTTTTGTTCTGATGAAATATTTTGTGATGGAGGGTTTTATTTTCTGTAGTAGGAATTCCTCTGGACAGGATCCATGTCATTCTCCATATGCCCCACAGCAATAAACACACTATCTGAACTTAGCCAATAATAAGGGTAACTAATATGCTAATAGCTTACTGTAGGGTGACCAGATGTCCCGATCTTATAGGGACCGTCCCAATTTTGGGGTCTTTTTCTTATATAGGCACCTATTACCCCCCACCCCTGTCCTGATTTTTCACACCAGCTCTCTGGTCACCCTAGCTTACTGCGATGGTTTTATAACAACATTGCTCAGTTGAGGTCAGTGATGCTCGTGGATGTCTGCTTTGTAGACATGGAACTTTTAGTCACAGTCTCTTGACAGCTCAGTTCAAGTGCAAAATAGCCTTGAATTAGCATATCAAATACATTTAATCCCAGGAGGCTGCTTTTAAGGTTACTATATCTATTGGCAATGATTTCCCAAGCTGGTTCTTTCTTTGTTCCTTCATGTTTATTTTCCCCTGCAGTGGGAATTGGCGCATGAGCAGTATAAACAATTATTCTAGAACCCGGACCCCGCAAACCAAGGTTTGGTCAGGTTACAGGCAAACTTGTAAACACCAGATCAGGTTCATGGTGGAATTTCGCTAATGCTATTTGTACAGCCTACTCCTCACATCACTAAGTACTTCCCCAAAAAACATCTTCCCCCACACCAGGTCATGTTTCGAATACCCTTCTCACAATCTGATCTTCAGAGGAGAGAAGCTGAAAGGGGAATTTTGTGAGTTACATGTGACAATGTCCCATTCTACCAGCCGGGACACTGCTTGCAAGCTGCTTTGTGCATGTAATCAGTAGAGTGATGCACAGACAGTACCTACAACCAAGAGACAGGCAAGGTCTGAAAATGAAAACTACATTTAAAAGGTTGAGAATAAGCTTTATCATTTTAAAAATGATAATAACAGCAGACTTGTGTCAACTGCTATGGGCCAGCAAAGCAATCCAAAGTGAAGTTAGAGACAATCAATCAGAAGAAAACCAGGACCTGATTCTGAGTTTACTTACACTTGTGCAAATCGAAAGGAAGATAATAGAATGTTAAACTAGTGTGAATGGAACCAGAATCCAAGTCCTTAAGCAACTACATTTCAAATTATCTTAATCCCATCGATACATCTTTTTTTCTTTTCATTTGTTGTAAACATTTATCTAAAAATGATCTGTTTCAATCTTCAACCTTTTAATACTTCGCATATTTTTCTATTTATGGCACATTTATTCCTATGTAAAAAAATAGAGATGAAAACAATGAAAAGGAAAAATAATCTTTCCTTTGGTGATTACCTAACACTGCAAGGTGCATTTCTAATAAGAAGGATGTCTATTTTTTATTTATTGAATGAAAAAAGACTGTTCCAAGGAAACACTGACCAGACCTTTGCTAAGAGCTGTAAGTATTAACAGAGCTGTTTGCGTATTAGTGTCATATTCCATTACTACTTCTCTAGATCTAAAAGAAATCCTAGCTCAAGTAGTGGGAAGTGTCTGAGGTAAATTATGGGCTATAGAGAGAGAAATATGGCTTGTTAAAAACAGTCCATTCTAACAAATAGTCATCTTGTATGTTAGATTTTAATTGTTTTGAGAGTGGAAGTTGGTTTTGAAATTAAGCAGTGAGTAACACTAGATATAATATTAGAGCACAGAAGAAGCAGAGTGTTGCTGCTGTGACTTAAAAATCCTTTTTTTAACATATAGGGTCAATTTAAAAAAAAAAAAACATTTTCTAAACATGTTGTCATCTTTTTTATAAACCTCTCGGTTTTGTGTGTGCAAGAAGTTGGATTTATGTGTGCTGAGATACAGCTCCTGCCCCAGCCTACAATCCTTTAGGTGAGGAGGGCCTTTCACATGGAACAACCAGGGCAGTTCTGCTGCATCATGAGCCAATGTGGAGGGCATGGAGGTGAGGTTGAGTGAAGGTCAGCAGAAAACACAGTCTTCCTGTGTGATAAATGTACCATCAGGCTGCAAGGTAGCTGATGTTTCTCTATGAGCCTTGTCATGGTCACACGGTAAATTTACCATAGGCAGATAGTACCTTTTGGTGACCTCCCTGTACAGTGAAAAACTGTCGCTACAGCATCTTCCGTCAGGCAAAGGAGATAACGTCTAATCGTTAATCCTGGGCATTTATCTAGGAGCAGAAGACCATCATCCTGTGACAGCTTTCTATTACATGGGCATCAAACTCTTAAATGCAGTTACAGTCCGATGGGAAATTGTTATAGACAAGCAGGAGTTACCTAGGAAGTTGCTTTTCAGGCAGGGGAGGGAGAAAGGTTCTTAAAGTAGTTGGATACCCTGATAGTTATTTCCCTCTCTCTCTCTCTCTTTTTTGTCACACCCTTTCAAAAGTTTGAAAACAAAGGTCGGTTTCAATTATGCCCCAGTCCATTTGGCAAATATGGATGTTCCATGTCCCGCCATTCAGCTTTATGTTCCTACTGGAGCTTGATAATTAACATGGGTTTTTTGTTTGCTATTTCAGTTCTTCGCCAGCATGATCAGCAAAGGCCAGACACTGTTCTGGGACCAAGGTTTGTTAGTTTACCTTGCTTCTGCATGGCCACAAGAGCACACAACTTTGTTTTTGTGTAGGTCTGATGTAAATAGTGGCTGCTACTTTTTTCTTTTCATTTCTTTTCATTTCATTTCCAGCCTGGGGAACACCTTTTTTCCTCCCCTCCAGATTATCTTTTTACTATAAGCAGAGCTGGTAGAGAATAGTATATAATTTTCACAAAAAAATGTTAACCGCTTTATTGTTTAGGTCAAAAAATAGAATTTAAAATTTTACATTTTTTTTCTATTGGATCATAGCCAAAATAACTTTTCTCTTTTTTAGTTAAAATATCGATTTTGACCATCTCTAAATGTAGGTCACATTCTCCTCCTCTAACTTTGACAACACAAGCAGTAGACTTCAGAAAACTTAATCAGTCAGAGATGTGTCAATGTTAAGTGGAGATGGCAAATAGAATTAAGTTTGCCCAACTTTCACTAAAGTGGTTGTCACTAGGGATGCCATCGAGTCAGGATCCCTACCCCTTGTCTCAGGCAGCTGCCAAGATGATTCTTATAGATGCCTAAGCACTTGCTGCATAGAGTGGGAGACTACATCAGTGTCTTAGCCAGCATCCTCTCTTGCACATACACTGTACCCAGCTGCATCATGCAGGAGTCAAACCTGGAGCACAGGAGCTATTCAATCTGTGCATCCCCAAGGAATCAACATACCCCAAAAGAAGAGTCAGAGGGAAAGAGGAGGGGCCACCATGGCTCCAACCTCCCTTCTCAGGAGGCAGTAGAGGTGGCTGGGCAGAAAGTGCCAAGCGTGTTGCACTCTCAGGAGGGATGTTGTAACAGGCACGTTTCATAGTATATTAGGAGATCATTCTTCCTGGTGCTCTCCTGGCAGCAGTGCAATTTAGAGTCATGACTTGATGGCACAAGTGAGCTCTAAGTAAAGTGGAAGCTCTATGCAGCTGAAGCCAGAATTTCTGCTTTAAGGCCCAAATTCTGTGGCCAAATGCTGAGGCCGAATAACTTGGGTGGTTGCTGGACCAAGGCCGTGAAGTAGGAGCAGAGTAGGTTCTACACCAGTCGCTTCCTTGCCGTCTCCAGGGGTTTGGAGAATACGGGAAATTTCAGGTAGCAGCAGAACCTCTGACATAGCCCCAGGCTCTCTTAAAATACCCCACTCTTAAGCATTAATGCAGGGAGCTGGATTCAGAACCATGCAGGGATGAAGAAAACCTCTGTGCAATCTCCTCAGATTGTGCAATGGTATGCTGCATGTGAGGTGTTCTGTAACAAAGTGGGAGAGGTAGGATCTGCCTCAGTTTGCCTATGCCATTGCTGCACTGCTAGAACCTTGCAGCTTTCTCCTAAAGCATTTTGCAATAACTTGCATGAGAAAGGCATGACAGAGTATTCCATTATGTCCTAACGTAGCATGTTCCAAAACTGTCATTGTATGGTGGAACCAGAAACGAAAATGCTGAGTGATCCTGAAACTATTAAAAAAAAATCACTATGATACTCGAGAGTCAAAATTGTAACAACCTGAAAGAGAAATTAAACCTGACAAACTCTCCAAAGAGCAGAATGAGATATTAGCAGACACTGGGCAAGAAAAGAAAATTACATTCATACACTGATGCGTGAGAAATCCAGGGCAGAGCAATATGGCAGAGCCCTTTGGACCTATCTGCCATGGTAGGATTTAAATAGATGCATTTTACAAATAAAAGTGAATAAATATCAAGTTATAATAATGCTGCATTGTTATATTTGCTGGTTCTTCTGTTAACCTTAAATTGACCTCAGAAGTTTATACAACGTCTTTTGTTACACATGGAAACAGTTGCCCTGCTGCAGCCTTCTATTCATTAATTAATTGTCCTAAGTGATCAAAGAAGCAATCCTCAGGTTAGACTTTCATATTGACATGACAAAGGGAACTGAAGAACCAAATATACATATATATTTAATAGCAAGATTTAAGGAATTGAGCAAATTTTCTCCATGAAGATAATAGATAAAGTTAGCAAAAAAGCCAGGGGGACTACAGAGTTCAGAGAATTGTTGCACTCACACAATGGTGACAAGTATGTTTTAATTAATAGAAATATTTTGCCTTTTGGTTTGAATTAAAGACCAGGATGGTAGTGCTCAAAAGCTGTCTCAGGCCAATGGCATTGGTGATCTGTCTGAAATAAATGAGCGCTTTTAGTCCAGGTGCAAGCTAGGATTTGCAAGCTGAATCTAATTTTTCAAGGGAATTCCATGGTCCGTAAGCAGGGCTTGTGGAACAATCCTGAGTCCCAAAACCACTTCAGAATCCCTTGCCCCCTGATGTATTGGCAAACATGCTAAGAGTGTTGCAAAATGTCATTAAGATTCATTTCCAATATCATGGAGGGGTTTGTCCCATCAGAATTTTCTGCTCTAATTACAAGAGACAAGTTGTATTTATTGAGGTCTCTAAATGAAAACTCTCTTGTAACCTTAGTGCCAAGGGCACATCTCGAAGTATACTGTGCACAGAACATTTGTCTTTCCACCTAGTATACTAGAACCTTTTTATTTTACTCATGCAATCTTAAATCCTTCACTTCAGATCATATGATCATAAAATCAGTGATGCTGGAGTTCCCTAGGAAAGTATTAATTTTGGAAGCAATAATGTTTCATAAGTGTCCTTAATTAACTCTTAGAATTGTTTATCTAGTATTGCAGCAACTTTCTGTCAGAAAGCTGAGTTTTCTTTTGATCAGCCATTTCTTTTTACCTTCTTTTTATTTGTGTGTTACAGCTGTGGATAAGCACTGATGTCCTGCTTTATATCATCTCAGGTGTGGGGAAAAAAAAGCCTTGTGAGTTATGAATGTCATCTTCACTTGAATACATTGATACATTCCATACGTTATTGACTTTCAAAATGCATACTGATGATGAAGAAGAAGCAACAGAATAGAACTATTTAGAGAGAATGAACTCTACTGTTCACATCTGAATGATTATATGAACATTTCCAAAGTTTGAGGGAGGTATGCAGATCTGAGAGTTTGGTTTATAAAGGTAGGATTCAGATCCAGACTCAAGTGTGCTTCAGACCAATTCAAGGCTGCTTGGATCCAGGGTTTGGGTCTTGATTCATCTCTATTTATCTGAGCTAGAATCCAAGGTAAATCAAACTAGAGAGAGAGAGATGGCGAGAACTCACTGATGGAGCTGGTGATGAGTCTTCAATAACTTCAAAAGAGAAACTGAAATAAATTCAGCAATACCTGTACTCACCTGTTTAGTGCAGTCAGATATACAGCATGAAGAAAATGTAGCATTTCTCTTCATGCTGCATATCTAACTGTATCAAATAGGTTTCAGAGTAGCAGCCGTGTTAGTCTGTATCCACAAAAAGAACAGGAGTACTTGTGGCACCTTAGAGACTAACAAATTTATTTCAGCATAAGCTTTCGTGGGCCACACCTCACTTCTTCGGATTCCATTCTATGCATCCGAAGAAGTGAGCTGTAGCCCACGAAAGCTTATGCTGAAATAAATGTGTTAGTCTCTAAGGTGCCACAAGTACTCTTGTATCAAATAGGTGAATACATCCCCCAGGGCACTGCATCATTATGCTGTTTCCCCTAGGATGGTTGAAACCCCAAGGATCCGGAAGTTTTGCAAGCAATGATTTTTCCAAGAAGAGATGAACTGCAGTAAACTGTTTTCACCACTAGAATAATCCTATGTAAATCTATCTTTGGCACTGGAATTTGATGTTCAGATGCTGCAGAATTTTAGGTCTCTTCTTTGCAATAATTTCCTCAATATTCAAGTAGTCTTTGATTAAAACAAATTTGTGTATAGGCAGCCAGCCTTGCCCCCAAAGATTTCTAGGAAAATTCAGCTGTGACAGGAGGAAGTCCTTGTCCTATCAGTGATTCAGGAGCTAGAAATTATTGCTGTTCTATGATAAAGTTGGAAGTGTTGACACATTTATTGACATCATATAAAGCATGTCACTGTGTACAGTACCCAGCACAACTGGGCTCTAATCCTGTTTGGAGTTTGCAAGTGATGCTACAGTACAGCAAATAATACCAGCCCCATACAGAGGCACCCAAACTTGGGCTTTGGCTACACTTGCACTTCAAAGCGCTGCTGCGGCAGCGCTGCCGCGGCAGCGCTTTGAAGCGCTAAGTGTAGTCAAAGCGCCAGCGCTGGGAGAAAGCTCTCCCAGCGCTGTCCGTACTCCACCTCCCTGTGGGGAATAACGTACAGCGCTGGGAGCCGCGCTCCCAGCGCTGGGGCTTTGACCACACTGGCGCTTTGCAGCGCCGCAATTTGCAGCGCTGGAGAGGGTGTGTTTTCACACCCTGCTGCAGCGCTGCAAATTTGTAAGTGTAGCCAAGCCCTTGGCCACCGTTGGCAACTTTTTAGGAGCTAAAGGACTACAACACCTGCCCACAATATTTACTTTTCTCAAAATGAGAAAAACTGCTAGGTATGTATAGGTTCAAAAGAAACCATCACTTCAATGTGTTAATTACACTATTGACAGATTCTTTGTAATGGGCTCCTTTGTTAAAAAGGGCACAGAATGGCTAAAAACATGGGTG
Organism: Mauremys mutica; assembly: GCF_020497125.1. Lineage (NCBI taxonomy): Eukaryota > Metazoa > Chordata > Testudines > Geoemydidae > Mauremys > Mauremys mutica. Next base: position 69,351,671 of record NC_059078.1, read on the forward strand.
TTAGAAGCAAAGCTCATATAAGAGAAATCTGGAGAGAGGTTGTTTGTATTTAGCCAGGAATTCCTTAGATACTAACAAGAATGCAATTCCAAAACCAATTCAGATAATGTTTCTAGAAACGCAAAAGCAACTGTGGTGTGTTTGGGGGAGAAGGAAGGGAATTTTAAACTCCTTTATGCCTCTGTGGTGATCTTATGACTTACGCCTCTATGGATAATTCCAATGATCCTTTTACACTGTAAATCTTCAACTGAAAGGCTTGAAATTCTTTTTTACTGTTAAAAGCTGGATGATCAGGGTCAGATGAGTCCCTTCCCTCCCTCTTTCCCCAGACAATGAATATTTTAAGAGGCCCTATCCCCCTCATTATATTTCATTTTTTGCTATCTGCTCTTTTTCTGTCCCTCTCGAGCCAGGAAACAAAGAGGTGCATGAAACTGACTAGAGGCTCCATTAGAGAATTGTATAATTCCGTAATACAGATTTTAAAGGAAAAAAAAATATTTCTTTCCTTGTGCATTCCCAGAAGAGTGACCAATGTCTAGTGAACCCAGATGAGGTTGTATTGCAGATACATACAGCGATTGTTATATGTTACAGTGATGTCTTCTGAGCATATCTGAGAATATTGTGATTCACAAAACCAACAATATTTTGTATCACAGAAACTGATTAAAATGATTTTAAAAACCCTATAAAATGCATTTAACTTGAAATATATTACAATATTTCTTGGGGCATGTTTCAGATCTTGTTACCATTAATGTGCCCATGTACTATGAATAATAGACATGTTACAAATCCACTCTTTCCTTAGATGTGTCCCCTCTTGAATACCTGTCATGAATTGTGATTGGATAACAAATACAGTTACAGAGAAGACGTGTCAGATAGTTTGCGGGCCAGAGGCTGGGAAACTTTGTTGATTTATTCCAGCAGCAGTGCTTCGAAAGCTATAGACTGAGATTCTCACATGAGTCTAAAGGAATTGGGTGCCCAAATCCCTTAGGCTCATTTGAAAATCTCCACCTTAATCAATAAAACTGTACCATACAACAGTGTTTCTCTAAGGTTAAACTACAGCTCACAACACCCATCATGCTAATTTCGATAATCTTTTAAAACCTAGCCTCCCATTTAGCATCCTGTAGGGACAAAGGTGCAGGTATGTGCAAAAACAGAGGCCTAATTAAGGCCTCTTTAAAAATCAGGCCTTTAGGGCATAGTGTAGCAAAGGATACTACTTGCTCCTGGGCCTGCAAACCCATGCTTTCCAAGACCACCTTTGAGCATCCATACTGCAAGAACTACACACATCTCATACTTGTGTGGCTGTGTCCACACTGGTACTGCTTTGACACATGTTTGGAGCTAGAATTTCTGGGCGATACGTTCCAGGGCTCTTAGAACCTCACTGCCTGAAGTGCTTGGACTTGGTATGTGGTGCATCATGGGAGAACTTGTCTGTCCTTCCCAATCCCCTGTGCAGAAGCATTTTTAGCCTGCCAACACATTTAGCAGATGCACTTTCAGGTCTTTCTGCTTCCCGCTCTTGCCCATTCCAACCAGGAACTAGCCATGGATCCAGCACTAGTGGAAAAGATTTTCCTGCATGCACTGTCATAGCAGGAGCCACATAGGGTCTGTGAGATGAGTGCTGGACATTTCAGCAGCAGTTTCTGTCCTTCAGAAGGTAGTGGCAGTGGTTGTCAGAGAAGGGATGCAGGCATGGCAGCCGTGGCACAATTGAGGTGCCTGAAGCTTGCTGTCTTAGCTGCTCATGCCCTATATGTAAACCAGAGCTTCTGGTGTACAGAGTGGTGGGACTTCGTCATCATGCAGAACTTGGATGACTAGCAGTGGCTTCACAACTTCCATCTGAGGAATCAGACCTTCATGGAGCTGTGTGAGGCGTTTGCCCCGACCCTCTAGCACCAGGACAGATACATGAGGGAAGCCAGAAACAGGTTGCCATAGCCACCTGGAAGCTGGTTAACACAGACTGATGCAGGTCCATGGCTAACCAGTTTGGTGTTGGCAACTCAACTGTGGAGGTTGTCTGGTAGTGGAGGCTTGTTGAGGCAGTTAGAACTGTGGTTTGCCTACAGGTAGTGAGCATAACTAATGTGCCTGAAGCCTGAAATAATAGCTGACATTGAAATGGGCTTTCCAAACTTCACTGAGGTCATGGATGGCACTATGTGCCCATAGTTCACCCACCACAAGGAGCACACGAGTATGTTAACCACAAAGGTACTACTCCTATCATAATGCAGGCTTTGGCCAACCATAGGACTAGGTTCATGGACACTAATGTGGAATGTACTGGTAAGGTGCATGATGCCAGCAGGCTGAGAAGATCTGGCATTTATTCTTTAGACAAGAAGGGAACTTATTCCTTCCAAGCTGCAGAGTAATCAAGTCTCAGTGCCCACTGCGATTTTAGGAAACCTTGCCCAGCATCTACTCCCATGGCTCACGAAACCATATCTCAGAGGGCCTGGTAAAAGAAAGTTTAAATACACACTTAGCAGTTGCAGGATGATGATGGAGTGTGCATTTGGCTCAAAGCAAGATGGTGCTGTCTATAAAACTGTTTGGATGCCAGTGTGTCCAATCTCATCGGTATTATTGTGGAATCCTGCACCCTGCACAATATCGGTGAGGGAAAAAGCTCATGGAATGGAGTGGTTCCACTAGCTTGCAGATTTGGTGCAGGCAGTGAATAAATGCACCAACAATTACTAGGGCTGACTCCAGCTGGGCAAGAAAAATCAGGGTTGCCTTGTGTGCCAATATCCTAGCTTTGCAGAGTGACGTGTGTGAGAGGATGGGAAATTTTGTGGGCATTCCAGTTTTTGCTCAGTGTATCTTTTAGGTGAGCAGTGCAGTTTATTTGCTACTGCTTACATATGGAATTAGATTTCTATGGACTCAGATACTTTAACAAAACTTCTATGCAACTTTGTGACTCATCCTTTTTAAACTGTGCACTGAGATGCCAACACATAATGCAGCCACAACAATTTGTTAACATATAAAGATTTTGTCTCTTGCAGGCATCTCGGCTGCCAGCAAGCAAACAAAAAAAGTGCAAAAATTTGTAAAACTGGCTAACTATGTACAGTGCAATTGGTGCAGTCTCGCTGGTGGTGGAACTGAATGTCTACTGTGTGCCTGTTCTCCTTGCCCCTGTTAGAATGGATTGTGTGAGTTGTCCATAATTGTACATCTGGCTGTTCCACTCAATTGAGTGATTCAAAAGCCTTCCCAACCCTGAGCTGTCTATTGGCTGCAGAAGGTGGTAGCATTTCGGGGGACTGAGCTGAAGCTGGAGGCCATGAATATAAACAGCTTCTCAACCAGGTCCTTCTCTTATGCTCTGTTCTCCTCTCTCAACCTCATGTTGGAGGAAATGCACTACCATTCTCTCCTTCTGCTCAGCTGTCTCCCTCTCCTTCTGCACCTTCCACTCCTCCTTCCCTCTCTGGTACTCCATCTGGCTGTCTGCCTTGGCGACAGTGTCGTGCAACATTGAATCCCTGAACCGTCTCCTTCTCCCGGGCTGGTTGAGTCCAATGCTCAAGTCCTCGATAGATGCCTCAGTCCATCAGAGATGGAAGAGCCTGCTTACACAATGACAGATCACAGTATTTGTTGTCCACGGGGGGGAGAAATGAATCCCCACCACCACTCTTACATCCTGCTTCATGCCAAGGCCCCAAGTTGATCATTTTATCACCTTGGTATATTTAATCCATTCATTACTCACTGGCCTGTTAAGAAACACCAGCCAGCTGTGTTGCCAACCCACAAATAAGTTATGGGAAGAATTACATAATTATTTTAAACAAAAAAAGGGGGGGCCTGGGTGGAAGGCAATGATCCTATCAAGGGGCCGTTTACTAATATTAGTTTCAATATTATTTCAGGCTAGGGAAGCCTTAAAAGACACAAATCTGCTTGAGGTCCCAGACTGGAAGTGGGTGTTCCTATTCCAGAAATACCATCTATCTAGGCAAAGGAGATTTTTGGCATCAGTTGACCTAACAGCATATCAATGAATGGAGGGAGCTAGTGAGCTACAGAGGCAGCCATTGCAAGTTTGTCCTGCTCAGGAATCTTGATGATTGCAAGCAGGGCTGGCTCCAGACCCCAGCGCGGCAAGCACGCACGTGGGGCGGCATTTGCCGGCAGGAGCAGCAGGCGGGTCCGGTGGACCTCCCGCAGTCATGCCTGCGGCAGGTCCACCAGAACCCCGGGAGTAGCGGACCTGTCGCAGGCATGACTGCGGAGGGGACGCTCGGCCCGCGGCTCCAGTGGACCTGCCGCAGACATGACTGCGGGAGGTCCACTGGAGCCGCGGGACCAGCGAACCCTCTGCAGCTGCGGGAGGTCCAGCCGAGCCGCGCGACCAGCGGACCCTCCGCAGTCATGCCCGCGAAAGGTCCGCTGCTCCCGGGGTTCCGGTGCACCTCCCGCGCATGACTGCTTGGGGCGGCCAAATTCGTAGAGCCGCCACCCCTGATTGCAAGCCTCACCAGCTAGCAGTGGGTGAAACATTAAGTAGGACCCCGAGGCTTGCTAGCGATGGAACTGAGCTCCCTTACCCACCCTCGCCAGCATGCTGCGATGAGTCAGGAGTTCTGGAAACCAAACATCGCTGTTTCCAAGGAGCTTCTTCACCTACTCCAGCCACTGCGACCCTGCAGCAATGCTAGCAGCTGTCAAACCAGCATGACAACAGTTATAAAAGGAGCAGAAATATGAGCTCAAGGTAAGCTGTAATCCTGAGCCCCTTTTCTAACAATGAGCAGATATTTAGTAAAAATTAACCACTAGTGGCTTGTTAGATTCTCCCTCCCCCCCCCCCCCCCCAACTTGGAATCCAACTTGAATCCCATATGATGGGAAGGGAGGCCAGGGAAGTGGCATAGCTTCCACCCTCAGCTGAAACTAAATCAAACCCCCTGTATCTAATATCCACTATAACAATAATTGCATTGGTCATAGTCCAGAAATCTGCAGTTCTGACCATTATAACAACAACAGGCACCGCTTACCAGGTTCTGGTTCCACATGCTTCTGGGGTGCTGTTCCCTAGGCCCATCCTGAACACATCTTCAGCACCTCAGCCCAGGATGTCTCCTAGCCGATGCTAGACTGCAAAGTCCCCATGTTGTTTCAGGTGATGGACTGTGGAGCCCCTCTCCATAACAAGAGCTACTTGTGTGTGCAAATCGGGGGGGGTTGGACACTCAGAACATGAGTCTTTATTTTTAAAAATCTCACTATTTTTAAGCCAGGTTCATCATTTTTAGGGGACTGACTCCTGGTTGCTGGAGGCTTAATGGTGGCAATACTGCACTCACAAACACACACACTAGTCTTCCTTCTTTGTGGGGGAGGGGAGGAGGGCGAGGCAGTGTAAGGAACTCCTCTGTTCCAAGTCTGTATTTCATTGATTTTGTAATAACTAATCCTGAATGATGGAGCCTTCATTTTCAAAAGTGACGAACTTTTTGAATTTTTAGATGCTTCAACTTGAACCACTTCAAAATGGGCCTGAATTTCAAATAGTGGGTGGTCAGAACATGCTGAAAACCAGATGATCTTTAAGGTGTTTTAAGTTGGGCACCTGAGAATGGAGCCACCTAAAATCATTAGTCACTTTTGAAAATGTAGGATGTGATGTTTTGTAAGATTAAAGTGTAGCACATGTAAACATATAGGCTGGACTGCTGAGCATACACATTATCCTTTAATGAGGGACTTGCAACGTGTCTTGTCTTGTCTTTGTCTTATATTTGCCTTAGAGCCCAACCCTATAAGCATTTATTATCTGACGCAATGCCTACTACCCATTAACTTAATTTATTAAGGGTCTTGTTTATTTTGTTATAAATTTATGCAGCTTTTCAATCGGACTCTTCATGATAGCTAGCAATGCTCTGATCTTGTTTACACAATCAGGCCCTTAGATTAAAAACTGTTCAGAGTAGTAAATTGTTCTGTAAATTTATAGTATTCTATCCACTTATATGCACTATATACATGCTCATGTGGCAGGCTGAACAGTAGAACCCCACTATGCATTCTCTGTGTGGGACTTACTTGGTGCAGAAGGCTTTGAGATTAATTTCCCCCTACTAAAATTATAATGGGGACATGGTTCTACAAGGTGCACCTGGCCCTGCTTCAGCAAAGCACTTAAGCACATGCTTGAATTCAAGCATGACTCACAGGCTTGAAGCATATGCTTCAGGGCTTTACTGGATCAGAGACAGAATACTCAGCAGGATCGAAGCCAAAACTAGCACCACTAGAATCATAACTAGTATTCAGTCTATTGCCACTGCAGTTGTTACTAGTCTTCAGTTACTATACTCCTACTGCAGTCATTGCTAGTGTTGAATTACTATACTAGTATTATAGTTGTTAATGTTCACTGCCTTTTAGTTCAGGGGGAAATCGCTAACCTCCCTGCTGTCTCTTCAACTTTGACTAATAAATCTTTGAGGACACTGAGGCAGCCCTTTCTGAATGCACAAAGAAAACCCTTAAACCCTGGAACCGGGAAGAAAATCCAGGTGTTATCTCAATGGCAAGAATCTTATGCTATAAGGAAAGGTTTCTTCAAGTCAGAAGCAGGTTAGGCCAGTTTGGGTGGGAGAGAGAAATTGCTGAGGGTGGCTGGTTTTTATTTTTAATTCACTTTTATTTATTTATTTACTTTGAACTTTTCAAAGGGTGAAGACAAAGTCTGAGAGGCGTCTCTCTGTCAGACACAGCAAGAAGCTATGAAAACACATCACAGTTTTAGGATAAAGAATAATTGCAGCGGCTTTTAGAATGTCAGTTTTGAGTTCTTAAATTAACCACATGATTAAAGCACTGCTGCATTGCAAAAGACTTCACACATTTGAATTGATTGGAGTTGGGGGGGGGGTGTATATGTGTTGCTTTTACTTATGACTCAGAGTGCAAATTCACCATTCATAAAGAAAGTTATCAACTCACATGGAATACAGGCTGGCACTGACATAGGGTGAAGGCAAGTGCAGACATGGGAAGCAAATATAGACATGAGGAACACCCAAGATGTATTAAAACCAAATGCCCAGCTGGAGTTTCAATTTAGAGAGCTCAGATTTTCTTCCACCCTGTTACAGTCATTACTGTAAACTTTTTTTTCCCAGGAAGATCTAACAGTAATTCCAGTATATTCCTATATATCAAGGTATATGGTGTTAACATTCCAGGAAAACTTTGTAGAGAGGAGCATTATCAGGACATGCGCCATTCCTCACAGTGCAATACAAGCCACCATGGAACCTTCTACGGTTGAAGAGGAAAATCTCTGGAAATCTGTCTGGATGTCAAAAATCATTAAATATATGGCCCTGCCACAGTACTGTTGAAACCATGTTTAAGCATGGCTGTTGCTAGCAAAAGTTGATTGAAAACATGTTGAGAGTGAGAATTGTGAACATTTTTCATCAATATTTGGATGGAAAACTGCATCAAATTTTGACGTTGAAACAATATTGATCATCTCTATTGGTGGAAGTTTCTCTGGTCATTGTGAACAGGGATTTTTTCCTCTCTGAAAATTATTCTATCAATCACGCATGGGGCTAGGTGATAGCATGAATCAACTACCATGATTCCAAAAAAAATACCTCTTTGGAGCACCTGAGCTAGAAGTATCCTGGAGAAAAATGATATGTAAATGTGACTGTTGCTAGGCCACTTTTAGGCATACTGCGAATTGGGCCTTAAGGGATTGGGCCAATCTTTGTATTACTTACATGGGTGTAAATCTGGAGCAGCCTCACTGTCTTGATTTGGAGTTACCCGTGTAACTGAGAGCCAAATATGGCCCACTATGATGAGTGTGCGTATTTGGGTTCTATGTGATGGAGCAGTTGGAGAGCCGAAATCCCACATGGTTTATGATGGCATAATCACAGCTGCAGTGGAAAAACAACCAGGGAGGAGGATGCAGTTGGGAAAAGTGGCCTCCATCTCTTCCAAAGTGGTATGGATGAGCCAGCACCAGCCTGGAAGAAGGCAGCACTATAGTAGCAAGAGATGTCCTCCTCCACTCTACCCCCTGAGCAGCATCTTGGTCAGGGCCCCAGCAGAAACTAAAGCTACCCTCTACTGACCATGAGGTAGGATAGGTGGCATTACCTCTTGCGTGCATCCTCCTAAGCTGCAGTGGGTCAGGTTAATGCAGGGAGTTGTAACTTACACCTCTCCATGAACAAGCAGAGCCTGCTGTACAACCAGTTACGTCTGTGTCTGCATAATGGTTGGAAAAACTAAACTGAAATTAAAGAAGAAAAACTGCTGTTCATCTTTGCTGAAAGATGTAGCAGTTGCAGCCTTTGGCTCCATTCTCATCACAGCAAGTTGTGACAAAATTACCTCACATAACCTTTTGTAAAGGATCCTCCTACAGGCTGACTGTTTCCAAGGAGCAAACCACGTGCTTCTGTTGTGTAAGCCAGAAAGACCTGATTCAGCACACAAACCAATAACGGAGAAGAAAAGTGTGTGGGGATTTTTTCCCAGGGCAGGACAGGAAACCCAGTTAACAAAATGAGGCCCCTACAACTGCTTCTGATGGTGCGTTTTAAGATTGAACCATGATTGGTTCTATAACTATTAGCTGGAGCAGGATAATTCAAGCTAAGGAAGAGGCAAAGCAGACGTCTCATACTGGTTAAAGATACCCACCCACAATTGGTCAGTTCAGCATGTTGTCTAGGAGTAATCTGGGATTCCTTGCTGATGATGAGCTCTCACGTAGTAGCATCTGCGAGTAATGATTTCTATTATCTCTGGTTGGCTAGGAAACGCCATTCCGTTCTGGCAGACAAAGACCTGGCTTCAGTTATTCTGTTGGTCACTTCTTGTCTGAATTACACCAATGCAGTACATCTGAAGCCTTCAGCACTTACTGAGGAAACTCCAACTAATTCAGTACTTAGGAAACTCCAACTGCAGTACGTCTGCTCAGCAAAACAGACTACCATAAACCTATCAAGCCTGTCCTCTTCTCTCTGTGCTGGCTTCCCGTAGCATTGTGAATCAAGTTCAAGGTCTCAGTCCTTCACAGTGCTCCATTCACTGTATGCAAGATATCTGAAAGTCCACTTAAAGCTCTGGGACAAAGACCATGGTCAACAACTACACTCTCAACAGTAAGATTAAAGCTCATCTGTGCCAGAGACAGAACTTTCTCCGGGGGCAGTCCAAGACTAGAACTGAGGACCATCACAAACCTCACCACCTTCCACTCCAAGTGCAAGGCACGTTTCTTTGACCTTGCTTTCTCTAATATAAACACACAGCAACAGGTATAATTATATATTTTACCAAATCAAGACACTCCCCTGAACACAGTTCTCTCTCTGGGGAAAGAATGAGAGAGCAAACAAGTGACAGATGTTTAGTCATGTTGCTTAACATACCACTGAAAGCACTCAGCTACTACAGTGATCAATGTGGTATAAAAACATATATAGAATAGAGCCCAGTTTACCCTGCGCACATTTCTCAGGTCTTCCTGGACACACTTTCCCTAATGCCTCTCTGCTCTGCAGCAGAGCACAAGATTCCACATGTCCTATTTTCGTAAGTATTGTGATGAAACTAAGATTCTCTCCTTTGTTTCCACTAGAAATTTATGCAACAGTGAACTCTTGTCATTTATGAAGTCTGTCACTAAAAGCTTCCTAGACACTGATTCCATCTTTCCCAAGACAAGTCCCTGAACAACTTTACAACAGAGAATTTTAGAGGCTTTGGGCCTGAGCCAGTCAGACTTGAGTGTTCAGCACCCTTTCGGACTAGGCCCTGAAGTGCAATCTTGGAAAGAGACAAATTCCTCTAACAAGGCTTCTGCTTCATTCAGTACTTTTTGTCAGTTAAGTATTTAGATCCCCTGACATTCACACATACACATTGGACTAGATACACGGATACTTCCCAGGGCCAAAATATCTCCAATGTAGCTGCATGTGCCACTTACAGTCTTACATTGCCTGGATCTCAGTGGGTGTTCTGTAATCATGTTGCTGGATATGATAGTTTGAGAAATCTCTTTGTGAAATTTGTGAATTTTGGTTGATTTTTGTGAAGTTGCTTTGTCACTAGCCATCACCTACAGCCCCCAATTAAAATCTCTCCAGCGCATCAAGGATCTACAACCTATTCTGAAGGACGATCCCTCGCTCTCTCAGACCTTGGGAAGCAGGCCAGTCCTCGCTTACAAACATCCCCCCAACCTGAAGCAAATACTCACCAGCAACTACACACCACACAACAAAAACAGCAACGCAGAACCAAACCCTGCTACAAACCCCGGTGCCAACTTTGTCCATATATCTATTCAAGGGACACCATCATTGGCTCTAACCACATCAGCCACACCATCAGGGGCTCGTTCACCTGCACATCTACCAATGTGATATATGCCATCATGTGCCAGCAATGCCCCTCTGCCAAGTACATTGGCCAAACCGGACAGTCTCTACGCAAAAGAATAAATGGACACAAATCTGACATCAGGAATCCTAACATTCAAAAACCAGTAGGAGAACATTTCAATCTCTCTGGTCACTCAATAACAGACCTCAAAGTGGCAATTCTGCAGCAAAAAAAACTTCAAAAACAGACTCCAACGTGAAGCTGCAGAACTGGAATTAATTTGCAAACTAGATACCATCAGATTAGGCCTGAGTAAAGACCGGGAGTGGTTGGGTCATTACAAAACCTAAACTTAATTTCCCCAATACTAATTTCTCCCTACTGTTACTCACACCTTCTTGTCAACTGTCTGTAATGGGCCACTCTCTTACCACTTCAAAAGTTATTTTTCCTCCCTTAGTATAGTATCCTGCTGTTAATTGATTTATCTTGTTAGACTGACCTAACACTTGGTAAAGCACCCCTATCTTTTCATGTACTTATACCTGCTCCTGTATTTTTTACTTCATACATCTGATGAAGTGGGTTCTAGCCCATGAAAGCTTATGCCCAAATAAATTAGTCTCTAAGGTGCCACAAGGACTCCTCATTTTTTTTCACTGTATATTGAATCAGTCATTTGCTACCAGAGCTAGTGTCACATCTCCCAGGCCTGGAACAATGGAGAGACTTTAACCTGAATAGCCTTCCATTCAAATGGGAGGGTTTTAGAACAATGGGATTGCTGTAATCTACAAAAGAATCAATTCTCCCCAGGTTGCTTGCAGGAGGAGGGGTTGGATCACTGGGAAATTCCCAAGAAGAATAAAGAAGGAAGACGCAAGGTGTTAGAACTGGCTTCTAAAGACACAGACTCTGGGAGGTTCAGGGAGCACTGACAAAGGGACATGCTCTGTTAGCTGGGGACTCTTTCAATGCTGGACCTAACAAGCTAAAGAGAAGTGAGAGTTGCTGCAGGAGTGAGAGTTGACTTGGTAATCAGAGAGAGAAGACTGAACTTGGGGAGTAGGACCCAGGAGATGATATATGGGAATCCCTGAAGGCACCAACAAAAAGCTAAAGAAAACTCATGAGTGGTGAGGACTTTGAAGCAGGAATTGCATTGTTTTTTATTTTGCTTAGAACTATGACTCTCATATGCATTATCTGAGTAAAGTGTGATTGGGTTAGAAATTCCTCTGCAAAATGTTTACTTACTTCAGCTGACACTTGTCCCTGAAGGGTTAAACTATAAACTGCACCGTATGTCAGTGAAGCTCTGGGGAGGGTGTGTTTGAGTGATTGGGGTGGCTTGCGGGGTCAGTACTGGTCTTGGGGCCCCAGGACAGCTAGACCATGGGGCCCCATTCCCTAAAAGTGTTACCAGGCAGAGTCTGTTCTTAGGAAAGGTACCTGCAAGGCCAGAACCAGAGACTGCAGCTAGAGACTCCCAGAGGATCTTAGAAGCATACCAATCCAGCATGTGGGTCTGTACAGAGCTGCCTGGTGAGCATCAGCCAGGATTATGACACTGGGGCACATGCAAAGCCTTGCAGAACAGAAGGGTTTGAGATTGCTGGCAGGTTTTCTTCTCCATTCTAACCTGGTACTGAATGCTTTGCTCTCCAGTTCATTTTCTCAAGTTAGTGTCTAAATTTTCCAAAATCAGAATGTGGAGATTTTTGTCCTTATTATGCATATTGCTTAATTGTATCTGCACTTCTGAGACTTTCTTTGGACCTTTTCCACTTTTATTCACTCACTCACACACACACACACACACACTTTTTTTGCTGGATTCCCAGGTTGTTGGATTACTGGATTTTTTCAGAGTTACATTTAAATCACATTTCAAACCCTTGACTGAAAAAATGTCTTAGAGAGTTAGGAAGTGAGGTTGGATGCCAGACATACACAAATGTTCTCGCCCTCCTGAATTTAATTAGGGATTTGTATGAAGTTCCTTCCTCTGAGCGCTTGCTTGAATTTGGAAGCTTATAAGGAGAACATGTTTTCATTTTCATGCTGATGAACTTTAAGAACAATAGTCTGACCGTATCCCTAGTGTCAGAGGCATTCTGGGTTAAAGCTAGCCTGGCAATTGCCAAAATATTGTTTTCTCCTCCACTTAGCATATGAGAGAAGTTTTAAATGCTCAATGTAATGTCCTGGAAAGATGCCCGGTATGGTCATGATAAGGAAAATTAGAACAGAAAAAAGATCTCCCTGAAGAATCTGCCCTAGGTTTTACACAGAGCCTTTGAAAGTTGGAACAGGACTTTTTCAGTGAGTTCTAGATAGAAAATGCAGATAACGTTGATAGATATGTCTAATAAATTTACTGAATATTTGCATATTAGTTCTCTAAGCTGTCAACACTCTGAGACTCACCACTGTAAGTTTTTAAATTACTTTTTCTCTGTCCTATTTATTTGGTCAGGAATTGTTCGTTACCCAGTTGGACTTGCATTCTAATAAGGGAGAATCCTATTACAACAAAAAATGTCGAAGTTATGGTACCGTGAAACACACCCGGGCCGGCCCACAACATTTTAGCACCTGAGGCGGGGACTCAAATGACACTCCCTTTCCCCCTCGCTTGGGCCAAAACTTTGAAAGGTCTCAATTCTGCCTTCTTCCTGTTCTACTCCTCTCATGGTACTGCTCTTCTACACCCTACCCCAACAAAGGAGAACTAACAATTTAAAATGCCTTGTTCAAAAATTGTAAGTAACATTTAACTTTCAAACGCCTGAACAGCAAATGTAACTTTTCTTGTCTGCATAGTAAACACTGGCATTTTTATCTGTTTGAATAATCAAAGTGGTGCTTTCCGTGCCTTCTTGGTTGCAAAGATTTGAACTGCTTCCTGCTGAAGGTCCACAGTCTGGGCCAGCTCATGCTCTATTGAGATGGTTTCAAGGCTGACCAGCCTCTCCTGTGTCATTGTGGAGTGTAGATGTGTTTTTATTAACTTCAGCTTGGAGAAGCTGCGTTCTCCACTGGCAACTATTACAGGAAATGTTAGAAATATGCACAGAACAACAAAAGGATTTGGAAAGAGGGTGGTCATCTTATTTATGCACATATATTCCAGCCTTTGGAGTTAATCCTGCTGAAATGTATCTTGAAAGTCTTTCAGTTCATCACCTAAATCACTCAGATCAATATCATGTGTAAACACTGTCTCTAGTGCCCTGCATTGCTGGTGTAGGTTTTCTTCAGGTATAGTGCAGAGTTTTGGAATATCATACAACATCCCAAATATACTGCTGTGTTCCTTGCGCTGCATGAAACGTTCTTCATCTGACTGTATTGCACAGTCTAGCACCTGGTTAAAGAATTCAACTTTGAATTGTTGTTTGGGGTCTTTTATGGGATTATCCCGTGCCTCTTAATCAAAATGTCATCTTCTTCGGTGGCTCTTGTATTCTTGAATGGGTGGGAAAATAGCTTCAGCATGAAGTTCCTCTGCCAACTTCTGTGCACTCTTCAGAACATTTTGAAATCCCTCATCTGACCGATAAGACTGTAGGTATGACTTTGCTTTGTCCAGTTGTTCCATTGCTCCAGATATATCAAGGTCAACACCTTGGAGTCTCTTGCTTACAACATTTATTTCAAACAGTATGTCTTGCCACAACACTAACCCACGCAGAAATTTGAAGTTATGTATGTTTCTGGTGATTCCATTTCCCTCTGCCACTGTTCTCCCACGAACAGTTCCTGTCATAACATTATCCTCCATAATGGCAACTATAGCATCATCTATCTTCCCAATTTGGTATTTAATAGGTTTTATTGCCTCCACTCGACTTTCCCATCATTTGGCACTCAGTGGTTTCAGTGTCAGAGAAGATGTTCCCAGATGTGGGTTCAAAATTTGCCATTGATGAGTTGATGAATTACATTAAAAATTAAAAATTTGAATTACATTAAAAAATGCAGCAGCCTCACTAGAAGCTGATGCTGCATCACTGACCACCAAGTTCAGTGAATGAGAATTGCATGGGACAAAAAAAGCTTGAGGGTTTAACTCTCAGATCCTGCACTCCTCTGTTCTTTCCTCTCATGTTGGCACTATTATCGTAGCCCTGACATCTCATGTCAACTAACGCAATTCCTGTATCTTCCAGCTTTTTAAGAAGCACATTTCTCATACCAGCTCCTGTAGTATCATCAATGTCAATAAATTCTAGAAAATGCTCTCTGACCGTCACCATTACAGGGACATTTTCACTAGATTCTGTTGTTGTTACAAAACACACCATTAAAGTCATTTGTTCCATATGGCTGATGTCAGGTGTGCAGTCCAGAATAACAGAGTAATATCTTGCTGACTTCAGATCTGCCACAATCTTCTGTTTGACTTTTGTTGCCAGTAACTGTATGATCTCATTTTGAATTGTTTTTCCAAAGTAGTAGTGTGTGTACTGTGACGAAGCGCTGTCCTTGTCTCCGTGGGTCCCGCGTTTCCTGGCAGATTTTGCTAGCCTCAGAGACTCACTGTGACCCTCCACTTAACCCTTCTCTTTCTAGAGACAAAGGTCACGGTGTATTGAGCCATTTTCATCATAAGCCAGCGAGGAATGTGAGGAGAAGCAATCCTCCCTTGCACAGTCTCTGTTGTCTCCCAGTCTCAGTGATTAATCAGGGGGCAAAGGGGGGAGCCCGGGTCCGCTCTCTACTCTGGGCTCCAGCCCAGGGACCCTAATAGTATCAGCTATGGTAGCTGACCTTTTAGGAACAGGACATGTACAATTCCCTGGGCTATTTCCCCACAGCAGCCCCCACTTCCTCAAGCTCCACTTCACCCTTACCTCAGGGCCTTCTTCCTTGTGCCTAGTATGGTGTGTATAGCTCAGTCTCTCCAACAGCACAACTTCCTCTCACAGCTCCTGACATGCGCTGCCACCTGACTAACTGGGAGGCTTTTAACTAGTTTCAGCCAGCCCCTGATTGGCTTCAGGTGTCCCAATCAACCTAGCATCCTCCCTGCCTTCTGGAAAGCTCTTAATTGGCCCCAGGTGTCTTAACTGACCTGGAGCAGCTGCCATTTACTTATCCTGGTACCAGGGATTTGTTTAATCTGGGGCTAATATATCTCCCACTACTTTTCTATAGCCATCTGGCCTTGCCCCGTCACAGTACATCTCTTGGGTGGTGACTCTTTTTAGATGCTCCTGGAGTACAGCATCAAACTCAGTCATCAGCTCCACAATTTTAAAGTAGTTTCCATTGTTTGGCACATACAGCTGATCTGAAGTGCCACGCAGTGCTTAGGGTTGAAGCAAAAAAGCAGCTGGACTCAACTGCAGTGAGTGCTTGGGGAAACCTAAAATTCCCTCCCCACCCAGAGAGCGCACACACTTCTAATATAAAATGTGTCCATTAAAATTAGCGTGTGAGTTTCCTAGATATTTGAGGGAAGAAGGGACCATAATGACCATCTAATCTGACCTCCTGCATAACACAGACCATAGAGTTTCACCTAGTGATACCTGTATCATGCTCGATAACTTGTGCAATCCCTGCACTGAGCCCCATATGTTGTGGAGCCAAGTAGCAACAAGCACAGGATAGCTTTGACCCATCAACGCCTGGGTCACAGGCCCCAGCATGCACTCACTCTGCCATGCTGCTGACTCACTAAATCACTAGACAATGGAAGCATAGTATGGTATTAGAGTGCTAAGCAGGGATTTGAGGGTTCTGCCTTTAATTCCCTGGTCTTCTCCAGACTACCTGTAGGACCTTGGGCAAGTCACCTGTTTGAGAATAAATACACTGCATAGTGTGAGGTACTCAGATAGTACTGTAATCGGCGTCCTATATAAGTACCTATGATAAAACTAGAGTGGAGAAAACACTAGAAAATGTATTATAAGAATGAGTTAACAGGGCTTTTCCATCTCTAACTTCCATAGGCCTTGGTGTTTCAGAAGTTCACACAAGTCCATCACAATAGCACTGAGATATTTTTTGACTTTATTATAATATCCTTTAACCATTTTATATATAAGCACTTCTTGGGCCTCAAAGGGCTTGTCTACATGAACATTTAGTTTGACACAAGCTATGGTACAAATCTAATGGGCACTAGCCAGCTGTGGAATAATTGTCCATGAGGTCTAGATCAAAGCACAGTAACAAACTGTGAAAGCAAGTCAGCAGAGTCCACCAGACAGTGAGCCTGTAGCAGGCTCATGCGGGAGTAGATTCGCACCCCGGCTTGCCACAAACTAATTGTTCATGTAGACAAGCCCTAAGACTCTTATCTCAGTAGAAAATCACCATAGGTCTTAAGGTGTGTGCTGAAACATAGGTGTGTTGCTCAGGATGTATAAATGAGTGATATGGCCAAGGGGATATTGCTTGACTTTGGTCTATCTGATTATATGCAACCTTAACCTTGCATTGATACTGTTGTATATACATAGACAGGACACTATACATGTATAAAAACATCTCTATCTGTCTTATTATGCTTCTCAATATCTTTCAGAGCCTAATCCCTGGCCCGGATACAGCTCCTTTGCACTGCTCTGCCTCTTTGGGGTTTCACCAGTTGTAGGGTAGAACTGCAGAGCTACCACCTCTCCACATGGCACTCAGGCACGTGGAGGGAGATACATAAAACTCTTTCCCAGCTATGTTCTTCCAGAGCTGAGGTTTCTATTGATCAATCATTGATTTTGGTTTTATGTATACCAGCCTCTGAAAGCTAAATTTCAACCTAAAGATTTTGGACAGACAAAAGAAAGGGCTATCATTTTTGCTCTTGATGTCTCTGTTTCTCAGAGCTACATTTGGAGTGGAGCAAGGGTTGTTTGCTGCAGAAGAAGCATAGTAAGCACTATCTAGTTTTTTGGGGGGGCTGGTTCACAGGAATTGATTTGTTTGAATATGAAAAAACATCAATAAAGATGTACAAATGCATGCCTACTACTGGAAAAGCATCATCTGACATGACAGCTTACATGTCCCTTGTTCATTAGGGCTTTTGAAAGGACTTTCGATATCTTCTGCAAGACGTTATGTCTCATGTCAGTTTGGCTGACACAAATATTACTTACGCTAAAATCCTTAATGTGAGATGCTCTATAAAGAGGTTGTTTCATTTAATAACGTTCATTGCATTAGTTCCCCCTGAAGTAATCACTTTGATGAGAACACACTCTGGGTTCCTTTATTTGATCTGGGAATAAAATTATCATGTCTTTACGTTAGTATCTCCTTTTTATTTATTTTTTTCTAGGAATAAATAAACATGAAGCTGTCACTGCAGAGCAGGCGCTGCCTCTACGCTGTTACACACCTTTTGATTTTCATGTCGAGAGAATTTTTCTACACAATGATCCCTTTAAATTGTGTTAGAAGCACTGTGTTTTCTTGCTTTTCACTTTTTTCCCATGTAGATACATGGGTAGCAACAGACAGAGAGGCTCCTACTGTCCCAGTAGAACTGGTCGAATTATTCATTGTGAAGAAATTACTCGATCATTGGTATTATGGTAGCAACCAAAGCCACCAGTTGGGTTTTGGACCCCTTTGTACTGCTCAAATGTACTTAGGCCCCAATCCAGAAAAGACTTAAGCACATGCTTAACTTTACTCACTCTGAGTAGTCTCATGACTTCAGTGGGGCTACAGGATAAGCACAGGTCTCAGTCTTCACAGGTCTGGGCCCTTGGATTGTGGGATCTCCAAGACAGAGGGAGGGAGTTTAGCTTTTGAACTGAGATGTTTCTATGATAACTAGGACACTGCAGCACTGAATAAGGAAGAAATGTTGGTGAATGATGCTTTATGGCCTGCAGGCAATGATGACAAGAAGAGATGTCCTCCCACAATGGCTTTGTGGGCTAACAGAGCACAATTGTCCTCTGAGCAAGAGGCCACACACAACCTTGTTGTAGGGGGGAATGGATCAGCGATCACATCGTGCTCCCCATCAGTACCCAGCCCGGGCTGGGGAAGACAATGATCCAACCAGAGGACCAAATTTGATGCTGAATCCTGGTCACATGCAATCTGAGGCATGTTGCACGTATGCTAAGAAGACTTTGTTATAACTTTTGTTATTGGGGAAGGAATGTTGGCTTGAAAATAGTACTAATAACTTGTATTAATATATTTCAGCTGGAGGATTGATCCCAAAACACTTCCTGCCAGATTTTGACACTCTTCTGGCTGCTTTGCACAGGGGATCAGTGGAAGTCATAGAGCTACCACACATGTTCCTGTGCCAGCATCTCCAGCCTTTATCACAGGAGCATGACTGGGGGTCACATCTAGGGCATCTTTAGATGCTGGTGATCCTGGCCTGGAGCATGGTAGCCTTTTGACAGTGCACACTCAAACTGCACAAGTCTTCAGGCCAGGCAATGAAGAATAATACTATACCTAGAAGAAACTATAGGAGAAATGTCTCTACCATAGGCAGAATATAGTTACCCACATCAGTATTAATTGAGGATACCACAGACAGGCTGACTGGAGATTTCATAAGAATGGCTATACTGGGTCAGACCAATGGTCCATCTAGCCCAGTATCCTGTCGTCCAATAGTGGCTACTGTCAGGTGCTTCAGAGGGAATGAATGGAACAGGCAATCATTGAGTGATCAATCTCCTGCTGTCCACACCCAGCTTCTGGCAAACAAAGGCTAGTGACACTCAGAGCGTGGTGTTGCATCCCTGACTATCCTGGCTAATAACCATTTACCATGAACTGATCTAATTCTTTTTTAACCCAGTTATAGTTTTGGCCTTCACAACATCCCCTGGCAATGAGTTCCATGGGATGACTCTGCATTGTGTAGAGAAGTACTTCCTTGTGTTTGTTTTAAACCTGAACCCTATTACTCTCATCGGGTGATCCCTGTTTTTTGTGCTATGTTAAGGAGTAAATAACGCTTCTGTATTTACTTTCTCCACACCAGTCAAGATTTTACAGTCCTCTATCATACCCCTCCGAGTTGTGTCTGTTCCAAGCTGAAAAGTGTCTTTTTAATCTCTTTTCATACAAAAACTGTTCCATTCCCTTAACCATTTTTGTTGCCCTTCTCTGTACCTTTTCCAATTCTAGCATATATTTTTTGAAAGGGGGCGAGCAGATCTGCACACAGTATTCAAGATGTGGGTACCATGGATTTATATAGAGGCAATGATATTTTCTGTCTTATCTATCCCCTTCCTAATGGTTCCCAACATTGTTAGCTTTTTTTACTGCCCTGCACAGTGAGCAGATGTTTTCAGAGAACTCTGAAGATCTCTTTCTTGAGTGGTAACAGCTCATTTAGATCCTATCGTTTTGTATGTATAGTTAGAATTATGTTTTCCAATGTGTATTACTTTGCATTTATTAACATTGAATTTCATCTGCCATTTTGTTGCCCAGTCATCCCGTTTTGTAAGATCCCCTTGTAACTTTTCACAGTCTGCTTTGGACTTAACTATCTTGAGTAGTTTTGTATAATCTGCAAATTTTGCCACCTCACTGTTTTATCCCTTTTTCCAGATCATTTATGAATATGTTGAACAGAACTGGTCCCAGTACAGACCCCTGGGGAACACCACTATTTACCTCTTTCCATTTTCAAAACTGACCATTTATTTCTACTCTTTGTTTCCTATCTTGTAACCAGTTACTGATCCATGAGAGGACCTTCCCTCTTATCCCATGATTGCTTAGTATGCTTAAGAGCCTTTGGTGAGGGACCTTGTCAAAAGCTTTCTGAAAATCTAAGTACAGTATATCCACTGGATCACCCTTGTCCACGTGTTTGTTGACCCCCTCTAAGAATTCTGATAGATTGGTGAGCCATGATTTCAAAAGTCATGTTGACTCTTCCCTAACAAATCGTGTTCATCTATGTGTCTGATAATGTTTTTCTTTACTATAGTTTCAACCAGTTTGCCTGGTATTGAAGTTAGCATTACCTGCCTGTAATTGCTAGGATCACCTCTGGAGCCCTTTAAAAAATTGGTGTCACATTAGCTATTCTCCAGTCATCTGGTATAGAACCTTATTTAAGTGATAGGTTACAGACCACAGTTAGTAGTTCTGCAGTTTCATGTTTGAGCTCCTTCAGAACTCTTGGGTGAATACCATCTGGTCCTGGTGACTTCCTGCTGTTTAATTCATCAATTTGTTCCAGAACCTCCTCTAATGACACCTCAATCTGGGAAGGTTCCTCAGATTTGTCACCTAAAAAGAATGGCTCAGGTGTGGAAATCTCCCCAGCATCCTCTGCAGTGAAGACTGATGCAACAAATTCATTCTCCACCTTATCTTCCTTAAGTGCTTCTTTAGCTCCTTGATTGTCCAGTGGCCCCAATGATTGTTTGGCAGGCTTCCTGCTTCTGATGTACTTAAAACATTTTTTGCTGTTAGTTTTTGAGTCTTTGGCTAGTTGCTCTTCAAATTCTTTTTTGGCCTGCCTGATTATACTTTTACACTTGACTTGCCAGAGTTTATGTTCCTTTCTATTTTCTTCAGTAGGGTTTAACTTCCAAATGTTGAAGGACGCCTTTTTGCCTCTAATCGTTTCTTTTATTTTGTTGTTTAGCCATGATGGCACTTTTTTGGTCCTCTTACTATGTGTTTTAATTTGGTGTACACAGTAAACTTGAGCCTCTATTACAGTGTTTTTTAAAAGTTTCCATGCAGCTTGCAGGCATTTCACTTTTGGGAGTGTACCTTTTAATTTCTATTTAATTAGCTTCCTCATTTTTGTGTAGTTCTTCTTTCTGAAGTTAAATGCTACTGTGGTGGGCTTTTTGGTGTGCCCCCCCTCAAGGATATTAAATTTAATTATATTATGGTCGCTATTACCAAGCAGTCCAGCTATCTTCACCCCTTGAACGAGATCCTGTGATCCACTTAGAACTAAATCAAGAATTGCCTCTCCTCTCATGGGTTCCAGGATTAGCTGCTCCAAGAAGCAGTCATTTATGGGGTCAAGAAATTTTTTGTATGCATCCCATCCTGAGGTTTGACATGTACCCAATTTCAACATAACATTATACCCAAAGGCTAATAAGAAGTGGCATCTTGCTACTGTCTTCCTGTGATCATGGAATTAAAAGGCTGGAAAACATGGGTTGGTTTTCACATCGCATTTAAAATCTCTTGATGTTCTGTAGAGCCAGACATACACTCCAGTAGGAAACATAAACATCATGGGCTCACGTATTACAAAAAGAGGCTATAAAGTTGTCAGATATAAATGTTGCAGACTTTAATTCTTTGGGAACATCAGTTAGAAAAACTGGCCTGCATGTTTCCTGAAAGACCAAACTGTGGACAATCTAAATCATCACGAGGGTGACAGGAAAACTTGTTTAAATGAAACTTAATTATTTCCTGCTCTCCATCTTGTTTTGAAGATATCTAGGTACTTTTGCCAAGTATGTTGCTATGGTTTGGAGGCTCAGAGGATTAGAACTGGAGATATGAAGCCTTTGTGACACCTAAAGCAACATTTCTAATCCAGACTAGGTAGGTGTTGCTCTGTTGGTCTTTACTGTCTGATCTCTATTAGAGACCTCTGCGAGACGAGTTGATTATATCAGTACAGTTTGTGTTAGACTGGTGTCCACACCACAAGAAATTGCCATTACACTTAGCATTCTTATTGGACAGCATCTGCAAAAAAGCCAAAGATTCATAGAGAACAGAAATCTTGTCACCCTAGATGGGCTCTCTCCAGATTGGGTTTGAAGCACACTAGGAGACCACGAGCTGTTTGCTTCATCTTATCCAATTGACTTCAGCACAAAAGCCAATGTGCTGTCTTGTTCAGATCACATCTGAGTGGCCCACCTAGCAGTGGGAAGGATGTGAGTGTACAGAGCAAGGGTAAAAGTAGATACCACTTCTCCCCAGAAAGGATGAAAATGCCACTGTTGTCCTATGTGGCCAGGCAAAGGGGCATACAGAGAAATGTGTCAGGTTTTTCCTCAAGCACCATAGCTGTCAATCTGATACTGTTCAAGCACATTAAATTCACTCACAATTATAAAGAGGCAAAAATGGCAGTAGCGATCAGGGGCTAACTATGAGTGAGTGCAAGGAACTTCCATTGAAATTAACAAGGTTAAAAGTAAGAGGAACCATAGATCAGCTTTCGTTTGTAATAGTCTTGTAATGAACATTTAATATCAGTCAATTATCTTCATTATCAGGATCATTATTAATGGGACATGGTCAAGGGGTTTGGGTTTTTTTTTTTTTTGTTTAGACAGATTTTGTGTTTAAGTTTATACTTCCATTCCATTGATATAACTTGGAAATGTTCTTTCTCTATTTTTAAAAAAAATAATTGACAGACATTAGGGTTCTTACTCAGTGTGTTTCTTGTGGCTTTGGGGCTGACTTTTTTTGTCTGTGCCAATTTACTGTGAAAGCTTAGGAAGCTTGCTGCTAGTTCACTCCTCTCTCTATCACTAGGTGGCATTGCAGGGTAATTTTGCTTTGAATTAGTAAAAAATGTAACCCTTTTTCCATGGCTTAAATATAATGCAAATATAACAAACCGTTCCCTGGGGTTTGTAAACATAAACTCCCTTTATCTACTTAAATTTTATCTGTCTTAAATAAAAAAGAACTAGAGAGTATATCCTGCACACTTTGACAGTGAAAGAAACATAACAGGAGCTGAGGAAAAGGACATGAGAGGACAATTCAGCAGTCAGAGTCACCAGCTGAAGTTCCTTACTATTTACTTTCAAAGGGCAAGAAGCAGCCAGGACTTAGGACCTAGAAGCTCTGTGAAACATTCAGGGAGCAGAAGATTTTAGAAACAAGCAAACCTGGTATTGTAAAGGGAACCGACTGAAATCTTAAGAACCTGGAACTGGGACCACTGGGGCTGTATTATTTGAGAATTACCATTCTAACGGTATCAGTTTATTAAGCTATACCACTTTATACCATATTAAGCACTTTTAAACCAGTTTAATTGCACCTACACTGGAGATTGTATTACTTTGATTATAGTGATTTTGAAACTGATATATTTACAGTGGTATAATAACTAGGTGGAATCCTGGCCCCATAGAAGTCCATGGCAAAACTTCTCTTGACTTCATTGAAGCTAGGATTTGTGTGTAGACCAGCCCCTAAATTAACAGGAGTGGAACAGAGGCTATTGTCTATAGTATGTCACTTTTAATAGCTGAATATGAATTAACTGATCAGTTGTGCATTGCCCCATGTATTCACTTTACTAAAGGTGTATCAGCATGGAAAATGCCTTGTCTTCACAAAGCATGAAACTTTTAATGGCAGGGAAGAATCAATCCATGAACCCCCTTTCCCCCAAAAATAAAATCCATAGTTTTCTTAGGTTTGGCCTAAGAACAATTTTTGTACTGGCATTGTTCCTTAGGGGTGTGACTTTTTTCACCAGTATACTTATACCAGTACAACCCCTAGAGTGGAAGCAGTTAGAGAGAGAGAGAAAGATGCCTTAGATCTGTACACAGCTTATTCCCCTTCCCATATGAGAATAAGCTATACTGCTATAGGCACGTTTATACATCCAAACTAGTACAGTTAAAACAGTACAACTTTTCTATATAGACAAGGCCTTTAGAAAAACACCTTTCTGTCCTTCCCACTGGATAGCTGCGTCCCAAGCAAAAGAATGAGTTACAGTAAGGTGTGTGCAAATGAAGGAAATGAGTGAAGTCAATTGGAAGGTATATTTTATCTTGTCCATGATGGCTGTGATTTTGTTGTCATTTATAAAAAGTAACCTCACCACCGCTCCCAACCCCCACACACGTGCTCCTAGAAATCAAGTTAAGGAAGAGCGTAACTCCCATTCCCACCTTCCTGTGTTTTCTCTGTCCTCCAGATTGAGACATATCTCCTGGAGATTGATAGATGCGTTAAGATCAGTTTACACATGAAAGGGTAATTGATCCCCGGACGTTCCACAGACAGCCGTTCACTGTGTATGTTGTGCAATTTCAGAAGTAAATCAGAATTACGAGTTATATCTTGGGGGGCGGGGGGAGGAATAGAGAAGGGGGAAAAAAGGAACTTGTCTCCTCCTTTCAGGCTCAGAAAACATATTGTGTTAGAAAAGGTGTTAACTGCCGACACATTTTAACTGACATGGTGATAAATATGACTTAGTAACAATGTTTTCTCTATTGAGTACACTTCCATCTCCAAAAGCCTGAAGAGATTCCCACTTGTCTCTGTAGGATTTGGCTTGGGCTCCTTAACAGGGATGAGTTGTGCCAGTACTACTAAATGGCCTTTGGGATTGATACTGCTACTGCCACGGAGGTATTTATTTATGTAATAACTTGTTGGCTGGTGTGGCAATGAGGAGCCAGAAGCAACAAGATTCAGCATCATCCATTCTTTGTCATAGATCCCTTGCAAAGAAGAGGGAGTTGCAAAGGGAAGCTCCCAGAATGATGATAACTGCAAATTTTGGATGAGCTTTTACCACCAAACATTTCCTCCCAAACAATCCCCACCCCAATCTCTGTCCTCTTGGGAACCAGAATAAAGAATCATCTTTAAAACTGTGAGCAAGTGCTCTGCAGCAGCTGCTGGTGTCCTCAAAGTGAGCAGCCAAAACTGACCTGTAGAAAGTAGGGGCTAGAGCTAAATAGGGGCTAGAGTACAGATCATACTGTATCTGACTCTAAACAGACCCAGCAAAACCTACCTCCCCAAACTGAGAAGCCTTCACTGCTCTGCGTGATACAGAACACTGCCAACTTTACCTAAAAGTTCTGAATGTAGCCAGCTGTTACACCAAGCTATTGCCTGGATGGGTGTTTGCTCCTATTGCTGCATTGCAGCTTTTGATGAGCTATCCCTCCATCCTAGAAGTGAATGAAGCCAGGCAAAGTTTTCCACTTTCCCCAACAGTACCCAATGAAGTGAACATTCTAGGAGGAGGATTATATGAGGATTAGCTCTGTTTCTAATTTCAGCTGTAGTGAAAAATATTACAAGTACTTCAGAAGTACCTCAGAGCCCTGAGTCTCATCATATCAAAATTATCACCTTGAGCACCCAGTGCAACAGAAGGACACAATGGTAAATGCTCACATTTCAACAATAAAAAAATATTAGGTTGTTCTCCCTCCTTTGGCCCGAATCTAGCTGCTAAAGTAACATGAAACAAAAATAAAACTGAAGGGGCTTTAATACTGATAGGACATTTTTCCTTTGCATGCCCTCCTTTATCAGCACTCACAGACACTTGAACGGGGTGTGCTGCATCAGAGCATCAGCTGTTTTTAAAGTTTTTAATGATTCATTTCCTGCGTTCTTACTGGTAGTCCAACCACAGCCAGGACTCGGATAATAAGTGGCTTTGCACCTATGCCAGCTTGGGTTTAACTCTTCTTTCTACACGCTAAACAGCTCGGAGCTGTGATTAGTCCCTTGCTGGCACATCTCTTCAGCATATTCTGATTGGAGGCCAACAAAATAAAAAAGAAGTTGGACATGGATATGAGGCAGGTAATTCTGCTGCTCTTGCAGGTGCTGGATACTTAGACCTATCATCTTCTAATGCTTTTCTACAGCTGCTGGTTGCCTGTTCAGAATGAAACAAATACACTGAAGGCGGGGGGAGGAGAAGGTTGAGCTTCTCCTGCTAAAATAGATGTTGTCCAACATCCATATACCACCTGGTGCTCTTAACCAAAATTTCCTCTCCTCCTAGATATTGCTTACCTTGCTATTCATGGGTTGGTTGGTTGCTTCCTACTGCCTCAGAGGTGACTGCATTTCAGTGGTCCTGTATGTGTATCATAGCATTAGACCAAATTCTGAGCTCAACGTTCACTTTTTCCTGAGCTCAAATTCTCATTGGATTATTTGACCTGGCGAAGGGCTCAGCAAAAATGACAAAGGGCCTCAGGATCTGATCCACAATGTGCAAAGTGCTTTGGGATCCTAGAGCAAACTGAAATCCTTTTTACAATATGTTTCTCCCCTCCCAATTCAATCCTATGTGCAAAATCATTGGCTCCAGAGTATCCAGTCAGAGAGGAAGCTCTGTACAGTATATTAGACAACAGTAACACCTTCATGATTTGTGAACAGAAAACATAAAAGGCTACAGAATATCAGACTTCCAGCTCCCTCTCCTGGCAGAGCACTGTTGTAGTGGTAATTGAACTTGGGGGCTGTGTGTGTATTGCACGCACCCCAGGCACAATCAAGCTAGCTTGAATTCAGGACCAAAGCACAAGAAGCTAATATGCAAAGGGACTGTGCCATCGGTGAGTGATAGCTCCTCTCAGTAAGGAACCTAGTGGTAATAATGCAGACAGCTCTACCAGCAGATTAATGCAGGATTAGCAAAGGCAAAATCTATTCTAGTGAAGACCATCTGTGACATAGCTTTAGCTGCATAAAAAAATATGTACTTCAGCACAGATAAAAACTTTATTGCTGAATATTATCTATAGTCCTTAAGGTTGGGGATAGTTTATTTTAGTCTTTAATATTTTGATACCAGATTAACTTGCATGTGCAACTGTGCTGTGATTCCACTGCCTCTGCCCTTCACTGTTTGCTGATTGTGTTTATAGGCATTCCGACCTATAGAATGCTTTCCCAGCTTGTAACTCTCCCTTTATGAAATATGCAGGAACTACTATTGCTTCTTTTTCCGAATCCATCATTAGAACATGTGATGTAGAATGCTGGGGCTTTCATTATTCGTCTTCTGTCCTGCAGAACCATATGTCGCCTTTCCATAGGTTAAGGCACCTACCATTGATCCTGGGTTCTGCAGAGCACCCATTGCATCTCTGTGTCCTGAAACACCCACTGCTGGCAGTACCTTGTCAAGAACATCTGTGATATCACCAGATGTGGAAGTGCCACAACCGTCATCTTGGCAAAGGATTAAACCCAAGGACCTCGGGAGCTAAAAGAATACGACACTACAGCTTGTGCCAAAGGACCAAGTCCTGCAGCTGCCAGGGATGAATTGGGCTCAATATCTGTGTTGTTTTAAAACGTATAATGAGCTGGGCTCCCTGCCTAAAACAGTCAAACCCCCTAATCTAGCCACTTCTATTAGTGACTTTTAAGACACTAGTTCTATTTTTGGTGTTAAAAAATAGTTTTTAGGCTCTTTGCTTCAGTTATTCTTTTATTTTCTTTTGTTTTTTTCCCGTTTCTGACATGGGATGTTCCCTTGGCAAGGGCTTGATCCAAAGATGATTGTAGTCAATAGGTGCCTCCCCACTGACTTGAATGGACTTTGACTAAGACTGCTTTCGAGCCGGGGCCTGTTGACACTCCCTTTAAAACATCTCACTGTCCATTTTTCATTTACATTATTTCAATTGGGAGGATAGAAACCGGGCTTCCTTTAGGAATCAGTCTCCAGTTCTTTCAGCTGTTTTAGGGTGTTATTTGAAGCTGTTTGTTTTTAATAAGAATGGGTGATTTGGAGAAATAAGCAGCACCCTGTTGAAAGTGCTGGTTTTGCATCATGGTCCCCTTTTGTTCAGCTGAGGTGCATTGTCACTTCAGTCTGCCACGAGTGATATTCTATAAGGATTGGTGAGATTCTTGAAGAGAATCCGTGCATGTGAGCATAGGCGGCAGGTTTGTATAATTTTTGGTGGGGCCCAAAATGGTGGTGCCCCCCCCGCTCCCGCCCTGTAAGCCGATATAAAATGAAGCTACAACGCGTCAGTGCCACAAGATTACAAGGGTCAATTAAAAGTGGAAAGTCAGAAGCAGCACTTGCCTACTTCAATATACAGTATTATATTTTGTTGCACCTGTTGTGATGAAGTGGGAATGTTCTTAATATTTTCTCTGAATACTGTGTGGGTGCCTCAGTTTCCCCTGCAAGATGCCAACTGAAGGTGTTGGGGACAAAGAGATCAGGTGGCCTCCCTGTCCGGAAGAGACACAGAGGCCAGAGGAGGGAGTGTCAGTTTGGAGCTGGCTGGGGAAATGGGGAGAGACCCAGAACTTGGTTCTGGGCTCCCCACACCCCAAGATGGACCTGACAGAGGGGTTCTGTTTTCTGTACCAACAAGCTCTGTTTAAACTGTGTTCCCGTCATGTAATAAACCTTCTGTTTTACTGTCTGGCTGAGAGTCACATCTGACTGTGGAGTTGGGGTGCAGGGACCTCTGGTCGCCCCAGGACCAGCCTGGGCAGACTCGCTGTGAAAAGTGCATGATGTGGAAGGGCATGCTGAATGCTCCGAGATCAGACCCAGGAAGGTGTAAGCTTCTTGCCCTGGAGACAGTATGCTCCAAGAGAGGAGGCTCCCCTAGAGTCCTGACTGGCTTTGTATGGAGTTGTTCCAAAGCATCCCAGCATCCCCTTCCACACCGTGCACTTCCCAGAAGTCCGTACAGGCACTGACACTCCCTCCTCTGGCCTTTGTCTCTTTTCCAGGCATTAGGAGGCCACCCGATCTCTCTGTTCTCCAACACCTTCAGTTGGCACCTTGCAGGGGAAACTGATTTGGGAGAAATGAAGTAAGAGCTGCCCAAACCGAGCTTGAGCACTCCTGAATTTTGAGGTGTTCAAATCTGGAAGGCAGGTGCTGGGGGTGGGAGAGGGCTGTGGGCTCCATGGGGGAGCATGGCAGCAACTGTCTGGAGCTGCACGGAGCCAGACACGCTGGTCTGAGTGGCACAGTAAGCGGTTTGGGGGTTGGAGAAGAGGTAGGGGATTCCGGGGGGCAGTCAAGGGACAAGGAGCAGGGGGGGTTGGATGGGGCAGAGGTTCGGAGGGGCAGTCAGGGGACAGGCAGCAATTGGATAAGCATGGGAGTCCAGGAGGTTTATCAGGGGACAGGTAGGAGGGTCCTGGGGGGAAGTTGGGTGGGGTCTCAGGAGGGGGCAGTTGGGGACAAGGAGAAGGGAGGCTTAGATAGAGGCTGAGGTCCCAAGGGGCAGTTAGGGGCAGGGGTCTCGGGAGGGGGTAATCGGGGGACAAGGACCAGTGGTGCTTAGATAGGGGGTGGGAGTCCTAGGGGGCAGTTGGGGCAACGGTCTGGGGAGGGGGCAATCAGCGGCCAGGGGCTGGGATTCAAAGGGCTCTGGGCTGCTGGCAGCCGCGGGGAGCCCAGAGCCCTTTAAATCCCAGCCACGGCCGGGAGTCAGAGGGCTCTGGGCTGCCTGCAACCGCCGGGAGCCCAGAGCCTTTTAAATCCCAGCCGCGGCCGGGAATCAGAGGGCTCTTGGTTGCCCGCTGCGGCGGGGAGCCCAGAGCCCTTTAAATCCCAGCTGCGGCGGGGAGTTAGAGGGCTCTGGGCTGCCCGCTGCGGCGGGGAGCCCAGAGCCCTCTGATTCCCGGCAGCGGCTGGGATTTAAAAGGCTCTGGGCTCCCCGCGGTTGCAGGCAGCCCAGAGCCCTCTGACTCCCGGCTGTGGCTGGGATTTTAAAGGCTCTGGGCTCCCGGCGGCTGCTGGCAGCCCAGAGCAGGGGAGAAACCTAGCTCCAAATATTGCTGGAGCAGAGCCCCTCACTGTGAATATTCCTGGGGCTAAAGCCCCAGGGGCCCATATAAGTTGGCGCCCATGCATGTGAGAATTTGTGGTTCTTGTTGTAGCTGTCTAGCCTCCCTTTGTCTGGTGATGTTGACCTGTTTTTGAGAGAGAAATGCTCAGCCCTGGCCTGTGGTTGGGGACTGGCCTGGGACTTGGGAGACCAGCATGCAATTCCTTTCTATGTCAAAGATTTGCTTGTGTGTGGCATTGGGTGAGTCACTTCCGGTATGTCCACATTGTATTGTATATCTGGATCTGTGGGACTCAGTGTTTGCAAGCCCATGCTTGAGCATTCACACTGCATTGTAAAACTCGGTTAACAATTGCTTGACTTGGGTCTCACAGCCAGGCTAATGTATCCACATTGTAGTATACAGGCCTTCTGACTCGAGCGGTGTCCATGTTGCAAAATGACAGGACTTAGACCTGAGTTACAGTGGGACTTGGACTGTGACTCACCCACCCCCAGTAGGGTGCTAGGATCTGGATCCTGACTGTTTGCTGACCTGAGTCAGACTGATTTGTGTGTGAATAGCAGGGGGCTTGGGCTCAAACCTGAGTCAGAGCCCAGGCTTAGTGTGCAATGTAGACATACCCTTAAAGTATATCAACTCTGCAAAGAAAAAAACCCATGGTAGTTAGTCTCAGACCCCGGGTCAACAGACCAAGGCTAAAAATAGCAGTGTAGACATTTCCACTCAGGTTGGAGCTCAGGGTCTGAAGCCCAGTGAGGGGGATGGGGCTCAGAGCCCAACTGCCAGCCCAAGCGGGAACATCTACAATGCTATTTTTAGCCCTGTAACTTGAGCCCCATGAGCCCACGTCAGTTGACCCAGGCCCTGAGACTCGCTGCCATGGTGGGGTTGTAGTGTAGGCAAACCCTTAGTCTCTCTGGCCCCACTCCTCAAAGGTACTCAAGCATTGCTCTACTCACCACTGCAACTCCTAACCACTAGGCCGGTGGCCACCCAGTGGAATTCTCAGCCCTGGGTGAGGCTCCCAACATCCCTGTAAAAGGTCTGAGGAGAGTTAAATGCCTAACAGTGGGATCTTCAGAAGCCAGGGAGCTGCCTCTCCAGGAGTGAAATGCCAAGGAGAGGTGGTGAGAAAAGAGGGGCTTAGGCACCTAAGCAGCTGACCTAGTGTGCCTGGCTGATGAGGCAGAGAGAGGTACTTCCCTCTGCTTGAGATCCTCAGCCACAAACCATCTCATGGAGTTAAGCATCTAAGCCAGGTTAGGTGAAATAGCACGTGTACTAGGAGCCAAAACTGTGTTTCTCAATCTCTCTCTCTCTCCAGCTCATGCTTCATATCTCTCATACTACTCCTACATTTCCCTGTGCCACTGGCAGTCTTTTGTTGGGCTGCCATGCAGCACTTCTACCTATCAGTATCATCTGGCCCTGCAGCTGTAGGGTCTGATCGGTATCAGGTCTGAAGCATGCTCAGAGCACAGCTACAGGATTGGGCCCTGCTGGTGAGAAAGGCATTCCCCCGTTTAGTTTGAGAGCTTCCGCTCGATCTAGGGCTCCAAGGTGCTCAGTAGTGGGGGCAAGCATTAGGGCTTAGGCAGCTTTGCAAATGCTGACTGGTGGAAATGTAGGCACTAGGGAGCTAGATGCAGGGGCGGCTCTAGGATTTCCACTGCCCCAAGCAGGGCGGCACGCCGCAGGGGGCGCTCTGGCGGTGGCCGGTCCCGCAGCTCCGGTGGACCTCCCGCAGGCACGCCTGCGGATGTTCCACCGGAGCCGCGGGACCAGTGGACCCTCCGCAAGCATGCCTGTGGGAGGTCCACCGGAGCCGCCTGCCGCCCTCCCGCGGGATGCCGCCCCAAGCGCGCGCTTGGCGCGCTGGGGTCTGGAGCCGGCCCTGGCTAGATGACAGCTGAGGTGTGGTTTGGAAAAAAATCAGTGGCACCAAAATGGTGGAATTGGGTGCCTGAAGAGAGTTGCCTAAAAACCTTTGTGGATCTGTTCCTCTGTGCAATTCTGATCCCTATCTGTAAAATAGGGACAATTCTCCCGTTTCACAGGAGTGTTGTGAGGACAGCGATGGGAACCCTACAAACATCTACTCAGATTAAGTATAGCGGCTACATTTGCGGGGTATGTTTCTATGCTTGTTCAGTCAATTAGAAATATTCAGAACACGTTTCAACAATTTGCTTCAAGTGAGTAAACTTGATATGTTCTGGTGAGTGTTGGGTGAATGTCTGTTGGTTTAGCCTTTGCCTCTTTAATTATAGGGTTTCTATTTCTGAGAAGGCAGTTTGACAGAATTGTTCCAAACTAGAAACAAATACAATGAGGCCTTCATCCTGTATCAGAGTCTGAGTCTCACTGTCTCTGTAAAGATCTTGGGGTCCAAGCTAAAAGATCTGGGGCCTAAATCATTGGAGTTCTTTTTAAAGCCAAGTTCGGTTGTAATTCTGGGAGCACCTCATAAGGAAAGAGCCTTCCTCTATCTTTAGGAATTTCTAGTCCTCTCTTTCATCTTTCTACATTATCTCTGAGTTTGGTTTAAGGAGTGAGGCCTTGAATATATTCCAAAGACCATTAAAGTAAGGCCAGAGCTGCACAAAGGGGATTTAACAGGGCTGAGGATGTGGCCCTAAAATGTATCATTATACAGCCAAGATTTCTGGTTCTAGAAGAGTTTCTGGGAGAGAAGGTGGTTCTCCACATACTAGTCAGTATACAATGATTGTTTCTTCCTAGGGGACAGGACTGGTCTATGGCATAAAGGCTTTGTCTACACTATGCCGCTTTTAGGGACACGGCTGTACTCTTGCCGATAAAGCGCTGTTCACACTGGTGCTTTTCCCACAAAACTTTTGTCTTTTGGGGAGGGGGGTGTTTTTTTAACACCTCTGAATGACAAAAGTTTTGTCATTCACTTGCCAGTGTAGACAAAGCCAGAGAGAGAAATAAACAAGTTGTTTGGGTGGTTTTTTTTTAAGGACTAACAAAGATCTGTTAAATACCAGAGTAGGAAATGAGATTGATTAAAATCAGAATGTATTCGCATTCAATTGCAAGTTATTCTAGGAAATGTAAAATACAGATCTTTTAATTAGGGTGATGCAAGAGACTTCTTAAAATCAAAGGCTCTAAACTTGCAAATATTTCCACACTTCCTGAGCTAAGCTCTGTTCCTACACTGAGCTCCATGCATAGCAAATGGGGTTCCATTCTAGTGCAGCCTTATGCCCGTGGACAGCTCAGAACGGGATCTGGGCCTAAAACTGATTTTCTCCTAAAGGTACCAGAAGGAAATTTGAACATCGGCTGTCAACTCCTACTTATCTGGCATTTTGAGCTTAAAATAATGGTTTAATTAATCTCTTGTTCGGGATTTTGTCCTTGAGGTTTCCAAAAGACTCTTTATAAAAGATTTTTTTATGGCAGTGATTATATTCTTGTGGTAACATCTGAACTAAATATTAATACACTGTATCCTGGAATATGTCTTGAAATTAAAAATTAAACGATGGGCCAAACTTCCTGCTGGCATAATGCCACTTAAGTTAATGGAGTTACATCATAGGGAGTTTGACTATTCATATGTAGGTGAGTTAATTTAAAATTTTCTCCTGCTTTTGTTTTTGACTGAGGACATATGCCCAGAATCCCAAATATGTTCATGATTTTTCCATATTATGTTTCTCAATTTTGATCCTATATTTCATTTTCTCAATTTGTGTTTAGAGGGATTTTTAAAATGTGTAAAGAATATTAAAGAGTAAATAATATGTAGGGTCAAATCCTGGTCTCACAGAAGTCAATAGCAAAACTCTTCTTGGCTTTAATGAGTTCAGGTTTGGCTGGTGTGTGGTATTGATCTTCCCTCTTCATCACACAGCTAGTAGCAGATAGCAGTGACATCACATTTTAGGTGTGCCTATGTAACTGTCAATAAAGCCCTTATATTCTTCTAATCTCCTAACCCGTCAGACTGCTAGGTAAGTAGATTTAAGTGTTAGGAAACAGTCTGTGGTTTCACAGACCAAGAGGGGAGATGATTCAGTAGGATACAAATTCTTACACACTGAACAACCTGTAACCAAGCAATAGTGTCACTCCTTCTCCAGTATAACAATTCCAAACCTCAATTCCTGGATTGAGATTCCATAGCTCCTGAATCAACGTGCCTAGCACAGAGCCTGATCCCACCCCAGTTAATCATGTAAGTACCCCCTTGAGCATTGCTGACTCCACATGCAGTCTGTGTCCCCATACAGCCTGGTTATTGTCTAGTAAAGTTCCTAGCCGTGAGAACAGTGAGGAATTAATTGACTAGCTTTTGGAACAGATGACCAAGGGATGTGGTAAAATTCTCCCATCAATTTCAATTTAGGTTTGGATGTCTTCCTGAAAAAAAGATGCTGAGTCCAGTTCAACCAGAAGAGGTTGGACTTAACTCAGGAATCACTGGGTGAAATCCAATGGCCTGTGTTATGTAGTTGGTCAGATTAGAAGATCATGATAGTCCCATCTGGCCTTATATTCCAGAAGTAGGTAGGGTGTTTTGCCCCTAATCTCACACGAGTGTGTCAAGCTGTAAACGGGTTCTAACACGATTGTTCTTTTGTGCAGAAAGGGCACCCAACTATGTCTGTTTCACTGAGGCTATGTCTACACTGCGAGCTAGGATGTGATTCCCCTGCTCCCATCAAGCTAGCGTGAGTATAAATAGTGATCTAGCCAGAGTGACACCAGAAGTATGACTGAGCTATGTACCCACCAGGTTCAGGCGGGTTTGTACTTGTCCTGAGCCGTGCCTCTGCTGCTGCTACCCATGCTGCCACAGCTAAACTGCTATTTACACTCACGCTAGCTCAATAAGAGCTCAAAATGTAATCATAGCCTGAGTTCACCTGCTGCTCTGCCTCCCAGGAAGCTGTCCAGGAGGAAATCCCAAAGCACACTGCACCATATGAAAAGCACCCACAGAATTCTGCCTCCAACTCCAGCAGCTGAGGCAGTATGGGATAGCTGCCCACATTTTCCCAGAACTTCCCATAAGTGGCTGTACAGCTTAGTAGGTGTGGACAAGGCAACACAATTGACCTATATTTGTGCCAGGAATATTGCTGCCAATCAGGTGCATGGAAACATGTTATCTCAGCTGTATCCATGTTCATGAGCATGTTCAAGGCTGGTTACAGTTAACATAGTTTTATTTGTAGAATGGATAGGGCTAGAGAGAGTATTATGGTGATTTCAAGTGTGAAAAAGCAGCATGAGCAGACAAGCCCATAAACCACAAAGATCCTCTTTCATACAAATGTCCTTAGTGTCAGGAAAAAAAAGGAGAAGAGAAGTACAAAAAAATAGACTAACACAGCTATCCCTCTGATACTTAAAAAAATAATAGTATGAAATATGATCAAAACATTATCGAGGTAAAATGTTTTTCAACATTTTCCATGGGGCGGGGACGGAAGAGGGGGGCCAAACAGTGAAGGGAGAGAAGAAGCTGCTTGCACCACCGTTCAAAACCTTAAGTGCCAAAACAGTGTTCCAGATTTTCTTTAAAGGGGCTGGCCCGTAACTCAGTCCTGGTGCACGGCAGTTCACTCTCAGCACTGTTTGAAATTCAAGGTCCTTGCATCTATTAGCGGAAGGCCCCACTATTGAGTTAATGGGTTTTAATCAGCATTGAAATGCTGACACAGAATACCAGTTTGATTATTCAGTTCTGGGCCATATGTTTGATAGTAAATGGAGGCAACAATAGCAGCAACATCAATTATTAGGGGTTTTTTTATTAGCGATAAAGAATTTTTTTAACTGCATAATCCAGGCCATCATATCTAGGGAATGTGGGCGGGGAGAAGCATTGGAGGGGGAGTTTATGTAGCTTGTGTCAAAAAAAAATTAATGGACATGTGACATAAAGGGTGGAGAAAGGG
This sequence comes from Mauremys mutica, assembly GCF_020497125.1. NCBI lineage: Eukaryota > Metazoa > Chordata > Testudines > Geoemydidae > Mauremys > Mauremys mutica. Next base: position 69,387,586 of record NC_059078.1, read on the forward strand.
GAAAAAAACTGCCATGCAAGGGACAACAGGGATAAAGAATTATGGTGCGTGTGTAGTGCAGGGTTACAGACATACCAGAGAAAATATATTTACCCACCAGCTCACAAGCTTGACCTCTCCTTGCACCTATACCTCCGTTATCCCAGGCCAGGAATTAATTCATACAGAGTCATGTGATGTTTTTGTAATGCAGGCAAGAATAGTACTAAGGTGAGGTGATCACCATAATTATACTGTAAGCGTCTAATGCATCTTTCATCCAGGAATCTTAATGCATTTTATGAACACAGGTTCCCATAGGATCCAGAGAGGTATTATCTGCATTTTAGAGATGAACAGACTAAGTTTATATTTACACTGCAATAACAAGGTCTGATAGCAGCTCATGTGGACATACCCAAGTTAGCTTTAATCTAGCTATCTTGGAGCAGTCTGGAGCAGTGACGATGCAATGGGACAGGCATCAGTGCAGGCTAGCTACCTGAGTAATTACCCAGAGTCCCAGGACAGCTTGTACAGCCTGCAGTAAAGTCCATGCGGCTTCTCTTCTTTGCTCTATATTTCAGCTAGTTAAATTAAAGCTACCTTGGGTATGTCTACACCCACAAACTGCAACCGTGAGCCATGATTGCAATGCAGACATAGCTGTGACTTGTCTACCCAAGAAAGTTGCATTGGTTTAACTGATGTTGCAATGTTAAATCAGTTTAGTTAAACTGGTGCCACTGTGTGTGCTGACACATGTAAACTTATTGAAACCTGCCTTATGTTGGTTTAGCTTGCCTCTGTACATTTGTAAAGGTGGTTCTACATGAGTACACGTATATCCACACAAAGGTTAAAAGGAGGCAAGCATAAGGAGCGAAAAGGAAGCGAAATGGGGAAAACACAAACATGTTCAAATTTTCAGTTATTTTTCTGTCCAAAAATCTGAAAACTTTCAATTTTTTTATTGAAAATTTTCAAAATAATGAAAATGTGTTACTGATCTACTTCCCATTTTCCAAAGAGCTGTCTTGCCCACACCTTCTGATACGAGCTCATGGAATGAGGGCTAATATGTGAATGACCGAGGAAAAGAAAGACTGTAGTGTGGGTTCACTGAAGCAAACAGAATTAGCGTAAAGGACAGGTTCCTGGGCACATGCCATAGGGAAAGACAGATTATTGTGCAAGAGGAAGATTGTTTTGTAGGCAACATAGAACACAAAGGGTTACTCTCTGTGTGATACTAGCAGTAATGGATTACTCTGCAAGTGACAGTGGCGGAAAGGGAGTTTTGTGCTTGTGTCACAGAAGGAAAAAGATTACTGTGTAAATGATACTGGAGGGAAAGGATTAGGCTGCATGGGATCCAAGAGAAGAGAGGTCATTGTACATACGTCACAGGAAGAGCAGGGTCATGTGACATGGGGTGGAAAGGATTCTTTGAAAGTCAAAAAGAAAATGAAAAAGAGAAGTATTATTATTATTGTGCTAGTGTCAGTGGAAGACGAGGTTCCTTGTGTGCAAAAAATAAATTGCTATGTTACCATGGGAAAGAGAACACAGTAGTTCAAAAAGAAGTGCCTGGATTTTCCTTTGATGAAGGCCTGTCTACACTGAATTTGGCACCACTCATTAGTTTAAAGGAATACACTGTTCCCACAGATAGATAGAGCAGTGACTGAATAATGGTGGACACTTGGCCACCTTGATCTCAACTTCTCTACAGTTAAAGAGTTGGTTTCTGTGGTGATTTCCCCCGCCCCACCCTCTCATAACAAAACAAAAAAAAAGGAACTGCCCTGTTGAATGAGAATTTTGTTTTCAAAGGTAGAAAGAGAAAACCACAGACAAGGGGCAGTGTGTGATGTGCAAGCACCGTAGCTCTGACGAGCTTCCAGGGCTTTACTTCTCAATTAGCTTTCCAAACTCTAAGGGCTTGGCTACACTTACAAGTTGCAGCACTGGTCATGCAGCTGTGTAGGGCCAGTGCTGGAGTGTGGCCACACTGACAGCTACCAGCGCTGCAGTGTGGCCACACTTGCAGCATTTCCAGCGCTGTATTGAGAGGTGCATTGTGGGCAGCTATCCCACAGAGCACCTCGTCCCATTTTGGCACTGAGTATTGTGGGAAGGGGAAGGAAGTGTGTGGCTCATTCCGCTTCCTGTGCCAACGCCCCGTGGTGCATCGCTTCACATCCCAGCATTCACAGTCTTTCCGGCCACGTTTGGCGCCATTGTGAGTCTCTTTCTGTTTTACTCTCTGTCTGTGAATCGCGATTTCTGTTGGAAATGGAGCCTGAGCTGCTGAGGACTGTGATGATGAGTGTCGTCAGCACAACACGTTTGGCAGTTGAGCTATTCCTTCAGCTCCAAAGTGACAGTGAGGAGTCCGACGATGATATCGATGATATCGAGTCGCCTGCCGCGTGTGACACTACAGTGCTTGTGGCATTCACGGAAATGCTCAGCACCATTGAACACCGCTTTTGGGCTCGGAAAACAAGCACTGAGTGGTGGGATCACATTGTCATGGAAGTCTGGGATGACGAGCAGTGGCTGCAGAACTTTCGTATGAGAAAAGCCACTTTCATGGGACTGTGTGCTGAGCTTGCCCCCACCCTGCGGCGCAAGGACACAAGATTGAGAGCTGCCCTGACGATGGAAAAGCGGGTGGCTATTGCAATCTGGAAGCTGGCAACTCCAGACAGCTACCGGTCGGTCGGGAACCAGTTTGGAGTTGGAAAGTCGACCGTTGGAATCGTGTTGATGCAAGTTTGCAGGGCCATTAATCGCATCCTGCTAAGAAGTACCGTGACTCTGGGGAACGTGCAGGACATTGTGGATGGCTTTGCACAAATGGGTTTCCCTAACTGTGGAGGGGCGATAGATGGGACGCATATTCCTATTCTGGCACCCCCCCACCTAGCATCAGAGTACGTTAATCGGAAGGGGTATTTCTCTATGGTTCTCCAGGCGCTTGTGGATCACCGTGGGCGTTTCATTGACATTTACACAGGCTGGCCTGGAAAGGTGCATGATGCACGCATCTTTCGGAACAGTGGCCTGTTCAGGAAGATGCAGGCAGGGACTTATTTCCCAGACAGGAAGATCACAGTAGGGGACGTCGAAATGCCCATTGTGATCCTTGGAGACCCCGCTTACCTGTTACTGCCTTGGCTCATGAAACCCTATACAGGGAAGCTTGACAGGAGCAAGGACCGGTTCAACTACAGGCTGAGCCGGTGCCGAATGACTGTGGAGTGTGCTTTTGGGCGTTTAAAAGCCCGCTGGCAGTCCTTGTATGGGAAGCTAGACTTGGGGGAAAGCAGCATCCCTGCGGTTATATCCGCATGCTGTACCCTCCATAATATTTGTGAAGGGAAGGGTGAAATATTCAGTCAGGCATGGACCACTGAGGTTCAAGTCCTGGAGTCTGAATTTGCACAGCCAGAGAGCAGGGCTATTAGAGAAGCCCAGCACAGGGCTACAAGGATTAGGGATGCCTTGAGGGAAGAATTTGAGGCTGAAAGCCAACAGTAATGTTTGCTGCCTTGCATGGGAGTGAAGTGCAGTGGTTACACTGTTAGGATTCTATTATCCCTAACATGATTTCCAGTGACTGTTTCTTTAGTGGGATAAGGTATCTTTCACTATGCAATAATAAAGACTGTTTTCAAAGCCAAGATTTATTTTATTGAATAGAAAAATACTTCATTGACAGACACACAACATTTCAGGAACCTAGGGCAGGGGGGTGGGTGGGTGAACTGTACAGTCACAAGTTTGCATATGTCCTGTCTGCAGTGCTGTGCAATGGCTGCTGCACTTCAGGGTGCATATACTGCATGGTGATGGGGGTTGAGTGCAGAGGGTAAGGGTCGTAGTTCTCAGGGCTGGTTGGTGAACGTACAGGTGTTGGAGGCAGCTGGTGGTGGTAAGAACCTGGATGCTGGGGAAGGAGGTTTGGAGCTAACATTGGGGCAGAAGAGAATAAAATTTGGGACAGGGGGGGCTGTGGGGCAGCACGGGACTGCTCTGCCTCCATAGCTACGAGTGCCTGGAGAGAGTCCGCTTGGCGCGCCAGGATGCCTAGCAGCTGGTCTGTGCTTTTCCTCTTTGCCACAGCGTTTCTCCGGCGGATCCTGCTGTCCCTCTGGCGGATCCTGCTTTCCCTTTCTCTCCACTCCTGCAGCTGTTTACTCTCTTGAGCAGAGTGAGCAATAACTGTTTTCAGCATGTCTTCCCTGGTTTTTCGAGGCTTTTTCCTCAGGTTCTGTAGTCTCTGTGCTGTGGTAGATCTGGGCAGTCCAGCAGTCAAGGTCACTTCTTGAAGGCAAAAATGGCAACATTTAACAGGGCAGCATTGTTAATTATCTCATCCAAACAGTAATTCCCACACACTGAAGGAGTTTTCAGTGTTCACTTTAGCATTCTTTTCCCATACCAAATAAGACCACACATAACACAACAGGAGACAGGAAGTGGTGAGTAAGGGGTACTGAGATTGCTTCAGGGCTGTGCAGGGGTTTCTGTGCGTTGGGGACAGCAAACAGCTGCATGGGGGATCTGCACTAAACAGTCTCCCAACATTTTCCACAGGAGTTACTCCTGGAAGATATCTCCCTGCTGCGGGTCACTAGGGAAGAGCGGGAAGGTCTTCTACAGCAATGCGGATTCCGCCCTGGCCCCTATGCAGCTTGCCTGTGTTCAGCAATGGTCCCCCCACCCCTCGCGGCACAGTGGCGCGGACGCGTTATCCTGACTGGGACAAGGACCACAGTGGCTTTCCCTATAAACCTGCGCAGGCACATTGCCCACGCTCTGGCTGAAACTTTTGAGGAGATTACTGCAGCCGATTACCGCGATGTGATAGACCACATCAATGCGCTATTCCACATCTAGGCAGGCATGAATGCAGCCCTAACCCCCCCTCCTCTCCTGAAACATTTCCACCCTGAAAATAAAAGACGCTTACCAGTAACTCGCTCCTCTGTTTGTCCTTCAGCAACTGCTGGCTGCTGCGATTGGCTTCCTTCCTCCTGGCTTGAGAAGAGCTCCTGGCTGCATGCCTCCAGGGACTCTTGGGTGTCTTCCCCCATCCCAGTAGCTTCACTCGCGGTTTCCACACCCCCCGCCTCCTCCTCCTCCTCCTCCTCCTGCTGCTCCTGTCCCCCACCCTGCTCAGAAGTGTCCATCGTGGTCCTCGGATTGGCAGTGGGGTCACCCCCAAGTATTGCGTCCATCTCCCTGTAAAAACGGCAGGTCGTGGGGGCAGCGCCGGATCGGCGATTCCCCTCGCGGGCTTTGTAATAGGCACTCCGCAGCTCCTTTACTTTAACCCTGCATTGCAGCGCGTCCCGATCATGGCCCCTATCCAGCATGGACCTTGATACCTGCTCAAAGATATCATAATTCCTATGGCTGGAGCGCAGCTGGGACTGCACAGCTTCCTCCCCCCAAACACTAATGAGGTCCAGCAACTCGCCATTGCTCCATGCTGGGGCTCGTTTGCCGCGTGGAGGCATGGTCACCTGGAAAGATTACCTGATTGCACTCCACACCTGGCTGCAGCAAACAGGAAGGGGATTTTTAAAATTCCCGGGGCACTTAAAGGGCGGGTCACCTGAGGCCAGAGCAGTAGAGTGCATACTGATGAGCAGAGTGGCTGAACAGGAATTCTGGGATATCTCCTTATTCCCTGGAGGCCAATTAAAGCGCTGGTGAGTGTCCACACCTGATGAGCAGCGCTGGATCACCAGCGCTGCATTCCTTATACCCCAACCCGAACGGGTGCACAGCCAGCGCTGCAGCCAGGGAGTTGCAGCGCTGGATGTGCCTTGCAAGTGTGGACGGAGAATAATTGCAGCGCTGGAAAGCCTCCACCAGCGCTGCAACTTGTAAGTGTAGCCAAGCCCTAAGAAGGATGGTTCATCTCTCCATATGACCAGGTTTTGCTGAGAGGCAATGTAAGTCTAGGCAGCTTAGGTTTTCCTTTCCTCTAGAAATCACTTCCTTCTTTAAAAAAAAAAAACACTAACCAAGGAATCAATAGTTCACACTCTTCCTACAGGTGGAGATGAGTTTAGAATTCTCAGTATCCCTGCCAATGGACATTTGTATTTCCACATCACCAAAATCACCCCCCATTTTGGCAATGTTATCAGGAGTTGCAAGGAATGGAACATGTTAGTGGTCAAGGCTGTGATGCAGTGTGTTGTATTTGTGTGGAGTAAGGAGGGGGAAGGAAAATGGGGAAACTTCTACTCCTATTTTGCCTGGTTCTAGGTCAGGGCTTCTCAAACTTTTTCACACCTGGATCTTACACAGTTGGCTACTCGCAACTTATCTTTGGATGCAGCTCAAAATTCTTTGCACCAGTTCCTGTTGCTCTTCAGAGCAGGTGACACTGGAATTGGAGTAATGGTTTATGGGTCATTTTTCAGGCCAAAAGCAGCCCTGCTAATTCCTTGGATCTCAGGAGAACTGTATCAGGGATGAATTTGTCTCTCTCATGTCAAAGATGGGGGGAAACTGCTGTTGCTGTGCCAATCTGCTTTTGCAGAAGCCCAGAAAGCAGGCAGGAGAGCAGTATCAAGACTTCTCCCCACAAATAAGTGTTTTGGGAGGTGGAAGGTATGTGCAGCTCATCCTGTGCCTGGGGCTGGAGGAGAGTGCATTGCAATCAGTGGTGGAAAATGAGCTGGTCTGTGTCCACACATTCTGGGCTTTTGGTGCAAACTTTGAAGGAAAAATCAAATATATTGATCAGATTTCTTCAAAGCTGCTTCAGTAAAGTGGCATGGCTGGTGGTCAATTCCTGCAGGGCAGCCTACAGTGACTTGGCAAGCCGCAGTCACCAGGAAACCCGAGTCTGCTATCTTGACCTCATCAGGCAAGTATGGATCTTTTTTTCCATCCTGGCTTTCTGCTATACATATCTGGCAATGGCCTATTTATCCAATCTGTCTCTCTCCAAGTGTTGTTAATCTGACAGCTAAGGCAGTGAGAACCCTGTAGGGTTCAGTTCATGAAGGGGATTACAAACCAGTCCTTGCACTTCAAATTGCAGTGGTTCAAAGGAAACCAACACCCAGAGCTTCACCTGAAGCTTAGAGTTAATCCCTACTGCAGATACATTTCTTACACAGATGCTTTCAACAGGCTGGATTCTGATACTCTACTCACATGGAGAAGTACCTTGTTTCACAAGTACTTCCATTGCCCAAGTCACCCTGTGACCTATTGCTGGGAAAGAGGGCAACTCTTCAGAAGAGAGGTAAATTGGCTGAGAGGAGGAAGGTTTGCCAGCTTCCCATCTCAATGTGTGGTGGAAGAGAAGAATGTGTCGGGGAAAATCAACCCATTTGCTGAACTTCTCAAGCATGGGCTGAAATTCATGAATCTAGAGAACTGTAAGCCCAAAGCTCAGTTTCAGGTGGGTTTGATATGAATATTTTGCACAACTCCCAGTGTTTTGGATGTTGTTCTACCCTTGCAGAAGAAACAGAGAGTGGAAATAAGGTCTTAGCTGACAAAAGTTTTGGATTGAGTTTCCTTTTCAGAATGTGACACAAATTTAAGGCTGATGTTTTGCATTTAACTCAAGCTGTCATCCCTCTGGTGGTGTTTTTTTCTCAGAGGCACCTGAAGGCCAGAGTCTGCTTTGAAGCTTGTGGCTTTTGACAGTTTCTATCTCTCAATCCTCAGTGATGCTGCTTAAGTGCAGCACTTTCAATGCATCCTTATGGACTAGGACAACAGAGGGGGAAAAAAACCTCTGACACTTCAGGTCTGAGTCAAAGCCGAGTGAAGTCAATGGGAGTATTTCATGGACTTCAGTAGGCTTTGGATCCGGACCTAAGGACCAATGTAAATCAGGATAGGTCCATTGCCTGCAAGAGAGAGCGCTGATTTACCCCAGCTGGGAATTTAGTTCTAAATTACATGTTAAATTTGAAACATGCTTATGCAAGTTAAAGGGAACTGAAATGACTTAACAATCGGACTGATTTTTAAAACCATATCTAATACAAGCTGTGCCAAATGATCATAGTTAAATTAGCCATCATGCAAAATTCACCTATTTTGGGAGGGGACTCAGAACTCAGTGCGCATTTTCCATAAAAGCTTTTGAGTGACTCTAGGACCATCCTGCATTTTGCACTGGAATTAATGTGAAATTCAGATTTGAGAGGAAGCTCACTAGTTTTGATTGAGTCATATGAACCTGAATCTCAGAGTGAAATTTGGTGAAAACCCTATCTAAGACTGGAAATGTGCTCATCAATTGCAGGTAAAGGAAATTTCACATAATTGTTAATCACAAATGATAATACGAGGTGGGCAAACTTTTTGGCCCAAGGGCCACATCTGGGTATGGAAATTGTATGGCAGACCATGAATGCTCATGAAACTGGGGGTCTGGGGTGCGGGAGGGCTCCAGCTGGGAGTGCAAGCTCTGGGGTGGGTCTAGAAATGGGGAGTTCAGGTTGTGGGAGGGAGCTCCGGGCTGGGGCAGAGGGTTGGGGTGTGGGAGGAGAGGGCTCAGGCTAGGGATGCGAGCTCTGGGGTGGGGCCGGGGATAAGGGGTTGAAGGTGCAGGAGGGTGCTCCAGGCTCGGGCAGAGAGTTGGGGCAAGGGAGGGGGTCAGGAGTGCAGGCGCCTGGTGGTGCTTACCTCAAGCAGCTCCTGGAAGCAGCAGCATGTCCCCCCTCTGGCTCCTATGTGGAGGCGTGGCCCGGTGGCTCTGTGTGCTGCCCAGTCTGCAGGCAGGGCCGGTGCAAGGATGTTTCGCGCCCTAGGCGCCCTCCCCCATCCCCAAGCCCCCGCCCTGAGGCGCCCCCCCGCAGCAGCTCCCCCCTCCGCCCTGAGGCACCCCCCCACGGCAGCTCCCCACCACCCCCTCCGCCCTGATGCACCCCCCTGCGCCCCTGCTCCACCTCCACCCCAAGCACGCCGTCGCTGCTTCACTTCTCCCGCCTCCCAGGCTTGCGGCGCCTAAGCTGATTGGCGCCACAAGCCTGGGAGGCGGGAGAAGTGAAGCGGCGACGGCGTGCTCGGGGTGGAGGTGGAGCAGGGGTGCCATGCTTCACTTCTCCCGCCTCCCAGGCTTGCAGCGCCAATCAGCTTAGGTGCACTTGGGGAGGAGGCGGTGCAGGGGTGAGCTGGGGTGAGGAGTTCCCTTGCGTGCCACCCGCCCCCCCCCTTACTTGCTGCAGGCGGCCCTCCCCGTCCCTCCTGCCCCAGCTCCCTCCGCCTAAATGCCGGCAGCGACTGGGGCAGCTGAAGATCCAGCTGCCGTGGTTACTGCCAAAGAAAATGCCACCCCCCAAATCCTAGTGCCGTAGGCGACCGCCTAGGTCACTGCCTGCACCAGCCCTGTCTGCAGGCGCCACCCCTGCAGCTCCCACTGGCCACAGTTCCTGACTAATGGGAGCTGTGGGGGCAGCGCTTGGGGCAGGGGCAGCATGCAGAACCCCTTGGCTGCTCCTAGGCATAGGAGCCAGAGTGGAGCCATGCCGCTGCTGCCAGGAGCCATAGGGATCCATGACACATGTGGAGAGGGGTGGGTAAGCCCCTGACCCCACTCCCCGACTGGAGCACTGGAGCAGGGCAAGCCCCAGATCCCACTTGCTGGCAGGAGCTCAAGGGCCAGATTAAAATATCTGAAGGGCCGGATGCAGTCCCTGGGCCATAGTTTGCCCACCCCTGTGATAAGAGAACAGCAACCCTGGGCACAGAGCCCCAATGGTATAGATTCCCCATTGTGACGTTCCCCTCTGGTATTATCTGGACCAGTGATCTGCTAGGTCACTCCAATCCTTGACTCTGGGAGACAGCCTTACCCTGCTCTGCTGTGGGAACCCCCACTCCTGGACTCTGGCATGTAAGCTACTCCCAGCTACTTGCAACTGAATGACACTACCCACTATCTCCGGTCCCAGACACAACCCTAGGAACCTATGTCTTGCTGTGTCCAGTTATGCCCACTGGACACTGCAAGCTTATATGAGTTTATCAATTTAACAAAGAAATTGATATGTACCAGTCTTGTTATCCCAAGGGGAACCTCTGACCCACTTCAAACCAAACGCACTGCTTCAGGTGAATAAACAGATTTATTATCCATAAGGATAGATTTTAAGTGATTATAAGTCAAAGCATAACAAGTCAGTTTTGGTCAAATGAAATAAAAGCAAAACGCATTCTAAGCTGATCTTAACACTTTTAATGCCCTTACAAACTTAGATGCTTCTCACCACAGGCTGGCTCGTTACTTTTCAGTCAGGCTCTCCCCTTTAATCAGCACTTCAGTCACGTGGTGGTGGTGGTGGTGGTGTCTGTAGATGTAGGTGAGAGAGAGCATGGCAAATGTCTCTCTCTTTTATCTTGTCCTGTCTTCCCTCTTGGCTCCTGCCCGCCTTCAGAGTCAGGTGAGCATTACCTCATCGCAGTTCCAAACTGACCAAAGGAAGGGGGGTGACTCCCTGAGAGTCTTAACAGATTCTAGGCCAGCACCCTTTGTTCCTGTGAGACTGGACTGGGTTTGTCGCATCCACGCCCTGATGAGGTGTGAATTGCCCCTCTGCTGCTGGAGAGTTTTTGTCTGGGCTTGCTTTAAACCATAAGGACACATTTTCAGCCTCATAACTATATACATGAAATTATAACCTATAACATCACTGTAACAATCACTATAACAACCCTGCTCAGTGCATCATGAGCCTTCCGAAGACACTCAACATGACAAACTTTGCATTGGATACCACACAATCGTTTTATAAAGATTAACATGGGGGGGGGGGTAGGGTGTTCCCTCGAGGTACAGAGCATCACACCCATGGAGAGGGTTATTGTAGTGGTTGGGCAAAACTGGGTGGCAGGGGCCAAGGAGAGGCTGAGGAATGTGCTGATTTGGCCCATCTCTGTAGCTGGGGCTCCATCCCCTTGCAGTCATCTTCCCACAGTTGAACCCCTAAGGAAAGGCAGCAGTGTAAACGGCCCCTGCTTTTCTGTTGAATAAATCCCCACGAAGGGGCAGTGGTTCCTGTGGGGACAGGAAAATGCGCTCTGTATGACCTAGGCTGAATCAAGACTAGAGATGAGATTGAGGCACAACTTTTAAACCCTGGTCTAGGTTTTCCTAAAGTCTAAGGTCTTTGGACCTAAGGTTTTAGTTTAGATCCATGTTTAGATACATCTGAACCCAAAACAACTGAAAATGATTTTCTCAGAGATTGTGTTTTCCCTGTTACAGATGATGGAGTCATTACCCCTTAAAGCTGCTTGCTCTTCATTGTGGAATTAGTGACGACTTCAACACCAGCAGAACAAATACAGCTCCCTGAGCTTAGGGCCCGGCAGGTAAAAAACTTTCCAGGTGAAAATGAGAAAATAAGGAAACATTCATGGTAACTGAAGGCATCTACAAACTGATGATAAAGGACATGAAACCAACAGCCCTGATGTAACTCCAGTATGTTTCCAATTCAAACAATGGAAAGTGGGGGGAGGGGCGCAAAGAAGAGTAATTTTTGGTAGTAAATATGATTAGATGAAGCAAACAGCAAAGGCACCACTCTAACTGCAGTTCATCATACAATGAGTTTCTTAACAACTTGGCCATTCAGAGGGCCTGTACTTTGGCTCAGAGCTATGCCAACAAAATAAATCAACTTTACATACACAACTGTCAATCAAAATGGAATCTATAAACCTTGAAGGCTGAACCAGGAGAATAAATTAAAGGGTAGAAGGAAAACGAGGCATGAGTAGGTCGGTAGGATCAGGACAATGAAGAAAAGAAGGAAGGAAGTATTGCTGAACTAATACACAATGTACCTAGGGGTCTTGAACGGAATTGACAAAAGCATTTCTGTAAGCAAGGCTCCTAATGCTGTCACATTCCTCTGGTTTTAATGAGACTAATGGGATCCACTGGAACTAAAGGGTGAACTGGAATACTTATTTAACTAACTAAATATATGCCCCTCCCACCCCCCAGTTATTATATATAAATATATACACAAATCACTATGATCCAAATCCTACTGTTCTTATTCAGCTATAGTCAATTTGCACTGGGATCAACAGTTTTGACTGGTTGCAGGCTGCTGCATCTGTTCCTGCCAAGTTCTATGCATTAGGGACCATCTGTGAAATAGACTTTACATTTGTGATTGCAGTTTTGTGCACACAAGTGAGGGGGTGGGGAGACCAGGAGAAGTGGTGAGTGGAATGATGAACAGACTTCCTCCCTCATGCTGACACGAAGGCTGACAGACTCTGAAAAGAGGCCTGTTTGTCAAGAGACCTGTAGAATAGAGGGGCAAAGCTTGGACTGTAGGAATCCACTGCTAGCCAAAAAGTGCACCAAGCTGTTCCTTGAGTATGCTCACAATGGCATGACTTCCGCAATGCCAGCCTGTAAATCAGCTGTAGGTGCAGAGCTAACTTGGAAAGAATATTCTGTTGTCTTCCCTTCATATATTTACACCACATACCTCATCATGGTATCAAGGCAGCTAATAACATGTATCCTAGCAGCTGAAATTTTGTCTGATATTTAGATTAGCAGTTATTTGACAAAGTTTTCTTTAAGAGGGATGAAGGAGCAACAGCCCAAAACAGGCAGTATTTATTTGCAATTCTGTGTTAGACTTTCATGAATGAAGTAGTGTTTTCCAGTGTTGCCAACTCTCACAATTTTATCATTAGTCTTATGGTATTTGGCATTTTTCTTAAAGTCCTAGCTTCTAGAGTCATGTGAATACGTGAGAATCTCATTTGTATCAAATGGAAACTACATTTCTGGTCCTCAGAGTTGTGGAGGAAATTGTGAGAACATGATCTCAATGAACCCCCAAAAGACTCAGAAACTAGATGGCAACTTAAAAGAACCCAAACTATTTTTTTTTTAAATCTCATTGTTTAGAGCCAATCTCTTATTGTTGAGAGACTTGACTCATCAAAGTTTAGGGCTGGCAATATTAGATGTATTGCTAGACTAATCTCAGCAAACATGATCATTTGAGCTGGTCAAAAAAAGAGGGTGTGGTTGGGATCATGAAAAATATTGCCAACCAGAATTATTTTTCCCCTTAAATCAGAAATTTTAAAATTTGAAAAAAATTCCACTAGCTCAGTAATTGCTTAAAAATTGAGGGAACATTTTGTGAAAGTCAAAAATGCCCTGATCTGTCTGTGAAATTTTTAATCAAACATTTCATGATTTCAAAACTTTTGACCAGTTCTAATACACACATTTGGCTAACTTAATTATTACTCCAAAACATGTTAGTTGTTTTAAAATGTGCAATGAAGAGGTGATTGATTTATGTCACAAATTGCTTAGAGACTGGTTAAAAACTTCTATTTTTATCTTTTGTTGATAGCCATCAGTGTACTTTGTGTTGTATAAAACAGAGACAGACACAGGCCTTGCCCACAGAGCTTACAGGCGTACTGGCTTCAATGGAATTACTCACGTGGATAAAGTGTGTGTGCGTGTATGCAGGATTGAAGCATAACATTCCAATACTGCCAAAACATATTACCCAGAGTAGTGCTTTAGTAAGAGTAGTCACATTGATATCGGTGGCAGGGGACAGAGGTTACTAAGGGCTAGTCTACCCTGGCAACGCTAAAGCGCTGCTGCTGCTGCATGATTCCTCTCCCAGTGCTCTAAAATAACCACCTCCATGAGGGGTGTAGCTACCAGCGCTGGGAGCATGTCTACCAGCACTGGTGCACTGTCTACTCTGGTGCTTTACAGCGCTGAAACTTGCTGTACTCAGAGGGGTGTTTTTTCACACCCCTGAGCGAGAAAGTTGCAGCACTATAAATTGCCAGTGTAAAGAAGCCCTAAGAGCAGCAAGCATTGCTCCCAGTACAAATTCAGGATTGGACCTGTAATTATAAAATTGGTGTCCATATTGTAAAACAAATGCATGGCATTCCATCCCATGATTTGGAAATACTTGATGTAACCCATCTGTATTTATTTTGTTAATATGTAACTGTACTTTTATTTTTCTTAGCTACATGTATCATAAATACTGTATGTCAGACACAGATTGTGAAACCCTAAGTAACCCATATTCCATAAATATCTGTGTTGATTTCAGTGGAAATGCTCATCATGCTGTAAAGTACTATCAGTGTGAGGATGGAATTCACAACCTGGCTCTTCATAAAAATTTGTGAATGAAAAACCTTGATTATCATATCAATGTTAATAAGCAGAGCTGGTCAAATGTTCTCAGTTGGAACAAAAACAAATTTCAAAATCACAGAATTTCCCACAAAATGGAAATTCCAGTTCCTGCACATCTTTATGAGTTAGGATTTACATAATGGGTTTAATCCTGTTTTATTGTAGTGTGGGGGAAAGTTCCCATTGACTTCAATGGAAACAAAATCAGGGTCAATTTGTGTTAAATTAAGGACCAAATTCTGCCTCAGATGGGAATCACATGTTTGTATGCATGGAGGCAGTATGCTCGTATAGCCAAGGGTTCAGGATTCAAAGAAATCCAGCATGGAGTTTTGCACTAAGTGACCCCAAAATCCCATGAGCATGTATTTTATGAAAAATTATTGTGATAAAAAGCTTCACAAGAAAATCTGAGTTTTGATCTAAGGGGGAGAATTTATTTAAACTCTTTGAAAATTTTTAAATAAACCACTTGCTAGGTTCTCTGGAACACTGGGGGAAGGCAGAAGGAATTTTCTCACAACAAACACTTTGGGATTATTTAACTAAACTACTGTGCCTGTGGCATGTTTTAAGTTACTTTTTTATTTAATACAATTAGTGTTATTCTGTGTGTAATAGGTCCTGCTCCTAAACCATCTCTGGTTTGACTTCACTGACTCCAGTGGAATTACATCAAGGATGAATTTGTCCTCATGGTGTTTTTCATAGATTATTTATTTGCATTGGAAAACAGAATTGCCTACAATTAGCTCTTGATCAATTCTAAAAATACTGGTATCCAACATGAAAAAAGCAACTAAAAGCTAAGCTGAAGAATTCCAGCTTGTGTTTGTACCTGTTAGCCAAAAGTAGTGCAACTCTGATAGTGCTTTTAACTGATAATTCTAGCAGAAATGAGCTGGCCTCTGAACTGAGTGAATTAAAATTAAGAAGCAGCACATGGACACTAACAACCTAAATTCTCCACTCAGAGACATGTGGGAACTCCCATGCATTTGTATGGCAGACAGAGAAGTGGTATTTTTAATATATAGACTTGGCTTAGAGCTAGTCTGTCCTCCTGTACATATGCATACATTATGTTTGACTTCACTGCAAGTTGCTCATGGCTGTCTGAAGGTGGGGAATTTATCCCTATAATGTGAGAGTTCTCATTTCAATATCTGAAACATAAGGGGGGGTTTTTAAGTCACAAGAAAGGGATAAGAGGCTGAAAGAGAGATGGTGTTGGCCCATGAATGAACTAAGCACCTGTGGAGGTCAGTTTTAAGGTTGATCTATAGGATACACATTGTGACATGTGACATTGTAAGGCAAATAGTACCATCCATCATCAGCCCAAAAGATATTTCAGTATGCTTTCAATGTACTCCAGGACGACATGGACCAGCTTTATGAAAACTGGGATAGTGGTATCCAGGCCACAGGCTGTTCAAATTATAGTTGGTCACAAAAAAAAATAAGGGGGGGAGTGAATTTCCACAAAAACATACAGACAATTTTTTTCATTTTCATCAAAAATTCACATTTCAAAGTTTCCTTTCCAGCTGAAGCTAAAATAAACCACCTCATGATGGCCTTGACTCTGAAAACATCTAGTCTAGTGATTCCCTGAGATGTATCCAGAAGGGAAAGATACATGTCACAAGATCTAAGCACGTGGCACTGGATTCTAATCTCATTTACATCAGTATAAATCCAGAGTAACATCACTGAGGCCTATGGAGTTACTGTGGATTTACACCTCCCAGTAATAACCAAGAGGAGAATCTGATTAGTGTTGGTTGGAAATCATGTTTTGTTTTTGTTTTTCTGTAAAAAAAAGATGGAAACTTTTTTTTATTATTTTCTTCTAATTTGTGGGGGGAGGAGAGGGGAGCGGCCTTTTCATCAAAAACCTAAAAACCAGGGTGGGGGAAAAAATCAACAAAAACCTTAAAAAATTGATGAAAAGTGAAGCTTTTTTGCACATATTTTCCATTTAATTGAAAGGGCATTTTCTGTAGAAAAACAGGTGTTGGTGGCAAATTTTTGACCAGCTCTAAATCTGACTCATAATTCACACAAATAAAACAGTGCTAAGCTGAAATTCAGGAATGAGGGAGATAGTGAGAACCCCAGTTCACACATGTGTTCCCTTTCCCGTGAAGGACAGCTGTAATTTGAAGAGGAAGGATGTTCCAATGGTTATATCAGGGGTAGGCAACCTATGGCACGTGTGCCGAAGGCGGCACACGAGCTGATTTTCAGTGGCACTCACACTGCCTGGGTCTTGGCCCTTGGACTGGGGGGCTCTGCATTTTAATTTAATTTTAAATGAAGCTTCTTAAACATTTAAATAACCTTATTTACTTTACATACAACAATAGTTTAGTTATATATTATAGACTTATAGAAAGAGATCTTCTAAAAACGTTAAAATGTATTACTGGCAGGCAAAACCTTAAATCAGAGTGAATAAATGAAGACTCGGCACATCCCTTCTGAAAGGTTGCCGACCCCTGGGTTAGGTTGCTAGCCTGGGACATGGGAGAACTGGATTCAATTCTCTGGTAGACCACAGACACATCTTGGACAAGTCATTTAGTTTCTCTATTTCTCAGTTCCCACTCTGTGAAATGGGGATAATAGCACTGCCCACTGCCCATTGACCTTACAGGCCAAACCTCCACCTTGCGCCGTCCCCGAGTCTCCGCCCTGAGGCTCCCCCGCGGCAGCTCCCTCTCTCCCTCCGCCCTGAGGCACCCCCCCTGCGGCAGCTCCCCACCACCCCCTCTGCCCTGAGGCACCCCCCCATGCCCCAGCTCACCCCTGCTCCGCCTCCACCCCAAGCACACTGTCGCCGCTTCACTTCTCCCACCTCCCAGGCTTGCGGCACCTAAGCTGATTGGCACCGCAAGCCTGGGAGGTGGGAGAAGTGAAGCAGCGACGGCGTGCTCGGGGAGGAGGCGGAGCAGGGGTGAGGTGGGGCAGGGAGTTCCCCTGCGTGCCATCCCCCCCCTTACTTGCTGCAGGCGGCCCTCCCTGCCCCCCCCCGAGCTCCCTCCGCCTAAATGTCGGTGGCAACTGGGGCGGCCGAAGATCTGGCCGCTGCGGTCGCTGCCGAAGAAAATGCTGCCTTTCCCAAATCCTAGCGCAGTCGCCTAATAGGTTGCACCAGCCCTGGCTGTGAGGACAAATATATTAAAGATTAGGAGGTTTTCAGACACATAAATGTAACGATACCAAGCAGGGCCAGCGCAACCCATTAGGCGACGTAGGCAGTTGCCTAGGGCGCTAACATTTGGGGGACGGCAACCGCGGCGGCCGGACCTTCCGCCGCCTCTGTCAGGGGTGGCATTTTGGGGATGACCTTCCACCGCCTAGGGTGGCAAAAAAGCTGGCGGTGCTCCTGATACCAACGTCCCAGTTCAGCCAAGTTTTGAAGGGATTCAGTGACGTGTGTGTGCTAGCTCAGATGCTTAAAGTTGTGCGCTTGCTTTAGTGCTTTGCTGGACTGGGCCCCAATTGTTGTAGTAAAGAAAGAGTTTGCTTTCACCCCCATGTATGCAAATGCTACTTTTCTTCATCAAAATAAATATTTGTTAAAAATACATGCTGAAAATAAACAACGTGAAGCTAATTTGGCACTCAGCATAAATCTGACGTGACTGCCCTGTAGCTGAAAGCAGAATGTGCTCAAGTGTGTTCAACTAATTAATATTTCTGCCTAGGCCTCTACTGGATGCAAGAATTAAACAGTAACTGCATGATTTAGGAACCCTCCTTCCTAGCCTGCCATATGCACTGATGAAAAAATGAAGCTTTGAGAATATTTCTCATTAAAAGACATCTTTTAGCAAAAGATTTGGATTTGATGTGTACCTCTTTTCTAGTACCCAGCGCTGAATGCTCTGCAGCTTATTACGACAACAGTGCTAACGGAAATCTGCTTTTGAGCCATTGATTACCATCTCTCCCCTTTTCTTGCTCTCTTTACCTGTCTTTCTTTCCTCTGTTGCCTGAGGGCTTTCTGAATGCACTTCCTTTTTGTGAGGATGCTTTGATTGCATCTCCTATTACTAAGGGGTGGAGGGAAACGCAGCAAGGGGTGCGCGCGGGTTTGTTTTTAGGTTGTGGTCTTTTAGTGAAATGAAAGTCATTTAAAAAAGAAAACATCAAGAGGCTGCAGCTCCTGTAAAAGCCATTCCATGGCATCTGAGTGCATCTGCTTTTTCTCACCTCTAAAGCAAATCAATATGGCTTTAACTGATTTCCCTGCTGTCTAGTTTTCTTACATTGCACTGCTGCCATTCCAGTCATTCTATTAGTTGGTCATTCCTACCTCCTCTTTTCACCCGTGTGCGCTCTCGCTCTCTCTCTCTCTCTCCAGCTCCTCCTCTTGCCTTCTCTTACTTAGGCACACATACAAAAATAGCGGAGTTCACTTTTGTTTTCAGATGTGATTCTCTTACACACACACACACACACTGCCCAACTGAGCTGTTTGCAAAACATCTGCTTATCAGGAGTTTTTCTTCCAGTGCTGTAGTTAATGATGACGTGCTAATGCTTCCTGGTGCTTCTGTGCAGCAAATGTTTTCTAGCTTTATAAAAAAAAAATCCATGACACATCTGAGTGCACTCTGCTCTTTTTATCTTTTTCCCACCCCATAGGAGCAGGAACTGTTGAGAGCAAACATGTCACTATTACTATAAAGGAAAGGCCACCCAAAATTCTGATTGAGCATGGACTGAAATGCAGGTAAACTCAATTCAGAACAGAACTCAATACTGTCCCATTGTTCTAGACACTGCATAATTTTGGCTATGGTTTGCTCTGATCACTGATTGTATAAGACACCCTCGGAAGTGTTTATTTATCATCTAAGGGTAGTGATTTACAAGTGATATGTCCCAGGGAAACGGAAGCTCCAGGAGTACAGTCAGTTCAGCTCAATAGTCCTCTGAATTCTCTTATCACCTCAGTGCTGCACATAAACACATTAGCTGTTTATTCCATGCAGAATTCTTTAGTTTACCAATTCAAACCTCTCTAGGTAGTATAATCATATCTTTTTTAAAGTTTCATATATTTCTCTCTCATTTTTTTTCTCCATTAATTAATGCTTTTATCTGACCATTCACGCTCTTAAAGTAGTTAGGAGATAATTACATGGGTCTGATTAATTTATACTATCCTCTGCATTTGAGTGGCTTGCTGGGGGTAAGAGTTCAGCTTATACCAAAGTGCACATATGGAAGGGGGGAAATGTCTGGTGTTACAATGTGTTTTCGAAAGCAGGTGTCACTTTTGTGAAAGGGACAAGAAGATTTTGCAAAGCTTTGTAAAATAAATAGAGGCTCCAAGTTCAAAAGTTCATAATTTGGTGAAGAAAGCAGAAATCTATCTTTCTGCCAAGGAAAAGTGGAGGGGTCATCTTAGGATACCTGCCTACACACACTGTGTAGCAGTTTACTCCACCGGAAGCACCACTGAAGTGAACAGAACTGCTTTTGGAAGCATACATTTCAACCTGTCAGGGCCCAAATGAGTATGCTAATATATGTGGCAAAGGCCCAACATGAAGGATGCAAAAATAATTCATGCAGATCCCTTCTTTTAGTGTCAATGTCTCTAACCTCAGTTTCATGACTTTACATTTCACATATAAATGATTTTCCCCCAGGAAGAGTGAGGGAATGGCAAATATGTGTGGAATGAAGGTAATTTGTGGATTAACATGGGTGACTTCCCTCAAGTGCAGTACACTTGAGAAGTACATTGTGTAATAAGATACTATTCCATGTCAGTAAAGGGAGCAGAATCTAGACCTCAGTTAGCTTCTCTTTTACAGTGGCATGCATTAGTCAGCATACTCTTTCACTAGAGAAGTCACCGAAAGACTGCAATTAGTATTTGGTTACTTTAGAAAAACACCAACACCTCCACCAAAAAAAAAAAAAGGTGCAAACTTCTGACTTGGCTTTAGTCCCTCAGTTTTTTCCTGCAAATATTTGTTTGCCTGTCGGCAAAACTTTTCTCTAATCTTCTGCCGTTGTTCCAGAAATAGTGTTGCCCTCTCAAAGCATGTCAAAACACCTTAAAGTAGTTTTTTCTCAGTCAAGCAGGGTTCGCTTACCTCGTGTATATGTGTTATTTTTAGATCAGTGTTTTAAGTTAACATAGCTACCGTTAATGCATCTTCTGGTCACCCAACTCCATTATGCACTGTTGATTTGTTGATTTGTTGACAGAATTAATATTACACAGCAGACTATTACTGTTTCTGGCTAGCTGAGGTAGCATGTATTTTTATGTTGGGGGCCATGTGAGTATTTGATGGGGTGAACATGATACATCGGGAAAAGGAAAGGGACCGTTAGAGAAGGAAATAATAGGTAGTAACAGCCAAGAGGATTGCTAACATATAGAACATGTGGGAAAATATAGGTCTATTACAGCCCCAGTTCCATAATGGTGGTTGTGTCATTGCTTTCACTAGTGTGTCTGTGCGTGGTTATTAGTTTCATTGCACTTGAGTCATAAATGAAAGCCATCTAATGGTAATGACCATGGTGCCCACCCTAATCATGCATTTGAAACATGAATAAAAATAATTTATGTCATGTGACTGCTTTTTAACTAGCTGCTTTCAAGACTTTAGATCAGGATTATAAAAGATGTGCATTTATAAATTATTAGCCTTGAGCACATAAGCACCATATACTATGGGGAGCACTTTTGGAGCACTTTAAATTAATTTATTGTTATTCATTCCAGCTGTCTGTGATGTAAACCTTTGGCTATAAATTTGTGCCATCATCCAACACACCATTAAACTAAAGTGGTGCCTGTGCTAGAGCATATAATAAAACATATGAATAAGATTTCTGTGGGGACACTTTTTTAGCTCTCCTCTCAGCTAATGACACCAGAAAAGTGAGCTAGCCTAGTCACCCTATAACTGTTCATTCATTAAAAACCGGCGGGGCGGGGGGAGCGCTCTGATTGGTACTTTTATTGAATTCTGACTTGATGTTTTTCCTTTGCCAGATTGTTTCAATTCAAACCCATCTGAAGGGAAGGACTTTGGCAGAATCCGTCATGAAGTCACGGGCTAATACTGCCAGAGGCTTTTGTCTGACCTGAACATTTCAGTAGTGGAAATAGCTCCTGACCACTGAATCACAGAACAATAAGAGCAGAACAGCTTTACTGCTCTTATCTCCTCCCTAGGAGAACATTCCTCCTTCTCCAGCCCCCCACCGGGATGACAACCCTCTGTCTGCATGACTGATATCCAGCATGTCTTAATCTACCAAACCACATAGCTGTATCCAACACTGGCCCATTGGGATATGGTTCCTTAAACCTCAAAGCAAATTGCAATTGCACAATAGCATGTCAGGTATATTTAGAAGCTGCTGATGTCCTCTCCCCCATCCCTCTCACACTCTCTCTCTCTCACGCACTCTCTCTCACACACACACAAACACACTACATTATCCTGTGGTTTAGTAATCCAGGAATCCCGCAAATGAGTGAATCAGTGACATTTTTTGTTAGAGTTTGTGAAATGTAACTGCCACAGACTTGTGCAGAACACTCACAGCTTTCATTGACTGCAAATACGAGTCGCAGTTGCTCAGAACTTCTTGGACTCAGACCTTTAATCCTGATATAAATATAGAAAAATAGAAACAAATATATTTATACCCATCTGATAAGAACTGTAAACTAATTTAGTAGTTCGTGGCTCGTAGTGCCAGATTTGCAGCCAGTGGAAAGTGGCACAGCCCTTTGATTTACACCAGTGGAGGATCTGTTCCATATCTCTGAAATCTAGATCTTGCTAGCCTATTAGCTGGGTATTTTTAAAAGGGTGGTTGGAGTCCCAGCATTGAACAAATATTTTGATTATAACTCATCTTGTGAATCTAAAGATGGGTTTGAGACACAAAGTTCAGCTCCATCTCTGATGCTGACCTTGTCCCAAAGTTCAAGCGTCTTTGGATCTGGGAATTTAGTTTGGGATCATCTCTAAATAAATCCAAACAAAGAGTATCTGAACTACTTGTCAAATTGTGGTTGTCCTGAGTTAGACCAATAGCTGGAATTCACTTGTGAATTAGCACTTTGGCTATTGGGCAAAGGAAAAATACTGTAGATCCCAGAAGGTTTTGCATTTGATTTTGGTTTTGGCATCCAGAAGCTGAGCTGGTTATCTGAACTATGCAAAATTTTGAATCATATTCAGCCATGACTCCAATGAAGTAACCTGCGTACACAAGGGCTGAATTTGGCTCTCCAGAATTGATCCAGAAATCTCAAGCTTACGGGAGCTCTTGCAAGATTCCCAGTACTTTGTGAGTGCATTCAACCCATAAATAACCTTTTTTTCATTCTATTTTGGCATGTCCACTGCCAGATCCTGCAAGTCAAGAGCCGCGCAAGAATGAAAGATAACCGGGGGCCAGAGTGAGAAATCAGGACTGGGACAGTTCTGTGGCTACATCTAGGCTATGAGCTAGGGATGTGATTTCCCCTGCTCATGTACACATACACTAGCTGTCATTGAGCTAGCATGAGCATAAATTGCAGGGTAGTCACGAAGGCATGGATCACAGCAGTGGAGGCACAGCTTAGCTAAGCCAAGTATGTACCCACAGAGTTCAGGCATGTTTGTACTCATCATGGCTAAGCTACTGTTACCCGTGCTACCGCAGCAACACTACTATGTAAGCTTGTGATAGCTCTCATCAAGCTAGTACAAGTATGTGCACACAAGCAGGGGAACCATACCGCTTGCTCATAAGAGATATAGCCTAGGTTGTGTGACCATGTTACACCTATCTCTGAACAAAACATGAACAGCTATTGTCTTGCTCACCTTTTATTAGTTGCGCTGAGAAGAAAGAGGAGTACAGTTCTGACACAATCTGCTGCTCTGATTTATGTCTGTGTAACAGGATGCAGGGGCATTACCAGCAAACAAGGGGTTAAGCTCAGTTCAGCTGCTCCCTTACCTGCACAGGTGCTTAGGACTAGGACTGTAAATTGGTTGCTTTAAAAGCACTGGGGTTGAGTGTATTTTGGGGAAGGCTGGCCAGTTTGGTGGCAGTTGTCAAGTGTGGGTCATTCTTAAGGTAGGGAGTGTCTGTTCTGTTTATGATAACTTACTTGGCTTTCTTGTTTAGCTATTATCACTAGAAAAAATGTTTTTGCTGGTTGTAGCTGTGTTGGGGTGGTTCTTCCCTTATCCTGAGTCATTCCATCCTCCTACAGTTTGCTTTGGATCCATGGACTCTCCACATTCAGGGTATCAGTTTGTGTACAAAAAGGTATGGATAAGACAGTTTAGTCAGTTTGCAGCATAATCACCAACTTTTAGTGTATGTGCTAGCAAAGCCCAGCCCCACTCTTTCTGGTAAAATGGTGGTGGTGGTTTTAGTTTCAACTTCCTGAATTTGGCACAAAGGAAGAAAACTCGGTAACTTGCAAAAAAATAAATGTGTAATTATATTCAAGGCTACTTTTTTTTAATTCCCTGTTAAAAATGAACTGATCACCAGGTGTAATTATGATGTCCTGAAACTTAAAATACTGAAGGGTAAGTTTTAAAAAAAAAAGTATGTAGGGCCTACTTCTTAGAGGGTTTCCTTAGAGGAAGAGATGACTTTGTGAGACTGGAGATCTCTGAGTTCAATTCCTATGTTTGCCACATATTTTCTATGTCCCCCTTGGCAAATTGCTTCAACTATCTCTGCCTTAGTCCTCCCTCTCTAAGATAAGGAGAATGCTTCCTCTGTGTGTCTTTCTATTTTGCCTGTAAGCTTTTGGGAGTAAGGACTCCCTTTATTGTGTGTGTGTGTGTGTGTGTGTGTGTACGTACAGCTGTTTTGGTTAGGCTCTCCAGATGCTATGTGTAGCACAAATAAGAAATAGTGGCCCTCTTCAATTCCCAGACTCAGACAGAAATTGCAGTCATATGCCATGATTTCTGTCTTTCCCTCTCTCTGTTTCAAAGATCCTATCCTAAGCTGCTGTTATGATAACTGCCCAGAGGTGGCCTAGGACCCCACTGGGCTGAGTGCTGAACAAACACAGAACAAGGAGTTGGTTCCTGACGCAAAGAGTTTCCAGTCTAAGTCTAGGACAACAGTTAATAGGGAGGCAGATGGGGAGTACAAGGAAACCATGAGACAATACTGGTTAGAGGAACAGGCAGTGCTAACAGTGCATATGGCATGCACTAGAGGAGGATTGCCATAGCCGTTATATTCTGGTGTTGATACTGCTGTCAGGCTGCATTTTAAGCCCTACTTCCGCAGCAAGCTCTCCTGGATTCTGTGCTAGGGAATGTTAATTATGGGAGTGCAGTCTCTTGTTTTCTGGGGTACCATAACTATTTATTTGCACCATGTGGAAAACACTTTATATTCTTTTTATTAAAGATTGATACAAGCAAATTGCAGTGTAAAGTATGCAATACAAAAATAAAAAGCTCTTTTTTTACTGGGGTCTTTGGAATAGAAGTTGAATGTTGATACATTCATCTTGCTAATCTAATGATAGGCCCTCATGCTTCCGTTTGTCATTATGAAAACAATTAAAAATGGCTGCCCCCACACATAGTAGAAAAACGCAATTAGCAATCCAGTGTATTGTATGTCAATAGGATGATGCAAACACTCCTAGATTTATCATGAGATATGGAGTGACCGGAGTAGTCTGACAGTATGTGGAGTCCATTTTGAATTGGAGGGAGGGGGGTTAATCTGTTTTGTTTAAATCTAGAAAATGTTTAGCTCTAAGAAAACTGCTCCATTCTCCAGCAGGAAGCTGAGTCTGCAATCAGGGAGTAATTCCACTACCAGTGTTGTCTTATAGGGTCAAAAAGAGGTCATGAATTACTTCCTACAGTCAGATTTACCCTTTGCTTACTAGCAGATTTTTAGGTGGTTTCCTCACAGAGGTTTCAGGCAGACAGGTCTAGGGATATTAGCAATATTAGTTTTAATCCTGCTGCAAAAGATGCTCAGGTTCAGATTTTGAAAGGTATTTAAGTGCCTGAAGATGCAGATAGGACTTTTATCATTTTAAACAGCACCTAGGTATCTAACTCCTTAAAAATCCCCCTAAGAGCCTATCTACATATTTAGATGCCTATATACTGTTGCCCCTTTTCAACCCAAGCAGCTAGTCAAACGCTGGAGCCCTGTGGCTCTCCCAGTTGGGAACGGAAATTGGTGATAGATATTTTGTTGATGTGGTTTTGTTTATTTTCAAAACATGTACAAAGTCCTGTGTCTCTGACCCGAGGGAACCAAATAGGAGGAAACAGCTTCTTTTACTCACCGAACCAAAAGTGGTGTTCTCAGCCTGTACCTCTGACTCCCCTTCTCCCAAAAAATCTTCACAGATTTTTCAGGGTCAGCCACAAGAGTTCAACTGCTCCTTCAGCCTCTCTCTCACCCAGTCTGTTCTGAATCTCTCCCCTATGCACACACCCCCCAGTCACAATACCCTGTCAAATCCTCTGTCACATGGTGCTGGGCAGAGGCTAATAGGTTATGTTTTTAGGTGTAGCTTCTTACAACTGACTTAAGTGGCAGACTCTGTCATGTTACACTCCATATTCTTTATGAAAATATGCTTATGATATGGCTATGACATAACTGAGATGTACTTTATGCAACATGTCCCATTAGCAAAGACAATGGACTGTGAAAGCTTAGTCTTCCTGTGGATGCTCCAGACAGCCTATGAGTAATGGCTGCTACAACCCTGCAGAGACATGGGTCTGAGTCACCTGGTACTGGACCCCCCACCCCTTGGAATGCCAGTGTTCTTCCACTGGGAGACAAAGGGTTCCCGCCATAAACAAGAGCTATATAAGGCAGGGGAGTGACATCATCGTGGTTCTCCTCTGCCTCCCCACCCAAAGAGATACTGAAAAACACCTGGAAGCAAGAACTGAACTGGGGGAGAAGGGTTGAGCCCAGGCTGGAAGGGAGTGGAAATACCTGAAGTTTCAAGCTGCAGGCCAGTCCTGTTGGCTTTCAAGACTCTCTGTAATCTGCCTGTAACAATATTTAGGAAATTAACTATTTGTAAACCATTTCTTTAGTGAATCAAGATTAGTCTTCATGGTCTGTTTATTTACTTAGTAATCTGCTTTGTTCTGTTTGCTATCCCTTTAACCACTTAAAACCTGCCTTTTAGAGTTAATAACAGTCATTTATCATTAAACCCAGTTTATGCAATTTCTAAGTGGGGTGGGGGGCAAAGAGCTGTGGATATCTCTCTTCACATTGAGGAAGAGGGTGAATTTTTATGAACTTGCACTGTGCAGATTTTTCTATATAGTGCAAGACAGTATTATTTTGGGTTTGTCTCCGAAAAGGGGTGTGCGCATGAGTGCTGGGGAGTCCTCACACAAAGCTGACTTCAGTCTGTGTCTGCAGCCAGGGCCGGCTCCAGACCCCAGCGCGCCAAGCGCGCGCTTGGGGCGGCGTCCCAGCGGGAGGGCGGCAGGCGGCTCTGGCGTACCTCCCGCAGACGTGGCTGCCGAAGGGCCACTGGAACCGCGGCTAGAGCACCCCCCGCGGCGTGCCGCCGTGCTTGGGGCGGCGGAAATCCTACAGCCGCCCCTGTCTGCAGCTGGGTGTTGCCCTACCTATGTGTGTGCTGCAAGAGGCCAGAGAGCCTAATTCAATAGAATGGAGAGGGAATCCAGGCTGGTGGAGCAGGAGAGGCTCAGTGAAACCCAGTACATCAGGTGGCATCCCAGATGCGGGGCGGGGGTCCAACCCATCAGACTCATTGACGCATCAGTTTAAAGGGGTTTTAACTCAACCCATAACAAGGTTTTACCCAGCTTTAAAAATCTCTCCATCCTGAAGCCAAGGGGGGAGGGATAGCTCAGTGGTTTGAGCATTGGCCTGCTAAAACCAGGGTTGTGAGTTTAATCCTTGAGGGGGCCATTTAGGGATCTGGGGCAAAAATCTGTCTTGGGATTGGTCCCGTTTTGAGCAGGGGGTTGGACTAGATCTCCTGAGGTCCCTTCCAACCCTGATATTCTAAGATGACACTGTCACTTCACATCAAACTGCTATCAGATGGATTCTGTTCCTTAGCACCCTAGGGGAAGTTATAGTCGTAGGCTGAAGCCCTAAGACCTGTACAACAGGCACAGCCCAGCCCATAGGAGGAGAAGGAAAAAGGGGGCTTTGTCACCTTTGCTCTCCTGATTTTGGGTTGCTTCCAGTGATGAAACAGCTCTGAGGCTTGTCTACACTTAGTGGTGCAGCTGCACTGGTGCAGCAGTTAGTGAAGACGCTGCCTACACCAACAGTAGGGCTTCTCCCATCAACATAGGTATTCTACCTCACCCAGAGGCAGTAGCTATGTCGACGGAAGAAGTCCAGCTACACTCGGGGTTAGGTAGCTATACCATAACTACGTCACTTAGGGGTGTGGCGTTTCCACTGAGCAACATCACTGTACCAACACAAGTTGATAGTATAGACCAAACCCTGCTATAAAGCAGGCAGCTTTGTGAGGAGCAGCTCTAAATTACAGCATCTCTTCCAGGGCTACCACTGGCACGAGCCAGAATGGCCACCGTGTGATGTGTGTTATAGCCATGCCTCAAGCGCCCCTCCATTCCCTGGCATAACCCCTCTGCTGGAGCTTGTGAGCAGGACAGTGTACCTGTGGTAACACCATGCCTGCATTAGGGAAATTCTCCCTGGTCCCATTGTAGGCGGTTCACGGCCAACGTAGTGAGGAGGGAAAATCTCAGTAATAAAGTACAAATTGCTCTCATGGCCATCTTTCATTACCATATATTGTGCATTTCTGAGTTCATCTACAGTATCTTTGGCTTGATCTCTTCATTGTTAGAGGAAAAGGCAGCAGGACAACCATAATGCTGAAGAAGGAAGAGACAGGCATATACGACAGGAATGTAGGAGACAGTGGCACGTAATAAAATGGAGAGATTGAACACTTATACCTTTATATGAATGCACTGCACAGGTTCTAGGCTGGATTTATTTTTTTAAATAAACTTCCCTCAAAATTTTAAATTGTAGGTTAATAGAAAAGCCTTTTAAATATGTCAAACTATCCAGACATCAAATTATAGCTTTTCAAAGTTATTAGGCAATTCTGTTAGGCCACGACAGTGGTCTGGGACAAGTGTCACTGAGATGAAAAATGCATTAAGACAAAATTGAAAGGGGGAGAGAGGACTCTTTCAAAATTTGAAATGACTAAAACTATTACTCTCTTGCTATAGTGAGAATAGCAAACAAACTGAAAGGCTTAAAGCAGAGATGGGCCCAAGTTGGAGCCAAACTTTTCTAGCAGTTGGGGTTGTTTGGATTAGAGGTTTTAGCTTGGGTGGTTACAGAAATAGGAGTCAGCAGCAAAGTTCAGCTGCGGTTTATGTAGACAGCAGGGGCAAAAGATGTCATCTTTAATTGTAAGTTTCCCTGCCTGATGCATAAGCAGCTGTGAGGCTGCCACCATTTTGTCATTCTGATTCATGAGTCACTGAGGCCTCTCTCCCATGGACAACTTATGCTAGTTTTTCCTGGTTTTCCCCCTGTTCCCTCAAACTGAAATAAAGGCCATCAAGGTTGAATGTGTTACTCTTTGTGTGGTAGAACATAATGGGGCCTGACTCGAAGTCAGGTGCCAAGTTCAATTTGCTTCTGATAAGCGCTCAAAGGGCGGAAGATGCTTATTACAGTTTTATGAACCACTTGCACCAGAAATCTGATTATTCAAAAACACTACAAGAATAGCCTTTATGTTGGCAATTTGGAACTTCTGTTGCTAGAGAGAATCTAGAAATGTAAAGACCATGAACACTAAGGAAAAAGTTAGCCAAACTTTTTCAAATGTCAAATGTGGCTGTTTGGCTTGAATGTTGGATGCAGATATAGGTAGGGGAAGAGGGCCTAATTTTGATCTGACTTTCACCAGTGTCACTTGACTTTGAATGCTGTTACGCCTGACTTACACTGGTGTAAGTGAGGTCAGAATCAATCCCTGAGTTTTAGGCTTCCTTCTGAAGTACCAAAGGGAAATAAGGCCAGCTCACCATATTATCCTATATATAGATTTTGGAAGCTCTCTCAGCACCAGATACTGTTTCACTATATGAACAATCACTTTGACAGATAATTGTTATTTTCTAAAGTCTGTTACTAGATTTGGGCCCTGATTAAGCAAGTGACTTAAGCACATGCCTAAATTTAAACATGTTAATAATCTGAGGTTAATGTGTCTTTGTCCACTAGGTACAGGAATGAGAACTGCACTGGTTTGCTGACAAACTGTGGGATAACACCTTTTAGACATTATTCCATGGTTTGGACTTAAACTGGTAACCTAGGAGTGAGAGGTATTATGTTAGTAATTTCTTGAGCCATCCAGTTGCCCACTCAGGTATTGATAAATGCTCCTTGTACCAGCACTCTGTACCGATATGGGGGAATGTTGGAAATCCCACAATAGAAAGTCGAGTAAGTAAACCATATGTCATCCGTTAGTAGCTTCTGAGAAATGGCTCAGAAAATAAACATGATGAACATGTTTATCTTTCAGTATCAGAGTGAGTTCCCTGCAGGAGGTTGAATGAGTGGCAGTGGCAGTGACACTGATCATGTGACAGAATTTTTGAAGAAACACACTTTGGCTTTCCCACAGGTAGCCCAGACACTTTGAGAAAAGGTGCTTTCAGAATGGGTGTAGAGAAATCATTGACCCTGTAGTATTAATTAGATTGAATGATGGCCATCACCAACTGCACCAGTGTTATGTTAATCTTTTGGGTGGGCTTTACGGTACTGATGTGATGAATAACATCAATTTTTTTTTTTTAATTTGGCTCAGATCTTCAAAGGTATTTCACACCTAAATACCTTTTGAGGAGCTGGGTGTTTCTCTCTAATCATCATCAGTGCTAATTAAGCTAAGAAATAAAACCA
This sequence comes from Mauremys mutica, assembly GCF_020497125.1. Taxonomy (NCBI): domain Eukaryota; kingdom Metazoa; phylum Chordata; order Testudines; family Geoemydidae; genus Mauremys; species Mauremys mutica. Next base: position 69,417,779 of record NC_059078.1, read on the forward strand.
GGGGCTACAGCTTTTTCCACAAGAGGTGGGATGTTAAATCCAGTGTCCTGGCCAAATTCGTGTTCTGCCTAAGTCCTCCCACCCCACCATCCATGTTGAGTATATACTATTGTATACTTCTATACAGTTGCCATGTTTCACCTCAAAGGAAGTTGCAGTTGAGTTTAGTATTTATTTGTATTACAGCTGTGCCTAGAGAGGCCGCAACAGCAACTGGGGACCCCCTGTGCTAGGCACTGTACAAGCACATAGTAAGAGATAATCTTTGCCCTAAGGAGCTCACATTCTCTCTAGACAAGACAAGTGGTGGGAGGGAAAAGAGAGAGAAGATGAAACTCCTCCAAGTTCACTCAGCAGGTTCGTTTGTAGAGCCAAGAGTAGGATCTGTCATCTTTGCATCACAATCCTGTACCCAAAGTACCACACAATACTGTTTCCCCGGTACAATGATTGCACTGACCCTCATCTATAATCGGCAGGTCATTTTCAGTGATCACAGCAGTTTGAGGTTCTCTGGGGTACAAGGCATTATGCTAGTATAAATTATTTTGGTGGGACTTCCACTTAAGCAGCACAACACAGCACCTTTTTACATGGAGAGGAAAGATTTTTAAGTAATGCTTTGTGCTTTTTCTTAATGCACGTCAAATAATATGCAGAGAAATAATATATGGACGCAAACCCACTGGTTTTGATTGTGGTTAGCCTGACAGCTCTGGTTTGCTTTAAGTGGAAGCTGACGAACAATGGTTTAAGAGGAGAAAAGGAAAATGGCCAATGTTGAGGTCAATCAACCACTTCCTAGATCCAGCTGTTTTGGTTTATTTTTTTTAATTAAGTTTGGCTTAAATTAATGCTGACAGTTTAAAGTGAACCCTTTCACCTATGTAGCTTACTTTACATCTGTCCTTTCTGTCTGATTGCATTTCGTCACAGGGCTCTCCATTAGGATCTTAACAGCCCACAGGTTCTCCCTATTTTATTGTGTCATCTTTGTGCTCAGCAGTTGCCCTCTGCCCTTTTGTGTCCTTTCCAACAGAGCGCTGAAGCCACAGCAGTAAGAAACAAAGTGCCTACTAAACGATCATTCATGCTGCTGGAATGTGAGGTGGTGAGGAACTGCTAGACCAGGCGCATAGATTGTAGATTCTGGGTCAGATCCTGAATTGGTGTAAATCAATTCAATTGCTCCATTGAAGTCAGGGGAACAATGTTGGTTTAGGCCCGCTGAGGATCTGATCCACCGTCTTGGGCTCTGGCCAATGGCTGATACTCTGAATAAATCCCACAAAGCCCCTGCTTAGCAGGATATTATGCCATGAGGGTGTAAATTCCTTCCTGATCCAAGGTAGTAATTCAGATCTTGAAGCATAAGGATTAGTAACTCTGGAAATGACTATCCCAGGTGTACACAGTTGAAATGCAGGGAGAGATACAAATGTAAATATTCGTGTTTTAGGCAAAAGCTGGCAAAAACAAGCTCTCTTCAGGTTCCATGAGATGCCATATGTACAGGTGCAGCCATGCACATCAGCCTGATGGCCTTTAGCAGCTGGTGGAATCCCCACCCAGCTCCTACAAACTGCAGCCTTTCTGCAAAGAATAAATGCCATTGTGATGCTTTACTCCATAATATTTTATGGAAATATGGTTATGAGTGTGAATATAATGTAACTGGAATATGCTTTATGTAAAAGGTCTCTTGTAAGGTGTCATTACAAAGCTTATAATCTACTGAGTGTGTTCATCCTATTTGTATGTATGTATCATTCTTGTATATGAAGCTAGAAATATTAAGTATAACTCTGAGGTCCTATTGTAATTATGCAAAGTGTGGGCTATTAATGATGGCTTAGAATCTTGATGCCTCCCATTGACTAGGACAATTGGTTGTGAATGGGTTTATTTATCTGCAAGCCTTCTGGTGTACATGTGCTGGCCAGCCCGTGGGTAATGAAGAATGAGGTCTCACAGGACATGTGACCATATCACATGATACTGGAATCCATCTTAAATCTGGTACCTTTCCATTTTGAAGGAGGGATGGGAACCCAGAGAGAGACAAAGGATTCCCACCTTGCTGCTATAAAAGGGGGTGGAATAGAGCAAAGGGGCTGCCAGTCATGAGAAAACCCTTGATTACCACCTGAGCTGGAACTAACAAGGACTGTACCAGGGGAAAGGATTGGGCCAGGACTAGGAAGAAGTCTAGACTGTGAAAGAAGCTTATTGGAACATCTCTGAGGGTGAGATTTTACCTGTAATCAGTTTCTTAATGTATTAGGCTTAGACTTGTGTGTTTTGCTTTATTTTTCTTGGTGACTTACTTTGTTTTGGCTGTTATACTTGAAACCACTTAAATCCTACTTTTTATACTTAATTAATAAACAAAAGTGATTTTATTAACCCAGAGTAAGTGATTAATACCTGGGGGAGCAAACAGCTGTGCATATCTCTCCATCAGTGTTATAGAGGGTGAACAATTTATGAGTTTACCCTATGTAAGCATTATACAGAGAAAAACGGATTTATTTGGCATTTGGATCACATTAGGAGCTGGGTGCTGGAGATAGGTGACCTGCTGAGCAGTTTTTGGTTAAAGTCTGCAGCTTGGGGGGAGGGGGGTGGACCAGATCTGGATCTGTGTTGCAGCAGGCTAGCGTGTCAGGCTCAACAAGGCAGGGTTCTGGAGTCCCAAGCTGGCAGGGAAAATGTGCTCAGAGGTAATTCCAGCACTTCAGGTGGCAGTCCTAAGGGGGTCTTTGCACGGAACCCATCACAGCCATCCCCTCCCAGAGTCTGGGTATATTAACATGAAGATCACTTAAACTCTACATATACTCGAGCCTAAGCTTTCTCCCCAGGCTTCTTTAGTCTTAAGGCCACAGTAACCTCACCTCAGATGGGGAGACCTGCCTTTGTCTTCAGGATGAAATCTGAATAGTCATATCAGCATCCATAGTTGCTAAACTGCAGCTCTTTGTACGGAGCCAGCACCTGATAACAGAGCAATAAAAGAGTCATGTCATGCTGCTAAAGACTGAGATGAATTTGTAACAGATATGGCAATTTCCTACGGTATCTTTGGGAGATCTTATTGAATTAAGTTTAATTGGCTTTGGAGTCTGTTGTATTAGAAATGCAAAGTTTATGTATTATTGTATGTAACTTCTCTAGTGGGGGAGACGTGGCCAATGTAAATCCTGGAAAGTGTTAGGAGTATCAGAGGACTATTTAAAATAATGTGCCAGACAAGAAGGAACTTTCAGGATCAACAAAGATAAATGGGATTCCTAGGAAATACCTGCGGGAAGAGTAGTGCAAATTCCTATTTCCAGACCCAAACTTATGAAGTTAAACCCAGAAGCGAGAAGTATTGTCTATTGTCTAGCTGATTACCTATTCATGGTCTCGGCAGATCAAAGCCCCAGGCTGCATGAAGGAAAGGCTAACCTATGCATAGGGGTTCTTCTGAGCTCAGGCTGTTAAGAACTTGTGATCACAGAAAAAACCCTTGCTGAAGTCTGAAGGACTGAATCCTACTAGAGTCCTTATTGGAGTTGTGGGGTGATCCCTTGTAAGCTTATCAGCATGTGTGTAGGGTTTTTAATTTATTTTTAACGTTTCCTCTGCTTTCACTTTAAGACTTAATATGCTTGCTTAGAAAGGGCTGTGTGGTGACTTTTAACTGTGGGCAATTGCACTGTTTATAGCCTCTGAGGAGAATGCCTAAGCCTGACTTCCTGAGGAGCTCGCAGTGCGTCAGGGAAGTGTGCAGCCTGGAAAAAACCATCAGGAGGGGGAGATATGCAGGTCTCTACCCAGAAAGTGACAGCTGAGGAGCTGGAAGCTTTGAGTGCTGTGGACCATGGAGCAGTAATACAGGTGCAGTACAAGTATAACAATCTTTTCATTTGATATGGCTCTCAGTAAGCACTGAAACTCAAAGCAGTGCTCACACAGAAATAAATCCATACGGCTTGGTTGTGCATGGGTGTGTAAAGGGGAGAGTGTGCAAGGAGCCTTCTCCCACGTTACTGCATAGCATAATGGAATTCTCAGGCAAGTATGTGTGTCTTTCTCAGAACCCCTGGAGGAACTCAGGTTAGGTTAGACAGAATGATTAAGCCTTCCTCTCCCACTCAATGGAGGCTGTGGCTTCAAAGCCACAATATAATCTCTAGCAGTTAGGTCTTCTGATTCAACTGTTATAAACAGCCATTGTGGTTTCTGTTTTAAGAGTCTTGATCAATTTCACCATCACAAATTCTTACCGGAATCAGAGACGGCAAGACATAGGGCCAATTGCAACCTGGCGCTAGCAAGTGGAATTTCATTTGACATTTCTGGGCCAAACTCAGCAGACATGTAAACAGTGAGAAATGCACTTCAGTGTAAGATTATCAGAAAGGGTATATGTGGCAACACTGTAACTTGCACCATTTTGGCATTTAGTGGGTGTACAAAATGCATAAGTTACACTCCAAAAGGAAAAACCAGCTAAGAGAAGACCATTAACTTGTGCTTCATCATCCAAGATGGTTCCAGGCTAAATTCAGCTCTGGAGTAATCAGGTGCAATACTCGGTGACATTATTTCCTGTAACACTCCCAAAGGTTATATGAGAGTATGAGTATCAACCTCAATGCAGACTGTTAAAAACCAGGGCACAAATTTCTAGTTGGTGAAATCTAAGTTTAGAACTCATAACCAATCAACTTCACCAAGTGCAAACTCCTCAGGCACGATACCAGCCTTAACATGGAGTCACAGACAGTCCTCTTGGGTACTCTGGTTTGTCTTGCCATCCAGGGGAGTGTACCACTGTGAGAGAGGGCCCCTTAGATCAAGAATCACAGCCATGTTCAGGTTTCTCCTGATCCCAAAGGACCAGACACTTACCCCAGGTCAATTGTGCTTTAGGTCTCGCACCAAAGACAAAGCTTGTAGCCAATGCCATAGTAAACTATATGAAGATTCCTTAAATAGGAAAAGGAAAATAGAGAGTTATTTACAAGATTAAAGCAATCAAACATAGACACATGAAGGAGGTAGTATAGGTTTCTATACTCAGCAAGCTCAATTTGTCCCTTAGGGCTAATCCAAGCTAAGCATCTGGGGATCTCTTTCTTATGCCTAGAAACACTTTGTCTCTGCAGAGTCCAAGCAGCCTAGAAATATCTAGTTCCTTTTGTATGGGGTTTTTATCCTCCTCCTACCAAGTGCTCTGAGCTGCAAAGTCAGCTGATGGGAGGAATCCACTTGCATAACTCATCCTCATGGGGAGAAGAACAGAACGGCAACAAAAGTCTTCAGTCATTTGGCTGACAATTCCTCAAAGCAGATGTGGGGAGTTTCCAGTCATAAGATCTGCCTGTCTGCTATCAATGGGTCTCTTCTTTCAGCGGGGGCATAATGATTTCTGTAGAAGAGCAACTCTTTATGCTAATTAATGGCCCTTACCAGAATGGTGATTCATAGGGTCAGAGGCTCATGATACAACTGCTCAAATATTACACTACTGCATGGAACACAGATATTACAAGTAAAATTAATGCAGGCAGCAACTCACAAGCATTCAGTAGTTTAAACACTAAACACTTTCTTATCATTCTAATACCTATTTTATCAATATTAACCCACAAGTGAGCTGGACAGATTCCAGCTCCGTATCTCTGTGTCCAGCTGAGACATGGCTACTTTGGCATGAGCTGGCACCTGGCCTGCCAGTGTTTAACTTCCCTTTGGGAGATTGTGATGATTAATCTCTTACTTGAGTTCCAGTTGCCCCCTGTTGCCCAAAGATTGAATTAGATTCCTGCTAAATGCCAAATTAGTGCAAATAAAGCAGCGACCTGCACTTACGGACCACTGCCTTTCTTACTAGCTTGTAGCATGGTCCAGATTCTGATTCTGCTATACTGATGTAAAGCCAGAATAACCCTACAAAAGTCAAGGCAGCTACTCTGTTTTTGAGACACATGCAATGGCTATTCGAACCTGGTCTCTAATATCCCTATGGCTGCCAATCCACCACCCTCCACCAGAACTACATTTAATTTCAAGAATATACAGTACTTAAGGTTCTGATCCAGTGCTCTGTGAAGACAAAAGGATCCTACCTGTTGACTCCAAAGTGAGCTGAGCAGCTGGAATAAATCATCACAATGCCCATTAGTGCTAAACTAGGAGCATCACAGACTTAACAGCAACTCTGAGCTGCCATCTGAAAATTCCAAATAGTTCCCTTGGCTCAGCTGAATTCTGCCCAGGCCAGCAGAAGCATTGCAGAGGGTTTTCACTCCCTATAGGGGCAAGATGAAATTCTTCACTGGGAGAAATGCCCCTGTTGGGACATTCTAGCATGAGGATCCAAAGGGAATTCCCTTTAGTTTTAGTGTATATCTACACAGCAGCGGGGAGCTTGTGTCCCAGGGTGGGTAGACAGACACAAGTTATCTCTTTGTGAGCTAGTATGCAAAGCAATGTGGCTGCAGTGATGTTGGCTAGCCACCCAAGTACAATCTCATCCAAGCTCCTGGGTAGGTAGTTGGGTGGCTAGCCTGAGCATCTCTAATGCCACCATAGCCACATGGCACTTTTAGCATGGTAGCTCAAGCAAAGCTCACACGTGGCTGTCTGTCCAAGCTGAGAAGCCTGCTTCCAGCTGCAATGTAGATGTACCCTTAGATGGCAGCTGGAAATATCAGAGCAAAGGATTCTGCAAACCCCGTTTAGTTAGGCTCATCTTAAGTAACAAGAGACCTGACTGCAAAACTAATCACTCCCAGCTTCTGGCCAAAATATAAACACATGGAGACACAATGTTGCCACAAACCGATTTAACGATTCTCCAAACCTCACTTAACACTTTATTAAAATATTACATTCTCAGTGTAAAAATGACTATTTCCAAACAGCTAGACAGCTGGAGGAAAGCTGGGGCACTGAAAGAAAACAAATGGATAAGAAAAGTGCTGTACCTCAGTGAGGTAAGCCCTTCATGTTTCCAGGTTTTGCAAAAAGCTGAGTGTGTGCATTTTTCCTTACTCAATTACATCCCTACGTCCACTGTTGCATGTAGAGGTGTAGCTGAGACCATTGTGCTAGGCATTGCAGGAAAAAAAAGTGAGATACAATTCCTGTCCTGATCTACATATGCAGTAGTAGGAGAAAGGATGCATTATTATCCATGTTTTATAGCTAGGGGACTGAGACACAAAGAGATTGGCTTGCCCAAGGTCACACTTGAAGGCTTCAGCAGAGCAGAGAATGAACCCAGCTCTCCTGAGTCCTAGTCCAGTGCTTTAACCACAAGACATTAGGACCTTGTTGCAATCCCTGCTTCCATTTGTGTAATTGCTTTATTTAATGTTATTTACGATGGCTTTACCTAGTATGTGCTAAGACTTCAGTTGCTACCAGCAGTTTGCATTAGAACAGAATTGCAAGGGCTGCCACACACTGAAAACCAGTAGAGCTTTCACGTGCATGCACGCACTCTTCCGGTATTAAGGCTCTGATTCAGAAAGATACTGACGTACCCGTGAAACTTCAAGCAGCAGGTAGGACTACTTGCATCTTAGAGTTACACTTGTGCTTAAATATCTTGCTGAAATGGGACCAAAGCCTTCAGACAAAAAAGGACACATTTCTATTCAAAATGCTCTTCACTTATTTCATTGTAAATATTTTGTTAACCACTGCTCTGCAGTGCTGTGAACCCAAACACCACAGCACCTGGAAACTGAAACCAACCAGACTATTTTCATTGTCCACGCTCAATGAAATGCAAGAAGGAAACATAATAAATGTGAGCACTCGCTCTGATGTTTCAAATTCCATTTTAATAATCTAATGTATTAGTAACCTGAGGAAAGACATTATAAACTAGTAATATTTTACTCATGCATCCAACAAAGTGGGTATTCACCCACGAAAGCTTATGCTCCAATACATCTGTTAGTCTATAAGGTGCCACAGGACTTTGTTGCTTTTTAGTAATATTTTGTCCATCTAGTGGGCCCAATCCAATTGCATTGATGACAAGAGAGACTCTCATAGATTTCAAATGTTTTGTTGTGCCCTTTATATAAAGCAAAGTATTAATATATAAAACAAAATGACAATAGTGAGAACTGGAATGAGCCCATAGTGTCTCCCATTCGTATCTCAAAACACTTAGGGTAGGTCCATACTTACCCGCCGGGTCGACGCGGAGAGTTCGACTTCTCGGAGTTCGAACTATCGCGTCTAATCTAGACGCGATAGTTCGAACTCCGGACGCGCTCCCGTCGACTCCGGAACTCCACCACCGCGAACGGCGGTGGCGGAGTCGACGGGGGAGCCGCGGACTTCGATCCCGCGGTGTCAGGACGGGTAAGTCAGTCGAACTAAGGTAGTTCGACTTCAGCTACGCTATTCACGTAGCTGAAGTCGCGTACCTTAGTTCGACCCCCCCCAGTGTAGACCAGGCCTTGAGTATTTAATGAACTAGCTCTCTCAACACCCTGATGAGAAGTAGAACTATTATTTTGAAAGAATGAATTGCCTTCATGGTATCCCTTTCAATTGTGTCATTCATGCTATGCTTATCTATTAAATTGAAACGTTTAGTGAGGAAAATTATGCCTAAAACCATTCCACCCCATCTCACTGCTCTTTTTTTGTTTGTTTGTTTGTTTGTTTAAGTTAATAAGTACTAAGGAGTGACCAGTGTTGGAAATAACTCTTCCATGCTGTTCCCACCCCAGAAAAAATACTTAGCTGCATTATTACCAAAGCAGGTACCAAAATGAGACGTTAAGGTCTGGGTCATCTTGTAGAGATCCATGCATGGAGAGAGCTTCCCATTCATGGGTCTCGTCTCCTTTTCTTTTCATGAGAAGGGGGTAGGGAAAGGGGAGGGCATGCTGCCTCTGAAGCACCATTCCTTTGCTTCCTTTGACCCATGTGTCTCCTACCGCCACCATGCTGACAGTTGGCAGAAGAGATGCCATGGATTTCAGGAGTCAAGGGTCAAGTGCGGGAGAGGATGGGAGATGTCCACAAGGAAATCTAAACTGGAAGCAATACTGCCAGTAAGAGGGAAGAGGGGGATGGGTGTTGAGTGGAGTAAGAGCTATTGCTGTGGGTTCCCTCCTCTATGAATCCACAAGAGCCATGTGGGCATGCCTGCCAAATTCCATAGCTCCCCTAACCAGTCACACCAATGGGAAGAAGCTAGTTGGACTGGTGCATTAGCCTAAGGCCTGGTCTACACTAGGATCTTAAATCGAATTTAGCAGCGTTAATTCGAACTAATCGCTCAACCGTCCACACCAGGAAGCCATTTAATTCGAACTAGGGGGCTCCTTAGTTCGAATTTGGTACTCCACCCCGACAGGTGGAGTAACGCTAAATTCGCACTTGCTAGCTCGAATTAGGCTAGGTGTGGATGCAAATCAAACTTAGTAGCTCCGGGAGCTATCCCACACTGCACCACTCTGTTGACGCTCTGGACAGCAGTCCGAGCTTGGATGTTCTGAACAGCCACACAGGAAATGACCCGGGAAAATTTGAAATCCTTTTCCTGTCTGGACAGTTAGAATCTCATTTCTTGCTTTGACATCGGGGCGAGCTCCGCGGCACCTGCAACGATGCAGAGCTCTCCAGCAGAGGAGTCAGCCCAATGCAAGAATAGAAAGAGATCCCCAGCATGGACAGACCGGGAAGTCCAGGATCTGATCGCTGTGTGGGGCGAGGAGTCAGTGCTGTCGGAGCTGCGCTCCAACAAGCGTAATGCAAAGACCTTCGAGAAGGTCTCCCAAGCCATGACACAGAAAGGATACAGCCGGGATGCGATGCAGTGCTGCGTGAAAGTCAAGGACCTGAGGCAAGGCTATCAAAAAGTCAGAGCGGCAAACGGACGCTCCGGAGCACAGCCCCAGACATGCCGCTTCTACGAGGCACTGCATGCCATTCTCGGTGGGTCTGCCACCACTGTCCCACCAGTGACCGTGGACTCAGTGGATGGCATAGTGAGCCAGGACAGTTCCTACTCAATGTTCGCCGATGGGCAAGACGACGAAGGGTCCGTGGAGGAAGGCGCAGGCGACAGCGAACACAATGCCGCTTTCCCTGACAGCCAGGATCTCTTCATCACCCTCACAGAGATCCCCTACCAACCCTCACCGGCCGTGAACCCGGACTCAGAGTCAAGGGAAGGATCAGGCGGTAAGTCGTATAAACAAGAAAATATTTATTTGCTCGAAAACATGTATACCAAAAATATAAATTCTATCTATAAATACTATATCTAAAAGTTTTTAAAGGGAAACTAAACGAACAGTAGGTCTACACAGATTGGGATGGAACAATAGTCCTCCATGGACAATTCCACAAATGCTTCAAACAGTTCCTCAAATACCCTCCGCAGGAGGTTTCGAGGAAGAGGTGCCTTATTTGGTCCTCCGGTGAAGCTCACTCTTCCACGCCACGACATCCTCAGATACAGGGGAACCATCGCCTCTACCAGCATGGCCGCGTAGGGTCCCGGTCGGTGAAGTGCTTCCCTTAACATCCTTTCTTTCTGCACTCGAGAGACACGCCTCAGGGTAATCTCGTTACTGAAGTGCTGCATCTAATTAGGGCAATTAGCGAATACTTACTGTTCTTAATGGTTTACTTATACTTTGCATAACAAAGCCCCGCGCTTAGCAGCCATGTGCTGTAGGCCACACAGGAAAAGCATACATTGATCTTTCCCCTGCAGTGTCGGGAGTGGCTGCAAAAGGGTCATAGTATCTGATTTCCAGATTGCCTTTAGCACGACGGCACAGCTATCCGTTAACTGATAAGCATAATGTACTGTAAGGCTTACCAGGACTCTCTGCTAGAGGGATTCTGCTATCTCTCCCGACTTCTCCGCTCTCCTGTTCAATGGCGCAGCCAATCAGAGCGTAGGCCAAAATGTTGTGCTTCTCTGGAGACCACGTGACACTTGTTGTCCGGTACGGTCTTCTTCATAGAAATTGACTAGACGGTATTCACTGTTCGCCAAAATGTATCTGTACAAGGAAATCACTAACTTTCCCCATCACACAGCTTCGGCTCCTTCCCGGACTGCCCCGGCATCCCCCTCGCAGAGACTAGCAATGATTAGACGGCGAAAGAAGAAGACTAGGGACGACATGTTCGCTGAACTGATGGCCTGCTCCCGAGCAGAGGCTGCAGAGCAGAAACACTGGAGGGAGACCCTATGTGAGCAGCATCGCACACTCATGGAACGTGAGGATAGGTGGCGGCAGGAAGACCAGCAGACCACCCAAACGCTGCTTGGTCTCATGAAGGAACAAACAGACACGCTTCGTCGCCTTGTTGATGTCCTGCAGGACCGCAGGCTGGAGGACAGGGCCCCCCTGCAGTGTCTCTGCAATCGCCCTCCCCAGCCAAGAAGTCCTGGCCCCCCCTCACCCAAAAGTACAAGACGGAGGGGTGGTAGAGGCCGTGAGAACTGTCACTGAACCAGAGCAGAGCGGCCGTGTACCCCGCACTTCTCACGTTAGAAATTTGTAGAAGTGCTTCCCTTATAGGCTCAGCCAGTCCCAAATCCAAGGTTCATCCCCCACTGTTTATTAGATTAATAAAAGATGTTTGCTGTTAATCACTGTTTCCGTCATGTCTTTCCTGTCAGAGGATTTTTCGGTGTATGGGGTGGACAGGGGTTTCATACTTGCACGGTATAGCCTACAGTACCAGGGTACAGACTTGGGGAAAGGATCAACTGCGGGGCACACACACACACTGCAGTCAGTAGGCACCAGGGTCATTCTGTGTTGTTTATGCTGCCCCTGATCATTTCGTAATGTGTATGCTTGTCCAGGGTCCTAGCGCCTGCCACGCCATTACTGTGAAGGCAGGCTGCCCTTACGATGCACTTGCAACGGATCCACGAGCCTATCCGCTGCCCTGAGCCCCAACAAGAGCCCTCATCCACGGACAGATAGTCACCCTTCTCCCACACCCATCACCCCTTCCCACGCAGAAACCCGCAGCCCACTGCCGTCATCCAAACCCCTATGCAAAGAAGGCACCACTCGCCCCTTCCTGCAAACCCTCCCCTTCATGCAGAACCACTGTCATCCGTCCCCCACCCCAGGGACCTATGTAGGAGCAGGAGGATGTCAGTCCTCTATGGAGGAAGCGGTCTGTACGTCAGTGCACACCGTGCCCAGCACAGTATGCGTCCATGTCTCAACACCAGAACAGAAATGCAAAGTAAAAGAAAGATTTATTAATAATGAGTGTAACAATTAATTTGCTTAAAAACGTGCTTTGGAAGTGGGGGAAACTTGGAGAACGCGGCATGTAGCCGCAGATCCAAATCGACACAAACTGACACAGGCCCAGGGTCAGTTTCTCTTGAAAGCAAGTGGAGAGTCATAGGTTACCCTGATCTCCGAGGAAACTTGCTTTCAAAGCCTCCCGGATACAGAGCGCTTCCCGCTGGGATATTCTCTCGGCACGGGTGTCTGGCTGAGCGTAAACTGCAGCCAGGCGATTTGCCTCAACCTCCCATCCGGACAAAAAGGCCTCGCCCTTGCTCTCACACAGATTGTGCAGCACACAGCATGCAGCAATAACTACGGGGATATTCTTTTCGCTGATGTCTGAGCGAGTGAGTAAGCTCCGCCATCTCCCCTTGAGACGTCCGAAAGCACACTCCACCACCATTCTGCACTTGCTCAGCCGGTAGTTGAAGAGTTCCTTCTCTCTGTCCAAGGCGCCTGTATAGGGCTTCATTAGCCAGGGCATTAGCGGGTAGGCTGGGTCCCCGAGGATCACTGTAGGCATCTACACATCCCCAACCGTTATTTTGTGGTCCGGGAAGAAAGTACCTGCCTGGAGGAGTCTAAAGAGACCAGAGCTCCTGAACACACGCGCGTCATGAACCTTGCCCGCCCACCCGACGTTGATGTTGGTAAAACGTCCCCTATGGTCCACCAGTCCTTGCAGCACCATGGAAAAGTAGCCCTTTCGGTTAATGTAATCGCTGGCCTGGTGGGCCGGTGCCAGGATAGGGATGTGAGTCCCATCTATAGCCCCACCGCAGTTTGGGAATCCCATCGCGGCGAAGCCATCTATGACAACCTGGACGTTTCCCAGGGTCACCACCTTTGAGAGCAGTTGCTCAACGATTGCGTGGGCTACTTGCATCACAGCAACCCCCACGGTAGATTTGCCCACGCCAAAGTGGTTCGCTACTGACCGGTAGCTGTCTGGCGTGGCAAGTTTCCAGAGGGCTATGGCCACTCGCTTCTGCACACTCAGGGCTGCTCGCATCCGGGTGTCCTGGCGCTTCAGGGCAGGGGACAGCAAGTCACACAGTTCAAGGAAAGTGCCCTTACGCATCCTGAAGTTTCGCAGCCACTCTGTGTCATCCCAGACCTGCAGCACTATGCGGTCCCACCAATCCGTGCTTGTTTCCCGGGCCCAGAATCTCCGTTCCACACCATGAACGTGACCCATTGCCACCATGATCTCCACTGCCCGGCGTACCCTGCTTTCTGAGAGGTCTGCGCCACTCTCCTCACCGCGCTGCCGGAGCCTCCTCGCCCGATTTCTCAGCAGCTGACTGTTGCAGAGGTGGACGATAAGGTGCGAGGAGTTGACAACGGCCATAAGTGCAGCGATGATCGCAGCGGGCTCCATGCTTGCAGTGCTGTGGCGTCCGCGCTGTCACTGACCAGAAAAGTGCGCGAACAGATTTCCCGCCGGCGCTTTCAGGGAGGGAGGGCGTTTGTGAGTGACGGTTGAATGATGACAGTTACCCAAAACCACCCTCGACACATTTTTCCCCCAGCAGGCATTGTGAGCTCTACCCAGCATTCCAATGGGCAGCGGGGACTGCGGGAACTGTGGGATAGCTTCCCACAGTGCACCGCTTCCAAAGTCGATGCTGGCCCCGTGAATGTGGACTCAGAAATTCGAATTAGTGTATTTAGTATGGATACACAAATTCGACTTCATAAGGTCGAATCCACAAATTCGAACTAAGTTGATTCGAAATAGTCTTGTAGTGTAGACAAGGCCTAAGAGATAGGGTACAAGAATTTGATTCTAGAGACCTAGGTTCTATTCCCACCTCTGACTGCTATGGAAATTTTGACAAGTCATCTCACCTCTCTGTACCTCTTTCCTTCCACCCTTTATCTACCCTGCTTTCTTCTTCTTTTTTTTCTTTAAGCTCAATGGACTGTTTCTTCTTGTTTTTGCCCAGTGCCTGGCCGCCTGTTTGAGGCATCTAGGCATTACATAATACTAACTCGTGGAAAACTGCCAAAGAGACACCAAAGAATTTTCCTTCCCGACCTCACTTAGCACCCTCCTGCAGGGGTTTCTGTGTGAGGGCATGATGTGACCACTGAGCAACTAGGCTCTACTCCATAAAAACTATCAGGAGGAAAAAGATAAAAATAAGCATCCTGGCTGGGCCTGTCCTCAAGCGGAATAACGCATACATTTGAAATATGTCTGATTTTGCTTTTCTAATAGACTTTGCTATTGCCCATCGGAATGTATGTTCTAGCTACTGACAAGGGACTAGACTCTTTGGAAAGTGGGGTTTTGTGGTGAGATCAGGAACAAACTCCCGGTCTCATGTAACAGCTTCACAATCCTGGGATTTTACATAGTGGAAGGGATGCGTTTCAGTGCAACTAAAATAATTCTTCCAGTTCAAATTGGGACATTGTTTAATCTTCTTTGGAAGTAATAACAAAATATAAACTGGTCTAATTTTAAAGGGCACTCTAATTGAAGTGACACTGGCAAACACCAGTCAGTTCTGCTGAACTATTGCCATGTTTGACTTATGCATGCCTTAGTTTTCAGAGCAGTTCACAAGAGAATGGCTGGCTGTGCACCTTCCTTGTGAGCAAAGCCCACATGGTCATGTCTGACAACTGTGCTGACAAAGCCCTAAATATGTTTAAAAGAAGGAAAATCTACTTGAAAACAGTGGGGGTCCGGTCCACTCGTGGTGTAACTCTGTGTTTTAACAACTTTGGGTATGATTTTTGCTTTGGAAAAAAATACTTGTGTCAATCACTCCACCTCTGATTTCTGCAGTTTATAAGTATTTTTTTTCTTCTTAACTGGGATGTTCACTTCTCACACAACACTAGTTCTAAAGATTCTGTAGGCCAATTGTCCACAATGACACCCGCTCACTTTCATTGTCTCCAAACACTACCCTCAGCAATACCCATCAATCCCACTAAAGCAGGGGTAGGCAACCTATGGCACGGGTGCCAAAGGCAGCACGAGATCTGATTTTCAGTGGCACTCACACTGCCTGGGTCCTGGCCACTGGTCCGGGGGGGCTCTGCATTTTAATTTAATTTTAAATAAAGCTTCTTAAACATTTTAAAAACCTTATTTACTTTACATACAACAATAGTTTAGTTATATATTATAGACTTATAGAAAGAGACCTGCTAAAAACATTAATGTATTACTGGCACACGAAACCTTAAACTAGAGTGAATAAATGAAGACTCGGCACACCACTTCTGAAAGGTTGCCGACCCCTGCACTAAAGGGTAATGGATTGTCAATGAATGGGTCATTTGGACTCCCAGATTATTATTGCTGGTTATACCTGATCCCGACAAGACTCCAGGGTGCATTTGCGAGGCTGGCAGTTAGGGGAAAAAATAATTGTTTTATAAACTAATTAAAAAAATTTAATTTGGTGTGACGTTATCTGATAAAATATGACCATGTAGATCATTGTTGCTACCACTGTTATATAATTGCAACAAATCTTGTACTAAGTATGTCAAGTAAGGTGTCTATGGAAAGGTTATGATTTGCTGAATATGATTATTTGTATACATGTATATTTTTTGTATTGGAAGTGGAGTATTGGCTCTATACCTGTATTTAAAATATGTTTGCTCCTGTGGTAACACCGACAAGCTATTTAGCTTGCACATGTTGAATGGACTATTCAAGTTAAATGGCTCATCAAGGAACACTTAGGCATCTCCCATGGTCTGTTATGAGTTATCTACACTTAATGGACTTTCCTATGAACATTCTATCTGGAGTATAGGTAATGGCACGTGCTGTGACTAAGCGAAATCATGCACGGACATGTGACTTTCCCATGTGACTCCAAACCCCACGTTGGGGACCCCTGCTTTAGATTTTAGATACTAAAGGATTGCAACAGCATGATTATTGGGTAAAATCTGAGTGATACATTGACCTTGGTATGTGGCTGGTCCTTTGGGCTCAGTAGAATCTTTTGTTTGATGAAATTGGTTTTAAATAACCACTCATCATTAAGTCTAGTGTTTTTGGTGGTGGTACAAGGACTGGAATGCCTAAGGAGACTGCTTTTCTGACTTCTTGTTAACCAATATGGTGAGACAGAAATTTACTTTTGTTGCTGGTTCAGTAAATCTTATGGAAGAATAACCATCAGTTTTGGGGGAGTGTCTGCCCTATTTCTTAGCAGTTTGTCCTGGATTTGGTGGTATTAGCTGTGACCCATGGAGGCATAGGAGTAACAAGGAGTAACAAGGAGTAACAAGGAGATGTTAGGAGTAACAAGAAGGGTTTCTTTAGGTATGTTAGCAACAGGAAGAAAGTCAAGGAAAGTGTGGGCCCCTTGCTGAATGAGGGAGGGAACCTAGTGACAGAGGATGTGGAGAAAGCTAGTGTACTCAATGCTTTTTTTGCCTCTGTCTTCACAGACAAGGTCAGCTCCCAGACAGCTGCACTCTGCAGCACGGTATGGGGAGGAGGTGACCAGCTCTCTGTGGAGAAAGAAGTAGTTCGGGGCTATTTAGGAAAGCTAGACGAGCACAAGTCCATGGGGCCGGATGCGCTGCATCCGAGGGTGCTAAAGGAGTTGGCCGATGAGATTGCAGAGCCATTGGCCATTATCTTTGAAAAATCATGGCGATCGGGGGAGGTCCCGAATGACTGGAAAAAAGCTAATGTAGTGCCCATCTTTAAAAAAGGGAAGAAGGAAGATCCAGGGAACTACAGGCCAGTCAGTCTCACCTCAGTCCCTGGAAAAATCATGGAACAGGTCCTCAAGGAATCAATCCTGAACCACTTAAAGGAGGGGAAAGTGATCAGGAACAGTCAGCATGGATTCACCAAGGGCAAGTCATGCCTGACTAACCTAATTGCCTTCTATGACGAGATAACCGGCTCTGTGGATGAGGGGAAAGCAGTGGATGTACTATTTCTGGATTTTAGCAAAGCTTTTGATACAGTCTCCCACAGTATTCTTGCCAGCAAGTTAAAGAAGTCTGGGCTGGATGAATGGACGGTAAGGTGGATAGAAAACTGGCTAGATGGTCGGGCTCAACAGGTAGTGATCAATGGTTCCATGTCTAGATGGCAGCCGGTATCAAGTGGAGTGCCCCAAGGGTCGGTGCTGGGGCCGGTTTTGTTCAATATCTTCATTAACAATCTGGAGGATGGTGTGGACTGCACCCTTAGCAAGTTTGCAGATGACACTAAACTGGGAGGAGTGGTTGATACGCTGGAGGGTAGGGATAGGATACAGAGGGACCTAGACAAATTAGAGGATTGGGCCAAAAGAAATATGATGAGGTTCAACAAGGACAAGTGCAGAGTCCTGCACTTAGGACGGAAGAATCCCATGCACTGCTACAGACTAGGGACCGAATGGCTGGGTAGCAGTTCTGCAGAAAAGGACCTAGGGGTTACGGTGGACGAAAAGCTGAATATGAGTCAACAGTGTGCCCTTGTTGCCAAGAAGGCTAATGGCATTTTGGGTTGTATAAGTAGGGGCATTTCCAGCAGATCAAGGGATGTGATCATCCCCCTCTACTCAGCACTGGTGAGGCCTCATTTGGAGTACTGTGTCCAGTTTTGGGCCCCACACTACAAGAAGGATGTGGATAAATTGGAGAGAGTCCAGCGGAGGGCAACAAAAATGATTAGGGGGCTGGAGCACATGACTTATGAGGAGAGGCTGAGGGAACTGGGATTGTTTAGTCTGCAGAAGAGAAGAATGAGGGGGGATTTGATAGCTGCTTTCAACTACCTGAAAGGGGGTTCCAAAGAGGATGGATCTAGACTGTTCTCAGTGGTAGAAGATGACAGAACAAGGAGTAATGGTCTCAAGTTGCAGAGGGGGAGGTTTAGGTTGGATATTAGGAAAAACTTTTTCACTAGTAGGGTGGTGAAGAACTGGAATGGGTTACCTAGGGAGGTAGTGGAATCTCCTTCCTTAGAGGTTTTTAAGGTCAGGCTTGACAAAGCCCTGGCTGGGATGATTTAGTTGGGTTTGGTCCTGCTTTGAGCAGGGGGTTGGACTAGATGACCTCCTGAGGTCCCTTCCAACCCTGAGATTCTATGATTCTATGATTCTATGATAGTGACACATGGAACCCAGAATCACCTAGAAGATTTAAAAACACAACTGTGACAGAGTGTGATATGTCTGGGACAAATTGTGACCTTAGTTTTGTACTGAAACCATTTTGTATTATGCAATGAACTCATGTCTAACTCAGGGTTGCCAACTGTGGTTGGACGAATTCCTGGAGATTTCATCACATGACTTAAAGATTAATCTTTAATTCAAGATTAATTCCTGGAGACTCCAGGCCAGTTCTGGGGGGTTGGCAACCATAGTCTAACCTCGCCTACAGCAATACTGTTACAATATATTCCAGAGAGCTATCCTGCCCACAAAAGGTGTTTTGACATGTAATTGAATGACTGAAAAGTCATCACAAAGGCTGGAGGAACTGTAATGTCTCCATCTGGGTATGTGGGGGTGGGAGCGGGGCAGATAGCAGTTTTCCATCACCTTGTACAAGGAAAAATAGGCTGGAGAGAGGAGGCAGGAGGGACTCTGCCTTGTCTGAAATGCTGACAAGATCTCAGACTCACAGAAGGGGTGAGTATGCAGTGGTGTTGTAGCTGTGTCGGTCCAAGGATACTAGAGGGACAAGGTGGGTGAGGTAATACCTTCTTTGAACCACCTTCTGTTGGTGAGAGAGCCAACCTTTGGAGCTTACAGAGTTGTTCTACAAGTCTAGGAAATGTGCTTAGGGCACAGCTAAATACAATGTGGAACAGATTGTTTACCATAAGCAGTTAACACATTTCAAAGGATCAAGGTGAAGTGGCCCATTAACATCCCTCCAGTCATAAGGAGGAAAGAAAGTGGGGGGAGACTGGGGAAAGAGCTGGGGGAGGGTGTTAGTAGGTTTTATAGTGTTGTAATACGCCATAAATCAAGTGTCTCTGTTCAGTCCATGATTTTTAGTATTTAGCAAAGTTATGAATTTAAACTCCCAGGCTCGTCTTTTGGAAGTGTTGTGCAGGTTTCCTTTGAGGATGAGGACTGAGAGGTCAGATACAGAGTCATCACTTTGTGAGAAGTGTTCACCCACAA
Source organism: Mauremys mutica (assembly GCF_020497125.1). Taxonomy (NCBI): domain Eukaryota; kingdom Metazoa; phylum Chordata; order Testudines; family Geoemydidae; genus Mauremys; species Mauremys mutica. The sequence continues at coordinate 69,437,217 of NC_059078.1, forward strand.
GCGATGTGGTGGTTTTGTCTTTTATCACTTTCCCGTGTGAGCTCATTCAAGAGTGTACTGATTGTCTGTCAGGTTTCACCCACATAGTTGTTATGGGGGCATTTAGTGCACTGGATGAGTTACACCACATGTTGTCATTGGCATATGTAGGACCCATGGATCTTGAAAGGTATGTTGAGGGGTGTTGATCATTGTAGCAGTGGAGATATCTTTACAGATTTTGCATCTGATGTTGTGACAGCATCTAGTTCTGCTTTGATTTGGTCTGTGCTGGGCTGTGGGGAGCTTGCTTCTGGTGACTAGCTTGCAGAGGCTGTTTGAAGGCCAGAAGTAGAGGTTTAGGGAAGATTTTCTTTCAGGAAATGATCCCCACTGAGTATGGGTTATAGTTGTGTAACCCCTCTGCCAGGCTGAAACGATAGCAGCAAGGGCCAGGTTCAATACCTAGGGGTCCCTTCCCCACAACGTAATGCAAACCAGCTCGAGCCCCCACCCAGTGACCTGGGAAAATCTTACACACACCCCTGGGCACCTCAAGGAGGCAATACTTCCCCTCTCGCAAGCACAGACTCTTGGTGTAGCAGAAAAGGTTTAATTACATAAGATAAACAACAACAAGCATTAAATTTGGAAAATACCTCAACTAGAGTTCATAGGTCAAACCGTGAGCAAAGACCCACCCCAGCAACTTGGGCCGTGTCCTTCTCTCTGGGCCCTTGAGTCCAGCAACCCCCCAAATCACCCACAGTCCCAAAAGTCCCACAATTCAAAAGTCTCTGCCCCGGGTCAGGCAGCCCAGAGTTCAAGAGTCTCTTTGCAGAGGTCCCCCTCCCCAGCCTAGGTAGAAAGGGGCACCTTACGTGGTTCGGGGCCAACTGCCCTGCCTCTTCGTGGGGTTCTGCTTCCACTAGTCGTCCCCGCAAACAGCTCAGCTCCGCTTACTCTGTGGGCTGCTCCACTCTACCTGCTGCTCTGGTCCACCAGCTGTCCTGTGATCCGCTCCAGCCGTCCTCACGAGCTGCTCAGCTCCACTCACCCAGTGGCTGCACAAACTGCTCCACTCCGCTCTGCCAGTATTGCTTCAGGCTCCCCCACTCATTAGCACAGTGCTCTCAGCTCAGCAAGTCCATCTCTTCAGTGATTTCAGCTCCACTCATTAGCACAGTGCTCTCAGATCAGCAAGTCCAGCTCTTCAGTGATTTCAGCTCATAGTAGGGGAGCCCCAGTACCAGTGAATTCAGCTCAGTAACCTGCATCTAGATTCTTAAGGGAATCAAAAATTAACTCTGACATTCCACAGTGGAGAGAAGCATAGGTGGAACTGGTGCTTCTGGCTCACACAAGGATCCTGCACCACCAAGTACAGATACCTGTCCCCAGCCTCTCTCCCCAATGGGTTTTGGAACCCATGTCCCCCGTCTAGCAAGCGCTATCCTGCTGACAATGAAACCCCCCATCGCAAGACAATTTTGTAGTTCCCCATTTACCCAATCAGGGTGACAACATTTCATTGCTCCTGCCCCAATAACAACGAAATTGGGGGTCCCACAGCTGTGAAAATAATCATCCCATGCTGCTTTGCGGTATGCTAAGTGGGGTGGGAGTGCCAATGCAAATAACCGAAACTTCTTTCCGCACTCCCCATAATTTACCACCAGATGTCAGGGTGGGGCTCATCCTGACTCTGCTTACATCTGTTTGATGATGCACTGTATGTAGGTGACAACTAGGGATGTGAGGTTGGAGGGGGTTTTAGTTCTGAACCTGAAGCATGTTCTCTTGGGGTATTTTGGTGGCCCATTCCATGATGCAATCTACTTCTCTGGTGGAGTGTTTTTGTTTGGCGATGGCAGTTTTGTGTGAGTTATGGTGTATATCCCAAACTTTCTCCTCGGAGCATATTCTGTGGTATTTGAGTGCCTGTCTGTAGATAACAAATGGTTTTAGAAGGGTCAGTGGACCTATGAAGGTAAGTGTGGTGAGATATTTGAGGTGAGGTCAGACCAAGGAGGGGTGCATCTCAGACCTTTTTGTTATTTGCAAATATCTGTTACACTGTAGTACTTTTAAGAGTAAATGTGATTGTTCAGAAATTCCTTTGCATAGCTGTTCCTTGCTTGCCAGCTATTTTGTCCCCAGAAGGTTAAATGAGAATCCAGAGTGCCCCAGCATAGGCGGGATGCTGAGAAAGCATGTGTAAACTACGAGGGGGGTTGGGAAGCCTGAGGCACTGGTTACAGGGTTTGCGGTAGCTGGACTGCAGAGTCCCATGTTCTCAGGAAGGGCTCATACAAGAGGTCTCAGCCTGAGAGTGCACGCTAGAGACCCAGAGCTAGAAACAGTGATTAGACTCAGCCTAGATCCAGTTGGCTTGGAAGCACATGGAAGTTGGAACCCAGCAATTGGATACACCTGCAATAGACTGATGACTGTCAAGAAGGGGGACTGGGCCAGATGGTTTTAACAACTTCCATTAATTTCAATGGGATTTGCTCATGTAAATATCCCAACCTTACAGTGCTAGTGAATCAGATACAGGCAGCACCAGAGTGGGGGAAGCATTCATAAATTGCAGAAAGTATAGGCTGTGCAAGGCTGGAGTGAAGGGTTTCCTTGAAGAAAGACCATACCTCCTTGCAGTGAGAGGAGGTGGCTGCACTGACAGCGTGGGGTTCATTAGTCTCCTGCTAGTAGAAAAGTCACAATCTGAGATGGGCAATGACAGAGAGACTTCTAGATGGGATGCAATTTTTTTAACTTGGTTAAAATATAGCTAGTTGCAGCAAACAATTTTATAGATTTATTCATCTGCAGAAGAATTAGTACTCGGGGGATCTTGAAGGGTCTGAAGAAAAAAGTGAAGGAGGAAAATGGGAAGAGTTGATGAAAGAGAGCAGCCAGAGGGAAACCTCTCGAAGGTTCCAGCATGCACTCTGTTGCACTAATTGTTTATGTCACTGCAGAACATTAAATGAGCACTTAAAAAGGTAATTAGCATCTTTTCATTGGACCAGAAATCAAAGGTGTAATTTACCAAAAGTCAGTGAACAATATAAGAAATCTAATTTAATCACATTGCATAGCTTATTCAAGATGAAAAATTAGAAGCATCTCTTGGCTGAATAATTACACTTACAGCGTAGTCACTTTTTTCCTGCCCTCGCAGAACAACATAACCGTAACCAGAACTGCAACTGGTACAGACATTGAAACAATATGGGGCATTCTTACTGCTTGAATTTCACTGCATCATTATTGCTGTTCCCTGCCATAGGTAGGGTTTTGTGATGGGCAAAATAAGATACTCTTGCCTAGAATAGAGAACAATTTATAGCCCAAATTGAGAGTCCAAATACTTGGACTATGTTCAGAACACTCTGCCAGGGTCCAGGGTATCAGAATCTTCTAAGATTTAGGGGTGTCTGGATCTGAGGTTTTGTTTTGGCTCATCGTAGAGGTAGATCATATTGGGATCTAAATTTGGATTTCAAAACACTCAATCCCACCCCAGAGTTTGGCGATGTTGATTCAACTGATCTCTGTTTAATATAAAGCAGAGTATTAAAAAATAACCTTTAACGGCACTTACTTTATTTTAAGTGCCATATAAAGAACCTCAGCAGGTCTAGCAAATTCCTTCACTGGCCATAGTTATACCACAGTTCATGTTACCTCTCTAGGGCATTCTTAATTAAAAAATGTTACTGTGTACACAATGTAGAGACCAGCTGGCAGATACACTGCTGACCACAACTCGGCTGGCAGTGCAGCTCAGGGCAAATCATGTTCAGTGTCAGCTAATCATTCCCAGAACACTATTTCCTTCCTAAGATTCCCCTCTTTTCTCTGCTAGATCTTCATGCTTATTCCAGTGATATTAGAAGGTGAACACCCAGATTCAGTATCCAGCTTTTGTTTTTAATTGAAACTCCTAATCAAGCAAGGCCTCCCCTTTGAACTGCTTCCTGGTATGTATGATCAGATAAACTGACACCACTCTTTTTAAGAGGTCACTTCACTGCTTTGCAGCTAGAATTACATATGCACAGGCAGTTAATTTGTCAGTGACTGTGCTGTGGATTGCAAACCAGGAAATGGTATGCACTTAGTATAGGCTATTATGGGATGCTTTCTGTTGAACCTACCCAACAGACAGCATTCTCCCAAAAACCCCTCCCCAGAGCCCTGGCACAAACATCTGACTGTACCTGTCATAGCTAGAACCATAAACGCATGTAATCATTATATATTAATTTGACAAGACAAACTTAAATTTTAGCTCTGCACCCAGATAATGCATCTTACCGAAGAAGTCTAACTTATCAAGGAATGACCTCTTCAGCAACTCTAGCCAACACAGCCCAAATGTTGAATACTCATAAACTATTTGCAATCAGTCCATAGATAGAAAATTGCAAAAGCAGTTCAGCAATTGAACTGGAACAAGAGACCCTGATGTCCCTAAGAAGATTGGACCCTTTTAGAGACAATTCTTTAAGCAAAAAAAAAAAAAAAAAATCGTATTGACTCAGCTTTAATAACAAACTACAATGCTCCTAATTTATTAGCATCTCTAATTGTATGTAGAGTGCCCTAGGCACATTGGTGGGGTAAATGTATTGTACATTTTATTAGTAAATTGTATTATTAAATATTAGTCTATTGTTGGGCCAAACCCATTATGTTAAAAGCCCACAGCTCCCATTGATTTCAGTGTTACTCTATTAGTTAATGCCTATGTTGTTAAAAAGTGATGTCACAAACTTCACCTTGCTTGTTTAATTTCACTTCCCTGTTCACCGATGTGACACTTAATGCCTCTTAATAACTGGCTTCCCTTACCCATCGCCTCTCTCCCAAGTGCATATTTCCCCCAACTTGCCTTCTTTTTTTTGCTAGTTGCTGAAGAGACTCATCAGTTTTTTTTCCATCCAGACTACAGTAATGACCATTTAGTTTCACTGTAAAGCTTCGTGAACTAAAGGTGCCATTTTTGCCTCCGGTACTACATTGCTGCCTGGTGCTTACAGGGTGTTGCTCTTCTCCTGGTCCTTCATGTTTCTTTGTTCCATATTATATGGGCTTGAGTGCCATATATTGTCACTTTACTTACTTCCACATCACTACTAGATAATATCTTTAGCTTAACACCATTTAGATGAAACACTTAGACTTTGATAAATCTGCACTAAGTGAATTAGGAAACTAAGCCATGAGGAACAGAAACACGGCTGCAAAGCCTGGAGGAGGGCGCTCTACTGGGCAGACTTGGAGGAAATTATCTCTCCCTTTCTCTCTAACACCAGGTAGTATGTTTGACATAGGTACTGTATTTCATCGTCCACAATAAATATATTATGGGCCTCCTTTTAAAAACAATGGAAAGAAGTGATTAACTGTTCAGAAAAACCTTGAGCAATTCATTTAAATCAAATGGAAAAAAGGCTCCTAAATCATTACATTTATTAACTTCCAACCACCAATATTTAAAAGTAAGCCCTTGTAGACATCTTGCAAGTGCTTTGAAAAAAATCTCCATATTAGTTGCTACCAATTGCACAATAAATGACTTCAAATATCCCTTGTATATTTGCCACTCCTATGTCATGTGGTGACTTGCAATACAAGCCCTGTTTCTTAATTATGCAATGATTGGGTTCTACACTTGATGAGTGAATTAATATACACATACTGCCAGAAGAGCTTTATATCATGAATGATGGAATAAAAACAAAGCAAGAAGCTGGGGATGTGATTGATTAAAGTAATTCTTTAGTATAAGCCTTTTTTGCATGATTAACAGGTTGGATTTTTTATTGTAAGTCACAAACATAATAGCATATTAAAAGGTAATACAAATAATCTAGCAGCCTCAAATTCATACAACTGGTGTAAGAAAAGCACTCAAAGGTCTGCTGTTCACCCCCACCCTGCTGGGTTTTACGAGAACAGGTTCTCTTGTCATATGCGGATTACTGCTTCCGATAATCTGTATGCAAAGCGAAGAAGAAAAATCTTTATGAACCTCAATGTTCCATGTGAGTTTTGGGCAAAGGTTTGAAGGAGGATTTTTATGTAATCTGAAAAAATTTGCATTTCTTATTTACAAAACCTAAAACCTTGAATTTTAGAGGAAATCTGTAGGTCCCTTTTCTAGTCTCCTGTTCATTGTGAGAAACATCTTGAAGTCAAAGTACTTGATGAACAAGAACCAACTAACTTCACCAGTTAACCAGAGCCGATCTTAAACCTTTGTAGATAGAGACTATTTGCATGCATATATATATATATAAAATTAAATTTTTAGCCAGCTCTACTGCTCTTACATTTTCCTACACAGGTAGCAAAACATTCTTGTAGACTAATGTTTCTTAAGAAAAACAAGAGAAAAAATTGTGTCATGACAGAATATTTACTGTACCCTATCAGGGTACAACATTTGAGAACAATATGGCTGTACAGTTACTAAAATGTTGGACACAGTACACAGGTATGAGAATTACTAGTTTCAAACATCACCTCTCACTTTTCCTCTGTAACTGTAGCAGAATGGCCCCAGAAAGGGACCAGAACCACCTATCTATTAGATATTTGTAAGGTGTGGGTTTTTGTTACCTCACAAACATCTAACAGACTGATAATCTCCAGGGTTGAAGTTAATCCAGCTCCTAAGAATCCATTCAAGTGGTCAGTTACCTGTTGCCCCAAAGCTGCTCAGTGTTTTTTCTAAACTACCTCGTCCTACCTGGACCTGCCCACTTAGACCATTTAAGAACCTACTGAAGTCAATGAAAATCTTCCCATAGTGTGCAATAGATTGTGGATCAGGCCCCTAACATAGTAGAGCTGGTTGAAAATTTTTCAAATGAAATGGTGCGGAGGGTTTAAGAATGAGAAATTTCCCAAAATACTGAACAGTTTGGAAAAATGTAGAAAAAGTAATCTAAACTTGTTTACCTGAACCTGCTTTTCAGCAAACAAAGAGAGTCAAAAACCCTTTTGATGTTTTGAAATAAAATTGACCAACTTCAACTAAACTTTGCAAAAGAATAAAGAGAGAAAAATGGATCTGCTTTTAAACTCTGTCAGACGGAAATACCTGTGATTTTTTTTTCTTTTTTTTTTTTTTGTTCCTCAATTTTTCATCCAGTTCTTCTACATAACCACTAAGCAAACATTATAGCGTTTAGGATCTGGAAGACTCCAGGATAATCTCTGACATTTTCTCCTGCTCCACCTTTTTTTCCTTCAGAATGATCACTGAAGGACTTTGTCTTTCTCCAAAGCAGATTATTGTCCACCTGCCAGCTATAGCCATCTAGCTTTGATAGAGTGGGCCAACACGCACTCACCTCTATTTTCAATTTCAGTCAAACGTTGGCCCAAAACCTGCCTGGGCCTGCCTGAAAAGGGTGCAGTGTGGCCAGCACCAAGCCATCAAAACTCATGAGTCAAGTCCCAAAAAATTGTCTTTTTTTCTTTTTTAAATGTTGGGTTATCTTTCTTTGGCTCTGAATCTTGAGACTTTACTCTGATTTTTTTCAAGCTTTTTCACCACAAGCATGATGACCAGAAACATATCATTTAAAAACAAATAAAATCCTAGAGATTTTCACTTAATCACATTTCCAGGAGCTGAAACTCTAAGGGAAAAGAAAACACCAAATACCATGAGACTCGTGACAAAATAGAGTTGGCACCACTGATTATGGAAGGCTTTAGTGTAAAACTTGCTCATAGAAATCCTAGGGATTTATTGACACACTACAAGTAACAATTCCATTAGCCCAGGCAGGATATAATTTCTTATGAAACCACCCCATGTCCCAATCATATATAACATAACAAACAAGACAACCACTTTAACACTAAGGTAAACTATCACCTGTTGGTGGAGGTGCTGTCTACCTTATCAGAACATTAGCTCCAGAGTCCCACAAATCTATTAACTAAAACTTATTAAATGTTAATGTATTTCTGGTTAAAACTTTGGAGTCCCGCAACTTCTCAAACTATTATATCCAAAGGCGGAGCCATGATGCATATTGAGTGAATGTAAACAAGTTGCTGTGGTTTTCTAAGCTACCAGCAAGCATGGTTTCCAGAGCAGACTGATGAACAGAGGTTACTGTGTCTTTTTCAGAAGAAATCCATGACTTCTCTGAAAGAGAACAAACTTGGCAGAAAGCATGATTGAACTTACTAAAAAATTGTTGAACTCTAGGAACATAGTTCCTTTAATACTTCAGTAGCCTTTCAAGGTTATAGCACTTCACCCTGACTGCAGGTCTATCAATCATTAACAAGCAGTCACTCCACTGGACATCAAGGGCCAAATCCTGATAGACTCTGCACAAAGTTATATAAACGTGGGAGATTCAGAAGTGTGCCCTGACCCCCATTGCACCAGCGCTACAGGGCTTTAGTAGCATCTGCATAAACCCTCTGCAGAAGAACTCTGATTCAGCAGGGTCTTGATGTGTGTAACTTTAGTCCTTCTGATGTCAGTGGATTACTCCTGTGTTATGTTATGTTCAACAAACTTAAGGATGTTGCTAAATCAGGGCCAAGGTTAGGTCCAACTCTGCTGCTGGTCCTACTCTGCTTCACAGAACAGATTCAGGTAAGGGTGAAATGAACAAGAAACATACCGGTACTGTAGCTATTGATACACAGCAATACACTGAGAAAGGTGATGGATATGGCTATAGGAAGATGGCAGAGGAACTAACAAGTTTAAAAGCAGGTAGTGCACTGGAAAAAAAGCGAGTTAGGATGCTGCTCAGCCGATGTATGATGCTGTCACAAAAGATCAGGCAAATGGGCACGTTGGATGGATGTGCAGAGGAAGTTAAGGTATAGCTACTAGGAAGGCAAATCCCAAAACCTTATTTTAAAGGGGAAAAAGACATACCCGCATTTGAATAAATAGAGACTCCAAGTGGGAGTGAAGACAGCAATTCAGAGCAGGTAAACGAAATTTCCCTATGTACTATAAAAGCACCAAAATGAAAAGAATATCTAGAAATCACAAGGAAACAGAATTAGCCTATAGTTATGGAAGTGGATGCTGCTGTCTGTTCTTGCTATTTACAAAAACTAATGACAAATAACTTCAATAGCATGGTTGTATGGTGATGTCTGTGTGATGTGCACAAATAACTCTTCACATATTTCAGTGGTAATTTTGAAAAGGCTCAATGTTGGCCTAAGGACATAAGAATGGCCATTCTGGGTCAGACCAAAGGTCCATCTAGCATCCTGTCTTGAGCCCCCTGCTGCATCCCACACCCCTTCTGCACCCTGAGCCCCCTGCCTGAACCCCAACCCCATGCTGCACCTCAACTCCCTCCCCTGAGCCCCCGCCACACCCTTCATGCACCCTCTGAAGGCAGGGAGGGGGCGGAGTTGGGGTGGGGACTTCAGGGAAGGGGTTGGAATGGGGGCAGGGAAGGGGTGGGAAGAGGTGTGGCCTCATGGAAGGGGTGCAGTGGGGGCAGGGCCGGGGGCAGCGAGGGGGTGTGTGTCAGTGATGAGGCCCTCGGGCCAATGAACTAGCCCTCATGTGGCCCTCATGGTCATTTGAGTTTGAGACACCTGACATAAAGAATCTCCATTAATAGATCCTCCCCTAAGGGATGTTGCTGTCCGAACCACATGCTCCTCCGCTTTCTGCTTTCCCCCAGCCCTTAGTTTAAAAACTGCTCTATAACCTTTTTAATGTTAACTGCCAGCAATCTGGTTCCATTTTGGTTAAGTGGAGCCCCTCCTTCCTGTATAGGCTCCCCCTTTCCCAAAAGTTTCCCCAGTTCCTAACTCTGCTAGTCTTGAAGTCAATAGTAACGTTCATTGATTTCCATTTGGTTTCAATAAAGTCTCATGAGGATATGGCCAATCACCATCTGCCAACTTTGTTTGTTGTGCCCCATCCTCTGCTAGGTTTTGGGGGTTTGGTGGATTGTTTGGTTTGATTACTTTTTTCCCCAGAGTGTAATTCTTCAGTGCAGGGTATGTGGCGCACCTAGCATATAAATAAGGAAAGGTTTAAGGAATCACCATTTCAGGGCACAAGATAGCAAGGTAAAAATGTCGATAGGTCACACGTGATCAGATACTGTCAAGGATGTGAAGAATCCATTTGTAAGTGTAAATCTGGTCAGTTAGCACAAAGACTTCTCTTGCATCAGCACATTCTAGGTATGGGCACTATAGTCCATGGCAGTGAGTTCATATGTAATTTACCTTCCATGGGTGAACAACCTTCTGATCATAGCACTGCATAATTAGAATAGCAATAAATTGTTTGTATATTCTAACAGAGCCAGATGATGGGAGCCTTTCTGGATGGGGATGTAATAGTATGAGGAAAGGATCATCTTCCTTCCTTCCTTCCTATGGCCCACAATGAGGCTAGAGATGCAGGTCCTTCTCCTTCCCAGCATCCTGAGAGAACTAGTGTCCTGAAAGGAGGAGGGGCCAAAAAAACAGGTTATTCATTTATTTTCATTAAATATTTAGACTAAATGAAATAAATTTGCAAGCCGAATATGTATGTATTCTAATGAACAGTGCCACATTACGCAGTATTCATTTTTGAAAGTTTATCATAAGCGATGCTCCGGGGGGGAGAGAGGAGGGGTGCAAGGTGGAAGTTTCACCTTGGGCACAAAGTATCCTTGCACTGGCCCTGGGAAGGATGAGATGGGAAGAAAAGATCATAAATAGTATCAAGGGCTTGATTCCTCATTCACCATGTAAGGAGTGGTGTATTGACTTAGTTGTTGACAAACTATCTACCTGGGACGCATACAGTAAGTGAGATGGAAATGCAGTGTGCAAGCTGATGCAATTCAGTGCTAGTGCAACTGTGCGCTAAATCCCTTTGCTCAGGGCTGGGACAGAGTTGGGTAGTGCAGGCAGGAAACAGGGTGTGGCCTGTACAAATTAGGGGCTGGTCCACCCTTTCTGCCTGTTACAGATAGAGCCCTGCACAGACACACAATTTGTAGCCGCATCCGATCCCTCATCTGCGGACCATTTTTGCGGATAAAGCAGAGATCCCTGGATTTCTAGTGACAGTCACGTGGCATGGGTGTTGGTGAAGGTAACTGATACAAGTGTGGGTTGTTTTGTTTTTAAGTTGCACCACAGTGATGACAGCAGTATGGACAATGACACTTTGAAAACTGTAGGACCAAAGCTTCAAAAAGAGAGGTCCTAGAGCCATGTACAACTGTGCACGTACATGTTAATCATTGCAGGTGCATGAAAATAACTGGCTAGATGACTGTGTGTTTGTCTGCATATGCAATCACAGTAACTTCAGATCCTGTCCCTAATACAGATTCATTACAGGAGTGCAGACTTCCAATTGCCTTTTTAAAAATGGAACCCTGAGAGTTTACATTTGTTACCAGAAAATTTCCACTTATCTGTTTGTATTTTTCCTCTCAGTAAATAGAGGTTCAGCAAAAAGAATTCCTCTATTGTTATATAAGTTAAAATGAGGTTAAATTTTAGAAATCTTTCTTCCTCTATTCAGTCACCTGACTAGTTTAGAGTTACAGCACTACATTGGGGTCTTCTGCTATCCCAGATCAGACAATCTTATCCAAAGTATGGAGAACATATCTGTATTAATAAAGCAGACACAGATCAATAACCTGCAAAGGACACGTCACTGAATTTGGTTTACAAAATGGAAGCTGATTCAAAATAAAATATGTTCCCTTAGAATTCCCTCTCCTCGGCTATTTGTGCCCCTGATTTGAATCTTAGTTTTAAAACCAAACTTAAATTTCACCTTTGTATTTGATTATTTTTCAGCAACTTCAGCACACATGACACATGCTTTGGTCTCTGCTCAAAGGTCACTCTGCTCATCACCTCTGTTTGAATATGATAGTGCATCTCATTTGCATCTAGCCATTATGCCTCACTTTACTTGTGAATGGCACTATAAGACTTATATAGTAGCACTAGTGGTTTGTGCTAACATCTAGTTAGTGTTCCGTGTGTTGCATGTTGTAGAGGATATAGCTGAATGCCACTGTTTGTCAATGCTGGAGTATGCAATGTCAGTTACTGTATGACTCTTTCAGTATCTCTATAAAACTAGCATGTTTATCTGCCAGGAAATGAGAGGAGCTTCAGAACCTGGTAACTTACAATATGGTCACTGATAATACAGGAGATTTAAATATGATAAACTTCATTTGACTTCCAGGAGTATGAGGTTGAGGTTTTGTTGTAAAATGGTGTTTAGGCCAACACATACTTCTGTTTCTTCACCATTTCCACGACCCATTTCTCTCCCATAAGTCTTCTGTAGCCTCATGTCACATCTGCCACAAGAAAGCTCCCTGTACTGCTTCATTCCCCCAGGTATCCTTGCCTCTGAATCCTACCCCTGCTCCAGGGAACCTCCCTCTGGGACCAGCCCCTTGCTCCTGGGTTCCTTCTGCAGCCCTCCACTCAGGCCTTCTGCCAGAGGGCTCCCTGAAGAATTACATTCCCTAGGTCTCCTTGCCTATGAGTCCATCGCCTGCTCCAAGGAATCTCCATCCAGAGACAACCCCTTGCTTCTGGGCCTGGCTTATGCCGACCAAGCTGATTCTTCCCCTTTTTTCTAGGGGCTTCTGTACAAGCCTTGCCACAACAGGGCAGGATTTGATTTGAGAGTTAGAGCAAAAGTTCCATCCTTTCCCTCACTCACCTGCTCCAGATTTTACTGCCTACTTACTACTGAACACCCAGAACAAAAGTCCAGTGACCCACACAGGAATATAAGAGAGTTCTTACTCCCCCTTAAATCCTTGCATGGGCCCATGTCGGGATCCAACCCTTACCTTGTAAACTCTTCAAAGCAGGGATTATATGTCCTGATTTGTCTCCTTTTAGAGGCTAAAGACAGGCCAAATTCATCCCCGATGTAACTTAATTTAACTCTGAGTTATACTAAGGGTGAATTTGGTGCAGTGAGTTTAAAGACATCTCTTATCTCCACTACTCTGTTCAATTGTTTGTTTGTTTTTATCTTCATGCTTGAAGTGGCATGAGTATAAGTAAGTATCACAGGGTGACTTGCCCCTTTAAGATGGAGCAGGATCCAGTGCACCTATGACTCATCAGCTGCTTCCCAATTTGATTTAAGAGAGAGCACGGTGGGTCTGAAAATGGAAAAGGCAGGAAGGAGAAGGTACAAACTGCCTGAGAGGAGACTGAAAGAGTCGTGAGAGATAGGTGAGAGGGAAGGAACAGCAGAGAATTGCCTGAGGGAAAGATCTGACGGAGACCAGTAATTGTGAGCTGCTAGGAGGGCTGGGGAATCCTGCTGTGTTGTGGGAAGGCTTGTACAGAGACTACTTGAGAGAAGGGGAAGAACCAGCTTGATCAGTGTAAGCCAGGCCCAGAAGCAAGGAGTTGATTCCGGAGGGAGGTCCCCAGGAGCAGGGGTAGGACTCCCAGGCAAGGAGGCCTAGGGAAGTGAAACCATGGAGGGAGCTTTCTTATGGCAGATATAACTTGTGGCTGCAGAAGACTCAAAGGACAGAAGTGGGTCTTGGAACTCCCAGGTAGGAGAGAGGGTCCCTGGCACGGAAGCTAAAGGTGCCAGGATGACTCTCAGGTGAGTGACCTGGGAGTAGTGACTTTTAAATGAGATTAGAAAGCTGCTATGTTGTAACTCTGTTCTACTTTGAGATTTTGAGAAGAGTTGTTGTTGTTTACTATGAGGGATCTGCAAAATGTAGCTCTTTATAGGAATAAAAGGGTTTGAATTTGCCATTGAAAGAGACAGCATTCCTTAGCATAAGTGAATAAAGGGGAAACTGAGGCAGGTGTACCTATCAGGCTGCAGCCTGTGGTTGGAGGATGACCCAGCTGGAGGTTGCCCTATAGCAATAAACTATACCAAAGGAAGTCACTGATTCTGGAATGGAGTGTCCACATGTGGAGTTATACCTGCATAGCTATAGCACTGTAATTATATTGCTGTGGTTCCTCAGGTCAGTTTCCTGTAGACAAGTCCTCAGAGGATTGAAATACCCATTTAAGTAGATGTCAAATGACTTGAACTGATTATGAACTCCTCAAAGTAGCAGCAGCTCTCTTACTTTTATCAGCTAACATTACTGTCCATGAAAGTTCGATTGGGGTATATCCTCTTTTTCCAGTGATATTTTCTGGGAGATAATATAATAAGGCAAATGATAAATTCCATTATAACTATATCTGGTAGAAATTTTTTCACTGAATAACAGGGACAAGTTTTTTTGCACACAAATGCATCTCTTTAAACCAGCTCTAATTACAAAACACTTACATCAGGTACATAACTCCAAAACAGTTTAACTCTCATGTTTGAATCGAGACCAACTACTGATACTTCTAGGATGTGTTTACGCTGACAAATTGAACGTAGGATTCATTACCAGTGTGGGGCCATTGGTAATTGTAACAGTAGGAGGTACAGTATAGCCAGGACTTGGGGAATTTTTAACACCAGGTTGCACCTGCACTGGTGACTTTCATATCAGATTTTTTGCTAGAGTAGCAAACCTCTAGTGGGAAAGATAGCAGGAAAAAAAATGTAAGACAATGCAGCTCTCCAACTAACAGCCTTGTCGGAGCCTAATTTTTGCTCTTGGATGCACAAGCCTCTAATCAGTGTCAATAAGAGAAGTATTGTACATAACCTTGGGCTCAAACATACTAATCTGAGAGAGAACAATTTTAGAGTTCAGGGCGTTTGCCATACAAATTCTCGTTTCTCCCTGCTGAGACGCAATCTAGCAACTTTCATAACCAAAATTGGCAGCTCTACTGATAATGACTAAAGAAATATTCCTTAGCTGTCAATAATAGAAGGAGCTCTCTTCTTCTCCTCTTTTAGGAAGGTCACATGCTATGACAGCTGCTTCATTACTCTGCCTAGCATCGATTTCATAGGTGAGAGGGCATACCTTCCTCAGGACTTCATGAAGTCCTAGCCACTTTGTTGGTAGCTTACTCTCAGGAGATGGTAACAGGGGTAGCAACTTCTGCCATGGCTGGACTTGTCTCATTATTAGATGATTTTCTGGGTGCTCTGGCTCTCTTTTGGTGTGTCCCTTAACTGGGCCAGACACACACATGTAGAATATAAAAGGCTACACTCTTTAGAGGCTTGCTTAAGTACATTGCTTTTAAGTACAAGTCTTTAACCAGTGGTTCTCAACCTATTTACCATTCTTAGCCACATATGCAGCTTTGTGTCTTGTGGGTTGCATCCATACAATACATATACTACCTCTATGCCCCAGGGGTTGTCACATGGGCTACAGTTGTGTGCTGATTGGGCTGAGGGTTGAGAACCACTATCTTAAACACATGGTTAAGTGCTCTGATGAACTGTGCCCTCAATATCACATGGCATTTTTATAAGGCTAGGGTTTCAGGCTCACTGCCCTGGTTAAATGTTAGCACAATAATTGAATTCTCACCTACTTTCACCTTTCAGTGTTTCAAAAGACTACAGTAGTTCTCACATCTCTATTGTTGCTGTGTGCTGTTAAACACCTCCTGCATTTCAGTAGTAGGTGTAGAGTCATCGCTGTATATCTTTTATCCTGCCACTCAGGAGTGTTACAAGGCTCAATTCATTAATGTTTGTTCAACTGTAAGCTCAGTGCATGGAAGGCACTATACAAGTGCAAACAATTTTTATTGCTTTCCGGGGCAGTCCTTAGGGGAATGACAGAAAACAAGATGGATGATATAGCAATTGTTAAAGGGACAAGCAACCTGGTCTCCATGAAATCTTAAGACCAGCTCCTCATTTCTGGAGTTATCCACAAGCCATTTTTCAAACCTTACATTGCTTGGAAGCTTTGATTGCCTCATTACATCTCTATAGTACCCAAAACAGGCCACTGTGCTCGTACATCTGTGCTAATTCTAGCAGTTACGTATGATGCTATACTAATGCCAGGAGAAAAAGAAATGTCACAAACTTCATTCTTAAATGTAGGCAGAGCTTGAATGCAACCATGTAACCATTAAATTATTAATGTTGGTGCTGGAGTATGGTTACATAAAAATGTGCATGAGCATTAATCTCCGTTCAGATAATGTTCTATTATGACTTCAGCCATGTCTTCTGCAAAGAGCATACTCCCTGGTCAGAGAGAATATTTACCTTGTGGTATTAAATCTACAGTTTTCTACAATAGTCATTGATGATTACATGATAGATGATAGTCCCAATGTCCTGGCTAAATTCCAGGTTGGGTAGTTATATTCTGCCTCCTTAAATTCCTCCTTCAAGAGCAAGTGGGTGTGATATTATTCTTCACTTAAAAGGCGGCAAAGAGTCCTGTGGCACCTTATAGACTAACAGAAGTATTGGAGCATAAGCTTTCATGGGTGAATACCCACTTCGTCACCCACGAAAGCTCATGCTCCAATACGTCTGTTAGTCTATAAGGTGCCACAGGACTCTTTGCCGCTTTTTACAGATCCAGACTAACATGGCTACCCCTCTGATACTATTCTTTACTTGTTATCCAAAACTGTTTCTCTGCATTTTTGAAGAAAAGAGCCTACGGGCTTGGCTACACTTACATTTTATAGCGCTCTAAGTTGCTGGCTCAGGGGGAATGAAAAATCAGCCCCTTGAGTGCAGCAAGTCAGAGTGCTTTAAAGCGCTAGTGTAAACCGGCTCCAAGCACTGGGAGCTAATCCCCTCCTGGAGGTGGAGATGGAGTACCAGGAGTGCTGGGAGAGCTCTCTCCCAGTGCTCGCGTGCGACCACACTTGCACTTCAACCCGCTGCCACGGGACCGCTCCTGCGACAGCGCTTTGAAGGTTCCAGTGTAGCCATGCCCTAAAATCTCAAAACTAAACCTCTGTCACGGAAGGCCTAGGTTTACTTGGCCCTGCCTCAGCACAAGGGGCTGGACTAGATGATTTCTCAGGGTCACTTTGAGCTCTACATTTCTATGATTCTGTGATTCTATCCTGTTTGTTTATTATGTCTATTACAGTAGCACCTAGATGTCCCAACCAAGATCAGGCTCACTGTGCTAGGAGCTGTACAAACACACAGTAAATAACAGTCCCTACCTCAAATTGCTTGCAGTCTAAATGGACAAGTCAAAGAGTTGGAGGGGAAATAGAGGCACAGAGAGGTGAAATGACTTGTCCAAGGCCTTGCAGCAGGTTAGGAGTCCAGGCCCATTATATCATGTCAGGCTAACACACAAAACATTTAGATTCAAAGCAAAGAGATTTCCTTGCCTTCATCTTATGTACAATTTCTGTATTAATCAAATCTCAGTGCTACTGTTGTTTCTAAAGAATTTAAAACACACACAAATTGGCAAAAGTTTTTTTTTTTTAACTTTTAGCAAATGTCTGTTATACAGAAAACGTAACATTTACCCCAAAGAAAGTCTTCTATATAAGACAGATTCTCAGCACTTGGGTTTTTGTCTCTTCATATATTGGTCTCTTGGATTTGAAATTAAAAAGTTATTGACAATAAATTGTAAATTATCCATAAATTTTTATTTTATTTTAAGAATTGTCTGCTTTGTAGAGACTATTCAATTCAGTTCTCAAGTTGAAAGATACCCAGCAGTTTTCTAGATGGAAAGGAATTTTATTACATGATGTGAACGTCTAAGTCTCTCTGAAGGTTACTTTCATTAGCACTAAGCTATTTAAGACTAAGGTGTCCTAGAATAAGTGTTTGACTGGGAAAACAAATTACCAAGAAGAGACTCATAAAATCTCTGCTAGCAAACACCTATGTTGTTCTTATGGAAATACAAACATATCCCCAGCTAAGTTCTTTGAAATATCCCAGTTAGCACTCAGTGTTTTTCCGTTGTTCTTTCACTTCATTGTTTGTATTTATTCTCCTCTTTACCTCCTTATTCTGGCTGCAGCAGTCCTATTTTTTTCAGTACACCATCTAAGAAGTAATGTAAGGAACATGATCCAGGGTGTGGATGTCTTCTTGATTAATCTGGGTAGGGGTTCTCTCTCTAATGTTTATACAGTGCCCAGCACTATGGGGCATTAATCTCAATAGGGGCCTTTGGGTACTACCATAATAGAAATGTATCACTGGGTTTCTCCTTTTGCTGATTATTATTATATATATAAGAGCAAGTTTCATACCTATGTGGTATGAAATAGCTGCCCCTTTCCCCATGGGAAGTCCAAGAGGATGATGCTGGAGTAGCTGGTGCTACTGCACATATTACTGTGTTCCATACAATATTCATAACCATTGAACAGCATCTTTTTCTTGTGGAGCTCCTCTTTAAACACAAGGGAATTGACTGTGTCCTGCTTCCCTTCCTTTTACATTGACCAGAAAACTGGCACAAACTACATACTCCTCTTTCCACATGGAATTCAGCTGCCACGTGAAAACATGCTAAGACAATTGAAGTTCACTGGTGAGTTAAATTTGGGCATTTTGATTTAGTTGTACAGTTTCTTGTTTCAGGCAAGAAATGTTTGTTTGTCTGTTTACATGTAAATTAAGTATTGTATGGTTCACAATGGGCCTCCATTTACAGTCTGAGCCAAGTGCTAAGGAAGGATTGTGAAATCTTCAAAGAGTAAATTTACAGGAAGAAGTTAATCAGCAGGGTAGAACCCTGTTTACAAGTAAGGACAATGAACTTTTGGGGGTATAACTAAGGGGTATGGAGGTACAGCTTGGTTAATTCAATCAGTGAAGACAAGCTGCCAGGGGGCTAGATCTTATGAGAAGATGTCTCAGCCAAACTGGTTGAAAATGCTGGGGAAAGGACTTTGGATAAGCTATCTTGCAGAAGAAAGGGGAAAGCCTTGTTGTTTGCATACTTTCTAGGAAAAAAAAGTTATGATTTTGTTTTCTATATAACCATTTGTTTCCAATATTCTAACTCTCTCTCACTTGAATCTCTGTTCTTCAATAATGAACATATTGTTTTCATTGTATATAATATATAAAAAAGTGAAGTGCTGTGTGTTAAGTGACGATCCTCAGTTGACTCTTACAAGCTGGTGTGTGCTATGCCTTTGGCAATAACAGATCTAGGAGTTCTGCACGTGTTCAGTGGAACAGGGGCCAAGCACTACAACAATGCTCAGAGGACTCGGGTTGGTGTGTGCCTATCTCTAACCCACACAGACAGAGCAAGGCCTGCGGAGGCTTGGAAGGCCATGCTTGTGCTGCCAGAGGCTTGTGGTTCTTCAGGGAAATGATCCACAGCAGACACAGATGAGACTTTCTCACACTAAGGGCAGGTGGTAGGGAGGTGTCTCGTACCCCTGAGGAAGCACCACAACACCCTCCTGGTGCGACAGCAAACCATTGATAACTACTCTTGGAGTACAGTCTTTCAACCTCTTGTGTCACCTTATAGTGATTTCATCTAGACCACATTTCCCTAGTTTACTTATGAGAATGTCACATGGGAGTGTGTCAAAAACGTTACTAAAATCAAGTTATATCATGTCTACTGCTTCCTCCAAGCCACTAGGCCCATAATTCTGCCAAAGAAGGAAATTGGGTTGGTTTGGCATGATTTGTTCTTGACAAATCCATGCTGGCTATTCCTATTTATCCTCTAGGTGCTTAACAATTGATTGCTTAATAACTTGTTCCAGTATCTTTCATGTTGACTGGTCTATAGTTCCCCTTCTTAAAGATAAGTCCCATGCAGGGCCGGCTCTAGCATTTTTGCCGCCCCAAGTGTGTGCGTGTGCGTGCGCATGCGCGCGCACACACACACACACACACACACAAAAGCCGTGATCGTGATTGGCGGCAATTCGGCGGCAGGTCCTTCGCTCAGAGAGGGAGTGATGGCCCCGCCGCCGAATGGCCAGATGTGCCGCCCCCCTACCGCCCTTCATTGGCTGCCCCAGGCACCTGCTTGCTATGCTGGTGCCTGGAGCCGGCCCTGGTCCCACGTCTGCCTTTCTCCAGTCCTCTGGGGCCTCACCTGTAATCCATGAATTCTCAAAAATAACTGCTAACAGTTCCAAGATGGCTTCAGCTAGTCCTTAACTAGCAACTGGAATACTTACCTAAATATTCTTTTACCTGGTTTCTTTTTTCCCATTTTGGCTTGTGTTCCTTCCCCCTTACTGTTAGTATTTAATTGGGTTGAGTATCTGGTCACCATTAACCTTTTTAGTAGAGACTGATGTAAAATAGGTATTAAACTCCTCAGCCATCTTGATGTCCTCAGTTATTAGCGCTCCTCCCCCACGAAGTAGAGGACCTACTCTTTCCTTATCTTTCTGCTGCTCCTAATCTATTTATAGAACTGCATCTCCCTCCCTTTATGTCCCTTGCTGGATGTAACTTACCTTGCACCTTAGCTTTTCTTATTTTGTTCCTACATGCTAGTGCTATTCTTTTGTACTCCTCCTTAGCAATTCATCCATGCTTCCACTTTTTGTAGGATTCCTTTTTGACTGTCAGGTCACTAAAGAGCTCCTGATGGAGCCCTGTTGGCCTCTTACTATTCTTCCTCAATGATACGCACATGGACATTCACCCTAATTTAAATGGAACACACTATGAAGTTCAGGCCTAGGCTGAAGAGGAACACTAATAGGGAGGAAAGCAAATGGGAAAACTTTGTTCTTCCACCACTCTTGGTAGCAGTGGAGGTGCTAAAATACTCTATGAAAACCTGCTTCTGAGAAGCTTGCAGATGTTTGAGGTTCACAAAGAAAACAAATTTATTTTGGATATAATTTTAATCCCTCTGAGACTCACTCCTCACTAACATTTGTTCATGCCCCCCAAGAACCTTTCGTGTGTTGAAAACTGCTGTGTTGCCCCTACTTCTATGACTGGTAACCTGAAGCACTGGTGCAACTGCACTTACCAACATTACAGAAAATTCATGGTCAGTCCCATTTTAGAGGTGGAACATGCAGAAGAATGGAAAAATTCTATTGCCCAATCCAATCTAGGGTTCTCTATTGCATATTCTGGATCTGATGCCTTCTGAGATCTCAGAGTAATGTCACTAGAAGCCCAACTTTGGGTTTATTGTTGACTGTTCATATGTAGACTTCATTACTTCCAAAGAGCAATATATTCCCTTATTTCTCCCTCTCCAGGCCTTGGTGACTAATGGACGTTAAGTTGCTCGGACTCTGTGCTTCCACCTAGTAAGCAGGTGCATAAACTAGAAGACAACCCCTATGACATCTAAGATGTTACAAATTATTGTTGCAGGGACTCAAGGACCCATAGATAAGGATCAAAGTGCTTTATTCCAGGGAAAGGTAAGAGTAAAGAGAAAGGAACAGTGCCAAGGGGTATCAAGCATATCAAATAAATAA
This sequence comes from Mauremys mutica, assembly GCF_020497125.1. NCBI lineage: Eukaryota > Metazoa > Chordata > Testudines > Geoemydidae > Mauremys > Mauremys mutica. The sequence goes on from NC_059078.1 coordinate 69,458,565, forward strand.
ATGACTAGCCAAGCCACCAAAATAATTGCACTGCCCTCTCAAAAGCTCACAATAAACTTTCCCTGAGCTGAAGGAGAGCTCTGTGTGGCTGGAAAGCTTGTCTCTCTTATTAACAGAAGTTGGTCCAGAAAAAGATATTACCTCATCCACCTTGTCTCTGTCTGTCTAGTTGAATAGATCTCATAACTAGATTGTGTGGTGATTGCCTCATAAGTGAAGAGGAAGGTATCTTAGACCTTGTCTACACTACAGGTTACTTTGGTATAATTTACATCACTCAGGGCTGTGAATAATCCACCCCCTGACCTATGTGACGGTATAGATAGTAACATCGCTACCCCTCTTCTTGCACAGGCAGGAGTTATTAAGCCAATGGGAGAGCTTTTGCCTGTCTGCTTAGAGCGTCTCCACCACAAGCATCACAGCAGCATCATTGCAGCTGTGCCGCTGTAAGTGCTGTAGTGTAGATTAGATTATTTGCAGAGGTCATGGTCTGGTGCTAGGAGTATGGAGTGTTTTTATCTTGGCACTTGTTGAGTGACCTTGGGCTAGTTACTTTGCTTCTCTGCCTCAGTTTCCCATATGTAAAATGGGAATAATAGTATTTACCAACCTCAGATAGCTGTTGTGAGGATTAATGACTTAGAGCCCAATCCTGGCTTTTCCATGAGCCCTGTGAAAGGAGCAGCCTATTGTTGAGTTGCATGGGAAGCAGACTGTAATTCAGTCACAACCTGCCTCCGGGGGCCAGGCCCTTGCACGCTGTGGGGATGTCCTCTGCAGCAGCCCTATACCTGGCACATCATACATCCCCCTTGGTGTGCTGGCACAGAGTTAGGTAAGGTAAGGACAGGGGCAGCTCTAGGTATTTTGCCGCCCCAAGCACTGCAGGCAGGCTGCCCTCGGCGGCTTGCCTGCGGGAGGTCCCTGGTCTCGCGGATTCAGCACCCTCGCGGCGACCAGCAGAGCGCCCCCCGCGGCTTACCGCCCCAAACACGCGCTTGGCGTGCTGGTGCCTGGAGCCACCCCTGGGTAAGGACATTTGTCCTGTCTGCGCAGGGTGGGGCGGGGGGGTAGTACCTCTGCTGAGGCTATGTGATACAGGCAGCCCTTACCTGTGCAGACAGGCAAAGCAGGCTCTTAATATGCGTAAAGTATTATGTAAATGGCAAAATAGTGTGGCTGGTGGGGGCCTGCAAAGAAGCAAGCGTGTTGATATACAAAGTGGAGGTGATGATAGGTGTCCCTTTTGTAAAAGGTTTAGTGTGAAAAACAAAACAAAAAAACCCCACCCAACTCCCAGTTGACCCCATCTCTGCTAAAATCCTTGAATTATATCTTTGGCTCAGTAAACTGTGTGTTATAAAAAGCAAATTTTAAAATGCCATAGTGATGAACAAGATAATAAAGAAAGCCATCATATTATTCTTGAGTGAGGTTTAATAAAAATCAAATAAAAGCAATTATATGAATTTTCAGGAGGATCATCTTTTCCTTCCCTGAGGTATAAAAGAGAACAAACGGAGGAAATCATTAGAATCAGAAACTCGAGCCACATAACAGAGCCAGCATCTGCTGTGCAAAGACAAATGCAGAAATCTCTTCCCAGGTTAACATCCTCATTTCTGAAACAGCTTGAGTGGAAAAATCCACCTATAGGTGAAGAAGGGTAATTAAAGAGGCACAAGCATTTCTTTGTAGTGAGGCTGGCTTTTCTACTCCAGCTTTTCATATGTTCATATTGTGCCTAACCCATATTTAAAGAAGTTGGACATCATGAAATCCCTACAGCTTGCAAATGTGTGTTTGATAAATACATACATTAGACCTCTTCTGCCCTCCTTTACACAGGTGTAAATCCAGAGCACCAGATATATTATTCTTTTTCCCCCTTATGCAGTCACTTGCCCCTAGTACAAAGAGGTATCAAATAGAAGTGTTTTTGGCGCAATAGTATATGTGCTCAGAAAAATGGAGTTTTGTTAATCTAGACATTTTTTCAATAATATGTTTATTTCCACACAGTTGTCAATTGAAGAAAATCTAAATGAATCATTTTAAACTCATTACAATAAGGAAAGAATGCTTCACTTTGACTTTTTCATTTTGCTACATTCCATGTTGAACATTTAAATATATTTAATATCCACATAACTATGACATTATCTAAATAGATTTTTATTTTACTGGTTAATTTTTCCCGGAAATTTTTACATATCCACTTCTCATTCCGATTCAGAACATAAACCGATTTCAAAATGTCAGAATTGCCCTGATAGTTGAAATTCTGTTTTCCAACAAGCTAGTGGTCTGATCTTGGAAGAGGAAATGTGATCTAGTAGTTGGAGCTACAAATTGGGATTCAGGATTTCTGAGTTCTTTGCCATAGGGACATCCGAGCTTTGCTGGGTACCTTTGGGCAATTCACTTAAGGCTCAATTGTGGGTTTACAGGAATTTTCCTTGTGTAACTCAAATTGGTAATTTATTTTTTTTACCAATAATTGGCCCGATCATGCAACTGCTGTTAATATGTGCTACATGTGCAGTGCTTTGGCAGGGTTTGGCCCAATAATCTATGTATTTATAAAGCAAATGCTGATTTTCAGGAGGCAATCATGGGCCTGCCAAAAACGTCCACAATAATTGCATTAACACAATATAAAAACACTTGAATAAAACAGAAGGGGGGGGGTAGGGGGAGGAGGAGAAGTGACTCAGGCCCTTATTCACAAGGGGGAGTTCCATTGAAGTTACTGGGGGCCCATGTCTGCTTGTGGAGCTGTCAATGCAGGACTGGGGACTTAATTTCCTGAAGCAAAAATGGAAAGGGACTAAAAAATGGAAGAAAGTTTGACTGTACTCCCTCTGCGCCCCCATGGAATTGCTCTTCCTGCTTTCCTGGGGATAAAAGCAGTCCATTGTTATGTACATTTTAACAATACTTGAAATATATAGTGCTGGGCCAAATTGCCAGCTTTCCTGGCATATATTTTCCTAAGAGAGACAAGGATGTTTTGCAAAATATCTTAGCAACAACTATATTTAGCCTGAGAGGCTCAGCACTCTCCCAATTAAAACAAAGATGTATCCAACCCTTCCCCCCTTACATGTCTAATTGTTATGGTCACACTAAATGAATTCAGCTGTGGTGAAAGGTGTCAAGTCTTCAGGGCTCTCAGGTTGAGCTCATCTTACTGAGGAAATGGCTAGCTCGCCAGCCCCATATTTCAGAAAACGTGAGGCAAGGCCCATAGAAATCATAACATTGGCTAAAAAATCAGGAGCTGGGAGAAAAAATGTTTTGAGGAGGATGGGGCTCTCAGAAAGCACGAGTACCTACCTCAGGGTAGACTGCTAGGAACCAGTGCACAAACCCCACATTGGCTGTTAGGGCTATACTTAGATTTCACCAACCAATTATCAAGTGTAAACTCCTCAGGCACTATACCAGCCTTAATATAGAGTCACAGGCAGTCCCCTTGGGTACTCTGATCAGTCTTGCCCCCCAGGTCAGAGTATCTTTGTGATAGATGGTCTCTTACACCAAGGATCACAGCAATATTCAGGTTACTCCCAGTCCCAAAAGACCAGCCAGTTACCCTAGATCAATTGCACTTTAGATCTCACACCAAAGACAATGCTTGTAGCCTATAACATACTATATAAAGATTTATTACATAGGAAAAGGAAATTAGAGGGTTATGTACTAGGTTAAAGCAGATAAATATACGTACACAAATGAGTTACAATCTTAAGTTTCCAAACTACTAAAAGCTGCTATGATAAACAAGCTCTATATGTCCTTTAAGGCTAACCCAGGCCAAGCACTGGGGATCTTTCTTATGCCTAATCTTGTCCTGTCCCCCCCAGTCCAAGCATCATAAAGATACGATTCCTCTTCAACCCACTTCTGCTTTGAGCTGCAAACTCAGCTGATGAAAGAATTCCTTGCAAGACTCATCTTCATAGGGGATAGGAGGAAGTAAACAACAAAGTCTTTTGTCCTCTTTAACATTCCACTCTAGTCTGTCTGGTGTCACTGGGACTTACTTGTCGGCCAGATGAAACACCTTCCGTTGGTGATCAGCACTTTATACTAGTTAATCGCGCTCTCTCCTGTCTGAGTTACACAGTTACAGAGGCTTACAATGCAAACATTAAAATATTATCTTATATTATTGGCTACAGATGTTAAATGTAAGATTATGGAATGCTTGTCAGTTCCTGAATGTATTAGTCTAAATGCTAAACACATTCTTATAATTCTAAAGCCTATTTTAACAATTCAGATGACCCAGACTGATTTCAGCTGTGTATTTGTCAGTATTCAGTTGAGGCCTGGCAACCTCGCCATGAGTTGGCACCTGGTCTGCCAGTGTCACAGGGACAACATCTTTATTTGCCTTCTGTTTTTTGAGGCTTTAGGGATCAAGCCTTCTGGCTTTTCTCTGTACACTTGAGGGCCAGAAACTTTATCTCAGCTTTTTTTCCCTTCTTCTTAAATCACATAATCACATGACTCCATGAGCTGGGGCTTCTGGAGAAACCCCAAATATGAGATCTGGCAACAGTGGAAAGGAAATGGCATGGGCTGCAGCAGTGCAAGTTCCCCTGTGTGTTGTCTCACCTGTAAAGGTGATAGGACAGTTCAGTCTCCATGCACCTTCACTCTTTAGCCTCTGTAATGTCTGGCATTATCAAGCTGCTAGGTAACTTGTGTCTACTTCTGATGGGGCATCCACACAGGACTGGAAGGGGATAAGATGGCCAGGTAGACCTATTAATTCCACAGGCTACACCTGGAGGAAGAGAAAAGGGAGCAGAGAATTGATTGCAAGCACCATCAGCTGTGCAGGAATAGGTGGAACTTATAAAGCCAGGAAACTGGCAACAGAAAAGTCTGCTAGGAAAGGTTTGCAGTCATAGAATCGTCATAGAATCTCAGGGTTGGAAGGGACCTCAGGAGGTCATCTAGTCCAACCCCCAGTCACTCCCTGGGAAGAGTGTATGGTGGCCGTGGAGCTATGTAGTCTGCAGTTTCTCCCTGGAAGAAGGGAGTGGTAAAGCCGATAGAGCCAGAGAAGGAAGGGAGAGCCAAAAAGTTAGAAAAGGGCTAAGGGAAATGCAACAAGATATGGGGTGGGCCAGACCTTGCCTGCTGACTAGAGGGTCCCTGAGCTGGAACCTGGAATAGAGGGCAGGCCTGGGTTCCCCTACCAGCCCCTAAAGGAGCGGCACTTGAGACAGTGAATGGGAACACTGCCTAGGACTGTTTGAAGGAAAGACTTTGATATATGCTGGAAGGGAGGATACTGAGTGACCTAGCCAGAGGGCTGAGTCCTGAAAAGGGTGCTGTGGTTCCTGAAGTCAGAGTGATGGCATGTAACTCTGTAAAGGGGCATTGACCCGATGAGCTAATCCCCAGAGCAACCAGGAGGAGGCACCAGACTAGTGGTGAGTGGTATACCCCATTACGCTATTGTTGTGGTGGCTTTTTATGATGATATAACAACCCTGCCTTTCTTGTCCCTGTCTTTCACCCTTGAGTCTGGCTAAGCTGTGCTCAGTGTAGTGCCTGGCTGGAAGGGTGACTTTACTCCACCTTTGCATGCCCCTTACTCCACTGTTGTGTGGCTGGACTGTAGCCATTTCAGCCTCCAACACACCCTACAGCAGCCTCAGGGCTGCTCTGAGTTATGTCCAGTTGCAGTTGGTCTCTATGCTAGCAGTTCAGGATTTCTAGAGTACAGTAGTTCTCCAGCCATGATCTCTATTGCTGAAGAATGCAAGGGGATGGCCTAGAACTGGTCAGCCCAGAGGAATCATCAACTTGCTGTTGAAGCCAGCAATGCAGTCCATTTATGTTGTTGGCATGGGCTGGAGGATTTGAGCCCAGTATCTGTAGTGTTATCAGTGAGCTCACTATTGCCTACTATGAAAGTATATTGTAGCCTTGTGAGGCTAGCATGACAGAGGTCAGTAAAATTTGTTTTAAATAGCATGTTTCTATACACAAAAGCCAAATCTCCTCCCTTAAAGAGCACCGAGTGCGCATCGCCTTACCTACAGTCTGTGCTTGGTAATCATTTGTGTTTAGTTCCCTGCAGAGTCCTAGCTATATGCAATGAATGAACTCTCCTCTGGCAGCTAGTTGGGGAGAGGGAGAGACTCCAGGAGTAAACTGTATTTACATATGGGTGAACACTCCTACTCTGCATAGGTATCTAGCAGACAGGAGCTGTGTTGCTCCAAGTGATCAGCTTTGGCTGGTGTTAGGTTACAAATGACTTTAGTACTGGATGCGGTAGTGAACTGTTATCTTCATTGTATGATTAAAAGAGAGCAGAACTGTGCTGAGCTTGTCCCAATTGAGGGTTCCCCTCAGCTGAAAGGAACTCGCTAAGCCATGGGCTTGAATATCAGAGCCCTGTGAAAATGAGGGGGGTGTGTGTGGACAGGTGTTGCAGCCAGGAGGTATGGACTCCCCCTAAGGGCCCCCCCCAGTCTGGTTTAACCTGTTCCTTCCCACTGCTCAAAGATAGAGCTAACTAAGCTTCATTAGGAGCCTTTTGTTATTTCAAGTACTCAATAAGAGCTGAAATCACTCCGGGTGGGGCAGTGTTTCTGCCCAGCCTGCTAAGAGCTAAAAATCACAGAGACTGATCTACAGAGGTCACAGCAAAGAGGCAGGTGGCAGTAGAAGGCAGATGGGTGGCTGGTGAAAGTGGGGAGCAGTCGACTGGCTGGCAGGGCTGCCAGGTGGTGAGGAACAAGTGGCTGGCGGGGCGGACAGACAGAGAAAGTGATCAGATGGCAGAGCAAGCAAGGTGCCTCCCTCCCTGGGTGGGAGGTGAACTCACACAGATGCACCTCTGAACCCTGGGTCCTCACTGACCAAGGACAACCACCCTGAGTGGTGTATGGTGAGGGAGCAAAGGAACTTTTGGTCATAGAATTCAAGAACATGAGGCAGAAGACTCTGCCCCACGCACTCTGGCATCGGTGTCCTGCTCACAGTTTTATGTTTATGAATCCTGCTTGTGGCATTTTCCCTAATTAATGTTGGGTGACTTCTTTCATTAAAAGTTTTTTTTTCTTCACACAGACTCTGTGCTTGTGAGTGGGAAAGTATTGCCTCTCAGAGGCGCCCAGGGGTGGTATGTAATTTTCCCAGGTTACTGGGTGGGGACTCAAGCCAGTTTTGTGCTGTATTGATGAAAAGGAACCCCTAAATATTGAACCCAGCCCTGGTTGCTGCCAGCTCCACCTGGCAGAAGGGTTACATTTATGAAGAAAACAAAGGCATTGGTCATACACAATAGCTAAACATGCCACATATAGGTTCAGATGGGCATTGGGGGATTTTTAGCTTTGTAAGAGGCAAGTCTAGGCAATTGCCAGTGCTCTTAAAGCCACTTTTCCATGTGGGGGAGAGTGTTATTGCCTTTGACAGGCATTCAGTATGCCAGTGCCAAAAGAAAAATTCTCAGAACGGAAATGTGGAGAAGTAAGGTTGGTACAAAAGAATACCATCAAAAGCCAGGAAGCCATCAATTAAAGAGTCTCTGTACAAAACTGAATTGTTAACAATCACAGGAAATGAAATGGGTGCTGTCAGAATGTACATGGCCAAATAACTTTTAAAAATGAATGAATAGAATGAACCCTAAAAGCAGAAGAGAAAGACAAAGGGATGGCTTTCTCTGCTCTGAAATTTTTTGAAATGTGAGGGAAAGTGGAACAAGTAGAGTTTAGTTTGGAACATTAGCATCACTTCTCTTCTTCCACACAAGCAGAGATCAGTGAGCAAAAATATGTTGGTCAGGTACTCTCTCCTTTGGACAGATATATTGTAATGCATCAGATAGGAAATCACCACCTAACTTTGTTTCAAAAGAGAACGGGTGAATTTGCTGCGTAGGCTACTCAAAGGAAAAATAATAGCAGTTTTGCAGCAGATCAGAGATGCTGCTGCATAGTTTAACCTCCATTTAAATTGCTGTAACTTTAATGTAGGAATCGAAGCTCCTGGGGAAGTGGGAGGAAGGGTTGTCTAGTAGTTAGAACTAGAGCCTGGTCATCATTACTCCTGGGTTCTATTCCTGGCTCTGCCATTTTCTTGCTATATGAATTTGAGCAAATCAGTTTGGCCTACATTTTCAAGTTTTCACTAATTTTGGGTACTCAACTTGAGACAGCTAATGCCTGAGTAACAGAAGTGCTGAGCAGCCACAGTTCAAATATTCTGTCACTGAGCATTGAACAACCTGTCACCATAGCACTTATAACACTACATCCACTGCCTGGAGTTCTATGAAACAAAAACAAGTTTGCAAAGCAAGAGGCAGTGTGGCCTTGTGCACAGAGCACTGGACTCTGACTTAGGAGACCTGGGGTCTATTTCCAGCTCTGCTGCTGGGTGACCTTAGGCAAGTCCCCACACCGTGTGTCTGTTTCTCAATCTACAGAAGTGGAGTGGTCATAGAATATCAGGGTTGGACGGGACCTCAGGAGTCATCTAGTCCAACCCCCTGCTCAAAGCAGGACCAATCCCCAACTTTTTTTTTTTTGTCCCAGATCCCTAAATGGCCCCCTCAAGGATTGAACTCACAACCCTGGGTTTAGCAGGCCAAGCTCAAACCACTGAGCTATCCCTCCCCCCAGTGATGATAATCTCTGTAAAGTAGCTTGAGAGATGGAAAGTAATAGGTAAACACTGGCTATTATTACTAATCTATGAATATGATAGTAAAGGCTTAAGGATGAATAAGGTCTGGATTCATCAGATTTCTGGGACTTCACCAAACACTTCCAAGGTCTCTGATCTCTTCCCAACACTTCCAGGGTCCCAGACAGATTTATCTTCCAACTTGTAACCCCTTAATCTTGTTCCCAAATGCCGTGATAGCATTTTTCACCCACTTTCCACAAGTGCTTTGCACTGGAAGATCAGGCCCTGTGAGCCTCCTTTAGTTGCAGTTCATCTGATAGGTATAGGCATCCCTTTGGACCATGCCTTTATCACAGGGGTCTCAAACTCAAATGACCACGAGGGCCACATGAGGTACAGGAGGGGTGTGGCAAGGAGTTGGGGTGTGGGGTGCAGGAGGGATGAGGGGTGCAGCAGGAGGTCAGGGCAGGGGATCAGGGTGCAGTGGGGGCTCAGGGCAGGGAGTTGGGGTGTGGGGTGCAGGAGGGGTGAGGGGTGCGGCAGGGGATCAGGGTGCAGGAGGGGTGAAGCAGGGGGCTCAGGGAAGTGGGTTGGGATGTGGGGTGCAGGAGGGGTGCAGCGTGCAGCAGGGGGCTCATGGCAATGGGTTAGGGTGCAGGAGGGGTGCGGCAGGGGGCGCCGCTCCTGCTCCCGCTCCACTCCATTCCGGGAAGCAGCTGGAACATGGGGGAGCAGGGGCACAGGGGTGTATGGGTTGCTGTTGCTTCAGGCACCGCCCTCAGCATCTCCCATTGGCTAGGAACGGGGAACCGCGGCCAATGGGAGCTGCTGGAGGCGGTGCCTGAAGCAAGATCAACACATACACACACCCTTGTGCCCCTCTTCCCCCTGACGTGTGCGTCAGTCCGGAGCCGCTCTAGGTAAATGCTGGGGGAGGCTGGGGGGACCGCAAGGAGCTTGTAGGCTGCAGAAAATACCTTGCGGGCCACATGTTTGAGACCCCTGCTTTAGCATCACCAAAGCTGCACCCACAGATAGACATCCGTGAGATCTTGCAGACCACACTAGAGAGAAACAAAAACAGTCTCTCCTTCTCTAGTGCTGATGCTAATTAGCTGGGCCTTGCCATGCCTCTGTGATGAAGCTATTATTATCCTCACTTTCAAGATGGGGAAACTGAAGTGACTTGTCCAAGGTCGCACAGGAAATCTGTTGAAGAGCTACACACAGAGACCAGGTCTCCTGAGTCCAAGTCTTGTGCCTTAACCACAAACCATACTTCCTCTAAATTCTAGCAATGAAGCGATTTCTTGTACAACTCAGCTGAAGAACAGGTGAACTCAGTTGTGAATCAAGTGCTGGAAATTAAGAGGGCTGGTCAGAATTTTGTTTGAATAATTTTTCCTTTTAAACAAAAGCTGTATATTTGTATGAAAACCTGCTATTAATTTTTTTAAGTTAAGAGAAAAATTAGGAAATTATTGAATTTAGTAAATATATTTATGATTATATTTTGCTACACTTAAACCAGGTCAAATATTATTGTATTATGGTAGTGCCTATGCCCCAACCATGAATGGAGTCCCAGTGTGGTAGGTGCTGCACAAACACAGCATAGTTGCTGTCCCAAAGAGCTCACTTCGCTTAAAGGTAATCCCATTAATTGCTAGAAATTACTGTTTTTTCCCTTTTTTTTTTTCAGCATTGCCACTTGCGATTGTTCAGATTAATCACATGGTGGATTTTTTTTTTTAATTTGAACTCATTTCAAAAATTTCTAATTCAAAATTTTTTGAAAATTTGATGTTTTTGTTTAAATAAAACACAGAAAATGTGGAAAATAAAAAAATCAGACAACTGCATTTTGTCTGAGAAATGTTTTTAAATTTGCTGAAGTTCTAGCGAATTCTTTGTTTTGAACAGTCCTAGTTAGTAATCACTACTACTTACCTAGAGCCAGACAGCTGCTTTTACTCGCACCTAATAGTAGCTTATTCTGTGAGTAGTTCCATTGATAGAAATGGGACTATTTGTGGAGTGACTTAGTTGTCAGTGGTAGTGAGGATGTTAGAATCTAGGCCTTAGTGTCTCCTGGTCCTTTAGTTCAGTCTAAACAAACCTATTCAAATTGTCGACCTGGAAGGAGGTCATTAATTCCTTGTGACATGAAAGTAATGCAGCAGGTCGAATCAAAACTTTATTCCAAATCTAGGGTAAATTCCCTTCCCAGTGCCATGTGGGACAACCAACTTGTGTAGAAGTCAACCTCAACTCCACATACATGATCACGAGCCACATGATGGGCCCAATTCTGTCTCTAACAGACTCCTAACTCTCTAAGAGGAGAGAACAGAGCTGATAGTTTATTGAGAAGGACCTACTTATGGACATGTTTACCTGAATAACATGGCAATCCCAATGGCGCTATGCTAATCGGTAGGCACACTTCAGATGCAGGAAAAGAGAGACCAAAGATAATTTTTTTTTTTTTGCATAGCGGCAGAATGGGGGGAAGGGGAGGAATCTGCTCTGCTTTCACTGGTGTAAATCTGGAGTAATTGTTGAATTCAATGGACTTACGTTACAGTGGGGGGAAAAGGAGAATAGAATTTTGTCCTCAAGATGGTCAAACTCATAACAACTAAGGAGTTTGTTTAGGGGTGAAAATTCCAGTACACTTGAGGGTTGATCACAATTTCATTTTTTGAGCACTTGTCATGCAGATGGATCTCAAAGTTGTCCAGATTACTCAGACAGGGCTATGTAGTGCTTCTCTTAGTGGGTGAAGTAGCGCAGTAAGGCTCCATGCAGCCTGCCTGGCTCTGCATACTTTGGATGTTGGGCCCAGGCCAGGGCCTGCTCCAGGCACCAGCTCAGTAAGCAGGTGCTTGGGGGGCCAACGGGGGGGCGGCACGTCCGGCTCTTTGGCAGCAGGTCCCTCACTCCCTCTCTGAGTGAAGGCCCTGCCGCCGAATAACAAAGCGACGGTGGTAGTGCCGCAGATCGAGATTGCGGCTTTTTTTTTTTGCTTTTTTTTTTGCTGCTTGGGGCAGCAAAAACCTTGGAGCAGGCCCTGGCCCAGGCTTGGTGCCAACACAGTCTCTGTATTCTAGGTACTCCCTATGCCCCCCTCAGCAAGAGGGTGCAAAAAAGTAGTGGAGAGGGTGTGGATTAGGTAGAGCCTTGCCTCTATACTTCCATGCTCACTAGCCAGGTGTGGGGGCTGGGCAAGGAAGCTGCACCAGCCTAGATTAATCAGTGTGCCTGACAAATGGAGGGGAAAAAACTAAATGGTGCTGCAACCCCATATGCCTAGTCACAACAACTCACTCATATTTGGCCAGGCCGTCCCACCGTCATGAGGGGTCAAACCCAAGTGGCGCTGTGACCTGGTGATTGGCAATCCCCCTCGCCCAACCACCAAACTATCAGACGACTTGCCACAACCCCTGTGAAAATCCAACATGCTGCCCCAGGAGTGTGTGCCCACCCCCTGCCATTTGAGAAACTCTGTTCTAGGGGGTAGGAGTGGGGTGGGGTGCCATATTGAAGTTTTGCCAAGGGTGGTGATTGTATGTCTTCTAGATCACGTGCTCTGACTAGTTTAAGGAAGGGAAGGTGGGGGAGGGGGTATGTGACAATTTCCATAGTGCACAGATCCCCAAATTTCTCTTACCTGGACCTGAACCTTCGCCCTTTCAAGAGCTGCAATGACATACATTCCTCCTATATCTGGACAACAGTTGATTAGGGGAGGAATTTCAGTTCACTGAGTCCCAATTCCTCTCTGGGATGGAGCAGTTACATGTCGCCCTATGCTCAAGGTTGAGCCTGAAGGCTCCATCCAGTCCTAGAGGATCATTTTATCTACTATTTACCGACCTCTGGAGTGAATTTCTGCAGCAATTGTCTCAGCACCACTATGCAACAGGGTTTAGAGGGCAAGTGAAAAGCATCTTTGTGTTACTAGTGTTGCAATATTTTGGAGTCTAAAGGATACAGGCCTCTGCTGCAAAACTGGATCTCAACCCCCATGAAGCTAGGAGGCAGATCTGTTGCTTGAGTTTGACCCATTATAGGAGGAAATCCCAATAAATTTGGACCCACGTTCCTCCCAGTCTTCAGGGCTGTTTGTCTTTAGAATTTTGCTCCAAGCCCTTTTCTAGAAATTAGGTAGGAAAAGGGAGTTGGAATTTGGCCAGGATACCAAAGTTTAAAACTTCTGCTCTTGAAAAAAGTACCTTGATATCTATAACAACCACAAGTGAGATGAACCTCCCGTTTTTACACAACATCCAAAAGCCAGCACAGCCTGCTGCGGTTGTGGTATAAGGCCTGATTGAAACCCACTGAAGTAAATGGAAGTCCTTCCATTGACTTCTTCAATGGACTTGGATCAGGTCCTTAGGGAGAGATGGGCGGCTATTGGGTGTATGTGGGATGAGTGTAGTAATAAAAAGCAATAAAAATTCCTCTTGCTGCCTTTCCCTAAACAAACAGAAGAACTGGAACACTCAGCAGAGGAAAAGGGCCAAAGATTAAGCTCTGTGCCCCCCAATTTCAAACATAAAAAGTTTTAACAAAATGGAAAAAAGCCCAACTCAGAAAGGACATTTTTTTAAAGAGTAGCGGTATCCAGGTGCCCAAAGAAACATGTGGGACATTGTTGTTGTTTTTTAATAAGAGCTTTTCTACCTTCAATTTTGAAGGGGCCTGGATCCCAGGGTTTTCTTTATTTTTCCCACAGTTTACATGACTTCTGACATTTTTGCCATGACAAATCCATGTGTGTCTCAAAAATTTACCATGAAAACCTTGGAGCTTCAATTATGGTGCATTTGCATAATTAGTGCAAATACATGCAATTACCATGTGTACCTATACAATTACCAGCTACAATGATGTACTAACAATCCTTATTAAACTTTAGCAGGGGAAATTGCCTGTGCTCAGATACACTGTTTAAAATTCCATGTCTCTTTCCTGGTTCAAAATAGTTGGAACTTCAAGACACCAAAGGTAATCAGTCCCCACCAGCATGAGCTTTCTGTCAAATACACTGTTTTACTGAGATCTTTGATACATTTTGAAAACAGAAGAAACAGTTCCCAGTTACGTTTCCAGCACGAGAAGGCTTCTTCAGTAAGTGAAATAGATTTAGGATAGAATCCTGGATTCTTGTGAAGTCAAGGGCAAAACTTCCATTGATTTCAATGGTACTGGGATTTCACCCCCTGTATGCAGTCTGATTGCTTAAAGAAGTGCTTAAGTAACTTAGTTGTTCTGCTCTTAAACAAGTATCTTAAAATGCCAGATCTGAATGTGCATGGATGTGTATGTCTCTGTGAGAAATGTATAGCAATATTAGTTACTCCAGAGGTAGGACTGAAGTTAGTTTCCCATTGTAAACCCTATTTTCAATCCCCATCTAGTGTAACTTGCCTGGAAAGAAACCAGTGTCACTAAAACTAAAACTGTGCAGGCTTCATCTCATTCTCATCTTGGAAGCTTGGAAAAGAATCTGAAAAGGCGCTCACTGCCCTACAACCCTTCATCACTCACTCTCACCCTAGCTGACTTATACAGCCTATCGGATCGTCATAAAGAAAGGAACCTATTTTTTATGCTAGCTGGACTCCATGAAACTATTTCAACCTTAACGCTTTTATGTGGCACACTCCCCCAAACACATGCCAATCAAAAGAGTTTTGTCACACTTGAAAGTCGGCATTTTTGTTTGGCCTGCGAACAGAAAACCATTAGTATTTGTTGAAGCACTGAAGATTAAGGGAAGCTAATTGTTACAGTTTTAGATTCAATGGAAGTCAGACTTTGTGCTTCATCCACATTAAGGCAGCTATTATATAAAACCTAATGCCTCAGAAAAACTTGTTTATTTATTCAGATTTTGCGAAGTGCTTTTTTCCTACAAATTTGACTAACCATCTCCCTGGTGGCACAAAATACAGGCAATGAAAAATGTAAAGGATGATAAATAGAGATACCCATAGGAAAGCAAGTCATAAACAAGTTTCCCTCACTGATAAGGTTGCATTTTATTTAGCACAACTAGCCTTGTCACTGATATAATGTATCTTGGGGCTCTGTTTTAAATGGGAATATCCTCATTCACTATTAGGCTTCATCAATGTTGGTTCACTTTTGTATAGTCTGATATCCCATTATGTCATGGCAGGTAGGTGTTAGCTGTGACCAAAACCTGATCTAAACACCCCCAAAGTCCAGGGAGTTCCCATCTCCTATTCCATTCTCACACACAACCTCCCACAACCATCATCTGGCTTCTTTCCTGTAATTTGTCTTTTTGCCTGGTCCAGGTCATATATCAGGATCCAGAGCAGAGGCGAAGAACTTCTCATACTTACAGCCACTTGCAAAGCAAGAATGTTTGTCTGTTTCCTCTTTCTTTCTCCATTAAAAATCAGGCTGGTCAGAGAAGCTCTACTCCTTTTCCAGCTAGACAGTAGGTGTCACAGAGACAGACACAATACATTCCTTCTACCCTCTCAAAAGTGAGAACATACATCACAGGAACCTCATATACATGCCCAGCTCCTCAAAGAGATTTAAGTACCTTACTCCCATTGATTCAGGTGCCTAAAGAGCTTTGAGTATCAGGTCCATAGTAACTAGAATGATTTCAAGGAAGCTATATGCATGTCTAGTTCTGTGGGTGGTACCCGATCGCATCATTTGGAGGAGATTAAAAACAAGGTCCTGACACTTGTGGTCATTAAAGATTTTCTGGCACTTCTTGCAAGAGCAGGCTTGTTAGGCACAGCATCCTGGCCAGATTCCAATATGGATAATTATATTCTGCTTGCCTATATTGGCCTGAGTTTCAATCGCATCAGGTATTTTCCGTCACTTCCGGTCCTACAAAGTTGTGAAGTGTTATTGAAACAATTAAGTGAAATAGTACCAGTAGGGCTGTCACAGAGTCCCCGGGCAATGCTCTGGAACTGCTCCCCACAAAACCAGTCAGGACTTTGGGGAGCCTCCTCTCCCTTAGAGCAGGCTGTCTTCAGGGCAAGAAGCTCACACGGTTTCACCTTCCTGGGTCTGACCTTGGAGCATTCAGCATATGCCCCTCCATGCGCATCCCACAGCGAGTCCACCCAGGCGGGGTCCTGGGGAAGCCAGAGGGTCCTTCACACACCCACACTTTGCAGTCAGACGTGACTCTTAGCCAGCCAGTAAAACAGATATTTATTAGATGACAGGAACACGGTCTAAAACAGAGTTTGTAGGTACAGAGAACGGGACCCCTCAGCCAAGTCCATTCTGGGGCCCAGTGAGGCAGACAATCCTGTCTGCCCTCACTTCCCGTCCCCAGCCAGCTCCCAACTGAAACCCCCTCCAGCCCCTCTTTCTCTGCTGAGTTCCTTTCCCAGGCCAGGAGGTCACCTGACCTCTTTGTTCTCCAACACCTTTAGCATCCCCTTGCAGGGGGGAAGGGCCCGGGCCTTTTGTTGCCAGGCGATAGAGTGTCAGCCAGAAACTAAGGCACTCACACAGTCTTCAGAGGAAACATTAAGAACAGTCCCACTTTGTCACAGGGGCCCAAATCTCTCATTTCAGGTCTGAATCCAAATTTCTCTACTGTTCAGGTGTGTTTGGATCCAAGATTTTGGGGCCAGTGAAGGGATTTAACCAGAACCAAATTTAGATTTAAATTTCCTTGAAGCTGAGAAAGTGTTTGGATCTGAAACTTTGGTTTGGCCAAATCGCTGACAGTGTGGGTCGAGATCCTTTTAGAATGAAGGATTCTAGGGACTATATCAATCACTATTGTAGATGTCTTTTTAAATGTACATCTTGGACACTGTACCAATAACGTTTATGATGCCGCACATGATGGGATCTACAAATCCCACACAGGCTAGAAAAGGGTTAATGAGCCACTGTGGGACACCCTCTGCTACTTCTGCAATAGGTGTCTGTCTTAGAGGGAGGAGTTAAAGGGGGAGAGTCCAGCACATTTGGGAACAGGTTTAGAGGGAGAACAGACTCTTCGGTCTCATTCTGTGGAAAAAAGTCTGGCAAGAGCCAAAAACTGAGTGGAGGCCATTGCTGCTGCCGGAGCCTTTCTGAGGGAAGGGAGCCTGATACAGGACCATTGTTTGATTTGCTACCAGTGACTTGCTTGTTGTGGCTGAATAATACTGGTGTAGGCAGTGCCCTGCCTGAAAGGGGCTGCAGCCAAATAAAATCCTTTTGTCTTTTACACCTGATGGGGATGCAGCAGTGGGTTGTTATGAGCCTAGGAGTGACCCAGTCACACTGCATTTACCCAGTGCACATAGGCCAGGCCCCTTCTCATATGCTAATGAATTGCCTTATTTTCCTATTTACTCAAGTACTCTTTTTTTTTTTTTTTTTTTTTTAATGGAGCTCCTAAATCTTCAACGTTCAAATCCTGGATTTCAATGCTTTCTTGCCACATCCTAGTTTTTAATTTGTTTTATAAAATAGTTTAATTTTATTGCCAAACGTATCAAATCTTCTCATCTAATGTAGCATGAGGAGGGTTGCCAATTTTGGTTGGACATATTCCTGGAGGTTTCATCACAACATAATCTTTAATTCCTGGGGACTCCCGGACAATCCTGGAGGGTTGGCAACCTTAAGCATGATCCAAACTGAGACCCTAATCCCACATGCACACACGTTTAACTTTAAGTACATGAGCAGTCTCAGTAAGTTCAGTTGAACTACTCATGTCTAAAAGTTAAGCGTGTACATAAGTGTTTGCAAGATTGGCCACTTAGGCCCCAGTCCTGCAAACTGTTCCACACAGGCACCCGTGAAGCCAGGGAGGTTCCATGTGAGTGCAAGGATCCATCTATGTGGAGCAATGTGTGGCATTGGGATTTAAACGCCAAATTCAGAAAGATCAAGTTTAGGGGCAGATGCAGAAGTTTAATTTCTGTGTGCAAGCTGGGCTGGACTGGGCCTGGTATCTGCTGGCTGTTTTGATCAACAGATTCCACCTCCCCTGTACCCTTGGAGCCCTCTTGAAGAAATGTGGTCCCTTGTATTTGTTGCTGAAGGCTGACTGTCAGGTAGTGTAGATTAAAAAGAACAAAAGGAGGACACAATCTCTGAGAATATGCAAATGTTTTAAAAGCTTCAAAAGGGAAAGGGGGGGAGGGAACTTCAACCACTCTTCTCCTAATGTCTTGTAATCATTTTCAATGTGTTTTTCTCTACAAACTTGTTTGTTTTTTTCCTCTAGGACTCCAATTGCATAACTGCAAATTTACTTAATGTTGGTTGCACTGCAATTTAATCTCTCCTTGAAAAATCTAAATAAGGCCCATATTCTATATTATTAAGACAAAGGCAAAAATACAGACATTCGTCACTACAGGAACTATATACCTCACGGCCACAGTGAAACACACAGGGCCTGAGTCTGGTGTCAGGCTTTGGCTACACTTACACTTCAAAGCACTGCCGCGGCAGTGCTTTGAAGCGCTAAGTGTCCGTACTCCACCTCCCTGTGGGGAATAACGTACAGCGCTGGGAGTGCGGCTCCCAGCGCTGGGGCTTTGACCACACTGGCGCTTTGCAGCGCCGCAATTTGCAGCGCTGGAGAGGGTGTGTTTTCACACCCTGCTGCAGCGCTGCAAATTTGTAAGTGTAGCCAAGCCCTTAGTTAGTGTGTGTGTACACTTAAGGTGCAATTTCCAACTTTACCCATCTGAGCGCTGATTGAGTTAAAAATAATGGTATTGCTGCAGCGGCATGAGCTGCTGAAACAGCTAGTCACCTGAGTAGTTGCCTAAGGTTTCAGATGGGATAATACTCGGGACAACTAACCTGTCCATCTTTGCAACTAAGCTTCTGTTTTTAGCATGCTAGCTCAATCAGAGTTAGCATGGTTACGTCTACCCAAGCTGACAACTTTACACCTCTAGTTGCAGTGTAGCCGTATCCTTAGTTTCACACTGGTGGAATTTCAATGTCTTCCATGATATTAGATCTGATTTACATTGGGATGAGATCAGAATCAGGTTCTGAGTCCACATCCTTTCTCTGAGGCAATGTTAGTTGAACCTTATTGGGAGTATTTACATGGCTTAGGCCTTGGCTACACTGGCGCTTTACAGCGCTGCAACTTTCTTGCTCAGGGGTGTGAAAAAACACCCCCCTGAGCGCAGCAAGTTACAGCGCTGTAAAGCGCCAGTGTAAACACTGCCCCAGCGCTGGAAGCGCGGCTCCCAGCGCAGTAAGCTAATCCCCATGGGGAGGTGGAGTACCTGCAGCACTGGGAGAGCTCTCTCCCAGCACTGGCGCCGTGACTACACTCGCACTTCAAAGCGCTGCCGCGGGAGCGCTGTTCGGCTGCAAGTGTAGCCATACCCTAAGTATCTGCAGGAGAGCCTCTATAGGTGGTTGGTAATGAATTGAGCAGCATTTCCCAAACTTTTTCAGCCACAGAACACTTTTTAGCCTCTTACAGAACACTTATAATATTATTTTGTAGTTGTTTGGTTTTCAAATAAAAAATTGTGTTATTTATGCTCAAATATATTTTATTTTATGAAACAAAGCAAAAATACAAATTTAAAATAACTTGAACTAACAATTTCTAACTGAAAGCATGTATGAAGTAGTACAAAAATCAAGTGCAAGGGTCAAAATTAAAAAGTGTTCTACTTAAAAAAAACCTGTTTTTATATATACACAAACACCAAACAAATTAGATTTTTACTAGGAAAATCTATTTTTATAAACAGAAATACAAATTTGGATTTAATGGGATTGGTGTTTCTGCATTTTTCTATCACAGATTCGCTTAATATTAGGAATAATGCTGGAAAGCTGAATCCTCATGTCAGGCCCAGCATCAAGTCTATTCCTATATTTGGTTTTTGTTGCAGTATAATACGAAAATCCCGTCTCACACAAATAAGTTGTAGCAAAAGGAAGGAGCACTCGAACTGCACGTTTAGCCACATTAGGGTACTCTTCTATTAGGCTGCTCCAAAAATTATTCAGCGGAAGATCCTTAAACTTTTCTTTCAAATCAGAGTCAGAAATTAAGTGAATTAGGCTTTCATAATCATGCACAGACTGGTTTGGCTGTAATTACAAACGGATTTTGAACCCAAGCATTATCATCAGTAGTTGTAGGAAAATATTCTAATAAAGAGGCCTGCAAGTCACATAAGTGCTGTAAAATGGTGCTGGAAACTTGTTCATGGACTGTAGAATTTATTTCAGTCAGAAATTCATGTACTGTAGAGAAGCAGTCAAAGTTATTCTGTTCTACAGAAGATGCCCAGAATTGCAGTTTCTTTTTTAACGCTGAAATTTTATCCATTATAGTAAAAATAGTCACATTCTTTCCTTGCAGCAACAGATTAATTTCATTTAATTTTGCAAAAATATCTGCAAGATACGCAAATCTCATTAGCCACGAGGAATTTGTCAGACAGCAATTAAATTTTCATCCTGAATTAGCTGAAGTGAAGAATACCAGTAGTTCACTACGAAGCTCAAAAAGCCTCACAAGCACTTTTCCTCTGGATAGCCACCTCACTTCCATATGCAAAAGAAGCACTTTGTGCTGACTACCCATTTCCTCGCACAAAATTTTAAATAACCTGGATTGAAGTGGTTGAGATTTGACAAAATTGATAATTTGTACTGCTTCATCGAGCACAATTTTCAGATATGCTGGTATTTTTTTTTTTAACTGCAGGTGCTTGTCTGTGTAGAACACAATGGCTCTTAGTGCTTTCTGGTGCCACACTTATGATTTGCGTTCCAACTCCCTTCATCTTCCCAATCATTGCCCAAGCTCCGTCAGTACATACATCAATACATTTTCCCCAACTAATTTCATGCTTTCTGATAAAATTGTTGATGCAGTTGAATATTTCTTCTCCAGTTGTGTTGCTTTGCAGAGATTCACATAAGAGCAGGTCCTCTTCAATAATATTATTAAATCTGTATCGGACAAATACTAGTAGCACAACAAGTCCTGAAACGTCAGTGGACTCATCTAGCTGCAATGAATACTCATGGCAAATTTTCAGTCGGCAAACTAGCTCTTTTTCTATGTCATTGGCAAGATCTTTAATAGGGTGTGCAACAGTATTATTTGACAACTGTACAGCATCAATTTTTTTACCAGACTGCTCGCTCAACATGCACATTACAATATCTTTCGCGCAAGGCTTGATAAGCATTTCTCCAATAGTGTGAGCTTCTCCGGCAAGCATGTGATAAGATGCCTCTGTTCCACTTTTGTTGTCTGTTTTAGCAATTTTAATCATCGGAAGTTTACAATTTCCAAGCGAGTCAGGCTGCCTCTTGAAAAAAGTATATCTTTGTCTTTGTGTTCAGCATGCTTGGTTTCCAAATGCCTACGAAGTTTAGCAGGAGCCAATGAACTGTTTGCTAGTATTTTGTTGCACACGACACACTGCGCATCAGGAACATCTTTATTTCCAACACACGTAAAACCGAAAGACAAATAACTTTCATCAGACTTTCGTTTTGGTCTTTTAACACCTGCTTCTTCTTGTTTTTTGATATACTTCGGTGGAAATTCTTTCACCTTGGATAACTCACTAGTACTAACAGATTTTTCAGCAACAAAAGACTGCGCTTGTTCATCCTCACTTTGAAGTGTCACAATATTTTGGTTGTTTATTTCGGCCACAGTTGGAGTACCAGAAGAACTTGCTTTTCGTTTCAAAGTTCCTTCTTTTAGCCACAAATCCATGGTGATTAGTAACAATATTTAGAAATACTGATTTTTGTCCAATTTTCTTTTTCACAAATATTTATATTGTTTCGAGCGAAGCTAGTTTAGTTGTGCTTATCGCACACACGGTAAAGACCCACAGGGTTGAACGTGTTGAGTGAATATGTTATATTCACCATGGCGTAAAAAGAACGGTGTCTGCATACCGCTGCAGTTTGCGCAGCCTCGAGAGGAAGGGGTACGACCTCACTAACTGAAACGTGCCCGAAAGGGGGTAGATGTCAACATGCCTGCGTGCCGCGCTCTCTTTATGCCATGATATTCAATACGAGATCTGTCAATAACCGGAAAAAGAGTTTTATGTTAAATTATAATAATTCAAAAAGAGTTGTAAACTACGCTTCAGATATGCCAAATTTAAAAAGGATCTTTAAATTTTTTAAAATTACAATTCTTTCCTGGAACACCTATTCACATCATGCGGAACACCAGTGTTCCGTGGAACACAGTTTGGGAAACACTGGAATAGAGAAACACATAGGAGAGATGTTGATACACGATGAGACTTTGTCCCTGGAATCTGGGTTGAAGGGTAAGAACAATGCACTGCTCCTCGGGGCAAAGATCTTCATATGTGTCTGTACAGCACCTAGCATAATGGTGCCCCACTTCTGGTGGAATCTCCATTACTGGTAATTTTTTAATCAAGATTAGATGTTTGCCTGAAAGACCTGCTCTAATTCAACCAGGAATAATTTGGAGGAAGTTCTATGGCCTGTTACATATGAGGTCTGACAAGATGATCACAGTGGTCCATTCTGGCCTTAGAATCTATGGTCCAGAATAATAAAGAACGAACAAGAAAATAAAGCAATCCTGACTTAAAACCATGCTGGACAATGAGAAATGATCATCAGTGATAGTTATAGAGCAAAGGAATCAAATAGGGAGTGGTGTTCTGAGAATATCATATGATGACCTAGGTTCCTGCATGTAATCATGATCAATTTCATTTTCATTACAATGTGAATTATGGGCGCATCAAAAACTAATAATTTAAACTACATCTGTAGAGGGTTAGGTTTAGTACTAGATCCTCTGCAGAATGGAATTCAAATCTGCCTTGGGTTATAGAAGAGGAATGAGTTTAGCAGATTCAGTCTAGTCCCTGTGGACAGGACCACCGCATAGTGCAACATGATTCAGAACAACTCTCTTCTCAGGAGAGGTTTTAGTACTTCAGCATTGAGGATTGAGGTGCATTTGTTGAAGTCTGCACAGTTTCTATCTGAAGGCTGGTTATAGCCACTGCTACGAGTCTTTAATTGTCAAGAACACTCATTCACTAAATGCAGCCTCCATGGTAAAAACCACCCAACCAAAAAACTGGGCCTAAGCCTTGACCCTGCAAATGCTGTTTTGTCTTGCTCTGGCAGTGCAAAGGAGTTGGAAAGGCTGCTGCTCCCTACACTGGAAATCTCCAGGTGACATGAGGCCACTGTAGTGGTTCTTACATTGCCCCTTCTCCTGAGCCCCCATGATATTCCTATGCCTGAGTAAACCTCAACTACCAGAATTGTCCCTTGGGCAGCTGGATGTAAATTTGAGCAGTTTTGGGGCTTCTCTGCTTCATGCTGAGGACTGACCCAGTCCCCCAAGATGGCCCCAGAATCAGAAGGATGGGAAGTAGAGCATATACCGTGACATAAAGCCACTTGTGCAGCTCCCTGAATTATGCTGAGCACAGATCAGACCAGCTCAGGCTCTCAGCTTTATCTCTTAGCTTGCATTTATATAACAGCTCTCATCCCAAAGAACTTCACAAACTTAAAATAATCTCCAAATATACCTTACAAATGGACCCCTGAAACCCCCTCTGGGATGAACATGGCTGGTTTTAACACAGCAACTGTTGGGGAGGAAGTAAAGGATGATATCTTGCCCCAGTGCATTCTCAGGTGGGTATTAGGCAGAATGTAACAGCTGGCTTTTGGCCAGGCACTGTGGTTTACACCCTTACTCTTACAAGAGAGTCTGATCTCCAATGACTACAAGGGGCCAGGATCTCAGTTTTATGTCTCTGCACATGGCACCCCTAGCATCACCATGCCCCTAACCCTGTACTGGGACAATTGATTTTTAGTACAGCCTGGGAGGGTAGAACGACACCTGCTAAATCAACACCACCACTTCCTGCAACACCTTGACCCAGCCCCGTATAAATCCAATCCACATCTGCTTAGCTGCTGAAAACTGCAGGAGTACAGCACAAGGTGGTACGGTTGATTAAAAACCCCACACAATACAGTGACATGGGGTTCTTTGGTGGCAAAGTCCCAAAGAATCTTGAAGAATTAAACCAGTTACTACACAACATACCAATAACACAGCTTCCAATTTCCATTTTCTATCCTGTTGACATCAGTGGAAATGATGTTTAAGTACAGAGGTTAGAATATGGCCTTGTAAACATTTTTTCCATCCCAGAGAGACATTTAATTTCTTAATTTTAAGAATACTTTTGCCTTCAACCAGCACTGTTCTAAGCCATTAATTGTGTTAGAATGTGAAACATTAAACCTAGTTCTGGCCTTTGCTTTTGTGGACTGTTAAAACAAAAGTTTTGACTCCTTAGCAAGCTGATCATTTAATAAGAAGAGGAAATTAATTGCTAATTAATCCACTATTAAGGTGTGATGCTAATGACATATCTATGTGATTATAATGAAATGACTGCATGGGTACAATGTCATCATCAGTTACTTAGAAGGCTGGATTTATGCAGCCCACGTTTCAATAATGGGCATCAAACGCAGGCTCAGGAGCAGAATGATTTATAGGCTGCATTGACTAAACAGTATCCATCTTTTTAATCTCTGGACTGCTGGGTAAAATTATTGGGGTTTATAGGGATCTCAAAGGAAGGGCAATGGAGTATAAAAATGGAGAGGCAAAGGGGCCAACATATTTAAAGGAAGGTAAGACATGTTGGGGCTGATGGTCTTGTTCTGTCTTGGCTGTCCCAAAATCATATGGGGCTTTCTGCAAATGTGTGACATGGGCATTCTCACCCTCCAAGAGATCCAGCTCAGTATTAATCCTGTTTCTGATGACAGCCCTGATGGTGACTAATGGGAGCTGTGGGGGCAGCGCGTGGAGCCTCCTGGGCTGCCTATGTGTCTAGGGGATGCAGGGATGTGGCAGCCACTTTCTGGGAGCTGCGGTAAGTGCCGCTGGGACCCCTCACTCCCCCAACACCCTGCCCCAGCCCTAGCCCCCCGCCTGCATCCCAAACCCCTCATCCCCAGCCCCACCCCAGAGCCCACACCCTCAACCAGAGTGCCCCTAGCCTGGAGCCCTTTCCTTCACCCAAACCCCTCATCCCTGGCCCTACCCCAGAGCCCACATCCCAACCCTCTGCCCCAGCCTGGTGAAAGTAAGTGAGGGTAGGGGAGAGGGAGTGGGTAGGGGCGGGGCAGGGGTGTTGGGTTTTGTGCAATTAGAAAGTTGGCAACCCTACTAAGTACCTTTTAAAAATCTGGCTCTCTGGAGCTGAGTAGTCTCAGCTGATGCCTATGAAAGCTGCAGGTTGCTGATGCAGATACAAAGCCCAAACTCAGAGGACCCATTTCAAAATTTATATCTGCTGCTGCACACAGTTATGCATGGAAATTTTCCCCTTGGAAGTCAATAAACAACTATGCCCCCAGGTGAAGCAGAATGGGTGTGTAAGGGATCCGAAGGTAGTGGGGCTATCTCAATTGGTTCCTGAGTGACAAGCCCAAGGTCACTCACAGGGGGAGAGTGACACAGAATAAGAGCCCAGATCTTCTAGGCCAGTGGCTCTTGAACTTTTTTACTGGTGACCCCTTTTGCCTCTGAGTGCAACCCCCCACCCACAATTAAAAACACCTTTTAATATATTTAACACCATTATAAATGCAGGAGGGAAAGTGCAGTTTGGGGGTGGAGGTTGACAGCTCATGATCCCCCATGTAATAACCTGGTGACCGCCTGTGGGGTCCCAGCCCCGTTTGAGAACCCCTCTTCTAGGCCCTACTCAGATGCCCTGACAACATGGAAAAGGCAGCTTGGCCCGTCAGGGCAAGCGCCCTGTGTAACGAGCACCATGGCGATTAATGGAACTACTGCAAATGGTTTTTTCAACAATCAAATAATCCAGTAACTAATGAGCGGGCCAGCTGGTGTGTGGTGGCTGCTGGCCGACGTGGGGCCCGATCCTGGCCCCCGCTCACAGGTGTGGCTTACGCTCGTGAGTAAGAGCCTGCAGGGGCGGCCCCGTTGGGGGCAAGGAGTGTGTCCGCCCCCAGGCCCTGCCTTGAGCAAAGACCAGCAAGGCTCCAAACAGCACCAAGCCGGGCCGGTTCCCGCACCCCGGCGTGAGTGGCAGCCAGGCACAGCGGGGCTGGTCCTGCAGCGCGGCGCGGCCCCTTTAAGGCGCGGAGCAGCGAGGAGCCCCGCGCTGCGTGTGGCGGTGGGGCCGGGGGGGGGGCGGCGGCGCGGTGCGTGTGTCAGCGCGGCTGGCACTGGCATTGTTCCCTGACGTCACTCCGCCAGCCCTGCCGCCGCGGCTGCGGCTGCCGCTGCTCTCAAACTTGTCTTTGTTATTCAGCGCTCTCCGGCTGACACGGCGGCTGGCTGCAAAACGCGGCGCCCGGAGCCGGCCCCGCAGCACCTGGACTGGAGCTTCCTCCACGCACGCCGCCGCTGCTGCTGCACCTCCCCGTTACCGACCGCGCTGGCCTCTAGCAACGTGCCGCTCGTTTCCCCCCGCGGGGGCCCTTCGGATCTCCCCGCCTGTGGTACATTGCAAGAGCCCCCAGATCTGCGCCCCTGTATGTCTCCCCACGTTTCCCTAGCTATAGAGGTGACCTGCTGGCGGGGATTTATTATTTACACAGCTGCATATGGCTGGTGCTTTGCAGGCGCGTCAGGAGACACAGCCCTTGACCGAAGGGGCTCGTTCTGTGCATGAAAGGAGCTCTCCACGCCGCCTGGTTGGTCTGTTGCAAACACGGTCAGGGGGCAAGGGGAGGCAGAAAGCACACTGGGCTGGGATTCAGGGATCAGGGGAAAGCACCAAGACCCTTTAGTGGGGTAGATTTGGGAGAGGGACGTGGGAAAAGCACTAAGGAGGTGGGGAGATTACTTTAGACTGAGGAACAGGAAAAAATCACTAAGGGACTGATCAAAAGCCCCCCGAAGTTAATGGCCAGGCTTCCACTGACTTCAATAATGGCCTTTGGATCAGGTCCTCAGAGCATTGGTTAAAGTGATAATGACAAGCAGGAAGAAGAACACTAGGTTAGACGGATTTTTTTTGGGGGGGGAGATGGGCTACATTTTTGAGAGGTAATAATTGCAACAAGAACATGACGAGGTTAAATTCTGCTTTGATGAGGGATTTATGTATTAGGAAGCAGGCTGGAAAAGAGAAGGCAGCAGTTAAGGGTATGACCCCTCCCCTGCCAATCAACCCTGAATTCCTACTTGCTCTTCTCCTTACAGACGGAACACCCACGTAAATAAGCGAGCACCACTTAAATGGGTCAGGGAAACAATTGCAGTCGTTAGCCCCATAAGTTTAAAAGTGTTCCCACCGTAAATAGTGCAATGCGAATAGAGTTACAGTTTGAGTGATAAAAACATAGTCCCTCCCCCTTCTAGTAACCCGACATCCTTTAAATACTAGATCTCTTTCTCCTCCTCCAACAACAAAATAAATCCGAGCCGATGAAGAGCTCTATAGCACTGTTTAAATTGCTTATCTTAATTGCATAATCTAACAAACCCCGTTGGAACCGGAATGAATATATTAGGCTTATTAACAACTCATCATAAAATATTGATTGGCCTGGAAGTGTTTTATCGGGGGGAAGAGAAGTCGTGGGAGTTGTTTTTAGAAGATTGGTGCTGGTAATAACAAGAAATTGTCCTTGTCTTTTCTTATTGGAAATCACGCTGGATTTGCTCTTAAAAAAAACCGAACAAACACAACTCACCCTCTATTATTTTTGTTATTCGATTGAACCGCTTCGCAGTAAGGTCTGAGAGCCCATTTTAAAGTCCCGAGATTTGCAGTGACATGGTCAAAAAGTGTGTGTGTGGTGGAGGAGGATAGCTCATTGAATTGATGGCAAGGAACACGATCAAACTTTCAGGGACAATTGGACACCCGCATCCGGAGTGGTTGCTATTAAAATAAAAACCAGCCCCTCCTCTTTTCTTTTCTGTTTTCCCCTCCCTCTTCCCTAAGCCCTCCTTCTTTGGGGAAGCTTGTGCGTGTAGTGATACCGCCACTCCTCTTCGGACTGGAGATGGTGTTGGCTGGGGCTGCTACTGGCAGTCAGAAAGCTCTCTTAAGGAACGATTCTGTTCTCTTGCTAGCCCTAGAAAAGCTTCTCTCCTTCCCGACCAGAACAGAGAGTCTTTTCTCCGTGGGGCTAGAAGGGGAATCCAGCGCTCCTCTCTATCGGTTCCTTTATCCCTTGCTTCCTGGATCATTAGTGCTGCTCGCCTTGAAAATAAAACCCCACGGAGCTAATATAAAGTGAAACGCATCAAAAAGGCAAAAGAGCTTGAACCTTGCAACCAGCCATTAAGTAGTCTGTGTCGT
Organism: Mauremys mutica; assembly: GCF_020497125.1. Lineage (NCBI taxonomy): Eukaryota > Metazoa > Chordata > Testudines > Geoemydidae > Mauremys > Mauremys mutica. The sequence continues at coordinate 69,486,620 of NC_059078.1, forward strand.
CCCCCCCCCCCCCGCCGTATTCCCCAAAACCCCGGCAAAAATCCCCTTTGAGGAGAACATAAACTGCGGCAGCATCGCACACTTTTAATTACATAAATTCCAGAGTGGGGGTCCCCCCTCTTCAGCAATATAAAAATCCAGAGGGGAGGATAGTCCCATGCGTTCACGCTCTAATCTGGGATGGTTTGTATTGCACGCCATTCACTAGCATTAAGAGGAAGTTTGTGGGTGGTTTTTTTAATCCTGTAAAACAATATTTGCATTTTTAACTTTAACTTTATGTGATGCGGGGAGGGAAGAGAGGGGGCGAGAATAGAGAGCGAGGGACAGAACATCCCTACAGGAGGCAGCTCCCTTTCAGATAGGAATCTGGGACAGATTTTGCCAACAGCCACAAAGCATGGCCCTTTGGTAATAGAATAGCCAATGTAATTTGACACTTCAACTTGCTGTGCTCTCTGCTAGTTGATTCACTTACTCACCCACTAACATTGAGCTCCTTTTCACTGTCTGTAGGGGGGGGGGGGAGCAGGAGAGAAACCGCTTTTAAATGAAAAATATTTTTAAAAGCACCTGAACAGAGCTGCCAATCAGTTGGGGACAGAGGATTTTTGCCTGCCTGCTTCCTTATTATATTTCTTACTGCAAGCCTGCTGTGCAATCTAGGTAAGTTTCGTGTCTATTTCAGTCTTACGTTCACACCTCCCTGTGTTTGTGACCGGGCAAGGATTGTATCTTGAATGAGGCGAAACAATGGAGTAACCAAGCTAAGGAAATATATATGTATATATTGAGAGAGAGAACATTTGTTTTTTGCAAGACAAGAAAATGTGAAGATTTCTTAAAGGGACAGGTTGTATCTGTGTGTCTGGAAAAGGAGGAGAGGAGAAGGGGGAATGAGACAGAAAAAGAAAACAGGAGATCCAGCGGAAAAGGAAATTCCTTGCCTTTTTGTGATTGTAGCGAATAGAGAGATTAAGGAGCCAGAGTGTTTTATATTACGGATGTGGGGCTCAGATCACTCCCTCACCCCCTTTGAGCTGGGGAGGGAAGGGGACAGTGTTGGGGAAATAGGTGTCTTGTGTGAGGTGACTGTAAAAGGAGGAATCCTTGAAAATTATAGCAGAAGGGAGGGGGCGGTTCTTTCGTGTTGTAGATTTAAGTTTTAAAAGCTGAAACAATGAGGCGAATTAGGCATGCCTGAGAGAGAGAGAGCGAGCGATCTTGTGCCATAAAAACAAAGGAGGTTTTAAAATATTCCGGATAGCTTCTGTTTTCTGGCCAGTTTACCTTTCCTGCCTGCTCCGGTTGTGCACCGACAGGCTCGTAATCAATCGAGCTGGCACTGAAGAATCTTTGGGGGTAAGGGGTGGGGAGAGGAAGGTTGCAATAGCAAAGTATTTTTCCGGGAGGGGGGCGTATGTGGACGGGGGATTGGGCATGTTTTCCGGGCTTTGGGAAGCTTGCCTGAGTGTAAATTCCTTGTGTCTGGGTTTTGAAAGCCAGTTGGGACTGGGGCCTCTCTCAATCACAAGGCAGGAGTAGTCTCTCTCCCTCTCCTGTGTACATCTGTCCAGGAAGCCGGGGGGGGGGGGGGAAGAGAGGGGCCGATTGAAAGAACCCAGCTCCTGCTTTCTTGCCATTGTGAAAGGAAAAAGGAGGGAATCGTTTTCACGGGAGACTGGCTGAGCTAGCTGCAGTAAAAGGGAGAATGGCAGCCAGTTAAAAGACACTTAAGGAATGTAAACATAAAAATAGGAGCCATCTAGTCATGTTGTATTCCTTGCTCTAATCATCTGGGATAGGGTTCTCTAGCTTGATTTTGGAATGGTGGGGGGGAAGTGGAGAAGTAAAAGGAGGAACGGGGAAGTTGTTACTATACCCATTTTTCTACACTGCAAACTTTTGTTTTACACGTGTATAGTTTAATTTCAATCCTACTTTGGAGTCTAAGCATAAGAGGAGCATAAGACTAGTTCTTGTGTTAAATTCATTCTGCTGTTGCAGACCTCATTCATATGCTTAATAAAACTGACATGTATAATGGCGAAAACATAACAAATTGCTCTGATTGTGGGTCTCACTAACTGGTCCAGGCAGCTGGACTGAGAATTAGAAACTACCACATATAGGTAATTTATTGAGACTGCAGCTAACTTAAGCAATAGCCCTGCATTACTGTTTGATTGTGCACAGTGTATGTTTTTTTGCTTCAGTTAATAATCTGCAAACGGCTTAATGGCTCTGTAGTGACAGAGGAATTGGTTTTCTCCATTTACTTTAGCAGGCCTGAGTGAAGCTGGTATTCTGACTGCTTTTTTCAATGCATTGACATGAGGGAGGAGGATTTAACTTGGCAGCCTGAACAAATGCTCTATCAAAGGTTTCCTAAGAGACAGTAAGAGAGTTGGTGGGAGATGAATGACCTGGGGTAGTTTTAGGGTGCTACCTATGTAAGCTTTCTTTTAAATATGAAATGGCCATTTAGAAACCTGAATAGAACTGTGTGCATCAGAAAGGCGATAGGCTTATAAAATTTAAAAGGGCAAAAGCCCATTAATGCTTTGGCAAAGCTTTGGCTCTGGGCTCTGGTTGAGTAGTTCCAACTGCCTTGAAGTGCCAGAGCTTTTAAGGAATCTTTTGCAATAGCTTCTCTATAGTGGCAATATGGAACTTGGCCTTGTAAATTGGAAGGTTAATGATGCAGTCTCCTCCTCTCCAGACAGGAGAATGGGGGGTGGGTATTGGATATGGATACAAGGGTAAAAAAAAAAAAAAAAAAGCCCCACGATAAATGATTTGGCAGGGCTGTTGCTAATGAAAGACTATTCCAGCTTTAATACTTGTGCAATCATTTCACACTGTGGCAAAAGTTCTAACCCAAAATTAATGTACAAGCAACCGAGGAAAAGTTTGACAAAGAGGTTCAGCAAAATTATACACTTAGAACTACTGACAGTCTTTGGGAGAATTAGGATTAATCTAGCAGACACAGAGTTGGTCTCTGCCTCAAACTTGCACCCCCTTCTTTTGATCGAGGGAAGTTTACTATGGCATCAATCTTCTCTTGGCGGGGCCTGATTCAGGTTTATGAATGCCAGAAGACTTGCGCTGACCTTTTTCTGTTCAACTCGAGGATGTTGAAACACCAGCCATCAAACAAAAGACACATTGAAAGCAAGATCTGCAATAGAGCACGTGTGACTTTGAGGCTGGTTGAGTGCATTTGGTGACACTGTTTTCTTCTGAGTTCTGGTGGGAGTTGGGGGGGGGGAGAAAAGGCCATTTATTAAAATGAGATTGTGGAAAAATTGACTTAAAATAATCTAAACACCCCTAATTAGAGGACACAATTTTGCTTTTTTTAAAATCATCACCTTTTTAGTTTCTTCAAAATTCTGAGGCTAAGGGAAAGAGACTACAATGTTTTCCTCCTGAGTGCAAAAATGATATGAATTTTGAAGTACCTATCCTGTTTATTTTTTTTAAAGAAAAATTGTTTTAAAGAACATGAGAACTGAAGTTCTAGAATTGTCTTTAGGATGTAAAAAGAACAAAATAAAAAATTGCTCAGGATTTAATTGCCAGATCTGTGGTTTTGCCCTATATCAAAAGTAGTTCTTGTCTACTTTGTAGGCTAAGCTTAAAGGAGATTTTAGTTTCATTTAAAAATAAAAAGCAGAGCCAGTGAATTTAGTATTTCACTTGTCTGTCTCATTCATGACAACATGAATGGATGCTTTCATTGTTTACAGCGGCTAAGGTTCACAACACCTTAAATAAAATTTAATGATTTCAAAAATTGTGTCTATGGCAATGGCTCAGTTAAAACTTTGTTGGTGAAAGAACCATGTTGCTGGACATCTGTACAGTGAATGTTTTGTAGTGTCTCAGATCATGAAACCTGGCTATGAGTGTGATGTAGAACTTTGTTTTCCAAAATATTGTATCACACAAAAGATAATAGTTATTTTTTCCCATTACTTAAAGGATTTTTTTTAATAATCAGAAAATTTTACAAGGAGTTGAAGTGATGGAATTCTAGGTACCATATGTTTCCATTCATAACTTTTCTTGGGAGTTGCCTGCCCTTTACCCCATATCTCTTCCACTTTTATAGGTTCCAAAGGTTTTGTGTCCACAACAAAACTCATGGGTGGTAGTTACATCAGTGAAACTACTGTTGATCCAAAGTTAGCTGGTCCCTAGCAACTTGACATGTGTGGTATCTGCCAGGAAAGCTTGGTTTCTCACTGTAAACTGGAAAAACTTACAAGTTTGTTAATTTTGTTTTTTGTTTTGCCTTCTGTCTTGCTAACATGTGCCCTAGCATTTGGAGGCAACAGGGGCCCTGCATTTGCAAGTTATACAGAGTACAGTGTGACTTGAGGAGTGAACATAAGGGTGACTCAGGATCTACTAGTTTTTAGTCACTATGTCATAACAACTTGGGGAATCAAACAGTGCAGAGAGTAATCTAGTTATTGTTCTACCTGTAAAATCTGTTTCTTATACATATCTAGGACTGCAGTTGGTGCCTGTGGTAGCGAATCTGACCACTATGAAACTGACTAATTTGTTCCTCCTAGTTATACCAATTCCTTTGAAATCCTATACAGTATTAGTGTAAAAACATGGAGAGAATATTGCTGCGGAGTTGAGAATTGGTTTATGATTGCACTCAGCAGCTACTGTGCTGACAAGATTTCTTTATCCATTTAAGATGTTGGTTTGTTTTTTAAAGAGAAGCATATTTCATCAAGATGTAGTACAAAGCAAATATGCATGGGGTATATCCAGTAGTTCAATATGGTAGGAGCGTTTATTTCACTGAACTTTGTGTAGATCTAAACTTCCCTGCTGACATAAGGCTCGGCAGTGTCAGTGGAGCTAGAATTTATTCTTCAAATTGGTGTCTCTTTAATTTAAAACAAAAGGTTTGCAAAGTCAAGTGTTACTTTGTCATAATGATTTTATTCTTCTCTTTCTTCTCCCAAAGCAAAAACTTCTTATGTAGTAATTTTCATTTTATTTGTTTACATAGGATTTTATAGAACAATCTGCATTTAGGTTGGTTAATTTTAGGAGGTTTTAAAAAGGGCTATAGGTTGCAAGAGAAATGTCCAGGCGAGGAGGTGTAATGGATCATCCTAGTTTGACTGTTGGAGGCAGTAGTGTATTATGAGAGTAGAGATGGTCTTAGGCTTTGTCATGTGATGCTTTTGTTTCTAATAGGTTGAGATGCATTGAAAACTGAGTGGTTTTTACTACTTGCAAATGTTGGGCTCTGATTATATGAGCACAGTGGTACAACTTTCTCCCAAGGAGAGAAGGATGAAAAATAATGTAGACAGTACTTTTCTAGTGAGAGAGAGAAAACTATCTTTTGTAGGTCCTTAGTCTGCCTAGCTAAATTATCCAGCTCCTGGTAATAGAAATTAACTTTAATCAGTGGGAACAACCCAGATCTGCAAGGAACATACCCCTCTGTGTAACTCAGAAATATTCATTTGATTCAAGCTGTCTTATGTTCGCATCAGTTGAGATAATTATACCTTTCAAACCTGCATATGGGGGTAAAAGCAGTAGCTTATATTCCTATCATTCAATTCTGGAACAGCTGGATCCAATTGTTTCTGGGGTGAGGAGATGATCGTGTACTTTTTAAAGGTGTCTCTAAAGGGCTAAAAACAAAATAGACCCACACGCCCTTTGTAATGATAGTTCAGTAATTCAGGCTGGGTGTTTTGTATTTTGTTTAGTTATTTAATAAGTTAGCATTCAAGTGGTCACATCTAAACTATCAAGTTAACACTTCATTAAAATGAATATGGGAAATTTATCCTTCTGTTGACACTGTGTCTCTTTGACTCTACAAAGCTGCAGTGAATTGCTTCATAAAGTAAAATGCGTAGCCTATGGGTTCAGTCTAGGTAGGATTTTTTTTTTTAATATAAAATCCCTTTACTATTCATGGCACTACAGAAATCTGTGGAAGTACCATAAATCTGTGGATTTGGATTGCCCCTACTGTTCACTGTTTGTCTGCGTAAGGAGCTTGCTATTTGATTTTCTCCTGACTAAATGTTTATATGTCAGCGGATGGTGGAGAGTCGATTTATAAAACAGATGTCATAATACTAAGACATCCTTCTCCAGATCTATGCAGCCTTGAATTGTGTGTGTGTGTGTGTGTCTCTCTCTCTCTCTCTCTCTCTTTTTTTTTTTTTTATATACACCACTCATAAAGTATTCGGTGGCTCCCTGCCCTGCTGGCAGTACCGTTACTATCTCCTTTGCAATAGAACGATATTTCAGTTTCTCAGTACTGTATTGAATGCAAGCTTGGAGGCATTCTTGGTTGCTCTGAGCCTTCTTTACTGGGCTAAGGCCCTGGCGAGGTAGAACTACCTTTGGCTGGCCCCAGCTTCCATTAATATTGTGTGTGCAGACTCAACGAGTTGCTCAGTTTTTTGTTGATTGTGAAGGGCACATGTTTTTATCTTACTACTCTGCACAGCAGCCGCTACTTCCTGAAAGCTTAAAGTAAGGTAGGAACTGGGAGCAATTCCAAACTAGATATTAATAAATGTATCTACTGGAAATTAGCATCAGAATGAAGCCAACAGACATTATATACCTTCCATACAGTGTGATATGAAATCAACATGGTAATTTTCTAATCACTGTGTCTGGCCTCTTGAAACTGTTTCTTGCCTCTGCTATTGTAAACCATGTGTAAGAAATCACTGGAGGAGGTAATGAGGGGGAGAGGGTAAGGAGCTGTGTGTGTAAACAGTCTCCTGGTGAGTTATTTCACAAGCATAAGTCAATCTGGGCCAGGATGGTATTAATTGAAGGATACTAACGGGTCGATCTGCTTAATACACAAATGCATACAGTGTAGATAAACTGTGCCCTGATCTTGTTACAGTTTTCTGTACCTGGTGAAATAGTATCTGCTCTTGTTTTGTAAGGACCTTTTGCTTAACAGATTAACACACTTGTTGGCAGAGGGGACTTGGAGGGAGTGAAATAAATGGAGAAGCACAGCTCAGCTGTGAGCAAGTTTGGGGTTTATTTGTTTGTATGTCTGTGAGACTGCAGAGCATGATGATTGACTGGCTGACAAAGCCAGTGTTATCAGTCTCCTAGGGGTTTCCAGATAGTCTCATAACTAATCAGAGCGGTTTATTTATTGGGGCTACAGTGACACAGATATACGACAGAATGGCAAGGGCTTCAATTGGTCATTTAGTAGGAAAAAACAATTCTTCTGATAAATATCTGCTTGTCTCTGGCTGTGCTCCTGTTACCCTCTGAGAACAGAAGAGCTTTTCAGCCTGCTCTGAAACGTACACCTTCTGTGCCTTAGCCAGCAGTTTTTAAAGTGTAAGCATCTCTTCTCTTTTCCTTGTTTAAACACCCACCCTTCCCAAAGTCAGACTGAGCTTTCTGTCTTCCTCTGTTAATAGGTCATGACTGAGTGATAGCGCTACTATAGTTAAGGTTGAGACTAGTTTACTGTTTAACAGCTGATTTTTCTAAGTGCTTTGAAATCCACAGCCTTACTTGGATTGTCTTGAAAATTGTGTGCCTCATAAGAATCCAGGGCGGGTTAATGGTTCAAATCTGAGATCTTTTGATCAAGGTGTTCCTGAAATACAATCCCCACCCTGCCTCCTAAAAATCACATGATTCAAAATTTTACAGTTCTTAATGTCTCCCCCTCCCCCGCCCACATATTTGAAGCTCAAATGATGTCTTTGATCCTCCCCAGTCTGGTATCACCCACTTGCAGTTGATCTCAGTTTGGCACCCTTATTGCCCCTCCTGCTATAGCAGGAGGCATGAAGGAGCCAGGAAGAGTGCAGAGCAGGTAGGTGAATGGCAGTGAGGTATGCAGTGTTCTTGGAGCCATGCTGGTTCCAGGATGTTACAGATACAAAGTGTTTGAATAGCAATAAGGTGTTCCCCAGGTGATCTCCTTCAGCCCCCCCCCCCCATCATGGCCCCCTCAGTACTACCATTTCCTCAGAAAACAAGGGAAATTCACTGCCCAGAAATGGTTAATGCAGGGTTGAGGTTGACTGGAGTGCCTCTTACGCCATCAGGAAGTCAAATGCACCTATACTTTAATCTATGAAAAATAGGCACTACAGAGTTAAAGTACTGCCAGTTGTGCCCTGCACTCTTAACTCTGCCCTCTTTTGAATGATACCCCAGCCCACCCCAACAGATAATATTGCAGCACTCTGTCCTTCCAGATGATATGGAACACTCCAGGGGTGGTAGCTAAGTACAGCAGTAGAAAATGTCAGGCTGTGTCCCCATTAAGGCAAAAATTATATTTAGGGTGGGTTTAGTGAACACAAACTGGCTGTGCCGGGCCTATACCAAAGCATTTCACCTGTTCAGCACAAACCACCTCAGAGTTGGCAGATGTTACCTCCCTTTGACCTTTGTCCTAAGGATTCCCTCTGGAACATCACCCGAACTTACCTTTTTCCTGTAGTGTATTGTCATGTATGCTTGCAGCTTGCTACAAATCCCTATGGCAACAACAGACCATTGTGCTCTTCTGCCCACACAACCCAACACAGAAAGGAGGGGCCCCGGATACATTTGGGTGCAGATGCACCTCTCCTCATATCACAGTGTGAGCTGTGGCAATCTACAGCAAGGATCCCTGCACCAGTCAGTATAGCTGTAAATAACACACTGAAGAGCTGTTGGCACAGCATGCAGACAAATGAGAGAATACAGTTCTGTTGGACACAACCAACCACTTAAAATAGCACATTCATTTAGTTATTCCTAGTGGCTTCCTATTATAGGGCAGCCCTGGCTGAAACATACTTACACTTTATCACCAATGGCTCTTGCCAGCTCCAGGGGGCAGAACAGGTTGTGGGGAGGGATTGGTGTGTACTTTGACTATGTATTTCCTGGTTTCCTGAGGTTTCGGTATAGGTGCACTCAGCGTTTTGGAAAGGAATGAGGCACTGTCAGGCAACCTTAACTGTGTGTTAAGGAAGCTTTTGGGCAGTGACTTAAGTTGGGTTTAATGAGAGGATTCCTTTCTCACAGTGAGGTTTTTAAGAGCTCCCCTTTCTGCCTCCAAATTTAATAACGTTAAAGCAAAACAAAGCCTTTATAGTCTGGAACAGGCTCTTTTTTCAGGAGCTGTAATGTTTTCAATTAAGTGTCACACACAGCATGGCCTCAACACAAACCTTAAGGATTCCATGGGATTGTAGTTGCTCATAAGATTTTGGCTGCCTTAGTGACCAGAAATTGAAATGCTTATCTATAAGGAAAATTTGCCTAGAGTGTGTTTCTGGTTAAGAGATAGTATGAGAATGCTGGCTACCAGGGTAAGAAGTGTGTGACAGTAAAGAGCCATCACTGTTAAAAGCGGGAAAGTGTTCATAGGTCAACAGAAATCCCATCTGGCTGCCTTTTCCTCTTCCCAAGGGGGAAAAAAAGCATTAAAAATAATTTTGAGACTCCTCAGTGGCATTAAATTCTTAATAGAACAATTTATAAATGAGAGAGAGAGAGAGAGGTTTTCTTCTGCTGCGGTTTGCAGAGGGAAAGAAGAATGATGTGACTGTCATAAGGTCTCCCTCATTTCTTTGTGTCCTTCCTACAATTTCTATGTTTGTTTAATGCTCTTATAACTCTTTCCCAACAATAGGATCACAGAAGTTAACTTGTTTACAACAGGTGCACAGCTTACGCTGGCTGCCCTTGCAGCAACCCTATGCCTCCCCCAAGCATTTTCAAAGAAAGCTTCCTCTTTTTGTTCTGCTGCACTTTACATTTGATTTAACATTTTGAATCTAAGATTGGAATGCTCCTTCTAAAAGGAACCTGGTTTAGTGAACTTTCTCCAGACAATTCTTGTATGATTATTATCTCTCTTCAATACAACCTTATTAAAGTACTTTATAAACTTTAAGTACAGCTCATGATGGCACTGTTATGTAGGTATTATCTCCATTTTATAGATAAAGAAACTGAGGCACTGAGAAGTAGTTCCTTGTTTGTGAACACGGTGTGCAGACAGAGTATACAGTTACTGAAAACTCTAAGGCAACTTAACTGTGGACTCCCTGCTGCTCCACCATAACAACATCTGCATCTTTGTGCACTCCTCACCAATTCATCTTTTCTGCTGCTCCTCCCCAATAGCCCTCTGATCTGACAAGCTTTTAAACCTGCTGATGGTAGTTCTTCAAATGACCTGTTTAAGGAATGTTGCAAATCAAGAGACTGAATGGGGAAGAAATATTTGGTCAGACTTTTTGAAACTTTTGTTTTTTGTTAACACACACAAAGCTCTAATGTGCAATGAACAGTTGGGAGAAAGGACATCTTTGTTATCTATCTCACACCCACATCTTTCACTTATGGTGTAAGAGCTCACTTCAGTCATCCAAGGCCTACAAGAAGTCTTCTAGCAAAACCAGACCTCGCATATCTGATACTTCTAAGCAGTGTTCCCTCTAATTTTTCCCACCCATGTACGGAGTGAATTGTGTTATGTGCACGAATATGGAGGTGATATGTGAAAAAAACACCTCTGTATTGGTGCACATAACAAAATTCATGGGGTGGGGTCGAGGGGTTCAGAGTGTGCGAAGGGGCTTAGGGCTGGGGCAGAGAGTTGGGGTGTGGAGAGGGGTGAGGGCTCCAGCTGGGGGGTGCGGGCTCCAGGGTGGGGCCAGGGATGAGGGGCTCAGGGCTGGGGCAGAAGGTTGGGGTGCGGGGGGTGAGGGCTTCAGCTGGGGTGCAGGCTCTGGGGTGGGACTGGGGATGAGGGGTTTGGGGCGCAGGCTGCTCCGGGGCTATGGTGGGAAGAGAGGACTCCCCCCAGCAGCACCTGGGCTGGGGAGGGAGGGGTGCCTCTTCCCACCACAGCAGCTCTGGCTTGGCTGGGCTGGGCTGGGGGAAGAGCTCCTCTCCCAGGCCGCGGCAGTTCCGGTGGGCCTGGGCCAGGCCGGGGGAGGGGCTCCTCCCCCCCCCCCCCCGGCAGCTCCAGAGAGGCTACGCTGGGGGACCTGCGCGGCCCTAAATAGCTTGCTGCTCGGCGTTGCAGCTGACAGGGAACCTAGCATCTAAGTTATAAGTGCAAGCAAAATAAAACCCATTCAGACTTTGTTTATACTTCATAAAGTAGCATGAGGCAGACACAAGTCCAATATTTTTAAAAATCCTGTGCCGGTGACTGAATTGTAATTTCCCTGTCAAGTCTGTGTGCTAGGACTTACAGGGTTTCATTTTCAGAGGTGATGGGCACTTATTTTTAGTATTATTATTTGTGGTTTGTATTAAAGTAGAAATTGGGGATTGGGACTGTGTCATGATAGCCACACTACAAACACATAGTAAAAGACAGTCCTTGCCCCAGAGAGCTTAGAGTTGATTAAAATAGATGTGGGCGCTCGGTATTTCAGAAAATCAGGCCTCTTTTAACTGAGACCACTGGCTTGACAGGCAGAGGGGTATAATAGTAATTCTAGTAACTTTCTTTTGAAACTCCCTGAAACATTAATAAATATTTTTCTGTTAAGTCTGTGGCATATGCAGAATACACGGTGGTGTGGTGTATAGCTTTTACTGGCACTGGTTTGAATTGACCTGTCCTACATAACTGACCAGTGGCAAAGCCATTTGATAATAATGAGGACATCTTAACCACCTGCTGATAAAATCTGTAAGTCGGACCACACAACATCATATATTCCCTGTGTGCATGCGCATAGTATTGTGTATGTACTTTTGCATTATGTATGTTTTGTGCTTTTTACTCTGGATCTTTTGGTTTCATCGACCTGGAAGTTCTCTATGCAGGATTCCGATTCACTTTAAAGGAAATTGTGCATGCAAAAGGTAGACTTCCAGGATCAGGTCCTCGTATATCACAGTTTTATTATGATAAATTTGTTTTGCTGTAGAAGATGGAGAAAAATTTGCTCAGAAGCATTTATTTAGGAAGCTAAAAAACTAGGACCTTATCTGGCATTGATTTAAATAAGTGGGAGTGGCACTGATTTGGTAATATAATTGACATAGATTAAAATCAGAGGGTCTGAAAGTAAACTGCTCCATAGGAACTGTAGTGTGGATAGATGACATCTTAGTCCATTTATCCATGCTCTTACAGTTGCCATTTAAGGGCAGATGCAACGACAGTAAATAATATGTCTTAAATGTTTATCCAGATCAACTTACAAAGTAAATCTGCCAAAATATGTACAGATCCACTGGCTCTTACAACTTTCCCCCTCCACTTCTCTGTCAGCCTGCCTTGCCAGAAAATACCTTATGTGCTCAGAAATAAGAAGAGCTCTGCAACAAAATATTTAATATACTCAGTTTGGGTTTTACTATTGTAGTTCCCTTAACTAAAACACAGAGACATTAAGCATCTGTATTGAAGATTTGACATATTTCCATGGATTGGGCTAGAATGTAAGTTGACTGGTGCAGTGTGTTAATACATTATCTTTAATCTTTGGATATCTGGGTTCAGTGCTACCTTAGGCCATACAGGGTCCTTGCCGATTTTAACTGATCTTAGACCTGTTAGATACAATAACAACACTGATTCATGTACTACAACTGTCCCACAAGCTTGCGCTGTATCTGGTAGTAAGTACCCTGCCTGGCTCTGCTCAATGCTGTTAGAAACACAGGTGAATGTAGGGTTGCCAACTTTCTAATCGCACAAAACAGAACACCCCTGCCCCACCCCATGCCCCACTCCTTCCCTGAGGCCCCACCCCTGCACCTTCTCCGAGGCCATTCACTACATCCCCCCGCTCTCCTCCACCCTCACTCACTTTCACTGGGCTGGCTCAGGGAGCTGGGGGGGGGGGCTCTGGCGGGGGCCAGAAATAAGGGGTGCAGGAGAGGGCTGGGGCGGGGGTTGGGGAGCGGGAGAGGGTACAGGGTCCTGGCAGCATTTACCACGGCTCCCAGGAAGTAGCCACCAGGTCCCTGCAGACCCTGGACACATGTGCTGCTCTTATTGGTCACAGTTGCTGAGCAGTGGGAGCTGCGGAGCTGGCCCTTGGGGCAGGGGCAGCGCGCGGAACCTCCTTGGCCGTTCATGCATCTAGGGGCTGCAGGGACCTGGCGGCTGCTCCTGGGAGCTGTGGGGAGCTAGGGCAGGCAGGGAGCCTGCCTTAGCCCTGGGCCCCTGCTGCACCGCTGACCGGACTTTTAATGGCCCAGTTGGCAGTGCTGACTGGAGCCACCAGGGCCCCTTTTTGACCGGGTATTCCGGTTGAAAGCTGGACGCTTGGCAACCCTAGGTGAATGTATTTATCACTGAAGTAAAGAGGGGGGAAAATCACATGAATATATACTAATTTTGTTCCATTTACAACAGTTCATTACTAAGGTGAAGCGAGATGCTTAACAATAGGGTTTTGATCATGGCTTCATGTAATTGTTTCACTAGATTCCTTTCACACTTAAATGCAGAAAGTGAAAACACCCTGATAGGTTCCAAGTAATTTGCCCACTCCAATCCTTATTGACTTTATTATGATGTGACATGACCTGAAATAATATGAAAATTATTTTCTCCTTTAATAAACTTTGTTATAACTGTTTGAAAAATTCTTGTGTCCAGTTCCTATTCTGGGAATAGTCCTGTCATGAAAGCGCTATGAAAATTTCTGATACTTCTTTGCAGAAGAATTTCAAGTATTTCTGACACTGCTGTATAGTTTAGTACTTTGTACCTCACTGAACTTGGTTTAAACAAAGAAAAACAGTTGCCTGGCATGTCATTTTTAGCTCCCCGTTGTCTGAAACTCTCTTTCTCAATATAGAGAAATGGAAATAAAAATATTTGTAGTTTTGCCAGCATCTTGTCCTAGCAATTTCCCAGTGTATTAAGTCACAAAATGATGAAACATAGTTTGTATCTCCTGGCACATTAAATATATTTTAAAATACTTTATATTTTTCTGTTTATTCCCCTCAGGCTCTTGTGAATTCTCACTTTATTTTGTGGCAGAAATTGGTAAGGCAGGAGAGTGATCTGAAATGTTTTTATGGAGGAAGCAAAGAATTTGGAAGCCAAGTTTCTTTCCTCACTTCCAATGTGGATTTGGAAACATTTTCAAAGGAGGCTAAAGATGAGCTATACGTATGCCAGTCCCGTTTAAAAGATTGAACAAAGAAGCCAAGCAATAAATACAAAACCCTAATAAACAACACTGAAAAGGCTGGTGTTCTCTGGCAACTGCTGTGTTTGAAGCTAGACGTGGCTTGTTTTGTGAATGTGTAATATTTTTAGTTTGAGATACAAACACACACCCTGATATAACCACCATACTCTTTTCCATTTACTTTAAAACCTAAGGGGTCTAAGGTCCAGAATTCTTAAGGCATTAAGGTGTTGCTGTGCTGAACATTGCAATGCTTACCTGATTTAGGAGCCTAAATGTTGATGGAATTTAGACCCCCCCCAAGTGCCTAAATCCCTTTTGAAATGAGATTTAGCTCCTATATCATGTAGAGTCGGGACACTGAGCACAGCAGCGCCTACATACTTTTAAAAATCTGGGTCTCAACCCTTACAATTAATGTATATTGGCCTGGCCTTGCCCACACATGCAGATGAGTAACTTAAGTTTCACGTACAGTACACCTAGATACTTGCATTAGTAAAGATATGTGCTTAAGTGTTTACAGGCTTGTGCCCTAAAGGTTTCATGCCAGGAAGTAAGATCAGATTTGTCATTTATGTCTTGAAAACAAATGTGGCTTAAACAATACACCTCTACTCCGCTATAATGCGACCCGATATAACACGGGTTCGCATATAACGCGGTAGAAGCGGGCTCCGGCGGCGCTTTAAAGGGTCCGAGGCTCCGGCTGCTGCGGACTGTAGCCGTAGCTGTAGCCCCGGGCTCTTTACATCACCGCTGCAGCCCTGCCACTGCTACCCCGATATAACAGCGTTTCACCTATAACGCGGTAGGGATTTTTGGCTCCCCATGACCGTGTTATATTGGGGTAGAAGTGTACTTGTAAGTGAATGAGGTTTGAAAATGTTTTGAGGTGTTTTTTTTTCCCCATGTTGATAATGCTTAAATCTTCCTGCCCCAGTGTTAAGAAAATTTAACGATTGAGGGATGCTCCAAATGTTATTAGTTTTTCATTGCTATTTTTGAGTGACTAGGGTGAGGAACTTCAAGAGATCAGTTCAACAGCTGGAGTTCTCCACCTGTGTCTTTCTGACACATCGATGGATCAGGACAGCATCAGGTGATTAGCAGGCAATTGGAACAAACTCCCCTTTTCAGTTGTGGCTCCCACTGTACTTAAGAGAGAGTGGGGGAGAGGCTAAGTATTTGTGATATTCTTAATTTAATTGGAAACGTTTGCACGGAGCTGAAAACTCCCAGGGACAGCCTCAGCCTGAAAGCAGCCTTTAAATTTGTGTGTGCTTGTATATTTGTGTGTTGTAGCATCTGTAGAGAAGGATATAATTAGAGTGTGTGTCTTCCAGTTACACACAGAGATGGAGGAAAAGGGAGTGAAAGTGTGTGTGAGAGAAATTTCATTCATAAAGAATACAGTATAAAGATTAAAAGCTAGGCTAGCTTTTAGTTGGCTACTTTTATCCCTAAACAACTGCAGGTTTAATTTTAGACCGATTTTTTTCCCCCTAAATGTTGTTAGTTGGAGGGTGAAGGGTTTAATACAGATGTAAATGTCGGTTTGGTGAAAAAATAGTTTGAGCGTCATACAACTTTGAATGGCATGTGGTTCTCTATTTAGCATACTATTTAAAAGCTGATTTTGTTTTTTAACCTGGATAGCAGACTACTGAGTAGAAACTAATTGTTTTCTTAGGGGCCATTATTCCATAGGTTCAATTCTGTACACTTCTTGAAATATGCACTGATATGATCAGACCAAACTTTTCTAAGGGTGATAATGGGATTACACAAATGTGACTGACCAATATCTGAATACCACATGGTTTTACACTCTAGCTGTCTTACCATACCTTAATATGATGGTATGAGCCAAAGCCTGGTTTTTCTTTTTGCTTCTAGAGGTGTAGGTCAAGAGCCTTCATTTGTTATTTGTAATTTGGTTTTTGTGTTTTTTATCATCTTTTAAAATCTAAATAATGCTTGACTACAGAAATGGGAGCCATCAGGAACCCTCCTTCTGTAACTTGATGATTAACATTTTTTACTTGAGTGTTGTAGTTTTAGGTTGTGTCGTTTGCATAGTGTTTGAAAGAGTGAATGTACTGGTGTTGTCTAGTGATTAAAGCAGACAACTAGGTGTCAAGAATCCAGAACTGATGACCTCCAATATTCATCCATTATGAACCAGGCTGCCGAAAATCATAAGGTTGTAAATAATTCACTTGGGGTTCCTTTTATTTGCCTTCTTGTTTTTGTTCCTTTAGGATTCATGCCTACAAGTTTTTCTCCACAACCATCAGTGCTAGAAATGTCCTTTTCCCCTCTTTTAAAATGAAAGCAGAGATTTTCATTATTGCTTGAGTCCACTATCTCACACTTTGCCTCAGTTTACTGTCTCTAAAACAGGTTTCAGAGTAGCAGCCGTGTTAGTCTGTATCCGCAAAAAAAACAGGAGTACTTGTGGCACCTTAAAGACTAACAAATTTATTGTAGCATGAGCTTTAGCTCACGAAAGCTCATGCTACAATAAATTTGTTAGTCTTTAAGGTGCCACAAGTACTCCTGTTTTTTTTTGTCTCTAAAACATTAGTTTATGAACAATTTATGAAACTGGGGGCCTAATTTTCAAAAGTACAAAACACCTGCAGCTCCCACTGAATTAAGTGGCAGCTGTGGAGGCTTGGTACCTTTTGAAACTCAAATTCTTGATGTGTAGAAAATGCTTTCTCAGATGGGAGGATCTCTATATGAGGAAATAATGTAGTTCAGGCCCCACCCGCATTAGTCTGAAATAGCCGGAATCTGTTGTCTTCTAGGACATGTTGGAAAGTCCATCTGTTTGAACTGGGGAAGAATAGTGAGGGAATAGTAAATGGTGAGTGAGGTTGTTTTTTGTTGGTTTACCTTTTGCTTGGTCATTTTGGGCAAGGGCGGGAGAAGAGAGAGGGTGAAGTGAAAATGCTGGATTTGTAACATATATATTGCATTTTTAAATATCTGTCAAGGGCTCTGAGAGTCTGAGCTGTAGAAATGTTTACCTTTATTTAACAAATCCACATAAATCCATAGTGCTGCTAGATACAAATACTGTTGGAGGTATTTAATTCCGTGTGTGTGTGTGTGTGTGTGTGTGTGTGAGAGAGAGAGAGAGAGAGAGATAGGACTTTATCTCTGTCGGTCAAGTCCACTTTAATTGCTATGATCCGTGCATCGTTCCAACATCTAAATGCAGCTTGTGAATCGGTTTGATTAAAATTGCATCTCTAGGTGTACGCTCTAAATACCTTAGGTACTTCACCTACAAACCAACTGTAGAATTGCTGGTAAGAATGACAGCTGCAGGCAATAAATGAGGACAGTAATAGAAGTCTCAATGCTAGAACATCATAAATCATGAGGAGAGAGCAGTATGTGTGCTGACAAATCAACGAGCAGCTGCAAACAGCACTTTCCAGGTAAGAATTATTGCACTGGCTTCTGATAAGTACTCAGAATACACCTCTAGCCCTTATATGTGGATGACTTCCCTGCTGCATTACTAGGCACGGTCATGTAATCAGTAGAATTCTGGTAGTTTGACTTGGTGTGGTAACTGTTTTGCAGGGTGTCATATACATACTGTACTATGGACTTTCATTTTCATCCAAGGCATATTCAGGTGTGAGCTTTCTTTTTCTATGAGGAAAGTCCTAATGCTTTTCCATCAGAGAAGTTATTTTACTTAATTTCCTAAGAGACTTTGGAGAACAGTTCTTGACAGCTGGAGAGAATGGATTGTTTTCCACTGTTTTAAAACCAATTTACTTTGTTAGCTCATGGGGGTGGGGGAGGAAGAGGAGAGAGAGAGTGCACACATGAGTGTTATTTATTTATTTATTTATTTTTGCATTGGTAGAAAAGGATGAAAATGCAGCCATGTAGGCAAATGAAATGGCAATATGCATCCCATAGAAAGCCAGTGTGTATTCTACTGTTAAAAAAACCTAAAACTATTGTGTGTGTGAAGTGTGTGTGTGTGATGGTGTAAAACAGTTGTCTGTCAAAGGATTACGTGACTAGAATATCTCTTTTGAACCCCACAAACTGGAGTATCAAAATGCATGTCCAATATAAAACAATATTTAATTAAGTTACACACAGAGATTACATACATAAATTACATACTGGATTAAAGTGCCAGAACATGACTTTAACATACAGATGTTTATATTTAAATTAAATCTCCCAATTTGTTGTCAATTAATTTACTTTCATCTTGCCACATCATAGGTTTAAGGTTTAGCCCAGATCCGTGGTGCCCAAAAGTTACTTTACTGCTGTCTCATTTTAGTACCTATTTACAATGAGCTTGATCTTGGTCTAATTCTGAGACCTATATGTCCACATTTAAAAAAAAATAATTAGAATTGTTACTTACCAATAACCTTGATAGAGATCTCAGCAGACTAATGATCTGTATTCACGCTTAGGGGCCTTGCCTTCACTAGGAAAAAGGGTGCTAACATATTAACTAACATCTGTTAAAATACTAATGTAGACAAGGCAAATTGTAGATTTAACTTGTTCGCTGTCTGAGGGAAACAGTAGGCTCCCAACCCCTAAGATTGACCTCAACCAGCTCAGAGTGTATCAACAACAGTTGCCTTTGTTTGCACTAAGATTGCTAACAGGTGTTACAAAGCTCTTAGGCCTGGTTTACACCTAAAACACAGGTGAACCAAGCTATGTCATTTAGGGGTCTGAAAAATTTCACTGCCCCCGAGAGTAGGATGCCCACTGATGTATGTCTAGAATACAGAACATCATCTCAGTTGCACAAACTTCCGGGATGGCATGAGCCTACCCCAGTCTGCGTTACCTCATATGCATGGTGAGTGCAGGGTCACACCATATAAGGATGCCATTTTGAAGAGAGCGCCATGCAGGTCATGGTAGAAAGGGTGGAGCCTGCGCTTTGCAAAATGGCATCTTCAGTGTGTCCATGATGATACAAGATAAAACCATGTCCAGTTATATATCAGTACCGGACAAGGACAAACCATACAAAAACAAAACTGTCTAGCTTAAAACTTGATGAAGGGGCTGCCTACCTGAGAGAGGAAGATAAGATGATTTAAGCCCTAATGTAGACAGCACAAGGTCAATGGAAGAATTCTGCTGTCAACCTAGCTACTGCCTCTTGGAGGTGTGGATTAACTAGAGAGACAAAAAAAACCATTCTGTCTCTGTAATAAATGTTTGCATTACTGTGCTACAGTGGCCCAGCTGCTGTGGTGTATGCAGTGTAGATATAGCCAGAATGAACTACCCCTAGATGCAGTCTCCTGACCTCTCAGTCCATACCTCCAAAGAGGGTAGAGGTACAATAATTAAGCAGATGTGAGGATACTTAAATTCTGCTATACCTGCTCTGGGGCTTCAGGACACTGGACTGCAGGTCTGTTAAGGAAATCATATAAAAGGTGCCAGATTGTCTTTATAAATGTTCTTTTTCAGTATTGTTGTGCAAACAATATATCCACTTAAAAAAAAAAGTCTAGAAATAGCCATAGTCAGCCTGTAGCCACTTCACACCACTACCAAAGCAAAAATCAAAGGAATATTGTCAAATCTCTGAAGAAGGTAGATTTGGAGGTCTTTAAATCCAGTGTGATAGATTTTCTAGGGAAGAAACACTTTCTTACCCTGTTAGCTTTAGAAAAGAAAAATATGTTTAAGGAAGAAACTTCCAAAATACTTGCTTTACTTACATATACTATTTAATCATTCATGAGTCGTTGGCTCATGTAAGCCTTGACAAACAGAGGTCATCTTTTCCTAACATCGCTCTGGTATAAAGCTCTAAACAAGGGTAACATTTCAACTTGGTTGTTAGCATCATTATTATTAGGGAGTAGGTAAAAGTCACAGTAAATCTGTGCTAAGAAGCCCTTGCTGCTAACGGAAATCATCAGGGATCAAGAAAAACAAGAACAAAACAAACATAGACAAAGAACTTAACCCTGCCAGTCAGTGAGGCTGGGTGATTGTAGCCAATTCCTGTTCGAAGCCCTTGGTCCAGTTTATGAACTTAGAAGGCTGAAACTCTTTTGATCTTCAGCGAAGTGATTCAGAGAACTGAAATGATGCTGGAAACACTCTGCCTGAAGCCATACCACTTCAGGCTGTGATCTGATCATGGCTCGGAAAGTAGACAGGGTTAGCCTGGCCACTACAAAGGAGAAATCTCCAAAGAACCCCCTCTTCCCTCCATCTGGTGCTGCAGGGCAAGTTGTGTTTGGTTTTTCAGTATGTCATTCTCCCCTTTGTCAGTGCTCAACAAATGCTACACTATGGTACTATAAGATACTGAGTTTAAGGCCTGGTCTGCACAAGGAACTTGTTTCTCGGAGGGGTGGATTTTTCATACCCCTGAGAGATGTAGCTATACTGACCTATCCCCCAATGTAGACAGTGATAGGTCGACAGAACCCCTCCTTGTTGACGTAGTTAGTGTCTACACTGAGGCTATGTCTACATTAGAGAGCTTACAGTGACACAGCTTTACTGATACAGCTACACCACTGTAAGACCTCTCATGTAGCTGCTCTATGCCAACAGGAGAGAGCTCTCCCGTCGACATAATCCACCCCAACAGGCGACGGTAGCTATGCTGGTGGGAGAATCTCTCTGGCCGACATAGCACTGTGCACACTAATGCTTATGCCGGCGTAATTTATGTCGCTCAGGGGTTGGAATATTCACACCCCTGAGCGACAGGTTTTGCCGACGTAAGTGGTAGTGTAGATGGCCAGAAGTGCTACAGTGGCACAGCTGCAGCATTTTAAGTGTAGATATACCCTTAGATGAGCCATAAAGCCAAGGTCCTGAGCATCCATGGCCATTTAAGATTTCATGACAATTTTGGCAAGTGTAGATTTAGTTAACATAGATTTAGTTTTCTCTAGAACAACCAGTTCAGTTCCCGTGGTTCAGACAAAGTTGATATTTCCACAGATCCATAATCTTCATGTGAAGCTTATTAAACATTGGGTTTTGCTACAAAACTGGCAATCCCATCCTGGGACCTTTTTCCCTGAGAAGTTTGGTGGGAGACAGGGCTATGACCTTGAAGCCCCAGGTCCTGACACCTTTGAGGTAGGGTATAGCTAGGGCCTTATCAAATTCACGGTCCATTTTTGTAAATTTCATGGTTATAGCATTTTTTAAATCTTGAATTTCATGGGTTCAGATATTAAAATCTTAAATTTCACGGTGTTGTAACAAAGCATGAATACGTATTTAAAAACAGCAAAATATTAAGATGTAAAAGACCTTAAGACTTAGTGGTGTTTCTCAAACTGGGAGTCCCAACCCAAAAGAGGGTCGCAAGGGTATAGTAGAGGGCTCATGGTATTGCCCCCCTTACTTCTGCGCTGCCTTCAGAGCTGGGTATCTGGAGAGGCGCGGCTGCTGGCCGGGTGCCCAGCTCTTTTGGGTCGGGACCCTAGTTTGAATATGTAATATAGGGTAAAAGTATACAAGAGACTAGATTTCATGGTCCGTGACACATTTTTCATGACTGTGAATTTGGCAGGGCCCTAGGTATAGCAGCGGAATAAATCCTCTGTTACAATATATGAACCACACACCGACAGCTGGAACTAGAACCCTGGTTCTCATGCTCCAGAAACAGAGGCCCCTACTCACTGAACTGAAGGAGAACTGCAGTACCAGCAGCTCTCATAGCCTCCCTGTGGGCCAACCTCTAGTTATCAATGTTGCTCACTCATGCATACAAAACCAGTACAGTCAGTCAGTTGCTTCTTGGGAGGGACTAGCTGTCAAGTAGGGCAACGGGCAGAATCCCCTAGCTGCTTGCTTGACCAATTCCCTGCTCAATTTTTGAAGCTTTAAAGCTTAGTTGGGGGGGCTGAAGTGCTGCAGGAGGAGTTTGAGGTTTTGGTATTTTGCCCATTGTACAGTTCCTAGCATAATGGATTCCTGGTCCCTTACTGGGTCTTCTAAGCACTGTAGTAATACACGTAATAAATAATAATCTCTAGTGTCAACCTAGAAATTAGTGCTGACTAATATCCAATTGATCATAAATTATCTGCTTATTTAAATTCCCCAAGAAACACTCAGTGCAATATTCTTTGCTCCCTGATTTTTAATACTGTTGTGTAGTCTACACACTGCTTCTTTGTGTTCTTAAGCAGCTGCCAAGTTTTGCCCTAGAGGTGGTTGCATCAGTTTAGTAGTGGTGGATAAAGTCATTAGGATTACTCTGTGGGTGCTTAGGTAATATATCTGTCATGTGCTTTATAATCCTTGGGAATGAAATATTTCTCTCAATTTTATATAAAACGTGTGTGTGTGTGAGAGAGAGAGAGAGATTTAAGGGGCTCTTCCCCCACTGATGTGCATAATGGGAGGCACATACATATGTTAAATGGAGAATAGAAATGAATTAAATAAATGTCTTCAACTTCCTAAAGAACAAAGAGATGGAACAAATGTGCACAAACTGGGGACTTGGTTCTGCAAATGCTTATGCGCATGCTGAATGTTGGGCACTCTGAGTAGTCTCAGTGAAGTCATTAGAACTAGTTTGTGTTGTGCTTGTACAGCACCTAGCACAATGCAGTCCTGCTCCATGATTGGGAGTGCTAGGCACGTTAGTAATACAGATAATAAATAACAATACATTAATTAACAACAATAAAGTTAAATGTGTACAAGTGTTTAGGGATCAGGGCTAGGGCTCATCTGTGTAAAATTTTTGACTAGAATAGTGCTGCAAACAGAATAACAGTCCTCTCTTTTCAGCCTTTATTATAAAACAATGCAGAAGAATGATCCTGTCACACATTCTCCGTAGCTGCTGTCAGGAAAGCCTCCCATACCTCTCATAGAGCCTTGAATTATGCATGCTTCTCAAACTTAACTAACTAACTAATTTATTTTTTACTAATTGCAGCTGGTTGGAAAACACACACACACGAAAACAAACACACACACACGAAAACACACACGCACACACACACACAATTTCCCCCATCATTTTCCATCAAAATTTGGTTTGGACAACATTTTTCTGACCAATTCTGCATGTTTTCCCAGGTGACTAGTTTTTTGGGTGCATTAAATGACATGCTGTAAAAGCGGCCCAAATGTAGTATGTCCTAAGCACTTCCCTTGTGAAAATCAGGCCCCTTTAAGGTAAGTCAAGTTGGACACCCCAAAAGAGTATCTCGAAATCATTAGTCACCTTTGAAAATTTAGAGCATACATTTTCTTTCTGCATAGAATTTGTCATTTTTCCTTTCATGATTGGTTGCTTTAATAATAATTCTCAGGAGAAAATTTCATGTTGAAACCCCTCTATTTCAAAAGGATCTGCCTTAGAGATCTGTGCGTTACACACACAAGTGCTGGAAGTACGGGTGCTGGGGGTGCTGCAGTACCCCCGGCCTTGAAGTGGTTTCCATCATATACAGGGTTTACAATTTGGTCAATGTCTCTCAGCACCCCCACTATAAAAATTGTGCCAGCACCCCTGATTACACACATTTGATTAACATTTTTCAGACATGTATCTATTGACAAATATAGATTTGAATTAAGTCAAATCATATTGTTTAAAATATTTAAGCAGAGGACTTCATCTTTAAACTCTCAGAATGTGTCATCAGAACCCCTTTTTATATGAAAACTTTTTTCCTATCAAAGGGAATGTAATTTGTAGATGCTGAAATCTGTAATTATTACGAAATCTTACTTTTGAGGATTCACTATACTATTGTTTGTATAACACAAAGTAGGAAATTCATTTAAAGTGGCACTCAGAATTAAAATTATTAATAATTTTTGTTAACTGACTAGATTTCAGGTTGGTATCTCTTTAATACTGTAAATGAGTTATTAATGGCACAGGTAAAAAAATTAGTTTCAAGTATTTCATTTACTACTGAGTTACGATACCAATTTGCATGGCTTTATAGTCATACTTTCCCCCTTAAAAAAAAAAAAAGTGTTTCTTTCCCATTTGTATGTATAAGACACAAACAGAGGAAACTGACATATGAAATGGCAAAATTGACTCTACAGAGCGCTGTCAAATGCACAATATATTACCAGGCCCTGATCCCACAATGGGAGTTGGGACTACTCAGTATGTAAAGTTAAGCACCATGCACCATAAGTCCTTGGAGGATTTGAGCCGTACATATTTACAAAGTTAAACAAATATGTATATATACTCTTTTTCTGGAAACAGTGGACCCAGCCTATAAAAGATTATTACTGGATGGAGTGAGAAAAGAGTGTCTCGGGGTTAAGGCACTGAATTGGGATTCCAGTTGTCTGGGTTCAATTCTGTGCTGCACTACAGACGTGGGTGAATCACTTAAACTCTCTCTAATTTGGTGTCCTGCCTATAAAAAGGAAAACAGCAGTCCCATCCTCTGACTTCTCTATCTGGAGCAGGATTGCCTTCCTATATTTTTTGTACAGCACCAAGCACAATGGAGCATCAATCTCAGTTGGGGCCTCAAGGTATTATTGTAAAATAACTCTTTATGAATTAACTCAATTCAGTCAATTTAGAACCAAGGATACTCGGGTGCCCTGGGTTTGAAGGAAAGGCTTGTGTGGTAACTGCTTCTGTGGGTAGTTCTTAAGTGTTATTGTTATGTGTTTTGAGAAAAGCTGTCAGTACATGAAAGCCTGAGAGTCCAGTAGCCATTTGCTGATGTTACACTGATTTTAGATCCCTCACTTTGCTTCCTTCCTTGGGGGATTGGTAAGCAAATTATAACATCAACTAGTGTGCTATGTAGGCAACTGCCCACCCGGGAGAGGGATGGTGGGAGAACACTTGGATTCCAGATTGGATTCCCATTACGCATTTCTGCGTGTACTTTACAAGTCTGTGGACAAACAGTGGTTAAGACTCAGATGAAGATGCATGCTCTTCGCAGGAGGAAGAGGGGGAAATTGGAGAAACATGGGTGTTTCTCTTTACCTAAGCTTATAGAGATGCAGCATTGTGTGTTCCACCAGAGCTGATGGGGAGAGTTGCGGAGGAAGGGAGTGAGGGAGAGGAGGGAATGGTGGCAGGCTTGATTACAAGTTTCCAAACGTCAGTTCAAATCAGTGCTTTCTATTTAGAGACTATGTTAAACAATGGGAATTCTGCAGAGAGAGAGAGAGAGAGTGTGTGTGTGTTTTCCTGCAAGTATGAAATCAGACTGAATTTTTTCCAAAACCTGCTTAATGACGAGTAATTTTACACAGTCATGTGGTTGAATCAGATGACTTCCAATGTGTCCTGAAGCCCTGGGTTGCTGTAAACACCAAGCTGCTTCTTAAAATCATTCTGTATACTAGAATCTTAATGTTAACACTTTTATTTTTCTTTTGCAAGGAAGATGCCCTTGGCGGTTATTGACCTGTTTACAGTCTCTGGTGCGGTTTGTGGAGGAAGCGGGCATTATCCATGTTGAGTCCATACATTCAGATAAAGGAAACAGATGCTTGACACTAGTTTTGAGAAGCCGCTGAAGGAGGTGGTATAAATGGACCATGAATCCAGGGAAGAATTGATCTGGGGTGGGGATGGCAGGGGTGCTGGAACAATTTGTATAGTGGGGGTGCTGAGAGTCATTGAACGAAACTATAAACCCTGTATATGATGTGAACCACTTCAAACCAGTTCCAGCACCTATTGGGGGGTGGGAGGGGGTGTTCTTTACATGATGATGCCCCACCAGAAACGGGGGGGGGCGGGGAGATCCGCTTGGCTTGTGTGGCTTTTAGGCTGGGCTTTGAAGCCCTGGATGGGCTGCTGGCGCTAGCAGCTACAGCAAGTGTCTGGGGCTTGATGTAATTGGCAAAGGGGCTGGAGCGTGTGTTTCCCCCCCCCCCCCCCCCCCCCCCCCCCCCCACACACACACACACAGGGGGAGCCTGGGACCGCTGATGGAAACATGATTAGCATCAGCTGGGTTCCCGCAGCCGGCTGTGATGTGCCCTAGAGCTAGGGGAGCCGAGGGGGTGAAAGATGGGGAGGAGGCTGGAAAAGGGATGGGGATGGGGGGAGGGGAAGGAGAGCGAGCCTCTTAAGGGGCGATTCAGTTCCTTGTGATCTGTGCAAGGCAGAGGGATTAATGGGAGGAGAAATGGCATCGCCAAAGCTGCAGCGTCCCCTTGCTCTGTGGCTGAAGATCAGGTCCATCTGGGGCCCTGCGATCTGCTCTCTTTGTGGATTAAGGTTGTGAAGCCTAGTGCAGCTGACAGAAATTCAATGCAGGCAGAGAAGAGCAGCTGGTCTCTAGCCAGTGTGTTTTAAATGCTTTTTTTTTTTTTTTTTTTTTTTTTTTTTTGCTGCACAGCTGGAAGCTGAATGAGTTTGCTTCAGTGGAAGAAAACTCAGCCCTTGGTGCTTGTATAAACACAGTTTGAGAGACAACAGCCTTGACAAAGAAACTGAAATGTGACTTGCACATCAGAAGTACAGTGTGAGGGAGAACTGTATTTATACAAGTTGGTAAAGTTTTATGTTTTTGTTGTGTTTCAGTGAAAGACGTTGGCTCTATTCTATGGACTAGAGTGGCAGGAATAAACAGTGTAAGACCTTGTATGTATCTTTGGCCCAGGGTATCTAATGCAAGCCTTGAATCATTGGTAGCTGGCATTTGGTGGTAAAAGTAATGCAAACAATGCCAGAGGCTCTGAGCTGTGTTGTGGCTGTATTGCACTTACTGGCCAGGGAAGCATTTAGGACTTAATCTATGAATATTGCGTGCTCTGTTTTGCCTCTTTTGTGCAGTACAAGTATTACAGTAATGTTCAAGTTCATCTACAATTGAATGGATAAAACATTGATCTTCAAATCCCATTAAGTATTAAATTTTTGGGGGGATGGGCATTGGTAGTATTTTACTTAGGAATATAGTATATAGATATCTTTTATTTTTGAATTGCAGCATTTTTGTGATCAACAAACAATTCAGTGTTTTGATTTCCTCCCCCTCTCCCATTAGGTTAAAAAGCAATTACTCAATACAGCTTTCATGCATTATTGGGTTTTCCTTTCTTTCCCCCTGTTGATCAGGATTGTGTGTGTGTGGGGGGGGGGGGGAATCATTACATAGGTTGGTAGAGCACTTCCTTTTGTGTATGCTTTTAGCTGTAAAAAGGGTGGTTGAGAGGTTGTACCACGTGAGTGGTAATTTTATTTATGTTGGTCTCCTTTCAAACTGTCACAGTAAATCTATTTTACTTGTCACTTTGTAAATCATTACACAGGATTAAACCTTTTACCAGCTTTTAAGAATTCTGCAATCATTTTAAGCACCTTCTCTTCCCTCCCCTTTCCCCCTTCCCCAGTTCTGTTGAGTGTCTAGTGCTCTTATTAGAAATCCTGACTCTTCACCCCATCTTGAAAAAGATATATTAGAATTAGAAAAAGTACAGAGAAGGGCAACCAAAATGATTAGGGGTATGGACTAGGGATGTAAAATATTAAGCGGTTAAATAGTTAACCGATAAGTATTAATCTTACCGTTAATATATTGCAGTTAACGTTTAAAGCAGATTGGTAAAATGATTTCATGACACTATAATACCTAATGTGCACATTAAAAACGTTGCAGCAATACCTGGGGGGCGCTGGAGCTTGCAGCGCTCTCTCGCAGCTCAGGGCACCGCAGCATCAGCCCCTGCCTGGTGGAGAGGGCACCGCTGGGGGGCAGCCCCGCAACACCCCCTCCCCACCTTCCCCTAGCTCTGCTTCTCTCTTGCAGCTGGCTGCAGCAATGGGTCTTCCTGGGAACTACTGGCTCTGCCAGAACACTTGGCTCTGCCCTGGGACCGCTGCTCTCCCGGCAGCGATCCAACGAACAACTGCACTAGGCAGCGCCTAGTAACTGGGAGAGTGAGGGGTGGGATCAGAGCAAGGTGCGCAGTGCCCAGCCATGCACACGAAAATCATGCCCCAGCCCACTGTACTCCATCTCTGAGGAGAGACAGCAAGGTGGGCCCTTCCTCCCAAGCCAGGGGTAGATTGTGAACTTGTTAACGATTAAACGGTTAACCAATATAATTTTAATAGTTTAAATGGGTACTTTTTAAAAGGATATTCACATCCCTAGTATGGAACAGCTTCCATCTGAAGAGAGATTAAAAATACTGGGACTGTTCATTTTAGAAAAGAGACGACTAAGGGGGGATCTGATATAATTACAGAAAATCATGACTGGTGTGGAGAAGGTGAATAAGGAAGTGTTATTTTACTCCTTCACATAACACGTGAACCAGGGGTCACCCAATGAAATTAATAGGCAGCAGGTTTAAAACAAACATGAGGAAGTACTTCTTCAGACAGCGCACAGTCAACTGGTGGAACTCATTGCCTGGGGATGTTGTGAAGGCCAAAACTATAACTGGGTTAAAAAAGAATGAGAGAAGTTCATGGAGCACAGGTCCTTCAGTGGCTGCTATTATCCAAGACAGTCAGGGACACAACCCCATGCCCTGGGTGTCCCTAAGCCTCTGACTGCCAAAAGCTGGGACTGAATGATGGGGAATGGATCACTTGACAGATTGCTTGTTGTGCTCATTCCTTCTGAAGCATTTGGCTTTGGCCACTGTTGGAAGATAGGATACGGGGCTAGGTGGGCAATTGGGTTAAACCAGTAGGGTGGTTCTTATGACTATTCAGATAATATTGTACACCATTAGGAGGAAAATACTTTGTCTTCGGAATGTAACTGACATTTTCAAAGGCGAAGCTGGAACAAAGGAGAATTTGAACTGTGCAAAGATTTTAAAAGTTAAATAATATTTTGAATGTTATAGTTCTAATGTTTTTCCTATTGTCATGGGAGACTTGGATCAGGTCCCAGGATTGTGATTAACTTTGCCAACACTCTTGGGCCTTATTTAGTACCACTGAGGAGTTCAAAATATGAAACTGTTCTAGCTAATTCTCTTCCCCCAAGAAGACATGACAATGTAGGATAAAGGCTCTTTACTCTCAAATAAAGAACAACTACTATGGGTTTTTCTTTTATATATGGTCCAGTTCTATTTTTAATAGATGCTAATGAAACTTATCTTGTGCTATACAGCGTGGCAAGCTCTTCACTGACCACCTTTCCATGTGAGGGGATTATCTGGAGCCAGTTTGAGATGTTTTAATTAATTCTATCATCATTGGTTGGAAAAGTGAATATAACAACGAAAGTGTGGCTTAGGGGTGAATGTAAATTGTTAGGCATGGAACACATGTTTTAGGTTTTCTGAAAGGAAATAATTTCATAGAATGGGTATAAATAGTCAGAGGTCAAAACTAGGCCTTTAATAATAAAAATAAATCAATAAAAATCATGTGTGCTTCTGAATGCCATCGCTAATAAAAATTGTGGTGCCTGAGGACCAAAAACAAGGTAGGCTATGTTCACTTTTTTCTTTTGAAGCTTATTTCTTTAATGTAGTGGTAAGTAAGGGCCTGATCCTGCAAACATTTAAGTTTATGTACAATTTGCTATGCAAGTCATCCTATTGATAACAAATTTTACTAATGTAGGGCCTAATGCTGATGTGGAGTTTTAAAAATTCCAATGGAAAGGGTTTTTTTGTTTTTGTTTTTAAAACCAAGTGAAGAAACATTATAAACCAATATGAAACTGACTTGGTTGTTTTTCCATTGCCTGAACTTAAAGAAACGTGGGCTGAGGGACATACTGACCACCGCTTCCAGCAGCTCCCATTGGCCTGCAGCGGCGAACTGCAGCCAGTGGGAGCCGCGATCGTCTGGACTTGCGGATGGGGCAGGTAAACAAACCGGCCCGGCCCGCCAGGGGCTTTCCCTACACAAGCGGCGACCCCAGTTTGAGAAACACTGCTTTAAAGCTTAAATTATAAGGAGTAATTAAAAGGGGAGAAAATGCTCTTAGTACATGAATTCTGTAAATGCTTTAAATGTATGTGTAACATTACTGATGTGACTAGTTCAGTAGAATTCAGTGAGATTACTCTCACAAAATAAACATTTTCTTGCATCTTTCAAAGACCAGGGTCTAGAGTTATTTAGCTTTTTTCTCTTATGTCAAATAACTGACATAAGATGTCATTAATGTGATGTCATTTATGTGACATCAGATTATCTGCATATGGTTGTCATGACAGCATTTGAACTTGTAACTTTAAGGATGTAAGTCTAAGGCTTTTATTGGTTTATGAAGTCTCTTAGGGCTCATTTTCCATTTATATATCCTTCCTGTTCCTTCCCTAGAGGCCTATTATTATTATAATATGTAATGATAGCTTATCAGACCAGATTATCCCGGTGTAACTTGCTTTTAATATGTTAACTTTTAAGTGAACTTGGTGGTTGAGTTGAAAGCAAAGCACATAACCGCATTTCAGCCAGTTCTCTGGCAAATAAACTTCCCCTTTCAAACTTCCCATAGGATACATCCATTTCCTAGATGGTAATGTGAGTGTATGGCAAATACATAATAAAAGGTGTGTTACATAGCTTCCTTTTGGACCTGATAAAAATGCAGTAAATCAAGCATGTCAGGGAAACAGAAAACTAATCAGATGGTAAAGAGGTGGTATGACTATTAAGTACTTTACACTTAAGCGGTCTTTTTTTTTTTTTTTTTTTAAATAGTCCAAAACATTAGTTACTATGTCTGTCTCCATGCAAGCTGTATGGGGAGAAAAAAGTCCCAGTTTAGGGTGATCTTTATCAGCTTGCATGTGCTCGTGTTTGACCTATAGAATAAGTCAGTTTGCATTTTGGAAAACTGCTAAATCTGAAAGCCACACAGAGTCAGCAGCGTGTACAAATAAATAGCATAAGCAAAGCGTGTCATTTTGGTTCTTGATACTAAATATAGAATTTGAGGATAGACTGTACATCCAATGTGCCCTCTTAAACACATTGGACACAATTGGGTAACAGATTGTAATTGAAGTGCCTAAGTTACTTGTTTTTTCAGGCTTTCATTTTTAGTGCCTAGAGTTGGTTGTACTCAGTAAGTCAAGAATAAACCTGTAAATGCATGTTGGGTGTCTGCTGAACTGTTTGTTACCAACTGAGTGGAGTATCCATTAGAGTTGCACACTTTCGGGCCGTTACAAGTATTGCAAAACAATTGTGAATTTTTTTAGACAATTGGTGTATTAAGTGATTTAAAAAATGTAAGATGGGCCAAAATCCTCAGAGGTACATTTAGGTTTATCCAAATGTGGTGGCTCAAGTTCATATCTAGTACCATGGAAACAATACTGGGAAATTCTGCTTTCAGGACCTTCCTTATCTCTCCCCTCCACTCCCCCCTGTGCATCCCACCCCACGAAAAGAGGTGAAATATTCCCCATGCATTCCTTTATACAGACTACTTTCTCTATAGGGAGTCCCAGCATATTAAAAAAAAACAGGAGTACTTGTGGCACCTTAAAGACTAACAAATTTATTGTAGCATGAGCTTTCGTGAGCTAAAGCTCACTTCTTAGCTCACGAAAGCTCATGCTACAATAAATTTGTTAGTCTTTAAGGTGCCACAAGTACTCCTGTTTTTTTTGCGGATACAGACGAACACGGCTGCTACTCTGAAACCAGCATATTAAGTTACTCTGTTTAACAGGAGTGAATACAAGGGAATACAAATCCCATTCAATAGGAAAACTCAATCTCCTTTTGAAAACTTTCCCCGGTTATCAGTGAACATCAGCCAAAGAACCTTCATCATATCTATGAGGGGAAAACTTTTTGTCATTATACCTGTCACAAAAGTGAATGCTAAAGGGTATGGTTATATGATTTGAAGGAGTAGTATCTCTGAGCTAAAAGGTGAAAACATTATCTAAAATTTGAATCTAGGGGAATGTTTGCTAAATATGTTAATAGCTTCAGAGTAAACAAGTAATTCAGCTGCCCTTACTCAATGGTATATGCTAAATTCTCTTCTTGAATTTGAGCAGAGACAAGACCTCAACCCAAATCTATTCACCTTCATAGTCGCATGCTTGGGGAGAGGATGAGGCGAGCCTTGTGGAGAGGGAAAATAGAGAATAAATATACTGCAGCATTCATTTCTCAATTAAGAAACAATCTAATTGCATGCATGTATCTCTCCATTCATAAATATTAAATTAAGAGAAACAATGGGTGTGACGTTCCTTAGAGTTAATTTGCATAAGGCCAGTGTTTCCACAAGCAGCTGAAAACAGCTTCCTGCTTTCTCAGTCAGTTGGCCAATGAGAGTTTGCTGTTTCCAATATACAATGGTTGTAATTTGAGATCCTGCTGCAGAGTTGGGAGGGCTTTCTGTGGAACCAGATAGCTGGAGTTAGTGTAACAGATAATCAGCAGCGTATTATCACCTAGGCCAACAAGGCCTAGGCCTAGGGCGGCAAATTTGCTCATGACCCCTCTCCAACTTCGCCCCTTCCCCAGGCCCGCCTCCTCCCCAAGGTGTGCCGTGCTTCCCTCCTTCCACCTCCCTCCCAGGCTTGCTGCACGAAAGTGCTGGGAGGGAGGGAGGGAGAAGCGAGTAGCAGTGCATTTGGAGGAGGCAGAGCAGAGGAGAGCTGGGGCCCGTGGACACGGGGAGTAACCCGGGGGGACCGGGAACCGCTCCTCGCCCCAGCTCACCGCCGCTCCACCGCTGCCATTCACTGAGCATGCCGCAACTCCCCATCTCCCCCCTCCCTCCCAGGCTTACCACGGGGGAGCAGAGGTGGGGTGGGGAGCAATTTTTTGAGGGCCTAGGGGCGCCAAATTTGTTAATCTGCCACTGCAGATAATGGTATCATTCGTCACAAAATTGCAATGGTTTGCTTGAAAGCATATGTGACATGAATTCTTTGGATTCAGTTTTTAATGGCACTCAATGCAGTCATAATTTTTCGGCCTCTTTTTGTCACGTAAATGACATTTGTATTGTAAAGTAGGAAAGAGTGTCATTTTGCTTCTGTCTTGTTTATTCCACTTAGTGTATGCACACTTTTTACTATCATGTTGTAGATTGTTCCCTAATATTGAAAACGTATGAGTAAACCAGTATTAATTACATATACACCTCTACCTCGATATAACACTGTCCTCAGGAGCCAAAAAATCTTACCGCGTTATAGGTGAAACCGTGTTATATCAAACTTGCTTTGATCCGCCGGAGTGCACAGCCCCGCCCCCCCAGAGCACTGCTTTACCAGAATTCGTGTTACATCAGGTCATGTTATATCAGGGTAGAGATGTATGTAGAGATAGTCAAGACAGGTGAGGTAATATCTTTAATTAGGCTAACTTCTATTGGTGAAAAATACACGTTTTTGAGCTACACAGATATTCCTCAGGTCTGGGGAAGGAAGGAGAGTGTCTTTATATTGAGAGAGATTTTTGCCTTTTGAATATTGAAAATCAGAACTAGCTTAAAGCAGAGCTGCAGGATGGGGGAGGAAAATTATTAGTGCCGTTTTGGTTTTTTCCCTTTTTTTAGGAGAGATGAAATCCTGAATAGTGTTGCTCACAACATTACTTTTTGTGTGTCTTTTTTAACCTGAGAAGTATTAGGACTTGCTATTCCTATCTTAGGTGTTTATGTTAAGAGGACCCCTTGGAGGACCAGAGAACTGGGAACTGGAATGGGAGATTTCAGAGCTCATAATTCAACAGGAAGGGGTGTTGGAACTTTCACAAAGAGATCTAGCCTTCCAAATGTTGATCAGAATGTTGAATAAAATTGTTGTTAACTAAAGTAGTTTTTAATGGTCTGACATGTCACATTGCCCTGTTTTGGTGTTTGTGGTGGTGTTATGCTATTTGTTCACCATTCATACATAGTTGTCCATGGAGAAAAGGGCAGACAAGACCTGAATTTCTAATTTGAAGAAAATCTTTAAGGCTTTCTCTATAGAATATAGAGGCAAAATGGGGCAAATGCAGTTCTTCTACCGTGGCAGGTTAACTTCAACCATTATGTATGCCTTTCTTCATTTTCCATCATTTTCATCTCATAGGACTTAATAAACCTGGCTTCCTTGGTGCAGGAAGGCATCACGGGTCCATTTTTGGCTTTCTTGGCCAAATGAATGAATGTTAGTGTGTGCCATTTGTCATATTACAGCATATAAGTGATTCAGTTATGGAACAATAACTCATAGGTAACACAGTGGTATATGAATGATTCCACGCTCTTCTGGTGAGAGAATGGGGTGGAATAAAGCTACACTAACCATATTTAGCCTCAGTGTATTGTGTGTCAACTGTGTCGCATTTTTAGTTATTGCTAAAAATTGTGGTAGGAAGCTGCCTGAAATGAAATGTGAGGAACTCTGTATAATAATAAAATCAATTGGACTGTTTCCCCAGTAATTCTAGAGACTGATGCATCATTAATGTTGGTAATACAGTGACTGTCAGATCACAAACTTCTCAATAAATGTGCAGCTGGCAGGCTTTGATGGAAATTGGAGGCAAGCAGAGAATGAGATTTAGGGTTTTGATATATGGGGTGTCAGCCATGTGATGAAGTTTTTATCAATTTTTGTCCTTTCTGTCTCTTGTGCTCACTACATCTGTGGTCTTCCTTGCCATTTCTATTGGTGGCTGAAATGCTAACTGTGCTTTATTTAATATTTAGTGTTAGGAACGTTGTTTAAAGGAAGAACCAGCTTTGCGTTTTCAATATGTTGTTTGATTATACCAGTACCATAGCATTAGGAATGTAATGCTATAATTGGCAGTGGTTAGGTATCTGTTGTCAGTAATAAGACTTTTGATGGAAATTGGAAGCCAGACTTGCCAGCTAAGAACTTCCAGTGGCACATCTAGAACAGCAAGTCAGTTATTTAGTATCCTAATTAGCCACCTTGTCTAGGAGAGGCACCCAAAGAGCTGATTGATGTATTGGCTCCTCTTTATTTGGCCTCTGAATTTTTTTCTTTCCATTCAAGCTTTGAACTGTCTGATACTGATAATTTCTGATTTATCTTTTAGATAAATCATTTTAAAGCGCCTACTCCTCATGCGATTACTTCAAAAATCAAATGGGTACGTTGCAAAGACCAAATGGATGGAAAGTGGTGCAAATATCTGCAGCTTTAAGGAAAAATAAACAAACTAGTTTGCTTAAAGCAAATACTGATAAGAGAGCTAGTATCCATTTACAGCCTGTAAGGAACACACAGCCAGGTGGATTTGCTCCCCTTAGGGATTGCTCTGATTTATACTTTCATTAAAGCCTTGTTCACCCTTGTTATCCAATAACACAGAGAGGTCTCCATAAACAAAAACGGGGTCCTTGCCACCAGAGGGGAAAGTTTACAACAGTGTATTGCGGCGGTGGGGACTTTTGGGTGGCTTTGAGCCAAATTTGGCCTAAAAGTGTTTGCTGTTAAAACTACTTGAAGGCCGTTTAAGGCAGGTGTATTGTTGCATTTTGAAACTAAAGTCAGGGATGGCATTCCCCCTCTGGTTTACAGCATGAGATTGTCAGTGATTTCTAATCTTGACAGGATTAGGGGAAAGTGGTGGTGTTTCTGTGCTGTGAAGCGCTGTCAAAATTGTAAACCTAGCTGAGGGTAAAACTTCAAAAGAGGAGCCTCAGATTCTTTGAATCCGCACACTCTGAATTGTGTG
This sequence comes from Mauremys mutica, assembly GCF_020497125.1. Taxonomy (NCBI): domain Eukaryota; kingdom Metazoa; phylum Chordata; order Testudines; family Geoemydidae; genus Mauremys; species Mauremys mutica. Next base: position 69,522,452 of record NC_059078.1, read on the forward strand.
TAAACAAACTTGTGGCCCAACTTCACAGACAACATTACTAAAAGATCACCCTGATGATAACCACTCTGATGGAGTGAAGTAAGCCTCTAAATCAAACAGCAAATAATAATAAAAAGGCAGGAAACGCCAAAGTCCTTGGAAAATATAACATGCCTCAGAAAGAAATGGATAAAGCCTCAAGGGAGCCCAGGTGTGAATAAAACTTCAATTATAAAACAGTTTATCTCCCCCCCGCATCACTCCTGCCCACCTCCTCGTGAAGGTATGAGTGGTATGCATTGTAGTGAAGTCCTATAGAATTTAATAATGATAGTGTTCTATAGAAAATTAATTGGGATCTAGTAAAAAATTATTCTAAAAATCTGTAGGCCTGGATTCTTCCTGTGCTGCAGTCGCTTTGCATTGCACCTCTGGCAGATTGTGGATATAAGGCTGTTCTAGCTAGGGTGACCAGATGTCCCTATTTTATCAGGAGTCCCGATATTTGGGGCATTTTCTTCTATAGGCGCCTATTACTCCCCACCCCCGTCCTGATTTTTCACACTTGGTGTCTGGTCACCCTAGTTTTAGCTGGTGTATAGGGAGATCACCTCAGTGTAGGCAGGGATCTACAAGTGGCGCAGAGCTGCTTAATGGCTTCTAAAACGCATGTGCCCCTTAGGGGGTGTGATTAGGGTTCATCCGAGTTAGAACAGCTCTGTTGATTTCAGCATTGACTGGGTACACAGCCCGCCCAGGACTAAAAGGTGGTTTAAAGCAGAGTTGAAACTCTGATCCCTGACAGATTGCTACTTCTGTAAATGGCAGCTTGGGTAGATGACCTAATTTCTAAAGGCTGCTGGCCTATGAATTTGGGGTACTGGTCAACCCCAAGAATTCTACAAATATGTAATAAATACAGGACTGTAAGCCTATTAAAAAACACATCCAAGAAGCTTCTCTTCCCCCCCCCCCCCGCGCCTTTTAGAGGAGCGCAGCTATAGTTGACAAATAAAAATAAGTTTGTTTCCTAGATTATGTTGAATGCCCAATATTTAAGGTGAGAGATTTGATTATTACTCCTTCTACAGCCTGAAACTGGAGGCAGAGATCCAGGAAGCATCATCAGACTTGGAAACTTTGGATTTCATAGAGGAAAAGACGCTAATTCTGGTTTCAACTAGTTTAATCGAAGTATCTTTGACTCCTCCTGTGGTCTTAAATATATACATATCTGTTCCTACTTTCCCTGGAGCTGTAGAATTAGCAGTTGTGTTTAGAAAGAAAACTATAAAGCGAACCAGATAACTTCATTCGAGGTGACTTGGCTGATTTGCTACTTGTTTTTCAGATGTCCCTGCTGGCCCAAAGGTAAGTACCCACCCTAATCCTCCTTTTGTTGATACTTACCCTGAACTAAGAAGAAATGTAATAGAATATCCATGGTACTAGTGATACCTCATAGGTAGCTGGCTTTCTCGAAACAAATTGCTGCCAAATGAATGCTTTTCATTCCATAGAGTTTTAAATTTTTTTTACTCACTGTTTAACCTTCCTGTTCCTCCCTGTATCCTTCTCCTGCAGAGGTTGAGCATTTAAGGCTCTGTTCCTGTGAATTTGATTAGGGGGTTATAGTACATGTGATATATCTTAATATGATTAGAGTTGCATGAGTTGAGCACAGTAGCTGTGTAAAGGAGCTGCTCTGATCTGATAGATTTGATAGTTTCCAGAAATTACAGAGTTTGTATTCTGACAGTGTGTACAGCTAAATGGGCTTTCTGTGTAATAGGCAACTGTACGTGTGTAGAACATATTTATTTTAGTCAGGGCTAAGGAGGTTCTGCATCTGGCACTTAGGCTACTATAGGCAGCAAAAGTGATGAGGAATAGCTGGTGATGTCAGGTAGAATAGATGATAAAATTATTAAATTATGTAGCATTGTCTAATCTGCTCACACAGCTTTGCCTGTTACAAGTGACAAACTAATATGCCATCAAACTTGACAGCCCTCTTAGTTTATTGTAGAAACTCAACACAAACTGTCGTTCGCGTTCTCTAGACGTGATGTGTTTCAGATAAGGGGAAATATATTTTTCTGGCACTCTTTAAAAATGTACACTCAGTTGTGAATGTTCTGTGTAGGAAAACACGCAGTCCTGCTTCTAATAACAAATTCAGTTGAGTACATATACCCATTTTCCCTTCCTCCTTTTGTAGGGGTCTGCAGACCCTTGTTTTGTTAGAGTTAAGGCTTTGGTTAACAGAAATTCAGCATGTCATTATGTTCGTTATTCTAAAAATGTGTAGGGCTGGATCTTACAATGGTATAAATCGGTGTAGCACCATGACTTCAGTGGAGCTACACTGATTTAGACTGTTAAGTCTCACTCCACGAAGTAGGTATTATACAAATTGCTAAAGGTGAGTGAGTGGCAGAGCTGCAAATAGAACCCAGGAGTACTGACTGACTCTTGGCTCCGGGCTCTAATCGCTGAGTCCAGTTTCCACCCAGTTGTGATTATCATCCTCCCAAAAAATGGGAAACTAATAGCATTAGTTTGAGCCAGGTCTAGTCTGGGGCAGATGCTGGGCTAGTTTCACTGTAACAACTCTGCCAATGCTTCTCAATTCTGGCCTGTATCATTTATATTGTTAAACTTTGGTCCCCTTTTATGAAGGGGAGGGATAGCTCAGTGGTTTAGAGCATTGGCCTGCTAAACCCAGGGCTGTGAGTTCAATCCTTCAGGGGGCCATTTAGGGATCTGGGGCAAAAATCTGTCTGGGGCTTGGTCCTGCTTTGAGCAGCAGGTTGGACTAGATGACATCCGGAGGGCCCTTCCAACCCTGATATTCTGATTCTAAGATCATGTTAACTATGTGGTGGTATTGTAATGGTGTTGGTGAAGACCTGGACATTAAACTGGTTTCCACTGGTCAGCTCCAGGACATAAACTTTCCCCAGAGGCAAAGAGCGTTGCTGTTACGTAAACTGACCCTCTGCTCTACAGAGACCACACTAATCTGTAGAGAACATGTTACATTTTAGAATATATATATATATAGCCAAATATTACCCTTAGATATGCTGGTATAAATCTGGAGTTAATTTACAGTGGAATAACTGAGGGCAGAATTTGATAGATGTGATTAAATGTAGGGAATGCAGATTGCTGTGGTTTATAGGTTTTATTGGCATGTGTTTGGCATGGCTTGCATAATTCTTGCTGTTAGAGCCTTTATCCCATTCACTCATGTATCCGCTATATCTCATCTAATCTGCAGAATTCTGCTCTCAGTTACTCTGTTATAAATTTGCTCCACCAAAAAAGCTTCTGGTTTAAAAAGTAACTGTTTTTATTTCTGCCTTTCTCAAATGTAGTGTCTAACCACTTGCAATAGTCACCATTTATTTAATGATGTTTTTTTCCCCTTCCTTTTGGGAGGTTAAAAGCAGACATAGAGTTAAGGTTCCTTAGTGGCTAATATGGTAATAGGTTATCTTCCCTAACTCTTTCCAGAAGACAAATAAATCCTATCCCTTAAATAAATGAAACCACTTGTTTTTATCTATCTGCTCTCTAGAGCATTGTCATGAGCAAATCTGTTGTTTAACTTTTTTTTTTTTGCCGCCTCCTCATTTTTTCCTCTTACTAAAAATTCTTGAAAAGAGCTGATCCAGATTAGCAAGACTTTGGGACTTCTGTGAAGTATCTAACATGATGATAAAAATTAGAATTAATGTGTAGGATCAGGGCCATTAAGATCCCAAACTAATTAGAGACTGATTTAGCTTTGAATTACATCCGATTTCATATCTGCTTGATAGGGGAAGACAAAAGGAATGGTAACAAGTGAAGAGGCTGAGCTGTTTAAAGACCCAACTTTTCTAGTAGAAAAAACAGGCAGAGGAAGATGAGACTCAGCTTTGCTTTATTTATGGCTTACTTTTTTCAGTTTTTTTTTCTCTCAGAAGATAGTGTTATCTTTTCTTTAATGTTCAGCCACTAAATGATCATACTTGACAAAGATGAGGAATAGCTTTGGCGTCTCATTTGCTTCATTTATGTTGATCACCAGGGGGGATGGATCATTTGATGATTACCTGTTCTGTTCATTCCCTCTGAAGAACCTGGTATTGGCCACCGTTGGAAGACAGGGTATTGGGAAAGATGGACCCAGTATCGCCTTTCTTATGTTCTTATGACAGCTTTCGAGTATGCCTTCCAGATACTGCCCAACTGGTGAAATAGTGCATGCTCTTCCATAAACGAGGGGTATTATGTGGAATGAGTTTTCAGTTGGGTGTATTTCTGTTAAAATCATACAGACGATAGAACCTGTTTAACATCCAACAGTAGTCCAGCATTGCTTTGGTTTGCTTCCACTGTGTTTCATGAGATTAATTTTGATGATGGACCTGTGAGACCTTACTATAACACGCTGACTTGGGTCAGTTGGTTTCTTTAGGTTTGTTCTTCAAGAAATGCATCTCTTGGACTGCAGTCATAAAATGGCTTATTGTTTTAAGAGGTAGATTGTTGTCTTGATCTAATAATCCTTAGGACCAGTATCCTTCTTGATATGGAATCTTATCAGGTTTTTTCCCCATAAGGTTGAAAATACTTCTCTTTAAACACTTAACAGCCAGTTGGTGCAATTCACTTCTGTGGGTGAAGTGGGAGAGGGTAGGAGAGGTGAAATGTACGTGCGATCCCAGGGTAAAGGCTGCAGTGCACATTTCTCCATCCTATGTTGCCACTAACCCAGCCACTGTGTGCCACTTGAGTGGTTGGTTAGAGCTGCGTAAGGGCCCCAGTTCAGCAGAGCATTTGAACACGTGCTTAACTCCATCCCTATTCAGAAAAGCTCATAAGCGTACATGCTGCACTGAATAGGGATGGATTGCTGAACTGACTTGGCTTGCTTCCACTGCTACCCTCCACTTTGGCTTATGTGAGGTTGGCAGTATGGGAGGAAGGGCAGAAGTCTCATTTTGGGCACATCATCCAGCCTCACTTTGTGAGATGTGCTGGAGCAGTGGTTCTCAACCAGGGTACCCATGCCCCTGGGGTACGCAAATGTCTTCCAGGGGGTACATCAGCTCATGTAGATATTGGGCTAGTCTTACACTAGGCTGCATAAAAAGCACTAGCGAAGTCAGTACAAACTATCATACAGACAAAATTAGACAGTAAGCAATGTTTCAGTACTAGCTTGCTGTGACACTTTTTACATCTTTTTTTATGTCTGATTTTGTAAGCAAGTAGTTTTTAAGTGAGGTGAAACTTGGGGGTATGCAAGACAAATCAGACTCCTGAAAGGTGTACAGTAGTCTGGAAAGGTTGAGAACCACTCTGCTAGAGAGACTAATCCTGTCCCTGTACAGCTTGGGGAATCTCCCCTCCTCTGGACATCAGGTTTGTGTTTATTGATGCAGTTGTGTTTAATGTTTAGAGGGTTGGTTCGACATTTAAATATCTTTTTTAAAAATTACTATGCAGTATCTTCAGTTAATTAGTTACTGACAATACAGAGCATGACCATTGTTAAAGATGCCATATGGGAGGCTTTTTCTAATAGCACCCTAAAAATAGCTATTCTGTGTTTCAGTGGGCCTGTTTACTATAATTTTTGCTCCAGGTATTTGTGTGAGTGCCCTTCAAAAAGGTCTGGGGGTTTAATACACAATTGGCAGCCCTTTCCAAATTTATTTTGCATCTTTTAAAACTACCAGCATGTGATGATTCTGCATGTGAAAGCTTTATTTTCTTCTTATCTGCACTAGCTCTACATCTTATTAAAAATAAATGATTATTTGTTTGGTTTTGTAGTTGGAACAGTTTTGCCTCAAAGCATGAATGGGAGAAGAGGAGGGAAATAGGACCATTAATTTTGTTAGCATAGCCAAATGCCAGCACTAAGATGTGGGCACATTTCAGCAGAGGCTTAGACAGCTGCAGACTGGCTGTCATGGTACAGTTATGGCTACTTGGTGAATGCTGCAGAAATATTTGTAATGAACTTAAAGCTGTTAACTGAATGCACATCTTAAAGTTAATTTATGTTACTTGTTTGTTACTTTGAAGGCTTTAGTTTTATATAAAATGGTGTTGGTTTGAAATGAAGACTATTTAAAGAGTTTGTTGTACTGATAAATGGCAATCTACTTAAATGTATACCCCAAATTAAAAAACACTGTAAAATAACTAAAAAAAGAGCCACCGTGGCTTAACAACCATGTAAAAGAAGCAGTGAGAGATAAAAAGGTATCTTTTAAAAAGTGGAAGTCAGATCCTACTGAGGTAAATAGAAAGGAGCATAAACACTGCCAAATTAAGTGTAAAAATGTAATAAGAACAGCCAAAAACTCAAAAGGTAATAACAAAATGTTTTTAAGGACATCAGAAGCAGGAAGCCTGCTAAACAACCAGTGGTGCCCCTGGATGACCGAGATACAAAAGGAGCACTTAAAGACGATAAAGTCATTGCGGAGAAACTAAATGAATTCTTTGCTTCAGTCTTCACGGCTGAGGATATTAGGGAGATTCCCAAACCTGAGCTGTCCTCTGTAGGTGACAAATCTGAGGAATTGTCACAGATTGAAGTGTCACTAGAGGAGGTTTTGGAATTAATTGATAAACTTAACAGTAACAAGTCGCCAGGACCAGATGGCATTTACCCAAGAGTTCTGAAATGTAAAATTGTGGAACTGTTAACTGTGGTTTGTAACCTGTCCTTTAAATCAGCTCCTGTAACCAATGACTGGAAGATAGCTAATGTAACGCCAATATTTTAAAAGGCCTCTAGAGGTGATCCCGGCAATTACAGACCAGTAAGTCTAACATCAGTACCGTGCAAATTAGTTGAAATAATACTAAGAATAAAATTGTCAGACATATAGAAGAACATAAATTGTTGGGCAAAAGTCAACATGGTTTCTGTAAAGGGAAATCATGTCTTACTAAGCTATTAGAGTTCTTCGAAGGGGTCAACAGACATGTTGACAAGGGGGATCCAGTGGACATAGTGTACTTAGATTTCCAGAAAGACTTGGATAGGTCACTCACCAAAGGCTCTTATGTAAATTAAGTTGTCATGGGGTAAGAGGAAAGATCCTTTCATGGATTGAGAACTGGTTAAAAGACAGGGAACAAAGGGTAGGAATAAATGGTAAATTTTCAGAATGGAGAGGGGTAACTAGTGGTGGTCCCCAAGGGTCAGTCGTAGGATCAATCCTATTCAACTTTATCCCTTTCTCCAGATCATTTATGAATAACAGTGAGGTGGCAAAGTTTGCAGATGATACTAAACTGCTCAAGATAGTTAAGACCAAAGCAGACTGTGAAGAACTTCAAAAAGATCTCACAAAACGAAGTGATTGGGCAACAAAATGGCAAATGAAATTTAATGTGGTGAAATGTAAAGCAATGCGCATTGGAGAAAATAACCCCAACTATATATACAATATGTTGGGGGGGCTAATTTAGTTGCAACTAATCAGGAAAGAGATCTTGGAGTCATCGTGGATAGTTCTCTGAAGACATCCGTGCAGTGGCAGTCAAAAAAGCAAACAGGAAGTTAGGAATCATTAAAAAAGGGATAGAGAATAAGACAGACAATATCTTATTGCCCATATATAAATCCATGGTACGCCCACATCTTGAATATTGCGTACAGATGTGGTCTCCTCATTTCAAAAAAGATATACTGGCATTAGAAAAGGTTCAGAGAAGGGCAACTAAAATGATTAGGAGTTTGGAATGGGTCCCATATGTGGAGAGATTAAAGAGGCTAGGACTTTTCAGCTTGGAAAAGAGGAGACTAAGGGGGGATATGATAGAAGTATTTAAAATCATGAGTGGTGTGGAGAAAGTGAATAAGGAAAAGTTATTTACTTATTCCCATAATACAAGAACTAGGGGCCACCAAATGAAATTAATGGGAAGCAGGTTTAAAACTAATCAAAGGAAGTTCTTCTTTACATAGTGCACAGTCAACCTGTGGAACTCCTTGCCTGAGGAGATTTTGAAGGCTAGGACTATAACAGGGTTTAAAAGAGAACCTCCATGAATTTATCTAGTTAAGTCCTTTAATGGCTATTAGCCAGAATGGGTAAGGAATGGTGTCCCTAGCCTCTGTTTGTCAGAGGATGGAGATAGATAGCAGGAGAGAGATCACTCAATCGTTACCTGTTAGGATCACTCCCTCTGGGGCACCTGGCATTGGCCACTGTTAGTAGACAGGATACTGGGCTGGATGGGCCTTTGGTCTGACCCAGTATGGCCATTGTTATGTTCTAGTTTTTTAGGGTGTTTTTTTTTTTGAGTTTATGGTAAGCTGGGAAGCAAACTTTCTGTTTTCCCTGTTCTGACTAAATGATCTGGTAGAAAGACGATGAAGGGAACACTAGAATATCCTGGTCCCTTAGTGAGAGGATTTTCCCTTCTTACTGTGCAGTGGCAGGATCTGAGACTAATTTTTTTTTAAGAAGGTATAGTTAGGAGTTGTAGTTCCATTCAGGCAAAACATGTAAGCACATGCTTAACTTGAATCACACATGCAGCCCCCTTGACTTCAGGAGGACGATTCACATGCTAGGAATTGAGCACTTGCTTAAAATCTTGACTGGAAAGAGGCATATGTGCATTAGTCTTCACGTATAACTTATTTTGAAAATATAGTCCAACAAGCTTTTTAAACTTTTTATTTAGGAAGTTTTAATAGATTTACAAATTCTTGCTATGTAAATATCAGAGACTGTACAATAATCATATCACTGTAACAGTAAGCTTGTATTTAGAGAAATATTATACAGGAATATAATCATCAGATCTCTCTATTTAACAGGTTGTTTCCCTATTGCTGAGTGAGCATCTTTATTCTGCCCATGACACACACGTCATTTCATTCAATTTAGTAAAATGACTAGAAATCTCTTATATTTAACAAACCAGGCATGCCTTTCAAATGTTAATATTAAAAAAAACCTGGACCAGTGTGTGGGTTTGTTTTTGGTAGGGAAGTGCACTTTGTCTGAGTATGGTATAAATAATAACCAAATATCTAAGTATCTTTTGTCCACCAAGCTCTTTAATCACAGTACTGAATGTCCAACTAAAGTAACCCACAGCAACCTAGGTTGGCTTTCTTAGTAGGGATGGTTGAAAAATGGTAAGTCTTATCTGCAAACATTTTTGTAAAAATTGATATTATTTTTGTTTTCCTTCAAAGAACTATTGGGCTTTTTGGCAACATAATTGTTTGAGGGGCTTTTGAAAATGACTGATGAGATTTTGGTGCCCCCCCCCCCCCCAAAATACATGCGCACACAGAGTAAAAACAACTAATTCTTGTTATTCCTTTTGAGTTGTTAATTCCTTTTCTGTATGCAGAACAATTCCATTAAGGGGCTCTGGTGACTTGCTAGAATCACAATAGCTAAATAGAAAATTTGCAGTATTCTTTGAGAACCTCTATATAGAATTTCCTTCTATTAAATCATGGGTTATTCTATTTTTATTAGATTAGATATTTTTCCATATTTCCCACGCTGTATTCCAAGAAAATAATCAGTGCTGATAATATTTTGTGCAGATACTGATTTAATGGTGGAAGTGGTAGAGTAGGAGAGTTTGGCATAATATCTGTTGAGCACTGATGGGGGAAGCATTCAGTGCTATACAGAGAGAAGACATTGGCTCTATCCAAAAAAGACAGGTACATGTAATTTTTACTTGTATAGTTCCAGAGCCTGTTAAAATTTTAAAATGCACCAGAGTTTTTGGACAACAAAACAGTCTTCTGGTGGACTTTAAAAAAGAGTTAATAGCATGGTGCGTTCCAAAGCCAGCAAAGGAGTGCTAGACAGACTGATCTAAAGCCCACAGAAGGCAGTCTGAGTCTTTCCATTTATACTAACTGACTTTGGATCAGGCCCCAGAAACTGTTTTGTTGTAAAAGGCAAAAATTAAGTCAGTACCCTCTACACTGGCACTGTGGAAATAAAGCTCCACAAACTTACTCTGAAATCCTGTAGAATTATACTGATTGGAGGGTTCAAAAAAACCTTCTTTCCGCTGACTTGGGACTGCTGACTGGGCTCATTAATGGGTGTTATTTACTAATGCTGAAAACATGGGTGCTTACAATGTTAGAAACGAGGCAGTGTAGCCTAGCTGGTGGATAGGGCAGTGGTCCCAGATCAGTGTTCTATTCCTGGCTCTGCCACTGACTTACTGTGTGACGATTGCTAGTCACGGTCGCCTCTCTGCCTCAGTTTACCCTCTTACCTTTTTCAAGGCAGGGATGTCTTGTGTCTTCATGTGTTTGTATTAGGGTAGGGCAAATTGAATTAAGGCCATTTAAACCATGATCTAAATCTTTTTTTTTTTTAAATGGTTTAAATCAGGGTGAGGCTTTGTAAAATGAATTTGTGCTGTTGCCACTTTAGATTAACAATTACAGTTAATTAAAATATAAACGTAAGGGTTTTTTAAAAAATGCCACTACTTTGGTGATATCTTATTTGAATTTTACACAACTGCAATAGGCACAAGAAAATACTAAAAACTATTGTCCTGATCCTCTACACACTTGAAATCAATGTAATTATTGAAAGGATTTCACCGTTAAACTGGTACATGAATTTAATCACATGTGTAGTCCCATTGAAGTCAACAGGGCTATCCTTGTTAGCAAAGTGAAGAATGTGCATAAGTGTTAGCGGCATCAGAGGCAAAAATTGTATGTTTATTAAAAACTTTTTACTTAGTGGCATACTGTCTTTGTCACTTCAAAACAGAAATGCTTTAGCATTAACAGTGAAAAGCGATTTAGATTTTCAATAAACTTGCAAAGTTATTGTGCACTTCTTCGTACACAGGCCCAAATTGATTTGAGCATCAAACCCATTGACCTTCAGATGGAAACCCTGATGGAAGAGTTTAGCCTGGTGGTAGCATTTCAGCTTTCTTGACACGTGGCAGTTCAATATATTGGAAGGTGGTGTCTGTTGCAAATATAGCCAGCCTTTTTGCTTATGAGTTTAGTGTTTATGATCTTCTTGCAGTAAGGATGCTAATGAGGCATTGCACTTGCCCTTTTCAGCATAGATGAACATATTGAGTGTGAAACTTCTTAGCAGAAACTGTAAAATCAGAAATTTTGCTAATAATGAGGATTGATTAGAGAAACAAGAACAAAACCTCCACGTTAGCAATTTTATACTCGCGGAACTAGCAATGTGTATCCCCCCCAATCTGATTTTGAAATTAAAAAAAAAAAAATCTCTTTATACACCATGTTTTTTTAGTGCCCAGTCCAGCAAGGCCCTGATCTCAGTTGAGAAGTGTGGGCAATACTGCAATATATATAATAATTAAAATAATCTGCTTTAGGGATGCCCGAGGAGCGATCTGGTATGGTTAATGTATGAACAAAGTCCCGAACCATGTTTTGGAATAGTGCCACTTATTCTTGTCCAGTGCTGTTATAAATTCACTCAAAGACTAGCACTTGGGAGAACGAAAAGTGTAGGTGCAGGACTTGGGTTACACATGCCTGTTGAGGATTTTTGTTTTATTTAGGTTTCTAGAGTTCTCCCAAGAGTGGTACTGCTTTAGTTTGTTGGTTTTTTTCACCTTCTGAAAAGATATCAAAAGAGAAAAATCTATTCAAAAGCATGATCTGAAGATGGGCTCAAAAGTGGTTCAGTAATAAAGAAATGAAAATAAAGTTCATTTGTGGAGCTAAGCCTTCTGGGAAAATCATTTCGCACGTCCCAAATTCTTCCCCTTACGTGGCTCTGGTGGAGTAGGAGCAGTCAAGATGGCGCTCCGTGTGTGTGTGTGTGGGGGGGGGGGGGGTTGGGAATCAGTGGGGTAATGGACAGCGGTTTGCATTTGTGATATTGGGAGTTGGTGTAAAAGAGCAAGGCTTCTCATTCTCTTGCTAGGTGCTTTCTGGTGGTTTTAATTGCAGGTATCCCCTTTCTTTTGTGTGGATTTAATAAAATTAAACTTCTGGCAGTTTACATACTGAATTTGGAGTTTCCAGGGCCTGATCCAGCTCCCATTGAAGTCAATGGAAAGACTTCCTTTGATTTCAATGGCAGCTGGATTGGGTCCCAAGAGACCGCTTATTGGAGTGCCTCCATGCCACACAGTGCCATACTGTTATATTACATGCCCTGTCTATATTATATACCTGCATGTTTACATTCTACCTCATCACTGCATTCTGGATCTCTGGCTCAGTCTCTCCATAGACTCGCGTCTTTTATTTTAAGTCTCCCACCAGTGTAGTTCCACTGATGGTAATGTGGCTGCCAGAATGTTTAACACCATGTTGCTTATGCTAGCTCTGAGCAGGGTTAACTGACAGTGGTAAAAATGCCGGACCATGTCTATGTTAGCAGTAGTAGCTAATGAACTGTGGGAGACTTCCAGAAAGTCAAATGTAGATACTTCGCAGTGTCTGTCTCTGCTACTTTAGCCCATATAGAAACAAGGTGTGTTGTGTGACTACTGGTTAACTGTGTAAATGCAATAGATCTGGTCTGATTTTGCAAGGTGTTTTTCCCTGGCCATGCCTCACAGGCCAGATGTTATATTTTGGGAGGGGAACAAGAAATTGACTCACTTTAGCAGTGTCTGATTTAACATCTGTTAGCTCTAGTTAGTCTAAATGCTCAGTTGTGCATCTTTTTTTAAACAAAACTCCAAAACAACTCCAACTCAGATGGTTTGGTTATTAAGCTGAAATTAGGCCTAGGTTTGCCAGGATTTCTCATACCCTTCGAAAGAAATCCTTCTCTGTGGGTGCTAGGAAGAAAAGGTTTGTGTCTCAAACCCAACTTGTTTTCTCAGCTGAATTTTGGTTGAAGTTCAGGTTCACTCAAACAGTAAACTCAAAGCGAAACTTCGGTGTGTGAACCCACACACACCAAAAAAGAAAAAGTTGCTGTAACCACAGTTTGACACAGCTCTCTAGTTATTACCTATTGCTCAACCCTGTAATCTGTGCATGGCAGCTTGCTTCCTCCCTTTCTGGTGAGGTAAACCTATTTCAGCGAGGGAATAGACTAGTGTTTTGAGATCAGTGTTACATTTCTAGGGGCTTGTTCAGTGGATCCTTCTCCCACGAAAAACCCAGCAGGCGGGTGTTTTAGAGAGGAGTGAAGCTAAACCTTGTTACCTGTATTGAAATTGTCTACATTGTGTATTCAGTGATTTAAGAAGGTAAAACTGAAACGAGGCAGGGGATTTCAGCTGTGGCTTCTTTCTCTCTGTCCTTGCATTGTGGAGCTGCAGCTGGAAAAGCTTTGAGGAAGTGTGCACAGGAGGCTCAGGTGAAAGGTTCAAAGTGCTTATGCTTTGGTTGTGAGAAACAGCCATTTCTGTTTGTGAAAGCACAGCCTTCCCAGCGCTGGTGTGGGGAGGGTTAGGCTATCAAGCTGCAGAGGATGTCTGTGTTCAGGGAGATGATTGGCAGGGCTGGACCACAACTCATTATACAAGCTGCAGCAGATAGGGGAAACATTAGTTTATGCCAATTCAAATTGCTCGAGTCCCTAGAGACCTGGTGATGTGATCCACCAGTATGAAATATTCAAGTTTTAATCATTGTTGCCTAGTGGAAGAACTGTAACTCAGTCTCCTAAAATGTTTACTCTACTCTACATAAACAAGTCTAACTATATGGAGAGTGCATGCAAATAAAGAAAGATGTTCCATAGCTGTATTTTAAATTTCATTATATATAATTAAGAGATTTGATACATTGTTTTAGAGACTATTTGTAGTACAGCATAACGAGCATTGTAGAGAGAATGGCAGGAATGAGGTTAGTATTCTGTGTGGCTGAAGAAGAATAGGGTATGACATTTGAATATTATGAGTACTATCAGATTAGTGATGGTGCATTGTAAAGAACAGAAGCTGAACACTAGTGTTTAGAGCCTCGACTTAAACGTGTGCCTGAAATGTTTTATATTTTTTTAGTAAAACCACACTGTCATTTTTTCTTTAACTGTTTTTTTTTAATAATCCCATATTTTAGTGCTTTTTACTTCGTTTGGCCATACAATATGATCTCAATTAGCTAAAAAGTCCTGTTATCCAAAGTAAGGTCATGTCCTCTAACAATGACATACATGATGGTATATGGTCATGGCTGTCCTTAGGGGGGCGCAGTATCCAGGGCGGAAGCGATGGATTGGTCTCTTCCGGGACCAACCGCGCCAGCCAATCGCACTGGCTTGCAGGGCCCCCCAAAACGTGGGACCCAGAGCGGGGGGTTGAGGGTGGGGAGGAGAGAAGTGATGCGCTGGCCAATTGCACCGGCCTGCAGGGCCTGGAGCAGTCGCCCTAATTCGCCCTACCCAAGGGACGGCTCTGTATATCGTACTCAGGAAAGTAATGTGTTTGCTGGATTAGGGGTGGGAAGTGAGGAGGAGAGAATGCTGCATAGACCGCCTGCCTCCCAATTGTCTGACTCTTCCAGTGTGGTTCAGTCATTATGATTTTAGTTATGCGAAGGATAACTTAATATTGCAACAAGTTTTATAAGTGACAGTGACCTGTAAAGGGGAAAAATGGAGTTGTGCCTCTCTTCACTTCTTAATTACATAAGGAACAACTTGCAAATCTTTATTCTTAGGTATTGCCTAACCTGGGAGATTCTTTGGCATAGTGGATCACTAATGGGATTATGATAACATAGCATGATCCCAAGGAAATGAAATCTGTTTACATGAGAGATGGCATTTTTTACTTTAAAACTGTGGTTTGGGTTTATTTGGGTATTTTAAAATACCAGTTTAACTCAGTCACCCTATAAACATGTGGGGGGAGGGATGGAAGGAGGGGGAGAGGAGAAGCAATTGCTGAAGATTCAGCACTCTCCTTCCCTTATGAACTGACAGAGCTGTACTGTCCACATCTGACTCCCCTGGAAAACCATAGAAGAGATTAAAATTCCTAGTGTTTCTAATGTAAGATACATATTTTTTAAACAGTACATTTCCAGAATTTTTCCCTCTGCAGTCACCTCAAGGTTTCATTTGTGAAACCAAATTGCCAGTTAGAAATAGATGCCATTAGTTGGCTATATGTTTTAACATAAAAATATAGATTGGAGGTGCTGAGCAAGAAATACCTTCCATAGGCATAATATAGAGTTACTTGTTCTGCTTAGATTCAGTTTTTTTTAAACAGTCCTAAGTAAAATCAATTTTCTTTAATTGCAGTGAAGTATCTGTATAGAAGGTTAAGGTTTACTCAGAGTGCTGCTCCCTGCCACAGGAAGGATTCAAATACTGTCTGATTTCTCTTGCAAGGTGCCAGCCTGTTGATTAGTATTGATTGCTGAAGGAATTGGCCACTTGACTAGGAGCCGAATCAAATAATCCCTCCATTCTTGCTTCGCAAATCCTTTGTCATGGAACAATCTGCTCTGAAGCTTTACATATACACCACACCGTGATGGGAAATTCTCCCTCAGAGTGGCTGTTAAAATTCACGCTTTAAAAAAAAAAAAAAGGTAGTTTTAGCAAGCAATGACTGTTGATTAAATGAAGGGTAGAGTTTGTCCTAATACCTTATCCCGGCAGGTTTTAAAAGAGTGGAGGGAGGCAGACAAGAAATATGGGCTACTGGTGAAACTTTCAAAAATGCCTAAATGACTTGGAATTTAGGTTTTCAAGTCTCAAGTGCTTTTGGACATATTACTCTGTATCTACACTAGTCTTTTTCCCCCATAAAATGTCCCTATTGTTACTGCCACTATCAGAATGCTAGAGTAGAGGGGCTCTTGTGACCAGTGGGGAAGCCTTTTTAACACCATGTTATCTAACACTGCTCAGAGCAGGCCTAATTGACACTAGTAAAACCCCAGAGCGCTGTCTACCCTATAGTACTCAATTGTTGCTACTACCAGGAGAGTGGAATGATAAGGTATATAGGGGAAAGGCTAGTGCAGAAGAGCTGTGGTGGCTGGCATGGAAAAAAACATGCGTGCTTCAGAGAAACTCAGTGGGTTTGTTTTTGGATTTGCTCAGACTCCAAGGGCCAGGAGCGGCTCCAGGCACCAGCGCACAAAGCGTGTGCCTGGGGCGGCAAGCTGTGGAGGGTGGCCTGCTGGTCGCTGTGAGGGGAAATCTCAAATATAGCATAGAATGGAGAGGAGCTGTGGTCTCTTTGAATGTGTATTCTGTGAAAGAGGGAGAGTGGGCGTGGGCTCCGGTGATAATATATTTAACCATAGCACTATAGCTGGTTGAAAATTGGAATTTCTGTACTACAGGAAACCGATATTTCAAAATGTTGTTTTTGACCTGAATTGGAGTGAAAATGCAAAGTATCCGTTTCTTTTGTGGAATGGAAAGTTCTGAAAAATATGTATTAGGAAATGTCTAAACATTTCATGTAGACATTGCCCGTTGAAACGGATTGTGTTAACGTTCTCAGATCAAGAAATTTTATTTTACTTTGGTTCAACATTCATCTGTTCTCCATCCACTGAACTGCCGCAGTGCCTGATGTGAGTTGTAGTTTTGATGCCTCAAGCCCCTATTCTAATCTAGAGGAACTCAGCCTATACAGAAAAATGGAGGCATGAGGTACTCTTGCTGCAGCTCCCATGAGGCATTATACAGCAGCTCAAGCAGCTACAGTTCATTGTTGTGCTAACCCAAAACGAAAATGTTTTGATTTTCCAAATGGAAAATTTTCCTGTGGGAAAAATGTAAATTTTCCAGAAATTGCAATTTCCATTCAAAAAACATTATGATGGAAAACTGACCATGTACTAAATGTACCATCTCCTGTAGATGAACTGGTAGAGGTCGGTAGGCTTCCCCATGGCATTCCTGTGCAGATCAGTATCACTTATTTGGGGTCATGTTGGAATATTAAAGCAGTTTTTAAGGCACTTAAATGCTAGCGATAGATAACAGCATTTAAACAGTACCATATACAAGATAAGAGCGAACAGAGGAGATGGTGATCAGTTATGGTACTTCTTGTCGTAACTTTAAAGGTATAATATAACAAATCTAATAAACCTAAGCACGTGAAATTGAGAAAAAAAGTAGGTGCAAGAAGCTTATCCTAATGAGTCAGATGCATTCAAATAATAACGATGAGCCATGAATTCTCAGTGAAACTTAAATACAGATGAGCTATGATGAGTTACATATAGAATGCTACAAATTAATGGGAACAGAAAGCCCTCTCCTGTTATGGATCAAAGTACAGCCTCTACCTTGATATAACGCTGTCCTTGGGAGCCAAAAAATCGTACCGCGTTATAGGTGAAACCTGTGTTATATTGAACTTGCTTTGATCCACCGGAGTGTGCTGCCCAGCCCCCCCCCGGAGAACTGCTTTACTGCGTTATATCCAGATTCGTGTTATATCGGGTGGAGTTATATCGAGGTAGCGGTGTAATAGGTAATGTATGAGAAGGTGCATGGAATACTGTGCTGTCTATTGTATTGGCTCATGGTAGGAACATGAGGTGTCTCCTGTCGCTCTGAAGACCCCAGGACTTGTTTAATAATTGGCTCCTCTGCTTCCAGTAAATTAAATGTATTGTATCCAAAGAAGAGTAATGCAGAATGTCTAAATTCACATACCTGAAGTACATAGACATGAAGGTGTAAATAGTGCCACAGCTTCAGGGGCTGTCCATTTTAAACTAATGACTTCATGAGCAGCAAAGGTGGCACAGGACAAAAAGATACCTTTCTAGACAGGCAAGCCCTGTTGATTTCATCACATAGGTCTAGGAGGCAAGGCCTGGGATGGTAGGAATATAGCCATCCATAATGTTCCTTGTTCAGCTTGATTGCTCCGCTTGTGTGTGATTTAACTGCAGTGTTGTTGGCATGCATGCCATGGAGCTGTTACAAGCATAGTGAATTGTTGGACCCACCCTGATTTTTATCCTTCTTATCTCTGCAGTTAGCTAGCATTGTGGTATACTGCTTATGGCCTGAGGATAGGCTAACACATTACTCTGAGGTTGACACTGGTGACTGGCTCAGTGTGAACGCTTGCGGTTGTCGCCTGTTATGTTAATAATCTGAGTTATTACTCTTGTAGTTAAGTGTAGAGATGAGGATGAAATATTGTACTGAAATTGATTGCAAATGAGTGCTTGTGATGCAACATAAAATCACTAATTCAGCATTGTCATATCTTTTCATTTTACCAATATTATTGTATTACTTTCCGTGAGACTCATTATCATACGAGTGATAAGCTGGTTTGGAAAGAGAAATTAAAGAAGCTTGATGCATTCTTGCACCAATTTGAAAAAAAACTTGTTTGGTGGGTTTTTTTTGATGACAGCTTTTGATTGTAAACAAACATTGTACAAAATGTTTTGTTATGACAGCAGCTTTTCCTGGCTAGTTGGATATCAATATTTGGCACCATTTCATTGCTTGACTCTGCTTTCTTTAATTGGTTTCAACAAAAAACTCCTTAGGATTCAGGTTTGGGAGCAAATAGACTTAAATCGTGTGTGTTTAAGCATAGTTCTATTGTAACATCTAAATTATCTTTTTTTACATGGAGAGAAATGTTCTACTTCAGTTTTTACGCTGATATGTACAATGCAGCATTATGATCATCAGGAATCTTTCCTGGCAGTAATTTCTACTTGGGTTCTGGATAATGGGAACAGAGGCTCACAAACAATAAGGCGCGTTAGTGGATCTAGCCTGTATGTAGTTCTTAATTGCTTTAATTTACTGAATTTTTAAAAGAAAGAACTTCAGTCCATTTAGTGCTGGTTGAAAGATGGGAGGCTGACAGTGGAATATTGAAGTCTTCCTTTTTATTCACAACCTGGGCCTTGGCATTACAGGCTTAACATCACTGCCTGGCCAGTATATCACAACTACAGCTGTGCAGATGATGGAAATTGCATTTCATGAAAGATTTAGACATTTGTCTTTGTTCTGATTAGGAATGAAACCCGAAAATTTAAAAATTATCCAGAAGAAAATTCAGAGAAAAAAGTTCAGTGGTTTTTATTAATAGTAATGTCCAAACAAAAATCAAAACCTTTTGTCCCAAAAATGTTGGTTTCCCCCTCAAACAAAATGTTAGTGAAAGGGACAGTTTTGTGTAGCATTTCAGCGTAGACCCACCTGCATTCCCTAATGGATGGTGGATCCCTTGAAGTTTTTTCTGTTTAGATGTAGGCTGCAGCCTTGACCGCGGAGGACTTGTATATGGGAAAGAGATCAGTCTCCATGCAGATCAGCCCTTGGCTTTTGTGCTGAGACAACCAGTTGCTATTGGTGGGGGTGGCCTGGCTTTGTGAACAACCCATTTTACATTGGCTGCCAGCTAGTTATCAGTGTGTGGTGAAATCTTGGCCTCACTGAAGTCAGTGGGCTCAGGATTTCATCCCTGGTTGCTACTGAGATAGATTAGATTTGAACTAGAGAGCAAAGGGCCTGATCCTCTAAGTTACTGAATGCTTCCTGGATGTTACCAAGTGCCTTCAGCACCCACTGAGGCTAATAAGAGTGGAGGGTGCCTGCCACCTTACACATTGGACCTTAAATGAGGGGAGGTGGATAGCCTGTCACCGCTCTATGAAATCATCCAGTTCTCTGTATTGCTAACGACAAAAATCTCCCTTTTCCCTATCTGCTTCAGCCCCTCCCAACAAAACTCTTTTTTCTTCTCCATCCACAGCGAATAAATTCATGCCTTCAGGATTTGTAGTCTTTGCACTGTGCTATGTGATAGCTACCCAGTGAGATGCTCTGGAAACTGCATTAATGATTGATAAAAGCTGAGAGCTGTTTAATTTTTTTCCTGTTTAATGGCTATCAATAATTTAATGCACTTACTGTATGTTTTTAAGAAATAGCACCCATTTTACAGGCTTGGGTTTCGCAGGTTAAATGATTCAAGCTTTACAAATGTTATGAGGAGCTAGAGGTTTTCCCTTTTTAATTAAAAAAAAAATCTGGGGACATGAGGTAGAGGCATTTCTCTTGAAACAGATGGTTCTGGTTTTTCAGTATCCCTTAGTTCTGTTGTAGCAAGATAGCTGGTTTTCTGAATCGCTGAAAACGGTTTCAAAGCTAAATAAGAACCTGTGTCTGCTGTCATGTTAGCATGCTGCCCATCGATAATGGAAAGCACAGGAGCCTGACATGGTGTAACTAACAGGGATCCCCAAGAGAACGCCACTCTAGAGAGTGTATCCATGTGCCTGACATTCCTGCCTTTTATATTCTAACCCAGGGCTCAAGTCACACAGAAATGTTATTTGACTTGATTTATCTGCATCCAATAATCAAATTAATTTATAGAAACAAAAAACAAAGAGAGAGGATTACTTCTAGATGTAACTCTTGGGATCATTTGCCTTAGCCTGGTACCGAAAACTGCAAATCAGAAATTAAGGTAGGGTTGCCACCTGTCCAGCTTTTACCTGGACACTCCAGGTTTTGGCTTCTGTGTCTGGGTGCCATTTAGGGTTGCCAGGTGCCCAGTTTTTGACTGGAAAGTCCAGCTGAAAAGTGGACCTGACAACCCTAAATGGCCAGAGGCGGCTCTAGCTTTTTTGCTGCCCCAAGCACAGCAGGCAGACAGCCTTCGGCGGCTTGCCTGTGGGAGGTCCCCGGTCCCGCGGATTCGGCGGCTTGCCTGCAGGAGATCCGCTGCTCCTGTGGCTTCGGCGTACCCGCTGCCAAATTGCAGCCGAATCTGTGGGACCGGTGCACCTCCTGCAGGCAAACCACCGAAGGCTGTCTGACTGCTGCCCTCGCAGGGACCGGTAGGGCGCCCCCTGCGGCTTGCCGCCCCAGGCACGCACTTGGAGCGCTGGTGCCTGGAGCCGCCGCTGTAAATGGCACCCAAACCAAAAGTCTGGTTACCGTGGGGTAGGAGGAGGCACCAGGTCATTAACCTGCACCAGCCCTTTCTCAGCCAGAACCACCTGCAGATAGGCTCTTTGAGACAATCCAGCGAGTGATGGACGGAGTGGGGGGGGGGGGGAGCGATGGGTGCGGGATCTTGGGGCAAGAGGCAGAGAAGGGGGCAGGGCCTTGAGAAGAGGCAGGGAAGGGGGCGGGGCCTCTGGGGTCTGGTTACCAGCACTTAGAAAGGTGGCAACCCTGAATTAAAGAGAGGGGAAAATAGATATTTGGACTGATATAACTGGGTCTCTGCATCTCTGGAAGGCACCAGTCCTATAAAGTGCTGAGTGTCTTCATCCATAGTCATCTTTTGGAGTGGAAGGCACTTGGCACCTTGCTAGATTTGGTCCTCCAGGCCTTGTGTATAAAACATACACACACTGCAAAATTCTACTTACCCTGGATGTATAAGTTACATTGATGAAATAGTCCAATATAATTTGCTTTCTTCTTGTTGGTCATTGTGGTTAAAGGCTGTGCAAGTAAACTTAGTGCGTGGGATAGTAAATTTTAATGTTTGTTATATAAAATGTGTGTATATGAATATAAGTATTAAACTTTGTTTCACATTGACAAATGGTTTTCTTGTCTTTTTCCAGGTTAGAATACATTTAAGAAAGAGACAATAGTTCTTAGGGTATATTTGGGGGAAGTATATATAGGTATAACATGAAAATGACCCAAATAAACCTTTAATGATGTAAGCAATAGAGCTGGTTGGGAATCTTTGAATGAAATGTTTTTCTGTCAAAAAATGCTGGTTGAACAAAATTGAAATTTTCTTCAGTGTTAACAAATTTCCAGTTTTGAAAAAAGTTGAAATGGTGATGTTGTTTTGATGCTTTAAAAATGAAAAGTTCTGTCTTAGGTTTGAAACAACTTTTAATTATTAAAATAAAAAGAACAGTTGAGAGATGTAAACCAAATTTTTGTTTGAATTGTTTGTGGAAGTTGTTGAGTTGTTGATTTGACTTTTCTTCCTCATTCAGGATGGGAAAAATCTTTGTCATCTTGAACATTGTTCCTGGGATAGGAAAACAATTTACAGCCCAGCCCTAGTAAAAAGCACTCCTACTTCTTCAAATGCCCTAAAGAAAATTATAGAAGGATATTTACTACACCCAGAACTTACTCAATTCAAACCATTATTACAGATGAAGTTTAAAGTGGCTTATAGATTTCTACTAACGGGCAAACCTGTGGATTCACTGGAGCTGGTCAGATTATGGGAAAACATTATTAATGAAATCCTCATGACTCATCTGACCATGCTCCTACCCTTTGTTTTCATTTCCATAAATATTTTTGCAACTTTTCTGTTTGCAAAGATATTTGTAGTGGAGCTTTTATGTTTGGAAACACCTGTTCCAAACTGTAGGCTTTAGAAAATAAGGAGAGACTAGTACAGTGATTTTAAAATAAATACACCCTCCGTTTTAATCAGCAGTGAGGGAACATGCTCCAGAAAGTGAAGATCCCTTCATCGGAGACATGTGAAGTGTGTACTAGCCTTATAACGTAAAGAAAGGTGTCTGCAGTGTAGACAGCCATGGAAGTAGGAGAGAATAGTGGCTGGAGACAACTAGGGTGACCAGAGTGTGAAAAATCAGGATGGAGGTGGGAGGTAATAGGTGCCTATATAAGAAAAAGCCCCGAAAATTGGGACTGTCCCTATAAAATTGGGACATCTGGTCACACTAGAGACAACTGTCCTATGGAACCAACTCTGCATACAGACCAGAGCTGTGTGTATGGTTTTGTAGTAAGATGCTTAGCTGTCTGGTGCTTGTGAAATGGCTGCTGCTCTTTGTGACTGGCAGTGGATGTGGGGAATAGTGGCAGAGACTTGTAAATTCAAAAAGAGTATCTCCCAGATACATGAAATAATGTTGTAAGGAACATTGAACTCCAACTTGTAAGGGTATGAATTTGGGGAATCGTTCATGCACTTTTTGCCACTTCATCATGTGTCCCCGCCCTCCTAGTGTTGTTTTTCTTTTTCTTGATTTTTTACAGTCAGAAACTTTTTTGGTTTCATCCTGAGGCGCCAACTTTCTGTGGGGGTTACCCAGGTCCCCCCCACTCCGCCTCTTCCTGCCCCCGCTCCCCTCCCCCTCCGCTCCTCCCTCCCCCCGGCCTCCTGCACACTGCTTGAACAGCTGATCAATGCGGACAAGAGGAGCTGGGAGGGAGGGGAAGGAGCTGATCGGCGTGGCTGCTGGCGGGTGCTGAGCATCCACTATTTTTTTTCTGAGGGTGCTCCAGCCCCCGAACATCCACAGAGTTGGCGCCTATAGTCTCATCTACCCTGGAAGGCTCTGTGGTGACTAGTGAAGTAATAATTTTATTGGGTCTTCTAGGTGAAGAGGCTGAAAGATAAGCAGTAAAAGGGAAGGGATTTTTACTTACTCTGTGTAAAAATCTTGGGGTTTTTTTCCCTTTTTTTTTGGGCCTGTTTAACTCCAGTGCTTATTGATCACTTGGAGAAGGGATAACTTGGCTAAAAATTCAATCTTTGTCCATTTGAGTACACATCTGAGACCCTCAAGAAGTCCTCCAGGAAAAAAAAAGAGAAAACCAGATCTGTTGTTTCTCATTTCTAAGGGAGAGGGGGAAAAGCAGAACAAGAAAAATGATAGGAAAGAGTGCCTGAGATGAAGGATGGTCCTGTGATTAAAGCACTGGTCTGGGACTTGGGAAATTTGGGTTCATTTCCTGGCTCATAAACATCCTATGTGCTGTTGGGCAAGTCATTGAGGCTATGTCTACACTAGAGATCTTACGGCATCACAGCTGTACCGATGCAGCTGTGCCGCTGTAAGGTCTCCTGTGTAGCTGCTCTATGCTGGCAGGAGAGAGCCCCAATGAGTGACGATAGCTATGTCAGCGGGAGAGTATCTCCTACCAACATAGCGCTATCCACACTGGTGCTTCTGTCAGTGTAACTTGCGTCAGTCAGTGGCGTTGTTTTTGTTACTTTTTCACTCCCCTGACTGATAAAAGTGCTATTGAAGACACAGAACAAGAAGATGGTTTCTGCCCCCCAAAGTTCATGCTGGAAGTAGAAGACTAGGATAACAGTTGCAGACAGACATGGGGGAGTCACGTTTCATGGCTACAGGATGAACTGTGCCTTAGATCGCTTTAGTCCCTTTGGAATGCAGCTCTTATGTGACAAGCCTGGCTTCCCGCACCTCACTGGATGGAACCACTCTAGTCCAGCCACTCTGACTGGATATCTGGGCTGCAGCCACCCAGTTTCCAACCGAGTTACTTACACAGGCCCAACTGGGTTTTGCCACCTGTAATAGTTTACCTTCAGGAGCCTGTGACAGTAATAAGCCTAGTCTAATGTCTAGATTTACATCGCTCAGGGCTATGAAAAATGTCATGCCATGTGCAGTCTAGTTAGTTCAACCTAACCCACACTATAGACCTAGCTTGGTTGATGGAAAAATTCTTCTTTCAACCTAAGCATCACCTCTCGGAGAAATGGGTTAACTACTGCGTCAAGAAAACCCCTTCTGTCAACGGAGGAAGCCTCTATACTATGGCGGTACAGCTATGGTACTATGACGATAGCTGTATCCGTGTGGCTGTTGTAGTGCAGGCATATCTTAAGTATGCAGTGACACAAACAACATCGCATCATTTATTTATTCATCTAAGGTACAAAGCATGTAGAGCAAAGGATAAAAACAATAAAAGGCCTCTTGTAAATATGATCCAACAGCTGGCAAAGAAAGTTTAAGGTGTAAGTTCGTCTCAGCTTATCTAACGCCATCTAACTGGCAGGGAGAAGCAACTTCTCTGAGTACAGCAGACTCCTTAGGCTCACCCTTGGGAAGAGTCATCCATTCTGGGCTGCATGGAGCCAGACGGGGTATTGTCTAAATTGTTTCCCTCAAGGACCCTTGTCTTTGCCATTGTTTCATTTCCCTTTACAGCCTCCTTTTGATTTAACTCCTGGCCACTGGTTGCTCATGAGGTTTTTGACTGGCGAGGCATAAATCACAAAATAGGCTACCCAATGTTTAATTGAATAGCTACTAAAAGCTGTCCTTATTTACAGTGAAGAAGCAGCAGGTGAACCCAGGAGCTGGAGCCGCTACCCAGCCCAGCGTGGGAGGGTGGGGGGAAGAGCATAAGGCAGGCACAGGGCTTAATGGCAGCTCCTCACGCACACACCTGGGACCAGAAACGCACAGGGTGTAGGCCCCATGCCCGCAACCCTCCTGCGTCCCGGGCTGCTACAAACCTGCCATGGCCTCACCAAGCAGTGGTTACTACAGCAACGCCATTATAAAATGACTCCTGGGCGTTGTAAATTGCCATGGTAACAAGGCAACTTCTTGAGGCACTATTAGGTATGCCAAGATTTGAGTCTCATGTGGCACTATGTTCTTCAAAGTTTCTGGCATTGTGGTTCACCACTGGAAAGAGTGAGTTATGACATTTAAGCCCAGTGACAATTTGTCCTTAAATCTGTATATATTTATCAATGAAATAAAAAAATATGCAAAATGTATTTCATGGCTTTTGGGAATTCTTGATTTGGCTGTACCTCACTTGCCAGCCGCCTGGGCTCCTGGCATTCAGGCAAGCTAATACCACAGATAACCTGATGGGAATATGATGTTTATAAAAAGAAGTACTACACAGAACTCCCTTTTTTCTCCGTGTCAAGTTTTTTGTAAGCCTTATGGCAAAGAAGGATAACGAGAGAGCTTTGCAGATGTTTTGCTTTTCTGTAGGTCCCAATTCTCTTTTTGTTCATGGTGGGAGGAGGACTACAGCTGTCTCTGTAAGAGCAGTGATTGTCTAGTCCTGGCTGTGGCCCTCAGTGGGGCTAGTGACTAGAACTGGTCAGGAAATGTTTGAGAAAACTGTTTGTTTTTTGTTGAAAATGCCAATCCAAAGCTTTTCCTGCAAAAGGGTGAGTTTAGGGGAAACATTCATCAGGAAAGGTTTCTCGGGACCAGGATGGAATTGTGAAAGCAAGAGATGCCCCCCACTCCTCCAATCTAGAATAGCCTATAGCTGAGTGGTTAGGATACTTAGCGGGGATGTGGAAGACCCAGGTTCAAGTCCCTGTTCTGTTTTAGGAGAGTGAAACTATGTGTATGATTTTTATATATAATATGTATTTAAAACATAGGACATTTAACTAGCATAGCAACTCCTAACTGGCTCCACCTGACTGGTGTCTGTGGTTTTTATAATCATCCGTACAGACTTTTCATCATAATGCTGCCTAAAGCGTGTCTTTGATTTAATAATTAAAAAGGAAAGAAGGATGTATTTGATTTGTATCACTGATGAATGCAAAATAAGTGTGTGTATTTCTTTTGCTGTCTTTCCCGACATGGTCTGTGGTGAGTCTGTCAGTAAATATTGATTAGTGCATTGCCTCAGGAAGTACATATGTCACAACCAGTTCATTGAGGGTCATTTCTTTTCAGTTCTTCACAATCAGGGCTCTAAGCCTACTCCCCTTTGCATGAAAAAGTGTCACATTTTGAGTACTCTACTACTTATCTGAAATTGGTTGAAGGCAATTTAGTGCAAACAACCATGGTACCTGATGTGTAGAGGAGATGCAAATAGGGAAACTGTATATAATTGTGCTTTTCTACTATGTGGGAGAGTCTGCCGTTGGGGAGGTTTTTTTTTTTTTTAAGATAGATGATTCTTTTGTGTCTCAGGATCTATCATTCTGGATCATTGGTTTATTTTGTCTGGGTACTTCAATGGGCAGATGTAGCAGGGCAGAACAGGAGACATTTTGTGCCACTGATCTTTTTTGTTCTTTATCTCTCTCACTCCTGTTGCGTGCAGTCTCTGTGTCTTTTCCTCCAGGATCTTTGTTGAGGTTGTCATTTTTTATTTACACTATTGTTGTTACTTTGTGAATTCTGTTTTAGGCCATCATGTGTCTAGAGGGGAAGCCGGTCAGAATTATCCTTGCAGCTGTAAGTCTGCCTAGCAGGTAGAAAAGGGTGAAGAGTAGAGGTTTAGTCCCTCTGGCAGATGCAGAAGCGGTGGCCTTTTGGAATTGGAGAAACTCTACTGTGCATTGAATGGTTTTAAGAACAGTT
Organism: Mauremys mutica; assembly: GCF_020497125.1. Classification (NCBI taxonomy): domain Eukaryota; kingdom Metazoa; phylum Chordata; order Testudines; family Geoemydidae; genus Mauremys; species Mauremys mutica. The sequence goes on from NC_059078.1 coordinate 69,549,483, forward strand.
TTACTTATGATGGGGTTACCTTCCCTTTTCTCCCTCTTAGGTTCCCCAGCATCAGATAAAAATGACCTCTTCAGAGAGATGAGGATCAAGTGGCACAGTTAGCTACTGTTTGGTACTAGATGCATTTGTTTTTTCTTTTTGGGGAAAAGGGTAATCTTACGGTAATTTCTTCTGTGTTCAGACAATTCATACTTAGATTTTTCAGGGACAATCCTTTAAATAAACCCTCAGTCAGAGAAGGGCAGAAAGCAGTTTGCCATTTCCTCAAATATATTAATCAGGCAAATTTATTTCATATGTATCTCTTTGATTCCCCCCCCCCCCCCAAAACCAACCCCCCCCCCAAAAAACTTGTTTGCCTTTCATTTGGGGCTAGCCACCAGTGAGAGGAAGAGGACCATGAAATCTGAGACACCTTTGACACCACTTCCTAAGGTTGGTGGTAGCTGTGGGGGAAGGAATGGGAAGGCTGAAAAAACACCTCTTTTTCTGACAGTGGTATGTGGAGGGAGAGGGCAAGTTAGTCCTGACTGGGATAACAGAAATGAGTGAAAACTCTGTAAGAAGCTTATTAGGCGGTGGAGGCTGAGGCTGAGCATTGGGTTCCTTGTTCTAAGTTTCTCTTTGGCTAAGGATTTAAGCTAAGCCTGCCTAAGGCTATGTCTGCACTACAGACCTTACAGCAGCACAGCTGTATCACTTCAGCCATGCCGCTGTAAGGTCTCTTGTGTAGCCGCTCTATGCTAGCAGGAGAGAGCTCTCTCACCAGCATAATTAAACCACCCACAATGAGCAGCAGTAGCTGTGTTGGCAGGAGAGCATCTCCTGCTCACATAGCGCTGTCCACACCAGTGCCTTTCTTGGGGAAACTTGTGTTGGTCAGGGGTGTGTTTCTTCCTTGGACATCCAGTTGTGGCAGATGGGGCCAGACATCCCTCTGAGGGGAGGGATTAAGCTATTGTGGGAGCTGCGTTGGGAAAGTTTCTATTTTGTGAACTGGCTTCTTCAGTGTGGAGAAGGGTTGTTGATTTGTGCCTCATCTTTTTGGATTGTATTTTAAAGTATTTGTTAAAGAACGTAACCTGGGTTAGGAGTTCCTTGGTGTTTGTATACACTGGAATGAAAATAAAAAATAAAAATATTTAAAATTGGGGTAGTGGTTATTCAGATACGTCACATGTTGGTATTAATGATCTTTGATAGGATGAGCACACAAGCATTTGTATGTGTGATTTTTAAATGTCTGTGTGTGTGTGCGCGCATGCACGTGTGTGAATACTTGGACATGTGACATTAAAATCCTCCACTGTTGTTTTACCAATAAAAGCAGCTAATGTGAATGTTTTACAGAAATGGGCCTGATCGTGACTGAGGCAAATTCATTTGAATGAATATTCAGGCATATTTTAGCATCTCCCTTGCAATTATCCTGTTGTAGGTTATTTTAGGATCAGTATCTTGCTCTTTAGAGTCCCCCTACTCCCACCCCCGGAAAACATTGGGTTTGGATAAGATATCTGACAGTTCAGATCAATCCATGCCCCCCCCCTTTTTTTTTAATATTAGCATTGACTTGGCCTACACATTCTGGACCTTGACATGACAAGCAAATCAGTGCAGCCACGGATGGCTATTTTGGGGCTGGAGAAATAGGAGGGACTATAGATATGCTGAGGAGTTGCTGTAATCTGCTGCACCTTCAAAGGACAAGAAAGCTGATATTTACCTTCCCCTTTTCTGTTTTTTTTCTCTCTCTTAGGAAGTACTGTGTGTTACAGACTGAGACATCAATCCCAGCTCACCCCCCTTTTGTTTTCTTGACTGAATTAGAAGCTCCAGGAATGTGCTAATTGGCGGCGGCCTCTTCAGAGAAGTAAAAGGTAATTGTTATCTGCCTGCTTTAGGTGTCTTGCCTGTTAAACCTCTTTTGGAGCAGGTGGGAAAGGAGGGTAAGGTTAGAATAAGCTTGTCAATGTGGAATTTTTATTTTCTTAGATCATCTCCAAGTTGATGGTTTTCCATCCTCTTCAATGTACTCATGCAAAGAGAGGCTTCTGTGTATGTTCATTCATGCATACAGTCCTGTCATGTGCCTATTTCTACGTGTAGGACAGAGAGCTAATTTTGAGCAATTGCAGGAAAAGGTTTGCTTAAAATGTTAGTAGAAAACATAATTTTTAAAAAAATGGCCAGTGCATTGGTGGAATGATGACTTATCTGCATTAGCTTAGTTCCTGGGCCCCCGCCCTCCACCTCAGGTCCTCTGTGGTCATTTACAATCAATACCAGGGGAGAAAGGCCTCCTATTGGGCAAAATACCGATTCAGGTAAAATGACCTACATTTGAATAATTCTACATTTGAATCGCATCTTTCCTTGAGATTTGGAAAAGATTGGTTAATAATCGTAATACCTAGATCTTACATAGCAATTTTTTATCAGTAGATGTCAAAGTGCTTTACAAAGCGAATCAATATCAATATTCTTTTTTTTACATATGAGGAAAGTGAGGCATGGGCGGATGTGATTTGCCAAAGTTCACCCAGGAGGCTGGTGGCAGAGCCAAGAATTGAACCCAGGGTTTTTAAATCCAAATCCAGTGCCCTATCTTCTACACTATGCTTCCTTCCAACTGAACTTGTTTTTCATGTATTTAAATGCTTCTAGTTCCAGGCAGAAGTGCCAGAATATGGTATGTGTGCACCTCTATGTAATAAATTCCATGGCCATAGATGATGATGTGACCTTATGTAATCCTCACTCATCTTTCCATTTCTTGGAATATGGTTTATATGGAATATGGTTTATATTCCATATCCCCAATGCCCTGCAAGTTAATGATTGCAAAGCAGTTTCTATCCTTACAAGCATTTTAGATGAACCTATCTTAGAACATGTTTTTAAATGTTGTTACTTCCTGCTGAGACTTTCAGGTGATGCTAAGGGAGTTAAGTGCCCAAGTTCCATTGAAAGCCAAGTTGATTTGAGCACCTAATTCCTTTAGGCTCCTTTGGAAAGCCCATTGTTCATTCTTTAGCTCTCTGTATCCTACGATAACCGATTCCTAAATGAATCATTCGCCCTGTGATTCCGGGGCATCCATGGACAACAGTCCCATAGACTGTTGGATGCAAAATGTAAAACCTCAGACTGAGGCTTTGGCTACACTTGCATTTCAAAGCGCTGCCGCGGCAGCGCTTTGAAGCGCTAAGTGTAATCAAAGCGCCAGCGCTGGGAGAAAACTCTCCCAGCGCTGTCCGTACTCCACTTCCCTGTGGGGAATAACGGACAGCGCTGGGAGCCGCGGGCGCTGGGGCTTTGACTACACTGGCGCTTTGTAGCGCCGCAATTTGCAGCGCTGCAGAGGGTGTGTTTTCACACCCTGCTGCAGCGCTGCAAATTTGTAAGTGTAGCCAAGCCCTCAGTGCAGATACTGCAGGATATAACTTGCTGACCAAATGACAAACTGCAGGTAGGCAAATCTGCCTGGAGCAGCTCTGTCCCATGCTTGCCACTGTGCTGCTGACAGTGGGGAAGAAAGCAAATCCTTTATTAGAAGGGCCCCTACTGGGTGACTGATTACCTTCTGAAACAAAGCAACGGACCTTTTGGGTTACTCTTTCTGGGGAGCTTCAATTGATACTAAGAGACAAGCAGAAACCTACAGACCAGTTGAAGCATTCTAATGGAGTCTCCTGGAATTTCCCTAGGGCTCCTTCTAGGTAATTACCTGTCTATCACTTTGTCTCCTATCTTTTAATGAGGGAGGAGTGCTAGACTCCCAGACCACTAATCCTTATTACTGTAGAATGGTAAGTTTCACTCCTCCCTTTCTCACCTTTGAAAAATGGCACCAACTACCCAGCTGGCTTGGCTCTCTAAATCTTGTTTTAAAATGGCTGATAACCTTTCTCCCTGGCTGCCAGACTAAATCATGGGAATCTCCTGACTGCTTCAGGCATGTATTCCCTGAATTAGCCATACGGATAAGAGGGAGTTGATAGGGAAGGAAGGCTAGCAGAAGCCACCTCACAATCCCTAAATCCACTTTACCCCAGAGAGATTCTTTATTAGAGCTGTGGGATATGTTCATTTCAAACCCAGAACTTGGAGCAAATTGACTGAGATTTGCAAGCCTGGTCTGACCTGGAGTTCTGGGCAAAAGCCACTGCAAAACCTGGCAGTTCCAGCTGAACTTGCTTATAGTCTCTGGGTTCTTTCAGACCCCAAAACTCGCAGGAATTGGGTTAATGTAAACCTGTAAACCCAAACCTCACAGGGTTGTGGGGTTTTGTTTTGTTTTTGTTTTTTTTTGGTGAGACTCTGCTCATTAGCCTTGTGGGGGGTTTTCTGTTTGTGTTTTGTTTTGATTTAATCAATGATATTTTTTAACTGAAAACTTTGCATTTACCCTATATTCCCAGTCTCTTTCTGTGAAGGCCCTGCTTCAGGACTATTACCATTTCTCTTAGGCCAGGGTACTCGGTCTGTGCCTCTATTACCTCAGCATAGTACTGGGTTTTTCCTTGGATAACCCCCTCTCTTCCTGTTGCTGGCTCACATTACTGTAACAAGTCAGAGATATTTCCCCCCTCCTCAGCTGTTGCTTACGCCAGGAGCTCAGGCATAGCCTTTGTCCCTATATGCCCCGCTTTTCTGTGTTCTTCACCTGACCAACATGCCAGAAGTCTGGGGAGATCATGCTGGCCTTGGGTGATGTCCTGCTTCCATATGTCAGACAAAGAAATGTACATTGTTAAGCCCCTTTACAGTACCTTAGTGCAGCATGTGCTTTTAACTGTCTGCTTATGTATGGTATTTAAGCAGCAGTCTGCTATCAAATGCTATCACCCAGTCTGTATCCTTTGGGGGTGAAAAGTTATAGGAGAAGAGGTGGGACATGGTAGTGATATTTTGGAAACAAAGCAAAAGGAAAATTCTTCCAAGTTTGTTGGGCTGAAACCTTTTGGATAGTGGGGGAAGGGGGGGAGAAGGAAAGGTATTCTTGCTGGACTTTGAAGTATTTTTTGAGGGGGTGGGGAAGAAGGGAATGTCTGATTGTTAAGTAGCCAAACATTTGCTGAAGTTTCATGTTTGTTGTTTCATTGCTATACGCGGAGTTACCGTTTTTTGTCCTTTCTTCAATTAAACTTGGGCAAAGATTTTTCGCTCCTAGAAAGTATAAATCATATACAAAGGTGAGACCCTGTTCATAACTGACACACTTAGAATAACAAGAAGAAAGTGCTTTCAAGATTGGAGCAAAGTGATCTCTTTATTTTATTTTTTCCCTTTCTCCTAACCCATCTCCAGAGAAAAGGTGATACAGCTTCTAGCTAACATATTTCAGGTGGGTGACGCTGTGGTATGTTAAGCGGTGTCTGTAATAGCTTATCTACTGGTGGTAAGCTTACTCTGTTTGTATTTCTCTTTTCACACATAAATCAAGTTAATAGTTTTCAAGACTTTGAGCAGTGTTTCAACAGGATATTTGCTTAATGTCTTTTTTTTTCTTTTATTTAAAAAAAAAAGATTTTGAGTTAGGATTTCTAGTACAGCAAACATATCCAGTGTCAAAGCTATGAAGCTATCCAGCACCCAGTCAGGAGTCAGACCTCTGAGTCTGAATGAATTAACAGCAGAGCTTGTGTTTCCAGGGGTTCCAGTCTCTGGAGACCTAATCTTCGCACAGGCCTTAAGTCCTGATTAAACAGTACATCACCACTTAAGTGCATGCTTAACTTTAAGTTATGCTAAATTTTAAGCACATGCCTGTGTTTAAGTACTTTGATGAATAGGGATGGACTTAAGCACGTGCTTAAATAATTTGCTGAATTGGGGCCTTTCTACATATTGACCCTGTCATACTTCAGCAGCACTTCTTGGATGGGAGGAGGAGCGCTTCATGGAGGCTTGCATTTTTTCTTTGCCTGGAGAGCTCTCTTTAAGCGCTAGTTATGCCTATGCTTGGAAGGATTAGATTTTTATCGGTAAATATCAGTAAACGTCAATTTCACTTTCCACACACAAACCAACGAAAAAATATTTCCATCAATAGTAATAAAAATTTACAGATAGTCAGAGTAACAAAAATGCTGCCTGAGAATTTTTTGAACCATTTAAGAATATTTACTTTGTATATTTTGACATGTGATGCTGATCAGCTGTTGTTACATTTTAATTGTTACAAAGCTTTAACATCTTGATTCTCATCAATGTCCACGGTCATTAAATAACCATTGGCTGACCCTCTCCCCCATAATTCTGCACAGCTTTGAAAATTTAAATTGATAAAAATGCTTAAAATAAAAATTGATAATGTAAAATTATATTAAAAAAATCAGTCTGCCAAGTCTTGTTATACCATATAAGACAGGGGTGGGCAAACTACGGCCTGTGGACCGGATTCGGCCCGCAAGCCATTTTAAGCCGGCCCACAAGCTCCCGCTGGGGCAGGGGCCGGATTTCACGGCTTAGCCCTGCTCCAGCCGGGTTGCTTGGTCGGCGGCCACATCATGCGGCTTCACTCTTCTCCGGCCAGGGCCCTGGGTCGGGGGCTGCACCACGCGGCTCCCAGAAGCGGCGGCATGGCCCTGCTCCGGCTCCTACACCCTCCAATGGCCTCCTCTGGTGCGCCAATAGGAGCTGCAGGGGCGGTGCCTGCGGATGGGGCAGTGTGCAGAGCTGTCTGGCCGCGCCTCCGCGTAGGAGCCGAAGAAGGGACATGCCACTGCTTCTGGGAGCTACTTGAGGTAAGTGCCGCTCGGAGCCTATGCCCCAACCCCCTGCCTCAGCCCTGATCCCTCTTTCGCTCTCCAAACCCCTCAATCCCAGCCCGGAGCACCCTCCTGCACCCCAAACTTCTCATTCCTAGCCCCATCCCAGAGTCTGTACCCCCATCTGGAACCTTCACCCCTTTCCGCACCCCTTCCCCAGCCCTGATCCTCCACCCACCCTCCGAACCCCTTGTTCCCAGACCAGAGCACCCTCCTACACCCCAAACTCCTCATCCCTAGCCCCACTCCAGAGCCCGGACCCCCAACCAGAGCCCTCACCCCCTCCTGTACCCCAGCTCCAATTTTGTGAGCATTCATGGCCTGCCATACAATTTCTATTCCCTGACGTGGCCCTCGGCCCAAAAAGTTTGCCTACCCCTGATATTCGAGAAGAGGAGACCCCCTTTGTAGTCTGTGGAATTGGGGACAGGTCCTAGATATATGGAAGGGAGAAAACTTGGAGTGAAGAGAAGAAAATGAACACAGAATATGGAGGAAGGCAATTTGTGAGATGAGCTACGTTTTTTACTTGCATGACATATGATGGCTGGACATCAGCATCATAAACTACATGGTACAGAGTTAGTGGAATAGATCTGTGTCTCTTACATTTGTTATATGAATCTTAACTAAGTAGACTTCTAAATAAAGCAGTACAAAATAACAAATATTGTCAGACTTTACATTCCAAGAGGAGCTGGTTAGGAATTTTTCGAAAATGCATTTTGTCAGAAAACACCAGTTCATCAAATCCAAAAATGTTAATGGGAAAGGATAGATTTTGATGAATATGTTGCTTAGAAAAAACTTGGGGGGAGAAGAGGAATGTTTTGAAATTGTTCTAATGGGCTGTTTTGACAATTTGGATACTTAAAAAAAATTTAAGATGAAAAATTTTGATTGAAATGACTTTTTGTTTTTGCAATTTAACTAATTACAGTTAAAAAAAGTCAAAATAATAAAACATTATGCAATTATCAAAATAAATTTTTTCACATTGTTGGTTCTTGAAAATTTTCAAGATTTCAACTTTTTGTCCCATTTAGAATGGGATGTTTGTCCCCTAAATTTTTAAAATTTCCCAGGCCAGGAAAAGAGTTTCCTGCAGAGCTATACATTTAAAGTCTTTTCTCTTGTACATTCTCTTCTAACTAAGAGGAGCTGTGACTAGTATGCTTCGCAATGACTGCAGAAGAGTTGTGGGAGTGCAACCTAACAATCTGCAGAATGGAGTTTTTAAAGTGCGCCTGTGGAGCTAAACTGTAATCAGTGACTGGGAGGAAAAGTGTGTGTGTCTATATGTGCATATGTGTGTGTATGACAGTTTTTATCATTACTTTTGCCTATGTTCCACATTACTTCTAATGGGAAAGTTTAATCAGGCTTAATCCCATTTGTGGAAATTAGCAATGAAAAGGGTTTTTTTCCCCTCAAGTGCAGAATTGTTCCCTGCTGTTAAGGAAGCTCTGGTGTATGTACACATTTCTCCATTCTTCGGTTCTGTATATACATGCGTGTGAGAGTCTTGTACATTTCAATAACTTGCCCATTCACAAATGCAAAATCAAAGGGGAATTGTAGTATGTGATTCAGAAATCATAAACTAACCCAATAGGTTGTGTGGTCTTATGGATAAAGTACTGGACTGGGAATTAGGAGGCAAGAGTTCTCTTCCCAGCTCAGTTACTAAATTGCTGTGTAATGCTGGGCAAATTACTTGTCCTTCTCAGTCCTTCTGTTTCCCTTCCGTTCTCACCCTTTGTCTTATCTATTTGGACTGTAAGCTTGTTCGGGCAGAGACTCTCTTACTCTTGTTTGGCTGCTAACACTATGGAGCCCCAATCTTGGAAGAGACCTCTAGGTGGTAATGAAACAAAGTATTAAAAAAATCCTGGTCTGTTTGGTGGGGTAGATTACTTACCTGAGTAGTCATGATCTTTAAAATGTTTCGTATCTAATTTTTGGTGGAGAACAGAAGAATTTCCTCCCCCCTTCCTCCCTGAAATCATGAGACCATTATTATTTAGGTTTTGGTAGGGGGCTGATTTCCCTTCAGTGGTCAAATGCACTGTGAGTCTTATGTGTGAGGAAGGAATGCTTAACCTTTCAATGAACAGGAAGAAGGGCATTTTGGCGTATTAATAAAATCAGTTGAGGGGAGAGAAGATGCATATCTGATTTGTAGGTAACAGTAAAATTGGGTTTGGAGGTGTGAGGGGAAGTCTTATTTATCAGCCAGAGGTTTGAATGGGATTGTTGCAGTTCTAAAATACTTAGTTTAAGTGTGGTGGTGTGATTTCATTTATTTATTTTCCTCTTAGAAATCTAGATACAGGGATCACGTGCCATGGTGAACTTTGCAGGTATATACGGTAGCAGGTCTCTATTCATATATAGCACATGGAATTTGGCTGAGGAAGGGAATTCTTTCCGTCTTTCCGAATGTAGGTTTTTCTTAATGGAGCTACTGTTTGTGATTGCCATGTAAAACTATATCCTACTCCTGATAGCTAAATGATTTGCATGTGTTAATGGTATCTTTTGACCTGCCCTCACCAGCCTAGTCTTTCTTCCCATTCTTTTATTTCTATTCTTGTGGTCAGTATGGAAATTATACTAAAATGCAGACTATTAAATTGCATTTTCCTGCAGAGGCATTGAAAGTTTCAGGTTACAGCTCCTGTCTCTCTCTCTCCACCACCTCTCTCTTTCTCTCTCTCCCCCCCCCCCGAGGGGGGGCGGAAAGCATTTTTGTGGCATATTTGAGGGGGAGGGACAGTAAGCAGAGAGGTCTGAAAAACAATGTTAGTGTGGTGTGAATGATCAGGGAATGAAAAGAAAAGAATGGAAATATGCAAGCAGTGGCTCACCAGTGATACATTAATAGCATCCTGAAATCAAGTGCTCATTCATTTTAACCAGAGGTTAATTAATCAGAGAGAGTAGATAAAATGATAAGCTGCTTTTAATGAAGTGAAGCAGCATTATTAGCAGTAAGCAAAATGCAAAATATTTGGTCTCCTCCACATGTGGGTTTGATTGGGCCAGTAGCAAGGCACTGGCTTTGGAGATTACTAGCCTCTTTTGTTGTACTCTGAGTTAGGGGTGTGTGTTTAGAAGTGTGGCCATGTGCAGTTGCTGGGAAATAGGGGTCTGGAATTAAATTAAAAACAGATAAATTGTTCCTTGTACATTTTCCTGTATGCCAGAGGCCAATAATTACTGGCCCTGATAATTCAGATACTTATTTTGCCTTTGGGGATAACTGGGCTTTCACAAAAAAAAAATACACAGCTTCACAAATGAAATAAGAATATGTGAAAGTAAACAATTTGGTATTGCTTAGTTAATGTTGGTGTACCCCAAACTGGTGCAACCACATGATTGCCTGCATAATCTAGGGGAGTTAGCAACCTCTGGGTAGTAATCCGCAACTTGTGGGTAGTAATCCACATGGGATTTACCTGCTATTTATCTAGACTCAGAGGGTCATGAGCCAGTGTGTGTTTGGCTATTAAACTGAAGTAAATTTGCTTAGTCCCTTCCAAATGGTCGGCTGCCATCAACAGTGCCTCAAAACTATTGGGCTCGTTCCAGTGGTGTCACCTGAAATGCTGTGGAAACTGTAAGAGAGTGTTCTGGTATATGAATGGCAATGCAAATTACAGTAGGCAAAGAAATGGCTGAGAAGCTTTGCCATCTACTGAAAAGTCAGTATTTCAGTTATAACAAATGAACCCTTTCCCCTTTACAAAAGGAAAAGTGTATTCTTGGTGGAATTAGCAAACTTACTCTGAGCTATCCTACATTGTTTTAAAGACTGGTGTAAAAATTGACTGAGCAGGGCTTTTAATGACAACTCATGCTATTAAATTGTTCCTGAGTCCCTTTACACGCAAAGTTTTGTAGGAATAAGTTAATACGCCTATGTGAACTAGAGAAATGTATCCAATGGATTTGAGTGGCTTGATAGTAAGACATAAGCAAGTAAAAGAAAATGTATTTAAAATACTAAGCTTCCTACAGTCATTCAAGTATGAATTCCATAGCAGCAAAGGAGAAACTGACATCCCTAGTGGTTCAAGGGTGTAAGTGATATTGCAGGCTTAAGTTGAAAGGTTGAATCCACCGAACGAAAGAATTCCACTATAGTGAGTCAAACTCTCAAAAAGCTAGCTAGAATGGTAGGGAAAAGGCCAGGGGGAGCCTTGAAAGCAAGGCTGAACCAGGGAAATGAGAAGGTGCTACTCAGGAGACGCTGGAGTCAGTAACTCAGGAATTGCATTTTGTGTGCGATTATTCTCTTATGAAGACAGCATGCTACCTAGCTTGGCAAAATTGTTGTCCAACTATTTTGTTCAAAGAATGTGCCAACTACCTCTGGGTGGGTTTTTTTGCTTTATATTTCTGCATCTAAACCATCATTTTGGTTTTTAAATAATTTTGCCATAAGAATTTCCTTGCTAGCTATGGAGGAAAAGCTTTAAAAGTAGAACTCAGAACAAAAAATAGTCTGTTTTCCTGTAAAGCAAGAAAAAGTGCATGCAACCTGTTTGGACCATGTGTTGCGTTGGATCTAACAGTATGACATTAGGTTACACTAGTGGCTCTCAAACCTCATTGCACTGTGGCCCCCTTCTGACAACAAAAATTACTTCAGAACCCCGGGCCGGGGAGGAGGAACTGAAGCCTGAGCCTGCCAGAGCCCCATCCCCCGGTGAGGGGGCCAAAGTCCGAGCCTCACTGCTCTGGGAAGGGGAGTCAAAGCTGAAGCTCAAGGGCTTCAGCCCCTAGTCATGGGGTCTGCAACCTGAGCCATGCTGCCCAGGGCTGAAGCCCTCTGGCTTTGCCTTCGGCCCTGAGCAGTGGGACTCGGGCTTCAGCCCTGGGCCCCAGCAAGTCGAAGTCAGTCCTGGTGACCCCATTCAGAGGAGGTCGCGACCCACAGTTTGGGAACCACTGGGTTAGCCTGAGCTAGCTAACATCTTAACACCCTCTATAACTCTACTTTAGCACATGCTAAACTGGCTGAATTAAAGCCTGGTGGAGGATAAAAGCCACTGAACCTATGAAAATAGCATCAGTCGGAAATTGAAGAGTATTGAACATAAAGAAGGGAAGAAGCCTAGAAGTCAGCAACTAATTTGAAACTGGGTCTGATGAAAAAAAAATGTAGGGGAAAATGCTAGTGTTTCACAGGCTGAATGTCTAATGCGTGTGATCTCCTCCAACATGAAGCTAGTAAGTGATTAGTGTTTCAGAATGGTGTATTTCACAGTCGTGGTATCAATGGAATTTGACACCTTGGTCTGTTCAGGTGGGTGCTAGAATTTCTTCTCCTTAGTTGAACTCTGTGAACGAGGTCCCACAACAGGCTTGTAAGTTAGACAGAGCATGAGAGACTCTATATCTGTGGCTTGAAGGGCAAGGAAACAAGTCATTTAGCATAGTCCTACACAGGTGACAGCTGTAATTATTCGTACTGTACAGGAAATTAGAATAATTAAATATCTAGTGTTAGCAAAAATTTAAGTTTCTTATTTTGTTAATATAAATAATGTGAAACGGTATGCTACATTTGAATTGTTGCTGATAATGTATTTTCCATGTGTCTGTCTTAAAGGCAATACTGTATACCAGTGACTTGGGAGTGAGCAACTAATATTTCAAAAAATATTTTAACCTGAGGTTTGCAGTGCATGTCCCCTGCCTGTTTATAAATCTAAATTTTAAAAAGTATAATAATAATTTCCATAGTGCTAAGTATCAGAGGGGTAGCCATGTTAGTCTGGATCTGTAAAAGCAGCAAAGAGTCTTGTGGCACCTTATAGGCTAACAGATGTTTTGGAGCATGAGCTTTCGTGGGTGAATACCCACTTCGTCGGATGCATGTAGTGGAAATTTCCAGGTGCAGGTATATATAAGCAAGCAAGAAGCAGGGATAACGAGGTTAGTTCAATCAGGGAGGATGAGGCCCTCTTCTAGCAGCTGAGGTGTCAAGTATCAGAGGGGTAGCCGTGTTAGTCTGGATCTGTAAAAGCAACAAAGAATCCTGTGGCACCTTATAGACTAACAGACGTTTTGCAGCATGAGCTTTCGTGGGTGAATACCCACTTCTTCGGATGCAAGAGAGGAGAAACTGGTTTTGTAGTTGGCAAGCCATTCACAGTCTTTGTTTAATCCTGAGCTGATGGTGTCAAATTTGCAGATGAACTGAAGCTCAGCAGTTTCTCTCTGAAGTCTGGTCCTAAAGTTTTTTTGCTGCAGGATGGCCACCTTAAGATCTGCTATTGTGTGGCCAGGGAGGTTGAAGTGTTCTCCTACAGGTTTTTGTATATTGCCATTCCTAATATCTGATTTGTGTCCATTTATCCTTTTCCTTAGAGACTGTCCAGTTTGGCTAGTTTTACAGATACAAACTAAAGAATAAAGCATGGGCCCTTTAGGTGAAATATCGACAATAGATGGTGACGTAATATTGAATTGTCGCTTATGTTGGCTTTTGAAGCAACACCCAGTACAGAATATCAGTGTTTATAATTTGTTGATTGCCATCCCTTCTGCCTCTACTTGTCCTCAAAATATATATTGGTTGCTTTTTTTTTTTTTTAAGCCATGGTTATTTCATTCTTTATTGTCCTATATCGGTTTAGGTCGAGTTCCTCTCTGCCAGCAGGTAGATTCAGTGTTCTGTCTCATCTTGAGAAAGTCATCCCCCTGTATGGCAGGGATTTGCTAGCTCACCAAACTTTTTGCTGTCTCCAGTAGGTGGAAGTAATAATACCTTTTGTCACATGACACATAGGACTTGAGAGGAAACAAGGGGCCACGTACCAGAAGAGCTCTGCCTGTGGGGGAAGAGGGACCCCTTCTGATTGGCTGCCTTGCCCCCCTTGCCTGCCTCCTACCAATCAGAGCTGCTATAGGAAGAGCTCTGTCTCTTCCCCTTCCCCTCAGCAACCCAAAAGCATTCTTGAAAGAGGGGAGAGGGAGCTAAGAGCCCAGTAGCTCAGGGTGATTCTGCTACCTCTACATCTCCTGTGAACAGTGAGGTCAGGAGAGTTCCTTTGCTCTTCCCCATTCCCCCTGCAGCACCCAACCTGGGGAGCGAGGGGATGACGCTAGGCCCCACCTCAGGCCTGGGATAGGGGGGAAGAACGCTAGGAGCAGCCAAGTTAAAGCTGAGAGGCAGAATTGATGCAGGGACTGTGGGGACGGGATTGGTTGGGAGCAACATTAGTTGCTGGTCAGGGGACAGGCAGATGTTGTGAAGGGGTGCTCCTGCAGCAGGGACCAAAGCCATTTTACCTAATAATTCTGGAGTGGCAATACTAGCTGTCAATCATACATTGCTGCTGGGGAGGGGCAGGTGGAATTCAAAAATCAAAAGAACAGATTAAAAAACACACTATTCTTTTTTGTTTTTTAAATCTCATGATGTTGGGGGTTAGGAGGGTGGGGGCTAACAACAGATTTGTTTATCTCTTGAGGTTGACAATAATGGGACTGGGACACCTACACTGTGTAGCTGCCCCTGACTGTTCCCAAGAGAACTGTCTCTCTGTTTAGTAGGCTCCTTGGTGAGGAGTTCAGCATGTCTTAACTACTCCCATTCCTTCCCAGGAAAACTCCAGCAGAAGACACTGGGACAGCTGTACACAGTAACCGAAGTTGGTCACTGGGGATGTTAGGGAAATCCTCCTTGAAGGGTCTAGAGGATCATTCTTGTGCAACAAGGGACAAGATTCAGAGTTAAGCCATGTTCGTCTGTATCAGCAAAAACAACGAGGAATCCTTGTGGCACCTTAGAGACTAACAAATTTATTTGGACATAAGCTTTTGTGGGCTAAACCTCACTTCATCAGATGCATGGAGTGAAAAATACAGTAAGCAGTGTATATATATGAAAAGATGGGAGTTGCCATTGTTCTCCTGAAACCAATTAATAACTAGAGAAGCCAGGCAGTACCCCTTCCTACAGGGCCCTTAGTCCTCATTCCATTGAGCTGGTTGTGAGCCTTCCAGGAAGTCTTGGCAGCTTTTTGGTGGATGTCATTCACAGGTGCAGGAGGGCCCTAGGCCCTTGTGAATGTTACTTCTGCCTTTTTATAGATGAGCAAACTGAGGCACAGAAAGCTTAAATGACTTGCCCAGGGTCTCATGGCAAGTAAACGGCATAGCTGGGAATGGAATCCCGATTTCCTTACTTCCAGTCTCCTGCTATAATTAGTAGACGATATTTTCTTCTTATGCACTGTGGACATGAATCAGTCAGAATTGGCATGCACAATTAGCTTCTTGCACCAAAGGTCTGTATGTAGGGGGAATATTGCAGTGAAATGCAGGAGGAGGGGAAGGGCATTCAGGGACAACTGTACCTGCTTGAGCACAATTTAATAAACAGCAGTGAGTCGAGGAAGCAGTCTGTGTTCCAGATGCATTGTTATCTGTAAAGTCTCCTATCTAGCAGAGTGCTGAAAAAGGTTTAATGCAAATCCAAGGCCTCTGCCATTGTGAGAGACAGATTAGGTCTCATTTGCATTCTTTCTCCTATAATAATTACCTAGCAAGGAGTGCCTGTTACCATTAACTTCATTCTGTTTGCCTGTGATAACACCATCAGCAATCTCTTCTCCACGGATTATGGACACTATGAGAAAGGGGTGATAGTAGAAAATTTGAAAGCTGATAAATTGAAATTCAGATGAAAGTCTGATAATAGCCATTAAATACATCCGGAGAAATACTGTGAACTGAAGAGCAAAGGCCAATATTAATCTATAATATTGATGAGCTGCGTGGTTTCAATATAATTTAGTAAAGACATCACATCATTTTTACTTAGCTTAAAAACCTGTGCAGTCCTTGTCTCAATGGTTTTGTTCCATTTTAGGAATTGGCTTTGAAGTGCCTCTCGTACTGGTATAGTACAGAAACCAATGTTAATAAAATGGTATACATTTTATCCACCCATGAGTGAGTGTAAGTACACACCAAAAAAATAAAATAAAAACCCAACAATCCCAGTGACAGGCAAATCTGGTGCGCAGGACTCAATCGTGACTTTCAGATTGATGTTAAAAATAAAAGTAGTGATTATTTGTCTCTTTTTTTTCAAATTACTGCTATAAAAGGGCAAAACAAAAAGTGCAAAGAAGTTTGGGAGAATGGTGATCCCAGTGAAACTAGTTCTGTCTACAGTTTAATTTTCTTTAGAGAGAATATAAAATATTTCGTCCCACAATTTCTGTTTTGGTTGTAGTCTCTGTCTCTGAGTTTGTGTCATTCCTGATAAACCAGTGGGGGTCACTGCAAGAGAGGCAGAGATCCTATTATTTAATCCTATCCATTCCCTCCCTTGGTTCAATCTGTTTGTTTCTATGAGCCTCCCAGTCATGGGAGCAAGGTCCCTAATCTGCAAATCAAACCCTGAACCCTTGCACAGTAGTAGCAAATTGCTACCATTAGATCTAGAGCTGATGGCCCATTTCAGAGCCTTTTATTGCATATTGCACATGCCTCAGTAGAAAGTCCCCTTTTTGCAAAGAGGATTGAGAGCAAAGAATATTTTGCAGGAGAAAACATTCTTAACATCGCTGGTGCCTTGTGGAAAAGGAGCTGCATATATTGCCGATGTGTGTAATTTTTCTTTCTGTTGGTTAGTAGAATTTTGTGTATTTCAAGGTTTTCACTGGAAAAAGCAAGCGCTGTGTGTGTGTTTGTGTTTAAATCAGGAGCAACTATGGATATACGGCTAAGCCTCTTTCTTATCTGGAACAGGGTATCAAAGCAGTTAGTTGTATTTTAAATAAATTTTCCTGTGGCAAGTATAGCGTGTGTGGGACATAAGCTGTCATCTTCATCTTACATCCCCAGTGGAAATAGCAGTGTGTGAATGATTGGGCTTGAAGAGTCTGTTATAATGTTTTTCCCCCTCCCCCCATGGAGGCTCTGTGGGGAAGGAGGGGGTGGGTAAAATAGACTGTTGTTAATCTGTTGGTTAGCCACATAACCCAGCTAATGAATTACTAGAAAAATCCTTTGTTTACTCACTGTCACCATTCCTGGCTGTTAAAGATTTGCTAGAGTAACACAGAGCTTTTAAAACTTGATACAGCCCTTAAGAGTTTAAAGATCTGTTTGTGTGTGGACTTGCTTAGGTGTATAGCTGGGTTTCCCTATTTCCTCAACTTGATATACTGGATTTACAATCTGTAAACATGGCCAAACAGAAGTGCATTTTTTTTTTGAATCATGAATGGAATACCTTCAATCCCTTAATAAGCTGGAGAACCGTATTCACTGT
This sequence comes from Mauremys mutica, assembly GCF_020497125.1. Lineage (NCBI taxonomy): Eukaryota > Metazoa > Chordata > Testudines > Geoemydidae > Mauremys > Mauremys mutica. The sequence goes on from NC_059078.1 coordinate 69,566,565, forward strand.
AAAATACATTGCTGTTGAAATGTTTGGGTAGAACCGGTCGTTTTGCATTTTTTCCCCAGTGATGGCATTTGTGGTGCCATGTAGAAAAAGGCACATATTCCAAAATGCAGAGAAATGACATCCTGTATGGAAGGAAACCTCTTTTCTGATTAGTCTGTGATTAGAATTGGACATGTTTATTTAGAAACAAGTAGTCAGGTAGTCTTTCCATGAAGTCTAATAGTTCTATTGGGCAGAGTTTGGGGGCAGTTTTGGATCCAAATACAAATCTCTGTGAGCATGAGTCCTCCTTCAAAGGAAACAGTTCTGTTGCGGGACACCTGGGCTGTTTATACCTTGCATCTCTGCCCACACCTGCAGCATTCAAGGTACCTGGCCTGGGAGAGAAATTGCTACATTTTGCTATACATAGACTTTCCTTCATTAGGCTTATGGATGGTGTTTGGATCCTATTCCATTGCTCTGATAGGCACAGTTGTACCATCTGAAGGGTGTTCTCCTTTTACCCTTTCTTCACCCACCAACTTCCATGAGCTATCCCTGAGGGGGCCCTAATGAGTGAGGAGGAGTTAGAAAGCAGAGTATCCGTGTGTTTTTCTCTATGAATAGAAAGGCATTGGATGGATAGGAAATTTTCAAACTTCCTCTTTGGACTGACCCTGATATTAAGGTAACCTGAAGACACAAGTTTCTCTGGTTTGGGTTTTTGTCCCAGTCAGACCTTGGCTTCAATATTCATGACCATAATCTACCCAAAACCATGCTCCAGACTTGAAATTTGAAGTCTGACATTTTAGACCTCTGGTTGACCAAAATTTGCAACCCTCTTTTGTTCAAGTTCTCATATGATAACTAAGGGTTTCACACAGATCGAAGAACCAGCTATTCTAAAACCTGGCGTCCTACAGAGAATGAGGAAGCTAAGTATAAGCCTGCAAGCACAGCTTGTGTACATATTTGTTGAAAGCTAATTGGCAGTGCAGTTGCCTTTCAAACTTGTTCTTTCACCTATCAGGGAGCACAACTCTGGTACTTAATGTACTGTTGATTACGTAAACACTACCCTGAAATATTTGCACAGGCAATTAACTCTTGTATTTTATACTACTTAGGGTTACAAATGGAATCCTGTTAGAGAGCCCAAAATTATTTATATTGTGAAATTTTTCATCATTAGATTAAATAACATTCATAGATACAAAGTTTCATAATATTGTCCTTCAAGCTGGCTAGTGTCAAATGTGACAGTGTAGATCAGAAGTGTAGTAAGTCCTTCTAGTTTAATGGGGTAAAAAGTTTCTTGCCAGGAATGGGTTACCTAGGGAGGTGGTGGAATTTCCTTCCTTAGACGTTTTTAAGGTCAGGCTTGACAAAGCCCTGGCTGGGATGATTTAGTTGGGTTTGGTCCTGCTTTGAGCAGGGGGTTGGACTAGATGACCTCCTGAGGTCCCTTCCAACCCTGAGATTCTATGATTCTAGGAGTTGGCATGACTTTCTTGATAATTATTCCCTTTCCTCCACCCCTTATATTTTAGTGGTGGTATAACTGGTGGAAATTTACAATAGCTGAGATGATTTTGTTTGGATAGCATTTAAAATAGAACACATCTCCCTTCTATTCATCTATTCTATGGCTCTTTAGTTCTTCTAGTCAGTATCTAACACTTTTAGCATGATCAGTTGTAGCAAAATTTGGCTAATAATGAAGAAACTCATAGCATAGAATGCAGGACTAAAGGTATCTGAATGAGACCAAGTGCTCCGATAACTATGGTGGTAGGGCACTGTACAAATACCTGGTTAGATGCATCTCCACCTCACCCCACTCCCAAGAGAACTGTGATCACACCACTGCACCAGGGTTTTCAGTCTTCATTAATTTGCATGCAATATGTCCCTGAAATTGGAAACAAAGTCCCTTACAGCCAAAAAGCAGCAGCTCCACAACTTGTGCCAAATGATAAATCTGTTAGAAGTTTAACCACCAGTAACAACCATCATCATGTCACGCCTCCACCCACTAAAGGGCCAGATGTTTACAAACTATGGGCCTAATCCTGCCATCTAATGGATTTGATGGTAATTTCTAGTGTGGGTTGATAGCAGACTAGTAAAATAGTGCTCATGACACCGTGTGCTGTTTTGATTTTGTTTTTCTATTTATGGACTACACACTGATTTTAATTCTGTGACATGCAATTTTTAATGTGATTGCAGATAAGAACATAGTTCTCTTGTAGAATGCAGAGTGAATCTGTTTAATGAGGGGTTGTCAGTATTATCCTATATTTTATGTCAAATTCTCTCTCTCACGCGCGCACACGCATACACGTTAGAAAATATTACACTCCTTTGGACTGGAACACTGAAAATCCTTTATAAATTTCATTTAGTGAAAGTCTGCAACCAGGAACACAGTTTAATCAAACTTATAACATGGCTGGAGATTAAACAGACTTGTTAGATAATCAAATCCATCTCTGTATATGTACAAGATATAGTTCATCAACTTAAGTCTTTATCTGATATTACACTTGATCTTAGCTAAAAATTATTGAATGAAATATATCGCTGTTAGGTGGAACCTTCCAAAGTATTTCCATTTATGATGTTATAGTAGCTAGATAGAACCGGACACGCAGCAGAATATAAATAGTTACAATTAGCCATATAGAGATTCTTACAACAAGAGGTCAGAAAGATAAGGTCCCCAGTTATGGTGCATTGCAAAAAGAGAGGAAATTCTATAGAAGCAGAAAAGCACAACTTGACATGTATTGATGTGTCTATTTAATTAAAATTATAATTAAAATTATTAAAATTTATTTAAAGTGCCTATTTAATTCCCTAAGTGTTACTGAGTGGAGGTTTGTTGAGTATACCATAAGTCAAAATGCTAATGTCTGAATATGTTTAACAGACAGCACTGAGGTCCAGATTTTGCTAATGGGGGGAAAAATTACCATTTTCATTTTGAAGGAAGTAGCCCATTTAGAAATTTTGAATTTCACTTGCTTTGCAGATGGTATGAATTGATTGCCTGTGAAGTTAAATTTCCTTCTGCTTTCTCTTTTTTCCCCTCTTCCTTACTTTTTCTTCTACCCTGCTCTCCATCTCCCCCTGCCCCCCTCCCCCTCAAAGGGGGGGGGAATGAGAATTGCTGCTGATTTCTAGAGAGATCTAGAGTGATTTTTAGAGAGAGAGATACAGGAAACTCCAGGCAGAGTGGTGGACCATGTGCCTGGAAGACTTGTTTTAGGGTTATTTGTAGGTTTTACTTTACTGATTTTTGATGCAAGCTCTTGAGACTGATACTTACTTTCAGATGTTTTTGACATTCATGTAAATTTCACCAAATCTATCCAAGTGATTCATACTTGTGTGTGTGTGTGTGTGTGTGTGTGTGTGTGTGTGATGCTTTAAATGCCTGATTAAAATGCACTTAATACCAATGTTTTTTCTGTAAGGCAGTAGGGATTGTCTCAACAGCCATTATAGAAAAATGTTCATTTGTGAGTGAATGGAACCAAAATAGAGTGTACAATTGTTGATAGTTTTCAGTAATATCCAGAGATGGTTTCACTTAAATTCTATCATAGTCCCCTTGGGCTGTAAGAAAAAAAATACATTTACAGAATCATTACCTTTTTGCCAGATGAAAAGAGACAGGAATAATATTTTATTTTGATATGTTCCCACCTGATTGCTTTATCATTTTTTCTTAGATTGAAGTTGATTGAAGTGATTGTTGGGAAATGAGTAGTAATACATTGTTTTTAATTTAGGAAGAATTTGGGCTCACTTTTCCTTGCTCTGTTTGGAAATATATCCAAAACAAATGCTTCAGTTTAAAATGGGTGTGTATGCATGTGAGCGCAATAACTTTTGATACAACAGCTTAATATAATTCATTTCTGTTTTATAGTCTAACTCAGGGGTCGGCAACCTTTCAGCAGTGGTGTGCCGAGCCTTCATATATACACTCTAATTTAAGGCTTCGCGTGCCGGTAATACATTTTAACGATTTTTAGAAGGTCTCTCTATAAGTCTATAATATATAACTAAACTACTGTTATATGTAAAGTAAACAAGGTTTTCAAAATGTTTCAGAAGCTTTATTTAAAATTAAATTAAAATTCAAATCTTATTAGTTTAGTGTGATCCTTGCCCTTGCTTTTCCTTGCTGAGTTTTCCAATGACTGGTGGCATGTATTTGGATACTTTAAGCTGCACACAGGCTTCTGAGTTATAAGTTGATAACCGGGTGGAACTCCAGATCGGCAGCTCAGGTGAGTGGAGCTGGTGGCTGGTAGGGCTGAGCAGGGCTGGAAGCCTGGACCCTGTCTGGCAGGGGGCCTGCGCTGGAACGCCAATCGGAAGCAAGGCGAGTGGGGCTGCGGCGGATACCCTGGCTGGCAAGGGGCCTACAGGCAGAACCCCAGAGCAGCGGCAGGCTGAGCGGGTCAGCCCGCCCAACTCTGGGGTTTTGGCAGTAGGCTGAGTGTCTCTGCCCGCCCTCGCTCTGGGGTTTCAGCTGCCGGCTCCTGCCAGCCGGGGTCTCAGCCCGCTGCCAGCCTGGGGTTCCTTCCCCCAGGCCAGCAGTGGGTGCTGAGTGGGACCGGCGGTGGGACCCCGGCTGGCAAAAATAAAAAATCGTCTCACGTGCCACCTTTGGCACGCCATAGGTTGCCGACTCCAGGTCTAACTGATCTCAGTTACATTTCTTAATCACAGTTCAGTAGCCTGTGGGTTCTGAACCTGCATGCCGCAGCCCCTTTCAAAAATCCGGTGGCTCAAGACCACCCTGCATTTATACCCAAATGGGAAGGGGGGTGGGTCATGGTATAGAAAAGGTTACAACCACTGCAATAGTCACTATTCCTAAACAGATCAATTTGATGAGACTATACTGGGAAACATATTTTGTATGGGCGTTTTAATTTTACAACCAGTTTAAACAAGATCAAACCTTTTTTTTTTTTTTTTTTTTTTAAATGACAAATGTTTTTAGTTTAGCATCTTTATTTCTATGGTATGCCTCTGATCCTTCCCCCACTGCCAGCATTGCCTGGCCTAAGGCTTTTGTTCATGGTGTGTTTGCTAGTCCATCTCAGGGACTCTAAAAGCTGTGCATCATTTGGTTACAGGGTTAGATACCCAGCTGGTGTAAATTTGTGTGGCTTCATTGGCTTCAATTTAGTTTACGTCAGCTGAGAATCTGACCCATAGATTGGCCACTACAACTCTTCTCATTAAATTCCACTTTACTTCAGCATATAGTAGTATATTTCATGGTGACCCAGTTTTAAGGCAACTAAGCAGTGCTCTCTAATGCAACACTGATTTCTATGCAGACGCAGCTTTAGGTAGTGCCTAGGGTGCAGATTTCAGGATGGGACAAGAGCTATAGGCACCATAACTCAGGGACTGGTTCTGTGACAAAACTCTAAACCACACAAACTTTTCACTGTGCAGTTGATGTCATCCTCTTTTGCCACTGCAGGACACATGCATTTTCACTTTTGGTCTCCTTCTTCCTCCTTTCCCCCCGTTTTTTTTTTTTAATGTATCTGGCAGTCTGGTACAGTTGACCCTACATTTCAAGTCTTAGTGCACCAGACAGAGTGGAAAAGGTAGTACAGCCAATATGGAGGACTGGCTGGAGGGAAGTAAGAAACTAATTTAGGTGACTTTATTTGATCTGATCTTTAAGTGATAAAATGGGTTCAATAGTTCTAAATAATATATCTGTAGTAAGGTCTTTATCTTCTACAAACATGTTATCAAGTAAGCTAAGGGGCTGAATAATAATGATTGGTAGTCTTTAAGTTGGAAAGAATCTAGTTATGTGGATATCATTCTTTCTAGTAACTTTGTAATTGATGGATGTAACTTAAGCCAGGTTGAAACACCATACATTGGTTCTATATAAGGAAACAAAGCCTCTAAAGCATATTATGGCATTAGTTTGAGTGTCGGGTTTCACCCACTTATTGTGAATCTGAAAGCCAGGTAAACACCAAGGCTGTGCTTTTTTTTTTGCCCTTTTTTTCTCCTGTAGAGAAGGAAAACGGTAACCCAGTATTTGAAGCATGCAAGTTATGCAGATGTTCAAAAGGCCAAATAACACAAATAGATGGGCTGCAGCTGCTGGAGCAGTTATTTAGCAAGGCATGCTTTGCCGCTATAAGACAAGACTCCTCCATCATGCCTCTGGCTTCTGCCTACTTGAGGGAAATAACACAGTGAATTAATTTACCCTATTGTGATTGTAAATATGAAATCCCAATTGCTGTGACTTCTGAAAATAATTTTTCCTATTAAAAAGAAAATACACAGAGTGGAGTAGGAGGTGATGATATTATTTCCAATTAAGGAAAGGGGAAATTTTTCAAAAGCACAAATGGGAATAGTGTACTTAATTCTCCTTCTCCTTCAAGTGCCTAACTTTCATGGGTACGTTTGAAAAAATTCCCCCAAATGGAATAACATAATATTTTAAGGCCTGAAAACCCTCTGAGAGCACAGAAGGAGACTGAATATGATACATTGGTTAGAATAGCTAGAAACCAATGTCCATCGGCAGCATAAGTGAGGAAAGTTAGTGAATATGTTTACTATTAAGACTGCCAGCTTTGGATAGCATGTATCACAGGGAGACAAGAATTGTTGGCTCAGAAGTGATGAGCAAAATTTCTGTGACCAATACACTTGGCAGAAGGGGTACACCATTGTCAGTCAGCCAAATGAAATCAGCAAGGAGTTAACTGAACTATGATGTTACCACAAAGAGTTCCATTGCTTTCAAGAAGGGTATTATAGTGACCTTGTGGAGGATTCTGGTGACGTCTTCCATAGGTTCCCATCTTTGCAATTGACTCTCTTGCTTTTATATATGTTTTGAAGAGTCGTATATGAAAGAGCAAGCAGGACAGTGATTCTTTGTCCTGTGACTTTGGAATTTGGTTGCGTGTTTGGAAATTATCATGCTGAAGTGTCATCTTTCAAGGTGGGTATCATGCAGGGCTCAAATCACCCAGAGGAGCTATCCTGTTCAGGGTTTTTCATTTAGAATAATCTCCTTTCACAAAAGATAAACCAGAGTTAGACCAGATTTGGGTGAAGAGCACAGCTGCCAGGGCACCATCTGAGAGCCAGCATTGTTTGTTAAAGCAGTATGGTCTTGAACATTGCATTATATCGGCAAGGAAAGCTGGGCATTTTTGGGGCATAGGGAGCTCTGTTTAGTGATTCCTTTTTGTCTTCATTTAATTTTCTGAGGTAAACTCTTATAATTTCTTTCTGCTCCTGGATTTCGTGACCAATGAGCACATGCAGGGTTTCTTCTCTTTGTCTTTGTTTTGGTGAAGGGGGGGGGGGGTTGTGTGTGTTTGTGTACACACGTGCCAGTGAACATATTGTTTCACTAACACTTCCTGGGTCCACTGTAGACCATCCTTGTATGTCTGGTCTGACATTTTTCCTGTCAGGAAATTGAAGACTTTGTATTGCTCAGAGAGGACAAAGAGAGAAAGAAAGAAAACACACACACCACAAAGAGAGACAGCGATGCTTCAAAGATCTTTGATTATTAATTCTCAGTAGGTTAAAGAGTCAGTACAGCTTAGTCCTGTAATGGCAAGGACAGACTTCCATGTGTTTGAATGAACAGTTATTTTATTGAAAGTATGGCTGGCTGTTGGATCCCCTGGGCTTTAGTAAGATAGGTCTGTGTTGGACTTCTGTGGAGCGGCAATATGGGCTTCAACCATAGAAATTAGCGGCTTATTACCAGTTGGACTTTAGCAACCACAAGAGAAGTCATCTGTGATTTTAAGGAGGATTCTCCAAGCTGAATATACAGGTCTATCTCATCTTACGCTGGGGTTACGTTCCGCAGTCAGTGCATAAAGCAAAAATCGCGTATAGTCAAAATTACATTGAGTGTAATGGCGGGTGGAATTGCCCACACTACAGAAACAGTATTTAAATTATTTTTCTCTTTTTTTGTTGTGTTTTTCTTGTTTTTGCCGATCGCGTAAAGCTGAAATTGTGCATGTTAAATGCGCCTAAGATGCGACAGACCTGTATAAAGACTTTTCACCACTCCTTGCTGGAGGCATCCACATGTGGTGATTGAGCATTAGATTAACAAAGGCATCAGGCAACTCAGGAGAGGCACTTACTTTTTTTACATTGTAGAAAAGAATGCCCTGATAAGAAGGTAAAGGAAGGAGGTGTGACTGGGGTGAGGGAGAGAATGTAGGGCGGGGAGCGTACCAATGAAATAGCTTTATTTCCCTGTTTCTTGTGGGAGCAGTCTATTACTGTTGTTGTGGTAGCACCAATCTGGTCAATAAGATGTAGTGTCTATCTGTCCTAGATACTTCTGTGGCCCCCAATACCGTCTGAGTGCCTCAGAATCTTTTAATATAGCAATCCTCACAACACTCCTATGAGGTAGGAAAGTGCGGTGCTGTTATCCCTATTTTAGAGTGGGAGAACTGTGATACAGAGACTGGGGGTATGTCTATATTTAAACCTCTACAGCGGCACACTACCTATGCTGATTCATAGATTCATAGACTCTAGGACTGGAAGGGACCTCGAGAGGTCATCGAGTCCAGTCCCCTGCCCTCATGGCAGGACCAAATACTGTCTAGACCATCCCTGATAGACATTTACCTAACGTACTCTTAAACATCTCCAGAGATGGAGATTCCACAACCTCCCTAGGCAATTTATTCCAGTGTTTAACCACTCTGACAGTTAGGAACTTTTTCCTAATGTCCAACCTAAATCTCCCTTGCTGCAGTTTAAGCCCATTGCTTCTTGTTCTATCCTTAGAGGCTAAGGTGAACAAGTTTTCTCCCTCCTCCTGATGACACCCTTTTAGATATCTGAAAACTGCTATCATGTCCCCTCTCAGTCTTCTCTTTTCCAAACTAAACAAACCTAATTCTTTCAGCCTTCCTTCATGTTCTCAAGACCTTTAATCATTCTTGTTGCTCTTCTCTGGACCATCTCCAGTTTCTCCACATCTTTCTGGAAATGCGGTGCCCAGAACTGGACACAATACTCCGGTTGAGGTCTAACCAGCGCAGAGTAAAGCGGAAGAATGACTTCTTGTGTCTTGCTCACAACACACCTGTTAATGCATCCCAGAATCACGTTTGCTTTTTTTGCAACAGCATCACACTGTTGACTCATATTTAGCTTGTGGTCCACTATAACCCCTAGATCCCTTTCTGCCATACTCCTTCCTAGACAGTCTCTTCCTATTCTGTATGTGTGAAACTGATTGTTCCTTCCTAAGTGGAGCACTTTGCATTTGTCTTTATTAAACTTCATCCGGTTTACCTCAGACCATTTCTCCAATTTGTCCAGATCATTTTGAATTATAACCCTGTCCTCCAAAGCAGTTGCAATCCCTCCCAGTTTGGTATCATCTGCAAACTTAATAAGCGTACTTTTTATGCCAACATCTAAGTCGTTGATGAAGATATTGAACAGAGCCGGTCCCAAAACAGACCCCTGTGGAACCCCACTTGTTATACCTTTCCAGCAGGATTGGGAACCATTAATAACTAATAGTTATATAACTGATGGGAGGAGTTCTTCTGTCAGTGCAAGTAATCCACCTTCCCAAGAGGTGGTAGCCAGGTTGACAGAAGAATTCTTCCATAAATTCCCAGTGTAGACCAGCCTAAGTGATTTGCCCAAGGTCACAAAGCAAATCTATGGCAGAGCTGGCAATTGGGTGTTCCAGATCCAGGCTAACACCTTAACCATTGGATAATTTGGCTTTTGAAACCATAATAATTAGTAAGCACTATGAACTTTGCTCTTAGGATGTCACCTTGGTTATGTAACTTGGATACTTTATTATAGATCACTTACTCCAATTCTGACATCAACTGATAGCAAAGGACAGAATTTTGAAAGATTATAATATCAGTAGTTCATACCCACATATTATGTAAAAAAGTAAAGTCTTCAAACACCTTGAAGAAGAACAGAGAAATGTACATATCTTGCAGCCATAATATTAATCTCATACAGTAATTATAGTTCAGATTACTTTCAGAATAATCATTAATTGTATATTAAATCGCAATCAGGTTTTTAAAAAATCAGCCATATTTGGAATCAGTATTGTCAGCATTGTCCAGATTGACAAAACCATCTTTCTTTACTTTTAAAAAGTAAGAAAGTATATGATTAGATTTGAGAAATAAGAGGTTTTTGCATTATAATGAAGTATTGTGATTTAGGTCTGGTGAAACTAAGATATGCAGGAAACAAGAGAAGCAGAAGAAACAGGAGCAGTGAATTTTGACTTAGGCAGGAGCATTTTTTTCTTACTAGAAAGTAATTTTACAAGTCTGATAATATAATTTAATTTTTGATGGGGAGACTTTCAAAAAGAGCACTTAGGTCCCGAAGTCTAATGAAAGCCAACGGGATTTGGGCAATTGCCTCTTGTGGCTGTCCAGATCTCCTCTGTATAGGAGATCTGGACAGATCTCATCTGTATAAACTCCCCCCCACACTCCCCCCAAACAATGTGTAACTACAGCATGCGCTCATGAGAAGACGTGAACATTTTGTTTCTGGCACCAATAGAAGTGGACTCACCTGTAGATTGAATAATTGGACCTACATTATAGATCCTGAAGAACATTGGTATCTGGAGGGGAATCAAACTCTTGCAAAGAATTTAAAAATTAAAAGACAGAATTAGCTAGATCCTTATGCTGGCCTGATTACCAGATAAATTCTTTGGTTAAGATTTTAAAAACAAAAACCGGCACCAAAAATTAATATCCCAAATCCATAATTGGGCACCTACGTGAGGATCCTGTTTTTGAAAAGTGCTGAGCAACTGGAAGCTCCCATTTACTGCCTTCGAAGTCTGTCTGTTGTGTGCTGAACACTTCAAAAAACAATTCACTTAGGCACCTAAATTGTGAAAATCTTGGTAAGCATACCAATACCTTAATTTTTAACGCGTGCAATTTCTCTGTTCTTTGTTGTCACTGGGCATATTGAACTGTAACTTCTCAATCTCCTATAGCCATTGTTTTTAGTGGCAGTGATGGCACAATACTGCATGAAGTTGAATCCCAGTCGATCGCCTGGTTGCAGATTTAAAACTGATGCAATTATAAGCATTTACTGTAGGTGGGATTGAATCTGAGAAATAGCTGTGAATATAATTCTTTGTTGACTACAGTTGCCTTTCCACCTGCAGTGTATTCCTTTTCAGAAGTGTGCTGCACTCGCGAGAGCTGTATGCTAAATACTTGCTTTTCTCTATCAGCTATACACAAAGTTCATTTTACATTCCTGATCGCTCATTTGTTGGTTCTGTGTTCACCCATGGTTGTCTGAATCTCCTTTTTTAAGCAGAACGATTAATCCTTTATTGCTATATTAAGAAACATATCATTGCATGATGACGCAAACAGGCTACTGGCAGTGGCCTGCAGAAAAATAAGTTGTCTTCCCAGTAGACTGAAGTGCATATGTTTAAAAAAAAATTGCAATGGGGGAAGAAAACAATGATTCTGTTCTTGTAAAAATTGAATTGGCTCATAGAAATGAGTCCTTCAGCTCATCCATTGTAATGTGCCCAGGTAGTGTTGTCCATCACTTCTCTAAATAAAGGATCTGTGATGGAGATTGAATGTCTGTCTACGTGATTGACCACTTCTGAGCAACATGCGGCTGCTGTCAGAGGGTTTGGTGCAATCTCTGGAATAAAATAGCTCTACTAGAATACTGTGTGTGATGGAAATGGGACTTGTATCATATGACCTGTTCTTATCATGCAATTTTTCTCTGAGGATGACCCCAAACTGACCCAGAAATTAGGATGCTTACAGTGAGGGTAGTGAAGCAGATCGGAAGCATACCAACTCATTAAGCTGCACGTGGTCACCTGTGGTGATGAAATGTGCTTCACCACGGCATTTCATAAACTGAAATTCATCTACATGGGGGGTAGTGGAGGTAGAGCTGATTTTGACAGGAACCTACCTGTTTGTGCCTGTAAATCAAGCAGTTAGCTGTGTGCTTCTTGTGGCTCTATTTCTAGCCATGGAGTCAAATATGCACCTATTCTGGGTGCAAACATTATTCTTGTGCATAGTGGAATGCGAGTGCCTCAAAAAAAATGCTCTGACTTTTATGCAAACTATTGAATTTCTACATAAAAGCGTTGAGCCACTAAAAGCAATGGTGCTGTGGGGTCAGTATGATCTACCTCTGTTTTTCTTCCTTCACACGGGGAAGAGGAGAAGAGTTGATTTTCTCACTGTTGACCTCGTTAACTTGTTGAATGAAGCATAAGTAACATTTCTAGCTCAATTGATGTGAATATAGAACCAAATAATGGAATTATTTCTTATTATTTTTATTAGTTGCATTACGGTAGTGCCTAGGGACCCCAGCTGAGACTAGGGCAGGGGTTTCATTGTACAAATGTGTCATAAGAGGCAGTCTGTGGCCCAAAGGTTTATGATCTACATAGACAAGACAAACAAAGGGGCTAAGATAATACAAATAATACAGAATGGGAGAGGAGATGAAATGTATAGTGGAAGAACCAAGAATAGAAACCAGATTTCTTGGCTCTTAGTCCAGAGCTCTATCCACTGGATTGGAATGTGTATTATACACCATCCAGATCACTGCAGCAGTTACCCTACAATGGATTTGTGATTGAGAAGAACTACAATGTTAGTTTAATAGCTGTGAATTGAAATGGAAGTAAAAACGTACTTTGTCCTATTTGAATTTCTGTTCTCCTGACCCTTACTGGCAAGACCACCACTGATTTCGGGGTGTTGAGCCTTGCAGAAGAGCAGGGTGGGATTTCATGGAAATGTTGCTAGATTTACGCTCTGTACACTCTTACAAAAGGGTGAAATAAAGCCAAAAGACTGGGACAGATCACAGTCTTTAATCGTTGCTGCTGCATGTAATTTATAAATGCACTAATCTGGATTCATTAGTTTGCCCAGTCAAAGGCATGTTGTGATTCGGCTGCCCTGGCTATCCTTGTTCTGCATTGTGTTAGCTGGAATGGGGAATCTCCATTTTAACAAGTCTGAAGCCTATTTTTTTTTTAAATCCGTTTAGTTAGCATAGCAAGGAGGTTTATTGCTTATCTCACTTTTTATCTGAGATCTTGAGGGTTTTCCCCTCCTATAACTCACTGTTTAAATTGTTATTATATTTAAGCAAATCAATTTCATTGCAGAGTTTTTCCTGTCATAATGATCAGTTTGCAGCACAAATCTCATTGATTTTTCACAGCCCTGAAAAACAGTTGACGAATAGCACTGGGATAACTCTGGAGAGATGCATTTTGTGGCAGCTTGGAGAAACCACGACTAACCCCCACCTCACTTTCTCTCCCTACCCTCTTCCCAGCACCCCCCTGCCCAGCATCAAGCCTAGGCACTGGGTGGAACAAGCTGGGCTCCTGATTGCAATAAAATGGCACCCACAAGGGTGGGGGCGGGTGGAAGAGACACTCTCTATCTTACTAAGGGAATATTGCAGCTGAGGTCAGCATTGCCCTATCAACCAGGGCGTGAACTTCATCAGACCTGAATCTTTCACCAAAGAGAACCAAATCCTCAGCAGCCGAGCTGATCGGAATGCAAGCATCCTGCACTTGCTCTGACAATCTGACCTTGCTGTTTACATTTTGTAAACTCAAAGTCAGAATAATTGGTGCGCGAGGCTAACTCTTCCCCTCCCCCTGGCATTTTCATAACTGTTTCTTGGCAAATTTAGCTTCCAGAAAACATAAAAAACAAGACGAGGAAGAGGAAAATTCTCCCAATTGTCTGTGAACTTGCACTGACTCTTACTTGATCTTCAGTGGATGCTTTTGTTTTATGTTCTGATTTTCTCCTTTTTCTGCTACCCTTATGTAAAGTGTATCGGCTTAGGCTTTGTGCATACATGGCAGGCGTAGTTAGCTTGATTGAAAATCTGATTCAGGTGAATTTCCTACCTTCACTACTCTTTCCCTCCTACTACTTTCTTTGTCTAAACACTCCAGTACATTAATATAATAGCAGTGGGACTGCTGTGCAGATTCGGACAGCACTGCTATGCTGCTGTTGGCCATTGCTTACTGTGTCCTACCAATCATCCATATAAAGTACCTTTTCATTTCCAATCGCTGAATTTTTTTTACACACTGGGGATGACAATCTGAAATGACCCATCCTTACACTGCAGTAGAGAATCCTGCTACTGAGACCTTTTCAGCTTACATTGCTTAACCACAGTATACCAGTACCAGGAGTTCTAAGAATATACTACCTCTCATCTGCAACAAGTCATGGAGTATTGCATATTGTGCAGGGAACTACTCTGCTGCTTGAAATACAGAAGTAAAGATAAGACACTTCAATATATGACTACCCAAGGAGGTTGCCATTTTTGCTTAAATATTTGTTGGTACCCCATGAGCCTTAAAAATCAATTGGTAGAGTGCAGCAGGATGGGTGCTGGGAGTGCCAATGCTTCTTACTTTAATAAACAGGAACATGGTATTTTGGATAATGAGACAAAGTGAAGAGGAAACATAGGTTTCTTTTTGCTAATGATACCTCCAGACAAGGCCGCTCACTTACTGAATGAAAGTGTTTCCCTAATGTCTAGCATCATGAAGCTTGAACTTATGAAAAGCAAATGGCAATTCACAGCAAATGTGCATTTGGCCCACCTGGCAATTTTATGGCAAAACAAGAGCCATACAAGTTTTCCTCCGCTTCCTCTTTTAACAATCATTGTATAAATGGAACACCAAAAGGTGGGCTGCAGAGAGAGGGAAAGCAGGAATCCCATCTGGCTTATCTGCACATAGAGAAACCATGGTATGAACAGTGAGAACTAATAACAGGAACTGGTGGGAGAATTTTACATGTGGAACCTTTTCTGCAATTCTAAAATTGAAAAGAAGTGTATGCAGTGACTTATAAGACATGTAAAGATCAAATTTCTGCCCCAAGTTCCTTATAATAGCATGCAGAAAAAAATTACACAAGACAATGGATCAGACATGTCAGTGGTTTCATTGTGTGTTTGCAAAAGATGTGCTGATTTTTTTTTTTAAAGGACTCATTTAGAGGAATGGGAAGGTATTTGGAACACAAAAGTTAGAGGTTGTTCCAAGCGTATTAGCAGGAAGACGCTAAGAGGTCAAAAGGAAACATGACACAAAGGGGATGTCTACGCTGCAGTTAAAAACCCATTGTAGTGTAGACCTCCTGGCTTGGGCTGGAGCCTGGGCTTTAGGGTCCTGTGATGGTCCCTGAATTTCTACACTGCAGTTAAACAATCCCTTAGCCTGCGCCCCATGAAACCAAGTCAGCTGGCATGGGACAGCCAGCCTTTTTTTAATTGCAGTGTAGATTATTTCTAAAGAGAACAATTAAAGGCTGCAGAGGAATGCAAGGTGACTAATATACTGTATACTGAATCTCCTTAAATCATAGCTGTGATACGGCCATTCTCTGTCGTATAATATGACGGTGCTCCTTTTGTAAGGGAAGGCTAATGCTGGAATCTTTGGACAAGGATTATTTCAGTCTTGCGCAGAATGCTCTGTATCATTAGCCTTGGGAAGAGGCAGTGAATAAGCTTCTTGCTGAGGCCAGTGGGCAGAATGAAAGGCAACCCCATGCGGGGGCTTTTTCTATCCATCTGCTGCAAATCGTGCTCTTCACAAATTAGATTTGGCAATGAACCCCCTATCACTGGGAGTGTTCATATACAGCCAGGTACTAGATATGTAATTATGCTTCCCAGGCCTGCCCTTGTGTATGAACGATATTAACCAGGCAATAAAGGGCTGTGTGTGTGTGTGTGTGTGTGTGTGTGGTGGGGGAGAGGGCACTGGGGCTGTGGGGGATATTTGGAAGCGGACTCAATTTAAAAACAAAATGATTAAAACATGAAATGTGCTTTGAAAAGGGGAATATAAAGAGAGGTTATGGATGCCTGTGCCTTTCACAGATTGACTCTAAATGTTGCCAAGAGTGTTGCTGGTTCTCAGTCTATCTAAATAAAGAGCAGATATATTAACCCTTGTAACCCTGGCATCTTTCTGATTGCTCCTCTGTGCTTCCCCCCACTGAATGTGTAGGAGCGGGTGTATACTTGCTCTCCACATACCAGTCTATGGATGTAAGCATTTGTGATGGTTCTTTTTTTTCCACAAATGGTTGCTTACATTACAAACGATTCTAAAAACAGAGTTAGTTCTGCACTTGCAAATGTTGCTAAGCAGCATCAGCCCCCTGCCCCAACTGTTCCACTAACTAACAGACTTCAAATGGGAAAATTCAGCGGGAGACAGTGATTTTAACAACATAGATAACTGTGTGTGTGTGGCGGGGGGAGGTACTATAAAATTTTGGGGGTTTCTGTTACCACTTTTGGGAAGACATGCGAAACCTGGGAATGGCTTTGCCACTTGTAAATAATGCGAAGAGAGGAGAGAGCGTGACTATTTACAGAGAACTTAGGGTGAAATCCTGGCCCCGTTGAAGTCAATGGAGTTTTGCCATTGACTTCAGTGAGACAGAATTTCAAATTTAGATTATACAAACTCAAAAGGAACCCCTTCATTACCCTGAGAAGCTTAGAGACTAACTCAGGTAGCTACAATACAAGCAATAAAAGACGAGGAGGAAAGTGGGAGCAGACTGGATCTGAGAGATGAAGGGTGAGGTGGAAGAAGAGGGTTTTAAGAAGGTTTCTTGATTAATAGAAAGGGGGAAGTTATTCCAGATGTTTGTGCCTCTCTCTCCTCCTCCCTTTCTCCGTAATCTGCAAAATTTAGTGAGAAAAGGACTACTCATCACTGAATGTATTTTATTGTGTCACTGACAAGCTTCTGGTTTTGCCTGGCTGTTTAAAAAATGTTAGATTGAACTTAGTAATAAAAATACAAAAGGGGGTGTATGAATATCTTATGACATAAAATGTTACTGAAATAATTCCTGAGGCAGAAATTGTTCTGTTCACCATTCCTAATAAGTTCTAACAATACTATTATTCAATTTCAAATTGTTATATTAAATGTGATCTCTGTCCATTAAGGAACATTGTAATAAAATGCTCACTTGTGATCAATTACATATAAATTCAAACATCTTAATTTATAATTGTTACAGAATCATAGAAATGTAGGGCTGGAAGGGACCTCAAAAGATCATCTAGTCCCCCTCCCTTCACAGATTATATGCAGTTATAATAAAGTCAGTAATAAATGTGTTTACTACTTTTAATTGTCAATTATTTGTAATACATTTATTTACATAATTTTATCATTTACACACACACACAAAAGGGGGAGTGACAGAAACCAAAAATCCTGCTACCTGTGTCCAAAATTTCCTTTCTGTTGTTCTTGTCATTGAGTAAAGTCACAATTATACCATATAATCTTTAAATTAAGCGGCTATCTATGGGTGCCAGACGAGTAAAATATACTTAGCCTTATGCCTTGTCACATTATTTCCAGTTAGAAATAGTAAATATTTTAACTAGATCAAGAAAGCATATTAGGCAATCTGCCATATTTCCAAAGGACTGCAATTTTGCATTTATTGTTTGTTTATATTCCAATAGCATCTCAAGGCCCCCGCTGAGGTCAGGACACCATTATACTAGGGCCTGTACAAATATGTACTAAGAGGCAGTCGTTGCTCCAAAGAGTTTACAGTCTAAATAGATGAGTGAGAGAGAGTGGATTATATTTCACCCATTTTGCAGGAACTGAGGCACAATGATATTACTGCTAATAGTACCTAATTCTTTAAAATAGCACTTGCCATTAGTAGATCTCAAAAGCCCTTTACAAAGGAGGCAACCATCGTATTCCCATTGTACAGATAGGGAAACTGAGAACCAGAGGTGAAGTTACTTGCCTAAGGTCACTCAGCAAGCCAGTGGCTGAGCTAGGACTAGAATCCAGGTCTCCTGAGTCATAGGTTGTTGCTTTATCCACTAGACAATACTGCTCAAGAATTCTACCACAGAACTGCCAGTGTTGCAGCTTCATTGACCACCTACTAAGCCATAGGACAAAACTTGTCCTTATGTGCTAATTAAATACTAGATAATTAAGTACTATCTAGTACACTTTTCTAATTAAATACTAAATAACTAAATAGTTTTAGACTAAACTAAACTATAAGTTTAGTATTTTTAAACTTAATACTAAATTTAAAATACTATTAAACTTTTTAATTTAAAAAATTAAATACTATACTATACTAAATACTATACTATTTAAAAAAATAAATACTAGTATACTAGTATAATATACTATTATACTATTAATAGTATATTAATACTATTAATATTTAATAGTATTTAATACTATTAAATACTCCCCTTTTTGTGATGTACAGAGTGACTAACCCTAAGTAGTAGTGTCTAATCTTAATTAAAACTTCTACCCATGCTTCTTGAACTGAGCTACTTGGCTACCCAGCTACTACCTGCAGGGAGGGGAGGAGTTCTGGAGTGGTAATATTTATAATCAGTGCACCACTAGAAGATTTATGGGGAGCTAAAATGCTGCTTGCCCACAAAACCTGAGCTGGTGAGATCAGCCTTGTTTGTTCTTGCCTGAACTTTTGGTTGCATTGTCTGCCTTTAAAGACTAAGGGCCAGATTGTCAGCTATCGTAAACTGAAGTCAGTGGAGCTACACTGACTTACCCCAGCTCAGGATCTGGCCCTTAAACATTTTTTTGGGGGTGTACCAATGAATTGTAGTTTTGGTATTTAACTTCCTTCCCCCCAGATTATCTGCACTTTTCATGTCATCCTGAGGATCATCCCATTTGGCTCCCTACTTTAAATGCTCTTTGGCTCATCTTGAAGCCCTGTATTTTGGTGGCGGCTCGCTGGTATTGATCCTTTATCCGGATAGCGCATATGCCGACTGGAGGGGTTAGGTATGTACCTGAGACAGCTCTCCTTTTTCCCTCCACTTCCATCAGGTTATGTGCATTCTCCACTCAGAGAAGGAACTTGGCTTTAAATGCTGACAGTTCTCCAAGTTAGCTGAAGTGCTGGGTGGAAGGCATGGTGGTCTTCACCACCAACCATTTAAGGGGTTGTGTGCACTAGTGTGTTTTATTTTTTTCCCCCCCCTTAGACTGGTGATAGGAAAAAGCAGAAAGAAAGAGAGAACTAAAATTAACCTGAATGTGCATAGTCTCCCACCTGCCCCCAGATCCCTGGGTTGTTTGAAGCAGAATTGTCTTGTTACATTGGCTATTCACCCCAGTCATTCACTTTCACTGACGATCACTTGTGCTCTTGGCGCTGTTTCTCTCTCCCTTCCTTCGAACTGGGACAGACCTCTATGCCAGCATGGAATGCAGGCTTTGCAACCTTCTCAGCCTAAAGTAAGTGCTAGCAGCCGATTCTCACCTTCGGTCAGACGCTCCCATTGAGCACAGCTGAGAGGCAGCCCTCAGGAAGGCAGGAGCTCTTGCTGCTGCAGCTGGGGGTATGGCTACACTGGCGAGTTGCAGGACTGGAAAGCCTCCACCAGCGCTGCAATTAGTAAGTGGCCACACCTGCAGGGCACTTCCAGCGCTGCAACTCCCTGGCTGCAGTGCTGGCCGTACACCTCACTCAGCATGGGGAATAAGGATTCCAGCGCTGGTGCTGCAGTGCTGGTCATCAAGTGTGGCCACACACCAGCGCTGTGATTGGCCTCCAGGGTATAAGGATGTATCCCAGAATGCTTTTATAAATTACTCTCTTTGTTTTATTATGCAGCCTCTCTTTGTTTTGTTATGAACGAGCTCCGCGCGGAGCTCCACAAACAGAGCTCCTGTTTGCTGTGATCATATGTACCTGGCTGTAAACAATCAAATGAGAGGCAGGCAGGGAGCGAATGAAACAGCGGGGAGTCGTGTTGGCTGCAGGCTGTTTGCAATTAAGAGTTAAGACTAAGGGGTCGGAAACATGTTCTGATTTTTCAAGGCAGGAAGCTAAACACACAGTGTTGGCTCCAAAAATCCCGTCTCTCTCTCCCCCCGCTCCCTGTCACACTAGACCCCACTCCACCCCCCTCTTTTGAAAAGCACGTTGCGGCCACTTGAACGCTGGGATAGCTGCCCATAATGCATCACTCCCAACAGCGCTGCAAATGTGGCCACACACCAGCGCTGGTAGCTGTGAGTGTAGCCACACACCAGCGCTGGCCCTGCACAGCTGGATGACCAGCGCTGCAAACTACCAGCGCTGCAAACCGTAAGTGTAGCCATACCCTAAGGTAGTAATCAGAGGAGGTGGGGAGAGGATTACTGAACAGCAGGGAAAGGTGCTACTGGGTCCCCACCCAAGACCAGTGAGGTTGGCTGGAGAGCCCATTGCCTGGAGTGGCTAGGTAGGATCAGGGACAGCCCCTGGGCAAAATGGGAATGCTGCCACTCTTTGTTATCTATATACAGGGTTGGAAGAAGTAGACTTTTGTCAGTAAATGTTGGCCAATGTTTATTACACACAAACTAATGAAAAAGATATTTCCATTGATGAACATCATCACAATTTACAGAGAGGCAAAACAAGAAAAACGCTTCTTGAGAATGTATTAGAGTTTTTGGTTTGAAAGATATTTACTTTATATCTTCTGACGTGCTGTTGACAATTTATGTTTAACAGTTATAAAGCTTTAACTGTTTGAATGTGTCTACTGTTGTTAAATAATTATTGTCTGACCCTCTCCATGATTTCCTGAAATTGGAAATTTAACTCAGGTTATCTTAATCCATGTTAAGTAACTTGGATTAAAATATCAGTGAAGATACAGCAACTTGTCTTTTAACTCGAGTTAGCAGTTCCAGTTCAAGCAAGCCCAGGCTGCCCTATAGGGCAGTGATATGTCTTCGCTGCTGTTTTATGACAGGTTTCAGAGGGGTAGCCCTGTTAAGTCTGTATCAGTAAAAACAATGAGGTGGCACAAGGACTCCTCATTGTTTTTACTGCTGTTTTAAAATGTGTTAGCTAATGCAAGTCAAGAACACATCTTTTCCATGTAGACATACAAAAAGAGAGAGCGAGACCTTGCTCCAAACAGCCTGGTGTGTTTGTGTCATGCTCTCTTAACCCAGGAACCTATCCTTGCAACAAAGCCCGTTGCCAACTCTGTCCACATAGCTATTCAAGGGACACCATCATAGGACCTAATCACATCAGCCACACTATCAGAGGCTCGTTCACCTGCACATTTACCAATGTGATATATGCCATCATGTGCCAGCAATGCCCCTCTGCCATGTACATTGGCCAAACCGGACAGTCTCAGCGCAAAAGAATAAATGGACACAAATCTGACACCAAGAATTATAACATTAAAAACCAGTCAGAGAATACTTCAGCCTCCCTGGACAATCAATTACAGACCTAAAAGTCGCAATTATTCAATAAAAAAAACTTCAAAAACAAACTCTAACAAGAAACTGCAGAACTGGAATTAATTTGCAAACTGGACATCATTAAATTAGGCTTGAATAAAGACTGGGAGTGGATGAGTCATTACACAAACTAAAAACTATTTTCCCCCTACTGTTACTCGCATCTTCTTGTCAACTGTTTGAAATGGGCCATCCTGATTATCACTACAAAAGTTTTTTTTCTACTGCTGATAATACCCACCTTAATTGATTAGTCTCATTAGAGTTGGTATGGCAGCCCCCATTTTTTCATGTTCTGTGTGTGTGTGTGTGTGTGTGTGTGTGTGTGTGTGTGTGTGTGTGTGTATCTTCCTACTGTATTTTCTACTCCATGCATCTGATGAAGTGGGCTTTAGCCCACGAAAGCTTATGCTCAAACACATTTGTTAGTCTCTAAGGTGCCACAAGTATTCCTCATTCTTTTTAGTGAAGAGGAGATTACTACAGCTCCCAGATAAGCCACTTAGGAATTAAAGATCATGGCATGGCATGGCATGGCTGGCCCAGGACATCTAACTGAGGCTCAGAGTGCAGGGCTAAAAATTGCTGTGTAGGCCTTCAGGCTGAAGCCTGGGCTCTGAGACGTTCCCCTCTCGTGGGGTCCCAGAGCTCGTGAAATCTCAACATCTGCACAGCAATTTTACAGCCCCGCAGCCTGAGCCTGAATCAGATGGTCTGGACCAGCTGTGTTTTTTTAATTGCTGTGAAGACCCTTAGGGCTTGATCCAAGAGTCATTGAATTCAGTGTCAGTCGTCTTTTGCTCAGGGTGTGGAGGCTCACGCTGTTAGCTCTGGGAGAGCCCCTGGGGTCAGTCCCTGGTGATTGTCCACTTACAATCCAAAGTTGGAAATGATGCAGCAAATGAGTGTGACTAAGATTAGGTAAGGGGGGTTATAGCAAGAGAGAGAGAGAACTTCAGTTCTCCTTTTTTGCTTCCTTTTGCCAGGACTGTGGGGTACTGGCCTCTGCAGAATGAGAGTTATAAAATTAAATAATCTGTTAATAACTGGTAAATTAACCTCATGTCTTTACAGAGAACAAATATAGTATTTATGTAAAAGTTGTTAAGAGTTTTTCTCTTTTTAATTAGCAGAAATAGATGCAAAATGAATGATAATTAGGCAGCTGATGAATTCAGTAGTACAATTATGCCTAAAGCTATGCCCCAGTACTTAATGCTGGATGCTCTGAGCAATCAAAGAAGCCTATTTATATAATTTATTTATAAAACAAAGTTACAAATAAGAGTGACACCTATACTTCAAGTGCATCAACTTCAGCTGCTGGCAAGATCTTTTTAAAATTGAATATATTAATTAAAAAAAAAAGAAGAAAACCCTATGCTATTTGTGAAGAGACCAGCGATTGAATTTTAACTTCAGTAATAGATAACTGTCAGATTTGTAGAAAGGCTTTTATTTAAAACACTGGAAAAGAACAACTGAGCATTAACTAGAAATGAGCTGAGATTTTCCATGATTCAGGAAGCATGAAAATGAATGTTTTTTTCCCCATGCCCTCTTTCTTGTTGCTTTGTTCCTCCTTTGGGGCAGTCTGTGCCGAGAGAGCAGAGGAAATTGTAGAGCCCTGGCTGTCTGCTCTATGAGGCTTTAAGAAAATACAAGCCATTAGAAACAGCTGCCTCACACGCATCCAAGTGGGAAGACTAAACTGATTAGTGTATAAACGCTGGGAGATGGTAGGCAGCGGTGTCAAAGGGGCTATGACAGTCATCAGATTGTGGTTTATTTCAAGCTATTGTTTGAATGATTGATCTCTCCCCATAGAGGAAGCTTTACGGTTTTGAAGAGGTATAATATAAAACCAGAATGACGGATCCAGCTTTACTATAAGCAACTTCTTGCTTCACTATTTTGTACTACCAACCTTGGTGTTTCATGAACAAGCCTGTTGTCTTTTTACCAAGCATGCATTACAAATTTAAAATGTACTCGTCTTAACAGAGTCGAAATTGGCACTTGCCCATTTAGAAGAATGTATTAGTCTGCAATACTAAATCCCTTTGGGAGGAAAAGGTAGGGGGCATTTCCAACAGCGGCATTCTGATGCTTCCTTTCCAGCATCTGTATGATGAAATACTGATATAAAGGTTACAACTGATCAGTTTAATTCCAGGAGATGAGTATAAGGAGGTAAGCGTATAAACAGACTAGCTTATAATGTCTTGAGGGTTTGATGTTCTATTGGGGTGGCCAATGTGCATAATACACTGCATCCTTGAGTGATGTCAGCAGCAGGAATCAAAACGGAGACCTTTATGATCTGAAAGCGTGAGTCTCTGCTGTTTGATCTAAAACACAGCTCCTTTCACCAAGGCTGCAGCAAGGTCATCAGCTTGTATATATGGCCTCGCCACCACTAAAGGGAGACAGAGCACCACCCTGAGTGGGTGTGGGTTCCATGCAGCCTGTACTGTACTGCATGTGGGTCAAAGACAGTTCTATAATGCGGTGTGTGGCAGCATCAAGCATTGCATGCTGGGACTCACACAGTCTTCACAGGACAATTGTGTGTTAAGTGAGATGGGTTTTATATAACCTCCCCCTCTCCCCCAAAATAACCACTAGCTCCCTCTCAGCCTCCTGGCTACTTCCTATTTTGGCCCTAATTTGGGCAGTGTTTATGTGGCTGGGTCACTGGTGTTTTAGGTGAGAATTTGTTTATCTAGTTGTGCTGATGAGGAAATAGCCCCCACTCTCCACTTTTTAACAATATAGGCTTTCTGTTACTGATTGGACTAATCCAAGGGTCATATACCAAGATGTGTCGCAGATGCTTCCTGGAAGCAAGATATTGAGTCATCTGGAATTTTGGGATTTCTTCTGCCTGATCATTAAAGGTTGTTGTTTTCCATTGTAGAATCACATATGCTTTTCAGACAGCTGTATTTTTGCATTGTTCTTTCCAAAAGAGGAATGGTGTCTGTGTCTGAGGCAGTATCACAACTTTTCTTCTTGGCACATAGATACCATTTCCATGCAGTGATTGTCAGATGGTGGAGCCTGAAGACACTCAAAAAGGCATCCAGGGTTGCACTGCTCTGTGGTAAAGTCTCCTCAGCTTATCTTGAGTCAGACTGTTGTCCCAATGGTCTGGAATTGCTTTCAGATGCTACCCAGCTGATGGGTGTTGGAATAACCCCATCTTCAATGCTCTGGGAGGATAAACTTTAAATAGAGGTCTAGCCTACACTGAAAATTAAGATTGACTTACCTGTGTCAGTCAGGTGTGAAAAATCCACGTCCAGGAGCAAAGTAGTTATGCCAACCTACCCCCAGTGTAGACACAGATAGGTCACTGGAAGAATGCTTCCATTGACCTAGCTGCTGTCACTTGGGAAGGTGGTGCTCCTATATTGATAGAAAACCCCTTTTGTCTCTTTAGGCTTCGTCTTTGCTACACTATGGAGAGGATATACTGTTATATCACAAATTTGATCTAGAAACCATTTGTTCATGTGTTGGGAAGATTTGTAGCAGAGGAAAAAAAGTTATAAGCTTTTATAAAATTTGTAACCCCCATTTCTAGGGAACTTACTCTGATTTTTGCATTGGGGGTCAGAAATGCTGGAGTTGAGGGACCCTTGAATGTCTGAGGGAGTGGGATGGTTTGGTGATTAGGGCATGGGATTGGGACATAGGATGACTAGGTTTGATTGCTGGCTTTATCACTGACCTTGGGACCATTTCTCCTTTTTGTGCCCTTTCACCATTTCTCTTGTCTATTCAGATTGTGAGTTGTACAAATAATAATTGTTGTTTCCATCATTTGTACTCCATGGGAGCACTTGAAATCTCTTGCTTTGTCCCTTCCTTTCTCTCACATCTCCTGAGGGTAAGAACCCTTCACCGGCCATCCTGGTGGGTCAATTTAAAATTCCCCATATTCTGGTCATGAGCTATTTTTTAAATGAGGTCCTGGAATGGCCCCTCCATATTTACTCAGTGGAAAAGTGCATTTGAAAGACAAAGAATTTGATTTAAAAGCTGTTGGCAACCAGCTGCAATAGGAGTATTTATCTCTGGTGTCTAAGTCGAACATTATGAGTTGTCTGAAATAAGACAAGTAAGAAACCAGTTTTCCTGTTCTGGCTACACTGGGCAGCTGCAAAGGTGATGACACTGGCTACTAGTTAGTGAGGATAAGAGGATATTGATTTCTGGCAAACACATTACAGCGTAAGGCAAATATCCATAAAGACTGTGGAGAAAGCCAAATAATATTCAGCAGTGGAAATAAAAAAATAAAATTGATTTAACATATTTTCTTAAAACAACGCTCCCTCCCTTCATTCTTCCCTTCTGTTGAGGCTCCATCTAGGCAACCTGCAAAAGAGCTGAAAGTGCTAGCTGTTCTAATTGCTTGGAATTTTGGCAGACTGGAAGGGATGCCACTCATGTTTGCCTGCCTGGACATTTATAACTTGCAGCTGTGCGGTCCAGGACTCAGCTCAGTGTGGTAAACCAATCTGGCCCTTGGAAAGCAACATTCCTTCTCCTCGTTCCCCCCTCCCCTCGCCATCACCTCTCACCGCACATGCGCGCATGTAGTCTCCTCCATCCTGGTTGGTAGAGCAGTAAGAGAGACTTTGCTTGACTCTGGCTAGGATTTTCTTTGACTGTTGTGCAAGTGGAAAAAAATGAAATTGTAGTTGTATGTTCCCCCCTATTAAAATTAAACCATTGTTAGCATTTTAAATAATTATAATGGAAATACTTAGCATTTAGGTAGTGCTTGACATTTTTAAAAGTACTTTGCAGATGTTTGTTAATTATTCCTCCCAATGTCCGGATGTGGTAAGGATTATCACTCCCATTTTATATAGGGGAAGACTGAGGCAGAAAGGTTTATTGACTCGGTCATGTCTACTGAAGAACTAGGACTTTGAGATAGGGAACTCCTAGCTTCCACCCCATACTCGTTTTGATATGCCTCAATGTCTTTTTCTTTTAATTCTAATGCAAACCGTGATAGCATGGCCGATTAAAATGAAGAGCTCTGCTGGTGTAACGTTCTGGTTTGCTTTACTCGTAAATTGAGACTGAGGGTGTTTCCTCTGACCTCCAGTGGAGATTAAGATCAATGTTTGTTGTGCATCTCCTGATTTTATGGATGTTTGCATTTTGTAAAGGTTTTTAAAGCAGATATGTGCTTGATTCAGTAGGGGACACTTTTTTGTTCTGTCACACAGAATTCAGGAGTGGCAGGATTTGGGTTTTGCCTTTGGGAGAGAGGTATTCTGAAATACCTCCACATAGGAACATCCAAAGTTTAGGGAGCAGTAGAGTTTGGGCAATGGGTGTAGGCCTATTTCTTCTTTAAAATACGCCCAAACCACTGACTCTCTTGGTCCCGTCTCCTGCTTGACTTTTTCATCACACATCTAAACTATTTGTGAGCATTCTAGGTAATAGGAAAGGGAAATTGTCATCCTCCTCTTCTTTGGATCAGTTCATCAGAGAGCAACCCTCTTCTGGCCTATCTCCCCTCCTAATTACCAACCTCCCGCTTCTCTGCTGGTGGTCTCAATCAGTTGTGATTCACGAGAGAGTGGCCTTCAGACCATAGATGGAGAATCCAGGCTTCAATTAATGAAAAGCCTGTCTCCCCCCCCCCCCATTTCTCTCTCTGTTCAACTGGAAGGCATTAGACACTATATACTCTGTCTTGATTTCAATAGTCTGAAGCTACGTTACAAACATGCAGCATTGTCAGCCAGGGCTTTGTGGACTATTTCTAGTTTTAGGGGAAACTACACCTCTACCTCAATATAACGCTGTCCTTGGGAGCCAAAAAATCTTACCACGTTATAGGTGAAACTGTTATATTGAACTTGTTTTGATCCACCAGAGTGCGCAGCCCCGTCCTCTTAGAGCACTGCTTTACCACGTTATATCCAAATTCGTGTTATATCGGGGTAGCGGTGTATATGATTTCTGTGTCACCACACTAGCCAGGTGCAATATCATTCTGTGACCTTTAGTACAGTTCTCTGCTTCTTTTTCTCCCCCATAACTAGTAATTATTAAGCTCAATGTTGAATGGATCTAATTTCATCTGGTTTGGAGCATAAAGAAGGTTTTCTACATAAATGTAGAAAAATATAAGTGACCTGGGTATGCATGAATTGGTTAAAACCTTGTATGACCGACAGTGCTCCCCATTAAAATCTGTGCAATTGCTGTTTGCAGGTAATTAACATTACGGTGGTATTTCTCATACCAAGTACAGGAAATACTTTGGTAGCATCAATCTTGTGAAAAGTAAAACTGTACAGATTTTAATGGAGATCTCTGTATATAAAATCAACATTAAATATTATTAGACTGTGTAGAAGACGTTTTGAATTAACTAACATGCACTAACTCATACACATGATTTCTAAGGATTGCTGAGTTTAAACCATTTCCTGTAAGCTTTCCGAGGGGAGAGTTAATTTAAAAGCAGCCTTTGCCACATCAGTCAGTGATTTTTTATTTTGCAAGTCTTGTGTAAAGTGGAAATACAGATGTGCATGCACACACGTGTGTGAGAGCAGACACACAGTCTCAGTAAGGAATCTACTAACTAATTCATATCTAGTAAAGAACTTAAGAGCAGGTCAAAGTGCAGTGCTGGATGCAGCTGCTGCAACCAATGCTATGTGAGATACTTCTGAAGCTGGGTTGGTGATTGGGGGAAGGGGGAAAGGGGAGGAGGGAGACCCAGACAGCAAGGGCTTTGTATATTCAGCTAAAAATACTGGCCTTTCCCTGTCATAGTGACTATCATCTTCACAGGCAAGATATTACTTTGTTTTTCTTAAACAAAATCTGGCAAGCTGGATAAATCAAAGTTTCTTTCAATTCATGCAAAAGTGCTTGCTGCACAATGAGTTGCTCAATGAAAACATAGATTATCTGCATAAGAAGATGAAGTGTAATCTTTTCCCAAACAGATCTCTCTCCTCTGAGAATACAAGTCTAGCTTTTTCTCTCACTTTTCTCAAGCAAAGACTTATTTTTTTACTTTGTGTGAAAAATCTGCTTTTCTTTTTACATTTTTTTCCAGAGAGAGTGCGAGCAATTTGCTCTACGAGATCCACTTGTCGTCAAATTACACGTCTTGCCAGCAGTGTCCAACGAATGACTTGAACCAGACATATAGTTTATTCCTAAGTGCTGAACGGTGCAAAGGTAAAACTTTCTCTTTTTGAAGAAGTTATAAAAGTGCCTGGGTTATGTTTCCACTTCCATTTTGATTCCTCATCTAAGTAGCTCACTTGCACACAGGTGAGTGTGGACGCTATGTTTTGTCTCTTGCTGCAGTAGTGCTCAGATTTAATATAAAAAGGAAAAGAAAAGCACTTGGGATTTTGAGAGTTCAGAGACGTCACACTTGATACTTGCCAATTTTCTGGAAGCAATGTTTAGGTCAAATACCTTTTGTTCTTTTGTCATTATTGACACATGGTGGGAACTCTCTACTCTGCTCTGCCACTGATCAGACCTACCTTTACGCAAAGTCTGTCGAGGACTTCGGATTTCTGCTAAATATCTATTCCTTTGGATTGCAGAGGAAACTCTATGTTCTTGCTAGCTGTGGCTGGGTGCGGGCTGGTCCTGATTTTGATATTAGTACATACACGGAGCTAGTTTCAAGTTAGTGCTTGTACAGAGCCTTGAAAATATGAAGTGCTATTTTAAGTGCCAAGCAGTAGTAATGTGATATGAGCGCCAGCAAGATAGAGAGGGAGTGGATTGGCTCAGATACTAATGAGGTGCCTGGCCCTGCAAGGTACTGAACAATGTCTGTGTGACCTGACTGCTGCTCTGGAAGTCAGTGGATGTTGAGAGCACATGGCAACTTGCAGAAGGTACTCAGCACT
This sequence comes from Mauremys mutica, assembly GCF_020497125.1. Taxonomy (NCBI): domain Eukaryota; kingdom Metazoa; phylum Chordata; order Testudines; family Geoemydidae; genus Mauremys; species Mauremys mutica. The sequence goes on from NC_059078.1 coordinate 69,595,968, forward strand.
TGGCAGAGGTGAGCCCTAAAGGAGGGAAGCAGTGATGTTCAGCCTGAATAATAGCACAGGACAGGGAATTAGGTGACTTGAATTCTATTCCAGGCTATCCTACTAATTAACTCCACGACCTTCAGCAAGTTGTTTAACTGCTTTGTGGATCAATTTCCCTCCTAATAAAATGGAAACCATGACAGTTCTTGGGGCAGCCAGGACCGTGGGTCACCTTGTTACTCCCTTCCTCCAGCATGAGGGAGTCTTGCCTGTATCTGGCTGGATGTCAGATCCTTTCATCTGCTCACGCACTCTCCTCTGGGCTATGCCAGCCCTGCCTTCGACTTGCAGGTTAACAATAGGAGCACTACCACCCCCAAGTGCCTTTGAATCATTCCCTTGTGCTATCTAGCCCCTGTCACTGGCTACTCACAGAGATCCCAGATCCTCTGCTCCCCGAGGTGCAGCATACCCAAGTTTACTGGTTTTACCTCAGACCACTGCTCCTGTGAACCATACAGTGCCTGTGAGCACTTATTTATAAAACAAAAGTCAGTTTATTTAAGAAACAATAAAGATTTAAATAGAAACAAGAGAGAGTGATGGAAACAAATGGTTACAATACAAAACAAAATAATAAAAGGTGAACCTGCATCTATACTTTATTAATAGTTACCTTTCCTCTCTAATAAAGTAGGTTTTCCCCATCAAGTTCAGTCTGTTACAGAGCTGGTTGGTTTCTCAAGAACTAGGATCCAATTTTTCATGAGAACACCTTGCTCCTCAAGATGTCTCCTCAATGGAAGGATTCAGCGGACTGCTTCTTCCTCTGTGTTATACTGAAAACAGCCTTATGTTTCCATTCACAGAGGGTGAATCCCTGTCTTGCAAAGTTCCTTTTTACCTTCAGTTGCTTCAAAGTCCATAAAGCATACTTTATATTACTTAAATATTATTTGTATAGACATCTCACCATGATTATGAATCTTGACAAGTTACGAGCTTTCTGTAGATACCTTACATGTTACCCTTTATGGATAAATATCCTGAAAGACGTGTGTCTGCTGTCGTGAGTTTGTCAGGTCTGGGATGAAGAACAGGGGATCCTTTTCCAAGGGGTTTTAGTGTCACAGGAGTCTGGTGCTTCACCACATTGGCTGATCCAGGTACCACGTTTACCTTCCACCCCCCTCCACCCCCTATGGTAGACCTGCCATTAGTTAAAAGCTGGGCAATGATTGAGCAGGTTAAAGATATCAAGCAATGTGTTAATAATGATGCCCTTGGCTCCCTAATGAAGAGCCAAGGGCATCTGCCAATAGCCATCAGAAACGTCATCCTCTGAGAGTTAGAGATTGCCCGGTGTGGCATCACTTGCATGCTTTCATGTCTGTTTTTTCCCTCTCTGTGCATAGGTCACATCAGCTGTAATGTGAATTGCGTGATCACATCGCACTGGTAAATTACGATAATAGGTGCTAATGAAAGAGCAGGATTTCTTACAAAGCTCTCTCCAGTCTGCCCCCTGCCTCCCCAACCACATACCTTACATAGAAAATGAATGGGGCAGGAAGTGTGATATTCTGTTGTGTTCATATCAGAACTCAGGAGTAAGTTTGGGGCTCACAGTATGTCCACGCTGCAATTAAAAACCCGAGGCTGGGCCGTGCCAGCTGAATTGGGTTTTCGGGGCTTGGGCTAAGAGGATGTTTAATTGCATTGTAGAGATGGGGGCTGGAGCTCAGGCTGTAGGACAGGGGTTCTCAAACTGGGGGTCGGGACCCCTCAGGGGGTCGTGAGGTTATTATATGTGGGTCGCGAGCTGTCAGCCTCCACCCCAAACCCCACTTTTCATCCAGCATTTATAATGGTGTTAAATATATAAACAAGTGTTTTTAATTTATAAGGGGGGTGGGAGGGTCGCACTCAGAGGCTCGCTGTGTGAAAGGGGGCACCAGTACAAAAGTGTGAGAACCCACTGCACTAGGACCCTGCGAGGTGGGAGGGTCCCAGAGCTCGGCCCCAGCCCAAAGGGCTACATCGCAATTAAAGAGCCCTCGAGCCTGAGTCCCACAGGCCCGAGTCAGCTGGCACAACCCAGTCACCTGTGTCTAATTGCCATGTAGACCTGCCCTTTAGTTCAGATCCAAAATGCACCTCTAGCAAACCTTATTTATCAGAGTGGTCTCATTAACACATGGGATTATTATTCGGGGGAGGGTGTCAGGATCTTGCCATTCATGCTCTTTCTTTCATTTTCTTGAGGAACTAGTATTTTTCTCAGTGCTCCAACTTCTCTTAATCGTTTTCATGTAGGAGGGAATTTAGGTACAATCAATACTTTTAAATGTTATGGTTGAATGTAATTCAAAGGTAGGAATTTCATAGCTGGAGGTATATTGGTTTGTCTAGCTTGCAGTTTTTTAAACTTAATTTTCCCTGACAATTTGCCTAACTCTCTCCAAAAGAGGAAAAATCCCCAAAGCCTACACCAGATTGTCTACTTATTAATATGTTGATATTGTAGTAAAGCAAATATTTCATGCTCTTTGTTTAGGTTGGCTAGATTTTAGCTAGTGATTTGTATTGATTAATTACAGTCAGGATTTTAGAAGCATGTTGTCTTGAGTTAGGAATCTATGGAAAAAATCACAAGCATTCTGAAATGGGGAACAAATGTGCAGTAGTAATAAGGAGAAAAAATGAGGGCAATTAGTGTAAGCCATTGGAAGAGTTACGCTAGTACTAAGATGTATTTTCAATATTTAGAATTGTAAATTTTAATTTTTTTTAAAGAAACACTTTCTACTAGTCAGAGCAGGAGGCTTGGGGTCAGGATGGCAGGGTTCTGTTGGGAGCCCCCCACTGTGTGTACTAGGCACTGTACAGACATAGTAAGAGACAGTCCCCGTTCCAAATGACTCACAGTCCAAATAGACAAGTCACACAAAAGCTGGGAGAAAAACAGGAGCAGAGAGATGCACTGATTTGACCAAGGTCACACAGCTGGTCAGTGACAGACCCAAGAATGCACCATTGATCACCTTTTCCTCAATCCAATGTTTAACCACTAGACCAGTGTTCCAGCATTTCTTATTGGAGCATTCCTTTTCCAGGCCCTGAGGAGCTGGACTGCATCCAGCATGAGGGCAGCACTCCTTTCTGATCTTGTTTTCATTGTCATGTATTTAATTAAACCTTTATATTTGCCATAAATGTACGCAACACTTTATAGAACATAGGAAAGACACATGGGCCGCACTTTAAGGAGATTAGAGTCTAAAACATGGAATGAGGGGGCAGAGGCTGGAAAAGCGATGAGCTAAAATAAAGCACCATTGTACATAAAATCCTGGAAGCCTACTCTACAGTTGCCTTGTAAAATTATAATGAACGCCCAGGGACAAAATCTGCTTGCCCACCCAAGGTGGAGGAACATGATGATTATGTAAATGACTAATTATGTATTACTAAACAAATAGAATTTTTGCAAGGCTCCTCTATGGACAGAACACCATATAAATGTAAATTGGTAAGAGAGGCAGTGTCTTCTAATGGATAGAGTTCTGGCCATCGGCTTTGCGTTCTGGTGCCAGCTCCTGCCACTGGGTTGCAGGGTAAACTTGGGCAAGAGACTTTTTTGTCTGTGGCACGGTTGCCCTAGCCATAAGATGGAAATAATGATACAGATCTCCTTGGTAAACCACTGAGATATCTAGGGATGAAAAGCATTTATTATTATTTATGTATGTATGGTGTAAAGGGTTCTTTACAGGACTCGAGGAATATTTTTGAAAACAATCAGCCTTCTTCTTGCTACCAACCCTCCTTGGCTCATGTGTGGTGTTGTGGTTATAGACTATGTGGGAGGATTTTAGCCAGCATAAGACTTCCCTGTGCCTCAGTTGTAAAATTGGGTAACAGCAGGGGCCTCCCTGACCAGAGCAGATGCTGCATGTGAACAGCGTTCTCCTGGGTATAAATATATCACAGTATAAAAGGAAAAGCACCGAGAGCAGCTTGCTTTCTGGAGTGTTGATCCTCTTCTTGGAACTGATGGTGATGATTCCTTTCTCCTGAGATCATCATTCCAGAGTGAGTCTAGGGACAATACCTACCCCCAGCCAATTGGAGAAATCAGCTCTTGGAGTAACAAGCAGACGTTCCAGGATTATCTGCTTACCAAGACATAGATTCTTGTTAGGTTTATTGCACCATTTGTTTTACTTCTCACCTGAACTTTATTATAGCTTGTTTGTTTTATTTTCTCCTCCAAAAGGAGCTCATTTTATGACTGTGAAATGGAGAAATAACAGAGAAGTTAATTTGAGTAAATCTCAGCGGGAAAAATCCTTAATTTATTCCATCCCACATAAAAACCCGTGTTTGTAATAAACAGGTTATTGTGTGCCAAGATTTTCAAGAAACATTACCCAGGGCAAAGCAGCAACATATAACCTGGCCACTTGAGTCACTAATGCTTGTATAATTTTTCAAATAGTTCCATGCACGCTCCTTCCCTGTGTCAGGGAGACGAAACCTAGGTGGATTTTCCTATCTAATCTATCTTTTTCTAAGATTGCCCATCACCATGGTATGAAAGTAAGCTTTCTGCTCCAGAAAACATCTTTGGATGTGACATTAGTCAGTCCAAAACATGTGTTACTTACATATTTTGTGGAGTTTTTAATGAACATGTACCTAGTGTGTTGTATCTTTCAGAAATCCAAATAAAAGATGGAAATTCTAGGGTAACAGCCACCACATGGTTGGTTGGTTGGTTTTTCTGAAATGTTGCTCCTCTTCCTAATATATCCTATAGAATTCTCCTTGATGAGAGAAAGGCACTTTAATTGCTACTGAAAAACTGTTGCAATTCTCTGGAGAGTGTAGGTCACTAAGGGGGAGATTTTCAAAGGCACAGGTCGGCTTTAGGCCCCTGGCTGCCAGATTTTCAGTGGGAATTTGGTGCCTTTGTGCCATTTGAAAATACTCCCCTATATATCTTTTGTCCAGTGGCAAAATCAGTAGCAGTACACGTACTTCATGACATACTATGCTGAGCATTGGTTCATAGCTTTTCTGCTCAACTTTCTCAGTCAGTGCCCACCAATTTCCATTCAGTTACCACCCACAAATGAGCTTGGACTAGTCCATACCTCGCTTGTGAGCATCCCGTGTGCCATTGTGGGGAAGAGTATAAACAGCTGAACTGGGAGATGGCGCTGGGGTGGCCTAGCACAGAAGCAGATCATTAAGGTGGAGATGGGGGAAGCACAGAGCACTAATCAGAAGAAGCTGACGTATCTGTGTAATAGTGATTGGAAACCACTTGTCTAGAGCTTTTCTTTTCAGTGCCGTCAGTTTTATGATTTAAGCACTCTCAGTAGTTACTAGGCCTTTCCCCAAACATCCCCTTCTCTAGAAAATATTTTTTATTTCGCCATAGCCCTTTTAGAATAAAACATAACGTTGTGCTGCTTTAAGCTAGTAATTTTTCAGTGGGCAAGAGCAGGAAAGGCTGAGAGGACTTTTCTGTACGGAGTACACACGGATGGCAAGAACACAAGTTAGTTTAGGCTCCACATCATATTGAACAGAATGTGATTTGCTTTTTGAGTTGGTGGGGAGGTTGGGGAGTAGTTGTCGGAGTGGTCTTCTGAAGTGTCACCCCCTAGAACAGAGGTCCCCAAAGTGTGGGGTGTGCCCCCTTGCTTCCACATCTGGCCCTATCCCCAGCCTTGGCATGATCCACTGATGGCCCTGCACCAGCCCCTAGCCTTGCCTCTGGCCCTGGGGGGACGCAGCCCTGCTGGCTCTGGGGGGACGCAGATACGGGTAAGGGGGGTGTGATCCTCTAAGGTTTGGGGACCGCTGTCCTAGAGGAACAAGAATCAGTCTGTAGTTATTGGTTTATTACCACTTCCTAAAATGCACATGTTCTATTAATGAATGTGTCATGTGTTTTCGTGTAGGACAGGATATAACTGTAATAACCAGTGGGTCTAGAGTGCATTAGGGCCTGGGAAAAGGAGGAGATTTGAGAGGTGGGCAATATTATTAAACAAACGGTGTTGGAAAGTTTGTATATTTCTTCATTTAAATAATTTTAAATGGGCTCATAACCCTGTCAAGCATTGTGTCCGATATTGTAAAAACTAATTGGGCAAAAACATTTACGTATTGACTCAAAGCCAACAGTCAACTCTCCCAACAATCAACTCTCTCTAACATCACATCTCCCAAGAAAAACCAGAAGGACAAGTGGGCCCTAAAAGGTATCAAAAAAAGGGCTCTGATGGATCAGGAAGGGAACTAATTTCCAGAGAGCCCTGTCCTCATCTGCCTCTCTTTTACACAAAGGGAATAAGAGCTTGATTACCTTAGCATTGATCACAGCTGCCATGGAATCTCTCATGAAGAGAGGAGGCCTTTACAATAGGCAGGGCCCAAACTGTTTAAGGTTTTTTTTGGATAAAACCAACACCTTAATCATGATATGGAAATCAGCAGGGAACGGTGACTAACACCACGGCAAAATCTCTTGGTGTTTTTGGGTTTTCCCCTTGTGTTCTCCTGTTGCAGACTGATGGCAAAACAAATCGCTGGGAGAGGACACGTTTGTCTGTATGCCTTGATTGAGACTGAGGGGGTGTGTTATAGGTAGACTTGGCAGAATTCAATTTTTATTTTTTATAATTTTGATAGCTATCAATTTTTATTTTTAGCATTTTTCAGTATTTTTTCAAGTTTAAATTTGCAGAGTTTCTGGAAATTATGGGGGAGTAAGACAATAATTATTTAATAACAGATGTTGAGATTCAAGAAGTTAAAGGTTTATAAACGTTAAAACACAAATTGTCAAAACATACAAAGTAAATATCCTTAAACTCTAATATAATCTCAAGGAGCATTTGTCTTTGTGCAAATTTCTATTATCGATCAAAATATTTTTCGTTGGTTTGTATATGCATGGTGAAATCGACATTTACCAATATTTACTGATAAAAATTTAATCTTTTCAAGCTTGATTATAGGTTCAGGTGACTCCCTTCTCCTGGCATCTCTTTAGAAGAGATGGATTACTCTCTTTTCTCGTTGGGGCATTTACATGAAATCACCTATTCAACGGTAATCTTAGCAAAACCAAGATTTATTTGAGAGGAGGTGGAATTAAAACAAAATAAATAGTTTGCTTAACATCTCTAGATTTACACTTCTTGTAAGCAGGATGAGGTCTTCTTATCTTAGAGTGGAGAAAAAAGTGAATTGCTTACATCTCTTGAAAGCAATCCCCTTTCTCACCAGTCTGGCCTGACTGTCAGCATCAATTACTGTCCAGATACCAACAAAACCTCAATTTTCCCCCTGGACATCCTTATTAAATTTTTTTAATGGAACAAGTTTTTCCAAGCTCTTTTCTGGAGACAGAGAAGCACAATAGACATTAGTAAAACAGTTTCATTCTCTACCTTCTAGGAGATTGTCCATTGTGAAGAGAAAATCCTTGACATTGATGAGTAGCTGTCTTTCAAAGACTTGAAAAGATATCTCAGATACAACCGTTCACAGACCACTTTGGTTGGCAGTGCCACTTTTGGTTAGACCTCTTGGTAACACCCCCCCAACCCCAGTATTTTGGTTCTTAATATTGACATGTGCTATGAATTACATCAATTTGTAAGAGTAGCCGTTCACAGAGCACTGATGTAATGTGTTCCGTGAGGAGTATCACGTAATGCACGATCAGCCCTCTTCTGCACTCGCTGAAGCTTCTGAATAGTCCAAACATATAATCCCATGTGGCGCACATTGCAATAATCCAGCCTTGAGTCACAAAGGCGTGGTCTTCATTCAAAGGAAAATGTTTCAGCCTCCTTGGCAACTGCAGGTGATGAAAAGACACTCCTGACAAGTGGTCTTATATGGTCATTCAACAGCATATGGAAATCCAACAAGACCCATAAACTGAGAGTTACTGTAACAAATGGACACGCTCTTGATATCAGGAACGAGACTATAATCTACAGCACTCCTTCCAGTTGCTATCTCACCATTTTTAAGAACTACTTAGGTGTTATCTGGGTGGAACACCAACCTGCTAGTCCATATCTGCATCCCAATCTGTTAAACTGAACAAGTCTCCCAGCTGTGCCAACTATGAGTACACTTTTTGCCACAGCACTTTCTAATGAGATTTCATTTTTTTATTCTCTAGCTCTATCCAGACCATCTTTCATCCATGCATTGATCATCTTACATCTTGATTACTGCAATCTCCTAATCTTTGGTGTTCCGGACATCCACACCATCCCCTCTCAGCAATGCAAAATGTAGCTTGTAAAATTGCCTACTGATATTCCACATTATCATCGTCTTTGAATAACTCCACTGACTCTGCTTTCTACATCACCTCTGATTTGAAGGGTTTGCCCTTGCTTTAAAGGTCTTATGCCACTCTGACTCTTTTCCTATTTCCCACCTAGTCTGACTGTTGTCTTCACTCCCTCTGCTCTGCCAACATGAGCCTTGATACCTTAATCTGTTTCTACTACAAGTAGCTCCATACCATTGTTCATGGTACTCTATATGAATCATAGGGTAAGAAAGGACTGCAAGGGTCATCTAGTCTAACCCCCTGCCAAAATGCAGGGTTTGTTATGTCCAGGGCTGCCCGGGGGGGGGCAAGTGGGGCAATTTGCCCCGGGCCCAGCAGGGGCCCCCACGAGAGTTTTTCGGGGCCCCTGGAGCGGGGTCCTTCACTCGCTCCGGGGGCCCCGGAAAACTCTCGCGGTGCCCGGCCTGGGCCCCCGGAGCTTCTTCGCTCCCGGTCTTCGCTGGCGGGGGGTCCTTCCTCTCTGGAACAGAAGGACCCCCCGCCGCCGAATTACCGCCGAAGCGGGACCCGCCGCCAGAGTGCAGCCGGGTCTTTGGCGGTAATTGGACGGTGGGGGCTGCCCAATCGCTGCTAAAATCTCATTAGAAAGTGCTGTGGCAAAAAGTGTACTCATAGTTGGCACAGCTGGGAGACTTGCTTCCGTTCCGGGACCCGCCGCCGAAGTGCCCCGAAGACCCGCGGTGGGGGCTGCGCTTCGGCGGTAATTCGGTGGTGAGGGGTCCCCGATGTGGGTCTTTGGGGCACTTTGGTGGCGGGTCCCAGAATGGAAGGACCCCCCCCGCCGACTTACCGCCGAAGCGGGGCCCCCCGCCGCCCAAGACCCCGGGCCCCCGGAATCCTCTGGGTGGCCCTGGCTGTGTCTAAACCATCCAAGACAGATGGCTATCCAGCCTCCAATAAATGAAATGCCCTTCCAAGCCTTATCTGCTAACCACCGCACTCTCATCATTTAAGTCTGTTATGAAAGCACTTCCTCTGGGGTGACCACAATAAGTGAGTCACTTATGTCCACTAATGTCAGTGAACGGGGAGGAGCACATCCGTGGATGTTATGTGACTATATTTTGAGCAGTGACATGAACCTTTTTACGTAACTTCTTATTCTTCTTAACTTGATTCCATCTCCGCTGTTTGTCATCCTCTCCTGTTTTAGCCTGTCAGGAATATAGAATGTGGAAGCTTTTCGAGGCAGGGACTGTGTCATTCCATATTTGCCGTTATATACTAAGTATTCTTGTGTGTACCATAAATTCCCCAGCAACAACCTATTTCATTGTTGTGTATTTTGTCATACAGTAGTGCCCAGAGGCCCCAGTCCAGGATCCCAGGCCCCATTATACTAGATGCTTATAAAATTAGACCATCCCAGCCTCACACATCTCACCATCCAGAATTATGGCAAAGTACAGCAGGTGGAAGACACAGACAAAATAGAAACTGGAACCAGTTAACAGGAACATGTTATGCACAGTAGCTACAGCAATCCCAGTTTACCAGCAGCTTAGCTCACTGCTGTCAGATGGCAATAGGCCTAAGAACCAAGAAGACCCTGAAAATGAAAAATAATGAGGGCTAATGTTTTGGATGAATATTTAAGCAGGTTGGGGAGAAGATAGACAGTCATTCTCATGATTATTGAACCTCTCCAATTGTAGGGTGTTTTTTTCCCTTGTGAAGGTGATAATTCATCATGGCTGTCAATGCGAAGGTGAAGTTGCCTGGATGACTAAAACAAAATTTCCTTTCCCTCTTAGGTTGCTCTACTAAAGGAACTAATTGCAAGACTATAAGATTAATTGGCACTTAACCCTGTGGCTATGCTGGGTTTTAGCTTACATTTGTTGTTTAAAAAAGTAAATTGGGAGAATTAGTAGTTTTCTGATGTTAGTTGCTAATTTTTTAGAGAAGGGTAGAAGCTGGCATGACCATGAAGTGAAATGCCAATGAGGACAGAAAGGAATGGGTACAAAAGTGAAAGTTCCGTTTTTTAAAATAATTTGCATGCTTTATCTGGAGTAAGGATATTTCAATAACACGTAAAAACAAGTGGAACAAAAAGGTGAGTTCCCTTTTTTCTTCTCACTCTAGGCCTCCATTTTAACCTCAATGTCTGTTACAGCTATGATGATAAAGTGGTTATCTATTTCCTCATGCCCCTGCTGGGCAGCTGAATTCTGCCTATGGCTGGATCATTGTTATATAATGTCATGGAGCCCATTGTTATTATTTCTTTGTTTTAGTGTGTGTGTGTGTATATATATATATATAGATAGATAACAACTGAAGGGCAGCATGCCACACATCTTACAGAAGGAATAAAAATGCCTGGTCTGGACCCAGAACCCTTGAAATCTATACAAGACATTTTTTATTGTCTTTGCTTTTTGATGTATTGATTAGGATTCTTCATTTTTATAGTCTCTGTTGCCTGGTAGCTCAGGGACAATTTTTTTTTAGTTTTTAGATGTCTAAAGATAAAGAGCCCAAAATGGAAATTAAACACTTGGATCGTTTTGTAAATCTCACAAGGTGCCTATCTCCATCTTTAGACACTTAAAACATTGAAAATCAGTACTTATTCAGAAAAAAATAAGATAAAACTACTGTTGTAAACTGCCAAAATGTACAGCATTAAAGAATTGTTGGAGTTGCCTAAATAAAAGTTAAAATGAACTAAACCCACAAAATCAAACAAAATATAAGATGTATTAATGTCCTGTTTTTCAGGTTGGTTTTCATTGGGTAGTTGTAATACATTTCTTTTCTTACTCATCCTGTTGGCATTTTAGTTATTTCATTTGGTGATGAGTCCTGTTAATCTGAGAAAAATTCACATTAGCTAAACATTGTGCAGGGATTAGATGCACTTTATAAAAATGGTATTATTTCCATTTAATATTTGTTTTCTGGCCTCATTGTGGAATGTACTTGTTTATGCATATAACAAAAAGACAGTCACTGCCCAAAGAACTTACAGTAAAATGTAATGTTTAGCCAACAGAAATGTGGTTTCCTGAAGGCTTATTTTTAAGAAAAATTGGTAGAATCTTGTCTGCATTGAAGTCTCAGTTACCATTGACTAAGATGGAACCAGGATTTCACACAGTGCATTATTAAATTTAGGGCTTTGTACTTGTGATTTCAACTCAGTCCATTTATAATAGCTATACAGAGAGAACCTGCATTTATCTGTCCATTGGTTTCTTGTGGCTACAGTCCACAAATGATATCCCCAAAGCTTGTTTGCTAATACACAGCAGTCTTAGTGATAGCAGTGTCTCTTGGCAGCCATTGGAAACGGCTGTTATTAAAAACCCTATGTTTCTCATTAGAACAACTCTATTGTGCATATTGTTTAAATATAGATTACTAATGAAATGCCTTTTTATTGCTTTCTCAGTGAAGACTTTCAGTGTAAAGTTAATTTGCAGTGTTATGTAAATTCTGTTTAACTTCAATCAAATTTTTAATTATGTTTTTACTATAGTAATTCCCATTTGATTTGTCATTTCCTGTTAGGTATTTAACATTGTGCAGGATGTGGGTTGTTTCTTTCTTTCCCTCCCTTTTTACTTTTTGACCTGACATAGAATGTACTCTTCACTTTTAGATTGGATGAGTATGATTTTCTTCCATGCATGCATGATGGAATGAGGAAAAGTTACACAAAACCAATATTGTAGTTAATCTATTGATTAGCAAAGAAATAAAATTGATTGAACAGGCATAACTGTGCTATTCCAAAGACATCTTTTGTGCTCTTTTCATATGGCCTTCTTTTGTCTGATTGCTCTTGTTCAGTGAGCCTTTTATGGCAACAGCGCTTGGATTTCATTTGAAATATCAGATGCGTTTTAGCACTTAATGCATTTAATGATTAGGGTTGAGGCTTTCTGACACGGATAACAATTGTCCCAGCAAACACTTGCCCAACACAAGGCTCTGATGGATACATGGATCTTTCTTTGGCAACCAGTCAAATTACAAATCACTTTGGTGAAGATAGAACTTGTCAAGTTGCATTTTTTAAACATCCGTATTGGGTAAAATGAACCTGAAATGTTCAGAGTTGAGTTAACTGTTTTTTGTTTGCACTCGTGATAGGGAGGAAGTTTCTTCCAGGAAACAAAAATATAACTTGTGTAGTTTCTTCAAGGACCTTTTAATAAATATATTCAGCAAAAATGTGCAGCGGAGGGTATGTTTTAGCATTCTTCTTCCATCTAGCCCAAGATTTTAAAAAGTGACTGGTGATATTGTGTGCCTCTGTATTTGGGTCCCCAACTGAAGGTGATTTAAAGGGCTCTGATTTTCAGAAGCTGAGTTGTAGGCACTTTATGAAAATCAGGCCCATTTAGGGTGTCTCAAATTGGACACCCAAAATCACGAGTGACATTTGAAAATCTTTGCTCTAACAACATAGTGTGAAACACAAATTTCTATTTAATGTTGTAGTCTGCTTTTATTCATTCTATTTCTGAGGCAAATTTATGAAATTTAACTCCCAGGTTACATGGCACCATTTAGGGTTTGGCCCTCTTTTTGCTTTCTTGAAAATCCTGATATCACCTTCCCCTTTTTACTTCATCAGACTGTGCATAAATTCTAACATTTAAAAATAGCTTAAGTATTAAAAGATGATGATGGATTGGTGGAATGGAACTTACACTCTTGTGTCTGCCTTCCGGTTCAGTCTCCTGCAACAGTACATGAGTATGGAAGGGGAGGGAAGAGACCAAAGATTATCTACCCAGAATGTAAGCTCAACTATCTTACACCAAAGTCCCTATGTTTACTTGGCATGTTTTTTAATCCAGAGTGGTACTGGACAGACTTTACGTGTGCTTAATGTGGATCGCTGTCTGAGTATCAGAGAGAGGTTACCATGAGTTAACCATTCTGTGGAGGTTACTTGTATACTCACAAATTTGCTCTTAGATATGGGGTAGTCTTTCATGCTCTTAGATATGGGGTGGCCTAACTCGTCTACCATTGAAGTTAATGGGAGCTATACCAGTGTGATGAGTTCTTGTAGAATCCTACCAATAGTATGCCTGTATACCTTTCAACCTGAGTTGGAGCTACTATTCCGATGCTGCCGTATATCACTGCTAGTCCATCAGACCTCATTTACAGCGGAACTGGAGCGCTGGAGGGAGATGAGGAAACCAAAGCTCCCTACAAAACCCCCACATTTCTATACACAATATACTCAGTTTGAGATGGGAACTGTGACAATATTTCATGGGCAATTGTAGCACGGTGGCCATCCTGCTCCCGCCCTGGAGAGGGCTACAGCTGGGAAAAGAGAGGCTGATTGGGGAAGCAGCCACAGGTGAGGCCACACCCCAAACTATCACTAACTCAAACCCAACACTACACCTGCTAATTTCCTCATCAGTGGTATAAACTCTTCTTGTGGGTGGAGCCAAGCAGAAATCTTGGGCTCTGTGCTCAGATTGGCAAACGCAAGGAAGACTTTTTTTTAATTGCTAAAGCTAGATCAGCTCAACCTTTAACAGTATACTAGGTACACTAGTTAACATTTAAGCCACATGTAAGGTTTTTTAATCACCCTGTAATCTATAAATTTACCAGAGTTCTATGAACTCTAGAAGCATTTTAGCGATGTTATTCCATCACTTTATTTTGTAATAGTGATGTTCTCTGTCTCTCTTCTCAATCTCTTTTGATAACTAGGATTAATTTTCTTTGAAGGAATGGTTTCCATTTTAGTGAATTGAGTGCTGGTGAAAAGTCCCAGATTGACAGTCATGGAGACTAAAGCCTCCTTTGTATTCACAGAACACATATGGTGCAAGTTTCCCTCTCACTGAAGTTGGGCGTGTACTATTGTTAAGTGAGATGGGGGTTTATGTGATGTGAATAGTTGTTCACTAGGAATTGCGCTGAGGTCACCAAATAGGATTGGATAACTTTTGTTTGCTATCTAGGCTGGATTCCATCTGGTGATAGAGGCATAAGAACTTCATATTCTGCTAGCAATCTCTTGAAATTACATTTGATATTCTTGTCACCTCTTTGAAAGGGTTCCCTCTTATCGTATGGTAAAGAATGCTGGTGGTTTCTCATAGCTTGTTCCTGCAAAGATAACCCAGGTCTAGTGAATACTCAGCCATGACTACAACATCACAGATAAACCCTTCTTTATTTTTTCCCCAAACCCCAGATATCTGTATTGTCTGACACTCCTTTCTGTAACAGTATCTGAAATTCACATCCAACCCAAAATTCATTTTTATGATATCCCAATTTTACAAGTTTTAAATGCTTCCCAAGGCCTACATACAATTTCATGTTACCTGGATTTCACTATCATCCAGTGGGTTTTCTCTTTGGTACACCTAATCCTTTGGAGAAGAGAGAGGTTTTGGCTGATATTTTTAGCTCTCGAAGCTCACCAGTTGCACTGCTGCTGTGGAGAGGGAAGCTAAATGACAGGAATGTTGGGCCACCACATTGTGTCAGGATTTCAAGTCCACCAATGATGGAGGATATGTCTGAATATATGAGAAGAGGGAATGCTGGAACTTATTCTCTTCCCTGACACTCTAGATCTAGGTAAAGTGTCTGTACCTGACAGCTACAAAGCTACAAAGACATATCTCTGCTAGGATAGCAAATTAGCAGGAATAGTTCATGTTAATTTTTTAAAAACTGTTCCAGACTATGTAGTATTTAAGAGGGACACCTAAGAAAAGCATGCATGTACAAAAACAGAAGTCTTGTTTTTTACTATAAAAAATTGATTCTGAAAATGACAGCCAGACATCTAAGATATCTCTGCCATTATTTTCACAGCTCTGCATTTGTCATTCAAATATAGGTAATAAAATTGCTGTTTTTCTAAAGAGACCTTAAGGATGGAAATAAATTTAGCCCCCCCCCCCCCCCCCCGCCCAATCAAACAGTTACTCCATAAAGCTACAGAAGTCAGACAGTCGGGTTGCTGCCATATGACCCAAGATTTTTTGAATCTCTTCCAAAGTGAATGAAATCTTACCCAGTTGTGTGACTATTTTTCCTATTTGTTTAAGTAAGCACTTCAGTCCTGGTGGAGTTGGAAGTGGCTGACTTTTTAAGCTCCAGTGAAAAGGGGAGAGAGGAGACCAAGCAGAAGGAATGCCATTAGCACATAGTGAAGCCAAGAGTGGTGCTATTTAGACAGCTGCACGTGTCGGATCATGCACTTGGGCCTCTGTCAAACTGCTATTTCTGTCTCTTTAGCACAAATCATAGTATCTGTGTATGTGGGGTAAGAGGGAGGGTTGTCATGCTTGAGGGAGAGTACCAAAAAAGATAGGGTCTCATATATGTACATTTAAAATTAGAAGAGTAGTTATAAGCTGCCTATTTGACTGTGATCCTTAAGTTAGGAACATGGTAGAATCTGCTGTTGTAATGTCAGTAAAGCCTCAAATTAAATAGCAGGCTGACACTTTACTCCATTTAGGCATTTTAGAACAGTACCATAGTTTACCACTCTTGTACTATGTAAATGGGTTCAGCATTCTCCGGTTAATAGTATCACTATCCCAAGCATTCAAAAATCATAAGTCAGACCCATTTTAATGAAAACACGTGTTGGGGTCCTTTATATTAGCTGCCTGGTTTTTGACCCTTATTTTAAAACATTTCTTAACAACAATGAGGGCTAAAATCTTTTTTAAAACATGTGAAAGCTGCAGTTTTCAAATAATGACCCGAATGAAGATGCTGGGGCTTTAAGAAAAACACCATGATAAAATTATGAGCAGTTAACTTCACAGTGGAAAATTCAAAGAAAGCACGATTTGCCTGGAGGTGAATTAGGAAATCTCCAGCAGAGAAAACTGGTCAAGAAATATGGATTTCTTTTTAACTAACACCCCCTCACCCCCCCAAACAACAAGAGCAAAACGAAACCCCCAAAATTTGTGTAGCTGCTTAACCATAACTTTCTTCATTGTGTTTTTTATTTGGATTTTTGTATTTGCTTGAAGAATACTTGCCCAAACCAGCATGTTGAAGTAGGAAACATCTTGTTCCTTGCAGTTCTACACTGTTAGCTGACATTGATATAAAGTTTCATACCGTAGCCAATAATTAATATAGTTATTAAACTGAGGCAGATTCTACATTACATGTTGTGTAATAAAGTGGTATGAAGGTTCTAAATTTAACTCCAAAGAACACTTTTTTCTGCTGAAACATTGTTCTCCTCCCCACCCCCAGAACACTTACATAGTATATTCTGTCCAGGGCATTCAATGTGCTGTACAAACACTAAGCCTCACTACATCTCCATGAAGGCAGGTGGTATTACGGCGAGATGGCAGCTATTCAAGAATTGGTCTCTGAAGTTGGACACCAAAAATCACTAGTTACTTTGGAAAACTTAGTTAATTTTTACTAAAAAAATGCAAATTACTATTTAGCAGCAATTTACTGTACATTTACAGTTTTGTGGAATCATAAATTTATTATTTACTGTTCTTTAATACTAGTTCTGTGGTGTCAGTTTCATATTTTCCAGTGCTGCAGAGGACTTTTAAATGTAACCAAAACGAACCTGCTTTGTGTGTTTACATTTAATGATATTTCTTTTCATACTGGCTTTTGTAAAAAAAAAAAAAAAACAAAAAAAAAAAAACTTTCTATAAAAACAGGGGGAATCACAGTTCAATTACCCTCTGCCCCGACTCACCTCATTGTGCATAGGTTTTTGCAACGTATTCTCAAATGTCCTACTTGTTGCTTTCTCCAGATTCAGGCCCTTAACTTTAATACAACTTTGTGGGGTAATTATTTTCCCCAGTACTATACTATTATTAAAGCGAATAAGTAAACAAAACTCACTGGAGGTGGTGAGACCTATTATACTATTGAGTTCTGAAGGAGCTGTTAACATGAGTGCTGTTGATGCAATCATATTGATGGTTGGAACTATTACAGTTTGATGTCCAGGCTTTGGCTGGCCATAATAGTGTATGGATTTTTGACACAACAGTCAGTTTTGTGTTTGTTGTGTCACCTCCTCTTTAGACTCCTTAATTAACTAGCACCAAAGACTGCTCTGGTTTGCCATGCCAATGTACTTGATTGTTGCTTAATCTGGAAAACAAAGCATTCAAAAAGGATATCATTTAAAATGCCTCAGTGACCTGGTCAATTTATATTGGCTGCTTTGATCTAGTCCCTTGTAAACCAGTATTTAAAATTGTGATGTATTCATCTGGTGCAAATATTGAGCTAAGAGAGGGGCTGAGTGGAATGTGTGCTGGGAACTAGATTGTAGTATTTATGATCAGGGTCGGCTCTAGGTTTTTTACTGCTCCAAGCAAAAAATTTGTTGACTGCCCCCCACCCCAGCCCTGGCCTCCCCCCACACCCCTGTGCTGCCCCAGCCTCCCCCCCCCCCCCGCTTCCCCTGCCACCCCGGCTGTGAGCCCCGCCCCCCACCCACATCCCCCTGCTGCCTCAGCCCTGGGCTCTCCTCCCCTCCCCAACTGCACCCTCCTCCCGCCGCAGCCCTGGGTCACTGGTAACTCGCTCCCAGGGCAGGTCATTCAGCGGGAATTTTGGATGTGCACAAAACACAGACAGGATCGGTTCCCATATGGTTACAGAACTGCAGTAAAGTGGAATAATTTTCAGCTTGTGTGATTGAAGGATATCTGGATGTATATTATGAGACTGTCCTACATAAATGAGGAAAAGTTGAGGTGCCTTTATTATTCTTTTGTTCCACTTTTGTTTCTATGGGGAATTTGCCAATGCAGTATCACTGTCTTCCTTTTAAACAAATAAAACTTAAAAAAAAAAAAAAAGCAATGGCTGTTGAAAATAGCAATTCCAGTCCTAATAACCACTGGGAAGCATTTCTTGCTCAATTTTATCCTACTTTTTCTACAGCAAGTTACAATGGATCAGTATATTTGATTTGGGAGAAATGAAGTAACAGCTGCCCAAATTGAGCTTGAGCACTCCTGAATTTTGAGGTGTTCAAATCTGGAAGGCAGGTGCTAGATTCACTTTCTGAATATTAGATAAATCTGAGAAGGAAAAGCCAATTTCTGCTTCCATGGCTCAGAAGTGGAAATCCTCCTACGTGCCTAGTACTGTATCTAAAGCTGCCCAGGTCCAGTAGAGCCTCCCCTCCCTTAATTTTCATTTTAAATTCTAGTGGGATCCACGTACCTCCCTTGCTAGGCTTCAGATAGAGAGGTGCACTGTCCATTTAGTCCACCCAATTCCTTCTTTGTGGGCTGCAAGGTGAGGTCACACCAGTATCCCTAATCCAGTCTGGGGATGTCTTCTGAAGGGGATATCTGGGCCAAAGCCTTCTACTCCTTGGGCATACTTGTTCCCCGTTCACAGTGCCACCCCATTCTAGCAGTGAGCTCTCTATTCACAGCAAGCTGCAGCATGAGGTCTCAGCTACCTCCCTCCCTCCCACTCCCTTTCCTGTTGATCGCTGCCAAGGGAATGCTGGGAAATGTAGTTCTTTCCCTGCTCCAGGGCTGGCTCTATAGGCAGGGAGCTAACCAAGGAACTACAGCTCCCAGGGCCCCCTGTTGGTTCTCAGCTCCCATGCTGGATCCTTGCCACCCCTGCAAATGTGCCACCCCAAGCACCTGCTTGCTTTGCTGGTGCCTAGAGTCGGCCCTGTTTATGATACTGGCGAGAGTGACATTCCTAGACCCTGAAGTCACACCCTAAATGGACCCCTCTCTAGGTCTGAGAAGGCAGCTCAGTTTCTGGCCAACTGGTAGTCACAGCTGTGTTTCTTGTGCTCCTCTTTCACCACCTACTGAAGCCATTTCCATGACTGAAGACTAATCAGATTGCTCTCCTTATTCTCTGTCCCTTATTCTCCTTCCTTTACACACCTGCCTTCAGAGACCTTGCAGTGTGGCAAGTCATAACCGCAAGTAGAGGAAGGCTAAGACAGCAACCTCCAGAGCTTCTCAGCACTACTCATAGAATGGACCAGAAAAGCTTCACTTGAAAACAACTTGAAGTACACACCTCTGATGTGGAAACCGACATTATTATTTTTTATTATAGAAGTGCCTGGAAATCCCAATGGAGATCAGCCATCTATTTTTTTCTTGACACTGTACAAACACATAAGACACAGTCCCAGTCCTGATCTCTTGTGAATCATGATGCTTTTACCCCACAGACTATAATAGAAAATACATTTGAAACCATTGATATCCACTCTTTACCGGCTTGTTCCTATAGTCGTCACCCCCTTCCTCCCCCCATTAATTTCCAGAGCTTCATTTTTAATCTTTATTTATATGCTATAGATACCCAGATAGGACAAATATAATATAAACTTGAAGCTAGTTATGGTTTTACCTGGTAAGCTACAGAATTAGATTCTTCTTTAAAAGCGTGCAGTGACTTCTGTTCTCTTCGTCTCCCTTTTGGATTATGCTAGCGTTAAGATTTCATGCATACTTGATGTTTCATCTCAAATGGTCTATAATAAATTTAGTCTGAATAAGCTGCACTTTTTATATATCATAAATTTTGCCTCATAATTTCACTAATACACTTCCTGCCACCCCCCACAGCATTTCAATTATGTACTGATAAACTCTTTGACATTTAGATACTACATCAGCTGGCTTAAGGGGGAGATGTGGGTCACACAGAGCTGTCAAGAGAGCGGCTTCTCTTTTATATCCAGTTGAATAGGAAGCTCCCAGCTGCTGTGAGTTCTGTGAAGTAGAGGGCAGTAGCTCAGAGCCTAGAAGTAAAGTGTATTTCATCTTAATTAAATGTGTGCAAAGCACTTTGAACATTTTCAGAAGTAGGTGAGTTTTGTCCCAGTTTAGTAATTGGGGAAACCGAGGCAGGAAGGTATGTGACTTGTCTTTTGTGTCCTTAGACAGCTGAGTCTGAGCCAGGAGTTCCTGTGCTCAGGTTACACCATTCTCCTACACTTTGACCACAGGATAAAAAAGCTGTTTCAGTGCTTGTCTGCTAGCATCAAGGCCCAAGATTCCATAAGATACCTCCTCCCTCCCATCTGCCCCAAATGTGAGAGCTGTTGGGAAGGAGAATAGATGGGAGAATGTGTGCAGAAGTGTGCTGTGTATTGTAACACAAAAGGAAGGAATCTGTCCCCCCCCCCCCAGGGTATGATAAAAAGTGAAGACACACTGAATGCGCAAGAACTTCGAGTTGTCTGAAGAGCTCTGTTAGTTCAAAGCAGGCTGTATTATACCTCAGTTGGTTCTGGAGAGTGGGCCATAATCTCCACACCCTAACATTTCAATCTGTCCCTGGGTTGTGTATCTCCATAACCTGGGAGCCCTGCTGCAATGTCAGGTTTTGTCAGTGTGGTCTAAATCACCTCTGGGGCTGGCAACATGGGGCATTGATTCCCTTTCACCAGTAGGTAGAGCCCGCTTGGACAGTAGCTAGGAGGCTTGAGATCAATATCTAGCACACGGGATCCTTTGGATACTAGCATATAACATGGCATTTCTACAATTTATATTGTCACATTTAAATTCAGATGCCATTTATAAATAGCTAATAAAATAGTAAATAAATAGTTAATAAAAACTAAGAAATGGTTAGTAGATATTTTAATAAATGGTTAAAGTTATACAGACCAACATGTCAGTTGGTTTCTTGTAACCATGGCTTATAACTAGAGATGGTCAACATTTTTCCATCAAAACATTTTTTCAACAGAAAAGTAGGTTTTGGTTTAAACCATTTTTTTTTATTTTGGCTTCTGGCAGTTTTTGGCTCAAATGTTTGGTCCAGCTGTCAAAACCCAAAATACACTTGGCTTTCATGGTTTTATTTTTTGATGAAGAGTTAAATTTTTCCACTGAAAATTTTGACAAAAATGAAAAAAATTGTTTTCACTGAAATTTTCCATTGGTGGGGGGTAGAACCCAATTTTCCGACCAGCTTGGCTTATAACCATCAATTAAACATACTTTGTGTGTCTGTAACATACTTATTACATCTATTAACCATTTATTAATGCTTCATAACCCAGTTATAAATGGAAACTTAATATAAAGTGACCCTACCATGCTCTTGTTCAGAAAGAAGTCCTGGGCTTGATTCATAAATACAGTAACTCCCCACTTAACATCCTCTCGCTTAATGTTGTTTCGATCTTACGTCCCTGCTCAATTACAGAACATGATCCGTTTAAAGTTGTGCAGTGCTTCGCTATAACGTTTGGCTGCCTGCTTTGTCCACAGCTGGCAGTCCTCCTATACGCTTCTGCGCCCCTCTCCCCCAGCACCTCCTGCTCACCGGCAGACCCTGCGGATCAGCGCCTTCCCCTTCCCCCCCCCCCCCGTCCCCATGCCTCCTGATTGCCGCGGGCAGGAAGCAGGGGAGGGAGGGGGGAGGAGCGAGGACGCGATGTGCAGAGTAAAGGGGGAAGAGGAGGGGAAGAAGAGGCGGGTTAAGGGTGGAGGCTTGGGGAAAGGGGTGGCGCAGGCGGGCCAAGGGTTGAGCCCCTCGCCCCTGCTGCTTGCAGAGTAGGGGAAGCTGCGGCTGCGCAACATGCTTCTCCTAGCCTACAGCACCTTCAGCCTCCTTGCCTGCCTCATTGTCTCCAGAGCCAGTGGGCTGTGCCTGTGTGGGGTAAGCACCTCCCAACTACAGCACTGTACTGTATTGCAAAAAAAAATTTCACTGGAACCTAACCCCCCCTATTTACATTCATTCTTATGGGGAAATTGGATTCGCTTAACATTGTTTCACTTAAAGTCACATTTTTCAGGAACATAACTACAACGTTAAGTAAGGAGTTACTGTACTGGGTGAAATTCTATGGATTGTGTTACATAGGAGGCTGGATTAGATGGTCACAGTAGGCCTTTCTGGCCTTAAAATCTGTGCATCCATTTTTCATGTATGTTGGTATTAATTTGTTTAGATGGTCTCTAAAGCAGCTATCTAATCCATCGTATTTTGCATGAACCTGGCTTTATTTTAAAAAAAGATGTGAATAGGTCTCTTCTTTGTTAGTGAATAATGTCACTTAAAAAGGAGGTATTCTCATTAGAAGACTTAATCTTGAATGTAATGGGGGGAAAAAAGGTCATTTGGCAAGCTGTTTCATCCAGGATTTTCCTGTACTAGTTGAAACCATATGTTGTTAATAACTGTTTACATAACTCATAAAAACTCGTGGGTAAATTGTAACTCAGAAACCTAAAAGAGGGGTAAACATGAGATGAGATTGATCACAAGAACTGTGTCTAAATTCTAAAATGAACAGAAGGTTGCTGTAGCATTTCTACTTGTTCCTCTTGATTGAGAAGGAATTGGTGAATTGTGAATGCTTTCTGGAAAAGTGGTATGTGGTTTTTTATTGTTTTTTTTGGGTGAGTGGGGGGAAGTGATTGTATAAATCCCCTTCAGACTACTAACTTCTGGCTGTTAGCCAGCTAGTTTAGTGAACAGGCTGGATTGATTACCCAAAACAGTTATTTTTGCTTTAATGCTGGTTTTGGTGTGTATGGTGTCACATAATTTACCTTCATATCTTTGCTAAATTCAGTTGCATCAAGTGTATTGTATCCTGTGTTCTCTACGAAGGGAGAAGGAAAATGTATTTTTGACATATAGATAAAGTAAACTGGTTAACAATCAAAAAAGACTAGCTGGAATCCTCAAGCAAAGAGCAGGCAGAAACGTGACACTAGATTACACTATAAGAACCCCTTATCGTGTCTTTCAACAGAATGTCAAAGTTTCTTGCAAGCAACATGCAAATATCATGATTTCCCTGTAGGCTAGGTGGCATTGTCAGTGTTATGCATGAGTAAGCTGAGAGACATAGGTGCTGATGACCCACTTACTCAGCAAGCCAGTGGCAGTGCTGGGACAAGAACATCGAAATCCTGAACCTCAATCCTAGCTCTAGCCACCACTTTTCCCCAGAGGACTGGTGGTTAATAGGAAACACTTCAATTTTTGGAGCAAAACTCTCTTTCCCTCCTCTTCCTTTCAAATCATTTAAACATTTGGTGGAAAACCTTTGTTGATGATGATGATAAAGGAAATGCCACTGGGCTGAAAGTAAACATGGTGAAGCGTATGTCTACACTGCAAGTGAAGGTGTGATTGCAGCTCGGGTAGGTATACCCATGCTAGCTTTAATCTAGCAAGTACAGGCAGTGAAGATGTAGCAGTATGGGCTAGTAACCAGAGAATATACTCAGGACCCCCTGGTGGGTTTATATTCTGGTATCTAACCCATGCTGCTATGTCTTCATTGCTACTGTTACCGATGGTAGCTAGATTAAAGCTAGCACTGCTATACTTACATGCATTAGGGTTGCACCTTCACTTGCAGTGTAGATGTACCCTAAGACTTGCCTTAGTGAAAGCAGGGGATAGCCATTATACTGGAATTTCTTTATGTAAATCCATCTAGAACTTCAAGCTGTGATTCAAAACTGCTTTGCAGATGTTGTCTGTTGATCATAAAAAACAGTGCAATAAAACTATATCAGTGTAAGGTTTTACAATAAATAACCAACCCCCAGTTGGTAAATAAAGCTGGACTGGTGTGTTGCCAACACTAGTGATTTTATCATGAGTCTTGTGATGCTTTGTTTTACTTAAAGCCCCAGTTCCTGGAGTCATGTGACTATAAGAGACTATCAGCTGTCATTTAAAGAAACCTGAAGTTTCTAACCAGTCTGGTTGCAGAGAAAAGATTGAAAATATGACCCCAATACATCCTAAAGGCTCAAAAACTAAGGCAAATAAAAACAAGCCCAGATGTATTATTTTGTAACAATATAAATTTGGGATGAGGCTTGATTCATTATTCATGAACATTTGAGGTTGCCAGTACTGAAATAGCTAGCTTTTTTTTTTTAAATCCATGAAATAGAAAAATTATAAACTTGTTTTTTTCAAATTACAGTCTGCTTACATGCTGACTGTTCAGGTTTGAAAAGGACACATTATTGATAATAAAAATCACTTGTCCAACACTTTAAACTTGGAGCACTTCACAGGCACACAGTAAGACACACACCATGGTGAAAAGAACTTACAGTTCAAGGGCACAATCCTGGGCTACCATACTCTCAGGCACAGTGCTCATGACTGAGGACGAGTCCTGGCTTCACCATCTTTGTCCCTTTCCCACTGCCAGCCTCAAAGTACTTTTTATGATTCCCTGCTTTAACAAGAACCTCTGCATCTGCTTCTATACTGCTCCAATCGTGGAATGCCCCTCATAAGCTAGTCTGCCAGGGAGCTACCCTCTGCTCCATCCAGAACCAGTGCATTGTCAGTAAGAAACTAACCAGGTGATCATAGCAGTCTTGGGCATTTGGGGATAATCAGTATAGTTCAACATTAACCAAGGAAAAGAAAAGTGAAGAAATACAGTGTAGCAAGAACACTACCAATTAGCTAATGTAGCGTGGTACCCCCTTTGCATGTCACTTGTATGTTTCCTTTTTCCCCTTACTGTTGGTCTTTGTCAGAGGCTGTGACTTGGAGATCGTCTACCATAGCATTTTGTGAGTGCTGCCAAAAACAAATAATAAATAGTTGTTTGCAGGATAGACCTTTAATAAGTGGAGCTGGGGAAGAATCAGATTTCTATCCATTGTGAGACTAATGAGCGAAGTTCTAGCTTTATTTTAGCCTAAACAACTTTTTATACAATTCATTATGACTTGTTTTTATGAAAGGTATTTTCCAGGTGTGCAACCTGTGGCCCATCAGGGTAATCTGATTGCAGACCGCGAGACATTTTGCTGACATCCACAGGCATAGCTCCCCGCAGCTCCCAGTGGCTGCGGTTCGCCGTTCCCAGCCAATGGGAGCTGCCCACCACTGGTCTAATGGCTTGAGCACAGATCTGGGAGCCAGGAACACATTCTAAACATCTCTGTGGATCTGGACAAATCATGCAACCTCTTCATGCCAAGTTTAGTGCTGCTGTGACTACAAGTCTGTTGAATTGCATCATATTATGCCAGTCACGAATGTGTTCCTTTTTATTACATATATTACCCATCTGTAAAATGGGGATGATCATATGTATCCACTGCCTCTCAGTGGGATCTGTGAGGATTAGTTATGTCTCTATAGCACTGTATAGGTGGTAAGTTTTATTACAAAGGACAAAATTGTGCAATTACGCCAGAGGAGCAGAGAGCTGCGGGTGTCTTGTTACACTTACATAGCAGAACAGCTGCCTGATGAGCTTCTCTGACCTGTGCAGTTAAACCAGATTTCAGCACAGTTGTCTCATTTATGGGCCAATCTGATTTCTGATGTCAGGATGTCTTATTTTCTAAGGGGTGGCTTAAGTGTAACCAGCAGCCATTCAGGCTGTGGCTACACTTAGCACTTCAAAGCGCTGCCGCGGTAGCGCTGCCGCAGCAGCGCTTTGAAGCGCTAAGTGTAGTCAAAGCGCCAGCGCTGGGAGAGAGCTCTCCCAGCGCTGTCCGTACTCCACCTCCCTGTGGGGAATAACGTACAGCGCTGGGAGCCGCGCTCCCAGCGCTGGGGCTTTGACCACACTGGCGCTTTGCAGCGCCGCAATTTGCAGCGCTGGAGAAGGGTGTGTTTTCACACCCTGTGTGGTTTGCACTTTTCTTTCATTCTCCAATACCTTTCTTGGACACTGTGAATGAATTGCACTTGTACTTGCCAGAAGTCTTTCTTTTTGGCAGTGCAAGTCTTGGTGCTCCATTCATCCATTTTTCCCACAGCAGTCTTTGTTCTTTTTGTCCACATCAACCTCTATGCGTGGAATGCACTTCCAAATAAGTCAAGCCACTATGGCCTCGCTTTGCTCAAATCCCTCCTAAAGACTCAGTTCTTTCATGATGCCAACAAGAAATAAATCAATAATAATAATCCTGTTTATTCTCTTTTATGGGCTTCCCAGTGCATCTTGTCTATTCTTGAGTCTGTCTTATTTATATTGCAAGCTCTTTGGTAGAAGGCCCGGCTGGATTTTTTTCTCTCTCGTACAGTGCCGAGCACACTATCAATGCTCAAACAGTGATTAATAGGATTATCTCCTCCTGGAGCACTGTACCTCACTTTATCTGGATACTTGGGGGCACTTCGTTTAAAGGTATCCTAATTCATTCAGAATGTTGTTAAGAATGTAAGGCAGTACGAATTCCCCTTCAATGACCTCAAGGTATGCTCTAAGGCCCTTGAGAGGTTAAGTTGCAGTGACTGCTGAAGTTAATGAGAATGAGTGATAAGAAAGAGGATTTACTTGTATTTCTATTAGGATCTATTAACAAGAATTTAATCAAGTGAGATCAAAATGTTATCACCTTGTGAGGGTCATTGTCAGCAAATGTAACAACAATGGTGATTATTTTAGTTCTTTGCCTGGGGGAAAATTGGACATAAGAATATCATTTCAGACTTGTGCAGTGTTTTTAATTGCATGACTCTCATTCATTTTAAAGTGACGTTATTAAGTAGTTTAGGACTCTGTTGATTCACGTGCTGTATCTGAGGTGCCCAGCTTGTGACTCCATGAAGGAGCCTGATTTTCAAAAGCAGGCTGCGCCCTGTACTTTCTGAAAGCCAGGCGTCTTCAGTGCGTCTCAATTTGGGCACTAAAAGTCATTAGTCACTTCTGAAAATTTAAGGTATACTTTAGTGTAAATGTTCCTACCAGACATGAACAACATCGTAATAACATGAGAACCGGGTGATGAAATTGGTGAGAAACTGATCTGATTAGTGTCATTGTGCAGTCTTAGTGAAATGCAGCACAGATGATGAACACGTCATTAGAATTTTTAAAAATGTTCACTTGAATGTAAGGTTTAAAATATATAAAATCCTTATTTACGACCTGATCCAGCCAATATATACTAGTAGGCAATGCTATTTGCGTTTGTTTTATATGTATTTAAATGTTGGCAGGATCAGGCCCTGAGGAGGTTAGTAATAAATGATTTTTATCTTGATGATGTCCTATTTAATGGGAGTTACTGCTTGTGGCTAAAACATTGTGCGCCACTTAGAAAATGTGCTCGTGTTGCTTCAGTTTTCAGCCCTGGGATTAACATTGTGTATCTAAATCTCCCACAGATTGACCTGGAAATGTACCCCGTAGTTATGTAAGAATAACATATTACAGATTGAGGAGGGGAGCATTTATCTCCACTGATAAAGAATAGACCCACATCTCATCCGTATGAAAGCCATGATTTATGGTCTTTATCTGCCTTGTGAGGATTAAACTGTTTAGCCTGCTATTTGTTTTGTGTACTTAATTTGTACTTGTTTTATATGTATTAAAAATCTCTTTTTTTGAGTATTTTGTAGCTCTGAAAAGAAGGGGAGAAGCTTCCCCAAAACGTATTTTGTTAAATAGTTAATGCTGAAACAATATTTTAAAAGAAGAAATGGAGAAAATGTACTAATTATTTCTCCTCCTTGATATGAAGGAGATTCTTGTTTAGTTTCAGATCTTAAATATTATGAACACTTAAACACCTGGTCTGAAATCAGTGGGAGTCTTTGCACTGATTTCAATGAGATTTTGAGGGAAATAAGTGATAAGAGCAGATGGCCGCCACCAGAGGCAGCGGGTCATGGCGGCATTCTACACAGCTGGAGACAGATGAGGGTGGGAGGCTACCAAAGAGAAGAGGAATAGGAGGAATTCCACACAGACAGAAGTTTCAAATCTATACCAGGGCATCAACATGGAAACTATGGAAGATTCCTTTCAAGATCAAGTAGGTCTAAGGGAACGAAGAGATATACAGGGCACACGTGTGGATGACAGGTTAGGCTAATCTGTAAGAAAATCAAGCTTGTGTGCAAAGAGTTATCCAGCTGTCCGAGGAAGACAGACAATTCTTGTTGGAGATTCAGTATTCAGAAGAACTGAAAGAACATTTTGCAAGGAACAGGCCGATTACAGGACAGTGTGCTGCCTTCTTGGAGCCAAGACAAGAGATGTCACTCCAAGACGGTATAGGCTTCTGAAATCGATGGGCAAGGATCCATTGGTGATGGTTCATATCGGCACTAATGACACTGTGTTGCAGGATATCTCATAGACAGTAGATGGCTTCAGGGAATTCAGAAGCGTGCTGAAGAAAAAGAATGTCGAAGCAATCTTCTCTGACATACTTCCTGTCCCACAAGCAAAGGAAGACAGAAGGTGGTAGATTGTGGATGTGAACTGCTGGATAGGTAAATGGCATAGGGTGGAAGGTTTTGGTTTTGCAGAACCCTGGCCCATCTTCTGTTGGGAAAGGGTTGAATAGTTTGGATGGCATCCACCTCCATACAAGGGCGACCAATCTCTTTGGGAGTAGGCTGGCTACAGTAGTCAGGAGTGGGTTAAACTAAGAACCAAACGGGAGGGTAAAAAGAGGAAAGATATGAACACTCAGTACAACATCAAGATGTTGAGAACTAAATGAATCAAGGAACCAAAACATATGAAGAGGAGAAATTCTTGAATTGCCTATATGCTAGGAGCCTAGGTAACAAACAAGAGGAATTGGAATTGCTCATTTATGAGCATAGTTTCAGTCTAGTTGGTATTACTGAAACCTGGTGGGATGATTTGCATGAGTAGAATATTAAAGTCAATGGTTATAATCTATTTAGGAAGGATCAAGTGGGAAAAGGGGAGAGCGAATGGCACTTTGTCAAAAATAGCATTACCTTTTTCCAAGTCACTGATGACTCAGAAGAAAAGGATCTTGAATGCTTATGGATCATTGTCCTAACAACTAAAACACTGAGGTGTTCCTGCAGAGGGTATATGATGAGGGGAGTGGTAGGAGGAAGTGGCAATGTATCCTCATATTTTGGTTTGATCACGTGGTTTCTTTATGCCTTTCCATCATTGCCATTTACTGATCTTGATGGTATTCCAGGCAAGTACAGTAGGCTTCCTCTGATGTAGTCAGGTCCCCTGGAGATTCGGAGCAGTATGATCTGCATGACTGGGCCTTCCTTCAGACCCCATTCGTAGCTTGGCGATCGTGGATAGTGACTCTTAGATCTAAGCTTGAGGCTTCAGTCAGTTGGGAAGGATGGGGAAGGGCTGATGCAACGGTTTATGGTTTTGGAGCTCTTAGTGCAGGATCACTTCTTGCCTCAATATGACTTAAGTATCTCAGGGTTTTTGGTAGCAATGAAAATTTTTATTCTTTTCAAAGCCAAACCGTATTATTGATACATTGTATCAGTCTTTATTTCTAAATGCTATATTCTATATTTTTTTTCAAATGTGTATACCCGTTACATACAAAAACCTAGATTCTGAGAGATCTGAAGATGTATATCAAACAGACAAACAAAACTTGCTAGTTCAAAATGTCTTGTTTATATGGAGACATGAAGGCATCTTGTCCAAGTGTATTTAGTGTCCTGTGAACCGGCATTCTGGGCCACAGTTTTGTGTGTTTGTGCCAGTTCAATGTCATGTGTCAGTAATTTTGCGGTAGACTGGCAGAGTCTCTGGGTTGAAACCAAATGTCGGTGGTTGGCAGGCTTGGCAGCCAGAATGTCTAATTGCAGCAGGGTATAAAGAACCCTTGTGCACTCTGACAGCACCATGGAAAATTTAGACTGCAAAGAAGTGAGATTATAAACGTGAAACTTTGTTCAAACCTTTTCCCCCCTCCCTTTAGCGTAATGAAATTGGATTTGTTTTTGAAATACGTTAAATATGGGGTGTCCCTGCCTTAATGAAACCTGATCCCTGTAATGTTTTACAGAAGACCTTGATGTTTTAGTTTTTGGGCTAAGTAGAGTTTTGGGTGACTTAGCCACCAGCGTTATTTTTAGAAAAACAGTGCCTTATCTCTCCAATGTTTTCATAAAGTTAACAGTTTAATAGATGATCATTAAGTAATTTTATCTAGGGGAAAACAGTGCTGTTTTCTCTCAGGTTTGAGGTAAAATAAGGGATCAAATTAATCATTCATTTTCAGGTGCCCAGGATGCAGTATAGAATTGGCTCCGTTTGCACCACAGTGCCATATGTGAAGAAGCAGCCAGCTCAATTATTGCATCGTGCTCATTAATAGCTTCCCTTCCCCCCCCCCCCTTGTATTGAGGCTAATGGTAATCGCTTGCAGAGACCAAAAAGTACAGTGCCTGTGTGCTTTTTTTGAACATTTCCCTCTTGGGCAGATGCTTCTATTATTAAAAGAAGACAGTCCCAGGAATGGAGGCAAAGGAAAGCCATCTGTATGTAGGGTTTATTTACCATATTCTGTGTTGACGCCATACTTACGGTAAAAAACTTACTATCAACAAAAAGCCAGATGATCAATTTGTGTAAATGGTTGTAGCGCCATTGACCTCAGTGGAATGACAGCACTTTGTACCAGCTGAAAATCTGACCTACAGAGTTTATTTAAGTCTTATCGTTTATGTTCTATCTGTCTGGTTTCAGAGCTAATCATTTATGCAATAGAATTATGAATTCCTTCTTTTGTTTTCAGTCATCTTTTTGAAAAAGCAGCAACATACCTAGTAAAACCCCAATATTGATGTGCAGCAATAACTGACATACAAATGCTTCATACTTATGGAGCGGTGAAGAATAAAATGACGATGTGAAAATTTCTTTAGTCAAATTTTGACTAAACAACAATGAAAGAGTGCCCCTCTGCACTGTGGGAAACCTTGGTAATATTTTAAAAATAGACGAATAAACAGATCCGTCAGTGACCCCAGATCAGATCAAATAACTCAGGGGCAAGACACACGCACACAACCAAAAAGGTTGACTTCCTCACACCACTGCTACCCCCCAAAGGACATCTGATCTTGGAGGGACATCACTGTGCTGTGTTGGATACAAATCATACTAGTTTTATCTCTTTGCTACGTAAAAAGGAAAAAATATGTAAATATTACCAAAGGTCAGGTAGTTTTTGTCCAAGTAATACACTGCTCATGGCTTTAAAAATGATGCCTGTTTATGATTCTGCCATCTGCAGGAGCAGCAGCCTATCATAAAGTTACTGTATTGATCTGTCACTAGGGCTGTCTTGTCTGCCAAATGAAAGATGGCTTAAACTCATAACCCGGGCCAGCAGTTTTCTTATTGTGAGCCAGACAAAAATGCCATTGATCTTCTTTGCTGAAGTGTTCTTTTCACAGCTTGCCAGCACAAACACTCTGTTGTCCTTAGTCAGGGCTAATTAGCTAATAATTTAATGCAACTGAGACAGCAGTCTTAGTTTAATTCAGCAGTGAAAGGATATGCAGTAACTTTTAAACGACGAGGTACCTTCTTTAAAGCTTGGCCACGTTAACAGGACTTGTCTCAACTTTTACACTCTCACTTTAGTTTTGATTTCCTCGATGCTCAAGAATAATGTACTTGTTACAGTGGTTAAGATGGGTTGTCAGTTTGTTTTATAGAAAAAACAAAAGACAGATGGGAGATTGGTATCTCTATCCTTGAGTTCTTGGTTACTAAGTAACACTTGAGCCTTATGATCACTTAGTGAAATAAATATTAGATTGATTTAGATTGGTCATGAAAACCCAGTGATCTGTAAGCCACAAAGCACACAGATTTAGTGATGTCCAATAAATACAGGGATTGCACCTATCTTCATCTTGTTAAAAAGATACTGTTGACTTTGTTTAAACTCTAAATTTAGGGTTTATAACCCTCTCTTGAAAATGAGGTTTGCTAACCCAGTGTGAAAATAAAGATATAACTGAATTCAAAAGTTTCTAGTGAACTTTGGGGCTGGGAGCACTGGAGGTATTCAGGCTGCCCCTCTGGATTTGCAAAACACATGTAGGCTTCACACAACACGGTGTGTATATTGAGTTTAAGTTTTTAATAATTTTCCATTTGGAGAGAGAGAGAAACTGAGATCCTGGTCCGGATCCTGAGATGCAATCAAGGAGCAGTCAGCACAGCTTTGGAGAAGGGCGAGTAAATATGGTCTAACCCCTGGTATAAATTAGAGCAGTCCAAAGGCTCTCCTAATCTACAATGGCTTCTTACAGCACCTACAGATTATCCAGGTAGAGGGACACTTGCCTTCATCTCCTATTCTGGTTGCTAGGGAGGTAGTAGTGATGGGGGATGGTTTGTAATATGGGAGCTGCTACTGGATGGCTCTGTATCACTAAGAAAACCCCCACATCTTTTCACAGGGGTGTGTGTATGTGTGTCTTTTCAAGTGTTCAGGTCTCATGGGTTTAGGCGGCATCTTTGAATGAGGGCCTGGCTCAAAACTTCCCTATCACTGGGCAGGATCTGGCCCCCTGTGTGTTTGTTTTGAGAGCATTATATAGACACCTAGTGAAAAAAAGCAAATATCACCCTTCTACAGGTGATGTAAGGGTATTCACCTGTCCCTTAATTTAAAGGAAGTTCCTTTTTTGGAGCTTAATATCCTGCATAATGTATCAAGTCAATAGAAGTGGCATTAATTATGCAGAGGGTCATATGCTGTTTTTTCTACTGTATTATTTTGCATCACAGTTAAGACTGTGTTTGCAAAGAGGGGAGCAAAGCATTCCTTAAGTTTTCTTGTATTGTTCACACTTACATTTAATGACTGTGGAGCATGGGTGGATATCCTAATTCTTGTTAAGAATGGGAGGTTAATCTATGGAGAATTTTACAGTTGCTTTAAATTTGGGGATTTAGATTATTATTTCTGAAACCACCTCAAAAATAGTCACAATTAACTATCCTGTTCTTTTGGTAAACTGCTTAGAACATATCTGTCAGATTTGGGAAACTGGTGTGCCAGTGTATGTCATTTTAACTATCTGACTATAAATAGAAATATTGTAATATATATGC
This sequence comes from Mauremys mutica, assembly GCF_020497125.1. Lineage (NCBI taxonomy): Eukaryota > Metazoa > Chordata > Testudines > Geoemydidae > Mauremys > Mauremys mutica. The sequence goes on from NC_059078.1 coordinate 69,629,177, forward strand.
AATAGTTGGCAATAATGTCCGTCCCTTAGATAAGATTATAATTGTATTTCACAATTGCCTCTCTCTGAAGATTGCAATGTTCTGATGAATTATATCACTCTAAAACTTGTGTCCTGTCTTTGCAAATTGTTTGAGCTTTTCTTAATCTGTTATAATTTCCTTTTTTAACACAGGCTAGCGAGTTGTGTTTTTTTAATAAAACAGAAAAATTAAGAATCTCTTTATAATAAAGTCTCTTCCTGAAGATTCCCAATAGCAAATGCAACTGATTTCAGGACTGCACTCCATCTGTTTAGGAAAGAAAAAAGACATTAGTAGTCCACACATGAGCAACTTATTAGTTCATTTCGTGAATGCAATACAGTGATTCAAGACTGATTTAAAATATTCATCCACAATTACTGGTGCAGCGCAGTTCAAAGTGCTGCAAATCTGTGGGTTTGACTGAGAAATTTAAGGAAAATAGCTGCAAATTGATTCTGTATGTAATTAATGAAACATTTCATTCTTATGTAAATATTTAATGCTTGGGTCTTGTTTTGCTTGTTTCCTTTCTCTCACTTATCCCTTCCAACCCCCCTTATATGTTTGTTTGCTCAGGGAGTGGGGGTGGGGAGGAATCCCCTGAATAGGGAGTATTCATTCTATGGAAATATACCTTAGCTGAGCTGTATCTTCTACTGCCAGAGCTGCTGATCTGAGGGGTCCTAAGGACTAGCAACTTCCATGGACTTTAATGAGAGTGACAAATTCTCATCACTTTTCAGGATCAGACCCTTTTTGTTGTGGAGGGAATAGACAGTGATACAGATGAACTGTTTAGGTGGGTGTGAGTAGTGGGGTGCAAGGAGGTAGCTTTTCCCCTTAAATGCCACAGCACTTTAACTGAATTTTGCCATCTTCATCAATAGCAGAGTTTAGGAAGAGCCTGTAGTTTTAACATCATCTTAATAAAATTTTTAAACCTCAAAGATCCTGAGGCTAACTTCAGATTGTCTTTCAAGTCAGTTCTGCATATTGGACACAAATTTTGCAATGTTTTCTGCTTTTAACTCCTTCTCTGTGTCGCTGATGGTTTCGAATTTCAGCGTGGGCCTGCTGACAGGGTTTGTCATGAGTGCAGGCCCTGGATCCTAGTCTAAAGCTCTCCAAATCCAAAGATCAGAAAATCAAGATCTAGGGCTACCGGTTTGGGGGTACTTGCATAACTGCTTATTTGAGTTAATCAGTGAGGAGAGCTCTTGACGATCATCTGTTGTAACTGAACAAATTGGAAGGCAGTGGGGAAAAAAAGCCCTCGAGCCTTCTGCTTCTCACCAACAAACCCCTGTATATGAAGGTTTTTCCTTTGAGGCGTGGTTGTGTGACTAGTTATTTTCTTCAGTGCTGGATTTAAGTGACATTAATCCAGTGTAAAGGGCTTGGAACTGTAGAATCAAAGTAGATAATGTGCTTGTATCTCCTTTAAGTTGTGATGCTGCAGCTTTGTACAGTGACAGAAGGAAATGGATACAGTATTGTAACTTAGAATACTTTCTGCTGTGGTGAGCCAAAGTTGCAGATGCCACACAGAAAAATGAGAAGGAAAAGGTCTTGGCTGTGCCGGTATACGTGTGAGCAATGTTTGGATGTTCTTGTGTTAAATACTCAGCTTTAGGATACAGTTTGATATCTCAAGGCTTTTACATATCTGCTAACCAGAGAGGTTAGTGTATGATATGTAGACTTTTAATGATCTATATTGGTTGGTGACAAAATTGAGTTATCAGAATTATGATTTTCTTCTGGCAGGTAGGCCTTGTTTTCGCTAATGCAGGCCTCTAGCTTACCACCTGGAACATTCTTTTCTTTTCTTTTTCTTTTCTTTTCTTTTCAAGAATGAAGGAGTTTAAACTTTCTTCAAAATGACGAAACCTCCTCATATCATTATTTGAGAGAGACTGAACTAAAACTTAAGGACCTTTTGGTCCTTCAAATAAATTCCAGATAAATAATTCACCTAAATAAAGAATCCTGTTGTTATCTGATGCAAAACTAAATCCCTCGTGCTGGCTGAAGTATTTCCCCACATGCACAAATTGCTGAAAAATTCAATGTAACCAAAATAGGGTTAGGGTTAGGGTGAAGCAAAATGAAGCAAATTTTTCCATTGATGAGCAAGTTGTTTTAAAAAAAATGAAAAATCATTTATTTCAGTCATTTCTGAAAAAACATGTTTCTTTTTTTTCAATAGTTTTAATGAAATATACTTCTCTTTCAGTCAGCTATAATAAAACACATTGGCTAACTGCACTTATATATTAAACTCTTTGGAGAGTCCACACTGTTTTGCTCTATAGTCCTTGAGTGGAGATCCCAGAGGCAAACAATTCTCTTTAAAAATGTATCCATGTGTGGCCAGGACTACTATGATAGATTTACTAGACCCAGCAAATAAAGTCTTAAATTCATTAGATGTTGGTGTTTTATATCTTTAAATTTCATTTAATCCACAATTAAAATGGCTTTAGTGTCAACTCAGTTTCTGTCCAGATTACAGAATCATCCTACGAATTGTGCATGATTGATTGTGTCTGGACTCTCACCAAGTAAATTTGTCCTTCTTGAAACATTTTGGATTTTTTTTGCCACTTTACATTAATAACCCACTAAGACATAATTGCTATGTAGAAAGCTAAAAACATACATTCTGAAGGGTAATAATTTTGATAGCAAAGTTATGCTGTTAGGGTTTCACTGGCGAGAGAAATGAATAGTTAAAAACAAGCATGTCTAATCTTGTCTCAGTGTTTACGCACCCAGTAGCGATACTGTCATTTGAGAATTAAGTTTATAGCACACATTTGGGTGGGAGGCTCATTGCTGGATGCGGCAATGATCTACTTTAGGAGAACCTGAGACATTTTCTCTCCTCCCTACCGCCTCCCAGTATTTTGGTCTTGTATATAAGTCTTGTTCATGAATACTGCTTTCTATCCTTGTTATCCTGCTCAGACCTTTTCTCTTAGCAGTAATAGCTGCTGAACTACCTGGTGATTCATCTACATCATTAGTCTTTGCTTTAAGTGTAGTTTTAAGAGACCCCTTTCTGCCTACAGGTTTTTTGGTATCCAACACATGCACCAGAAAAATCAGTTACTTCTGCTTCTCTGCAAATGTGTTCAGCGGGCAAGTGGCCATACGTAAAGAAGAATCTGATGCTCTAATAATGACAGAAGCAGAACCTTTGTGCCTACAGACCACTTCTATTGCTCTGCTAAGAGAGTGATAGTTTGTGTGTTTAGCTACAGCTGGGGGGAGGGGGGAGGAGGATTCTGTTAAATTAGAAATATGAAATAGACTAAGAACGCTTGCGGTGGAGCTGAATGGCTGGTGTTCCTGGTAACAGGATACAAAGCAGGATCTCCCATCTCAGTGGTTCAGCTCCAGCCAAGATTCATAATGACTAGAGATGGATAGGAAACATTTTTGCCACCCTGTGAAAATTTTCACAGAATTTCCGAAATTTCCCTGTTCTATATGCAACTGAGACCCTTCTATAAACAAAATAATTTTTTTTTGAGAGAGAGAGAATAGCCAATAGCCCAGTGATGAAGGCACTCCCCTTGGACGTGGGGGAAACAAATGCAAGTTTTTGTTCTTCCTGGTTCTCAGCAGGGACTTGAACCTGGGTCCCCCACATCCCTTGAGTGCCCTAACCACCATGCTGTCAGCTATTCTGGGATGTGTCTCTTTGTTTCTCAGATCTATGCCATTGAAAAATGCTGAACCCGGTCTAGTAGTGACCACTGTCTGATGCTCGTGAGTCAGTATTAGAGTGCTCTCCACACAAATGGTGCTCCACATGCACTGCACCTGACCGGGTGGTAGCTAGGGTGACCAGATGTCCCGATTTTATAGGAACAGTCCCAATTTTGGGGTCTTTTTCTTATATAGGCTCCTATTACCCTCATCCCCATCCTGATTATTCACATTTGCTGTCTGGTCACCCTCATGGTAGCCCTTTCAGGTTGGTAGTTCGTGGAGGGGTAATCTGTACATGGCATCTTGATCTGACTGAACTGCAAAGCCAGGTTGCATGGGTCATGGTCTTGGATCACTGGCCTCCAGGTCCTCAAAAAGCAGAGGGTCAGGGAACAGATTTGAAAAGCCTGCCTCTCTAATATGGGGATCTTTGCAGAACAGGCTAGGAGTGGCTGTATGCAGCAAAGGAGTCTGGGTATTTTGATGGGCTAGAGGAGGCTACTTCCATTTCTGGGAGGTACCTGGCCACATAAGACGCATGGAGAAGTCTGAGGATTTATACGCTTTCCTAAGAAAGTAACAGAATGTTAAGGTTGCACTGTTAGGCACTTAAGTCTGGAAGTTGCAAAGTTAAGCGTATATGCAGTCCAGTCCAGTTTGTGATTAGATGCTCTCTCTCAAATAATACAATCTAATGTATAAACTTCTGTACATACGTGAAACATCTTGTACAGAGCTGGTTGAAAATGGAACAAAACTGCCCACCACCCAGCCATTGAAAACCCAAATTTTTCCAGTTTAAAACCTGACAATGTTGATAAAATTAAAACATTCATCAGTTTTTTACAGGGGAAAAAAATCCTTTCTTGACCAGCTGTAATCTCTTGGTACTGCACCCACTAGTCAATCGGTTGTAGTCATTTAGGAGAAAAGTACATAGTAAGCTGTTTTTAAGCAACATGTTACAGCAGGGGTCTCAAACATGCGGCCCGCGGGCCGCATGCGGCCCGCGGAGCTCTTCCCTGTGGCCCGCGGAGCTCCCCAGGGGAGCTCCGCAGGGGCCCCCAAGAGAAAAGCGGAGGCTCCCGCCTCCGCCCCTCTCCTGGAGCCTCGGCGCATAGAGCGCCGAGTCTCCGTCCGAGCGCCTGAGCCCCGCCCCGATCCGAGCCGCGTGGGGAGGGGGCGGGGCTGGGAGCTCTGGGCTGAGCGCTGCGCTCGGCGTGGAGCTCCCAGCCCCGCCCCCTCACCACGCGGCTCTGAGCGGGACCGCCGGAGACGCGCTCGGGTAAGGGGGGGGGAAGCGGGACCCGCCGGGCCCGGGCCGGGGGAAGGGAAGCGGGACCCGCCGGGGCCGGGCGGGGGGGGGGGAAGGGAAGCGCTCAGGGCTGGGGCAGAGGATTAGGGTGCGGGGGGATGAGGGGTTCATGATGTGGGGGCGCTCAGGGCTGGGGCAGAGGATTAGGGTGTGGGGGGATGAGGGCTCTGGCTGGGGCTGAGGATTAGGGTGCAGGGTCCTAGTGCCTGCCCTCCGCCAGTACTGGCAAGGCAGGCTTCCCTTACCCTGAGCCTCTCCAACCCCAAACCCTCAGCCCCAGCCAGAGCCCTCATTCCCCCCGCACCCTAATCCTCAGCCCCAGCCCTGAGCACCCCCACATCATGAACCCCTCATCCCCCTGCACCCTAATCCTCAGCCCCAGCCAGAGCCCTCATCCCCCCGCACCCTAATCCTCTGCCCCAGCCCTGAGCGCCCCCACATCATGAACCCCTCATCCCCCCGCACCCTAATCCTCTGCCCCAGCCCTGAGCGCCCCCACATCATGAACCCCTCATCCCCCCGCACCCTAATCCTCTGCCCCAGCCCTGAGCGCCCCCACATCATGAACCCCTCATCCACAGCCCTCACCCCACACTCCAAACCTCTTCCCTAGCCCTGAGCCCCCTCGCATCATGAACCCCTCATCCACAGCCCTCACCCCACAGCCCAACCCTCTTCCCTAGCCCTGAGCCCCCTCGCATCATGAACCCCTCATCCACAGCCCTCACCCCACAGCCCAACCCTCTTCCCTAGCCCTGAGCCCCCTCGCATCATGAACCCCTCGCCCTCAGCCCCACAGCCCTCACCCCTGCACTCCCTCCTATCCCCAAACTCTGTCCCAAAGCCTGCACCCCCACCCCCTGCCGCAGCCTGGAGCCTGCATCGAGCACAGAGCCTGCATCCAGACCCCCTCCCCCACCCAAACTCCCTCCCAGAGCCTTAGGCAGTAAATCTAAGTGCGTGTTTTGTCCTTTGAGTGAGGTGCATTACTGAGTGTATATATTTATTAAAACTGCGCGCGCTTAGGGGAGGAGGTGGAGAAGAGACAGGGCAGGGGCGGGGCCTCATGGAAGGGGTGGATTGGGGGTGGGGCCAGGGGCAGCAAGGGGGCGTGTCAGTGATGCGGCCCTCGGGCCAATGCACTAGTCCTCATGCGGCCCTCGGGGTCATTTGAGTTTGAGACCCCTGTGTTACAGTGTGAACATAATACAGTGCAAATTTGATAGCATGGATAAGCCACCCAAGTGTACACCTAAGGCAGCTTCATAATCACTGCCTCATTGTGTAATCTGCACCTACAGAACCCTGTGCTGCTGTTGGAAGAGAAATTATGTAGCACATGGCTGTTGACGAAGGGTTCATTTATGCCTTTAGGGCACCAGCCCTCTGCTGGGAGGAGGGGCATACTGGTAAAGAAATAATGGATATAGAGCCGTCACTGCCCTCAGTGGGAGCTCAGGGAAAACAGGCTGCTCCCTGATGCTCACAAGCATGCAGCAGGGGTCTGTCCACAACTACAGGGAAAGAAACAGACTGTGGCCTCGTGCAGCCAGCCAGTTCTTTTGACTGATATGTGGGGTTATCTAAGCCTGTCCTCTTTTTAAGGTGTTGTACAGGGGGTACACAAAGGGAGCAGTGTTTGTGCTTTGGAGAGAGCACAGACTGATGATGTGCTGCTATACAGGGAAGCACCCGTGTGCATTTTGAAAGAAGAGTTAACGAGATTAGTTAAATAAATGGTCTTATTACATCTATGCTGTGACAAGGCTCTTTGATCTATATCCATTATTTCTTTAGCAATATGGCACTTAAAATCTGTACCACTAGTTCTTAGGCTTTTCTTCACTATAAAACTAGCAGACACTGCCCCTTTTTTTGGTGGGAGCTCTGAAGGGGCCTAAAAAATATGTAGAGAGTTTAAATGATGCTGAATATAAATTGCTACACCAAATTTTGGAGCAATAACATTGCAAAAACTTTGCAAGCCTATAGAGGGCTCAGTTAACTAACTTATAACACTGGCTGCATAATGAAGGTTATATTTGATGTTTAAACACACTATTTTTTACGTTTGTTTGTTTTCCTGAATAGTATAGTACACTTGTGAGTTAACAATCTTATTTAGGAAGCGTGTCTGTTGAATGCTTCCCCTGTAGGATACAATTATAATACTGGATACGGTGTTTATGAAGGAGGATGCAAAGCTTCTAGCACACTAAACTGTTCATTCTGGTATTAGGGGTATTCCTGACTTGAAAGGTATCATCCATTTTAATGAGAATATTAGTGGAATAGGTAATAACTCTAAAACCAGAATGAAATTTTTAGTTGCACCCACCGTAATTTAGGCCTCAGTGAGACTGTGGTTATGTGCTTAAGGCACATGTGTAAGTTTTTGCAGGTTCGGGGGCTAACTGAGGCCATTTTGGTTTGCCAGGGGTTCACTTGTTTGGTCTCTCCTGCTTTCACTTTCCCTGGGTTTTGCTTTTAGTTTTTTATACAGTCTTTCAAGAGATGGGGGTTTGACTCCTGGTCACAACTTCTCTTCTTTTTCCTTGGGCCAACGGAGTTGGGAGCTCAAGGGGACGCAATGTGATTGTTTTCCGGCTGAGGAGGAATATCTTGTGTTTCTCAGCAGTGACCTCTCCAGATGACCACGGAGCAGAGTTGCTTGGCTCTGAAAAGAAGTCTTGACCGTCCTGTGTCAAAAGGCTGGTAGCTGTGATGTCGGGCCAGTGTATGTGAGAAGGAAGGGAAAGCCTTCTTTTCTTGTGAGCAGCCTCAGTGGTTGCAGATTTTAAGATCCAACACTGGATCATGTCACTTCCCTATTTGTACCCTTTCACTGGCTTCCCTCAGCCTTCCAAGCTTTTGCTCAGCACTTCTCCGGCTAAATCACTGCTTATTTCTCTCTGCTCACCTCTTTCTTCTTCCCCCTGCACAAGTCCCTCCTGTTTAAGAGCTCCCTGTGTATCCTGCTCCCACTCTTGCCTTCAGACCTTCTTCCTTGCTCCCCTTTTGTGCTTGGAACAGGCTTTGTTCTAATCCTGCCTTAAAAAAACCCTGCTCCATAAGGCCTGACAATAAACCACCGAGGAGATGCATTTAAATGAGAAATATGTTAAACTGGCCATCGTGCATGATTTGCTCTGTGTGTGTCCTGCACAATCTCAAGCTATATTTTCCTTTCCCTTTGTTTACTCTTGCAGAATTGCTAATTACCAACCCCAAGTGTTCAAAAACCATGAATCAGGCGCCCAAAATTATGATTGGCTTAAAAGTCATTATACTTATAAAACCACGCGCTGCCACCTCACCCCATGTTTTGGGTTCTTTTTATTTGTCTTTTGTTTTTCGAGTCTTTGGGGTGTGCACTTGGGTCACGTTTCTGAACTTTTCTGCACAACGCTGGGAGCTAGAAATTGGACAGCTGCCTTTCTTTTAAAACGGAAACAGATTTTCATGTAATCACAGGATTCCAGGAGCTGAGGCTTAAAGAAAAACACCAAATATTGTCAGACTTGTGATAAAATCACAAGAGTTGGCAGACAACACTGTTGTCTCTCCATCACCCCCACAATGTTCTTAGTCTGTATGTAATGTGTTGGTTGTCTTTTCACTTATTGATCTTAGAGTGCCATTGCCTCAGAGCAGAGATTTTAGTCTTTTATAACTTGTAATGCACCACACATGCCTTTGGTACTAGAAATAATCTAATACCAAGTGCCTTGGATTTTAATGATCGAGCATTTCATAGCCAAGACTCCTTTGGGTCCCACAAACTGGTTCTTGTGCTCTCTCTGCTGGCTCTGCAGGAGCAGCAGACATGCACTGTCTTCTCCAAGCCATGATTGCACTGACAATGTTGATATGCAAACTGGAAGCTTTGTTGGGAGAGATTGTCTATGTTCGTATAACACAATTCCTCTTCATGGTGCACTGCTTATATAACTGCCTCACTGCATGTGCAGTACTTACAGGAAAGTGACAGAAGGACAGAGAGAATTTTGGGATACTGAATCAATGGGTTGGTGATAGCAAGTGTCAGCGGAGGTATAGGATATGGACAGCGCGGAAGAGATGCATTTGGGCCAGTTTTTTAAAAAAGCAATGGAGAATCCATAATGTGGGATCATTAATAATAATGATGATCAACTGTTGCATAATGCTTTTCAGCCATAGATCTGAAAGCACTTTAAAAAGGAAGATTAGTATCATCATTCCCATTTTACAGGTGGGAAAACTGAGGACGAGTGAAGTGACTTACCCAGAATCACATAGTGTGTCCGTGGCAGAACCTAAATAGAACCCAGGACTCCTGACTCCTCTGCTGGGTGAAACAAAAGTTTAACCTCTAGTAGAAAGAAGTTAAAATTGTGGGGGGAGAGGGAAGGAATTTGTGGAAGAGAACAAATACATAATGGAGTTTTAAAGAGATTATTGTCAGGAGACATAAAGATCAATTTTTCACCGATAGTGTCTGCCAAAATGCAGGCTTCCTAAAATGGTTATTTTTCACCTGGACAAGTAATCCAGCCAAATCAGTTTCTGAGGCAGAATGTGGCTTTATGACAATATACTTATTTCAGTTGAGGATGCTGTTCTTAGCAAACAATTTAATTTTTAGCTTTTTTACGTTTTGTGAATTATCTATTATCAAACTAAATGCTCCTGCAATCCAAATAGGAAGTAATTATAACTTACATTTTTTCATTATTCTACATTTATCATCTAACCCTGAATGTGAGTATTTTGCGGTGTCTGAGTTGTTCCCTAACTATCTGGCTTCAACTCCTGATAATTGATCATTAGCGGTTGCTGATGGACTGGGCACTGAAATCACGTGGGATATTTTCTGCTTCGGAAGACTGGCTTTTCATGAATGTTCTTGTAAACAAAAAATCCTTGTGTAAAAGTTAGTTGAAAATGAATAAAAAGGATTACAAACCGTATTTGTGTGTGAACGTTCTTCATTTTTCTGCCCAGTATTCTGAGTTTTAGTGCCTATTAACAAAAGCCTATAAGGATACCCTGCTTGATTGCTGAGACAGCATGTAACACCATGCTGCCAGTAAACTTTCCATTGTCCCCCCCCCCCCCCCCCCCCGCCTTACAGTATTTCTTTTAGGATTTAAACAGCATTTCCTAGAAGTCAAGGGGCCGTGCCAAAGTAATCTGTAAATTTGCTTTGTTTTGCTTCAGACAGGGTGGTGTTTTGTGGTATTTTGTCTCCTCCACCTAAGCAAAGTTCCGGGTGGTTGTTGTGTTTTTTTAAAATGACAGTTCATAACATTCAGCAAAAATTCTCCATAAAGAAAATGAAAGAGAGTTCAGCATGGCATTTAATTGAAGAAAGAATATTTACTTTTCAGGTTAATAAATCTGGATACTCACTTTAGTAGAATTCACTATCAGCTTCCCATCTTCATTTTACAGATGAGCAAACTTTGAGGTTCAAACTGATGAAGTGGTTCACCTTAGTCTCACAATGAATCAGTGGAATTGCTGGTTATAGAACCTGGGGTCCCAAATCTTAATCCTTTCCCCCCACATCTTGCTTTTTAGAACTTTTAAAGTTCCATGAGTTTTTGCAGATCTGCTCTTGCAGCTTAAATGCTGCTGCATTGTACCGATGAGGATGTGTGAGTAACACATCTATATTTCATTGTAGGAAAATGGATCGTGTTATTTGAAGGCACTGAGGAAATAGTCATCAGCTCCTGAGAGGAAGAAGGCACTTGTGGAACTCAGGTAGGAAGATTTTTATTCTCAGCTGATAAAATACATATGGGCCTCTTGTCTTTTCTAGCCAGTGCATCATGGATTATGCTTTAACCACTCATCTGGTTGCTATCAAGGTTCATCAGCTCTTTTGAGAAGTAGTTCAATTGATGCCAATGACAAAACACTGCTAGCAAAGCCCTCGGTATAAACATTCATTGGCTACCTTGGTTTAATTCTGTTGATTCTAATATACAGTACAAACAAATGACGCTTGCACTGGCCTTTCCAGCTGTAAAATAGTATGTTCTGCATGCTCCCAGTAAACATGCACTTATAATAAACAAACTAGCAGTCCCTTAGTAGAAATTAAACAGTAGTTTCAATGAAGTAGTGTTTAGTATTTATATCTAGGTGTAGTGAGGAATGAAAAGTATACAACAAGTATTCTTTTGTTTATTTGTTTTTGTCATATTTAGACATTTCCTTCAAACTTGTTCTACTCTTTGTTTGGTTCAATCTATTTTTTATAGTATTTAAAATACATAAGATGATAGGTTGTTGCATCTCTGCCTTTGGCATAGTTCCAGAGTACCTTAGTGGATTTCAAGTGTTTTTGCAGTGTGGTTCACGTTTTGTCTTATAAATCAACTGCCCTCTCACTTGCTATCATGTGGACCATTTCCACTTCAACTCTCAAGAATGTCTACATGGCACAGCATAAGTGGGGAAGTGACTTTAGGGAAATGTTTAATGTATTTTCAGTTGTTTTTAATGCAAATTAGCAGCTGGAAATAAGGAAGAGGTGTTAGTACCATGTGACCATGCAGCTTTCTGCAGCTCACCAGCCCATGGTCCAAGGATCATAATTTGAGAGCCAATGTTGAGAGGGATTGACATTAATGATCGAATAGACTTCCCTCATCTATTACTACCAATATTGCTTCCCAGCATTTCAATGATACATCTTGGTGAGGTGCAGATGATTGACCTGAAGCATTTCTTCATCAATGTTTCTTCCCAGCCTCACCTCCAAATGCCTCCTGCTCCTACCCACTGCGTATTTCAAGAACCAAATGAGAAAAAACTGTTTGACCAATATTTATACGTAGGGTGTGTATGTGTGGGGGGAGGGTATAGTGTAAATCTTGCTTCCAGCAGAAAATGCCATCCCAGTTTTGCCTCCGATAATAAGAAACATTTCTGACATGGCCACTAGAACCAGTTAGTGGTGTGTGCCTGCCATTTGCTGTATTTTTTTTACTGCAGTGCTGCCTTCCTTTTTGTGTGTTTTTTTCTTTTAAATCAAGAAAACAAATATTCACTGGTTTAGAACTAGCATTGTATGACCCGCCACTTCCCCCTTCATCATAAATGATTACTTACAAATACTGATAAAAATGGAAGGCTATTATTCAGGTTTATGCTTTTAATCATCTTTGATCACACTTAGCAGAACTTGCATGGACAAATCCATTCATTAACAGTACTAACAAAAACCAAACTGAAAAAAGGGAAGACCAAAAAAAAAAAAAAAGAGAGAGCAATTAACCAAGTCTTCACTGGAGGGAAAGACCTCTTAATTATTTATATCAAGAAATAGAATAGTGCAGAACAAGAATGCTAAAACCTTGCTTTAGAATACCCTGGGAATATTTTTGTAGCAGTGTCCTGAAAGGTTCGTTCGGGTTTGTGCCCTACATCTGAATATATGTCTAAAGACTTGACCCTTTCAGTGCAAAATCATATGATGTGTCCAGCCATGGGTTAGAGAATTCAGCCAAATAATCTTTAAAAACAACCTTGTGTATGCTGTCCTGGCCATGGATTCTGGCTTCAAAGGAAAAATTTCCTTTTTCCATTCCATGAAGAAACTCAGAGGAAAGAAGTTCCTGGCTGTGCCTTCAGATCACATGGTTTCACTGCTGTAGAGCAGGAATGTTTGCTATGGTATTTCCGGAGGCTTCACAGAAAGAGCAGCTTTTTTAATTTTTTGCCAGCACAAGGACATTACAATCTGAGAGTGCTAAGAGCTCAAATGATGAGGGTTTCTGTTATAAACTGTGCGAGTGTGTCTTAAAGTGTATGTTTTTAATTAAAGAAAAATCAGAAAAACAATGTCAGGCAATGTTTTTGTTGTTGCACATGTGTGAGAGAATAAATCAGTTGTTATTGAAATGTGATTCTTGGCAAGCTAAATATTAACGCAAACCCTTCTGTTTAGATGCTCTTAACAGTTTCTTTTGACATGTGTCATTTTAAAAGGCATTCTGGAATCTGTCTTGATAGCTGTCATCTTGCAAACTGGAGTAATGGAAACAAAAGATGATCACTCAAACAAGGTTAGAGAGAAGAGCCATTCCCTAAGTCTTGCTGTCACAGTGTAGAATCCCCAACTCAAATTAGGAGAGCTTTGAATTAGTTCTGGCTCCTGGGATCCTGCAGTTAAGATTATGCAAACCTGCTCTTTCTCATTGTAAGAAAAGCACACATTCCTTCTGAGACTCTGTAAAAAAAACCAATCCAGACTGGGCTGGAGGATGAAGTGGGAGGGCCTCAATCTTGGACAGGATGGGGCCATTCCACTCGAGTGACTGGTTAGTGGAAGCTTTATAGCCATATCGATACAGCTTTTTGCATGAGTGAGATTAGTGATGAGTGATGACATTAGAGGCGAACATACCAGTCCCATTGCAATTGCACAATATGACACCGTGGCCTTGTTTAAACTTCAAAAATATATACCTGTTCTCAAGGACTGTGTTGAAACAGCATTGCAAAATTTCATACTGTAGATGCATTTAGCCAGGGAAGAGCCATTGGCCCCGAGAACAGCAAACACAGGCTTCTTGTAGAGGAAGTAATCTTCCTCCTGTTAAAAAGGAGTTCTCTGGACTTCTCTGAAAAACTCTCCGTCTTATTTTAATCTCTCATTAATGCTGTTTGGACAATGGTAAGTATAATCCATGAAAAATGGAAAGAAATGAAAAAACTTGGTTAAAATATTGCTGAAATTGTCAGAGGTTTTTTTTGTTTGGAAAAAAATTAATTTATAAAAACCTAACTTTTTCAGGTTTTCATTAAAATTAGAAAATTTTGAACAATTCTGTGAAAATACTCACCTTTAAAAATGGAAGGCCATTTTTCATGAACAAAAAATGCTTTTGACATGCTCCTTTAAATTTTAATGTGGTAACTTCTAGAGGCCCCAGCAGAGGTCTGGGACACCTTGTGCTAGACGCTACACATAGTAAGACTCAGTCCTGGTCTTGGAGATCATACACTCGAAAGAGACAAGACAGAGAAAGGGCAGAGAAAAGAAATAGAATTACCCTTATGTCATGGTTGTGGAACTGAGGCAAGGAGAGATTAAGTGATTTGCATGAGGTCAAAGAGGAAGTCTGTAGGTGAGTCTAAAATTGAGCCTAGAGCTCCTGCATCCCAGACCAGCTCATTAACCACAAACCATTCTTCTCTTTTAAGCTTTTCTTCAGCAGTTCGTCTTGTGAATGGATATTCCTATTGAATGAGACTATCTTGGTCTGCAAATGCAGTCTCAGTGGCTTTATTGAAACCGGAATATTTTCCTGTTCCAGTAAACTCTGGGATATTGATCACACCAGGTGCCACCTTTCTGTCTCAGCTATTAGCATTGAACTCCTGTGACTTGTGTCCAGGGTCTGTTGGGAAAGTCTGACAGAAGGGAGTAAAGGATACTGAGTGGAGAAGAACCTTACATGGGGAAGAGGGGGAGACGCAATCTTCCGGTTGGCAGGTGAGAAAACAATAAAACCCCAGGACAATAATGGATGACAAAGAAAGGAGGAGAGTAGCAAAGGACAAGAAGAAGTAGGAGCTGTGAGGGAGGAAAGGAATGGAAGAGATTAAGAAAAAAAAAAAGCAAGGCTCATAGAAGGAAAATATTACATGAAAGGAAAGGCAGGAGCCAGTAACCTGTCTAGGGAGAAGTAAATGTACCAAACCATGGGTCTCAAGGCTGCAGCGGGTGTGGGTGGGAAGTAACAGCAGTTCTGGGTTTTGGAACTTGAAATGGAGGTCACATGCTATTCGTATTTTCTTCCATTATTTTCCTCAAGACCAAATGGAAGTACACACAGCTCTACCTCTTATAATTCTACCTCGGCGAATAGGGTTTTACTAGGTCTTCCTGCAGCATGCATCATTGGATGAGTTGAATTGTTAAGGCGAGCCTTAAGCGTTAAGGGATCATGTGATAACGTCAGTGATCAAAAAAGAGACCCAAATAAACATGTACATCAGGGATCGGCAACCTTTGGCCTGCGGCCTGCCAGGGTAAGCACCCCGGTGGGCCAGGTCGGTTTGTTTACCTGGCGCGTCCGCAGGTTCAGCCAATCGCGGCTCCCACTGGCCGTGGTTTGCCGCTCCAGGCCAATGAGGGCGGCGGGCAGCACATCCCTCGACCTGTGCTGCTTCCCACAGCCCCCATTGGCCTGGAGTAGCGAACCGCAGTCAGCGGGAGCTGCGATCGGCCAAACCTGTGGATGCGGCAGGTAAAGAAATGGCCCAGCCCACCAGGGTGCTTATCCTGGCGGGCCGCGGGCCAAAGGTTGCCGATCCCTGATGTACATATTCAGTGTTAGAGAGCAGTTAGAAAATCCCACATCACTCTGGCCTTCTGAGAGGCTATTTTTAGCCATAGTATGCTGGTCAGATCTGTGGGTGTTCGGAAAGATCTACAGGCATACTAGAGGGCTTGGGTCAAATACTCTTCCTTGATAAGCAGATGTTTCTTATCTCTCCTCCTCTTTACCATCAAGAGGTCACCACAGCAGATGTGTTTAACTGTTCCTGTAGATTGGTCCCTGAAAAGCAATCGACATATTCAGGAAATGGAAATGGTCCAGGAATGCCTTTAGATCAGAAGAGTTCTCTCCACACTCAGTGCAGGCTGCATGTTATATTCAGTGACTTTTCGGCCTCTGTTGGGTACTTTAGCCTGGTTTGGAGGAAACTATAGGGCTCGTTACACTTACTATGAAGGCTTTATCCTCTAGCAGCTGTATCATGGTTGTGAGGATAAAGAAACTGGATGCCATATTTTACAGCACACCACTAACTAGTCCTGCTCTGCTTTTCCTGAGTGTAGCTTGGAATGAAGGAAGGAAAGTCTCCTTGCCTGGGAAGAGACTATAGTTCCCCTTTGGAAGGGGAACGTGGCATACAATGCAATCTCAGTGAATTAATCTGCATCTTAACCTCCAAGAATTGATATTCAGTTTTACTCCAAAGCTCTTGATTGGCCTGTAAAAACTCATGCCTAGTTTGTCCTTTTGGGACATCTCAAGAAAGAGACAGTGTCTGTAGGTTTGTCGTGACCGAAGAAATAGAAGCCAACAACAGGCAGATTTGCAGGTCAGAAAGCGATGCACTTCCTGTAAAGTGAAGAGCAGTTTGCACCTGTGCTATGTATTCCCTTTGTACAAAGTGACTATTTTGGAAGTGCTCTCTCGCGTTCATTAAATTTTGTAAGTTTAGACAGGGTGCAGCAAGTGCTACCTTGGGCAGCAGTGTTAGCACTGTCTGGTTCCTTAGCCTACCATGCTTCAGGGTTTGAAACCCATAAGTTTGGGTTGATGCCTGCACTGAACCTAAAAATGGTTAGGTTTTTTAATGCTGTATTTTTTTGGTGGGGGTCTTATCAACCTGTTGCAAGACTACTCACTTGACACTAGGGGAGTTTCATTTAGGGATTAGAAGTGTACACTGTAGTTTTCCTTCATACCCCTAAGGATTTTCAGTTGAGGAATCCAGAGCAAACTACTGTGTCCTGAGTCATAAAAATCATATGAAGGTTATTGGTTGTCTCTGTTGGGATGGCATAGACTAGAATGGGAATACCCATCGGCCTGTGACTAGAGAAGCCAAGTGACAGAAAAACAATGTACAGGTAAAATGACTCCTTAAATAACATTAGTTTTTTACATGTGAAACAAATAGTGTCTTAACCAGGTTAAATATAAGTGTGCCAGATTTTTAAGCATATATACCTCTACCTCGATATAACGCTGTCCTCGGGAGCCAAAAAATCTTACCGTGTTTATAGGTGAAACTGTGTTATATTGAACTTGCTTTGATCCACCGGAGTGCACAGCCCCCTACCCCCCGCCCCCCGGAGCACTGCTTTACCGCGTTATATCCGAATTCGTGTTATATCGGGTCGCGTTATATCGAGGGAGAGGTGTATTTCCTTCAAAAGAAAAGTTGATACAGAGGAGAAATGAACACAGATAAATATAGAGAAATACCCAACTAACTCTGTATTGGATAGAACTGAATAAACCTTTATTAACCTTATACTTGAGTTGTCTTCAAGGCTGTCACATGTAACACACTGGTAAATGCCCAACTGGAATAAAAGACACTAACATTGTATGAGAGTTTTATTTCCTGGAGGTAAAATGTCTTAGTGCTTTCCCTTGTCTCTTAGTTTATCTTGCCATTATCTGAGAACTCCAAAGGGAGTCTCTGCAGCTCATTTTTTTAAACGGAAGTTTATTTTTGGGAGGCTATTTTTCATGCACAGACTTAGCCATCCAAAGTCATCTTAAGCCCTCTAAGCCTTTGTAAGGAAATCTTGTATATGGTAGACCAAAGGGACTCTGAGGGCTTGGCTACACTTACAAATTTGCAGCGCTGCAGCAGGGTGTGAAAACACACCCTCTCCAGCGCTGCAAATTGCGGCGCTGCAAAGCGCCAGTGTGGTCAAAGCCCCAGCGCTGGGAGCGCAGCTCCCAGCACTGTCCATTATTCCCCACAGGGAGGTGGAGTACGGACAGCGCTGGGAGAGCTTTCTCCCAGCGCTGGTGCTTTGACTACACTTAGCGCTTCAAAGCGCTGCCGCGGCAGCGCTTTGAAGTGCTAAGTGTAGCCACAGCCACAGTTTAAACGAACTTTTCACAAGCTACACTTTCTTCATTGAGTTTCACAGCGATTGGGAAAGATGGAGTTTCACGGTAACAAAAAGCGGGCAGAATAGGTTCTATTTTTGATGCTGCGTTCTTAGAACTGTTGAAGTTATACCGACCTAGCTGCATCACTGTAAACCCCATAATATAGACACGCTACGACCTGATTCCATACTGGCTGGGATAAATTATACTGTGTAGCACTTCCACATCAGGGATTTGTGTTACGCAGGTGTGAAAAGAAAAACTCAGTGTAGACGGGCCCTTAGTTTGGTGTACCTTCCTCTGAAAATAGGACTTCTTGTGGGGTGTTTTTTGTTTCTATTTGGGCTTTTTTTTTGGTCTGCACTGCTTTAAAGCAGACTAAATAAGAGCAATTAAATACTCTATCATCATGTAACCTTTCAGAATGGTTATTGCTGTATCCTGTACTAGAAAACATTTTATTTTGCTGTGGAGAAGATCCAAGCATAGTTTCATGTCTTTTTAAAGGGTGTTAGCATGCATTTTTAAATTTGTGTGTAGAGAAATGTTTCCAAAAGAAATAAGATACTGCCCGTGTCTTTATTTTTTTCTCCTATATGAAAACAGTTTATTGGCTAACATTGGCTACATTTTTACTTTTTTTCTTAATCTTGTTTATCTGTTCAGAGTGTTCTTCCAGCTATCAGCAATGTATTGTTCTAGGGCTCTTTCATAAGCTGTTCTAGGAATTGGCATGTTTTAGTGAAATGCATGTTGAAGGGATAATTGGGTAGTATGACTTGTGTGGCATATGTTTCTAAAAATTAAACAAAGCATAATACAGGGGTTCTCAAACTGGGAGTTGGGATCTCCCAGGGGGTCACAAACCCCGCTTTGCCTCCAGCATTTATAATGGTGTTAAGTATATAAAAAGTTTTTAATTTATAAGGGAGGTCACACTCAGAGGCTTGCTATGTGAAAGAGGTCACCAGTAAAAAAAGTTTGAGAGCCACTGGCATAATACAAATACATGGACTAGATTCTGGATGGTGAAATGTACTTCTGATCACACCACCTTTATACCATATAAGATTCAATACATAGGCACACTGCAAGTTCAATCTTAACGCTGAAGCTTTGCGGCTGCTCCCTGTGCAGTGACCCAAGTGATGGGGCAGAAAGTGGGACAGGAGTGCAGAGCAGCCCCTGCAGGAGAAGAGGAAGTCCCATCCCTCCCTAGCCCAGCCAGGACTAACAGCTGGAGTCCGAGGCATGGTAGGAGCCCTGGCTGGGGCATCTTTAGCCCTGCCCTGCCATCTCTGACAGATTTCACAGGGGAGATCAGATTTCACGGTTCATGATGCTTTTTTCATGGCTGTGAATTTGGTAGGGCCCTAGATACATCCCATAACACAGTTCGGGGCTGTACTTTTTAGGAGGGCTCCATTATATTATTCCTCCTGCCTACTTCTGCCCTGAGACAGTCCCAAAACATGTGAGCCTATGAGGCTCTGGGAGACCCACAGGCCCTATTAATTTTTGTTTTCTTTCTCTGACACCCTCCCCCCTCCAATTCTGTAATATTCTGTTGGCAATGGAGTGACCAATACTGCACAGAGTACAGTAGGTTCGGCTGCACCACTGATTTCCATAGTGGCATTATAATACTTTCTGTATGAACCTCCATTCCAGAGTGATATGCGATACTTCATTCTCCATACTCATTCCACCTTTGGTCTCTCTGCTGAGACTACCAATAGGGCTGCTAAATAGGATGAATTTTTCCTTTGTTTGGCCATATTGATTCTTGCCCACTAGGAGCTGGCGTGAGCCCATCGAACATCTGTCAGATGGTAATGCCTTTCAGACATTAACATCCTGGACCTGTTTTGAACTGATGACCTAGAGGTGAAATGCTCCTTATTCCCATTACCAGTCCCCAGAGCCATCTCCTCCTTCCCATCCCTGCACTCACAGCTGTTTATCTGCTGCCTTAGCTCTTGCAGCTCCCCTGAAATCTCCAGAGTGCCAGTGATCCCTGTTTCTTCCATCTGCTGTCTGTAGTGGCACTAGTAAGCCCCTGCAAGCTTTTCTCTTATCAATCATGCTGTAGTAGCATTCGGAGCACTTCAGTGTCTATGCATTGGCAGGCAATAGAAAAGAAACAGGCTCAAAATAGCCAAGAGCAGATACACAGGAGATCAGGATGTGAAAGGGTCTGTCAATAGTAGGAAACTGTGTGTACGGGGAGGGGGAAATATTATGTCTGGGTGAGTGGGTGGACTAGGACCGTACTATTGAATGAGGAGGTGAGTAGCAGTATTAAAGACGAAAAGGCCTGATTATTCCAAATGTAGGCTTGCCACCATAAATGGTTTTCATTTCCTGTCTTTGGCTTCAGTGTGTTTTCTCCTGTTCTTTAGAATACTACCAAAATACACTCTTTTTCTTTAATTTTTCCAGGGTATTTTCTCTCAGATTTAAGCTACTTCATTATGAGGGAGGAGAGTAGCCCAGTGTCCTAACTGGGGAATGAGAAGAGAAATTAACCTAAAATACAAGTTTAGAAACCCACAGAATTCCACAGGGGGAAAGTTTGCTCTCGATCTCAACCCTCTGCCCCAATCACTTTCTGTAACGAATGCCCTTGCTTGTTGGTTAGCAAACGTTCACTGTTGAATTATACATTGGTTATAGGAGAGTACCAGACTGGTATCCCTCAGTGCCAGTAGTTATGGAAAAAGTTAAAGGTGTATGCAATACTCATCTAGAAACAGGAATTACCGGTATGTCAAAACAAAACTGAAAAGCCAGAGTTTGTGTATTCAACTTTGGAAAACCATAGCATAGCAAAGCCTACGAGCCACATCCTCAGCTGCCATACATTGGCCTAGTTCTGTTGACTTCAGTAGGTTTAGTGGCAGCTATATGTATTTACATCAGCTGAGACTCTGTCCCTACATACATGGCCGGTAATTCTTGGGAAATTTCCCAGTGTTACTAGGAGTGCGGGGGTTGCCAGCATAAAGACGACATGTGCGTGTGAGTGTGTGTGTGAGAAAGAGAGAGAGAAAATTTTGAAACATCGAGTGAAAGCTAGACCAGTCTAGTCTTTTAATGAAATAACAAAATGCTTCCTCAGCACATTTCATACCAACTCTTCTGTAACTTGATTCAATGGTCCTCAAATTATTTCTTTCCTCCAAAGTTTTTCTGTGTCGCACACAGACCTTAATGCATCACTGATACTAACTCACTTGCTGTTTAAAAAGTAATTTTTCCATTTAGCCAGTATCCTCAAAAAGACAATATCAACCTTCATTAGTTGTAAAATTGCTTTTATTAAACTAATTTGGGGGATTATATCTGTGCTAAAGACAGAGCTGAATAATGATTTGTCTCTTGGAATTAATTTGAAATTTCAGCAGCATTGAACAATATTTTAGTGGCAGCATAATCCTGTACGTTTCATATTAAGTCTGCAGATAGTGCTGCTACTAAAAGAACCCTAAAGTAGTTAAATGACACTATAGCACCACAGTATTACATTCAAGTCATTAGGAGGCATTTTATAGGATTGAGGATATTTGGCAGAATGTCAAGGGTGAATTGTATAAACTGTGTTTACTTTGCCTTTCCAAATACATAGATTAGAGGTTTTATAAAAACAATTACACCTAACGGACCAAAGCGCTTACTCTTCCTTAGCCCAGAACATCATCTGTCTGCTGCTTGTACCGCGAAATACTTGCCAGAACAAATGCGCGCTCTCTCTCTCTCTCTCTCTCTCTCTCTCTCTCTCTCTCTCACACACACACACACACACACACACACACACACACACACACACACACACACACACACACACACGACAGTGGGAATAAGAAACATGCCATTTACGTAGATAGTTCAGCTGATAGATGACATAATGGGGAAAACCTGGATTTCAGGGATTTTCAGATCCAGACCAGTTTTACAAAGAATATCTGCTTAAAGATTTTCTCTGTTGAGGCCAACTGGTAATTCTACATTTATTGAGAGTTTCTCTGATCTAATCTAATCTAAGCAGCCAGTGGCTAGGTGCATAATTGAAGATTTGGTCTTCCTATAAAGGATCAGATACTGGCAAGGTTCAGAATGAAGGCCAAGACTTTAAAACATACAAGGCTAAATATGGCTTCCTAATAAGGAGATTTTGAAAGGCACAAAGGGCAATTAGGCCCCCATTGCCTGTTGAAAGCACAATGGGGAGTGGGCATCTATCTCCCCTTCATGCCTTTGAAAATCTCCCTCTAAATTCATATTTAGACAGCTTAATCAGTGTGTTTATTTTTCAAAAGCACAGAGCACCAGAAGCCCCTGTTGACTTCAGTGAGAGATATTAGATGCTCAGCAGTTCTGAAAATCCAGCTACTTATTTATCTTGGCCTAAGTAGATAGATTCTGTACAGTATGGCAACTCTGTTTCCCTCTTGCTACGTTCCATGTCATTGGAAATTTTTTTAAATGGCAGGAGCGGTGCTGACGGCAACTTGCCAATCCTATAAACAGTGCATAGTGCTGGTGGTTGAGAAAGTTGCAGCCTAAAGCAAGTTGTAATAATAAATTAGAAGAATGAGATAAGGTAACATTTAAAAAGTTCATATTTTTTAATGTGATGGCAAGATCTTGCCACCCAAATCCATTACGTTGCTTAACCTCTGCAACAGAACTTGGCAAATGTACCTCACCTATCAAATGTGTGATCCTTGCCAAGCACCTGTAGTTTTTGCTAGTGTTTTGCTGCACTGAGAACAGAATACAGTGCAAGCTGTGATGCTATATAATGCTCACCATTAGAAAGTCAGCATTTACCAGCATCTAACACACCTGAATGTCTGAGACACTGCATGCTCCAAATGTAATGGAGATGGTGGTATATTAGTATAAACCTATATATGAAAGTAATAACAGCTGTTCAGTGTTGATAGAATTGAATATTGTTTAAAGGCAAGGGGATGCTGACAGAGTGTTGTGTGTGAGGGCTCTCTGAATTTGGAATGCATAGTGGGGGGGGGTTGAGGGGGGGGCGGGAAGCGAACCTTGGGTTTGATCACGTTAATGGTTTGGGTTTGCAAATGGATTAAATTCACCCATGTCAGAGTATCATGAATGGCCTAAGCACCATGTAAATACTTATAACAGAAGTTAAGTAGGACTTAAGTGATGAATAGACCTAGTCCTGGCCCTCTGCACACAGGTAATTTCCACCCAAATCAGAGCAGATGATCATTTCACAGTTTTGGTGATGGTTTAAAAGTAATCAGCCTTCATTTTAAAATGAGCAGCATGACCTTAGCTTCCTGCTCCATGTTGCTCTCGTGTTGGATGGGTTTTTGAAGTGAAAGTCAATGGGTATTTTTTCAGAAATTTCCCTAGACAAACACATCTCAGCCTGGGATGGGTCTCTAGTGACCTAGGAGGCTGGTGATTAATCACGAGCTGCCATTTTAAAGTAAAAATAGAGAACTTAAAACATTCATTGTAAAACTTAAATGCAAGAAAGGTGTCAGCATAGTGATCCCTTAGGAAAAAATAGGGCAAAATACATAATAATCTTATGTTGTTCCCTTTATTGGATCAATAAATATTTCCCGTGTCCATTTCAAAAAGCATATGGGTGACCAGAAACTGCTATTAGATTGTCTGATATTTTAAAGTGGATTTTTAAGTGGGTTAAGTGTAACATGATGTGGTTTTCAAACATGCATCCGACGAAGTGGGTATTCACACACAAAAGCTCATGCTCCAATACGTCTGTTAGTCTATAAGGTGCCACAAGACTCTTTGCTGCTTTTATTTCTCCCCTAATTCACTGGAGGCAGATATCTGGAATACAGACTCCTTTGGCATTCTGTGACATGCAATTTCACCCATCGTGGGCTGTTTGGATAGACTAATTTTGAAACAGTGTTGGCCTAGTATTTGGTCTGGAAACTTGCCATACTGTGCTTAAATTCCCTTGTCTGACTGTTAAAACTAGACTTTAAATGAAGCTTGAGTGCAATAAACTAAACTAGCTACACCTACAGCTCATTAAGCCCTTATGAGTGTTAGGGAGGTAGTGAGCATAGCATGGCTGATAACAAACACAAATGTCTATATAAGATTATACATATTTAACAGCCTTTACTACTTATTACAGAGTCAATTGGATGCTTCTTTATGTAGGTATGGAGAGGATAGCGCACGTGCCCTGTGCTGCCTTGGTGAAATTTGTTGACTATGCTGTCAGTTTAGTTTATCTTTATTTACAGATCAGTGGATTGTGCATTGCTCTGCTGGCATCCAAGAGATTTCTAACATTTTATCTGTAAGGCTCTGAGGCAAAAAAAAGAAAAGAGAAAAAAAGTGTTTCTAAGTGAAGTTGCTAAATAATTTAAGATCATATGTTTATATAATTAAGGCTTTTTCCAGGCAATATATAGAGGTTTATGTAAGAAACTGGGAATTGTATCATGTTATCATATGTCTTCATATCTGTTGCCAGGCAGCAACCCATGACAACATAATGTGATGGAATTTTTCCAGCTATTATCCTGGTGAGAGCTACACTGGTAAAAGTGTTACAGTATGTTTATAGGCAGATTTTGAGGTCAGTGGAAATGACAACATCAGACCACTGGTGGGGCAATGCGGGGATAGTCTTTAATTATACATTCGTACAGCACCTAGTACGCTGCTGACTGGGCAGTGAGAGAATAATAGTAATAATAATAATGCAAATTCATATTGGTGGTACATCATAAAGGCTGCTAGATATGCATGTTTCTATTATCTGGTATCTTACACAACATGCAGGTTCCAGGGATGAAGGGTCTTATTCCTGGGAAAAGTACTTTGTCAAGTACAAATTAAGCCTATTCTTTGAGGAAGAGAAACATCTGCAGCAAATACTGCCCCTCCACCTCTCCCCCCCTCCCCAAACATATAGCAGTTTATCCTAGGTTCATTTTGCAGTTGTAGCTTAATACAAACAGCTAAAAACATTAGATTACCAGTAGCAATAAATGCTACTCAAATTATGGATAAGTGCTCTTGCACTTGGACTGCAACTAATTACCTTTGATTCCTTCTGTAATTGGATGATAATTACACAGAATAGTGTTTGTAGTGGCAATTTTATAATTTATAAGTTTCTGGACTTGAAGGGTGGGTAGGTGTGTGCAAGTCTACATATGTCTGCAATGTTTAATATTTCTGTGAGGTGAAGTCTTGTTGATACATTTATATTAACATATTATACCCAACTTGCATAGTGATGGATACATAGGAGAATTATTAAAGTTTGGGGAAAATTATATTTAGAGGTACACCTGTACCCCGATATAACGCGACCCCATATAACACAAATTTGGATATAACATGGTAAAGCAGTGCTCCGGGGGGCGGGGCTGCGCACTCTCGCAGATCAAAGCAAGTTTGATATAATGCGGTTTCACCTATAACACGGTAAGATTTTCTGGCTCCCAAAGACAGCGTTAAATCGAGGTAGAGGTGTACTAGATTTTAAAATAGAAGCTAAAATCTAGCATTTCAGACTCAGTCTTCTTATGATTAAGTTAAATGTTTGAAAAGTGGCCAGTGTTTGGGATCTCGTTAAAGTACTTGTGTGTGTGAGAGAAGTTTGGATGGACTGTGATTCTTTGCAAGAGGGCCCCCCAACATTTCCTTGACAAAAGTTAGTAACAATATTACCACAAAAATCACATGCAGATGTCATACATCCTCTGCAAAATTATTGTGCTATATTTGGAGACTGAACTTGATCATTAAAACATGAAATAGAGGGATTTGAATCCAGCTTTAAGTACAAATAGGGTGACCAGACAGCAAGTGTGAAAAATCAGGACGAGGTGGGGGTAATAGGCACCTATATAAGATAAAGCCCTCAGAAATCAGGACTGTCCCTATAAAATCGGGACATCTGGTCACCCTAAGTACAAACCTCAACACAACTTTACTCTGGAGAAGTTCCAATGTGTAGTGTGGTTCACATTGTGCCGTGTGGTTCACATTGTGCCGGCTGACTTGTCTGGAATGATCAGATGCTGCCCCACTTCAGATTCTGGCCACTGCTATAACATCGCAAATTAAAGCCTCCATTTAAAAGTTATAAACACTTAAGACTGAGGATCTAGTTTTCAATGTTTCAGAAATATGGCTAGGTTAGCCCTGTATATACTGATTTTCCACTGAGCTTATTAAAAAGGTTTTGAACTGTAAGAGGCATAAATTCCCCCATTGATACAACCATGTCATACCAATTAGTGTGAATGGGAGTTGTGTGCAACAAGACCGGTAGTCCTCTTAAATGAGTCTGAATGTTAACTAAGTTTATTGTCTGCACTGTTCCCAAGTTAACTTTTCAGCTCATACTTGGAGGAGGAGGATGCTTTACTTAGGGGACATCCTTATGGGTTAACTCTCAGAGTATTTTAGAAGTAAGGAGCCTCCTTGGAGTTATCTTTGAATGTTTATCCCTTAGTTGCTCAGTGTGAGTGGTGTTAAGTTAATAACAAATTATGGCTCATTACAGACACTGGCTAACCAGTGACTAGCTTAGTTTCTGTTCTGCTGCCTTTGTGAGCTTATACACAGAGTAGGGAAATACATCCTAGATAGAGCTACTATAAGGTGAGTGCATAACTGGGTGGAAAACTGTTCCCAGAGAGTAGCTATCAGTGGTTCACAGGCATGCTGGAAGGGCATGTTGAGTGGTGTCTCACAGGGATCAGTTCTGGGTCTGGTTCTGTTCAATATCTTCATCAATGATTTAGATAATGGCATAGAGAGTACACTTATAAAGTTTGCAGACAATACCAAGCTGGGAGGAGTTGCAAGTGCTTTGGAGGGTAGGATTAAAATTCAAAATGATCTGGAGAAATGGTATGAAGTAAATAGGATGAACTTCAATAAGGACAAATTAATAGGTTTGCCAGATTTGGTTGAATGTATTCCTGGAGGTTTCATCACATGAGGTTGCAACTATTCCACTTAGGAAGGAGCAATCAACTGCACACATATAAAATAGGCAATGGCTGCCTAGGAGGAGTACTGTGGAAAGGGATCTGGGGGTCATAGTGGATCACAAGCTAAATATGAGTCACCCGTTTAACACCGTTGTGTAAAAAAACCAAAAACAAACAAACAGAAAAAAAACACAAACAAAAAAAACCACCCACCATTCTGGGATGTATCAGCAGGAGTGTTGTAAGCAAGACATGAGAAGTAATTCTGCTCTACTCTGTGCTGATAGGGCCTCAGCTGGAGTATTGTTTCCAGTTTTGTTCACCACATTTGAGGGAAGATGTGGACAAATCGGAGAAAATCCAGAGAAGAGCAACAAAAATGATTAAAGGTCTAGAAAACATGACCTATAAGGAAAAATTTACAAATTTGGATTTGTTTAGTCTGGAGAAGACCGAGGGGCTAAATGATAACAGTTTTTAAGTACGTAAAAGGTACTTACAAGGAGGAGGGTGAAAAATTGTTCTTCTTAACCTCTGAGGATAGGATGAGAAGCAATGAGCTTAATTTGCAGCAAGGGAGGTTTAGGTTGGAAGTTAGGAAAAAACTTCCTGTCAGAGTAGCTAAGAACTGGAACAAATTGCCTAGGGAGGTTATGGAATCTCCCTCACTGGAGGTTTTTAAGAACAGGTTAGACAAACATCTGTCAGGAATGGTCTAATTAATACTTATTCCTGCTTTGAGCGCAGGTGGTTGGACTAGATGACCTATTGTGGTCCCTTCCATTCCTACACTTCTATGATTCTGTGTCCCCAGAGAATTAACCAAACTGATCTATTTTATTAAATAAAGCCATTAGGGATTGTCTGAAGAAAGCAGACTTGAATCTGGGTTGTGTAATGGCCCAGCATGTACCTGTAGTATAATCCAACCTTTGGTTTATTGTTTGGTTTGTTTTTGTTTTGTTTTGTTTTTTGTTTTGACATGCCTCAGTCTTCGATGTCTGCGTGTGTCTGTGTTTATAGCATGGATGAAATACCATAAGTTACCATCATCACTGCTATAATGTGAAAAGCACCTAAAGGTGTTTCCTTGTATTAGAATAACTTCATTGTGTCACTGAGATTCTATTTTTTTTTAAACTTTTTCAGTCTTACAAATGATTTTAGTTGAATGCTTTTTGTAATTCTCTCTCTTGCATGCACGAACACAACCCATTATCTTCCCAAAACTTCAGCTAAGAATGTGAGCAAGTGTTCTGTTTCTGAAAATGCAAATTATAAGAATGAGGTATGAAACAAAGTTCCCTATGTTTTCAGGAGAGCTGAGAAAAATGCAAGTGAGGCCAGGTTAAGATATCCGTGGCAATTTAGTGTGTCTGCGTCCTCAGGAGCACAAATATTTTTATTGTACTTGAACCTTGTTTCCCAATCTTTAAAACTGGGCTGACTAGCAGAATGTCTTACTCTGATAATGTGGGGAACAGCATTCCCCGTTGTGCCCTTTCATTGTGCTTCAGTCCTGATTGTGAGAGACCCTGCTACGAGTAACAGGGTGATTCAGTTCTTGGCTTCTCTGCGAAGACTGAAAGGATGTTGGTTCCTGCCATTTGTGTCACTAGTTTGTGATGTGGTCACGTGTCCACTGGAAGCTAGACTGAGATGAGCAATTTGTTTCAGAGTGGCCCTACAACAGGCATCAAATGATACCTACTTTGGGTTGCTAACTTCCAGTACTACCATAGAATTAAATCTGAAAGACGTTTCATAATGAACACTGTGCGGACATGAGGCTGAAATTTTTACAGCTGGATAAAGGCTTGTAGGTGTATTTAGTAAAGCCCTGTATGTGCGGAAGGAGCTCTGAAGGGTTTGTGGCAGGAAAAAAAAGACTTAATGATATTGAGAGTGTTTCCATATGTATATTTAAAAACTAACGCACTAGGCTGAGTTTGTGACACATGAACAAGTGTTTTGGATAGATATTCTTCGGATTTAGATACAGGACAGGATTTCATCTAATACGCTCAGACGACAGGTTTTTAAAATTTTTTTTTACCTTTTTAACAGGCTGAGCCTCTGACAGTCTTAACAGCAGATAACAGTGGTTAGATTGTTGGGGAAATAAGTGTCTTGTGCAGGCATATCAATATTTTAAATACGGTTCATAAAAAATTGTGAGGCATAATCCTATCGAATGAGATACGAGGAGTCTGAAAAACTGCTCAATAAACTGATACATTCTTCAGGAAATTGATGATATTTCAAAAGCTGTTTCACCAGATAGTAATCGTTGGCTTAGCTTCCCAAAATGAACGTGGAGTTGGAGCATTGAGAGAGGCTTGTATCCGCTTATAATGGTGCCTGTTCTGTATTCAGAATTCTGCGCTTATCTTGTAGAGGGTTCTAACACACAACAAAACTGATAAAAAAAAACAAAACCAGTTTCAACCACCAGTGGTTTCTTGTGACCTTAAGTATCCTTTAGTTTATGTGTAGTTTAGTTTTCATTCAAAGAGGATTTGACGTTTTTCTTTTTTTTGAATGACCAAACATACTGGGAAAAAGAGCTCTTGCAATTAAAAGATAAGGACACAAAATCAACACCTATCAGTTCTTCTATGCAGCCAAAAATTATTTAGATAATTTGAATGTTTTTTTATGCTCATCTGCCTACACATATCCTGCATAGAATCCTAGTACACCTCTACCTCGATATAACGCTGTCCTCGGGAGCCAAAACATCTTACCGTGTTATAGGTGAAACCGCGTTATATCGAACTTGCTTTGATCCACCAGAGTGTGCAGCCCAATCTCCCCCCCCCCACCGCGCAAGCACTGCTTTACCACGTTATATCCGAATTCGTGTTATATTAGATCACGTTATATCGAGGGAGAGGTGTATGTAAAAAGAAAGCAATAACCTAATGTTTCCTAGAATTTGACATGCTTGTGGTTAGTCTAGATATATTTTTTTTCTTGTCCTCAAAAATGTGGGAATGAAGCAGTCTCCAGTTCACACAACTGTATTTAGAATTTGTGTAGTTACCTATGTGTAGAGAGTACTTAGGAACATTGTTTTTCAACACTGGGCAAGAGTGACCTTGTGTGTAATACAAGTTGTAACCATATCTCTGTGAAAATATGAATCACTAGAGCAGTTGTGCTATAGTGAAAATGACCGTAGGAAAATGTGTTCTTCACTCTCTTTTTTTTTTTTTTTTTTTTTTACTTGCTTGACAACGCTCGAGTGTTCCAGGAGGTCTCTTTCTGCAGCTGCCTGAAGTGGGGATAGCTCAGAGTTTGTGAATGGAAAGCTGTGGCCTCTGGCAGATCCACTAAGATCTGTGAATGCTCTGGGCTAAAACTTGGGTCTGGACTGTAGGCACAGGGAGCTGCCAACATTGCTTGGTCACTGTGTTTGTGCAGGTTGCTATTTGTCTCTGCCAGATGCTGTTGGCGTTCAGTGCACTGAGCAGCATAGGCAGGTGCTGTCTCCCTGTGCCAAGGCACTGCAACTATGACCAAACATGGGCATGAGGGTTTTGGGGGAGGGGGACCGTGGGAGGATGTGGGAGGAATGGTAGGGGCAAGATGGCTTAACCATTACTACAGGAGAGGAATGGTATGGCTGAAAGGGCTTCGCCAATATTGCAGTGGGGGAGTGGTGTGGCTTACCTATCATTGGAGCGTGGGAGCTGATTGCTGAAATGATGCACCTAATGTGGTTTTCATGTCATCATTACTCAGTGGCACGCCCTTGAATTGTCCTGTGTTAAACAAAGGGTGGCTCCTTATGCCATGCTGTATTTTTAATAGAGGGGCTATGTTAGGGTTGCCAATCCTCCAGGGTTGTCCTGGAGTCCCCAGGAATTAAAGGTTAACCTTTAATTAAAGATTAAATTATGTTTAGTTGTGATGAGACCTCCAGGAATATATCCAATCAGAATTGGCAACTCTAGGCTATGAATGACCGAGGGCCCCAAAACAAGCTGCTTCAATCATCTAGAGGAGAGAACAATGCCATTGATTCCTAAAAGCTCTGATAGTGTTTTCAAAGTCAATAGCACTGCAAGAGCCCCTGTGTCAGCTGAGGGGAGGCCAAAACCAGTTCCACTGTTGTTTCTTTTGTGAGCGAGATGCAATGTTTTGTGTTGCCAGCGTTGGCACTGCCTTCTTCCTTTTTGCCGTTCCTCTCCCCCCTCCCCACTCCTTCCCCCCTCCCCCCCCGGGACCTTGGCTTGCTGCTTGTGGGGTGGCAGTAGCAGCTGCTATTGCTGTCCTGTAATTCTTCCATCTCGGTCACAGGGGACTGGAAAGGAAAAGACGGTCTGTCTCAGCAGCAGTCCACCAGCTGCCAGTGCAATGTATAATGTGTAAATTTGCAAAATGCAGCTTTTAATTTTGCTTTGCAGTCAGAATGAAAAACTAGAACCCACCACCACTGCCATCACTGATTGATTAATAAAAATTTACATACCTTTTGCCAGTGTTCAAACTCTGACAGAAAGTACTTGGAAATGGCTACAAATAAAAGGATAGAGGAATTTTACAGACTTTCAGACAGAGTAATTAACAATGATATGCTGTATATGAGCATCTGAATATATACTTATGTAAAATGAAGCTGGTGAAGGATACAAAAAAGTGATCTGTGAATAAATGTAAGAAATTGATTCTATTGTTGTTTCTGGAGTCACATTATTACTTTTTTTCAGGTGTTTGGGCAAAAACTGGGTTTTTCATGAAAATGTTAGTGAATGTGAAAGATCCATGAATTTTAGCACAAATTATTCTCCTGAACATTCATGTTGGAAGCATGTTATTTGCTATTCTTCCTTAGTTGATTGCCAGATCAGAGAGCAGCAAGAATACCATGAATAGCATATAATAGAGGTGAACAGGTCATAAATAACACATAGGCTGAAATTTGTTCTTTGATGAATAACAAATGTATTCATAGAAATCAAGATCTTTCCATGAACAGTCAGCAAAATATTGGCTACATTTGTTAAAGCATGTATTTGCAACAAATAATTTGACCCAGAAAATAGTGAGTAGTTCAGAAGACAATAGCAGTAAAAAAAAAAAAAAAGTTCATATATCTGTTTCTTTTTAAATACCCTGAAGTCCTTAATCTCATTGGTCTCATAGGCCCTTCAGTGCCTAAACACTAGTACAGTAACATGTCTATGCCAAGTTGTCATGGGGAACAGGAGACAGTCTGCTTGCAGGCTTCTCTTGGTGGTGGGAGAATTTGGGGCAGCTGACAGTCTCTTCTCCCACGGTTGGTTTCATTGGGGGTAGCTGGCTGAGCTTCTCTTATAAGGGACTCAGGGGAGCCAGCTGCCATGTTGTCTGGCCTGCTTGAGGCTGTACACCTGGGATATCAGCGATGATATCAGATACAAACTACTGCCCTTCAGTATGTGCTATTGAACAAATCCAAATTTAAGCAACAGCACAAATATAATCTAATTTTGATAAAGTGACCACGTTACCATTCCATTAAACATCTGAGAGCATGTGTGTTAGGTTGGCAGTTCAAATTTAACTATTAATTACGAAGGATGGGTTTGAAACAAAGCCTCAGATGTAAATGCCCCTGGACTTCGGGGAATTTTGTGGCATAGACCCATCTTCACCAGTCAGGGTGATAGGGTGGTATCTTGGACCTGCCATAAAAAGGTCAGTCCTTGTTTTTGTGCACTTGGTGTAATATTACTGTTGACTACCCTTAAATGAAAGCATTAGGAAATTCTACTCACTCCAATCACACCATTCCCAGTAAATAAAACCTACAGGGATGCTGTCAGTATAATCAAGTGTAGGTGCATCTCTGGGATTCCTTGAGGGGAAAAAATTGTTTACAGTAGTTTAGAGGATAAATCAAGCATTTTTAACACGATGTCCATCCCCCCTTTGCCCATTCTCTTATATGTGTTGGAAGTTCTTTTTACTAGACATTGAATTGTAGCCTGGGGTATGTTGTACCTTGTCCCCAGGCAAGTATTGTATAAAGAAATTTATTACAGGCTGACCCATTATTCTGACAGCTGTATTACTTTATCAGTTAAAGGCATGAGTGGAGCGTCGCTTGCACGTGTGCAAGGAGAAGCCCAAAACCTTCAAATCTTTGTCTTAATATATCTGTAGAGTCTATGTATTCCTGGCTCTTTAGGAGGTAAGAGGGAGGCAGGGATGAAGGAGGTAGTGTTTTGCTCAAAAATGCCATTCAGTTTTTTAAAATACATGTGAAATATTTGATTATAAGATAAAAATGGTGGTTAGTTCTGCCACTCAATTGAGACATAAGTGTGATTTAGCAGAACAGTGATCTTTGTATAGTTAAAATACAATGTTTTGACCATGCTACCCACACATGCACAGAGGAAAGGATAGAAATTATCAGCACACACGAGACCAAACAATAGGTTAACTAACAGTGAGATGCAGTAACTGGGAGCCGTGGATGAAGGATACAATACTGTACATAACCAATCTTTCCAAGGATCAGAAAATTGACTGTTTTAAAAAAAAAAAAAAAAGTCAGTTGAGCCTTAGGCTGTAAAGATCATTAAGAACACATTTTAAAACGCCAATGGTAGTAATATTGATTTAGATTTAGAAGGGTAGTGTATGACTTTCCTTTACATTATACTATATGTCTGTTTCTAAGGTTTGTTTAATATTATAAAGATAAGAAAGTGAAACTCCTTTTTTCCTTTTATTTTTTAATTTCTCCTCTTATTACACTGTATCCCCCTATTCACTGCTTCCTGAGCTCTGCTAGGGATTCTTTGGAAGATTATAGCATCTACATCTCCTTGACTGTGTTCCTTCTGTCAAAAAAAAAATAAAATAAAATTAATTAATTAAAACGGTTTAACTACACTGACCAGTCAAATCCACAGGTGCAGTTGCCTAAATAATACAGACATCTTAGAACTACTAACAAATTCCATAATAGAACCTGTTACTATAAGTACAAACTGCTGTCACTCGGCTCTGGAAGGGAAGGTCTTTAATGAAAAGCACAGCATTACATTCTACATAGCAAACAAGATTGACATAATTCTTCTCTTATTGAGGGTCTGGTGCAGCTGCTTGCTCAGTAAGTGCACTGATGTCGTTTGGGAGGCAGTACTCACCTGTGAGTAACTGAAGGCATGGCATCTGAGGAAATATGGCATGATTGAACATGAACTGAGTCAGTAAGGACTTCCTGGAAGGGTAATCTTCAGTGATTTCTCTGGGCTATGACTTCTGATATGTGAGGGCAAATCCCCATTTACGTGCATGTGGATATTGTCATGCACTCCATAGGTATGCGTATATGTAAGAAAAAGGGGTTCACATTATGGGGAAAATGGTGATAATCTCCCATCTTAGGCCCATACTCTAAGCACCACCCATACCTCTGCCCATGATCACTTCCCAGTGCGTGTCATGCCTCCCTTCCTGGACAGTTCCCCAGTGTCATACCCTTCCCTCTGTCTCATCTCCTTGTTAGGAAAAGGAGGCAGAGAAATGGAGCAGGAGACGACGGAAAGAAGAAGGAGCCCTGGCCACAGTGGAGGGTGGGAGTCCCAGTGCCCCTTCCTGTTGCATAGGCTGTGGAGGAGAGGGCCCCAGAGATACCGCTAAATATCCCCTTACAGAGTTTGGATTCCAAAAAACAACAGCATTGGGACAGGGCATGAAGCTGAATATAAACCAGTCTAGTTTCACTGCCAATTAAATGCGACAAGCAACTGGCATAAACCATGCAAAGTAAACTAGACTTCTGAATGTCTGTTTTAACTATCTAAAAGTGTTAATAATAATGCAAGTAATCAAAAATTCAAAAGTGATTCAAAAATTAGGCGTGACTGTCTCATTACAGTGTATGACCAGAGAAGAGAGAACCAGGTGTTTTTCTTTATAGTTTTGATATCTACAATCTAGAGAGGTGCACAGTAATCAATAATATGAAAATCTGATTTTCATCATGTCCTAATCATATTTTTGGTATAATATTATGGCTGGGAGTAATATCTATTTCTATAGCTATAGCTTGGTATACACTCACTAACTCAGGATAAATCATGTCACTACTGAAATAAGCGATCTAATATTTTATGATACGTCATGGCAATTGTATGAATAACTGTGCAATTAGTAAATTATTTGTGAAAAATCATGCCCTCGTGTCACAAGGCAACTCAGAACTTAACTCGCATGTAAACCCATCTGAACAAAATTCTCCAGCACAGCTTCAGTTGCAAAAGTTTCCCAGGAAATTTCTATCGTCCAAACTCTTTGAATTTTTCTTATGGCTGAATTCTGTCCTGACAACTCCCATTGGATTTCAATGTGAATCGCACCTATGTACATCAGAGGCAGAATTTGGCTCTTGAAAATATAGCACTCTTGTAAAATTTGAACACACACTAGGCCAAAAATCTCTTTTAGATGGCCTATGGAATGGAATGTTTTGAGAACCAAGTACTGGGAGATTGGGACTGAAAGGAGAAGTGTCTCAGAAGAGGGTCTTATTCTTATAAAGTGGTCTGTAAAATGAGAAATTTGGGATCCCATTGAAACAGGCTGTACTAGGTATTGAACACCGTACTTCATCAACTTGGAAATTGTTCTGTGATGGGAATAAACAGACCTTTAAAAATACTGAAGTATTCCACAAGATCTCTCTTTTAGAAGGTGGCAGGGAGGGAAAGAAATAGGCAGCAGAATAAGAAAGGAAGTTCTGAACATGCTAAGCATGTCACTTGGGATAATATTGCCCCTGTTTGTTCCCAGTAAACACAACACCAGATCAAGAGCCGGAGGATAATCCTTCAGTCTAAATTGTTTTCCTGTAATAGTTGAGGCTACACAGTAGCAAATCTGTAATGGGGAAGGCTATCCTCATTGTCTTGCTTTGTTTGCAGACACAAGCATGATTTCATTGTACAAACATTTACTCCATTAATAGTAATTACTCCTAATCCTCCATTTTGTTTAATGGCAAAGCATTTCACTGTACGTGCGTGCTCACACACTCAAAAAAGTGAAGACTTTCAGATAGTAAGGACTAATTGAAATCTGAAAGAGGCTCCCGTGCTGTGTTTATGAGCTATTCAAAGATTATTACTGAGGTACCTTGACAAGCGATACCTGGAAATGCTTGGACATGCATTTTGAATTAAGTTGCTTTGTGGCTCTTTCCTGCCCTGATGGCATGTGTTTATCACACAATTTTATAGGAAAGCAGTAACGCTAGGGGTTTACTAAAGCAGAACATACGTACATGTGTGTATATATCTGTATCTATATCTAAATAAATATAGATATATTGGACTTTCTGGGTACATGTGTTCAGGGTTGTAAAAGCAGCAGTGTGTCAGTTGTAGGAGGCAATCATCATGTTTCTTGCTCTGCAGTGGCTTGCTTTTTGGTTTTCGGTCTCAGTTTTCCCCATCTGTAAAAACTCAAGTTTATGAAGTTCTTTTAGGATGAAAGTTGCTCTTTGCACAAAGTGTTATTTCCCCCCCTAAGCTACAATGTACAAGTGTCTAGGCCTTGCAAAATTTAATGTACTTATGCTACCCTGTGAAGTAGGAAAGTGCTATTATCCCCATTTTACAGATGATGAATTGAGGCACAGAGAGACTGACTTTCCCACGGGTCACGCAGGAAGTCTGTTGTGGAGCAGGAAGTTGAATAGGTCTCCCAAGTCCCATGGGAGCATCCTAATCAAT
The DNA here is from genome assembly GCF_020497125.1 of Mauremys mutica. Lineage (NCBI taxonomy): Eukaryota > Metazoa > Chordata > Testudines > Geoemydidae > Mauremys > Mauremys mutica. Next base: position 69,665,616 of record NC_059078.1, read on the forward strand.
GGACCAAACTTCTCTAGTGGATGGGTGTGTCTAGTATATATTAAATCAGGGGTAGGCAACCTATGGCATGGGTGCCAAAGGCAGCACGCGAGCTGATTTTCAGTGGCACTCACACTGCCCAGGTCCTGGCCACCAGTCCAGGGGGCTCTGCATTTTAATTTAATTTTATTTTAAATGAAGCTTCTTAAACATTCTGAAACCTTATTTACTTTACATACAGCTATAGTTTAGTTATATATTATAGACTTATAGAAAGAGATATTCTAAAAAGGTTTAAAATGTATTACTGGCATGCAAAACCTTAAATTAAAGTGAATAAATGAAGATTCGGCACACCACTTCTGAAAGATTGCTGACCCCTGTACTAAATCTTTGGGAGAAGATGCAAAAGCTGCCACTGACTTGTCTGGGCAAGTTGATTAAATTGTGCCTCTGTTTCCTATTTCTAAAATGGGTAGGGTAATACTTTACAAAGTTATTGTGAGATGTAGTATTTATTAAAGCACGTTGAAGGTGAAAGATGTTATACTCTGAGGGACAAATTCAACTCTCATGCTCGTGCACAACTCTCATTGCTCAAGGAATTGAAACCTATGTGATTGTGGATCTTTGGGTTATTTAAACCGTGACAGATTCTAAATGAAATATGTAGGCTATACATATTGGTAAGGAACCAAATAAAATGAGAATTCACGTGACTAAAAATGACTTTGTATGAAATCATCTAATTCCAATGTGTTTTCTATTCTCACCTCCCCCAGTCCATTAGGCGAAAGTCAGATTAGCTCAGTGACTGTTATCAGACCTCTTTTCTGTTCCCCCAAATAAATGTATATGACTTAAAGAGAGGGAACGCCAGGCACAACCTTATTCCTGCTGGGGACAGGAGCTGCATTTCCTGAATTTCTGTGCTGGTGAATAACACCCCACAGTGTTCTATATGGAAAAGTGTGTGGGTGGCAATTTAAATGGTAAACAAAGGCAAGCAGGGAAGGAGGATTGTAGTTCTGCTTATGCTTCTTATTACTTGAGTTCTCCATAAAATGTTGCTCATAGAAGATTAGCAGCAATAAACATCTCAAGAGGAACAATTTGTCAGATCTTATGATTTTAGAGTCATAAGCTTTAATTAAAGGTTTCTTTTGTCCATTTGAAAGTAACCTTATGGATGTAATTCAGGAACTTTCACTCTCATCTTGCAATAGTGAAAATTCAAGAACCTTACCTCCAGCCCTTCCACATCACCTCAGAGATGTTAGCTTCATGGCTTCATTGAAAGCATTTATATTCTCAGCAGCAATGAGGGCACAATTTAACATGATTTAATGTCAGGAGGATGCTCACCCACCTCCCTTCCCAGCCAGAATGGGTGCTTTGCTCACGCCTTCTTCAAGCTTCAGTGAAGCAATGTGGTCTAGGGCAGTGGTTCTCAAAGCCGGTCTGCTGCTTGTTCAGGGAAAGCCCCTGGCAGGCCGGGCCGGTTTGTTTACCTGCCACGTCCGCAAGTTCAGCCGATCGTGGCTCCCACTGGCTGCGGTTTGCCGCTCCAGGCCAATGGGGGCTGCGCGAAGGGCGGCCAGCACATCGCTTGGCCCGCGCTGCTTCCTGCAGCCCCCATTGGCCTGGAGCAGCGAACCCGCCAACAAGCGGCAGACCGATGGTCTAGTGGATAGGGTGCTGGCCTCAGAGTCAGGAGACAGGAGTTCTTTTTGAGTAGTATTCCCTGGGGTGCTCCACTTCAGGTGAGCATGCGCCTTTAATCAGAAATTTTTGGTAGCAGTGCCCATTCAGCCTGCACATGGGTCCTATGCATCATTGAGCTCCATACTGATTATATGTAGGGCTGCACATGCGAACTGCCCTCAGTTCCTTTTCAACCAACTTATGGCCTACGATGGAGTGTCTGGCAGTGACCGCTTTCTACTTCATAACTATAGCCTCAAATTCTAATTTTAAAATTTGACTTTTAGTCAGTGTAGTTTAGTTTATCTTGATTTAACTTTGATTTTATGGACTCCATTTCCATGCCCTGCCCCCCTCCCCTTCCCTCCCATTCAGAGGGGTTTTGTTCAGGAGTCCTCTTCTACTGGTATGCTGGGATTTCTGTGATTCAGATGCTGTCTTGAATGCTTGGAAGCTACCTCGTCAGCAATGGACATTTCCACTGTGTCCACTGTCTGGGTGCTACCCACATCCCATCAAAGAGCAAGATCTGCTCAGATTCTAAACGCAGATCCTGTAAGAACTGGGAGATTAAATTTAAGCTTCTCATGGTGGGACGCTCCCTCTGATCAGACTGAGGTCCAGGCCTGGATACCACCCTTGGACATTGACCTCCAAGCACACACAGTGCCCCGTCAACCTCAGAACATAGATCTTCACTGGGTAAGAGCTCTGATAATTCTCTTAGAGCTTCCAAGAAGATGAGTTCTTCATCTCCCCACAGAGAACCTACCTCAAAGAAACCTGTGTCACAGTCAAAATTGGAGACTTCATGTTCCAGAAAGGCTACTGCTGAAGCAGCAGGTGACTCTGGTACCAGCAGCTCGTCAAAGTTCCCTTCTCTATGTGCCGAAGCAATAAAACTGTGGAACTGGTGTATAGCCAATCACATTCTCATTTCAGCTTCTTATCTTCCAGGCATACAGAATACCATGGGCAATATTCTGAGCAGACATTTTTCTCTGGACTATGAGTGGGAATTGAACACTCAGATATTCCTGACATAGAGGTTTCCACATGCGGACCTTTTCCTGACTGCCATCAACAGGAAGTGCAAAAGGTTCTGTTCAAGAGGAGGTCTGGTTCCTCATTCTTTGGGAGATGCCTTCATCATCCGTTGAACAAGGGATCTTCTTTATGCATATCTTTGATTGGATTACTGACCTAGTGGATTGGGGAAAGCAGTAGATGTGATATACCTTGATTTTAGTAAGGCTATTGACACTGTTCCACATGACTTTCCCATAAGCAAACTAGGGAAATATAGTCTAGATGCAATTACTATAAGATGGGTGCAGAACTGGTTGAAAAACCATACTGAAAGAATAAAATCAATGGTTTGCTGTCAGATTGAGGGGTATATCTAGTGGGGTCCCGCAGTGGTCGGTCCTGAGTCTGGTGCAGTTGAGTATTTTCATTAATGACTCGGATAATGGAGTGGAGAGAATGCTTATAAAATTTGCAGCTGATACCCAGCTGGGAGAAAAGATGTTCTAATTGCTAAAACTTGCAACGTGGGCATAAGTGCACACCTTTTCCAAACAGTATGCTCTGATATCTGTCTGTAGATCAGACGCGGCTGTTGGCATAGCAGTCCTTTATGGAGTGTCGGATTCTGTTCTGAAGCCTCCTCCTCCTAACAGGAGTAACATGAGATACCGTTAGGAAGTGACTTGAAGTGAAGCACCCATAGGGATGCCATTGAAAGAAGACGGGAAGAGGTAACTTACCTTGTGTAGTAACTGGAGTTCTTTGAGATGTGTGGCCCTTGGGGTGCTTCAAGACCCACCCTCCTTCCTCTCTGCTTTGGAGTTTCCTCTCTGGGTCTTTGTGGTGGAGAAGAAACTGAGGGAAGTTCTCCAGCGCAACCCTATATATTCTTGGTTCGAGGCACAAGGATGCGTAGGAAGTATGCGTGGGTTGAACAGGCATTGCTACCAAAAAATTTCTAATCAAAGGTACATGGAGCACATGCACACCTGGAGTGGAGCATCCAGAGGGTTGCACATTGCAAAGAACTCTAGTTACTGCACAAGGTGAGTAACCTCTCCTCCTGTTCTCACTTGTCATTGGCCTTCTGTGTGACTGCAAGCAAGTCACTTCCCCTCTCTGTCTTGCCTAGTTAGAATGTAAGTTCTTTGGGGCAGGAACTGTCTTGTATTTTTTTTTTGTACATGTTCTAGTGTATCGTGGCCTTTGTCTCAGTTGGGTCCTCTCAGTGCTACTGTAATATAGACAATAATAAGGTGGCCCTTTTGTGTCACATACTTGAACACTTCATTCTTGGAAACGATCATCTGTTTCCCAGTATCTTCTTGTCTATAGTGACAGTTTGGGCACGTTTTTAAAAACTGCTGCTTAGATTGTCAAGCGGTGCTCAGAAGACCTTCCCCTCTGATTGGCCATATATCTTTGCAGTTCTCTGACTTGTATGGAGTTCAAGGCTGCTGTGTCAACCTAGATCCCCTGCTTTTCTGTGGGAAGTAGCTACATAGAGACTTCTACATACTGCTGCTTTCCTGATTTGATTTTTGCCAGAGAGGAACCTGCTTATGTCATTTTTAAAGATATTTCCATAGCCACTTGATTGCATTAAATAATTGGGATAATTGAGTGATCTTCCAAAAGTACACCAAAAAAATAACTATCACTACTGTTTTCTACTAATGTACCAGTTTTTACTGGCAGTTTCCTCTTTGACTGGTGATTAGACTTGGAGGCACAATGCATGCATTCTCAGTGGAAGGCAGCCACTCTGAGAAAGGCAGCCAAGCAGTCATAACTTTACCTGCATTCATATAAACGTCATAATGAGCCTGGCTTTTGTTACTTACGCGTAGTAACCGGATTATTATACATGATCAAGCTCTGGTTCCAAACACTTTCCCTTTCTGAGCCAATAATTTGTTGCCTGTGTTGATGCCGGAGAAGAATCTTCACAGGGAAATTGCCTCTCTGGATGATTGACTTGTGTCCAGGCCACTTACTTACGTTGTGATGCAGTGTAGCTGCTGAGCTGTTCTTATTTAGCCCATGGCCTGTGTAGAAAAATAGCCTGTTGCATAATAGGTCATGTCAAAATGCTTTACCAGTACAACCAGCCATTATTAGAAGATTGCTCTCTTGCCTCACATGGAGCTTGACTTGCAATGTGTGTGGCTCATGTGGAAATACAGCCCTGTGTTTTGCAGCATTAGCATCAAAGATGTTTCAAAATCTTAGCTGCTTGTACTTTCTCTGACTTCTTACCCCTACAGAAAGAACTTGACTAAAAGACTTCAAACTTTTAATATCAATGAGATGCTTTAATATGTCTTTTAAAAAAATAAAATTAATAATCCCAGAGTTACCAACACCAACCATTCAAATATCATGCATGAGTCAAATGCCAAAATATCATAAGGTTGCTTTAAAAATCATGAGATAAAATTCATTTGGGGTTCCTTTTATTTGCCTTCTGGTTTTTGAGCCTTTACAATTTGCTTGAATCATATATTCAAGCCTTTCTCCACAATTATCTGGGTTAATAACTTAATTTTTTTTAATAAAGATTGAGATTTCTGTCTAAGAATCACTTGTCTGCAGGAACTGTGACATAAGTAAATTTCAACTATTGCTAACATCATGATACAATCAAACAGTCCCTCCAACCAGTGCAATTCAGTAACTTTTTTCAGCTAATGACTGCTATTACTGCCATACCAAACTGTGGTCGCAACTAGCCTGTACAGTCTTTGGAACATACTGCATGCACAGGGAATTCAGCTGGCCCTTTTAACAGTGCAGAGTGCTGGGTAGATAGGACAGATCAGCTCTTCTCCTGGGATCTTGAGAGCTCATACTACAGGGGAATGAGCGGATTCCTTCCTCACTGTGGGAAATCTGCTTCTGAGGCCTTGTCGGCATTGGAGATTTCAGCCAGTGATAGGAGCCCCTCGTGGAAACCCCCTAGTGCAGACGGGCAAAGCTGCTATAAATGGCATTTTGCACTTTGAGGAAGCTCATCCCTGCGGGATAAGCAGGCAAGCTGGATGGGGGCAAACTGTAGCCGAACCTGTTTCCGTTAAAGGTTTAGATTGGTTCAGTTGCCCTGGGAGCTAGCACCGATAGATGTAATCAGCGCAAATCGCTAGTGCAGGTGAGGCTTCGGCAGTAGCTTTAGAAAGTTTGTGTGTATTTTGATAGTGGGAGGAAAGTCTGATTTTCATCAGTTCATAGATCTTTAAGGGAGCATTGTGATAATGTAGTCTGACCTCCTGCATAACTCAGGTAACAGAACCTCAAGCAGTAATTTCTGCATCAAGTTTATATTTTATTTATCAATGTTTTAAAAAGATCAATCACTGGATACAGCAATAAAAAAACAAATGTGCAGAGGGCCAGTGTAGGGCAGGCATAAAAAGTAATAGTCAAGTGGTTAAACTGTTGAATAGTGTTCAATTTATCATCTCCCTGGGCATGGTTTTACTAACAGTGCTGAGGATATTGGCAAAGGCCTGTGCTGATAATTACTTCCAAAATACAATTAAATATGAACATGGTGCTAGTGAGGTGCTAATTGGTTTACTAATAAACTACAGTCTCCTCACTTAAGATTTCCCATGATCATCAGATTAGAACATTTGATACAACACTTCTCCAGAAGTGGAGACCTGTGATCAAATTGGAGAGATATGAAAAGTTTACCTGGGTAGACTGACCGTCCTATGGATGGCAGGGAGAATGATGATTTTGTGGTTCAGGCATTCAGGAAATCTGGATTCAATTCTTGACCCTGCCACAAACTTCTTATCTGACTGTGGGCACTGTACTTAATCCTACTGCACCTCAGTTCCTCCTTGTCTAAAAGGGGGACAATAGTACATCCTTTCTCCTATCCCTCATCTCGTTAGATTGTCCCTGACCACATAATAAGGTTTGATGTACGTGGACCACACCCTAACGGTTATAATGATAACACTGATGTTAAACTACGATCAGTTTGCCTGTTTAGACAGGTCCTTATTGTATAGAAAGCCCAACTACCTTATTTCTTCTAAGATTTTTCTTTAGAGCTTTTATGTAAGCAGTAAATGTTTTCTGTAACCAGGCTGCGGAAATAACATAACAACATAAGTTAGCATTGCTAGTCTTGCGCAAGGAGGGTGACTATTTTTTGAATGAATTACATGCATGTGAAAAAGTACCGGCTCAACAGGCCTGGAGAGCGAAGTCAGCTGTTTGTCCACAGAACAGATGCAGCAGAACTAATATCAGCTTCTCTTCAGTCTTGGCAATGTGCCCCAGTGCTCTTTTGGGATAGACTTCCTCTGCAGGTTTGTCTGCAGTACAATAAAACTGGGGGAACCCAGTTACAACACAGTTTTTCCCTGACCCAGCTATGTCGTGGTTAACGTGTATCCATATTACATAACTGAGCTAAAGCTTTGGTTGTGTCTAAGGCTCATGCCTCTCTGGGAACACAACCCAACTGCGACACTGTTCAAGCTACATGTTTAAACTCAGCCCCTCTAATTTGGGTTGTGTTTTGTAGTGAAGAGAATCCTTAAAGGGGAGAAGATATCTAACAGCCTTGTCCATTGAGTCATTGGCCTGAGACTACCTTTTAAGGATTCCAGTGTGATGAAGCCTTTCAATGAGGCTACTAACTGAGACCAAGAATCATTTCAACAGGCTACTAACCGGCCACCATCAGTATACAACATGCGAATGTAGTGTAATCAGAAACAGGAATAGTCGCACTGTTAAAAACAAATTGACCATTTTCCCAAACATTTAGCCATTTGTAAAACAAAATGCAGTTATTCTTATAGATGTAATGTTTCATAGATTTTAGTACCGGAACGGATCATTAGGTCATCCCTTAATATAGGGCTCCAGACTTAGCCGGAGTGTAAGCAGATGCAGCTCTGTAGAAATTAATGGAGATACACATCCAGTGTTTGGCCCCAGCAGGTGTTAAATTGAACATAATTTGAAGCCTATTTGCTGCCTCAAATAGTTGGAGCCTTTGATTTCTCCAGTAACTACTCTTAGGAGTTGATTTTTATCAAAGTTTCATTATATGTCTTTTTCAACCTTGAGATGATAATGCATCCTTGTGCAAAATCTACTTCCCACTGAAATCAATGAATAGCAAGGCCTGATTGCTTTCAGGGTGCCTGCATTGTTACAAGGTTAACTAAAAATTAAAGGGACGGATCAGCTATTGGTTTGAGTAACTCCATTGGGAAAGTATGGGCATAAACATATCTGCATTGTAAATGATGCAGAGTAGTTGCTGACACTGTTGAGATTAAGTATCAGAGGGGTAGCCGTGTTAGTCTGGTTCTGTAGAAGCAGCAAAGAATCCTGTGGCACCTTATAGACTAACAGACGTTTTGCAGCATGAGCTTTCGTGGGTGAATACCCACTTCTTCGGATGCAACTGTTGAGATTCTGACCTTTGTTGTAGAAGGGCTTAAATGCATTAACTAGTCCTAAAGGGCTGTTACATGGACACCCCATTTGTTCAATAGAATAAACGATTGCATTGAACATACTTTGTAGTTGTTATGGGTCACATTTGTATGTGATGACAAAAGCTGATGCGTGTTTTGCCTTTGAAAAACAGGAAACTTGCAACAATATGTAAAATGTACTAGATTTTAAAGTGGTTTGGGGGTGAGAAACTGATCAATTTGGGTCTTCCCTACCCTGGGCTTTTTTTTCTTAAAAATCTCCTCTTTTGCTATATCTGATACAGCTGCACCAGTGGAAGCAAGGGTGCTCTTGGCCCGCTTGCATTTTAGCCACTGGCTTTGAGTAGATGGCTCAAGCATCACCAGGCAATCTGCCTTGGTTCTTTACTGTTTGTACCACCAGTGGATCTGCACCAGAGACAGTGGTGGGAAATTTCTAAGAAATGTCTACTGCAGGTGCAGTAACAGAGCCAGCTATATTTAAGCACAGGACACAAAGCAGCATTCTGCTCTCTGTTATTCGAGAAAGTATTTTCTTTTAATCTTTAACCCCATTACTACTTTAAAATAATAAAAGATGATGATACTATGTATTTAGTACTTTCTGTGTCTTTGACCTAAGTTCTGATTGCGCTCATTTGAGTTGTACCAGCTAGTCAGAGTTAATTGAGCATAAGTGGCCTGATCACCCTCCAGAGATTTGTGCATGCAATTCTCATTGAAATCATTGGGAGCTGCATGCACGTCTTCTGGGATGAATCCAGGTCCTAGGTTTGTCTTCACCGAGAACAGTGGCCCCAGTTTACTGCTGGCAAGTAGAATGGTGCAGGGTTGGCTGTTGGTTCTTTCTCCACTGACCTTGTTTTATTTATGTTTATGTATAAAAACATGATGACCATATCCATTTTCTGATTAAGGAATTCCAGTTTTGCACTAGCAATCTGGTTTTGCTTCAGGAACACAGACTGGTTCAAACATAAGGAATTTCTTCACTTGTGTCACTTGTAGTATCTTAGGCCCAATCTAACGCTGAGCTCTGCACAGGGCCGGCTCTAACTTTTTTGCCACCCCAAGGAAAAAAACAAAACCAAACCCCGAGCACTGCCCCGCCAAACAAAAAAACAAACAAACCAAAACGAAAACCCCGAGCGCCGCCCCACCCCGCCAAACCAAAAAATAAAAAAACCCAAGCGCTGCCCCACCATAAGAACCCCCCCGAGCGCCGCCCCGCCGAAACAAAAACAAACCCCCCCCCCCCGAGCGCCGCCCCACCGAAACAAAAAACCCCCCAGGCGCCGCCCTGCCCAAAAACAAAAAACAAAACAAAACAAAAACAAAAAAACCCAAGTGCTGCCCTGCTGAAACAAACAAACAAACAAACAAAACCCCAGAGCGCTGCTCCTGACAAGGTGCCTCCCCAAGCATGTGCTTGGTCGGCTGGTGCCTGGAACAGGCCCTGGCTCTGCACTGTACAGAGTTCCTTTAAAGATCAGAGCCCCTCATTGATTTAAATAAAAAAAATCCATGTTAAAATCCATGATCCTGCACTTGTAAATAAAGGACAAAGCTTTTGGTCGTTGGATTTAATGTGTAGGTGGCTTGTGATATACAGCAGGTCAGACTACATCATTTGGTGGTCCCTTCTGGCCTTAAAGTATCATTCTGTGTAGTGCATGCCTTAATTTCCAGCTTGGAGACGGATACTAGGTTTGCTCATACCACTTTCTCTTCAGTTAGTTATAAGTACATAAGAATGGCTATAGTGGGTAATAGCAGTGGTCTGTGTAGCCGAGTATCCTGTTCTGACAGTGGCTGGTACCCAATGCTTCAGCAGGAATTAACAGAACAGGGCAATTTTGAGTGATCCACCCCCTGTCATCCAGTCCCAGCTTCAGGAAGTCAGAGGTTTAGGAACACCTGGAGCATGCACATTGCATCTCTGATCATCTTGGCTAATAGCCATTGATGGACCGATCCTCCATGAACTTACTAAATTCTTCTATGAACCCTCTTATACTTCACAACATCCCCTGGCAATGAGATCCACAGGTTGACTGTGCATTGTGAGAAGAAGTACTTCCTTTTGTTTGTTTTAAACCTGCTGCCTGTTAATTTGATTGGGTGACCCCCGGTCTTGTAGTATGTGAAGGAGAAAAATAACACTTCCTTATTCACTTTCTCCACATCAGTCATGATTTTATAAACCTCTATCATATCCCCGTTAGTTGTCTCTTTTCCAAGCTGAAAAATCCCAGTCTTATTAATCTCTCCTCATGTGAAAGTTGTTCCATACCCCAAAATCATTTTTTCTGCCTTTCCCTGCATCGTTTCCAATTCTAATATATATTTTATAATTTATATATCTATATTTAGAGGAGGTGACTAGAACTGTGTGCAGTATTCAAAGTGTGGGAATACCATGGACTTATACAGTGACATTATGATATTTTCTGTCGTCTTATCTATCCTTTTCCTAATGGTCCCAAGCATTCTGTTAGCATTTTTGACTGCTGCTGCACATTGAGCGGATGCTTTCAGGCAAATACTCATGATAACTCTAGGTCTCTTTTTTTGAGTGGTACGGCTAATTGAGAACCCATCATTTTGTATGTATAGTTAGGATTCTTTTTCCAACATGTGTTACTTTGCCCTTATCAACACTGAATTTCAACTGCCATTTTGTTGCCCAGTCACACAGTTTAGTTGGATCCCCTGTAACTCTTTACAGTCAGCTTTGGACTTACAAAATTATTCAAGATAGTTATCATCTGCAAACTTTGCCACCTAACGTTCACCCCTTTTTCAGATCATTTATGAATATGTTGAGCAGCACTAGTCCCAGTACAGATCCTTGGAGATCCCAGCTATTTACTTCTCTCCATTGTAAAAATTGACCATTTATTTTCATTTCCTATCTTGTAACCAGTTACTGATCCATGAGAGGACCTTCCCTCTTACCCCATGACTTTTTACTTTGCTTAGAGCCTTTGGTGAGAGATCTTGTCAAAGCGTTCTGAAAGTTCAAGTATACTAGATCTACTGGATTGCTCTTGTCCCCATAATTGTTGACTCCCTCTAGGAGGTCTAATAGATTGATGAAGTATAATTTCCCTTTACAAAAGCCATGTTACAAAGCCATGTTGACTGTTCCAACATATCCTATTAATCAACCAATTTACCAGTATGGAAGTTAGGCTTACTGGCCTGTAATTGCCCGGATTACCTCAGGAGTCTTTCTAAAAATCGATGTTACAGTAGCTATCCTCGAGTCATCTGGTACAGAGGCTGATTTAAGTGATAGGTTACATACCACATACCCAGAAGTCACCTACTACAGGACAGGCCCAACAAAGAAAATAACAGAACACCACTAGCCATCACCTTCAGCCTCCAACTAAAACCTGTCCAGCGCATCATCAAAGATTTACAACCTATCCTGAAAGATGATCCCTCACTCTCACAGATCTTGGGAGACCTGTCCTCGCTTACAGACAGCCCCCCAACCTGAAGCAAATATTCACCAGCAACCACACACCGTACAACAAAAACACTAACCCAGGAACCTATCCTTGCAACAAAGCCCGATGCCAACTCTATCCACATATCTATTCAAGTGACACCACTCACATCAGCCACGCCATCAAGGGCTCGTTCACCTGCACATCTACCAACGTGATATATGCCATCATGTGCCAGCAATGCCCCTCTGCCATGTACATTGGCCAAACCGGACAGTCTCTACGCAAAAGAATAAACGGACACAAATCTGACATCAGGAATCATAACATTCAAAAACCAGTAGGAGAACATTTCAACCTTTCTAATCACTCAGTGACAGACATTAAGGTGGCAATTTTGCAACAGAAAAGCTTCAAAAACAGACTCCAAGGAGAAGCTGCTGAACTTGATATGCAAACTAGATACCATTAACTTAGGTTTGAACAGAGACTGGGAATGGCTCGGTCATTACACTAATTGAATCTATTTCCCCATGTTAAAGTATCCTCACACCTTCGTGTCAACTGTCTGAAATGGGCCATCTTGATTAGCACTTCAAAAGTTTTTCTCCCCTGCTGATAATAGCTTCTCTTAATTAATTAGCCTCTTACAGTTGGTATGGGTACTTCCACCTTTTCATGTTCTCTGTATGTATAAATATCTTCTTACTGTATGTTCCATTCTATGCATCCGATGAAGTGGGCTGTAGCCCACGAAAGCTTGTGCTCAAATAAATTTGTTAGTCTCTAAGGTGCCACAAGTACTCCTGTTCTTTATACCACAGCTAGTAGTTCTGCAGTTTCTTATTTGAGTTCATTGAGAACTCTTGAAGGAATTCCATCTGTTCCTGGTGATTTCTACTATGTATCAGTTTGTTCCAAAATCTCCTCTATTGACAGCTTAGTCTGAGACAGTTTCTCAGATTTGTCATCGAAAAAGAATGCCTCAGGTATGGAAATCTCCCCCTCATCTTCTGCATTGAAGACTGATCCAAATAATTCATTTAGCTTCTCTGCAAAGGTCTTGACTTCCTTGAATGTTCCTTTAGCGCCTCGGTCCATCAGTGGCCCCACTGACTTGTTTGTCAGGCTTCCTGCATCTGATATCCTTAAAAAAAATGTACTGTTAGGTTTTTGTGTCCTTAACTAGTTGCTCCTCAAATTCTTTCTTGGTCTGTTTTAGCATACTTTTACACTTCACTTGCCAGAGTTTATGCTTCTTTCTATTTTCCTCACTAGGATTTGACTTCCAGTTTTTAACGGAGAGACATTTAACAGTTTATCTTTCTGGTTCTTCTACACTAGCAACATTTTATATCATTTGCAAATTCTGCAAGTGAAGTAAGAACTGTCATCACAGATTTTAAAAGATGTTTATTAAAGAGTTTTAATTGATATTAGGCTTTTCAAAATTTTAATTTAACCAAAAAATCTGCCTTTCAGATATTAGCCACCTGACCAGGGAGTCCCTTTGCTTTCTTTGTTTGTTTTTAATTTTGAAGAAAATAAATGGGCTGTTCTTGGAAGCAGTGCAGTATTCATATTTCGGGTTTCTAGTTTCCAAAAGATTAGCTATAAATATATGTGGAGTGGGATTATTGATATTAGAACTTTTGCCTTTTTTCTCATTCAAGCAAATGGATGTGCCGCTGACCCAACATCCTGTTTCTGCTGCTGCTGTGTGGCCCAGAGCTATGTGCCATTGGTGAGAGAACAGGGACAAGACAACGTTGAGATGCCTTGTGGCTTTCCAGGAGTGTCTAGAAAATGAGAGCTAAAGCCATTTTATCGTACTTCATGGATGATTTTGTAGCCACTCTGGAACCTTCAGCTTAGTGTGATATAACACGAGTTTTATTTAATAGCGTTCCGATTGAAGGCTGAGTCTTGCAGGTCCCAGTGGATTTGAAGGGAAAATATAACTCCAAGAAAACCCTCTCCCGCCACGACATGCTCCTTGCAGGTTTTATAAGGCTTTTAGTAAGCCTGTTTGCTTTACTGGAACTTTAGAATTGGAATTAACATTTTTCGAGACTTACCACTAATTTTAATTCCAAAACCAAATTTGCTGATTCTTATTTCTACATTTATTCAGCTCAAAATGTTCAGATGCCGGGTGTTTCCACAAATCAGCTCTCTGCTACAAAGCTTACATTTGAAATATAAACACAAGTACCTAAGGGAGAGCTGATGTATTTTCTTTTCTGCTGTATTACCATTTATTCTGTTTTTAAGGAAGAGAATAAACTGCAATTTTGAGTAGAGCAATGTGTTGGAAAATAATGCCCAGTGATAAAAATGATTTTACATTTTTAGTCCCTTGTATATTCCTTATGGTTATGAATAAGGGAGCCATGCTCAGATCTGTATTACAAAACAAGTACTGTCTGTGTTTTAAACAAACATGGTGGTTGTGTCTGGCCAGTGAGGAATTGGTGAATGTAGATTTTTTCTAAAAACACGTTTTGCACACCCAAAGCTTGTCCATTATAGACATCTGAGGTGCTATAACCAGTGAATGGATTTTGAGATATAAAGCATGCTTCCCAAAAGTCATGAGATGGTGGGAAAATTTTCAGGATAGGCCCTGTTTCAGAAAAGGACTTAAGGACATGCCTAACTTGAAGCACAAGAGTAACCTTTGCTGTATTCAGCCAAGCTTTTAAGCATGTGACTTGAATGGGAGTTAAATGCATGCTTAACATTGGCCACATGTTTTGCATACTTTGGTTCTATGCTGAATCAGAGCTGTAATATTAGGAAAAATTGTACAAGTTAGATACAGGGGAATAAACCCTGCTCTAGCAGCCCCAGTGGCGTGTGGGCACCTGCCAGTCCAGGGAGCGCTGCAAAAGCAACTGTTGCCACGGAGGTAATTGCAGAAAGGCTGCCACTTCCTCTACAGCTGACTGCTTGTGGTGAAAAAACATAAAATAAGAATGGGTATACTGGGTCAGACCAATAGACCGTGGAGCCCAGTGTCCTGTCTCCTAGCAGTGGCCAGTGCCAGATGCTTCAGAGAGAATGAATAAAACAAGGCAATTTCGAGTGATCCATCCCTTGTCATCCAGTCCCAGCTTCTGGAAGTCAGAGGTTTAGGAACAGCCGGAATATGGGGTTGCATCTGTGATCATTCTGGTTAATAGCCATTGATGGAATTATCCTCAATGAATTTAAATACTTTTTTTTAACTTAGTTTTACTTTTGGCCTTTACTATGTCTCTTACAAAGTCTGTAGGCCGTGAGTGACCATGTGTTGTGTGAAGAAGTACTTCCTTTTGTTAGTTTTAAACCTGCTGCCTATTAATTTCATCGGATGACCTCTGGTTCTTG
Organism: Mauremys mutica; assembly: GCF_020497125.1. Taxonomy (NCBI): domain Eukaryota; kingdom Metazoa; phylum Chordata; order Testudines; family Geoemydidae; genus Mauremys; species Mauremys mutica. The sequence continues at coordinate 69,680,629 of NC_059078.1, forward strand.
TGTTATGTGAAAGGGGTAAATAAAACTTGCTAATTCTCCTTCTCCACACCATTCACGATTTTATAGACTTCTATCATATCTTCCCCTTCCCCCCCTCATCCAATTAGTTGTCTCTTTTCTAAGCGGAACAATCCCAATCTTTTACATTTCTCCATACCCCTAAATCATTTTTTGTCCTTCTTTGTACCTTTTCCAATTCTAATATACCCGGTAGCTTTTTAAAGATGGGCGACCAGAACGGCATTGTATTCAAGGTATGGTTGTACCATGGATTTATATAGTGGCATTATGATAATTTCTGTCTTATTATCTATCCCTTTCCTAATGGTTCCTAACATTCTGTTAGCTTTTCTGACTACCACTGCCCGTTGAGCAGATGTTTTCAGAGAGCTAGACATGATGACTCTGAGATCTCTTTCCGGAGTGGTAACAGCTAATTTAGATTCGTTCATTTTGTATATATAGTTGAGATTCTTTTTTCCAGTGAGCATTACTTTGCAGTTATCAACGTTGAATTTAATCTGCCATTTTGTGGCCCAGTTCACCAAGTTTTGTGGCAGAGGAGGAAGAGCAGGGAATGGTGGAGGGGAAGGGTAGGACCACGAGTAGTGGAGGAAAGCTGCCAGATCTCAGCTGTCACTGCAGGAAGTTCCTTACACTGCCAGAAAAATTGTGTAGCTGCTTTCATGTTTTTCCTTTCCACCAGCCCATGCGGTGGCCCCTAGAGCAGCCAGCCAAGGGATTAGCACATATAGGAAGGCAGCCACCCACACTAGGGCGTGGTAAACAGTGATGGCAGCTTCCTTTACTAACCTCAAATGCAAGTGGGCAGAGAAACTTGGGTGAGGGACAAAACCAGCAGGAACTCGTAGGATGGGGCTGGTGAGGAGCCACCAGGAGGAGGGGGGCAAGGGTTAAATAGACATTTTAGAAAGAATGGGAGGATTTTCAAAGCTGTGTTGGAGACCCTCTTTAAATCTGTGCTTGGGGCCTATGTAAATATTACCATGGCCTTAGTATATTTAGAGAGTATTAATTAAGAGCCAATAACAGGGCTTGGGGACTCTGGAATAAAAGGTCCTGTTTCTGGTTCTGCCCCATATTCACTCTATTTCATGGGGTTCTCCATTTTATTCATCAGTAAATGGCTATACAATAATACCTACGTAACAGAGTAGGCATTGTGAGAATCAAGTACCTTTATATCTATATAGATAGATAGATATAGATATAGATATATATGATAAGAATCCAGTACTGGATTCTTATCCTTTCCCTTCCCCCACCCCCACAAAGAAAAAAATAAAAATCAAATACATTTATCAATTAGATCAAACTTATTTGATCGCCCCCCTTCTTTGTGACACACACACACACACACACACACACACACACACGCGCACACACACACGTATATATACTACCACCCACCTCTGAAGGCAGAGTGGAGAGCAGTGGCTGTTGACTAGGCGCCTAGCTCTGAAGGCAGTGCCATGCTAGCAGCAGCACAGAAGCAAGGGTGGCAATGTGAAAAATGATATTTATCAGTATCACTTTTCACAGCAGACTAAGCGCCCCATTGCCACCCTTTACTTCTATGCTGCTGCTGTCACAGCCGGAGCCCTGCCGGCCACAGGTGAGGGATTTTGTGTGTGTTGGGGGGCAGAGCCTGAATCCAGGTTGCCTCCTGGTGGGGGATTGGTCGGGGGGTGGAGAACCTAGGTGGCTGGCTGTCAGCCCCAGGTTGGTGGGGCTCTGGCTGTCTCCTTTATCCTCGCCTCCCAGATGTGTGCGACTGTTCTGCACAACCCCAGCCACCTGGGGCTGACAGCCAGCACTCTTAGAAAATAAAGGTACACAGCTTGCGCTTCCCTTGACACATTCCTGTGCCTCCCTAGGTAGGCCAGCACCATAGTTTGAGAACTGCTGATTTAGATCAACCTTAATAATGGGGACATTTTGGTAACATTTTTAAGTTAAACTTGTTGCACAACATATGCTGTTCAAGGTGTTTCACAGCCAAGAATTTGTAAACAGGGCTGACTAAACATTAACTAAGAGGAAAGATGTTTTTGTGAATATGGCTGCATTTTAATGTGAAACTATAAATAAAATAATAAAGGCACAGGACTGGGACTTGGGAGCTCTGGGTTCAGTTTTTGGCTCTGCCACATACTCCTTGTGTAACCTTTGTCAAGTCACTTAGCCTCTCTGTGTTTGAGTTCTCCATCTGTGATAATACATCTTTTCTCACAGTCTCCCTTTGATGGACATGTCTATTTAAACCCCAATCCTGCAAAGTTAGGTACGTGCTGGCATTGCTCTTAATGCATAAAATTAAGCTTGTGCTTAAGCCTTTGCAGGATCATCGTATTAGGTTGTGAGCTCTTTGGTAGGGATTCTCCCTTATGGTGTGTTCGTACAATGCCCAGTTGAGGCCTCTCAAGGTTACTGTAATAAAAGTAACAAATAATTATAATTAGATACTATCATGTTTTTGCTCGAGTCTCAGAAGGTCGCAATCAAATCCAGGAAGAGAAGGTAGTCAGACTGGAGAGAACCAGGGCTGCCTTTCCTTGATGTTGAAAGTTCCCTTTTATTGGTTATTTGTCAGGTAAGCTCTTCAGTGGGCAAATGGTATTTTATCAAAGCAAACCACTTGTCCAGTCTTTTGCTGGAGTCCCATTACTTAGTGCTGTGCGCCCTCCCCCACCCTCAAAGTAACACAAGTTGTTTACTTTTTAAACACAATAGATTTCAATCTAAATGTAGGGTTTTTTTGAGCATAAGTATTTTCAATCGAAAAAGAGGCAATTTGTGACACTCTGTGGTGTGCTTTTTAATCACATCGGGCAGCATCCCAGGGGTGCCACTTTACCATTGCAACCAGCCAGCAACTTAAACTTAAATAGGATTTTAATGGAGACCCTGGTGAGGAGGTAGTAAAACATCCAGGAAGGGCACTAAAAGCTACCTTTGTTACTTTTAGCTTCTGTGCTGCAAGAACTCTTTTCAAAGACTACTTTACGCTGCAGTGAAACACAACTCTTAAGGGTTTTCTCTTCCCCTACGTCCCCTCCATTTTCTTTCAGATCAAGCTGAGAGTTGTTTTTGTTCTTCAGTGAGTCTGAAAAAGCTAAACGGAGAACAGTTACAGATGCTATCCATTAAGATCAGCTTCCTCCCTTTAGCCACTCAGATGAGGCATCCCCCACTCCTCCCAACCTCGAAGACTGATTACCTTCTGCTAACCTTCCTTCAGACAGTTGCTCTAAAGAAGGTGGTACGGAGTGGAGGAGGGAGGGGAGAAATCACGGGGTGGGGGAAGAATGAGAATCTGCTTCAGTGCCTCGTTATAGATAAATTTCTCTAGACACTGCAAAGCCTTAGATCTTTACAAGCCTCCCTCGGAGTGTCTTTGTTCTTTGTGCAGCTCACTTGCAAAGCTGGCATGTGGAATTGTGTTTTATTCAAAATGAACTGAAAGACAGGATGTACCTTACCATTAGAAATATGATGGGCTGTCAGCCCTTTCCCCCAAATTCTATCAGATCTGTACAGTTCTTAATAAACGAACAGACAGCTTATTAACCAGATGGTACAACAGGAACCTTGTTCTGTCGTAAAGTTTTAAATCATGTTGTTTTTAACAGGAATGCAGTTTATCTCCACCTCTTCTTTGGGAATGGGAAATGAGGAGGAAAAAGTGCATTTTTTATGATTGAGGGTAATATTAATAAAAAAATTCAGCTATGTCAAAAGATAAAGCGTTGGGTAGCCTACAGAAATATTACCAGGCACTGAGAAATGAACTGTCTTTGCCAAGGGTTAAGAGAACACTTAAAGTATTAAGGGAGCTGTTAAGCTGGTCTGTTTCTTTTAATGTTGCCTGGTAAGTAAGTGTCATGTCTAACAGCAAACGGCTATCGTCTTATAAACAACTTAATTTTTTTCAAGTTATGTGATCTTAATAAAAGTTGTATTTATTATGTGGGATCTACACTGACATTTCTGTTCAGTTTTCTTTCTACTTCTAGATAAACACATCTGGCCTTGGTAAGGAAACCACATCTCTGTATTTATGTCACTGTCTACCGTTGTTTTCTGCTGTACATGCATTTAAAAATGATATTTTAATACTGTCAAACCACTTTATGATATCCATTGTGTATCCCCCAGTTAGTAGAAGTGCCCTTCTAAGGAACAGATAAAAAATGCCCAATTCTCGAAGGCTCAGTAGTCAAGGGGCTATGAAGCTTTTCACCTCTAAATGATTCACTGGTTGAAATCCATTCTAAGAAAAGCCTGGTCCAGACTTGAAATTTAGGTTGACAACTATGGCACTTGGGTGTGAAACATCCACATCACTGAGCGACTAGCTATGCTGACCTAACCCCGGCTGCAGACGCAGATAGATTGATGGAAGAATGGTTCTTGTCAACCTAGCTATCCTCACTGAGGGGAGGTAATGTCCCTACATCAATGGAAAAACCCCTTCTGTTGCCATAGGCTGCGTCTGCACTTAAGGGGTTATGCCGGTTCAGCTATGGTGCCATATCTATTCTGCTATAATCCCATAGCCTAGACATGGCGATAGTAACCAAATGTTATCGCTGTATGACTGTTCTTAGGTCTTTGTGAAATGATTGTATGGTTCTGATTCCATTGCTAGTGGTCAGCTATCCATGTCACAGACACTACCATTGCAAACCAAGGAGCCTGTCTGTCTTACCAGGGAGGACTGAAGTGCCTTATCAGCGCTGTCAGTGGTTCCCTTACAATAATTAAATAATACATAGTAATACATTGCATTTACACAGCTCTTACCATCCAAAGCTCTCCATATGCTTTCCAAACAATCGGGTTGAAACACTCTGTGCTTCACTGTAGGTACCTGTGCGTTACATTTTCTACTAAGAGCTCTGCCTCCATGACTGCCAGTCTGGCAAGCCAAAGGGGGAAATAAATGTTCACCCCATACGAAATGATTCTTCTGTCTCTGGGAAAACCCAGACTGCTTCTTGAATAAAATGTGGGGTTTATGATACCAAATCACAGCCCCCAAAAGGCTTCTGTTACTCAGGAATAACCATTTGCAGTCGGGTCAGCCTTTCTCTGTCAAGTGTGCACTGCTTTGAACTGTTTTCTGGTAGAGTCCTTGCTGGCCTGGACCTTATACTAAATAATATGCTTGACCTTAAAGCACAGCTGTGTACATGCTGCATTTATAGGTCTGCTGTGTGAGAATTCAGGGGTAACATAAATTGAAGAGGAAACATTGTTTTGCATTTTGTGAGGCTACAACAAGGTTAAGATCCATTTCTGTTTACACAGGTAATCGTTGAACTGTCTCGGATTGTTCTCTTTTTGTCCTTTCCATCTACTGTATTATAAATTACTGTCTTATCTGCATTGGCTAAATTGAATCCGGCATTTAAAAAAATACTTTGGTTGATATTAACACAATCATGCATTTAAAGTTCTGCCTGGCTTCCCTACCTGTGGTGGTTTCCCAGACTTCTAATGTCAATGCATTTTCCTTCTGAAATAACTGAATCACTGGCTAGCTATATGTGGTCACCCAAGAATTTTGTTGGGTTTGAGAAGCACCAGCAATTATAATCATCGTCTCAGTTTTCCAGTGTTACTGGGACTGGCTGTAGTCAAGAAGGAGGACCATGAATAGCTAAAGTGCTGTAGAATGAGTGTGTTTGTCAGGTGTTTTGCCACATGCAGACATGTTGTATGTTATTATGACAGTGGTTATTCTAGAGATCAGAGGGAGGAGAAAAGAGTGTACATCCTGAATCAGGAATTTATCAATATCAAGGTTATTTCCTCCCCTTTTTCCTCTCCCTCCCCCCCATTTGTCCCTGTGTTTAGATTTAGTGTAACGTATATAAACATGTTCATATTCATTTATGATTTCCTTATATTTTTATCCTAGACTGTCTTACCAGTATACACTAATTTTTCACATCCATGTGCTTCCTGGATTGAATTACTTATTCCATATAGTTTGTCCCACCATAAAGTTCAGCTGAAGCTTAACCAGGCCTCTCTGATGGGTGTACCAAGGTGACTAGCAAATATACCTTGAAATCCAGTATTTGCGTTGGCTCAGGGAGAGCAGGAAAGCTGCAGATTTGGATGTGATGCCCTTCTTGGAATTTGACTCTGGTTTTGTTTACAGTACACAGTTCAGTATCTGTTAGTTTCCTTAGAGTTGCCATGCTGGAAAAATCATTAGAAGTGACGTCAGTCAAACAATAGCAAACTAAATTTAGTGGGTTTTTTTTGTTTTGTTTTGTTTTTTTTAAGTCAGCCATCTCCCAGTGCAGTGGCTGGCAAAGCAACCAAATGATAAGCAGACTGCTTCTGGGCTGAGACTCCCCTATTGGAAATCTTGGGTGCTGACATTGATATTGTTGCTAATGGGGTAGCAGTGTTATTATTCCAGAGCTCAGCAGCTCTAATGCTATTCTTTTTATTGATCTTATATTTAACTCAATCTCACCCTAAACAGGTAGTAACCTCTTACTCCTACATCTTGATAAGATCTCCTGTTTTAAGTGCTATTCTGTTCAAAGTGATTAACTGAATGTGGGCATGTATTTCATATAGAATCTTAGTGGAGTCTTTCAGTAACATTCTAATGAAAGGCAAAATCCTCATCAAATAAGTAACGTTTCCCACACTTTCCATTCAATATAGCATGGTGTTACTTTTCTGTTCTATTAATAAGAAGTAAAAATGATGTTGCTGCTCTAATTAGAACTGTTTTCCACCCCATCCACTGGTCTGTTAACACTGATCAACTTAAATTGATTAGTTTTCCTCTTATAATGAGCAAATAACACATGAAATAAGTTTTCCCGACATCTGCAATTTACATAGTGTGGGCACAAACATGTTCAGACTTGCATATTATTTGTTTTTATTTCAGTAGCACTGAGAAGCCGCAGTCATGAATGGGGGAATGGATTGTGCTAGGTACTGTACAAACACACAACAAATAGATGGTTCCAGCCCCAAAGAGCTTACAATCTAAGTCTTAAGACAAGAGACCACCGATGGGGATACAACAACAGATGTGGGGAAGCACAAGAAAATAAAATGACAGTGCTGGTCACCAGGTTATGCAGTGGCCTCATCACACCAGCCGCTTATCCATTAAATACACCCTACCTGAGAAAGTGGTTAGGGAAATGATTACATTTTTTTTTATGGGTAGATATACAATTTTTTTTTGCAGTAAGCAAATGTATGCTTAATGAAGCATCTCCTTTTCGACCTAACCTCTCTGTTACTTCAATATAATTGCTGACTTTGAGAGAATGGGGGTTTCCAAACTGCACCAGGCCCATAGATGGGACTCTTGCCCGTGATTTGCTGTACATAAACTGCAGAGGGTACAACTCCATTGTTATGTAGACCCCCATGAACTACAGAGGGCGATTTATGAATGTCAACGTGGGTTGCACTGGGAAAGTTCATGGTGCCAGGGTTTTTTGCCAATTGGGAATCTGAATTCATGGACAGGCTCAGATACTATTCCTACCAAATGACATTAACATAAATAGAGCTACTGTACCCACCATTATTCTGGAGGATCCCACAATACACCCTTTTAGCTTGGATTATGAAACTGTATCCCGGTTTAAGAGGCCCTGGAAAAAGATGGCTTAATTACACTCTCAGTTCAGTGTGCTTTTGGCAGATTGAAATCCTGTTGGAGATGTCTACGGACCTGTTTGTAATCCAGTATCATCAATACTGTATGCATTACTGTGGCTTTTTGCACTCTTCACAATCTTTGTAAAGTCAGAGGTGAACCATTTCCTCCTGAATGGACCTGTAACAGCAAGGGGCTGCTGAACTGGTACAGCCAGAAAGGGCACCTACCACAAGTGGAGCTGGATGCACCCAGGCAACAGAGGTTAGGGATGCTTGATGCTCCCACATCATGGACTTGCATGGCCCAATGGAAGAGGGGGAATAGTACCTTTATGAATTTGCTTGTGGGGCGTGGGAATGGGTCTCCTTGATTGTGGGTGGTTGATTGCAAAGTACTTTGTGAATAACATGATCACTTATCAAATGGGGGTGGGGGAGTTAATTCACCGTATAGATTGATGTAGGGAAGTGATTGATGTCTGGAGTGATGTAAGCCACTGTATTGAAGAATAGTGTTTGCAAAGTAATTACCAATTGTCCCTGATCATGTGTTTAATTTTATTATTTTAAATGCTCATTGTGATACAGTGATAACAATAAACTGTGGTGATGAAATAAAAAGTTTTATTTATAAACATGGATTAGAAAAGTACATCACTCACTCATTGCCAGGCAAGCCATCTGCCATTACCACACTGAAACACCTATAACAACCGAACCTTTAAAAAAAAAAAAAAACAAGCGCATGAAGATGTGCAAACACCTATACTATCTGCAAAACAGAAGCTCTCTACCGTTGCACGTCTTCTAGCCCCCCATTCTCTTTTCTCTTCTTTCCTTGTTTGCCATGCACTTGGCCCTGGGGAGGGGGATGGAGGCATCCACAGAGGAGGGGGTCAATATGGAGGACTTCAAGGGGCAAGGTTGCCCTTCCCAGTCATATATGGGGCCTGATTGCATGAGTCACTCAGTAATGGAGTTTTCCAACCAGTTTCTGGATTTCTTCATTGAGTACTGGTAGGGGACTCAGGCTGTGGTGTGGCTGATGCAGCAGGAGTCGATACTCTTGCAGCCAATAGTGAGATGAGCCCCATAAGCAGCTCTTTCTGCTGAGCTCTGTCGTCCTCTCTTAGCCACTGTTTCTGTTCCAGGAACTGCAAAGCAAGTGCCTGTTCCCTTGCTGAAACTCTCTCCTCAAGCTGTGCAACCAGCTTGAGCCTTTCTTCTTACCTCTTGCTATGCCTTTTTTTTAGCCGCAAGTCTCTCTATCTTTGGTACTTGTCCTGCTTGGCCCTGTTCAGAACTTCAACCATATGTCCATCATGGAAATGCTTCCTCTTGGAATGATCCGTGAAGGAATGTTGTCCCAGACTTCTGCTGCAGTGTGGGCAAGCTGTGACGGTACTGCAGCCAGTAGAGGTTGAGTAGCCAGGAACAGGGCAAAACAAAGACAAGGTTATTGTCTTAAATAGCTCAGTGGAGGAGCACAGAATAAATCCCTGTTAAATTTCAAGGCTATAAATTGTTACTTTTCCAAACTGAACTTCTGTACATTGTGAGAGGGATGCTTCAGACCACAGAAGTTACCTGAACACGGCCTGGTTAATAGCAGTGAAAGAAGCGCAGAGACAATGGTAAGTTTAATATTCAAACTGTTTTTTGTTTTCTAAAAATTGGAAAATTACTTGAGTTTGTGTGGGGAGTGCTGCCTGTAGCTGTGCTACAAAACCTTTTTCTATCATTTCAGGACTTCTGCATTTTGGAAGATGTAACAGTTCTTGTTGTGCCTGATTGCCAAAGGGAGATGTTATTCCAAGTTGCTGTTGGAAAATCTGTAGTGGATGCAACCCAAGTATTCAAACGTATAATGACTGAACAGCACATCAAGAGTGGAGTGAGCTGGTCAGCTATTGAGTTGAGCCTGGAAAATTTGCCCTTCTCCATAATGTGACTATCTATCTAGAGTTCTTGCTTCAAAAAAAATTTGCAGCACTCAGCCCCCAGAATTGGGTCACAATTTTTGATGGAATCAACGGGAGGATGCATTAGCTTCCACATGGTTGAGACTTATGGTTATAGAGACATGCAAACAGTGGAACTCCACAGCCATCCTCCTTACTCCCTTCCTTCCCCTGCACCACGTTTGTGCCAAATTCAACTGGGGTTTGAAATTTTGTCCAGAAACGATTTGGTCACCAATGGACTGCCTTGAAATGAAATGGATGAGATTGTAAATGGAAAACATTTCCACCTCCCCTCACCTCGACTCACTGTTACCATGTGGCTTGTTACACTATTGAGTGGTTACAGCACAGTGTACTTGCAGGCATGGCAATGTAAGGTTATTATTTTTAAGAAACAGGAATGCCCTAGCAAAAATGTATGCCATCTCAAATTAAAATTCCCTTTCAAGGCACTTTTACGCTTTTGCATTTCGTGATCACCATTTTAATGGGGAGTGAGGAGCGCCAAGCTGCTGGTGGTATATAGTCTGGCATTAGCGGATACATGTTGCTAGGTGAGGCCTCTAATTTTGCATTGGTTCATAGAATGGAAATCCCTCCCATTACTGTGTTAATAAACATTAAAATGGAGCCAGAAACTTACTAGGCTCAGGGGCAGCTCCTATCCCTTCCGTGTCTGCTGCAGTCTCTGCAGCCAGCTGTTCCCTAGAGGGTGGGCATTAAACAGCTCTTCTGAGTATGGTCCCAGGATGTGCTGTTGCTGCTTCTGCTCCAAGACCTCCTCTGAGTCTGGTTTCAGCACCAGAGATTTACCAAAATCTGGCTGTGCTCCCATGACTTTGAAGCAGGGTGCTTTGCAGAAGACTTCTCTTCAATCTCCATTACAATCACAGAAAGCTCTGCTGGTTTGTTAGCAGCTTGGTGTTCAGAAGACAATGGAAGGGTTAAACATTGACCTACTGAGCTGCTGCACTACACCAAGGGGGGCTGCTCCCATTTCCCTGGAGTCTGCTGGAGTTCCTTGGGATAGAGAGGACAAAGGAAGCTGGCCCATGGGATTGTGGGTTGCTTTTGGTGGACTCCCAGGGCCTGAGTCGGAGAGATGTTTACCCTACAAAGCAATAGGGCCTGAACCCTGGGTCCCAGCTTGGCTTGGGCTCAAATTCTCAAGCCCCCGAGGGTTCAAGGTCCTTAGTTCTGAGCCCAAGTGGGAGAGATTTAGTGTTAGGGCTGTTGAATCTCCATAAATACTGAGCATTTCTGGAAAAGCAGACCATTGTATTGTGAGAGCTGTTCCACTCACGTTACCTCCTAAATAGACTGGAAAGTTGACTTGTTAAAGAGGTTAAAGAAGAGGTCTGTTAAATGATAGTTTTGATACACAGACAAAAATCTTAATTGCAGTGCCTGTCAATGGAATTTATTAGTCATGTTTTAAAAGAACTTTTTTCTTCAAAAAATACTATGCAGGTCATTTTTCTGCTGTTGAAATAATACTTAATGGACATTACTGTTGGTTCTTTCTTGACAAATTAATGTCAAGTCTTTTGTATCTCATGCATTGAAATAATTTAATTTGCCATTGTGTGTGTGTGTGCGCGTGTGTTCTCCCTGCTACCACCATTAATAATAATTAATAATAAATTCTGCGTTATTTCTTTTTTGTGGAATATTTGGTGGAGAGCAGAAAAGCAAGCAAATATGTATCAAGAAAGTATTGGAAAGGAACAGTATCATAGAAGAGTTTCTGTGTCCATAGTTCAATGAAAACCAAATCTTTTCCCATTTGTATTGTGAAATAATTTAATTTTAGTTAATTCATGAGTATTTCGTAGCAAAAGTCAGGTTCCAAGGTTAGGCATTTCAGGTCAGTCTGTTGTTGAGTGCACTTGTATCTGTTGTTGAGTGCATTCTTGTGTCCAAGGATCTCAGAAGTTCTTTTCAACACTCCAATAAGGTGGATTTCACAAAAGATAAAATGAAACACAGATGAAATTGTACCACTTGCCTAAGGGCATGCTGTGAGTCAGTGGCATAAGTAGGTATACATCCCAAGAGTCCTGACACCAGCTCCCCCAGTTGCACCAATACAAAGCACTGCTTCCCACAATTATACCTTTTAAAAAAATCAAATGTAAAAACCACTTTAAAATCTCTCCATGAGATACTCTTTGTGAGTCTTTCAGGTGTTAGAAAATGAATTACACAGAGATCATAGATGCAATAAGAATGCCCTCTAGGAAAAATAATGCAGCATCATATACCTCTGTGGGCTACAGTGAAGATGGAGGTGAAGCCTGATGACTGTTGCTGATGAGAGGTTTCAGAGTAGCAGCAGGCGCATTCTGTCCAAAGTAGGAACTTTTTGGAACATCCCCCCTCAAGCCCTTCACATGTGCATTTATCTTGATGATGTGCTGAATATTTCAGGCAAGCCAGGGACTTCTTGTTCTAGTGCCCGGATTCATTAAAATATAGCATCACCTCCTAGGTATTTTAAAACATTCAGGTTTTGAACAGCCTTTATTTTCCATATATATATATATATTTATTTATTTATTTTAAGAAAATAATGCACAATATCGGCAAATAAATGCCCTGTTCAAACATGAGACAGACTGTAGAAAGGAAACCACTTCAGTCTTTCACATGGAAAATGTGTCTCTGTACCACAGGGAAAATGAATTGTATGTTAAGATCACAAAAGCAAGACTTCATTATGATTCCCATCAGCAGAGGGGATCTGCTTTCAAGCACATATATTTACATTTATAATACACAGGGGATGAAGGTATCAATTTTTTCCTCTAAGGGGAAAAAATATAGTGTCATTCTTAATGAGGGTTTACACTGAACCTAAATCTTGCATTAATGAGGGTTTCTGCATTAACACCTAGTGCTAGTGAACAATGCATGAAATGTTAAATTATATTAAAAAATAAAACATTTCTGTTTTTACTTAGGATACGTTTCAACCCCATATCTCACAAATGCCATAGTATTCTCAGGATAAAGCCTTATGTGTATACACTATATACCAGGGGTGGGCAAACTTTTTGGCCTCAGGGCCGCATCGGGTTTCAGAAATTGTATGCAGGGCCAGTTAGGGGAGGCTGTGCCTCCCCAAACAGCCAGGCATGGCTCGGCCCCTGCCCCTTATCTGACCCCGGCCCCCCGCTTCTCGCCCCTGATGGCCTCCCTGGGACCCCAGCCCCGTCCACCCCCCTGTTCTCTGTCTCCGGACCCCACCGCCCCTAACTGCCCCCCCGCCGCCCCATCCAACCTTCCTGACTGCCCCCTGGAGACACCTGCTCCATCCACCCCCCGTGCTCCCTGACCGCTCCCGGAACCCCCGCACCTGACTGCCCCCCACCGCCCCATCCAACTGCGTCCCCCCCGACTGCACCCCCGGCACCCATGCCCCATCCAACTACCCCTTCTCCCTGACCGCCCTCGGAACCCCTGCCCCCATTCAACCCCCCTGTTCCCCGCCCTCTGACTGCCCCCACCCCTATCCACACACTTGGCCCCTGACCACTCCCCGAACTCCCCTGCCCTCTATCCAAACCCCTCGCTCCCTGCCCCCTTACCGCGCTGCCTGGAGCACCAGTGGCTGATGGTGCGGCTGCACCAGGACAAGCAGCCGTGCCGCCCGGCTGGAGCCAGCCACGCACCGCGCAGCACAGAGCACCAGGTCAGGCTGGGCTTTGCAGCTGCACTGCCCCAGGAGCTCGCAGCCCACCGCCCAGAGCATTGCACCTGCGGTGCAGCGAGCTGAGGCTGCGGGGGAGGGAGGACAGCCGGGGAGGGGCCAGGGGCAAACCTCCCAGTCCAGGAGCTCAGGGGCTGGGCAGGAGGGTCTCGCGGGCCGTAGTTTGCCCACTTCTGGTATATACAATACTGTCAAAATTTAACTTCACATCCCTGAAGTATCCACAGAATAGGTCCAACTCTAGTGGTATAAATTTCCCACAGACATCCTACCAAAGATCATCAATCCTGACTTCAAAGGTACCTGCACCTTAGGGTGTAATGATGATTCAGTCTCTATTCCCATGCAGTCCTTGGCGTCTTGGCTGAAACAGTAAACACATGTCTTGGTTGTGGTGTTGGTTTCTTGTATTGCAGATAGGTCTAACTAAAAGTTGGACTGAGATCACACGCTGATTCACGTAGGCCATGAAACACCTTTAGAACAGTCACAATGGCTGGTCACTACTACTTCTGAAACATAGACCAACTTTAGGCCAGGGAAATTAAACCAGATAAGTTCCATATAGCATTACCAAACCCATGAATCATCTTAACCCTAAAATAAAATTATCAGTACCATTATATTGTGCATTTCCTTGTGGTGGTTGAAATATATATTTCTTATTTTCAACCTTTTCTTTTCTTTTTATAGGTGAAAAACTTGTTTAAAAAAATAGACATATATGTTTTATTATTTCCTCCATGATTCAGAAATCCAGGATATGCACATTATAGAAACAAAGAAATGTAGGGTTAGAAGAGACTTCAAAAAGCAATCCCACCCATGCTGAGGCTAGGCTAATTATGTTGGCATGTCTGGTTTTAATGAATTTTGACAATCAAGGTCTTTGTCTGTGTCACCAAATATTTGGCGTTTGAGAGAGATATGCTTTATATTTCATGGGGAGCTGGTTCAGAGCAGAAATATTTTTCATTATATGCTATGAAAAATACACTTTAGAGTTTTGTACGTCAGAGAAATATGTGTTTATAGTTAATTGTTTTATTAAAGGAGTCTTGGTTATCTTTAATGGAAAAATCAAGAGAGAATTTCAAATTAAAAAATACTTTGTTACACTTCAGTCTAACTATAGGAATGTTTGAACAATTCCCCCGTGTAGATTTGTTGTTGATATGAACTCTGGTCTTGTAGATGGAAAAGTTTTCAGGAAAGTAGCATAGAGGCAGCCCTTGTGTCAGACATGGGTGGAACCTGAAGGGTTGGGAAGAGCTGGCATGAGGTTTTTTCTTGTGTAAGAGCTACATGTTGCTGCTGTGTTGGAGCGCCTTGTTTTGTTTGTTGAAAGTGTGTTTGATGTAACACTTGGCAACGCATGTGCAATTAAAATAGATAGTGTATTTGTGTAAATAAATGGTAATCTGTAAAATGAGAATCATTTGAGGTACCAAGACAGTCATGAATAAAAAGGCACATGGGAGAGCAGAGGAACAAAGATTATGACTAGAAGCACCACCATGGCAGGAAAGCTGCTTACAACTCTTTTGCCTCCTAACCTGTTTATGGGTGTTGGTCCCACAGTTACCTCCATTGCAGGAGCAAGGGCTTGGATGTAATTTTTAGTGAAGTCTGGACTATAGTAGCATTTGATAACCACTCGAAAGAGCTTTTACTGAAGTGTTAGCATAGGATGCTTCAGCTTGATAACGAATCACTGTTATGGTCTAGTTTTTAGAACAAATTGGAACCATGTTTCTAACCAGATTACGAGACAACTGAGTGGTAACCAGGTTAACATGGCGGTATTTGTTCAAGACAGGGCCTAAAAGATCACATTGCGTGTAACCTGGCTGCTGCAAGTCATTAAATGTCATCATTCCAACCATTCATGCCCCAGGAGATTCCACATTCAGTTGTCTGGACGCCCTGATAATGCACAGAAGTATCAGTGAGTTAACTTGTTGGAAAGTATTTATGTATGGAAATATAGTTCAAGTACTTGTCTCTAGTTATGATTTCCACATTTCTTCTGGAGGTTTTCTTCATCTACATGTTGATAGTAGTGGGAGTCAAGCAATAATTTGTAGACCCAGTTGAAAATTTTTGAAATTTCAATTACATTTTTCATTAAATGCTTGAATTTTGCTGACAAATGGGACAAAAATTTTATCAAGCTTTTGACTCATTTTTTGACTAGCTCTCATAATTTGATATGATGTTAGATTGATGGGTCACTTTTTAACAGATAGAGTGTAATTTAATCTCATTGGTCATTTTTTTCCTCTTTGATGTCACACGGACAGTGTAAATCGGTTAGAGACATCCCCACATTTGACTTGCATGCCCTCCACTGAAACTTAGACTGGTCTCGAGTTATTAGCTAACTCTGAAGGAGTCAACTACATTCTTCAGATATTAAATGATAATTGAGCCTCTACTGGTTAATCTGAAATTGTCAGCCTAAATGTATTGTTTAGTTGTACAGTCTGAGAAGGTTAGATTTTTTAAATTTTATGTAGCAATGAATTTGCCATCATGGAATTTTATAAATGTCTCCAAAATTAAAATTGATCTTTATTTTTCTGGCTCTGTCTGGTTATCAGATGGAAGGAAATACATACTGTATATCAGCTGAAGTATGACTTGTTTTAATCTTAGGCAGCTCTTCTGATGGATTCCAGTTATGCTAGAGAAGATAAATGGTGCAACAGTTAGAGAAACATATAGCCTTCCACTGAATTAGTCTTTTGTAACATAAGTAAATTATCCAGAAGGCATTCATGCACAGCTCTTTGATAATACAGGTGTTTAAATGGTAATAGCTATTGGAATTCGAATGGGAGTGAAACAATAAAGTCATTAGGGTGTTACAATATGAAATTAAACTATTGCTATTACTGAGCAATATTATTATCTTAAAGTCTGCAACTGTACACACACAGCAAATGAAAGCAATGTAAAAGCCCTCTAACTGGAGTTTACATTAGGATTTAGTTTAGCCATGGTGTTTGCTAGTGCTATAATATTTCTATTAAACAGTATTTCTCAGCTGATAAACAATAGTGTAATATAGAAAGGGCAAAATGAGAACTACTGGACATTTAGCCAAGTAAATCTCCTCCCATAAAATTCCATTCTGTTGCTGAAAATGTGTATAGTTGTATGTTATGGTTAGGGAAAATCTAGAGTGTGAAGAACTCTGTTGTGTGTAGGGCATAAACTTTGTTAATAGGTCATAAACAAGCATGCATAACTTATTAAATACTGAATAAATCAAGAGGAAGATTTTTAAAAAATGACAGTATTTGTAAGCTAATAGGAGCATATAGAGGAGGTAGCTTATAATGGGAGAAACTATTATTTACATGCTTTGTGGACACAATTATTTTTTCAAAGCCATTTGCACATGAAGACCTTAGTTCTGTTCTACAAAAGGATCCACTAGCATGTAGTTCTGTGCCTGTGAGAAGCTGCATGGATCTGTGCTAGCAGAAGTCAATGCGGGGTGGGGGCCTAATCTACATAAGGGACACACAGGGAAAATGAATTTAAAAATTATGTTCTTTTATGTTTAAATATTCCCTGCAGCATTTGAAATCTGAAACTTGCACCATGGAGCTGCTGCTATTATGCATTATTAATGGTGGTTGTTACTGTTAATCAGTTAATCAAAACCAGAACATGCAGATAGACTAGTTAATTTTAATTGGCCAAACTAATTTGGGGGAGGGATAGCTCAGTGGTTTGAGCATTGGCCTGCTAAACCCAGGGTTGTGGGTTCAATCCTTGAGGAGGCCACTTAAGGATCTGGGGCAAAAATTGGTCCTGCTAGTGAAGGCAGGGGGCTGGACTAGATGACCTTTCAAGGTCCCTTCCAGTTCTAGGAGATTGGTATATCTCCAATTATTACCTAAATGAAGTATTATAAGTAAGCAGCACAAATTCTTCCAGTTATTTATTATTTGTGTTACAATAGCACCACAACTAAGATCAGGGTGCTAGTTGCTGTTCATACACATAATGGTGAAAAGTAAAATATATACATACACACAGCTACCTCGATATAACACGACCCGATATAACATACATTTGGCTATAACGTGGTAAAGTGGTGCTCCGGAGGGGCGGGGCTGCACACTCCAGTGGATCAAAGCAAATTTAGTGTAATGTGGTTTCACCTATAACGCGGTAAGATTTTTTGGCTCCCGAGGACAGCGTTATATCGAGGTAGAAGTGTATTTATATTTAAAAAGGCAAGTACTCTTTTGTTAAAATAACTTGGGTCAGACCTTCAGCTGGTGTGAATGGTTGTATCTCTATTGTCTTCATGGAGCTATAACCATTTACAGCAGCTGAGGAGCTGCCCGTTTTGTTTCTTAAAATTAGGAAGTTTTCAGACTCCAGATTCCGCTAAACATTTTAGCAATAATAATCCAATGAATTGCAAAATTCAGGAGTAGTTTTTCAACACTAAGGTACTTAAGCATGTACCTACCATTAATCTTGTGAGTCAAGTCAAAGGTCTACTCACGTGCTTAGGGTTCGGCCCATACAGCACCTAGCACAACCAGGTCCTGGTATGACTAGTGTATCTAACTCGGTGTGACCACAATACAAATGATCTTAATGCTTAAGCACATTGCTGAATCACGGCTTAAATTTATGCAGTCCCATTTTAGAATATAGCAATTCAAACTTGTTTTGTTAAAATGTTTTTTGGTGAAGGATTTTTGCTGTGGCTCTTGTTTTGGTTACGTTTGTTGAGTAGGGAGATGTTTCTAGCCTTTTTTTCCTTTCAAATTTTCTTCTCATCTCTTCTCGTTTATTTGTGTTTTTTTTCATTCAACTTCTTTACTGATGTCCTCCGTATGCCGTTGTCTAGTTTTTTCGTATGCTTTTTTATTTCTGATTAGTATAGTAAAGCTGAAGTCATTTCTCCACAAAAGAAGAGAGAGAAAATGAATCCTGTACTGAATAGTTTGCCAGGCCTGAACAATGTTACTCTGCGTGGATTTTAAAGCTAGTTTGTCAAGCTAGCTTGAAAGTTTGTCTGTAGCTCCTAGCAAGCTACATTCACCATAATTTCATTTCAAGCTATAATTATTTTTATATCTAAACAGTACAGATTTTCATGTGGACACTGAAATTAAAAAAAACAACTGGCTATGTAGACCTATAAGTACAGGTAATCTATTCAACCCCCCTATTTTCTTCTAGAAAGTAAGTATTAAATTATTTGTAAGCAATTGTAGCTATTGCTTTTAAACCAA
Source organism: Mauremys mutica (assembly GCF_020497125.1). Classification (NCBI taxonomy): domain Eukaryota; kingdom Metazoa; phylum Chordata; order Testudines; family Geoemydidae; genus Mauremys; species Mauremys mutica. Next base: position 69,699,252 of record NC_059078.1, read on the forward strand.
AATATATTTTCAGTGGGATGGTTCTACAGAATGGGTTTGTCTGACATTTTATCCAGAGGGTCATAGCATTGAATCTTGACTGAGCTGGCAGGAGATGAAGGACTATATTTCAAGGTCTGAAATGACAATAGTTCTATGTTCAAATACACTGAGGTTGTCTTGATTTATATTGCTGTCTTCCTTGCGTAAGCAGTGTCTGCTTTTTGGTATTCTGTCAGTAACTGAGATCACTGAGGTAGTCACCCCTTAGAAATGAGAATGTTTGTTTGAAATTGGGAGAAAAGGAAAAAATGACTATATATAAATATGTACACACAGTCATCTGTTAAAATTTACTCTTTGTCTGAGCTTTGGAGCTCAGTCAGGTTTTGTGACTTTGTTCCTTTGATCTAGGCACAAAAAGTTAGAAATAAAAGGGTGGGGGAATGGGAGGGAGAGGAACTAGAAAAGGCATGCCAGCTAGTGCAGCTGCAGGTTTTAAGCTTTGTAGGGGCTGAAGTAAGGCTGTTGACTGTCAGCTCGCATGAAGAGCCAGAAAAGAACTGACAGACGTTAACATGACTACTTTCTTCAACTGTAGAAGTGCAAAGGAATGAAAACAGATCTTGACACACATCTTCCTCTTCCTTAGGTAGTCTTACAAAATATATTGTTAGTCACTAGGCTTCCTAATTTATCAAAGCCAGCTCCCTTGAAAACAGTGTGATATACTAGTTAGATCCATCCATATAGGCCTTATATTTGGGAGCCAATTAGAAATGGCAGAGGTTTCAGTGTGGAGACAATTGTGTGTATTTTGTAGGCCTGGCTTGACATGAGTAATTGGATACGGGAGGTGAGGAATATTTTTTTTGTTTTCAGGAATTTTAAACAAGCTAGTGGCACAGTAATTGTTGACATTCCAAACTCTGGTACTATTATAGCATTTCATCAAATGTCTATAGCTTCACAAAACCTGATTCTTTGTGCACACTGGCTATTTAAACCAAGGAGAGTATCTGCTACCTTCACACCATTCAAAACTTGGAGTATGATTCTGTAACACACACACACACACACACACACAATTTACTTAATGAGAGCTACTTGGCAAAGTCAAGATTACTCACATGTGAGGCTTGAAAGAGTGTATGGAACAAAACTTGAAGGTAGAAAAACATGAGTCTTGTACACATATTCTTGTTCTACATACATTCCACTTCCATTTCTTAAAACAAAAATGGCATGAATGTGATTCCTAAAAGAAATAAAACCTTCCTGCCACCAGCACTGCCATTCTGGAGTGAAATAAGAGGGAGGGAGGGAGCGGTTACTTGATTAAGTGTAGAACTTGTAAATTGGAAACATGATGTTTCCTTTCTGAATTGTAAAATCTTGGACTTCATCTGAGCTTGGAAAACTGGCTTTCCCTTCAGGAAGTGTTTGCTCCCTACTGCTCTGCAAAAACAGTGGAAAAGTGAAACATTTTCAAGTCACTGTTTCCACTGTAAATAGAAGAAAAACTGTGTCTCGTTTCCATTTTCCACTTTGTTATTACTGGGGATCTCAAAGTCCCTTTTTTCTTTCCAGAGTGAAGTCCACAAGGGATATAAAAGCAATTAGACAAGAAGCTGTAGTATAAAAGCTGGGAAAAGGCTTTCATTTGGGGTGTGTGTCTATAACTAATCTATCAAAGTACTAAACTAGTTTCTGCTGTATAATTATTTTTTTTGCGGCGGGGGGAAGGCTGAGTTAGCAAGTGTCTGTGTTTGCAAATGTCCCTTTAAAATGTCCCATTTAGTAGTAGACTTGGAGTAACAATACTCAACTGCATATCCCATGCAAATACTAAGTGGATTGAATAAACAGCCTTTCCTGCTGTTTGTTGCTCTTTGTGGGAAGATTTCCTATTTCTTCCTTTCTCATGAAACAGTTTTTTCTCTTCTTCAATTTACTATTAACAAAACCAAACTAGGCAAGATAGTTTACAGCATAGGTATGAAAAATGCATCAAATCAAAGAAATATTTCTGCCTGTACTGATTTTATTCTTTTCGTGGGTGAGTCATGTTGTTTGTATACTGAATTGATCCAAGCAAATTTGGTTCCTATTTTATCAATAATACTGTCTTTCTAGAATTCCCTTTAAGTACCTTCCCTGTATTTCCTACACTTCATAAGGGGTGTTTTTGGGCTCGCTAACCTGTAGCTCCAATTTACCTGTTCAGTACTCAGATGATAGTGTAATGCAGAAAAAGTTGGTGTTTTAGATTTATTCCCTCAGTGAGTATTCATGGAAGTTTGTGTTTTAAAAAAAAATAGCACATGTTGATTGTATTTTAAAATGGCTTTTCCACTTAAAGAAGCAGAAAGTAATAGGGGTTAAAGAGAAGCTCCAAAGAGTCCATTTTCAAGTCAGTGAGATATAAAATGTCATATTAATAGAAAAAAGTAGGAGCACAGCTGTTGCTTTCTGGTTGTGACTGCATTTTACTTCTGTTCTCAAGGGAGAAGTCTTTAAAACATAAACATAACTGCAGAAGCACTGTTGATTAATTTGGCCAATGCTGTAATTATTGCTAAATATCAGTGTAACTCTCTCTCTTTTAGTCACACATCATGCTTTAACTGGTACTACAGAAAACCTGATTATATTACTCTGGCATTCTAGGGGGCTGTTAAGCAGGAGTCTCCTCTCTTTTGCTCTAAAACTCATCTAAATGGAAAACACATTGTCTTCATTATATGCCAGTGTTGAATGAACAGAGTTACCATAGCAACAGCCATCTGAGGCCTTGCTGATTTCAGGCCAGTGAATGGGGTAGACAAACAAAGTACCTTCAAAACCAGAAGGGAACAATTGCTATTCATTCAAGCCAGGTTTAAGATCAGCAAATGTCTTTAGCAAGAGAAATGTAGATAAGAAAGTATCAGACATGGACATAGAATAGTAACAGAAAATTATCATAATCTTAAACTTTTCTGCCTGGTGGTATAGCATTAAAGACTTTTTTTTTTAAAGTAATTTTTTTAAGAGAGATGAAACAGACAACTATGATTTGTCTACACAAACTGGTGTCGCAGTTTCAGTATTTGCAATTGCATTGCACCCTCTTTATAACCCCAGCAATCATGAAGCCAAGCATTTTGAACATTTGAAAGAAGGCACTGTTATAACCAGGGCAATTATAATGTCATTGAATGCGCTGTAGAACCAAGGTAGAGTAGTCTCATTCAGAAAGCATATTATAATAGAGGAGCTCATTTTGGGGTGGGGAAGGAATGTATTTTGAGTTCTAGATTATGACCAAAGATGCTGAATTATCTGACTTCAATCTTCTGCCTCAGCGATTTACTGGAAAACTCTTCAAGTTAAGTCCAAAGTCCAGATGCATTTGTCTTATCATTCTCTTGTTGTTAAATGACTGTTTTGTGTATAAAATGGTTGAAATAGTCAACATAAACCCTGCTTAGAGTTAATACACACCACATAAATGCCTTGATATAATACAAACAAATCAAGGAGTTGAGATAAATGCCTTGATGTAATAAAAAACAGACCAAGGAGCTGAGTGTGAAATATTCATATTGAATTAGAAATGGTGTGTGTGTGTGCGTGAGAGAGAGAGAGAAAATATTCTTTCTTCCTAGTTATAGGAAGAGATTTAAATAAACACTGGTAATGTTATAACTACAGTGGTATTTGGTAGCCAAATGTTGTCTAATTTATAGATGGGAGGGGGGACTGTGAGCTAGAAAACAAACATCGGCAGATTGTGTATGCTATTGGGAGCATGCTGTAAAGGTTCCTGCGGGAGTTGCAGATTTGAGTATAGACAGTGAGGAAGGGGTCCTTGCTGGCTTCCGTTTCGGGTCTAACAGAATGCAGTAGCTGTAGTATATAAAAGTATCACAGGCACTAACCAGTAACCAGGCTCAGCAGTAGAATCAAAAGAACAGGCATTTAGTTCAGAAATGGGTCTGCTTTTGAGTCCTTTGTACTTGGAAAGAGTTGTTATCTCAGGGACTTGTCATCTTTATCTAAAGTGGCCACTCTTGGCAGGAGGTTATCTTGAGAGCTAAAACAGACCCCTGCATCCCACTCTGGAAGGTATCCAAGCAATTTTTTTTAATATTAGGTAGGCTTAAAAAAAACAGAAGTCTCTCCACATGGTACCGCATAGGTAAATCAGATGGCATGATAACATAAACCACTTGCTATGACATTTGGGGAGTTGGAGACAAGGTGCCTTTGTGAAAGAGAGATCAAGCTCCTCACTAATAATAGGAAAATTGTTATCTTGGGAGGCTTGTCTTGAAGATGGAATCTGTCAAATTTTAATTAGTTTTCCTTCCATATTTCATAGATTCTGTATGTCCGAGGTTAGGGGGGAAATCATAATTAGTAGCCAGACACAGATTTCAAAGAAGCTTTCCAGCATAAATAGTGATCTAGTACTTGTAGCATTCTAATTACTAGCTATATACAGGGGAAGTATGATGTGGTCACAGGTTGTCGTTGTCAACAAAGACAAATTCCATTGTTTGTTCAAGTCTCCCATTAAAAAGCATGTGAATCTTGTAATAAGGTGAGTATTTATGAAGAGGGGTTTTTGTTAATGTAATTGGATTCTTAATTAAGAATAGAAGTTAAAAAAAGCACATAAAAACCTTACAAGAAAGTAGTGAAAATGGAACTTAGGTGACTTTGAATTCAGTAAAGGAATGGACAATAATGCTGAAAATACTATAATGACATTAATAAAACAATGGTACATCCTCACCTGAAATAACGTGTCCTGTTCTGGTCACCATGTCACCAAAAAGTTGTCGTAGAAAAGGATTAGTGATAAACTGAGAGAAATAGCAGATTGGGACTGTTTAGTTTAGAAGGAAGACACCTAAGCTGGGATATGATAGACGTGTACAAAATAATGAATGAGCTTAAGAAGGTAAATCAGGCCCTCCTGCTTACCCTCTCTCACAATACAAGAAGGGTGCACAGTTCATGAAACTGAAAGGCAAAATAATTTAAAACTGATAAAAGAATGCACTTTTACACAATGCATAATTAACATAGAACTCATTGCACAAAATTATTAGTCAAAGAATTTAGCTGGATTCAGAAACTGGTTAGACATTAACATTAATATGGATGTGTACAGTTACATTAGGTAGGATTTTTGAAAAATTTGAGTTTATATAAAACCACATGGCTTATGCCATTCTGTCTGTGATAGTTTCTGCTCACCCTCCCTGAGGCTTATTCTACTTATTCTAGTATTGTCCACTACAAGGTTTCTTATACCTGCTGCTGAAGTTTGTGGTTCTGGTCACTATTGAGACATGATACTAGACTAAATGGCATGGGGAGGTGTGCGTCACAGTTACTGGGTTAGCTGCATCGCTCTCCCTTCGCAGGGTCTCACCAAATTAACCCCCACAGGTGTTCTTTGCCATTTCTGGGATGGAATTCTGCAGTTCACCCACTCTTAGAGCAGCATATGGGTTACAACATGCTGGGTGTAAATCAGGTACATTATTGTGACAAACCACGAAAAAGGAACCAGTGGTTCAGTTTTATCCACTAACAAATGAAAGCGCTGAACAGGTCAAATGTTATTTCTATGAAAGATTGCAGAACATCCTTGGCAGAATCAGTAATTTGACATTGTTATCCTCATCGGAGATCTAAATGCACAGGGTTAGTTGTTATAATACTGGGGATATGACCGCATTATGGGCAGATATGGCATCCCCAGGGCAGGTTGCCAATGGGTAATGTTTTGTTGAACTCTGTAGCCTGTGCAGTCTTTGCTTTGGTGGTACATTATTTCCACACAAGGAGAGTCATAAACTCATGGTTGTAAACATGATGGTTTTATCCAGAAACAGCTCATGTTGCCATGAATAGACACTGGAGAAGTTCACTTTTGGATCCGAGGGTGTGTAAAAGTGCCAATGATGGAAGTGATTATGATCTTGGGTTAATCAAAATAAAACTAAGGAAGGTAACACCACGCAAGGCGGAGGATATGTATGATACTAAGAAGTAAGTAGATCCAGCAGTTAAGGCACATTTCAAGCTGAAACTTAACAATAGATCTGAAGAGTTAGACACTGATGGAGGGCAAAGAAGAAAAATAGAAGTTTTTCAAAGAAGTGAGTGTGGATGCAGCTAGGACCACAGTCGGGCTGAGAAGATCTAAGAAAGAAGAATGTCTCCAACCAAATATATGGAGGCGTGGTGAAGAGAGGCAAAAATTAAAGAAGAGAATTCTACAAGAAAGAGAGAGCAGTAAAAGAGCTATTCTGCAACAAGAATATTGCAGACAAAACCATGGAACTTAAAAGATGAACCAGAAAAGATAAGAAAGAATGGATGGAAAATAAAGCAAGAGAATCTGAGGAGACATAGAAGAGAGGGAGTTCTAAAAAGGTTTTTCTAGTTTCTAAACAATAGAGGTCATAGTTCTCAAACCATTGTGGCACTTGAAGACTCACGATGGTATACTTTGTGTTACAGAGGAAGGACAGAGAGCCCGATGGATGGAATATTTCCAGACTCTGCTCAGCCAGTCAGAACCACTAACACACTTTGAGAGAGATGTGAAGAAATAGAGGACTTATCTTTATCACTAGACGTAATCACCTTTGAGGAAGTAACTGAGGGCATAAACTGACTGAAGAATGGTAAAGCACTAGGCTGTGATAAGAGAGATGCTATAATGTTAAAACTTAGAGAGGAAGTGATGGTGAATTAAGCGTGCAGGTTGTATGGACTGTTTTGGGAGAAGGCGATTTCTCCTAAAGATTGGAAAAGAGGTGTTATCCACAAAATTTTTTAAAAGAGGGGAGAGGACCAGCTTATTTGTGATAACTGGAAAGGGATGACATTCTTATCTCTTCCTGTAAAAGTGTGTTGCATTATCATTTTTAATAGGGTGAAAACTGCTGGTGATAGTACTCTGATACTCAGAGAAGGACAGGCTGGATTTCACGCTGGTAGGTCATGTTGAGACCAGATTTTCATCTGGAGATGACTGATTGAGAAAGGCTTAGGCTCCCAGCAGAAGACGTTTTTTCTTGATTTTAGAAAAGCGAGTGATACTGTCCACAGAGAAGCACCTTGGAAGATCCTGAGACACTATGGAATTACATCAAAGATGATTAATTTGATAAAAGTTTCATATGATGAGTCTGTGTGCTACATCAGGACAGAGTGGAGACACAGAATGGTTTAAGATTGTTATTGGCGTATGACAAATTTGCATACTGTCCCCACTTCTCTTCAGTATTGTCATAGACTTTGTGATGAGAAGAGTGATGGCTGCTGCCAAGACACTGATGGTATTCAGGCAAAAGATAAGCTGTGAGACTTGGGATTTGGCAGATGATATAGTCATACTGGATACCAAGTTGGATGGAAAAGACTCTTCATGAGCATAAAAGCAAAAACTGCTAAAGTGAGACTTTAAATCAATATGCAGAAAACCAAAGACATGGAGATAGGCGAGAATGTTGTTTACATTGGTGTATGTGTAAATGATGGAGAAGAGTATGAAAGGGTTTTGTTTGTCTTGGAAGTACAAAGCTGCTAAAGGCCAGCTCACTAAATAAGTGAAGGCAGGAATCGGTAAAGCCAGTGGATCGTTTCTCCATTTGTCAAACATCTGGAAGCTTAAGAAGATACATCCACACACTAAAATAATTATGGTCCTTCCAATACTATTGTATCTCTCAGAAATATGGCAGAAGGTGGAAGTACACAACAGGAAGCTGAATGGGTTCCACCAGTGTTAAGAATCTTGGAAACATATTGGAGAGATTGTGTAACCACTGTGGAAGTGCTGCCCTGCATGGATTAACAAACTGTGGATTCAATAATTAGAAAGGAATGGCTTTGGTCATTTGGTCATGTCATTGGGCTAGCCTGTGGCAGAAGCACAAGGTACATCTTAGATTGGATTCCACCTAGAGGACAGAGAAGGCGTGGAGGACAAAGACGGACCTATCACAGGACAATCTAAAAGGATGCTGCTATCATCGGGAGAACTTATGATGCAGTCAAACATCTTGCTGTGGACAGACAGCTGTGAGGAAAATGGCTTTGTGCCACTAGGCACAGGAGATGCTAAGTTCTCAGTCTAAGTACCAACAAGGCCTACTTCAGTAGTTCCGACTGGTGTTTGAACTGTACTGGTGACTTCTCTTTGGCCTAGTGCAAAATATACAGGGATTACATAGACTTCCCAGACAGTATTGTTTAATGTTACCCGTAGGACTACAATATTGAGAGACATGGGTTCAGCACAAAAAGAGACCTAACCTCATGGACCTTACGCAGCCTTTTAGCTTCTCCTGGCCTAGATCAGTGGTTCTCAAACTTTTTTACTGGTGACCCCTTTCACATAGCAAGCCTCTGAGTGTGACTCCCCCTTATAAATTAAAAACACCTTTTTTATATATTTAACACTATTATAAATGCTGGAGGCAAAGCGGGGTTAGGGTGGAGTTTGACAGGTTGTGACCCCCCCATGTAATTACCTCGTGACCCCCTGAGGGGTCCCGACCCCCAGTTTGAAGCCCTGCTTAGAGAGCCTGCGTACCTGCAGCTCCTTCCTCTATCCCAGTTCTGTATCAGCCTCATGGAATGCTGACCACTCCTCCTCCCCCTTCTTTTCTGCCAGGACTATCTTTTATCTGGTCAAGATCCTTTGATCTTTAGGGTCTCAGCCATTGAGATAGCCCCATTGTTCCCTCAGTTGCTTTGCTGTTGTGTACCTGAGGCTGCTTTTATCTGTGTCATTGTTTCGCTTTTTCTGCTCGATTCTTGCAACCCCATTACAGTCTCCTTTGATTAAACTTTGTGCGCTCAGGCAGGCAAATTGATACACCAATTATATTCATAAGAATAATGCAGTTATCTCCTAGTTCGTCACATTAAGCATTTTGCTTGTGGTAGATCGGCAAATGTAATGTGCTGTGGTCAACTGTATTGTCTCTTAGGCTACGTCTATACTACCCGCCCGGGTCGGCGGGTAGCGTTCGACTTCTCGGAGTTCGATATATCGCGTCTCATCTAGACGCGATATATAGAACTCCGAACGCGCTCCCGTCGACTCCGGAACTCCACCACCGCGAACAGTGGTGGCGGAGTCGACGGGGGAGCCGCGGACTTCGATCCTGCGGCGTCTGGACGGGTGAGTAGTTCGAACTAAGGTAGTTGGAGTTCAGCTATACTATTCGCGTAGCTGAACTTGCGTACCTTAGTTCGACCCCCCGCCCCCCCGCCCCCCCAGTGTAGACCATTTGAAACTAGAACATTTGAAAATGGTTTTTGAGCGCATCAGGCAGGCAGGACTAACTGTTAAGGCCAAAAAGTGTCAAATAGGCCAAAACAGAGTGACTTACCTAGGACACCAGGTGGGTCAAGGAACCATCAACCCCCTACAGGCCAAGGTGCAGGCTATCCAACAGTGGCCTGTCCCAAGATCAAAGAAACAGGTCCAATCCTTCTTAGGGTTGGCCGGATATTACAGGCGATTTGTACCACACTACAGCCAAATCGCTGCTCCACTAACTGATCTGACCAGAAAAACCCAGCCAAATGCAGTTAAGTGGACTGATGAGTGTCAGGAAGCCTTTATCCAGCTTAAGGCGATGCTCATGTCTGACCCTGTATTAAGGGCCCCGGACTTTGACAAACCCTTCCTAGTTACCACCGATGCATCTGAACGTGGGGTAGGAGCGGTACTAATGCAGGAAGGACCGGATCACAACTTCCATCCTGTCGTGTTTCTCAGCAAGAAGCTGTCTGAGAGGGAAAGCCACTGGTCCGTCAGTGAAAAAGAGTGTTACGCCATTGTGTATGCCTTGGAAAAGCTACGCCCATACCTTTGGGGACGGCAGTTCCAGCTACAAACCGATCATGCTGCACTAAAGTGGCTTCATACTAACAAGGGAAACAACAAAAAACTTATCAGATGGAGTTTAGCTCTCCAAGACTTTGATTTTGAAATTCAACACATTTCAGGAGCTTCCAACAAAGTTGCTGATGCACTCTCTCGTGACAGTTTCCCAGAATCTAGTGGCTAAAAAGTGTTCTTTACATGTTATATGCTTAGTAGTATATGTAATAGTGCATGTGGTTATTACTCTGTTGGTTTTGCAGTTTAGGAGGAAATCACCGCCAGTGCTCCCACTGTTGGTGATTTGGGGGGCGTGTCATAAGTAGTTAGTTAAGGGTTAAGGTCTACCTGTAAAGGGTTAACACAGACCTGGTGAAACACCTGACCAAAGGACCAATCAGGGAAGAGAATTTGAAAATCCCAGAGAGCGGGAACTTGGGTCTCTGTGTTCTTTGTTCTGAGTTCTTAGCCGTCTGGACCTACACCAGTCCAGATGTTTAATCAAGTCTGCTCATCTTTCTGAACTAATTTCTTCTATTCAAGCTAGTGAGTATTAGAAGTACTGGGTAATTGCATGTAAGAATCCTGTGTCTGCAATTCTGTGTGTTTGCATTGATTATTCGTAATTTTGCCTGTATTGTTGTACTGAGGAAAAGGGAGAAATTTCTCCAGGGATTAATAAGATTAGACCCTATGAATGTCTATCTTGGATTCATAGAGATTGTGTATTTTTTCTCTTCTTCTTTTTATTCTTTTAATAAACTCTTTTAAGTTCAGGACTTGGTTAAGTTCCTTACCTGTGGATTCAGGGGAAGGAAGCTAGGCGCCACTCTGTGGAGACAAGGGTTGTCTCCAAGCAGAGAAAGCAGGGAAGGGAGAGGGAAGGAAAGAAATCTTTCCCCCTCTGTGATTTGGTCTGTGCTTCCCCGGGAAAATCTCTGGAAGGAGGAGAGGGAGGGGGGAAGTGGGCTGCTTCCCTGTGTGTAGAGATTCAAGGGGTTTGAATCTGGGTTCCCCAGGGGAAGCTTGGGGGACAGGCAGTGTGTCAGACACTTTAACCTGACTGGTGGCAGCGCAAAGGAGACCTACCCTAAGGGTTAGGGTGGGGGAAGAATACATGCGGGTCCCCATCTTTGAACCCAAAAGCTCAAAGTGGGGGTGAGATCCATTAGCACAGTTTGGAGGACACCGTTTGGTCTAACATGCTGCAGCCTGCAAACACAGTTGATTGTGTAGCGTAGATTGGACCTTGACTGTATACAAGTGACCAGCTTGTAACTCATGTCTTCAGCAATTCACATGTTCTGCTTGTTTTGGCACTGCAGCATTGGTGCCTCAATGAGCTAACTCCCAATGAATACAAAAGCAGACTACAACAAAACAACTTGATAGATTCACCTGCAGCAGCTTTATGTGTCTTTAGGGGTGTGATAATGGGTCTGTATCTGGATTATATTCAGTTGATGGTGCACTCTTAGTTAGGTGTGCAGTTTTTGGTTTTGTTTGCTTTACTGAAACAGCAAAGATGTTTAAATAGATGAACATTTAAACATAACCTTTAATACTGTGTTTTTCCTGGTGATTTAGCAAGGGGCTACATGGTACAGTTACTGGAGGACAGAAAATCATAACTTTGGGTAATGAGTGATGAACATTGTAAGAAGAGCTAGCTTTCTGGAAGCAATTTTAAAGGGTAGAAGTGTCTCTCATTTCTAAAGGTGGCCCGTAAATTGAATACCCTCACCTTTAGCAGTACATGTTGACTATCTCCCAATAGCCAAGCTAAGTGAGGCAATTCAACACACTCCCATAAAATCACTTTTCTTTCCCTAGGTTCTGTGACAGCCGGTCTCACTTGGTTCACTGTCTCCTACTTCAGTATAAGTTCCAGTGTGCAGAGCACTGATGACAATTTCAGCCGCCATAGTCCCCTGCTGAAAAACAGTCCCTTATTTGGAGGGGTTCATTTGTGTTCACTATTATGCTGTATTGCCCAGATTAAAAATGGCTGACTCATTACTCAGAGGGGTTCCCAGTTTGATGTGTTGTTACCAGCAATAGCACATGCTGGGTTCATCACAGAATGAGAGCCGGCAATCTTAGAGGGGCTGCTTAGCTCAGTATAAGGTAAATATTAGAGTGCTGAATGCCCCGCAGACAGTCTTTTGGGGGTAGTTGCTAAAGATGCAGGGATTTTCACAATTCTCTTTACCCTAGTAATTGCAATGAATTATGAGCATCGATTTAGGTTATGCTGTGACCTAACATGGAGAGGTGGTGTACAGGTAACATTATTGTTCATAGTATATTAGTGCCAAGTGGCCTCAATTAAGATCAGGGTCTCATGGTGCTAAGCACTGTTCGAAGGCCTAGTAAGAGACAGTCCTGAGCCCAAAGAACTTATAGTCTGTCTAGGTAAGACAAAGGGTGTGTGGGGAAACATACGGGTGGAGAGTTGAAGTGATTTGCATGTAAGTGGCAGACCTGGGAACAGGGCCCAGGTCTCCTGACTTCCAGTATCATGTCCTATACTCTAAACTACACTGCATTCCTGGCAATTAGGACATCTTAATTAACTAGGGTGATGCTGCAGGACAGATGGTGCCATATAGGGCTGCCAACCCTCCAGGATTGGCGTGGATTCTCCAAGGCTGAAGGGAAGGAGTGACCTAGCCTCCAATGTTTGTTGTGGACAAGACACATACACCATGGTTGGTACTCACGTAGGCAGGACATTAAAAAGTTAGTGATTTACCTGCATCTTTGGACTGACCCACTCTCTTTTTACAATCTGCTCTAAAGGATCTGAACTATCCATCGCAGTTTCTCCACAGGCTGTCTTGAAATACAAGTTAACTGGAGATTAAAACCTGTTGGCTAAAATAATTTTCCATTGTTTGTGAGGACCTCTTCTGACTCCCTTTGTTGGCTCATCCTCTTTCTTCCAGCATATGCACTCATCCATATCTGCTGCCATGCCAAAGACAGTGCAAATCTTTGAAAGGCTGTCATTTTTCAGGAAGTGAATTACAGGCTTCAAATACAGATAGAAAAAAATATAATTAGAGTAGAAGTTTCTTTCTTCCATAAGGGAATACAGCTCCCCTAGTTTTATGTGTAGTTTTGTATCAGTGTTAAGTGAAACTTCAATAAGCAGCAACTTACAGTAAATTTTACAAGGAGGATGACAAATAATTTAGGCTCAATATTTAGTATTTTCACTACCAGTCCTTCCAAGACTGACTATTTAAATCTCAGCTGTGTATGTGACTTTCAGTGCCTACTACATAAAACCCTAGTGGCTTTGGTTTGTAGTGGTTGTAGTATGGCTGTGGCCATGTTTACATGTCTGTAGCATCATTCGTCTGTCCTTCAAGCTGGATGAAATCTGAGGCACGATATTGATATTTAATGATGTGGTTTTGTAAGACATAAAATGGGCCTACGCACACGTATATCTCCAGCTGGTTATAAAGGAAATGGATACCTACTGAATGGCTAAATTTAAATTAAATTATAAACTTCCCTTATTCAATTGTTTCCATTTTTAAATGACTTTAGTTCTTGTGATAGGCATGTCATTGTAAGCTCAGGAGACTGAAGTGCTCTTTATCCAGAGAACAAGAACCCAAGTACCTTAACCCTGATCTAAAGGGCCTGTGTGACTGGGGTCCTAATGGGGGTCAGCTATAATCACTCAATTATTGAACTGCAAAGAATGGGGCAGACAGACTCCAAAAGACTGGTGGATATGCCAATACTTAGATTTACCAAGCCAGCATAAAACAGCTTCTTTATCACCTCACTGGTTACTCAGAAGTCCAAACACTGTTCCCTTAAACTTTAAGGCTTAAAGTGATCCATCATATAAAAGAAAAGGTTCTACTAATCCCAAAGGATCGTACACATTACCTCCCAGGTTAATGAATGCTTCAGATCTTACCCAAATACATCCTACAGCCAATTCTTATTAACTAAACTAAAATGTATTAAAAACCAACAGAGTATGGTTAAAAGATCAATATACATACAGACATGAGTTAAATCCATTGAGGTTCAGATTCATAGCAGAGATGGTGAGCTTTTAGTTGCAAAGAGTTCCTTTAAAATTTAGTTAATAGGTTATAGTCCAATGTCCAAATATCATATTCAGGGCGTACCAGTGTAACTGAGACCTCAGTCTTGCGACTCAAACTTCCCCTGATGAAGCTTAAGCAGATCTGAGATGAACAGGATCAGGACCCAACGGTCTTTTTATACATCCACTTGACCACACAGTTCTCATTAAACAATAGGCTTTTGATGTAACCTTTTGCTTTCTAAACACCACCAGTAATAAGTTACACACATTAACAAAGGGCAATTTATCCATTGGGTAGTCTATTACAAACTTGAAAGAGACATATAGACAATGACATTATTTTACCCAAGATTCAGCTAAATGTTAATATTCCCTTTTGATCTCTGAATCAATAGTTATAGTGAGAGACAGGAACTGTCTCTTTATGGGTAGCATCTAAGATACACACAGTTAGTATTACTTCAAACAATATAGGTTTGCACTTCAAAGTTCTAGCCTATTTAACATGAATAGCCCTAATTGTCATTCACATACCTTTCTAACATGGCTTTAAAGGTGGGCTTTGGGTCCTTCGGCCTGCAAGCTGTTTAACCCTTTCTAGCCATGTGTCACAGCCTGCATCCTTAATCTGTGCATTTAGCCTTTGCATCCATTCAGTCCTTGACCTCTCTGCTGCAACTGCCAATTAGGGCCACTTGTGATGGTGATTTCTGTGACATGGACGCTGTTCCACTAAGAACAGAACAGAGGCCATCAACCCTACTCATCTCATATAGCCCACTGAACAGGCAGATGGTAACAATGTTTGGTCACTGCTGACTTAGGTTGCATTTGAACTGTTGACCTAGACGTGAAAGCCACCATCTCCCATTAAGATCCCATGAGCCATCAATTGAATACATTTATTATGATACCCAGCCTAGGAAATACATAACACCAAATAGGGCATGAATGTGTGCAGTGCAGGAAAGCATTTTCTCCTTCAGCTGTAAAGACTTTGTTTTGTTTTGTTTACTCCAGGGGTTCTCAAACTTCATTGCACCGTGACCCACTTCTGACAACAAAAATTATTTCACAATCCCAGGAGTGGGGACCAAAGCCTGAGCCCAGCTGCCTGGGGTGGCAGGGCCAAAGCCCGAGCCTCACCATCCTGGGGTGGGGGCAGCCCAGAGCTGAAGCCCAAGGGCTTCAGCCCCAGGCAGGGGGCCTGTAACCTGAGCCCTGCCACTCAGGGTTTAAGCCCTTGGGTTTTGGCTTCGGTCCCAACCTCAGGCCCCAAGTCTGAGCCAGCCCTGGTGAGCCCATTAAAATGGGGTTGCGACCCACAGTTTGAGAACCACTGGTTTATTCCATGGTTATAGTTTAAAATTGTCAACTTTTCCTGTCATAAGCCCTCCCTTTGTAAGATTGTTACACATTAATGAACATTCACGTTTGATGAGAGCTTGATGCAAAATATCCCATCTAAAGAGCAACTCTCCTGCCTTTTGAAAAGGAGATTTTCAGAAAAACAGGCTTAGCTATTTTTTACAATTTTTAGAAGGTATTCAGTAGTTTGGGGACTTGCCTAAGTTTGCTATTTTGATAGTGACAATGCTTTCTGGATGCCTTCCTTTCAGTCATTCCAGTAAATATCCAGTTGATAGCTTGCATCATTATACAACAGCTTCCTGAGAAGTGGTTTACACCTAGACCAGGACACTGGAATTCCCGTTACATGGGAAATCCCAAAATTAAAAAAAAAAAAAAAAACCCATTCCAAAACAGAACACAAAACCAAAAATATGAAAATTCCTACAGAACAGGAATTCTGCAGTTTTGTTTAGAAAAAGCTAAAACAACATTTCATCTAACCCCATTAAAATGTTTCCAAGGCTCCTGAACTTGGGAGCTGGGGCTCCCAAGACTTTCAAGATATTAAGGAATTGGGAGCAATGAGAACCATGGCTCCAAGTCAGTCCATCCAGTGGCTGCACTGGAGTCAGACAGCCTGGAAGTCTAGGTGGGCTGCTGAGGAGCTGTGGAGCTGGGGAAAAATTTCCAAGGGAAAATTGAATATTTCCTTTGGAATATTTTGATTTTGTGGAAAATGCGCTTTCTGTATGAAAATCATTTGCACAGAAACTTTCCAGCCAGCACCATGTATACAGTTGCACAATGGCCTGTGAGATTCTGTCTGTGCAACGATTCAACACCCACCACTTACATGTGTGAGTTATTCCATGTTCTTCAATGGACAGCTTGCTGTCATTCTGCTTTCCCTGGCACCCCACAACTTCCCATAAAATGCAGAGCATAAAGACTGTCAGTGTATAATGGCTTATATTGCTCCTTTGTGCAAATGGTGTAACTGCCATTCCCAGAGCACGGGTATATTTATTAATGGCCATTAGATAAGGATTTTTTTCACGTGTTTCTTCTAGATCCCAGTCCAAACGGATAAACGTACTCCCCAATACATCCACGTTCTTAGTTTAAAATATTCATATATTTTTATTTCTATATTGCTAACAAGGGTGGATATGGATGCTATCTAGTCTAGAAAATACTGCCATTACGAGCTGACGAAAAAGATCTACAGTAAGTTAGAATAGTACCCTGAGGTATCCGCTGCAAGCAGTACTGCCAGGCATGCTACAAGATTCATGATTACAGTAAGTGTATAATAGATGAATCAGCAATTTTTGGAGCCTGAATTTCTCAGTTTACCTATTTGGTAGTCATACACCACATTTTACTTGCTTAGTATGTTATCTGCATCTGTTCACACAATAATAATTTCACTTTCCTGCACAACACAGTCAGGTATGTTGATAGATTACATTTGAGCATTACAAAATGTCTTGTATGAAGGCAAGAATTGTACCAGTTTGTGTGTATGACTCTTATTAAACTTTTACTTGTATTAACTAATACTATATCCTATTAACTATGCTTGGAAGGATTAGATTTTTATTGGTAAATGTCGATAAATGGCAATTTCCCATGCACACAAAAAACAATGAAAAAAATATTTCCATTGATAATAACAATAGTTTACAGGTAAGCAAAGTAAGAAAAATACTGCTTGAGAACTTACTATGGTATAATATTGGCTAAAATGTTGACATATGATGTTGACAGTTTGTGTTTTAACGGTTACAAAGCTTTAACCTTTTGAATGTATTCTGTCATTGTCTGACTCCCCCCACCCCCCAATAATTTCACACATCTGAGAAAATTCAAATTAATAACAATAAAAAGGCTTAAAAGTAAACATTAACCATCAAAATTATTTTAAAAATCAAATTCTGCCAAGCCTAATATTAACCAATATGAACCACCAGAGGAGTGAGGTTCTGGAACAGCCTTCCAGTAGGAGTAGTGTGTGTAAACCACCTAACTAGTTTTGAGATGGAGTTTGATAAATTTATGAATGGGATTGTACGATGTGGTTGCTTATGATAGCAGGAGACTGGATTCTGTGACCCAGGAGATGCCTTCCAGTTCTATGCCCTGTGTTTCTATGTACATCCTGAGTTTAGACTTGCAACAATTCTCAGCAAATAGCCCTTAAGCAGCAGTAAAATGGGTCCATGTTGACTCTTTTTAACTTTGCATTAGTTTGATGGTTTCTTTAACCAGACAAAAGATATTAGTGCCAATTTTCTGAGCTATAAGTACTATCTACAGAGTCCACTGATGACTGGCAATGCTTTCCCATGCTTGATGGTGCATTATGGGACAATATTATAGTAATTGCATACCCGACAGAGCAGACCATTGCCACATAAATATACATTGAGCTGATACTAGTGAAGGGTCTGATATTATCTTTGGGGACTCTCACTAGAGGGCACTCACACATTTTGAGAGTGAAATGTTTCTCCTGTTGCATCACCTTCTTAGCAGGTGAGGGAGCTCTGTAGTAGGCTACAGGTTAATTAAATTGAGGTAGAAGTGGCTTATGAGGGAAGGGAACCCTAGGAGCTACCAAGCATGATAGGAAGAGCTTAGGAAAAGTCAGGCCTATGGGGAAGGCTTTGACTGGGAGATTAATGCAGTGGTGTTAGTCAAAAATAATTTCAACATAAAATCACATCCTAGAAAGGGTGACTTCCTAAATTGATAAGAAATGTGCTGCTCTGGTTGTGCTGCTCTTGTTTGGAGTACGATGTTGCCAGTTCTCCATATCCTGCATATTGTCTGAACAATTCCACCTATATAATTTAGATTTTAAGTTCCGTGCAGCAGGTACTGCATCTTCCTTCTAGTTTTGCATTGCAACAACTACCTGAATGCGAATTAAAAACTTGATGCATAGTGGAGAGAAATTAAGTTGCAGCAGCTCACGTGTTCAATATCAGAAATGGACCCAAACTGTTCAATTCTGAGGCGATCAGATCCAGATTTGTGGTTTGGGCCTAACTCTAGTTAACATTCAAAATAATTGAAGGGGAAAATTGGTTCTAGAGTTTCATTAGTGGAAATAAGCCTTTTAATAACAAATCTTAACATTTCAGATTCACTGGGAACTGCTAAAAAAACAGAGCCCTTTCTTGTTTAACAATAACACTGCTCATCCAGATGCCAATAATTAAGTAAAAGAGTGTATCATCTTGATTGCCCAGTGGTTGGTAATCAGTACAGAGCTAAAGATTGCTTTGTAAACAGCAGTTGGTGTATATTAGACTTCCTTTGAATGAGCTGTAAACCGTTTGAGCATAACAGACACAGAAGGACAGTTAAGCAGCAATCCGCCAGCAAATTAGAAGCGCAAGAGTTGTGTTAGGGAAGGTGAGAAGAGGTGGTGATCTGTATGTTCCAGGGAATTCATTACATGCCTGCACATCCCTAGTAGGGTGATAAGGAAGATTTGTGTGAGAGATTTGCAATTCTGTTTACTTTTAGAGTTGTAAATCAGTAGTACTGTCCTCTGTTAAGAGTATTGTCTGGCAAAAATAGAACGTCTTAATGGTTATGCCCAAATTGTAATGTTTTTTCTGCTTTTAGGAAATTTGTACTAGAATCATCTCCCTGATAGGGGCAAAGGGCCCGAATAATCTGTGTGCCTTCAATTTGGGGGTAATTAATAAAGCATAAGGGACTACAAAAATGTATAGGCGGCATTCTTGGCCAACAACTTTCTTGTAGGAAATTCTGTTGAAATTAATTTTTGTCATTCAACTTTGTATCTATTTTTAACAGATCCCCCATTACTGTAGTATCTGAGTGGCTCAATCTTTGATGTATTTACTCTTATAACACCCATGTTAGGTAGGAAGGTGCTATTATCCTCATTCTATAGATTGGAAATTGAGGCACAGGAAGACTGAGGGCATGTCTGCATAGTGTGGCAGTGCACATGATGGTGGTGTTATTTCTAACGCACACTAATGTGTTGTGCACTAATTGGTTCACATAGAACCTGCTGGTGCATACAAAAAGTTCCCTAGTTCAAAGTGCTCTAGGGACCTGTTAGTGGACTTTACAAATCACATGCCTGTAGTGCACGTTGCTTCGCTGTACAGATCTGCCCTAGGTCACAAAGAAAGGCAGAGTTGGGAACGGAGCTTTGTCTCCCAAATCCTTGGCTTTAGCATCCTAACCGCTGGACAGATGCCTCTCGCCATATAATATATGACAATCTTGTGTATGTGTGTATATGCCTTGTAAAACTTAGCACCTCTTGAACAAAGTCTAGTCATCAGCCCCTTACCATGATGACAGTTGGCAATAAATATACAATACTTACATTTCACTAGTGGGCAAATATAATTTTGCTCATTTATATTTAAAAAAGAAATATTTCTATAATTGTAAACAGGCAACATCAGTGAACAAGGATTTTTCAGGTTTGGGGTTTAATTCCCTTTAACTGAAAACCAAGGATCATGCAATAATTTAGGATCCTTTTCTTTCAGAAATTTTATTCTATTAATGTTTATTTTGGTAGAGCTAATTTTACTGAATGAATGTAGCAATGCTTCCCAACTTCCTTTGTGAACTATGGGTAACCATTTGAAGGCAGAAAAATGACTTAGGAGCCTAATTCCCATTTTCAATGGTCACTTAGGTACTTATATGAGTTTTAGGCTCCTAATTCAGTTAGGCATTGCAAGTCTGAGCACAGCAACACCTAAATATCCTTAAAAATCTGGGCCTTTGGGCACCTAAATCTCACTGAAAGTCAATAACACTTAGCCTTGGTCTACAGTACCAACTTATGTTGGTATAACTACATCGCTCAGGAGTGTGGAAAATCCACACCTCTATGCAACGTAGTTATACCGCCCTAACCCACTGGGCAGAGAGTGCTATGTTGAAGTGAGGACTTCTCCTGTTGACGTAGCTACTGCCTCTTATGGAGGTGGAGTACCTATGTCGACTCCTGTCTTCATGAAGTGCTACACAGCATGGCTGTACTGGTGCACTGCAGCACTGTAAGTGTAGACAAGCCCATAGGCTCCTAAGTTACTTAATTGTTTTTGAAACTTGGATAGCTCAGTGGTTTGAGCATTAGCCTGCTAAACCCAGGGTTGTGAGTTCAATCCTTGAGGGGGCAATTTGGGGATTGGTCCTGCTTTGAGCAGGGGGTTGGACTAGATGATCTCCTGAGCTCCCTTCCAACCCATATAATCTACAATTCTACGATTCTAAGAATATGCTCGGATATCACAGTGCTTTGTACAGTTTAAGAACCCAAATACATAGGAAGCTATGGCTACAGTAGTATTAGAATTGAGGCTTCTTTATATGTGTATTTCTTAATAAAATAATTTAAGTAGAAATATATTGGGATTCCTCTTCTAGAGTATAATCTCTTCTTGATTTTATAGAACAGTTTGCTCCATGTGTGGAAGGACACCATAACTACAGCTGAAACAGTTTGAAACTTTATTTCAACTTGCCTTAGATTGGAATGTCACTGTTGGAGTTTGCTAAGAGACAGCATCAGTATTCTAGCTACAGCTTATAATGTCCAAAAGGAAAACTGTGATGAATATAAAAGCTTGAGTTGCCCCACATAACTTCTCATTAGGTGCTCTTTGTGAAATAATTTTCATCAGCCTCCCTAGAGTTCTTATAAACTTGCTTCTTACAAAGGTAGAGGGAAATATTCATTAACGAAAACGTGTCACTTTTAGTAAACACTAGGGGGCAGGATTTTCAAAGGAGCCTAAGGGAGTTAGACACCCGCATCCCACTGAAATTCACCTAACTCCCCTGGACTTGTTTGAACACCCCAGACTTCATCCATTTACTTTCATCATTTGCAAGATACTGAACTAATATGTCTCCTGTTATAGACAATTAAGGTCGTTTAAAAGATGTGGTTTTGTTTTTGGTATTCTTTGGATGTATCATCATGCATCATTAGGTCACACACTGTTGGGTTCTGTATTATTAGAAATGTAGATATATCCCTTTCCACATCATGTGCCCTCTATGAATATGCAGCAGGTATCTGATCCAAAATACAAACCAAAGGCAGCAGTGAATATGTAGTAAACCAGCTGTGTGTATACCAGAATTACATTAAGCAGTTCAGCAATATACCTACTTTATATATATAAATCTGAAACTTTTGTGGCTGTTTCTAAATGAGACTGTCCCATATTTTCATTTTTCTTAGCTGTTTTGATATTTCATTCAACTGTGAAAAGTGAAATTAATTTCTGTACAGATTTGTCCTTTTTCTTCTGTATTGCTCAAAACAATTAGTTTCCTTTTTCTAACAGAGCTTGAAATTAACAATTTTTTTAAAGTATTTCCTAGGTTGCGTACCATCCATGTTCACTAACATCTGAAAAAAATCATCTATTTTTTGCCTGTTGCTACAGAGCACAAAACATTTTTGCATAGATCACAAGTAAAAATAAGAAATCAGTTATGTGTTTTGTGTTGGCAGCGACTAATTCTCTCTCTCTCTCACACACACACACACACACACACATACACACACACACACACACACACACACACACACACTGTATATTTATATATATGTATACACCTCTACCTTGATATAACGCTGTCCTTGGGAGCCAAAAAATCTTACCGCGTTATAGGTGAAACCATGTGATATTGAACAATTTGAAGACAGAAAACATTTACACTCTACATTTAAATGTCATAATTCCTCTATAAAAACCAGTGCAGGATCTCTATCTCTTTTCAGTGATAAACATGAAACTTGTTCAGTTCAAAAGAGAAAAAGTGCTTTTTCTAACTTCCAGTGCTGCAAACTTAACCTTGGATCTGATTATCAAGCTGACTTTCCTTTGGCCTTCGAATATAGTCATTGGAATGAAGATTCTGCAATCAAAAGTTAGCTGACAATTCTGTTCCTGATGCAGGAGCCAGAATAGAATCCAGCTCACTCACTAGGTGTTTTGATTCTGCAAGGCTAATACTAGTAAAAATTGCTTTTAATTTATTGTTAGTAAGTAAGCATTGATCACTCAAACATCGAGAGAGCAGACAGGTGATGTAAGAATGTCACTGTCTGATATAGTAATTTTTCTGACTGTAGTCTTACACTAAGTGATGGTTTACTAAAAAGAGTCAGAGCTGCTTTTTATTGTGGATTTTATGGTCGTTCTTTTAGGAAGAAATACTCTTACTGATGTTTGCTTTTAAATGCCACATAAAGAGCATCATTTGCAAAGCAGTGATAGCTTGTGGGAAAGAAAAAGACTAAAACTTGTGAAGAGTTGGCACTCCTTGAGGAAGAATAGGAAATATTGGGTTAGTTTTGGGGAGGTGGAGGGAAATGTTCAAAGCTGAAGAAGAACTCTTTGTAACTAAGAGTAATTTTGTAAAAATTAATTTTTCTGTGGCTATTGATTAAGTTGAGTTAGAGAGTTCCAAGGATAATGAAAGTGAGGAGAAGAGAGAGGGAGCTTTATAGGATTGTGCATAGTTAATTTTTCACCCAGAAATCATTATCTTTTTCTTAAATACATTTTATTTACTTTTGTGTTCAATATTTCTATTGGCAAACATAGATCTGTGGTGAGAGACCTATTAGAGACCATTGCCAACGTCAATGCTAATTGTTAGTACATTCCAGGCAGGCCCACTAATAAAGTATCTAGTGGTGAGTACTACACCTCTACCCCAATATAGCACTGTCCTTGGGAGCCAAAAAAATCTTACTGTGTTATAGGTGAAACCGCATTATATCGGACTTGCTTTTATCTGCCGGAGTGCACAGCCCCCTCTGGAGCGCTGCTGCTTTATCACGTTATATCCGAATTCATGTTATATCGGGTCGCGTTATATCGGGGTAGAGGTGTATATGCAAAAGCTGAACAACTAAGAATGACAAAAGACTGTGACCTAAATTTTCAAATGTGGTCAGTGATTTTTAGATGTCAAAAGAGCCTGATTTTTCAGAAAGCCCTGACCACCCATCCTCTGAGAATCAGGCCTGTGTAAGGCATCTCAACCTGAGCACTTAAAATCACTTACCATTTAATGAAAATTTTGTCCCTTGATCTTCTGTACAGTAAGGAAGTAAACTCACTGATTTCAGATGTAGGTCCCAGTCCTGCTAACTTTCACACATGTGAGTAACTTCTTGCATGAGAAAAGTTACATGCATAAATGTTAGCAGAGTCAGGCTGATAATTTGTTTGGAGGATTCCTCAGGAATGAACAGGTTTGTTTTTCTCTAGTTAATAGTTTGAATATTTCATATGGAAATGGAAATGACTGAAATACTTTGCATCAGGTCTTCTGTTTAGCATTATACTTTCACACTGTAGAGTAAACTAATGAATTACAGCATGATTACACAGCACATAATTAACTTTGTAATTAATATGCAACTGCCACTTAAACTAAAGCACTGCTTATAAAGATGTACAGCAACAGTAAATCATAGGTCAGAAATAGCACTTGGAATTTTCGAAAGAATGAGAGTAAATGCAGAATCACTTACAGCAGCAGAGCAAGTTAATTAAAAAACAGATTAATTGTGAATGTCCTGTTTAATTTTAAATACCTTTGTTATTTCTTTTCTCCTAAGAAAGAATCAGTGTAAAGCCCAACCTATTTGTTGTTGTCTTATATGATATCTTTAAAACCGAGCAGTGTGAAGCCTTGTCGTTTAGTTTTTTGAATCAGTCAGTTTTGCTTTCTTTACCGTGCTATGTATATGGTAGAATATAAAGATTTTTTAAAAAATTATTTTGCTTGGAAGCTTTAAGCCATAGGGCTTTTCCTCCTAAACAACATTTCCATTCAGTGATATAAACTCAGTCAAATCAACTTTCTCCAGACATGCTACTGAGTTGTCTGTACTGGACTTGGGTAAGGATGAGGTTTAAATTAGGTCATATCAGTGAAGCCTTGCAGGCCATGTCACAATTTTGTACCATCACCAATATCTGTTCATCTCCACTGGGGTTAACATCATTAGCAACCCTAGTATAGACAGGCTTCATGTATTTTTTTTACTCCACATAAGAGAGAACAACATGACACAGTAGTTTATAAAGTGTCTTTGCTATCCAGAGATCCCTTTTTGCTAAGACTACCACTGATGCAACTGAATGGATATTAGCATTGGTGAGAAGTTCTTAGAAATTTCTCTACTGTAGATATGGCCTCACAGTCTGGGTTTTAGACAGCGTAGTGCTCCTGATCAGTGAAAAGCAGCATATAATATGGTGTCTGACTCGTGTACCAGAAATTTGCCTTTCTCAGGAAATGGGAGTTCAATACCCTCTAAAATTCCTTTAATATGTGCTGTTGAACCGTAGACTTGTTGGCTATAATATTAACATAAAACAAATACAAATGAAGTGGATTCATTTTTCCCCCCTCAACAAATATTCACAGAAATGGTTTTAGGTATAAATTAGGTAATGTAGGCTCCTAAGTCAGTGTAGTCTCCATCATCCAAAACCCAGTAGATTGATTAGACACCCTTTCCAGAGATGTGTGCAGGAACTTTAGGGGGTTGGGGATCAGGCAATAGTTATTTAACACTGATATATTAAAAGTTACAAGTTATATATATAAGGTTAAAAGTTAAAAAGTTAAAAGTTTGTAACCACATGTCAAAATATACAAAGTAAATTTCCTTAAAATAAGTTCTCAAGCGTCATTTTTTTCACTTTGCTGATCTGTAAATGTTAATTATCATCAGTGGAAATTTTGTTTTTGTTGGTTTGGGTATGTTTGGTGAAATGTTGCTCTACCACTAGCTTAAGTGGTACAGATCTGTTCTGGAAATCTGAAGATCCAGAGTTCAAACTCTGCTGACTGTCCAGAACAGGGGTACTTATAATTATCCCATGATGGAATTTCCATTTTCCCAGTTTCCTTAGGGGGGAAAAAAATCTGTTGCATGAGAGGGTCAGTGAATGAGAGAAACAATCTTTAAGGCAGGTTTTACTATTAAAAATCTGTTACCTGCCAGTTATGGCAGACATGTTACAAAAGGCAAAGGATCCACAGTTCAGTTATTTGCCACACATTTCAGTAGCTTGTGTCACACACTGCGAGGTCAGAAGGTTGATAGAAATGGTAGGAATTGCCATATTGGTTTAGGCCAGGGGTGCATCTAGTGTAGTAACTTGTCTGACAGTGGGCAATAGTAGATGCTTCAGAAGAAGGTATGAGAAACTGCTATCGTTGTCAGCTATACAGTAACTTGTGTACGTTTACACCAATAAGGTCTGGTTCATGAAACTGTAGCTAACCAGATGTGGTAGTTGATGTTTTCAAACATCAAAAAAGATTTATGAGTTTGAGGATAGCAGTTTATGGGGTTAAGGGGAAATTGTGCCTGTGCTAGTGCTGCTTTTTTAATTTATAACTTACATGTTTACAAGTTCCATAGTTCTGATTAATAGTTTTCAACCTGTGGCACCAGCTAAGGAAGCAGGTGCTTGCGGCGGCCAATACAAAGGGGCAGCACTCCGTCCACTATTGGGGCGGCATGAGGGAATTCGGCGGTGAGTCCCTCTCTTCCTCTTTGAACTGCCGCCGAAGAGGAAGAGAGGGAATGAAGGACCCGCCACCAAACTGCCGCCGAAGAATGGAGCGGCGTGATTGAGCTGCCCCTGAAGTGCCGATGATTTTTTTTTTCCACCGCTTAGGGCGGCAGAAAACCTGGAGCTGGCCCTGCACTTAAGCCACACAATACTGTTTCCAAACAGCTAATTGAAACTTCATACCAGAAGCAAAAGTGACAGTGCATAATGCACCGCTGGCATGACTTTTGGGATGAATAGTCATTGATGTTCAAATATGTGTAACTTTTGGGATTCACAAATGCCTAGCAGTTGTCTGAATACTTTGGTAACATAATATACTCGCATGAATCCTAGAGAACTCAACTCAGTGCTCTTATTTTATGTGCAAAAAACATTCACAAATCAGTGTTTCCATTTTTTAGCTGATCTACAGGCTGATGCTAAAATCAAGTTGTAATGATTAAAATGTGTCCCATATTACACCATTAGGAAAACTATTAACTCAGGATGTGCTGTATGGCATAGATGAAGTCCTTACCCCACTGATATCAATGGGAGTTTTGTCATTGAATTCAGTGGAGTCAGGATTTCACCCTCTCTTGAAGGTCAACTGACTGGCTCTGTTGGATCAATGAATTCCTGAGTGGAGAGGCCTTGTCTCATAAAAACCACCCACACGGTCCAAAACTACCCTCAGAGCACAGTACCCCTTACAGTCCCCCTGGAGAGCTTGTTTAGTATTTTGATTCCCAGGGAAGAATCGGACTATTAAATCACTAACACTACTCCCTTTAGCCCTTCCTGGAGGTCTCTCCTCCAAATACTGATCCAAACAAGGCATGGGGGAAGATGTGACAAAAAGTAATAAAATGGTATTGGGCAATGGAGGACTAGGACAATCTGTTTGCAGTTCATTAATAAAGTATAAGTAAAACCATCAAATGGCATCCGTTACGAATCAGTAGAGACATCAGCAACATAGCAGTATATTATGGAGACGCCAGTTATAGCTCCATAGCTGAATTTTACACTGTGTGTGTGTTTGACAAATACATTGCAAATACATAAATAAATAAATTTAAAATGTTGAAAAATTATTTAATGTCTTGGCAATAAAATGCAGTGCTTCATATTATTAAATATTTTATTATTTTTTTTAAATTGTCATCTACACTTAGAAGAATTCATATTGGAAGCCCCAGCTGAGCCTGTAGTGGTAAAAGCACTAAGCTTTGATGCTTTTACCTCAGTAATAAATCTCCATTTACAACTTTAAATTTTAGGGAGGCGGGGGAAATCAAATGGTTGAGGAGAAAATATTTCCTTAAGCCACTTCTTACTAGCAGGTCTGTTCTATGTGAAGAGAGGGGATGAAGCTTCTCTTCCCACTACACAGCTTTTTTTGTGATGGGGTTGTAATATATGTTAACATTATGTCGACATGGACAGCTCTAGTCAATAGGCTAAAATTGCTGGGTAGTTTGTCTGTTTGACAGATCTTGTCTAGCAATTTATATGACCTTCCAACTCTGATATTTTCCATGCCAGTAAGTGTTGCAAGAGGCTCCTTTCCGGATACCATCATCATTTCTTTCTTCTTTATCATTCACTGAATCCATAAAGGAGCCTACCAGGTCATTGCCAGTGGTAAACTGGGTTTGCAGATTATATATATTCTTTAACATTGCTCCGTTAATTTCTGAACATAGTTTGTTAAATTAGTGTTTAAAAAAATCCAAATGTATTATGCTTTTTTTTCCAGATTTAAAAAATTGGGATGTTGACAATATAAAAATATATTTATCATACAGCCTTTAAAATTTAGTCTGTGTTATTAACACATTGGATGATTTGCAAAAATCTAGGTCGTTCTGCAAGCTACTTGGCACAGGCAGAACAGTGTGTACGATTGTGGCCCTAGTATTTTTAAACCATTTATGTTGCTTCATTTTATGCATTCCATTTATTGTGGAAATGAAAAAAATCTGGTCAATATCATGTGAGTAAACTTCAGTCTTTAGGGCACTACCAAAATGCTATTACAGTTGGGTGTTCAACCTTGTAATGCTTATATTTGTTCTTCCCCACTCATCCATCCAGATGTATTTTTTTTAAAACCAAAACCGACATTTAAGTCTAAACTCAGCTGGTTGAGCCCCAGGATGAGTATGCAACTTATGCTGAAAACACTAAAAGGACAAGGTGTTCTTCTCATCCAAGTTAGAACGCTTTGTACAACTTTGCTTCCCAGCATGATCGCAGGGATTTTGCATGTGTTCGTTTCATAACACTAGTTTGGATGTCATCCATGAGTTAGTTATTCCTTGAACTGCAGCACAGGGATTGGTATTATAAAAATGCTTACACAAGTGATATGGAATTTTGGGGAAACTTAAAATACAACTAATGTAAGCTGACCTTTTCTGTCATTTTAAACAAGTTATATATAGAATTTAAAACTGCTAAGGGAAAGGGATAATGGTTATGATATTCTGTGATGCCAACTCCTATATACTGTAGCTCAGATATAGCACCCAACCAATTGAATTCTTGTTGTTGGTGTTAGGACAGGGGTGGGCAAACTTTTTGGCCCGAGGGCCACATCTGGGTGGGGAAATTGTATGCAGGGCCGGGGCAAGGGGTTGGGGTGCGGGAGGGAGTGTGGGATGTGGGAGGGGATGCGGTGTGCAAGAAGGGGTTCAGAGCAAGGGATTGGGGCAGAGGAAGGGTGCGAGGTGTATGAGGGGGCTCAGGACAGGAGGTTGGGGTGCACAGGGGTGCAGGGTGCAGCAGGGAGCTCAGGGCAGGGGGTTGGCGTGCAGGAGGGGTGTGAGGTGTACGCAGGGGCAGCTCTAGGATTTGCGCTGCCCCAAGCAGGGCTGCACGCCGCGGTGGGCGCTCTGCCGGTCGCCGGTCCCGCGGCTCCGGTGGACCTCCCGCAGGCACGCCTGCGGATGCTCCACCGGAGCCACAGGACCAGCGGACCCTCCGCAGGCATGCCTGCGGGACGTCCGCCGCCCCAAGCGCGCGCTTGGCGCGCTGGGGTCTGGAGCCGGCCCTGGGTGTACGAGGGGGCTCAAGACAGGGAGCTGGGGTGCAGGGTGCACAAAGGTGCTCAGGACAGGGGGTTGGGGTGTGAGGTGCAGGCAGGGGGCTTAGGGCAGGGAGTTGCAGGGCAGGGTACAGTAGGGGTTTGGGCTCCGGCCTGGCACCACTTACCTCAAGCGGCTCCAGGGTGGCAGCAGCGTGCACTGGGGCCAGGGCAGGCTTCCTGAATGTCTGCCCTGTCCCCGGCCCCGTGCCGCTCCTGTAAGTGCTGTGGCCCCTGGGGGGTGGGTGGGGGAGGCGGAGGGTTCCCTGTTCCTGGCCAATGGGAGCTGCGGGGGGCTGTGGGTGGAGGCATCACATGAGCCCTCTGCCCCCCTGCCCGGGGGCTGCAGGGAGGTGGTGCTGGTGGCGCCACGGGCCAGATCCAAAGCCCTGAGGGGCCGGATCCAGCCCGTGGGCTGTAATTTGCCCATCCCTGTGTTAGGAGGACTTTGTGATTAAGCATGTATAATGAGAGTCATCCCCAACTTTAGGTACCTAACATGTGAGGAATGAACATTTGTTCCTAGCCTTTGGAAAAGCATAGGACTGTGTTAATAATTTTATTTGTAAAACAGTGCCTGTTCTTCTGTCTCCTCCCCCAAAATTCTTGGTAAAGTGCCTGGATTCAATACAGAAAAATAAACATAGATGTTGTTCTCATAAATCTTGAATATGAAATCCCCACATACAATAGTCAAACTCAGTAGTTGAGCTGGTCAAAAATGGGGAACATTTAATAAAAAAATCATTGACATTTTTTTAAAAAGTTGAAAAATATGCTAATTTTTCCAGGGCAAATTTCAACACACTTTTGAAAAATCAAAAAATGTCAACCAGATCTACTCAGTATCATTTAAAAAGGAGAGAAGTGTCCCACCTTTGGATTAATGGTGATTTACAATAGAACATATGTTTTTTTCACAGCACTGTTTAAAAGAGTTGGCCTGTTGTCTCTTACTGTACCATAGATCTTCCATTTGCTTATATCTCTCCTACTGTGTTCTCTTTCGTTCCTACTGCCTCTTTTTAAAAATATATATATATTAGTTGTCTGCAG
This sequence comes from Mauremys mutica, assembly GCF_020497125.1. Classification (NCBI taxonomy): domain Eukaryota; kingdom Metazoa; phylum Chordata; order Testudines; family Geoemydidae; genus Mauremys; species Mauremys mutica. The sequence goes on from NC_059078.1 coordinate 69,729,341, forward strand.
CTGAAGGTCAGATTGTGGTTTGTTGTTTTGATCTCTCAGCCATTTGCTATTTGCAAATGGCCGTGACATTGGCAGGTGAATGGAAGAGATTCATGCAAAATCTACCTTGTAGGTATTGTCTTAGTGCCTGTGACATGTCTGCTTGCCTAGAGATTGAAAGGTGAAATTAGAAGTTTAAGAGTTCAGAACTGGAAGAGGGATCAACAACTTTATCATTGTTTGTTCTGTGAGATAAAATAATTGTACCATGATGATGCTGCCATTGCCCTGTGATTCTGAATTGCTATGTGATAACTTTTCTTCCATATGTCTTGACACAATATCCTTAGGTCCAAAGTAAAGTCCAGTCTATTTCATTGTCCTGCAAGTGAATGCTCACAGGATGTTGGCCAAACTAAATGTAAAACAGGACTGTCCCACAATTTCTGAACGGGGCAGTAAATTAATATTCCTGTTAAATATTAATATTTCTGCAACTCCACTCCAGCCATATAATGACTTTTCATGGACATTCTCTAATCTTAAAGTTGCAGCTACTTAGAGTTAGACTGGGGGCAAAGTAGGTTCCCGGGTTTAGCCCTCCTGGACTAGTCTCAAAGGCCTCTGTCAAATACGCAGTGGTCTACACTTCATGAGACCTGTGAACTGAGTGCATTGTGCTTGATCTTGTTCTGATCAAGACGAGTGTTCGTCAAAGAGAGAATTTCTGTTTTGCTTCTGACATCTGTATCAAGCCAAATTTGAAGTTTAGCACTGGGCAAAACAACGTGATTCGTTTGGAACTGCAGTGTCCTTTCTCTTTCTGTCTAGGAGGGTTATAGGGAGAAAAAGAAGAAACCACCAGAAATCTTCACCTTACGGTAGGGCGAGGGAGGGTGGGAACTCTACCTCCTAAAGAGGAAGATGGAGCTGTCTTGCCCACCCCCAACCACTCCTTTTATGAGAGTCTGGACCCATGATGATCTAATTTAAGGGGAACAAACCTATCTAAGCAATTACATGAATAATGAGCACCTGGGCCTGATAAAAGCCCATCAGGGCTCAGTTGTAGCCAGGTGCTCACAGAGAGAGAAACTCACCTAAGGGAGAGGAGCTTTCAGAGACCCCAGGCCCCAAGAAGGAAGGCTGTGCAATCTCTGCACCCAAGAGCAGAGAGTCTGTTTCAAAGTAATTTTTGTTTAATAATGTAGAACCCCAGCAAGGAAATTTTGTCTCACTCCCTTTTGGACCCTTTGTTCTCCAGGGGCTCTGAGAGAAGCGAAACTGAAGGAGTGTCTGCAGTGCCACACGAGGTCAGCAGGGGGCACTACAGGCCAGGTACATATGTCTATGTAGGAAGTGTATCTGATGATGTGTTTGTACAGATAGTTCTAATTCAAAGGCGTATCCTCGTTATTACATTTGGTAGAACTGTGTATTGTTTCAAATAATATGATGCTGCACTTACTTGTGCCTACAGCACTGCCAACTTTGTATGCATGTCACTCACTCCAGTGTTTGTCTAATCAAGCAGGGGTTCAGAAAAATTTGAAGGCTATAAAGCTGACCTCTGGAGTGTATAGTGTTGCTGTTCGGAACAAAAAAGAAAAGTGTTCAGCGTTTTGAGGCCTGTTATGCCATTCAATAATGAGCATTTTGAAAGAAAAGAAAAGGAAATCCTATGAAAGGAGGGGTAGAGGGAAGAGGAAAAGAAACTGCCAGCTGGACCCAGACTACTTTATTCCAGACGTCATGTGCCATGTGTAATATGAGTTTAACAGATTAATTTATGCTGTATTTGGAAATTTGTCCTTTTTTTAATTGTAGGAAGAATGGGAAGCTATATTCTATTAGCATAGGTAAGGTTCAGATGAGTGTTCCATCCATATTTCACCCTGATTATTATCGTATTATTAATTATTTGTACTACAGTAGAACCCAGAGGCCTCATCTGAGATTGGGGCTCACATGTGTTAGGTGTTGTTCATGCATGTGGTGGAGACAGTCTCTGCCTTGAAGAGTTTACCATTTAAATAGACAAGACTGACAAAGGGAAACAGGTGCAGAGAAGAGAAGTCTGTGGCAGAGCTAGGAATAAACCTAGGTCCACTGACTCTCACTCCAGATTCCTATCTTCTAGATCACACTGTTGTCCTGTAATTATGGTGCAAGCTTGCATGCTTCTGTCTTTGTAGCTACCTAATAATAATAATAATAATTAATAAAAAAGCAAAGCAGTCCAGGTATGTTGGTCTCATAGACTATTTTGCATTGTTCATTAAGATAGTAACTGAATATATACTGGCTAGGATAACAGTTATAACAGTTACGAGTCTTCATGCTTCGGGACATAAGATGATCATCAACTAGAACAGTGGTTCTCAAACTTTTTTTTTTCATGGATCACTGGAATATTGTTGAAGGTCTTGGCGGACCACTTAATGATCTTTCCAAATGTTGTTTGTTCCGTTCGCTAACTATTGTAAAGCGCTTTGGATAAAAGTGCTATATAATGTTTTTTAATAATAAATGATTTTTTGTTCTACAAATAAAAGCACACAACTCATATTTTAATATCAGTAGTCTCACCTTTCTAATGTGATGGATGTGCCCTCTCTCCCCTGCCCTGGCAGCCCCCAAGCTGGGTCTGGGAAGGAGGGGGGTATCTCCCCGGCAGCCACAGCCCTGGAGCTGGGGAAAGTCACCTCTTTCTCTGGCCACCTCAGCCCTGCATGTCCCAAATTCCTCCCACCCCCTCTTCTCACCCCTTTACCCCCCTCCCTCCTACTCCTTATTGCCCCCAAGGCCACCACCTCACCTTACGTGTGCATCTTCTTCAGGGTCCAGGCACCTAATTAGTGGAGCTACACTTGCATGGCTCCACTAATTAGGTGGGTGGCCCTTTGTTCTCTCAAGTGCAGCTGCCCAGGCGCACACCTTAGAGGGAACTATCTGTTGACCACCTGAATGGAGCTGGTCCGCGGACCACAGTTTGAGAACCTCTGAACTAGAATTCTGAGGCTTTCAGGGACAATGGAGATGGTGGTGGTCAGTGGTGCTGGTTGTGCCATCTCCTGAAGAAAGGATATGGGATTAATTGGGGATCGGTGATCTCTTCCATTGTGCCAGTTTTTGCTCAAGACCCAACTTGGCATTTGTACAATTAATGCTTGTGACAGGAGCCACTCACTGCAGGTTGCACCTCCTCCCGGCTATCCTGGGGATTAGCTCTACCAGGCATCACACCCTCCTCTGACAGTATCTTCACCCATCTTGTCTCATTCTGCCGCCCCAATTGCTCCAGGAACTGCAGCCTCCTTTTTGTGACTCGGCCCTCCAATCGGGCCCCTACATGGTGTCCCCTTCCGGGTGTTAATCAAAGTCCTTCTGTACAGTCTCAGGCAGTCTCCATTAGCACTGTCCTGATGGTACCACTTTCCCAGTGGCCGGCAGGGGAATCCTGGCTCGACCACTACTTCCGAATTCCAGTCCAGGGACCCTGTACCTGGCACCTGTTTTCTGCTTCCCTCAGCCTTTGTTGCTCCTTCCTGGGATTCTTTCCTACTGTGTCTGGTTCCCGCACTTCTCTGGATGTACTAAACTCAAACTCCCTCTTCCCAGGGGGTAACTATAGGCTGCTATTCTCTCGCCCCAACACATGTCCCTTCTCCCAGGGAATGACTGCAGTCTGCTTCCCTACAGCCACTGTCTGTTGCCAAGTTCCTGGCTTTATAAACCCAACACAGCTCTTCCCCTAGCTGGACTTCATCAGCAAATTAGGCCTTAGCACTCCCTGGTTTTCCTCCAGGAATGGACTATATGTTAATAGGCTTGTGTAGGGTGGACTCCCCATCACAATGCTTCTGAATACCTGTGCGCTTTTTAATGCTTGTGTCTGTCTACACTAGTTTTCTGCTGCATGTCATCTCAGATCTGCTTACATGGTCATGTGATGCAGGTTACAGAAGTTATAAGTTCTAATATAATTATAGCTAGCAGAGATCTTCTGTCCTCTTGGAACAAAAAGTTCTGAATTCTAGACCCGTTCATGCGTCAGAATTTTATGCAGCTGCAGTGACCAGTTGAGGTGACAGAAGTCCGCTGCCATGGAATTGTTCAGACTTCTAGAAACAGAGTTGTCTGTGAAATTTATTTACCAGATATCATGTTTTTCACTATAATTCTACATCTTGGATTAGGGAGTTTATTTGTTAACACTAATATCTGTCTATACTGTGTGTTGTTAGATCAGATTAGAGGATATGTAAGACAGGACATGTGTTAGTAGTGATACATGTGGCATCTATACCTTACTAGTGGAATTAGTTAAATTTCTTAGAATGAATTCTTATCTGGTAGAAGTCAGAGATGAAATTAATTTCTCAGTTCCTTCTAGAAAGCAGTCCCCTTCACAAAATTGCTGCACAATACAAATCATGTACACTATGGTAATTTCTGCTCTATATAAAAAGAAGTATCTGTATGGTGAAATGCTTTATTATTTCAATAGACATTTGGTGATGTGAACTGTAACCTCAGAATGTGCAATGGCTTCATGGGCTGGTATTCCCAGTTTGATGAAGTGCCCTCATATATTGTCACACAAAGTGGAATCTCGCATATGAAAGCACTTTCTTTTAAAAATGCCTGGGCCAGTCATTGTTTGGCCAAGTAAACTGAAAAGTTCATACTTGTTGGGAGTTTCTTTGTGCTCTTAGGGGTCTATACGCACACTTGTGTGTAATTCCTTCTGACATTAATGTCAAGTCCATAGGCACAGTGAAAAGGAAAGTAGACTTAAATGGGATTTTGTACAGCGCTCTCTTTCTCTCTGGGCTGGTCTACACTGGAGGGGGGTGGGGGGTCGATCTAAGATACAGAACTTCAGCTACGCCATTCTCATAGCTGAAGTCAAAGAATCTTAGTTCGACTTACTTGGCCATCCTCACGGCAGCAAGTTGACCGCCGCGGCTGCTCCGTTGACTCCGCTTACTCCTCCTGCTGAGGTGGAATATGGGCGTCGATTTGGGGATCGATTTATCGTGTATAGACGAGATGCGATAAATTGATCCCCAATAGACCCATTACTACCCGCCAATCCGGCGGGTAGTGTAGATGTGGCTGCTGTCTCCACCCCACCCCCTTTGACACCAAAAAGGAACCACAGCAATTTCCGCTATTCCTGTGGCTACCTATTTTGCCTACTCACAATGATAGTAGGCTTGTGTACATGCTCACTTCTACAGAATGGGGAACCTTATCAAGCATATCTGTGCCATGAGGATGCATGTGTACCACTGCCCTTCAGTGACTTGGGGCTTAGAGAAGATAGCCCTATTGGTACTTACAGCCCAATGAGATTTTTCTTTTAGTTAAATTGGTTAGGGACCTACCTGTGTTCCTGAAGCAGAAGATACCCATTGTGACATTTGGAAAATGCTTTGGAACTGAAGATATTTAGAATGTCTTGCATCTATGCAGGGGTTTTGAAATCTATCTACATAGAGGACTCCCTATGGAGAGAGAGACAATTATGAGGTGGAAAGAGACATGCAACACATGGCAAATTAGAGAGTGGATGAAGGGGGTGGTCTGACCAAGGACAGTCAAGGGGGAGCTATTTCTCTTGGAGAAGTACCAGAGGATCCTAATTTCTATGCAGAACAGGCAGGATCTTGGACTTTGCCATGCCCCTTAGTGTGCTTGAATGACAGCTGTGGAGACTGAAATCTTTTATCCATAGAATAGGTATTGCTGTGACAGTGGCAGCTCAAGCATCCTGTGCACTGTCCTGATAGTGTGCATCACTCCTGACCAGCAAGTGCCACCATTAAGGACATTATTAGTTACTCTTCTTGCCCATTCAACCCTTGAGTTTTTGTTGTTGGTTTTTTTTTTGCAAAGGCTGCAAACAAGGCTGTCAGTTTCTGTCAATTGGGTGGGATGGGACTTTTGAGATGCCACTCGTACATGAGGAAATGGACTGTGACCAAAGACCATTGTTTTCAATGTGTTATTCCAGAAACTTCCACATGGTAAACTGCAAGGTACAGTTACCTTGGAAGGATGAAGGGTTAAGCAGTGTGTGTGTGTGTGTATGTGTGTATATATATATACACACACACAAGATATGAAAACTATAAGTCTAGGTACACCGTTTCTCAAATGTGGCCACCAGGAGCTTTTTGTGCAGCCACAGCCTCCTGGGCGGTCACTGGGGAGGCAAAACAGTGTTAACAAATATACACTTTTCACAGAAACAGACTTATTAACTAGCAAGTCTTTAAAAAAAGTACCTACCAAAAAAGCAAAAGAAACAACAACAAAAAGACAAGACCTTGCAAAGCGAATTATTTGTTTCTATTCTGTTTAGGTCCAGTAAAGAATAGATACAACTCTACATTATTTGTATTATTGAGTCTGCAATAAAAACCTACATAAATAAATTATGATTTGCATATTTATTTGTTTTTTTCTAAAGTTAAGTAAGTATTTTTGGGGGCGTGGGGAAGTTGTTGGCTGCACTCTCAGGCCACCAAAAAATTTCTTGTGAGAGCCCCTCCCTGGTCTAGGAAGTGTAGATGTTTAATATCTTGTGCTTTGGTCATTATCAACAAGCACCACCCCAAATGCTAGAACTTCTAGTAAGCAAAGATAAATGTGGAGTACAGATAAGTTACATTCCAGTAAATACTGGAAGGCAATGTCGAAAATGTAATTCAGCAGCCAGTGACTACTTTGTTTCTCTGGCTTAAAAAAAAAAATTGCTCAGCCATCTAATTTCTACCTTCTTCCTTCAGCTATGTTTAGCTTTTATGGGTTTTGCCCATCCCCCTGGAATTCATTGTGCTTCCATTCTGGGAAATTGGGTAAATCTTTACTTAAATTTCATCAGAACAGACCAGGATAATGGTAGATCTAAGTTGTTAGAGTCCATGTCCCACAGCAGCTATTCAGTTCTCTCTGTTCTCTAGAGATTTTGTTAATTGCAGCAATGCTTTTCTTTTTTCTTCTTTTTTACCCCCGGTGGTTTTCTCTGAAAGAGTGAAGCAATCCCTGATGGTTAACCAGAAAGTATTGGTCTTGGGAGCGGTTTTTCAGTTCTCCTAGAATGAAAGAGCAACAGAATAAATTGTGTTGTGTTTATGGACCATAAAAGGAAATTGCTAGCTACTTTAATTAATTATATATTTTTTCTGGATTATGTTTAATTCTAGCAACCAAAAAAAAAAAGAAAGGGGATCCAAATCTGTCCACATTTGTGTGTACATGTGGGGTGTGGAAAATGGTTTTGCAGAGAATGATCAAGTGCTCTGTACTGCTAATGGGTTCTGGGAAAATGCCTGATGGTACAATGTTGTTTTTATTTTTTAACAAATGCTACCTTTCATGTCAACAAATGTTCCCTTCAAATTTTGTGATGCAGCTTCCAAAACATGCCTAGTTACATTAGACAAACACAAAGGCATTTCATGTCGAAGTGCAATCCTTCTCAGTTCTCATTCTTGGTGGACTTGGGATTTACCTTGCTAGGAGCGTTTCTGCTGGCTGGGCCCAGGAGGCTTTGACTTCTCTCTGCTTGATATATTGTCGACTGTCTGGTCCAGCAGGGATATTATCAGAGCAGAGCAAACACAAAGCAGCATCTTCAGTTTTTGATAGGTAATTGTTAAATTGTTACTAACATTTGCTGCTAGTACTAACTCTTTTCCATCTTTCTTCACTCCTGTTTCTGAGGTCCTCTCTGTAAAGCTTTTATTGCTGCTGGTCACTCTGGTACCTAGAAAAATATTTGCTTTTTTTGCTTCTGTTCTTGTTTCAATACCTAACATCTGTGAACCCGTAGCCAGAGAGGACTTGGGTGAACCTGCCCTACCCAGTTGGGGTTTTATTTGTAATTTACTGTAACTTACTGCCCAGCAAGACAGCCTATATAGCCACACTGTAAAGACAGGAGGGATAGCTCAGTGGTTTGAGTATTGGCCTGTTAAAGCCAGGGTTATGAGTTCAGTCTTTGAGGGGGCTGTTTAGATAAATGGGCTTAAATAAAAAACAATTGTCTGGGGATTGTCCTGTTTCAAGCAGGGAGTTGGACTAGATTTCTTTTCCTTTTTGGGTGGAGGGATAGCTCAGTGGTTTGAGCATTGATCTGCTAAACCCAGGGCTGTGAGTTCAGTCCTTGAGGGGGGGCCATTTAAGGATCTGGGGCAAAAATCTGTCTGGGGATTGGTCCTGCTTTGAGCAGGGGGTTGGACTAGATGACCTCCTGAGGTCCCTTCCAACCTTGATATTCTATGATTCTATGACATCCCTAAAGACTGGGGCCCTTAGCCACGGACCATGTACAGCACAGGTGACGGCAGCAGCAAAAGTTTCCCTGTGCCTCTTCCAGTGTGCCTATGATCCCTCCTCACCTGCTGAGAAGTGAGATTGGTCTCTATAGTTATTCCATCCTTAATCTCACCACTGAGCCTACCAATGGGGGCCTCAGCTGTAGTGTTCAGACACTGAGCAGGCTGGTCTCTGGAGAGAAAACGCAGCACTATCATTAACTAGGCAGCTAGTCTGCTCAGTCCTATCTTCTGCTTAGGGTTCTGGGAGGCCGCTCTGTTGAGAAATCTGGGAGGCCACAGAATGGTAAAAACGTTGTCACTTCAGTCCTAACTTCAGATCTGAATGTCAGGTGAAGGGTGTCCTGTTTGGATACCAATCCCATTCCTTGCTCTCTTCCCCTCTTAAAGGGACCCATTGCCTCAACAGACACTCCATTCCAGTGCATAGAAACTTCCAATTAATTTATTCAAAATAGCTTACTTTCTTTCTTGGAATGGGACCACGGATTGGAGAAAGGGGAGTCTGGTCCCCTGTCATTCTAGGCATTTGCAAGTTTCCTGGGGAGTTTCTTTGATGGTAGCGGTGTTAACTGAGTGATCAGGGTCACTAGTTAGAGATGGCTCATTTGCTTGTAGCTGTCCCTGTGCGGATTAGCATTTCTTCCCGGCAAGCTACTGTATATTTAATAAACCACTGGATCAGTGGACTTTGCTGTGGAACTGTCAATGTTTGTGCTGGCTGATCTGTCTATATGTGCAAAGCCTCTGAGAATGCTACAACAGGTCTGTCAGCTCCTGCTCCCTAGAAGCACACATTTAAGCGCTTTTGCCTTTAATTTTATATTATTACTTCTTGCTGTTATAAACTGCAGTGTCTATCTTTTCCCCTACCCTCTCTAAATATAACAAGCTTGACAGAGTTTTTGATGCTTGTGCTTAGGTGGAATGTAGGGAAACCAACCTTATAATATAAGCATGCAGCAGGACGATTACTTGAAACTGGATGTGCAGAGATACTGTATTTGGCCTGGGGAAACCAGTCATTTCAGCCAGCGGGCCAGAGGTGCAAAAGATTGCTCATGTGCTTTAAGTTTATTGTACTGGCCAATGATCAGTGTGTAGAGATTTTAAGAAGTATGACACTTGGTTAGAGATGTGATACTGTTCTGTCCCTCTGATCCTACTCATCTGTGGTTTCCCACCCTCCCCCCACGCAGGTCAGATCATAGTGCTGTGCGCTCCACAGACAACACTACCACCTTTGCTTTTGTAATCAGGCTGCAGATGTGCTTGATGATTGAATAATTTCTGCGCACCACCGCTTCTCCTCCCAGAGGAGTCCAGCAGGCTCGCTTATGCAAGCTGTCATGTCGTCTTCTTTTTTTAAAAAAACGTGTGGATTTGTTTTTTGTTTGTGTCTGTGTGCACGTCTGTCTATAATAGACCATGTATATAGACATGTTCTCAAGCACATGGCTGCAGAAAAAGCTTTCTTAACCCAACATAACTGCCAGCGCTCACAGTTCAAGCCATCATAAATTAAATAAATCCACTCCCACCCCTCACTGAAGCTGTGCGTATTGGCAGTATGCATGCACACACAAACACAAACTCTCTCTCTCTCTCTCTCTTGCTTTCTCTCCGTCAAAGATGATAGAAAGTCTTTGGGGGATTATTGCACATTTGTAGAGCAACAATGGAAAGCAGTACTGCACAAATATCTTTTCTTCCTCGCCCAGCATAACAAACGCTGCTTTTTCTCACATCTGGCCCTTTTTAATAGCTCAAAGCCAAAAGCAGTAGCTATTTAGCAGCTTATGGTAAATAAAGCTTTATTAAAACTACTTCCTTTTTCAAGTGTTTAATGATTAAATGGCCTTTCACCTGACATTTCATGCTTCTCATTTTTTGAAGTACTGATCTAGCAAGGGAAATAAAATAGTTGTCATGGATGGATATTAAACTTCTCGCAGTTTTATTCTCGAGATGAAAACAAAGTTTAAGTGCATTTTTGAATTTTTTTGGAAAAGCAGATTTAAAAACAAAGCTGTTTTAATGTAATATCGTAGCATATAGGTGTTTTTGTGCATATGTGTATGCACAAAGCATTATATATTATATCTTATATAGACCTTTGGGCATAGGCACCTAAAAATGTCATCATTTTTTTTGTTATGATACCTAAGGACGTTAGCATAAGTACCTAAAAATGAATTTAATATATAATCTGTGTGTATACGCCACCACCACTCCTCAACCCTGTCCCCCCACCCCCCACCTATAGTTCAGGACGTAACTTTGTTTTTAAATCTGCTTTTCAATAAAGAAAAATGTTATAGTTTATTTAAAATGTTTATAATCCCAAGCATACATAAACCTATTATACAATTTTATAGCTTATAAAATATTTAGTAAGGCAAGTGCTTTCCTTCAGTGTCTTTCATAAGGAAACAGAACTACCTGAGCACTCAAACAGTTCTACTTGGTCTGTGATTGGAAAGTATGTTTTGAACCTATGGAAAGCATTATTTAATTCTGATGCTTATGAGTGATTGGAATAACACAGTGTTTAAAATGTTGGAAACTATTCTGAGATTAGTATTGTTAAAGATGGATAGATTAGAATATGGTATCCAGGACTGTTTTCTGTATTTAGCATGCAAGTGGTTTTCTGCCCTGTTCCCCCCTCCCTGAATTTTAGGGGAGCATATTGCTTTGAAAAGAAAGTGCAGTGGATATTTTTTTTAACCAATAAATAATTGCGTTTAGGATTCTTTTTTTCCCTTCTCCTATTTGTGTTGAATTGTTGTAACAAATTTATATTAAACGCTACACGCTGTGAGAACCTGTTTGGTATTTAGTCTTGACATTAACGCATTTGATCAAACAGCAGTGTTCTCTCTCTGCATCTCCAAAGGCAGCCCTTTTTGAGAATAGCTGTCACGGAGTATGACTGCAACTCCTTAGCTCTCTATTTGCAAGCTCTGGAGGTGTGAAAGATGGCAGCGAATGGGGAGATAGTTAATCAATAACCACAAGGTCAGACAGACAGTGTCAGTTTTAGTGCTCCCTGTTAGGAAGCAGCAGCAAAGGATTTGTAGGGGCTTGTAAAGGCTTAAAGAAACACAAGACTGCTGTGTGAGAAAGGGATGGAACTCTCTTGGCTTTAGTAGAAAAGGGAGACATCTGCTGGCTTGTCTAGGATGGGGGAAAAAAATTGTCCAGTACTTTTGTTAATCAAGGTAGACCTACAACCTCACTTCAACCCAGCTAATCAGCAGGAAGGTTCTTTAAGTACTTTTAAATGACATAATTTCATTTAGCGTTGTTCTTCCTATTAATATAGATGTATACTACAAACCAACATATGTAATAGCAATATAGGATATGTATGCATATAAAGTGAAAACAGTACATGTCATTTCAAGGCGTGTTTCAGAAAATAGAGTACTTTGATATTGGAACAGCAAGTGTTGTGAAATCATGAATGGTGCTAAATCCTCCAGGCTTACATGCTTCCATCTTAATATGTACTGATCTTCCTTGGCCAAGTTTTTGTGCAGAACCTAAACTCCTTTTGTATAGGTAAAGCACTCAGTTGGCTGCTCTCCTGAGAGAGATGGTATGTTAGGCAAATTAATTGTTTTTAACCCCTCTGATGTGTTAATGGTACAATATAAATGTCTCATCTTAATCATCTCTGTGTTAAACTCCAACACCATAGCTTGGGCCACTTCTTTGCTGATGACTTAATTGATTAATTAGCCAATGTAATCCCTTCCCACCCTGTTCATAGCCTGCTTTATAGCCTGATCAAAGACACTTATTAGATTAAAAAAAAATTCTCAGCCCTCTCTTATGACTCTCAGCATATTAGAGACATATAACAAATTATTCCATTGTATCTGATTGAATAAACAGCATCATTAGTACATAGCAACAACATTCACCAGTTGTTTGTGCTTCATCCTATGCTACCATCCGATACTGAGGGGAGACAGGATTATTTTAAATGTATTGTAGAATTCTTGGCTTTGGAAATTGTTTTCTTTCCCTTTCTCGCACCTTCTTAAGGTTCAAACAAAGAAATGAAATACACCACAGCAGTGTGATTTCTTTTCTCAATAAATTTTCCACTTTGATCGACTGGTTCCAAGTGGCTCCGAGTCTGACCCTTTTATTGATAACAAATATATGATTTCCCAGATGGTGGCTGCTAGTGTGCATCTTCCGTATACCCTCAACTTCTAAAATTGAAACCAAGTATCTTGACCTGCTGAGCTCTCACCTGGCAACATCTTTAGGCCCTTGTTCTTTGCCCCATGGCAGTTATTCTCTCTCGCTTTTAGACACTAGCTGTTCCTAGCACATACATTGTGGTGGATGTTCCTTTACCTCTCGGAGAGCAGAAGGGATAAAAATCAGTAGATGAGATGCAGTGAGTTAAGAGGAGTGCTCTCCTGCCAAACTTCTTCTCCTTTATCTTATCTATTTGTAACGCCATCTTTAATTTTTAAAACATTAACTTTAAATTCAGGTAATTACTTTTTGTTCACAGTTATTACTCCACTGTACTTATTTATTTATTTTATTTACGTTACCACTAATCTCTTGAGTCTAAAAACGCCATCTCATTTGTCAGTGATGTTCTAATCAACTGTTAGGTAATTACATGAATTAAGTAATTAAATTACAAAATGGCGTATTATTTATTACCCATCATACATGCTGACACATTATTTACTTTCAAGACAGGTTCTATTCCTCTATTTCTTCCTGTATGTTAAAGGATCTCCATTCTATTTGCCGAAACTAATCAGTTAGTAATTGTTTACAAATGATCTCTTTGGTTTATATGCTGGGCCTAATGGTTCCCAGGCTGTGTGCGTAAGTATTATCTGAGCCTCTGTGGTATAGAAATCAGGCAAAAACTTACTGAATAGGCTTTCTTGGGACATTCCCAGTTCCTTCTACTTCCATTGACCAGGCATAAGCAATTTCCTATGGTATTTCAATACTACTTTCATCTCAAAACCTGGAATTGAAACGGTATGAAAGTGTGTATGGGCACAAGCATTGAGTGAAGAAGGGACCAAAATTTTGATAACATCTCTAAAAGGTTGGACTCAGGTTTTAGCTGATGACTTGGGTCTGCTCTTATTTTATGCAGTCCAGTTTGTCTACTCTTTATATTGTCTGATACAGTAGTGTACACGATGGTAGCTGCTTTGTGTGTATATGTAGAGTAAGGAATTTGGTCATCTTGAGTGCTCATGAAAGTGAGTGGTTGACAACATGTATTAGTGCCAGTTGTAAGGCAAAATCTGTGTCAACTTCCTCCCACCAATCTGCCAGTGAGCTTCATACCTGGGACCAGGAGTCTCAGGAATTCTACTCTTAGATGCCACTGACTCTTCACATGGCAATGGGCAAGTCAATCAGCTCTGATTGTGTTTTGCCACCTGTAAAATATGGCTGACACGTACCTATCTTACAGGGGTGTTGCGAAGTTTCAATATTTTTGAACCTACTTGGCACCCTAGTCATTCTGGAGGTCACCAGCCAGCAATTCTCAGTTATGTCACAAATGACATGCAATTTTGAAGTTTGAATCTGTTCTGTGATTGATTTAATAGCGGTTCATGTCATAATCTACCATATGAAGCAGAAGTGATTAAAAAATGTTTTTTTTTAAAAACAACCATTTTTAATTTTAAAAAATGTCAAAATTTTGAAATGTTGAAATGTGTGACTTTTAAAATGTTTCAAACAGCTCTAAAACTGATTAAAAACTTGATTTTTTTCCCTGAAATGCCTTTTTTATTGAAAGTCAAACTTTTGACAAAAAATTAACTGAAAACTCAAAACGTGGGGAATTTCAACCAATATAACAGACTATAACAGCAAGATGTGAAATTCCTTTTTCCATTTTTTTTATTATCCACTACATAATGCCTACTTAAGAACATACTTCTAATTGTAGTTCACCAGAGAAAGATTCAATACATTTAAGGTTAAAAAAAATAATTATCTAATAGGTCAATACATCTGTTCCTTTAAAAAAAACCTCTTCCCCTTTTGAGGCATCATAAATATGTAAATGAGGTCTATTTAATTACTGCCTGGGGCTATAAACTCACATGCTTGCGGGGAGGGAAGGCAAGAATAATGTACATAATATTTTCTTTAAAAGAGAGCCGGTCTATGCCTCAGAAACACAACAGGAGAATACACTCTCTGTGCACGGAACAATATAACCAAAGGGGAACAAGACCAGTTCTTTTCATCCTTATAGATGGAGTTAGCATGTAAAACAGTAGGTGTGTGTGTGTGTGTGTGTGTGTGTGTGTGTGTGTGTGTGAGTGAGATTTTGTTGTTTTTGAAGGCACCAAGTAAACTCTCTTCCCCACAGCTCTGTTGATGCCCTTTAATCCTGATCAGCAGACCCCGCTGCTATCCTTCTGAGCAGAGGCGTCTTGTTGTGCCGAATCCTGCTATGGTTTGCTAACATTGGTATAGAAGAGACTAGAACAGGGGTAGGCAACCTATGGCACATGTGCTGAAGGCGGCACACAAGCTGATTTTCAGTGGCACTCACACTGCCCGGGTCCTGGCCACCAGTCCGGGGCGCTCTGCATTTTAATTTAATTTTAAATGAAGCTTGCTAAACATTTTAAAAACCTTATTTACTTTACATACAACAATAGTTTAGTTATATATTATAGACCTATAGAAAGAGACCTTCTAAAAACGTTAAAATGTATGACTGGCACGCGGAAACTTAAATGAGAGTGAATAAATGAAGACTCGTCACACCACTTCTGAAAGGTTGCCAAACCCTGGACTAGAATGAGACCCAACAAAGTCATTTTCACTTGTGACCTGATACAGCACTTAACTAAATAATAGAAGGCTAGTTCCATTCTACTCTGTTGAGCTTGCCCTCGCTTAAACACTATTATTTTCAAAGTGAGATACAGTACTGCGGCTAATCTTTGGTGGGGTTGCTAAATAATAGAAGGCTAGTCCCATTCTACTCTGTTGAGCTTGCCCTCGCTTAAACACTATTATTTTCAAAGTGAGATACAGTACTGCGGCTAATCTTTGGTGGGGTTACTCTTTCAAAGGGTATGTCTACACTATGGGATTACTCCAAATTTACAGAATTCGATTTTGGGCAACCGATTGTATAAAGTCAAGTGCATGCGGCCACACTAAGCACATTAATTCGGCGGTGTACCGAGGCTAGCGTCGATTTCCGGAGCGTTGCACTGTGGGTAGCTATCCCGTAGCTATCCCATAGTTCCCGCAGTCTCCCCTGCCCATTGGAATTCTGGGTTGAGATCCCAATGCCTGATGGGGCAAAAAACATTGTCGCTGGTGGTTCTGGATACAGCATCACCCCTCCCTCCATGAAAGCAATGGCAAACAACCGTTTCGCGCCTCTTTTCCTGGGTGAACTGTGAAGACACCATACCACGGCAAGCATGGAGCCCGCTCAGCTCAAGACAGCAGTCATGAACATTGTAAACACCTCGCGCATTATCGTACAGTTTATGCTGAACCAGGACCTGAAAAACCAGGCGAGGAGGAGGCGGCTACGGCAGCGCGGCGACGAGAGTGTTGAGGACATGGACACAGAATTCTCTCAAACCACGGACCCTGGCGCTTTGGAGATCATGCTGTTAATGGGGCAGGTTCTAGCCATGGAACGCCGATTTTGGGCCCGGGAAACAAGCACAGACTGGTTGGAATGCATAGTGTTGCAGGTGTGGGACGATTCCCCGTGGCTGTGAAACTTTCGCATGCGTAAGGGCACTTTCATGGAATTTTGTGACTTGCTTTCCCCTGCCCTGAAGCGCCAGAATACCAAGATGAGAGCAGCCCTCATAGTTGAGAAGCGAGTGGCTATAGCCCTGTGGAAGCTTGCAATGCCAGACAGCTACCGGTCAGTCGGGAATCAGTTTGGAGTGGGCAAATCTACTGTGGGGGCTGCTGTGATGCAAGTAGCCAAAGCAATCAGTGAGCTGCTGCTACGAAAGGTAGTGACTCTGGGAAATGTGCAAGTCATAGTGGATGGCTTTGCTGCAATGGGATTCCCTAACTGTGGTGGGGCGATAGATGGAACCCATATCCCTATCTTGGCACCGGAGCACTAGGGCAGCCAGTACATAAACCGCAAGGGGTACTTTTTAATGGTGCTGCAAGCACTGGTGGATCACAAGGGATGTTTCACCAACATTGTGGGATGGCCAGGAAGGGTTCATGACGCTCACGTCTTCAGGAACACTAATCTGTTTAAACGGCTGCAGCAAGGGATTTACTTCCCAGACTAGAAAATAACAGTTGGGGATGTTGAAATGCATATAGTTATCCTTGGGACCCAGCCTACCCCTTAATGCCATGGCTCATGAAGCCATACACAGGCAGCCTGGACAGTAGTCAGGAGTTGTTCAACTACAGGCTGAGCAAGTGCAGAATGGTGGTAGAATGTGCGTTTGGACGTTTAAAGGGATGCTGGCGCACATTACTGACTCACTCAGACCTCAGCCAAACCAATATTCCCATTGTTATTGCTGCTTGCTGTGTGCTCCACAATCTCTGTGAGAGTAAGGGGGAGACCTTTATGGCAGGGTGGGAGGTTAAGGCAAATCGCCTGGCCGCTGATTACACGCAGCCAGACACCAAGGTGATTAGAAGAGCACACCAGGAAGCGCTGCACATCAGAGAAGCTTTGAAAACCAGTTTCATGGCTACAGTGTGAAAGTTCTGTTTGTTTCTCCTTGATGAAAACCCACCCCCTTGATTGACTTATTCCTTGTAAGAAACCCACCCTCCCCCTTTGATTACAGCTTGCTTTCTAAGGAAATAAAGTCATTATCGTTTAAAAATCATGTATTCTTTATTAACTGATTATAAAAAGCGGGAGAGAACTGACAAGGTAGCCTGGGTGGGGTTTGGGAGGAGGATAGGAGGGAAGGAAAAGGCCACTTCAGAAGTTCAAAATAATGACAACCTTTTGCTTGGGCTGTCCACTGGGGTGGAGTGGGCGGGTGCACAGAGCCTCCCCTCCCTGCGTTCTTACACGGCAGGGTGAGGAAGCAATGGAACATGGTGAGAGGGGAGGGCGGTTATACAGGGGCTGCAGTGGCACTCTGTGATCCTGCTGCCATTCCTGAAGCTCTACCAGACGCTGGAGCATGCCAGTTTGATCACGCAGCCGTTTTTTTCACCGCCTTATTTGAGATAGCCTTCGGAACGGAGGAGGGAAGCTTGAAAAATTTGCAGCTGCGGGAGGGAGGGAAAAAAGAGAGAGAAGTATTTAAAAAGATACATTTTACAGAACAATGCTTATACGCTTTCACGGTGAACAACACTATTCACATTACATAGCACATGTGATTTCAGTACAAGGTCGCATTTTGCATCTTAATATTGAGTGCCTTCAGCTTTGGTGTTAGAGATCACAGACACAGGTCCGGGCAACAGAATTCGGCTTCCATGCAGCCATGGTAAGCCATTGTCTTTCGGCTTCTGCAGACTTCATAAAAGCAGCGCCCTCCTTTCCCACATACCAAGCAAAGCCCGTTGAGTGCTGCGGTTTTCCTCTTAACGTGCAGCAGCAGAAACCAAACTAACCCCCCACCCTTCAATTATCTGGGATTATCGCTTTACCCCTCCCCCCACCGCATGGCTGGTATCAGGGAAGATCCCTGCTAGCCAAATGTGAAAAGCTCAGTGCCAATCCTCTCCCCCTGCCCCCAGGCTTGGCTAACTGCAGGGAAGGATTTCTTTTCAGCCACAGGCAAACAGCCCAGGAGGAACGGTCACCTCTGTCCCCGTAATTAAATTCCCGTATTTCAACCAGGTTACCATGAACAATATCACTCTCCTGAGGATAACAGAGCAAGATAAAGAACGGATGTTGCTTGAATGCCAGCAAACACTGAGACCATACGCTGCCAGGCTTTGTCATGCAATGATACCAGATTACTTGCTACTAGCATGGCGTGGTCAAGTGTCCTACCATGGAGGACGGAATAAGGCTGCACTGCCCAGAAACCTTCTGCAAAGGCTTTTGGAGTTCCTCCAGGAGAGCTTCATGGAGATGTCCCTGGAGGATTTCTGCTCCATCGCCAGACACGTTAACAGACTTTTCCAGTTGCTGTACTGGCCGTGAATGCATCCCAAGTCCTCAGGGCAAATGAATCATTAAAAAACGCTTGGTTTTAAACCATGTTTTATATTTACAAAGGTACACTCACCAGAGGTCCCTTCTATGGCTTCATGGTCTGGGATACTGCCGTAGAGGGTTGGGAGGGTACTTCAGTCAGGCTGAGAAAAAGATCCTGGCTGTTGGGGAGAACGGAGTGCTGTATGCTCTCCGCAAGCTTGTCCTCCTCCTCCTCCTCCTCCCCATCCGCAGAATCCTCAGGCATGGCTGATATTACCCCCTCCTCGGAATCCGCAGTCAGAGGTGGGGTAGTGGTGGTGGCCTCCCCCTAGAATTGCATGCAGCTCAGTGTAGAAGCGGCATGTCTGCAGCTTTGACCCGAACCTTCTGTTTGCTTCTTTGGTTTTCTGGTAGGCTTGTCTGAGCTCCTTAACTCTCATGTGGCACTGTAGTGAGTCCCTGTTGTGGCCTCTCTCCATCATGCCCTTTGAGATTTTTTCAAATGTTTTGGCATTTCGTCTTTTGGAACGTAGTTCTGCTAGCACAGAATCCTCTCCCCATACAGCGATCAGCTCCAGTACCTCCTATACAGTCCATGCTGGAGCTCTTTTTCGATTCTCAGACTGCATGGTTACCTGTGCTGATCAGCTCTCCACGCTGGGCAAACAGGAAATGAAATTCAGATGTTCACGGGGCTTTTCCTGTCTACCTGACCAGTGCATCTGAGTTCAGATTGCTGTCTAGAGTGGTCACAATGGTGCACTGTGGGATAGCTCCCGGCGGCCAATACCGTTGAATTGCGGCCACACTAACCCTAATTCGAAATAGCAATGTCAATTTTGGCACTACTCGGGAAGGAGTACAGAAATCGATTTTAAGAGCCCTTTATATCGAAGTAAAGGGCTTCATTGTGTGGACGGGTGCAGGGTTAATTCGATTTAACACTGCTAAATTCGACATAAACTTGTAGTGTATACCAGGCCAAAGAGACATAAACTAAACCAGAAAAGAGCACTTATTCCAGAATGAGAGAGTCCACACACAGAGATCTATTGGTATAACTATAGCAGTGTAATTATACTAGTATAGTTGTGCCTTTAATTTTCCGCATGTAGTCAGCCCTCAGTACCTTGTTCAGCTTTCTATATTCTCTGTGCAATTTCATGTGCATATGGTATTCTTTACTTCCCATCTGAAACCATTAAGTGTTGCTATGGGCAATGAAACAGCTTCCATGTTACTCTCAGAGGTAGCGGCATGACTATCGTGGTTTATTTCTGTATGTTGTACAGCCCTGATTTTCCGAAAAGTTTCTGAGAAATTTACTGCTCTTGGGGAAAATGGGGTTTTGGACAAATGGGAGAGTAATGCACGGTTCAGGTAGCTGAGATCACCTTCATTTACACATGTGTGGTTAACTGGAAGGCAGAGGAGTGGAGGTGTATTATATACAGTTTATAAATCAATTTGTAAAATTCTTTGCAGTCTTCTGGCATGAATGGTACTACATAAATGCAAGTCATTATCATTATCTCTATAGAATCCCCCTGCAGTCTCCCAACCCCACATTGTACTGCCAATAACACCACAGGAGTTTTCTGTTGTTATTAGTGCCTGGTACATCCAGCCTTGCAGGGGAATCATGTTTTCTGGAGGTATTGGGGATGTCCTTGAATCTGTTGCCTGGAGTAGAGTTGTTTTTGAGATTGGATTCTACAGAGTTCTATAGTTGTGAGAGGGTTAATTAAATAATGCAGAAAAAGGCACTTATCTCTGTTCCAAAAGCAGCTTAAACACAGCATTGTGATTACTGGCTGGTTAAGAAAATTTCTACTGTTTTTGTTTTGTTTTGTTTGTAAAGAGAAATGAAGCCAGTGATTTAATTCCTTAGTTATGTTTAACAACACTTGGGGGGTGGGGAGCAGGTTTTTGTAATATGCTCTTTTCCTTCTGTCCTAATACGCAATTAAAATGCAGATAATGTATTCCAATTCTTAAGATGGATCGTTGCTGAAGTGGTGTCATGTCTGGGCTAGCTTATCTCATGATAAATACCTCTGCTGTCCACTGAAAGATTAAACGCCATGGCTACTGAGGTTGTTTTGGGGTCTTGTAAGCAGATAAGAATGTGTTACTCGCTTTTAATAAAATATATCAATCTGCATTTTCTGAAGGGTCCTTGGACAGTGCCTGACATTGAGAAGGTGGCGCTGGCAAAGTCTAATAATGATACTTGTACATTAAACTGGCTTTACCATTCCATGAGTATCATAATTTGTTGACAGGAGTGCTTTATTGAACCCTCTTGTGTCTGGAGTGTGAGGATGAGGCGCTTGAGCTGCTGTTGTAAGACCTCATTTAGCTGTCTAGCAGAAAAGATTTCTTTCCCAGAGTTTAATCCAGCAGGAGCCATGAGAGAACGTTATCAGTTAGGTACAGAAATCTCAGATGGCTCGGGTGCGTGGGACACACGCGGATGCCATGGTCTGGAATTCATCGTGCTGTGACAGTGATGCATTCAGCATCTCCATCCAGGGAAGCACAATTCCCTTTCTGAGGACTGTGCATTCATACTGCAGGCTTTTAGAGGTGCTCTAATTGAAGGGCTTTAAAGTGATGTGAGGTGGGAGTGGGGAAGGGTTTTAGCTTCCCTACCAGAACAAGCATCAGAAAAATCCACCCTCTCTTTCATGTGTATGTGGCGAGCGAGAAGATGTTCCATCAGGGACAGAACTATGATAAACAAAATGAACTGCTAGGTGTAATAGGAATGAAATTAGAATTCACAACGGCAGACATTGGAGTGCAAACTTGGAATCCTGTTGTGCCAGTATAAAGTTTGCACTCATGTCAATATGCCATGAGAATGTGTCTTGCAGAATCTGTCCTTCCCCTCTCATAGAACATTAGGGTTGGAAGAGACCTCAGGAGGTCATCTAGTCCAACCCCCTGCTCAAAGTAGGACCAACACCAACTAAATCATCCCAGCCAGGGCTTTGTCGAGCTGGACCTTAAAAACCTCTAAGGATGAAGATTCCACCACCTCCCTAGGTAACCCATTCCAGTGCTTCACCACCCTCCTAGTGAAATAGTGTTTCCTAATATCCAAAATTCTAATATTCCTCCTCTCCTCCCCTCCCCTCCCCCTGCCCCAGTCATTGGGTGTGAGAAAGCAGCTTCTTACAGTGTTGCAAGGACAGAGAAATCAATTTAGGCAAAGACCAGTTTGGTGACACAATATTCACTCCATGTTCGCTTCAGAGTTTCATGAAAGGGGTTGGGACTGGGAGAAAGAGGAGTGTGTGTGTGTGTATGTGTGTGGTGTTGTTGTTGGGGGTAGGGGGATGCTCATCACCCTTGCCTGAGAAAGGAGTATTAGAAAAAAGCCTTTAAAACTGTTAAGCCTGTTAAGTACAATTATACATAGCTGGAGCCTTGTCACAGTTCTGCTTTTAAACAAATTACAGTGCATATCAGTTGATATTGTGAATTATGGGCAGAAATTGCTGGTTGGAATCCAAGTTTCCATCTTTCCAAGCAACTGCTTTGCCACTAAAGTAAAAGAACAGATAAAGCCAAGAGGGACTCTGTTAAACTCAATCCACAGGCAGTGCGAATGGGCTGCAGGGCTCAGTGGGTTACCTTTGTTTGTACTGCATTCCAGTTGGCCTACGTGCCAAGCCTAGTTTTGACTACAGTAGCTGAAAGGTCAGAGCAAAATCCCAAGTGGATATTTATCCCTGTCTCTAAAATGGATGGAGCCCCATAAGTGGCATAGCTGACACTTTCAGCGGTGGGATGGGCTGAGGCAGAGATAAAAGGGATTTAGAAAACAGAATCCAGAATGAGATGCAGAGGTTACTTGCTAACCCAGTACCTTCCATGTCCCTAGCTTGGTCACTAATCTTAATTCTTTACTTACATTTCATCACTGCTGAAAAACAATTCTGTGCTGATATATTAATTATTTTGACCAGAGATGCTAATGTGCAGGTGCAGGGTAGCATGAAGCCTGACTATGAAAAGGGGTTAACAAACCTATTTAACTCTGCTCCTCTTGCTGAGTGTTGATGGTGAGGCCAACTGATCACAGTTTTGCTGTTTATATCATCATAATTCCTTGATGTTGTTTCTCATGTGGTGATTTCCTAGTGCTACACCCATGCAAATCAAAATTCTCAACACCTCTTTCAGATGGGAATATGCTGCTCATTTTCCAGATGCATAAAATGAGGCTCAGAGAGTTTGTGGCTTCCCTAAGGTTACATAGCAAGTCAGTAGCAAAGCTGGGGATAAAAACAGAAGCCAAGATTTTTCAAAAGCAACTAGTAGTTTTTGTGGCTTAAAGAGAGACATCTTAAAAGATCCAGGTTTTTAGAGGGTGGCTGTTGCACAGCACTTTTGAAAATCAGACTCCTTTAAGATATGTCAAGATGTCACAAAATCACTAGTCATTTTTTAAAATCTTGCCTGAATCCTGAATCCTAGTGCTGTGCTTATTGCCATCACAATTCTTCCAGAACCATTTTTAAATGACATTTTTTATCAAGGCATACTTATCATTCTAACTGAAAGTACCGAGATCCAAAGCTTTCCTAACTAATACTTAGGCAAGTATAGGCCATGGCTACACTTGCAAATTTGCAGCGCTGCAGCAGGGTGTGAAAACACACCCTCTCCAGCGCTGCAAATTGCGGCGCTGCAAAGCGCCAGTGTGGTCAAAGCCCCAGTGCTGGGAGCGCGGCTCCCAGCGCTGTACGTTATTCCCCACAGGGAGGTGGAGTACGGACAGCGCTGGGAGAGCTCTCTCCCAGCGCTGGCGCTTTGACTACACTTAGTGCTTCAAAGCGCTGCCGCGGCAGCGCTTTGAAGTGCAAGTGTAGCCATAGCCTATCTAGGCTCAGTTGTGTAATCCCAGTCCTTATTTGCTGGCCATGTAATGGTACATGCATCCGAAATACTTGTGAGAGCGAGAGGTATTTTTTCCCATAGAAATAGAAGGGCAAGTCCTTTATGTCCTTGTCATCTTAAAATCCAGACTTCTTGGATGTTGCCAGCAGCTCTGCTGTTTCATTTTAGTGGCATTTGGTGAAGTAGTTCTGTAGTTCTTTGTGTAAAAGGAACCTTTGTTATTGGCTTCACAAAAGCTCCCAGTGGAGTTTGGTTTACCTAGCTAGGTGTCATCATGTGACTTTGGAATGTCATTGTTGAATTTAAAATACAGAGCTTCTGCCTGTGCATACCTTGTGGGCCCCCTGACAGCCCGCTTTCCCAAACCAGAAGAGAAAAAAAAATCATCCCCAGGAAGGAAGGTTAAACCTGTGATGTGTAACATCCATCGTCTCTCTGACTGTAGAGTTGGCAGAAGTGCATGAACTTTGTTCAGTGATCTTTCCTGTTCTTTTTATCTTGCAGATTGAGGGATTTTAATGGCTTTCAGGTAGAAGCCAAGTGGAGACAATCAAAATGAATTCTATGGACAGGCACATACAGCAGACCAATGACCGGCTGCAGTGCATAAAACAGGTAAGCTGAAACTGGAGACCACTACTACGAGTAAAGCTAGAGCAGCCACTGCATTACATTGCCTAGCATGGCACATAGCTGCTTGCAGAGCCTGTATAATGACATCATCTTTGCCTTTTTGTAAGGGGCATGGGGGGAACATTCTAATCTGGCTGAGTAGACAAACGTCTCCTGCAAGGATCACCACAGAACGAAACCTTTCAAACTCCTCAGAGAGTCAGTCGTCTGCTTGGGTTAATCAGTTTGCTCCCTAGAAGCAGAGAGCGGTGAACAAACCAAATGTTAGTAGATGTTTGTTCTTAATATGTGGTTTTTAAAATGTTTCTTGCTAAATAACAACTAAGCTGAGCTTTAGGGACTGGAGACTGGGGCTAAATTTTCATAAGCATCTAAGGCCCACATTCAACAATGACGTAGGCACTTAGGAGCCTAAATTTCATTGAAAGTCAGTGGGACTTAGGCTCGCTCCCATTGATTCCAGTGGGAACTAGTTGCTTAAATACCTTTGAGGATCTGGGCCCTAATACCTAAATCACTTTTGAAAATGGAATTTAGGCTCCAGAATCCCTTTGGGGCTTTGAAATTGTCACCCTCTCTGCATTACTGGGCGAGGAAAGAAGTAGTTCCAAATACTTATCTAATTGATGGCAGAAGCTGACACCATCTCTGCCTGCTCACTCCTCCTTGTGAGCTGTGCTGCCTGGCTCCCGACCTCCAGCTGCATACTTTCTCTGACAGGAATCTGTCGCTGTGGGTGGGTGATGATGGGGGTGCAGTTTCTCAATTTGAGATGAGGCTAAAGGTTGCTGTATTTTATTTCCAACCAATTCCAACGTTTTCAAGCAAGGACTCTGTTGATACCAGGAGGGCATTTACAATGCATGGGCCAAAGATTCCCAGCACTGAACCAGTAGGGTGGAATCAGTTTATGTGATCTTTTCCCACTCTTATAAAAGACATTGTATGGGATTTTAAAATTGCCATTACTAAAACTGTGATAAACTAAGGGGCTATTTATAGGCTAACCTCTATATAAATAAAGCCCAAAGAAAAGAAGCTTCTGCTGAGGAACTAAACTCGGTGTGCATTTTCTGCATTCAACTGCTGGCTTGCCAGGCTACAGTTGTTAGTGGGTGAGGGTAAATAAGCAACCTTGTTCAAATTTAGATAGCCAGAACTCTTCTACTTTCTCCTTTGTAGGAGGTGGTGGGCCATTCTCACTTGCCAAGGTTGCCACTTATCCTCCTGGTGTCTTGCAAAACAAAAATCACTGTGTTTGCTTGGCTGTGGCACCATTCCCTAACCTACACAAATGGAACACAAAGTCCCCTGTTAACTCATCTTCCAGACAACCTCCATTCCACACACAATTGGGAACGTCCTATGAATGCTGGGAAGGCTGTTGGCTTTCCTTCCTTCCTCCTCTTCCTGGTCACTAAATAGAAACACAGGTTAGGTAACTAAATCAAAGCAGCAGTGTTTGGGTGCAGTATTAGTGGTTTAACTGACAAAGTATCCACTATGCAGCCAAAAACTGTTCTTCTGAAAAAGCTTCATTGTGTTTTGCCTTGGATTATTACAAAAAATATATGTGAATTCTGTGCATATGAAAGGCTGGCACCTCTGGAAAAAGTGACCCTTCATTTACCCATGGAATACACAGAGAACAGCATCTTCCATCCGGCCCCATCTGTCTCTCTCAACCTGACCTGGAGGTCTGCTTCTAGGGCTGGGAAAGCAAGGTTGCTCCCAACGCTCCACCTGCTCTTGGCCTCTTGGTTGTGACTGTCAGGAAGCAGGCCAATTAGTGCCAAACAAGATTGATTTGGGGGGATGTGGATACTTATCCCTAAGGAGCAGGGCTGAGACCCCAAACTTAATTTCACTTGGGCCTCTGTACAGCCATGAGATAACTTTCAGGTCACTTGACTTGGAGTGGATTTGGACCAACTGAATTCCATGAACCAGACTCATCAGATTTGTCCCAGCATCTGTGCTTATTAAAAAAAAAAAAAGAGGGGGGGGGAGGGAAATCAGCTGTTTTAGACAATCTTCTAACCTTCCCAAAAGCAGCTGTTTTGAGCTCACCACGTCAGTAACACCAGACTAGCAAATAAACAAACTTTCAG
The DNA here is from genome assembly GCF_020497125.1 of Mauremys mutica. NCBI lineage: Eukaryota > Metazoa > Chordata > Testudines > Geoemydidae > Mauremys > Mauremys mutica. The sequence continues at coordinate 69,755,482 of NC_059078.1, forward strand.
AACCAAAGCCTCCAGCTGCTTTAAAATAATTGATTTGTATGAAAAAAACATCCTTTAACTTAAAAAACAGAATCCTTGGCTAACAGCCACACACCAGATAGTGCTGCATAGTGTGATGCTATACAGTGGTGGCTATTTCTTAAGCTAAGAGCAAGGGAGCAGACAAAAGCAATAGAAGAAGACGTTTCAGAAGTCTAGGTGTAGCCAATATAACACCACTTGTTCTTACTTTAAACTGAGCTTCAAATGAGGATTTAAGCTAGGGTACTAAATTCTCACTCCACTGTGCAAAAGAAAGTTATGAGGGGAGAGAGGACCACAGCATGATGTATGTTTTTAACAGAGAGAGATTTTTATGCTATGAGGGCAAGATTTCATACTTAGTTAAAACACACATTAACTAGGGATCCTACTAGAATTATTTATTATTTGTATCACAGTAGTACCTAGAGGCTAGAACCCCATCATGCTGGTATTGTATAAACATATAATAGAGACCAACCCTGCCCTGCAGAGATTAAAAAATTGGAAGCAAATAATCTATACTGGTCTCTGGATCATCATGGTCCAAATTGTTCCGGAAGTAATACAAGAGGTGAACTAGTCAAAAAAGGGGGAAAATTGTGGAAAGTGTTATGAAAAACATGTCCCCCTTTTTTGGTTGTAATTTGAAATTTCACTGAAACAAAAATTCACAACATTTTATCCAACTCTAATGAGTGATATTTTAGAGTTCATCTCATGGATCCAGTTGGGTTAAGAGATCTCCCGAATACATTTTACACATGGGGGGGCGGGGGGGTTGCTCGTAGGTTGGCCCAGATCCCCAGATGGTGTAAATCTGTGGAGCTGTGTTGCTTTACAACAGCCCCTTGCTCTTACTCACATACACCTCCCTTGATGTGGGGAGCCTGGTAATACTTTGTGCTATGTACTGACAGTTGGGAATCATGGCTGCGTCAGACATCCTTCCCCACCTTATCTACTCCACTTCACCACAACCACCCACCCCACCACCTAGTGAACAAAAAGTAACATTGCCCTTCTCTCCTAGAAAGTTGTGTGCTTTGTGAGATTGTTAACATGTCAGGAGCATGAAAGGCAACACACACAAAAATAAAAAAATCTTTCCTTGACGTCCAGTGTCTACACATTTTATAACCTTGCTGCAGCTATTGGCCCATGCAACCAGACTGAGAACTGTCTGCTGCACTCCCTGCCCCCCACCCCAACCCCTGAGAAACACTATAAATGGTAATCCCTGTGCCTCTTTAACTAGATCAGGTTACAACAGAGGGTCAGCGCAGGTTTCTTTCTTCCCAGCTCTCCCAGTCTCTCAGACACAGACAATCCTTTTCTGACTCCACTGACTCCTGTTTCAGGATCAAAGTTGTGATTTTCTCCTTATTTTTTGCATTTTAAAAAGGAAACAAAAACCCGTATATTGATCCACTAGCGAGCAAATGAGGTGTATTAGTAACAAAAATGTTTCAGAGTAGATAAAACAGGACAAACAGCAGACAAGGAAATATATTAGCTCTTTAAAAAAATTACCAGCCTTCTGTGAAACTGTAACAGCTTGTGTGGTCTCTCGGTGTGATGAATACTACAGCATACATAGGAATATGTTCTCTAAAATCAAGGGTACATTTTTTTGTCAGTGTTCAGTAGAAAAACGTAAGTGATATTCTTCCCTTGGTATGTACAATTAGTTCATCATAGCACAAAGGAGAGTTGTAGGTGAACTGCGGGGGAGGAGGCGGGAATTGACCTTAGTTACATTTTTACGTTTGTTTAAGCGAAGTGCTCATCAAAGGTGCAGGACTGATAGCCCCTGCAAACTGAAGTTCTCTGTTTATTCACAGAATACTTACAGCACAGACAGATCCCCCACACCATCTGGCTAATATAGCTTAGCCCAGGGTTTCTCAAACTGGGGTCCATGGACCCCTGGAGGTCTGCAAGGGTACTCCAGGGAGTCCGTGAGTCATACCTGGGGTCGCCAGCCCTGCTGATCAACTTCTCCCCCTCCCTCCCAATAGGGTGAGGCCTTGGGGGGAGAGGCTGAGCAGGGAAGGCTTGGGGGGCCGCAAACATTTTAAAATCAAAATGTGGATCCTCGGGATGCTAAAGTTTGAGAAACACTGGCCTGAGCGGCCCACGCAGTGGTGAGAGGGTAGTTTAGTTTCCATGCTCCCCTTCAGTCCTCTGCTGGGACTGCCCAATGAGTGCTCAACACTGTGGTGTATTTTGGGAGGCAACCCAGTAGTCTTATTCACACTGGTAACTTTCAGTAACTGCCAAACAACTGGGCTGGATATGAGCTAGCCCAGGGGTAGGCAACCTATGGCACGCATGCCAAAGGCGGCACCCAAGCTGATTTTCAGTGACACTCACGCTGCCCGGGTCCTGGCCACCGGTCCGGGGGGCTCTGCATTTTAATTTAATTTTAAATGAAGCTTCTTAAACATTTTAAAAACCTTATTTACTTTACATACAACAATAGTTTAGTTATATATTATAGACTTATAGAAAGAGACCTTCTAAAAACGTTAAAATGTATTACTGGCACGCAAAACCTTAAATTAGAGTGAATAAATGAAGACTCGGCACACAACTTCTGAAAGGTTGCCGACCCCTGAGCTAGCCACTAGGAGAATAATAATAATAATAGACTGACTGTATATCCTATGACCAGTCCCACCAGCAATCCTGTCATCCCCATTGTAGTATTTGCTTTTTTACTCATTCCTCATAATACCCTTGTGATACTTCAGCCAAGTAAATAATTACTTGAGTCATAGCATCCATTATTTTTCTTAGGCAGTACAAGCAAATTCCAGGCCTCCTGCAAAGTCTTTGGACTGGACCCCTGTGGCCTTAAAAATGTCTAGATCCGAAATGTAGAGCTGCCCCAACCCTGAGACTTCCTGGCTGCTGTCTACTGCTTTCTGAACTGGCTCTGTGTGCATACAGCTTTTTATGGCTTTTGTGAAATTCTTGAAGTGAGAAGGGTCAGAAAATCTTTCCATGTAAAAATTACAAGGAAATCACCCCTTTCAAAATACACCTGATATCTTGATACTGGATTGAGGATTGCCTTCATGATGCATGTTAAAGCTGTGTTGAAATAGCCACATTTATTTCCAGTAATAGGTTAAAGGAAGTATCTGGAGGTCCTCTGGTATCTGGGGTATTTTGCTGTGGTGGGAGTGGAGAGTGCTGTTTCCGCTGCTTGTGTCATGTTACATCAGGGTGCACTGAACAATATCACATCAAGCGATGCTCTATCACTCGGTGAACCCAACCTAATGGGAAGCACACATCATATTGTTGATTTCTAGAAACAGATTAGCATTTCTTCCCCTTCTCTTCAAAGAAGGAGCTTGCTGAATTGCTGTGGTTTGAATGCATTTTATTGCCTAGCTGGCCATTCAGCAGATGTATGTTAAAAAGTCTAATTGTATGTGTTTGTGTTGCTTCTTTCTTTCTGCAATTGCAAACTAACCTTGGAAACAGCCTTTTTCTTTTTCTGCCTTCAGTGCTTGGATTTTTTTGTAACTTTCCATTTGGTGGAAAGTTGGATTCTTCACGTATTTGCATAACTTCTGTTAGCATGAAAATCCTGAAACCATTTGAAAAAAAATCTTCCTACTTTCCAAAATCTCTTATTGGAGATTGTCGGTGTTCCCAACTCATAAGCACTATTAACATATTTTTGACTGGTGTGGGTTAATGGTGTAAAAGTAGTAATAAAGATACTTGAAAGTTGCATAATTCACTAATTTTAAAAATTAATGGCATTTTGCCATAGAGACTATTTGGGCAGAAACACCTTCTTATTAGTGGTTGTAGTTCCATGTAGCTACTGCTGTTTTTTAGTACTGAATTATCAGTGGCTTATACCAATAAAGATAAGGTTGAAAAGGGCCCTTTCTTTACCTTAAAAAAAAAAGTTGTGTTTGTTATAGATTATTGGTTGGTCTGTTCATCAAAAGTGTCCTAGTATCTATCTTGCTCCTATTTTTCCTGAGACCTGTATAGTTACAAATTCTTTGTCTGCTTCCCTCCTCGGTCCATTGGAACATCTCTCTGCTGTGGGTAAATATGTTTAGGAAAAGACTTGCTTCCCTGGCTTCTCAAGACCATTTATAGACTTTATCAGTCAACATTTCTGCCATCTTTGATCCTTCATCTTGGTAGGCTGCCCCTCTGATGTGGGCAGTCAAGATGTGAGGGAAAGAGAAAAAGATGTGACGTGGTATGAACAGGCCCGGGGAAGGAAACATATGCTTTCTACCCATGTTTGTGTCAAAGGCAGAATTTGGGTGGCTTGTTACTTAAGAATTGGCTGGGTTTATGAAAGGCGCAGCCTCTTGAATATGATCCTTCAACTTTTTGATCTGGGCTAGTGGTGAGTGTGCCTATTCCCCAAGTTCTATCAATTGCCTTATCGTAGCACCTGTTTCTAAGGGATGAGTGATTTTTCCATAGAGGGAATGTACTCTCTCAAACCTTTTAATCTTTAAAGTCTACAATATCAGGAAGACTATTACTCTTCCACATAATTATCTCATTTGACCTACTGCTAAAAATGGCATGTGATTTTCATGGGTAAATAAAGGCTATAATTTTAACAATACTGGAAATCCAAAAGGCTATGGGTCAATCATGCACATGGAATTCTTTGATTAGCAGCTGGCCTTTGCTCTGCAATGAATATGTGATACAGCTGGTAGCATGGCTCTGATTTTTGACATCCCATTTTTGCCTTGTCTGTCAAGTTGAATATCTTTACAGGAGCAAGGTTCTGCTTATTTCCTTTCATATGCTTATACGTGTTAGTACAGTAATGAATCCATGTGCTTCAGACAATGGATACAATTAATATATTATCTATGGACAGCTAGATTAGATTAGATCTGTCCAAAAATGGGGGGGGAGGGGTAAATACAGAATAATTTTATGTATCTTTTTTTTTTCTTCAAAATGTTCTTACTGTCTCTCTTTTAGCACCCTGGTCCTTCCATTTCACACAACTCTGCCATTAAAACTGAAGGAGAACTCTGTCGGTGGTGGTGGAATGTGCTCTTCCGTACACCAGACAGGAAGGTCCATTCTCATTTATTAATGTGCAGTGCACCAAGACGGCATGTTGTGATGCCAAATGCAGTTTCAGAATGTTGGTTAAACCACACAGCAGCATGTGCTGGGGCAAAGGACATGCTGCGGTTCTGAAAGTCGGTAACTCCAGAGAGATTAGATTTTTAAAAAGGAACACAAGTTTTCACCATGTTCATGCATCTTCAAACTGAAGTTTGTGTCTGAGCCTTGAGCTGCACCAGAGTATGTTGGTTGTTTGCTATGTTGTCCTTTGTTTTTCTCTAAATGATTAGTGTACCTGACGTAGGTCTTTGGGTGAGGGAGTCAGTTGCACAGCTACGGGATATATCCTGCTTGCTAGGTGAGAAGTTAGCCTGACTTTCATTTACTTAATGGTTCAAACCCAATCAATGTATGAATTGCTTAAGTCCGTAAATCTGTTATTTTGTTGCTGTTAATAATGGGTATTGTGTGGGCCATTCCAGTATTCAGATGATAACCTGCTAAAAGTCTGCTGGTCAGATTTTTAAAAGCACAGAATTGACTTGGGATCCTAAGTCTTATTCTGAAAGGTGATTTAAGTACTTAGGATCTGAAATCCCATTAACTTTCAGTGAGACTTAGGCCCCTAAGTGCCTATATCATGTTTGGAAATGGGACTTAAGACCACATTTTTAAAGGTACTTAGGTGCCTTTTAAAGATGCACATAAATGCCTAGTGGGATTTCCAAAAGCATCTAGCACTGATTTCATTTTAGGTGCCTGAATACCTTTGAAATATGGCCAGCAGACTCCCGAGTCACTAAGGCACTTTTGAAAATGTTACCCTATGTTCCTTTTTGCTCTGGCAAGTCCCCAGGTGTCTGTAAGTTTCCATGGATGCTTATTGGCATGTCTTTACAGAGTGTAAGTGCACAGCAAGCTCAGGTGTAAATCTACAATGCTCTAGCCTGCTGCAAATGTGGACCCTCCTATTGTGCACTAAAAATTCCAGAGTCTGCTTCAGCCTAGCAGAGTCCACATGGCCAGTTAGTGTGTGGCAGGCCAGAGCGTTACAGATTCACATCTCAGCTTGCCATGCGCTAACTCTCCATATAGACAAGCCCTGAGAAAAGTCTCCCATCAGCTCTGACATTCTGCCCTGCTAAGGAGGAGGGAAGAAGCTTTTATGATGCCAATTGAAGTAACTTATTTTCCATCAGGTTCTTTAAATATTGGATCAGGGTAGGGGGAAGACACTGTTATTTCCAAGCAGACATAATGGCCATTTATATTAACAGCATCATGGTGCTCCATGGCATAATGGAGCTTTTCTTCCTTAGCTGGTTAGGGCTAGCTGCCAGAGATCTTCCCACCCTCCTCCCTTCATTTGAGCTGTTTGATTTCTAACCGAAAAAAGAAGCTGACATGAAAGAGTTGCCTTCCTCCCCCAAATGCATAAAACACAGAAGTACGTGGGGTAAGGAAGGGAGGGGAGAAGAGTAATTTCCTTGGGGGAGGGTCACTTCCTATTTGGATTAACTGGTTACAGAAGCTGCTGAGATAGTGCTGCTGAGACTTTGACTTCCAACAGCAAATGTTTTTCTTTGGGTGGGTCTCGGTGTCCTTAGCTGTCTAATTACCTACCAGGAGGTGCAGTTCTGCTACTCTGAGCATTTGAAGATTCCTGGTTTTCCTCTTCCCTTTCTCACTATTTGTGGGAAGCATTATGGCTCCCAAGAAGAGAGTCAGTAGGGCTGCTCAGGAATCTGAGATCAGAACTTTGGCGGTTACTCCGGTTACAAAGTTATTGCTACAGCAGTCTAGACTTGCTGAGACGGGAGTTGGAATCAGAGGTATGGTGACAACTGATTATCCCTTCTTGGTCAGCCTCTCACAGCCAGATAATGAGGAGGAGGTGATACTACAAACAATTCAAGCTTTGGAGCAGTGCATTGGACAGGTAATGTTGTCTAGCCAGTTTAGCTTAGTAAACAAGCATTTTGTTTAACTTGAAATTGAAGCCAGAGGACAGAAACAAGGTAGCATCTAAAAGGAGAGCATCATTTGATGACTCAGTGGGATACGAGGGTTATTTAGGGACATATCGCAACAGGCCCAGCCCTGTGGCACAAGTAACTGAGGAGACCTCCAGGTGTCATGGTCTTTAGGGACACTGCATTCCTGTTCTAGCTCAGGATCTCCAGGGCCAGCCAGCTTTCCCCTTTGGCAGCAGGATTGGAAGGGAGAGGATGTCTTAACGGTCAGTTTCCCTCTATTCCTGTCTGAAAGCAGAAGTAAGATTCAGAAGCAACAGTGCAGTGCCTGCTAGAGCTTTAATTAAAGACAATTTTTCATTTCACTCCAAATGTGAGAGTCTGAAATGAATCCTGAAAAGGATTTTTTGAATATGATGCTTACTGGGATGCTTAGCTTATATAAAAAGCCAGGATCCCAAATTATTTATTACTCTGTTTTGAAGCAGTCCTACACTGAAAACTGTAAACCCAGAGGGAAGTGGGCAAGATGTATAGGACGGTAACCAAAAGAGCCCTGTCTATTGGAGGTACAGAAAGAGTAGAACAGACAGGGTATATGCCTACAAACTTGTGCATTCCTGTCTGGTATTGCTGCCTGCAAAACCTTTTTCCCTTCAGAATTATCAGTCCTATTTTTTCCAGAGTAAGATAGGGATAAACAAGAAGAGGAGAAGGAAAGTGAATGGTTGGACTCTAGGTTTCAAGAAGGTAGATGGCAAGTGTCATTCTTGTGTCCTGGAAAATTAAGGAAACGTGATGGTTCTATGTTTGTGGGCAAACAAAAGCATTTTTAAATATTTGTTCAGGGTTTAATGAAAAGGAAATTGATGACTTTTTAAAGACTAAATCGAACTCTGAACAGTTGCCTGCAACGCCAGTTACAAATATTCTTCCTGAAACTGGAGTAGATGATGATTTAAAAAAAAAAAAAGTACTGAGTTATGAATCTAGTGGTATGGGGGATTTGACCCCTCAAAATTGAATCTCTGAAACAGTCACCCTATAAGTGATCATAGTGTGAAAAATTAAGTTAATTTTATCAGGTTATGATTTGAAACAAATTTTGAACATTCAGATGGCTTGTGTTGTTTCTCAGGATGATCATCACTGAATGTTCCTTCCTATTGGAAATTGTAAAATTGCTGTTGGCGATGGAACTTTAATTTCCAGTGTTAGTTGTAGCCTTCAGGTTGGCCATTTAAGACAATGAAGAGGTTAATCAATTACACGCACCTCTTCCTATACCTGGCCCTTCCTAAATATAACCCTGAAGCTTTCTGAATGCATGTTTATCTTTATTGCAATGAGTATTGCAAATTTCATCTTTCCTAGGAATACTGAAAAATCATTCCCATGCAGACATTTTATGTACAAATTTGAAACATGTTAATAATGTATATTTTGCTGATGGGGGCTGGTGAGAGTAGGACATGTTTGGATGTATGTGCCGTTAGAGTGGCATCAGTTCTGTTCATTCTATATGGACTATGAGATTAAAATAATAAAGCTAAAACACTGAAATACAAGGAAGACACATGATAAATATTTAAGTGTTCAGTAAATGAGCAAAAAAACTTTGAAAAAGTACATGTCAAACCCAATACAGTATACGTAATTTGACAGTTGGCTGTGGATTTCTTTTTTTTTTTTTTTAAGGAAATCTCTGCCCTTATGCCACTAGAATTGAGAAAATAGAATAAAAATTGAGTTTGGTCCATTGGAAAGAGCAAGAAAATGGGAGTCAGTACTTCTGCTTACTTTTGCCAACTCTGTTCTTGGCTCCCTTAGTGCTATTGGGCAACTCTCTTAATCTCCCTGTGCCTCAGCTGCCCTTTTTGCAGTAACTCGTGATTAATACTTTCCAACCATTTTCGGGGTATTGTGACCTTCACTGATGTCGTTAAATCAGTTTGAGATTCTCCAGTGGAAGGTGCTGTAGAATTATTTATCAATTGTATTTTGCACATGTGTAACAATCTACATTTCCCAAGAACTGTTCAGACATTACTTATGAATAAACCCAGATAATTCAAAATGCTGTCATTTCAGCTTCAAATTATATAATTGTTCCTAATGTGGAATTTTGCAGACCGAGGACCCTACTGACCTGTTGTCTCCACATATCCTATTTTAAAATACATTGCACAAGTAGTTTCTTTTAAACAAGACAAGTAAGCATGTGTCTGGAACAAATCAGCTTCCAGCAATAAAATGCATTAACAACTTTACCTGAAGTAAAAGGTTTAGATTGTCATCCACATAGGGAGACCTGGTATATTTTGGAGGGAAAGACTGACACATACCTTGAGAATGGTATCAGAGGGGTAGCCGTGTTAGTCTGGATCTGTAAAAGCAGCAAAGAGTCCTGTGGCACTTATAGACTAACAGACGTATTGGAGCATGAGCTTTCGTGCATCCGACGAAGTGGGTATTCACCCACGAAAGCTCATGCTCCAATACATCTGTTAGTCTATAAGGTGCCACAGGACTCTTTGCTACCTTGAGAATGGTAACTCAGAAACATGTTGAGATATTTAAAAACTCAAACGGCCTTGCTAAATGGCACAGGCATTGAAGATGGAAGTTCCTATATCATTAAATTGGTCCCAACACCTTTGCTCAGGGTTTCTTTGTGTAAACAGTTTGGCTAACTAGAGTGGGCAATATCCAGTATTCACCCACCCAGAATAGAAAGGGGTAAATGTTAGACTCATCCACCCACGGTGTGGTATTTTATTATAACCTTTTATATTGGAAATCAAATGGAGGAGAAGGGGGAGAAACCTATATAAAGTCCAATATGAGTGCAGATGTTTTCATGAGTCTTACTTAAATTTCACAGCAGACAGGATCTCACAGATCTAAATGGCTTGGAACTTGCCCACGTGAGAGACGCACCCCTTCCCCCATATTACTGTTCTGGCTCTAGCTTGTCCCCCAGAATAAGACAGAGGGTGGTAGTGAAGAGTGTGTTCTATCTGAAAGCCCATTAGCTCTGGAACTCATTCCCCCACCCCTCCTGCTCCAAAATGGCCCAAATTTCTTGACCTTCTGGGGACACTGCAAAATCGTACACAATTGATAGGAGCTGCTGAAGTTTTGGGGCTTTGCATGGAATAGGAAGGGGCAGTGTATATTTTGCTGTGTGTTTTCTTGTGGGTATGTTCACTTACGAGTGATATTCTAAGAGACTGTACGTTTAATTTGTATTGGGGCACCTAGAACTCATGTACAGGCATTTTATTTCTAATATATTTTGGATGTAAAGGTGTAAGTATACATAAAGTTTTCCAGAAGTGCTATAATCACAATTACTAGTGCCTTGAGCTAGCACATGTGAACCAGGTCAAGGTGGCTAGAAAATGAAATTGACCAGTCTAGTTAAATTCTCCAATATGAGTGTAGTGCACCAGTTAGACAAACTAGATTTCATAATTTTTTTGGGTAATAATAACCTTAGGCAGTGATGCTTAGACATGAAGATGTGAGGAGCCATATAATCATTAAAAAGGGTCCTGAAGTGCCACCAAATAATTGTGCCAGGAAATCCTAACTTTACACATTGATGTTTGCATTGTAATACTGAAGCTTTGTATCATTATGCCTGGTCAGGAAAATATGATTAAAGAAGCAACTTGATAACTATGCTCTGATTATCTTGAGACTCATTGTGGCTTCTTGCTTCTCTTTCACTCGTCACACTCTCCCCCTCCAAGGTACTTTTCTCCTCTCTAAAGGAAGGATTCAATAAGCAATATCCATAATGATAATCCAGATGTCCAGCACTTTCCATGGGGCCTTGTGTGTCATGGAGTGTTCTTTTGATCGACATCGCTCTTGTTCCACCTTAGAATAGGCAGAAGGGGAAGCACAATCAGGTCTTCCTTATATATACCACATTGATGTGAGAGCTCCAGGTTGAGTATTACCATTCCTCAGGTGGTGATGGTGACATGGCTAAAGACTGGACTGGCAAATGTTGTTGTAACTGGATATATGCATTACTATTGAGCAAAATGAGCTGTTGCCGCTAAAGTGAGCCCGTTTTCTCTGCTGGCTATGAGAATGAGATACCAGGCTCTCAGGTCTTAAATCGCAAAGGCCACGTTGGCCAGCTTGGCAGGGCAGAGTATAGCATAACAGCACCCAATAATTTTTGTTATAGAGAAGGTGCATTTGTTGTTTTCTGCCTTATTAGGAGACAAAGGTTCTATTGTAAATATTCAGAGTGTACTGCAGCTATTTATATACTAAGCATATAACCCAGAAAAGAGATGCAGCCCATGTATTTCTGATCAGCAAAGTCAGACAGTAATCCTCATTTCAGCTCTTTTAGCTTCTGCTAATGGTTTTCAAGAACAGCCTCATGATGAATATATTGCTGACACATAACATGGCTTTTTAAAGTAGGTAGACAAGATGGAGTTGCTCCCAGATACACATTATCCCCTACCCCCTCCACCCCCACTCTTCCTCCACAATTCAAAAGCAAATCTTGTGATCACTAAATTAAGGGACCAGCACTGCAAAGTAGTTTAGTTGACATTGCTATTTAAATTTTGAAAAATGAATTGGATAAATTCTGGAATCAATTCTGCAAACATCTGTGTATCATTGTGAGAGTGGCCTTTGTTTTGCAAGTGATCTCCTGCCCATGGGGCCAATGTTCTCATGGGAATAGAAGATTTAACATGAGTTGGAAAGACTCAGTGTGGGCCAGATTCAGTTCTGACCTACACAGTGGGGTCAGTTACCTGTTTGGGGACAAGCGGGTTGGAAAACAGCTTGTTGAAAGCTTCAGAAAAAAGGTAGTGAAACATTTTTCCATGAACATTCTTTAGCTGAAACTTCAAATTTTCAAAAAATTTCAACTACTCTATAAACTGAACAAAACCCAGCAACAATATTTGAAAAATTCTTTGTCAAAATTTCCAAAATATTTGTGAAGCCCTAGAAATTGATTTGATGTGCACTGGCCATGCAAAAAAAAAAAATGTCACTTACAAATGGTGGGGAAGCAAACGGGCTTTGCAATAAACACGTTAGTATAAGTTTAAGAAGCAGAAGAGGTGTAAAAGGAAAGCAGGGGGATAATTAAGCTTGGAAGCACTGCTTTATTGGGTACACTCTCATTGCTTTTCCCGTTAGCCCATAGTATGGTCTGTTGGTGTGTACATTGAGAACACTCTGCATGTCTGCTGAATTCTGCATCAGTATAAGTTATGCTGCCTCACTGATTACTATACAATTCCTTGCACCTATTTTCAACCCATGTACACTGAATTTTGCTCACAGATTTCCATGGGAGTGGCACTTATGTATCCAGGGACTGAACTGGACACTGCTTGTCTGTGCTGATCTTTTCCCTGTTTTCATTTAAATGCTCTGGATAAAGATGTTCTTTCCTTGCTCACTATTTATTGTTTTCCTTCCCTTGAAATGGGAACTGCAAATACTCAAATGTATCGAAGGCGGCCTGCTTTCAAGTGTATCTTCTCTTAGTAGCTGTACATTTTATTCCTAGGTCTGTGGCCATGTATGAGTCATTTAGTCTGTCTGTTCCTCAGTTTACCCATTGATAATAGGGAGTGTTTGGAAGCTTAATAAACATTTGTAGGGCAATTTGAGAGCCTCTGATGAAAGATGCTCCATATAAGTGCAAGGTATTCTTAAAGACTAGTGAATGAGAAAAGCATTTGAAATTTGAAAAAGTTTCTATCTGGATGCAAAGTTCACAGCTTGAACCTTTTTATTTGCCTATATACAAAACAATCTTTGCTACAGAAGGAGTCTGTAGAGCTATTCCTTTTAGAGAATTGCACTATGTATCGCTATTTGTAGATAAGCACAGCTCAATTCCCTAAAAGAAAGAAAATAGCTCAATATTCCCCTCTATCCTCCTGAAGAAAGAAAGGACATTTTGATTCTTGGTTTCAGTTGTGGTTTTTAATTTACTAAGTATAGTTCCTGACGTATACAGACTCTCAGATGTATAATCACATTACTTTACCATCACAAAAGAGAAAAACTACCTATTTTGGGTCATGGCTTTTTCCGTTTCAGAAGCACATCAGCAATTAGTGGCTCATATTTCTACAACACCACTTTAGTTCCATGAGAGCCAATGAAGGGCCTGTCGGGGAGTGAGAAAGGGACTAAATTCATGAATGAAGAACCATAGCAGTTATCCATGCATGAGAGGGAGGGGATCATGGCTGGGCTTACTCGCTGAGCCTCTTGAGCTTTTAGACTAATAAAAGGCCGTATTAATGAATTACTGTGAATGATCATGGCTGATATGCAGGTCCTTTGCTTTTTGAATGTGGTGGGAATGACTTATCAAATTTAGATCTAATAGCCACATATTTGTATGCTATACACAAAGAACTGCCTGGTCTCTTATCAGTTAGTCAATGGCAAGGGTGTCTGAATGAGAGTTATGTTTACATTATTTAGACAGGCAATTTATTATAATTTCAGCGCTAAGCTTGCTTTATCTAGTACACAGGACCACACTAATTCTGCTCCGGTGTTGTTTAAGTTGCAGAGAATCCTTCTCATCTTTCCTGTTTGTCTTTTGCTGTTCTGTGCGTATTCAAGGCTGCAGTATGTTTTCATTAAACACAGTGAAAAGCAAGTCCAGGTGAATATTAAGATGGAGTAAATGATTAGAAAACGTTGACTGATTTTAGATAGAAATGATAGTTTTTGATTTTCAGCTAAAAAAGTTTTCTTGGCTGGTGGACTATGCAAAAGCAGCTGGACCCCATATCTTCCATACTAAAGGAATAGATTTAGGGAGTGCCAGAGATGGAGAAAATGCTTTTAGAGGTAGATAAGTTTGGCCAGATTGTCAGCTGGTGTTAATTGACTTCTCTGCAAAGGAACTAGGCCAATTTCAGTGTTGCCAACTCTTGAGATTTTAATATAGAGTCTCATGATATTTGGTGAATATCTTTTTAATCCCCAGCTCTTGGAGTCATGGGTTAATTTTCTAGTGTAGAAAAGGCAATGTATGGCTAGTTGGAACAAGTTGATACTGTATGTCTTTTTCCAAGCAGTGAAAATCTCCATTTGTTGGTAGTTGTATTCTTCTACTCTAATACAAAATTGCAAGGCTTTGTGTGGCTAGTGAAGCCAGAGACTAGGCAGGGGCCAAAGTGGCTATCCATGTGAGAAATGCAGTGACTGTAGGCCACTGTTAATTAACCTAGAATCTAGCAACATGGCTTAGCGTCTGTGTGATTAGTTATGTTATCATTCAGCAGTTCAATTAAAGCAAGACATAAGACACAGAGCAGACGTAACTGGGCAAAATAAACAGACAACTTGAGTCAGCCTTCATAATTTGGTGCGACATCACATAAATAAATGCAATAACTTGTTTAGCATAGTTAAGCGGTTTGCTACTCAAAAGCACCCTATTTGCATGACATCCCATTTGAGCAGCAGTTAAGATACGGTAAATTAGTTCTGTGTCTTCAGAGCCTGGCATGTTTCAACAGAAAAGAAAAAAAACCTCCCCCTCCCAATATGCATTTGTAAATTAAAATTCCACGTTTAATTTCCATAGCAACATATAAAAACACAGTCTGTACTGAGATTATTTTGTTTTCCATATTATTGCTGTCATGTTAGTGATGTCTTGATATATGCATGATAACATTAACCCTCTGTAATTACTCTTAATTTTGCACTGTTGTCCCAGAATTTACTGCATTGCTATATCTACAACATGTTGGTATACATCTGGGTTGTAATCTTCTGTATTTAGAGGAGATGCACCTGGTATCCTAGCCGTATTTCATTCCAGGTAACTGATTTCTGTCTTCCTAATTTTTTTTTTCCTCAAGATTTCAGTTGTATAAGGCATGCATTTTGGTGTGGGTGTATAGAGAACTCAGTATATAAAGGGTATATGACTTTGTTTTACAGTGCTCTGGAATCCTTTGAAAATTTCAAATCTATATTACATATGCCTGTTTTGCCCATATTTGTGCATGAACTGGCAAATACTGGTGTGTGTGTTCAGGTTGATGTGCATGTGATTACATATTGTAGGTCGGGGTAGTCAATAGGTCAGCTGTGGGCCAAATCCAGATCACCAGATGCTTTTGAACGGACCCCAAAACCTTTTTATTTACTTATCCTTGTGGTTATTTTTTTATTATTTTCTATGGAGTCTGGATCTTGACTGTATCTTGCCCAAGAAATTTGGACCTTGACCAAAAATAATTACCTACCCCTGTTGCAGGCCAACAGATGAGGGGTGACAGATGTCAGGGCCTTGCAAGTTGACTTCCCATTGAAGGAAAAATCAGTGATGCTGAGTTTAGGTATAAACTTAATGCAGCTTCTTTTATTTACACATATATACCAGTTACAAAGCAGAGATGCTCACAGACAACATATAGATAATCCTCTCTTTCAGGGATCTCAGCCCAGCCACCAATTCCTACTTCCCAGGGAGCAACTCTGCCTCAAGAAGTTAGTGAGATTCAGGCAGAGAGAGAACGCCCTTGCTTCTTGCCATAGCTCCCCTGTGTAAAATCCTGCACCAGTAAATAAATAAATAAAATTTGCTTGAAAAAAAAAAAAAAGAACTTGGGAGACTGGCAGCACCACCTGGTGATTCCTGCCCATAATAATATATAGTCACACGTCGCGATTTTTGCGCATTTGAGTCTCTCAGTTTCATTCAGTTAAGTCAGCTGTAGTCCTAAGAAGCACTTAATTATAACAACTCGGTTCTGGAAACTTCAATTGAAAGTTCTGGGGCGGGCAAACTTTTTGGCCTGAGGGCCACATCGGGTTTCGGAAATTGTATGGAGGGCCAGTTAGGGGAGGCCTCTCCAAACAGCCAGGCGTGGCCCGGCCCTGCCCCCTATCTGACCCCCACTGCTTCTCACCCCCGACGGCCCCCCCGGGTCCCCTTCCCCATCCACCCCCCCGCTCCCTGTCCCCTAACAACCCCCAGAACTCCCACCTCTGACTGCCCCCCGTCGCCCCATCCAACCCCTCCTCTCATTCCTGACTCCTCCCCCCTGGGATCCCTGCCCCATCCAACCACCCCTTCTCCTGTCCCCTGACTGCCCCCGGAACCCCTTCCCCCCCATCCAGCCCCCCTCCTTCCTGACTGCCCCCCCCAAGACCCCTGCCCCCTTTCAGCCCCTATTCTCTGCCCTCTGACCACCCCAACCTCTATCCACACCCCTGCCCTTTAACCCACCCCGAACTCCCCAGCCCTCTATCCAAACCCCTCGCTCCCTGCGTGGAGCCAGCCACGCACCGCGCAGCACGAGCACCGGGTCAGGCCAGGCTCTGCAGCTGTGCTGCCCCAGGAGCTCACAGCCCCACCACCCAGAGCATTTCGCCTGGGTGAACAGCGGGGAAGGGGCCAGTGGCTAGCCTCCCGGGCCAGGAGCTCAGGAGCCGGGCAAGGGCCGCCCAGAGGATTCAGGGGGCCTGGGGCAAAGCAATTTCAGGGGCCCCTTCCATTAAAAAAATTACAATATATATTCTCGTGGGGGCCCCTGCGGGGCCCGGTGCAAATTGCCCCACTTGCTCCCTGCCCCATGGGTGGTCCTGGGAAAAATAAATCTGCATCTCGGCACAAATCCAGTTTTGAGAAAACTTCTTTACACGGTATCACTGGTTCTCAGCATCAGCTAGTGCTAAAAACCTAAAGCTCATTAAAAGGGTTGGACAAATATATGCCGTCAAAACTGTTTCTGGATCAAAAACTAGGGGTTTTTAAAAAGCAGAAAAAAATCACGGACAACGTCTGCTTTCCTTCAAAATTTGTTGTGGTTTTTTTAATTGAAAAGCTGAAATTAGTCTGCCATAACCTGAATATGGTTTGTGGTTTCAGAAGTGTGTGGCCAAATATTTGCTGCTTGCTGTGTTTGATTGTTTAAAGAAACAATAAAAAAATTCTGCTTAAAAAAAAATCCAAAACTTTTTGAACCACCTCAGCTTGTGACCAAACGCCTGAGCCCATCCAGGCAGAGATTTTTCCAGGTTTCTGATACTCTGCTGGCTTTCTTGACTCATATCTGTCTCCATAACTTTGTGTTCATTTAGCTTAGAATATAAGAACAGCCATACTGGGTCAAACCAAAGATCCATGCAGCCCACTATCCTGTCTACCGACAATGGCCAATGCCAAGTGCCCCAGAGGGAGTAAACCTAACAGGTAATGATCAAGTGATCTCGCTCCTGCCATCCATCTCCACCCTCTGACAAATAGAGGCTAGGGACACCTTTCCTTACCCATCCTGGCTAATAGCCATTAATGGACTTAATCTCCATATATTTATCTGTTTCCTAGAGACTGGCTCCATGGGGTCCCTCACAAACTGGAGATGGTTACTGTGGGTTTGTCTTTAGTATAGCTTATGTACATACTCCACGAACTGAGCATTTGAGCTTGTTCCAAATCTGGGATGAGCCTATGTTGTGAAAACTGAAATGCTCAAAATAGTACATGCATGTGAATGGACATAGGGTGTTAAAATTAAATTACCCCGGGGTTCTCAAACTGGGGGTCGGGACCCCTCAGGGGGTCATGAGGTTATTACTGGGGGCCGCGAGCTGTCAGCCTCCACCTCAAACCCTGCTTTTCCTCCAGTATTTATTATAATGTTAAATATATAAAAACGTGTTTTTAATTTATAAGGGGGGGTCACACTCACAGGTTTGCTATGTGAAAGGGGTCACCAGTACAAAAGTTTGAGAACCACCGAATTAACCCCTCTGGAGCCTCAGGAAATATAGGGGGGGGTCCTCCCCTGGTAAGGTTGGGAAGGAGGTAGGTGGTGTAGGATATTGCTCTTCTCATGTGATCCCTCCCCCAGTGGCTAATTTTAAATGAAGTTACCCTCCCCTGACATGAATCTCCCTATGGCACTGAAATTAAATATAGACTATAACTTGGCATTTGAGAAGTGAAAGGGATGGTAGCCCTAATGGAAAAGCTAACAGCTTGGCTCTTCTGCAAGCCTCAAACTGCTGAATGAGCTTTAGGGTAGGGAAGGCTGTGCCTCCCAAACAGCCTGGCCCTGCCCCCTATCTGGCCCCCACCCATTTCCTGCCCCCCAACTGCCCACCCCCCCTCAGAATCCCAGACCCATCCTGCTCCTTGTCCCCTCACCATCCGCCAGAGACCCCCCCCCAACCACCACCCTGGGACCCCACCCCTGCTCCCTGTCCCCTGACTGCCCCAACACCTATCACCCCCTCGCTGAGTCCTGACAGACCCCCAGAACGCCCACGATCCAACCCTCCCGTTCCCTGTCCCCTGACCGCCCCCGCAACTCTGCCCCCACCCTCCCCCTTAGCCAACACCCCCCCCCCCCCGGCCCCTTACCCCTGGCTCCTCTCTCACCCGGAGCCTCAGCGGATTCAGGAGCTTCACTCGACAGAGGCAGCGTGTCTCGCGCGGGGCCTGAGCTCTGCCCCGCTCAGAGCCACGTGGTCAGGGGGCGAGGCTGCGAGCTCCATGCTGAGCTCAGCTCCCTCCGCTCGGCCTGGAGCTCGCAGCCCCACCCCCTCACCACGTGGCTCTGAGCGGGGCGGGGCTCAGGGGCCCCGCCGGAGCCACGTTGCAGCTGTCCGGGATGCTGATGGATGGGCTGAGGCGCCGGGAGAGGGGAGGAGACAGGGCCGGGGAGGGAGCCTCAGCCATGCTCGTGGGGGCCCCTGCGGAGCCCGGGGCCTGGGGCAAATTGCCCCCCCCCCCCCCGGGCGGCCCTGGCCGGGCAGGGGGGTCCCGCAGGCTGGATGTGGCCCGCGGGCCATACTTTGCCCACCTCTGTGATAGGTTGTGAAATAATGAAATAGTGATGTTTTGTCAATAGTTGTTTTATAGTAAAATTAAGTAATACTGAAGATCAGTCTTGTAAATAACTGATTCTTACAGTGTGTCTTGGTTTGTTTGTTGCTATTTTAGTGAGTTATTATTTATTTAGTTATTATTATTATTTAGTTATTTATTTATTTGTGAGTTCCCTGCGACTACCTTGATACAAGTGTCTTCTGCAATGTTGAGCACGTTGTTGGTGATGAAAAAATAAGTAACACGTATTTAAACATCGTGGTTGTACGTTAAATTTTGTGGTTCTCTTGTAGAACCTTTGGGCTTAGAGCTCTGCCAGCCTGTTAATCTCTTGTGTGGTTATTGCATTAGATGTCATAGCCCAAAGTGAGTGCTGAAGTCTTCAGTTTTTTTATAGTAGTAGTAGTAGTTTTATAGTAGTAGTTCTTGCATAAGGCAATGTTTCCTAGGATGTAATCTCTTCTTCATATGTATGTTTTGATTCATGTGTGGTTTCCTTTCAACTCCCCATCCCCACACACACAAAACAGCTTTGGTCTCTGTAATCCTGAGAAATTTCAGGCACCCCGTCCCCCCCTTACTTATTTTAAAAATTATTTACTGAGAAAATTAGAAAGGGATGAGAAATAGGTTTTTGGCATGAAAGGCTTCATGCAGCCTCTACAACACGTTCCCTACGTTGTACAGCATGAGCTTTCTCTCTTGCTCCAGAAACTACTCAAACATAAAGAGGATGGAGATCAAACCCATTAATGTTTTGGCAAGTTCTTTTCTTCCTTTAGATTGGTTGGGACTTTTGTCTTTGACAGAATTGACAAAGGTGGGGGGGAAGGGGTTACTCATCTTGCATAACTAATGTATAAATTAATTTTCAGTAGCACAGTTGCTGTGTAGGATGTCAAGTTTTCAGCATGCTGTGTGTGTATATAAAATTGTTTTTTTTGTAGAGGACCCATCTTTTAGTGGTTGGTTTATGATAGGCCCTTGCTGTGCTTGACCATGCCAAAAAAACAAAACAACCCTAAGTGCAATGGGTTGATGAGATGGAGACTTGAGTGAGAGTTGCATAACGCGTAATTAATTGAAGTCCAAGTCACCATCGCTTCTGCTCTGATGTATCCCATTGAGATGAGTATATATCTCTAGAGTGAAGTTTAAAAATGAAACAAACTTATTTCAGTCCTTTACTCGTCTCAAAGCATATTGATTTTTGATAGTCTCACATTAAGTAGGTGTCAGTGTATGATACAGTGAAGTGAAAATTAAACCCATGTTTAAGGCCTCATTTTTGGTGGCCTAAATCTTCAAAAATGGTGAATGACTGAGTTCCTCCATTTTTGGGTTCCCAACTTGACTTCTTAACTTGACTTCTGATTTTTCAGAAGGAAGATGCTCAGCACTTCTGCAAATCAGGGTCCTGTAAGATATCTTAAGTTCAGCACCCAAAAGTTGAGCTACAAGACTCACCTGATAATCGTAAAACAATAATAATTATTTTTTTCCATATTCTGAGTGTGTGGACTGACGGGTCATTGTAGGAGGAGCTGGTGATGTGATACTATAATGCATTTTGGGCCCAATGATCTCAAACCGCAAACAAAAAATAGCCATGTTGTTCTGTGCTTTGTGTTCAGGATTGGTGAGATCTTTGCTCTCAGTGCAGGATGTGTCTGATGGAAATACCACCTACAAAATCATGTATGGTTAAAAATATGTATTAGTCTTGGTGGCGAAACCTACAATGCCCAACAACATGTGCACACCACATTTCCTCTCTATTATGTTTAATATTGGTTTTGTGTTATTGAGGTTGCAACATGCAATCCTTTTGCTGCCCCTGCAGCATGTGATTATCACAGTATGATTTGTGCTCCAGTTATGCTCACATTTTTCTTTCTCTGCAATTTTTTGCAGATGCATTATAGCAGGAGAAGTTGCCTTTGGTGTATGATGCTCTAAAGGGTTTTGAGTTGGTTTTTGTGTTTTTCAGCTGAATGAGAATGGAGAATTGAAATGACAGTAGATACTGAGAGCTTTTGCAGCAGACATTCGCAGCTTTGAAGGCTCTCAATCTCTGACCTTTCTGCTTGCTATAGTCAGGACGAATAACCTAAACTACTTGGTCTGTTGGTTTTTATAACAGACATAAAAGATCCCTCTTATCTTTGTTTAGTTGGATATGCTAATATTCATAAGTATACAAAGAGCTTTGACTCCTCTCATTGAGCTGGCATAGAAATGTTGCTTTGAAAATACAATCCAGAGGAAGTCATGCAGTTGGTATAAATTTGGCTCCATGTTGCTGAGTAGGAAGATACCATGTTGCATAATGGTGTTTGTTTTTTTAATTCTTCCTTTGTTTTAAAACTTGCTGCCCCACATACCAGTCATCTCTTGTCAGTGCAAGGGCCTCCGACAAAGATCCTCCAAAGAACAAGGATTAGTGTAACAGGATCCAAAAGGTCACAGACATAAGAGCTTGTCACACCCTGGTGTGGGAGGATACTTGTTTTCACTCTGCTGTCTTGGAGCTAATTTATTTGGTTTATCTGGCATGAGAATAAGAGGGGGAGAGAACTGAATATCCTTTAATGTGAATAGATTTTGGATGTAGGACATATGTTTATAGCAATGCCAACTCCAAATATTCAAAAATCATGAGTCAAACAACCTCCCTAAATTCATCAGATTGGCTTAAAAATAATGAGAATTTAATAAATTCCTTCTATTGTTGGTTTCCTTTTATTTGCCTTCTGGGTTTTGAGCCTTCTGGGTGCACATTTTCAGACTTTTCTCTTCAACCACAAAGGCTAGGACCTTTTTAAAAATCAAGCTGAGTTTCCCATGTAAGCTCTTGTCTCTAGAAGTTTGGGCTTTAAGTCAAACATCACACCTATTGTGAGAGCTGGCATTACTATGTATGTAGCCTGTTTGGGAAGATACTTACATGAGATTATGATGATACACATGGGAAAGGAAATAAGTTAATCTTTAGAGTTAATATCAGTGTTTTTAATTACTGTGAAGTTTTATTGGAACCTGTATAAACTGAGTAACGTAGTTTTGGGTCATCGCTGACCATCTCATTTTTGTCAGCGCTGCTGACTCTGTTGAGCTGGAGAGTTCTCCAAGTTTTACATTGACAGAAATCCCCTTTATGCAAAATCTGTGAAGCAAAAAGCCAAAGAGCTTGGAAAAATTCAGCTAACTCTCAATGTTAGATATTTGCATATGCCAGAGAGGACGCCAATGGGTCACCCTTTTTGATGAACCGTATGGGCCAGTCCAATCTCCTGAAAATGGCAGTTCTAGGAATTGCTGACAATTTCCTGGTGCATATAGAGTGTAGTCCTTCAATAATGAGGTTTGGTTTGGGTTTTTTTTGTTTTGCATTTTCCATTGCAAGGTATGAGGGACAGATATAATATACAGAACTTTGGTATAACCAGGTGCTGTTCTCCAGGACATAGAGTATGTCCTCCATCTCTT
Organism: Mauremys mutica; assembly: GCF_020497125.1. Classification (NCBI taxonomy): domain Eukaryota; kingdom Metazoa; phylum Chordata; order Testudines; family Geoemydidae; genus Mauremys; species Mauremys mutica. The sequence goes on from NC_059078.1 coordinate 69,777,928, forward strand.
AGATAAATGAATACATAAAAAGGGGGAAGTATAGGAAGTTGGCAGCCACCATGTAAATAGGGGCTTGTCTGGGTTTCAGATGACCTCAGAGGTCGGTTTGAGATTTCTTTGATCAGAGAAAGTATGTAACTTGCTGGTGAGTGTATGTTACAGGGCCTTCTCTATGCCCAGTGTGCAGAGGATATGAGTCTGTTATAGCCACAGCTAGAAAGCAAGGCCCTCTCACCACAGGCTAGTGGAAACCTTTTGTACACCTCATATTCTACGGTAATGATTGTCTCCATTAGTAAGAAATTCTTATTTTATTCTTCTTTTAATTCTATTGTTGTTTTAATAATAGTATGTATTAGTTTATTATTAACAGCAATAGCAAAAACTCTTATAGTGCCTGATGTTTGCTAGGTGCTTTACACCAAATAAAAAATGGCCTTTGCCCCAAAGACCTCACAAATGAAGGCTCGACAAGCAAAGACTTGTACCATGTGGCTCTCTTGTGCCTATAATGTATCCCCATTCTGGATGTGAGCATTGTACAGTACGTAGGCACACAGGCATCATGTTAATGGTGACCTTATACAAACCCAGATAGGGATATATGTAAATATCAGTTGTTTTCAAAATCCAGACAAATAGTGCTTTCTTCTCAGGGGATTTAGCAGCTACCATCTTGCTGTACATTGAATTCCCCCCGCTAAAAATTTGGAGCATTTTGGTTTTAGAGTACTTTGAAATATGACAGTAGGCATGATGGTGTTAAATACAAAATGTCTCCCAAAACAGAACTGCCTTTTGGCCAGTGTAGGGGAACCCAAGAGAGTAGCAGTTAAATGGGTTTCCTTCTCCAAGTTTTGCTGGCTAATGAAATCCTGCTCCTGTAGGGGTTGTGAGATTTCCTTTGGATATTTCTCAACACTCTGTGCTTCTGTATTTTCAGTTGTAGCAATGTCACAGCCATACCTTGGTGTCAGTGTTTTCCTCCGTGTGCTGTTTTCCTGAACTACAGTGCCGCAAATGTCTCAATATTTGTTGCAACCACAGGCTAGCTATAGTTGTGGAAACTGTTTAATAAGTATCAGCAATGTCCATAGTAAGGCAGTCGGGCCACATTCAGTAAGCGGAAGATGCTGAAATCTAGCTGTTCTGAAAGCACTGTGGGTCTGTGTCCCCCTTTTCAGCAGTTGGAGTTGGGCCTGAGGCAAAGAGTTGAAATGCAGAATGAGATTCAAGTCTGCCCTGCGTTGGGGTTGGTGAGCCTTGGTGTCCTAGTTCAACTCATTACATCTCTGGGCACAATTCATGAAGTTTTGGGGAACTGGATCTGGACTTTCAGTTGAGTTATTACCTCTATGCAATAAAATTAAATTAGGAGCAATATACAGATAATAGAGAATGAATTAAGTTGGTCTACTCTATTCATCTCTTATCATTTCCTGGGTTTTTTGGCTTTCAAATAGTGTGATGAAGAGAATGCATCCAGCAGTTAACATTATTTATTTACCATATTGTTTAATCTCTCCCCTTTTCAGCACTTACAGAATCCTGCAAACTTCCATAATGCAGCTACAGAGCTCCTGGATTGGTGTGGAGACCCAAGAGCTTTCCAGAGACCTTTTGAGCAGAGTCTGATGGGCTGTTTGACGGTATGTCAACTCTTTCCATGATGGCATTTCTTCCTCTCTGTGTGCTGTCTGTCAAAGACTGGTAACTGAGTCTGCTGTTAGTCACTGTTTCTGTACAGCACTTGGCTCCTTAATCCCCACATACTAATACATATTTATTTCATAGCAATCAGGGTGACTAATGTTACTTAACATGCAACATAAGAAGGCAATAGGAAATTAATCATTTGGAGGGAAAACTCTTATATAGCTATACTTCATCTCTCTATATACACTAACTGAGCCACTAATTAGGAGAGCTATCGAAATTTCAGACAAATCTCCCCTATTGCTTATTTTTGAGGAAGTGGGTGGAAGGGTACTCTTCTGAGGTAACCAGGGCTAGTCCGTCAGCTGATGAGCATTCTAGAGAAATCCATTTCATTTGGCTTAGCCTGTTTCATATGCTGACGTGGGTCAAATCCTGCCTTACTACTTGTGAGAGTGCTGTTGACTTTAATGGGACTGCCTGTGTGAGTCAAATGAGCGATGATTGGTCTTAGAGCAACTATCAAATGCAGAATGTACATTTCAGTGCCTACAATGAGCAATTTTTGTTCTGAATGGTGCCGCTTGCCTGGCAGATTTAGGATCCAGGCCAGAAATATTCAGAGAGTCAAGTAAACACTGTTCAGCGGGGGTACTCAAAAGCTTTCTTGCTATTTTCATAACATTACATAATAATGGTAAATTAAAACAAAAGCTTACAAAATATCAAGAGAAACAAATAGATCACCTAGATAGCTTATGCCATCCTTCAGCATAAGTGTTGACAGATGCTTGTTATCCATGCAAAAATACACAAATTGGTTTCATACAGTTTGTAAAGAGCATAGATATAGCAGTTACTAAGAGCCAGATTCAGCTGTAATACTCCAAATGTTAAGGAATGGCTCCATCTTAATGTGTTCAAGTGTATAGCATCTCTCAGAACTCTGTCAAGGTATGAAATGAATCTAGTGATCTATAAGAAATTGCATATCATCCTTCCAAGCAGGAAATATTTTTTGAGAGAATTATAAATGTTATTGGGCTCCACAGACTTCTGATGATGTTTAAACTGTAAGTTGTCTTAGCAAATTCCCCGATTTATCAAAATATACACATGATGTAATGTGTCCCTATATGTTTATGTTGTATCTGGCAATTGATAAACACTGTGTCTGAGTTTGGGATTTGTGAAAAGGAGACAAATGAAAGACTGGCGCATTATGAACCCACATAGACTCCTGTGGGTTAACTATGCTCTTCTGACCTCATGGCTGAAGACAGCTCAATAAGAGAGCAAGAAAGAAAAGGAATGCCCATATCTCCCTGGTGCAGACTGGTCCCAATAACAAGGGAGATTGTGGGACCAGGAGGATGAAGATATCATCTGGAAAGGTTGTGTCTTGTCACTTCATACCACTAGAGTAGGTATAGACAGTGGCCCCTTACAGGAACATAAAGGTACCACCAGTGAATGAGTCACCAATATCACAGTTTTCAGTGGTACCGACAGTTCCCAGTCTTCAGGTCCCAGTGTTTTATTTAGGTGGTACAGCAGCTGGTGTCGAGTTAGATGCAGAGACCGGAACTGAAGACTTGCTCCTTGGAATCTTTTGAACATGATCATGCGACTTAGGAGTGCCTAAGTCCTTATGGCTTGGGTATGAGTGCCCACCCCACTTAGATGGGGCTGGGAAAGGATCTCTCCTCCTACACTGTGAGAGTGCCCCTTATTCTAATGAGATGGCCAAGCCAAAAGTTCCTTCCCTCTGCACTCCTATCTTTGCCAACTCTGGCCAATGCACATGGGGGGGTCTCCCAGGCTTGGGTCTGACTGAAACCTTGCTGCATGCTCCACTTCTGAAACCAAAGCTCTCATGCTTGCTGTGTTCTGGTGCGGGGAAAAGCAGCAGAAAGTTATGAGCAACTGAAAACAAATTGTATATTGGACCGTCATAAGTAAGGCCCTACTTAATTTACAATATTGTGGAAACTGTGGATCCCGTAATATTAGGTTTCCACTGCAATTTTTATTTTAATTAGCTCACTTTGCATAGTCCACAAAGTTGCATACATTTTGAGGTTTGCAACACACACTTCTTTCTGCATTAGTACAGTTAGAAGCCCATTTATCTCAGCTGATAGTGGGTGGGGCTTGTGCTTTCAGCTCTGGGTGGCTGGGGCTCGGGCTATCAGCCCCATGCATTGACTGTAATATAGTTGCAGCAAAATGGTTATCAAAAAAGTTAGCAGGCATATTGTTCCAGCAAATTTTTCTTAAACAAATAGGTCTTCTCTGTTTTTTCCAATTTACTGCAATTAATAAAAGTCCATTATTACTTTCCATGATTTTCCATGTCTTGTCCACAACTGAGCTGCAATTATTTGACAATCATACCGCAATTCAAGTAGGGCCTTAGTCATAAGCAAAATTAATATTAATTTAGCAACTGCATGCTCTATGATATTAAGAACCAAAGCTGCTTATCTTTGGAAACGTTTATCAATTATTTTACCTTGTGGGGGATTATACTATGATTCCCCTCCCCCCCAAAAAGTGTAAAAGCCTATTCATTCCATTGCAGCAGGATTATTAATTCTTTATTTTTCCAATCCCTAAAATGACCTTTGAAAACAAATTACTTCGGAACTTCATTACTTTTGGGATATAAATTAAAAAGCACTTAGCCTCTGGCATCATTAGAACATTTGCATTACACGGGATTCCAAAGCAGCTAGCATGCTGATAAATGACCCAGGAATTTCTACAAAACATTAGAAAGGTTTGCAGTATCGGCTCCTCCTTTTCCGTGTTGTAAAGAAAAATTTATTTTCTTAATTTTTCATACAACGCACAGACATGATTTTCTGCGCAAACTGCAAAAAAGAAAGAAAGAAAGAAAATAAAAAAGTTCAACATGAAACTACTCCTTCCAGCACATAAATGTAGATTTTGTGCTATAAGATAGCACTCAGGATACACTAGGCAACGTCTAAATCCTAAAGTATTCAGAGAATGCAAACAAAGGGCAGGCTCTCTCTGAAATGGCAGAGTATCCATTCACAAACTGCAAAATTTAGAAATGTGAGATGGAAGACCAGGTCTTCAACACAGACCTGTGTGCTGTTATGAAAAGCCTGTCCAATGTACTTGGCAGATCTGCATGAACAGCAGTTTTCTTCCCTGGGTAGTTCACTTTAAAACTAATATTTTTGTTGAAATAACAAATAAGAGTTCTACCCTTACATAAGACGGATTACTTCAAATCCCTCAAACTGTGGTTTTGATCCAAACAGTCGTTCTTGGGAAATGGTAGGTTGGGGCTACACCCCAGTTTCCTGTGTATAGTCTTAGCTCTTCTTAGCTTAATAACAAAAGAAATTATTTTCTCCTTCTGCGAGTCCCACTGAATCAATATAGCTGCAAAAGAACATGCTGCATATCATTCTGTGCGTCATCTGCAAAGTTGCCTGCTTTGATTGCGAAATCACTGTTGTTGATGTAAGAAACAGAAAGCCATCACAGCATGATTTTCAGATCCTAGATTGAGTTTGAAGTGCCAGCAGTTATGGAAATCTTGTTTTGACTGGTAAACTGCGTGAATTGGATACAGAGCATGTGTGGAACATCAAAACATAATTTTCACAGTATCACTTTTCTCCCAGTGACCACATTTTAGGCTAATGAATAGATTTGCCTTTGTGCATTCCCTGCACTTGGCATTATTCAGGTTGAAATTGCTCCTATAGGAGCCAGTGAGAATATGCTGGAGATAACAGGTCTGGCTTTCTTATTTTAAGAGTAAACTCAGAGTTTGTCAGAGCTACTGAAACTTTGCCAGAAAAGAAAATGGACAGGTTTTTATTAAACCCATAGTGAGCTAGATTTAGCTTGTTAAATACCCTTTCCTTGTTAAATAAAACCCTTTAAAGGACACTTCCTTTATGGGGATATAATCCTAACCTACGAGCACCACCACCATGCAAAATAAAGTCAGTCTCACAGTAATTGTAGAACTGATTTTTATATCTGACCAATGAAAACTCCTGAAATAAGAGCTTAATGTACTTTTAAACAGAAACCCATTTAAACAGATAGAGAAGATGCAAGGAGGTGGAGGTAAATCTTGCATACATTTTTTTTTTCTTGCAAGTTACAGACTCCAGAGAGAAATTACAGAAAACAGCTTGGAAGAAATAAGTAGAAACATACCTAAAATGCAAACACATATTTGTGGTGTTCTAGCGAGAACCTGTCTTCTAATTTGCAAAGGAAAACGAGGTGCTGTGTGAGCTTCTTTTCCACAAGGGTTACTTGGCAAATCAGATTTGAGAATCTGTATTCTGAAGCCTGAATTCTGTCTATAAATGAAATTGTATCTATCTGTCCTGTTAATATTCCTGAAGTTTCATTTGGATGTAGTATTCTTCTCTGTCTGTCACTAACTGTTGCATACAGTTGTAAAAAACTGATTAAAATAGCTGCCAGTTTGTAACCCAGAGTGGCTGCATTTTATTGCTAGGAGAAATATTTTCTAAATATAGTGGGTGTGAAATTTGTAAAGCAATTTGGAATTAAATCTGCTTTATAAAACTAAAGTTACATTATGTGAGTAATAATCTTTATGCTCTGTAAACATAAGAATATTCATTAGTATTATACATATTAGTATACTATATATGCAGCTGTACTTACTATCTTCTCAAACAATGGCAAGCTCAAATAACCAAGTCCAGATTAGTGAGCCAGTGAATACCTTTAGAAGTGGCTTCATGAGATAACACAGACACATGACTGAAGTGTCAGTGATTTATGGTATGGTCCATAGTTTGCGACTGATGTCCACAGTTACATTGTGCATTATCTCCTATTTTCTAGAGGTAGTAGAGATGAGATAGCATCTGCCATTCAATGTTCTGAAATGGTTCAAAGTGAGTCATTGTTTCTGGGGCAGGTTGAAGCCTGGAAGTTCTTTTGTAGGGTCAGCAATCAGGTGTTTGAGACATTAGCATTATCCCAGAATTCTCTCCAGTGTGCTTCAGGATTGAATGAGTCTGCTTCAAGAGTTTTAGCCTGATCTCAAATAGGTTTGTGAGATTTCAGGCATGTCTTTCGAAGGTTCTGGAGGTCCTCATGAATTGGTAAGTTCTAGTTGGCCATGGTTTGATTGTATGCACCGGCTGTTTGTGTGTGTGTGTGTCCAGATTTTGGATGGGGCTATATGTGCCAAAGTGGGCAGCCATTGAAGGAGTGTTGATTTTAATGTTCCAGTTATGATTCTCCTTGCGGCATGAAACTACACCTCCAAAGTTAGTATATGTGAACTGGTTCATAATGTTCAGCAATCAAGTATGCCAGTGCTAGAGTTGCTGTTTTGTGTGTGTGTGTGTGTGTGTGTGTGTGTGTGTGCGTGCGCGCGCGCATCATCACCCCATTTTGTGTTTTCAAGTGTTTGGATGAACTAGTTCTTGCTTTTACTTTTTTGCATGTCCTTTTCAAATAAGGTTTAAAAGTTCAAGCTTCTGGCCAAGGTTACACCCAGGTACTTCAGATAGGGCTCATTTCAGACCTGCCGACTGTAAAAGGTGACACTGAGTGGTTCCTTAGCAGCTTTGTTGTTTAGGTGAAAGGTATTACCAAAATTTTGGAGGCATTAGGGTAGAGCTTCCAGTATTAAAAGTATGCCACCATTATCTTGAGGTGCTGAAAGGATATCACCAATGGTGGCAAGGTCTTTGCCTTATACCACAAGAGCAATGTCGTCGGCATAAGTGAAGTTATGTGAAATTGTGTCAGATAAGTCACTACTGTAGATGTTGACTAGTAAATGATCCAGCACGGATCCTTGAGGTAGACCATCACTAGGGGTGTGTGCTTTGCTGATTGGCCCATGGCCCAGAAGGACATGGTATGTACGGTTGTTCAACACCGTGTCCAGGAGTTGCACACTGCTATGGCATTAGATGACCCTTGATCAACAGGCCATATCTCTATACTGTTGTAGGTGGCAGATAAATCTGTCAGTTCTGTTTTGGTTTTAAGATTCAGCTGGGAGCCAGCCTCAGTATGACTAGTAATGATGAGAGCTTGTTCGCAGAAATTTCCCTTCTGGTCTGAAACTGGCCTGTTCCTTTGGCAGGATGATATCAAAGATAGGGTGAGATGAGCCAGTGAGACCCTTTCTTGCAAGTTGTGGAGAGGCGTGATATTGAGCAATAGCTGGTGGCATCATTTGATGGATTCCCATGTTTGAGGAGGGCAATGATGATTACCTCATGACTATCACCTTTTTGGGGGTCTTCCTCCATCAAATGTGCAGCAGCAAATAGGGCTGACAACCATGCTCATTCCTTTGGCTCCAAATTCTTAAGAAATTCAGGATAAATGAAATTTTTCCATTTTTTTTTTGCCACCAGCTTTTCCACTTTTAGTGGCCATGAGGGCCTTGTTTATTTCTTCTCTAGTATATGGGGATAATAGAGGCAGGACTTTGCCAGACTTTTAGGAAGAGCTCTTTTTGAATCTTCTTTCTAGTCAGCTTATCAGGTTTTGTCTTTGAGCTACAGAGAGAGTGTGAGGCAATAGCGCTGACCATCACTTTTGATTGGCAGTGTTTGCTGGGTCAGCGACTTTAAGCTAATGGAAGAGTGCCAGGGTTGCAACGGGAATGCATGAAGTCAAGACCCTCCACTGTCTCATTCCATAGCTTCACGTGGGCAGATTTCAATGACTTAATGCTTTTGCTGTGTCTGGATCTCCACTCTTCTCATACTCTTTGAAGAGTGCTTCTGTCTCCATCTGCCAAGCAAGGAGTGTAGACCTGTGATGGCCAAGGGAAATGAGCTTCACGGTTGCTTTGATAAGATAGTGAACTAAGTGGCCATAGTTTTCTGGGTTCAACTGGATACAATGTATCAGTCTTCAACTTATGCAGTATATGCAACCCAGTTTGCTTTGAGAAAATTTCAATGAAGGTTTTGGATTTAATTCAATCAGCAGAACTCAACAGCCGACATGCAGAATAGTGGAACAATACTGGCTGCAAGGAAAGTTACCAACCACTGTTCGTGAAGCTTGCGGGGTAACATCATTATTGTTTTTCATCAGAAAGCAGAGTTCAGTGTTCTGTACTGTGGTACCTCTGGCTGAGCAAAAATTCCCTGATCATTTAGGGTGGAAAAGAAGATGGACAGCTGTGTACAAGACCTATGTGTGAGTTACTCACCAGGTGCATCATAGCCCTGTTCTGAGTGGTAGCTATAAGTAAGGCTACGTTTTAGTCAGTGGTATTTTTAGTAAACATCATGGACAGGTCACAGAGAACCTGTCCATGACTTTTATTAAGAATACCCATGACTAAAACTTGGGTGGGGGTCCGTGGGTGCTCAGTAAGGTGTGGTCCAGAGGTGCCATAGGTGCTGGGATAGGTGGCTGGGACTTACGCAGCTCCCATTGGCCAGGAACTGCAGCCAATGGGAGCTGTGGGAGCAGGCAGCGCGTGGAGCCCCCTGGCCCCTCTGCCACCTAGGATCTGCAGGGCCATGCCAGTGGGAGCTGAGGAGCCCCCCACCCCAAAGTAAGCACTCCTCCACACCCACCAACCCCCTTGCCCTGAGCCCCCTCCCACACACCCAAACTGCTGCTGCTCTCTGCTGCAGATGTCACGGAAAGTCACGGAAAGTCACGGAATCTGTGACCTCCATGACAGACTCGCAGCCTTAGCTGTAAGTCTCTAACATACATGGCTGGGTGGAGAGAAGACGGTAACAGGGCCTTTGACCATTCAAAGTATGTAGGTTTGTAGATGTTCATTATAGTCATTTGTTCAATTCTTGGTGCAGCAGTAGAGATTCTCATGGTCTTGGATTGCTCCAGGAATGAAACATCTTTAAGACCATGCCTGATGTACATGGTGAGGCCATACTTTGCATTGTTCACAGTGGAAGTTAATTCATAGGCATGAATTTTGTATCTTGCAGCTTGCTTATAGCCTGTTAGTGTGAGTTTCTTGTTGAGCAACATCAATGTTATTCACCTTGAGAACTCTTGAAAGATAGTCATATTTAGCATGTTAGAGAGAGAAAGGGCGTGAGGTAATATCTTTTATGGGACCAAATTTGGTTGGTGTGAGAGACAAGCTTTCAAGCTTGTGCAGCTCAAAAACTTGTCTCTCTCACCAACAGAACTTGGTCCAGTAAGATATTATCTTATTCACCTTGTCTCTCTAATATCCTGGGACCAATACGGCTACAACTATGCTGCATATTTGGCATGTGACCGACCTTCATATTGAGTTTGTACATACGTAGAACTGGTCCGGCGGTTCTTCAATGAAGTCCCAGACAAGGACTCCTAAGAAATTGATTATATTCATTGTGTTAATCAGTAACACATAACAGGAGCACCATGTGAAGGTTGTTGTCTTACTCCTTCCTCCCCCCAGATAAAACAAAGCCAAAAGTAAAATAATTCAGGCCACTATATCAAGTAGAACTTAAATTTAGTCAAGAGTTGTAACTCTCCGTTTCGCCCATTCTTAAATCCATCCCCATCCCACTGCATTATTCTACCATTGACAAATGTCCTGGCATATTAATGATGGTGTTGTGGAGATTTCCATCTTGTGTCATGCTATGGAGCAGTAGTAATAAGAAGGGGAGAGCTAAGACCACTGGACGAATCCATATGCCTGTCTTTGACCACTTTCGGCAAGGAACAGTAATAGCAGTACTTTTGCACTCTTATAGCACTTCTCATATGTACTTTACATTATTTAGGCCTCACAACATGCCTGCAAGGCAGTTCAAAGAGAGAGATACGTAGCTTCATGCAGTCATCTCTGGTGTAGAATATTGCAGTTTAACAGTGCACGATAGGTTATGACAAGGAATAGCATATCCACTTTGGGTGGCAGGAGGAATTTAGGTAGGCTGAATGTAATTACCAGAATGGTCTGTTGGTCAAAACACTGGGGTTATGCAACCCTGCTTATCAAAAGTGTTGTGGGATTGCTGACCACAGATGGTCAGGACCTTGGTTTCTCATCTCATCTGACAGATGTCACTTCGCTTGCCAGCCTGACCACAAACACTATGCTGAGGTATTTGTTAAACATCGATAGAGGGAGAACGTGATACCTCATGAGTCACAACACTTCTTTCATCGTCTAGGTGGTGTTGGAGGTTTTCTAGCCAAATAATGGCTCCGCTCAACCTTGCTTAGCCATTGTGACCTGATGGAGTCATAAGGTGATATGACTGCACTAAAGTGTCAGAAAGATTGTTAGACATAAAATTCTTTGATAACTCTGGTCATGCTGTATCTGAAACTCCAGGTTTTCATTTGTATCCTTTCTGTAACCTGAGGCTCTCTATATACTCTAAAGAGAATCATTACTCAAAAATGGTTGTATTAAAATGTTCAAAGGAACAATGCTTTGGGCCACTTATTTGTGGTTGTGCTATTGCGTATGCTCAGTCATTTTACAATGCAAAATAACCTTCTGAGTTCCATTTCTCCTTGAAAAAATCTTTGAAGCAAAGTCTTGACGTTTTTCAGATCATTTTAAGAATAGGAAAGCTGTTGTCAGTTTTGTGATATGGAAACCCATTTTAGCTCATCAAACATGTAATTAAAAAATTTAATTAAAAACAAAAAGGACAAGAACCATACGTTTGGATGAGGCCAGGTTTCCAAAACAGAATGCCTCAGATGGCAGAAACAACAAAGTTAGGCTAATGTGTTTGCAAGGTATCTGCTGCTAAATTGACTTCATGCCTGTCTGGGCTCTTTCTGTTTAATACAGAGAAGTACAGAATCGAAAATCAACATGTGACACTTCAAAAATCAGATTTCAGATCAGATCAGGATCACAGTAATTACAGATAGAAGATCACATCTATACCCATGAAAGGACAGGAGACAGCCTGCAGACCCGTAAGGATGGCGCACACCTACTTGTTTCTAAGGCTTCTGTGGAGAAATTTCTGATTCCATCCTGTCCTCTCCCCACATTTATTAGACAAATATTTTTATGCGTTTCAAATGGTGAACTGTGTTCAGCAAAGTTCAGGATCTCTCTTAGAGGTGTGTGTCATGGCCACCATTCTGACATCCTTGGATGACTAGATACGAAGATTTCCCTCATGCTCATTCAGTCTTTAACTGTCTGCAGGGGTTGCTCCTGAGCTCTGACTTCAGTGTGTTACATAGAGGTAAGCCCTGCTTTGTGCTGGTGCAGCTCATCTACATTTGGGGTTTGCACTTCGGGTTGCTACATCAATGTAGTTACATCATTGGAAGTTTGCTTAGTGTATACGCAATGTCAGACACTCCCTCCGGGGGTGAAGAGTGCGGGGCTAAAGGTCCTTATTGGCACTCCTGCTCCTTGCTGGTCCAGGTAGTGAGGTGCTGAGGTCTACAAAGGAATTCATATCTCCCCCCTGGCATTTTTTAGTTTTACCACAGGATTCCCATCGCTAGCTTCAGTGCCACAGACTTGAGATGTGTGATCATCCATTTTTCTCTTTTTTTAAGATTTTATTTAATATACTTTTTATAATAAAAAGTAAAAACCACCTGTGAAACAGCTCTGCTTGTGAAGTAGTCTTAGAGTTCATATCCTCTGTAGACTGCTGCCACTCACATGATCACGCTGAACTTATAAGCAGGCACTTACATTCCACTCAGTAGATGCCAGCTGGACACATACACATGGTGAGAGAACACAGAGCACTATCTGTCCTAGGACAGATTTCTATCTGTGCCTGATCTCTCATAATGTGTGTATACAGTGCACTCACTGCCTTCTGTGGGTGAAATGTGTGGCTGCAGTCTACAGGGGATATATTGTACAAACCCTAATGCATATAGATCGAAAAGGAGGGAAGAGATAAAAAGAAGGGGAGCTACTCATGTCAGTGCTACCTACCTGTGAGGTTTTCAAATGAACCACATAGTTATATAGACATCTCAAGTGTATATAGTGCCTTTCATCCCAAAGGATCCCAAAGCACTTTATTGCTTTGAACGTACTGCACCATCAAAAGGCAGCCAGCAGGCACAGAACACCCTGCATAAAAGCAGGAGCATAAAGACACCCATAAATCCCAGTTTTACTGGATCAGTCCTGGCTTTCCATATGAGATCTTGGCGTCCTATGCACTTATTTTGTTCTTTCACTTTGTCAGTCAGAATGTTTGTATATTTTACCACTTGAAAGTGTTTGAGGGAGACTGCTAACCCAATTTATCACTCACTAACCACTCTTCAAGGTCAAAGCTCGTCATAACGTGACAGGTGACAATATTGCAATGAGTCCAGTGAGTTGATTATCCTGTCTAATCAGTCAAAAATCCCTGCTTTGGCCCATTAGGGGACAACATTGGGAACATGATCTTAGGTCCTGCCTTTCCCTAACTAATCTGTATGGTTGCCAGAACCATAGAGAGCAGGGAAGGGAGAGACAGATGTGGGGCAAAAGCAGAGCTCCACTCCACTGCTCTGGGTGGAACTTTTCCAAATGAAGCAGATTAAAAAAAGGAGCCAGGATGCAGAGCAATCACATATTTCACAATGCTAATCGTTGTTGCCACAAGGGTCGCAGGGTCTGATTTTCAAAACATGATCCTTATCCATGTGATGGGGGAGGGAAATGTGGAAAATGTCTGCTTTAAGGAATGGGGACTTTATGGACTCTTTTATGTCCACAGAGAACAGGCATGATCTGTGTTTTAAGGTCCATTGTGAAAGACTAATAGTCATTTTACTTACCTACTTTGGCTATCTGAATTGCTGAGGCAAACCTGCTGGGATTTGAATCTGTGAGTCTAGTCAAACCAGGCGCTGAGATCACTAAGGTAACTCCCCTCCCTTCCCTCTTGTTCTTTTTAAAGCTGTTCTCTAGTCATGCTGCAAAAATCCTGTTTGCTTCTTGTTTATCTGATCTTCCTCTGCTACTGGGGGGGAATTACCATCTACATTGCAGAATTGTAATTACAAAATTTCTACTGTAGTCTTCAAACTGTATTCAGATAATTTCAAGGGCACACAAGTGGCTGAACACACAGCCCTCTGAACTAGCAATCAGTTGGCTTTTTTTTTTTTTGAGAAGCTGGCAAATTGAATTGGGAAAATTCATTCTGATGCCAGCAGGGGGGGTGCTCTTGACTGCTGCCAGTTAAGAGATTCATTGAAAGTGCAACATAATGGGAAGGGAGTTTTGTAATAAGCAGTCATAAAGCTCTCTTGATTAACAGGCCTGTTAGGTTAAGAGGTGCATTGTTCCAGTACTTCATGTTGCGATGACAAGAAGGGCAGGGAGTGGAGCTAGCTACAGCAAGTCATGCCCTTTGCCTCACGAAAAGGAGACAGGGGGGAAAGAAAAGCAGTGCTATTTTTTAATGAGAGAAGTTGATAGCTGCATTTCTGTGCTTACTTGGTATCAGTTTCCCATTATTAGAACCCAACACTAAAATCTTTTTGCTCATTATTGATGCCCATGAGATTCCAGCCTGCCAGAACCCTGCTGAACTATGTCACAGCGGCTGAATGTGGTGTTTCAGTCACGAATGCAATATGGTGTAGGTTAAAGGTTTTAAAGTACTGGAGGCAGTCAGATCTGCCTGTAGGCAACCATTTGAAATAATGCAGGAATCTGAAAATAGTGTATATACTTCACCTAAAAACACCTTTTGAAATTAACACATCTAAACTAAAGTAACCTCACCATTTCATGTAGCAAACTATGAGTGTCCTAAGGACTTCAATAAAATTCCATAGAAAAATATTAAATACAAACCTTGGGCTGGCCAAATGTCTTTGAGCTAGTGCTTTACGTCGCCATGAAGGAAACCCCGGGCTTAATTTCTGGCCTTGGCATAACTATCAGCTGCCCCTTTTATAAGAGATGGGTCGCATTTTAAATCCAGTTTTATGGCTCGCCATACCTGGCCCAGCAGGGTTGGGCTTTCTACATTATAAAATTACATCATGTTTGACCGTGGTGGTAAACAATTGAGTTAGCTGACTCATTGTAGAACATGAATTTGCAGTCTGCGTAGGCCAGGACAAATTGCAGCTGGTGCTGTGTATCAGCTAATCATGACTGTACCCTGCACAGTTAGCTGAAATGATGCTGATCACAATTCATCCTGGCCTAACCTAACCACTAACTTGTGGTCATACTGTGTAATCTAACTTGCATCTGCTCACTTTAATTTGCAGCTGGGTTGAAACACAATAAAACTTTGTAATGCAGACAAACTGATTCAAATTGGGTGGGTTGTACCAGTCAGCAAATTAGTATTTCTTTCCGAGACTGCTGTCTTGTTCTCCAGAATCAGTGTTGATTTAAAATAGAAGAAGGAAAAGAAGAAAGTCTCTAGGTCAGATGACGGCAGCAGCTTTCAAAGCTCTCTAGCTGTTACAGTTGCAAAGAAGATATCAAAAATGTGAACCAAATGTTATCGATGCAGAGATGTCTATGTGAATCTGCAGAGAGCCTAAGACAAAAGCTCTGAGAGGTGGGAACTGCCCTATTCATGTCAACTTAGGCTACGTCTACACTACGGGACTATTCCGAATTTGCATAAACCGGTTTTGTAAAACAGATTGTATAAAATCGAATGTGCGCAGCCACACTAAACACATTAAATCGGTGGTGTGCGTCCACGGTCCGAGGCTAGCATCGACTTCTGGAGCGTTGCACTGTGGGTAGCTATTCCATAGCTATCCCATAGTTCCCGCAGCCTCCCCCGCCCCTTGGAATTTCCGGGTTGAGATCCCAGTGCCTGATGGGGCAAAAATCATTGTCGCGGGTGGTTCTGGGTAAATGTCGTCAGTCACTCCTTCCTCTGGGAAAGCAACGGCAGACAAGCATTTCGCGGCTTTTTTCCCTGGATTGCCCTGGCAGATGCCATAGCATGGTAATCATGGAGCCTGTTTTGCCTTTTGTGACTGTCACCGTATGTGTACTAGATGCCGCTGACAGAGGCGATTCAGCAGCGCTACACAGCAGCATGCTTTTGCTTTTGCATGACAGCAGAGATGGTTACCAGCCATACTGTACCATCTACCAATCCATAAATTGGTAAAAAGATGATCATTGTTACCAGTCCTTTTGCACTGCACCATCTATTGCTGTCATAAGTGCCCCTGGCTGCTCTTAGCCAGGGGCGCAAAAGCCAAAATTGGGAATGACTCCCTGAGTCAATCCCTCCTTTTTGGTATCTAAAAATAGAATCAGTCCTGTCTAGAATTTGGGCAAGTGTACTAGAGAACCACTGTATCATAGAACCAGAGAGCACAGCTGCTCTGTGTCAGATCCAGCAGAAATTATGAGCTGTATGCTATTCATAGGGGGTGCTTCTGCAACAACCCCACCTGTTGATTCCATTCTTCCCCCAGCCTTCCTGGGCTACCGTAGCATTGTCCCCCCACTTGTGTGATGAAGTAATAAAGAATGCAGGAATAAGACACAGTGACTTGTTAGTGAGAAATGAGTGGAAGGCAGCCTCCAGCTGCTATGATAGTCCAGACAGGACATTAAGAAGTGTGGAGGAGAGGAGCCCAGCATCGCGCTGCTAGTCTAGGGGCAATTGAATCTTTTCTTTACACATGAAGGGTGGGGGCTGATGGAGCTTAGCCCCCTGTTGCTATGATGAGGACGGTTACCAGCCATACTGCACCATCTACCAGGAAAAATTAGGGCCAGGCGCCCTTGATAGACCTAACGGATGCTAGTCAGCATGGTTACCAGTCCTTTTGCACTGCCCCATGTGCCAATAGGCTGATGATGACGATGGGTATCAGTCTTACTGCACCATCAGCCACCCATGGCGGGGGAGGGGGGAGCAAGGATGTTGGTGTTGAGTGCTGCAGCATCGCGTCTATCTGCAGCATTCAGTAAAGATAGGGTGACATGTAAAAGAGTCAAGAGAGGATTGTTTTCCCTTTCACTTCTGGGGGTGGGCCGGGGGGGTGCGTAAATTGCCGAGCTATGCCCTGACCCACTGTGGACACTGTTTTTGACCCTAGAAGCATTTGGAGCTCAGGCAAGAATGCAAATGCTTTTCGGATACTGCAGGAACTGTGGGATAGCTTGAGTCCTCCAGTCCATGAGCGTCCATTTGATTCTTTGGCTTTCCGTTACGCTTGTCACGCAGCAGTGCGCTGAGTCCCTGCTATGGCGTCTGTCTGGAGATTTTTTAAAAATGATTTTGAATTTCGTCTTCTGTAACGGAGCGCTGATAGAACAGATGTGCCTGCCCTTACTGTGATCACATCCGCATGGTCCATGCTGGAGCTCTTTTTTTATTTTGATTTCGGACTGCATCGCCACCCGTGCTGATCGGAGCTCCACGCTGGGCAAACAGGAAATATTCAAAAGTTCGCGGGGCTTTTCCTGTCTACCTGGCCACTGCATCCGAGTTCAGATTGCTGTCCAGAGCGGTCAGTGGTGCACTGTAGGATACCGCCCGGAGGCCAATACTGTTGATTTGCGGCCACACTAAACCTAATCCGATATGGTAATACCGATACTAGCGCTACTCCTCTCGTTAGGGAGGAGTACAGAAACCGGTTTAAAGAGCCCTTTATATCGATATAAAGGGCATCTCAGTGTGGACGGGTGTGGCGTTAAATCGGTTTTACGCTCCTAAAACCGGTTTAAACGCCTAGTGTAGACCAGGCCTTAGATGCCCAATAGAGACATAGGTATGGCTTCATGAAGCCAAAAGGGCAGAGCTGAGCAGGGGAGCCCAGAGGGACATCTGAGCTGACCATATTGTAGACCCCAGCAGGGCATCCACCATCAGATGCAGAATGGGTGGTCCCTCTACTTAGTACAACTAATGGGGGGCAAAAATTTCCCCTGTTGAAAATGGCTACTTTGTCAAAATGGAGATTTCCACAGTAAATGTCCATTTTTTATTACATACGCTGGATTGTTGTTGGAAAAAAATATTTTTAATGGAATTTCTTATGTGGGGGGAAAAGCATTTCTGGACCAATTCTATTATTTAGATTCAGATTGCTTCACACCTTCCCTATTTACAGACTCCTACTTACGGAAATTACTTTATGCATCACTTTTGGATTGGGTCCGGACAAGTCAATATGACCTGCCCAGGGCCACAGAGATGATCAGTGTCGGAGATGAGCCTGGAGGCCTAAAACCCAGTCGTCTTTTGAGATCAAGATCATGCCAAGTATAGAAGAATATTTACTATAATTAGTTAAATAAATTAATTAAATAAAATAAAAATTGATTGCAATTAATGAGCATAACAGATTTGTCTGTATTTAGGCTTAAACTGACCCTGACTTTCTCATCTGACTAATAAAGTTACCTTAATCATAGACTGTGTGTCATGGGTCAGGGTCTGTGATTGTGTCTCCTGAATTAATGTAGAGAACTTTTTCCGTAATTAGCAAGATGTTGGTTGGAAGTCCTTACTTGGCCTTTGGCCAGCAGCATCTGTGTCCATAAGTCCATATTTTAAACAGAACCAAGCGTAAAAATTTCAATGAATTTTGCAAGTAAACACACTTCACTCTAGTTTCATTGATGAGCAGATGTATCTGCTTTCATTCCTATACAGTTTCAAAATCTTAAGCTTGCAGATAATGTGCCAGTCAAAACAACATTTTAATAAAGGCAGGGAGGCAGGTTCCCTTTCTTATCTCAATGAAGTGAGCCACGCTTTAAATTAGCTAGTGTGTGATGTTAGAGTAGATGGTGCCTAAATGAGTTTCAATTATGTTTGCATAATAGCAGGACATCCCTCTCAGGAGCCTTTAACAAGATTAAAAAATGAGCTTCCAGTTTGCTTTTTCCAGATCTCTTTCATGACATGTACCTGATGGTATGAATGGGCAAATGGATTAATATTTGGATTCTGGTGATACTCAGTTTAGGGGATGCAAACATCTGGAGCCTTCCAAATGTGAGTTTCCTCCAACTTCAGATATCAGTCTGACAGCCTTCCGTCCCAAAAGGGCTTGGGCTTCTCAACACTCACGGGTCATGAGCCATCTGGGGGTCTTGTTAATGTCTCCAGGTCCTTGATCCTGTGAAGACTTCTGCATGAGCTTAACTTTATGCAGGTGAGTAGTCCCACTGCATCAGTTTTTTGCAAGATCTAGACCTTGAATCTTAACAAAGACACCAATACTAACAACTGTACTGTTACATGTAGGGGTTTGAAGATTATTTTACTGAGTTCAAAATGTTTCATGATTTATCCAAAAATAAACAGGCCTTTTCTCCTAAATGATAATTCTCTTCCTATCTAAAATTTTACTTTATCATTGCAACTAACATAGATAAACTGGATGTAAAAGGGCTAGCTGCAGTGTTCCAGACCTGTATATGATTGTATTGTTTATTCCAAATTTAATTTGATTTGTTTGTCATGAAGATCACTGGTGCTCAATTTTGAGATTAGAAATGTTAAAGAAAATGGGAGGGGAAACCACCTGATGCAGTTGCATAAATCTTAGTTTCCAAATTAACATCAACAAAAATCTATCCATAAACTGCAGTATTATCTGTAGTAATACTCTCTTAATAAAGAAATCTGATTCTTTATTGTTAATTAGGAAAAGTAGATACTGGAAAACAATTTGGAATAAGAAGATTCATGTGATAGAACTGACTACTTAACACAGAATGGTACATTTCATTACCATTTATAGGTTATTGTGTATCTTGGTTTCTAACTCAGTTCTGTACCATTGCTTTTTTGAGAGCTGGTTCTAGACACAGATAATTGCACACTAATGTGCGCTGTCTTTTAATTTAACGAGTGGCTTTGATCCTGAGACAAGGAAGGAAAAATAATATTTTATTTCTTGGGTTGTAAGCTACTGGGAGCACGGATTGTCTCTCATGGAACCTGTGCAATAGAGCTTCAGTTGTGGCTGGGGCCTTTTGGTACTGCTGCAATAACAAATAAATAAAACTGTCTATATTGCCTACACCTTACTTACATTCACCTTTCAGCTTGTATGATATATGTTTAGATAATACTTTGTTTATATAGCACCTTTTATTATAGATCCTGTTTATCCAGAAGGTATCCCAAGATATTTCCCAGACAGTTTACAGTGCTACTGAAGTGCAGCCACCTCTGGGGTGGAGGGTGGCAGCTGACTAGAACATAGCGTGTTGCATAGCAGTGAGGTGGGAGGATTTTTTAATCATGAAGTTCAAGACAGTGCTCTTAAAAACAATGCATTGTGCTTGTTAATGTCTGTGCAACAGTGTTTAAGATCTGGTCTGATAGTTCCTAAACACAATAAAACATGGCATGCTTAAGTGTATATAAAAGTTCTACTGTTTGTTTGTTTGTTTGTTTGTATTAAGCTTTGCCTCTCCAGGGGAACGAACAGAGAACAGATGCAAAAGTGCAGGTTTCTGTGCTTGCTTGCAAAGCTCCTGGAGAACAATGCCTTATATCCGTGTATATGCTATGGATGTCACAGCAGCAGACAGTCGTTTGCCATTTTTGTCAATAAGCAGGTTAATGTGACTTTGCAAGGAGCCAGAAGTAACCCCCACTGAAGCTTTCTCTTTCCCTTCGCAGGTTGTTAGTCGAGTGGCAGCACAGCAAGGATTTGACTTGGATCTTGGATACAGGCTACTGGCCGTATGTGCAGCCAACAGGGACAAATTCACTCCAAAATCAGCTGGTAGGAAAAGGCTATTTCCATTTATCAATGGTTCTTTGAGGGTCAGATTCTGAACAAATATCACCAAGTATCTTGCTCCACCATAGCCACTGAATGTGCTGGTCATGAACCAGGGATACCTGATGCTGGGAACCCCTGCATTCTCTCCAAAAAGTGTCAGTTGGTGCACCTTCTAGTTAGTGTTACTTCCTGAAACAAGGTCCCTAATATTCTGTAACCCTGAGATGGAAAAAAAGGCCTAAGGGAGAACCTATACACCTAATCCCACCATTTTAGTGAACTCTTAATCTCTCGCATTGCCTTTCCATAATGTGTCTATTTGTCTCACTCCTTCAAATTCCTCCTACAATCCTAACACTATCTAGTGTGGACTTTTTGTTGTGTGGGCCATAGGTGTCTTCTTATAAAGAATACCACTTGTTCTTGTAATTCTTGCTGTTTGGTAGTTCCCACCTATTCTTAACCTGTGTAATACCATGCAACCACCATTCCAATAGTCTGGCAAACAATGCATTATCCTCCATGGTACCACAGCTTGCTACCAAAGTAGCAATAATGGACCCTCAACATGTCACTGTTGTGTGGGAAAGATGAAGAATCCATTGTTTTGTGTCTTTTGTTTTGTGTCTTTTGGTGGCACTTGCTTACATTTATTTACTGTGCTTAATTTTCACCTATTCTCTTAGGTGACGAATGTCAATATAACACGCATAATCTAGGAAAATGAGCAGATAACTGCTCCTTTTCAGAATTGGACATACTTAATTGTATTGCCTTCGTGCTTAGTATCGACTGCCATGCCACCACTGACACGTCCTTAGCAAATGTTACCTCCTTCCAAGACAATAATTCTCATAGTGAACTGATTGGATTATGCTGCTGTTTCTTATCGATGCCAAACTTCCATTCATGGGTAACTTTTGCCTTCAGTGTTCAAGGCAGTTCCTTATCAAATAGTGGGTTATGCCCACTGTCATACTCATTGACTTCACAGATTTGCCTTTTGTGTGATTACCAGATTATTGATTTTGCTAAATGTCCAATAAATTTTTACTCCTCTAAGCACCTCCATGAAATACTTATTGGCTCTCAAAATGTTCTATCCAATTTATTAGGCATGATCCCCCAGTTGTGAATTATCTCCAGTGACAGCTATCTGTTCTTTCCCTGATTAATCTTATCAGAGGCTTTTTAAGTCCACCTTTGTGTACATTAAGATTCCTCTATTTCTAAATATGTTTAAAATAGACCTACTAAAGGTGCTGTGTCATTTCTTTTGCCACTTTTTTCTTGACGTGGATCCCATCACGATGCTGGCAGAGGGAAGGTTGTCAGTCTTCAGACATTTTCATTTCTTGATTCACTTTTCTGGCGTAGTCTTGACAACCTGCAGTTTTTCATTCCTTCTAGGGAAATGTTATGTCTGTTTTTGGCTGCTGAAAATAATTATTTTTTAGTCATATCTGTCTTCACTCAGTGCATTTCCCTTGCAACCCCAGAAAGGTAATGCTGTCTCTGTCATTAGCTGCTTGTATCTTTATGTATTTGGGAATAAAAATCTTTAATTTAGCTTAACATATGATAGTAAAAGTGGCAAAGAGTTCTGTGGCACCTTTATAGACTAACAAATGTATTGGAGCATGAGTTTTCATGGGTTTATACCCACTTCGTCGGATGCATATGGGTATTCACCCACGAAAACTCATGCTCCAGTACGTTTGTTAGTCTATAAGGTGCCACAGAACTCTTGCCGCTTTTACAGATCCAGACTAACACGGCTACCCCTCTGATATATGATAGTGATATATGATAGTAATTCCAATGACCTTAAGTGTTTGCTTTCACCCGTGCCTGTGTTTTGTCTTGTCTACCTGTGTTTCACCAATCATCTTTGCATTTCCTTTTCCATTAACATCAACTTTTTACAATCACCCTTATTACCAAATTTGCTAGAGTAGGAGCATAACCATGGGCATCTATTCATGAATCTGTGAAAAGTCACATCAGTAGACGCAGTCCTTGCCCAGAAGGGCTTATGTTCACATGGCAGACATGTGAGAGCTACTACAGTAAGTGGGGAAATTGGAAGAGGGGCAGACCCGGGTTACAAAAGTAAGGTCACTCCTAATCATTCTGACAGGAGGGGGTTCATAGTAAATTCCAGATATCCCTACTGGTTTATGGCCTGTTACGCCACAATGATTCTACTCCCTCATGTAAGTGCCTCTTAAGATCTTCTGTCAGTTATTTCCTGACACTACCTTTTCTCCTTCAGTGTTTTCTCTAGATCTTTCTAAGTACTCTATATTCCTCAGTATTTATAGCTCCCTTCATGACTCACTTAAGTTATTATGTCGAGAATTCTTGCATGTGTCGTTTCTGAATAACATTTTCTTTTTCCCTGGCCTCTTTCCTACTCCCAATATGTGCTGATGTATATCCTGTGTGATTTTTTTTAATCAAATAGTTTTTTGGAGTATTTTCTTTCTCTGGACTTAATGCTGAGGAATGTGCAAGGGTTGGAGTCCATTCCTCCAAATTACACTTCAATGTTATTAAGAAAAGGTACTTCTAGAAATGCTGGTATTCCATATTGTCCACCTCTTTGAGATGTGAGATAAGCAAAATTTCATTAAAGAGAGGTACCCAGAAATTTTTGTGAACCCCTTTCCAGCCCATAATTTCTAGATTACTTATTTGGTCTAAAATGAATATGACCCTCATTTTTATGTGTAAAAGTCCAAAAATATGAGATGCAATGATTCTTAAATGGTTCGTTATGTATCCCCTATCTATTGTTTCTATATGTGTTACATACAAATCATCAGGAAAGTCAAGTGTTGCCTTAAAAAACAAAGTTATTCGCATTAGTAGTAATTTATTGCCAACATGTTTTTTATAAATTAAAGTGGCTTATTTTAATCTTTTTTTAAAATGAGGTTCTAGTTAGAAAAGTAAGTATTAAAATTGCCCTTACTCAACATATTTGCTGCATGTGTATCCCCCAAATCATACCTGCTAACATTACTGAAAACCTCTTTTGTGTGGGTGTGAAAGAGTATTGTCATACAGGACATACATATCTCCATGATCAAGCTGGGGGTGTATTCTGACTCATGCATCAGTGGCCAAATTGTAAGCTAAATTTTAATGGCAGAATCTTTGTTCTTGGGATGATGTAAGGTGGGGGGGGGGGGAATAACTTGATTTTCAGTTCTCAGATTTAGTTTGCAGAGCTGGTAGTTAGAATAAACATCTTTTTTTTTACTTTTAAACTGAGCAGAATTAATCTGGATATAATTGAGAGACTAAATATGGTACCCTAGAATGGCCTTTTCACAGAGGCATTTTCTTGTATTTGCAATCCAATGTCTTGAGCTGAAGATCTGCTTTTTATTATTATACAGTTTTTGAACTCTTTTCCCTTATGTCATTCCCCTTTATAGAAACAGTATTTTTTTTCCCATGAGTTGGAATTGCTTTACTAGAATCAGTCACTTTGTTATGGTTAAAGGGGCTGGTATTGGCACTTCCTGTCAGTTAGGAAAGTATTTCCTCTTCGAAGAGTGTCTTCTTTACAGTTAACACTGATCAGGGCTGGCTCTGGCTTTTTTGCCGCCCCAAGCAAAAAAATAAAAAATATAAAAACAACAACAATAAAATAAAACCTGTGGGCCGTCCGGGGCGGCGAAGGGGGGGGGGGAATGTGGGGCGGCCGGAGCTGCGAAGGGGGGGGTGGAAACCTGTGGGGTGGCCGGAGCTCGGGTGCAGGGGGACTCCCGGCCCTGCAGACATGCCCCAGGCAGCAGAGTGTGTGCCCCAGCTAGAGAGGGGAGGAGAGAGAAGGGGGGCAGCCAGTGCTTCCTTCAGTGGGGCGCTCGCCACGCCGCCTGCCAGAAGAGCTCCGTGCCGCTCCGGTCGGCAGACAGGGAAGGACGCGGGCTGCCCTGCCGGGATTGCCCCAGACCTGGCACCGCTCCCAGCAGAGCGCTCCCCTCCTCCGTGCTGCTGCCCCAGCAGGGCGGCCGGAGCAGCGAACCAAAAAGAAAAAAACCTGCAGGGGCGGCCGAAGCGGCGAAGCAAAAAAAAAAAAAAAAAAAAAAAGATTGGAGAGAATGCCGCCCCTTGGAATCTGCCGCCACAAGCACGAGGTTGCGCCTGGAGCTGGCCCTGACACTGATGAGTACTTCATATAGTATGGTGAGACTCCAAATGGCTTCACTGCAAAATGGAATTTTGGAGAGGAAACTTATCACATGCAAATTCTTAACAGTCTAAATTGATCCATCCATTTGTTGTAACGCAAAGGGTAATATTTTAACAGTCTTGGATTTAAGAAAAAGTTCGACTGTTAACTATTTGCCCTTCAGTAATGTTTTTCATGTTAGGATCCTAAAGCACTTTGCAAGCATTAACTGTGGGACTAGATTTGGAAGGTGTGCAAATCTTCTTTCTGTGTGGAATTTGTAAAGGGTCTGGTTTCCCTGTTCTACTTTGATAGCCCCTTAACAAAGAATGACTGGCAACTCAGAGAGGCACAATACCTGAGGGCTTTAAACCCAGAGGATCCTCAGGAGTTTGTGAAGTAAAGACAAGAGAGCAAATGTTGGCACAATGCAGTGGAATGTATGGTGGAATGGTTTGTATTGTGCAGGCACACTGCAAGAACGTTGTGTCCCACGAGACCTGGCTATTATCTTTCATTCCTTATGTGAAAAGAAAGTTCCCATTGGCTTCAGTGGGAGTAGGATATCACCCCGATGTACAAATGGGCCTTTTTGTGTGCCATACAAGACTTCTTGCAATACACAAGTCCCTCACTCTTGTAGAAGAAGTGCATAACAATTTACACTAGCATCAAGATCACAGTTAAGGTCAGAGCTGGAACTTATACTGAGACCCTCCACAATATGCTTGAGGGACTTTGAGGAGGTGGTGTTGGGAAGCCGGTACTGTTGCTGTTCGTGCTGCAGCTTTTCTGTGGATGAAGAGAAAATTCATTCTGCTACTTTTCACAAACATTAATGTGCTTTATAAAGTTCTGTTTCCCCCATGTCCAGCCCCACCCTCAAAACGAGAGAGATTGTTATTACATTGGAAATAAGACAATATGCATCAAAAACTGAGAGTGCCAACTGGGAGGGATAGCTCAGTGGTTTGAGCATTGGCCTGCTAAACCCAGGGTTGTGAGTTCAATCCCTGTGGAGGCCACTTAAGGATCTGGGGCAAAAATTGGTCCTGCTAGTGAAGGCACGGGGCTGGACTCGATGACCTTTCAAGGTCCCTTCCACTTCTAGGAGATTGGTATATCTCCAATTATTACTATATTACCTAACTGTAAATATCTATCCCATTTTCTTAGAACTATTATTATTTTTCTTTTTGGGGGGAGAGGGGCTGGTAAATGGCATACTAAAATAAAATCAATTGCTAAACTACTCATTGAGTTGTATATACTGTAGGGATGAACAAACGACTTTGTGCCAAGTAACAAGTGGCTTCAAAAGTCAATCATCTCCCAAGTTGTCTGGAAGCTTGGATTCATCTATATCAGTGTCATTCACCACCTCCTTTCCTCTCTAAGCCCTGCAGCCAGTATGTCTTTTCTCCCACTACTGTTCCATCCCCTTAACATTTTAATTTGGGGCAAATCAGTCCTAAGGTTTTCTCTGCTTAGCCCTGAATTGCTGCCCACGGGATTTTAGACCCTTCCATTGACTTGTGCCCCAGAGCACTGTGCATATGTGGTGTGTGCTCTGGAGGGTCCAGTCATTGCCAGAGTAATGATGTGAGCAGCATGTAGAGGTCTCCAGACCTGGTGGCGTATCTGAAATGATAGGGAAGAGAAAGCGGCAGGGGGAAGGACAGAGATGAAGGAAGATGGTTTATTGGGTGTGGTGGAAAGGAAAGGTTTCTGTGGGACTGCGTCTTTAAAAGGTGTGTTTTTACATTGTCTTAGCTAATGCATTGCCACTAAAAGGATGTAAAGTCCTAGCGAAGAGAAGGCAGTTTGTAGTTTTCACATGTGTTTAGCAGTCAGGGTGATCTGCTAACACATGTTGGTAAAAAAACGGCCTCGTCTTCACTAGGATTTTACTTCCATGTTCGTTGCCACGTGTTAGCTGCCATAAGGTGAGAATACATGTTTTTTCCTAGTGAAAACAAAGCCTGTTAGGTTATTGTTGGGGAAAATATCTGCCCCAAACCCTTCTAAAGTTCATCCATTACTGGCATAGCTCCTACGTAGTGTATTTGTGTAGCTTCTTTTCCCACTTTTTGGCCTAAGCCCTTTGGGTGTGGAGTTGTCAGCTCTTCAGAGCATCAGTTTCCTTCCATTCTTGCTCTGTGTTGCTGAGACTGGGTTTGAAGTGCTCCTTTTAAGTCCTTATTTATTTTACTTAGCTAATCCTTAACTATCCAAGTGGTTAATGTGAATTGTTCTGGTGGGTGCCTAGGGAGACCCGTGTGGCGTTGTTGGTGCCATTAGGCATATTCCTAGATAATTCAGGAGGGTAGAAAACCACAGTATTAATGAAGTCTTTCTGTACTAGGCCTGAATTGAACCAAAGTTATTTTATGCTGGTCTAAGAGTCCCTTTATGTTAAACTCTAGTTGAATTCCCAAGTTAGAAGTGAGAATGGAATGTGTAACTGCTTCTTATCAGTACAACACGGACAGCAGGAGATAGTAAAAAGAGGCCCCTTTTATTACTTGTGTTTAGTTTATAAAGAGGGGAGACAAGATAATAAATTCCGAAGTGAACCAGGCTAACAGCCTTGAAAAGTTACTAGCAGATAGATTGTTTGCTGTCAAGAATGATTTAACCTGTTAATGTAAACGCTAGCTATACAATGTGTCTACTATATGGGAGGAGGAAGGGGGGGGGTAGTAAGGGGAGGAGTGTGGGGGGTAATAGAGATGTGTAACTGAAATCATGTATAAGAAGAGACACACAGCTTCTATCTGTGTGCAGGATTTGAGATGGTAAATATCTCCCTGGCACCTTACTTGAGCTCAAATAAACTTTTTCTGCATTCTCCACCCTGGTGTGATAATTAGTGCGACGCACACCGGGCAACGAACCACTGTTTGCTGCCTCAGGCCTTTTTGGGCCGGCAACAGTCTTGGCGTCCCTGGGTGGGCTCGAGGCAAAATTATGCCTTGCCCGGACTCCTCCAATGGCCGGTGGACGACAGTCACAGCCGATGCCAGCGCGCACCGGTGCTTTTACCGGGGGCCTCGGCAGGGACGTGTCAGACCGACCTTGGAAGGCACAACGGTGCAACGCACTCAGATAGTGGAGAAGCAGCTGCGGGCGACGGTGAGGAACCGGTCCTGTGGAAAAGGTAGGAACAGTTCAGTGCTGTTAACCTTTTGTTTGCCTGTTAAGACCTGGGGACGCCCAGTGTCTTCCCATAGGTATGGGGCAGGGATAGAGTACAGGCAGGGCACGGTGTATGCCCCCAGAATGCATTCTAGCAAATTGGAAAGTGTTTGGTTTGGATCCAATGATTAAGGGTAAACTAAAAAGGTTCTGTACAGTAGACTGGCCTCAATATCAACTAGAGAGCCAGGAAAGGTGGCCACCAGAAGGATCACTTAATTACAACATGATCCTTCAATTACTTTTGTTTTGTTAGCAAATGGGTAGCTTTTGAAACTCTTTGTATAAAGAGCTCTTGTAAAAATCCCCCATCATATGCCCCAGAGCTGCACTGGGAGGAGAACTGTCCCTGGGGATGTCTGTCTCTGTTGGGCTCATGCCATCTGAATTTATTGACTGTGCAGCAAGATAAGATGCATCGTGGTAATAGGAAATAATGGCTTTGGGGTGTGTGTGTGTGTGTGTGTGTGTGTGTGTGTGTGCACCCCCCCCCATTACTGGAAGACGCCCAGATTACCCTGTGAAGCAAATGCTAATGATCAGGAGTAGTCTAACGCAAGCCCAGTAACTAGTGGATCTTTAGGAGATCCGACCCACGGTGGGCTGACTCAGCCTGGCATCGTCCGGCGAGGAAGCTGCCTGGGTCTAGGAATGTGTGAACCCATCTTCCCTCCCCCCCCCTTCCTTTCTGTGTGGGCTACTGACAGTCTGATCATCTCACTGAATGCAATTAGAGTAAGCGGCTCCTCTCCCAGAGACTAGCCGAAGCTCTTTGCTGAAAGGAGATGTAGAAGAGTCAGTCATCCTCGTTAATCTCTCCTGTGTGAGTGTCCTGTAGGGAGAGATTCTTAGTTTATGAGCCGCTAGCGCGGACAGGGCCCCCTCTCTGTGTGTGTAAGTGGAAAAGGGGGGAAGGGACAGTCTAAACGTTCTACCTCACCCCCTAAGGGTACCCCAGTATAGTACATGTACGTACATTATGGTTCTGAAACCTGCAGGTATTTAGAGAATTGGAATCTTTACACGCGTGAAAATCCATCTAAACAATGTCCATTAGAAGGTATCTTCAATCTAGATAAGATCATATATCTCAGAGGAGCTTTTAATCACCAAAAGAAAAGCCTCTGACACAGTGTGAGCAATCTGTCTAGGAATGGGTTAATTTGAAACTCGCCCAGAGATAAAGAGAGAGCTGCTCTGAGTCAACACAGGCTATGTTAAGTACAAAGGAAAACTGCTTTTAGCCCCAGCTGGCTGTGGGAAAATATAGACAGAGGTAAATTAAAGGTAATATAAGTTACAGAACTGAGATTGCATTTGCAAAGCTTAACTGTTCAGTGAGATTTAACAGTCTTTGCAATCCCAGAGTTGGTATGGCTTGGTGACCTGAACTGGGATCTCTGAAAGAGACACTGCAGGAGATTCCAGGGTGTAAAAGAACAGCTCTCCCAAGAGTGGAAGCATGTTGGAAATACTGGATAAGCTGTATACAGAATAATTTCCTGTCCACCTATTCCCCTTCTCTGAATGTTATACACAGACGTGGTCAGTCTGGATATGTGTGAGTATTAAAGTGGCTTAAGGCTTGGGGAAGCTTTGGGGTTTGGTTATATGGTGTGTTTTGTCCTCCCCCAACGTCCTGCAGTAGATAAATTGGTAACAGATTTGTCAGAGTTTGGTGAGTAATTGAGAATGGGGGAGCCCTATAGAATTTACACCATCTATTTGTTTTACCTTTGTTATGTTGTGTTTCTTTTGTTTGGAACTGTTGGTGTTATATGTTGAGGATTGCATGATTAAAGGTGAGCCTACTCTCAGCTGCAGTAAGTCTGAGAACTAGAAAGGGGTTCTACCCCCAGTTGCAGCAGGACTGGGCAATAGAGTAGTTGGAGAAAAAGAACAAATATGTACTTGATAACTAGGATTGAGCAATTAAGAGCATAGATCATGACCCAGACAGCAACTCAAACCTGCACCCAGGGCAAGTTGCAGGCTTTGAGACAGGATTTCCAGTTAGAAAAGGAAGCCCTGGTTAAGCAAGTACCAGTCCTTCAGGGACTTGCCAAAATTTAACTATTTGTGCTCAGCATACGCCGTAATAGTAGTGTGTTTGCTACAAGGGGAGATTAAATAATTAAACACCAGTGGGCCATGTGTTTTGCCCAGGTGGCAAGCCTCACAAGGGAAGACTCAGGTAGTCTTGTGAGTTAAAATGTTTTAGGGAAAAAGACCAGAAGGGTGGGGGCTAGTTGAGAAGCCAACCCCCCCCTTAGTTAAAACTGGCAGTGGAGCAAATTGGTGTCTAGGGAAAGAATGGTTCAGCTAGAAAAGAAGGATCGGGCCCAGGCAGGCAGGCAACAGACGGAGAGATTGAAAAATAGGTTGGAAACTTTTGAGGGTCTAGTGGAAGAAAGGAGTAAATAGGTATAAACATGGGGATTTCAAATATCCAGGAGGATACTTGTAATAATGATTTAAGTTGAGAAAAATGGTTGTTGAAGAAAACAGGTGAGTGATTTTAAGGCAGTGTGAAAAGTTAACTCCATAGTTGCTGGAGGGAACAGCAGTTGAACTTTGTAAAAATGCTAAAGAGAAAAATTCTTGGTGTTTTGGAAATGTTTATAAATAAATTCAGGCAAAGAAATTATTAGATTGCAATCATTTGGTTATGACCCATTTAGTTGAATTATCTAAAGAATGTATATAGTGCTATGTAATTGAAATCTTATTAGGTTCTAAAGGCACTATAAGTGATGATGTTTTCTTTCAGTGTTTAAAAGCAGGAATTAAAAGTACAAAGCAAGTCAGGAAGCATCTGTATTGATGCAAGTTATCTAACTGATAAAGTAGAAGTCACTGAGACCAAAGCTGCCTATGAAACATATATATGAAAATATGGGGTAATTCCCCTGTTTTGCCTGAAATCAACTAAGGTATTTGTATATTTTCAGTGATGATTGATTGCCCAGAAAGGGTAGACTTCTGTTTTTGTCTTTCAGATAATCAGAGAAAACTGATGCTAGCTGAATAGCATTCAACATACCATGCCTTTGATGGCACAGTAAAATTATGTTTTGTGTTTTATGTTCTGTCTTGTGGTGTTCGTCTCGTGGCCAAAATTATTTTGTTTATGGGATGGTCTGGATTGGAATACAGATACTTGTTTTGTTCAACTTGGAATACAAAGTGCTTGGATAAATTGGGAAAAATGTGATATACTAAAGTCTAATACATCTCCTTAAGTAAGAGAAAGAGAAACTTTATTGGCCAAATCTTTTAATTGAAAATTGTTAGTAAAACTTGCATACTAATAGTTTTTGGAAGCAAGGACATGGAAAGTTAACCCACTCCCCATATTGTATTTGGATCCTTCTGGCTATCTCAGATTTCTAGCCAGAGGGCTGAGGATGGTGGGAAACTATTGGACTAGAGGTTGTATGAAATAAACTCGTCAAAGTGGGTGTGCTTGTCCTAACTTGTTGTCCCAAAGCTCTGGAAAAAGTTATTTTAGTGAAAGGATAGATGTGACAAACTTTAAATAATAAGACTAATGTACTGTATAAAGGCAATGTATATGTGTTCATTGTTAGCAAAAGATGTATAAGTGAAGGCTAAGTTTCTTTTGTAGGTTAAAAGAAGCCAAACAGGAAAAAGGAAGGACGAGTTAACTGAGGGAAAATAGCTAACATGCTGAGTTTAAAGATAGGGCATTAGCCCCATTTCAGGACACTGCACTCAGCTAAGACTTAGCTAACAACCAAGACAAGGGAGGCTTAAATGTGTCCACACAGCTGTAGAGTCTGCAAATCGCTGACAGGCACTAATGCAATGTGTTAGGTTTCTTTTTTCACAGGTAAAGACAAACTACACAAAGACCCTAGGAGTCCTACCACCCTTGGAACCAGGAAACTGGATCGATGTAAAGCTCCACCAGCGAAAGACTGCTTTGGCTCTATGCTGGAAAGACCCTTATTAAGTCCTGGTGACCACCAACAGCGTTGTGAAGTGTCAGAATCCAGGATTTCCTGACCAAAATGGACATTAAGGACTGACCCTGATGTAGAAACCAAGAATTATACACTGGCAGGAGGAAATTTGTGTGACCCCTGTTTGAGACTGTGGTATTGATTAGATTTTGGGGTTTATTCTACAGGCTGCGCCCTGTGGTTTGGATAAATCCTCCAGCATGTATTGCTCCCAAGGGGCTGCCATTAGATTAGTACAACAGAAAGCCTGGGTTGTTTCCTCTGCAAGAAGAGGGAATTGACCAGATCTCTGTGGACTCAGACCAATAATACAGCAGCCATTTGAAATATTTTTAAAAGCTGGGAACATGATAAGAAATTGGGCTAACTAGAAGGGGCCACTAGCCTTATTTTTAGAGCTCAGCTATCCCAAATACAGGCTGGAGTTGGTGGGTTACATGTCATTTCCACCCTTAGTTCTATGACCCAGAAGTTGCTGACAGAGATGGTATTGACAATCACTGAGACTGGGAAGGTATTGCAGTGGGATCTGGTATATTTAGATGGATCTTGAGCACCGGACTTGGCCCACTGCCCTTACAGACTATCAGGAACCATCTGATCTGTGGTCAGGGGGATGACATACTTGGACACTTTCTGGATGGAAGTATGGACATTCACAATGCTCCTTCCAGGCATGAGGACCGGTTAGGGTGGGTGTGGGCTTCCACATACCGAATCCTACCGGGTCCATAGGGAGGATGAATGTGGAACTGAATACCCCAGCTCCCTAGAGTTTAA
Organism: Mauremys mutica; assembly: GCF_020497125.1. Classification (NCBI taxonomy): domain Eukaryota; kingdom Metazoa; phylum Chordata; order Testudines; family Geoemydidae; genus Mauremys; species Mauremys mutica. The sequence goes on from NC_059078.1 coordinate 69,810,418, forward strand.
TTGTTTTTTGTCTTCAAAGTATGAGAAAACTCAACCAAATGTTTGTTGAGTATTCTCAAAGGGGGGAATTGTTGGTGCCATTAGGCATATTCCTAGATAATTCAGGAGGGTAGAAAACCACAGTATTAATGAAGTCTTTCTGTACTAGGCCTGAATTGAACCAAAGTTATTTTATGCTGGTCTAAGAGTCCCTTTATGTTAAACTCTAGTTGAATTCCCAAGTTAGAAGTGAGAATGGAATGTGTAACTGCTTCTTATCAGTACAACACGGACAGCAGGAGATAGTAAAAAGAGGCCCCTTTTATTACTTGTGTTTAGTTTATAAAGAGGGGAGACAAGATAATAAATTCCGAAGTGAACCAGGCTAACAGCCTTGAAAAGTTACTAGCAGATAGATTGTTTGCTGTCAAGAATGATTTAACCTGTTAATGTAAACGCTAGCTATACAATGTGTCTACTATATGGGAGGAGGAAGGGGGGGGGTAGTAAGGGGAGGAGTGTGGGGGGTAATAGAGATGTGTAACTGAAATCATGTATAAGAAGAGACACACAGCTTCTATCTGTGTGCAGGATTTGAGATGGTAAATATCTCCCTGGCACCTTACTTGAGCTCAAATAAACTTTTTCTGCATTCTCCACCCTGGTGTGATAATTAGTGCGACGCACACCGGGCAACGAACCACTGTTTGCTGCCTCAGGCCTTTTTGGGCCGGCAACAGCGTGAAAAGTATTAAAAAGTTATTGTGTGGTTTTTCAGTAGTAATGGTGATTTAATGACTTGTGCCTCTTGCCTGTGTTTCTTGGCATTTAACCTGTCATAATGGCTGCACCTCCATTTACTCTTAAAGCCCACGCTGCTGTGTCTGGGCCACTGCCTCTGTAGCAGGTCAAATGCAGCATTTCCCACCCAGAAGACAGATGACACAGCTTTTAAAAATAGATTTATGAGTCTTTTCATGACAGCTGCTCCCAAAACATCAGGGTAAGTTCCATTGACTTGTTGACACCTATAGGGAATGGCCCAGCAGGTTAGCTACATGCTCATTTGCTTCTGAACTAGGGCTACCTGTGTGCCTTTGTCTTTGCCTGTCTTTTCTCTCTTCCTAATGCCTCCTCCCTCAGTGCTGCCTGAGTTCTCCTCCTAGCATAGTGCTGCCTGGGACGCCTAGAGGTTCCAGAATTTAAATGAAGGCTCTTTGGAGCATGAGTTTTGCTGATTTTGTCCTTCCAATCCAGCATTTTCAGTTGTATAATACATTTATTTTAAGGCCTGTTATGCAAGTAAAATGGAGTTCACAGATCATGGTGAGTTGTTTTTTTGTTTTTTTTTTGTAAGTCAGGAAGGAAATAATTTGCTAAGTTTTTTTTTCATAAATACTTTAACAAGATACTGAACTTTTCCTTGCTCCCAGAGTAGCTTTTGCTTTTGTCAGTAGGCCAAGCTGGGGCCAGACAAGGGGACGACAGGATGAGATCATATAGGAGCTTTGTCAGAAAAAGACAGTGTTCGATATCTCTGCACTGAGAGGCCTGAGGGCAGTATTGTGCAGAGAAAGTACCTCAGCAGTCACTGAGAAACTGCAGCAAATGAATCCTGTGACAGCCTGGATGGGTGGCTAAGTGTTAGACATTTGATAGCAGAGATAGCAACCCTTTCTCTTTGATAGAGTGCTGTGATTGGCTTGTTTTCAACCACAATTGGCTCTGTTTGGCTTTCTTTAGTATTGCAGTTAAACAATAACACTACTTAATCTTCTTAATTATGGACTTTATTAAATAAAGTATGAAGCTTCATGTCATTAGGGTTTTGTATATTAAGATTTGTTTGGTTTTGGGGTATCCTTTTAAGACCATAATGGCTTATCGTAAGAGTAATTAAGCTGTGCTTTTAGTGGGTCAGATACCAAAGTTATCAGTACAAAGGACCCTGGGATAACCAATTTCTATTGCAGTTAAGTGAATTGGCAAGTCGCAGTTTTAAGACATAGCCTTGACATGATGCTAGAGCCAAAGGGTTTGTCTTGAGTAGGATAAAAGGTCTTGGTCTTGTTCAGTGTGTTAGCTAATGTGACTTAAAACATTAGCGTGGATAGGGCGAGCTGTATTTTAACACAGGTTATCTAGTCAGAGAACTCTTGGCTCTTCACTACACTTCCAGCAAACATGTGAATTCTAGTCTAGATATACAGTATCCTAAAAGAGAACATCGATCATGGGTGGTTAAATAAGGGTGGTATTTGCTTTTAGGTCTCACCTTTTGAGGTTGTCTTGTATGTATGACGCTGGACTGGGTTCAGTTCCCAGCTCTGCCACACACTCACTGTGTGGCCCCATGGCAAGTCAGTCAATCTCTCAGTGTCTCAGCTCTCCTTCTGTGAATTAAGCATTAAAATGCCCCCTTTCTCTCACCCATGGCCCACCTAGTCTGTTGAAACTGAGAGGCCTTTGGGGCAGGGACTGCTTCTAAATCTGTATTTGTGCGGTGCTTAGCACAGAGGGGCCCTGATCACAGGTGGGACCCCTAGGCACTGCGAGAATTCAAATAATAATAATTCTATGCTGGAGTACAAATCCAAGAAATATAGCTCTATTAAATTTACGAATCTCCTTCTCAACGATTTATAGTGGCTTCAGCACACAAGCAGGTAATTCATGCCTAACTACTTAGTTTAGATTAATGGGCTAGATTCACCAGTTCCACATCCCCGCACATCCTGGCCCCTTGCACACCAGGGTGATTCACCATGTGGGGCACAGGGGCGGCTCCAGGCCCCAGCACGTCAAGCGCGTGCTTGGGGTGGCAAGCCGCGGGGGGCACTCTGCCGGCGCCGCGAGGGCAGCAGGCAGGCTGCCCTCGGCGGCTTGCCTGCGGAGGGTCCGCTGGTCCCGCGGCTTTGGTGGACCTCCCGCAGGCGTGCCTGCGGAGGGTCCGCTGGTCCCACAGCTTCGGAGAACCAGCGGACCCTCCGCAGGCAAGCCACCGAAGGCAGCCTGCCTGCCGTGCTTGGGGTGGCAAAATTCCTAAAGCCACCCCTGGTGGGAGAGCAGCCAGTGTTAATTCTACCTAGGGGGAGCAGCTGTAGCTTGTGTCTGTGCTCCGTGGGCACCCCATCAGCATAGACTATGGAAGGGATACAGTGAATTAGCTTATTCTGTCATTCATTTCCCAGTGAGCACAATCCACTTTGGGGCTAGGCTGGAGCTGACAGTGGTTGTGGAAAGATTTCAGCCCCTTTTTATTACTGTATACTTCCCTCATTGGAACCTCTACTTCAGTGATTCTGTCCTTTGGTTTTTGGAGGTAAAGACAAACTTAAACCTTTGCTGACCATGGCCCAATGGTTGTAAAGCACTTCGAAAGTGAAGAAATTGGTGATGTAACTGTCCAACAGAAACCTGAAAGGAAAATGGGTGGAAGATGCATATATGCATGTGGAGGAGAGAAGTAAGCAAATTCTTTATAGTGGCATTTGCCCATCACAAGTTGCCCTTTCTGAGCTGTAATACAGTCTGGCATGTTATCCTTTTCCAGCTGTGCTTCAACCAGATGGACACATCTGGGTCATTCCCTTGCCCTTCTGTTGGTCTGCATGTCTTGAGAGCATTCAATGAAGTTCATGGGGAGTCCAGCCACCCGGACAGTAGGATTAGCCACTTCTGCTGGTATTGATAGCTTTTTGCCACTGATGTGCTGCCCTAACAGGAGTATGAATTGGATGAGCAAATTAGCTCATTCTATCCCAAGATAACAAGTGCAGTCAGTATATGCAACTGAGTTTCTGCTGGTCAAAATCCCAAATCCATTTCTTAATTCTTGTATTCCTGTGTCACTTAGCCTTAAAGAATGTTCTTGCTCTTAACCCCTTGCAAAGGAAACTAGTATGTCCCAGTATAAAAGTTAGTAGACAATGTTTATTTTCAGAGATGTATTATGAATTAGGTTAATTTCCATGCAGAGTATTATTATTTTCTTGAATAGTTTTTACTATTACTTTTCCTTTCATTCTTTTTAGTTCTTTCCAGATATAATAGACCCGTAACAAAGAATTTAGATTGTGCTGTGTGATAAAACATAATTTTAAACATCAATTAAAGAATAATCAAAGAATCAAGCAGATCCAGTCTAATAAATTATGCTAATTTTTAAACCATATCTTTCTGACATCGTATGGAAGTGGAAGTCAAGGAACAATGTCCTAGAGTAATAGAAGTAATGTCCTACAGTAAAAGAAGAGTAGCTATGAAGAGACCTTTTAAAACATATATTCCCCTCATTGGTGCAAGATTGTTCCCTATAGTGTATAAATGTATGTTTTCTATGAAACTCAGTGGAGGTAAATTTGTCCATCTTTGAAAATGCACCTTGATTGTTCTCCTTATATACTTTGTTTTTCTTCCATGTTACGTCAGTTTTTAATAACTCATAAAGAAAACAATCAGTGTGTGTTTCCTCTGCAGGTGTTCCAGGTAGAGAGAAAACTGCCTTATTTTATTTATTTGTGTATTTGTTTACTTGATTTGCATTTTTTTGTCAACCTGTTCTTTTAATTTTCTAACAAATCCCCTTGTTCTTTTGTATTCTCGACATCCAAGCATGCTAAATCATGGTATGTAGCAGTTATAGGTAGGAAATAAATTAAGGAATAAGGGGAGAAATAACTTTTCATTTACAAAAATAAATTAGTGTTCAGCATGAAGATTGACTTGGATCAGTCAAAAACGTAGGGACCTAAAACTAGAAATGGGGCCTGAATCAAACCCCTGCTTTTAACCAACACTCTCCAACTGCTGGTTGTTCTAAATATGACGTCAATGGAGAGAGAGAGAGTGTGAGTGTGTGCGTGTGTGAGAGAGAGAGAGAGAGAGAGAGAGAGAGAGAAGCTGAAGTGTGGCTGAGCTGCCTTAAACAAGACTTTTGACCCCATATGTAAAGTGAGGATGATTATTACCTACATATCTACACAGGGGCATTGTGAGAATGAATTGTTTAAGGCTTGTAACACGCTTTGTATATGGGGTAAAAGTGTTTTTTAATGTTAAATATTATTATTAGTTCATTTCTTAGTTTGCAACAATTAGGCAGGTGTATGAAGAGCCATTGCTTCCCTTTGTTAAAGCTGAGTCATGTCTTATGTGGATTCTAGAGCACCAGCCTCACGCTCTCAGCACTTTACAAAATGTTATACTTTACTCCATACAGTAATGTTAAGCGTGAACAAATTTATGAAGCTGCCATAAACCCCTCTGAAATCAACCCCCACACAGAAGTCTCATTAGCCCATCAAATCCGTTCCCTCCCCAGATGGAATGGAAACTGAGAGGCTGATCAGTCCCAGCGCTCAGATCCCAGGTTTGGAGAAAGCAAGTTCCAAAATTTAAGTGCTTTCATTGAAAATGCTTGCCAACGCCTGCTGTCCTGGTTAAACCAAGGAGGCACCGGCTTGTGCATTTCTGCTGATCCCAGCTGTGGCATTTTCACACAAGGAAAGAGAGAGAGAAGTTAAGCACATAATCATTTCCCAAACCATTTAGGGCTTTACAAATGGAAACCAATACCTTGAATTCCAGCTGATCACTCTGAGCCCTGAAAAGCTCTAATGTAGGCTCTTGCAGTGCCTCATATATTAAAATATTTTTAATAGTCAATTTTATTTATTTCTTACTTTACTTTGGAGTCCTTTAAACATACAAATCTGAACAAGACTGGTCCCCAGGAAGTAATATTGAACTTCTGAGAACAGAGTGGTTAAGTTTTGTATGATGGTCTCCTCTACAATTGCCTGGCTGGACCCAAATCATATTCATCTTATTTGCTTTGGAAATTAAGGCCTTTTCATCATAAGAAAAACAAATCACATTATTTAGTGTGCTCACTATAGAGGCAATTTAATTAAGACAAAGAATTGTAGTGGCCTCTAGATTCTCGGTGTGAAAAATGATTCACCGCAGGTCTAAAATGAGATTGGTAGATGTAAATTGTTGGGAATTTGTAACGGTCGTCGTTTCCCACTGGGTGTTATTGTGCAGGTCTTCTGGCCTTGAAATGCCAGACAGCAGTGTGAAAGGGGTTTTTTTTTTGGAATACTCCTGGCATTTTTTTTTTAAATACTGCAGTCTAATGTGTATCTGTCTTTCTTTTAAATAATTAGTGGTAACCTCAAGAACTGTGAATTGACCAAAGTATAAACCACAAAGCAGGAAGACATTTGGGGCGGGGGCAGGGAGAGGATGGGGTTTTCTTGGGAACAAAATCTTACCAGAGAATGATTATAACGAAAGTACAGTTACAAAATGTACTCTTCCTGCCCTGACCACATCAGTCACCTGGAGTGCTACACAGGGAGCTAAATATATGGCCCTGACATTAAATTGTTTGGGATGTTGTTTAAAATACAGGGGGTGCTGGAACAATTTGTATAGTGGGGGAGCTGAGAGTCATTGAACCAAACTGTAAACCCTGTATATAATGGAAGCAACTTCAACCAAGGGAGGAGCGGCATCACCCCTAGTTCTAGCATTTATGCTAAACATTACACAATATATAAAAAACAACCCCCGTGGCACAAGTAAAAACACCAAGGTGAGAAACGTCAGTGAGCAAAGGGAGGAGAGGCTAACAGTGTCCCAGGATATGAGAGAGAGAGAGAGAGACTGTCTTTTCTTTATTTTCCAAAGAGCAGAAGAATGAGCTGAGGCAGATGCTCTGAGTGGAGCAAATTCCACGCCCTTGGAATGCTGCTTAGCAAAAGCTTGGCTCCCCATTGCAATAGTTAAACCTCTACAGTAACATAAATAATACTATAAAAAGTGGGCAGGTACTTCTTAGTTGCAGCTCAGAGGGAAGCTTTGATTACTCTATATATGCTTGTATATAAATTAACCCGCACGTGTGCATGTTAAAATTAATTCAGGGCGCTCTACCTTCAGATACAGTATATAGCCTTATGTGCAAATATGGGAACCCACACCACATCCAAGGGCAGAGACTCAGTTGACCAAAGGGCAGCAGCCAGTCCTTCCAGTGCATGCACATTTTGTGGGAGTCACACTTGTACCCCCAAGCAGACTAGCTGCTCCTCAAGTGCGACAGCATTCTCTTCTGACTGGGAGGTAGACTCCCCATTGGAACAGCTTTCAACACAGGCTCCATATAGGGCTGGGTGTTCTCTGGCACATCAGCATTTTTCTTCCCCTTTGACTTACATATCATCAAAGTACCTTTTTCCAAAGTGCTCCTGAAATTTGGCCTAAGTGTGTAAACTTCTGTGAGAGCACATACACCTCTAGAACCTATTACGGGGAACATGAAGGACTTCAAGATATTTGACAGCTTTGATTATGAGGGAAAGGAAACACCAAAAATGATACATGGGGAAATGGAGAAGAAATCCCAACAGTCTGAGCTGTCTTGACAATTTCCTATGACGCAGCCCTCTTTGATTCACCGAGCTCTAGAGCCTGCTAGCCTTTTGTTTTGTTAAAGGCTATGTTGTCTCTCTCTCATTTAATTGTGATCTGGTAGAATTCATGTCTTAGGGACTTCACTGAGAAATGTACAGGTTTGAGAGAGGCTGGGATTGTTCAATGTGGGGTGATTTGTTTTCAAAACCTGCCCTGTGCAGGGGAGGCTCAAGCACTAAACATGAAGGGGTATGTATGGTGGTCATGGGGGAAAATGGATAAATGTGCTGAATACATTTATTTAACCTTAGCTCACCAATCAGTGAACAGTTAGGTAAGTGTTTTAGACTCGATAGAATGATGACAGAGCGATGTAATTGGTACCTCCAAAGAGATTCCTTTGCCCTCTTCAAAATGTTGAGATGCACAAGTGGGTGATACCCTTAATATAATCTTGAGAACAGATTAGGATTTTGGATACAAATCTGGGGATTTGTAGAAGTGTATGTATGTGTATTATAAAGTAAATACCCTATGCTTGAGTATGGTGTATAAAGCCTCTATAAGCATGCTGTAAATTTTGAATGATCATACTATTCAGGTGAGCAAATTACACATCCTATACCACTAAAGCTCTTATTCTGCATATGCTGCTTATGCTAGAGGAAAAAACTCTGATAGCAATGCTTTACGGCTTGTCTAGCCAAACACTTAGCTCACATCAAGCTGGATTGTGAATCTGCCCCTCACTAGCCTGCCTTGATTAAAGCACACTAAGGAATTGTTAATGCATGTCAGCAGGATCTGCATGGACAGTCAGTGCATGGCAGGCTGGCTACTACGGGGTAAAGTCACACCCCAGCCTACTGCAAACTAAATGTTCTTACAGTCAAGTCCTTAGAGGATTGTAAATGTACTATTTTGGGGTACCACCCCCTATCAATGTGCAGAGCCACATGCCTTAGCTACCATGAGATCAACTGACCAGGCCCCGGAGCAGTGAAGATGGATTAGTGGGCAGAGTGCAGGTGACGTAGTTAAAAGATACGTGATAAATGCAATTATCAGCTGCTAGCTCTGCAATTAATCTTCTGGCTCTCACTATCACATGCTTGGGTTAAAAAGCAAACAAAACTACCAATTAACCAGAATTCTTAGTTAACTGAAGTTCATTTCACATCACCGCCCAAGATTAAAATGTTGGCCCAGATTTGCAGATTAGGTGGCCTGAAAAGGATTTGACTGCTTAAAGCTAGTTGGTTTGAAAATTCAGCTGGTATATTCTTTACTCGCTCTGATTTTTATCACAAGATTATGGGAATTGTGATTGCAATTTTTCAAAGCCTTGTAGGGGATTTAGCCATATGTCTTCCATTAAAAGTCACTAAAGATGCATAGTTAAATCTGCTACAGGAAAATCTCAATCTGTACGTCCCCTCCTCCCCCCACATGCACACCTAATGCAACAGTCTCACAGAGGATACAGCTAGTGATTGCTTGGCTTGGTTCCTCTACACTAGTGATTCTCAGCTAGGGGTACGCATACCTGTGGGGATACACAGAGGTCTTCCAGGGGTACATCAACTCACCTAGATATATGCCTAGGTTTACAACAGGCTAAATAAAAAGTACTAGCGACATCAGTGCAAACTAACATTTCATACAATGATTTGTTTATACTGCTCTATGTACTATACACTGAAATAGAAGTACAATGTTTATATTCCAGTTGATTTATTTTATAATTACCTGGTAAAAATGAGGAATAGTGTGTTGTGACACTTTTGTATTTTAATGTCTGATTTTATAAGCAAGTAATTTTTAGATGAGGTGAACCTTGTGTTATGCAAGACACATCAGACTCCTGAAAGGGGTGGTCTGGAAAGGTTGATAACTGCTGCTCTACACAACAGTAGTACTATCAGCATTGTGGCCTTGATATAGCATGATAGTGAAGAATGTGCCTAACTTTAAATGTGTGAGTAAGCACATGATAATCCTGTCATGTGCTAATGTGTAAGTACCTTGCTGAGTTGGGGCCTCTGGGGACACCGGAGGTGAGTTCTGCAGATCAATGAGATTAAAGGATGTAGCACTGCATAACTGTCCTATTTGTTTGTTGCAAAGGGGGTGGTTCTGCCTTGTATACTTGAAAATAGTTGTATTTCTGTAACATTTTTCATTAAACAGTCCTCAGTTGCACCAGAATTTACCAGTCTAGAAGTTACATCTTTGCTTGATATGTTTACTTGTACCTCCACTCCGCCTCACAGTCTGTATCCTTCCACATCCACCTTTAATTGCAACACTGCAGCACTTAATAATGGTCATATAGTCCATCAAATTAAATTTAAAATGGCCATAAAGAGAGAGGAATGGGCTGAATTATCAAAGCTAAGGCCATGTCTATGCTACCACTTATGTCAGCAAAATTGATGTCGCTCAGGGGTGGAGCATAAATTATGCCGGCATAAGCTGCTATTTATTGGGATGGATTAATTATGTGAACAGGAGAGCTCTCTCCTGTCTGCATAGAGCGGCTACACGAGAGATCTTATAGCGGCGTCACTGTAAGCTCTCTAGTGTAGACGTAGCCTTAGAGGCTTGTTTGAGCTGCTCTCTGTGTGCTGAATAATATTGCACAGGCATGTTAAAAGAAATCAGATATTCCTGTGGAAGTGTTTAGCAGAGCAGTCTGGTGGGAGTCTGAGTTTTGATTCTGCTGAGTTGCCCTGGTGCTTTGTGTTGCAGAGGCAGCTAGCTGTATTTTGATGTCCAGGGACTCCCGTTGCTATTTCTGCTGTCTCAATACAGTTTGTTTATGTTCTCAGCACTATTAGAACTGTTTACTTTTTTTAATTAATACTTTATTATTTCTAAATTGTTAAAATGCTTCTGATTTATGGATCTAGAATTACACATAATTCTGTTCAGTAAATGAAAGATTTACAGCAGGCTGGTACACACCAAAATTAGAAAAGGATTTCTGCGTAGGAATCAAATTCTATCTAATGTATCTACTCACTTGTCAATTTATTTTCATTAGAGGCAAGCCGCCCCATTTTTTAAAATCATCCTTACTCAGAAAAACTCAACATTTGCTTAGATTTAAGCACATGCTTAGTTTCCATTGAACTCTGTGGGTTTTAAGTGCATGCCCTTATAGATAAGAACTTTCTTAAAGTGCTTTCTTGAATCAGGATGTTAATACTAACCCTTCAGTATCAGGGGGAGCCGTGTTAGTCTGTATCCACAAAAACAACAAGGAATCTGATGGCACCTTAAAGACTAACAGATATATTTGGGCATAAGCTTTCATGGGTAAAAAAACCCCTCACTTCCCTTCAGTTATTGCAAACAATAAAGGAGGAGAGGAGGCAGCAGACGGGAATATGTGGCCAAATCAGAATCAATGAAATTCTACTGAGATGGGCTCTGATTCATCAAGAACATGTCTAACACTGAGCATACGAGTAGTTTCATTGACATCAAAGTTAGTTTAAAGTGCTTAAATTTAGGCAAATGCTTAAGTTCTTTGATGAATCAGGTGTATTCAAGCCACTGAGTTACAGGAAATGGTTATTGGTAAAACATACACTGTTGTGAATGGGAAGGTGTTCAAACACCTTCTCCTAGTCTCTAACAGTCCCTATGATGTATTTCTGGGGTTAATTCCCTTGTGAAATAATGTTAAACATCTGTGTTTTTGAGTTTTTCCTAATTTAAGTCAACAATACTGTAAAGACGGAATGAAACGTGTGTCTGTCTGATCTCAGGTATTTTTAACACACCTTTCCTCATCGTATCCACGAGTATTGCCTGACACACTGATCTGTTCAACTTTATTTTTTTTCATATCTTTTTTGAAATGAGTCTCTTTTTGCCCATGCTTTGAAACCAAATTACCCAGCCGCCTCTATTACAAAATTGGAACCAAGGAAAGTGTGTAAGGGGGGAAATTATTTAAAGGAAGATTCCTTGTCTTTTGTGAGATGATTTTATTCTTTTGGTTTTCTATGCTTGATTTTTTTTTAATGTCATAAATAAAGAAGCCAGCATTTGCTGGTTTTAGATCATTAAGGAGTTAGTAGGAATTTCCCCCAAAGGGATGTAAAGGACAACGTGATACTCCTTACATGGAGATGTTCACATGGGACCTTCAGTAAAGCTTCCTAAATGACTAGGGTTGATTGTGAGCTTTTAAGTATGCTCCCTGCCTAAATAACACAGTAAACTTGCCCTGATGTACTAGCAGGGGATTAATCAAGTAGGTATATTGCAAAAGATCAGATTTCTTCCACTTGGTAAAACTCCTGCCATGGGGACTGATGGGCTGCACAGGAAGTTAATAAAGTTATCAACAGCAATTAATTCAGAAAGGAAAAGCAGGTAAGAGGGCTAAATAAATCATGACTTCTATTTTAAAATGTGCTTAATATTCTGATCAGATGCACACATCTTCTAATCCTTATTTCCTGGTAATTGCTTGAGCCTACAAGTTTAAAAATATAGGCTGCCTTAAGATACTGGAAATGAAGCACCATGTTTGATGATTGCGTGTGTGTATGTTTAAACAGTGAAAATAAACACCTTTCCCTTCTAGGTTTCTGCATTGAATTCTCCAGGTTAGTACCCACTGAAAGTTGTTGGTTTCTGAAGTTGCTTCGTTGTCTTCGTGAGATGACTTGATGGAGGAGAGGTTCTCGGCAAATGTGTATCTCTGTCAGAAATGTTACTTGCATGCTAGCTAGCAGCTGTGTTCACAGTCTCAAGCTATGCCTTCACGGCAGAAATGGTGGGGTCTTTACAGCAGGATAATTAATGTGCATTAGCTATCCTGCTGTAAAATCCTAGTGGAGACAAGACACTTGTCATTTTTATCAGAATGTGAACTAGGCCAGGTCAACTACAGCCCAGGAATATATTGTTGACCGTGCCTACCCTAGAGTGGGGCTAAAAATTAAAGGTGTCTTCTGCTGAGCACTTACAGTTTCTATTAACTTCAATTGGAACACCTCTAAAAATCAGGCCTTTAAAGTTTAAAAAGAAGGAAATATACCTCACTGTATTTTCAAGTGATTTGAGAAAAGAAAACTTTTCCTGTGGTAACCATTTTGCTACACTTCAACTGAGTGTGCAGAGATGAAAGGTGATGAATCCATTGAAATAATCCTTCATTAATGGAAAGTTAATACACAACCTTGTATAAACCATTGGATCCATTCCATCTTCTAGACTTACTCCTTTGAGAGATGTTATGCTGTTCACTGTGAACATACAGATTTATGTTTTGCCTCAATATGGCAAATCTTACAGCTTAATATAGCACACTTAATAGAAATATTTTGCATAGACTGTATAAAACGAATCTTTACTAATTTTTCTTATGCTCTGTTGGCCAATTTTACATTTTAGTCAAGCTCTTGATTCATTATATATTTGGCTATTTCTTTTTGTATGTATTTTTATCTATATGTAAAATTCAGCTAAGAATATTTAAACAACACAACACACCATATTGTAAAGGGCATTTATCCGATCAAAAGTCCTGTTCTGCACATTCATAGAATCTCAGGGTTGGAAGGGACCTCAGGAGGTCATCTAGTCCAACCCCCTGCTCAAAGCAGGACCAAACCCAACTAAATTATCCCAGCCAGGGCTTTGTCAAGCCTGACCTTAAAAACCTCTAAGGAAGGAGATTCCACCACCTCCCTAGGTAACCCATTCCAGTTCTTCACCACCCTACTAGTGAAAAAGTTTTTCCTAATGTCCAACCTAAACCTCCCCCTCTGCAACTTGAGACCATTACTCCTTGTTCTGTCATCTACCACTGAGAACAGTCTAGATCCATCCTCTTTGGAACCCCCTTTCAGGTAGTTGAAAGCAGCTATCAAATCCCCCCTCATTCTTCTCTTCTGCAGGCTAAACAATCTCAGTTCTCTCAGCCTCTCCTCATAAGTCATGTGATCCAGCCCCCTAATCATTTTTGTTGCCCTCCGCTGGACTCTCTCCAATTTATCCACATCCTTTTTGTAGTGTGGGGCCCGAAACTGGACACAGTACTCCAAATGAGGCCTCACCAGTGCTGAATAGAGAGGAATGATCACGTCCCTCGATCTGCTGAAAATGCCCCTACTTATACAACCCAAAATGCCATTAGCCTTCTTGGCAACAAGGGCACACTGTTGACTCATATTCAGCTTTTCATCCACCGTAACCCCTAGGTCCTTTTCTGCAGAACTGCTGCCCAGCCATTCGGTCCCTAGTCTGTAGCAGTGCATGGGATTCTTCCGTCCTAAGTGCAGGACTCTGCACTTGTCCTTTTTGAACCTCATATTTCTTTTGGCCCAATCCTCTAATTTGTCTAGGTCCCTCTGTATCCTATCCCTACCCTCCAGCGTATCAACCACTCCTCCCAGTTTAGTGTCATCTGCAAACTTGCTAAGGGTGCAGTCCACACCATCCTCCAGATCGTTAATGAAGATATTGAACAAAACTGGCCCCAGCACCGACCCTTGGGGCACTCCACTTGATACCGGCTGCCAGCTAGACATGGAACCATTGATCACTACCCGTTAAGCCCAACCATCTAGCCAGTTTTCTATCCACCTTACCGTCCATTCATCCAGCCCATGCTTTTTTAACTTGCTGGCAGGAATACTGTGGGAGATCGTAGCAAAAGCTTTGCTAAAGTCAAGATACATCACATCCACTGCATTCCCCATAGCAACAGAGCCAGTTATCTCATCATAGAAGGCAATCACATTGGTCAGGCATGACTTGCCCTTGGTGAATCCATGCTGACTGTTCCTGATCACTTTCCCCTCCTTTAAGTGGTTCAGAATTGATTCCTTGAGGACCTGTTCCATGATTTTTCCAGGGACTGAGGTGAGACTGACTGGCCTGTAATTCCCTGGATCTTCCTTCTTCCCTTTTTTAAAGATGGGCACTACATTAGCTTTTTTCTAGTCATCCGGGACCTCCCCCGATCGCCATGATTTTTCAGAGATAATGGCCAATGGCTCTGCAATCTCATCGGCCAACTCCTTTAGCACCCTCGGATGCAGTGCATCCAGCCCCATGGACTTGTGCTCGTCCAGCTTTTCTAAATAGACCCGAACTACTTCTTTCTCCACAGAGAGCTGGTCACCTCCTCCCCATACCATGCTGCAGAGTGCAGCTGTCTGGGAGCTGACCTTGTCTGTGAAGACAGAGGCAAAAAAAGCATTGAGTACACTAGCTTTCTCCACATCCTCTGTCACTAGGTTCCCTCCCTCATTCAGCAAGGGGCTCACACTTTCCTTGACTTTCTTCTTGTTGCTAACATACCTGAAGAAACCCTTCTTGTTACTCCTAACGTCTCCGGCTAGCTGCAACTCCAAGTGTTGCATTTCTCCTTGTATTCAGATTGCTTACACATTCAAATTGCTCACTTTAAAATCAATATATACCTTTCCTTTTAGTTTTGACTATTGTAGAAGATGATAAATTTAAGTTATTTATAAGGGACTGATTGAAAAATGTTGGTGACAGTAAATTTTATTTCAATGTATTTATTTCCCCATTTGCTGGCCAGTTCTGTTAGATTCTGTCATGATTCAGCAAACATTTAATGCACGTGCTTAACTTCATTCCCTGAAGTAGTCCCACTGAAATCAATAATTATAATATATATGTGAGTTACTATCAGGATCCTTGGCAGATCATGCAGCAGGAGGGTGCTTCATGTTGGCTGGCCTCCTTTATGTCTTCACTGCAGAGTTAGCCCAGGCTTTTACTTAGGCATTGCCCCTAACCCCCTTCCATTCACAAACAAAATTTCTTACGCAAAGCTTAGTAGTGTTTTCAACATAGGCTAGCTAGTTTGGCTGGGGTAATGGGTTAGAGCTGGCGTTCCACAGTCACTTGGGCTGGTAACCTGCCTAGTTTGCAGTGAGGAGACAGGCTAAACCACTGCAGTGCTGATAGTACTCCAATGCCATCCCACAATTTCCTACTGTCTGCCCAGAGGACAAACAAGTTCTCCCGCTATTCACTGGGAAGGAATCAGAGCCAGGTGCCGATCATCTGGGCTAATTCTGCAGTGAAGACAAACCCTATAATAGGTGTTAAAAAGTGATTGGATGGGTGAATTTAACTGTGGGACTAGCTTCTTCTGTGAACATGTGATCTCAGAGAACTGCCTGTTTGTTCATGGTAGGGGGAGAGAGGAAGTTTGGGAGAGACCGGCTCTTATTCATTGGCTACTCACTGACCATTATTATACCCACAGTTTCTTGTAACACTAAGAGCTTACATGGAAAAATTACAACTTTTGATCTGAAGAAATCTGCCCTTTTCACTATTAATAGGTTTCCTAGAGGAGCAACAGGTACTTTTAGTGTCTTCCTTTGGAAGTAACGATAAGATCCACTGTACTTCCTCAGTAGAGTACTTAACAACAGCTATTTCCCATGTCCTCATTTTTCAGGTCAGTGTGGCACATTCCAATTTGCTTTTGCTCCAAAACACACACAGAATTCCTCATGTAAGGGGAGGAGTTGGTTTAACACACTTTAATGCACAAAAATATTGATCCCTTTTCTTTCCTCAACAGCTCCATTTTGAGACTGTTTCTCCCCAACTCCAAAAGCACAGTGTTTGTTTTCTGCCACAAATGAAGTGAAACCCATAATCTGGGAAAATTATGGAGTACAGAACAGGAGTGATGAAATTTATGTCTTTAACAGCTGGCAAAGATTTAATCTTTTGCTATCTTGCTTCTTAAAACAACCACATTAGTTCCTTAGGTGGCTCTGAGTGAGCCACTGTAACTTGTTGGAGGGGGAGAAAGCACTCACTTTTCCATCTTGAGTTGCTCCTTCTCAGCGGTTAATTTAAAAAAATATTTTTAATATTTCAAAATGAAGGTACAAGTTGGGGCAACACCACCATTGCTAAGTACTATGCATTCTGTGTGTGACAAAATGAGATGTTTTTACATCACTTTAAGCAATTATTTTCCCTGCTTCTGTTATGACTGTTTGTTTTTTTTTTCCTGGAGGAAGACAGGCACAGTTCCAGTTTATTGCATTTAGAGAATAAAGAGTGGACAGTGCTTTCCACCAAAGTGTGTTTCACATTGTCCAATATGTGTGAGCTTGGTAACCTGTGGCCACTGGCCTGTAAAGGTTTCCAAGTTGCCCAGAAATGGATTAGCGGCTTTCTTTCCACACTATAAAACTATCAGTCTTCCAGAGAAAAGTGTATTGCATATAAGAGTTAAGACGGGGGCTGACAAATGGTGTGGAGTCATCTCTTCATCAGGGATGCCATCCCTTTTGGGTTGCCCTTTTATCTTCAAAGTCTTTGACTCTCCATTAGATTAAGAAAGGATTTATAGTGGGAAGTCAAGGCATATTAGCTATATAAGGGAGAATATTGCAGCAAGAGCACAGCATACTCACCTCCCATTCCTTCAGATTCTGCTGGGCATGACTCCAGTATTTTTGTAGATCACATATCCTGAAATGTTCTTTTGCTATTACCCAGTTCCAGTAGACTACCAGTGCTATTTACAGGGCACTCTAAATAGTAGCTCATCACTCCCAATGAGCCGATCAAAAGAGTTGGTTTCCCCCTGCAGAACATTTAAGTGATCAAACGGTTTTATGAAAAAGATTTATGGGTCACTTACTACTTTTATGAAACTGTATGATGTCCCTGTGTAAGTTCAGTCTTTGCCATTCAGTTGGCTTGATCCTAATTCAGTTTAAAGATTTCAGCATTTTAGTAGTCTCAAAAATCAAATCAAAACGTCATAGTGATGCTATTTAATTATTGACATGTGTTTAACTATTGGAATGATAAGCCAACATTTTCACACTTGTCCAAAGTTGGGCATCTAGGGCTATATTAGACAAGTAAGTGGTCTCATTTTCAGAGATGCTGAGCTCCCACAACTCTTAACTGCTGTCACCTCCAACCATGGGACAGTTATTTTTATACATTCCTGGTAAAATAATGTTTATTTTAAAAATTACTCTAATACAGATATTACCGAGTAACTTCTACACTGTGGTTGGGACTCAAGTGTAGGCCTATAAGTTGCTTAGAATATTCTTTTCTTTTAAAATACAGTAACTCCTCACTTAAAGTAATCCCGGTTAACGTTGTTTCGTTGTTATGTTGCTGATCAGTTATGGAACATGCTTGTTTAAAGTTGTGCAATGCTCCCTTCTAACGTCGTTTGGCAGCTGCCTGCTTGGTCCACTGCTTTCAGGAAGAGCAGCCCGTTGCAGCTAGCTGATGGGGTCTTGTAACCAGGGTGGACTGGCAGCCCCCCATCAGCTCTCCCTATCGGCTCCCCGCTCCCCTAAGTTCTCTGTGCTGCAGCCACCCAGCAGGCTATCAATCGGCAGTTCAGCTGTTCCTCCCCCGACTGCCATGTGCTGCTCCCACCCTCTGCCTTGGAGCTGCTCCGAGACACCTGCTTGCTGTGCAGGGGGGGAAGGGAGGGGGCTAATGTCAGGGTGTCCGCCTCCCCCTGCTCCTGCACCCCGCTTATCCCTTCTCCATATAGAGCAGGGAGGGGACACGGACGGAGAGAGACAGAGAGAGCTTGGGGCAGCAGCTGCTGTCTCAACTTCCTGATGCACTTAAAAAGACAATGCACTTAAGAGTGGGTCAGCTTACTTAAAGGGGCAGTGTGCATCTCTCTCTCTCCCACTACACAAGGTGTGTGTCTGTCTCTGTCTGCTATGCTGCCTCCCTTCCCTCATGTTCGTGCTGCCTTGTGTGAGAGGCTACATTAACAAAAATGTGTTAACCCTTGAGGGCTCAGCCGAGTGCTAGTTCATCATTTAGCAGCAAGGCACTTCCTGGGAAATATCCCTCCCTCTTCCACCCTCTAACTTCACCACCTCAACCAAGCTTCACAATCATCATTGCTGTGAACAGTATTAAATTTTGTTTAAAACTTATATTGTGTGTATATCTATATAATATATAGTTTTTTGTCTGGTGAAAAAAATTTACATTACATTAATTCTTATGGGGAAATTGGATTAGCTTAACATCGTTTTGCTTTAAAGTCGCATTTTTCAGGAACATAACTACAACGTTAAGCAAGGAGTTACTTAAGATCCTAAGAGTGTAAAACACAGGTGCAAGCAAAGGACTTCTGAAGTTATTGACATAAAGGAAGGACCAAGAAAGCATTCATATTCTTCATTTAAAACCATCCCAACATCGTCAGTACAAATGTTGCTGTGTTTAGTTACCTTACAGTAAATCTTCAAAGCAGTGCTGAAAAATGAAAACTTCAGAAAATGTTTCCTGGGAGATGAATTTATTACACCTGGGTTTGTTAAACTGTATAATGTGGACAAATTCTTAAAATTGTCTTGCGGATACTTTTTACAGTTACTTGTTTAGCAGCCCCTGTCCTGCTGCTGTCTCCGGTACTTGTGATCCACTCTCACTTCCTGTCCTCCTCCTCCAAGGTAGCATCAACCCTAGCAGAGAAAGTTAGGCTGATTACTCTTCCTTGCTACTAGCTGCTTTTACAAGAATCCCGGGTGCTTTTTTGTAATAAAGAGCCTAAAATTTTCTAGGTGTAGCTAGAAACAACAAGGGAAAGGAGCAAGTACCATGTAGGTTGCCAGTTTTGTGTGGGCCACCAGCAAAGGTTCTGCAGTGTGGTTGGAGAACTGCAGTAGGACACTGTCTCCTGCCTTTTTGGTGAAAAGCCTAACAGTATTTATATATACTACATCTTCAGCCACCCAAACCTTGAAGGGATTAAGGGCCTGGTAATAAATTGTTTCTGAGTATATATTTTCCTTTTTCCCTGGGGGGCAAATTTCTATGGATGGCAACATCTTCTGTTGGTCAAATACTGTCTGGCATCAAATGTGGCTGTGATTCAATGCCTTTGTATCTTTTAAAGCACCATCATTTTTCTGTTGCTGGGGGTGGGGAGTGCTGTTGATGGCTCACCACTGAAACTTCTGTTTTTGTTTATTATGTTCATTCTCCTAAATACACAGTCTAGGAAGTGACATAATTGCATACAATTTAATTTCCTTTAGGCTCTGTGTGGTCTTCAACCACCTTCTCAGATGTTGTTTGCAGATGTTTAAAATCACTTCCTTCCAATTAAACATCTGCCATGAATTATTGAAGCGTAGGGCTGCATATATCTGAAGGGCCCATGTATGCGCAAACAGGTTTTTTTACTAGATAAAATGAAAACTTCTCCCTATGCCATGGCTTTTAATGCACAGACGGTGAGAAATTGTTCCACTTATTGAACTCCATGGGGGAGACAGAGTGGTGGTTTTAAGTACATTTTAAAAAGTAAGGTTCTTTTTTTGTATATCTTCTGTGGTGTTTTGTTAGTGACAAAAACATGTCTCAGTTGTCTCTGATTTCAAGGGATATTACTCAGTGGTCCCAAAGTTCTCAAATACCACACAAATTTGGCCTCTCCTCAATTTTATGATTGAAAATTACTTACATCAGAAATAAAGAATCATGAAACTGGAGATACAGAACGTTATTTAGGCTAAAGGAATGAGTCTCACCTCATTTAAAGTTAAATGGATAATGTCTGTTTCCCTCATTTTGGGGCCTTTGTCACAAATAGCATCCTATATTTGGGCCGTGGCAGGTTAAGAGAGATGATAACGTGGATTTATGTGGTAATTTTTTTTTAAATTTAAGTTGGTTTTCTTAGCTTCGACTGTTTTATCAAATGAGAGGTTCGCTGTTTAAAAAATTAAAAATCCGAGCATGGTGCAATGAGACTATACTAGCAAATTGTGACTCTCATGACAGTCACATTCTTTGACCACCGAGTTCACAGAGGTCTTGGAAGTGGGGGGCATGGGCTTTGTGTGAGTATGAATTGGGGCTATGGCATATTAGGACATCACTCTTCTAACTGGTAGGAGAGATAGCGAGGTTGGCAGCTAGAAATGCTTTTGTAGTTTCCCTTGCTGAAGTAAAATACTGAGTGGTGACTGCCTTAGGGGAGAAGGAGGGAAGATTAAAAGGAGCACTGCATTCATGAGAAAAAATTGGAGAAAAACCTTAATTTTATCCTATGAGGGAGAAACCAATAAAAAAAGCAAATAGACATGAACATAAACCTTTGCAGATGGAAGTTGAGCAGCTTTGCAAATAAAAGCTTATCTGGTGGCAAATTATCTTGAATTAAAGTGTGTGTGTGTGTGCACTCGTGTGTGTGTGTTTTAATAGCAAGAAGTGGTGTCAGATTAGTGATAAGATTCCACAGTATGTTGCGTCTTTTGTTACATAGATCTTAGTCTGCAGACGTGCAAATGGTTTACAAGAGAATGACGACAGGACCATCACTGTGTGTCTGTCCTTCTAAGTAGCTATTTTAAGGCTTTTATTTAAGGCTGATGGATGTTTCACAAGCTTCTTAGGCATTAGGTGTCATCTTAAAAATGAGACACACACTCCCCCACGTTGTATGTGTGAATATAATGTTGTTCAAAGCAAAATCCCCTAGGATTGCAGTCTTCTAGTCATCCACTGGACAGGTACAGCATAGGCAAAGGCATTGCAAACTAGCCTTGTCATTCTTGCCAATGTGTTTCAAATTTAATCTGGGAGATACCATCTCTAGAGCTCAGTATCCAGGCCCATTCAGACCTTCGAGGTTGACGACAAAGTTGCCAAATTTAGATGAAGTGTTTTGGTGATGTGGACACTTGTCCACTGGCAACTAGACTGCAGCCACCGTGTTCGTTTCACACAGGCCACTGAACAGCCATCAATGGTAACAAGATAACCTGGACGGGATTCAAGTCAGCCTATAGTTGAAAGGCTGCTTTATCCCAGTTAACAAAAAATGGGATTTATGGCTTCTCTACATGGCATGGCACTGCCATCCAGGGTATGGGATGTGAACTATAAAATGTTCTTTTGTGTTGCACTCTCCCTGTCTTGTGTAGACCATGTTGGCGCAACTACAAGGTACCTAGTTCACTCTGATATAGTCCCATTTTAAACAGGATTAGGTTAATGCACACTAGACACCTTTTGGTTTGCTCCAGCAGGTCTATATGGGGCAGCTGGAGTGCAACACATTAGAGCACTCTTCAGTTCGCACCCCCACAGACTGCAGTGCTGTGTAGACAAACCCTTAGAATGAAACCTTTTTTAAAAATTATTTTTAATTCCCTTCTCTCATTATTAAATATATATTGATCCCCTTTGAAGTGAGCAACCAAAAATTTGCTTGCCTTTAGTCAATTCCGTAGATAACTAAATAATGTTACGTCAGTATTTGCAATATCCGAGTATTTCCTATAAATAATATAAGGAAGTTAAAGGGAATACTGCATCTGCAAAGGCAATAACATCTTCCACATTTATCGAAGGTAAAATTGGAAAATTATAACAGTGTCTACTATATTTTCTATCCTATCTTATATGCAGAGAATCTCTTGGCTGTTATGCTGTTGTTGTTTTGTATTTGTGTGTTAATAATGCCTAGAGGCCCCAGTGAGATTGGGACCCCGTTGTGCTAGGCATTGTATGCATACATAGTTAGTCTCCTGCCTTGAAGAGTCTATAATTGAAATAGACCAGGCAGCCAAAGAGTGGAATAATGTCAGTGTTATCTCCATTTTACAGATGAGGGAAAGAAGCACAGAGTGGGTTAAATGACTTAACCAGTGTCACCCAGAAAGTTTGTGGTAGAGCTAGGCATTTCACTCCATCTCTTAAGACCCAGTCTAATGCTATAACCACAAGATCATATTTTCCCTGGTGAGATCTTATCTCTTTGTAGGGGGACCGGGATAAAGAATTTGCTATAATGCTGAAGCTGTCCATTGAATTTGACAGTCCCTCTGTGGCAGTGATGGAAATGTTGCATTTGCACTGGAGACTCCTGTGCAATGTAATAATGTTAACTAATTATGAGAGATTTTAGGGTGACTGTAATTAATGTGTCACCCTGGTGAGTTTCCATCTGAAGATGGGAGATAGAGAACAGACTACAGGGTATTTCTATGATGGCCCATTATAAATGTCTAAGGAGGGTGGATTCCTGGAACCTAGTTTAGAATTATGTTAATAGATGAATGAAGAAGGAAGTTTTCACTGTAAGGGAAAGGTGCCACTGATGCCATCCCAACAGAAGGGATATTGTCAGCAGGGGACTCACAAACAAGAAGTTACAACTCCTGGTAACATAGATTTAGGCAGCCAGTCTACCCACAGGAATTGAGAGCTCCTGATCTGTGCCCAACTACAAATGTCTCCCAGAGTAAGGTGATTTCCCAGCCTACTACCTATCAGACTTGTCAACAGACCTGGTTCATTTATTCCTTATTTATCAGGATTACAAATGAATGGTGAGTTAATATAATTGATTCAGTTAACATGTTCAATTTCTGCTGAAATGGCAACACAGTGAACTCTCGTCTTTCTCCTCCCCCCCCCCCCCCCCCCCCCCCGTTCTCAGACTCTGTGTATATTTTAAGATAATTAAGGTATTGCATCTGGTTATTGCTTGTAAACTGGGGATGGGTAGGGAGATTGGCTTTATTTATTTGTATTTTAAAGGGAAGGTTTAAGGGCAAAAATGTCATCTCTCCTGTGACTTTCTTTGAAGTAGGTGTTTATGTTTACAAACTAGAGTGAAAAACATGCCAGGTTACCCTGGAGGATTGGGTACCACCCCCAGGAATTCCATGTTGAGTAGATCACACATCACTATTGCCTTGATTCACCCAAGCGTGTCTGGCCAGTGAACAGCGTTGATAGCAAAGTGCTGCTGCAGATCTCTGTGTCTTTGTTGCTTGTACAAAGGAATCCACTTGCTGCTACTAAGCACTGCAGGCATAAATGGAAAAGATTGTGGATTTTGTTCACGATTTATAATTCATGTTGGATTGTATCCTCCAGTTAGCGTTGCAGTTGGCTGACATGCACATACCAGTGATGATGATTATGTAATAAATATATGGAAGTGGTGACTGCCCATGTTTTGTCTTACCTTTGCATCTTTCTTTCTAGAAGATGACTGACTACTCTAAAAACAGATTGAATCACTAAAGTATCACTTCTGTAATCCAATGCAACTGTTTCAAGAATTGTTTTTATCTGTTTGAAATAATCAGACATCACAATCAATACTTTTCATTCTACGTAGTATAACAGAATATAAATATTTGATAACTTACATGAGTCCTATCTTCCAAAGTTTAGTATATGAATTACAGTTTTCCTGTTGGAAGTCTTTCTTAAATTATTAGATATCCATGAAAATGATTCTTCTGTTTGTATTAGATAATGTCCTTGTGTCTGTCTGTCTGTTTTAAGAGTAAAAATTAATTGCATTTTCCTTTTTGCACTCCAGTGTCTAGCATAATAGAGCCCTAATCTACATTAGGGCTTCTACTAGGCACTACGACAATACCAGCAATAGTGCTAATACTAATAATAATTAAATCACACCTGCAATTCTTTCAGTTTAATTGGTGTCCGTCCTGTGAGATTTTTTATTTTATTTTTAAAAATGGATTTGCTCATTATCCTGTCCCATGTGGATACTGCTTCACTGTCAGACCTGACTTGATGGGCGTTTGCACCTCAAATCCTACATTAGAGGAAACTAGTCTTATGTGTCTTGTTGCTTCAGCTGCCTCCAACTCCGTGGGCATTTCATTTTCCTCTGATTGACCCGTCCCCTGCTCTTGCTCTTAGAAGCCATGTTGAGTAATGGGCAGATTAAGTTGCAGGAAAAAAACCAAACTGTCTGTGAATACTTAGAGTATGTCTAGCTAATAGCAGTGTAGCTGCCAGTAGCAGCTTGGGCTAACCACTGAGTACAAATCTGCTCGGACCCTTTCGATATCTACTCAGGCAGCTAGCCTGAGCTGCCACCCTTGCTATGCTGACTACACTGTTATATTTGGACCACTAGCTTGAGCAGAGCTAGTGCGTGTCTGTCTACCCACATTGGGAAACATGCTCCCAGCTGCAGTGTAGACATACCCTTAGATTGAAGCTCCTTAAGCCAGGGACTGTCTTTTTGTTCTGTGTTTGCCTAGCACAGTGGGGTGCTGCTGGACCTGGGCTCCTAGGCACTACCACAATACACCAATAACAGGTGCACAGCGCTGAGTGTGGAGCAGAGGCCTTTTCATTTTATGTTGGGCTCCACTGAAGCCACCAAAAAAGCACTGAGTAGAGAAAATTGCCTTCTTCCCTCAAAATCATTCCATGTACCCCTTCCTTACAAGAATTGCTGCTGGGCCAAGAGGAAGAGCGGAAGTAAAAAAAAAAAAAAAGCCCCAGAATACTGCCTGGATTCATGGCGAGCCCAATGTGCAGAGCCCATGCATTCCTAATGTGAATGGCTGGGCTCTGGATTTCAGCAGTTTTATCCCAGTGTGCTACTGAGGGAGCTGACCACTAATGGCACCCAAAAAAGAGATGCATCTTTGTGGCATGGGATTAGGGTCAGGAAACTCACTAGTTCAAGACTGACTGACAATAGCTGGTACCTACATGGGAGAAATACAGTTACAAGTGAGGAAACCAACTTGACCGTTCCCTAGATCTCCCTCCTCCGTGTCTCCTGGTCTAAGGATCCCAAGCTCACTGAGAGACTTTGTTCCCTTTGCTTACAGAGGAGGTGACAAATTGGAGGGAAAATTTTCTTCTTAGCCCCACAGACCTGAAACCCCCCAGTCCTACTCTGATTCCGTGGGTGGGAGGCAGGGTGCTTTTGCTCTGGGATGAAACGAGGCTCTGTCTGTCAACAGCGTGGTATAGATACCCTCCCTTCTACAGGTGCCCATGGTCCAATGGCCTACCTGAGCCACTTTCAGTCCACCCCGGCTCAGATGTTGTCCCCACTGCCCCTCCCTTAACCCTTAAAGGAGCTACAGCCCCTTTTCTTCCCTGACCAGACAAAGGCTCCCAACATTCAAGGCTGTGGGTAGTGCATTGTATCTGGCAGTTTTTATTGCCAAAAATGGCATGGTTTATTAACCCAAATCCTGAGTAGTTAAAGTCTTCCGTGTCTTTGTTCTGACTAATATAAGATACATTCTTCTGTAATGTTCACTTACAAGAAATTGGAACACAAGACAAAGAGGGAAAAGACATATAAGCTGTTTGAGAGAGTTGCATGTGCAAGGGGTATGATTCTCCAACATCCACTGTGCAGGCCTGTTTTAAAATACATCCTTTCATGGTCCAGCCTCTCCTCCCAAGATCCAGTCTCCTATTGCTTGGTTGTCAAAATGTTTCATTCTGCGGATCATCACTGTGCTAGGGCTTTGTATTGTGTGTATATGCCAGACAGGAGGGACAAATACCAGCTAACATCAGTTAGTCTGAGTGCAAGAAGTCTTTGACTTGTTCAAGCCAGTTGAATGGAGTATCTTATTATGGACAGGAATCCTGCCCGGTGGCTGTAAACCATTAACGGTCTACTTTTGTGCAGGCCTCATGAGAGATATAAAACTGACGGGTTTAAACACTGATGGATAGTTTCCAGGTTATAGCATATGTACTTTTGTAGCTATGCTATTGACACATGTTCATGCAACGCATAAATTATTTAACAAATGGATGAAAATGCTCAAAATGTTGAACTAGGAACTTGAATATTTATTTCTCTGTCTTCAAACAAGGTATTTTTGTTTGTTTGTTTTTTGTGGGCGGGAGAGGAGAGGAGGAGAGGAGGAAGTTAAGACAAGCTCCTAATGAGTGGCTTCTTCGCTCTCTGAAACCATAAATTCATGGGGTTTTTACCACTTCCTCTTGCAGATTATTCCAAAACCTGAGCAATCGCAGTGTTAGGAAGGTTTCTTTCTCAATAGCCTAAATTTTCAATTCTTAATATCAGCTGGTTGGAACCTAGTTTTACCCCTTGAATTACCCTAAAGAGTTACCTCATCTTGGGTTGTTTCTGTTGTTTAATACAAAATAACAGAAACGGCACAGGAAATTTACCTCTCTTATCACAAACCCATTTTCATTTAGAAGAAAATTTCGTATTGTGTTACCTTCTGACTGTCTATTGCGCATCAACTTTGCATTAATCATGGTTATTGGGAACATACCATTATGACTTTTGTATTATTACTTTGTAATTTTTAATGTGTCTTAGATTCATATCTATTTCCAGGAAGTAAGATATCCCAGGTGAAAACCTGAAAAGCTTTCCTAATTTTCTGTTTATGCAAAGAGGTAAAATGTAGGCATCTGCAACTTCACCGTCTCTATTCTGAACCAATTTGTGTAAACCTTGACTTACAGGAACAACTTCTAATCATGGAAGGATGGCACAGTCTCAATGCCCATTCTGGTCTTTGCCTGATCTTACACCGGGTCTATGCACAACATAGTTAGGGGTGTAATTTTATAGTGATTTAGTTAGACCGGTGCAACTTTGTGTGTTGACAGGCTTATATTGAGTAAAACCTGGCTTACAGCAGTTTAGCTTGTAGCTGTTCATTCACATGCACAAATAAAACCAAAATACAGTAACCCATTTCAGAATGACGTGGGAGAGTCCTTACAGGTGCACACAGGGTACATCTACACAGCAGCTGGGAGCGTGCATCTCACCATAAGTAGACAGTTAAATGCTAACTCTCCTTGACCTAACACGCTAAAAATAGCAGCGTAGTTGGGATAGCATGTTCAGTGACTTGGGCTAACTCCCCAAGTGCATACCCACAGGGTGCGAGTGGGTTTGTACTTAGGAGGCTGCCTGTGCTACCCCTAGCCATGATGCGATTTTTAGTATGCTAGCGTGTGTCTATGTATCTGTGCTGGGAAGCATGCTCCCAGCTGCATTGTAGACATAGCCAAGCACAAAATACACATCTATATAATATTATATAGCTGTTACGTAGCATTTTTCATCCACTGATCTCGAAGTACTTTACAGAGGAAGTAGTCATCATTATCTCTATTTTTACAGATGGGGAAACTGAGAGCAAAGGATGATGAAGTGAGTTGCCTGAGGTCACTCATCAACCCAGTGGCAGAGCTGAGGATAAGAATCCACAGCTCCTGAGTCCCAGTCTAATGCTTTATGCACTAGACTACACTGCCTCAATGAAGTTAAACCTGTGAGACCCTTAAAGTGCTAATCAGAGGTGCCATCTACAAGAATAGGGTTGTGTGTGTGATATGAATACTTGTCTACTAGAAAATGGACTAAGATCACAACTTTGATTTCACTTAGGCCCTGAATAGCAATCAGATGGAAATAGCATGAGTTAAAACTGGCACACTTGCTACTTGCTCCAAATAAAATAGCATTTTTTGTTTAATAAAAAGATGCATTATTATAATGCCATGTAATCAAGGTGACCATGCCTTGTCGTGGTGGAACAGCTTGCGTGCTCTAACGATCCCCCAGAGTCTGTGTCGGTGGGGGTTTTTTGCTGCTGGTAGGTTCAACCATGCTGGAGTGATCTGTAGGGGAGGGGCCAGACAAAACAGACACCCTGGTCCTCCAGGTTGGGGTTTAGGCACAGGGCTAACAACCCTGCCCCGTAAAAAAAAAAAAAAAAAAAAAAAAAGTTACAGAAACAGCGACAGAGAAATCGCCTATTACTGTGCGTGATGGCCTTCAGGAGTCAATGGCCTGTATGACTGCCAGTGGCAAAAGCCGAAAGGAAACTACTGGCACGAAGACTAAAGTACTCAACACCAAGACAAAACCAAACTTCGTTTTTGGAATGTACGGACAATGTACGAAACAGGGAAGTTAGCTCAGGTCACAGCAGAGATGAGATGCTACAGCTTACACATCCTAGGTGTCAGCGAGAGCAGATGGATGGAATCAGGAAGATTAACAACAGCCTTGAGAGAAACTTTGCTATTTTCTGGATGGGATGATGGACAACATGAGGATGTTGCCATCCTTTTGAAGAAGAGTGGAGCATTCCCTGCTTGAATGGAAATCCATCAGCAGCAGACTTATGAGAGCCAGACTGAAAGGGAAACATAATAATATCACCCTGATTCAGTGTTATGCACTGACAAATGACAGTGATGAAGAAGTAAAGGACAAATTCTACCTTGCACTACAGACAGTTAGAGAGAGAACCACGCCACAACCTAACTATCGTCATGGGAAACCTGAAAGCCAAGGTCAGTAAGGACAACACAAACAACGACAGAGCAATGGGAAGACATGGGTGTGGCACCATGAATAAAAACAGAGAAAGGCTTGTTGATTTATGTAATATGAATGACCTAGACATTGGCGGAACCCTATTTGAACATCGTGAAATTCACAAGCTGACATGGTGTTCTCCAAATGGCAGAGATAAGAACCAGCTTTACCATATCATGATCAATGGCAAATGGTGACGCTCACTGACAGATGTGAAAGTGAGAAGGGGCGCAGATGTTGTCAGCAACCACCACCTTGTGACAGCTTCCTTCAAGCTGAAACTGAGAAGTGTGGGTCTACCAAACAAGGGACATAGACGTTATGATATTGACAAGCTAAAGTTTCCTGAAATACAGAAAATCTTCATTCTGCAGGTAAAGAACAGGTTTCAGGCACTTGCAGACCTTGATGATGAAGAGGGGAATGCAGATGAGAAGATCAACAAGAAGTGGGACAAAGTAACAGCAATTTATAAACAGAGCAGTGAAGCCTGTCTAGGCTACAGGCAGAAGAGAAGGAAGGAGTGGATTACACCCAGCACATGGAATGCCATAGAAACCAGACAAGCCCTGAAGAAAAAAGTTTTAGACACAAAATCCCAGAAGCTAAAGGACAAATACTGTGAGCAGTATAGCAAGGCACACCAGGAGGTCAAATGCCTTGTGAGAGCGGACAGTGGCATAATATTGATAATCTGGCAACACAAGCAGAGGATGCAGCTGCTCGTGGTGAACAAGGAACCGTCTACAAAATGACGTCTTATCAGTGCTAAATGACAGACACCAACAAACACTCTCATCAGGAACAAACAAGGACACCTACTAACAACCAAAAAAGACAGAGCGTTTCAAAGAACTGCTGAACAGGGAGCCACCTAAAGAGGAAACAAGCATCCAGGAGGCAGAAGAAGATCTTGGTTTCAACACAGACACCCCAACTAAGGAAGAGATCATTCAAGCCATCAAATCCTTAAACAATGGGAAAGCTCCTGGCAAGGATAACTTGAATGCAGCATTGTTCAAGGTAAATCCTAAATTAGCAGCATCTTTCCTGGCCCCTCTATTTACATCAGTCTGGGAAAGGGAGAAAGTGCCAGATGAGTGGCCCAATGGGGTTATAGTAAAGATACCAAAGAAAGGAACTCTCAGTGATTGTAATAACTGGTGTGGTATCACACTTTTATCTGTGCCAAGCAAAGTATTGTATAAGATCATTGTCCAGCGTATATCAGAGGCAGTTGATAGCGTTCTCAGAAAAGAGCAAGCTGGTTTTCAGAAAGGGCGTGGATGGACAGACCAGATCTTCATTCTACGAAACATAATAGAACAGTACTTAGAATGGCAACGGCAACTGTACATAAATTTCATAGACTTTGAGAAGCTTTTGATAGCATTCACAGGTCCAGCCTATGGAGCATTCTGCGGGCATATGAAATTCCTTTCTGTATAATCAACATAATCAAAAGCTTCTATTGCAACTTTACAGTGTTGATCACAGTGAGCTTAGTTTTGAAGTTAAAACAGGAGGACGTGAGGGGTGTGTCATGTCTGCAATCCTCTGCAACATTGTCATCAACTGGGTAATGTGGCGTACAACAGAAGACATGCCAAGAGGCATTAAATGGACACTCTTCTCATCCCTTGAAGACCTGGACTTCGCAGATGATGTCGCTCTCCTATCACATCCCAACACCATATACAAGAAAAAACAACTCGACTCAACGCAGTCAGCCAGCAAATTGGACTAAAATCAACCGCAGTAAGACAGATATCATGATCTTTCATATTGCCTCATTGTAGCAGATCGCAAACTCACTGCCGCAGCGCCTCCTGCTGGTTGTCCGGGAATTAGCTCGATTACAGCACTCAGAGCGCCCCCTGATGGCCGGTCTCTCTCCTGCCTCAGGCCTCATGTCCCTCCCAGACCCCGGTGCTCTTTGCCCTCGGAACCCCCAACCCCCTAAGCTCACCTTGCCTCAGTGGCTACTGCCAGTCGTCATCTAGCCCCCTTCCTCTGGTACAGACTGCAGTCTGCAATGGCCACTCACCACTGGCAAGGGGGATGGACCTGCTGCTTTTCTTGGCCCTGCTGTCTCTCTGTAGCCCTAGTACCTCCTTTGGCCTTCAGCAAAGCCTCAGCCTGGGGACTTGCCAGGCCAGAGCTCCCCAGCTCTGCCTGTCCTTCCCCAGCACTACTCTGCTTCAGGTGCCCTGTGCTCCTGGGCAGCTAGGTCCTTCCCACTCCAAGGCTGGAGTGAGACTCTCTGTTTCCTGTCTCACTGCCCTTTTATCAGGGCAAGCTGTGCCCTGACTGAGCTAACCACACCTGGGGCCCGCTAGCCAGCCAACCTCCCTCAGCTGCTCTTAATTCCTTTTCTAATTGGGTACCAGCCACAGCCCTCTCCAAGAGCTGCTTTTAACCCCTGCTCTTCTGGAGTGGGGCAGCTGCCCCGCTACACTCACCATCACCAGTACGGAGAGAGGATTATGTTCTCACCAATGTGGACACGTTCACATACTTGGGCAGCACCATCAGCCAGGATGGTGGAACAAGCCAGGACATCCGGAACAGAATCAATAAAGCCAGGAACACCTTTGGGAGCTTAAATACGGTCTGGAAATCATCAAAATACAACACCAAAACCAAACTCAAGATTTATCAGAGCTGCGTACTTTCAACACTACTTTACAGTGCAGAATGCTGGAGAATGAGAAAGTCTGACATGTCCAAACTGTCTTCATTCCATACAACCTGCCTCAGAGAAATCCTCTGTATCTTTTGGCCCAGAACAATCTCAAACTAAGATCTATTGAGACAGTGCAGAAAAGGGGATCTGAGCACCATCATTGCCAGGAGGCGTTGGAGATGGATCGGTCATGTGCTTCGCATGGAAACTGATTCCATCACCAGAATAGCAATAAGATGGATACTTGAAGGCAAGCGAAAATGAGGCTGCCTGAAAACAGCATGGTGAAGAGCTGTGGAAGCCGAGCTGAAAAACCTGGGGCACAGCTGGGGACCATTGAAAGCAGAGCTGCCCAGAGGATTCAGGGGGCCTGGGACAAAGCAATTTCAGGGGCCCCTTCCATAAAAAAAAGTTGCAGTACTATAGAATACTATATTCTTGTGGGGGCCTCTGCAGGACCCGGGGCCTGGGGCAAATTGCCCCACTTGCCCGCGCCCCCACCCCAGCCCCGGGCAGCCCTGATTGAAAGACTTGCCAGAAACAGACCAGAGTGGAGGAGCTTCGTCACTGCCCTAAACACCAGAGGCGTAATAGGAACATGATGATGAAAACTTGCACAGGTGAAAGATGCTATCCTATTTCATTTGCAAAGAGTGAAGCTGAATGCAGGCTAAGCTGAACAAGTGGAACTTTATTAAGCCCTGTGCACAGCCCTCTCCATGTGGCTGAGTTGCTTCTAGTCCAACTCTGCACGGTGTCTGTTTTCCTAGTGTCTTGTCAATAGAAGCTCCTCCAGAGAATGTGGGCCTTCTGACTCCAGTTCCGCTGATCACATCGAATTCATTACCAATCTCTCAGGGGATTTCAGTCTCTCATGCTATCATCCTCCAGTTAAGCCAGGTTTACACTACAAACTTTTGCTGATACGTTTGTTAGGGAGGTGATTTTTTTTTCACCACATTTCTATATTAGCAAAAGCTCTATTATAGGCGCAGTTACAGTGGCAAAAATGTGGTTGTGGGTGGTATAGCTTGTTTATTGGCCAAAGCACTCTTTTTGCTGGCATATGTCTCTGGACTTGTGGGGGGCGAGCTATACTGGCAAACCTTTTCTAGTGTAGGCCTAAGTGATTGTTGCCGTCATTTGTTCATAAATAATAATAATAATATAATATCTAGCTCGTATATAGCACTTTTCATCAGTAGATTTCAAGGCACTTTACAAAGGAGGTAATGATCATGCTTATTTTACAGATGGGGAAACTGAGGCACAGAGAGGCAAAGTGACTTGCACAAAGCTACTCAATGGGCCAGTGGGAGAGCCGTGTATAGAAACCAGATCTCTTGAATCCCAGTCCAGTGTTCCCTCCACTAGGCAGCATAGTGCCTCCTGTGACTTTAGAATAGAGATGATCAAAAATTTCCAACATTGTGATACACATTCATAGAAACTTGGCTACAGAATTTTTTACAAAATGTTTGTCATATTTTTTGACCACTTCTAATTCATTATATTTTAGTGGTTAATAGAAAAAACACAATTTGCTGTCACTTTGCTTAGCTGTTCTAAACTTGCTTAATCCATAATCTGTGACATAATATGCACCATGATCTAATTGGGGATAAATACTCCTTATGAATCGCCATAGTACACCTTTTCATACTCTTGCTATTGTTTTGTTTTTGATCCTCCATTACATTTCAGGGATTAAATAAATAAATTTATTTTAGAAGACAAAACTCTGTTATATATTGTACTTGTGAGTATAGATGTTTCTTGCATCCCTGTAATAGCCAGAAGGTGAAGAGTTAAAAATGTAAGGCCTTATTAATGTAGGGAAATGCTGACACAAGTTTTTCAGTCCAATTCTGACAGAGCACCCATCTCTAATTTGCTTGTCTCTTTACCCATATAGCATTGTACATCTGTCCTTGAAAACAGCTCTTGCAGCATGAGTGTAACCAATAGAGTCAATTTAGCAAAGGTTGCTGTCTGCGTCCTAGCAATGCAGGCAGACAGCCTGGAGCTACTACTTATTATCAGCTAAACAGGTATATGAATAATTACTAAAGATAGAAGCCTGTGTTAATTGCTGTTTTTTATTTTGTTCTTATAAATTGTTACAGATATTTTTCCCCTCAGCAAAAAATGTTGAAGTGAATCTTTTTTTCAGATTCTGAATAAGCTAATGGGGTCTAAGACATTTTTAGCTATAAGAGATGACTTTCCAGCATTGAAACACATTCATTGAGGCTACACTGCTAAGGTGGTGTACAGTGTAAATGAGTTCAGTGTAAATGAGAATCAGGCCCATAGTATTCAGAGTTGAATGAGCCCATAGTCCAGTAACCTTTGAAATACCAAGATTAAGCTGTGGGCTTTCTTATAATAAGGGTCTGCAGTTTTTGGAGAACTACCTACTTTGAACAGAGTGTTGTAGAGAGAAATTTGGTAAATATCAGTTATCCCTGAAGCTCTTCTTTACGTAGCTGTAACAATTACCTACCAGTGTTCACTTGGTATTCCTCTGAGCTACACCGCTTTCCATTCAGGTCCATTCCCTTTCTCCTGCATATATTCACTTTCAAAATAGTCAGAAAATCACAAAACTTTAATAATTCTATTTTGGTTTTGCTAATATTGTAATCCTCCTTAGTGTACAGTCAAATATGGGTATTGAGGGATGCTCTTGAAGTCAGATTGATGCAAGGAGAAAAAAAGTGACAATAACTGGATTTGGTCCATATGGAGAAAATTTTTCCTTATTGATCTGAAACACCTGATCCATGCTACATCTCAGTATCTACTAAACGCAATTTTGGATGGCTTTCTGCCAGATTAATATGAAAAACAAGTATATGGCATATGTTCACAGGTTTGTTTAGATAGTTAGCAAAAGACATGTAGTGGTATTTCTGAAACGGATTGTGCGCGCACACACACACACACGCTTTTTGCATGTAGAAGGGAAAGATTTTCCAGACTGGCCTACTTTCAAGATAGGTCAGTTTTTCTGGTCTAAAACACCAATGCCATTCCTTAAGTGATTCTGGATAATGTTGCCTTCTGACAACTTTTGCATCTTCCTCTAGCATATGAGGTATGGCACCAGCAAGAGAGCTGTGTGCATTTGTGATGGTTTTCATGGTTTGATAGTGGTCTTGGGAGAGGGGCACACAACGTTGTCCTCGGGGTTTTTTTTAATAGAATCCAATTGGTCTCATCTCAGCTTTCTCATTACATTTGAATTCTAATGCTCTAACGACTCATGTCCACAATGGGACTAGTGTTCTCTTGTTGACTTTCCAGTGCAGAAGATGCATACCATTGTGGGAAGACGAGGGCTTCTTCCTATCTTATTCATGTCCCACTCAGTGCATTTGCATCACTTGTTCTTTCCCAGTTCTGGTCCCTCTAACACTTTGGCTTCATTCTTGTGGCTATATGCGGATGAGTTGGATTTGAGAGGGAACCTTTGCATTCCCCTGGACTGTTGGAGCTCAGCTGCATCAGACAGTGACATGCTTAGGCTCAAGAGGGAGAGTACAAGCAAACCCTGAGAGCCCTATTCACAGAGCCATTTGAATGGCCCTGATATGGGAGAGTGGGGATGGAATGAGGAGGAGATGACATTTGGTGATACAAGGTATGGTATGATAAATGGTAGTGGAATGTTTGTAAGAATCAAAGTAAACACAGTCGTTTAGGCTGACCTTGTTTTCCTGAAGGCTTTTATCTCCTGAGGGTCTTAGAGAGCAACCTTGACAGCAGCTGAAACAAAACAAACTGGTCTTACAGTGCCAAGAAAAAACAGAACCCAGACCAGGGTTTTTACTGTCAGACATGGAGTGACTGGGGATGGAATTTTCTTTACTCCAAGGCATTCCCACCCACTACCTCCTTGTGGAGTTTCCTGTCCTCTTTCTTTTTAGCTTGCTGTCTTCAGACCTGCCTCACTATCCACCCCTGAGCACCTTTTGCAGGGAGAGGAAGAAGCTTAGCTATAGTTAACTCCCTGCATGCCTGTGCCAACGTGTGGCTTTAGTTCACTGTCACACAGCAAGTCCAAAACAAATAGAGGAGTGGAACTAAATAAATAATAGTAAATGCCTGGATAGCATTGGCCTAACTCTGCTTCGGCTGAAGTCAATAGACTGATTCTAATCCCCAAGTGCTTAACAAACAGAGACAAAGCTACTTCATAGATGTGACTGGTCTCCCATTTATGGAGAGGCATGGTGGGGCTTGAGCTGTGCTTAGATGCTGGAGAAGGTACAAGATGAAAGTGAAACAAGTGATGCCTCTAATGAGCTTGAATTATCATCAATATGCAATGCTAGACTAGGCAGGCACAAAAGGGTAGTCTTGTGAAATAAATATAGGCAAAAACAGGGGGCTTTACCCTTTAAATAACATATAAGCCCATTAGAATTAGTCAATCAGGTTTGCCCCCATCCAAAAGTAGTTCCTGCATCTCTAGACTTACTGAAGTAACAAGGAAAATTGGGCAGCTTGCCAGCCCCGCTGCAGAAGTATCTACTTACTTAAAGAAGGCTACTGAAAAAAGTACAGAGATGGTTAAAAATAAATGGAGCCTGGTTTTGGGAATCCCCTTGATCACGCAACACTGTAACGAAATTGGACTTGGTACAAAAAGGCCTCTGTCTCTGTCTAATTCGCCAGAAGTGCTTTGCATGCAATGGACTCCAACTGCTGTGTCCAAAGGAGGCATTAAAGATGCAAATGACCATTGGAAAGGTACATTCCTGGCTTCCATCTATATGGTGGTTTGTATGGGACTGTCTACAAATTAGGAGCATTGAGGAGTAGGGACATGTAAGAATGTAATAACTAGTAGGAACTTCTCTTTTGCTGCAACCAGAAATGTTTATATTGGGACTCCTCAGCCTAAATCTCCCACATGATGAATTCACAAAAATGCTGGTTCCTGTGAGCCTCATTATTCTTAATGGTATGGAGTCTTATCTTATCATGCTGAAAGTCACCTAAACCTCCCAGGGTAGAAGACTGTCCCAGTGAGTTAAATGATGTAGTAGCTCTTGAAAGACTAAAAGAAGGGGAAAAACTCCACAGATTTGAGAATATTTGGTCTTTCTTTTTAGAGTTCTCTGATTGACAGATAGCGATGTGTACAGGGAGCTCTATTGATGGGAATGGTGAAACGGCACTGGAGACAGTTATAGACTGATGGTGTCATTATATAATGATTTTCTGGTTCTGCAGGGTACGTTTTCTGTCTGCCTCACTATGTTGGGAGTGTAATCTTTCCCTTGTGTCCTCCTTTCTCTTTGCTTTGGTTCCTTTTGCCCTCTGTTTTCTTACAGTGGATAGCAGCGAATAAAATGTAAATGTATGAACATGATGAATTTGGCTTTTTTTTCTATTGTTCTGTAGTTTTCCATATTTCGTTGTAATTGTCATAGCTCTTTGGGTCTATGTATGGTAAAGACATTTAATAAAAAAGAAATAGAATGAGAAGATAGCAAAATCCTACACTAATACATGACATGGGGTTGTAAGGTGGGCTTCCTCTTCCGAAGATGATGGTGATCATAAAGGGGAAAGGGGAGGGCATTTCCTCATTACAATAGTTATGAGCTTCCATAATCACAGCCCATCTTGACCTCATCTGTAGGGTTGGAGGAGAGAAGGTTCTTTCATAATGGGTTTGTACAAGAACATAAAAATGTCCAAGACCTTAAACATTAAAAATGGCACCTGATATTGTCAAAGAAAATGTGAAAAGGTCAAGTCCACTTGAACAGATATAGGGTGTGCTTGTCCACAGGGCAGTGTTTTCAGTATTTCCAGTATTCTTTGGTACCACCAAATATTAAAATTTTAGAGTCTGTGCAAGTTAGCACAGGGTAGCAGTGGTGAAAAGAGGGAGCCTGTGTGAGCCGAGATGCTACATCACATTCTGGAACTTTTCTGCCTTGCTGTTGGAGACACCTGGCAGAGATGGGGACTTCAGGGATATGGTGAGCTGTGTAGTGAGCTGTGCAGTGTAGCAACCTTTGACTTAAACAAAAGAACAGGACTTAACCACATTGCAGAGTTTGTTTTCCTTGCTTAATATGCTAGGCTTCCTCTCCCACCTCTCTGGATTGAGTTGGTTTGATCTTGGAAAAGTGGATTATGCATGAAAGGCACTTGATGCTGAGTTAAAGGATCTTCTTCTTTTTAAAGTATATTGCTGCTTTCTGACTAGGATGCAGCCTTGTGATTTATAACAGCTTCTACTGATGCAGTCTACTGTGAGACATTTAAAAAAAAACCACAAGGCCACTGACCCATGGAGTCTCTGTATTTTTAACATGTAATTGTAATTCTTTTAAAGGGTTTTTAAAAACTGTTGCTTCAGTGCTAAGATGTATACACAGTGATGGCATTCCTGTCTGCATTAGATAAATAACCTTTGAAGTAATGTACTAAGATCCTGCAGTTAAAGACGTAACTCCACTAAAACTCCCATTGAATAAGGACTACCAGATTGGGCCTTTGGATAATTTTAGATGCTTTATTTCTTTCATTATGGGTAATTTGCCAAGTCAGCAGTTATACTTTAGTTATACAAAGTGTCATGTTATTCCAAAATTGGGAATAACTGACATATTGTTGCTGTTTGACAAAGAGCATGAGTGGTTCCTTCACGTCTCTAAACTGTTCCCCCTCCACATAAGTGTCTGCCCCGCCACGATTACGAAACCACGCTGAAGTATCATGATACCCCAGTACATCAGGCACCACTGGTGGTGTGTGTCTGACATTGTAATTAGCACTAAAGCATTTAAATTGGAGATTGGTTCATTGTCCCTTCTACAGCCCACTTATTTTCATTCTTCTGCTTGCTGAGAAATGTTTATTGTTGTTTTTTGTTTAATATTATTATTATTATTATTATTTAATTTTTAGGTTTTATTTAGCATTAGTAATGTGCTTGGCACTGCACAGTATGCAAAAATAGACAGTCCCTGCCTTTATAGTTCAAGGTAGATATAAGTGCTGGGCAATACTCCTTTGGGAGCCTATCACCATCTCTCCTTAATCTGCTAGATGTGTTGCAAATAAAGCACTCCTCGCTCTTCCCTCAAGGGTTGAATGACATGGAGAGTCCAAAGGACACCAGGCTTCTCTAGTCACAGCAGCGAGGTGGTTTTCCTGGAAGTAGAATCCATGTTTTCTCAAATGGCAGCACAAAGCACAGCCACTGGGTTTGCTTTCCTACACCGGTTTTTAAAAATGGCTTCCCCAGCACAGACACACGCTCCTCCCAGTAGTAAATGACTTCAGTGGGTCTTGTTAATAGTTATCACTGCATGAGACAACCCTTCCTATGATGTAATTTGACATACTGCTGTCATTGGGGCTTAAACATAGTAATCTTAAAAATGATTGGGAATTTGCCCTGCAGAAAAAACTCTTATGATTAATTTCTACAAATGATAAACCACTTCTTTGCCAAAATACGGTAGGCTATGAAGTATGATTTAATCCATTTAACTACAGTGCCAGATTCCTCTGACAACTGAGACTCAAAAGTCATCACAGAAAGTGTTATTTCAAGTGGCAGGGTGGGATTAGAAACCTGCTAAAGATTTGTCAAAGGAGAAGTAAGTACATAATTTTTAGATAAATGATTTGTCTACTCTAAACCACTTCCGTTGAAAAGACAGACAGTTTAAAGAGAAACCTACACTCTGACACTGGAAAGTGACTATAAGAGCAGAAAAAAAATAGTGATCTTTTTTTTAAATGAAAGTTAAAAAAAATGTAAACATATCAAAGTGGAAATTATATCTATATATATTTTCTTCTGAAAAACTCAGATTTCAGTGTGGTTTTCATGCAGGGAAGCAATCAATCTTGATTTTGAAAAGGCTGCTCCAGATGATCTTAAAAAGTCCAATTTTTTTTAATATGCAATATGACAACATTGGGATTAACGCTATGTGAAAGTTTTGTAATTGCAATAAAATCTGAAACCAGCACAACACTCTGTGTATGTATGTATGTATGTATATATAAATTTATATATTTAAATTGTACATATAAATTTATAAATAAAGTGAATATTTGGGGGGGGGGGAGTTTCTTCAGGCATAACTTCAAACTCTGAAATCAGTGGAGTTATGCCAGCAAGGAATTTGGTTTTTGTTCGGGATTATCATCCTAAATCCCTCATAGTTTTGCCAGTTCCGAATAATATTGTCATCTGAAACTCACGCGTGTTATCATTTTCTCTGCCTGCCAATCAATATAATTCACATTTTCTTAAAGTTCAGTTCTATTCTGAAAAGTGATAAAAACAGTTTCATGAGATTCTGTGTGTTTCTCTCATTGCCTCCATCTCAAGTTTGATCAGTTTGCAAATAAAAATATTTGTTTTTTGAGGTTGGTTCGTTGGTTGGTTGGTTTTTCTATCAGCCCTGCAGACTCTTTCTCTGGGCTATGAGAATCTAGCTGGATTTCTTCCATCTCATGCATGCATCAGTACTAATGCTTATATAGGCCAAATTATGCCTTTTGTGACACCTGTGCAAGCCATATTGTTTTAAAATTCTGCCTTTAGTTGTACTTGTGCAGCTCTGGGGTTTGCAAAAGTGTAACTGAGGAGAATTTGACTTGCAGCACCTTTTGACACTGGCAGAACTGTGAGAGAAGGCGAGAACCCAGTTTGACTGTCCGACCTGAAGCTGTACCTTCAAGGATGGAAGTTAGTGAGAATAAAATGTATTTTTACTTGTTTGATCTGAATTCACAGACAAAAATAAACATTGAACCTGACAATGTCATTTTTTGGAGTCTCTTTTCAGAGCAGACCGCACTTTGGTATCTCTGGTAGTTTGCTTACCTGATTGGTCATGTTGCAGACACTTTTATTTTATTTTATTTTATTTTATTTATTTATTTATTTAAAACATGGTTTGGTGAGTAACTGTAAATACTGGGGGAAAAGTGCAGAGCCTTTTTAGGTTCTTTAACAAAAAGGAATGTAGGTGGATCTGCTAGTATTTTTTTTTAATTTATAGTCCATTTTCTTTTTGTTGGAATGGAAGCAGCAGCATATTAACCCAGTGAGCTCTGTGATAAAATGTCCCAGTGCCCCTTTAAGAAATGGAGGAACATTTGTGAAGGTTGTGCCTGGGAAGGAAGCGGCTATTTACCACAGGATGCTATGTCAGGAAAAGGCTGATTCTTGGTCAGCCACAACTTAAACTGCCAGTTTTCCCTCAGAGGAGGAAAAAAAGTCACATACACTTCCTGTACATTTCTTTCTTGTCTTTTATATTGTCAACTCCTTACAGAAAGCCTTTACACAGAAGAGCTTGTTGAAATATCTTTCTCTGTAAAGAGTACTTTTGAAGTATTGAACATATTTAAAATGCGCACAAGTCTAATTTTAAACTTAAACAGTTTTAGTTATGTTACATGGAAAATTATTGGTGTTATTAAGAGGAATGAGCCACAGGTAGGTAGTTGAGGGGGCTTGAACTGAGTTCTATTCCTGCCATTCTCTATGGTCTTGAGGAAATCATTTGAGTGAGATTTTCAAAGCATGCCAGAGGAATTAGGTGCCTATCTTCCATTGAATTCCCTTAGGCTCCTTTGAAAGCACAGTCTTAATTTATCTGTGCCTCAGTTTCCCCATCTGTAAATTAGGGATAATATTTCCTGTCCATTTGGGAGGGCTAAATACTTGGATGGTGCTTTGTATATTTAATGATACATAAATGCTCAGTATTATTGCAGTATCTTGGATTATCAAGGCTAAATAAAAATGAAGGCTAAAGTAACACAATCATTCCTTCCTCACAACCCACCCCACACACCCCAAAAAACAAATTCAGATATAGGTGCCGATCAAATGGCACTAACCAACCTTCCTGTGTTTCAACAGGTAACTAAGATCAATCATGCTCCTGATGCATATTTAACATTCATCCGACTAGAAAACTTGTCCATTCACTTCCTCCCACTCTGCCTCCAGTGGACTGATTCCTCTTCTCATAGGAAGCCACCAGCACTGCCTAAATGCAGAGGCTTCTCTTGGCGCTAATTAGCATGACTAGTTTGATGGATTTAGTCAACAGCATTCTGCGCAGGGGAGGGGGGAAACAAGTGTATTAATTTTTCCAATTCTGAAGACTTTTCAGCCTCCACGCC
The DNA here is from genome assembly GCF_020497125.1 of Mauremys mutica. Lineage (NCBI taxonomy): Eukaryota > Metazoa > Chordata > Testudines > Geoemydidae > Mauremys > Mauremys mutica. The sequence continues at coordinate 69,851,865 of NC_059078.1, forward strand.
CTTAATGATTTGTTATACACACTCGAACAAGAGTTGCTTCAAATTAATTGATCAAGGGATTTTATTTTAGTATTTTGGCTGGGTGCCAGATAAAGAGGCTTTGTCCTAGTGCTCTAAGCACCACCCCTCCTTGCAAGTTTGAAATGTGAGCTGCCTGGGTTTTTTCCCCCTCCCCTCCTCCTTTCTCTCTCTCCCTTCTGGGCAAAGTGGCTGTGATTGCTTGTGTGTGTGTGTGTGTGGTGTGTGTGTGTGAGAGAGAGAGAAGTGGATGTGTATATGGATGAGAGAGATGTGTGTAATGGGAGAGATGGATCACTAGAGACAGAAAAGAAAACCAGCCATATCAGTAACATGCAGCTGAGGTGAGATTTTCTGAGTGTTTGATTTTTCTTAAAACCCTTTCAGAAGATTTAAAGCAGCCTTCTTGCATCCTGTGCGCTGAAGACATGCTCCTAAGCAATGTCATATGGATGCTGACATGCACATCGCTGTTTCAGGTCTGTTCGTGTACGTGTGAAGTTTTAAAGCTTAACCTGATTCTCTTTATTGTCTCTGGAGGGTTGTAGCTTGAGCACAAATAGCCTGTTGGCAAGTACGGCATGAGCCCATTAGCAAGACTCCATCTGTGATTGGTTTTGCCTGGAAACCGGGAGACAAGCAATGAATAATTGATGTGTGTTGTGCAGTGGCTGGACAGGCAAAGAGAAGAGAGAGAGAGAGAGAGAGAGAAACAGAGCAGCGCAGGGTGCCCTCAGAGGGGGGAGAGAGAGAGAACAAGCTTGAAAATAGCTACTGGCTGCCTTATGCTGAGATTAAGGCAACCCTGGCTGTCTTTGTTCTGCACTAGATGGTTTCTGCCTAGAAGTGTTTTCAGACATATGTGGCCTTTTTCTGCAACGGAAGAGAGGCAGGAAAAACAGAGGAGGGGGAGCAGAGGAGGACTAGTTTTTGAATGAAATATAACTTGTGGGTAAGTTGGTTTCTTTTAGGGGGAGGGAGTGTGTATGGATGTGTGCGAGCGTGCGCGCGTGTGTGTTTGCTCCAGTCTGTCTGAGACTGTGTGTGTGGTGTATGTGTGACAGAGAGAGCGAGAGCATTGTGGGTAAAGCAATACTGCATGTTGTCAGATGGAAAAGGCAGAATAAGGAGATGAAAGGCAGACTGAGTAGGAAACTGGGACATATTTGCATACAGTTACTGTTCCTTGTGTTTGCCCCTGAAGAGAATTTGGGAAGCTGGGGGATACTCAGATCTTACTAATTTGATTGACTGATCCTTAGGACATTGTTATTTTAGAGGGTGAAATGTTGACTTGTAAGCAGACATTTTACAAGATCTTTTTTTGCTTCTTTTTACCTGCAACCATAAAAGCAGAATGTGCATCAAGCATTGATGGCATTTTCTTAAACTGTCTTTACTGTCAGAATGTTGTATATTCCAAAAGATATTCTGGAAACAACAAATACTGTAAGTGTTGTCACCATTTCATTTACGCTGCTTTCCTAAAGACCTTGCTGTACGTAACTTACAACTAACATGCATCCTGGCAAGTAGTTTCAAGGAAACTGGCACAGACATGATGGTGTCAATAGCAATCTCAGGTACTAAAGTTGACAGGTATTTTTTCCTCCCAAGTGGAATGCAGTCTTCAGTACTAATTGTGATATTTAAAAAAAGATACAGGACACCATTGATACATTTGAAAGAGTATTTCGAAAGTTCAAAAATTAAAACTAGTGACACTGAAGCATTTGAAGTCCTGCTAAATAGTCCCTTGGTGTTCTTAATTACATGGAGCAGAGCAAGTGATAGTTTTAGAGTGAAATAAACCAGGCTCAGTTAAATCTGGAATAGAAATTAGGCATGCAGAGGTGTAGTTGGAATGAAGCAGTGTATAAATTCGGAACTCAAAATTGTGTATCTAATAAACATCAACAACCTGGGTGTAAAGAATAGCATGCTTCCAGCTATTTACTGGAGGGAGAGTAGTACAGTATGTAACAACTCTCCTGATCCGGTGGAATCCTGTTTTGTCTTGAGTAGTTTTAGAGCCTGATCCTGTGTCCAATGAAGTTAGCAGCAAAGCACCTATTGATTTCAGTCATCTAGGGTCAGACATGCAGTTGAACTGTTTTCATTTAGGGCCTGATCCAAAATCCATTGGCTTCAATGGGCTTTGAATCAGGCCTTCAGTCCAGAGTGTCTTGAACTGAGCAATTATAGTGGTTTGTCAACCACTTACATGTTGCACTATGCCAGGATGACACAACTGTAGAAAGGGAGATTGCTATGAAAACCTATGGATTTAGTTTTTGAAGACAAATAAGTAGAAATGTATTCTCTTGTATGTGCAGGATGAAACTATCAACTAGCCTGATAACGAAGTAGCCAGGTTTATTTTAAGAAGTGATATCTTGATTAGGTTAGCTTAGGCAGTTAATTGGGCCAAGATGACAAACTTCATCTGTATGAGCAATATGCCATTTGAAAAGTGGTAGTACTTAAACTAAAAATAAAGTTCAAAGAAATTATTCATAGTTACCCATTTTTTTTTGCCTAGAGCTTTATTACAGTTTTATTAATAAGATTTGTTTAAGCATCTGTTGCTGTGGATCTTGTAGATGTGAATGGGTTCCATCTCAGAAATCACTTGTCGTTTGACTTTGTCTTGGTTTTATAATACATAGAAGCAGATGCTGCATTTTAAAATAACAAAAACATACATTCTCCTCCTACCTTATGCCACACTGCTCTGCAATTTTTTTATTTCTCTTTTGGTTTATTTTGTATATCAAAAAGACATCTGGAGCAAAGCTTTTGGGCTAAAACTGAGGTGAAAAATTGCTTATAAACATTTAAAATTACCATATATACTCGTTCGTAAGCCAAATTTTTTTAGTAAAAAAGGGAAGTACCAGAGAAGGGGGTTGGCTTATGAATGGGTATAGAGAGGGAGATATGGGACACAGCCCCTCCCCCCAGCAAGGCGGCACAGCCAGCAGAGCCAGAAGGGAAGAGGTGGGGCCAGAGTCTCTCTGCTTCTGGCCATGCTGCTCTCCCTCCAGCCTCCGAAGCGGCCGCACCTCCAGAGCAGGCTGTGGCCACGCCGCCCAGCCCGCCAGAGCACGCTACGGCCGTGCCGCCTGGTCCAGCCCACTGAAACGTGCTGCAGCTGCGCCACCCGGTCTGGCCCGCCGGAGCAGCCTGCGGCCACGCTGCCCAGCCTGCCGGAGCAGCTCCAACCAGGCCAGAGACAACCTTCCCTGGCCTTCCCCAGATTGGGTGGGAAGGGATGCGATGAGGAGAGTGTGGGGGTCCCGGTCTAGGGGTGGGGTCATGTGGGGGGTGGTCACAGGGGTTACTCGCCTGACTCCCAGCTTCTCCCCCGAAAAAAATTTCCACACCAGTTGCTGTCCCGGCCCATCAGGGTAAGCAGCTGGCGCACCAAGACACTTTGCTTAGGTTTACCTCCGTGCCTGTGGACACTCGAGGTAAACAAACCATCTTGGCCCACCAGCAGCTTATCCTGATGGCCCGGGAGCCAAAGTTTGCTGACCCCTGAATTATAGGGTTATAAAAATTTTCCATTTTTACTTATCCATCTTGGGGGGGGGGTCGGCTTATAAACGAAACAGTTTATGATTGAGTATATACGGTAATTTTAGGGAGGAGTGGGTTCCCTTATGATGGAGCCACCAGAAAAAGTTCTTGGAGGAAATGTAACCACATAGATAGTATCGAAGTATCCAGCTCAAAGGAGTGTGATTTCGGGGGAGGTATAGCTCAGTGGTTTGAGCATGGGCCCGCTAAACCCAGGGTTGTGAGTTCAATGCTTGAGGAGGCCATTTAGGGAACTGTGGTAAAAATGTGTCTGGGGTTTGGTCCTGCTTTGAGCAGGGGGTTGGACTAGATGACCTCCTGAGGTTCCTTCCAACCCTATGATTCTATGATCTTTTTATGAGACAATCTGAACATGTAAGAGACAATTTTGTGGTAGGAAATGAAAATGCTTACCTAAGAGGGGTCCAAAATTGAGTCTTAAAATCTTTGATCTTGCATAGCTTTGTAGCAGAAATTTCTACATCTCTGTTTAAATGGCCTTGATAGAAATGTTGCATTGACTGTGCTTGAGTGACGCGCACATAAAATGTGTATTACCATAACACCTAGGGAAGTCTCAGTCATGGACCAGGCCAGGTGCTGTACAAACACAACAGAAAGACAATCCTTCCCCCAGACATCTTACAATCTAAGTATAAGAAAAGAGACAACAGAGGATTACAGAAAGACGGGAATACAAAGAAACAGCGAGACAATAATGTAGGGAGTACATTTTGGGATGGGGGTTATTAAGTCGCTTATCAATGTAGTAGCCGTGTGGTTTTATTTATAGTGAGGTAATTTAGAGAGAGATCTGGCAACATGGACTTCTTGTCTGCTAAAGGTTAGCGGAACAAGTTAGCTGTGGCCTACCCAAGAGGTTTAACCAGGGATAAGACTCTGCGTATAAGCTGTTTATTGCTGCTTTATATGTTACAAGCTGAACTGATAGCACATAAGTCTGTGTGTTAGTTGCCACTGAGGGAAGGGTGTCTTACTGTAGATCATGCTTTCTCATAGCCAGGTGACCAGCAAAAGGATCTTACTGAAACAAAAAGAAATCCTGCGATTTCATATTCTTTCCCTAGATGACTTCAAAGAAAAAATCAAATTCTTTGTTAAGACAGGAGGCAAGTTTACTTTTCCTGTTCACCTTTTATTGCTTTAGGAATGCCAGCAAACAAAATACATTTTTATGATTTGCAAAGTTATTGACACAAATCGGCATTCCAGAGATATCCGTTAACATTTGTAAAAACAGACTGCCGGTGAAATTCCTTCCTCTGCTGCTGCCCCTATAAATGTGGTAACTGCTAGGTGTCTGACGCGGAAAACTTACAGGAAGTCATTACAGAAGACTTCCATGAAACAACCTGCAACAAGTTGCGCTGCAGGGGTGGTCCATTGCAGTTTGCAGACAGGCTGAAAGAAACAAGCCTCACCTCAGCATAGGGTTGGAGTGCTGTAAACATTTTTTTCACTGCTCTCCCCTCCCCCAGTCCTTCTCCCTAGACCATCTTCAGGTCCAATGAATCCCTTGTTCTGTAGCGCTTCAGCAATGGGATAGAAAAGTACAGAGAAAAAAAATCAGAAAAGATGGCAAAGTTTCCCATTGCTGTTTGTAGCAGGGTTTGAAAAGTGATACAGAAAGACAGTTTACACAGGCAAGGAGAGGAGATGAAATGAGTAAAAGTGAGCACATCTTTTCTCATCAATGCCTAAGAAATACTGCTACATGACACTAATCCATTGCTTAGCTTTTCTAGAACTATGGCAGCGTTATTCCCTACCTAATAAGCATCCTAGATAGACATCAGAATAGGAGACAGGGCACAGATGAGTAGATCTTCCCCCTCTGCTACTCTAATTAAGGCCCTTCTATTCAGTTAAAACAGTGATTAGTGTGTGCAAAAGTGTGTGGGAGAGAGACTATTAGAAAGCCTTCTCTTCCTCCAGTGGAACCAAAAATGTAAAACACCTGTAGATAATGCCAGGAGGTTCTCCTTGGAATAAGCATCCTGACTGCCCAGAGATAGATAATGCAAGTGAATGTGGTCATGCCAAGTTGCCTCTTGGGTGACGGGTACTGGAGATCATAGAATCATAGATTTTAAGGTCAGAAGGGACCATTATGATCATCTAGTCTGACCTCCTGCACAACGCAGGCCACAGAATCTTACCCATCCACTCCTGTATCAAACCCCTAACCTATGTCTGAGCTATTGAAATCCTCAAATCGTTGTTTAAAGATTTAATGAGAATCAACTGCCTCCATCTGCCCTTGTCATCCCACAGACATACCCCAATCAAAATGGCATCTGTGGGTCACTTTGGGACAGAGCCCAAGCAGGGCTTGGGGCAGGGCAATCGAGGCCTATCAGGATAAATAAAAGCTTGCAAACTGTTGGCCAAGAATCAAATGTGTTTGGCTGAACAAGCCCTTCAGCCAGGAAATCCACAAAACATTAAGAGATGGTTGAGCCCTTATGAAATGTAACTGTTCGAAAATGATAAGAGGTACACAAATGCACAATTAAATCATGCAGTAATTGCTGTTAAATCGTGGTGAAGAGTGTCTATCGTTCATCATCAATGTGAAAGCCAGCCCATCTGGCACACACCTAGGATCATTCATTCAGGACTCACTGAAGAGAGCGAAGCCCAGAGCACTTATACCATCTTTTCACTCTTAATTAGAAGTTCCTTTAAGGATTTCTCCTTCAGTATCAAAACAAAGTAACCCTGAGAACAGAGGGATGAAAATGAATGACGTTGAAACTAGTTACTTCATCAGTATTGAATGTTTCCGACCAGCATACCTGTAATCATGCTGCATTTCACTAACGTAGGTCATTCCCGATATTTTACAATTCCTCCACAGCTCTGTTAATCCTGATGCCCACTTCACTAAGGCCTGGTCTACACTGTGTGTGTGTGTTGATCTAAGTTATGCAACTTTAGCTATGTGAATAACATAGCTGAAGTCAATGTACTTAGATCTACTTACCGTGGTGCCTTCACTACAGTGAGTCGACTGCTGCCACTCCCCTGTCAACTCTGCCTGTGCTTCTCGCCGAGCTGGAGTACAGGAGTCAATGGGAGAGCGCTCGGGGATTGATCTCTGCCTGCTGCTCCAGGTGGTAGTGAAGGCATACCCTAAGATTCCTTCTGTTGAGAGTTAGCCCATTCCACCTGTTGCCAAAGCATAAATTATGTGTATTAATACAAAAAATGTTCAGCCACCCATTCATGTCCCAAATTTTTGTCTGTTATAGTCCAAGTTTAACTCCCAAAAATATCGTGAGAAACCAAACCTTGATACCCATTCTTTTTTTCTTGAAACCTAATTCCTCAAACCAGGTTTGAAGGCTTCTAGCTGTGACTCCTAATATCTTTTGACCTCTTCCTTGAAGCTCATCCATTTATTAGTGTTATATTTTATCTTGGCACCATTGAGGAAGTGAACAAAAACATACAAGCCTTGGCAAATATGAGCTGCATGTAATTTATTTTTAGATTGTGTTAACGTCGGTAGGGCCTTTTCTTTTTCAAATGCTTGACATTTTAAAATTCTCGGGTGGGATTTTCAACAGCACTCAGCTTTGGCCTCACTTGGCTCCGATTGAATTCAATGGCAGCAGAGTTAGGACAGCTCTCAGTATAAAAATCATACTAATAATATTTTATTTGCTGTCATTCTTTTTTTTCAAAGATCAAACTGATATTATTAGAGGCCGGTTGTTCTACCACTGCCCCACCAGACTTCATTTAGTCTTGTTAAACAGGAGTGGGTGAGTGAGGTTCTGTGGCCTGCAATGTGCAGCAGGTTAGACTAAATGATCATGGTAGTCCCTTCTGACCTTAAAGTGAGAGCCTGAGTCTGGCACCTTGTTTGTTTTAATGATATAATACATTTAGGCACGTGTCAGAAGTTGTCTTATCTCTTTACTGGGCATCACTGGGAAGTAAAAAATAAGCATTGTGAGAAAACTTTGCCAATGAATTACCTGTGTTTTGCCTACATCTCTAGGAAGTGTGTTTGTTGTGCAGTTACTTGCACTGTCATATCTAGCAGCTGTAAAACTGTTTGGGAAATTTTACTCTGGTTTCACTCCTACCTATAACACCAATACTTTCGGTAGAGCGCATCCTGATTTACTTTCATGCAAACTTCAGTGGCTTAGGTAGCCTTGATCCTGCTTGATCTGTCAGCAGCATTTGATTCTATTGATCACAGAATGTTATTTGACTGCCATGAGCAACTTTTAGGTCTTCCAGGTTCTGTTAACTTGGTTTACTACTTATATTTCTCTCCATTCTCGTTTTGTTGCTGTCAATAGTTTTATCTCTGATTCTCTTTATGTTCAGTGTGGTATGCCTTTTACTACATGTGATGATACCTTTAATAAGCACTATAGCTGTAATCTGGATTTATTCTTTGATTTTTGTCTATTCTTATCAGTATATCATTGTTGGTTCCAGTGCACTGATCTGTCAGATATCTATCTGGTCTTGGGTATTGGAAAACTCCTTCTGTCTTAGCTCTAATAAAATGAAATGCTCGTAGCCCTAAACGTCGCGTTGGTCTTTTGTTGCTAATACATAATATTTCTTTTGTTTGAAATCATATTATTTTTCTAGCTGTACAGAAATGAAGGATTATCTTTGAAGAAACATCTGGCCTATATCTTCTGACCATTTAGGGAGCATTTCTAGAGTATGCACTTTTCTGTTTCACTCAGATCTCCTGATGGTTATCCCTGTTTTGTTTCTGTTCCTTGGGGAAGAAACATAATTTCTTAATTGGCTGATTTGCCTACAAAGACTTTACATTGACTCCACAGAGCAAAACGTGGTTGTCTGCAGTGTATTACACTGTGCATTGCATTCTGCTTAAAAATTGAGACCCTGACTTCTAAGCTATTAGATGACCTTAGTCCATCAGATCTTGCTGATCGTCTTAGTCCTGTGTTGCAAGATGTTCTTTGAGATTTGCCAAGTAAAATTTGTTTGTGGTAGCAAGATTCACTTTCAAGCCTTATGGAAAAGAGATTTAGGTGGTTATGCTTCTGTTTTATTTCTGGATAAACCTGTCTTCTAAAGTGAGGGGACAACCTATTTTCCTTTTGAACCCCCAGTTAGATTTCTCCTGGTGGATTAATTTACTTACCTGTAGGCCTGTGCAATGTTTTAGCATAAAAGGCCCAATAAAATAGTGTGTTTTGGGGGTGTAATTACTGTTAATTTCCACTCTAATTCAGAGTGAGAATAATAATAATTGTAACTTTGAACTTCCAGCACAGCTTTCTTTGCTTTCAGCATGTGCTGTGGTGTATGGTTTTTTTATTTCCTGAGGCAACATTTCTTACATCGACTAGCAAATGTTTTTTGACCTTCATTAGATTTCTCATTAACAAACTTCCCAATATCTATAACCAACTGCATCTTAAGCATTAGTGATCATACAGTGTTGGTATATTGTGACCATAATTTGGGCAGGAGGCAATGGCTCAGAATCAGCAAGATAACCATGGAGCATTGCCTAGTTAGTGGTACACAAGAATCTTTACTACTGAGTGTTTTTTTCGTAGAGATCTATCAGCTGAAATGAAATATGAGAAAACTGGAAAATTATACTGAAGCCAACTTTAAATCCACTAAAGCCAAGATATTTAGAATTAAAACTACCATTGCATTCTTAATTCAGCCCATCAATTCCATGTACTGCAGCTTGGAGCCAAAGAGTCTCTGGACACTACAACCACATGAAATGCATATACATTGGTCCCCATTCTTCATTCACTCCATGTGCCGACCTCCTATTGATCCTGCCTCAGACAGTAAGAACCTATCTCAGGTGCTGCGAAGATGCATACTATATAGGGGCTAGCAGGGAGAAAGAAGGCAGAGCATGAGTTTGTGGGCTTGGAGGGAAACATTCCCTTTAGGTGGAGAGTAACAACAAGGAGAGTTCTATGCATCCGAAGAAGTGGGCTGTAGCCCACGAAAGCTTAGGCTGAAATAAATTTGTTAGTCTCTAAGGTGCCACAAGTACTCCTGTTCTTTTAACAAGGCGAGTGAGGGCAGAGAAGATACTAGTGCAGCAGGGAGATGCTGTGACCAGGGGCTGATTTCTGAAGCAGTTTTTTTAGCTATAGAATTGTGAGGGTCTAAAAAAGACCAGGTCAGCAATGTACCACAGTGCACTAAAGGCTTGTATCCTGCTGTCCATCCCGGTCCCTCCCCTGCGAGCTCCTCAAAGTTCACAATCAGACTAAAATACTGCCTTCATTTCTCTGAGCTAGGCTTTTTCTTTCCCCTTCCACATAGAGAACTTATTGTGGCTCTCACGACGGTGTCACATCTTGAGCATTCATAAAGTTTAATGCACACCTTCGCTGTAATTTTGGACCATGCATTTTGCCCCCAAGAACCACAGCAGGAAGCCACAACTTTTAACTTGCCAATCAGGGCCAAGGAACTAGGTGGAGAATAGGAGTGAACTATTGAAAAATCCCATAAAGACACTACTCTCTATAGATATATTTTTAAGTGTTTGTAAGAAAGCATAAAAGAGCCATTCTGTACACCAACTGCCCCTACTGTTTAATGTGGACTTCAAAATGATACAAACTACATTTGATGGATTCTGAGTAGGAAAAAAGCTTTAACAAAAGAAATCCTCCTCCTTGTTAAATGACTATAATTTAGTATGGGAGATAGGGCTAACCAAGTGATTTATTTGACATCTATTCCTCAGGCATTTAACTAAATCTGTTGCATGCCCATTCTGTTTATTTTGGCTGATTGACAAATTAACAAGCTATTTGCACATTAGGTATGGGTGATACCTCCCCCTCTCATCCACACTCCCCACATTTGAACAGCTTTTAATGTAATTGTTTATCATGGAGGCAAATTATTATCCGGACAGGTGTCAATCAGAAGAGGACCTTTTTAAAAAACTGAAGTAATTGTTTGTTAATATGATCATAAGTAAAGATGGATGAAAATACTGCCTCTTACATGTACATTACAGCATTTCTAAAACGAGACAGAGACTATCTGAGGAGCTTTCTTTTTCTTGAACCCATTTGGGATGTTGAAATGTTAGTTTTTATAGCTAGTTGGTTAGAGCAGGGTACTAGAAGGGCTCAACTTCATTTATTCTTTCTATCTATCTCATCATCTTATGATGGTGCCCATTTCCATTATATCTGAGGACCTGCAAGAGACAATCACCAAAATGATGATAAGTCAATGTTGTGTTAGTAGTGTGAAGTGTTATTATTATATTATTTATTATTATGCAAGTACAAAAGGTGTGAGGTGTGAGTGTGCTCTGTAACAGGGGTTCTCAAACTTTTCTACTGGTGACCCCTTTCACATAGCAAGCCTCTGAGTGTGACCCCCCTCATAATATAAAAAAACAAACACTTTTTTGTATATTTAACACCATTATAAATGCTTGAGGCAAAGCAGGGTTTGGGGTGGAGGCTGACAGATTACAAGCCCCACCCCACCCCCATGTAATAACCTCATGACTCCCTGAGGGGTCCCGACCCCCAGTTTGAGAATCCCTGCTCTATAATCTGTTAAACTGTTCTTTTGCTGTGCGACTCACTCTTATAGTTCTGTAGTGCATTCAGTAGAAAAATGAACATTGTTTCTTTCATCACTGTGTTGTTCTAAGCTTCACCTTTCGAAGGTAAAATGATATGATTTTATTGTAGCAATAGAGACAATATATGTTTTCTGAAAATTGCAACTAAATATCTTCACTGGCTATGTGCTGGTTGTATATTATTTCTGGCCTTTCAGAGGTCTGAGAACCTACAACTCCCTGCTGTGGGAGCTCAGCATTTCTATTCTAATCAATTTACTAATTTACTCATACAAGCCCATCCCCAAGAATAGATTGAAGCAAACTGGTGTATTCAACTGAATAAGTGTCTGATAGTGGTTTGTGCAAAGTGAATATAAGCTTGTACTTGTACATGGTGAGTTTAAAATTGTGTTCAGACTTCAATTAGTCAAGCGGCAATTAGTCAATTAGTCAAGTCACCGATTTGATGAACTTAATGTACCCTGTCTACATGCATTTGAAAGCTTATTAAGTCTACTTCAAGATGAGGTATGATATGGAGCTGTCAAGTGGTGCCTTTACCATAGAAATGGGGATAAACAATGACACTAACAACATGTTAAAATGACCACTTTGAAATATTTACATTTGTTTCTGTTAGTTTAATATCTCTATGTATTATTTCAAGACATAAAATTGGATTCCTTTGTGACCTCAGTGCACCCCCTACAACAATCTAAAGGGTAAATCAAAATCTAATAATAAATGTATCCAGGTATCCGTGAAATGTAATAGTACTGGTGGCAGTTCTAGTCAACATTATCATCTTATTCATCATTGTGATCTCTGTTGTGTGTGTGGGGGTTACCACTGTCTTCAGTATGTATGCAGTTTGGTGCAGAGGAGATTGTACTGCCTACAGACACAGTTGATTCTGCAGTGATTCCTACTGATACAGGCATGAATGGGGTCTTGTAGAAGCTCAGATGCCATTGGGCTCTTGAAGAATACAGGAAGCAATTCATCATCCACCTTTTTCCATGTATGTTGCAATATCTGGTTTACCTACGTGTGAAGACATCTAACTTTTTGATTGCCAAGATCTTCTTTTGACATATTCTTCAAAACTGTCCTCACATGCTGGGAGTTTGGCTAGTGACTTGATAGCTAGATTGAGGCAGAAGCAATTCAGGTCTCTGTGGGTCTCCTTTTCTTTCTCTCTCTGGTCAGACAGCACTGCTACCAACTTCCTTGGTGCAGAAATTGGAGCTTGTCTGTCACACTCTCCTAATTTGGCAAGATCGCTGAAGTGGTAAGCTCCCTTTGTTCTGATAACATGAAACACAGATATATTTTTTTTCCCAGTACCAAACAGGGATAACACAGAGTCACGTCCTGTTAATGCGTGTATGACAGAAAGTATGTTGTAGAAGTCAGGAGTGAGTGGATCACAAATTGCACGCAAAGGTAGGAAGCAATGCTTGTCACTGGTGCTGGTAATGGTGCCTGTTTCAAACCACATGTTATCTGTGTGTTCCATTTTTGGAAAGTAGTGAACAGCAAGAACCAAAACATCTGTATCTAGTGACCTAATTAGTATAGTTCCTCTGACACCAAGAGACCCAAAAGTCATATTGGCACATACAGGATGCAGAAACATCCTGTGTCTGCTTCCTCTGGAGTACTGTAAAGGACTTCGGTTTCTTCAACACCTCTGCTGGTGATGGACTTTTCTACTTCACTATTGGAAAAACCTCCAGCAAGAAGGAGTGTTTCTGTTAGGTGTACTCCTACACACTCAGGTGCATTTTGAACCATATATTTACAGAGGAATTTTACAAGTGATTGCTTGTTGGATGCCACACAGAGAAATTTTTTCCAGGGTGTCCACTTACCACCTGGTATTTCTTGAATCCAATCTTAGATCCTGTCCAGCGCTGTTTTTCTGCAGTTTTCACAGAGTTACTGTTGTCTTATCTGTCAAAGAGTCAATTATAGAATTAGCTTTGTCAAATCCTTTTACTTGCCTCAAGTACTCAGCAGCCAATTCATCAAATGTGTGGAATTTGTCTCCAGCCATCATTTGTATGTCAGCCATGGCATCTCTGATGTATACTGTGGTTTCTTTTTACATATGCTTAGTTTAAGGACTCTTTCAGCTTGATGCTCTAATTCAGCTTTGTCTGTTTTTCTCACTGTTCCATCATCACACAGGTTCTATTGGATGAATAAGAACAGTTGCCATTGAAACATCATCTTTGCATCTTGTTAAGGACAGGGCTCTGCAAAAAAGCAAATTTCTGGACAGTTGGCTGCTGTGATTGTACCTTCCTTGCCAGACTTAAATTTGATCCTCTTGACCATGGCAGCAAATGTTTTGCTGCCAGGTTTCTTGACTGGGCCTGAAGAAGCTACATTAATCACCAGAATCACGTGCACCTATCACAAATCTCCCATTCCTTCTTCACCAAGATCTGCTTTTTTCAGTAATACTCTTGGACTTTGACTTTACTATTTCTTCTTAGGTCACTTCTTTCTCTTGTAACTTTTACGTATTCACACAGAACATGGCTTTTGAGGGTCAATCTGACAAGGGCCAGCTTCTTTCTTGTATGTCAATTACATTGCAAGACTCAAACTCATGGTGTAGCTGTGCACCAAGGCTTATGTGCAGTGGTGTGATAATTTTGCAACTGTTACATACTATATACTCCACAACTGAAAGGGACCTTCTTTGAATGTCTTCTGAAGGATGATACACATCGCTGGCTGAATTAGGTGCCTCTTTGTATATCAACCAAACGAGAAACTCTGGCAAAAAAGTATCTGATCTCTGTAAACTACAATCGCCTGGCTTTGGATAATATTCTGAGGCTTTCATTTTTGTCTATTGCAGACCAAAGGATTGAAGCAACATTGTACAAAACCACTTGTTTACTTGAAAGCTGTTTATCAAGCTCACTCCCCAGAAAAAATCCATAAACATTTGGATGACTTAAGTTCTTGCTTCAGATTACGAGCAGCTTGGATAGCATCGGCTGATGTTGTTGTGAATGGAACAAAATTGCAGAACCATAATGTTTTTCTGACCTAGCCTGTAACTTGCTACTGGAATAGTTTGCAGTTTCTACATCTGAGGGAAGTAGGTTTTATACCTTGGTAGCAGCTAGGACAGGAGAAGAGCCTCTTGTATATAAGATCATTGTCTAGGTCTTCAATCAGCTGATAAAATGCATAAGGTGACTGTATTGTTGTAGTGTAACTAGATGGTTTTGCTTAGATTAATTTAACTTAAGTAGGAAGAAAGGCATGGTGAGTGATAAACTACATTCTTAGCAATCAAGTCTTCCACAGATATTCTGCGCAGCATGTCATCTTTTCTCTGAAGAGCTGCCTCCTTTAGACTGGTTGCTCTTTCAAATGTTCCTGATTTATGAAGGTTCTTGTCTGTTTTGTGTGTGTTTCTCAGGCAAACAATACAATAGGACTACTCGCTGGAGGATGTGCTTGTTCTGGTGGCTATAAAAGCAGGTCAACATGATGCTCTCTGATTAGATTTCTGATTTCTGTTTTCTTTCCTAGGTTCAATACAGTTCTGACATGTGCCAAATCCAACTTGCTTGTGTATTTCTGAAAGCAACCCCTGCGATAGAATATTGGTGACACATCATTTAAACTAGAAAACCCATCCAGTAGCCGCCAGTACAATTCATCTCTCCTGGTTTCTGCTGCCAGCATGACAGAATTCTGTCCAACCCTGGTGGCTTTTGACAGTTTCTGCATTCTTTTGAATTTCTTGACAAAACACATTTTTCAAAGTTTGTGGAGAGTCTTTTTCTCCTTGATGTATAGAATCATAGAATCATAGAATTCAAGATCAGAAGGGACCATTATGATCATCTAGTTTGACCTCCTGCAAGATGCAGGCCACATAAGCCGATCCACCCACTCCTTAAGCAAGCGACCCCTGCCCCATGCTTTGGAGGAAGGCGAAAAACCTCCAGGGCCACTGCCAATCTACCCTGGAGGAAAATTCCTTCCCGACCCCAAATATGGCGGTCAGCTGAACCCCGAGCATGCGGGCAAGACTCTCCAGCCATACCCTCTGGAAAAAGGTTAAGAATATCATATCATTGACCCATTGTACTATTTACCAGTGTGGCACTTAATTGACCTATTGACTAAGCCCGTTAAGCTTTGAGGGGCTTGTATCCTCCATGCCTTCATATGCAGTTGTCATAAACAGATAGTTAAGGGTTAAAGTCTGTTTTACCTGTAAAGGGTTAACATGTAGTACCTGGTGACCACCTGACCAGAGGACCAATCAGAGATAAGATTTTTTCAAATCTCTGTGGAGGGAAGCCTTTGTCTGAGTGAGAACTGTTTTTGGATCTAACAGAGGACAGTCATGTCTCCAAGTTCTCCTGGAGTAGTTTCTACTAATTAATAGTGAGTATTAATTAGAAAGGCGAATTAGTCTTATGATTTGATTTCTACATTTGCAATTGTGTGTTTGCTAAAGGAAATGCTTTATTCCTGTTTGCTGATATTGCTTTTACTGAGAAAAGGGGGAGAGGGGATTCTCTCCAGAGATTGATAAGGTTATACCCTATGAGTGTCCAGCTTGGGCTCATAGAGATTCTGTAGTTTCTTTTTATTCTTTAATAAATTCTTTTCTATTAAGGACTTGTTGGTCTTTCCTTGGGTGGATTCTCAGGGAAAGGGGAGGGGGAGGTATCCCTCTGTAGTTGGATCCCGGTATCTCTCCTAGGAAAAGGGAGGGGGGGGGGAGGAAGCAGGGGGAATGGTTTGTTTCTCCTGGGTGTGAGAACTCCATGGATTTGGGGCTCTTGGAATCCCCTAGGATTTTGGGGAAGGACTGTGTCTCAATTCACATTTCTTAATTGAGTGGTGGCAGCGAGAAGGAACCCCACCCTAAGGGTTAGGGTGGTGGCAGAATACCTGCGGGTCCCCATCTTTGAACCCACAAGCTCAAAGTGGGGGTGAGATCCCATAGGACATGGTGGCAGAATACATGCGGGTCCCCATCTTTGAACCCACAAGCTCAAAGTGGGGGGTGAGATCCCATGACATGGTGGCAGCTTACTAGATCTAAACTAGGATTTTAGTTTAGAGGGAAACCAAGTCAGGTCCCCACATTGGAGCCGAACAGCTCCAAGTGGGGGTGAGACCTTTGACATGGTGACATGCGGGTCCTCACTTTGAAACCGCCCAGTTTCAAGTGAGGGTAGACCCATGACAGCAGTAACTTGCCTGTAGAGGAAAATTCCTGAAGTATATTGTTAGCATTACCATGCCCACCACCACCACTTTTCATTTTGTACACATATACAGACTTGTGCTAAATTAGATTAATAGATTACTATCAAAATAGCATTTTTGTTTAGTAAGCTCTTTGAAACCCAATATGAAGCTGTGTATTGTCATCTCTAACATAATATTAACCTGTGCATAAGTGTCACTGAATTAAAAAGCTAGTTTCTATAATATTTCAAAGGCTAGTACTGCATGCCTAGGGCAGACTAGATGCTACATTGTACGTACAAAGGCTTACAAATAGAGAAGTATTACATTAGGAATTCATGTACATTTATATGTACCCACTATGCACTACGAACTGTGGGCATACAATCTACTGCTTCTGGTACACAACCTTCAGACTGATTGATCTGGTCAGAATATTTCAATTAAAAGTACAGAATACTATTCAAATCACTTGTGAGATACTTTTACAATTAAGAATATGCAATGTGAAAGCATTTCATATTAGTGTATTGAAAATGCTGCTGTTATCCTTTTTGCCACTTGCTAAATAGTTTAATCATTTTCTGCATTTGCCCATGCAAAACCAATACAAATCTTTTAATACATTGTTGTTTGGTAGCTTTGACCAATAAACACCATATTAACGTGTTGACATGAACTTAAATAGTAAACACTGTAGTACTAGTCATGTTGCCATGTTTCTGAAACTCTGCAAAAAAAATGTTCCTTTCAGTTTTGGGAACCATTTTTTCACCTTGCCTACAGGGTTATGGCACCACTTGACAACTCATCTCCTTGACAACCTCCTATCTCATCTAAATGTACATAAAATAAGGTTTTAAAGTGTGTGTGTGTGTGTGTGTGTGTAGTATGGGTACATTGAACTGTAAAAATACGGTCCTTTGTGGAGTATTGCCACACACCTAAATGTAATGAAGAATGTATTTACTTAAGTAAAAGCATGTCCCATACATTACACTAAATATGCATACATCAAGAACCATTGTATACCCTCATGGAAATGCTGTTTGTTCTAGAAGTCTGTGTAACTTAAATCTGGAAAAGATTAATAGTTTTTTTTCTCTTAAGTAGCTGCATGTTTTCCAGTTAATGCGGTTGGCATAGTACAGCTTGAAATGTTTTATAATCTTGCATCTACTTAACCTTTAATGTTTTCTGTCAACATCTATCATGACCGTATGACCTATAGTTAGTAAAATATGCCCTTGCAGGCTGCCAGATACTGTAATGGAATTAAGCCTTTAAAATAATCAGAGCTGTCAAAGGGAATCCTATAAGAGCTTTAAGTGGTTTCCTACCTCCACTTGAATATACCTTTGACCTGGTTAAAGGTCCCCTCCCCCTATTCTTATTTAAAAACTTGTAAGAACCAGTTTCCTTTCCATATAGAGAAAAAAGTACTGTACAGCTTTCCTCTCCTTGGTTCAGTTTCACTAGTATTTTTTGGATTCCCTACTCTTCTCCCTTCACTGCACCTGTAGAGCTCCCATTAGTAGTAATGGACGTGCTGCAGGTTTTTGAATGGGAGCATAGCCCCTTAAGTAAGCAATAACTCCAGCACATGCATTTGTCAGTCAGTTTACACCACATGATGACATGACTTATAATGGAATGTCAGTCTTACTTTGTATGTTTTTTTTTAAATCAATTTTGTGCTCATGGAAGGTGTCGAACTGACAAGTCCAGCAACTGATGTCATCTGCTTAATCTAGAGTGCAAGTGTATAGAAGTAGCAGTGCAAATTTCCCCACACTACATCACCAGTGTGCCTCACCCTGAGCTCAAGGAAATAAATTGCAGATACAGGGTAGTCTACTCTTAGCTAGTTCAGCCCTTCCTTCCCTGCCGATACTGCCCATAAAAACCACTCCCACCTTGTTGTTCGCACCTAGAAATAGACTGAATCTACTGGATCCTTGCAAACAAGCCAGTAAGCAGCTGGTGACAGCTTGAAGTCACTACCAAAGTAGAATATTTTCAAATAGGTGTCGTTGAGGTGAATAGCTCTGCTTTCCAGTTCCCAAGCCACCCAGTCCCCGTTATTGAATTTGAATTTTCTTTCGATGAATGGCTGACAACTCAACCTCGACTGTATTGCAGCATTGGAAACTATGTAGCCACTTTTATGGCCCCCATCAACACAGTGCTGGAGCACTTCAGAACATGTCTGTGAGGTAGGAAGCATTATCCTCATCTACAAGTGGGGAACTGAGGCACTAGGTCACACACAAAGTCTGTGGCTAAGCCAGGCAAATCACTTCACCTGCACCTAGGTCTCAGGAGTCACAGTATAGTGCCCTATCCACAGATAATCTTCCCTACTTACAGGGAGGTTGTAGATGTGACATGATCAGTCTCAAATGACTGGATTTTGTTAACATTGTTCTGGTTAGTTAAAGATTAATCTGACTTTGACATGTGAAGGAACAGTGCTGTGCTGATTCAAAACACTAAGTAGGAGAGTGACTCAAGGCAAAGATGGAGGGTGAACTGTATGTGGCTGGTGAACTGTATGTGGCTTGTTTGAGACCTGATATATAACTGATGGAAGGAAATGTCCTGCAGCCCTTGCATTTGTATGGAAAAGACTTTCTCTTTTAGTGAGTTTTCACATCTCCATTATTCTGATATAACATTACAGCCAGGCACAGTAAGATGTGAAAAAGAAAAAGAAAATATGGTCCTTACACTTGAACTCTAATCAAATCTAATTTTGGGGCAGTAAAAGGCCAGCTTGGGGCTGTTTAAAGGCAAAATTAATTGGGGCTTGGGATGGCACGAAATGGCCTTTAAACAGAGAGAACAAATAGAAGAATTTGCATCCTTCTGGAGGGGAAGTTCCTCCTGCTTCTCTGACCAAAACCATATTTGGGAGCCTCCAAGAGCACTCAGGCTCAATTCTGAGTCCTATGATGGTGACTAGGAATGCTCAAGGGCCTGACCTTTAAAATAAAACAGATGTGCTGCTTTTCCATAGGGAGTCTTAGTCCCGAGGATTCTCCTTAAACCCCCAAAACTTAACTATACAACGACCCTCCGTACAGTGTACGACTGGATGGGGTTACGTTACTGAAGTCCACCAGAAGGGAACACTGGCAAGTATTATGAGATAGGTACCCCTTCAATACACTGCCAAAGCAGCATTCTCAATCCTTGGCAGTCCAGGAGTGAGTGAGTTTAGCTCATTGTCTGCTGCTTCTAGCTGATCAGAACTGATGTTTTGAGGCAGTACCCACAACTGTACAATATTTTCCCGGGTGGCTGGCTGCATCAGGGGATTAGCTAATGGCTACTGCTTCATTTTTTGTCACAAGAATAGTGCATTCTCTTTGATTTTTGTATTTAAACACAATTGTCTGTGACATTTGATATTTTGGGAATATTGGGTGTGGATTAGAATTAAATACTTAGCTGACAGAGAGATGGACCCAGCTCCCTCCCCAAATGAATAGGGACTAATGGGTTGCCATTGGTGGGCTTCTGTGATATCTCAGTTTATGGTAAATACAGACCCAGAGCTTACATAAAAGGAGTCTGTGCAGTGCTCCTGCTTCTATTGCAAAGATGACAGGAAAGCAGCTCTGAAAAAGAACTTTCCATACTGCTGCTACAGTACTGGACAACCAAACCCCAGGCTAGTGGTTTTCAGTGGGTTTAAGATGCTGGTTAAATGTTATCAAATGGAATGGGCTTAACAAAGGGGTGTTCTGTGGTTATTTTTTGGTTTGTTTGTTTGTTTGGGGGGGGGGGGTTCTTCCCCAAGTTGCAAAGTGAAGGGTGTTTTGATTGAAGCCAGGAAATCTGTGACTTAACTATACATTTTCTGATTTGTACCTTTTTCTTCCCCATGATCAGACCATTACTTCTCATGTAATTTACTGCAATGAGCCACTGTCCCTACCAGTGCAGTATGTAGAGCCATTCGTCTCTGTCATTTGTTGAAATCTGTCCTGGGTCAATTATTCATTGCCATCTGATGGCTGTTCTTTGGCTTCTGTAAAATGAGCAGGTGGAGTCAATACACTTCCTTGTGTGCCATCGCCTATACAACAAGAACCACTATCACGGCTTGCACTAACTGGCAGCCTCGTTGACAGCCATAGCTGAGACACCAAGGATTTGAGTGAAAATTGAAATGGCACTCTCTGGTTTGTAAGGGAGATCACACCAGCACGTAATCCAAGGCGTGCCCAAATATGGCTGAACTTTTATAGTGAGACATTGTGGATGCTTGCACACTGCCACTGCGACTTTCCCCAGTACCAAATTCACGTGATTGTCCACTGTACTCTCCCTGGAGTCACCTCAGTCGTGTAACCCAGTGGAAAATTGGACCTACATCTTATTCAGGTATTCCCTGTCTCACATGCTTCATATTTATTAATGACCAAGAAAACAATCAGTGAGACTTTTCAAATACATTATTTTAAAATGTATATGTTATTCAAAGCCTTTGTTGTAAATGTGACCCAGCCTATGCTCAGCATTTCTAGAAGGAGAATTATAGTTCTGTGGATTACCACTGGAGACAGGATCTTTATTTATAATTTTGGCAGCATGGTGACTATTTAGAGTAGAAGCCAACAGGGCTGATTTGCACCATGTATTAGATCACTGTAGGTACTAAGATTTCTTTATCTGAAATCCCACCCAACACGAGCCCAGTGTTCACTCACAGCTTCACAGTTCTCAATTATAAATGCCCTCCTTGGAGCTAGCCCACATGCACGCAGCCCGTTTGAACACTCAAAGGGTTTGCCTAAATCATCCGAAATACTGGGTGACAGGTAATTTACTTGAAATATGCATTCTGTTCTCCAGCCATTTAATCAGTTTAAGGATGTACAAATTGCAAAAGGTGTCAGGGTGACCCAGAGCGGATTGAAACAGGAGAATTTATTTCAAGAAGGCAGAATCTGATTGCAGAATAATACCATGTGAGTTAAACACTTTATTTTTAAAGTGAAGACCTAAATAAAGCCAGAGTGGTTCTTCTGTAATTCTGTCCTATCTACATACAGCTTTAGTTTTAAGTTCTGGCTACATTTATATGGTAACCTAGCTGTAAAAATGTCTTAGGGGCTGAAATATAGCAGCCAGTGTCTTATAGTGGAAGTAATATTCATTTATTAATCAGTTAATATGACAATGAAAAGTCTTTATTCTTCAAATAGCATATCAGAAAGTTTCAGAATTTCACAAAATCTCTTTCTGAAAGCATCTGTATACTTTAGGGTGACCGGACACGAAGTGTGAAAAATCAGGACAGGGGTGGGGGATAATAGTCAAGAGGCGCCTATATAAGACAAAGCCCCAAATATCGGAACTGTCCCTATAAAACTGGGACATCTGGTCACCCTAGTATACTTTTAGCTGTGGATAATTGTGGATCTCAGTTTCATGTCATTATACCACCCTCCTAATTATTCCATCTAGATCTTTTGTATAGTTCCATTGGTAACACTGGATAAAATTCTGAAAAACGCCCAACTTCCATTGGGTGATAGGCTGCTAAATCACTTAGGCACCTTGGAAAATTTTACCCAGCGCAAGCAGTGGAACTGTACAAAATATTTAAAGTCAGTAGAACTCAAGCTCCATAGTTACTAAGACTCTTTTGAAAATTTTACCCATAATCTATAACAAGAACTTACAGCAGACCTTTCCCACTTGTATTTGCCACCTCCTGCTAATCTCTTCTGAAACTGGTTATGCATGAACTAAGTTTTCTGGGAGAAAATCTAACTTGCGAACTCCAGAAGTTCTGCTCATATTTCATCAAAGATTGAGACCCGTCCAGCCTATCCTTTACTCACTCAGTTTCACTTAATTAGGGCAGGGGGTCAAAGCTAGTGTTACATTCCATATGTGCTGCAATATCTATGTACACCAGGATGAATCAAAGATGCGGGGTCATCCACCTTTACATTTCCCATGTTGAAGATACTTGTCATGTTTTTATAATGTAGTTTTGTTGTATGAAAGGACACTCTCAAGTCTTTTTGTCTTTGCTGGTGTTAGTCTTGCTCATTCCTCCATGTTGACAATGTCCCTCTTATAAGCTTGAAAATAATTCCACTTAATTTTTGGTGTAAATTCATATAGGAAATTGTGACAGACTGTGACAATATCCTGTAATAGCCTCAACAAACCTTGTGGAATTAAAATGAACTTTATTGAGTGAAGTTAAACCTTATAAGAACGTAAGAATGGCCATACTGAGTCAGACCAAAGGTCCATCCAGCCCAGTATCCTGTCTGCCGACAGTGGCTAATGCCAGGTGCCCCAGAGGGAGTGAACCTAACAGGTAATGATCAAGTGAGCTCTCTCCTGCCATCCATCTCCACCCTCTGACAAACAGAGGCTAGAGACACCATTCCCTACCCATCCTGGCTAATAGCCATTAATGGACTTAACCTCCATAAATTTATCTAGTTCTCTTTTAAACCCTGTTGTAGTCCTCACCTTCACAACCTCCTCAGGCAAGGAGTTCCACAGGTTGACTGTGCGCTGTGTGAAGAAGAACTACCTTTTATTTGTTTTAAACCTGCTGCCCATTAATTTCATTTGAGTGGCCCCAAATTGAATTCAGGTTAACACCTTTGGGGTACATTGTATTAAAAATGCAATTGTGGCATTGTATGCACCTTCTCTAGGAGGAGGGGGTTGCTAATGTACTTATGCCACCATCAGCCCTTGGAAGCCACAACTCTTCCCCTCCCCCCACCCCCTTCAGGGAGGTGTGCATATACTAGTTCAAAATGGATTCTCCAGGGACCAACAGACAAAATATATATTTTTTAATAAATATATATATTTGGTTTTAAATTGGCTCAGGACCTTCTTCCTGGTCCCGAGAGGGCACAATCCTTAGGTTAGGGGTCGAAGAACTAGGCCTACCTTGGCCCCATGGTGCTGAAACTGTAAAGAACTTGTTACCACAAGGAATCCCTTTGGTTGGGGATTTGAAGAACTTTGCCCGCCAGAATCTATGTTAGTGTTGGGGTGATCTCTGGTAAACATATTAGCATGTGTGTAGGTTCTTTTATTGTTTTTAATGTTTTCTCTGTAATGTTTTTACCTTAAGAATGCATAAGAACAGTGTGGTACTTATAACTGTAGGAATTACACTTGTTAACTGTCTCTGAAGAGAAAGCAAGCGTGCTTAGAAAACCTCTCTCTGCTGGGAATAACACAATGAAGGCACAGAACTGCAGGCTGGAAACAACCCAGTCAGAAGGCAGCAAGACACAGGTCTCCATCCAAAAATGGCAACGGCTAGGGAGTTGGGTGCCTGAGAGCGGGTGCCCTTGCTGACCCCCCTCAGAGGAAATACAGGAGTAGTTGCCCTGAGGTCTGAGAGAAGAAGGACTACCAAAACAACGATCCATTCCAATCGCAGCTCAGTATTATGGGACCAAACTTGATGAATAGCTCTAATCAGAGTGAGAGATCAGTTCTACATCCTGAGGGGAAATATGGGATTTTACTACCATTTTTAAATTCATAATAGGTTTGGCAGTGAATCAGTCCACCAATATGATAGTGATTGCTCACCTCACATCCACCCTGCCTCTGCATAACTTCCAACAGGGTTACAGATTCCTTTCCCCAGCTCTGGAAACTCTGTACCTCACCACTGAACTCTAGTTTTTCACGGTTTGGGATATAGATTTTTTTTGGGAGTACTTTGAATCTTGATAAAGTGATGTCTCCAAGGCCTGGGACAGAGGCGGTAAGTTTTGCAGTGTGGAGAAGAGAAGACAGGTCTACACTTAAAACTTTTGCCAATATAGTAATGTTGATTTGGGGTGTGATTTATTTTTTTTAATGACATTTCCATGCTGGCTAAGCCCTAGTATAGACGCAATTATACTGGCAAAAAAGTGCTTTTGCTGATATAGCTTACTGTATATACTCGTTCATAAGTCGAATTTTTTTAGTAAAAAAGGGAAGCACCAGAGAAGGGGGTTGGCTTATGAATGGGTATAGAGAGGGAGATGTGGGACACAGCCCCTCCCCCCAGTAAGGCAGCACAGCCAGCAGAGCCAGAAGGGAAGAGGTGGGGCCAGAGTCTCTCTGCTTCTGGCCATGCTGCTCTCCCCCCAGCCTCTGAAGTAGCTGCAGCTCAGGGGCTGGCAGGCTGCAGCCGTGCTGCTCGCCCCCCCCCCCCCCCCAAGCAGGCTGTGGCCGCGCCGCCCAGCCCGCCAGAGCACACTGCGGAAGTGCCACCCAGCCCAGCCTGCTGGAACATGCTGCGGCTGCGCCGCACAGTCTGGCCCGCCGGAGCAGGCTGCGGCCATGCTGCCCAGCCTGCCGAAGCAGCTCCAACCAGGCCAGAGACATCCTCCCCTGGCCCTCCCCAGATAAGGTGGGAAGGGATGGGATGGGGAGAGTGTGGGGGTCCCTAGGGGTGGGGTAGGGTGACCAGACAGCAAATGTGAAAAATCGGGATGGGGGTGGGGGGTAATAGGAGCCTATATAAGAAAAAGACCCCAAAATCGGGACATCTGGTCACCCTAGGGTGGGGTCATGTGGGGGGTGGTCACAGGGGTTACTCCTCTGACCCCCAGCTTCTCCCCCCCAAAAAAAATTCCCCACCAGGTGCTGTTATGGCCCCTCAGGGTAAGCAGCTGGCGCCCCCGGACACTTTGTTTACTTAGGTTTACCTTCATGCCTGCAGACGCGAGGTAAACAAACCATCTCGGCCCACCAGCGGCTTATCCTGATGGCCCGGGAGCCAAAGTTTGCTGATCCCTGAATTATAGCATCGGCTTATGAATGAGTTATAAAAATTTTCCATTTTTACTTATCCATCTTGGGGGGGGTTGGCTTATAAACGAACCATCTTATGATCGAGTATATACGGTATTTTGCTAAAGGAACCAGTATAAACTATACTAGAAAAAGCACTTTTTTGACAGTCTAAGGGTATGTCTTCACTACCAACGTGAATATGGCTGTGTAGATGCAGCACCAGTGTTGGGAGAGAGCTCTCCCAGCGCTGTAAAAATACCACCCCCATGAGGGAGTAGTGTTTTTTCACACCCCTGAGCGAGAAAGTTTCAGTGCTGTAAAGTGGCACTGTAGACAAGGCCTAAGCTACATCTACACTAGGAGGAATTGCTGGTATAGTTACACCAAACCTTTTCTAGGATTGTTGGGTGGACGGAAGATCTACTCCAGGGGGTTTCCAACTGGGGGTCGGGACCCATCAGGGGGTGGTGAGGTTATTACCTGGGGGATTGCGAGCTATCAGCCTCTACCCCAAACCTGGCTTTGCCTCCAGCATTTATAATGGTGTTTAATATATAAAAAATGTTTTTAATTTATAAGGGGGGGGTCACATTCAGAGGTATGCTATGTGAAAGGGGTCACCAGTACAAAAGTTTGAGAACCACTGATCCACTCGAATGGTCTCGTGTAGCAAAAAAGGCAAGATGCATTAAAATTCTGGGAGTA
This sequence comes from Mauremys mutica, assembly GCF_020497125.1. Taxonomy (NCBI): domain Eukaryota; kingdom Metazoa; phylum Chordata; order Testudines; family Geoemydidae; genus Mauremys; species Mauremys mutica. The sequence continues at coordinate 69,877,819 of NC_059078.1, forward strand.
TCTAAACTTCTCAGGGCTGATTTGAATTTGCAAACTTTTTTTGCGGTCTCACCAATCACTGGTTTCTCTATACTCCTCTTTGTCTCTCGCACTGAGTAATCATACCTAGATCTTCCCTGTTGTTCGTTCGTGAATGTCAGAATTATGAATATACTCTAAAAGCTTGTGAGGTTAGTTCAGGCTTTTTCTTCAAGTTCCCACAAAAGAAAAATAAAACTCATTCCCAGAAAGTCTCCTGTGGACACTCTTCAATATCTAGCTAGAAACAGCCATTCTCCGTGTGGCATTATATTTTCCTTTATCTTGTGACATCCCTTTAGTGTCACAAGTATAATGGTATTGTGCCAGTAAACCTGAATAGTCTGCAATTTTGCAAAGAGATAAAGCAAAGATCTGTAGATTTGAAGTGATTTAACTACACTAGAGTAACTTCTCAGACTTGTTCTTGTTCTCCCTTCCTGACATTATAAAGAAGCATTAAAAAAAACCAACTTTTTTTTTCCTTTTGCAGGTCACATTTAAGATGAGTCCTAGTAGAGCTGAGCATAATTTGGAGGTTTCAGTTTGGATGGATTTGATCCCACCCTAAGTTTCACTTCAAGTTTCTGGTTCAAAGAACCACAAAAAAATTCTTAACAGAACTCAGCAGAAACAGGCTTGGCTCTTCTAATGATTGTAACTAGTGAGTTTCACATTCTCTTTATCTGAATTTGTAGTCACTCAAGACTTGACCCTAGGTCATTCAATCTCTTCTTGCTCTTTGGCCAACCTGGACTGAGTTTCCTTTGATAACTATACTGAAAACTAAGTCAGGTTTCAAGCAAATACGCATTGCTGTAGCCCTGAGTGAAAATGCTTTCACATATACCCCGTACTACCTGTGCTTTCTCTGCACTCCCACACTTAGACCCACCTCTTGGAAGAAATGGATGCTTATGAGGGCAAGACATACTTGCAGCTTGAGAAACACTGGTCTAAACTACATCTATGGAGCTTTAGTAAATGAATAGAAATGCAGTAATGCCTTTTAGACCAAAATTCATGTGGTCCATTTTTCCAGACTGTCTTTGACTGTGTTTAAAAAATATATATTTGAAAGATCTTTGTAAAGATCAACATTTCTTCTTGCCCATTTTCTTTGTTGGCTTCATTGTCTAGAAAATGTAATCATGTACCTTTTACTTATCTTGTAATGATTAGTAAATATCAGTTGTTTGTATTTAATCTTTGGTAGAACCTCTCTCCAGATTCAGGAGGTCCAATTAAGCATGATCATTATTTCTAGCATTTTATAATCTCTGCCTGGAATATCACGTTTACTTTTTTTTTTTTAAATTCCTTGTTAATCCAGCAATAATATACTATTGATGTTACAGTTAAGTGAATCCAAGCCATTAAATATTAATCTAGTGATTGACCAGCCTACTGTACCAGATAGGACTAGAATTCTTCCTATCAAGGAGTCTACTTTCAGCGTAGCTAATCCGTTTATCTGCTGTAAACCCAATCATGCATTGTTTGAGCTGTGCTCAACTTCTCCTGTATGCAGCAACAATACAAACTTGCAGATTCAAACCATTTTTATCTTAGCAAGTTTGCTTTCAGTATTTTTTTCCTTCTGAAAATTAATTCTGTGTTTTTATTTGGGCATAATTTATTCAAAGTAACATCTTGGAGTAAAACAAAATCAAATAATCCAGTAGTTCCCAAACTTTTGTACAGGTGACCCCTTTCACATAGGAAGCCTCTCCGTGAGACCGTCCCCTCTCCCCTTATAAATTAAAAACATGTTTTAATATATTTAACACCATTATAAATGCTGGAGGCAAAGCGGGGTTTGGGGTGGAGACTGACAGCTCGCGACCCCCATGTAATACCCTTGCGACCCCCTGAGGGGTCCTGACTCCCAGTTTGAGTACTCCTGAAATAATCAGTGGTTTGTTTTATGTTTTTGTTTTATTTTAAATCTTCCGTGGTTTTGTAAATTGCATCCCATCTTTCCTTTCCCATGAATGAATGTTAGGAGTTTCTGTTTTCACTAAAGCGGACAAAAACTAAAGCACCAATCCTGCAATGGGCTGAAAGCAAATGGAATTCAGTGCAGGACTGATACCGAATCCTGACCCTGCAGTGCCCTTATCCCCACACATAGTCCCACTGAAGTCACGGGGATCTTTGTGCATGCAGATTCCTCTACACTAAGTAAGGTTGTGTGTGTCAGCAGGAGAGAGGAAGATTGTATGTAAATCTTTAATCATTTTTTGTTAGTAATACTTTATTTCCATCAGAAAAATCAACACAAGATGTTTTCTGCTCCATTAAAATGTATTTAAAACACAGCAAGAAAACAATACAAAATAAATAGGGAAATAGAGAAAAGCAACATTTAAGCGAATAAATATAGCGAAGAAAATTGTTTGATGCAGTAAATCTGTAACCCAGTCTATTTGCACTATATAAAAAGGGTTCTGCTAGCAATCTGATTCCAAAATAATCACAGCTAAATGAACAATGGAACACCCACAAAATCACAGTCATGATGGTTGAAGTCAAGAGGACACGCACGTACATGGGTAATCACCAATATGCGCAACTATGGAACAGATAGCACCAGATTTGGATCACACTTATTCCAGTGCAGATCAGGAATAAATCCATAAATCAAAGCAACTGTGTACTGGTGCAGATGAGGTGGGAATCATGCCCATAATAAGGTATCCAAATGTCTCTTTTTGCTGCACATGTTAATACTTAATGGAAACAATGAGTCTTTTATTGTCATTTTAGTCTGAAAACAAAACCTTTGTTGAATTAAAATGTGAAAGGTGAATAGAATTTGAACTACAGTTTAAGAAACCTTCCAATTTTCAGAACTGTTCTTTTTTGCTGGAGGGGGCTGCCCGATGTTATGCTAGGTCTGCGTCGACAGATGGGTGAATGTACCTGAGCGACTTCTCTGCATCACAGCTGTACCCATTAGTCTGCATTTGCTATTTGAGTCTCTCCAGTGCCATATGCGCTTTTCTTTAAATAAACAGGTATATAATAGTTAGGACAGATGTGAAAAGCAAAATGACATAAGCAGAGGCATGATTCTGAAGCAGAATCAAATGATTAATCTTGACACTCTAAGTAGTCTTGCAGAGCACCAGTTTGCGAGGGGACTGAATTAGTATGTGCTGTACATTTTCTTTCATTGTCCTTGTTAATGGAAGGGTAGTTTTCATCAAATTGTAATCTCAGTTGCTATCTGTCTTCTTACGATTCATTAGTATTTATAATTCCATCCCTTTTAAGCTTAGTGGCTTGTTATATTGCTTACTAATATGATTCAAGAATGCTGCTGATCTGTTTAGTAGACAGCCCCAGTCAGTCTGTTCATCATAGGGATCAGTACAACAAGTTTTCGTTCAATTTAATTTAATTTTTATGAGGGGTACAAACTCACTGAGGTAAATACTTATTCTTTTTTTTTAATAGTGCTTTAGAAAACAATAGCATTATAAGCACCAATCATAAACACACAGGGAATTACATACAATTACAGTAGCAAAACATCAGCCAGAGATGTAATTGTGTAGACAAGTACAATACAGCAAGAAATCCAAAAACAATTACAAGATTTACTGTGGAAGTATACAAAATGTACTTAATGTGTATCAGAAGTGTGTCAAAATGTTAGAGGAGATAGGGCAGATCATTTTAAACATGCCATTTTCTCCACTCGTGAAGGTAACTCTTTTCGTTTCAGAAATGTTTCTGTACTATTATTAGATCTAATGCTTGAAACTTTAAACTGTAATTTTTAGTCAGAAAAGTCACTAACTGAAAACAGCCTCTTCCAGTTCTTCTTAACTGTTCTCTTTTGGGTTCTTATCTAGTTGCTTTACTACTGTTAGCCTTGAAGATAAAATACACAGCTTTGGAAAGTGAACTGGGTTTTATCCTCATGAATCACTAACTAAATTCTAACTTTTTTTTCCGCTCGCAGTGATGTTAATGAGCAAAAAACACAGTTGAGTTTTGAAATCCCAGGGCAAGATTGCAGAACAGTTGTAAGAATCAGCTTTTGTTTTGTAAACTGATCAGATTTCATCTGAATGTCACAGAGAGGGAATAAATAAGAAATCTAACAATCTCCTTTCTACAGTTGAGTTAAATCCCTTCATTGAAACAGGTTAAGTCCTATGATTTAAGTTCAGTTCTAACGTATATTCTATGTGACTGATTTTCATCTGATGTTGTTGAGATTTATGTGTTGGCACTTTTATTTCAGGAGGAAATAATAACATTTTCAGTGTACTCTTATGTGCAGGCCTACTGCTGTGAAGGTAAACAGTAACTCTGCAGCTCTGATTTAGCACAGTATTGCAAGAGTAGTATAGTTTAAGTATGCTGGAAAAAGTACAGCAAGCCCACCTATTGTATTAGGTTGCTGTAAGTTAGAAGGAGTGTTGTGAAAGGAGTATCTTTGCTCATCACTGATATGTAAATAAGGGCAGTTCTACACTATGGCAGGGATCAACACTCTCCAGTCGATCCCTGTACTCTATCCCCGACAAGAAGAGTAGGGTAAGGACACCCCCCCCCCACACACGTGGTGTAGACCTCACGGTAACTCGACCTAAGGTACATATTCACGTAGCTGGAATTGCGTAGCATAGGTCAACTTACCACAGTCGTGTAGACGTAGCCTAAGTTACTAGCCAATCTTTCATCAGAAGATAACAGAACTGATAGAAACTTCCAGTGATCCCCCTGCAAACCCTGACCCAGGAAATTCTGCAAGGAAATTTCTGGGCCAGGGGCAGGGGCAGGGCCCCAACACACAGATCTGCAATGATTCTGGGTAGCACTGTGGACCCATAAGTTACCTTAATTAAGCTGGGGGCTGTAGAGCATTCCAGGATCAGGAGGATGCAGTTGGCTTAAAGCCACCTTAGAGAATGAGTTCTGGGCTGCACAATCAGAATCTCATCCAAAGGGGTGAAATCCTGGCCCCACTGAAGTCAATGGAAGTTTTGCCATAGACTTCAATGAAGTTGGGATGTCACCACAAGAGTTTTTCTTCTCCTATATTTGTGTCTCCCAAAAACTAAACTATAAAGAACCTAACAAATAAAATCAGTGTATTTGACCAGTGCATATACTTCTGTCGTCATGGCTAACAACTTTTGCTGTGTATTTTATAATTCAGTTTCTAGTTTCAAAATGATACCTGCCTTCCCTTTAAAAATGAAGTGAGTGTTACTATTTGTGATGGGCATACAAGGCTTGCAATTGTCGTCTTGTCATCTGGACGTAATATCACCTTACATCATGTTCCCTTCGTCTCTTTCTATTATTTTTTTATGAGCTTCATCAGAAATGTAAGGCACAGAGTTACATTTTTATGGTGATTAAACACTGGAGAAATGAAAACAAATAATTGTCTTGATGTACGCGCTGCCTGGAATGAACAGCTTGCTTTGAAATGCACCCGTCCAGTACACTGTACAGGCAACGGTCTTATATAATGCAGTTCTTTTTTCTGACCCTTGATTTGCTAATCGTGTTTTTTCTGATCCTCTGATTTGATTTGTTGTCCTTTATAGCTCTTAGTCATACAAGCGATTTAGACATGCTACTTTCGTTGTGGAGGTGAAAATCAAAGTAAAATATTAACTAACATTAGTTTGATGGGTCTGAACTCCCGTGGTATTCCATGTTTCATCAAATGGATAAAATGGTATGATTTGTTCTCTTTCGTGCTTTAAGTTCTTAAAAACTACAGACACCACCCCACAGTCAGAATATGTGCACACATGCGCACACACACTGGGATCGCTATAAGGGCCCCAGCAAGTTAGTGGTTGGCTAATGCCAATGCCAATGGCCCCTTATGTCCCTATTTTTTGTCCTTTCTAACGTCATTGAAGACGTGCTCATTATTCACATAAGTGCTTAATCATCTTTTGAATTCTGTTGTGCTCTTGGCATCAGTGATATATGTTAGTTCCACACACTAGCATTTTGGATTATGTGAAAGGGGAAACAGGAGTGCCCAACGTCCTTTTTCTGGACAGTTCATTATTTTGTATACTTCTCTGCCCCCTCTTATCCATCTGCTTTCTAAACTAAATAGTACCAACCCAAATTATCTGAGCATGTTCTGATTGACATGTTGCTGACATACTCAAAGAATTCTAGTAGTTTATCTCTCTCATATGCTAATCATCTGGTTGTTTTATTCTTGTATTTTAATTACCATTTCAACCGGTTTCCCTGGCACCGAAGCAAGGTCTACTGGTCTGAAATTCCCAGGATGACCCCTAACACCTTTGCTGCTTCTTGTTTTTAAAGGGAGGATTTAGATCAAATGTCCTGCTAAGTGTACATACCAGACTCTACATGAGGAGAAGGGGAAAACTTGTTGATACTGCATTTCAGTCTAAAGCATAATAATCAGATTGTTGCCAATACAGAATGTAAATTATTTATAGCAGTGGTTCTCAAACTTTTGCACTGATGACCCCTTTCACATAGCAAGCCTCTGAGTGTGACAGCCCCTTATAAATTAAAAACACTTTTTTATATATTTAACACCATTATAAATGCTGGAGGCAAAGCGGGGTTTGGGGTGGAGGCTGACAGCTCGTGACCCCCAATGTAATAACCTCGCGACCCCCGAGGGGTCCCGACCCCCAGTTTGAGAACCACTGATTTATAGTATATAATTGTAAACTGATGGGTGTCACTGGGTTTGAACTGCAATACAAAACCTTCCTTTTCTTCTTGGAGCTCTTCTATGATACTGTAATTGTCTATAGTACTAAGTATTAATTGATTGGCACTCCTTGAGCAAACCTTTAAAATGTTCGATTCCTGAGGCTCTAATTGCATGGCGGTCAGAAGGGAGTCTTGAAGGCAAAGGAAAAGCTGGCGTTTTGCTGACATTCTAGTAGAAGTCAGCTGTCTGCTGGCGCTCTCTGTTATAAATACAGTGCACTGACTCACGGTCTAGTGGATCAACAAGGTCAGCTTGAGAAAGCGGATAAAGGAGAAAGTAGTGTCTGCTGGCTGTTTATGCTGAATTGGATAGATGGACTCTGTTCATTTTGCATGTGTGGGCTTTTTTTTTTTTTAATTCAACATTCCTTACTGTAGTCATTCACACAAAGGGTGCTTTTAAACCAGTAATGAGTGCTTTCCATCTTGGCAGTTACTTAAACTGAACTTTGTGTCTAGAGCTCTTCACGATTCACTCATACAAGACCTAAAATAGTCAAGACTAGTAGGGGGGAGCAAAGCTCTGTCTGGCTCATGCTGTTTCTAGGAAAAGGGAATCTTGGGGTGGGGGGAAACACCCTGGAAACACTTACAAATTATGCACTGCCTTTTCTATCCATGAATAGTTTCTCTTGTGAGCAAACTAGGTTGTCTTTCTGGACAAGCAGACAAAGCTATGTAGCTAGGGTTTTTCTCCCCAGGTACGCCTACAAAACTTGTTTTCATAATAACAGATGGACTTAAATAGGTCTGAGGATTCAACAGGGTAAGTGTCCAGTCGATCTTATGTTTATCTTTACCTTAAATCATTGGCTTTGAAACTTTCTCATACTGGGACCATCCTCCCGTAGAGCCAGGATCTATCTGGTATTCATCTCCCATTTAGCAGTAGGGGAAACTCTTTCATGGTATGTGACCCCAAGTTCAGGTTTCAGGTTCAAGGACATTTGGAAGAGGCACTTGAAAACTTCCAACATTGACACCACAAGCTGGAAAGATATGGGTAGCAACAGGTCACGCAGGACTGTGCCAGGGAGTCAAAGAGGATGAAGAAAGGTGCTTGAGAGAGAGGAAAGGAAAGAGGAAAGCACAGCAGCCCTCAGGCTCTCGTAGTGTGGTGACTTCATCTGATGACCCTGTGCCTTATGCCTGCACTATTTGTGACAAGGGTTATTGCTCAAGAATTGGGTTTTTTTAGCCATTCATGATCCTGCAACATGACACAGTGCCTGAAGTGCTTTGGTGCTTACACCATATCTTTTGAGCTGGATGATTGCCATGCCAGTATGTGACCCCCTGGCTGCGAACCAACTACTTGGATTATCCTCTTTTGAGCTGCATACTGTCACACATCACAGTGAGACTTAATGGTCAGAGCAGGAGTCTGGCCTCGTGTTCGAAGCAGAATCAGAGGGCAGAATGAGAGGCGTGGTCAGGACCTATACGAGGGGAGGGGATAGCTCAGTGGTTTGAGCGTTGGCCTGCTAAACCCAGGGTTGTGAGTTCAATCCTTGAGGGGGCCACTTAGGGATTTGGGGATTGATCCTGCTTTGAGCAGGGGGTTGGACTAGATGATCTCCTGAGGTCCCTTCCAACCCTAATAATCTATGATTCTATGATTAGATCCAGGAGCCAGAACAGAACCAAAGGGCAGAACCAGAGTCATGTTAGGAGACAAGGCAGAGGTCAGAGCCAAGAATCAGGAGTTGAGAGGTAGGCAGGGACTAGGGCTGGAGCAGAGTAGTCAAAGGTTGGAGCAAGTGCCAGATAGGAAATAGGTCTGGCACAATTATGGGTGTGGAACGCATTGACCAGCCACTGTGTTGCTGTTGCAATGGAGCTGTGCCCAGAGGCAGCTGAGATCCTGACAGGTATTTGGTGAGACTGAGTGGACCCCTGTATTGTAATAATCCTTGTACAAAATAAGCCTTGAGCGGTATTGTTTGAAAGTGAATAACATACGGGTCAGTAATATCATGGTGAAATATATGTAGCAACATTATATGCAAAGTTATGAACATAAGCTCCAATCATGACTTAAGTGTGTTTACCAGAGAAGTCTGGGCAGTGGGTAGACCAGTTTCTCAAAGACAAAGGACAAGCTAATGCCTCTAGCCAGGTGTCCACAATGTTGATGGGCAACGACCTGTCAAGTGGCCATTCTATGGCAAGGAAGGAAGGCAAGAGCAAACAGATCTTCATCTTAGCTAACAACAGCATGAAACCTCTTTTACCATCAGACTCCTTGTCTTCATCCTCATAGCATGAATGAACTTTATCTTGGGGTAACCCTCGGGAAAATGCATTTTAAAGGGTGACTGAACTATAAAAGTAAGGGACAAAAATACCATCTCTCTCTCTTTCACCTAAGAACACAAAAGAAACCAGTCCATTTGACTTTGGGAGAGATCCTGACCTGAAATTTGGGAGCATGTGGTAAGAATTTTATCTTGAACCAAGTCTAGCTTGTTAAGTTTTAGTCCTAGGGAGCATTTTATCTTTATTTTAGGGCTGTCAAATGATTAAAAAAATTAATAGCGATTAATTGTGCGATTAATCTCACTGTTCAACAATAATAGAATACCATTTATTTAAATATTTTGGATGTTTTCTACATTTTCAAATCTATTGATTTCAATTACAACACAGACTACAAATTGTACAGTGCTCACTTTGTATTTATTTTTGATTATACGTATTTGCACTGTAAAAAACAAAATAAATAGTATTTTTCAGTTCACCTAATACAATTACTGTAGTGCAATCTCTTTATTGTGAAAGTTGAACTTACAAATGTAGAATTATGTACCAAAAAACTGCATTCAAAAATAAAACAATGTAAAAGTTTAGAGCCTGCAAGTCCACTCAGTCCTACTTCTTGTTCAGCCAATTGCACAGACAAGCAAGTTTGTTTACATTTGTAGGAGATAATGTTGTCCACTTCTTGTTTACAATGTCACCTGAAAGTGAGAACAGGCATTCTCATGGCATTGTATAGCTGGTGTCGCAAGATATTTACGTGCCAGATGCGCTAAAGATTCATTTGTCCCTTCACATGTCCATGATGATGGCGGTTTCTGCTCAATAACAATCCAAAGCAGTGCATGTTCATTTTTATTATCTGAGTCAGATGCCACCAGCAGAAGGTTGATTTTCTTTTTTGGTGGTTTGGGTTCTGTAGTTTCCAAGCATTCTCCAAACCCCGTCCTTCTCAGATTTTGGAAGGCACTTCAGCTTCTTAAACCTTGGGTCGAGTGTTGTAGCTATCTTTAGAAATCTCACATTGGTAACTTCTTTGCGTTTTGTGAATTCTGCAGTGAAAGTGTTCTTAAAATGAACAACGTGCTGGGTCATCATCTGAGGCTGCTATACCATGAAATATATGGCAGAATGTGGGTATAACAGAGCAGAGGACATACAGTTCTCCCCTAACGAGTTCAGTCATAAGTGTAATTAACACATTATTTTTTTAACGAGTGTCATCAGCATGGAAGCATGTCCTCTGAAATGGTGATCGAAGCATGAAGGGGCATACGAATGTTTAGCATATCTGGCAAGTAAATACCTTGCAGTGCTGGCTACAAACATGCCATGCCAAATGCCTGTTCTCACTTTCTCGTGATGTAAATAAGAAGAGGGCAGCATTATCTCCTGTAAATGTAAATACGCTTGTTTGTCTTAGTGATTGGCTGAACAAGAAATAGGACTCAATGGACTTGTAGGTTCTGAAGTTATACATTGTCTTGTTTTTGAGTGCAGTTATGTAACAAAAAAAAACTTCATTTATAAGTTGCACTTTCACGATAGAGATTGCACTACAATAATTGTATGAGGTGAATTGAAAAATACTATTTCTTTTATAATTTTTACAGTGAAAATATTTGTAATTAAAAATAATATACACTTTGATTTCAACTGAAACACAGACTACAATATATGAAAATGTAGAATAACATCCAAAATATTTTATAAATTTCAATTGGTATTCTATTGTTTAACAGTTCGATTAATCATGATTAATTTTTTTAATCATGATTAATTTTTTGAGTTAATCGCGTGAGTTAACTCTGATTAATCGACAGATTAATCTGATTAATCGACTTTATTTCTCTTGTAAGCATTTCTGACTCTAATGCCTTTTACTTGTACTCACTTAAAACTTATCTCCTCGTAGTTAAATAAACTTGTTCTATTCTTTAATTAAAACGTACCCCAAATTCACAACACTGGATAACTCTGTTTAAGGTAGCAGACTGTTGTATATTGATCCCATTAGCGGGGCAACAGATCTAATATATCTAAACTATCCAAGAGAGGGCTGGACAGTGCAGAACAAATGTTTTTTGGGGAAAATTTGAGACTGGGAGTGTGTTGGAGTCACCCTGCAAACAGTAACCAAGACAGGTGGAAGCCAGAGTGTGGCTGATGTTTGCTGACAGGTTGCAGGGGTCAGAGCTGCTGGATCAGGGATGTGACTGTACACAGATACTCAGGGTGTGACCTGTATGCTGGCAGACTATTTGTGAGAGGCCCAGGTGGGAGCTACAGCAGCACAGCTGTGTGAGGCACCCCAGGTTGCAGGGCAAGCATGACATAGCCCCTTACTGGTCTGGATGGCACCCTGGAATGTGGTACCTTGTGAGAACAGGTTGTCTCACATAATGAGATCGTTAGTACTTCACAGCTATGATAATGCTAGTTATTCTTGTATTGCACCAAAGTAAATTTCAAATATCTGTCTATTTCAGACAGAGAAACTATGGCATAGTGTGGCCAAGTGGCTGGCTCACGACTGCACAGGAAGTCAGAGGCAATTGGGTCTCCAGACTATTGTTCCCCAGTTATTGCTGCCTCTTGGCAGAGTTGTAAATAATGCAAGAACAGCCTTTCTCACAAAATGTTATTGTCTCCTCTTCTGGTTCCATCCAGAATTAACAGAAGTCAGTTAATTTGCTATAGGTACTTAGTGCCTCTGAAAATATGGCCCTGCGCATCTGATTTTGGTTACCTAAAATCAGAGGCCACGTTAGAAAATGTTGATTTTTAGCCTGTGGGGCAAATTCATACCTGACTTCAGTGGAATTGCACCTTCCTGCTTATTCCAAGTTTGAATTTGTTTTTCTGCATCTTAACTTTCCCAGCCCACAATCTCCTCTAACTACATGGGGAAGCCCTTAAATGATTCTTTCAGTGAGTGCTGATTTGGGTGGGGGAGGGGTCAATGTATTTATTGACTTTGTTGCAGTTTTGTAGGCTTCAGCCAACTGGTTTTCAGTATCCCATTCATTTGCAAAGTACAGTTGTGAAGATTAGAAAGCACTTCTTGAAAAAGGAATAATAAAAGTATTTGTTAAAGCTGAAAAAATTGCACCTAAACAGTTTATGCCACTTAAAAAGAATGAACTGTTCTACAAGAAAAAAAGACACCTTTAACGTCATTATCTGTAACTTTAAGATCTCTAATCTATCTTGTTACTTATATCCACTCTTCTCTGGAGCATCTGAGCTCCTGATCAAAAAAGAAAACCCCACCAAGCAATTTGAAGTTTCTCTCCCTTCTCTCATAAAGGAGAGAGTTAATTCAAGTAGTTGACCTCTGACAGCGATTTTATGCTTTCTTTCAAATAGCCATTGATATCACTCCAGTTGCTAGTGAACAGGTGTCTGCACCTCCTAAATTACCATTACAATTGGCACTCACGTTGTAGTCTCAATAAAGAGACCAGTGATTAAATGGGCATCAGACTGAAGTGCCCTCCCTCCCAAAATGCAGGGTTCTTCTAGGTAAGGGGATATTGGTGGGCCGTGTGGAAAAGCTCATGTGTGTTCTGTGTTGTAACTTTTCTGTGGTTAAATAGAGGGCCTTAGTCTCCCAAGATTGTCACTCCAGAACCTTTCATGAGCCACTAAATTCACATTAAGAAAAAGTTCAGTGACTCTGGCACCCTTGAGGGTGGCTGATAGTGGTACTAAATGTCATAGCCTGTAAGAAAAATGGGGCTTTTAGACTTCCTGAATTCAAGTTATTCTCCATTTCACCAGTGCGGGGAAAGGTGGGGGGAATGAGTCTAGAAAGAACATATTTGAATGGGTTTTTTTGGAATAATAACTTCACCTTGTTAAAAAATCATCCTATAGTAGAAGAGTTTCATTGCTTAGGAAACTAAATCCTGTGTGTGTGTGTTGCTTAGGAAACTAAATCCTCTGTGTGTGTGTGTTCTTCCTATACACTGTTCATTGCCAGTTTTTTCATGTAGGCAGGAAAAGGCTGACCTGACCAAAATAAATCATCATATTGTAAGCTGTATCAGTGCTTTATGCCATATGCTTTAGGCTGAATTTTCATACCCAAATGACATTAGCAGTTACAGAGGGAAATTTCATCAAGCTTTCTTTGGTTTAAAGCTTTTGACAAAAGATCGTCTGCATCATTTTAGTCTTGCACGGTGCAATGGTAAAATCTGACATTCAATTCATATATTTATTTTGCAGATAGGGCTGGTAGGCCCTGCCTGTTGTTAAGGTATCCTAATTTCAGTTTAGACCCTAATTTCAGTTTCTTAGAATTTTGCCAATTATTAGACCCTAATTATTAGACCCTAATTTCAGTTTCTTAGAATTTTGCCAAACTTTAACAATTTGGGTTGAAATTTTATATGATGAGTGTCTACCTCAGGCTTATATATGAATTTCAGCCAAAATGGTCCAGCCATTTCTGTGAACAAAACTAGGACAAAAATACATTGTTTTGTTAAAAAATAAAAACTGGTGACTTTTTTTTTTTGAACAGCTCTAACACCCCATGCTTTGAATCAGGGACTTGAAATTTGGCAGGAGGTGATCTTTTGTGAGAGGTGTGCGCATTTGGCCATCTCCTTGAAAATCTCCCCAAATTTGGCTAATCATGTCTTTGAAAGAATGCATTTTGCAGAGGCTCAGTAGCAACTACTTCGATTTTAGCAACTAAAGCTCCAAAGATTCTGGCCACACTTGAGCATGTCAAGCCTCTCCCAGCTCCTAGTGTTGACCAGACAATGCATGACTCATCCCCACAGAGTGACTTAGGGCTTGTCTACACTGGCAACATCAAAGTGCTGCCGCAGGAGTGCTTTAACGTGGCTTGTGTAGTCGCGGCAGAGCGCTGGGAGAGAGCTCTTAAAAAACCCACCTCCACGAGGGGCATAGCTACCAGCATTGGGAGCACGGTTCCCAGTGCTGGTGCACTGTCTATACTGGCACGTTACAGTGCTGAGCGAGAAAGCTGCAGCACTGTAAAGTGCCAGTGTAGACAAGCCCTTTGCCTGCTCCATCTCTTCACAGCTCCTGCGTGTAACAGGACTTCGTATGTGCCATCCCCACAGAGTGATGTGTAGGGCTACCCAGGCAAAGCTGAACGGTTCCTGCTGCTCTGGGCCGAAGGACAGGTACCAACCACAACTGAGAGCAGGGAGCTTGTCTCTCCTGTGGTCTCAACTCCCCCTGCTGGCACTCAGGCAGCAGGCAGGAGGAAGCCACTTGAGTTGGACTCAGCGAGGACAAAATCCGGACTGGGAGAAGGAATTAAGAAGTAAAGAGAGACAAGGAGGGGAATCTAGGGAACTGGGGTTGGGAGTCTGGGGGAGAGAAAGTGGCAAGGGTAGGAGATTTTGGAGGGGAAGGCTAGTTTGTCTAGAAACACATCTACTGTAGGTCTCAAGAACTGATGACACTATTGGTGCTTCAACGGCCCCTTGTGGTGACTTTATCTCATATTTTGTGAACGAGCTATATAGAAATCTTGTTTGCTTACAGGGTTCTAACTGGGCAATGTCTCCCAATTTGTTTGGGAAGCAGGTTTTGCAATATAAAATATTTGCCTAGATCACATTTATCATCTTCAGTAGTAGAACTATTTAGTTCACCTAACTCGTTACTTTTCACTGAGAAACAACTCTAGAAGCAATAGTAGCATTTCTCTTCTGAAATATTTGAACTGTTTTCCTAATTGTTACATTGCCTCAAAGTGTATAACATGCTAATCAACAGTGTCCTGTGGAACTGAATGTCTAAGGAATTTTTTATACAGCGTAGTAATGAACTCCTGCTGCAGGACTTGAACATTCCTCCTTGGTAGGGGTAAAAAGGAAAGTTTCCCAAGCAAGTGGTATCATTGTTTGCAAAATCTAACCATAACATAAACCAAACATTCCCCTTCTGTTACTTGTGCTTTGTCACAATATGCTTGTTTTAAGCACATGGAAATCATGCTTTTACCCACTGTGCTTTCAGGTCATTTCTTGTTAGTGCTTTGTCCACTGACCTGTCTTCTCTTTTGACATATAGTTCCCAGATATATATTTACCTTCTCCAATTGCATGTACCATCTGAGCTAGGTGACATAATTATCTAAAGTTCTCCTGTAGCTGACTAGATTGTTTCTCATTTCTTGCTTTGCCTCCCAATTAATGAATGTTCTTTTGAAACTTTAATATGTATTCTCCTTTTGTTGCCAACAGCCAAACCACTTATTTAAATATACAGCTCAGCTTGTTTTGACTCGGGCACTAAGTTAACTGCAGTCAAATGCTGAACTTCTGTAGCCAGCAGCCACATGGTTTCACATAGAAGAATGGGACTGGCTCTCAGAACTGATGCACCTGATGCATTCTTGTCGGCTCTTTCCTGCTTAAACTGTTTGTGGCTTGCGGCTTGTTCCCCTTGCCACTTTTGACTTGCTTTTGATTTTAATTTTTGTGATCTTAAGAGTTAAATATTGAGTTATGTAAGGCTTCAGACACTATTCAGCATGCCATGCCAAAATTGCTGGGTTCCCATGGTGTAGTTTGTGAGCTCATTCAGGGCACCATTTGATTTTACAAGTTTTCTGTAGCAATGTAGACTGCATTGTGAACTGTCATAATTTATGCAAGATCACCATATCTTTTACCTGATAGCACCAGATATTATCACTGTAATATCTCTACTATAACAAATGCCGTCACAGATACACTGCTTTCCTGAGATTATAATATTTATCACTGTTACTTATTATTTGTTTAGTGTTCATGCTAAACAACCCCAGCTGAGCATCCCCATTGTGCTAAGCATGAAAACACAGGCAAAGACACATTCCCTGCTCCAAAGAGCTAAGCAGATTTCTAATTTAGTCCTTTCACTTACTTATAGTGATTTCTTTTGACCACCCACTTCTGGTTATCTGGTAGATCACTTGTGCATTTTTGTAGTTATAGTAGCACTTTTTATCTGTCTGGTTTTTGCCTGAATGGAATATATAAACTCTAGTAGATCAAAAAGATTCCAGTACATCATCAAACAGGACTACAATTAAACTGATAAAATTCATTCACTACTAAAAATAATTCTAGAAGCAACTGCTGCATGATCCACTTAAAAAGGAATTTTTAATATATTTCAAGACTCTATTTAGAATTTAGGTTTAACTTACCTGATTTTGTGACCAGTTATATTTCTAGTTCTGTGTGCACAGAAAATTATAATCAAAGCTCATTTGTCCGGGCTTCAACTGTGCACCATAGGAGTTGGGAATTCCTGGAAAATACAATTGAATAAGTAAACATGTTTGAAATATTTTCTCGTTCCTCTGAAGCATCAAGTTTGGCCACTTATCGATGAAGAAAACTGGGCTTATTGAACTAATTGGCTGATTCATTATAGCTTCACATATGAGCAAAGATTTCTCTAGTAGTGACCCCATGTCTTGTAGACTTCTGTGTGCAACGTCAGCTCTATAAACATTAAGTTTTATCAGTTTTTAAAACTTCTAGCGTTGTTTGTTAATATCTCTGTCATCTCTTGTTATAATAGTTTCTCATCTCCTTGCCTAAACACCTTACCCTTGATTTAGGCAAGTGTTCTCCATTTATAAAGAGAGTCACTGTTCTTGCTTAATGACTATTCTTCATATCTTCAGTTTCTTCCTCATCTTAGTCCTCAAAGGGCCAGTTCTTTTCTTTAAAAAAAAAAATTCACTATTTGTCTATTGTCTGTTCTTTAGGAACCATTTAGCTAGCTAAGATGTTCTCTTATTTAGAATGTTAATTTTATTTCATCATGTCATCTCCAGTTTTACGGGCTGTAGACCATATTCTTCCAGTTTTCCCTTATACCAAGTCCTTTGTTCCCTTTCTATGCATTCCTTTTAATTTACACAGGTCCATCTTGGCTTAGCCATGTTGCGTCCTGCTATCCTTTTTTATTCCTAGATTTTACCAGGATGAATTTATGCTACTGCCATTCTAATGCTTCCTTAAACATATCCTACTTTTCTATATTAGTTTATTCCAGAGTTTAATAGCATGAGCTTATTCTGTATTTTATGAAAGCTTTAAGTCCAGGCCTCCTGAGGTGCTGCCTTTCATGTATACTTCAGTGAACTAGCCTACTTCATTTTATATTGTTGATTGCTAGAGCCTGTTCCTCAGCCTCTACTCCTTTTTTTTTTTTTTTTTTTATGTACCTGACTTACTTTCTAGGGCTAAAACCAGAATAGCCTTTGATCTTTATTGGTGTTGATTAAAATGTATAACTAAGTCTATACATTATACCAAGAACATGCACTAACCTCCATTAATTTCAGGGTATTCCTAGAATCCCACCCATTAAGGAAGGTTGGTGTCCCAGCCTTCATTTCTTTACAAGTCTTCATTGGTGTACTTATCATACTAGGAACATTTTTACAATTATTCCTTTATGAAATAGAAATATTACATGTGTGACGCTTCCATCTGCCTTTGCAGAACTCATTGTGCCATGCAGGGTTCAGTTTCTTCTATATCTTTCTCTTTTATCCCATATAATTATCAGTCCATATATTTTAAATTGCGCCAAAGAAACAGGGCCAGATCCTCAGCTGGATAACTCCATTGGAGTCAAATGGAATAGCATTGAAGTTGATGATGTTACGCCCATTTCAACCAGCTGAGGATCTCTCCCAGTGATAGTGCAAGACGTTAAAAACAATTTAGTGTGGTCTAGTAATCTCAGCACAGACCTCAAAGGAGTTTGAGTCTTTATTCGCGCTCTGATGCTGATTTAAGCAATGTCTGCCTTTTAGGATGCTACGGTCAAATATGCTTGTCCTCAATAACTGACACTGAGATACTGAGTTTGAAGCATAATCATCCTCCAGCACAGTTCCCTCCCTTCTTTCCATGGCCCTGCTATAGAAATTTGAAGCTTCCTCCCCTATATGCATGGCCAAGCTCTAGCTCTCCCTTGTACCCCTCATGTCCACTCTTACCCAACTAGGGAGACAGCATGGTTCCCGTCAGCAGAATGTGACCAAACAGATTGTAGGCAGGAGTCCTGCTCCAGAACCGCCACTTAGCAGCCACAGACCTCATTTCTCCCTGGTGCTATGTCCACTGTGGGGTTCTCACCATACCCCCCCATGAAATTAACTAGTCCCTACAGCACAGCCCTTTTGGCAGATTTAATATTTACTACTGGCCTCTATTCCATGAGTAAGGAAACATATCAGCTTAGATGAATGGCTCAAAAGAGGACATATCTCAATTGAGCCTAATCAGCTCTGTCTTTAAACAGTGAAGAGGGGAGGGTCAAATGGTATCTAGGTCTCCTGAGGCAGAGCCCACTCTACCAGGTAGGAACACCTGTCCCTGCCCTCTCGATCTAGTTGTCAAAACAAAATGCAAACCCAAAAGTTGGAGGAAATCTTTTAATTTCTTATTACTTTGACAGGTTTAGTTACATATCCTTCATTCGCCTTTAACATTCCACCAGTGCCTATAGTATCTACTTTACTTTCCTACTACTCTCATTCCTTATTTTCCTCTCTGCTCTTTAGGCTTTCTTCATTTCTTTCTCTAGTTTCACTCTTTTCCAAGCTGACTCTGACATTTGGAAGAGTTTTCCACTTCCTGTCTCCAAAGCCCTCTTCCCTTTCAATCCTTTTATATCCCCACCACCGCCCCAGGAAACTTTCCTGCATTAGACTCTTTGAAAATTCCTTGTCCAAGCCATCTTGTTTTGAACTATTATCACATGCATTTTGTTTGTTTCAAGTTCCACAGAATAGGGACCAAGTCTTTTGTATTTGCAAAGGACCATGTATGCTCACAACAGTCCATAGACAGTTGATAACTTCACTGGAGTGTTATCTCCAAACACTGGTGAAAATCTGTGTTTCTCCACTTTTATAGAGCTCTTACCTTCCACTCTCTTTTCTCTTCTTTTCCCACCCCCATTTCAGTCATTTTTTCCATAACCTATATGATCTTATCACTAAAGTTAAAAAATGTCAGACCAGCAGATTACAGTTTTCTCTAATTTGAAGAATAGAAATGTCTTTTGCAACATGACATCTGACTGTATATTCCCATAGAAGGATCAGAACTGTAGGCATTGTACAGAGGTAACAGAAGGCTTGGTCCTGCTACCACTGAAGTCAATTGCAGAACTTCCACTGACTTCACTAGGAGCAGGATCAAATCCAGAATTGTGCTGATCAAGAAGAAATTGGAACTGTTATTCACCATCTTATGTTCTTGGATGGCATCCTCCAAATTGTCATGTAGCAATACTTGGTGTTCTGATGTCCTCTCTGTTTCCTTTTCTCCAGATGCCATGGAATTGTCTCACATATTTAGTTTCTATTACAATAGAATGATCAGTGGTGATGTGAGCTGTTGATTTTCTGCAGACTAAGATATCAGAAAGGTTGTCCGTGTTTATATTTTAAAAAAAAACAAAAAAACCCCACACCTCCACACACAACAACAGCTCTGTAGAAATAACAGAACTGAAGCCTTGGGAACATCCTTTTTTTGTTTGTTTTTGTTTTTTCCCCCCAGATTTTGCTTCCAAAGATCAAAATCTACCTCCCGATAACAACTCGGGGTTATTACAGATAGATAAAGAAAACATTTGTTTTCATTCTATATTGGCCATGTCAGCTTCCATTCCAAACATTTTCAAAGAGAAACCCCGAGGAGTCGTGTATAACTTGTCTGAAATGGTTTCCTATCTACCTTTGTTGCTAATACTGTAGAATTACTTAAGCAGTCAAAGCAGATAAAATCATTTGGTTCTTTTGCATTTCTACAGCTAGTTTTGCCATATGAAATTGGTCTTAAGATCTGATTTCTTGACTCATTCAAATTTTATTCATTTCTGCATTGTCCTAATCCTGCTTCTGAAATATTCACAGGAGGGAGGGGGGGAGACTGCAAAATTGTTTTACTGTGTGGCATCCATTCTGTGCTGTCTTGTGCATGCTTGCTCTTTTATGCCACCCACTCCTTTCCTTCATCTGCATCTCTCAGGCCCATTCGCCTTTTCAGTGGTTGAGATACTGTGTCAATTAGAGGGGCGGGAGGGTTAACAGAGCTGCCTCAGGAATTGATTCTTGTCCGCCTTTCTGAGCGGTCTGTGTGCACAGCAGCACATGATATGATTTTACACAATACCCAGTTAATATCGTACTCAGCAGCTTCCTAGGGAAGAGCTGGATTGGAAAATAAATAAATAAATAACGGTACTTCTCTGCAGACCAGAGGGAGTGAATGGACCAGAGCTAAATTTGGAACACTAAATCTTGGTTTCCAAATGCGTGCTCCCACACACATACATATATCCTCAGTCAGCTTTTCCATGTGACCCTGTTGAATCCAGTGCAGCTGTTATTTATAGATGGTAGGGGTAGTGATGGCATTATAATTTCAGTCCTGAACAGTGCTAAAAGATAGTGTTCTTCTGCAGTGATACAGGGCCAGATGCCCTCCACAAGAATTCAGATCGATGGCTCGTTTTGTAAATGTTCCAACTAACAGATGATTGCAGAATAGCCTTCCCCATCTTTTTATTTTCAAAGGCAGGAAATAAAGAATATTGTAAAAAATTAGAATGGGCTGTGATTATCACTGGCTTCTTCTCTGGACGTGCATAACAAAATTGAATCACCTGGTCCTTAAGTGATCATTCTTTTCTCTTCTCTTCCATTTCCCCATACAACCTGTTGTAACCCGAGGGAAAAAACTATGTGTTCCACTGAAGACAAAGACCAACTCTTTCCAGATCAGGCTGTCTAAAGTTAGGCTCCCAAATAATAACTGTTTGATATTCCAAGGTGCTGAGTATCTGTAGCTCCCAATGATTTCACTCAGACTTGTGTGTGCTCACTAAGTACCCGAGAAAATCTGTTGGTGTGTATTTAGGTTTTTGGTTCCTTATTTTAGTTCCCAGGTTTGAAAATTTAGGCCTACATAGAAAATATAATAGCTTTATTTTCTTTGACATATTTGTGGAAACTAAGCTTTGGAATATATAACAAATCATATATTCCATTTTCAATACCCCACCTGTATAATGCAGCCACTTCCGAGGTGAAACACAGGAGCTGTTTAACTGCAGTAGATAAACATGATGCATGCATGTGTAAGCATGAAAGGGGGTCAATTTATGAATTTGCCAAGATGTCATTTAGATTTTTAAAGCTGAAATCTAGCAAACTCGGTTTGGCAATATATAATTGAATCCAATAGAATGACACTTTTTAATTAAGTGTAGGGAGTGGTTAGTCTTACTAGTTTTAATGCTGGGGGGTTTTCAGGTCAACTTTTAACTTGAACAGTATTTCTCAAATCAGTACACTTGTTTATTCTTAACCAACCAACAATTTATTAATTCACCCAGAACCGCATTAATATACAATCAGCAGTTCACCACTCAAAAGTAAATGCAACCGTGTGTACTACATGCACAAATACAGTTTTGAGAGCAATTATCACAGACTAGAGTTGAGGCTTAGCAGTTATATCAAGAAACAATGCAAATTACCAAGATTTCTTATTACATGTACATATGATCATGAGTTCCCAGTTCTTTAGTACCTAATACATTTATCACACTTCCATGGGTATACCTGTCTTTAAGGAGCTTTGAAGCATATGGTTGCGTCTCTTTGACTAGATTAATCCCAAAGGGACAAGTTTAGAATATTAAAACAAATTGCTTAAAGTTATTGTTTTCAGTATTTCTTAGGCCAATTTGCTTGGACTTATAAAGGAGTTAAAATCTAAAATATGGTTACTTAAGGTATCACTAGAGAAGGTAGACTCAGCAAGATAACGTTTAGTTATTTATATTCAAAAGGAGAGGAGTGAGTAGTCTTTGAAATGAAATCTCACCTCTTCTTATCCTGTTCACCCTGGGATGGGGGGAGGGGCCTTTCCCACAGCCATTGTTCCCAGTCAACTTTCTTGAGCACATGGTGACTTCAGTTTATATAACCTAGTTTCAGGTCTTGTAGGAGGGACTCCTCCACACACGCCGTCCCCCACCCCCTAAGAGTGTGCT
The DNA here is from genome assembly GCF_020497125.1 of Mauremys mutica. Classification (NCBI taxonomy): domain Eukaryota; kingdom Metazoa; phylum Chordata; order Testudines; family Geoemydidae; genus Mauremys; species Mauremys mutica. The sequence goes on from NC_059078.1 coordinate 69,899,923, forward strand.
CCGGTTTTAGAGTTTTCAGTTTCTTTGCAGCTTCCATTGGTATCCAGTAGATGGTGGTAGTGTAGACAGATTTTTTTCAATCCTTTTCTTATCAGAGGCTTTTTAAGTCTGATCTATTTCAAGGATTATATTTCATTATTAGCCACTACTATCAGTTGGGATCCCTCCTTTTAAGCAATTTATCTTAATATCCCAAAGTTTATAGCTTCATTCGTATCTTTTAACGTTTATTTTTCCTTGTGCCAGTGCCAGACAATTCCTATTACTCAGGGGTGAAAGTAACTTAAAGGACTTACCGGTATGCTGGAGTCCTGAGCCGGGGCATGGCCTTAACCAGAAGAGGTGTGGCCTTTCACGATTTAAAGGCCCTGGGGTTGTGGCTGGGAGCCCCAGGGCCTTTAAATCACCCTGGAGCTACCAGCTGCAGAGGCAGCTGAGACCCCCAGGGCTCAGGGACGAATTAAAGGGCCCGGGGCTCCGGCCGCCACAGAGCTCCAGGCCCTTTAAATCACCGCGGGAGCCCTGCTGCCACTACCCCCTGGCAGCCGGGCTCAGGCAGGGATTTAAAGGGCCCGGTGCACCTGCCACTGCGGGGTAGCGGCGGCAGGGCTCCAGCGGTGATTTAAAGGGCTCGGGGCTCCCTGCAGTTGCAGGAGCACCGGGCCCTTTAAATCTCCGCCCAAACCCAGCTGCAGGAGCCCCGGGGCTCCGGCAGCGATTTAAAGGGCCAGAGGCTCCGGCCACTGCGGGGAGCTTTGGACCCTTTAAAGCACCGCTGGAGCTCTGGCAGCCAGGCTCGGGTGGCTCTTTAAAGGGCCTGGGGCTCCCCGCAGGGGCTGGAGCCCCAGGCCCTTTAAATCACCACCGGAGAAGCTGGTCCAGTCCGACATGACGTATCGGACTGTACTGGCTTACTTTCACTTTTGCTATTACTTCTACAGTGCAATTATTTACAATGATAACCAACACAATCCTTATAATCTTCTAAATTTGGAAGGCTTGTTACCAGAGGCTGTTGCAGTGGGGAAGGTTTAGGTTGGATATTAGGAAAACTTTTTCACTAGGAGGGTGATGAAGCACTGGAATGGGTTACCTAGAGAGGTGGTGGAATGTCCTTCCTTAGAGGTTTTTAAGATCAGGCTTGACAAAGCCCTGGCTGGAATGATTTAGTTGGGAATTGGTCCTGCTTTGAGCAGGGGGTTGGACTAGATGACCTCCTGAGGTCCCTCCCAACCCTGATATTCTATGATTCTATGATTGTGAAGGCCAAAACTATAAATGGGTTCAAAAAAGAATGAGTGAAGTTCATGGGGGATATAGGTCCATCATTGGCTATTAGACAATATGGTCAGTTGTGCAACCCCATGCTCTGGGTGTTCCTAAACCTCTGCCTGCTAGATGCTGGGACTGGACAACAGGAGATGAAGCACTGGCACTGGCCACTGTCGAAGACCGGATACTGAACTATATGGACCATTGGTCTGACCCAGCATGGCCATTCTTATATTAAGACAAGTACACTTTATTTAGGACTTACAATAGACATTTCCCACATGTAGAAGGATGTTGATCTGACTCACAAGGCAAACAAATGTGCAGATTCTAATTTGGGGTGCAAGACCTGGAGTACTTTTTAGCTAGATTGGGAGAGAGAAAGAGCTTTTATCCATATGCAAATTCTGAGAGATTCCTGTCTAGGTGATTAATGATCCTCTCGTTTAGCCATTTTAGTTTCTATTCTTGGGGAGAACTCCTGACTTTGGCTGATCTGTGGGTCCTTAGACAAAGTGTCTCATGTGATGCAGGCCATTTTTTTCTCTTCCTAGGTGGATCTTATTTTAGGAATAAACAGAAATGAATAGCTTTTCTAATTGTTACGGGTCAGAAGGAATCAGTAGTTATTAATCAATCAAGGCATATCTGTTCTATATATCCCTTACACATGTTCTGCATCATTCTAGCTACCCTGCATCATTAGGATTATGATTGACTTCAAATCTCTTGCAGGCTAAATAGTCTTCTGCAGTTATTTGCATATGAAAGACAAGGGGGAAACTGGATTTTGGTGATCAAATCAGGTGTCCACAGTGAACTGGGTGGATGGTCTCAGTTCAAGCAGTCAGGTGTCCATGTCACAAAAAAAATACCTCCACAGCTGACAGATTTCAAGACTGATTTTTTTTTTTAACAGTTTCAGTAAAATTGGCTAGGACCAAATGATCTTATCCTCCTTCTCTGTTCAAAAATAATATTTTCTATAGCTATCTATTAATAAAACTTTTATTTTTTTACACACATGGTAAAAGTGTAAAATTAAAGTTAAGTTGAGCCTTAAGCAAAACCCAAGAGCAGAAGTTCTTAAAATAGCTTTTGGGTCTTCTCCGGGAATTTGGCAGCATGATGTTAAGTTAGGAAATACATTTGTGCCATAAATTTTGGCTGCATAGTTTTCATATTTTTTTCTCCCTTTTTGAAAGTGTAGACAGATGTTTTATGGTTGTTGTATGAAAATGTTCCAGGGCCAGTATCGAAAATATGGGGTTAGAAAACTAACCTTGATGTGGTTGGTGTGGTTTTTCCTTCCACTGAGAGGAGGGAGTGTGGTCTCCTAGGAATGTGGACTTCTGGGTTCTCATCTTGATTCTGCCACTAGCAAAGTGACCTTGAGGAATTCCCCTCTTGTCTATGCTGTAGTTTCTCCATCTTTAAAATTTAGTCACCAAGTGTTTGTTCGGTGGCTTAGTTTACTGATCTTTGTTATTCCATAACTGAAATGTTATAGATATTTCAAGTAAAATTATTATTCTTTAAAAACAGAAAACAAGAAGGAATTCAAACTTAACTTTGCTCAAATGCAAAATCTTTGTTTTGAATAGCTGTGTAAAGTAATATGACAGAGCATAGATTTCCCATATGCTATACAATAAGCATCTAAACACCTTTCCTCACACTTGTTAGCATAAACAAAAATCCTTCTCAGAAGATGCTTTTGTGGTACTTGGCTAGCTCAGAGGATTTACAATGGGAAACACAGCTTCTCACCTTTGGGTCCCTGTAGGTTTGTTAAGTGAAAGTGATTTTCAGTCCATAGCAGTGAGCAGGAAGAAGGGGTCTTTAATTAATGAATTGAGTAGGTTGGGGCCACAGACTTGCCCCTCTCTTCTCCAGCTCCCCCAAACCTGCCACCCTTTTAAGTAAGAGAGATAACACAATTTTGCTGTATTCCAAAATCATGACTGAAGATGATCATCAGACTTCAATCTGTGTTTGGTATGTGACAGTTAAATATTGATTTGAAATCTGTCTAGCATTCATATAGATAGATATTTGACTGTATCTTCTGCATCGTATTTGTCCCTTGTGAGGATAGAAATGAAATAAATAAATAGCCAGCAGAATATTCTTTCTCCCCCAATGCCACAGATTGTCTGCCAGGATGATTTGTCAAAAGGAGTGTTGTAGACTCTGCTTGTACAGCAGAAGATACACCACCACCTAAAAGGTCTAAAAAATTCTGCATAAAGAAAATGTGAATTTGCCTTTAAACGCTACATGTACTTTATTGGTGTAGATCTGTGAAAGGCGCTGCATATGCCACAAAAGCCCTAGCACCTTACTGCATTTCTTGCTGAGATTAAAAAACAAAACAAACTGGGGGATGGTGCTCAACAGATATTTCTTCACAATTTTCATTGCATTGAGTAAGAAATATGAGTCTGCCAAGCTGCCTATTGAACTATCTGCTGCAGCTTAACTGCAGCAAGAAAACAGTAGTCCTATTGTGCTCCTACAGCAGTCTCTTGGGAAGCAGAAGGCATTGAAATTACTGAGCAGTTGTCTTGTCCCTTCCTCACCTGCCTTTGTAGCTGTAAATATAGTGTGTGCCTATAAATAACAGTTTGCTGCACCTTTAAGCACGTTCCCTAACAAGAGGAGGTGATTTACTGAGGTGATAAGCTGTAACTAATACTAGGGTATCATAATAGGTAAATAGATTAGCACAGTGCTTCTCTGTATTTTGCTTTCTAGGGAGTCCACTGGCTCATTCATTCATTGTAGATGCTTACTACAGCACATTGCAATACGTCGAGTTAAATCAGTTCCAGGATTGTTGCTATTGATGGTTGTATGTATAAAGCTAATGAAATGCATTAGTGAATCTATCAGATAGCATTGATTGTTTAGGATCTCTTCTTTTCTCCCTCAACACCTCTTCCCAATAAAAAAGTTATAATGGGCAGAATCCATTATTCAGTATCATGATTTTATATTTTGAAATGCATCATCATTTTGTTTTGGGGTTTTGAATGATGTGAAGTACAGTAAGTCGGATCATTTGCAGCAAGGTGTTAAAAACTGAATATGCATTCAGGGTTTCATCCATGGATTCCCCATCTTGGATTAATTACTTTTACATTCTTAGGAGTCTGACTTTTCTGGAGACTATGGATCTTTTAATTAGCCAAAGCATTGTTTATCTGTTCTGTGTTAATGACCTAAACCAAGGCTGCCCTCAGGGCAGGTAGTGATGCATTCTTCCGAGCATCCCTTGTCTGTGTAACAGGTGATCGCTCTGGGCTGAGCCAGGACCACTAAACTCATTTTACTAATTAAATTGTACTAGTCTTTCAACCTGATGCAGAAGCTTTCATTTTACCTATGAGCCCTTCCTGTTCTGTCATTCCTCAAATAATTTCTCTGTTCTTTCCAAACAGGCTGCTTCCTTTTCCCATTTCTCCTGCACCACCTAGTGACTGGTCTTTCGAATGGATTCCCTTTTTTGGTATATATGTCAGCACATATATAGGCACTTGCAATGACTGCACTACATCCTGGGTCCACATGAACATGCATAGCACTTTCTAAGATCATAGTTATCAGTATTTTATTAAAATGCTTTTGAAAAACATGTTTTTAATTTCAAGACAATGATTGATACACTTATAATTATGCAATACTTTGATCAAATATACAGGAGTATGTTTGGTGGAAACAATGTTGCACTGTGTGGACAACATATCAGTATAAAGGGGGGCTAACAAGATAGGAGCAATATTAAGGTATGTTGCCAACTCTCATGATTATTTTTTATCGCAAGTCTTGAGCTATCGAGTGTTTTTCTTTAAAGCCCCAGACTCTAGACTCAAGTGATTATACAAACATCTCAGTGTTTTAGTAAGTTTGTAGCCCACATGGCTGCAGAGAGATGTTATTCAAGTGTCTCTTAAAAATCAGAAGGAAATTAAAATAACACTATATGAATGTGTGTGTATTATATAATGTTTTTAAACCATTGTTCATGACTTTTTGAGGCTTAACTCATTTAAATATGAGGGTTTGGCAATACTGGATCTTAAATATGCAAAAGGCTATAAAATGGATGTAATAGGACATGATTTTAATATTGAGAGGATATGGGTCAAACTCTGCCTTCAGGTATGCACATGTGAAGGCATCATGTGGCACTATATTTGTAAGTCCCCCTGGAAGAATGAAAGTAAGACCATAAGGCTAGATGGCAGGAGCTGACACCATTGAAAGTACCTTTCCTAACTTTCAAATATATTTTTCTCACTTTTTCAACAACTCCTTGGCTGCTTGTAAATGAAATTGCTCCCCCCATTTCCAACCCCCCTCCCACTGATTCCATTTTTCTCCATTTAACAAACATACAGGCCTGTTGCTATGGGTTTTGGTGTTGGTTTGCTCCTGTCATCCAATTTAGCAAGCTAGCATTAATTTGTTTTAATAAAAATACTGAAATCCTTAAAATAAAATAATCACATGAAGAATTACACGAGTTGTACAAAAGAGAAGTAGGTCAAATATTGTGCCAATCAACTGTGAGAATGTCCCTTTAAGAAAAATAAATGGGGAATACACTAAAACTTTCAGCCCATCATTTGGTTGCCTGTATATGCTGCTTTGGTATGACCTGGCAAAGCCTGTGTGACTGAGTATTGTGGGAAAAGTCAATTTTAGTATTTTAACCAGAATATCCTTTATATTTGGGTTTGGGGTGGGGATATGGCAGCATAAAGAATTCCTGTTCTACCCTTGCAAACGTTGACTTTTTATTTTAACAAGCAAGCTACATTATTATATTCAAGGGGCATTGTAGCAATGCAGCATAGGAACACAATTTAAATCAATCATTAAACTGCAGCAGAAAGAGGCTGTGAGGGGTAGTGTGGATGGTCCATCTGCAAAATCTGTGCTCGTGTATTACAAGGAGGAGGGGTTAGAGGGTGTGGGGAGAGAAAAAGCAGCTGCTTGGCTGTTCTCTGAGAGGGAGAGACTGACTGTTGGCACCATCTGTAGCTGTCCTTTGTGCTTGCTTCTTTATCTGTTCATTATAGTGATGCTGAATTTCTCGTGCTTTGAGTTTCAATGAGTTGAGATGTGCCTAATACTGTCAGCACAAAAAGCTGAAACTAAGTACACTAAAGATGAATAGTGTAATCTGTAAATTCATTTTCATCTTACTTGAATAGGCAAAGGAAGTAATGTTCTTCAGAATCCAGCTGTACCAGATGCATGTGTGGCGCATTTCATCTCACCATACTAAGTGCAAACCAGTATAAGGGGGGGGGGGGAAGTTGCAACATTTCAAACAGACAATGGCAAAATCACTGAGGGAATGTCTACACCGGGGTAGGCAACCTATGGCACGCGTGTCGAAGGCGGCACGCGAGCTGATTTTCAGTGGCACTCACACTGCCCGGGTCCTGGCCACCGGTCTGGGGGGGCTCTACATTTTAATTTAATTTTAAATGAAGCTTCTTAAACATTTTAAAAACCTTATTTACTTTACATACAACAATAGTTTAGTTATATATTATAGACTTATAGAAAGAGACCTTCTAAAACATTAAAATGTATAACTGGCATTCGAAACCTTAAATCAGAGTGAATAAATGAAGATTCAGCACACCACTTCTGAAAGGTTGCCGACCCCTGGTCTACACTGCAGTGTAAGCCCAGGATTTGAACTCGGGCTCAAGCCTAACCCCTCTTCAGTCTACACAAACATTGCACTAACCCCAGGTCCAAGGACCCCATGGTGTTGGAGGGTCCAAACTAGAGTCAAGCCGGGACCCAGAGTTCAAGACCAACTGCTTTGCAGTGTTGACACAACCCCACTGGACTCATGATCTGGGAGTCCACCAAAAGAACCCCACTGGCCGATTTTTTGTCCTCTGGACAGTAAAGTTTTCCCACACTGCATTACAAACACAAGGCTAGAGTGACCACATTTTGGGAGAGTGCTAGGGAGTCTGGGGTACGGGTGGTTGGACTCAGGCCTGCATAATGCAATGTAGATCCTGTAGCCTCAGGCTGGGACCCAAGGGTTCTGCAGTTCCTAATCTAGGGTTACAAATGTAGATGCTCAAGTCCTAGCTTAACAAACCCAGTATCGGCTACCTCAAGTTCCAATTACCCAGGGCTTACATTGCAGTGTAGGCATACCCAGAGGGGTTTTCTCTCTCCCACCCTCCGCTTTGATGGAGATAATGGTGGATTTGACATTTTTTGAGACAGTTCTGAACCAGTCTCTTTTCATTCAATGCACAAACACAAATTATTATTATACATCGTACATGACTGGGAAATGTCCCAGGAAAGGAAAGGTTAAACCTCTCAGTAATGAGCACATTTGTTATGTTTTATACCTTCAAATTCTTACTTTCCAAAAATGTAAGTCATCTCCGGATAATTTGTAGCATGTAACTGTCTCCCTTATCTCAAAAGCCTGGCCATTCTCTGACATTTACATTTCACCTTTACAAATGTGTGCATTTGATATTAGTAATGATAATAACTCATTAATATCTTACCTTCTCTCCCTACTCAATGCGATGTTATCTCATTTCCATTGCAAATTATTTGGCCAGGAGTTAACTCTGTTTTTTCAAAGCAGGTACTGGCTTTGTTTGCAAATTCATGTCCTCAAATCCATTAGGAGGCTGCTTTTTATCTTTATTTGTCAAGCACTTATATGTATGCACTAGGAACAGCTCCCTCCTCACATCAAAGCCACGTCTAAGATGGACGGTTTCCATTCGACACCATAGTAATTACACTCAGCTGTGGAAGTGCTCAGCATCCGCTATTATTCTGACATGGCTGCATTTACAGCTCGGCAGAACACTTTGTTCATTTTTCTCAGAACTCAAGTAGCCATAGTGTGCATGAGGAGACTATGTTAGGCAGTGATTTTTATCTGCAGGTGGCTTGAAAAGGGGATGGGAGGAAAGACCCTTTGTCACTGGCACATAAGTAATGACATGCCAGGGATAAAAGGTGAGTATAATTTGATCAAATGTTTGTTGACAGATTCCTTGGCTATAGAGAAGCAGCTTAGAATGACACTCGTTGCTAGAACATTTAGGCACAGTGCTCAGTGGGAATGCTTTCTATAGGCTAGATGTGATGCTAACAATTTCAGAGTAACCATATTTAGTTATATAAAGAATCAGTATCCCCTTCTTGTCATAGAAGGATTCTAAAGTACCTCGCAAAGCACCATTATTGACCTTGCATGTGGTAAATACAAAGAAATTACTACATCCTCAACACCCTGATGTGTGTTTACTTTTCTTTAATAGAATTGGTTTTATTAAATATTTCTCTGGTTTGGCCAGTAGATTTTTTTTTTAATTTCTAGTGTTTTTATATAGAGACACATTTTTCTGTGTTCCTGTCAAAATCTGAGAATCTTACACTTTTCACAGTGTAACTTTCCAATTACATCCTTTGAAACTGGTTCTGATAATTATCAATTACACCACTTTTGAGTGTATAATGGAAGAAGAAGGTGAGGTCCTTTTAAATGATGGGTAATTATGGTATCACACCATTACAAAAAGCATACAAGTGAAAATAAACATCCATGTAATGGACATCTCCTCACCTGTGTCACTTACATTGGTAAATCTGACATTATGTTTTAAACCTCATCTATTTTTGACTATTTATACCACATGTTTATTTTAGACTGGCTTTCTGGTTTTTGCCCACTAGAACAAATTGTTGTTTGGGTACACAACAAATTGTTGTTTGTAGGGAAACATCTACATTTAAAACCTTTTAATTGACATTCAAAACCGTTTTTTTCGGCATGAAGATCTGCAAAATCCTCTTTTAAGGAAGAACAAAATAGACCCTTCCGTTTGACAAAGTTTTTTGTATCAACCACAAAATTTTGCAGTTGGTCTGAGCTGTATCTTATTGGAATTCTTCACCCACCACTTAGCGCAAAAGATCTTTAATTACATTTCACAACAGTTAGTTATCATATTGGAATTTAAAAGGGCAGCTCCTTGCTTTAATCACTTTTCTATGAAGATGTACTGGATAAAATCCTGCTTCACTGCAATCAATGGAGCCTAGATTGTGCTCACTGTTATTTGTAGAGGCTCTGTTTATCAGAATTGGTGTGCTTTTTGTAACACAGGCCAGAATTTTAGTGCCTCTAAAGATCAGGCCTCTTATTTAGGTGCCTAAGGCCCCAATTTATCAAAGCGTGTAAGCATGTGCTGATCTGTGAATATATGAGTAGTCCCATTGACCAAAGGAATATTCACATACTTAAAGTTTGGCATATGTTTAGGTGTTTTGCTGAATTAGGCCTCAAATATGGATCCAGGTGTCTAACTTTAAGCACTCACATTTGAATATCTTGGCCATTCTGTTTTGTAAGCTCATTCACAGTTGGAGTAGGTAATATAATGTTGCAAATTAAATCCAACACCTGATTTTTCTTTTGTAATCTGTGTCTTCTGCAATAAAATTTCATACAAAGAAATTGCAGTATTGTCAATCGTACGGAATGATACTATTTTAGTTATGCGAGAAGGCAAAGAACAGCCATCACAATAAATCATATATAAGACTGGCTATATTAAGAAATGCTGATTGTGCAGATTGTGGAGATTATCTATAATAAACTAAATCCAAACTAGAATAACTAGCAGAACTAAAACTATCATCCGCTGCCTATTAACATTAGAGGTGGAATGGAATGTGGGAGACTGTAGAAAGAAATCATGATTTCTCTTGCTCCCCTCTCCTTATGTACCGATGATCTCATCTCTGTTTCTCCCCTTCTCATAGTTCTTCCCCTTTTAGTGTAGCAACATATTCTTCGTATGATGGTAGTGGCTCATGGGGAAAGTTTTCAGAACTGGTGTATGTCCATTCAGTTAGTGACTAATGTGGTTAAAATATCCTGCACCTCAACACAGCTGCATTCTTCATTAATTTGTACACCTTCATTTTGTTCTGTTTGCATAGCGCTGCTTTCGTCGTGGTGTGAGGAGTTGGGACGGCTCTTGCTGCTTCGTCACCAGAAAAGCCGGCAAAACGATCCTCCCGGGAAGCTACCCATGCAACCCCCCATGAACTCTATGAGCTCCATGAAACCCACACTCTCTCATAGGTGAGTCACACAAGCCTGCTATTACGAGAGTAGATGCATATACAAATTCAGTGAGAAATCTTTTAACTGAAATGCTTATTACCATGACAAATCGGGAGGAACTGGTTGAGACTTTGCAAGTGGAAGGCAGCTTGGATGAAAGTGATCATGAGATGGTAGAGTTCATGATTCTAAGAGCTGGTAGGAGGGAAGATAGAAGAATAAAGATAATGGATTTCAAGAAGGCAGGCTTGACCAAATTCAGGGAGTTGGTAGGAAAAATCCCATGGGAAGCAAGTCTAAGCGGAAAAACAGTTTGAGAGAGTTGGCAGTTTTTCAAAGAGACATTATTAAGGACACAAAAGCAAACTATCCCACTGCATAGGAAAAATAGGAAGTATGGCAAGAGATCACCCCGGCTTAACCAGGAGATCTTCAATTATCTGAAACTCAAAGAAGAGTCCTACAAAAACTGGAAACTAGGTCAGATTACAAAGAACAAAAGCATGTAGGGATAAAATTAGAAAGGACAAGGCACCAAACGAGATTAAACTAGCTAGAAACATAAAGGGTAACAAGAAAACATTCTACAAATACGTTAGAAGCAAGAGGAAGACCAAGGACAAGGTAGGCCCATTATTCAATGAGTGGGAAAAAACAATAATATAAAATATGGAAATTGCAGAACTGGTAAATGCCTTTTTTGTTTCAGTTTTAACCAAAAAGGTTAGTAGAGATCAGACATCTAACATAGTGGACACTAGGGAAAATGAAGTAGCATCTGAGGCTTAAGTAGGGAAAGAACAAATTAAAAATTATTTAGACAAGTTAGCTGTCTTTTGAGTTGGTAGGCCCTGATGAAATCCTAGAATATTGAAGGAGCTGACTCAGGAAATATCTGAGCCATTAGCATTTTTCTTTGAAAATTCTTGGAAGGGTGGAGAGATTCCAGAGGACTGGAAGAGGGAAAATATAGTGCCAATTTATATAAAGGGGAATAAGGACAACCTGTGGAATTACAGACCAGTCAGCTTAACTTCAGTCCTTGGAAAGATAATGGAGCAAATAAGCAAGCAATCAAGATAAGTAACAGTCAAGAACAAATCATGAACATGTTTTCTCAAGAACAAATCATGTCAAACCAACCCAACAGCTTTCTTTGACAGGGTAACAAGCCTTGTGGATGGGAGGAAGTGGTAGATGTGGTACATCTTGACTTTAGTAAGGCTTTTGATACTGTCTTGCATGACCTTCTCATAAACAAACTAGGGAAATGCAACCTAGATGGAGCTACTATAAGGTGGGTGCATAACTGGTTGTAAAACCATTCCCAGAGAGTAGTTATCAGTGATTCACAGTTAACCTGGAAGGGTATATTGAGTGGGTTCCCGCAGAGGTCAGTCCTGGGTTCAGTTCTGTTCAATATTTTCATAAACGATGTAGATAATAGCAGAGAAAGTACACTTACAAAGTTTGTGGATGATACCAAGCTGGAAGGGGTTGCAAGTGCTTTCGAGGATAGGATTAAAATTCAAAATGATCAAGACAAATTGGAGAAATGTTCTGAAGTAAATAGGATTAACTTCAATCAGCACAAATGCAAAGTGCTACACTTAAGAAGGAACATCAACTGCACATATACAAAATGGGCAATGGCTGCCTAGGAGGGAGTACTGTGGAAAGGGATCTGGGAGTCATAGTGGATCATAAGCTAAATATGAGTCAGCAGTTTAACTCTGTTGCAAAAAAAAGCAAACATGATACTGTGATTTATCAGCAGGAGTTGTTGTAAGCAAGACATGAGGAGTAATTCAGCTCTACTCCACACTGATAAGGCCTCAACTGGAGTATTGTGTCCAGTTCTGGGTACCACATTTCAGGAAAGATGTGGACAAATTGGAGAAAGTCCAGAGAAGAGCAACAACAATGATTAAAGGTCTAGAAAACATGACCTATGAGGGAAGATTGAAAAACTTGGATTTGTTTAGTCTGGAGAAGTGAAGATTGAGGGAGGACATAACAGTTTTCAAGTACATAAAAGGTTGTCACAAGGAGGAGGCAAAATATTGTTCTTCTTAACCTCTGAGGATAGGACAAGAATCAATGGGTTTAAATTGTTATCAGGGTAGTTAAGCAATGGATTTAATAGTTATCAGGGTAGTTAAGCACAGGAAAAAATTGCATAGCAGATTGCAGAATCTCCATCATTGGGGGTTTTTAAGAACAGGTTAGACAAACACCTGTCAGGAATGGGCTAGTTTTTACATAGTCCTGCCTTGAGCGCCGGGGGCTGGACTAGATCACCTGTTGAGATCCTTTCCAGTCCTACACTTTTATGATCCTATAACGAAGGATAGCTAAAATGGTTCATTCACCGATTGGAACTAGAGACATCAGCAATACTAAATAAGCTAAATTTTCCGCATTGCTAACTACCCAGTACGTGGTGATGTGACTTTTCCATTTCCCAACCTGAGTTCAGGTTTAGCAAAGAAGCATGTAATTGGCCCCCTGAGACATCAAGCCTTAAGCCCCACCCTAAGGAGGCAAACTGTACTGACGTTAATTAAAATAACACTGCTGTGCATCACTCCTCAGATGTTTTCCAATGGAATATTTAAAGAACACTGCTTTTTCTCTGGGCTGCAAACGTTTTTTTGAAGGTTTTTTTCTTTTAGGTTCCATGGTGATGGTTTCATTAGAAATATCTGTATAGATTAGAGTAGATTGGATGTTGCATCAAGGTGTTAATATTATGGGGTTAATCAGGGAAATGAGAACCTTCACTGCACTCTAATGTCATCAGTCAGGAGAAATTCATAAAAGAATGATCACATTTGAGTGGAAAAGTGAGCCCCAAGGATTGTCTGAGGAGAGACTAAAGCATGCAGGATATGAAACCTCTAGTTCCCAGCTAGCTGGGAAAAGAGCAGTGGTATTGCTTCAGGTCAATGAGAGATTGGGAGGATTCATGCAGGCAACATCAGACATTGGAACTGCATCCCTTATGTTTCTGTTTTTATTTATTTTTAACATCACAAACCAAAAATAATTTCTACAGCTGCTCTGTTTATAGCCAAAATGTAGGAAACTTCTATTATTAAACCACGATAACACTGTACATTAAGTCGAATTGCCACTTTATGCCTCCACTTTATGCCAATGTGTTTGATATGTATTTTCAGGTTTGGGTTTTGGGGTTTTCCTTTTGTTTTTGTTTTGGTACATTTCTGTTTCATTAATGGAAAAAATACGGAAGCTACACATCATTTACTAAAAGTAATACCCCTTATTCTAATAAAACTGATTTTAGTGATATGTGACTAGGCTGCTTCTTTTCTAACTTAGCTTATGAAATTATTTGGATCAAATACTTAATTACATTAGCTTGATGAAAACAAATTTCTTACTAGAAAACCCCTTTGATTCTAAAAATAATAGTTGGGCTCCTGCTGTTTGGACTTTAAATAAACTCCTGTCCTCTTTTCATCATCCAAGATGAAGTCAAATGGGAAGTCTGCATAGTAACACACTCTTATTGGGACCCACAAGAGCTAGTCAGTAGAGCTGGGAAAGACAGAATGGTCCAGTGTCTAGGGCACTAGTATGGGACTTGGACACTTGAGTTCAATTCCTTGTTCCACTACAGACTTGTTGTGTGACCTTGGGAAAGTCACTTAGTTTTTCTGTGCCTCAGTTCCCCACCTGTAAAATGAAGATAATAGCACTGCCGTACCTCCTAGGGGTGTTGAGGATAAATACATTAAATATTGTGAGGCTCTCAAATAGTACAGTAATGGAGACCATATGAGTAGCTAAGAGGGATAAAAAAAAGCAATCAGCAATAATCCTGTATGGCTGTCATCCAGTGAACCAGCCCACCATGTATGATAGTGTAAATAATATGTCCTGTCAAAGCCTAGAGTTAGATTCTAAGATTGTTAGGTCTTGAAATACCTGATGGACTTATTTCAGGTTTCAGAGTAGCAGCCGTGTTAGTCTGTATCCGCAAAAAGAACAGGAGTATTTGTGGCACCACAGTTCCTGAGTTCATTGCACCTCTGACCCCTTTGTGGACTCTCTGAGGGCATCCCACTTAAATCTTAGGCCTCTAGCTCTCACCTTTCTCAGGCAGAGTCCTGCAACACACTCCTTGTATACCAGGGAGTTGGTCTACAATTCCATTCACAGTGATCACCTTAGCAAGTCTGATTTGAGTTCAGCATCTCCTGTCCTGTTCTCTCAGGAGCAATGACCATGGTTTTCCAGTGCTTTTTAAAGCAACTATGATTTATTCAGAACATAAGCATTACAGAGAAAACTTATCTTAAAAACCATAAACAGTTTACATGCAGGCCTTAGCTTACAAGGCAGACATCCCTCTCCCACCTGGAGACCCTGACAGGGTTCAAAGTCTGTCCTTGTTGGTCTCAGCATGTCACTTCTTATATTGAGTGAGAGTGACCTCCCTCTCTATGTCAGGCTGGTCACTTTACACAGTTCTCCTTTCTTTGTGTATCAGGTCTTTTAAACCAGGTTACACTAGTACATGCAGTTTCCCCCAAGGGTTGAGGTTACTGGCCTAGGAATTTGTATTACCCCCAGTGATTTTTGTTCCTCTAGGAAACTCCTGTAACTCCTCCATGGGGTTAAAATAAAATCCCTAGCCCATACTGATACATATAATGTTTATGAAATCAATAGTATAGTCTTTGGGTATTCCATAATAGGTCACTGCCTGTACTAACGCATACCCTCCAGTTATGTTCACAAGTGGGCATGTCCAGTTGAACACCACGCGTCTCTCTCTCTCTCCTGGAATACTATCTTGGGGGGGAAAAACGTGGCTGGCACTATGAGGTAAATCCTAAATCAGAGTTGTCCAATGCTGTGATGTCCCGCTGGAAACATCACTTCTGTGGCATATCTTCTTGTAGTGGGGAAATTTAACATAATGGCACGCAGCAGCCTCTGAGGCCTGTTAGTATTTGTATCATCACTTCAGAATGTGCATTCATTTCAGCTCTAAATTGGACCCTAATGTAGCCACTGTAAATTATGTGTCAGATGGTAGGACAGATATAGCTGATTTGCTACTGCCTTGCAGTTCTTGCTGAAACTGTATGTTTCCATGATTGTTCTGCAGTGAACCTATAAAACAGAAATTAAATATAGAGTGGGGATTTATTGGGTTGTTCTTTTTTTTTGGTTTGGGGTTTTTTGTTTTTTGTTTTTTTTTCCCCTTTAAAAAAATAGAGGACTAACAGCAATCATGAAATCCCCCCTCAAGGATACAAAGTCAAACTGGGTTGAGGAGGCATTAGCTTTCTTCCAGTCTTCTGGAACTTTCCCAGTGCTCCAAGACTTACTGAAAATTAACCTTAATGATCCAGTGAGCTCTTCAACCAGCTCTTTTAAAACTCTTGAACGCAAGTCATATTCACCTGCTGATTTCAAAAAGTCTAACTTTAATAGCTTCTGTTTAACAACCTCCAGAGATACTAGTGGAATAAAAAGAGTGTTATCACTATATGATGAGACTATATCATATGTTTTCCCCCCAATACATAACAAAAATATTTATTGAACACTTAGCTTTTTCTGCATTATTATTGATAATTCTACCACTTATATCTACTAATAGACCAATACCATTGTCTCGGTTCTTTTTGTTCCTCATATGTTTAAAAAACTCCTTCTCATTCCTTAACTATCCTGGTCATAGATTTCTCCTTGTGTGTCCCTTGGCTTCCCTTACAAATTTTCTAGAATTCCTAACTTCTGATTTATATTCAGTGCTGTCAACTTCCCTATTCTTGTTATATATTTTATTGCTTAAAGTTGCCTTCACTTCCCCTCTAAACCAGGTTGGTTTTTTAACTAGTACAGCCTTCTTCCAGGATCATGGGTTTTTTGGGATATAATAAAGCTTCCTTAAATGATTCCCAATTATCATTCACATTTTGCTGATTAAATTCTTCCTTCCAGCTGATTTGGCTCAATTGTTTTCAGCTTTGGGACCAAGTATATACAAGAGATCATGACTTGATCACATTTATAATGTGCAAGCAGAATAAATTCCAGTAATATATACTGGTCTGGAATTTATTCTGCTTGCACATTATAAATGTGATCAAGTCATGAACTCTTGTACCTAAGCTACCATTATTTATTAGTTCTGTGATCTGTTCCTCTTTTAGACAAGCTCTAATAAAGAATCCCTCCATGTTGGCTGCAACACTTTTGAGTTAGGAGATTGTCATCTATAATGTTTAGGAATTCCAAGGATGTTTTACTACTGGCAGCATGAGCCCTTCAGCCTATGTCAAATTGAAATCCCCCATGATCATACAGCTTTTTTTTGCCCTACACCTTATAGGTGCATAAGGAAGCAGTTATCCTGTTCCGTAGTGTCATTTGGTGGTCTGCAGCATACGCCAACTAATACCCCATCTTGTGTTTTTATCTGTTAAGATGTTGAATCATAACATTCAAGATAATTTTCATCTGAATTATCAATTATTATACATCAGGGGTCGGCAACCTACGACATGCATGCCAAAGGTGGCCAGCAGGAGGCTGAGCGGGGCCGGCGGCCGAGACCCCAGACCAGTAGCAGGCGCACCCCCTGGCTCCCCCCTCACCACGCTCAGGTTCTGCAGCTCCTGGAAGTATGAGCTGCCGGGGCGCGGGGCCCTGAGCCTGCTGCGGGAGGGGTGGCGGCGGCTCACACTCCTGGGAGCCGCAGAGCCCGAACACAGCGAGGAGGGAGCCGGGGGGTGCACGGGGACCTCTGCCCGCATGCATCCGCTGCAGGAGCTCCCTGGGTGGGGGGCCCACTGGACCTCAGCCCAGGCAGGCGCACCCCCCGGCTCACCCCTCACCACACTTGGGTTCTGCAGCTCCCGGAAGTGTGAGCCGCTGCTGCCACTGCCCCTCCCACAGCTCCCCCCCTCCCGCTGCCTCAGCACTCCACGTGGAGTTTTGCCTCCATGTGGAGCCAGCATCTGACCAGCATGGGCATGGTAAGGGGAGTCCTGGGGGGCAATCAGGGAGCAGGGGGAGGGTTGGATGGGTCAGGAGTTCTGGGGGTCCTGTCAGGGGGTGGGGAGTGATTGGATGGGGCGTGGGAGTCCCAGGGGTCTGTCTGGGGGCGGGGGTGTGGATAAGGGTTGGGGCAGTCAGGGACAGGTAGGGGGTAGGGTCAGGAGGGGGCAGTCAGGGGACAAGGAGCAGGGAGGCTCAGGTAGGGGGTGGGGTTCTGGGGAGCAGTTAGGGGCAGGGGTCCCAGGAGGGGGCAGTCAGGGGACAAGGAGCAGGGGGGGTAGGGGGTTCTGACAGGGGCAGTCGGAGTGGGAAGTGGGAGGGAGTGGATGGCGGTGGGGCTAGGGCAGTGCTCTCCCTTCTTTTTTGATTGTTGAAATATGATAACCCTAGGCGGAGGGGAGTGCATGGGGACTGGCGCCCGCATACATCCACAGCAGCCTGCAGGAGCCCCCGAGGGGGCGCCGGGCCGCAGCCCGGGCAGGAGGGGCGGGGGGCGCAGCTACTCCCCGCTAGTGGCGCCACCGCCTTTGCAGGGGTGCTGCCCCCCTGCACCACGCCGGCTCCTCCATGGCTGGGGCATGCTGCTGCCACAAGCGGGACTCTCTGGCTCTCCTGTGCCTCCAGAAGGTGGCTCCTCCCTGCCGAGCTGCTGCAGCGGCCCAAGCCCGGCAAAGCCAGTGAGTGGACTCAGGGCGGGGACCACCGGGGTGGGGTGAGGAGGGCTCACGGTGGGGCTGTGCACCCTCCAGGGGAGTTCAGGGGGTGGGGAGGGGGGAAACTGGTCTGGGGAGCAGCCCCTGGGCAGGCTGGCCCCTGGGGTCTATAAAGGCTCATTGGGATTTGCCCTCAATGAACCAATGTGCAAGAGGGTGGGGGGGACGTAAGGTGGAAGTTTCGCCTAGGGCGCAAAATATCCTTGCACCGGCCCTGCCCCAGGGGGGTGCGTGCACCCCAGGTTAAGAACCACTGCACTAAACTGATAAGATCTGCATTTTAATTTAATTTTAAATGAAGCTTCTTAAACATTTTTAAAAACTCGTTTACTTTATATACAACAATAGTTTATAGACTTATAGTTAGAGACCTTCTAAAAAAGTTAAAATGTATTACCGGCACGCAAAACCTTAAATTAGAGTGAATAAATGAAGACTCGGCACCCCACTTCTGAAAGGTTGCTGACCCCTGTTATACATGCACATGAATTTCAAAGGAACTCAGGGACAAGCTTCCAGGTTTGTCCCATTCCTCATGTATAGTCCAACTGTTTTTTGAAAGCTTAAGCTGGGTTGGTGAAGAATTGAAACAACTAGGCCAAGAGGGCTCTGGCAGTAATATTTCAGGTCAAACATAGGGCAAAGGGAAACAGAAAGCAAGACTGAAAGTTTCTTGTGTTAAAAGGTATATATTTGGATGGTTTTAGCATTGGCTTCGGGTTGTGTGATTTTGAGCACACAGAACCTGAAAATCTCTCTCTGCTTGGGTTTTTCATAAATACAAAATGTTGTCTTTTAAAGGTTAGAGGCAATTATGTGCTCTAATTATTTATTCAATATTTTTCACTAATAGTAAAGTAACTGGGTGCGAAGTCAGTTGCATGCAAGCCAAACAGTTCAATAAAATAAAGACCTCAATGTGAAAAAATACATGCTTTTGGTTCAACATGAAATGTGGTTAGATTGTAAGCTCCTTGTGGCAGGAATTGTCATCTGTGTTTTATGGAGCACTGAGATCTCTCTTGGCTCTTAAATAACTCATTTGATATTTCAGTAAACACAGTGTGGTGCGGTAGTTAGTGCAAGATTCATAAACTCATGAATTTTGTTCCCAACACTATTGTTGATTAACGAAAATCCATCCCTGAGCAAAGCGCCAACATGAGACCTGGCCATCACTTAAGTCCCAAATTAGCCCTCCTGTGAGAGTTTAAGTGGGATTTAGCACATAATCCTGGGGTTGGCCCTCAGCATAGGGTAAATTTCATACTATGTGGCTGTGGGCAAGTGACATACACGATAGTTTCCCAATCTGTGCTAATATGTATAACAACACATACTTATCACACAAGGTAGTTGAGTTTTAATTAATATTTGTAAAGTACTTAAAGATCCTGGGGGAATGGTGCTGTGTAAGTACAAATTATTATTATTACAGTATCTTCCTCTTATTTTGATCAAGTCTATACTTACCGCATTTATTGAATTAAGTGGTTGACCTTGTTCTACATGGACCTTATTAAGCCCAGCTTTAAATGGGCATAGCTTTCTTCAAAGTGTGTGGGAGCTACATGTTACTGCTGCTTGTGATGAGTTTGACTCCGTACAAGTGCCAGGGTGCATATTACAGATTGTACAGCGCATATCTATGATTACACTGTCAATAACAATGTCTGAAACCACACAGCTGGCTGCTGTAGTCTCATATGTTACCATGAGTCTTCCTTTGGTTCTTTTTATCTTCTATCTCATTTTGAATTTTGGCCTTCCATATTAATTAAATGGCAGCTTTCTTATAGCCAGTGATTGAATTATAATAATGCCTGCTTAGAGCAATCAAAATTGATTGAAATAAAGGGATAAAGCTATTTTTTAATACAAATGATTTGGTTCTGGAGGTTGTGATAAAATTAAACTGACATTCGAATTAACCAGTAATTCAGTTAGGTTTTAGGCACTTTATTTCTTAATTATCATTATTATTTTATGTCTAAGCCATGGATCCAAAGTAGCACTTTAGATATTGTTTAAAATTGTTTTAAGGTAGGTAGCATGGTGGTGGTTTTTTTCCATTTGAAATATAGCCAGTAACAGAGGTGTAGGGAGGTGTTTGTGGCTTGTTGGAGATAATTTGCAGCTAAATTTTGTGTGTGTGTTTAGGGCCCTGCCCTGTGCATGGTTTGTTAAGGTCAGATGTCATCCAGTTCCAGAGTATTGATGGAATCATTTCTGAACCAACTGGAGAGCCTGCCTCCATCACTATCTCTGGCCATTTTGACTAACAGTGAAGATAGCTGCTTTAATCACTTTCCAAGGACAGTAATTTTAAAAGTAGAAGCAGCAGAACAGAGGCCATTTTTTTGTGAAAACAAACCTTTCTATATTATGTACACTTCTGTTCTGAGAGTTTGGGTCCTTTCCACACCTAGCTTGGGCTTGAAACAGAGGAGGCATCTGCAGACTTTCAAAGAATGTCCATCTTTTTGTGATGAAACTGTGAAATATGTATAGTAAGGGACTGAACAGGACTAACAGATGGTGAATGCTTAATTTAAAGGAATATGTCCAGTAAAGCAACTTATGCTACTCCTGATTCTGCAAGGAGGGGAGGGGATTGTTATTATGTGGGGAGGTGGTGGACTGCACCATCAGAAGGAAATAGATTAAAGAAAAGTTCGTAGTCCAAAATCTGATGAGTTCTGTATGATACATCCTTGATCGAGTAGTAAGACTTAGGGAAAGCATTGCAGTGCCTAGAGTTTGTTTGCTTAAAACTGTGGTAAAAGTGGCCACACGTGCTTGAAAACTTTGTACAGAAAAGGTTGTGATGTGATTGTTAGGAAATGATTTCCCAAAATGTTCTGTGCAATCTTGCCTTTGCTCAACATGCTGCTCTGTAAATGAGACCACTATTAATATCTGGGGTCAGCATGTTGTCTTAGGAGGAGATGAAAGAAGGTCTTGAATGCATGTTGCAGCTGGAAGTGCAGAAGCAAAAGCCAAATGATAAGTATCCAGATTCTAGCACTGAAGTCTTGAGACACTGTTCACCACATCTTATGATTTATAATTGCTAGATATTGTCTTTTAAATAAAGAATGTAAAAGAGTGGTGTTTACATTCTGGACAATATAATTTGGAGATCTGTCTTAATGATGCACATGGGGATTAGAGACCTCATTTCTTTAAAGAACAATTGGAAGATTCTTCCTTATGTCTTCCTTTAAGTGTATATTCTTCATGTACACTTAGATTGCAAGGTCTTTAGGGCAAAGACCAGCTTTTAATTATTTCTGTGTGCGATGCCTAGCACAATGATTCTTGACTGGGGCCTCTAGGTATTACTGCAATGTTAATAATAAATAACAATGATATTAGTAGCATACAGTTTACATGTATGTGTTTGTGTGAATATGTGCATATGTATTAGAATTGTGTTTAAAATATTATTCCGTTGTCCTCTCTACGCTAGGATATAAGGTGATTTTTTTTAATACAAGGTGTTAGCTCACACATTTTAAAACCCTAGTGTAGATAGGGCAAGTTTTAATTTTACATGTGCTAGCTGTTTGAGGTGAAACTTGAGTGGCTTGCTAGGGTTCACCTCAGGTGGCCAAAACCTGTTGAAATACAGCTTGCCCTGCCTATGCTAGGGTTTTAAAATGCTTCTGGAGAAACTTTGCTGAATATTTACTATTTGCAGTTAATAAATTAGTAACTTACTGTTTAGTTTACTGACCTTTATAACAGTATCATGCTCTTTATATGAAGGCGACTGTACAAAGCAAATAATTGGTGCTGAATGTACAACCCTGTTTGTGCCCATTAGGTGTGGTAGAAAGGTTCCCTCTGTCACTTGTCTTTGGTGAAACCAACTCCTTTATGATGGCATTGGATTAAAATCATTCAGCTGTGTCCATATCCCTTGTTTTTACCAATCTGATTGTCAGCCTGATAACTGCATGGTGACACTGCCAGGTGCACTTTATGTAGGGCCTCATCCAGCACTCATTAAAGTCACTGGGGGGGGGGGTGTCTTTCTGCTGACGTTATTAAGCTTTGGATCAGGCCTTTTGAGAATCAGGATTTTCCCTGTAAAAGACAACTACAGTTTGAGGTCCAACTGAAGTTTCGTGTCTGTTTTTTAAAAAGAGAGAGAAAGAGAGGGTGAGGTTGGTGGGAGGGGACATGGTTTACAGGGTGTTACTGATAGAAATGGTTGTTACTTTGATAGCTATTTAAAGGGCTGTCTGAAGTGATGGAAACCCAAACAATTGGTTAACATCACATTCTTGCTTGAAAACCAGAAAGTGACAGGACTCTGAATGGAAAGTGAATTTACCAATCTAGCTTCATTTTCAAATCTAAGTGAAGTGCAAAAAGTTAAAAATAATAATGATAATGACATAAATGGTAGAAAGTGCATTTGGTTTTTAGAGTTCTTTATTAATACTCTAATGCCGTGGTTCTCAGCCTTTTGTACTGGTGACCCCTTTCACATAGCAAGCCTCTGAGTGTGACCCCCCCTTATACATTAAAAACACTTTTTAATATATTTAACACCATTATAAATGCTGGAGGCAAAGTGGGGTCTGGGGTGGGGGCTGACAGCTCATGACGCCCCCATATAATAACCTCGTGACCCACTGAGGGGCCCCAACCCCCAGTTTGAGTACCCCCACTCTAATGTTAGTAGTAACACCTATGAGAATTTTAATATGATTTTTATCCTGACACCTTCTCTTAAAAAAAAACAAACCCTGTAATTAAGTCACTTGGATGAAAATATGAATCTCCTCAATTACGTCCTCAATAAGTTACCTCAGTTGGGGTGGAAATTATAAAAGGAATAAATTCCTCATCTATGACTATCTTTTTTTTTTTTTTAACATTCTCATATAGTTGGGCTCTCAAGTTTCACTAAATTTCACAGTGGGAAGAAAAGGAAGTAGTCACTAGTAATTGAAGTGATGGAGAGCTTTTCTAATGGTTCCCCTAAATTAAAGTGGGTAGGAACTCTAGCTAAAATCACTGCCTGTGTTTCATTAGCGATAACAACAAAGACTCTGTTCAATAGACAGAGCACATCAACAACCTGTACAGATGTATCTATGAAATTAATTAGATACTGACAATGACTTTAATGGGCATTGGTTATTTCTTCAAATAAAGAGGCTGTTGAAAGACTGAGGAAAACACATTAGCCAAGGGAGCTGCTTGAATTTGCTCATCTCCCACCATGCTAAGTAAAGAATTCAGGGAACGCGCAGTAATCCTGTTCATGGTCTCATTTACCACTTACCATGTCAAAGGAGATATGATGTGATAGTTTGTTTGCCACTGTCATTGTTTCAAAGCAATAGCATTTTCCAAATCATTTTGACAGGCAAAGTATTAAAGACTTCTGTTAACATTTCTCAAACCTGTCCTTTACATGCCATAAAGTTTAGTCACACCAGAACAGTGAAGTTATATTTGCCTAGGGAAGGCTTTCCACCTCCCTCCCCGCGTTTGAACCACCCCAGTACAGTCACCCCGGCTAATCTGACTCTCTGTGTTAACACAACATACTCACATCCCTGATCTCTGTGGAAGCACTATGCTATGTGTTTGTCTTAAACTACTTAGTCCACAAACTGCATCTTAAAGTAAAACAAAGGAAAATCCATCCACACATTTTACTTAATTACTTTGCTTCATTCTAAAAGATCCATCTTTTCCACTGGACATGGGCCAATTTGTTCTGTCCTAGAAATCTAAATTTTAAAAAAAATCATTCATTGGTTCCGATCAAAAGGCACAAGCTGTTCATTCAGTAATTTCCTTCTATTCAGAGGTGTTGAGGTATCTCAACTGCAAATCGATCAGCCCCTGAACTCGCGTCTGAAATTCAAAACCAAGCTAATCTCATTGTGACTTTTCCATCGAAAATAATTCATCAACGGCCTCAGTTCCAGTAGGTTGTGTTTTTTCTTAAGAAAGCAATTTTTCTGCTTTTTGGAGGAGAGTAAATTAGCTTCGTCTGTAATCTCAGAAGTGCAATTGCATCAAACCCTCCTGGTTGCTGCTGCACCTTCTCTCTGAGTCAGACTCTGCAGATCTTCCAGTAGTCTTATTTCTGTGCATCCCCCCCACCACCCGCTGTCTCAGTAGCAAAAGCAGAAGTGGAATCTGCTCACGCTTTCAGCGGTTCCTTCCTGAGTTGTTGTAGCAGCCGCTGACCTCCAGGCATTGTGAATAAACAGCAAAGCTGGGAACAAAAGGAGTCTTCTGGCTGCCATTATCTCACATTAACATAGCAGACGCGCTGCGGTGTGAACAATGCGAGTCTCATTCTCCGATAATCAGCGAGTACCCAGGCATTTGGATTACCAAGGCAACAGGCAATGGTAGAATATTGGGTGGGTGTGTTTTTTTTTATTGCAAAGGAGCAATCGGATATGGAATCCCAGGTATATTGATAAACCAGAGCAAAATTAATGCCTTGCAACTGACTGGGGGGGAAACTGAGGAATTGGTTTTGCATTCTGGCACATGAGAGAGAAATAAGACATGGGTCTGGCTGTACTTTGAAAAGCAATAAAAATTAAACTGCGTTTGTCAAGCTGAAAATGTTGTTAAGATATTTTTTAACATCTTAGAAAAGGTAACAGGTGGCATGTTAATAACAGCCATTAGTGGTGGAATTTGTAACTGTAATCTGCGACTGTGATAGCACATTGCATGGTCTACTTGTGTATCAATAGACAGAATTGGATGTGATGCTTTAATCTTTCTTCTTTAATCAGAGTGGATGCTGTAGTCCCACAATGTCATATGGTGATAACCTCATCCAGCTTCTTTTTGATGCAGGGAGTGTGTTTGTTTCTTAACTGCATAGCTTTGTTGTCATTTGTTCTACACAACCAGAACTAAGTTGCATATAGCTGTGTATGTTTGCATGCACATGTGTCTAGACATGTGGAATATATAATATAACAGGACTCTGTGTGTGGTTTGTATTCAGGTTAAGAAACATGTATTTATTTATAAGGGAAATACTTGGGCCTGATTCATATTCAGATATAGAGAATCAGATCCCAATACCCTAACTCAAGTTGAGTAGTGTCTTACTATGCAAGTAACCCCAATGCGATACATAGGCTATGTAGGCCTCACAGGCTCGGTTCATTGCACACTCAAAGAAAAAATGTTCAAGTCACACACTATCCAGAGGTACTAACCTCCTCCGACCTCCAGGTTTAATTTTGAAGGGTTAAACATCCACCAGATTCCACCCCAAAAATAACTGAATTTCAGTAGCGATGGTGGTTAATGAACATCTGTGTGCATTTGGTGGTGTTAGCCATGTGCTAAATTGCAGAGCCATGTTATGAACTGCATTTATCATGCACCTCTTCACTATGTCACCTGCCTTCTGCCCACTGACTAATCTTTATGGGGAGTGACATTCCAAACCTCAGAGCAGTTTTAGAGTGGCCACTCTTGCATTCCAATAATACCAGACATTCCAGTACTTCCTGGAACAGCATGGGTGGGTCCATCCATGCTGGCACGACCTTGCATACATGGAGGACACCATTTTGAAGAGCACACCAAGCCCCAACCGGTGTGACCTTACACACATCATGTATACAAGGTCACAGTGTGGGCAAAGCAGCACACTCTTGAAACTGGCAGCACCCATCTGTGATACCAGACAAAACCACATCTGATTTTGTCTCAGAACTGGACAAGGGACAAACCATTTAAAAACAGGACTGTCCCGCTTAAAACTGGACGAATTGTCTGCCTAGAGCAGTTTCAATCACTACTCTTTCCCCTCCCCGCCCCCAAACAACCAGCCAGAAAAACTCTTCCTTTTTTTCCACCCAAAAGTGGAATTCCTAACCCCCTTCCAATCTAATTTACACTGGTCCACATGGCCCAATATAATCAACATTCAGTCCTGGAACACTGGGGTTCAGGCAGGTCTTTGTCAACCATGTAGCGCTAGAAATGCCTGCTTTAATGCCATTGGTAATGGGAGATTCAGAGCCTTCCAAAGGGAGATGCAACACATGTATCTTGTTGGGAAGTTTGAGAGATATCAGATTAGACATTTTTATGTATAGAAAACATCTTGGGATCATTTTTGAAGTTTAAAAAATTATATTTTGTCTTGCCCTCTGTGGTTTGTGCATTTATACTCATGCTACTAAGAAAGTCTGGTGGAGATTATACAAAAAATAGTCTCAAGAACTTTTAAAACATTTCTAAAATAGCTTTTCTATAACATGTGGCATATTCAGACTAGTCAGTGATGTGGAATGAGATAAAGTTTTTATGGTGCTTGGGGCAAAGACCACCTCTTCGTTATATATTTGTATGCACAGTGGGGTCCAAATTCATGATGAGGGCCACTAAGAATGACCATAATACAAATGACAATATTAAGTAAATATTGACTTTTATTTTAGGAAGAGCTGCAGAATTCACTATAGCTTCAATAGTCAAAGTATTGTAGCTTCCCCAAACTTACGCTAATACAAATCTTTACACCATGACACCATCATGCTTGGGTTCTTTTATTTCATTCTCTATCATATATATAAACAAGTAAAACCAGTTTTTAGAGGATATTACATAAATGGAGATATTATTTGTTGTCCTTACAGTGACTCCTTAGATGTCCCTGTTGGCTTGGACCACCTAGGCTACACCATAAATCATTAATAAAAATGAATTAATCAAATGTATGTGGTTCTTATGCCCATTCCTATGCCATTGCTTCCATTCTGGTCCCCTATCTTGCATATATCCAGGGTCTGGCCAGCCCTGGACAGAAAGGCATCCGATTACAACTCACAGCATTCATAGTGCCAAGCTTCAAATGTATCGGTATTCAAAGTTAAGACTATCTGTGCTTATATGTAAATATGTATTTGTATGTTTCTGTATGGTATGCAATGTTTTTTAAAATGAACATAAAAAATAGCCTAAAAGGACATGTGATAACTTTTGATAAAATGTTGATAATAATAATGCTTTATTTTTTTTTTTTAAGTTGACTCTAAACCAAAAGAGCTCCAAATTGGGACACTCCTTCTGTGGGGGTGTTGGAGGGCCTACATCTACACTGCACACAACTGGCAGTGGCATAGCATATGCTACACACTGCAGTGAAAGGCAGGCTGTGTCCACGCTCTGGTGTGTAGCTACATGTGTCAGTGAAAGTCTCTGGCAATAGAGGGAAGCTTCAGCAGCTCCCCGCAGCTGGAGCCTTTCATTGTGGGGAGGAAAGGCTATGGCAGAGCCTCTTCCTGCAGCATGGAAAGGCTCCAGGGCAAGGAGCTGCCTAAGCCGTTCTCCACTAACACGGCTGCTACTCTGAAACCTTTCTCCATTGCCTTCCCCCAACCAGATCCTTTCCCACTACAGGGAGTCTTTCCTTGTAGCAGGGAAAGGATCCAGACGCAGGGAGGCAGGAGGACGCCACACTGCTGCAGAGGAGACAGAAAGATGTGGTTTGGGCAAGTAGAGAGCATATATGATATGTGCTTGCATACATACCCACACCCTTCAGGTGTGTCTTTCCTTGCCTCAGCCATGCCCCATCAGCTACAGTGCTGTTTATACCTGTGCTAGGGCGACTCTGCAGGTATGTACTCTACATTCTGCTGAATGAACAGTGCACTGTACACATACATACATGCATGTGTGTGTTACAGCTACTCAGAAGTTCGTTTTTGTTCCTGTGAATAATTTCAGTAAAGTGGAAAACGTCAAAAGTTTTCTTCAGAAGTTTTGGGGGATTGTTGAAAAACTGAAACCCGAGAATGTTTTGGTTTTGATTGCCAAAAGCAGAAGCATTTTGATTTTCAAGTTTGGGGTCCCCAAAATTTTCTCTCAATCAGCTATTTCCCATGGGAATTTCTGTGTTGACCACTACAAAAGCCATTCTTCATCCAAAAATAATTTATGAAGAAAATTTTTGACTTGCTTCAGTATATATTGAAAAGGTTACCGGGAACATCCAGTTTCAGAGCTGTAGTGAGATACAACCTGAGTTCCTTTCTGAAGCCTTCTACTGTTATCAAAACTAAGGTATTAATGGAGTTCTGTCCATTTTTGTAATTTCATTTTTACTGAAGATGGTTCTATTCATGTAGACAAAAGGAATGAAGCAAAGAAGCCTAGTGACACCAACATTCACACTATGCGGCGAGCACACTGAAAAATCTAAAGAATGTTGGAATTCAGTGTGTGTGTTTAGTAATATAACATATCTTCCACAATAAGAAACCATTGAAATAAGTTGACACTAAATTTACAGTGGTGACCTGACTAAGTGGGCTCATTGATGGCAATGTGTCATTAGTTAACTTATATAGCAGTTATAGAGAATCTCAGATAAACATTAAATAAAATAAAGTAGAAACTCATAAAGCTATTAAATTTATAGGCATATAATAAGAAATCCTTTGATTGGTACAAGAGAGGCTTGGGGGTTTATTTCCTTTTCTCACTCAATTTATCCATTGTAGGTGTAATGGTTTTTGTTTTGTTTTGTTTTATGGGTTGGGGGGAGGATATTTATTATTAATAATAATAAATATTTAATTTGTATTACAGTAATAGCACCCAGAGGCCATAACCAAGGTTGAGAACCTATTGTGCTAAGGACTATATGTACACATAGTAAGAGGCAGATTCTGCTCCAAGGAGCTATAAGACAGCAGAAAGGCAGAAGAAAAGCACAGAGAGGCAAAGCGACATGCCCAAAGTCAAACAAACAACAAATCCAGGAATAGCATCAAAATCTGTTGAGTCCCAGTCCAGCATGCTATATAGACCACTCTGGTTTCATTTAAATGATTGTGGAAAAGGAGCCAAGAAAGTTGGTCTAGTTTTGATCTCTGGAATTTCACTCCCTGCAACCAAGTGTTTCTGTAGGTGTCTGTGGGTGACTAACGGACAAGGAAATGGGAGAAATGAGAAGTGTTGTGATGGCCATTGTCTATCCACATCACTGTCATTGCAAGGATCTCTGGTGCCGGTAGTATATTTAAACAACTGTTTTTATGTATTAGCCGTTTTGCAGATACTATAGTTAAGCCAAGGAGAGCATCTACGCCTCAAATGACAGCGATTCAGCCAAAACTGGAGAGCAGACTTGGGAAAAAACAATGGAAAGAAATTGCTGGGAGCCTAATTGCATGAAATAGCTGGGTTTATGTATAACCGTAGCCTAACTTTGAAGTGAAAGTGAATTTTTTTCAGAAAAGCTAATGCCTAGTGCTATAAAGTACATGTGGGTTGTGTCTCCATCAGCCTTTAGGGTTTTGTTGGGAACCCCCAGAACCATAAAACAGGAAAAAGGTAACAAGAGAAGTATGTTCATCACAGCATATGCATGGACTGGAAACATTTTAAAGGTTATCTAGTCTGTCCTTTCCCCTTCCTTCACTTTAACTTTGCTGTGAGATTTGTATTACATCTTTATATCAGTAGTTGTCCTTGATGCTAATACAAATGCATCACCAAAAATCTTTCATTCGTCTTCATTATTATTCTTTGTTAGATTACCTTTTGCAAATCCTTGACCATGTAAATCATATGTTTATTACCTCATGAACAAAGCTGCCCATTTACATACTATACCTAATGTATTTGCTATGTTTAAACTGACTATTTTTATTAAGATAAATAGTTTATAAACATAAAGGTAAATAATTGTCTAAACAAACCTAACCCTCTCCGTGCACAAAAAGCAATGTGAATCACTCCTCTCTCAGTAAGTGGAGGTGTGTAAATGGACTGTCTGATACACACACACATATTTGCATTAACAAGTGAACTAATAAATTAGTGTCAGTTATGTAAACCTTTTTTAAAAATAAATCTTCGTTTACACATACACACAGTATTTCCAAATAAATGCCTCAAATCATGTGTGAATCATTGCAAGTCACTGGTTTCTATTCACTATGTAAACCTCATTTTTCATGCAGTGACTTCTCATAGTGAATTTAGCTAACAATCCATGTCCGACATGATGACTGGTGTGGTTGAGAGTAATAATTTTTGTTAGTGGTCGGTGAAGATTTAACTACAATTTTGGTGAAGGGAGCCCAGTAGAAGGAGAATTGTGAAATTTGGCTTTGATAAAAGAAATGCAGAAGGAAAGAAGTGAATTGAGTGGTGTTTGTTTAATGGGTTTTCAGTGATGACTACATGGATTGAAAAAAGAGAATCCTGCCTGGTAACATACTACAGTGGAAAAAGTAAAGACTATGTAGACTGTACTTTGATAAGAAGAGAACATACGAAAATGTATCAGAAGGGTAGCCATGTTAGTCTGGATCTGTAAAAAGTGACAGAGAGTCCTGTGGCACCTTATAGACTAACAGACGTATTGGAGCATAAGCTTCATCAGATGCAGGAAAATGGTGAAAAATATAAAGTAAATATGTAGCAGAACAACATACAGTATTAATAGCTGGAATCCGACAGCAACCTG
Organism: Mauremys mutica; assembly: GCF_020497125.1. Lineage (NCBI taxonomy): Eukaryota > Metazoa > Chordata > Testudines > Geoemydidae > Mauremys > Mauremys mutica. The sequence goes on from NC_059078.1 coordinate 69,930,605, forward strand.
AGGAAGGATGAAATTGAGGAAGAAATTTCATTGGTGGTTATGTAAGGGAGGAAGGAAAAGTTTTGCCAAAAAGTCAGTGAAGGCTTTCATGCCAATGGCAATGAAATAAGTGGGGGGAGAACAGAGGAATTTTGAAGAATTTTTCATGGAGATAATATGTGGCAGAATGAGTAGAAAGATGGGGTACTTTTGGAGAACAAGTTGGTGATAGAATGTGATGTACCAGAGGAGTTAAAAAGAAAAAAAGTATTATTCAAAGAGTTTGAGGAAGCAGGTTTTGATAATGAAACAATCAAAAATTCAAACAGGAAAAAAAGGAAGTTGCTAATGCAAGATTGGAGGCTGAAGAGGAATTTGTACAGAAAGCTGGAGGAATATGATGGCAGGAAGTTTATTTTTAGGTTGGCAAAAAAGAAACAATGAAGCACAAGAGATGAAGAAATCAGTGACTAAGTCTAAAGAGGTAGTAGAGGTATGCAAAAGATATTTTCAAAGGTTATTAAATGAGAAGAAAGATTTGCGAGCTCAAACACCGTCAGTAATTATGGGGATGTTTCAAAAAATATCAGTCTTTGTACATGAAGAAGAAGCAGCACTGAATAAGATGAAGAATGGTAAAGCAGATGTGAAGATAACATAATTGTTGATATGATCAAGGTAGTTGGAAGTACTGGAGTAAAGAGGTTTCATAGATTACTGTGTGTTTACTGGGATCAAATAAGGATACCAGACTGGAGAACAGGATTGATTGTGCCTCTTTAGAAGAGTACGGGTGATGCGAATGATCCCAATGCCTACTGGGGCATCACTTTGTTAAGTTAACCCTCAAATTCCTTGAGAGAGTTTTGCAGGCAAGTTTGAGGGTAAGGTGGAGGAAAATGTAGGAGAGGAGCAACATGTTTTTAGGAAGGGAAGGACATTTGCAATGAGACAGAAGTTTGAAAGAATAATAAGTGGAGGGTGTAATTGCTGAGTTGCATTTATTGATCTTGAGAAAGCCCATGAGTTGGTTCTGCAGGAGTTGGTATTTGGAGTATTGAGATGGATGGCAGCGGGACTTCAAGAAGTGGAGATAATACAGAGTTGTATTGAGGGTCAGGAAATATGGTGATAGCACTTGGAATTTTGAAGCATTTTGAGGTGATGGTGGGATTGAGACATGGCAGTGTGCCGAGTCCACTTCACTTCATCTTAGTTATGGAGGCAACTAGTAGGAGATTCGAGCCTGTGAAGAGACAGAGAAAACTAATGCATGTTGACAATCTAGCCCTTTTTGCTGATGGCAAAGAGGAATTGATAAATTGGTATTAGAGTGGGCATTTGAGTTTGAAGATCATACTCTGAAAGTTAAACACAAAGAAAACTGAAGAAGTGGAAGAAGAGCTACTGATGGAAGTTTCAGGCGAGAAGCTGAAACATAAGAAAGAATTAGTGTACTTGGGAAGTACACTTTGTGCCATCAGAGGGAGAGCTGGAGAACTGAAAATAAGAACCCAGTGTGCGTGGGTGGCAGTGAAAAAGGTGGCAGGAGTACTGCAGGACTGGCAATTAAGTAACAAACTGAAAGAAAAGATATATGTGCATGTGTTTGTCCCTCCCTGCTCTATGGTTTGGAAACAGTGGGCCTTATGGAGTTGGAAGAAAAGAAGATATAGGTAGTAGAAAATAATATACTGAGGAGAATGGCAGCCAAGTGGAGGGTAGAGCATGTGCCTGGGAGAAATTAGGGGATAAATGAACTTGGGACTCTATCTGATAGGCCGGGAGTGCACATCTGAGGTAGGCTGGGTGTGATAAGATTGGGAGAACGACCAGCAAAGAAAACATAGGAGGAAGAGGACAGCAAGAAAGGACATGGAAGACCGAAGGTTCGATGGAAAGACTCAAGGGAAAAGGACTGGAACTCCAAGATCTATGAACCTGTGCCATGGACTGAAAAGCGTGGTGAAGAATCATGGGCACCTGCGACCCTGTGTCAGCCTGGAAGAGGAGTCGAGAAGAGAAGTGAATCCAGGTCTGATATGGAAATCTGAAATCAACTCATGGTGTTAGTTTGTCTGTTTGTTCTTTGAATTTTAAAAAAGTTATTTAAACATAAAGCCTCACTTACCTCTTTGACATTAGCGTTGACTGACCATTGGCTTCAATATGCATTAGCAACTAGGACATCTTTTTTTAATATCTTTCTTCTTTGCACTGTGGTGAATGGTTGCACCAGGGCTGCCCAGAGGATTCAGGGGGCCTGGGGCAAAGCAATTTCGGGGGCCCCTTCCATAAAAAAAGTTGCAAAACTATAGAATACTATATTCTCGTGCGGGGCCCCTGTGGGGCCTGGGGCAAATTGCCCCATTTGCCCCCCGGGCGGCCCTGGGTTGCATCATCGCTACATCATAGCCTGAGAAGTAATCGCCTTCCTTCTCTTCCTTTTCATTTGAGGGCTTCCTCTGCTGCTTGGCCCACCTCTGCTGACCCCTAGCATGTGCGGGTTCATTAACATTATTTTAAATGAGTCAATATTCTTTTAGTGGACTCCGACTGACTCACTGCCCTCCAGGGTATAATGAAGAGACTTAATTACCCTTGTGCTGTTCAACAAGAACAAAGTTGTGGGGAGGATTTCTCTTTAAATGTTAGAATGTACCATAAATGACTACAGAAGGCCAGTGTAGACATCCACCAAAAGGGTAGAGGGAAAAAGGTGGAAGGCATTAAAGCAGAAGTCCAAATCAGCCCCTAATCCCAGACCCTGAGGATCTCCCTTCCCAGGCTTAATATGCTTTTTTGTAATGTTGATGGAGGGATGTTGCAGCTGCATGCATTAGAAATATTGCATCATACTGAAACATTGTGCAGTGAGAAACATTGCGATGTGCTGTATGAGACAGAAAATGTAGATTTGGGGGACTTCCTGTCTGGTCAGGAGAAAGTGTTTTTAAAAATTGGATAATCACAGTTTTAAAGATTTTCTCCCCTTTTTAAAATGTATGTTAATTACTTAATTTTAATTTATATTATTAATTTTACTGTTACTAGATTGTAATCTCGTTGGGGGCAAGGAGCATGAATGTACAGTACTTAACACAAGGGCATCCCAGACCCCATAATATTCACACCAAGTTTTGAAAAGAAAAATATTTATATCTTTTGATCCTTCAAGTACATACATATTAACTCAGTTTTACACTCAAGTAGTCCTGAGGCATAGGGGAATGGAAAGATCATCCAGTGGTCAGAGTGGTAGCTGGATACCTGTGTTCAATTCTCTGCTCAGCACAGACCTCCGCATGACACTTCTGTGTCTCAGCTGGAAAATGATAACAGTACTTCTCTGCCTTGTTGGATAAAGATTGTGGGGCACTCAGATTCTATGATAATGGGAGTTGTATGAGTTTCTTAGATAGCTAGATAAGCATTTGGAGGGTCAGAGTTATAATTTGTAATTTAGTTTAAAAATTAATTCATGGCCTAAACCGCTTGTCAGTATCTCTTTAAAATAAAAGGACTATATGCGTGTTCCTTAAATAGTTTATGACCTGGAAAACGTCATAAACGTAGAATCAACTTTAAAAAGTAATGAATAATAACACATGAACCAAATAATGCTAAATAGGATATGTAGGAAAAAATATTATATTTATACCTCCGATTATTTAACTGAGGTTTGATATATCCAGTAATTATATTGCATATACACCGTGTTTTAGTTAAAAATATATACATATACGTATTCTTTCTCTGTACAATATGCACCAAGACTTGTATGTGACAGGCTTCTTGCTTGTATCTGTTGGATTTAGTTTATGGAAAAACCCAGTGCTCTCCACCACATAGTTATCTGAAAGGATGCATTTTTAGTTTCAGCAGTTGATTTTCTAGAATACTGATTAGCTAATATTTTTTGGCATACAGCTCATCCATCGTGCGGTAGGACGCCATCTGGATTTTAATTCACTTTTTGAAAATTATTGTTGGACTGCTATTCCTTTAAAGGCTCTTCTGGCCATGCTGGTACCAACTGCAGACAGTGGGGCTGCAGTCTAGTCTCAAAACCTAATTGAATTGGAATGAGACAGCTGAAGCAATGATTGTTGAAGAGCTTGAGATGGATGACTTTTGCAAAATGAATGCATCCAAACATCCAGCTAGCTTAATGTTCTTATTGTTGAAAGCTGTGGCCGAGAGTTTATTTTTACTTCTGCAGGTGGCAGAGTTTAGGGGTGAACTCTTCATTTTATCCATCACCACATGGGTTTATGTGCAATGAATTAACTTAATTTCCCTTCTGCTTTGATGCTGTGGTGATCGCTCTGCTTGTAACCAAACAGAAACTGCCCATTTCTTAAACATACTATGATACTTATAAAGCTGATGAGTTGGAGAGGAGTTAAGGTTACTCCATCTGCCTTTGTCTGTTAAGAGATCAATTCCCTCTTCCCCAACCATCATTCATTTAACTGTTCCAAACCATGACTCTGGTGTGTTTGTGTTTTACAGTGATGGGTCTTTCCCCTATGACTCTGTTCCTTGGCAGCAAAACACCAACCAACCACCAGGTTCTTTATCAGTGGTCACTACAGTATGGGGTGTGACTAATACCTCCCAAAGCCAGGTAAGCTTCATTTTATGCTCGCTACTCTGAGCTATGCATTTTGGTTAAATGTTTGTCAGTAAAATGAAAAAAAAAATAGAGGAAAAAAAGGGAAAGGACTGCTATAAAACTGTATTTTTTCCCATTTATTTTTTTCTTTTGGCAGCACAATGGCTACATATTAGGGTTTGATGTATTTTGAGCTGGTAACACATTTAACTGTGTGGATGGAAGTGTCAGATTATATTGGTGGCAGTTGCAAGCATCACTTGCTTTCTGTACAGGAGAGGGGTGATTATCAGACCTAACATGTTTGTTATAGCATTTTTCTTGAGTCCTTAATAGAAAACTTTTCTCATTTAGCCTGGTGCAATGTTCTGAAGCATTGAGACAGAGGCAAGAGCTAAGTGGTTAGTGCCAGAGTGTAGCTGTCCAGAAAATGGAAATCCATTCCCGTGAAAAAAAATTTATTTTTGAACAAAATGTCATCTCACATTGGGATGAAAAGTCCAAAATACAAAACTTTTCACAATAGGGACCTCCACAAAATTATGTTTCAGGAGAACTGAAATGGAATTTTTTAGTTTGCAGGCAGCCAGCCTGGACAGTTCTTGTCAATTTCACTTTTTCCCTGCAGGCAGAAAGTGAAATTGACCAGAACCTTCCAAACAAAGAACCAGAGGCGTAGCACCTGGCTCTCTACCTCTCCCCCAGCACTGCTACATCAGTCTGGCTGCCTGACTGGAATGTTCTTGTCCATTTTGCTTTCTCTTGAGCTGGGGAGCTGTCATTTCAATTTTTTTAGTGGAAAATGGACATTTTTCAGAGAAATTTACATTTTGCCACAGAAAATTTCAGTTTTGTGAAAACTCCATTTTCCATTGGAAAATCATTCAGCTGGCAAATTCCCAACCACTTCACTGTGTCAAAAACTCAAATCTCCATCCAGCTGATATTGAAGCCAGTAGAAAGACTTCCCTTTACTTGAAAAGGAGCTGGATCCAGGACCACACACTGTATGTGACATTAGTCAAGTCACTGAACCACTTTATGCCTTAGGCTATGTCCACCCTATGGGCTTGGGGTGTGATTCTCCATCTCCTGTGAGCATCTTGTGTTAGTCTCATCGAGGTAGCACGAGTGTAAATAGTACTGTAGGTTAGTTGATTGTACTTTAATGTCTGCAGCAAACTAACATTGTTTACAGCCATATCTCTAAGGGCTTTCTCCTTATTTTGAATATTTATCCTCATAGGTGCTGGGAAACCCAATGGCAAATGCCAATAACCCTATGAACCCAGCAGGAAACCCCATGGCTTCTGGGATGACTACCAGCAACCCTGGCATTAATTCCCCTCAGTTTGCTGGGCAGCAGCAGCAGTTTTCAGCCAAGGCAGGCTCGGCTCAACCTTATATGCAGCAGGGCATGTACGGGAGACCCAACTATCCCGGAAGTGGAGGCTTTGGCGGGAGGTAAGACGAGTCTGTATGGGATGGAAATTGGAAGTGAATAGTTTAGGGTGTTCTAGCTTTGCATAGCAATCTACTGGATGTGCCATAGGCTCCCTTTGGTTAAAGGGTAAGTGTACACACCAGCCGGATGGTGTGATTCCCAGCTTGGGTAGACGTACATGGGCTAGTTCTGCTCAGGCTAGTGTAATAAAGATAGCAGCATGGCTGCAGCTGCTCTGGCAAGCCACCCAACTTCCTGGGTACATACTCAGGCTACTGCAGCCATGCTGCTATTTGCGTGAGCAGGGCTAGCACATGTTTACTTGCGCTGGTAATCACACCTGCTACTTAGAAATACCCCAAGTCTTGGTGGTTATTTCATCAGGTGTAGCTAAACTGCATACTGGGTCCATTGCTTGAAGAATTGGCTACCCAAAGAGCAGGAAATTCATCACTGTATCTGGAAATTAGTCAATCAATTACCCCTGACAAACACCAAAACTAAAGTTTTAATTACCACAAATACAAGACACAAACCAAGGTCCTAGGCATGATTAACATTCAGTAGGGTTAGTATGTGAGAAGTATTGATGGTACAACTTCCATCAGTCTGTACAAAGAAATGAGCTTGAATATTAGTAAGGCTACAGGCCTGCAAAGCTAATAGGCAGACCCCTTATGGAAGGTTTGCACCACTACAGGAATTTATAAAGCACTTTGTATGCATGAGGGACAGGGCTTTGGTCTTAAATTTTAAGTTATGTATTTATTTTTGTGGGTAAGTGCAGTTCTTGTGAAATGTGCCAAATTAATAGCCCAGATTATCTACAAAACACAGGCATGGGCAGTTAAAAAGTAAACACAGACAGTAAGCATGCAAGCTTCCCATGCTCCTAATGCTTTTCCTGAATGCACTTCTATGGTGATAGTGTAGCTCTGTCTCTGGTCCTAATCAATCCCTGGGTTCCTTTGTTGTTACTGCTGAAAAGGGTACCAGCATGGTACAGTGGAACAGCACTATCCTGGAAATTGGGAGACCTAGCCTCTGTTTTCATCTCTGCCACTGTCTCGCTACATGAATTTGTACCATTCACTTAAACTTTCTGTACAGTTCATCTGTAAAATGGGCATAATGTTGACCCACCTTTTTAAAGACCTTTAAAGATTACAGGTGTGAAGTACTTTAGATTATTTATTCATTTATTTATTTTGTGGTAGTTTGTGAAAGAAGCTCACAATAATTGCTATGGTCCATGCTGCCCCTAAATTTCAGATAATCACGTTCGTTTACAGCCTCTGAGTCCAGCAGCTTGGTAGAACAGAGTATTAAAAATCAGTTAGAAACTCCTGAAGTCTGGAGTTTCTAACTCCATTGAAAAGTGCTGATGTTATCTGCACTCTATGCCAGAGCAGCTCTTGTATCCTTATTTACATCCCTGCTTCTCTCTTCCTGTCAGAGTGCTTGTTTCAATAGAAACTTATACATGGTTTTGGAACTGTTCCAAATGACATCAGACTGAGGCCCAAAACACTAGGTCCATTTTAATATTCCTTTCTTTCTTCACCTGGTAGTTATCCTGGTGGCCCAAATACTCCTGCGGGAATGGGGATCCCTCCACACACGAGGCCTCCTGCAGATTTCACTCAGCCGGCTGCAGCTGCCGCCGCAGCTGCAGTTGCAGCCGCAGCTGCCACAGCAACAGCTACAGCTACAGCCACTGTAGCAGCCCTTCAGGAAACCCAGAACAAGGACATGAACCAGTATGGACCGGTAAGAAAGTAGATCTTGCAAACTCGTATCCTTCTGACTTCTGCCTTTAGAGAGATGTGAGTGCCCCTGTTTAGTATGTGAGCTATTCGGGTATCCGCTGTATTGTGTGTCTGTGTGCACAAGAGACAGAGACCAAGAGATCTCTTGTAGCATGTATAAGTATGTATACTTAATGACATAGAGTGGCCAATATATCATCTTTATGAATTCCTGTTATCTGCACTAGTAATGCATTTGTACTTCAAAGAGGTCATCACTTAATTTAAAAAAAAATTGCATGCAAAGTTTTATACCCACTTCTAATGTGATGCATTAGTACTTCCCCTCCTCCAAACTTTAGCACACAGGTAAGTGTTCTAAAGCTTTATTTTAGGGCGTTGCTGTTTCTCTAATTAATTATGTTGATCGACTCAGTTTAGTTTTTCTAAATACAGTAAAAAAACCCACCTCTTAAGGTATTATCTGTGAGAATAGCAATTTGAAGCATCCATTTTTGGTGACCCTAAGCTCAACACACAATTATTTCCTGTAATAACTATAAATGAAAAAGGAATGAGTGTTTGATCTGTGCAGCAGCTTTTCTCACCACTTCCATTCTGCGTAGTGCTCCTAAACATAGGGGATAAGGGTGGGGCGCATGCAGAACCTCAGCCGGCGTAAATAAGCAAAGCTCCTCTGAAGTCAATAAAGGGGTGCTGAATTACACCAGCTGAGGATCCTGGCCCATTACCTTGAGGAAGATGACTGGTCATGTCAGTGGATTTTTATTTGCTCATATTAAAGCAGTTTTTCTCTTACTAAACTATTATTTTTGTCTCTTGTTGCTTTTAGAATTCCAGTTGAACTATTAGTATGCACAAAAAAAAAACCCTTACAGAAGGTTACAGAACATAAAAAGAAAATGCGACATAATCCCAGCCCCTGCTAACAAACATGTTCAGCTCCCCGCTCCCATTTTAAATGCATGTCGCATTTTATTCTTTTTTTTCTTTTCTTTTCTTTTTTTCTTCCGTTGAAGGTTTGTTCCTCTTTCCAGATGGGTCCGACTCAGGCTTACAACAGCCAGTTCATGAATCAACCTGGCCCTCGGGGCCCTGCTTCTATGCCAGGCAGCATGAATCCAGCGAGCATGGGAGCCGGAATGACGCCTTCCAGCATGAGTGGGCCGCCTATGGGTATGAGCCAGCCGAGGCCCCCTGGGATAAGCCCCTTCAGCAGCCATGGGCAGAGGATGCCACAGCAAGCTTACCCAGGCCCACGCCCCCAGTCTCTGCCTATCCAGGGCATGAAGAGACCGTACCCAGGAGAGGTGAGTATTCTAACTCCCTTATTCCTTTTGTCTTACAAACGATACCAATTATGCTATGGATGAAATTCACTCTGTGGAGAAAACCTGTATGACACCCTGGTGAGTGTGTGTAGCAGGTCAGCTCTATGATTAGTCCCTGCCTATGGAGCGTCAGCTCAAGCTGTAGCTGCTTGTGCTTTTTAGCTCTGGAGGTACCCAGAGTTCAGTCCCTGGTTTGTCAGCCAAGATGGCCGCCACCAAGCCCACACAGCCCTGTGAAGTTCTTGAGTCCTCAGAACATCACTTTGAAGCCCTCATAATAGAGCTTAAGTTCATAGGTCTTATACAGACTCTCTGCGCAGAGATGAATTTCAACCTGAATGCTTAAAATAAATGTGTCATGGGCAGAGCATAAGCTTTATTAACTCTGTGTTTTTTTATTGTTTTAAAGAAATATGGGGCAGTACCTCACATAAACACCAAAAGCGTGTAAAACTTTTAAAAATCCCATTGCTTTCCAAACCTCCTGTGGCTTGATTTTCATAGGTGCTCAAACTCAAAACTCCTGTTGAGCTCAGCATCCCTGAAAATTCCCACGTTGTCATTTAAGTAATTTTCTTTTGGTCTGGGGTGAAGATTATCTCAGTTCTTTTCCTGTCTGTCCGTCTATATCTATTTGTTTCTCCAAGATTAGCATAGGATGTGAGCATTTCCCAAGGCGTAGTAATCAAAATCACACAGCCATTGGCTTTCTGTATGACTTCAGGCAAGTTTTATTGAAATCAGTGGGAGTTAGGCACCGAGATAGTTTGAAAATCCCACTAGTCACCCATCTTCATCTTTAGGGGCCTATATACCTTTATAAATCTAGCCCTTAGTCTATAACTTTAGATAGAATCATAACATATACTAAATTGATGCTATTCTTTTAGTCCGTAGAGTTTACACTAGCATTTTATTGGCCAAAATATAATAGTGGCAATGTAAGTTTACAGAAAATATACACTGATATCCAACATTTAACAAATATTTATTAAGTTTCTTGCAGTTTTTCTAAATGCAACGTTTCCTGGTCTGTAAATGAATTCTGTTGTTGTTGTTACCTTATACATCAAAAGTGACTTACTGCTGCAGGAGTTGCTTATCTAACAACAAGGCTTTTCTACTCTGTAAATGCTATCACTCCTTTCCAATTGAGCTAACAATGCATAGTGTGTGACTTCTTCAGATGATTATTTTCATCATTACATTTCATATTTCACACCTTTGTGGAAGATTGGGAATCCCTCCTTCCTGTTTCAATTGCATGTTTTTCGTCACAAGTGAATATGAGAATGTTCTCAAGTAATACGCATTTTACAGTGCTATAAAATCATATGCTTGTTGTAAGGGTGTTGTGTAAGTTTAGTAAATGCTACTTATTTATTGATTTATGAACATTTCTTAAAGGGGATAGTTGTTATAAATTAGCTTGCTCCAGAATTATTTTGTTTTTGTTGTAAGTAATCAGTATTCATAAATAGATTTGCCATCAGAACGGTAATATTCTTGACCTCGCCCTAAAGGTGCTGAGCAATAACCATGCCCATTGACTTCCTGTTGGATCACTGCAGGGAAAATGGGAAGGAACTTAGGCCCAGGAGTTAGGGCACTAGCCTAGGATTTGAGGCCTGGGTTCAGTCATCTACTCTGCCACAGACTTCTTTTCTGACATTGGGCAAGTCACTTGCTTCAGTATTTCAGCCAGCCACCTATAAAGATTCCTCCCCCACCTCCCAGTGTATTCTAGTTTTGGGGAAGGTTATTTCATGCGTGATGGCCACAGCTGGGGATGGGACACTGGCCAGAAAGGGCCAAGGTTCTGACGTGGTATGAAGCATTCTCTCTCTCGGGTGCTTTGCTGGCTGGTTTTTAATCACATGCTCAGGGCCTAACTGATATGTGGGGTCAGGAAGGAATTTTTCCCCAGGTCATATTGGCAGTGATCTTGGAAGGCTTTAGCCTTTCTTTGCAACATAAGAACATAAGACCGGCCATATTGGGTCAGACCAATAGTCCATCTAGCCTTGTATCCTGTCTTCTGAGAGTGGACAATGCCAGATGCTTCAGAGGGAATGAACAGAACAGAGCAATTATCAAGTGATCCATCCCCTGTCATCAAGTCCCAGCACCTGTCAGTCAGAGGTTTAGGGACACACAGAGCATGGGGTTGCATCCCTGACCATCTTGGCTAATAGCCATTGATGGACCTATCATCCATGAACTTATCTAGTTCTTTTTTGAACCCAGTTACAGTTCTGACCTTCACAACTTCACCTGGTAACGAGTTCCACAGGTTGACTGTGTGTTGTGTGAAGAAATGCTTCCTTTTGTTTGTTTTAAACCTGCTGCCTATTAATTTCATTGAGTGACACCCCCCTATCCCCACCCCGCTTGCTCATGTGCTATGTGAAGGGGTAAAGAACACTTCCTTTTTTTCTTTTTCAGTCCATACCATTAATGATTTTTTTATTCTCCCCTTAGTCATCTCTTTTCCATGTTGAGCAGTCCCAGTCTTTTTAATCTCTCCTCATATGGAAGCTGTTCCATATCCTTAATCATTTTTCTTTGCCCTTCTCTATACCTTTTCCATTTCTAATGCATCTTTTTTGAGGTGGGGTGTTCAGTATTGCATGCAATATTCAAGTTGTGGACCTACCCTGGATTTATATAGTGTCATTATGATATTTTCTGTCTTCTTATCTATCCCTTTCCAAATGGTTCCTAACATTCTGTTAGCTTTTATGACTGCTGCGGCACAGTGATCAGATGTTTTCAGGGAGCTATCCACAATGACCCCAAGATCTTTTTCTTGAGCGGTAATGGTTAATTTAGATACCATCATTTTGTATATATACACCTCTACCCTGATATAACGCTGTCCTTGGGAGCCAAAAAATCTTACCGCGTTATATGTGAAACCACGTTATATCGAACTTGCTTTGATCCGCTGGAGTGCGCGCGCGCACACACATCCAGAGCACTGCTTTACCCCGTTATATCTGAATTTGTGTTTTATCGGGTCGCGTTATATCGGGGTAGAGGAGTAGTTGGGATTATGTTTTCCTATATGCATTACTTTGCATTAATCAACATTGAATTTCATCAGCCATTTGTTGCCCGGTCACCCTTTGTAATTCTTCACAGTCTACTTTGGACTTAATTATCCTGAGTAATTGTGTATGGTCTGCAAACTTTGCCACCTCACCGTTTACCCCTTTTTCCCTATCATTTATGAATATGTTGAACAGCACTGGTCCCAGTACAGATCCCTGGGGGATCCTGTTATTTACCTCTCTCCATTCTGAAAACTGACTGTTTATTCCTACCCTTTTTTTCCTGTCTTTTAACCAGTTACTGATCCATGAGAAGACCTCCCCCTCTTATCCCATGACTGCTGAGTTTGCTTAAGAGCCTTTGATGAAGGACCTTGTCATAAGCTCTCTGAAAGTCCAAGTACACCATATCCACTGAATCACCCTTGTTCATGTGTTTGTTGGCCCCCCTTAAAGAATCCTAATAGCATGTGGGTGTGGGTTCTTGCAAGGATTATCTGGGTATATCTCACTTAATCCTTTCCCTGCCACTGAAGTGGCCTCAGGCACTGATGCTCCTCAGTCCCTCCTATTTTCTTCCTGTGGCATATAATAGTCTATCTCCTGGGGAGTGTAATAATTGTGGTTTCATTTCAGTTGTTTGGTTTAGTGTGTATGTTGTTGGGTGGTGTGTTGTACACAGGAGGTCAGACTAGATGATCTGGTTGACCCTTCTGGCCTTAAACTCTATGGCTCTGTGACTTAATATCCCTATGCCTCAGTTCTCCAACTGTAAAACATGGAGTTAATAGCCCTTCTCTGTCTCCCAGGGCTGTTGTGAACATTACACACCTGAGATGGTAAGGTCCTCAGATACTGTGGTTATGGGACCATAAAAGTACTTTAGATAGAAGGATGCAGGTGCTCAGCTCCTCTGAAAATCTGTCTACTTATTTAAGTGCCTAAAGTTGGACATCCTGGAGTGGAGATTTTCAAAGGCACAAATGGTTGGGTGCCCCAGATTGAACATTAATAAGATTTGAGCACCTTTGAATGTCCGTAAATCTCTGTCCCTCAGAGGCCCAACTCCAGGCACCCAGGTTTGAAAATGTTGGACAAAGAGTTCATGAGACAGGGGACGTCAGCCTGATTTTATTTTCATTTTAATTCTGTAGTTCAAAGTTCCGTACAAAATTATCTCTTGTTTTGTTTCATCTCTGTTGTAAAATAGCCAAATTATGGAAACCAGCAGTATGGACCAAATAGCCAGTTTCCTACCCAGCCTGGTCAGTATCCAACTCCCAACCCTCCAAGACCTCTTACATCTCCCAATTACCCTGGACAGAGGATGCCTACCCAGCAAAACACGGGGCAGTACCCTCCTCCGACAGTCAACATGGGACAGTATTACAAGGTGAGACCTTGGGTTCATTGACTATCTCATCTAGTGCTGGTGAAAGTTCTTTCTTCCTTGTTAGTGGATAAAATGAGACTCCGGCAATATTATAGGATCCCCAGATAGGGCCTGATAATATGGCATTAAAGGCAATGGAAGTTATGCTATTGCCTTTAATGAGTCAGAATCAAGCTCATAGTACAGTAAGCTATGCCACATCATAACTCGGGGGCACTAAATGGTGGGCCAAAGTAAAAGTGAATGCCAATCTGAGCCTGCCTTTGAGGTTTGACATTTCTAGTTGTGGCAAAGCACAATGAGGGCACACACTGCACGGTTCTTGGATTAATTGAGAAAATTGCTTTAAGATTAGAGTAGCCAAGTCATTTCTGGTGTTGGATTCTGAGCCAGAAGAATCTTAGGGCCATTAAGATGCACATGGTTCTGGAAATAGGGTTGTTTTGTCATTATTTGCATGGGAGGTGGGTACTGTTTGAGATGACAGCACTATTGGAAAAGAATAAGGAATCATTTCCCACAGAAGGTCACTCATTGCCTGATGTGGGATGCCTAGAAACATTGCTTTTTCTAAAGCAATTTTTATTATACTGTGGCAGCTTCTGTCCCACATTGTCAAGATGAATGCATCAAGGAGCTATATGCTCAGCTGGTGTAAATCAGTGTAGCTCCATTGCAGTGACTGAAGCTACAATGATTTATGCCAGCTGAAGATCAGTCACGAGTGTTTTAAAGGTGAAGGATTCTATATATTTTTTATCCTGTTTATTTTTGTTAGGTTTTTAAAATTTTGTTTTGTTTTATAGCCAGAGCAGTTTAAGGAACAAAATAGCCTTTTCTGGGAGTGACCCATGGCTATATAAAAGGGAATCTTAGTTTGGTTTGAGAAGAAAATCATAACAAAATTTGAAAGGGGAACCCTTGGTCTATCGAAATGCGTTGCATGTTTTTCATGGAAATATAGATTGATGTGGTAACCGGATGAATAGATGAAATGAGCTCATGGAGAAAGGCAGTTCTCCCAACTAAGGGGCAAGGCTCTGAGTTGCAATATAGATGACCTGGTCTTTGGGAGTTTGAAGATTGTGGAGACTAGAGCCTTGATGAATTGAGAACTGTGAGGAAGTTTGGTCTCAGCGGAGACAGGAATGGGTATAGTCTGTAGTGCCTTTCAACCTGTGACTGCTCAGTGACCAAAGATAAAATGCTCTCAGCCAAAGATCAGGTGCTATAATATTTACTGCTACATCAAGAGGAGAGGAGAGGAGAAGAGTAAGAAAATTAGGGCAAAAATAGGAGAGATCAAAGGTGGAAAGCCGGATAAAGAGGCAGGGAAGAATGAAAAAGTGGAGCATCTGCAGTTTCTGGGGCTTGCAACTTCTTGCCTCAAATCTAGACTATTGTATGTTTTTAAAGTGAGAAGTAAATGCAAAGAAAAAAGTATCAGTATGTTTTAAATAGTGCCAGGCCCAAGCCACAGTACCTAGATATTGATTCAGTGTTTAATAGCAATACATATGATTAGGTCTTTTTTTTTTTTTTTTCAAAATTCAATAATAACTTGGTATTATTTATTTTCTAGCCATCAAGGCCTGTACCTGTGGCAAATTACCCTCACTCACCGGTTCCAGGAAACCCCACGCCACCCATGACTCCAGGGAGCAGTATTCCACCATACCTGTCACCTAACCAGGATGTCAAACCACCATTCCCACCTGACATTAAGCCAAATATCAATGCTTTACCGCCACCTCCAAGTGAGTAGCAAATGGAGCAGCCTCTCAGCCTTTTACAGTCTCTCCTTCCTCTGCCATGCATATCACGCAACCCAGAAGTGATGCTTTAAAAATAGCATCTTGATTGCTATTTTTTGACATGGAGAGAAATGTTGATTGCCAGTTGATATATGGCGTCAACCAACCACATTATGCAAGCTACTCCGAGAGGAAGGAAACAGGAAAGAAGAATATTTGTTTCCAAACAAAGTCCTGGAAAATGCCAAATGGAAAACTCTCTCCAAAGTTAAACTTTTAAGGACATTTCCCCTTAAAGATTCCTGTAGTTGATTTATCAGAATGAAACTCTTAATTTTCAGCTGTTTCATGTTGTTGGGTTTGTTTATTGCATAGAATCTCCATCAATAGTAATGTGGTGTGTTTTGGTCAAGGGCAAAGCTATTGAATACCACTGAAGAATAGCTTAAAGGGTGAATATTTATAATGGTACTCCTATTATGTCCATGCAGACCCCTTAAAAATGTTCAATAGCATGCCAGATAATAATGTATACAGTAACTCCTCACTTTAAGTCATTCCGGTTAATGTTGTTTCGTTACGTTGCTGATCAATTAGGGAACATACTCATTTAAAGTTGTGCAATGCTCCACTCTTACGTTGTTTGGCTGCCTGCTTTCTCCACAGCTGGCAGCCTCCCTACGCTCCCCCCTTCCCCACCGCGCCTCCCGCCCACCAGCAGACCCCACGGATCAGCACCTTCCCCCCCGCCCACGGCAATCAGCTGGCTTGTGGCGTTTCGGGGGCAGGAGGGAGGAGCGAGGACTCGTCCCGCAGGCTCCCCCTCCCTCCCCTGCCTCCCGAATGCCGCAAGCCAGCTGATTGCCCTGGGCAGGAGGCAGGGAGAGGGAGGAGGAGCCTGTGCGCCGAGTCCTCGCTCCTCCCCCCTCCCTCCTGCCCCCTAAACACAGCAAGCCAGCTGATTGCCCCAGGCAGGAGGGAGGGGGGAGGAGCGAGGACTCCGCGTCCAGGCTCCCCCTGCCTCCTGGAGGGGAGGGAGGGGGAGGAACAAGGATGCAGCGTGGGAAGTAAAGGGGGAGGAGGTGGGGGGGAGAAGAGGCAGGTCAAGGATGGGGGCTTGGGAGAAGGGGGGGAGTGGGCAGGCTGAGGGTTGAGTCCCTCGCCCCCCCCCCCCACCCCCCAGTGCTTGCAGAGTGTAGGGGAAGCTGCCGCTGCTGTGCAGTGTGCTTCCTGTAGCCTACAGCACCTTCAGCCTCCTTGCCTGCCTCATTGTCTCCAGTGCCAGTGGGCTGTGCTTGTGTAGGGTAAGGCGGGAGCACCTCCCAACTATAGTACTGTACTGTATGTAGAGTATGTTTGTAAACACACAGCACGTACACACTACTCCCCCCACTCCCCAGCGTAGTATTAAATTGCTTGGTTAAAATGTATATAATGCCTTTTGTCTGGCAAAAAAAAATTCCCTGGAACCTAACCCCCCCATTTACATTATATCTTATGGGGCAATTGTATTCGCTTAACATCGTTTCACTTAAAGTTGCATTTTTCAGGAACATAACTACAACATTAAGTGAGGAATGACTGTACTCCTTTCAAAGCCACTCAACCTCACAGCTATGTTTGGCTGAGAGTGAGTCAGGAATAACACCATCTCAGTGGCTGTATACTCATACAATTTGTCTAGGGTCTAAAAGTCACTAAAGAATAATCAAAATTTAGGCATTGGAAGAAGTAATATGTTCTCTATAGAAAGACCTCTGTTGTATTAGCTCTTTACAACCAGCATTTTGGGGTTCATGGGGAGCTGAAAGATTAAGGTTATTGGTACTGTTTTAGCTTCAGCAGCCTCAGAGGGAGGAGAGTATTTTAGGTAAGAGTTGAACAGCAGCTTCTGCTTCTGATGCGTAAAGAAGAAACACAATCTTAAATCCAGTAATTACAATGGACAGTGGTAACCTTTTCATACTCCAGGTCTTCCTGCTTCAGAATCACTTCAAACAAACCTGTTTTTTCAGTTAGAACATACCTGCTGAAAATAGTTGGCCATCATAAATTGTGCATAACAAGCAGCAAAGCTCTTCATGATGGGAGACTGAATGGCTTGTGGAACTAGTAATAGAATACCAGAGCCTTCCATCTGTAGATGACCATTAGAACCGAGAGTCATTACCATCTACTGGCACACTTGAAATGAGTTTGGTAATCTCAATTCCAATTTCCAGGGGGAAAATAGCCACATCACAGAAAAACAAATAGCAACGCACCACCACAACTGGCATTAATTGGCAGGCTCAGCAGAGTGATTGAATGGTAACTGAACTAATCTCTCACAGTGAAAAATGGTCCCCCCGCATCAGATGGAAGGCATGACTGTAGTGAGAGGCACTTTTGCTGCTCCTTTCATAAACCTTATCTGTGGATATAAGTAGAAGACATCAGTCTCCAGAGCTGTCAGTCTGCGCCCTATCACCTGCGCGAAATCCACTTATACAATTATTTGTCATGTCGTTTTCTATATGTGACTCTACTAGGTTAACCCCAGCAATAGATCACTGTATCATTTGTCATTATTCTGTATAAATATACACATTGTTATTGCACTGCAGATGCTAAAGGGAAAGTTCACACTTTCTCTCCCTCTTCGATCCCAGCCAACCACAACGATGAGCTGCGTCTGACATTCCCTGTGAGAGATGGGGTGGTGTTGGAGCCCTTTCGGCTGGAGCACAACCTGGCGGTCAGTAACCATGTCTTTCACCTGCGGCCAACCGTCCATCAGACGCTGATGTGGAGGTAGGTTTGAGCAGTGTTGTGAGGCAATCTTGCGTGGCCCAAAGCAAAATGGTGGGGCAGATGAACTTTGTTTGAGTCAGTCATGGATTTCAAGATTAGTAAATATGGTCTGGATAGAAAAAAAATCCCTTTAGCTCACATATATGTGAACAACCCTCAACTTCCAGAGAGTAAAGTGCAATAATATGCTTCCTGATTCAGTTCCCAACCCTTTGGCTGGTGCCAAGTTATATGCCATCCTTCCAAGCAAACCTGATGGAATCAATGTGAATGGGGCAAAGGGCAATGGCTGGAAAATAATTATTTAAATGTACCTTTTGACTTGCTTCTGCTCTTTCTGATAAAAGTGCTAGGCACATGTGTAGCTGAGACCAGCATGCAAGGCTCATTCATGGAATATTTCTGAACAAGGCATGCTCCTTGCATCATCCAGAGGTGATCTTTTGTTACTGTGTTGGTAGTTGGCCTGAACAATCTGTGATAAGCTTTCTCGCAATACCTTGGCAAGGTTGCTTCTATTTTCAGCTGGAACTCAGAGGTGCAAAGGTATCTGAAAATAAAAACAGTAGGCAAATTAAGGACCTGATTCAGAGAGATGGTAAATTCAGTGGCAGTTATAGGTGCTAAGCTCCTCTCAGGATAAGGCCCAAATTTCAGATAGAAGGTTGATTTTAGAGAGCTGTTTTAACTTACCCAGAACAGAAATGAGCCAAGTGCAGCTTTCCCCACACAACATAGCTCTTTCACCTACAGTAAATATTGCTTTTCATCAGAGACACCTAGAGCGAATAGTCCCTCTGGATTATATTTTGCAGCTCTGTAATTCAAACATGCATAAAATGATTCCAGATTCTGTACTGGCTTTGATATATGGACAAGGAATGAAATGGCATTAAATCAAATCAAAACCAAAGCCTTGATTTGTTTTCATTTCCAAATACTGTAAGATGGACTTATTTTGAATCTGTGCTTGGGTGCCTTGGAGAATTTAGTTTTGTCATTATCTTGTCTTATTGTATGGAGCTTTCCTTTGTAATACGTGAAACAGCTGAGCAAATGAAGCCTCTTCTCGTCAACACACTTTCCAGTGTGCCCAAAATTCCCCTTCTTCCAGTTTCTCTAAGAAGTCATCCTTCAAGCCTGGGCTAGGTGGATCATTGGATTAATAATGTTATGACCTCAACATTTTCCATACTGGGACCCACTGCAATCACACACCCATTTTGTAATGTGGGAAGGTTGGGTGGTTGTAACCTCCTGGGCATCACGACTCCTGGTTGAGATTTGACCTAGAATATAGATACTTATTTGCCGGCATGATGTTGGTAGTCTCAAGCCTAGGAATTAGAAATGTGAGAGATTTAAAATAGGCTACATCCAATAATTAATTCCTAACTTTGAGGTCAGTTATTGCTTACTTGCATTTCATTATCCTGGAGTACTCACAACAAGAGGGAGTTTTGGCAGTTATTTGCTGGTTCTTATTAATAAGTAATCACCGTTGGGGATTGTGCAGGCTAGTTCTGTAGATTTATAGAGCTGCACTGAGGCATGAAGCTGTTTCTTAATACCTGATCTTTCTTTTAAAAAAAAAAACTGCTTTAGCACACTGACTTGGACTTGTATTTAAATTCCTTTTAATGAAGACTCATCAGTAATCTGTGCTCAGGTTTGCCACTTTGAAAAACTTGTTAGTGATGGGAGGCCAGGGGCAGCCTGAACACTCAGAAAACTGAGTCTTGTGTCTGTCATCCTTATCTCGTTCATTTTTCTCTGCTTGATCACACAGTTACACCCACATGGAAAATGCCCAGACTGTGTCTCTAACCCTGTCAGCTGTGTGTGGAGCATCCATTGTGTTAGCATTTGTTGTACAATAGCTCAGCTAAAAGAGAATAGATATTAGATGGCATTAAGAGATTTTGCACGTTGAAATTATAATGAAGTAATATGAAGTTCACCTTGGACTGCATGGATTCCAATGCATGTATTAGTCACGTGAATTCTAGACCAAACCTTTAGATTTGAATAGAGAATAATGGAATGGGGCCAGTTGTGAAGGTTTTTATGCTAGATAAAATATTGAGTAAAATATCCCTCTGATAGTCACACAGCTTATGGTAACGCAAATATTCTTCTCTCTACTGGGAACTCCATCCTCTTACAAAGGAAAAAAATGGAGAGAAAATCAACCAGGAGAATTTTGCCTTAAAAATGGATCAGTCTTTGCTCACCACAGTTTATGTATTATCTATCATTGTGGAGCAGCCTGGCTAGAACATGAGATTCTCCACATTTCCATTCCTCCCTATGTGACCCTGGACAAATTTTTTAAGAGGGGTCAGGGAAGCAGTTTTGTCCTTTACAGCTTCTGCGTAATGTATAAAGACTTGCCCTGTTTTTTTTAATCTACTTGGTTTTAGGTTAGAGATATCGGGTCCCCGCTTCCCTCGTTTTATTTTTTGTGCTAACTAGATTTCTGTAGGCCCTGAATAGCGATGTCACTTGAGATCTTCACCTGAGTTGCTTTCCTTCCCCAAAAATAGAGATTGTGATTCTAACCTAAATCTCCGGAATTTCTGAGCATGACCACACCACCAGTATAGGACATCAACGTGACCTTTACAGGGAAAAAACTGAGTACAAATTCTCTGAGCCTGCAGTAAAAGCAGTCTAAACACGAGGCTGCCCATTGCTTTTTTTTTAAACTTATCAGATACTAAGAAACAGTCTGAGCACAGGGCCTCCATTCTTAGACTCTAACAAATTACATCCTCTTCCCACCGGCTGGGAGTGGGGGAGAGAGCAAGTTGCATCTCGGATTATGGTCTCGTATGACATCACTATTCATGTCCTTCCAAGGTCTTACAGGAGAGTCCAGCAAAGAGAAGGAAATTATCACCTGATGTTTCTTATGTAAAAGATGGTCAGCAATGGACTTTGTGGCCGTCTTTGTTCATAATAAATTAACAGTGAAGGACAAAACCCCAAAATTTCAGTTTAACTTTCCAGTCCATCTTTAACCTCTCTGTACTTCAGTTTACTCATTTGTAAAATGAGGTTAATACTGACGTGATGGGGTGCAAGTGCACTACTATCTACGAGGCCTGGTCTACACCTAAGATATAAGTTGACCTATATACATCACTCAGGGCCGGGAAAAAATTTGTGCTTTGTGCAACATGGTTAGGTCGACCTAACCCTCACAGTAGATGCAGCTAGGTTGACGAAAAATCAGAGAGATGGATTACAAAAATAATTCCATCAATGTGGGACTTGTCTACACTATGACACTATTGCAGAAGTGTAGTTGTATCCCTGTAGCGGCTGAAATACCCTCAGTTACTCAAGGGTTAACTTCAGCTTAGTTTGGTATTATCTGTCATTGTGGTAAATCAAGAGTAGTTGCTTTGGAGATAGAGTGGGACATATGTTTTTAGGTAGGTAGGCAGGGATACTGCTACTGAGATGATCCCCAGGCTGGGTGAGTTCTACTTACTCTCTGAATGTGTTACTTGCTTTATTTTCTTGTTATAAACACTAACGCTTGAAGAAAGACCTACCTGACTGCAACTTTTTCCTTTCCGCTGAGTCATTCCACCGACTTACAACCCACCTTTGTAAAGCACTTTGAGATCTCCACATGAAAAGTCATGTATAAGTGTAAAGTATCATTATTATTATTATTATTATTCTCTCAGATTTCAGATGCATGAGCCATCCTGTGTTGTTTCTGTTAATGGCTTTTATGGGGAGGATATGTGTTATGCATTTATTATTTGTGAGGCATTTCCAGAAAAAAAAAATCAGAGTTGAGCAAAGCAGAGTTAAAGTGAAGGGGGTGGGATGACATAGAATTTCTAGCATCCCAAAAAAATTCCTTTAGTCATATGAAAACAGAGTTTAAGCCAGGTTTGTGCCTTGCGGTACAGGTCTGACTTGGAGCTGCAGTTCAAGTGCTACCACCACGAAGACAGACAAATGAACACAAACTGGCCGGCATCGGTCCAGGTCAGCGTTAATGCAACCCCTCTTACCATTGAACGTGGCGACAACAAGACATCTCATAAACCTCTGCACCTAAAGCACGTCTGTCAGCCGGGAAGAAACACAATTCAAATTACAGTAACAGCATGTTGTTGTGTAAGTACATGGGGCTTGCTGCTGCCGCTGACTCGAAAGGTCTGCGGCACAGGAAGGAACTGTCTGGAAACGTTCACTTAGGCCAGCAGTTCTTACCTCTCTCACTTTTACTTTTTTTTTAATTTTCATTGTTGGGGCAAGGGAGGTGTCACTGATTGTAGCGCTGGTGACAGGACAGGGCCAGAGAGAGAGTGCTAAAGACCATGTCATATTTTAACCATGTCATAATTTGCTGGAGAACTGGGGCAGCGTGGGCAGAGCAGCTACCCTTGCCAATATGTCTAGAAGGGACCCACCTCTGAAGGGGAGAGTGCATCAGATCCCTGTGCCCATTCAGCACTTGCCTGTCTAACAGTTCTGATAGCAAGGCAGGTAATGTGACGGTGGATGGTTTTCTTGCTGTGGACACTTGTCCACTGGGAATTGGACTGAGACCAAAATCTTACTTGACACAGAGCATCAAATTGCCATTTCTTTGCCACCGTGACTCTGGGCTGGGTTTAAACCAGTGAGATAAAGGTGAAAGGCTCATATCCCATTACTCAATCCACTGAGCCATGCAACTTGCCTCCCACTGATAGCTCTCAATTACAATTAGCATAGATTGTACTTTTAATGGAGAGGGGCTGCACACTTCATAGTCTGGGCTTTCTGCCATTTCATTGCCGTTGGCAAGGACAGAGAGTCTGGGGACAGCTTTCCCAGGGTCAGAGTCTGAGACAATTTGAAGAGAGACCTCAAGCTTATGCCCATTGTTTTACTTCAGACGACTTCTTCCTTGCACAATCTCACATTCCTTGTCTTGTGCCCCACAGTGCAGTGGTGGATCACTTATCTGATGGCTAGGAGGAGAGGTCATCTCAGCAACCCTCCTAGCTATTCTGAGTGCAGGGCAAGTGGGCAATAGGGCAGGGGTAGAAAATCCAGAGGTCACTGTGACAAACCCCATAAATAACAGATTATCGCATCACATTTTTGACTTTCAAGGGGAAAATGATGCAGCGAATGTTACCTTTTCTTAACAGCAACATAGCCAGGTAATAGGTGTTATGCAATCCTAGACTGCAACTTCAGACTGTCCTTAAAGGGAGTTTGTTAACTCAGATGAGTAAAATCCACTCTAGCGTGTGTTTGCAGGGTTCTCTTGGAGTCAGTGCAGAGCTGCACGAGCCATTCAAGGGCAGAACTCTGCGCCACCCAGTGGTGTATAACAACGTAACATGCATGGTTCTGTTAGTAACTCAGTGATTTTTTTTTTCAGTCACACTTGTTCGTGCTGCAGTTAGTGCACCGGCCATCAGTTCGTTCTGTGCTTCAAGGCTTGCTAAAGAAACGTCTTCTCCCAGCGGAACATTGTATCACTAAGAGTGAGTTTTGTGTGTGAGAGGGAGAATGTATTAGAGAGGAGGTGGATGAGGGGTTATCTTTTATTGTACCAGCTTCTATTGGTGAGAGAGACAAGCTTTCAATCTACACAGAGCTCCTCTTCAGCTAAAAAAAATGGAACCCCCTCCTGTCCACCATGCCAGGGTGGGGTTGTTCAAGGCAGGATAAGTCTGCCTTGTGACTTTTTACACAGCTTTGGGGGCCAGTGTGTATTCAACTCAGATCAGACCCACTCAGACAAACCACCAGGAACAAAGTTGTATTCTGTAAGATTACAGTCCAGCAGCTTCCTCTCTCCCTGCCGCATGCTCCCAGCTTCAGGAGAGCTCTGTGAAAGCTCGTCTCTCTCGCCAACAGAAGTTGGTCCAATAAAGGATATTATCTCACCCACCTTGTCTTTCTACTATCCCGGGATCTACCTGGCTACAACAACACTGCAAACAATGACTGTATTAATTATATTTATCAAGATTATCCAGAGTGCTTTATAATCAGTTATAATATTTTATTCACCTATTGAAACTTTTAATAACTCAGGCCTGGACTTGCCAGAGCATCATGCTGTTGGGCTACCTCCTTGGCATGCTCTGATTCTGGAGTGAGAAACAGGGCAGAGCAACCAGCGATGTCAGCTTTACACGACCCAAGAACTGTCAGGCTGGGGGAATCCCTAGCCATGTCAGCTTTTCATCACTCAGAGATCCTTCCAAGCTGGGGGAATCCCTAGCTGTCCATTTAGGGCTGCTTTCATCTCCTTTGCAACACAAATTGGACAGACTGGGGCTGAGCGCCCAGCCCTATAACTTTTCAGTATGTGATGATTTCTCTAAATTTGATTTTTATCATACCTGTGCTCATATTGAGTTGTGCACACAATACCTGGCTTAAGTATATAGGATTCTATGCCATCTCATGAGAGCCGTTTATCAGGTATGGGGAAGGCGCTATTTGCACAGCCAGACTTCAAGCAGCTACATTAGAAACCATAGCGCATGTGCGGTTTCTTTCATATCAGGGCCAGTGCAACCCATTAGGCAACCTAGGCGGTTGCCTAGGGCACTAGCATTATTTGGGGGGCGGCATCTCGGGTCCTTTGGCGGCGACCGTGGTGGCTGGATCTTCGGCCGCCCCGGTCGTCGGCAGCTTTTAGGTGGAGGGAGCTAGGGCAGGGGTGCGCGGGGAGGGCCGCTTGCAGCAAGGGGGGCGCAGCATGCAGGGGAACTCCCCTCCCCAGCTCACCTCTGCTCCGCCTCCTCCCTGAGCACCCCACCCCGCTCTGCTTCTCTCCCTCCCAGGCTTGCGGCGCCAAACAGCTGATTGGCGCCGCAAGCCTGGGAGGCGGGAGAAGTGGAGCAGCGATGGCGTGCTTGGGGAGGAGGTGGAGCAGAGGTGAGCTGGGGCGGGAAGCTGCCGCACAGCTCCCCGGGCTGGGGGGAGCTGCCATGGGGGAGGGGAGGCGTCGCAGGGCAGAGGGGGGGAGCTGCTGCAGGGGAGGGTGCCTCAGGGCGGGGGGGTGGGGAGCTGCCGTGGGGGGGGGCGGAGAGCTGCCACAGGGCTTGTGGGGGGGGGCGCAAGGTGGAAGTTTCGCCTAGGGTGCGAAACATCCTTGCACCCACCCTGTTTCACATACATATACCATCTTCCTAAACAGTCAAGAGGAACTTCAGCAGCGTGGCAGCCTCCTCTGGCAACGCAACACTAAACGGTGAGGATGGAGTGGAGCAGACAGCTATTAAAGTGTCTCTGAAATGTCCAATCACATTCCGGCGAATCCAGCTCCCAGCGAGAGGCCATGATTGCAAGCATGTACAAGTGAGTACATTTCAGTGTCCTGATATGTTTCCCTATGCTGTGCATTACAATGTCTTTTGAGTGTTTTTTTTGTGGGTAGGAGATATGATGAATTTCTCTGTTTATCATATGGATTTTGTGGTTCGAGATCATATTTTATATTTGTCTAATTTCAACCAAAGGGTGTGACTGTTTTTTGAATAAGTACTAAGTTCAGTTGATGATGAAAGCTTTATGATGAAAAGTTGATGATGAAATTCCTCTTATCCTATTATAAAATCATATGGAGTGTGATGAATGAAATAAGAAATGTCACATAACATTTCACTTATAATAGTGAATAATACCATCATTGACCAGATCCTCAGTCCTGAAACACTTACACATGTCAGTAATCCCGTTGAACTCAGTGGAACTACTCATGTATGTGTTTGTAGGAACAGCGCCTGAGTCCTTACGTAGGCAAACAGGCGAGCTGCTACTGACTTCATTGACAGAGTAAAGACTTAAGTAAGAACATGAACTAAAAAAGTAAGGCCTTCCAGATTTGGCCCAAAATGCTTTGTGTCCAGTCTCTGGTGGCTTGGCTCACCTTTATTTCCAGGCATTTGAAAATGGGCTGAGGAATTATTGGAGAGATCAGTTGGGGATTGAGCTTTTAAGTTACCCAGTTTTATTGGTTGTGGGTCCTCTTGAATTGTACTGCTGCACTCAAGGAATTATTTGTGATGTATTTTTAAGCCATATCAAGGGTGCCTAGAACATATGGTCAGCACTTGGCTATAGCATTTTGTAAATGTAAATAAATAAACATAATGCATCTGCTTGTTTTGAACAATTCCTCTTACCAATCACTATCCAAGAAAACGATCCCCCTTCTTTCTTTTCATTTTTTTACCAAGGGGGGAAATGTTGGAAAGTCTCATGTGCCTTTATGCAGCAGGGGAAAGGATATTTCCTGTAAGCCACCTTCTTACTTCTGTAGATTTATGTCTCAGTGCTTGCAGTCTTGTTTCTCCACTGTCTGCAGTTTTATTTTTGCTCAGTTGGCTCAGCTAATCTGGTCTCTTTGCGTGTGTGTTTGTGTGTGTCTGTCTGACTTGCAGTGCTTTGATCTGGAATCTTACTTGCAACTGAACTGTGAACGAGGAACTTGGAGGTGTCCTGTATGCAAGTAAGTGAAACATTATGTCCAGTGCAAGTTGCATAGAATTTGTCCCAAGTTATCTTCCAAAACTAAAAATAAGAGGCAGTAGGAGAGAGATGTTGAAAAGAATGGAGAAGACCACTAAGAATGTTTGGTTTATCCTGTTCTGTGTTATAAGAATATGGGGACACTCCATGTCCATGATATTTAAAAGGTGACAAAATTAAAAGGAATGAAAGAAAATACTTTCCCCTGCAATTCATAACCTGTGGATCACTGATTCGGGATATTAATGAGACAAGGAATTGTGCAGGATTAAAAAGAGGTTTGAACCTTTATATTGATAAGATTGGTATCTACCGGGTTATTTCAGCTAGGATAATAGTTACTAAGGCTGTTATTCCTTATGCATCACAGCATGAACTCCAGGTAAATTCAAGAAGAAACTCTCTACCAAGCAGCGGTGGCATTGGACAATTGAATTGTGGGTTCATTGCCTTCCTCTGGATCATCAAGCATATGCCACAATCAGAGACAAGATACCAGAGTAGAAGGACTTCTGGTCTATTCTGAGATTGCATTTCTGTTCTATGTTGTAATTCACAAATGACTGAACTTCAGATGAGCAGATATTAAAGTGCTCACATTCAGTACACCCACTGGGGAAATATAGGCAAGGTCACGTTTTAGAGGTAGGAATCAATCTACTGTAGAGTAGGGGAGGAAATCTACACTGAGCTTGAAACAGTAATGCACTGCTTCTTATAATGTTTTAATCTGGGGATAGGCTAGTCACAAAATCCAAGATCCTGAAGAAAGTGTGTGGCACATCCAGGAACTGAACAGGTTCCATTCTGGTGACTTACCCCCACACCATCCTTCCTCTCTCTATACATACTTGCAACTATTACAATTTAGGTTTCTTCCTTTCTAGTAAAACTGCTCTACTGGAGGGCTTGGAGGTCGACCAGTATATGTGGGGTATTCTGAATGCTATACAAAAGTAAGTGAACTCTCTTTATTTCCGGTTTTGGTTCTGACCAGCTGCATCAGTTCTCTGCTTGGGTTAAAAAGATTTTCCCCAGAATGATTAGGGCTCTTTAAAGGTATTAGATCTGTAAGTTGCAAGGGGGAGACTGAATAGCTTGAGTTACTGAGTATGAAGCTTGTCACCTGTTCAATTGCAGGGCAGGTTAGTAGTAAGTGAAATTCATTATAAATCTGATGGCTCTTTGGTAGCTTAGGTGAAGTGACTTGGTCTCAGTCTGATTGCTAATGGACCTGGCTCCTAATTGGCACTCTTGATGGCAGACTCATCAGAGAGGCAAAAGATGGAATGGGGAATGAACTATTTTCTCGCTCCTAGAAGCGACCCATCTAACTCAGGTTGGTGGCACTTTAGGCAAGACCATACAGAGATGTTTGCAATGCTGCAGTCCTACTGTACCCACTTGTGGACAAAGGGAGGAGTTCATTTTTCAAGGCTCTGAAACTATCACCTTTTAAGAGTGCTGCCTACACACTCTTTGCAAAGGAAACACTTTGAGATTGTATTGTCTTTCGGGCAAATGGAATTCACGAGTTACAATGCAGCTTTTTGTGGGACGTTCAGGAGAACTGATAGCAAAGCAAGAGCCAGTGATATTGTAAGTTGTTTCTGTCTTACAGCTCTGAGTTTGAAGAAGTTACAATCGACCCAACGTGCAGTTGGAGGCCAGTCCCTATAAAGTCAGATATTCACATCAAAGATGATCCAGATGGCATTCCTTCCAAGAGATTTAAAACCATGAGCCCCAGCCAGATGATCATGCCAAATGTGATGGAGATGATTGCAGCTTTGGGTCCCGGCCCGTCACCTTACCCATCCCTTCCACCTCCACCAGGGGGCAATAACTCCACTGAGTATGGTAACCAAGGTTGGTTTTATTGTTTCAAGAGCATAGAAAACATATCCCAAATTGTTGAGCGATTCAGTCAGTTTTTGTGATCCACATGTGTAGCAGTGTAATCTATGAATGCCCTTGCATGGAAGATTGTTTGAGCAAGTAAGAAAATATACAGCTACTGATATGAAACACTAACGCAGCCCTTTCACTTTAGAATTTATTTAGGCAAAAATCTGTAATGAAGTAAATCAATTATTCTCACCCATTTTATGATAAAGCACCTCTATCCCCCCTACAATGGATGAGCAGCGGCTGCTCCCATGTCTGCTTTTGTCATGCCCCAACACAGTTCCCTTCATCTTGCTTTCTGTCCATTTCCTCCATCCCTCCCTTTGGTGACTTCCTTTCCCTGTTCCCGCTCTACAGAAGGCCACATACTGCTGAGGGTGATAACCATGGAGAGGCTTGGGCCAGTGGGCTGCCGTCTGAGCCTGCAGTCCTGTACATGTAAGCTTCTCCATTGGCCAGCTTCATTAAGGGCCACTGTGGGTGTAGGGACAGAAGGTGGGCGACTTTTAAAGAACCATACACCGCTTTGCTGAGAAGCACAGGAGTGTTTTTGCATTAGGAAGTCAGATTTAGAGTCATGCAAATTTCTCCACCACCTCCTGCCCCAATGTTGGGAAACACTTGCCTAATGCAGGCAGTGGAGGTATCTGTTCAAGGACCTGGTATATTGAGAATGACTACATTATACGGGCAGGTTGCAGCTCAAATTCTCATGATATTGTTGTAAAACTAGAAACAATTATCTTTGCAGTGGTATGATATGACTCTCAGTACAACTCTCAATAGTTTCAGAAAATGTCATTACAAGACAATAGATGTGCTTCTTGCAGGCATTTTGGAGAGAATATATATATATATAAATAAATATATATAATTTACTCCAATGATTGTGAGACCATCAACAGATTATCCAGCTTTTTGAATGATCAAGTAGGTGAAGAAACACTATAACAATATCATGGGTACTCCATCACAAAGTGTGTTTCACTCAGTCAATAGGGAGGAAGCGTAGTTGGAGCATGAGACCAGGAGTCACTTAATTTGGGCTTTGCTCCCTGCTCTTCCCACTGACTGTGACACCTGGGGCAAATTACCTCTTTTCCTCTCATTACACATAGCCGGGCAGTGAGACTGATGAAAGGCACTGTAGAAGGACAAAGTAGTAGTAACACTTTGATGTTCGTAGCTTAGTTTTATTTATTTATGGCAATATTTTCCAGTATAGCAGTAAACACACTGCAGTATGTCAATAATACGAGACCTCGCTCCAGCTCCCTGCTATTAAATCTTTCCTGAGAAGTGGGGTGAGACCAGCTATGTACTATGAGACTTATCCAGTTTGCAGATTAGCAAAGCGAGAATTAGAAAGGCTCTACAGCATTTACATGATAGATCAAAGTCCCAACTTCTTTGAGAAATACTCTTACATGGCTAATGACTTCTATTCCTCTGAGATTAAACTTCTGCTTAAAATGAGCTGTGCTGAAAAGCAAATGATGCAGATACTTCAGTTTGTCAAACTACCTGCTTGACTTGAACGTTTAAAGCTGCTCTACTTCAGCTGACAAACTGAAAACAAGCTCCAAAGCCGTTGTATTATTTCAGAGCTCAATATGATCCCATTCCTGGCTTATGTGATTGCTTGGTAGCTTTAGTTCAGTTTCTACTGTTCATATCAAGTAAACCACCAGAGTTGGCAGCCCAGTTGGAAGTCTTAACAGAGACACCCAGGATAGAAAAGGCTATGGAGGGTGAACTTATCTGTACACCTATAGAGGATCAGTTCAGAAGGAAGTTGGAGCACAGTGGCTGGAATGGAATGGAGCAAAACGCACTGGTCCTGACCATACAGTACCTTATCTGCAGACAAACAGAGGATTTTATTCTCTAGATATGGCAATTCCCCGTCCCACACCAGCTCTAACTTCATTTAAAACTAGGTGAGTGAGGGATAAAACCAAAACATTTATTTTGAAAACCCCTGGAACTTTTGTGCTTCAAGGAACTCAGACTCAAACCAACCTCAGTTTAGTTTTGGAAATTCATTAATCTTCCATTCAGAATGTGCACTTCGTGTTTTAAAATGTTGGCCGCAGTCAGATTGTAACACTGCAAATTAAAAGAATAAATGCCTTAAAAAGTAGATCATTAATGTTCCATTTTCCAAATCACTGAGTGAATTTTATTAGGTTTTGTGAAAACAAGGAGCATGATGGCACAGGCTTGAGCCAAAGCATTGAGGCCTCTTCTGTATTAATCTTAAAGGAAGCTATATGTTTACTCTAAAGAAGGGGCAGTAAAATAGATGCCAGCTGTGAGCACGCACTGCAGTAACTTCCTTACGCAGTTCTGCCAATAAGCCTCCTGATGAACTGCAACAAGCGTGTAATCCTAGTTAGACGATAATCTTTAGGAACAAAGACCACCACGCACTTTTGAATGTAGGACATCAGTCAAATTTGAACCCATGTCCCCAGAAGTGGAATATCCTCCAGGATTTTATGTCTTCACTACTGCGTATTGTTTTTCTCCTTTCTTAAATGAATGTGCTAAATTGAAGTGGTTGCCATTTAAAATACCAGCATTTGCCAAGTTACTACATGAATGTATCTGAGCTGCTCCAGTTTCCCCTTATTCATAGAATAGGAACTATGTGGTATCAATCGGTGAATGGTTACCTTTCTGTGGAAGACGACATATAAGAGACTGGTTTGGTATTTGTTTCTCTTCCTCTACTTTGCTCTAGTACACAGAACAAAATTCCACAGTAAGAGTCCAAATCACTGCATTGCAGTGCTGTGCAGTGTGAATTGCACTGTTGAGGGAGCAGTGTGAGAAAGCTAAGAGTCTCTTTCACGGTAACTCTTTTTTGGCTTTTTTTAGGCAACAGTTACCAAGGTCATGGCAATTTTGATTTCCCTCATGGGAATCCTGGTGGAACTTCTATGAATGACTTCATGCATGGGCCACAGCTGTCTCACCCTCCAGACATGCCGAGCAGTATGGCAGCTCTTGACAAACCCCTCAGTCACCCCATGCAAGAATCAGTAAGTAACCTTACACCAGATCTTTCTGTTTTTCCTTATGCAGGGTGGGGGTCTTGCAGCACTAGAGGAATCTGTATCAGACTGGGAGCTGTTCATAGCTCTTAGTGGATTCCCCCTTGTCAATCCTTAAAAAAGATATGTCCTGGTAATAGAGTCAGAAGTGCCACGTTTAGAGTCTGGGTTGGGGCCTGTGAAGCAGCAGTTCTGAGCTTTTTGAGTTGTCACTTTAGCTTGTCTATCTGAAAGAGGTAGCCTGGTCCAGTATGTTAGTCGCAGTGGTTTGTGCTAGCACATGGCAAACATAGATTTCATTCCCAGTGTTTCATTCCCTAGGCATTCCCAGGGTCTGTAAATACTCATACTCAACAGAGAGCCTGTTAAAGCATGGCACTGACTAGCTTCAACGCATGGGTGCTATCTTGTCTGCCTTTGTCCTTTTGGGAGAGAATTTTGCAGCACAGTGTTGTGACATTGTATCCTTCCCAAGGTAAACTGAGGGGGAGGGAGGTAAACAGCCTATAAACTGGTCTGGCAGGACATAGGAGAGTACCTTGGATGAGGAGAGGTAGACCTGTGGATTTCAAGGATAGATGCCAACTCTGCTCTGAAAGGACATCAGTTGTTGAGGAGAGAAAAAAACAGAGGATGTTCAGATCTCAGATGGAGACACAAGACTGCAGGTTAGGAACAGAGTTTGTTCATTTCAGAACACTGGACTGTGACTATTTCATGTACGGAACTTTATATCCAGAAAATACAGCACTGCAGCAACAGCAGCAATATAAAACCTAACAGCAACACTTAGCTTTTAGGCTTGGCTAATCATCTGTTTTAACTAGAGCAGTACAATTTAATTGTGTATATATATATCCCCCTCTGTTTAAGTAACAGGGTAGGGGCTGTATATTGTCTGGCAGTGTGTTACATGCAGAGGAAGAATGCAAAACGTGACATGTCAGATGCGCTGTGTTTTTAATGAGTATTATGAAGCACAGTTACACTGTGTAACATGGACATGTGGTGGAAGCATCTTAGGACAGGTCTCTTCTAGATGGCAGCAGGTTTTCCTGAAAGAGAGTGGTGGGGAATTAGGAAGACGGTAATAAAGGGAGCAGAGAAAAGGGAACTTAAAACAGGTCCAAGTGCCCCAGTGAACAGAAGGCTGGCGGCAGAGGAAAAGTCCAGAAACCATAGCAACTTTGTGAATTGTAGGTTAATAAGCAATAGTGCAAGGCATACGTACAAGCCTTGGGAAATCAGCTTGTTGAACCATCCAGACTACCTGTATCAGAGCCAACTGAAATAGCCCTAAAATATAAAATAGTGAGGATTTGCTACCAGCAAGAACTATCCATGCAAAGCAACTATCCCTTAATATAAAGGCTGCAGGGACTTCTACTTTGCCTCCAGCTATGAAACACTTCAAACAAGAGTCCTAAGCCAGCCAGTGCAGATTGACTTCATCAGAGTTAAGCAATGTCACTGCTCCTCTGGTTGGCCCAGTGACATTTCACATGACAAGTGGCAGAAGATTCAAAAGGCAAGTGGCTTGATATTAGAATGCAGAGCTTGAGGAGATGTGTGGCCTTCGGTAAACTAAGACAAAATATGAAGGGCAAAATTCTCTCCAGTCTCTGGGCTTCACTTGGTGAAGGAGACTGAAGGGGCAATTATGGAGCTATTTACAGCTCCTTGATTCTGTGGTCAGTTTACGAGCTAGTTACTCATACTAGTTGGTAACTGATCGAACAGAGCTTTGCTTTGTTTCGCTTCCTCCCCACCATGGGACGTGCACTCTATGCTAGTGGAGTGGAGATGGAACTAAAGTAGGCTCCAAATGGTTTATGTCAGCTGATACTTCCTTCCTGCACATAAGGGGGATTCTCAGCTGACAAGTTATGGCCAGTTTCCATCTCCCTTGTGCTGCCTGAATAGCACAAGGAAATCAGCTTGGATTAGAGAATCTTTTCCTAAATCTTCAGATATTTCCCATAGAAGAGGTTACGTTAGGATTCTAATTTAGCAATTTGAGTATTATAAAGTATCCATTATTATCCCTTTGTCTTTCTTTCTCTTCCTTCCCTTAAAATTATAAATCTTGGCTTGACTATAGCAAGCATTCAGGAAAGATTACTTTAAACCCACAGCTTTTCAGTAACTGCATTCCATTGCACAGACTCAGACAGAACTGGACATCAATACATTAAAATAACTAAGTAACACACTGCATAATAAGAGATGTATTAACATAAAAAATGGTCACTGAGTAGTTTTGGTACGCTGTTTACCTTGAGCTCTGTAGAGATAGCTTGTTTATTATTCTTCTATTCACTGAGAATATAGAAATATAAAATTGCCATACCAATGACCATCTAGCCCAGTGTCCTGTATCTAACTAACATTGACCAATGAATGCCGGATACTTCAGAGGAAGTTGCAAGTAATCCCTTAATTGACTGTATAGAGTTGCCTGCATAGAGGGGAAGCTAGTGAAACTTGATCCTTCTTCACACACCATGTAGATCTCTCCAGGAAATGGAGACACAGTGTGTTGAGATATAGACAAGTTCTGGTAACAGTGAATTCGATCATCAGAAATATCATTATCAACAGTGGTGTTCCACCTATGTAGCAAGAAGAGAAAATCAATCCCCAATTCAGCATGTGGCTACGAGGGGAGAAATAAACCCCCAGATTATAAAGTGTTTTGGTACTCCATCGTGGGAAAGGCTGTATTCAGATGTAAGATAAGACTGCAACATAGTAGGTGCAATTCCTTCATATTTATATATTTTCATAATATTTCAGAGGTTGCAAATAAGTTTTAAGGAGAAGGTGGTTTCAGACTAATTTCAAGCCTATTGCTCTGAAAAGCAGAGGAGAAGAAGAATTCCGTATGAACATGGTACCCAGATTAATAACGTACATTTTGTGGCACTGTAACTCTCTGCGGTGAGATCCAAAGATGGGCTGCTGAATTTACATCTTAGTCGGTTTCCCACCATCAATTTTCTATTGAGGTCAAAGGAATATTAGGTTTTGGCTAGCATTTTCAAAATAGCTAAGCAGGTATATTTCACAGCAAGATTCCTGGAACTTAGTGTTAGTCTTATAAATGTGGTCAGTGCTGTTTTGTGACATTAAATTGGAGAAGGGGTTTGAATCCCTATTTCTGGTATAAACTGCTATTGGATAGATTGTGTATATCTCCATCTTAAGTTATAGGAGTACAAAAACCCAGAAAAGTTTGTGGTCTTAGAAGTCTTTGGTGTGCACGCCATGCTGTAAAACAAAAGTAGTTTTGTTAGACTGTGCATCCAGCATTTTTATAATATGGATTAGTGTCTTTAAGATACAAGGATAGGGACAGGAAGAAATTAAAGATGTCTGAGTGATATTTAGAAATGCTGCATCCTGCTTTTGCATCCTCATGAGCTTTTTTTCACTGGTAGATTTTATGGGGTTTTATGGTAAATAATACACTAAATAAGGTGGATTTAGAGCCCCAATGTCTTTCTGAGACACAAGTTCCTCTTATAAACAACATTCAAATGTAGAGTTAGACATTGGTCTATAGTGCAGCTTTTTTGGATTCACTGTCCTGCGATGTTGTTGTGAATGATCATTGTCCATCCAGCAAATAGCTCAGGCACCAAAATATTTATTGGACTAGCGAGAAATATCATTTGTCAACAGTGGTGTTCACATATTACCTAAAATATTTCTCTGCTTTGAAGTGTGTCTATCTGAGAACATCAGAATGACTCTTGGTTTAAATAATTGGTTTTATAAATATCTAGCAATTATTCCAGCATGTTCATACTGTTGTGCCTTTTGGGTTTAAATGACATAAATTAAACAGGAGTCCAAGATAATTATATTTTAAAAAAAATCTTTCCCATTTTATCAACACTACTGTGAATTATTAAAAATAAATATATTTTTAAAAATTCTAGCTTACTTTTCCCGACTTCTGGTGTACATTTACTCACTTTGTTAGATATACACTGACCGTCCAATTTCTCTTGCATTTCATAACGTTATTAGCTTTGACACTCTTTTACTGTAAGGCCTGTATTGGTATCACTACATCAGTGAGGGGTGTGATTTTTTTTTTTACTGATCTAGTTATACCAGTAGAATCCTTACTGTGGACACAATTATACTGGCATAAAGGTGCTTTATAACTAGTATAGAGCTTATTCCCCTTCCTGTATGGGAATAACTATACTGGCATAACAAAAGCCCACACTAGAGTGGGTTACACCACTTTAACGATACCAGTGTAATGAATTTTGTGTTGACAAGGCTTAAGGCTCTTTTGCACTATTCTGGCAATATAAAGAGACCTCAATTACAGTTACATCCACTTTCAGCACCATTTACATAGCCAGAGTATTGTAAAGGGACCTCTGAGTAAATGACAGTCAGGCGCACTGGAAATTAAAATACAGAATTGTAGACAAATATTTGAATAAAAATGACTGGTTTCAGTTATATTGTTGATTGTTGTAAAATATTTCTATTACCATAGGCTTTTTATAATAAAGCTCCCTTTTGCTTTCCAAAATTAAAATGTTCCAGCTAAATAACCTGACAGTTCCCTTTGAAGTGAAAGGGTCAATTCTGACAGAGTTTTGCTGGCTTTTGTTGGTTTGTGTTGGATTGTTTTCATGCTGTTGTTTGCATTTGCTCTTTTATTTCAGCTCTACTTTGTGGCAATATGTAGCATTCCTCAAAAAAGTTCACATTTGCTTATCCATCTACCCAATTAACGTGAACACATTGGTTCCATGAACATTCATGCACTTTTTTTCTCATGGCACCAAGGTCGAAGTCCCAGGAACACTCCAACATTAAAAGTAGCATGGAAAGGAAGGAGGGAAATAGGGCTTGTGCCCTTTGATTGCTTCTTTATGATGTGAATAGAAGAACAGAAGACCATTCCCCATCACCCCAATAACAGAGTTTTGAATATTTGTTTAATTTGGGGGTTTGGAATTTTTTTGCACATAGAAATGTCAGGACTGGCAAGTCCTGACCTTCTTGGATTTTGAAAGAGGAGTTCTTGGGTGACTCAGAGGTGGACTGGGAACTTTCTCAGCTTTAACTGAAGGACAGAGGTCCATGACAAAGAGAGGTTTTCTGCCAGGTGTTTTTAATTAAGTAATAACCAGACTGGAATAGAGTGTTGTTAATATTGCCTTCTTAACCAAAATAGTCAGAATAACGATCTCTTGTCTTCTCAGTTAAGCAGGTTTCCCTTGACTAGCTTCTTTGATGTCACCCTCCTACTATTTCTCCAGTCATCTATAGACCCTTCCAGAAAAAACAGCGTCAACCATATCTGGATTATTAATGCAAAGAAATAAGCAGAACCTTCCTACCCTGCTCTTTTCTCACATTTAAGGCTTTGTTTACCCATCATGAAGAAGCAAATAAATAGCACAAATTCAGTGCCCTCCCCCCTTTGTGGAAAACCTTTAAAGAGACAAACATTTCCTCTGATATTGGGACATGGGATTCTCTTTTCTGATGGCCTTTTTTTTATTGTTTTGTTTTAACATTCAGTTGCGGAATTTCATTTTCTTCAAACACCTTGAGCACTGTACCTTGTGGCCTCACTTTCTTTTCCTGCTTTTTTCCTCCTTCGCAGATCCCTCATCCTGGCAGCACTGATCAATCCCATAGTTCCATGCAGCAAGGTTTGCACGTACCTCACCCCAGCAGCCAGTCAGGGCAGCCATTACATCACAGTGGTCCTCCTACCCAGCAGTCCCGGCAGCCACCACAGGCCGCTTCTAGCAACCATCCACACAGTGACCTGACTTTTAACCCCTCCTCAGCCTTAGAAGGTCAGGCTGGTGGACAGGGAGCATCTGACATGCCGGAGCCCTCACTGGATGTAAGTTTGTGTCATACTATCATCTGCCTGCCTTGGAATGTGCTTTACATTTCTGAGAGATGGCGGGGGAGGGCAGGGAGAGGGAAAGGGAAACAGCTTTCACAGCACATGTCATCGTTTCATGCATTGTTACATGAACGTAATCACTGAAGCTGAGATGATAGGCACTCTTGGCTTGCTGAGAAAACCTTTCTGTTGTAAGCAGCTTCATGACACACAAGCCATATCTTCTTTCTAGTGACGGTGTTTCCATGGGGCCAAGCTTTTCTCAAGACAATAGATCATTTAAGCATCTGATTTGTTTTTCTTCTTTGGACTGGTGAGCCTGCATTGTTAAGGGCTAAATCCTGAACTTACCACAGGCCCTGAGTAAGGGGCAGAGCACAGTTGCCCTGCCCCGGGTGCATGGACTGAATTGTACTGAGAAAGTCACAGTTCAGAGCCTGCTTCCCCTCTTGCTCCTAGGACATAGTAATCTGCTCCAGCCTGGCATCATTTACCATCCCTTTCCGTGCTAACTGGTATCTGGGTGGAAGCTTGTCTCCACCCACACCCACCTGTGCAGTAGCAGCCCTGCAATGGCTGCTCTCCCTCACCATGCACTGCCCAGCCCTGAGGGTTCCACTGCAGGGGAGCAAGCTAAGAGAATGCCTTTTGTCCCTTTACTTCCCTGTTTGGTTGCTTAAGGCAGCTCATGACTGAATCCTGAGTTACTTCTGTATCCTGTTTTAAGGCAAACCGTAATCCTCTCTTTCAAACAAGGTTAAGGAGTTAGTTTATCTGTCTCCAGGAATCCTTTTGGTCAGCCAAGCACTTCTTCAAACATACATTTCTTAATGCTAGGGTTTGGTTTGGTTTGGTTTGGTTTGGTTTTGAATATCTTGCTCCTGTCCTCATATTTTCAACCTCTGTTGTGAACTCAATACATGGTGTGATTATAACTTCCAAAGAAGTGCTTACTCTTGTGCTGCAGTCTTGCACATGTATTTATTGCTCATGGTTTTAAATGTTCTCTGTCACAGAACAGCACCGTGTCTTGAAATAGCCATACAAAAGGAGGAAGGGTGGAAGTAGGGGAAACAGGATGACCCAAGTCATTCTGGTCATTCCTCCTTTAATAACTATGAAAGTTTTAGGCAGGTAAGGCTCAAAGGCCATGTCTACACTTACAAGTTTACAGTGGCACAGCTGTACTGATATGGGTGCTCCTGTAAGAGCGCTCCTGTAGCCACATTATACCGACGGGAGGGAGCTCTGTCATTGACATAATAAAACCAGCTCAACAAGCGGCGGTAGCTATGTCACTGGGAGTGCATCTCCTGCCAACACATGAGCACTTAAATGCTGACAAAATGTATGTCGCTCTGGGGGGTGTTTTTTCACACCCTGAGCGACAAAAGTTTTGCCCATGTAAGTGCTAGTATAGACATGGACTTACTGTGAGCCAGATTCTGCTGCCATTCATAGCAAGCTCACTGAAGCCATTGGGGGATGCACTTTGAGGGGCAGCTACTGAACAAAGCCATTAAAGACCACATTCAGATAATGTTAATAGTCGCATAAACAACTAGGCTCCTTCTCATACAAATGTTTAGGTAATGTAGAGAATGCTCTTTTGGTTGAGGCACTCATTCTTTGGGGATAATCACAGTATAGAAATCGGGATAGACAGAGATGGTTATCACCAATAGAATCATTTTGGATTCTTGAAGAGGCCCTAAGATTGCTTTACCTAGGTAATGAGACCAATACTGCAGAATGTTCAGTAGGAGTTCCTTGAAACATAGGTAGAAATTCATTAGGTGATGACTTTAGTTTTCAATGAACATGTTATGAAGTAATGATTGGATAAAAATGCTATGCAGTGTTATCAGTGAACTAAAAGATAACTTCAAAATGTGCAATGGCTAGTAATCTAGCATGGTGTACTCATTGTTGGGCGGCTTCAGTGTAGCTCAGTATGATGATTCCCATAACATGAGAATTTCTCTTCTGTACAAAGATCCACATTATCCAGATATAGATGTAGATCTGTTCTTGTGTTTATACAGCAATTCAAGACACTCTAGTTTTCAGAAGTCGTCTTTTTACAAGCTCAGACAGTATGCCAAGATACCTAATAACTGGCACAAATAACTAAACAAATTATATTTACACAATAATTCACGGAGGGCCACACAGATATATCTGCTTAGTTTCAGCCACATACTAACGACTCCCTAATCTTTTACAAGTGCTTCTTTATTTTAAATGCACCCCCCAAACTTGGAAAAGTATGGCTTGCGGGATAGTGGAGAGAGAGATTGTTTAAATCCATCCGTCCAAAAAATGCATACAGTGAGCCTCAATAACATTACGTTAATTCTTTATCATTAATTAACTGTAAGGTCTTGAGAGTGGAGGCTGCCTTGTACTCTGTACAGTGCTTTGCATGGCGAGGCCGCAGTTCTGAACAGGGCCCTCTATACAGAACTGTAATACAAATTATACTCATGTATGGAAGGGCTGCATGTCATTCATTGCCCAGTAGTCTTTGTGGTGACAATGCTTTTTTTACATTTAAAGCATGTTCCTGAATAGAAGGTAGATATTGTTAAGAACAATAACAATTATTTCCTCTGGGAGATGCAACTTTTTTAATCATCGCAATCATGCTTTTAAAAAGCAAATACAAAAAGTACAATCTTTGTGTTGCTCATAAAACTTAGAGATTATGTTTACATCTCATTTTTTAAATATTGCAAGATAAATTTACCTGTTTAAAGTTAGGGAATGAAAACTGTATTTGCATAAGAATACTAAAAATATATTAGTGTAATATTAATATATAAAGTGTAATATATTAAAGTCTAGCTTTTAGTTTTGCAGCATTGGATAAACACATAGCAACTAAAAGTGTGCATCTGAGCTGCTATTTCATTTGTTGAAGTAATCCATATTTTTTATCTTGGCACTAAAAGAATTTTGAATGTAAAAAGTCCTTTTCAGTGCCACAGTTTAAATTTGTCATTTTTGCTTTTTACCAAGAAACTGTTAGAAGCAGAATAAACTGTAAAATATCATTGGTTGTGAAACTGAATAGTTAGAATTCCTGTGTATATGTCAGACCAAAAAGGGATCTGAATGGAATTTTGAAGAAGAATTTTTCCCTGTTTGAAGCATTATGTCAGTGGGAATCATCTCAAAATATTTCTGCAGTTACTCTTCAAAAGCTGTAGTGAGTGCACTCCGCTGTCAGACAGGGGTATAGTGCCTCTGAGTCATTAACCCAGCTTGGTTACTGCTGCCGATTCATCTTTCCATGCAGATATGCATAATCCTACTTTGCCTACTTAAAGCTGAGAGATAATTGTTGATCAAACTTAGTGCATATTTAGAGTATGTATTTGTGTATAACTTTTATGAGTGCTCTCTATGAGGAAGTCATATACATGGGCAAGAAAAACCTTTGCAAATACATCAGCCAGGGAATAAATTGTAACCCACAGAATAAACTCACTTTGCCCTACACAAAAGGAATTCATGTTAAGGATGTTGGCTTTGAGACTGTAATTGCCACAATACTGGGATGACTGAAATTCTTATGCCAAAAGTGGGTTATATAGACTTCCCCAGTCAAGAGTTCAGACTAAATGATCACAGTGGTTCCTTCTAGCCTTATACTCTATGAAGTGGCCAAAAAATCTTGATATTACACCATCTTAATTTCTCTTGTTTATGCTTTGGATTTGTTCTGATGTAGATACATTACAGTCAGTTTCCAGGTATGTGCAGTTTTTAATCCCTCGTTCTGCCAATCTGTTTCCATTACCTTTAATTTTCCTTTTAACTTTATATTTTTGTAGCTGCTTCCAGAACTCACAAATCCAGATGAGCTGCTTTCGTACCTGGATCCTCCCGACCTGCCAAGCAATAGCAATGACGACCTTCTCTCTCTCTTTGAGAACAACTGAAACCCTATGTATTTTCCCCACTCCCTCACTTGTCCACACGTGGGTAGCTGCACAAAGAGGAATCTTCACACTCCCTTTCCACAGAAAAACCAACAAACTCAGACTCGATCGAATGGTGCACTCCCTGCTTTCTTCATCTCAGAACTGGTTTTGTCAGCGTCACTGACTGTGAAAGCAAGGCAAGGGGGAAAAAAGAAAGAAATGCAGTGATCTCGTAGACTGCTGCTACCTGTCACAACGAAGCATAGACAATAGTGCAGCTAATGGAAACCCCATTCATTGTTAATCCTATAGCGAGAGAGTTCTGTGATACACATAGTGTGAAGTGTACTGGCAAGAACCAATCTTGGCAAGGAAACAAAAGGCAAAAGAATGGAACTGTCCTAATTGACCGGAATGTCCTTCCAATGAGTGTTCTTCCATTTTTTTGATACCCTTCCCCGGCTTTCCCTCCTCCCCCCCTCAACTGCAGATTTGTGTTGGACAAATTGTATTGGCCACACACATAAAGGAAAGCAAACAAACATCTAAATCACCAAAAAGCACAAATAATACAATAAAAATCAAAAGTCGGGAAGAAATGCATCAAAGGGAGACATCTGCATAACTAATGTTTGTCTTCAGTAGAGGAGCCCTGAGAATCTCCAGGCGGCAGACAGTGTGTGTTTGTGTTTATAAAGCGTAGGAATCTGCGACACCTGTTTGCAAGGGATCCCTCTGCTCAGACACACAGACTCAGAAAAAAACCTTTAAATTTGTTTTGGGGTTTTTGGTGTGGGGGGGTTGGTTTCAAATCACTACCATTTGTGACTGTGTCATTATCCAATTGTTGACATGATTATTTTTATCCCATATATCCATACAAAGCAGAAAAAGAGCGGGGAGGGAGTGTAAAAAGTTTTCTATCTCCCAGAGCCTTCAGTGTGTTCAGTCTCTGTGTCATTAGATCCTCTGTACTGCACAATACCTAGCAGGACAAGCTGGATGAAGGCAGGGAAGAGCTCACTGTCGGATGGGGAGAGTAACATCACTCTTGGCATTTTTGTTTTTATTTTTTAAGAGCTTGAAAGGAGCATTGAAATTGGACAGACACCTTAGAGCTTCTCTTTTGTTTTGCTTTGTGTTTTGTTTACAAGACTGTTACACATAATTAAGCCTTTTTCCGCCCTGTTTTTTAACTCTTTAGCAGCCCAGGATGTTTTATTTTTCAAGAAGGATGGGCATGGGGAGAATAAGTAATTGTTGGTAGGTTACTACTGCCCTCAACAGACCCTGCTGCCACAATCACTGTCTTGCCCTTGTAATCTGTGCTTCTCGTGTGGTTGCTTCTCCTGCATGAGCTTCCTATTGCTTTAGTGCCCATTTTTGTGTGCTCGCTCTCGCGCTCTCATAAATTATGTACAGTAGCTGTGTAAAAAGTGCATGTGTGCCAACTTTGCCCTCGTGGTGCGACATTTCAGCTTTTGCCCACTGTACAGTTATTGCTTTCTTTATTACAAAAGCAAATTTGACCACCACCACCACCCCATCCCACATCCCATCAAATAGTCCCTTAGTTGTTCTGAACAATATGTTTTAAACTTAAGTGCCAGATGGAATTTTGTTAGGATTTTTTTTTTGTCTGTTTGAATATGTAATCCCTCCTCCCCCATTTCCCTTTTAGTTTGCAATGCTGTAAATGGCATGACACGTGCTTACAGTTCTGGATTTGCTTTCCTCACCAAAGTCAATATTTGTAAATTCTTTGCATATTTTTGTTAACATTTCCCA
Source organism: Mauremys mutica (assembly GCF_020497125.1). NCBI lineage: Eukaryota > Metazoa > Chordata > Testudines > Geoemydidae > Mauremys > Mauremys mutica. The sequence continues at coordinate 69,973,836 of NC_059078.1, forward strand.
CTACTGCTGTACATGCATCGTGATATATATATATGCTAGTCCGCAGCACCTTGCTGTAGATATTAAAGGAAATGGCGGTTTAGTTCTTTTATTTTCCAATAGGCGTATTGAATTTGTCAAACATTTTATGTAGAGGTGTTCCCACACTTATATTTTTCCTGTTTTATGTTTTTTAAAAGGCGCTGTTCATTATGCAAAATCAATTATTTTAAGAATTGCTATTGTAAATATCTTTGTGAATATTTTAGTATCGTCTTTGATAATATTCAACATTTTCATCATCTGGTTATCCTTTTGCTGGTGTTTTTAAATACCTTGTCTGGAAAAAAAATGGGTCTTTAAAAAAAAAAAGATAGGGTTCTTTAACAGAATGAGGGAGCATTTTTTTCTTTGATAAATTAGTCCAACTTTCATATCAATTTCTCAAATGAATTGATACATCAGGCAGTACCTGGGCAATCAGGTTCCAGCTCTGTCATGCAAACTGAATAATAATAATCTTCATTGACTGTGTGGGTGATTAGGGGCTGGTTAGTGGCAGACATTTTGCCTACATCAGCAGAACCCCTAAAGCCAGCCCTGAAAACAAGTAAACATGCATTAAGGCAAGCAGCAAGTATATAAGATACAATATGTACATCACTCTTCTGTTCCTCCAGCCTTTGAGACTGGAGCTGTCTAACACATAAGGGTGTTGGTGGGTGGGGCAGGGAAACATTACAGTATGTTTTATTCTGCTTAGAACTGTCTTTTTCTTCTCTAGACTTGACCAGCTGTAGAGGATCTCTGCAGAATGTTAAAGATATCTTGGTATAATACATGGTGACATGGTTGTGGCGTAGTGCCACTCTCACGCAATTAGTAGGAAAGACCATCCTTCAGTTACCAATGTGTTTTGTAGCCAGTTTTACTGTAGTAGTTTTCCCCCTGTATTTTTGCTGCATCATTTATGTAGGTGTTGAAGTCATTTGCATGGGCAGATAATGATAAACTGACTTTGTATTGCCTTTAGGTATTTGGGGGTTTTTAGTCATAGATCTTGGAATAAAGAACACTTCTCACTCTGAGTTGGAATTGGTTGCTCGGATTCTGTAATTGATTCTGTTAATGATTATTTAATTGCTCTACCCTATTATTGCTCGAGCAGCTGGCTAAATTAGCCACCTGAAATGATTTGTCTATTAAAATGAGTCTATGCTTTTCAAACCAGATATGTTAAGAATCAATCTATTGCTAATTGGTAGTCATCTAACTGTATCGTGTAGAGGTATCTGTTGGGAAACATAAACAGAAAATCCCACAGAGAATGGCAATGTGGTTGGGGTGGTTTTCTACTTCATACATTAATAACAGAGAATTAAATGGATATTTTAAGCCTACAGAAACACTTGGTTCCTAAGCAAAAGTGACACTAGGATTTTTAGCCATCATCAAACTGTCAGAAATTTGAGACAGTTTCAAGACTGTTCATCAGCTGACGTCAGGTACTGTACAATAGATTCAGTATGAAAAAACTTCTAAATGAAAATATGGATAATTTTTAATCTGTTCACTGCCATAATGTTAAAATGTAGGGAAAGACCTACCAAATAGGATAATCACTGTTATTTTTCCTTTAAAGCTTAATTATTATATCAAATTCCCAGTAGTGTTTTAATCTGCTTTAGGTTTTTAAAAATTGTTTCCTTATGGAAGCTCATCTGGGAAAGAACCCACAACGATCTACAGTCTGCCAAAATGTTATTATAGGACTGACAGATACACACCGATGTCTGCAGTGGAGACTCAAGGGACATCTGTACATATGTAAATGATGAATAGAGACATGTTAACAGAAACGCATTCATTTTCCTTGGAATGTGCATTGTTTTTATTTTGCAGGAAAAAAAAAGCTTGAAGCGCCATCTTATGTGGAAAATGAATCCTGTTTGTTAGCGTTTGTGAAGTCTCAGCATTTGTTTCACTTCTGTAATATACTCTGACCCTTTGTGGAAAGAATTTTTTGTTTTGTTTTGTTTTTGTTTTACCTACATGTAATAATTAGCTTAAGTGTACTAGTCTATCACCTGTGTATTTTTAGGGTGCTACAGAAATAATGAAGAAAATAAGGGGATTTAAAAAAATTGTAACCAAATTCATACTTTGTACAATTTTTGATATCATGATCAGAGGAGAATTAAAAAAAAAAGTACAATCTGAAGTAACATGCAAAAATGGCCATTGTCTTTGTTTATACATTGTATGTACAGTACAATGCAATCATTTCATACTTTAAACTGGTCAGAAAAAATAATTGTGATTTTTAGTCTTGCAAAACTGTATGTAGTTAGATGATGTGACAACCTAATATTTATCTAATAAATATGTATTCAGATGAAACCTGTATATTAGGTGTTCATGTGGTTATTTTGTATTTAAAAATCAAATTATTTGACAATTGCTAGACACATATATTCTGTTGTAACACTGAAATATTCTCATTTGCTCATGTTAATTTTTTTCCTAAATAAATTTACAAAATTAAGGTTTGGCTAATTGGCAGCTGTTTTGTAAATTTGAAGTTTCTTTTTAAAACAAACAAACAAAACCAAACCCAGTTTGTATGTTAATTTAAAAGTAACTCTAATGTGTTATGGGATTTTTGTGGGAGGAAAAGTGAGAACAGAGAGGGCCAGTATTTTCTGTGAACATTTTTGAAAGAAATAAAATACTCTTTTTTTCAAAATGTTCAATGGAATGTTTCTGTTTTTCAATGAAAAACTAAAAAAATATTCAGTTTGAGGTTTTTCAAACTAAAACTGGGAAATTTTGAAAGAAATTAAATTTTTAATGGAAAATTTTTGTTTTAAATAAATGCTATTTGTTGATTATAAAACTGATTTTTTTCCACTGACTGTAGAAATTATGAACTTCAGTCCTCGTGTGGAAAAAAACAGTATTTTCAGATTCCTATTTCATGACTGAGGATAAAAATGTCATTGAAAAACGTTGAGTCAAAATGTTTTAGGCTCCTGAGTCTCACACACATTAAAGTTTTACCCTATGCTTTTAAATATTCCATTTAACTTTTCACTGTAAAATCTTGTTTATCACCTGTTGTGAAATTATACATGTGGCACAGATGCTAATGTACTCTGTCTGGACAATTGTACCAGAACAACAGGTGAGGAGTTATGTATCCAGTATTTCCACATGCGGTTGTCATCGAGGTATGTCGTAAAGCAGTGCATTGGCAAGCATGCTAACATTGTTAAAGACTGAAAGGTAATCCTTTATATAGCAAGAACTGAAGCTAAGTACAGAAGAAGCAGAGACATTATCATGATATGTTTGTTCTAGGATGGACTTTAATGTTAAAGAATTAGTCGGAATTTTAAAGTCTTGTTGCAAGACTAATGGAACTGCCTTTATATAATAATAATAATAATTAATAAATAAAAGATAGGTTTCCCCAAGATTAATTGACTCTGATCCGAACTAGTAACTAGTTCTACTAGTCATTGTTAGCTCATAGATTTCTGCTGTGATTTTGTGGGATCAAGAGCAGCTGCCTCAAAACTATTGTTATTGCTAGTTTAGTACAGACTGCCTAGTGCTGTACAAGACACAGTGGAAGAATTGCTTCAAAGATCTTACAATCTAATTAGTCACAACACAAAAGGCACTGGGAGGCTCAGAGGCAGATTCTGTCTTGAAGGGTTTTGTTTTGTTTAGATGGGTGGTTGATATTTTTATGAAATACTTTATGGGTTAGCATTCGTGGGGCCACATGAGATTTGAGGAGGGGTCTGAGAGGAAAGAGTGGGTGACTAATATGCTGGGGAAGGGTAGTATCAAAACCCATCCCATAAAGGATTTTATTATATTCTCTGGATATCTAGTAGAGCTGGTCAGAAATTTTCCATTGGAAAATGCTGATTTGATTAAATCAAACATTGTATGGGAAAATATCAAGTTCATCCACATTGTCAATGGGAAATTATCAAAAGATTTTATTTTGACATTGTTTTGACTTATGTTGTAATACAGTGTATAATATGATAAATAATATAACAGGTGAAACAATCCCCTAAAACAAAATGTTTTGACCTTATCAACATAAAACCTTTCAATAAAGTCAAGATAAAATATTATGACATTTCATTTGGCAAAAAATTCCAAGATTTAAACTTTTTGTCCTGGTTTGGAATGAGACAATTTCATAATGTTGGAATTTCCCATAAGACAGAGATTCCATTTTGGCCAGTTTTAATAGATAGGGCAACATCTAGCAAAAGGTAGTGTAGTCTAGTGGGTAGGGCACCCTACTGCAAGTCAGGAGTCCTGGGTTCTGTTTCTGGCTCTGCTACAGACGTTGTGACTTTGGGCAAATAACTTCATCTTTGTGTGCTTCTGTTTCCCTTCCTACCTTTTCTCTGTCTTGTTCATTTAAATTGTAAACAAGATTAGTCCCTCACAGCTGCCATAATCTGCAATTTTACAGCCCTGCTCTGATAATCTTAATATATTCAAAATATATTGGCACTTTTTATCTTAACACAAATGTTTCTGATAGTAGATACTAATATAGCATGTGGTGTTGACAAGCATTCAGTTGTGATTTCGTCAGGTATCCCTATATAATCAAGTTCAGACTCAGTCAGTAGAGTTGTCAGATGAGACAGACAGGAAAAAAAAGGTGCGGCAAGAAGTAGTATTGCAATAGATGGCATATTTCCATTTCAGCCAGTAGTGTAGTAATGTCCCAGTATGGTGCTGGGGGGCAATGTGCTGGCTATGCCATCCTGTGGGATGGAAACTGAGTCTTCATGATCATTAAAGAGCTTTTTGTCCTTCTGTAAGAGTCCTGGGGCACTTCCATTTTGATTAACTGCGTTCTGCCTCTTGTCCCCGAAATTCCCTCTTGCTTCAACTGGATAAGGCAATGTTCATATTCTGTTCCAGAATTAGTGGTAGCTGCTTCTTGCGTCAGAGGTGGTATTTTACATATAGGTAAAGTGAATGGATCCCTATAGATGTAGAGTTTTTAATTCAATAACGCTGGGATTCCCAAACGTTTTCACAGAATGGGGACTCATCTTAATAGGGATCATCTCATGGACCTTCTCATTCACGATTGTGCAGACCTCTTCTCCCACAAGTGATCCTGGAACTCATTGATTTTTAATGGGAGGTAGGTGTTAATGGGTATTTGTAAATCCCACTGGGCACCTATCTGCATCTTTAGGCAATGAAGAACTTTTAAAAAAACTGGCCCGTTGTGACCAAACAGCTCATTGTGGACCACCAGTAACGGCTTGATAGACCACATGTGTTCCGTTGACCCCATTTGGGAAGCACCCCTGTAAGGCATTCTGGGGCTAGCTAAAGGCATTATCATAAATGATATAGTGCAGGTAGAGTAATGAATTCCAGGCATACGTCATTCAGAACACTTGAAACCAAGCTGCCTAATCATGGTAATAAGAAACATGAGTAGGAGGATGAGGTTTTTCTCGTATGCCTTTTTGCAGGTAATTAATATGAGATGTGGGGAACTCCATTCTTTCTGGACAGTGTGTGACTGAGAGAAGGTTTGTGTTGCAAGACAAGTCACTGCATGTTTGTAAGAGGAAGTCGAGGAATAGACCTATTAATCAGAGCAAATATTTATTAGTGTTTCTTTCAATCTATAAACACACGTGTGTCCCATTTCATGCGCTGGGGGCTCTTACATAGTTTAATTTCACAATCTAGTAATGTGATGGACCACTATTTCACCCTCTTTTCCAAGCCAAACCTACGAATGAACAAAATACACACCCACTAATAAAAGCTCTAACTAGCTGACATAAATACTACACCCACTCTCAGCCCATCCTCCTCAAACCATTGGGAGAAAAATTACCCTTTTGGTATGCCCCACAAGGTGACAGTTCCAGGCTCTGACAGATTAAGGACAGAAGAAGGAGTAATTGCAAAGCTGAGAACATTTCAACGGTAAAATTCTGCCAACAGCCAACTCTTTAAAACCTGCCATGACTTTGATACAGCGTCTGAGGTCCCAAGCCATTGGTTAAAACCAACAAGTTGGAAACCTACTTACCGGCAGTGCAGACCCTAAATCACAGGGGTAATGTTCTTCTCATGTGAAACGGTGCTTGATAAACAGATCTCTGCAGTCTGCGTTAGGGTTCTTTTCTGTGGAGTCTCAAATGTGTAGGCCAAGGTAGGGCACGTCACAGCAAAAGGCATGGATAATCGGGGCTAGATCCATGTTAGAGCTAAATGGTCACACTTATCACCACCAAGAGGTGGAAGAACGTGCTCTTGAACACAGCTGCTACTGGGAATGACCCAAGATCTATTAATATACCTAACATATGCATTTGTATTATAAAAGAGCAGATGGACTCACTGTATTAGGAGTGCCAGTATAGCTCAGTACTGATAAGTGAAAAGTAATGTACACTGGGGAAGGAGGGAGAATACCCCAACTCTACACCTACAAAAAACTCTAAACTAGCTATTACCACCCAAGAAAGATGTGATGCCTGTTATATCAATATCCTCATTTAATACCAGGCACTCAAATTCACTCATCTTAGTATTTAAACTTCTAGCATTTAAGGACTTACAAAATTTGTCACTTTAGCTGTCTGCCTTTGAGTGATGTAATTGAGACTCTTTTTCATTTGACTTTTTCTCTTCAGTTCCTACCTGTATTTTATCAACTTCTATTTTCTCCTCTTTACTATAGAGTATCCCCTTTAATAGATCGTCCCCTAAGGGATGTCTTTGTTTGAACTGTATGCTCCTCTGCACCTGTTGGCATTCCCCAGCCCTTAGTTTAAAAACTCCTCTATGAACTTTTTAATTTGACATGCCAGCAATCTGGCTCCTTTTTGGTTTAGGTGGAGCCCATCCTTCCTCTATAGGCTCCTCCTTTCCCAAAAGGTGTTCCAGGTCCTAATAAACCTAAATTCCTCTTCCCAACATCATAGTCTCATCCACACACTGAGACCTTGTCAAACTGGAAGCATTTCAGAGAATGCTACCATGAAGGTCCTGAACTTTAATCTTTGACCTAACAGCCTAAATTTGGTCTCCAGAACCTCTCTTCTACCTTTTCCTATGTCACTGGTACCTACAAGTACCACAACCATTAGTTCCTCCCCAGCACTGCACATAAGTCTATCTAGATGGCTTGATACCTCTATCTTATAGCTGACAGAGGTCTATAAATTCATGCATGGTGTGGAAAAAATTCACAAAAAAGTATTAGTTACCTTTACACACAGTACAAATTCCAGGGGTCACCCAATGAAATTAATAGCAGGTTTAACACAAACGAGAGGAGGTACTTTTTCATACAACACACAACTAACCTATTGAACTCATTGCCATGGGATGTTGTGATGGTCAAAAGTATAACAGGGTACAGAAAAGAACTGGGTAAGTTCATGGCTATTAGCCAAGATGGTTAGGGATGCAACCTCATTCTCGAGATTACCCTAATCCTCTGACCACAGAAGCCAGAAGTGGAAGACAGGGATGGATCACTCCATAATTGCCATGTTCTGTTCACACCTGAAGCCACTGTTGGAGATGGTATACTGGGCAAGACTGACCATGGTCTATCCCAATATGGCAGTTCTTGTTTTCTGAACTTCGATACTTGTGCATGCTTCATCCAACCCACCAACATTTCTTTAGGCTTAGCTGTACCAAGTTGCAGCCACCTAGTTTGTGTCAAAGCCCCAAATTCATCTAGATATTGAGTTTGGGTCAGAGAGAGCCTTCAGGAACTGAATCAAAAACTAAAAGAAAAAAATCCAGTTCAATTTGAACCAAAGTCATCTTAAAAAAAAAAAGAACTAAAAAAGAAATTCATTTCAAATTGACCAAAATATTTCAGGTTGATGAAAAAAATAATTCTTGGTTTCTTTTGAGTCAGCCCATCTATTTGTCAGCGCTACTCATTCTGGCTCTGGATTCCGTACCAGAAAATCCTTTCTACTTGCTCAGTCATTGCTAAGAATGCATGGCCTTTCAATTGAGAGCATGTCTTCTCTGCAATTGGAGCTTTAGAGAAGAAAGTAGATGATGTGGTGGTGAGCAGCCAGCTATACTCATCCACTACCTGATAGGGACAACAGCCTCAGTGGATGCATCACTTTAAATGAGGGAGATAAATAGAGTTTCTTAGCCAAACCCATTGTTTAGAAGTTAACTAAAATGCTGCCATCTACTTTTCTCCTAGCCAAACATCTCAGTATATTCTCACTAGATTTAGTTCTTAGTCTGAATCTAAGTCTGGATCTAGATTTGATATTCTTCAAGGTTCCAGTGAGGTTCATATACATTTGTTCCAGTTTGGATCCATCTCTAATTTTTAGTGCTAAATTCTAAGCATGTGGTAGTGGGTCTCCCTGCTAGTCTTGGGTGCTGAACTGAGAAAGATTCATCGCAAGTCAATTATAGTTTTTTTTTAAATTTTTTGTATGCAATATTGTGTGTTTTAATCTTGCAAAGCATATAGAATTTATGATGGGCAGTCTTAATTAAATTTCACACCAGAATTTTGTCATCAGATTTCCAAGGTTTGCATCATTGTCTTTGCTAAAACTATACTACACTAAGTAACATCAGGTTCTAGGTCTTCGTTCAGACACGCAATTATTGTACCTATCTGCTTACTCAGCAGGGAGCTATGGAGCAGGTATTGTCAGTTTTAGTAGCCCTATTTCTTTCTTAACAAGACTAAACATGAAACTACAGTAATCCTTTATTTTAACTTTAAAAAATAGCTATCGAATCACCATGTTATAAACGTAACTTTGTGTGGCTCCATTGTATGGCAAGGATGTTGTGCATTTTCTCAGCTGTTGTAACAATTATGTTCATAGCATGTTTAAGCATATTACAGGATTATTGCTATTATTATTTGTTACAGTACCACTGATAGACCCCATCTGAAGCGGGGGGAGGGCATTGTATTATGCACTGTAGGGTGAAATCCCGATTCCTTTAAAATCAATGTCAAAACGCCCCTTGACTTCAATAAGGTAAGGCATTCACCCATAGTGTGTGGCAACCCCTAACCCGAAATGCATAAATTCTACCTAAACTAGAGAGACGAAGTATGTGCGGGGAATCTTGGGCAAAGAGAGATTAAGTGAATTGCCCCAGGTCACAAAATAGGGTCCATATGCAGTGCAGTGGTAGCCATGTCGGTCCCACGATATTGAGAGATCAAGTGAGAGCGGCAATAGCTTTTATTGGACCAAATTTTGTTGGTGAGTGAGACAAGATTTTGAGTTTGTCAGTGGCAGAGTCAGGAAAAGAATCCAGATCTCCTTCCTTATTGGTCCAGTGCCCTGTCTACTGGACTGTGCTGCCACGTCTGAGTCCCTGGAGACTAGAACTCCTGAGTTCTCATCCTGGCTCTTGCATTTACCCCCTCTGTGGCTTTGAGCAAGTCACTTAACCTGTCTGCCATCTGTAAAATGTGGGTACCATTTACTGACCTACCTCACATGGCTAAAGAGCCTGGAATTTGAAAAGCACTGTACAAATACTAAATACTGATATAACCATATGAAAAAACTGGAAACCCCCACGCACACCTCAAGTGCTACATACATTGATTTATTTTCCTTGTGGGATTATTTTTTAATATGTCTTATCCAGGGTCCATTTATGAGCCCTCTCTGTAAGGGCTTTCCTGTTGGTTTCTTATGTTGTTTTACTTGTATAATTTTGTATTGCCTTTTGGGGGACAGAGGCTTGGAACTAACTAAAAACTCTGGGACAAGGCTTGTTAAATGGATGGCTATTGTGTTTTGTTTTGTTTTATTGTGATGGAAAAATGTCTCTTTTTTCTGAAAGTAGTTTCTGAGTTGTTCAATACGCTTTTCCTCGTTTCTCAAGGGCACACACTTTTCTGGCTGTGCCACAGAGGGGGAAATATCAAAGCAGGAGGAGGCAGACTTTAAAAGGGGAACTGAATTTTTAAGTAAGTTTAAGATCCCATCTCATAAGCAGAATGTGTGTAAACACAGCGTAGGCTAGTGAGTAGAGCAGGAAGCAGGAATCTGGGACTCCTCCTAGGTTCTAATAACCATCCTGCCAAAGACACTTTCTGTGATCTGGGGCAAGTCTCTTAAGGCCAAATGTGTCTGACCTTGTGCAAGTAAGGCTCCTTCCACCCTCTTACCTCCCACCTTGTGCCCATGTGCTGGGACTAGACACGATCCCAATGAAAAGATGTAATTTCTAGTGCTTCTATAAAGTTCCCTTATAACTCTGCCAACTTACCTGTCCTGACTTGTAACCAAGCCTTCTCATTCCACTTTTTATCACTGCAGGTGCAGAGGGCATCAGTTGTGCTGATTTTCTAGCCAAATCCTGTGGAGTTTCAGTGATGTGGCCAAATGTCTTCAAGCAACGAGGCTTGACACAATCACCAAACTCATTTCACTTCTGAGTGAGCTCAGATAGCTTTAGACCTCATTGTCTAGTGACCTAAGATAATCTTTTGACAGTGAGTTTCTAGAGGAATTTTTCACATTTGAAATCTTTACTGGAGAGTGAGCTCTTTGGAACTAGCTCATCAGTTCGTATTATTTTTTACTCTGCCTGCTGCACAGCAATAAACAGCATAATCCCAAGTGCCTGGACAGTTTTATTGTTTTAATACATCTGGAAAAATAACAATGTACAAGAAACTTCCAAATCTGAGCAAACAGTCACTAAGGAAGGAGGCATGTTCTTATGGTTAAAATATAGGTCTGGGAATGAGACCTGCATTCTCTTCCCTGCTGTGCCACAGACTTTCCTGTGTACTTTTGGGCAAGTCAGTTAATGTGTCTCTGTTTCTGTTCCCATGTGTAAAATGGGGATAATACTTCCTTTCTCCCACCTTTCGCCTTTCTTGTCTGTTTAGATCAGAAGCTCTGTCTTTTATTCTGTGTGGAGTACAGTGTCTAACACAATAGGGCCCCAATCCGGGTGCTGCAGTGATACAAGTAATGTAACAGCAATAAGAGCTTCATTTCTTTTGTGATCACCAGCAAGTATTATCAATCAGATGAAATAAAATCAGGGATGAGAGAGACCAAAACTAAAAGGGTCAGATAATACATGCCTGCTCCAGCTACTGTGAAAAGCACCTTCTGCCTAGTTGCTAATTATGGTTAGAGACTCAGGGTATGTCTACACCAGGGGTCCCCAACCCCCGGTCCGCGGCCCGGTACCGGTCCGCGGCCTCTTAGAAACCGGGCCGCGAACCGACCCAGTGCAGCTTCCGCAGGCATGCCTGCGGGAGGTCCAGCTGCGCCGCGGGACGAGCGCTCCCTCCGCAGTCGTGCCTGCGGGAGGTCCGCTGCTCCCGGGGCTCAGCTGGAGCTTCCGCAGGCACGCCTGCGGAAGCTCCACTGGAGCCAGTGGACCTCCCGCAGGCGTGCCTGCGGAAGCACCAGCTGAGCCCCGGGAGCAGCGGACCTCCCGCAGGCACGACTGCGGAGGGAGCGCTCGTCCCGCGGCTCAGCTGGACCTCCCGCAGGCACGCCTGCGGAGGGTCCGGCAAACGAAACCGGTCCCTGGACCTAAAAAGGTTGGGGACCCCTGGTCTACACTATGAAATTAGGTCGATTTTATAGAAGTCGATTTTTAGAAATCGATTTTATACAATCTATTGCGTATATCCCCACTAAGCGCATTAAGTCAGCGGAGTGTGTCCTCACTACGTGGCTAGTATCGACTTATGGAGTGGTGCACTGTGGGTAGGTATCCCACCGTTCCTGCAGTCTCCACTGCCCATTGGAATTCTGGGTTAAGCTCCCAATGCCTGATGGGGCAAAAACATTGTCGCGGGTGATTTTGGGTACGTGTCGTCAGTCACCCCTCCCTCCGTGAACGCGACAGCAGACAATCGTTTTGCGCCTTTTTTCCTTGGTTACCTGTGAAGACACAATACCACGGCAAGCATGGAGCCCGCTCAGCTCACCATCACCGCTGCTGTTTTGAGCACTGTAAACACCTCGTGCATTATCCTTGAGTATATGCAGAAATGGGCTGAGAGACACCAGCACGAGGAGGATTTTGATGAGGACACAGACGTGCCTGAAGACATGGGCTGTGGCAGTTGGGACATCATGGCGGCAATGGGGCTGGTTGATACAGTGGAACGCTGATTCTGGGCCAGGAAAACAAGCACAGACTGGTGGGACGACATAGTGTTGCAGGTATGGGATGATTCACAGTGGCTGCGAAACTTTCGCATGCGTAAGGCCACTTTCCTGGAACTCTCCCCCCTTCAAAATAAAGTAACTTTCTTTATTAATTAAAAGAAATGAGATAACGGACAGGATAGCCTGGGTGGGGTGAGGGAGGAGAGAAGAACAAGGCCACATTTTTTATTGTAGCCACACTAAAAATCAAACTGTTTGAATGACAGCCTTCTGTTGCTTGGGCCATCCTCTGGAGTGGAGTGGCTGGGTCCCTGGAGCCTCCCCCCCCCCCATTCTTAGGCATCTGTTGAGGTGGATATGGACCTTAGGGAGGAGGGAATGTGGTTATAGAGTGGATGCAGCGGGGGTCTGTGCTCTTGTTGGCTTTCCTGCAGCTCCAATAGACGCTTCATCATGTTCGTTTGCTCCCCCATTAGCCTCACCATTGTGTCCTGCCTCCGTAATTCTTTCCTGGCCTCTGCCACTGAATGCCTCCATGCATTAAGCTGTGCCCTATCAGTGCAGGAGGACTTCATGAGCTCAGAAAACATGTCATCACAAGTGCGTTTTTTTCGCCTTCTAATCTGCGATAACCTCAGGGATGGAGATGATAGGGGGAGCATAGAAACATTTGCACCAGTGGGGAGATAAAAAGGGAGAGTAAAATTTAAGATGATACATTTCTGAGAACAAAAGGGAGACACTTTCACAGTGAATCAAGCAATTCACAGCAGACAGCACTTGTGCCTTAGGTACAAAGTCACATTTTGCCTTTTATATTGAGTGCCTGCCAGTATGGTGACACATCACACATGGCTGGGCAACAGAATTCGGTTTCCATGCAGCCATGGTAAGCCTTTTGTTACGCGGGGGTTTCTTCTTACCCCTTCATTGTGGGAATGTTTTCAAACTGCAGAGTCCTCCTTTCCCAAAGCAAGCAATGGGTTGGGTTTCACATTTAAAAGGAGGGGCTGTGGTTTTCAGGTGGATGTGCAGCACACACATACCCCCACCCCACCACGTGGCTATTCTCTGAGATGATCTCTTCTCCCTTCCCCCTCCCCCTGCCACATGGTTATTCTCTGGGATGATCTCTTCATCCCTCCCACCCCCCCACGGCATGGCTATTGTCTGGGATGATCCCTTTTAGCCAAGCGCAAACAGCCCAGCATGAATGGGGTTCTTTTACTGTTCCCTTACAAAAATTCCCCTATTTCAACCAGGTGGGCCTGGATGATATCACTCTACTGAGGCTAACACAGAAAGAGTTAGGCTGAATGTTGCTTGAATGCAACCAAAATGCAGGACCATTAGCTGCCATGCTTTATGCTGCAATGATTCCAGACTACTTGCTACTGGCTTGGCGTGGTAAAGTGTCCTACCGTGGAGGATAAAATAAGGCAGCCCTCCCCAGAAACCTTCTGCAAAGGCTTTCAGAGTACCTCAAGGAGAGCTTCATGGAGATGTCCCTGGAGGATTCTTGCTCCATCCCCAGACATGTGAGCAGATCTTTCCAGTAGCTTTACTGGCCGCAAATGCATCCCAGTTCTTCTATTGCTTTTAAATCCTGTACTGTAGTTACAAATGTGCACTCACCAGAGGTACCTTCTCCAGCTTCAGGGTCGGGGATCCCAACTTGGGATCTCCAGGGTAATGAAAAGGTCTTGGCTGCTGGGGAGAATGGGATTCACCACTTGCCTGCTGCACATTCTCCTCCTCCTTGTCCTCATCTGCAAAATTCTCCTCCCTGTTGCGTTAGACTCCCCCCTTTCAGGTGTCCACGGACAGTGGTGGGATAGTGGTAGGGTCCCCCCCTAGAATGCCATGCAGCTGATTATAGAAGCGGCATGTATGGGGCTCTGACCCGGAGCGACCATTTGCCTCCTTTGTCTTTTGGTAGGCTTGCCTGAGCTCCTTAACTTTCACATGGCACTGCTGTGTCCCCCTGTCGTAGCCTCAGTCCAAAATGCCTTTTGAGATTTTGGCAAATATATTTGCATTTCTTCTTTTTGATCGGAGTTTGGCCTGCACAGATGCTTCTCCCCATACAGCAATCGGATCCAGTGTCTCCCTTTTAGTCCGTGCTGGAGCTCGTTTGTGATGCTGGGGGGCCTGCATGGTCACCAGTGCTGCTGAGTTCGCCACGCTGACCAAACAGGAAATGAAATTCAAAAGTTCCTGGGGCTTTTCCTATGTACCTGGCTAGTGCATCGGAGTTCAAAGTGCTGTCCACAGCGGTAACAATGGAGCACTCTGGGATAGCTCCCGAAGGATAATACCATCAAATTGTGTCTGCACTACCCCAAATTCAACCCAACAAAGTCGATTTTAGTGCTATTCCCCTCATCAGGGAGGCGTACAGAATTTGATTTTAAGAGCCCTTTAGGTCAACGGAATGGTATTGGTTGTGTGGACACAGTCATTTTTAAATTCGACTTAACCCCATAGTGTAGACTAGGCATCAAGTGGATAATTTTCCTTGTTCCATACATGGTAAAAGCCTTGGCACTTTCTCAGAGCTGTGAGGAGCATGTCGCATTTGCTCAGACACCCAACCCCTTTTATAATTCCTCCAACTTTCAAGTAAAGATGTCAACCTTACAGTAGGCTCACCTCGGCCAGCTGTTCAGGAGCTTTCTCCTTTCCTTTGATCTGCTGATGTTACGGGACGCAGCTTTTTCGGGTGTCATTTCCAAATATCCAACTGTCTACTCCCCATGTCTACCTTGCACTGAAATCAATGGTCATTAATAATTCTTCATTAGCTGTATGGTTTGCATAACTGGTAACTAAAGGATACATGTTAGGAGGAAAGAAAAGTCCTGCTCCATTTTATGTTGTGACACACCAGTATGATTGTGTTATTAAAGGCATGTCAAGGATCCCAAGAGCTTTGGCTGAGTGCCTTTTGGTGTGGAGTTCCTTTTAGACTGAAATGCAACTAAATGAAATCCAATTATCCATTTCCTTTTAGGTGATAGATAACATTTTGAGCTCATACCCCTTCCAAGCCCTTCTCTACCACCCTATTGCCCCTGTGAACCTCTGGGCCATGTCATTTATTCTTTATATTATGGTAGTATCTAAATGCTCTGTAACAGCATGGTTTGTCCCCATTAAGAGAGAGTGGAACTGAGGGCCAGTCAAACCCTGTTTCATGACATGGCCCCTTTAAGGAAATAGGTGTTCAAGGGAGCAGCAGACAAACTGGGGACTAGGGGACAGGTGTTAATCAGGGAGCTGCTTCTTGAACATGATAAAGCCCAGAGGTGAGCTGATGCCAGGAAGAGGAGAGAGAGAGGACAGATAACCTGAAGAATGCTGAGTTGGGAACACTGAATCAGCTAGGTTCCTTGGGGTGGGAATGAAAGGGCAGGGGAAGCCTGCCCAGAGCCGTCCAGAGGATTCAGGGGGCCTGGGGCAAAGCAATTTTGGGGGGGGCCCTTCCATTAAAAAAAAGTTGCAATATTATAGAATACTATATTCTCGTGGGGGCCTGGGGCAAATTGCCCCACTTCCCCTCCCCCGGGCAGCCCTTAGCCTGCCTGAACTGTAGCACAGCCCTACAAGGAGCAGTGTGAGGGCCCCTGAACCAAGGGGAAGAAGTGTGTTAGACAAAGGACACCCCCCCGGTGGACTTCCTTAACCTGGGGGGAGGAATTTTGAGCCTAGGGACCAAGGCATGAGGATGCCAGCAGGAAAGCCTCTTCAGAGGGGCCAGGGGCTGCCCTGGGGCTAGGAGAGCTTCCATGTTCAGAGGAATTGTATGGGTACTGTGCACCTGAAGCCTTGGAACAAGAGTGAACATGCAGCCCCAAGAGGGAAGGGTTTGGGTCTGAGGGGCCAAAGGGGGACTGTATTTTATAATTAGATCCCTAGAAAAGGAATGTACTTTGGGGCACGAGTAAGTTATTACGAGAACTAGGAGGGACCTGAGCCATGTAATTCCATGAGGGGGCGCACAGCAGATGGTGCCCTGCCACAGGCCCCAGCCAAAACCAGGGCCCCATTGTGCTAGACCCTGTACTGCTGCTCTTTAAGAGACATTAAGATGCTCATTAAGCCCTGGGGAGCTTACAATTTAAACGGGCAAAGGGTGGGAGCGGAAAGGGGTGAAGTGATGTGACTGCACAGCAGGTCAGTGCAGAGGTGGGAAGAGAACCTAGCTCTCACTTCCGAGTCCTCTCCTTTATTGGTAGACATTGTCTCTCCTGTATCCTGTCCATATTCATTCAAGAGTCCGGCTAACACAGTGAGGCACAAGGAAGTGCGATTAGAATAAAACAAAACAAAAAGGAACTTATATTTATGAATAAACACGTTAGGATAATAGCGGTCACACCACCTTTCCTATATAGATGAGTGAGCCAATTAGCTTGGTGTAGTACATATCTATATTATCTTTTAGAGGTTAGTATAATAGTCTTCCTATTAAATATAGATGAGCCAAGAACAAGGATTAATTTGGTAACTACTGAGTTGGCTATATTGTTACATACACAAAATGCTCTAATTTTGCTTAGGAACATGGTAGCAATTATTCCAGCAATTAGTATAAAATCAGCTATCTGGCATATTTAATTAGCTGGTTTCTTGCAGTAACAGCATTTGTTTGTGCTGTTTAAATATATGAAAACACAGTGTTTTGCTTTAAGGAACATATACAGAAATGTTCTCCCAATATTTTCCTTCAAAAGTACTGTATGGTATGTTTAAATACTCTGTAACATACACATTGCTGTTAACTATGAAAGCTTTTTAATCTTCTGGATATACATTTACAAAGAGATATACCATGGAAAGTCATTTTTATTTCCTAAGCACAATATTTCTTACAGGCTTCCCTTTCATTCCCCAAAGGATCAGGCATTTTAACAACTGTTGAATCTCACCATCTGACTGTATCTGATGTGTAACAGATTGTATTTTGGATCCTGGCAGGTTCACTTTATAAGATGATGGGTATATGTAGTGGTTGGGGAGCGAGGGTATGTGTATACATTTTGAATAGCTGACTGCCTTTAGGGAACCCTGCAGAGCTGTGACAGGCAGCCGGGCTGGCGGTAGAGTTTATTGGTCTGCATCAGATTTTTTGAGCCTAACTAATAGTTAGATAAGTGTAATATCTGACTGTCTGCATAGCTGCTTCCTGTTGAGGGAAAGGGAATGAGAGTTACAGTGTAAGTTTAAAGAACAGGAGTACTTGTGGCCCTTAAAGACTAACAAATTGATTTTAGCATGAGCTTTCGTGAGCTACAGCTCACTTCTTCGGATGCATAGAATGGAACACACAGACAGGAGATATTTATACATACAGAGAACATGAAAAGATGGAAGTATGCATAACAACAGGAAAAGTCTAATCAATTGAGATGAGCTATCATCAGAGGATGTCTGTCTGTATCTCCTGTCTGTGTGTTCCATTCTATGCATCCAAAGAAGTGAGCTGTAGCTCACGAAAGCTCATACTAAAATAAATTTGTTAGTCTTTAAGGTGCCACAAGTACTCCTGTTCTTTTTGCGGATACAGACTAACACGGCTGCTACTCTGAAACCAGTGTAAGTTTAGTGTAGGAGAAAACACCCAATTAACATACTGGCAAAAGGCACAGCTAGAGAAGAATCAGATTGTAAGGGGGAAAGGAATGTTTAAGGTGTGGCCATGCTTTAAACAGACTATGCAGAAATAGTGTCTTCTCACTCAACAGCTCTTCTCTCACACTCCCATGGCCAAGCACCCTGTTCTTATAGGTTTTTTTCTTTGTTGAAGTCTATGGATTTTCCTCTGTCAGTTTGTGACCAGTTACTTCTTAATTGGTGTAAACATTCCAATACACCTCCGAGAGGGTCATCCTGTCCTTTGTTCTGATTTCATCAATTGTCCTTAGGGGTGCCAGCCTTCACCTCGGGGTGGGGTCGTCAATCTGCCCTTCATTATGGATGCGCGTTGATGATTCTTTGATGTCCTTTAAGTCTCTTTACTCCTTCTTCCTTGACTCTGGCTATAACAATGGCCTTCACACCTTATCTTTTCCTGATGCATACAGTCCTCATTCACACAAACAGATTGAGAATACAAACAGTAGTATTTTATATCTAACAAAAAGGCATTGCAAATTAAACCTTGCTAAGTTTTACAATCAATAACCAAGACAATTGACATTGAGACCCAGGCCTTCAATGTTTCTCTAATCTACTTAACATAGACACTGTTAAGTAGAGAATCCTGACTCTTAGGGTTTGGCTACACTTGCAGCTGTACAGCGCTGGGAGTTAAAGCTGTCTTCGTACAGCTGTGTAGGGAAAGCGCTGCAGTGTGGCCACACCGACAGCTACCAGCGCTGCAGTGTGGCCACATTTGCAGCATTTGCAGCGGTGTTGAGAGTGGTGCATTATGAGCAGCTATCCCAGCATTCAAGTGGCTGCAACGTGCTTTTCAAAAGAGGGGGGTGGGGTGGAGTGTGACAGGGAGCGTGGGGGAGACAGAGAGAGTGGATTTTTGGAGCTGACACTGTGTCAGCTCCCTGCCTTGCAAGTTCTAAGGACTTGAAGATACACAGCACCAACCTTCAATCATTTTAAAAGTTTCGACCCCTTCTCCCACCCCTCTCTTTCATTCATTAAATGCAAATAGCCTTCAGACCAGATAAGCAGCTGCTCCAAAACGGACCTTCCCCTCCCCCCCTCTGGGCTGCTTCTCTCCTCAAGCAAACACTAGCTGTGGACATTCATCCCCCTGCCCACCTCTGCTCGAGCAAATAGGAGCTGTGTTTGTTTTTTAGATAAGCAGCTCTGGGAGTCCCGAGTTCACAACAAAACAAAGAGAGGCATCACAACAAAACAAAGAGTGTTATCTTTACTTAAAAAGCATTATGGGAAGGTTCCAGAGGTCAGTTACAGCGTAGTAAGATTAATCACTGTTTACACTGGCACCCCAGTGCTGCAAGAGCAGCGCTGTTCTCTTTATTCCTCTTGTCGAGGTGGAGTACAGCCAGCGCTGTAGCCAGGGAGATACAGCGCTGTATGTGCCTTGCCAGTGTGGACGGGGAGTAAGTTACAGCACTGTAAAGCCACCACCAGCGCTGTAACTCTCAAGTGTAGCCAAGCCCTTAGTAACTAAATCTTAAAACAAAGAGTTAAAGAGGGCCCAATTTGTAATGCATATGGGAAAACAGAATCTCATAGTCCCAGAGGGTCATTTCTTTCTGCTATTCAAAAAGGGTGGCTAGCAGGATGAAATCAAATCATACATTAATTCTTATAGTGCAATATAAAATCCTGTTCTTACAACAGTGTTACACATGCAAGCTCAATTCAAGCGAGCTTGGGTAGGCCAGCCCGTGCACATCTTTTGCTGTGTAGAACTACCCTAAGGAAAAAATGGCCTAACACATTATTCAGGTTTGGGGTAAGGAGAAGTTCTGCTTTGGTGAAGCTTCAGAGCTTTGCTATGCTAAAGCTTTGTAAAAGACTGGGCTGCAGACCCAGTTATGTTGGAGGACAGATGAAAAATCAGTACCTACTTGAAGAGCTTTCAACCCCTCAAATCTCCCCACCCCAGCTCTGTAGAGTGAATTCTCCAGTCCTATGCAGGCAACAGATTTCCCTGACTGTTAAAATATAGTAATGTAGCAAGCTGCTGTGTGTTTGGGGAAGGCTATATTGGCAAAGATCTTCAAGTAACTGCTACATCACTATCTGGTGAAGTGCTGTTGTGCCTATGTGGGTCACTGCACTGAAGATATAACCTTATGCACTGCACCCTAAGTAAGCTATGGCGAGATTATATTTTTAAATTAAATATTCTTAATTAAAGTAAAAGTCTGTAGTCCCACAACAGTATGAGCTTGTTTGTACCATGTAATATATCATAAGAACGGCCACACTGGATCACACCAATGGTCCATCTAGCCCAGTATCATGTCTTCCAACTGTGGCCAATGCCAGATGCCTCAGAGGGAATGAACAGAACAAGTAAACATCAAGTGATCCATCCCATTGCCCATTCCCAGCTTCTGGCAAACATCAAAATATTTGTCGTCATTTGAAGAATGGACTGATCTGAGAAGTTTTTCTGTCTTCCTTTTTATGAAGTTACGCAACTAACACCCTTAACCCCTAATTATAAAATGTTTTTGATGTTTAAAATGCTCTGTCAGATTTCATGAACAATACCCCATCACTCCAGCAGCTCATGGACACTTAAATTACCTAAGGAAAAAAACTATTCAGAAACATTTCTGTTATGGAAAAGCTATGTAATGCAGTGGTCCCCAACCTTTTCGTGGCCAGTAGCACATTCATGTTTTCAGAAGAGTGTGGCGGGTGCCAACAATTTTTCAAGGCTTATTTTGTATTTGTACATTAAATAATACGAAAGACATCATATTTAATATTACATAATATATGAATCCATAAGATAAAAGGGTAATTTTACATGTAAAAGGTATTAATTAAGTTATTCAGCAATTACTCTTTCATCTTACCATGTGAATTTGCTCTTTTTTATCTACCTGTAAGAAAAATTAAGGAGTTTTTACAAAATAAATATCATAAACAGTTTTCATCTTATTTATTTTAAAAAAGTAAAATGTTGAACTGCTGGTCCAAATATATTTATTATTCTTACTTTAACATAGAAGGAAGCCTGCAGCCCGGAGTTCTCTGTCCCTGGAAGGGGCTGGGCCGCGGCTTCTCTCCGGCTTCGAAGCCACATCCCCGCGCCTGCCAGGGACAGAGAACTCCGGGGCTGCAGGCTGCGGGCGCTGGTGTTCTCTGTCACCGGCAGGCATGGGGCCCGCCTAGTGCCCAGCAGGGGAGAGAAGCCGCGGCCCTGCGCCTGCCATGGACAGAGGACTCTGGGGCTGCAGGCTGCAGGCACTGGCGTTCTCTGTCCCTGGCAGGCATGGGACCATGGCTTCTCTCCGGCTTCTCCGGGGCTGCAAGCGCCGGTGTTCTCGGTCCCCGGCAGTGCTGGGCTGCGGCTTCTCTCCGGCTTAAGCCGCGGCCCCGCATCTGCCGGGGACCGAGAACACTGCAGCCTGCAGCCCTGGAGTTCTCTGTCCCCGGCTTCTCTCCCCTCCTGGGCACTAGACAGGCCCCGTGCCTGCCTGGGACAGAGAACACCGGCATGTTCACTGCATTGGGGACCACTGATGTAATGGGTTTTGCGCAACTACTGATGGATTACATAGTAGCAAAGAGAGACAAAAACAAGTCCGTGGAGCATGAGACATTTGCAGAAATTATTCCATTTGACCTCCAGTATGGTCATGTGAATTGTATAAATGTAGCAGACGATGGATAAAAATCATGCTCTAGCTGATAGTCAAGGAGTAGTATACTGGACTGCCAGCCCCTTCGGTGGTGTACAGCATGATGTGGCCATCAAGCAATTTCTGAACAAGGACTGTGAGAAGCATCAACATCTTTGCATGAAAGATAAACCTCTGACCAAGTATTACCAGACTGCACATTTTAAGCCAGATGTAACAGCTATGACATAACAAATGTGCAGAATGCAGCCTTCAGTACCAGATCTCCACAAAGAAGCTACCACAAAGTGCATTGCTGCAGATGAAACTCCTAAACAAGAAACTGTAAACACGGTGACTGAAAGAATGACAAATCCTTTTAGCATTGAACCTAGAACAATCCCAGACAACAGACTGCCACTTGTAGACACTGCATCGTCTACTGTGACCACACTTGAAATTGCAGAAAGTTTGTGCATGATAAGAGAGAATGGCACACAAGAAATAAAGTAGTTTTTAACCAGTAGGCCGCAAAGGGGCGAGGGAGACGTCTTTGATTCCATAAAAAGGCATAATCTCAAATCATTTGAAAATCTCAACAAAACAATCAAACAAAAGTAGAAGCAGATAGCACAAAAAATAACTACTGATTGCCAGCTTGCTGAATAGCTGTCAAGTTATTTCCCAGTCCTGAGCTGTTGACAATCAAGGTCTGATAAAATATAAGTTGGCACCTTTCCCTCTTCAACTTGAATGGATCTTTAAGAGAGACTCAAAAAAGCAACACTGTCTTAGCAGGAGAAAAATCTGTCGATGTTTGAGTTACCACCATCCAGTGAACCAACATTAGCTATTATTGACCTCATGATCTTCTGCAGATGATGTGCACTAATACTGTAATATATAAAACTTTTGAGGAGCTGTCCGATCAGCTGCTGACCATTATCCTTGGACTAAAATGTTAATACACTGCTGTTGGGTGATGACAATTATGCCAATGACGAATCAATCAAATCTGGCGAGAGAGCCCGCATTGTCCAAATGCAAGATGTTCAGAACCCCACTTTGTTTTCCGTCATATCAAAGCAACACTTGAAGATATCAAATTCAAAGAATAAACCAAACATTGCAAACTTTCTCCTCAGTGACTGGGTCATGGAGTGTGAATGGAGGTTGTCACCTCGTCGTGAAGTATACCTTACTGTTGGGTTTTGGCCATTGCATGAGCAGTGAAAATAGTGCCTGGCAACCATTCTGCAATAGCAGAACTCGAGGCAGTTCACGAGGAAGCAGATTCATGCCTGTTTTTGCATGTTTCACGCAAAGCAAACTGTCAGAGTAAACAGGGTGCTAATGTGGAGATTGGACTCGGATGTTGCATCTATGTGCCCAAGATATTGCTCTGTTTCTGGGGTACATATCTATTCAGAAGAGGTTTTGGTCAAAAGAAGGGATTCATTCCCATGCATGGAGTGGCTACAGAGCTAAGAATGGACATGTGTCTTATGCTGCCAAACATTCATGCAGTCAATTGATGTGACTCTACTTCAGCTTTCAGTGGCATGGGAAAAAAGATGGCTGAAGAAAGCAGATGAACACCCAGAGCTAACGGAGGGTTTGAAGCATCTTGGAAGCAGTGCATCTCAGACTGCTTCTGTCTATTCATCTCCCTGTCTCACTGGTATCTTTATTATACTGCAGTAAGAAACACACATCTTTGGATAATGTGTACTATGAGTTGTTTGCTAAGAAAAACAAAACAAGTGAGAAACTGCCACCGACAACAGACTCCTTCAGGCAGTACCTGAAACGTGCAAATTATCAGTCATATATATATAGACTCATGCAACAGTTCAGTATTCTCAAGTGTCCCCTATCAACAACAGATAGGTGATAGATAGCTCAGGACATCTTGTTCCTAAAATAAGGGTGTTGCTGTCACAGCCCAATGGTCCCCTCCCCTTAGGGAGTCCCCTGGGAAGGCAGATCAGCACTGTATATTGCTAACGCTGTTGCAAGCATCGCAAAGCATTTTGGGGAGGGTTAAAGGTGTGTGAGTGGAGAGTGGAAGGTTTCTTTGTATGTCACAAGAGGCTGAAAACGGGGGAGAAGAAAAAGAAAAGAGTAGAGAACGGGTTAACTCAACAATGCAATTAACAAGCTCAGTCCGAAGATAGAACTCCAGCCCAAGGCCAGCTACTACCCGCCAAGACAGAAGCGGAGAAGTCCAACCACACCAACCAGCTGTGAGAAAAGAAGAACTAAGTGAGACACAGAGCTGCAAAGATAACAGCGAGATCAGTGAAGACCAAGATAGAAAAGAAAACAGTCTCTGGAGCCGGGATGTTTTGGGAAAGGGAAAGAGACCACAGAAAGCGATTTGGACTGGCACAAGGAGCACCAGGAACAGAGGTCGCGGAATGGAACACGGCCAAAGGAGCCTAGGACTTAAAACCTCCTGAGAGCTGGAGCAATTCGGAGATTACAGTGGATCCCCCAGACGACCTGGGCCCAGGGAAAGAACTCCCGTCAACCCCATTCCCCTCTTCTTCTTATGTTGCACCCAGGCATGGCCAGCTTTGGGTAGTGCGGGTGTGAGTATGAAAGTGGGTTAGGGCATGGGGCTCTAATGCTTTCTTTCTTCCCCTGAGTGACGTGGGAGTTTTCCCAGCACACTCTGCTGTATTTTTATTATTTTATTAATAAAGCTTTAAAATTTAAACACTTGGTGTGTTACGTCATCTCCTCTCCAAACGATCCTGCGGTGTCAGCCTGATCACCTGATACTCCAGGCAGATTGGTAATGAAAATCTGTCACACTGCCACCTGTTCCAGAAGCCATCCCCACCTTTGTGCAGTGTGGCTGTGTGAGTACCTGTGAAACAAGGAGATGCAAATGTCACAGGGAAGATTTGGTATATTCTGATGCATGCAATTGTGACAGTGACCAGTGTATGTACTCATTAGACACAGGTTTGGAGGGTGAGTAGAAATGTTTCAACTATCTGCAAATTACTGTGACTATTTTTGTGAGTAAATATAGGTTGAGGATGTGTCGCATTAGACATTCAGTAGCTCATAGTTATATGTAGGGGTTGTTGGCACCAGGAGCTACTACCCCTAATTGGATCTTTAATGGCTCCCGCCAGAACAGATTACTGTCAGACCAGTGAAAAAGGTCCACAGTAATTAACTTGCATAAACTGCAGTTTATTTGAGAAGGAATTACACAAACGGTAAAGGGTTACATTAAGCACATAACTCCTATGTTAGACATTAAAGAACTATGCAGTAAGAGCTGTACATTCCTCTGAATGAGCCTCTCTTTCACAAACATACACAAACAGGCCCTGTGCTAGCCTCACACAGTTCCTGCTTGGCAAACAGAGAAGGTGGTTACCAATTCTATGGAAGACTTCTTCCCTCCAGATCTGGTCTCCTCAGCCCTCTGGTCTGTCTCGGATTCCCTCAAGGCAAGGCCTTGGCTGCCTGGAAACCCCTCTGACTCGCAGTTCTACTCGAGCCCACAGAGTAGAGTTTTGGCTACTCTGTCTAGCAGCGTTGCTTCTTTAAGTGTTAATTAAGGAATTCCCAACAGTAATTTAATTTGCTTCATTTTTATACTTTTTCCTCAAAGGGGTCACATGTCTTACAAGCATGCCCAGTGGGCGTGTGGCTACTAATTTTTACCTAATTAATACTTTAGGAGGAGACTGCAGAGTGATGCCTACTGAACATTACCCCACATTCACTCCCTTATCAGTCATTCACTTCAGCCCCCTGCGTGCTGTCCGTCAACAGGGTTGAGATGCCCCAGTCAGTTCATACTCCACTCAGGATGTTCTACATGTGTTGCTTGCTTTCAAGTGGACATATTTGCTGACCCAAAGATCAGTATCGATCATACACACAGCATGGAGCCAGTCAGTTTCACCTCTGGCATCTGCCTGATGCTAAGAGAAGGATTCATGTTCTCATCATTCATTCAGTATGGCCACACCAATTCGGCACCATCCCAACAGGTGTTACATAACCATACATAGTTACACTTTGTTATTCACATGATATATTCATACAAGACATTCTACAGCCCTTCTATTAAGAGTTTTTACTGTTACATAAGTAGCTTACATGTATTGTCATTTTATTCAGTGATAGTAAAAAGATAATTACAGGTGTACTATGTGTGCTTTAGAGTTATGACTCCAGCTGAGCAGATAACATAAAAAAGTTCTATAATTAGGGGGCAGGAGTCTTATTATCTACATAACTTCATAAAAATAGCAGATGGAAAAACTGTTCTCAAATAAGTCCATTCTACAAATAATGACAAATATTTTGATGCATTGCATGGTACAAACAAGCTCATACTGTGGTATGACTACAGACTTTTGCTTTAGCTGGACACAAAGTAGCATGGGAAAATGGACAAAATATATTACCCGGGGCTAAATATTTCCCAACCTTTCCAAAACTGTACTATTTTGAGTACTTAGTTGCATTATAAATTGTATTTAGAAGCTATCTGCCAATTTTGAGTTATGGCCCTTTGTGTGATGATATGATTTTTTTCTGACTTGGTGCTCAATAATGTTTAAACAATTAGGTGATAAAGAAAAACCGCATCATTTCCAGATCTACATCCACCTTGGTGATAACCACCACATATATGCCTAACATGTGGCAGCAATTAAAATTTTCTTGCTAATGGGTTACCTCTTAGTGTCAAAAATGGGTCCAGGGTGGTAGATTAAGTCCAAATGGTGTGCGGTTCAATTACTGTATATAACAGGTGTTGGGGCCAGCACCCAGAACCTCTCATAACCAGACATGATGCCACCTGCAAGCATCTGGTGTATTTCTAGTAAGGGAGGTGACAAATCTGAGCAACTGTCCCAGACTAAGGTATCAATAGGTTTTGGAGCAAATTGATAAGTTGAACAGTAAAGTCACCAGGGCCAGATAGTATTCATCCACGAGTTCTAATAGAATTCAAATATGATATTGCAGAACTACTAACTGATATGTATGTAACCTATCACTTAAATCAGCTTCTGTACCAGATGACTAGAAATAGCTAATGTGATACCAATTTAAACAAAGGCTCCAGAGGCAATCCTGACAATTACAGGCTGATAAGTCTAACTGCAGTACCAGGCAAATTGGTTGAAACTATAATAAAGAATAGAATTATCAACTACCTAGATGAACATGATTTGTTAGGGAAGAGCCAACACAGCTTTTGTAAAGGGAAATCATGCCTCACCAATCTATTAGAATTCTTTGAGGGGTCAACAGACATGTGGACAAGAGTGATCCAATGGATATAGTGTACTTGACCTTTCAGAAAACCTTTGACAAGGTCCATTCAAAAGGCTCTTAAGCAAACTGAGCAGTCATAGAATAAAGGAAGGTCCTCTCATGGATCAGTAACTGGTTAAGATACGAAGCAAAGGATAGGAATAAATGGTCAATTTTCAGAGTGGGGAGAGGTGAATAGCAGGGTTCCACAAGGATCAGTGCTGTTTAACATATTCAGAAATGATCTGAAAAAAGGGGCAAACAGTGAGGTGACAAAGTTTGTAGATACAAAATTACTCAAGATAGTAAAGTCCAAGGCAGACTGTGAAGATTACAAAGGGATCTCACAAAACTGGGTGACTGGTCAACAAAAGGACAGATGAAATTCAATGTTGATAAAGGCAAAGTTTGGAAAGGGATTGATAATAAGACAGAAAATATCATACTGCCACTACATGGTACGACCATATCTTGAATACTGCATGCACTTCTGGTCGCCACATCACAAAAAAGATATTTTAGAAATGGAAAAGGTACAGAGAAGGAAAAAAATTATTAAGGGTATGGAATGGCTTCAATAGGAAAAGAGATTAAAAAGACTGGGCCTGTTTTGCTTAGAAAAGAAACAAAGGGGGGGGGGGGGGATATGACAGAGGTCTACAAAATCATAAATTGTGTAGAGAAAATGAATAAGGAAGTGCTGTTTACCCCTTTACATAACATAACATAACCAAGGGTCACCCCATGAAATTAATAGGCAGCAGGTTTAAAACAAACAAAAGACAGTACTTCTTCACACAACACACAGTCAATCATCTCCTTGCCAGGGGATGCTGTGACGGCCAACACTATAAGATGGTTCTGGATGCAATCCCATGATCTGGGTATCCCTAAGCTTCTGACTGTCAGAGGCTGGGACTGGATGGCAGAGGATGGCTCGCTTGATAATTGTCCTGTTCTTTTCATTCCCTTTGAAGCATCTGGCATTGGCCACTGCTGGAAGACAGGATATTGGGCTAGATGGACAAATGGTCTAACCCAGTATGACTTGTCTTATGGAGGAGGAGGATGAAGTTTACTTACCTGCCATTGCATGAGGTCAACTGTAGTATTGCATTTGACCCAATGAGCCAAATTCACTCTGGTGCCCCTTCACTTACTTTACATTATATGATGGTATCTGGGAATACATGCCTTGAAGAAACTGGCAGTCAACCAGGGATGAATTTGACCAAATGTGCTCATAAGGGATTTCTCATAATCCTTCACAGTTTTATATTGTATCCTTGCCACTTATCCCATGGTTATCTTTTTCTTCAGAGTGACTTTGAAAGAAACTTTGTTGACAGCTTTTTGAAAATTCAGGTAAATTATGTCAATCAAGTCATCGTTAGCTGTTACTTTATTAAATTTTTTTAAAGAACTCTAGCAGGTCTGAGAATCACTGTTTCCCTTTATAGAAACTGCACTGCAATGTTTTTAAAAAGAGAAAAAGAAAGCGGGGGAATGATTTACTAAAGACCGCATCCTGCTACCAGTGAGAATTATTGGAAATGTTGCCTTTGATTTCAACGGAGTACAACAAGTCCCAAGAGAGCTTGTAGTAGCAGGAGATTTTGAAAATTTTGGCAAATGAACAGAAAATGGAAACTCAATGGGAGTAATTCTAAAATAATGGCTGAAATTTGCTAAAAAAGAGTTGGTAATATATTAGTAAATATTGTTGAACTAAATGTTACTAATTTAGGGTGAGGAACTGCAACTAAGATGCCAGATGGTGGCTTTTTGTTATTTTGTAAATTGTTAATCTTACTAAACAGAAACACAACTTTCCTTTATAAACCAGCATAACCTGGTGCACCATGACATGATATAATGACATACTGTATCATTGTAATAGTCTCTTAGGTAACAACAGGAAACTACATAGGATTAGGAAAGCACTTTAGTATCCTGGGCACCTGTGGAGCCTTCTGGATGTCTGTGATGTCACAGTCACATTACACACCTGGGTGTGACTGTTTTACTTATTTCTATTTATAAATACTGTTTCATAATAGGTAATAATATGTTCCAGTCAATGCATTTCTAAAGGGTTGCTGTACATCATGGGTAGCTAATTACTTTTCTTCTCTGACCTTGTGGCTCATCACACTACCCAATGTATGTGGTAATAACCAATTTAATTGCATTTCACATCTTAGTGCTCCAAGTGTGTGTCATCAGATGGTTGTTCTAGGACTCGGGAAATTAGTTGATGGCCTCTGTTTAGCTCTTAGTGGGTAGATTGCCAACTGTCTCAAAATCCACTTTCACCCTTGTGCATAGTCTCAGAAGAAAGTAGGACCCTGTCTTTGAGCTGGTCATTGCATGTCAAAATTGAAGCACCTTCTGGAGAAATTTGCAAAAAAAAAAAAAAAAAAGAAAAGAAAAAAAAAGCTGATGGTGTATCCCACTTTTGGGCACGCTAAAAATAATAATTATTATAAACATATTGGTCAGCGAAACTAGTTTAGGCCCTGACCCTGCATGTTGGTGGGCTGTCAATTGCAGAACTGGGGTGTTAGTTGGCAGAGTATATTCATTCCCTTGTTAACACTTAATGGTGATGGCTATTCAGTTTTTTGAACTAATATGATGACTCGCCCTTCTAAAAGTGGCAACTCTTAAGAACGTAGTTCTGTATGTATGGTAAGAAATTAAACATCTCCTGTGATCATGACAGAAATGGTCAAGAAAAAGGTGTATGGCAATGAGAACCAGGCCCTAAATTTCAGTTTGGCAATGCCCCTTTATGTGGAAACCAGCCAGAAACTCAACCTATTTCAGCCAGAAACTCAACCTAGGTTGAGCACTTTAAGTGGTGCTGGTTCTCTTTCCAGAGGTGAATTATGGTCGGTTTATGACCCTGAGTTCTACACCCCGTTCTGACAGAGTACCGGCATATTCTTTGTTCCAAACACTGACAGTCTCAGACTGCGGTTCTCAAACTTTTTTTTTATAGCACGACCCAGACCTCACTACCTAGACTGTCCCATTGCCGCCTTCTTTCCTAGTCACGAAGGTCTAACGCAGTGGCAATTCTAGCAATTGCTTCCATAGAAAAGTAGCATTAGGAAAGTATTTAATGTATTTTTAACTGTCCGATGTGATTTAACCGTTGGAAAGATGGAGGCAGACAGGGGCAGCACCATGGGACCCGCCAGCCTGCCACACACCCCTGTGTGGGAATCTCAGATCTAAACAGTTGAGCTGTCGAGTCTGAATCACGTATTAGTTACTAGCCCAGGGTGGCAGGGGTCTGTCTAGGATCCGGCCGTTGTTCAGGTGGGGTTCAGGTGAGGCAGCAGGGCCAGGGCTGTCACAGACTGGCAAGAGCAGTGTTTTCTCTGCCCTTCATCCCAGCTCCCCACGCTGCCCAGCTCTCCCTGGTTCCCCCCATTTCCTACCTGCCTCTTCCCTGCAGCAGGGGCCTGGCCCGTGCCCCGGGCAGCTGGAGCGGGACCTCCCACCTGGCCGCCTCCTCCTGGCGCTTCCCGCCTCTAGAGGCGCTGCGGAGGCTCCCGGCGGAGGCCATAAAAAGCGCCGCAGCGGCGGCCCCACAGTGTTTGGCGGCCCCGCTCGCCCCCTTTCGCAGCGCAGCGAGCCGGCCGCGCGCGCACTGCTCCGCCGCGCCAGCATGTCAGCGCTGAGCTCCGCCCGCCGCCTGCTCCTGCTGCGCCCGCCGCAGCTCGCCTGCCCGCGGGCCGCCCGGAGCCGGGGCTGCAGCAGCGCCAGCCCGCGGAACCCGCTGGTCTACCTGGACGTGGGAGCCGACAACCAGCCCCTGGGGCGCGTCGTGCTGGAGGTAGCCACCCCCCACCCCTTGCTCCCGGCCGGCGAGGCACTGCTGGGAGTCAGCCGGAGCAGCCCCCGGCCTGCTCCAGGCTCCTGCAGCGGGCTGGGGCGAGGGGTGAGGGAGACCCCGGCTCGGGGTGATGGTGCCCGAAGCAGGCTGGGAATCCCCGAGAGCCGGCGGGAGAGTGTTCCTGGCTTCGCCACGGGCCGGCGGTGTGACCTTGGGCGAGTTCCGGCTGCTCCCTGAGCGCGCCCGGCCAAGGAGCTCGGGGGGGAGGCAGCTGTAGAAAGCCCGCTGGGAATCGGGATTCCAATAAGGATTGTTATCTGGAAAGAGTGTTTGCTCCAGATCTGGACCACCTGTATCGTGCCCAGCTGCTACGGGAATAATTGCCTTACAAATAGCCACCTAAACACTCTCCCCGAACGCCTTTGAATTGCCAGGCCTGTGTCTCGCACGCACAGGGAGTGTGTGGTAGGGACATTGTCTAGTATCAAATTATGCAACAGGACAGTCCCCATCACTGCCCTTTAGAGGTCACTGGCAGGCTGAGTTCTTATTATTTACTTTGCATTTACCAAGGTCGCACAGTAAGTCCGACCAGAGCTGGGAGTGCACACCAGATATCCAGACTCCCAGTCCTGTGCCTTAATTGCTAGACCAGGCATCCTTTCAGTATATGTCCCCTCCTGTCCCCTCTCCTGCTGCTGAATGCCTGTTCTAGGCAGTGCCAGAAGGAATTGGTTTAATATTGGGTTTATAAAGTGGCTCAGACAAAGCTGGCTATCCAGACTTATTTGTTTGTTGATTTACTTTAAATTGATGAGGTGGGGGCAAAAAGTCCTGTCCTAGAGGAGATGAGTGCCTGGTTTTGAAAGTGACACAAGTAAGGTCATGACTGGCAGAGGAGCAGACTTTACCACATGAGCAGAACTGTCATTTACCAAGGGAGAGCAGCAAAATGTAGGAACAGGAAATGTGATTGAGTAGGGTATTGCAAGTGTATACTCCCTAGCCAAACTCAAACAGCAAAACCCCCACCTGGTGTTGTTTGAGAGATTCTACGAAGGAGAATTTTACAATCTTAACTACTCCACTGTATCAGTAGTTATGTACTTTCTCATAGCTGAGTTCCTGAAGACAGAGCAACAGTTCATTGTGTGCTCAATATGTACCCAATCTACTGAAATTCAAGCTGTAAAGTTTTAGTAACTTCCACAGACTTTGGGTCCTCTTATTTTATCTCCCACTTCCACTCCTCCCAAAATCCTATTTCTTAAACTTAATTTCAGTATGAAACTGAAACAGCCCACTTCCTGTGTGTGGCTATTATTGTTTAACGTTCTCACTCTCTGGTAGGGCAGTTGAGAACTCTTCAGTGGTAGGCTTCTGGCATTATATGTGTTGTTTGTCTTCTTTCAGCTTAAGAGCTTTGTTAAGGCTGGCTTCTTTAAGGTGAAGTATGAAAAATACCTGTAATGGTCATAGAAATTGTGGAGAGAGGGACAACTATGAAAGGTCATGGGAATGAGTATGTTTGTAATACACACAGAAAATGATCCATCTGTTTTTGCTTTCTCAGTTTTCTGTTGGGTTATTATGCCCCCACAATTTCTGTTGGAGAAGTTAAATAATGCATCGAGAGAGAGAGATCAGTAATACTGGTTTGCTTCAACTGTTAATCTTTGAACTAAGAGGCAAGTTTGGACTAAAATGCTTTGAAGAAAAATTCTGAATTTTTAAATTGATTAAAAACAAAATAGGCTTAAATTGCATATAGTAAGCAAAGTGTTTCCAAAATAATAAAACACCAGAAACTCTATTTCAGTTGTCCATAACTGCCTTTCCAGCTGCAGTCCTCAGTATAGCTTGAGAGTACTTGAGACTTTTGGGTATGTAGCTATTGTCTTTCTTTCTCATAGGCTTCTGAGTTTTTAGCTGCTTTATGGATGTATTTTTAACAAATAAATGTTTAGGGTTGGCTGCTTTTCCTTTATTTTGTGTTTTGTATTCAGGTTAAGGGAATGGTGTTTACCATTCTGGTTCCTTGTCTTGTTTCCTGGAGGTGTTGTCCCAGTTCCTATGCTTTGCATTAGGATCCTGCAGGATTACACTCTACAAGTTTGTGCAGCTGCTGTCTTTCACATCCACTCAACCACCCAAGTGGTTGTTTGCTAGGTCATAATAATTCACAGATACTGAAAAATCTTTGCCAGTAAAGCTATAGAAACAGAAAAATCATAGCACGTATTACTCCTGTGATAGTCATGACAAATACTGAATCTATAATAGTGATATATCACTTATATCATTAGTACCTGTTTGTGAACACATTGCGTAGGACTGAAATGTTTATGCTTCAGAATATGAAGACAAGAGACTGTCACGTTCCATTTTGATTGATATTGATAGAAAGTTCATCACAACTTTCTTGCCCACCCATCCGTAGGTTTCTTTTGATGTAGCACATGAGGGTTCAAATGCTCCCTCAAAGAAGGGTTTCCATGTGGCCAAAACCTTTGTTAAAAGTATTGCTGTGAAAACTAACCAAAACCAAATAGTCTTCACATTGTCTTGACTAGAGGGACTTCTGGTAAAAATACCATTGTGCAAATAGATCATTACCAGATAGTCTTCTCTTTGGTATCATAAAATCATTCCTATAAATTGGATGGGATTATAAAGATAGCATCTTAGTGGGACTGAATGTTAAGGCAACAAGAGGAAGTCAGCGTGCTTGGCTGTAGCGTGGTCATAGTTGCATGGTCTTTCAGTGACTGTACTTGTGTGGCAATAGTGTTATCCTTGTGAGTAACTGTTGAGAACATATTACAGGGTCCCCCTCTGTGTTGAACTGCAGAGGATATGAGTCTGTGGGTATGTCTACACTACCCGCTGGATCGGCGAGTAGCGATCGGTTTATCGGGGATCGATATATCGCGCCTCATCTACACGTGATATATCGATCCCCAAACGTGCTCTTGTCGACTCCGGAACTCCACCAGGCCGAGCAGCGGTAGCGGAGTCGACGGGGAGCCATAGCTGTCGATCCCGCACCGTGAGGACGGGAGGTAAGTCGAAATAAGATACTTCGACTTCAGCTACGCTATTCACGTAGCTGAAGTTGCATATCTTACATCGACCCCGCCCCCTAGTGTAGACCAGGCCTGTTAAAGCCCCAGCTAGAGAGTTTTGGTCATGCTTTTAGTTCTGGAGGCTCCCAGTTCAGTCCTGGTGTGTCAGCCAAGATAACTGCCGTTGCACTTGCAGATCCGATACGTGCCCTGCGTGGATCTGGCAACGCCTGCATCTCACAAGGAGATCTGTCTCTGCTCTAATTTGGGGTCTAAGTTGATTGAGGGACAATATGTACCTGAGAACAATCATGTACACTTTTTTGCAGATGGTCACTGGTCTAAAAAATCTATGCTGGCTGTAATGGCGAGATTTTTAGTGTATACAAAAGTACTTCCTGTAAAATCTTTAGAAATGAAGACTTATTAATTTGACTGTGTGAGACTTTAGGAATCAATTTTAGGTGTGCAAGTCTGCTCTTCTTTCAGTTCCTGCTACCTCAGTTTCCCTAATATAACTATTTTTAAGCAGGTTTAAAAGTTTGGTCTCTGCTGGAAGTAATTTAATTGCAATGATAGTCCAAAATAATTTTGGTCAGTGATCCGGAGTGTTTCCAGTCAAATTTCAAATTCTTCCTGAATTTCATGTTGTATTGTTAATAATAGTTCTTAAATACAACTTCAGTCAGTCTTAAATGACTGACCAGAGGCCCAACAAAAAATAGTTGCTTCAAAGAGGTGGTCTTTAATTACTGGTCAAACCACATTATTGCAGAAACTATTAGGCTATGTTAAAATGGTTGTTTAGGAAATAGGGTGGCTTGTTGTATAATACAAGGTCATCCTTAGTACAGGTCTCCCCCTCTTTGCATTGGTTTAGTTCATGAAACAGATGTAGGTATCTTTTTAACTTTGTTCATGTCTATTTTGTTATGTAAAAGCTGACTTGTTGTGTCTCTCTCTCAACAGCTGAAAGCTGATGTGGTTCCAAAGACAGCTGGTAAGAAAGTGTTTTGAGAGTTTCATACTTTGTGATTTTAAGATTTAGATTAGATTGGGGTGGGGGGGAGATGCATTTTCCCCTCCAGTTTCATTCAAAATTAAAGCTTTAGAGAAACTTTAGCTGAATAGTTGGTTGGAAAATATTAATGTATGTTTTGTCACACATTTTTCTAATTTTTTTCCCGACACAGTGGGGTTAACTTTCATGCACAGGCAAGGTAGTGATGTGTTTTGGTTACCAACACTGGACAAAAATGTTTAATAAAAATAAAACATGCACTTCTTTCACTGAAATCCAAAGTAACAACAAATTGGAGGAATTGTGGAGTGGGGACAGTGTGGTTTGGGAGATAGGTAATGGGATATAGACTTTTACCCTTTCACCTCTAAGTTGGTTTCAATCCTCCTATCCTGTTAGTGATCAAAAGTTTTTTCTTTGCGGGCTCTTCGATGACCCAAGTGAACTTAAGTCTTTAAAGCATGATTTGAGGACTTCAGTAACTCAGCCAGAGGTTATAGGTCTGTTACAGGACTGGGTGGATGAGGATCTGTGGCCTGCCATGTGTAGGAGGTCAGACTGGATGATCATGATAATCCCTTCTGACCTTAGGCTGAGTTGGTTGTCTTGGTCTACTTCCTAGTAGACAAGTATCCATGGGGAAAATACCACTTTCACAACTGGTAGCAAGAGCAAAGGTTTAAAAGGCATGGAGACTGAAATCTCACTCCTAGAGGTGTTACTTCAAACTGAGATTAAGGGCAAATCTACACTACAAAATTAAGTCGACCTAATTTTGATGTACAGCCACCTCAGTGATTGAATTGCTTTTGCATGCCCAAATTACTCTCCTTGTGCCAGCAGTGAGTGTCCTCACCAGGACTCCTTGCACTGATTTAACTGTCAGTGTGGGGCATTGTGGGATGGGTCTGAAAGGCAGCAACAGTCGATGTAAGCAACACAGTGTCTGCACTGACACTGCATCGACCTAACTATGTAGACCTAAACTCAACATCTTTCACGGACGTGGAGTTACATCACTGTAGTTGGCGAGTTACATTGGTGGGAGCTACGTTTTAGTTTAGATGCTTGCAGAGTTAGGTTGAAGTAAGCTGCTTTCTGTCACCCTAACTGTAGTGCAGTGTTCCCTCTAATTTTACCCACACCTATGTGGAATGAATTGGTGCACATAACAAAATTCATGTGGTGGGGGTGGGGGCCGAGAGGTTTGGCGTGTGGGAGGTGAGGACTCTGGGGTGGGGCAGAGGATTGGGGTGT
Organism: Mauremys mutica; assembly: GCF_020497125.1. Taxonomy (NCBI): domain Eukaryota; kingdom Metazoa; phylum Chordata; order Testudines; family Geoemydidae; genus Mauremys; species Mauremys mutica. Next base: position 70,009,793 of record NC_059078.1, read on the forward strand.
GAGGGCTGATGTGGGACCTAAATTACCTGCCAGTTTATTTTAATTTGGTTGTCGGGTACTGTATAATGCTGATGTTACATGATAGTACTTCATATATGTTTTTGTTTTACCAGAAAATTTCAGAGCTCTTTGTACCGGTGAAAAGGGTTTTGGGTATAAAGGCTCCACCTTTCACAGAGTGATTCCTTTATTTATGTGCCAGGTAATGTAACCTTTAGTATTTTCACCAACTTTTATTTTGGGAAACATATTATGACGGATCTATTATACTGAATTCTGATATCTGGTTAAGAATGATTTTTATTTGTATTAGAACACAAGTTTAATACTGACTTTTAAATAGTTTTGCTGTGTAACCTCTTAACAGCAGAAGGAAGATATGACAATGTGCCTTGCATTTCTGATCCTGTGCTACACAACAGCCATAGCAACATCGGTTTGTACAACTAAATGCAAATACCACTCAGACTGCTTTAGAAATCCTGACTTCAGGAGCTGTGCTTTTGTGTAGTGATGTATTATATATAACAAGTGGTGTGCTCAGTAAAATGGCTCTTGGTTAGGAAAACAGTCTGTGTGTAGAATTATAATCAGTGTAAAGTAGCACATATGAGATAAGAGAACAATGTACCCGTTCTTTCTTTGCTGACAACATCTTGTTAAGCTATATTATATTTGCTGTTGATATACAGGCATTTAAAATAAAACAATCAGAGGATTCCTATGAACACCTCACCTGGGGGAAAAAAGAACACCTACTGTGTTTTCCAAGTAAATAGGCTGACTCACTAAAAGAATACTTGGTGTCTTAAGAGATTTTGAATGTGGCAATTACTTCTAATTTGAAGACTGAATCATTCCAAACTGATATAAATAATACACAGACATGACAGTGATCCTGTTTAAAATAAAGTGTATATAGGCTTTTGGAGGAGAAATTAATCACCTATCTGTTTTGTATGGATGCTGTATTAACATTCCATGATGCTGTGCATAACAGTAGGGGTTTGTTCCATTGCACTTGGACAAAATTCCCCCCGCCCCTAATTGCTGCAGTGAACTGGATACTTGGGTGCTTTCTCTCACCCCAGTGAAGGCTGCATTTCAACAGTAGTGTATTTATAGAGTTTTTGAATGGCTTTGATTTATTTGAGATGAAAGGCTTTATAAACTTGTAAATAATTGCTGTTATTAATCGATAACCTTGGAGGCACTTGGATCTTGAGCAAAGAACTGTATTTAAAATTTAAAAAAATACCAAAAAGAAAACATTCTTATGTTGTCCTACTTTTGATAAGGAAAAGTGGACAAATATGCTGCAGTAGACTGACTTTATTTTGAAAATGCATGGTGGTGGAGGAGGAGGAGAAGAAGCAAGGTCTAGACTATGACCTGGGGTCAGGAACTTAAAAATATTGATTGCTGCTTCACCACTAACTTACATAGTTCTATGTGGGGGAGGGATAGCTCAGTGGTTTGAGCATTAGCCTGCTAAACCCAGGATTATGAGTTGAATCCTTGAGGGAGCCATTTGGGGATTGGTCCTGCTTTGAGCAGGGGGTTGGACTAGATGATCTCCTGAGGTCCCTTCCAACCCTAATAATCTATGATTCTATGATCCAAATCATATAGTCCCTATTGCCTCTGTTTGCCTATTTGTAAAATGGGAAAATTAGTTGCCTGTCTCTCAGAAGTGTTGAGATGATGAGTTAGTGTTTGTACAGTGCTCTGTATTTGTTACAGATATGTAACTGCTGCTATATGCTTCAAGACCGATATAATAATTTTAGGACAATTTTCCTTTTAACATTCTAAAGCTGGTGGGAATAGTGAAGGCCATTCCACTTGTAGGAGGTGCAGTGTTAGTGTGATGCAGCCTGACGAATACACCTAATTAAAGGTTGCCATATACTTTACTTTGCAATTCAAATGCCTCTTGATGATACACAGCATGTAAAGCATGCTTCTGGGATTACACAAGAATTACTACACTATTATGTAAAGTACAACTTTGGGCTGCTCAAGGCAATCTTGAAAATGTGAGTGTCATACACAATATCTTATGATTCCAAAGAATATAAGAGCTACCATACTGGGTTAGACTATGATCCATCTTGCCCAGTATTGTATCTTCAATACTGTCCTGTGCCAGAGCTTTAGGGGAGATTTGAAAAGCAATTATAAAGTGATCCACCCCTGTCTTCCACTCCCAGCTTCTGGTAGTCAGAGGTTTTAGACCTGCCCCAAGCATGGGGTGGCATCTGACCATCTTGGCCAATAGCAATTGATGGACCTATTTTTCCATGAACTTTTCCAATCCTTTTTTGAACCCAGTTATACTTATGGCCATCACAACATCCTGTGGCAATGAGTTCTACGAGTTAGTTGTTTGTTGTGTAAATAAGTACCTCCTCGTACTTGTATTATACCTGCCACCTTTTAATTTTATCAGGTGACCCCAGTAAATAACACTTCTCTATTCACTTTTTCCATACTTTTCATAATTGTATAGACCCCTATCATATCCCCCTTAGTCATCCCTCTTCTAAGATGAAGTGCTCTATTCTTTTTAAGTCTCTGCTCATATGGAAGCTGCTCCATACGCTTGATCATCTTTGTTGCCCTTCTCTGAACCTTGTCCAGTCTACCATATCCTTTTTCAGATGGGTTTTAAAGTACTGGACACAGTATTCAAGGTGCTGGCACACCATGGATTTATATAGTGGCATTATGATATTTTCTGACTTATTTTCTATCCCTTTCCTAATAGTTCCTAACATTCTGTTTGCAAGGATTAGCTTTCATTTGCAGCAGTGTGCTTGGCACTGTACATACATAAGTCTCAGTCTGTGTCCTGAGGAACATTCAGACTGTGGTAGTTACAAGGCAGATAAAACAGGTCAGGTAGATGACACATCAGGTGATCCTATGAATTAGGATTAATTGCCTAACAACTTTTGTCCTGTAAAAGAGAAGCTATCGGGGGCTTGATAAGAACATAAGAAAGGCCGTACCGGGTCAGACCAAAGGTCCATCTAGCCCAGTATCTGTCTACCGACAGTGGCCAATGCCAGGTACCCCAGAGGGAGTGAACCTAACAGGCAATGATCAAGTGATCTCTCTCCTGCCATCCATCTCCATCCTCTGACGAACAGAGGCTAGGGACACCATTCTTACCCATTCTGGCTAATAGCCATTTATGGACTTAGCCACCATGAATTTATCCAGTCCCCTTTTAAACATTGTTATAGTTCTAGCCTTCACAACCTCCTCAGGTAAGGAGTTCCACAAGTTGACTGTGCGCTGCGTGAAGAAGAACTTCCTTTTTTATTTGTTTTAAACCTGCTGCCTATTAATTTCATTTGGTGACCCCTAGTTCTTGTATTATGGGAATAAGTAAATAACTTTTCCTTATCCACTTTCTCAACATCACTCATGATTTTATATACCTCCATCATGTCCCCCCTTAGTCTTCTCTTTTCCAAGCTGAAGAGTCCTAGCCTCTTTAATCTTTCCTCGTATGGGACCCTCTCTAAACCCCTAATCATTTTAGTTGCCCTTTTCTGAACCTTTTCTAGTGCTAGAATATCCTGCTGTCTCTACGAAAACTCCCATTCAGCTCCAAGTGTGACTAGATAGAATCAGATCTTCTTTCTTAATTTAAAACTACAAAAGCAAAATGTTTGGATTAAGACTCCCGCAGTATCTGAATCTCTTCCATTGAGGGTAGGAAGTCTGCCAGTACTGCATACTCACCAGGTGAATCTTCAGTACCCCTGTATTGAAGTGGTGAATAAAATATCCATTGGGGACCTTCTTTCCTGCAAAGTTATCCTAATTGTGAACTCAACTGGAAAAAGGGAGTGAAAGTTTATAAAATTGTTACAAGAACCTATAACAAATGAGAAGCCTTTTGGGGGGAGGAATTATCAGAAGCAACTGTCTGACAACTGCTGACTGAGAAATGGGCAGAGGACAGGAGCAAGGTGTATGATCCTTTCTGCCACCCCCATCATTTTGTGGTACTCTGGGCCTTCATCCTAATCCTGACCAGACCAAGCCAGAGAGAGGGGGACCCAGATGACCTAGCCACCTTCAGTGGCTCTGGCTAACTGGGATGTGAGACTTTGCCACTGATTCCCACTCTCACACATGTCCTTTTTCTTCCCCACTTTATTTCTTCTCTTTCCTAACCCTCTCCTTTTGCCTTCTGTCTAATAAGGGTCAATGCTGGTACGAGTTTCCCAGGTCTCAGAGTGGCTAATAAGACCAAGTGCCATGTATTTGTTTTTCCAGCAGTGAGGTGGCAAGTAAACATTGACCCAAGACAGAAGCTGTATTTTCTATCTTTGCTATTCTTTTCTCCATCTTGTGTGGGTTTGTCTTATTTTGACTTATAGGAAACAGGACTGGGATTTTAACAAAAACAGCACAAGCCCATCTCAATTAACTTCTCTTTTTCCCCAAAAAGGACAGTTATTTCCATCTTTAATACCATCTAAAAGACCGTCGAATGATGGTTTTGGTTTTTTCCCTTTAAGGACTCCCTATAGCTAAAGGGAACAAAGATGTTAAAATGAAAGCCCAACTTAATACTTTATATTTCAAATGTGTTAACTGTTTTTCCTTCATTTCTATATCTTTAATAAAAGCTTTAAAATTTTTAATCATGTGTTTGCTGTGGTACTAAGCAGGATGAGGTCTCTGTATACTAAAGCCTGAACCTTGCTTAACGTTGTTTAATGTTGGATGGTGACAGGGTCATATTAACTCCTTTGGGCCCGTATATTCCATGTACATTTTAATTACAACAGTGGGTATATTTTTAATAGCACCCGTTCTAGTATAAAATGCAACCTGTACATTAGTAGAGTTAAAAACCACTTACGTTTCAGGCTGGGGACTTTACCAACCACAATGGCACAGGAGGAAAATCTATTTACGGCAGTCGATTTCCAGATGAAAATTTCATACTTAAGCATGTTGGACCCGGTAAATAAACTTATTCCTCTTCCCTTCTGCTGAGTAACCTATAATGATTGTTACCTGTAGAAAATATCATTTTAAGGAGCACATATGTGAGGTGGGTGAGGTACTTGATCGTTACAAAAAGGTCATTGAGGTGGTGTTGAAGTGGTGAGGTGTTACTAGTTCAGCTGTGCTAGTATACAGTGATCATGTAGACAGCCTATGATGGGTGACAGTCAGATCCTCACACCTCTTACCTGCAGTTTGCTTTAAGTGGATGCTATGCAAATTATCATAGCCTAACGTGATTATGTTCTGTTTTGTGTTTACAAACTCCCAAATGTGGAACAACTCTTTTTGTAATGCAATGGAATTTAGCTAAGTTTTCTGTTTTGTGAATCTCCTGACTTGAATTTTTACTCAGAGTGAAATGAAGTCGGTCATGGGTCTATCTGACTGGTCACTATGGTGTTGGCTGTCCACCGGCTAGATGGTGTGGAAGGGAGCACAAAAGCTTTTAGCCAAAAGATCAGTTATACCCCCACAGACCAATTATAACCAACTATAGCCAAAAAAGCAGGTGGATGTGGGAGTGGGGGAGGGGGAAGAATCCAGTCATCTAGGAACATACACTTAGGAAATGTCTGTGCAATTCTAACCTATCCGACAGTTCCATTTATCATGGAGACCAAGTCAGTGCTGGTTTTCCCTATTTACCATGCAAGCCACGAAAGACGCTACAAGGTAGGAGCCACTTTCAGGGTCCCAGTGGGAGATGAACTAGCTTCATACTACCATTGCTGGAGGAGAGAGGACAGGCCAAGGAAAGGGTGGGACATTAGCAGCCGGGTTGAAGCAAAATGCCTCCCCCCTATTCCGCATCTCTACTAGCTTTACGTATGCAAAGGAAAAGTGCGTTTTCTCTGCAGCACGTTTTTCAGATGAATATATCGCTAATACATTCATGTTTTTGCAGGTATACTCTCAATGGCCAATGCAGGACCCAATACAAATGGGTCTCAATTCTTCATTTGCACTGCCAAAACTGACTGGTAAGTTTTCCATAGAAATACATGTGGTAACACTTAACCCATGGGTCTGCAGTTTTTTAAAATGTATCTACATTAATTGCTTTGTCATTACAAGCCGTGCAGTTCTGCAGAGCTGTTGCTTAGCCAACTGGCTAATCAGCAGTTCTGCAGAAAAGAACCTGGGGATTACAGTGGATGAGAAGCTGGATATGAGTTAGCAGTGTGCCCTTGTTTCCAAGAAGGCTAACGGGCTTCATATTGGGCCTCATTAGTGGGAGCATTGCCAGCAGATCGAGGGAAGTGATTATTCCCCTCTATTCAGCACTGGTGAGGCCACATCTGGAGTATTGCATCCACTTTTAGGCCCCCCACTACAGAAAGGATGTGGACAAATTGAAGAGAGTCCAGCGGAGGGCAATGAAAATTATTAGAGGGCTGGGGCACATGACTTACAAGGAGAGGCTGAGGGAACTGGGCTTGTTTAGTCTGCAAAAGAGAAGAGCAAGGGGGGATTTGATAGCAGCCTTCAACTACCTGAAGGCGGGGTTCCAAAGAGGATGGAGCTCGGCTGCTCTCGGTGGTGGCAGATGACAGAACAAGGAGCAATGGTGTCAAGTTGCAGTGGGGGAGGTCTAGGTTGGATATTAGGAAACACTATTTCACTAGGAGGGTGGTGAAGCACTGGAATGGGTTACCTAGGGAGGTGGTGGAATCTCCATCCTTAGAGGTTTTTAAGGCCCAGCTCGACAAAGCCCTGGCTTGGATGATTTAGTTGCTGCTGGTCCTCCTTTGAGCAGGAGGTTGGACTAGATGACCTCCTGAGGTCTCTTCCAACCCTAATATTCTATGATTCGGGGAGGTTGGAGGAAACTGAAGACATAAGGGAGATAAATCAAACAGTTGATGTTGCTCTCTGCCTTTGAATGGGTCCAGTAAGATGTTTTTTTTCTATTATAAAATGAAGGCATCATGTTGATTTTTATTCTCATTTTCTTTGGATGCAGTAGCATACCTCTTGCTGTTTCCAGCACACTTCAGTATTATCTCCCTCATTGCTGGAACAAGACTTTGCTTTTTACAAGTCCAAAACTGATTAGCATCGGTAGAGCAGAGTGAAGCCATAGGTCAGGAGTGGCAATTCAGAAAAAAGAGGCAGCCTTAACCAAATATTTACCCTGTGAGTTGTGACCTTAAATTTCTCCATCACTTCCTAGGAAAATTCTGTTTGAGCCAGAAGCTGTAAACATAAGTTAATGAGATGAATGTGGGTGAACATGGGTGGAGGACTGCTCTCCATTGCATGTTTAAAAGTTTACTTTTTTTAAACTTCTAAAGAAATTGCAAGTGATTCTGGACACTGGGACTACTTCACTAAGCATTATGTGAGTCAGAAAATATAAAACCTTGGTTAGCGGAAGGTTCATGCATCTCCCTACCCCCCACCCCCTCCCACCCCTGCCACATAGTTCAATAACAATCTTGTAAGTGTATTGAGACATCCTACAAAACTGCAGGATAGTAACGAATGCAATGTATGCTTTCCCCTCCCCTCCCATGCAAAAAATTCCATGGACAAATTCTCACTGTAGCCCCATGATGTATAGAACGCTTACTGACAAGTGGAGATAGAAAGATTAAGTGATTTGGTCTACTGCTCCTGCCATCTGGAACACATTTTCTGTAGCTCTCTGCCTCATTGTGTCAGTATGTTTTGCTCCAATATTTAAGACCTTCTCCTTGCCCACCCTCCTCAACTATACCACTTCCCTTCTATATCCATCTCCCTCTGCTATTGGTACTTAAGGCTTGCAACCTGACATGCTTTACGTTTTTAAGTAATGGGCACTACGCAAGATAAGGTCATTATGCTGCTAACCTTTATTCATGTGAGGAAGGGCCTGTAGGATCAGGTCCTAAAGCTATATTGTATTGTTTTACTTTTTTGGTAAGTAGAGTTGGTCAGAATGTCATCAGCTAGTCTGAATATGCATTCATATTCAGCATCCCCCTTACTTTCAGTGTGTACTTAGTTTAATATTGCTTTTACTTACACTTATTTATTACTTATTACAGGCTAGATGGAAAACATGTTGTGTTTGGCCATGTAAAGGAAGGAATGGAAGTTGTGAAAAAAATCGAAAGCTTTGGCTCCAAGAATGGAAAGACATCAAAAAAGATTGTCATTACTGACTGTGGTCAGCTGTCGTAACCCACTGCCTGTAACTCAGGAGAACTTAGATGCTGTGAAAAAGAAAAATGAGGAAGAAGCAAATCTGATTTCACTTTTAGGGTTGTTAATTGCTGATGTGAAAATATATTTATTTCTGTTAAAGATAATTCATTGATACTATGATCAGGGACAATAGAAATGTGAGGAACTCTAGTTAAAAATCCATTCATCTTATTGTGGGTAGGGTCTAGAGAATCCACATTTTTCTGTCAACTTGGCCCTACTTTTACATTGTTGTATAGTATTATTTACTAAGAACAATGAGGATTTTCTTAAACTATGTATTAATGTGTTAAACTAAACTACCAAAATAGAGGCTGTCAGGCCAAGTTTGGTAGAGAACCCCATAGTATCCTGCACGCTGAAGTGCAGTCATTCAACACTGTATTTGGCAGCAATATGAATATTAATTTTGTCATGTGTTACGAGGAACATTGTGAGCCTTATCAGAATATTTGAAAGATTATCTTGTTGTCGACTTGGCTAGTCAGTGTTTTCACCCTTCTCTATTTCAAATTAATGTAAAGTTTGTGTTTGACAAATACATTCAGGTACAGGGGATAATTCACTAGCTGGATATTTCAGGCAGTAGGCAACAGTGAAGTAATTATGGATGTTGCATTTAAACTTTTGTAATTGGGGTTAAAATGCTTCATTAAGATGAAATAAAGAATGCTGCATTTCCTGCATTGCTATGTTTCATTCCTGTCTGGTTGCAGACCTGAAGTCGTGTTGATAAAGCAAATTACTTAATGCTCTCAAGGCTATCTCTGCAACCAGAAGGGCTAGAATCTTCTTTCTGCAAAAGATGACAAAACTTACAATGCAACTTAAATCCATGAATTTTTATTGTCTTGGACCATTGCTAATTCTTCAACAGGGGGGGGGGGGATGGAACTTAAGACCTAAAGTATCTTGTATCTAAGTTAATTGATCAAATTAACTTTTTGCTTTACATTACATTAAACTGAGTTGGTGGGCATGCTACCACAGCTCCAGTCGTTTACTTGATAGAATCAAGAGATAACCAGAGCTGATCAAGTGACTTTTTTTGTACTGTAACTGCAAACTAACCTGCAGTGCAGCTCTACTCTGAAACCTGACTAGGTAAAAATAGGAGCAGATTTGTTCCCAGGGTGTATTCAGAATGCTATCCCAAATGACAAATAAGTTTTACTGCTTTTTGTTTCTGCTAGCCCGTCAGAGCCAACTCTTCTTGGGGATTAGCTGGATTCTGTTTCTTCTGGTGCATCAGCAACAGAATTGCTAATTTAAAATTGGTTACTCCAGTGTAACTGAGGCCTGGTTTAATCTGCAGAACCATTATTAGTGGACTTGATATGTGAGAAGGAAAGAATCCAGATGGACTGATGGGAGTTCAGCAAGAGTTTTCAGGGCTGGCAGTTAGAAAATACATCTTTTCACTTGTAAACTGTGTACATCTGATAGGGAAGCATTGAGAAATAATGATGATAAAACCTTATAATGACATTTCTAGAGTCACTTAAACTGCTAAATATATAGGTATTAGTGGTGGAAGAAGCGCCTTGGTGGCTGGTACAATAATTATTCAGGAAATAAAAATAAAATGTGAAGGCTCTTTCCAAATGTGAGTTAATGTCCATCATATAGAACAACAGTATGCAAGTTTAAAATGTATCTTTCACTAGATCAATGTCTTTTTAGGTAATTGAAGATTACATACATTTGTGTATGTGTGTGATGGAATTTCAAGTATAATTTCACAGAAAATGGGACTGAACAGCTTATTATAGTTCCACTATTGATTTTTCTTTTGAAATGTTTTTTAAATATTAATTTTAACTGTTTTAGCTAATGTTGAATTTTGACATACAAATGAAGGGAACAAAATATTTTATGTGGAAAATCATTAAATACATTTTTTGTTTTTAAAAAAAAGTTGGTTTCTTATGCGAGTATAATGTTGCCCATTGACTGAAAACTGGCATGTGAACAGCTGAAATATCACAGCATTGATTGTGTTTTTACTCAGGCTGCACTATTCTCTGAAATTCCCCTTTGTCGTATGGTCTATGTCAATGGTCCTCAGAGATGCCACTTCATTTCGTAGATACTCAGGGCCACAAAACTGGTTTTAGTCAGCAAGTCAAACTTTCATGATCGTCTTACACTGGCAAGATAGCTCTTCTAAAATGGGTTAATGTGTGCATTTGGAGATTAGGGCCAGAAGGGATCATCTGGTCTGATCTGGATAACACAAGACATAAAATTTCACTGTTATCCCTGTACTGAGCTCAATAACGTCTGTTTGACTAAAGCATAACTTCCAGAAAGGCCTCCAATATTGATTTGAAGATACCAAGAGATGGAGAATCCATAACTTTCCCTGGCAATTTGTTCCAGTAATTATCACTCAATTTTTTTTGTTTTTGTTAAACAAGTGCCTTTCTAATTTGAAATTTGTCTGATTTTTAGCTTCCCGTCATTGGTTCTTTGCTATACCTTTCTCTGTCAGATTAAAGAGGTCTAGTATCTTTTTTCCTGTGAAGGTACTTGTACACTAACACACTTATACACTGTGAAGGCACTTGTACACCTCTTAATGTTTTTTGCCACAGCGCTCAATCTTGTTTAGTTTATCTCAATGGAGGGAATTTTCACTAGCTTTCAAATCATTTGGTTTTTTAAACAGTTTTCAATATCTCTTTAAAATATGAACTCCAGAACTTTGATGCAGTATTCCACTATGTCTCTCTCTACTGTCATGTGAATAGGTAAAATCACCTTCCCGGTCCTAGTCACTACTTTTGTTTATACATCCACTGATTGCATTAGCCATTTTTGCCACACTACTCCACTGGAAGGTGTAGTGAGTCGGTGTGGCTCCCCTCCTTCCCAGCAGAGGGAATGCCCCTGCAGACACCCAAGTGGGCGGAGCCACCGCTGCCTGTTCCTGCCCCCCCCCCAGAAGTCAAGGGGTGGGACAGGAAGTATAAAAGCCGGCCCCCAGAGCTCAGTCCCCAGCCGCTGCAGGGAGCAGATGTGCTGCCGGGAGCTCGCGACTGGGAAACCTCCAGGACCCGAGGCAGTTGCCCTGACTGGCCGGAGCTTCCCCGCGCCCGCTACGAGGAGGAGCCGCCGGAGCCCCCCCCCGTGCCCGTTACTGGGAGGAGCCGCTGGAACTTCCCCACGCCTGCTACGAGGAGGAGCCGCTGGAGCCTCCCCGTCCCCGTCCCTGCTGTTACCCGGAGGAGCCGCCCGAGCCTGCCTGGTTGGACTTCCCTGAGGAGCTGCTGGACCTGCCACCAAGCCCCGGTCGAGAGGAACCTATGCTGGTAGACTGGCCTGGGACCGGTGTCATGGATGAGGTAGGCCCTGAGGGGGAAACTGGAAGTGGCCTGGGGGGTAGCCGACCCCGGTCAGGCTGCAGACACGCACGAGCCTATGTCAGTGTGTTGCGGTCAGGACCCCACTGACCTGCAGCGGTGATAGCCGCTGCTAGGGCCCCGGGCTGGGACGCAGTGGAGTGGGTGGGCCTGCATCCTCCCTGCCACCCCACTCACGGGTGGCAGTTTTCCCACTCACCCAATGCTCAGGTGTAAGGACCTGGGCCTATATACCAACCCGTTTGTTGCTGCTCAGCCCCTGCACCAGAGGGCCTGAGCTTCCTTGAGCTGTTTATGGCTGCTCAGCCCCTGCACCAGAGGGCCTGAGCTTCCTTGAGCTGTTCATTCGTTACTCAGCCCCTGCCCCAGTCATTCAACACTGTATTTGGCAGCAATATGAATATTAATTTTGTCATGTGTTACGAGGAATATTGTGAGCCTTATCAGAATATTTGAAAGATTATCTTGTTGTCGACTTGGCTAGTCAGTGTTTTATATTTAGCCCTTTAGGGATGCCTGTCAGCTGGGTTGTAATTGTCTGCCCGGTATCCATAATAGGGGTAAGGGGGAATCTAAGCAGATTACCATGCCAGAGAAGGGCACTCCAGCCACGTATATATACCCAAATTATGGTTCTAGAAAGTAAATAGGGAGCTGTTGCCCAGCCTCCACTGGTCCCGAGGGAAAGAAATATCAAAAGATTTGCTTTGTGAATTAAATTGTGCAATCTGTTGTACCCCAATTGGTGTGTATCTGGATGTGTCTGATCCCGCTCACAATGAGGTCCTGGCAGGTTTTCAGGACACTCTAATGGAGCAGACTGACCCCAGCCCTTCCTCGTTGCAACAGGAACGGCTGGTTAAGGTCTCTCCCTCCCTGTGGACATTGTGAGCTGATCATGCCAACCAGGTTGGGCACATTGGGGCTGCCCAACTGGCTGAAATTTGCCTAAACCCAGCAGGACCATTTCCCAAAGTGTAGTAAACCCTCTCTCAAAGTAGACCAAGAGAGGAATTTTACTGTGCTGTTCATGCTGTTGTTTTCTCTATCTTTCCGGTTGTCTGTAGCCCTGCTATTATCCTTTTTATAATGTACCGGTACTGAGGGGTTGTCACCGCCTCAGAGGAGGATTGTATTAAGTCCGGACATAGAAAAATGTTGTTATTAAATACACACATCACATCTTGATGTATTCTATGTAAATAGATAAATGGAGGGTTAAGTCAAAAGCCCGCCCTCCTTGCTAAATTGGTAGTGAAACAATGCCTGTGCCCATGAAAAAAAAAAATGTAGCAAGAAAAAAGGATTGGGCCCATACAAGCAGGCAACCGCAATTTGAGGAAGTTAAAAGATGGAAAGTTAAAAGTTAACTCTGTAGTTATTGGAGGAAATTAAGCAATAAAACTATATACAATTATTAAAAGAAGGTGTTATGAAAAGAAAAATCTTGGTTTGTTTGCAGTCATTCCTTTGGGAGTGTCTGTGAATAATCCAGGCAAGAGGTTATTTAAGTAAAATCATTTGACTATAAAAAGATAGTCAAGTCTGTTAAAAACACGTATGGTGGGTACAATCTTTGTTTTATAATAAATTGGTGTTGTTTTGGGGTTGTAAAAACAAACAAAAAGAAATTAGTGTTAATTTTGGTATTTAGTATTTGATCCTTAAGGTAATTTAATGTGTTATAAAATTTTGGTAAAAGATTTTAAATCTGTTTTGGTAATAAATAGCAAATAAAAGCTGTAGTAAATACCCCACACTAATCCTTAAGGTGGCTCTATGCAATCAACGGTTACATTGTCAAAGGAAAGCCAAAATGGATTATGTTTTCCATTTAAAAATCAACATGTATTTAAGAACAGAAGTTAAAAGATAAAAACCATTAAAACCTGACCTGTCTATAGAACGAATACAGGAAATATGGGGAGTAATTTGAGTAATTCCTCAGTTTTGCCTGCAATCAGTAAGGGTATTTATAAAGGAAAATTGTTTAGATTAATTTTATGTTTGAATGTTGTACTTGTAAGTGTGTGTTAATTTTAGTAAAGTATTTTCTTGTAAAAAGACAAATGCCAAAACTGCTGTAAAACTTTGGCATACCTGTGAGTAGCAACAGTGATTGTGAACTTAATATACTGGACAAATTGTAATAAGTTATGTGCAGTTATGTTCCACGACATCTGCAAATTTTATCAGCAGTCAAATAGTATCAGGCCTACTCCTAATCACTGCTGAATCCCACTAGAAACAGTTATTCAGTGATGATTCCCCATTGTCTGCTACTGTTTTTTTGAGATTTGTCAGTTAGCCAGTTCTTAATGCTTTTAACATGGAATCATAGAACTGTAGGACTGGAAGGGACCTCGAGAGGTCATCTTGTCCAGTCCCCTGCACTCAAGGCAGGACTAAGAATTATCTAGACCATCCCTGACAGGTGTTTGTCTAACCTGCTCTTAAAAATCTCCAATGATGGAGAATCCACAACCTCCCAAGGCAATTTATTTCAGTGCTTAACTACTGTGACAGGAAGCTTATCCTAATGTCCAGCCTAAACCACCCTCGCTGCCATTTAAGCCCATTGCTTCTTGTTCTATCATCAAGAGGTTAAGTTTTCTTCTTCCCCCTTGTAACAACCTTTTATGTACTTGGAAACTGTTCTCCTGTCCTCCCTGTCTTCTCTTCGCCAGACTAAACAAACACATTTTTTGCAATCTTCCCTCAGATCATGTTTTATAGACCTTTAATAATGGTTTCTCTTCTTTGGACTTTTCTCCCATTTGTCCATATCTTTCCTGAAATGTGGCACCTAGAACTGGATACAGTACTCCAGTTGAGGAGTAATCAGCGCAGAGTAGAGTGGAAGAATTATTTCTTGTGTCTTGCTTACAACACTCCTGCTAACACCCTGACAACCTCATGAAAGCAAGGTTGTGATCCTAGGGTGACCAGATAGCAAGGGTGAAAAATTGGGATGCGGTGGGGGATAATTGGCACCTATATAAGACAAAGCCCCGAATATCAGGACTTTCCCTATAAAATTGGGATATCTGGTCACCCTATGTGATCCACTTTGGGGTCCCAACCCACAGTTTGAGAACTACTGAACTAGCCTGTAATTACCCAGGTCATCCCACTTACCCTTTGAGAATATTGGCACAATATTATCCCTCTTCCAGTCTTCTGGCATTTCGCTAGTATTCCAAGATTTATTATATATATAAAAAAAAATCCAGTGGCCCACCAATCTTCTCAACCAGTTTTTTTAGGAATCTTGGGTGCAAGCTTTTTAGGCCTGCTGAAATGAAAATATTTATCCCTACTTGATATACATCATCTTCAGTTCCTAATGGATGGGAAAGTACTTCAGCTGCATACAAGTACATCATTCTGTTTCTTTCCAAATACAAAGCAGAAATATTTATTAAACACTTCTCTGCCATTTTAGTGGTTCTCAAACTCTGGGTCATGATCCCATTTTAATGTGGTCACTAGGGCTGGCAGTTAAGACTTGTTGGGGTCCAGGGCAGAAGCTGAAGGTTGAGTCCCAGTGCCTGGGATGAAGCCTTCAGCCCTGGGTTGCAGGGCATAGGCTTTGGCTTCAGCCCTGGGCAGTGGGGCTCAGGTAGGGTCAGGCTCTGGTCCCCACTCCTGGGGTCATGTAGTAATTTTTGTTGTCAGAATGTTGTGGTGCAGTGAAGTTTGAGAACCGCTGTTCTACATAATTAACAATTTTACTATCTTTATCTAGTAATAGGCCTATACTATTGCCAAGGTTTTTTGTACCTAATATACATAACCTCCTTCTTACTTGTGCTCAGCCCTGCTTGCCATGGATATGTCTCCCCATATAGTTTCAGCTTCCCTTATCAGTTTTCTGGGCTTCATAACTTCTAATTTATATTGATTACTATCCATTTCCGCTTTCCCTCATTTATTTATATTGCTGCTTTATTTCTAACTTGCTATTTTCACTACCCCACTGAATCAAGATGGGCTTTTTGCCAAAGATCTCTTTCTGGATTGTGGAAGTGTGGCTTTTTTTGGCGACCTAATGAACTCCCAATTTTTATTCACATTTTTTGGTCTACATTTTTCTTCCCAGTCCATTTCACTCATTTTTCTCAGCTTTGGGATATTAGTGCTTTTGAAGCACCAAGTATATGTACTACCGGTTGATACTGTCTTCTGTTTGCCCAGATTGAATGTAATCAGGTCATGATCACTTGTTCCTAGACAACTACCACCTTCCAGTCCAGTGATTAGTTCATCTTCATGTGTCATAATGAGGTTCAAAATAGGTACCATGTGTTGGGCTCAATACCATTTGTGTAAGAAACTTTCTGTAATTTTTAGAAACTCTAATGAATTACTACTGGATGCTTGAGACCTCCAGCATGCGTTTCCCTCAATGAAATCCCCTATAATACACTACAGTATTTCTTTCCACATAGACCCATGTTCAAGGGGTAACTCATTCTGTTCCCTGGTTTGATTCAGTGGTCTGTAACAGGCTCCAGGGCCCCTTCTGGCTAAGTTTGTTAGCACTTTGATCCCTATTCATTGATGATGCTGTGGTTGAGTTACTAATTAATTTAAAACAGGTAATGGTGTCTTTATTAAAGAATGCCAGTTACTAAGAAATGTATATTTCAACTGAGAAGCTCAGTGTTCAACAAATATTCATTACTCTGTCAAGGCCTCCATGTGGTATAAATAGATGTGGCAAGATTAGTTCATTTCTGCACTTGTAAATTACTGGAAAACAAAGATGATGATGTAAATTCAATTAAAGAAAAATATCTGTTACAGGTGATTAATGCAATCATCATGGTCTGATTTTTATCTACAACCAGCCTTAGATAGGAAATCAGCATGGTAGAAGATAAAACACTGGTGCCAAAATTTTCAAACTACCACCTAAATTTACGCACCTAAATAAAAGTTGCTTTATTTTCAGATGTGTAGAGTACTCACAGCACCCAAGTACTTTAATTGTTTGCAATTAAACTGGTGCAGATTCCCGTGTATATGCTCTAATTTTCATTTAGCTTAAACTTTTCCCCAGTGGATTTAAACTGAAATAAGACTGTCCACACCCCAGTTTCACCACATCAGTTTAATTTCAGTTGTTAGGGAAACCAATGCAACTTTCTTGTGTGGCCAAGGCCTATCTGGTAGATCTATTATGTGCTTTATTGGTCCCTGAAGCTGCTGTGGAGTTTTAAATAAAAATAATTTTGGATATTTAAATGGTGGTTACCATGATAAAGCACTCCAATGTGCAACATGGATATTGATACATTTAAATTGTGAGATCTAAAACCCCACCTCATGCATTTGTCAAAATGCACTTAAAAAGGTAAATCCCTAACTGGAAAGCATATTGGATGTGGTGATATGGTGAGGATTAAAGATATAGCTGAGGATCCCAGAGTATCTTACAGACAATGAATATGGGGGCCTCAATTCTCCTGTCAGGTAGATGACTATTCCCTATCTCACAAATAGGGAAAGGGAGGGGGAAGCTTAGAGACAGACATTTTCAACTTGGGTGTGCAAAGTTTAAGTACTAAATCAATATTTAGGCCCCAGTTCAGGATAGCACTTAAGCATGTGCTTAAGTCCCTTTGTATTCGGGCCAGCTATGGGAGTCAAGCATTTCCTTAAGTGTTGTCCTGGATAGGTATGCTGTCCTGATTTGTGTCTCAAGTACCTGAAAAAGACCTTGATTCCCAAAACACTTAAGCAGGTGCTTAACTTTAAGTATGTGAACAGTCTCATAGAAGTTAATTAGCCTTCTCAAATAACTTAGGCATGTGAGGAGTTGCAAGAGTAGAGCTGAAGTGTGATATGATTTTTTTCGAAGGAGCTACAGCTCCCAACACTGTGGCTTGTGCAATATCATACAGGAATCCTGCAGCAGAACTGGAAACAGAGTGGAATACTAAATACTACACAGAATAACAGGCGCACAATTACTTTGGTTTAGTGAATTGTTCAGTTATGGTAATTTTTTCATGTATTTAGATTTTAGTTGTCAAGTAAAATTTTGAGTCTTGGCTTGGAATTTTCTTCCCCATTGTATCTAAGGCCTGGTCTACACTGGGGGAGGGGGGGATCGATCTAAGATACGCAACTTCAGCTATGAGAATAGTGTAGCTGAAGTCGATGTATCTTAGATTGACTTACTTCATGGCCTCGCGGCGGCTGCTGCTCCCCCGTCGACTCTGCTTCCGCCTCTGGCCCTGGTGGATTTTCAGAGTTGACGGGGAACGCATTCAGGGATCGATCACTACCCGCCAGATCGGTGGGTAGTGTAGACATACCCTAAGTTGTAAAGATGGAGATTTGAGTTGGGGTTTTAATCCTGAAAAAAAAATTATCTAAGTTATACAGTACCTGTTCTATGACTGTGGTGCATTTGATAATCTTGCAATGCTGTGTTCAACTTGCTGATTGTTATACGACACAATTAGTATGCATTTTTTTTATGAACTGATAGTGGGTTGGTACAATATTGCTTTAGCAGAAGACTTTAAAATTATCTAAAATTATCTTAACTATCAGTTTCATATATATATAAAAACTAATTTTCCCTCCTACTTTTTAGTGAGCTACCCCATAGTACATTTCATACAACTCTTTCAAGAGGTGATACTTACTACCCAAGGCCTTTGCCATGAGCTCCCATTAACGCCTTATGATCCTAAACCTATAGGCTTTGCCAGCAAAGGGAGGTTTTATTTAGTCTTATTCTACCACTAGGTGGCACCAAAGGATTGTCCATTGCTCAGTTGACAGCTGCTAAGAGCAAGTCCCAATGATAGACTTGCAAATACATTTTCATTAACATTCAGAGCAGAAACCTTGAAGTCACAGTATACAGCTTTTATTAACTGCATCTGAATTCTAATACTGTTTCTATGTAATGCTCTTAGTTCTCCCTCAGTTACACTGCATTCATCTCATCCCACTGGTATAGTCTCTGGAGGTACTAAAAGTGACTGCATTTTGATTTGCACGACTTGCTAAAAAGAAGCTTAGATTAGTGTTTTGCCATGGGGGGGGCGGGGGTGCGGGGTCGGACAGTATTAATCTAATAAAATTTGACTAAGTGCAATCACACCACTACATTATCATAATCTAATTTAAAGATGACATGGGAGATGTTATAACAGTGGAAATACATGTGCTAAGAGTCTTTTTGATTCAACTCATCTTCTAAAAGCCTTGAGCAATTCTAATTTTCCTTGTTCGAAAAGGAAAAGAGTGCTTCTAAAAGACGTGGTAGATAGTTTTGTTAATAAACTGTGCTAAGAAAGGTCACCATGCTCTTAAGGACAGAAGTTTACACCTTGATGTTTATGGTGAGAATTTTCACACT
Source organism: Mauremys mutica (assembly GCF_020497125.1). Classification (NCBI taxonomy): domain Eukaryota; kingdom Metazoa; phylum Chordata; order Testudines; family Geoemydidae; genus Mauremys; species Mauremys mutica. Next base: position 70,028,774 of record NC_059078.1, read on the forward strand.
AAAAGAATATTTTATTATGCCTTCTGTAGCCAACACTGAATTCTTCTGGCATGAGATATGAATGCAATGAAAGAATACAAGTGGCAGCATTATTTGTTAATGTAGATGTAATTCCAAATGCAATACACATGTGTTTAACATCCTTTACAGAGTCTATTTTTTTTAGTGTTACCAAATATTCCCCACTAAAATAAAATCAGATTTTAAAGTTGTTGCAGCTGTTCAGCAAGCCTTTTTGTTTAGTCTTGTGATATAATTCTTTGTTCCAGACCCACAGCTGATGTACATTGATTTTACTGTTGCGATACTGAAGATTTGTCCTCTTGTTTGGAAAAATTAAAATACCTGGAGAAGAGACACCCAAGATGCAACTATTGTTCTCTCTCATGATCCTGTAAGATTTCAGCAGGTGGCAGAACGTCAGTATTTAAGGACTTTCAGCAAAGTGTATTTATATAAACGTGCAATGATCACTTTATTACAGAACCCACTTTGCTCAGTTCTGCATTCTGAAAATTCCCAATGTAAAAAGCACTTCTCCACAGATTAAAACTAGATGGGTTCAGACTAGAGTCTCAAATCTACAACCCTCTGAATCTTGGAAGAGTTGAAGTTGAAATCCCCAGATCTCAATCTATCTGGTTTGGAGTTTGATCCAAAACAAGAAAGAGTCTAATTCCCAGTTCCAGTTTTAAGGAAGGCATCACGTCAATATAGGTGAATTTGTGAGATTTTTCACCATTTATGATGGCAGAAGTCTTGAGATCAACTGATTTCAGAAGATTTCTGCAAGTTTGGGCCAAAATCTTTAGAAGATCCCACAGCATTTTGGCACTGTCAAATCCAAATGGGAACCGAGCTGCCAATCTTAAAGTCCTAGTGAAAACCACCCCTTCAGCCGTCTCTTATTTTAACTGATGACATTTCTGAGAATACCCTCATTTTCTAGTACACTCTTACTGTGAGATAGTATCTTAAGGGTGTCCTGACATCATGCTGTCATTAAATCCTCTGAAAAAGACTGCACAAGATTCTTTTACAACATGAGGTCCATTTCATGCTCCCCTCCCCCATTACCAATAGCTGTAGAGCCAAATCAGCAGGAGCACAATAAATCAGATTCACTGACAGCAGCATAAACACTGCTCACGTAACTACCTCCTGTATGGATTAACAGTGAGAATTGAATACGGGTCCTCTGGATCAAAAGCATGAGTGTCTAGTGTTTGAGCTAAAAGACGCACCCAGGTACATTAGTTCAGAGGCAGTAACAGACTCACAAACCTTACTATGAGGTCTAACCACTAATCAGAGACACCCATCCAGCTGTTAATGCAGGTTTCTCTCTCTCCTACCACAGGAACCAATCAACAGCTGGATTAGAAGGGGAGCACCAAGGTGACTGGAAAGAGGGAAGGCCATGGGGTGGGGGGAGGGGCACAGTGTGCAGGGAGAAGTGACATAGCTACACTCACCTCAGGCACCAATTACCACGAGTCAGCATAAAGTGCTTTTTTCCTTAGGGCTGAGAGCTTCCTTCAGGGGTAGCCATTCCACATAGGTGTCACCTGACCAAACCTCAGCTCCAGACACCCAAGTGCTTAAGATGAGCTAGGTTAGACTTTCATGCAAACCCCTCATTCTTGAAGGATTTCTCCTTCTTGTCCGGTCAGTAAGTCTCCTGTAGACCAAGGACCAGGACAACCTCCCAAACCCAGAGTCATTCTGCCCCTCCCCAGTGCAGTTAGTATAGTCTCAGCATATCAGGAGAACTCTTTTTTGGGGGGGAGGGACCCTGTTTTATACAGTGCCACGCATACAACCAGAGAGCTTAACAAATAGCAATTACAACAGTGATGCTATTCAGCTGATGCTAGGGGAGGTACAGTCTAGCAGCTCCTCCCTACAGGAACACAGAGAAGAGTAAAGGCAGAGAGGTTTCTCAGCCAACTGAAAAAAGAAAGTATAGACAGGAAATGGTGTATTAAAATTGGTTACTCCTTTTGCTGACATGCCCCCCTAAATGGGGCTTTACCTCATACCCAACTCCTAGAGAAGGGGCACTCCCACCTTCATGTCTTAGTGGCATTCAGTATGCTCTTGTTGTACAAGATGTCTCCTCCTCATATTGCATCATGATGCCACCAACAGTGGGAGATGGCAGAGACGCAGGCCTGGATGACTGCAATTCTTTGTGGATGGAGAAGGCCCAGCACAATGGAAAAAGCAGAAGGCAGTGTGGGGAGTGGTAGCAAGAAGGTCAGTGGATTGACCTCAACTCTGGCAAAAACAACAAAAATCCCTGCCTCTAGGAAGGAGAATCTATTGGAAGGACTGTGATTTAGAGGCTAACAATGAGATGCTGGAATTTGGCAGGATGGGGGAAGTTCCAGGAGACCCTAACTGGGAGTGATCTTTAAGCTTTGGGTGGGGCAGAGGCTTTGAAGCAGCATCAGGTGTGATTGGAAAGTTTATTGTGGACATTGTAAAGAACAGGGAAATGGGGGGATTGGAACATTCTCTGTCACAGGTGATGTGGGTGAAAGGGGTAGGATGAGGTCATATCACATGACCGGGTGGCAAAGGACTGGGTGGGGCCTGATTGTAGAGAGAGATTAGTAGCTAATGTAGCTGGGCTGAAGCAGGAGAGCTCCTGGGCCATTCTTGGTATTGGAAACAAAATGTTTTTTGTGTCTTGGACCTGATTTCAGGGGTATTACTCCAGGGATGAATCTGCCCCCACATTATTGTTTGTTTGAAAAAAAACCAAAAAACTCAAGCAGCTTTAGCTCAAACATACTAAAGCAAAGCTGCTTGTTATCAGTGTTCCTAGTCAGTCAATAAGGCTCTAGGAAAAGTCCCAGGTCACAACTGTTTGTTTTGCAAATGCAACAAATCCAAGATGATAAACTGAATGTAAACAAAATTAAGTGCACCCCATCCCTCAGCATAACCCATTCAAGAGGCAGTTCTTCCTCTCCACAAGCAATGTGCAATGCATTTTGTTTTACTGAGGCAAGCCTAGCTGCACTGTGTAGCCTTGTTGGGGATTACAAATAGATGCAGTTTGTAGTGCGTATGGGAAAGGGTTGAAGTAGAAACCACATCACAATCTGAACTGTAGCATTTGTTGTGATTGTGTTAATGTGTGTGCCTTTAAGCCCCATGCTTGCATAATGCCAGGCTTTTGGTCTGAGATTCAGGCTCTTGTAGAGGTCTCTCCATCCTGTCTCAAAAATCTCAGGAGTCTTGGTGCTACAGCTGTGTAAGTGACATTGAACAGAGCAGAAGAGGGATAGACAAACAAATCCTGTTAAGGCAGAATACCAAGGAGACAGTTCTTGAGCTCTGAGACATTGGTCCACACTCACCCTAAAGTGGGGGATAGGTTATTGAGATTTGACATAATTTACATCAAACAGAACTTTTGGGTGAAAAGGTACGAGAAATAACTAGGAGAAAAATCTCTGGCTTGTGTGTGTGTGTGTGTGTGTGTGTGTGTGTGTACACAATGTATGCCCCTATGCACATAAACACTCATTAGGGAGGCAGTCTAAAACACAGTGGGTTGAGGTGTGCAGTTCTAGAGTAGCAAAGCTGAAGTGTAGCTATGCATTAGGATTTCAGTACCTTGTCATCCAAAGGGCATTGAAAACAGTGCTCTTTTGGCCCCCTATAGCCAGTTCCTCCTTGTTTAATAGGTGAATAATAGGCTCAGTTACTGTCCTTAGTAGAAAACTATTTTACATGCTGTATATGCTCTGCTTAAACCAGCTTCTTGGCTGAAAACATACACCAGTTTTGGAAGAGTTGGGTTATGTGCAAGACAATCTCCGCTCCGATATCCAGTCCTCACTGGACAGGGAGACCACCACCACTTCCAAGAGATACCTGTCCCAAGCAGGATGCCTAACCCTCAGGGGAATGAACAGGAATCCCCTGATTCAGCACCAGCCCCCACTCCCTTTTTGTTCAGAATGGTAGATGAAAACAGAGAAGTTGCCTTGGATATAATGACTTGAACAAGAAGAGACTGGTAATAATGTTTACATGTAGCATATCATTTAGCCACTAGATGTCCCTGGGAGCTGTGCAGCGTGCTAGGCATGACATGCTCCCTGGCAAATAAAGTAGATGAAGCTGGAACCTGAGCTGTGTGGAAGCCTTGATGTCAGTGAACCAAGTATGTTAGTCTTTGTAGCATAGGGGACAGATCTTGGATTTCTTGCTATATACTTGCCATGTAGGCTCTATCTATATTTACATATAGCTGCTCATCACTGGTAACAGACATGTCATGGAATCTTCCTCACATCTGTGAAGGATTATGGATTTGCGAGAGAGCAGGTAAGAAGCAACAAGAAATAAACCTGGAGATAGCTGTTAAAGCTAGAACTGGTTACCAGCAGAAAATAAATTCAAGTGCGTTGACCTAGATGGTTCTATGTTGTTTATTTTGAAGACCGAGTCCCTTATTAAGCACCACAATAAGGATATGATGCTATCTATTTGGCCTGCACTTATTCATTTCTGTGTTTAAAAAGCTCCAGATTTGTTCATTTGTATCCAGTCTAAACACCTAAAACTGAAATTTCCTGTTAAGTGGGGGAGGGAGGGGAGAAGGGACAAGCCAAGAGCAGCTGTTCAACTCATTCTAACGCTCAAGTGTCGTTGTTTTCAACCACACTTGAGACACATGCATTTGAATATCCAGCTATTTTCACCCACTTGGACTAAAAATATGTGGCTGGGAAAGATGGATGTGTGTCTTTGAGAAGAGGTCACTGAGAAATTGAAATGTGTGGAGATAGAGGTTGAGGGAAAAACCCTGTCACAATTCTAATTTTCACTTGCCTCTTACTTAAAATGTATCCATCAGGGTGGGCAGAGGGACACAACAGCTACTAAAATTACCAAGTGGAAATCATTTTTAGCAGGCGCAAGTGTTTTGTGGTTTTCCTGCTCTCTCTATCCACCACTGCCTCACCCCCTACTCACTGCAGTATCCTCCAGAGAAGCTGTAGAGTCGCTGATGTCTCTCTAATAACAGCCACTGGAAGAGCCAGACGTAATCTGTTTGTGATATGTGTCAGCTGGAACATGAGCCTCCAGTGGGACCTCAGCCCATAGGAGGGGCTCTGAACAAGGCCTAGCATGGCCCTCAGAGGAGTCACTAATCCAGCCCCACCACTGGCACAGCTGATGTGTGGGGGTCCTTTGAGAGACGGAGGAGTGCGATGAGGAGGCAGCTGCTAATGTTTAGGGTTTGCCGGAGTAATAAATTGTACATTAGTGCTAACCAGCACGGGGTCCAAATGAGGCAGTGTCTTGGATTCTTTTTTCTGCCAAAAGTCAGTATGTGGTTAGGGTTTTATTTTTTTGGAAGCAGTGTTGCTGTTAGATTGACGATTGCCAAGGCCAAATAAAGTGCAGAGAGTCCTCTGAAAGAGCTGTGTAACTCTGTACATTAAGAGTCACGGGATGCCAGCACATCACCACACTGCTGCAGACTGTCACAGGACAGGGCCATACAGCCAAACTCTCAGAAAGCTTTCAATGCTTCCCTTTTGTATTACCAATGATCTTGTTCACATTGCATGAGTGACATATTTTCAGGTCTGTTTTTCTTGAGCACGTCAAGGGCTGTGCAGCCACACTTGGACGGTTATGTGTGTGAGCCGGATGTGAGAGGGCTGCCTAGAAAGAGGTGTAGAAGATGTAACTTGGATCCAGCATTCAAGTTACACCCAACGCTCAGTTACAGCCTATATTCCACACCCTAAGTGTGAAATGTTTGTTGAAATGATATTATGCATGTCTTCACCCACTAACCCGTGGCCCTGTTGACTCCCTTGTGTTCACGAACACTAAACACATGTTCAGTGCTGTAAAAACAATGCATATTGTTACATCATGCACACAACAGTGTGTGCATTTATTACTCTTTATGATCACGCAGTCTGTTTCAGTTATTATTTAAATTACAGTAGCACCTAGAGATCCCAATTGGAACCGGGGTGCCAGTGTACTGGGCTCTGTATTTATGCACAGCCCCATCACAAAGAGCTTAGAATCTAAGTAGACAAAGAGTGTGGGAGAATGGAGGTCTTATTATCCCCATTTCATAGATGGGGAAATGAGACACAGAGAGGTTAAGGGATTTGTCCAAGGTCACACAGAAAGCCAGTGGCAGAGCTCAGAATTAAACCCAGGTCTCACTGAGATCCAACCCACTGTCTTAACAGCAAGACCAACCTTGTCTTCCTGAAGTCCTTAAATTATGTACATTAAAGCTTGATTTGGCACCAAGACCCACACATTATTCCACTTTTGGTAACGGGCATTATCTACTTGATTTACCTGAATGAACAGCTAATTGTAGCTTAAGTTAATTGCAAACTGTATCACTAAAACATATATATACAGGAATTGCCACCACTAAATTACAGCTGCCTCTGTGGTGGAACAAAGCAGCCATTTATGAACAAATCTTATGATCCTATGACCACTGAAGTCAATGAAATGCTTCCATTCACTCCAGCAGACATTGGATTGAGTCCTACAGTACAGAGCAATAAAACATAATGGTATTGTATAGGAACAGTAATGTATATCCAAAGCAGTATTTCAAATAGTTCCTTATAACTTAGATTGGAATTTGGTCCAGCACTGATGCTAACAACCTATCAGTGAAAAAAGTCATGGGATCATTAATGGCAACAGTTCTTCCACAATAGTTGTTTTGAATTCTCTTCAGTATCCCGTTACAGGGAGGAATGAAAAAGTACCCTGCAAATTTCTCTGTGGTTAACCCAAAAGCCCACTGTTATTTCTCTCTCTTTCTCACACCAACACACACTGTTTCTCTCTCATATGGGAAGAAGATGAAACATTTTAAAAAATCTGGACAATAATGGCCCAGATCATTGTCAGGGCCAATGAGTGCACAGAACAAATCAGGAAGGGAACAGCAAAGGAGGCTTTAAGCTATCTTGATCCTGGGCTGGTTATGGGCCGGCCAGTCCCCTGAGGTAAGACCAAGCAGGCACCCTGAGAGCAACTCTAACTTGCACCAGTTGCCAATAGTCCCAGTAGGTGGCTATGGCAGCCAATAATCACTGGGGTGCAGGAACACTCATGCTCTCTCTCTACATTGGCTGCAGAGAGGTGAAATGTGGTAGATACTGCTACCCCAGCTTTATACGCCAAGAGGATCCTCCAGCGCTGGGATCATTCTCTGAGAGCTGGCTTTTGGGGTCTCTACACCAACAGGGCACCAGAAGCTAGCTGCATCACAGCTTTGTATCTGGCCTTAAATACACCCACCCAGCCTAGCCTTAAGAAGGAAGGGCAATGGAGAGTTTCATGAACTGTCTTATTTGAAGCACAGATGTACTCGGATGCCATCTTTCTCTCTATTAAGCCTCTCTTCTATTCAACATCATTTTCATAGCTGCAGTGCCAAAAGCCCTGAGAGTTTGGAGACAGGCTGAAGGAATCCCCATGAGGTCTGAGTCCAAGGCCAAAGACTTCTGGCTAGGTAGGTGTGGTTCCCTGTCATCTCACAATGGAAGGTGTAGTAGACTGTACCTATTCCTGTCTTTCCTTTGCAGGCCGTTACATGTACTGGTCAGCAAGGGCAGCACATCATGCTGGGAGAAGAAACCCACCTGTTTGGCAAAAATCCTTGCCCTCAGCTGCTAGTGTACAGAATGTTCCCATTGCAGCTTGATTAGCCAGGAACAGATGCAGCTTCACAGTTAGATATAGGACAAGTCAATTAAAAGCATTGGGTTTTTTAAAGTAAACATGCAATTAATTGTGGTGGCTTCAAGTACACTTGATTCAGTGAAACTTCCAGTTGAATCTTAATGAGAATCTTTTGTTTTAAAGTAAATTCCTTACTTTCACAAAGACAAAGGGCAGTACAGATTCTTGGACTTCCTGTGACTCACTGTCCTCAGGTCAACTCTACCATTATTAGTTCATTTTAATTTTTTTAAGCCAATCTAGTGCACCTGGAAGCTGTTGGACTGGCAATGTTGGAAACCGAAATCCTGTTTACCCATAGCACAGGGTCTTCAAGGGGAACAAATTACTGAGCAAGCCTCCTCCCAGAACCTCACCCTTTAATTTGGAGAGACTGCTGCTAGGAGGGGTTCAGAATCTGAGCTCCTTCAGACTTTGGCACCTCAGGGTGCCAGCTGTGGTGGCGGCAGGTGTGTTGGTTGACAAAGACAACCAATCTTTGCTACCTATGCCACTGAAGTAGCTTTTGACAAGGGACTTAGATGTGAATGTCTCTGTAGCTTAGGACCATCTCTCAGTCAGAGTCCCACCAGAGCTAATATGGGACTAAATTTTCACTTGGTGTAAATCTACATGGCTCAATGGAGGTCATTGTTCCAAGTCACTGAAGTCAATGGAGCTACACTGATTTATACCAGCTGAGGAACTGGCCCTATAATGCAAGGCCTCTTCCTGCACCCATTTCACTCAGTAGCAAATATCCTATTGCCTTCACTGGGAGCAGAAAAGCAGGCTGTCTTGTCGTATACAAAGCAGAGACATAACTGTTGGACTATTTACCTTTTATTTTGCAGTGGATGTTTTTACCAATAGTTCATTGGAATGAACTGAGTCATATTGGGTCAAGACATAGCAGTTTATTTTCTAGTTGTCTTAATTCTGTTTCATTTCCAAGTATTGTGACATCATGATGCTTCTAAGCTTTGGAAAATAATATTCATGCACACATATGCAGCAGGACATAATGAAGGAAAACAAGATGTTTCCTTTAAATGGAATGAAGACCTCATTTCTGGCATAAATTGGGGAATTATGTTGTGTTTTATTATGGATGCGTGAACATTGATTTGGAACTGGTGTGAAGATATTTTTTATTTTGGTTGGGATTTAGCCTATCATTGATTAAAGCGAAGTGCACGTTATTTTTAACTTGAGCTCCAAGTCTTATTTCCCCACACCATTCTGGCTTCAGAATGAATGGAAGAAAATAAATTATATCCTTATAATGACCTGAAAGAATTTGGTAAAACAATGTACTCCCACCCCACCATCTATTGTAGACTCTGTGTATATTTCTGATGTCACTTATTTTAACTTAATGTAATTCAGTAAAGTGGAACCGTAGAGCTGAATGTCTTTTGGTCTGGGGGTGTTTAAATATTCAATGCCAAATCCTCAAATTTGTAGCTACCTCCTATTTCTATAATGGGTGAACCAAAGACCAGATCTGTACATACTCGAACTTTGGGGGTTTCAAAATTTGGTTCTCAATTTTGCAGCCCAGTCATCCATGTAGAATTTTAATCTAGACCAATCGCATTCCTCCCACTGCTGCTCACTTACACCAGCCTCTGAATGACTCAGAAGAATAGGGGGTCACGGGATGCATTCCATCAGTCTAATCACAGACTGAAAATATAATCTAAACCCTATCCTTCGTTGTTAGTGAAAAATATAAGCGATTTCAATAGCACATGAGACTATAGGGTAGGGAAGACTCATGTATTTTTTGCCATTTCTATTTTGCGTGCACGAATGTTCCCATGAGCAGCACAGAACAGATGGAAGGGTGCTGATGCAAGCTGTGCTAGAACTCCGGAGGCAATGTGGCTGAGAAGATAGTATGCTAGTCTGGGACTCCTAAAACCTGTGTTTTAGTCCCAGGTCTGATGCTGGGTGATCTTGGGCAAGTTGCTTCCCCTCTCTGTGCCAGTGTTTTCCTATCTGTAAAAAGAGGGATAATGAGACTGACCCCTTTGTAAAGTGCTTTGAGATCTACTGATGAAATGTGCTACATAAGAGTTAGGTTTTATTAATATATGCCAAATCTGCTGCTGGATTACAAGTAACGCTAAACCGATGGAAGAGATATTAGGGGATGTGGTCATGGCTAAAGAGGAGGGGCCAACAGTAACACAAGATACACTCTTTTAACCTGGTCTCTTGCTGTGTATCTTAATAGGCAAAAAGGATGACAGAAATGAATTGAAGTTGGCTGGTAATTCTTCTCGATGGTTAAACAGGATACATGTCTGAGTCTGCAGGCAGACAAGAAATGTAGACAGACCATGTGGATATGTGGGGTACAGTGAACTCATGACTCCTAGGGGCATATTCCTATTCATATTCCATACTCCTCGAGCTGATTGCTATGTGGACATTTCCCATGTGTTTTAGATTGGTGTACTTTGGATGGGGGTTGTTCCCCCTATGGTTTGTGGCATAGTAGTTTACACATTGAGATGACGGCATGGCGCAGTGCATCTTAAAAGACCCTCTAAACCATGGCAAGCACAAGCAATATATAGCATGTAACCAGAAGACCAGGAATGGCTTCCTTACTTAGGCCCTGCTGGTGGCCCCCTCAGGTTCCATTGATTTCAATGCAGGAGCAGAGTCTTGGTACAGACATGCACCTATGGGGCCATTTAAGTTGGGTCCATTGTATTTTAAAATATTTCTTGTAATATACCTTTTTTCTCTTGTCAAAGTTTGCCCTGACGTCTGAACTGAATGTGCCCCCAGCTAATTGGAACTTGGCACAAATGCTAGGGCCATACAGCACTGTCATATCTTGTAAGTGAGAACTCCGTGGTGATGCTGATCTCAATCTAGTTCCTACTGGATGGGGTCCACATCACAAATATCTGTCCCCTTGTTGGCAGTCCCAGCAGAGAGGCTGTGGATTGAATGGCCATGAAACTATCCTCTCATCCTTGGAAGTGTTTTCTCAATTCAGGGTTGAGGTACATAGCTTGGAAACTTGAACACCTTCTGCCTTTACAATTCGTGTTCTTTCACACATAAGGAATGTCAACCTAATCCCTTCCACAGGCACTAGAAATAATGAATAGCTTGCAGAATTGTCCTTTAATCTTTTAGCTGTGTCTTACATGTACAGCATAACGGCTATTCCTTTATATCCGTGAGGATTCTCAGTTGCAACCATTGTTGTGTGTCATCACCTAAGAGTGATTCAGTTCCTTCTTTTCACATTGCAAAGGAATTGAAGCACCATTCCTTGCTGGCTTAGTCAACCTCCAGACAATCATGTCTCGATTTCCCAAAAAGGAAGCAGGCAGGTTTGCAATGGCTATTAGCAGCCTCCAGATACATAAACTCACTCCATGTTACTCTTTTGGAAGTAGGAACCTAAAAAAAAAAATAGACTGAATACTATATCAAGGAGTCAAACAGGTTACAATAATATTGCCACAGCATGAAATTGCTGACTAAGGGCCTAGGTTTAACAAGATCCCAAATTGTTCTTGTTCCAGTGATGTCATTTATCATCTTGTTTTTTAATTGTTTGACTTCTCTTGTCTCTAAAACCATGGCTTCAACATGTATCCTTCAGTCAGCCAAGCCCTCAATAGCTCTGGGAGAAAAAAAATGTGTCTGGATGATAAACTAATTACACTAAATGGAAACAAGAAAGGCAATTAAGACACTCACTTCCCACGGATCTGCACTTTGGGCCTGATTCTGTTCTCACACCAATAAATCAGGAGTAACTCCATGGAAGTCAGTGATGTTCACCAGTGTAAAGGCAGGCCCTGTGTGTAGTCATTTACACCAGTGCAAGGTTAGTGCAAAGTGGGTGTAAAAACGCTACCAGATTAATAGTGGTTTATGCCGCCACAAGATGCAGTGCAAAGGTGCCTTAAAATGGAACAGAAAAGAATAAAAACAAAAAATAAACTGGACCCCTTACTCTCTCCACCTCTGATCCCAGCAACTTCTAATACTCACCAGTGGCACACCAATTATCTACCTTGCAGGACAAACTATACAATGGTATACTTTAGTTCTCCATGTTCTCTACATCTCCCCTTTCTGTGCTGTAAGCACTAGTCTATTAAAAATTGAAATAGGCCTAGACCAAACCACTGGATCTGAACATCCCTGAACTTTGGAAATGGTAGATCTGTATGCAGACTTTGCTGCTTGTTTAAAATAAGCATCAATATTGGGTTTTTTTTAAGGCACAACATCATTGCTGTAAATCTTGTGGGCGAAATCCTAGCCCATTGAAGTAAATGGTAAAACTCCTGCTGTGGAGAGCGGAGTCTGAAGCTGTTCTAGTTTTGTGGTTCCTTTTAAACTCGTCCCAGGCCAGGCAGGGATCAGTGATTTTATTTTTTTATAATTCATTGATGTTTTGTTCTGTCTGAAAAAATAATTTACAGTGAAAGTATTAATTTCCCGTGCCTATGCTCCAAAATGTCTCATTCATGTCCAACTATTTTTACTGTGGATTCTTTAAGGAATTTTGGTCTTCTGGCTAATTTTTATTGGCACTACTTTTTAATATTCAGCACTCCTGCCTAGATTTTTTTTTGTAACAAAACTGAGATAGCTTAAAAAAAAAAAGCTGACAGCTTGAAATGCAATATTTTTTTAAGACAGTCATAAATAAAGGCCTGATGGTAGCTCTGTAGTGGGAAATGCTCCGAGCTTATCCAGAAATTACTGTTTTTCAATCTACACTGCTAAGAAGATCACTGATGTTTTTTTCTTTCTATATAAGTTGCTAATGGTTATTAAGGCCCTGATCCTGCAAAATGATCAACATGAGCAGCCCCTTGTGCATGCACAGATTTCCCATGGACTTCACTAGGGATCTGCTCATGTGCATGTGTCTGTCTGTGCAAAGCAGTGTGCAGGATTGGGGCTTTATTTAGTAATAGGAACTGTGGCTATTCAACAAAAGATTCTCTGCTGCTTGATTCAGCTTGTGGGGAACTTTATCATGAGTTATTATCATAGTTAGTTACCACTTGCATAGTGCCACAGACGTGCATGGAGCTGTACAGAGAGCATAAAAAGGCACCACCTTTGCCCCTAGACACTGAATATCTACTGTTGTTTGGATGCAATCTGATGTGACATTGGGGAAGGATACCATCAGGCAAAGGGAGTGGAGGAGGAAAAGTTCAAACAAGATGCTTGTTTGCACAATGCATCATGCCAGTTCTATTTCATGGTGATTATTAGATTTGGGAAGGCCTAAAGATGATTATTGTGTGCTGCTACACAACCAAACTTTTATTTACAGCTAGGCAAAATTCCCCTCTATTTATATATTTTTCACCAATTATAACATGGCAGAAAGTGAGATCACTTCATCTAAATCAAAGGGCTAATTTTAGCCTGGGACAACCCAGACTCAAGATGGAAAAGAGTTGTTAGTCCTTCACCCCTACCTCGTTTAGTTTCCCTTAGTACAGGGCCGGCTCCAGGCACCAGTGGAGGAAGCATGTGCCTGGGGTGGCACATGCTAAGGGGCAGCATTCTGTCCATTCTTGGGGCGGCACAGTCCGAGCGGCTTTTTTTTGCTTCGGCAGTTCGGGCAGCCCTGCCTTAGTAGAGATGAGCCTCCGGAAAGCACCACTGAGTTATCACTAGCAAATGCAATACTCTTGCAGAGAGGGGTTTGGGGATTGATCAGAGTCTGTTGGCAAGGACAGTCAATGATTTTGATTGGAGGTTACTACAGATGGGCATAACAAACTCATTGCATGGATTTTGAAAAGCGGGGGAAATGCTTAGATGATTAAAAGTAAACGTGCAAGGCCAGATCCTCCGCTGCTGTAAAGTGGCATAGCTCAACTGACTTCAGTGGTGCAATGCCAGGGCATACCAGCTGAAGATCTGTCCCAGAGCGCTCTTTTTATGGGCATAGCAGATTGCTCAGGAGACGGAGACTTGGAGAGGGCTTCACTGAATAGGCTGGCAGAAGTCCTTGGACTTTAAGGAAAACTGTAGGTTGTTTTTCCCCACCAGTCATAGGAAGGGTCACAGGGTAAGAAGCCCTTGTCAAAACGAATTAACTATGAAACCCATTTGTTTATGCTGGTTTTTTAAAAAAATTGCAATTGGCGTTTCTGACTCTAGTGCTGGAAAAGAGATGTCATTTGTGATGCCAGAGGTGTGACAGTGAGCAGAGCTGTCTCTTGGGTAGGGCGAATTGTGGTGACCACTCCGGGCCCCGCGCTTGGGGGGGGCTCCACGGGCCGGTGCAATTGGCCGGCGCGGTCAGTCCCAGAAGAGACAAATCTGTCACTTCTGCCCCGGGGCCCGCACCCTCCTAGGCACGGCCCTGACAGTGAGCGATTTGAGTCTGCTTCAGTAATCAGAAATGCTTCTAATCTTTTAAAATTAGGCAGTTTTTCTTTGGACTATTCAACTGCTCTAGAAGTAGGTTGGAATCTAATTTACATTTCTTTGAGTCATCCATTCCTCCCAGTACAATGTGTTTTTAAAATCTTCCCTGTAAGGCTTCAGTTCATTTTCAGCTGCCTCACAGCACGTTGTGTTGATTGTCTTCCCATTACACGGTAGACTGAAGGCTGTATCAGAAGAAACACACACAATTTTAAAGAGCTTACACCTGCCAGCCTTCCAACAGGTTTTCTTTCTGCTTTTCCCTATCTATGTAGATCCGAATGAGAACTGCCCCTCCCACACACCCTTTACTCCAAATTCAACACAGGATCTGACACTGAGGACTACATTGTGACTCTGACAATGTCCCTTGGCAAGGGAGTAAGGTATCGGCTATACTTACACTGGCAGAATTTGTCATACCCCTGAGCGCTGTAACTATGTCAATGTAATCCCCCATGTAGACACAGTTGCCCTCGCTCAGGGAGGTCTGTTTCTACAGTGATGGAAAAACCCTTTTCTCCCTCAAGGCTAGTGGTTCTCAAACTTTTGTACTGCTGACCCCTTTCACACAGCAAGCCTCTGAGTGTGACCCTTTTATAAATTAAAAACACTTCTTTTATATTTAACACTATTATAAATGCTGGAGGTGAAGCAGGGTTTGGGGTGGATGCTGACAGCTTGCGACCCTCCATGTAATAACCTCATGACCCCCTGAGGGGTCCCAACTCCCAGTTTGAGAACCCCTGCTCTAAGTGTGTCTACAGTCTGGGGTTATGCTGGCACAAGTATGGTTCTGTAGCTATGCCACTATAGCGTCCGTAGTGTAGACATGGCCTAAGTTTACACTTATAAGTTAATTCAACCTAACTACATCACTCAGGGCTGTGAACAATTTCACAACCTGTGCGACGTGGTTAAGTTGACCTAAGCCCTGGTGCAGACACTGATAGGTCAATGCAAGGATTCTTCCATTGACCTAGCTACTGCCACTTGGATAAGTGGATTTACCGCAGTGATGGAAGAACCCCTTCTGTCACTGTAGTAAGTGTTTACATTGGAGATGCTACAGAAGCACAGCTGTAGCATTTCTAGTGTAAATATACCCTTTGACTTCAGAGAGTTAACTTCAATCCTGTCCTCACTCAAAATCCCTTAATTCCAATGTAGTGGCACTTCTAACTCAAGTTGCCTGGCCCATCAGGGGGCACAGGCTACAGTCAGAGTGAGCACAAATTGTCATCTGCCTACACAGTCACTCTCTGCTGCTAATGCAATCACTGCAGCTAATATAATTATTCTGCAGGTTGAGTGTTAATTCTCAGGCTGTGTCTATACTACAAACTTTGGTTGTCACAAGTTACATCAGCATACAGCTGTCGAAGGGTGCATATCACTCAGGTACATGCATACTCGGCTGCTTGCAACAGCACTGTGCATACTTACCAGGAGTACTTGTGTTGATGTCACGTGTGAGGCACCATGAATAAGTGTATCCCAGCATGCAACTCTCTCCATCTCACTGGCCAGTGCAGCTGGGGTGCTAGAACTTTTGTTGGTATAAACCAGGAACAAATTGCTACGCAGCAGGGCAAGCAGGAAGTAAGGGAAGAATCAGAATGCCTCCCACAGCATTGTAGTTTACACACCACTGCTTGCTTGGGGCTGATCCAAAAGTCGCAATTTAGCCTTCTCTATATACGCTTCTTGTCGCAGTTAATCCTAGGTAGTGAATGGGAGATAATCTTCCATATTTTTCTCAAATTTAATCCTCTGTCTAGTCCAACCCTCACATTTATTCCTGATGATGCTGGTGTCTATAACTAGGGGCCACGCCAAAAAAAAATGGCGCGAACAGCTTCCTTCTAAATAACTGCGGTAACATACTGCACTGGTCTCACACGACATGTGGTAATGTCTCTCAGGTAGTTTGTGAAATACTGTAGAATTCTGGGAATAATCTCCAAGTGCTTTTGTAGGCTTGTGCATCAGGAGGAATGACTTAGCACCCATGCAAAATGCACTTTTTCTCTTTTTCAATGCAGAAGATTAATTCCACTTCTGTGACATGAAAAAAACAACATGCAAACTCCTCAAGAAAAGGCCCTTACATAAAATGCACTGGAATCTCATGGTGCCTGGCTTCCAGATCCCTCCCTGTTAGCTTTTCTTGATTCTGTTCTGTAGGGGTTTCTCCTCTCCCCTTGCCCAGTTACAAGTCCCAGCTTTTCACTGTTCTGCTGCAGACTAAGGCCATGTTGACACTAGGGGTGCTACAGTTGCATAGCTCTGACACCATAGCTCTGATGCTGTAACCTTGTGGTGTAGATGTGGACTACAGCAATGGATGAGGGTTTTCTGTTGCTGTAGGAACTCTGCCTCCTTGAGTGATGGTAGCTAGGTTGACAGAAACATTCTTCCAAAACTTAGCCTCATCTACAGGGCTAGGGCAGCAGAGCTACAGCAGTCATCGGTGTGGGTTCTGAAGGGAGCTGGCCACCCAGTTCTTTTAGGATCCTTTGAAAATTCCAACCTAAAGCCTTGCACTTGGCTGATCTCACATCTAATGTTAAATGTATTTAAGGTACCGCTTTGAAGGCATCATAAAAAATGGGTACTTTCTGAGAGCAAGCTTTTTTCTTTATTTTTATCTTTAGTTAATATTCCCCAAGCCCAAATACCATGGTGATGGGTGCTCTATAGATATTTGCAATAAGAAAAACAATAATTAGAAGTTAGAGAATAAATGTCTGCTGTCAAGTATGAATTTTCTGCAGTGAAAATTATCAATGCTGTTTTACTGGTTGGTTATCTCAAAGCAGCAAGTATCCAGACTGTGGTCTCCAGCTTTCGTTATTAAGGTCAACAGGAAATCCATCCTGTCCAGAAGAATTATTAGTTTCCATTGCTCCTGGAGATGTCCAAAGATGTTAATTTTTTTGTTACTCAAGTAGCCTGCCAGTGAGTAAGGCTCTGTTTTGATCTCATCCCTTAGCTCTGGGAACTAGGTAGCAGCTGCAGAACCGATGTCAACATCTGGTCCAGTGGTTATTTATGAAGCAGCTCTCCTCAAAACACACAGATTACTCAGACTATAAATACAGTGTTGCAGAACAAACCAACAGGCAAAGTTAGTATAACACCTAGACATGGATCTCAGGTGCAATTAGTCACAGTCATTGCCATTAAGAAGTCAGCATTTGTCAATAATTTCCACTATTGCAATGATACCAAAGTTTTCCCTTGTACTTAGAACAGGAAATAACAGTGGTAACAATAGCTCAATGCAGCAGTTGCTAAGTCGCAGAAGAAATGGTCCCTCATGCATCATGAGGTATGTGACTGAAGACTGAATAATCTACAAAAAGTAGTAAGTCCAGGAGGAACACAACTCGGAGAACCTTACATCCACTTAAATGCCATGTGCCTGATCCTCTTCCATGAATACTATTTTCACACTATCAGCTGCAATAGCTTAGCTACCCGCTGTCAGCTGTGTCAATAAGAACGAGGAAATTGTGGCCCGTGGGCTTGATTTGTCATTGCACCCTGGCTACCCTGATGTAAAGAGCTGTAAGGGCTACCTGATGAATTCCCTTGATTCAGAGGGAGTACTTGCCAGGTATAGAATCAGTGGAACTGCTGCCATGCTATCCCAGCAGAAGCCGGAGGGGTCTATGCTTAGACTATTCCTGGCTGCTGCAACAACACATAAGATGCCAGGGGTAGCCAGGCACAAGTGAAAGCAGCCTCTGAGATTTCTCTAACCTGCAGTGGTAACTGAACTGCCCTCTGGAGTCCCCAGCATAAAAAAGTTCCCTAACGCTTATCCCCCCTCCTCACCATAGGCACAGTGCACTTTTAGACACATCTACTACTCTTTCCAGCCAGACTCTTGTCCACAGGCAGTCTGGCTAAGGAATTTGAGAAAGAGGAGGGGTTTGGAAAGTTGCATGCTGAATCTTGACCTGTCCCTGTGCTGCAGTATTCTCTCTCTCTCTGGTAAATCCAGTTGGTCACTTGTCCTGGAGTGATAGATCTCTCCTGCTATGAGCAGGAAAGCTTGTCAATGCAATAGCAGTGCAGTGGCTGAACACTAAGTGCTCCTCCAAGGGATTCTTCCAGGCTCTTAAATAAAAATCTAAACTTGCTTCAAAACTCAACCTCAACAGGAAAATCATTTTATTCTGGCAAACTAAATACATGAACATTGTAAGTAAATGTACCTGTCAGGACTGCATTTGGCATTTAGAATAACACCATGACCGGGTGGTCTGGCAAAAGTCTCCTTGAGAAACATTACAGCACTACTGTGCTGATGTAGCCTTGAGCAGGTAATAACATAGTGCTGGAGCTGTCAAGATGTTTGATTTACAAAAAAAAAAAAAAAAAAAATTGAGGAGGTAACTATAACAGGCCCCAGAAAGTGCATAGTTTTAAAGGCACATTGTTAGCATTTCAAAGTAATACACAGTGTAATGAATCAAGCATTGCAATAAGGGGTGCAGAATGTACTGTAGCAATTGCTGGTTCCAAGTAATGAGGAAAATGTTCCCAATCTGTCTTTCGTAATAAAACACAAAAGCCCTAAATAGCTTGGCTTCAAGCATAAACTGTTTGGAAAGCACTGCAGCCTAGGTAAAGCTGGGGACAAAGCAGAAGTGAGGTAGCGGGCACCAGCCAGGGGCTCAATTCTTGTTTTACTTACAGCAGTTTATTCTTTGACTTCAGTGAAATTACACCTGATTTACAAACAATTGATCTGGAAAAGGGAATAAACAGTGAGGTGGCATAATTTGCAGACCATACAACGTCCACCAATGTAATATACGCCATCATATGCCAGCAATGCCCCTCTGCTATGTACGTCGGCCAAACTGGACAGTCTCTACGGAAAAGGATAAATGGACACAAATCAGATATTAGGAATGGCAATATACAAAAACCTGTAGGAGAACACTTCAACCTCCCTGGCCACACAATAGCAGATCTTAGGGTGGCCATCCTGCAGCAAAAAAACTTCAGGACCAGACTTCAAAGAGAAACTGCTGAGCTTCAGTTCATCTGCAAATTTGACAGCATCAGCTCAGGACTAAACAAAGACTGTGAATGGCTTGCCAACTATAAAACCAGTTTCTCCTCCCTTTGTTTTCACACCTCAACTGCTAGAACAGGGCCTCATCCTCCCTGATTGAACTAACCTCGTTATCTCTAGCTTGCTTCTTGCTTGCATATATATATACCTGCCCCTGGAAATTTCCACTACATGCATCCGACGAAGTGGGTATTCACCCACGAAAGCTCATGCTCCAAAACGTCTGTTAGTCTATAAGGTGCCACAGGATTCTTTGCTGCTTTTACAGATCCAGACTAACACGGCTACCCCTCTGATACTTGAGACCATACAAAGTTACTCAAGATAGTTAAGCCCTGGTCCACACTACGAGTTTAGGTTCAATTTAGTAGCATTAGATCGATTTAACCCTGCACCCGTCCACACGACAAAGCCATTTTTGTCAACTTAAAGGGCTCTTAAAATCTATTTCTGTACTCCTCCCTGACGATGGGAGTAGTGCTGAAATCGACCCTGCTGGGTCGAATTTGGGATAGTGTGGATGCAATTCAATGGTATTGGCCTCCGGTAGCTATCCCAAAGTGCTCCATTGTAACCACTCTGGACAGCACTCTCAGCTCAGATGCACTAGCCAGGTAGAAAGGAAAAGCTCTGCAAACTTTTGAATTTCATTTCCTGTTTGGCCACTGAAGTGAGCTGATCAGCACAGATGACCATGCAGCGCTCATCAGCACAGGTGATCATGAAGTCCCAGAATCACAAAAGAGCTCCAGCATGGACTGAACGGGAGGTACTGGATCTGATCACTGTATGGGGAGATGAATCTCTGCTATCAGAACTCCGTTCCAAAAGATGAAATGCCAAAACATTTGAAAAAATCTCAAAGGGCATGAAGGACAGAGGCTATAACAGGGACCTGCAGCAGTGCCACGTGAAACTTAAGGAGCTGAGGCAAGCCTACCAAAGAACCAGAGAGGCAAACGGCTGCTCTGTGTCAGAGCCCCAGACATGCTGCTTCTATGATGAGCTGCATGCCATTCTAGAGGGTGCCCCTACAACTACCCCAGCCCTGTGCATGGACTCTATCAATGGAATCTCACACAACAGGGATGCGGATTTTGGGGATGAGGAAGATGATAGTGCACAGCAAGCAAGAGGAGAAAAAGTTTTCCCTGACAGCCAAGAACTGTTTTTCACCCTGGATCTAGTACCCTCCCAACCCACTGAAGGTGGGCTCCTGGACCTAGAAGGTGGAGAAGGGACCTCTGGTGAGTGTACCTTTGTAAATATTCTACACGGTTTAAAAGCAAGCATGTTTCATGATTAATTTGCCCTGAAGACTTGGGATGCACTCGCGGTCAGTACAGCTACTGGAAAAGTCTGTTAACGTGTATGGGGATGGAGCGTAAATCCTCCAGGGACATCCGGCTCTCCTGGATATACTCCCAAAGCCTTTGCAAAAGGTTTCTGGGGAGGGTAGCCTTATTCCATCCTCCATGGTAGCACACTTTACCATGCCAGGCCAGTAGCACGTAGTCTGGAATCATTGCATAACAAAGCATGGCAGCGTATGGTCCCGGTGTTTGCTGGCATTCAAGCAACATCTGTTCTTTATCTCTCTGTGTTATCCTCAGGAGAGTGATATCATTCATGGTCACCTGGTTGAAATAGGGGAATTTTATTAAGGGGACATTCAGAGGTGACTGTTCCTGCTGGGCTGTGTGCCTGTGGCTGAAAAGAAATGATCCCCACTGTTAACCACACAGTGGGGGGAGGGTTGAAGCGATCATCCCAGAGCATAGGGTGTGTGTGTGTGGCGTTAGTTGGGTTTGTGCTGCACGTTAACCCAAAAACTGCAGCCCCTCCTTTTAAATGGCCAACCCAACGGGTGCTTGGTATGGGACATGAGGGCACTGCTGTTTGAAACCATTCCCACATGTTATGAAGGTTAAAGAAGCCAAAAGACTATGGCTTACCATGTCTGCCTGCAAGCCGAATTCTGTTGCCCGCCGGCCTTGCATGTGTGATCTCTCACACCAAACCAATAGGCCCTCAATATAAGAGGCAAAATGCGACCTTGTAAAGAAAGCACACATGCTACGTAATGTTAACAGCTTGGTTCACCATGCAAGAGTCTACCCATTGTTCTCTAAAATGTGTCTTTTACTACTCTCCCTATACTACTCTCCCATTTTTTTCCTCCTGCAGCTGCAAATGTTTCAACGCTTCCCCCATCATCTCCATCCCAGAGGCTAGCGCAGATAAGAAGGCAAAAAAAACGCACTCGCGATGAAACGTTCTCTGAGCTCATGCAATCCTCCCACACTGAAAGAGTCCAGCAGAATGCGTGGAGGCAGACAATGTCAGAGTGCAGGAAAGCACAAAATGAACCTGAGGACAGGTGGCGTAATCAAGATGATAGGTGGCGTCAGCGTGATGAAAGGAGGCAGGATGCAATGCTCAGGCTACTGTAGGCTCAAACTGATATTCTCTGGTGTATTGCTAAGGTGCAGGACGGGCAGCAGACCACCGCTGCAGCCCCTGTGTAACCAACCACCCTCCTCCCCAAATTCCATAGCCTCCTCACCCAGACGCCCAAGAATGCGGTGGAGGGGCCTCTGAGCACCCAACCACTCCACCCCAGAGGACTGCCCAAGCAACAGAAGGCTGGCATTCAATAAATAAGTTTTGAAGTGCAGTGTGGCCTTGTCCTCCCCTTCTCCCCTCCTCCGCCACCCCACCCGGTGCTTCCCTCCTCCCCCACCCCTCCGGGGCTACCTTGGCAGTTATCCCCCCATTTGTGTGACGAATTAATAAAGAATGCATGAATTTGAAACAGCAATGACTTTATTGCCTCTGCAAGTGGTGATCAAAGGGGGGAAGGGAGGGCATTTGGCATACAGGGAAGTAGAGTGAGCCAAGGGGGCAGGTTTTCATCAAGGACAAACAAACAGAACTTTCAAACCATAGCATGGCCAGTCATGAAACTGGTTTTCAAAGCTTCTCTGATGCACAGCGCACCCTGCTGCGCTCTTCTAATTACCCAGGTGTCTGGCTGTGCATAATCAGCGGCCAGGCAATTTGCCTCAACCTCCCACCCCGCCATAAACGTCTCCCCCTTACTCTCACAGATATTGTGGAACACACTGCAAGCAGTAATAACGATGGGAATATTGGTTTCGCTGAGGTCTAACTGAGTCAGTAAACTGCTCCAGTGTGTTTTTAAACGTCCAAAGGCACATTCTACCACCATTCTGCACTTGCTCAGTCTATAGTTGAACAGCTCCTGACTACTGTCCAGGGTGCCTGTGTATGGCTTCATGAGCCATGGCATTAAGGAGTAGCCTGGGTCCCCAAGGATAACTATAGGCATTTCAACATCCCCAATGGTTATTTTCTGGTAGGGAAAGTAAGTCCCTTTCTCCAGCTGTTCAAACAGACCAGAGTTCCTGAAGTGCGAGCATGATGTACCTTTCCCGGCCATCCCACGTTGATGTTGGTGAAACGTCCCTTGTGATCCACCAGTGCTTGCAGCACCATTGCAAAGTATCCCTTTCTGTTTATGTACTGGCTGCCTTGGTGCTCCAGTACCAAGATAGGGATATGCGTTCCGTTTATCGCCCCACCACAGTTAGGGAATCCCATTGCAACAAAGCCATCCACTATAACCTGCACATTTCCCAGAGTCACTACCCTTGATAGCAGCAGCTCAGTGATCGTGTTGGCTACTTGGATCACAGCAGCCCCCACAGTAGATTTGCCCACTCCAAATTGATGCCTGACTGACCGATAGCTGTCTGGCATTGCAAGCTTCACTTGCTTGTGAACTGTGAAGGCTGCTCTCATCTTGGTATTCTTGCACACCAGGGCAGGAGAAAGCACATCACAAAGTTCCATGAAAGTGCCCTTACACATGCGAAAGTTTCGCAGCCACTGGGAATCATCCCAGACCTGCAACACTATGTGGTCCCACCAGTCTGTGCTTGTTTCCTGGGCCCAGAATCGGCGTGCCACAGCATGAACCTGCCCCATTGCCATCATGATGTCCAAATTGCCAGGGCTCATGCTTTGAGAGAAGTCTGTTTCCATGTCCTCATCACTCTCATAACCGTGCTGCCGTCACCTCCTCACCTGCTTTTGCAGGTTCTGGTGCTGAGTATACTGCAGGATAATGCATGTGGTGTTTACAGTGCTCAGAACTGCTGCGGTGAGCTGAGCAGGCTCCATGCTTGCTGTGGTATAGTGTCTGCGCGGAAAAAAGGCATGAAACGATTCTCAGCCGTTGCTCTCACTGAGGGAGGGGCGACTGACGACATGGCTTACATGGTTGGTTTACTGTACTGTTCTCGCAGTCTCCACCGCTCATTAGAATTCTGGGTTGCACTCCCAATGCCTGATGGGGCAAAAACATTGTTGCGGGTGGTTCTGGGTACATGTCGTCAGCCCCCCTGCCCCATCCCTCCATGAAAGCAATGGCAAAAAATAGTTTCTCGCCTTTTTTCCTGGGTTATCCATGCAGACGACATACCATGGCTAGCATGGAGCCCACTCAGCTCACCGTCACCATATGTCTCCTGGGTGCTGCTGGCAGACATGGTACTGCAGTGCTGCACAGCAGCATCCCCTTGCCTTGCCCTGTGGATGGCAGACGGTACAATACGACTGCTAGCCGTTGTCGCCGTCCCAGGGATGCTCCTGGCCAACCTCAGTTGGGGCACGTGGGCAGACATGGGTACTCCTGACCAGCTTCGGTGAGGTTGGTTGGGGGCGCATGGACAAAAATGGGAATGACTCCAGGTCATTCTCTTCTTTAAGTTTCATCTCATGGAGAGTCAGTCCTGCCTGGAATATCATGCCAGCTGGAGGCTTCTGCCTCAGGCTGCTCGCCCAGTCGGCAGCACCGCGCGGTTGCACCTACCCCAGCCTATCGCTTGCTCCCATGGCTCATGAAGCCTGGACAGTAGTCAGGAGCAGTTCAACTATAGGCTGAGCAAGTGCAGAATGGTGGTTCACTCTACTTCCCTGTAAGCCAACTGCCCTCCCCTCCCCCCTTTGATCTCCGCTTGCAGAGGCAAATACAGTCATTGTTTCAAATTAATGCATTCTTTATTACTTCATCACACAAATGTGGGGGATAACTGCCAAGGTAGCCGAGGAGGGGTGGGGGAGGAGGGAAGCACAGGGGTAGGGTAGTTGTAGGGGCACCCCTTAGCATGGCATGCAGCTCATCATAGAAGCAGGATGTCTGGGGCTCTGACCTGGAGCGGCTGTTTGCCTCTCTGGTTCTTTGGTAGGCTTGTCTGATATTCCAGGCAGGACTGAATCTCCGTTAGATGAAACTTAAAGAAGGGAATGACCTGGAGTCACTCCTATTTATATCCAGGCGCCCCCAACCGACCTCACCGAGGCCAGCCAGGAACACCCATGTCTGCCCAGGCGCTCCTGACCGACCTCACTGAGGCTGGCCAGGAGGAACCAGGAGACAGCAGCAGACGGCTAACCGTCTTCGCTAACTTGCAAAGGCAAGAAGCTGCTGCTGTGTAGCACTGCAGTACCACGTCTGCCAGCAGTGCACTCGGTTATTTTTAGCCTCACTGTTAATTGTTAAGAAATTATTTAAAATAAGCGTTTAACTTTGGGTAGGCAGAAAATTGTAATGTGTGAAATTGTCTTACCTACATGTTTACAAATAAGTGACAACTCTTCCGTCATCACTGCAAACCATTGCCAATTGAATGAGGCAGTGGGCCTATAACTGAAAAACACACTGGAGTGCGAACATATAGAGAGGCAGAGTTAATGTTGTGCTTGCAAGCTAAAGCTCTGTTCCAGTGATGGGGGCAGAACCCACTGGTTTAGATGGGGCTTAAAGGAAGGGATAGAGTTCAGGGCATTAAACTGTTTACTTTACTGCCGCATGCTCTTACAATAGCTGTTTCTTTGGATATATATAGCATTGCAGTAAAATACTTCACTGTGCACGTGTTATTAGTGATACCCACACCTCTCAGTGAGGTTACTGTGCAATGGGAGCTAATATCTCACACCCTTACTTAATTATCCCTTCCCTGATGGAGGTGCATGCTAACTGACCAGCCACATTTTAGTATCGTTTGATAATGAAATTCACCAGCTTTTTGTTTACAGAGCTGTAGATCTGTAATGCTTGACCTAGTCCATACCAACCATCCTCATGAAAGGAGTGTGCTGGCTGGC
This sequence comes from Mauremys mutica, assembly GCF_020497125.1. Lineage (NCBI taxonomy): Eukaryota > Metazoa > Chordata > Testudines > Geoemydidae > Mauremys > Mauremys mutica. The sequence goes on from NC_059078.1 coordinate 70,054,260, forward strand.
TTTCATTTCACGCTGACTGCCAGCAGTAGTTTCCAAGGTTCTAAATCCAAGCCAAGTTGGTTACAGGGAGGGAGAGTGGCTCAGAAACTATTCCCAGATGTTGTAACATGTCTCCAATTCCCACCCAAACTGCAGGGGGTTTTCCAAACAATTTACCACTACTTGGGAAACTGTTGAAGGGGACAGAGACGCCTAGGAAGTTCAGGTTTGACTATTCAGTACAAACCCTTATGAACTTGGACCCCTTTCTAGAGCTTAGGGTTTTACAGCTGACTGACTACAGGGATGAAGCAGAAGGTCTTATCTTGCAGATCACTTACTGGTATATGGAGGTCTTATTGAACCACTTTTAGATGGTTTTTTCCTATGCCCCCCCCCTTACATGCCTCACTCTGATGTTGTGTTCCTGTAGCAAGTACCTCATAATATTGATACTTTGAGACATGGGACCACAATACTACATTATGTGGCAACATGCAGATTTTCTCTGTTGAGCCGGCTTTCAAATCATATCATCCCAATCACTGGTCTTGAAATTAAATCGAGAGTTCCCACAAAATGTGCAGGCTGAAGCCAGTTGTTCTTTACTCTGTATACTCAATTGTCAAAACTGACTTCTATTTCTTCAATGGAAAAATCTAGAATCCATCATGAGGAAGGATCTCTTCTGTCATTTACAGCACGTGTGGAACATGCTGCACCAGACTGACTGAATGCCAGACCTCCCTTCCTCCTAACTCATCCTTTTTGCTCCTCCTCGGTCCCCTTCTTCTTTCCTTTTCCTATTCATGTCTTCTATTTTATTACTGTTACAACACCCTAAAACGTCACATCTATGTAGTATTGTTTGGTTGTGTATTGTCTAGTCTTGCAGCTTTGACTAGTTGTAGAATTCCATCATTCTATTGGAGATCCCATAAAGCATGCGGTATACAAGCTGTAAGACTTTACCTTTTTGTACTTTGTGTTTCTTTAGGAAATCAATAATGCATGAATCACACACAAAAAGTAGTATTGTTAGTGATTCAACAATACTGTACCAATGACTGGCATAGTGTTGAAGGCCATGGTGCAGCGGGAGGAATGATTGTTTGGTTTGAACATGCACCAGAACTGCCAATAACTTATGATCATGAGGTGTTATGCACAAGCCATAGCATTAACCTGGTAAAATTCCAGCTTAGGGAATTACATTATGTGCCTACATTTCTCCTCTCTGCTGCTTGCATTGGATACAGAACGATTTATTTCCTGACCTAAAATATTGTCTATTTTGTAATGTACTGTTAAACAGCTGCACCCCAGAAGTGACTGCATTTCAGTAATAGATTAAAGCCATTCTTCTGTAAATTGTACAAAACATGTAAATTGTACAAAACATGGCACTTTCAGCTCTCTTCAGATAAATAGCAATGTATTGATTTATTTTGATTACTTACCAACCCCCCCCCAAAACCTGTTAAAATAACTTAAATGCAGCAGAATATACAATTTATTAACAGTAACAGCATATTCAGCATGACACTAGGAAACCCTACTGTATTACTTAAATTATAAAAAATTTGCAGCAGGATCTAACTTAGGTCTGGTCTACACTAGGACTTTAAATCGAATTTAGCAGCGTTAATTCGAACTAACCACTCAACCGTCCACACCAGGAAGCCATTTAATTCGAACTAGAGGGCTCTTTAGTTCGAATTTGGTACTCCACCCCGACAGGTGGAGTAACGCTAAATTCGACATGGCTAGCTCGAATTAGGCTAGGTGTGGATGCAAATCGAACTTAGTAGCTCCGGGAGCTATCCCACAGTGCACCACTCTGTTGACGCTCTGGACAGCAGTCCGAGCTTCGATGCTCTGAGCAGCCACACAGGAAACGACCCGGGAAAATTTGAATTCCTTTTCCTTTCTGGACAGTTAGAATCTCATTTCGTGGTTGGACATCGGGGCGAGCTCAGCAGCACCGGCAGCAATGCAGAGCTCTCCAGCAGAGGAGTTCATGTAATCTCTGAATAGAAAGAGGGACCCGGCATAGACTGACCGGGAACTCTTAGATCTGATCGGTGTGTGGGGCGAGGAGTCTGTGCTTTCGGAGCTGCGCTCCAACAAACGGAATGCAAAGACCTACGAGAAGGTCTCCAAAGCCATGATCCAGACAGAGGATACAGCCGTCATGCAACGCATCGCCGCGTGAAAACCAAGGACCCCAGACAAGGCTACCAAAAAATCAAAGCGGCAAACGGACGTTACGGAGCCTGCCACCACTGCCCCACCAGTGACCATGGACTCTGATGATGGGACAGTGTCGACGGACAGTTCCTCGACGATGTTCACGGACGGGGAAGATGAGGAAGTGTTTGTGGAGGACGAGGCAGGCGAGAGCGCTTACAACGCTGGTTTCCCCGACAGCCAGGATCTATTCATCACCGTCACGGAGATCCCCTACCAACCCTCCCCGGCCATGAACCCGGATCCTGAATCAGGGGAAGGAGCAGTCGGTAAGTGCTTTAACCATGTTAACTTTTATTCTTAATATAACAGGAATCTGAAGTGTGTGAGAAGGAGGTCTCTCTATATATGATGATAGAACAGAAATCCTCCTGGGAGATCTCCACGAAGCTCTCCTTCCGTTAATCGATAAGCATCAGCAGGAGGTTCCTGGGGAGAGCTGCCTTATTGGGTGCTCCGTGATAGCACCCTTTTCCGCGCGAGGCTTTCATGTGGTATTCAGGGAGCATTGCCTCCCCGAGCACGGCTGCATCAGTCCGTGGTTCGTGATAGATTTCACGCAGCATGCGCTCTCTATCTCCTTCAGTGCCCGTCCTCACGGTGATCTCGCTAGGAGACTCATGCATCTAAGTAGTGGAATTACTGTTATGGTGCGCCTGGTCCAAAGTATTTTTAATAAATCCACGGACAGACGGCATAGCATAGACTCAGCACGCAGCTGCGTGACGAGCGTAACGGAAAGCCAAAGAATATAATGGACGCTCATGGAGGGAGGGGGGAATGAGGACGCAAGGTATCCCACAGTTCCTGCTGTCTCCGAAAAGTATTTGCATTCTTGGATGAGCTCCAAATGCTTCTAGGGTTAAACACAGTGTCTGCGATGGGTCAGGGCATAGTTCGGCAATTTGCGCACACACCCCACCCACCACCAGAAGTGAAAACAATCCTCTGTTGACTCTTTTACATGTCACCCTATCTTTACTGAATGCTGCAGATAGACGCGATGGTGCAGCACTCAACACTAACATCCTTGCTCCCCCCACGCTATGGATGGCTGATGGTACAAGACGACTGGTATCCGTCCTCATCATCAGCCTATTGGCACATGGGGCAGTGCAAAAGGACTGGTAACCATGCGTACTAGCATCTGTGAGGTCGATCAAGGGCGCCTGGCCCTAATTTTTCATGGTAGATGGTGCAGTATGGCTGGTAACCGTCCTCATCATTGCAACAGGGGGCTGAGCTCCATCAGCCCCCACCCTTCCCGTGTAAAGAAAAGATTCAATTGCCCCTGGACTAGCAGAGGGATGATGGGCTCCTTCATCCACAGTAATTAATGTCCTGCCTGGACTATCATTGCAGCTGGAGGCTTCCTTCCACTCATTTCTCACAAACAAGTCACTGTGTCTTATTCCTGCATTCTTTATTACTTCATCACACAAGTGGTGGGACAATGGTATGGTAGCCCAGGAAGGCTGTGGGAAGGCCGGAATGAACAGGTGGAGTTGTTGCAGGAGCACCCCCTGTGAATAGCATACAGCTCCAAATTTATGCAGGATCGCACACAGAGCAGCTGTGCTATCTGGTTCTATGATACAGTGGTTCTCTAGTACACTTGCCCATAATCTAGGCAGGACTGATTCTATTTTTAGATACCAAAAAGGAGGAATTGACTCAGGGAGTCATTCCCAATTTTTGCTTTTGCGCCCCTGGCTGCTCGGCCAGGGGCACTTATGACAGCACCAAATGGTGCAGTGCAAAAGGACAGGTAACCATGCCCATCTTATTACCAATTTATGGTATGGAAGATGGTACAATATGGCTGGTAACCATCTCTGCTGTCATGCAAAAGCAAAAGCATGCTGCTGTGTAGCGCTGCTGGCCCGCCTCTGTCAGCGGCATCTAGTACACATACGGTGACATACACAAAAGGCAAAACAGTGTCCATGGTTGCCACGCTATGGCGTATGCCAGGGCAATTCTGGGAAAACGGGCTTGAAATGATTGTCTGCCGTTGCTTTCCCGGAGGAAGGAATGACTGGCGACATTTACCCAGAATCCACCGCGAAAATTATTTTTGCCCCAGCAGGCACAGGGGTCTCAACCCAGAATTCACAGAGACAGCCTAGACTCAGTTAATTGTTCGCAAAAATGTATCTTTGCAAGGAATTCACTCCCTGTTTCCCATCTCACAGCTTCCACTGTCTCCAGACCTGCCACAGCATCCCCCTCGCAGAGGCTGGCAAAGATTAGGCGGAGAAAGAAAAAGACAAGGGACAAGATGTTCGATGAACGTATGGGCTGCTACCTAGCCGAGGCGGACCAGCAGAGCCAGTGGAGGGAGACCGTCTCTCTGTACCAGCGCTCACACAGCGAACGGGAGGAGAGGTGGCGTGAGGAAGACAAGCAGGCGACTCAAACAATGTTTGGACTAGTGAGGGAGCAAACGGACACGCTCAGGCGCCTTGTGGATGTTCTGCAGGACCGCAGGAGGACAGAGCCCCCCTGCAGTGTATCTGCAACCGCCCTCCCCCGCCACAAAGTCCCATACCCCCCTCACCCAAAATAACCAGAAGGAGGGGCGCCAGAGGCCGTGTAAACTGTCACTGCACCCCAGCAGAGTGCTCAAGTACCCAAAAGCTCTCATACCCTACATTTGCAGAAGTCGTTCCCTTCCGGACTCACACAAGTCCCAATCCCAGTTCCATCCCCTAAGTGTCTACTTAAGTAATAAAAATACTTTGCTGTTAATTACTGTTTCCGTCATGTTTTTTCAAAGAAGACTGTGTTTGAATGGGGGGCGTGGGGAAGGGGGTTGTTAATTGCATAGGACAGTCACCTTTCCCAGGGTACAGACACGGGGGCAGGATCAGCAGCGGGTCACACACACAGTGCAGTCAGTAGGCACCATGGTCGGTATGGGAGGTGGTTTCCAGGTTCTGTGTGGGCGGGGGGGATGTGATTTTGTAGCGGGGGAGGGCGGTTACAGATCTTATACAGCGGTCCTTGTCCTGGACCGCTGAGTCACGCAGCAGAGGAATCTGTATCCGTACTCCTCCGCCACAAGGTCACATATCCCCCGCACACAGAATTCGAAAAAGAGGGATGGCAGGCTCCGTTGAAAGAAGCCTTCCGGCACTGCGGACCGCTCTAGGAGCAGGAGCCTGTCATTCGTTGAGTTTAGAGGCGGTCTTTACATCACCGCACACCCTACCCAGCACAGTCTGCCTCCCAGTTTCAACCCTTTAATGCAAAGTCATGAATAAAGAAACCTTTCTTCAGTAACAATGGGACATGTATTTTATTTTTACACGTGTGTTGGAAGTGGGGGAAACGGGGTGAACGGGGTATGTAACCGAAGAGGAGAGTCAACAGTCAGTGGGTAAAGAAACAGGGGCAGGTTCAGCTTCTCTGTAAAGAAACTGAACAGTCACAGGTCACGCTGCTCGCTGGTATTTGAAGAGTTCCTTGTCGCTGTCCCAGGCGCCTGTATAGGGCTTCATGAGCAAGTGCATTAGCGGGCAGGCTGGGTCCCCGAGGATGACTTTAGGAATCTGCTCATCCACAACAGTTATTTCGTGGTCCGGGAAGAAACTACCTTCCTGCAGGCGTCTGAGCAGCCCACAGTTCCTGAAAACACACGCATCATGAACCTTGCCCGGCCACCCGACGTTGATGTTTGCAAAACGTCCCCTATGGTCCCCCAGTGCTTGCAGCACCATTGAAAAGTAGCCCAATTTCTCATCAGCTGACTGTGGAAGAGGTGGACGATAAAGTGCGAGGAGGAGAAAAACGGCGATGATCGCAGCGGGCTCCATGCTTGCAGTGCTGTGGCGTCCACGCTGTCACTGACCAGAAAAGTGCACGAACAGATTGCCCGCAGGCGCTTTCAAGGAGGGAGGGAGGGAGGTTGTGATTGACGGTTCAATGACGACACTTACCCAAAACCACCCTCGACACATTTCTCCCCCCAGCAGGCATTGGGGGCTCTACCCAGCATTCCAATGGGCAGCGGGGAGTGCGGGAACTGTGGGATAGCTTCCCACAGTGCACCGCTTCCAAAGTCGACGCTGGCCCCGTGAATGTGGACTCAGAAATTCGAATTAGTGTATTTAGTATGGATACACAAATTCGACTTCATAAGGTCGAATCCACAAATTCGAATTAAGTTGATTCGAAATAGTCTTGTAGTGTAGACAAGGCCTTAGGATGATGTATGTACAATGCTAAGCACAATGGGGACGCCTATCATGGCACTACTGCACAACAAATAATGCTGCTGCTTCAGCCTCCAATCTGCAGGGCAGGGAGTATAGCTAACCCCAGATTTAAAGTACAGAGGCCCACAAGAGACAAGTTAGTATGTCAACTATTACAAAGCACAGATTATTTTGGGGGTACGGGGAGAAAATGGGTAAGAGACATCTATAGACTTTGATGAGTTTACAGTTTCAGTTAACACCTCCCCCCGCAAGTTTGTAGAGAAAGGAACCTCCATCGAAATTGATAAACTTTGTTATCTAAATTTACCGGTCTCATTACTGTGGTTAGGAAGATTTTAGCCAGATGTTCACTTAAAAGTTTAGCTACAGAGAAACCCTGCATGGGAGAGGGAGGAATTGAAGGAATTAATACCAGATTATTTATTTATTTATTTGACCATTACATTTTCCTGAAAGGAATTGCTAATAATTTTAAGAAATATCACCACGGTGGGGGAAGAGAGCTTTACCTCCTAAGAAAACAAAAATACCTTCTACAGGCTAAATTGCATTTTTATACCCATTGTTGTAAAGTTAAAATGATACCAGCTGTAGTCTCTCTGCTTACAAAATGATCTCAGGTGACAAATTTCTCCTGTTTCACTAGCTTTGCAATATTTAGAAAGCTGTTTAAAGACTACCAGGTTTTTCTGGTAAGGTGTTAAAGAGGAAGACTGAGTTTATGGAACACATTAAATTCTTATTTCAAAATCTTTAAATTGTATTTCATGTGTATAGTCCTTGAGAGGACAAAACCACACAAGCCTTAGACTGAACTTCACTGTTTATAAATCTTGATTTGAATGTCTACTTCTGCAATTGTGATAAATTCTAAGGAGAAAGCATACAGACTCTGAATGTAGGAAGGAAAGTGGCCAGGGATAAAAAGTTCAAGTTCGTCTCTTGGCTAAGTTTATTTTACAGAGACCTCCAGATGTAACTCCTTGTGTCTGAACACTTCTATCTGGCTCAGGCTGACACTTCCTTTCATAGGACAGAGATGAACAGAGATTTATGAAGAGGAAGAGGCCACATTTTAAATGGTTTCTTATTCCAGTCTCTGCAATATCAGGCATGTATGCTTTTTCACATTTACTGTACATTTTTGCCTATACAAAAGAGGCATAGGACTGGGAGAGATAGATCTCATTACCACCTCTACTGCAGATTAAAGACTTGTTTACACCCACAGTTCCATCAGTTTAACTAAAGGTGTGATTTAAGATCATTCATCAGGAGATTGATGGCAGACATGCGAGTGAATTTAAAATGGCAGGCCACAACTTTATTAAACTTTAACATTGAAAGGAAGGGGTCTGATCCCCTCCTTCTAACAACCTGGCATTAATCAGGTCCAGAGCAGGACTGAATGGCCTTAAGCTATAAAACCAAGGAAGGAGGGCTGGGTTAAGTGAGCCAACCCTCCTAGTATGCTGCTAATGAGCCTTCTGGCCAATGAAGGGGAATGAGAGTACAGATGAGGGGAGTTCTATCTGAGGGAACTTTAAGGTCACCTCTTGGCCCACAGGGTGCAACGCAGGGTCTGTGCTCAGGTTTACCTCAGGAACTGGCCCTTTGAAGCCTCTTACTCACACTGGGTGCCAGCTGTGACAGTATTTGAGATTTCTACACGCTTCCTCTTATTTTTTAACATGTATCATCTCTTCCTTCTTAACCCTACCTACCAGGTCTCCCACATGCGGTGAGGAAGGTATAAAACTCCACCTGACACTTTCCCTATAGGGCAAAATTCTTTCCTGACTCCAAAAGGTGACCCTGGAAACCCTACTCTGACCCCTATAGGGTAAGGCCGTTTTCTGCTGTGTGTGCCCAGCAATGCTTAAACACCCAGGAAAGGGGGTTTAGTGGAGCCAGTCAGCTACCGCACCCTCTCTGAACTGGCAATTGGATGGCTAGAAGAGGTGGAGCTCCCTGCCACTCATCCTGTGTTCACCCAACCCCCATGTGCAAAGAGGCACAGGAAAGGGAGGTGTGGTCAAAAGAAGGCACTCATCTTCCCTGTAGCAGAACCTTAAAGGCTAGTTTGTCTTCTTCCCACCCGGTCTGATCATTCACCCTTCCCATGCTTGAGAAATAGCACTGAGTTAAAGGCTATCTGGACACTCTTCCGATATAAACCTGGTTTGTATTCATTAAGCTTAAACGGATTCATTTTTCAAATAAGAATGTCTGCCCAAGGGGCTTTCACTGATTTTTTAAATGATTACTTTAGTTAAATTGGTGCAATATTTATTTCTAGACTACAGTTTACAGTGCTATTTTAATTAGTTATTTGCTCATTGACTCAATTTAACACTTTTTAAATACTAATCTGGACACTCCACACAAGTTGGTTGCAGTACACAAATGTTTGTAAAATATCTAGATGAGCATTTAATAACTTGAATTAATACCACACCACAGACTCTAACTAGACACCTTTATCGTGTGACCCTGGGCAATTTTAGGGGGAAGGCTTAGTTTCAAATGACAGTGGAGTGCCTAATTCCCATTGAAAATCAATGAGAGTTAAGCACCTGAGGGTATGTCTACACTGCAATAAAAGACCTGTGGCTGGCCCAGGCCAACTTGGGCTTGTGCCGTGGGGCAAAAAATTATAGTGTAAATATTTGGCCTTGGGCTGGAGCCTGGCAAGGGGGTTGGGTCTCAGAGTCCAGGTTCTAGCCTGAGTCCAAACATCTACGCTGCAATTTTTAATCTCACAGTCCCTGTGAGACTGAGTCAGTGCCATTGGTTTTTTTATTGCGGTGTAGATGGATCCTGTGAATCCCCTAAACCTGTGCCTCGGTTTCCTCATCTGTAAGGCTGTTGCAAGTCTGAGAACATGCCAATTTTGCACTGATTTAATTAAATCTGTAGGGAAAATAAGCTTAATTAAAGTGGTGCATGGAGCTATAGTGAAAGAAAAGGGTATATAACACTTTTCTGTTGGTATAACTGCCTTTGCATTTGTTGCACAGACTTAACTATGTTGGCTGATTTACAGTTGTTGTTAAACCTGTGCAAAAAGGCCTAAGTTAAACAAAGCACATGCAGACTTCAGACCCAGTAAATTTGGAGAACATTAACTACCCAATTTTGCACTTATGGGGGGAAAATGCACAAGAGAGGTTAGATGCAGTTTGTTCATTTAAAAAAGTATTTACAGTACAACTTCCTTTTTAAAAAAAATCTTACGTTTGCATATTTATTTCCTATGATGAAAATTCTATAGCTGACCAAGACTGGTCTGTGTTGCTTGTAATTATTGTGAAAATGAAAGCTTCTGAGCAATATTCCCTGATTAGGACAGAATGATCTGTCTCACCTCACTGTTCCCCTTAAGCAGTCAGGTTTGCTCTTCTGGGTTTTTTTTGTTTTGTGTGGTTTGTAAATGTGAATAAGTGGGATATAAATGAATTGTGAAAAATAGTAGTTGTCTTAGTTCTTACTGCAGTATTTTCTATCTTTCTAAGAAAAAGCAGCAAAGGACAAATAGGCAACTTAAAACATACAGACCTGTGGACAAGTTAATGCAGATGATGGCTTCCAATGTCTGGAAGAGTCAGATGCAATAAGTTAGCAATAGGGAATATTAAGGAAGATAGACGGCTCAGAGGAGCATGTATCTAGCTCTGACTGCTAAGCCAGGGTCTTTGTGCTAGTATTGATTATCTAGGCTGTGTGGTGTTTTGGAAGCTTTTCCCCCTGGTAGGAAGGACAAATATATGCAATTTTCCTTATTTCGATAGCGGCACATTTTATTTGTACTTTCAAGAAGCCAGCCCAGCTATTTGATCTGACACCAATAAACCAATTTATTTCAAGGTTTTGATTCAAACTAATATGCCAAAGTTCAGAAGTATACTCACATATTTCCCAACGGCAGTTGGCCAAATTCAGACACAGTGTAAGTTATGTCCAACTTTACTGAAGTCATCTGAGTTGCACTTGCTTATGTTACATCTGGATTTTGCCCATTAAGTTTGCAAAACTGGACTGGAAACCTATGAAAACTGGCTAATATTGGACTGCTAGTACCTGCCACTTTAGGTCAGGCCAGAAATAACACTAGGGAACAGTTCGTTGTGGTAGATCGGCCTTTTTTGTTTTTCATCTCAGCTGGAATCAGAAAGGGCAGAGGCAAAATGAAAAATAGTTGGTGAATGGTGCAAACCAAACTTTTGAAAACCTTTAAAAAAGCTTGGCTCTGGTTTTCTTTGGTTCTTGGGTTGGGCTTTTTAAAATCTATTTCAACTCACCCATTCTTAAAGAAGTCATACTGCTTTAACAAAATCTGGATGAAACTATGAAGTTTAGTCTAAAGGAGAGCGGAAGTCAAATAAATCTAAGTTTTCCAAAGTAGGGCCATGTTTGATGGGTAGGCAATCTAAATCATTTTAAGTCCATAATTATTGCATTGTTTCTCAGCATGGGTCACAGAGTGTCTGCAGAGAATGACCAAGGTCATGGCTGTTCCCATGGTCTGCTCATCAGCCAGTCTGGGTTTGTTATATTTCTGGATTGTGCTTAAACAGTTAAAATGGTCAATCTTTTTTTGTTTCTTGCAGAGAAGCAATGGACCTGGAGTGTAACTCAGGGAGGTTCTGACATCCAGGAATCTGATTGTTGAGACTTGCACTTCAGCTCATTAAAGAAAGAACTAAACAGTACTGATGGAAGTAGGTTTTCCCATTGCATTACATCACCACCACCAACCTTTTAGATTTTATGATGTTTTGAAGGGGAATTTTGTTTTAATTATGGTTTTAGGGTCTGTCCTTTCTAAGAAGGCTGTGCCAAGCATCAAAACCTTTTGTTTAAGATGTGTTTGAGGCAAAGATAATAAGGGAAGATAATTGTGTTCATTTTCAACAAGCTAAACACTATGGGGTCAATTGTGAGCCTGATCCCTGAGATTATCAATGTGTGTTGAGCCAAAAGATATCTGTTTATATTCACTCAGAACTGCATGCTAGCAAACAATGGAATTGGAGGGGATATTATTTTTTCAGTATTGCAAGTTACTCGTTTGTTATATTTATATGTTCTTTATGTGATATCAACACAACAGACTCTAAGCATTACCAACATTCTGGGATCTGGTGGTTCACTTTCCTCTCTACCCCTTGCTTTGCCTTCCCCATATCTGGGGATAGAGATAAAAGGGAGACTCTTTAGTTGCTGATTTACTGCATGTACAATGCAGTACTGGATATAGTAATAATCTTAGATGGCGTGTATGTGTTTGCTATGCACAGGGATGCACAAGCTTGAATGTGCATTTTTCTTGCTGGACAGCAAATTTAGGCATAAATCATACAGTTTATACTTAACCTCTTAGTGAAGTAGAATAAACCATAGTAATAGTGAAAAAACTTATTAAAATGTGATCTTACGGTGTTTTGAAAGGATGTTTTTGAGCTTTTGACCTCTGCGTACTAAAACTGCATTTAAAAATTGAAGGGCTTTGGTAACAACAAATATTGTAAGGCTTTGATGTTGTTTAAACAAGTCATTTCACCCTTCTCTCATATATTTGTGCTGCTTATCTAAAGGGTGGACAATTAATATGAAGAGCCTATTACTTACCTGTTTGTTTTGGCTACAGAGGTACTACTTTGAGGGTTTTGTAAATTGGGAGTGGGTTATTTTGACCTGTGACCTCCATCCTGTAGTCCTCTGGAAAATGTAGTCTGGTGTTATTTTGTTAATGCAATGGTAAATATTGGTTGTATTAGTGTTTGGTGTATTAAACATAGGAAGCCATTTCTATAATGAGGCATTGTAAGAGGGAAGTGTACAACAGCATGGTTTGTCTACTCTACAGTTTATCTTCTGCTTTTTGGTTTAAAGGGCATGTTGGCCATTTAAGGTGCAGGATTCTGCATAATTCCTGAGTATAAATAGAGAGCTGGATTACTATGCGGTTTATTTCACCTCTGAGTTTTTGTTAGGGTAGTACATTATGAGTACTAGGAGCAAGTTTTCTATCAAAGGGCAAAACTCTCCTTGGGATTCTAGATTAGCAGGCAACTTTGTAGTCACTTTTGTGGGGTAGCAGCACTATTTTATAACTTTAATTTAAAATGAAGAACCACTTGGTTTTCCAAATGATCGTAGAAATTACTTAACCAATCAAAAACTCCTTACAATTTAAAGTTTGAGGAGTTCAAAGTCACTGAATGAGGATAGCTGCGCAAGCCTTTCCACAGAGATCAAGCTATATCTACAGTACACATTGCTGCATCCCCTAAGGATAATACTGTGGATTTCAAATCTGCACAATGTTTCTTAGGGCAACTGGAGGCTTCATGCCTCTATAAGGTGTTACATGTTTTTCAACTAATATGAATTGGAATTAAAAATAAAGGGAAGGTTTTATTTTCAAAGCAGCACATTTAATTAACAGAATTAATTTTAATGATACCTTTATATTTTTAACACTTCATACCTCTAAAGTATCTCTGACAGGCTTAATAGAGAAGAGGTTTTCAACCTATGGTCTGTGGACCCCTGGCAGTCTGCAGACTGTCAGATTTCCAAAGTGGTCCACACCTCTATTTGAAATTTTTTAAGAATCCGCAAATGAAAAAAGATTGAAAATCACTCTGGGTACGTCTACACTACGGGACTATTCCGAATTTGCATAAACCGGTTTTGTAAAACAGATTTTATAAAATCGAGTGTGCGCGGCCACACTAAACACATTAAATCGGTGGTGTGCGTCCATGGTCCGAGGCTAGCGTCGATTTCTGGAGCGTTGCACTGTGGGTAGCTATCCTGTAGCTATCCCATAGTTCCCGCAGCCTCCCCCGCCCCTTGGCATTTCCGGGTTGAGATCCCAGTGCCTGATGGGGCAAAAATCATTTTCGCGGGTGGTTCTGGGTACAGCCTCACCCCTCCCTCCCTCCCTGACAGCGGCAGACAACCGTTTCGCGCCTTTTTTGCTTGGTGAACCGTGCAGACGCCATAGCACAGCAAGCATGGACCCTGCTCAGCTCCATACCGCAATCGTGGATGTTTTAAACACCTCGCGCACTCTCGTGCAGTATATGCTGAACCAGGACCTTCGAACCGAGGCGAGTAAGAGGCGGATATGGCAGCGCGGCGATGACAGTGATGAGGACGTGGACACAGAATTATCTCAAACCGCGGGCCCCGGCGCTTTGGAGATCCTGATGGTAATGGGGCAGATTCTATCCATTGAACGCCGATTTTGGGCCCGGGAAACAAGCACTGACTGGTGGGACCGCATTGTGTTGCAGGTGTGGGACGATTCCCAGTGGCTGCGAAACTTTCGCATGCGTAAGGGCACTTTCATGGAACTTTGTGACTTGCTTGCCCCTGCCCTGAAACGCCATAATACCAAGATGAGAGCAGCCCTCACAGTAGAGAAGCGAGTGGCGATAGCCCTGTGGAAGCTTGCAACGCCAGACAGCTACCGGTCAGTCGGGAATCAATTTGGAGTTGGAAAATCTACTGTGGGGGCTGCTGTGATGCAAGTAGCCAAAGCAATCACTAAGCTGCTGCTACGAAAGGTTGTGACTCTGGGAAACGTGCAGGCCATAGTGGATGGCTTTGCTGCAATGGGATTCCCTAACTGTGGGGGGGCGATAGATGGAACCCATATCCCTATCTTGGCACCGCAGCACCAGGGCACCCAGTACGTAAACCGGAAGGGGTACTTTTCAATGGTGCTGCAAGCACTGGTGGATCACAAGGGACGTTTCACAAACATCCACGCGGGATGGCCAGGGAGGGTTCATGACGCTCGCGTATTCAGAAGCACTACTCTGTTTAAACGGCTGCAACAAGGGACTTACTTCCCAGACCAGAAAATAACAGTTGGGGATGTTGAAATGCCTGTCGTTATCCTGGGGGACCCAGCCTACCCCTTGATGCCATGGCTCATGAAGCCATACACAGGCAGCCTGGACAGTGGTCAGGATCTGTTCAATTACAGGCTGAGCAAGTGCAGAATGGTGGTGGAATGTGCATTTGGCCGTTTAAAGGCGCGCTGGCGCACATTACTGACTCGCTCAGACCTCAGCCAAACCAATGTCCCCTATGTTATTGCTGCTTGCTGTATTCTCCACAATCTCTGTGAGAGTAAGGGGGAGACCTTTATGGCGGGGTGGGAGGCTGAGGCAAATCACCTGGCCGCTGATTACGCGCAGCCAGACACCAGGGAGATTAGAAGAGCACACCAGGAAGCGGTGCGCATCAGAGAAGCTTTGAAAACGAGCTTCATCAATGGCCAGGGTACAGTGTGACTGCTGTGTTTGTTGATGAACACCCAACCCCCTTGATTGACTCAGTCCCTGTAAGCAACTCCCCCTCCCCCTTCGAGTACAGCTTACTTATGCAAATAAAGTCACTCATTTAAAAAGCATGAATTCTTTATTGATTCATTATAAAAAGAGGGAGAGAAGTAAGGGTGTGCTTTGGGAGGAGGAAAGGAGGGATGGAGAAGGCCATTAAAAAAATAAAATTCAGAGTAACGACATCCTTCTGGTTGGGCTGTCCACGGGGGTGGAGTGGGCGGGTGCACGGAGCCTCCCCCCACGCGTTCTTACACGTCTGGGTGAGGAGGCTAAGGAACATGGTGAGGGGGGAGGGTGGTTATACAGGGGCTGCAGCGGCACTCTGTGATCCTGCTGCCGTTCCTGAAGCTCCACAAGACGCCGGAGCATGTCAGTTTGATCACGCAGCAGCCCCAGAGTTGCATCCCGCCACCGCTGATCTTCCTGCCGCCACCGCTGATTTTCCTGCCGGTCTTCCTGCCGCCACCTCTCATCTCGGTTGTCCCTCCTGTCCTCACGTTCATCCCTCCTGTCCTCACGTTCACTGGCCTCTTTCCTGTAATTTGAAACCACGTCCTTCCACTCATTCAGATGAGCTCTTTCATTGCGTGTAACTTCCATAATATCCGAGAACATCTCATCTCGCGTCTTCTTTTTCCTCCGCCTTATCTGTGCTAGCCTTTGGGATGGAGGAGGGACGCTTGAAATATTTGCAGCTGCATGAGGGAGATAAATATTTAGAAAGATACATTTTACAGAACAATGGTTATACTCTTTCACAGTGAAAAGCACTATTCACCTTACATAGCACATGTGATTTCCCTACAAGGTCGCATTTTTCATCTTAATAGTGCCTGCTTGCAACTCTTGGGTTACAGATCTCAGACACAGGTCCAGGCATCAGGATTCAGCTTGCATGCGGCCATGGTAAGCCACTGTCTCAGTGATTTACCCCTCCCCCCCCAACGCATGGCTAATACCACGCTAGCTCCCTGCTAATCAACAACCTTCCCCCTCCCCCCCACCCACTGCTTGTCCGGTAGCTTGGGGAAGATCGCCTCGCCGGTGACCAAACAGAAAAGATCATCGGCATTTCACTCCTCCCCTCCCCCCGCTTCGCTACGTGCAGGAAAGTGTTTTTTTTAAGCTGCTGCATTCCACGAACCCAGTAGAAAAATGGCCACCCCCCCTTACTTAAATTCCTGATTTCTAACCAGGTTATCCTGAACGATATCACTTTGCTGAGGATAACAGAACAAGATAAAGAGCGCATGCTTCTTGAATGCCAGCAGTCACCGGGACCATACGCCGCTATGCTTTGCCACGCAATGATACCTGATTACTTGCTACATGCATGGCATGGTAAAGTGTCCTACCATGGTGGGCGGAACAAGGATGCTTTGCCCAGAAACCTTCTGCAAAGGCTTCTGGAGTACCTACAGGAGCGCTTCATCGAGATGTCCCTGGAGGATTTCCTCTCAATCCCCGGACATGTTAACAAACTTTTCTAAGTAACTATACTGTCTGCGAATGCGTCCCAAGTCCTCAGGGCAAATCAATCATTAAAAAAGGCTTGCTTAAAAAACACTGTTTGCTATTTGCAAAGGTACACTCACCAGAGCTCCCTTCCATGGCGTCATTCTCTGGAATAGTTGCTTGTGAGGGCTGGGAGCAGGGTAATTCCGTCAGGGTGATAAAAAGCTCCTGGCTGCTGGGGGTCACGGAGTGCTGTGTGCTCTCTGCGAGGTCTTCCTCCTCTTCTTCATCTTCATCTTCCCCGTCTGACATGGCAGAGATTACAACCCCCACCTCGGAATCCACGGTCAGGGGTGGGGTACTTGTGGCGCAGCCCCCTAAAATTGCATGCAGCTCAGCATAGAAGCGGCATGTTTTTCGACCTGCCCCGGACCTTCCGTTTGCTTCTTTGGTTTTCTGGTAGGCTTGTCTGAGCTCCTTAACTTTCACTCTGCACTGCACGGAGTCCCTGCTGTGGCCTTTATCCGTCATAGACTTAGAAATTCTTTCAAATACTTTTTCATTTCGTCTTTTGGAACGCAGTTCTGTTAGCACTGAATCCTCTCCCCATATAGCGATCAGATCCATTACCTCCCGAGCGGTCCATGCTGGGGCTCTTTTTCGATTCTCAGGAGACTGCATTGTTAACTGTGCTGATGAGCTGTGCGTGGTCACCTGTGATGATGAGCTCTCCACGCTGGGAAAGCAGGAAATGAATTTCAAAAGTTCGCGGGGCTTTTCCTGTCTACCTGGCCAGTGCATCCGAGTTGAGAATGCTGTCCAGAGCGGTCAGTGGTGCACTGTGGGATAGCTCCCGGAGGCCAATACCGTCGATTGCGGCCACACTAACCCTATTCCGATATGTTAATACCGATATTAGCGCTACTCCTCTCGTCGGGCAGGAGTACAGAAACCGATTTAAAGAGCCATTAAAATCGATATAAGGTGCCTCCTAGTGTGGACGGTTGTGGCGTTAAATCGGTTTTAGGCTCCTAAAACCGATTTAAACGCCTAGTGTAGACCAGGCCTCTGATAGAGAAATCAACTTTGGCTGAGGTTGCAAGAATGGCTTGTGGCTTTATGAGTAGGGCTACGATTTTGTCATGGCTATTTTTTGTAAAAGTCATGACCAGGTCATGGACAATTAACAAAAATTCACAGAAGCCATGACCTGTTCCTGACTTTTACTAAAAATGTCCATGACAAAATGAGGATGGAGGAGGGGCCAGCACCCTGCCTTGCTATGGCTGGGAGCTGCGGCCCTTGCCCTGTGACTGGGAGCTGGGAGGGACACCCGCCCGAGGGGACTGGGGAGCTGCCGGTGGATTCTCTGCCACTGCCTGCAGTGGCGACTGGGGAGCTACTGGGGGATTCCCGCTCGCTGGTGGCGGCAGCCATCACGGGAGTTAGGGTACCGTGCAGCTCCTGGCTGCAGGCTGAAGTCAGAGGTCTGCGGAAGTTATGGATTCCCTGACTTCCATGAGCAAATTGTAGCCTTATTTATGAGCAGTGAATTTAATGGAGTTCAGTGTTGCAATCTTACGTTTACAAATCATTAGTTTGCCTCCCCCCACACAATCACGAGATTGACTTAACAGTCGTGAGACTTTTTAAATAATGTGGTGGTGGTTTTTTTAATTTGCCTTCTGGCATTGAAGGTTTTAGGGTTCACAGCTTTTCTCTGCAACCGTGAGGGCTAGAAAGGTACCCTTTTCTTTTTTTTAAAGAACGTGAAGATTCTTGGGTAAGAACATGATTCCGAGGGCTTTAAGAAAAGCACTAGAGACCGTGACATTGGCGATACAACTGTGAGCACTGGATGCACTGCTGTAACTCTGTCCCCAACAGAGAAGACTTGATCACAAGAGAAACCCTGCTAAATTGCAATGTGACCAAACTAGCAGAGTGCTAAAGGACTGAACTGGGGTGGTGATCTGCTCTTTCTAAGGTCTGGGTTGCTGGGACAAGCTCGCGCTACGACTGCCAGCACCCGGTCTGTGCATTATTACCATGAAACCAACACAAGTTATGTTAAAACCCCGAAACAAACAACTCTCAACAAAAGCACACAACTCTCTCAATTGTGTTGTTGCAATATTTTAATACAGCATTAAAATGCTACAATACTAGAGGAAAGCTGTATACTATCCAGCTAATAAGGCACATGTCGGAATGCCATTTTATGGACAATCCACAACAGAGGCTTTACAGTCTTTTCAGCAACACGGTCACTAGTTGAGTGACTTGTCATCTTGGTTGCTGAGGCAGGACTGCTCCCTCTGAGCCTGTGTCCATAGGTTTTTTGTTTTTAAGCTGTACAAGTTTATTAACAATTACAGAAAAGAAAATCATACAAATTGGCAACTAAAATTGACAAGGTCAGTGGGTACAGCTGGTTAAAAACAAACAAGTCATAATAATTAAGCTAATTTTTAAAGCTGCAGAAATTCATAAGATACAGTTTTAGCACTATTATACAATGTAGTGACTGCTGTACTAAATAACCTTTTCAAGGAAACACAAGTCCAGAACAGGATTAGGCAAACCTTCCATTTAAGCATGGTTTAGAAACAAACTCCATTACATAATCAAGCTACATGAAACGTAAAGTGTAAAAATGCTTCAAATACATGCATATTCTATCACACTACGAATTCTAATTAAAATAGACACAAAATCCCTACAACAATCTACCTTGATCCTTTTCCATTATGTCCTTTGATTGACAATATTGCTTTAGCCAATACTGCGTAGCAGCTCTCTGTTTATTGTCTGCAAACTGTCATGAATGTCAATTTGTCAAATGATGCCCTCCCAACCAATCCTTCACACGCACCCACCCTTGCGTTATGAAAAGAAAATCCCTACAATACAAAAATTGAATATCTGTGTTCCAGAATTTCTGAAAGCTGAATAGTTACTGTGCTTTCAGCATTTACTGTGTCTCTCACAAGGTCATAAAGTGATAGTATAATATTATCTGATCCTTACTCACGAATACATCTAGTTATAGCTTTGCCTAAAGAGGCAATACTTCCCAAAATACACATATAAATAAACTGCATAAGCTCATTAATAGAAGTCTATGCACTTGAATAATACATTGGTTACTTAATACTGATATTTTCATCCAAGGAAAACAAAAACAATATGGCTTAAAGAATTGCAAGGGTGTTTTGTCAGAATTATGTACCAACTTTCATATAATATTCTATGTAGACAATATTTCCTTCTTAATGTAGTTCTGTTGCATACTTTATACAAACAAAAGCATTGTAAAAAAACAAAAATGTAAATTACTTCCATAAATATTTTCTTGAGGATATACCCTTAGTTTTGCAAAATACTTAAGAAAACTCTTACCTCTGTTAGTATTCTAGTTGAGAGCAAGGCCCTTTTGAAAGCTTCCAAGTTGTAAAAACACTTTTTAAAAAAAAAACCCACAAACAATAATATTTTTCTTTTTTAAAAAGGCCCTCAAATATATACAAAAAAGTTACTGCAAAGAGTTTCCAGATAAGATAATTCAGTATTACAAGAAATATTTGTAACCATTCAAAAATTTTAACATCTAAAAAGGTTTCCAAAATACACACATAGTATTAAAACAAAAAAACCCAAACAAAAACTGAAATGAACTCTGTCAAGTATAACTCAAGATAAATACACATCTGCAAGTAAAACTGTGAAATACTTCATACAGGGGGTAAACATTAATATCAATCAACTACATCTAGTAACTGCACATGATTGTCCCTTTGAAATTCATCCTAAAAATACAAACCGTCATCCATACATCTAAAATCTCTATCAGCCCTCTGAGCACTGAAGTAATATAAATGGACAGCAGTGGGTTTTGCAGATGTAAAACTGATATGCGCTGATATTCAATCAGGAATGGAGTGATGTCTTAAAAAATGACACTGTGAGGGGCTAAAATTCCATCAAACTTCTGATTATGTTGGCGGAAGCAAGTGAGAAACACATGCTTAGTCACTTCATTTTAACAGTGCTTGTATGTTGATGAATTATTGCATGCTATTCACTGACTAGCACTTAGACTATGTACTGGACACACATAAATGATTTAACTGCAAGCCACAGAGAACTAATCTATTTATTTCTAATACTTTCAAATGGTCTTAGTTTTCATCTACTGGTTTAAGTAGTTTCATTTTTTGGAATAATGGCTATAGCTTCAAGAGTCTGCAATTCATGTTTAGTCTAAATTCCATGTTGTACAAAAAGGTAAAATATAGAGGATCCTTCTATAAATGGCCTCCTCCGATATACATAACTTCACATTATAGTTTACAGACTAGGTCCCATATAATGGGGAACTTTAAAATACACTTATTTGCAGAAATAATATTTACCTTTTGTGTATTTATTTGCAATTAAAAAAACAATTTTGAGACACCAAGGCCTTGGATTTTGCTCAGGTGGCATCATAATGTATTATGGGGAAGCAGCAGTAGAAACTGGGTAACCTGGGGCCAAGATTTAAATTATTGGGAGAGGAGGGAGGAAGGAAGTATCCTCAGCTGGTGCAAACTGATGTACCCCTGTCAACTGATTTCTTTTTTTTTTCCTGAGCAATAGTGATCCAGAAGATAGGTTATACATGAATGTTCTGATTGACTGAAGGAAGAATTATGACTTATATGGAAAAAATGAATGCTAAAAGTCTCCAGAAGGAATAGGGTGTGGTGCACAGTTTAATTCACAGGTAGATAACAATCTAATGTTTATAATTAAGTTTCCCAAACATATCCATAGGATCAAATCCTGCTCTCACGTGTGCCGCTATCAGCAGACTCAGTGAAGGGACTTAAATTCCTTCAGGCAGAATTTGACTGAATTAATTTGTACTGAATTACAAATGTTTTCACTAAGACTTGCTTTTGACTTTCAATAAAACTGCTAAAACCCAGTCAGGGAATACCAGTTGATGAGTTAAAAAACTAGAGCTGATCAAAGAAAAAAATGGTAGAAATTTTTCATGAAAATCTGAGGAAAAAATAATCCCATAATTTCCAGGTCAAAATCGGAAATGTTGATGAAAATTTTCAAATTTGGAAAATTTCAGCCAGTTCAGCTAGTCAAAAATGGGATGAATTTTTACCAAAAAAACTGAGCAAAAATCATCTTCTCTTATTCAAAATTAATTTTTTATAAAGAAATGTGTAAATCTGAAATTCAGAAAATTTCAACCTTTACTAAAAACTATGCCATTACTAAAGACTAACAACTGTGAACTACTGTAGATTAACAGTGAAATATGTTCCGATACTGACCTATACATCCATATACAATAAGGATACTTACCAATAAGGATAAATACCAAGAGCTCAACATTCCACTCCTACAAATAATCCCATCAGGAGGGGGCAGGAGTACACCTGAAACTCTGTTTGGCCATGTGGACTTTTCCCTAGATCCACCCCTTGGGGTGATGGGGGTTTTTACAATGCACCGTGAGTCTGGATGTCCCAA
Source organism: Mauremys mutica (assembly GCF_020497125.1). Taxonomy (NCBI): domain Eukaryota; kingdom Metazoa; phylum Chordata; order Testudines; family Geoemydidae; genus Mauremys; species Mauremys mutica. The sequence goes on from NC_059078.1 coordinate 70,076,068, forward strand.
AAAACCCAGAGGGAATGCTAAATTTCATCCTTGTGGATGTAGGGGCAGTAAGCATTGTGAGCTGACTCCTCCAGCTCTAAGGCATTTCATGCTATTCACTCTTCCTCCACACCCCACGGACTGCACCATATATCTTGCTTCATTGATACAGATGGAAACCATGGCCAGAATAAATTCTGCATGAAGCAACATCTACCCCTACCAGGCTCAGAGAAAAGTATGCTACTTCCCTTTCTGTCCCCTCTTCCTGGCTTCTATACCTGTGGTGCCCCCATCACGTGGAGTGGTTTTTGTGGACTCTGGGGAGAGGGGAGCAGGCCAGGGAGTGTTGCTTCTTGCTTTCCCACAGTCTTAACTCCTTTGCTACCTGCTTCTGGGTCCCTCTTCTCCAGCATAAGCGGAGAGGAGGATCCCATTTGCCCATTGATTATTTCAAATGTGCTTACTAAGTATGAATAAAAGATTTACTTACTAGGTCACCAGTGACAATACATTTGGTGGGTTTCATTCTACACTTCATTTGGGTACACTGTGCAAGATTAAGTGGCAATTGCTTAATCACCACAGGTGGAAGACTACAGTAAGAGGGGGATGCTATTGGTCATGAAAGGGGTTCACTGATAGAGATGTGTAGGGAAGCTTGCATAGTCCTTGTCTGGTTCCAGCCAGCAATATTCATCCTTTCCTTTCACTAACTAAAATAGGGTGGGGTGGGGAAACTCCAAAGCCCGGGGAAGTCAATGGGTGTCTTTCCATTGACTTCATCCGGAGTTGGACCAGGACCCAAATGCATTTGATTTGTGTCTTCAGTTAATGTGCTGACATTTCTAACATGTAGGATAATATGATGACATGAGTGTTTAACCTCCAACAAGTATGTTAAAAAAAAAAGGGGTTATTCTATGCATATACAAATGGTAGTTGTATTAAAGCCACATTGGATGTATATTTGGGAACCTTGCTTTAAAGCATTCCTTAGAAATCTATAAGCTAAAAACACCATAATGCAGTACTGAACCTGAACAAATAACATTTAAAATGGTACTAATGTGAAAAAGGCAACAATTTTGTTTAATAATGTCCTTCAACTGGTCTATGTTAAGATCCTGCAGTGGCTTAAATATAGCATGTAATTATAGCTACATATAGCTACATATTTTGCAGCTCTGATGTTCATCAACAGCAGGGCCGGCTCCAGGCACCAGCGCAGCAAGCAGGTGCTTGGGGCGGCACGTCCGGCTCTTCGGCAGCAATTCAGCGGTGAGTCCCTCAGTCCCTCTCGGAGGGAAGGACCTGCTGCCAAATTGCCACTGAAGAATGAAGTGGCGGCAGTGGAGCTGCCGCCAAAGTGCCACCATCACGGCTCTTTTTCCCCCCCCTGCCACTTGGGGCGGCAAAAACGCTGGAGCCGGCCCTGATCAACAGTATTTCTTCTTTCAGTGGTTGCCACAAATTTGAAATTATTTTGAAATGGTGGGGCAGATTGGTTGATACATTCTTAGCTTTGTGAAGAAAATGGCTTTTCTCTTAGCTTTTGTTTGGTGCTATTTCTTAGCTTTTCCTTTAGCTGGATCTTAAGTGTCAAAGAAATTGCTGCTAATATACCACTTAGTGCTCAAGGGAAAAAATTATAGCCAGTTTATTGTATGCCTTCTTGCAATCTTCTCCTTTTGCATTACTGACACACCAAACAATGGGTCAAAATTAACACTGAGGCCAAGTTTTAAAAACCCATCTCTAAACTGGCATGCACAAAATTTCTTATTTCATGGGCCAACTACGAAGATTTGTTTAGAAAATCTGTCCCTAAGTGTACTTTTCAGTCTTCGGCTAAAAATGCATTCCCTCTTGAAGATGCTAACTGTCTCACTTGATTGAGGCAATCAAAATCTGTGATTAGTGTTAAATTTCAGTCATTTTTGTTTTAAATTATGGTACTGCTAACTGGGCAAAATTAGTCTCAGAGTGTTTAACTTAACTGCTATATAATTACAAAATAATATTTTCATCCAACAATGTCAAAAGGCCTTTAGACATTAAATAAACCTCACAACACCCTGGTGAGGTAGGTATGTTAAGTATTATTATCCCCATTTTGCAGATGGGGAAACTGAGGCATGGAGAGGTTCAGAGAGTTGCCCAATGTCGAACAGCAGGCCACTGGCAGAACCCAGGACAGAATCCATGTGTCCTTTCTCCCAGTACACTACTCTAACTAGTAGACCCATTACTTACAACTTGAATTTTTGGGTTCCCCATAAATTGTGAAAACTGAATTTTGTGTGAAGTTTCTAAACAAATCATTTTTTCCCCATCAGTGTTTTGCCCTGTTCACAGACAAACATGGAAATGCCAAAGTTTCACTCTAGATCAACTTTGTGAAGATCTTCAAATTTCACATGCGAATGCTTACTACGAGTTTTTAATCTGCTTCACAAGACTCTGACTGGTTGTACTGGTACCACCTCATCCTCCCTTGGCAGGCGATAACTCTGGATTGTATCTATCAAATTTAACTTTGAAACAGCTTTAACTTGCTATGAGTGTTTCAAATTTAAAACATTTCCACCACATAACAATAACACACACATCCAGTTCTTAAAGAAAATTTCATGAAAATAAAAAATGATTGATTTAAAAAAAACACCCTCCTGTAGTTTTCTATAGAAGTGGATGACACATACAAGTCTTATTCATTCTGTCCTTTTGCCAATCTACTCTTAAAAATACATACAAAACCAGACTACTGTCTTGAGGTACTTTCATTTCATGACATTCCCCAATCTCTGATAATATATTTTTCTTTGTAACAGGATCCTCCTGCACAAAATTCCTTCTACTTGAAATAGGACAACCACATACAATTACTACATTTCTCCTAACCTATATAGATGTTTTAGAAAGACAGAGAAGAGGGTAGGTTATGTTCTTCATGCCCTATACAACCCCTGTGGCTACATAAGTATATACTTTTATATTAATAAATTTGCACAGTAGAAAACAGAACATAAAAATATTTCCAGAAAGTGGCTTTCGAACTAGTATAAATATTAAGTCTGGTTACTCACTCAATTAGGGCTTGGGGACAAATTGCATCATTCTCATTCCCCATTATTCACAGTAAATTTAGTGTGCTTGTGGCCTAATGAATAGCAAATACACATAAAGGGCCCATTTAAAAGAAATTATATGACAAGAGAAGGATTTCAATCAATCACAGCCTGAAGAAAGCAAACACTATTCTCTCCCAAAAGATGCTGGAATCCTTACTGACAATCTGTCCAGTTGCTATTCTCCATTTCCATACCCAAAAAAACGACTCACTCAAACAATTATACACTTTGTTTTACCTTCACCGAGTCCACCTACGCCTTACCCAAGTTACATTAAGCAGTGGAAGTCCAAGAAAGCAGCAGCATGGAACTTTCAAATCTTCCAAAGCAAGGAAAACACGATCGTTTCCCTTCTTTAATGCTGTGGCTTGTTGAATCTTCCTTTGTCTTGTCGTATAAGAGGAATAATGTTCATGGGGTTAGCGAGCACTCCCAATTAGTGGCCTTGCAGGTTACCTAAGTCCTGCAAAAGCCATTCATAATGTTTACTTCCCAGTGAACATTATATCTTGCCTAACACACAGCACTTCGCTTCATTTCATCTGGCCATGATATAGGAACCGTGTAAACAATCAACAGAAACCACAGCAGTGGTTCCACTGTGAACACTATCAGTAACACTGTTTGATAGATATATAGATAGATTGATATATAAAACACACCATAGTCCTATAAATATATCTTGCACGTATACACATACACAGGAAAAGTGTTACATTCTATTAATGGTAAGGCATATTATTAGTTTAAAGATAGGCAAAATTGGCAATCTTTTTTTAGTTTTTTTGTCTTGGATTCTGTGTTGCTGTTGACTGCGTGCTGCCAAAGGATCTTGCAGGATGATGGGGACAGAAGAGGCCACCTTTGAAGGTTTATTGCACACGACGGCAGTAGTAGCCCAAAACTTTGCACTTCTCACACAGATGCTGAGGATGCTCCTTGCTCTGATCTGAAACATCCAGGCCATCCGGCTTTTCCAGGGGTCTCTGCAGGGAAGAAAGGGAATAGAGTATGCTCCAGTAAATGTCACTGACAATCAATCTTGACTAGGCCTACAAACCCAATTTTTAAGGTTATTTTGCTAGGCTTTCTCCCAGTGCAGCTAATGGTGTTATATTTCTTTTCTGAAAAGCCAAAACGTGTTGCCAGCCACCTGGCTCTGCAATGGTGGGAACTGTCTCGACAGCATGAATGTCATTCTCTTTCACTCAAGGTCTTGTAAACCCTTATTCTATCTATATTGCTAAAAAAGACTTAATTTATAACCTCATGCTATAAAACAGCCCCATTTATTCACTTGGCTCCAGTGATTATGTCCCAAAGGCATTAGCACTTAGAATATAGGCATCCCATTGCCCCAGGCACACCAGGGGGGTTAACGCCATTAGGATTCAGTGCTAATACCAACAAGCCATCTTGCCAATGTACGGTTATGAAACAAGTGACGGAGGTTTGCCTGACACACACCTCCATATTTGGAGAGCTGGAATTTCCCAAACACAGCAGCTGCAAAGTAGGGGAAGAAAACTGCTCAACTAGTAACATGGTTAAGTATTTGTAATAACAGTTGAGTAAGATATAGTGGGGGGACAGAGGAGGGAATCAGTAAAACAGGGAGTGAAAATTCCTCAGATTTACTAGATCTTGTACTTTAAATTTCCCTAACATCTAAAAGCTGTCACATTCGTTTAAAAAATAAAACACCCACACTGTATATCAAAGCAAGGCTGCCTGTTTGAAAGATCTGATGGGTACAAAGGTGACAGAGACATAAAGATGAAACAATACAGTGTGCACTTTATAGAGGAATCATGAAAATGTATAACTTCTCTGGCTTTCCAAGAGTGCACTTAAAAGGCAGGGTGGTTGTGCGATGATTTGCAATAAAGGCAGCGGTGAGTGTTCCACGGTACTGTGGATAATGACAGCGAATGGGGTGAAATCTGAAAACAAGCCAAAGATTTTCCACTGTTTTAGGAATAGGAGCTTCTTGCTGACTGTCTCAAAATATTGTTCTTGGGGAGGGAAGTAGAGAAATATACAGTAGACATTTAACCCTGTTCACCTCCCTGCCCCTTTCCCAAACCCTCGCTCCAATCTTGCCTGAAGCGATAAAATGTTAAGAGCATTCGATGTTCTAAATTATCAAGATTTCTAAATTAACAACAATTGACGAGATGATCATGATGGTCCCTTCTGGCTTAAAGTCTGAGTTTATGAATTTAAATGTCTGCTCTTGGTTCCCTCTTAACCCTCTTAAAACACTGAGCATCAAAACGAAAAGGCCGTTTGAAACTTTTAGTGCAAGTAGTAACAACCCAGAGTTGAAGGGGTACATTTTATTGAATTCTAAAAGAATAAAATAAGCCAAAATCTACTATATTCTACTTAGCCCTCAAGTTCTTGCTGTGTTCATTCTTGTTTCTGACTGCTGAGATGAACATTTTCACTTATTGCTTTTCACAGATAGTAATAATAGCAAATGGAATTAATTCTGTGGAGATGGGCAATCGTTTGTTCATCCCTTTCTCTACAGTACATGGCCCAATGCTTTGTCCACTTGGGGCCAGATTCTGAACTGGTGTAAACGTGCATAGTTCCATTTACTTCAAGGGACTAGCACCTGATTACTGAAGTTTGTGATTAAGTTTACTTAGATGGATCAAGTACAGTGTTCTCAGCATTCAAAGCCTGTGAAAGATTCCCACTGACTTCAGTGGGCTTTGGAACAGGCTATTAATGAGTTCCTTAAAAACAGAGCATTAGAACTGGGATTCCAGCCCTGTGCTCATTCCACTAGGCCGCCCAGTGGTTCTGCCAGTCTAGTAACAGATATAAAACCAAGATGAATAAGCAATGTAAGGTGGGTTTTCAATTGAGGAAAAACTGTCACCTCCGCCTTCCCCTGCAAATATTTCCTTCATATGTCACCCAGGGAGATGTGTTGGATATGGTTTCCTTGAAGTTTGACCCCGCCCCCCCCCATCTGCAATACAGTCTAAGTTGAGGTTCAGGCACCACAAGAGTTAATTTGTACCCCAAGAGGACAGCTTCTGGAAGCTTTGAAATGCTACACTTAAAACAGAGCAGCCATTCAGCACAGCTCTGATTGCTTCTACATACTAGCTGTGCTCTGATTAAACAGAAAAATACAGCAGTTATCATGTTTATTGATATAAGCCAGCTTTTTTTTTTCTCTCTCTTTTTTTTTTTTTTTAAAACACAAGGCCTCGGGAATAGTTTTTCCTGGAAATAGTGCAAAGGACGTTGGGAATGCCTCGGCGTGCCAAGAGTTTCTTGGACTGCTGTCAGAAACAATACCTCTCCATGGTTTGTGTTCCCCCTGTGATGACTGAACTCAGCTTTTTTGGCCTGGGAGCCACTTAGATTTCAGAAATGTTATTGTTACCAGCACGTTACGACATACAGGCTGGGGAAAGAAGGGTTATGAACACAGGAAACCAGGTTGCTTGGGGCCAGCTGGAAGGCACAAAGCAGTGTTAGGGCTGCTTTTTTGATGAGGTTAGAGGGCTATATCTCCAGAAACTACACTGTGTATCGAGAGGTTGAATTAAAAAAAAAAAGTTTTGTTTCAATATTTAAATGCACTGAAGGGTTTGGCTTTGGTGTGTATCTAAGATATTTGCTGTAAAAATTAATCTGCCCCATTCCTATTATTCCTTTATCATTAGTAATGATAAAACAAATATTTCATAATAAAAAACAACGTGGAGAGTGATAGGATGAGAGCAGCATTCCTGCTCCACCCTTCTTACACCATGTGAAAGGCCCAGAGTGTTGTAAAGAGGCCCTAAAAGCCCCATGTCCAGCTGTAGCAGAATTTCCCAAGCACAGGCATGGTGCAGGACAGCTATAAGAGTGCCTCCTGAGGTTCTGGGAGATGTGGGTGGCAGGAGGGATGGATTGAGGGCAGGCTGCAGAGACTCAGAGCTAGCTGCTGTAACATAGACAGGCCCACGGGCTATCGAAGGGTATGTCTACAGTACAAGTGCTACAGCGATGCAGCTATAGTGCTGTAATATAGACACTACAGAAATGGAAGGAGTTTTTCTGTCATTGGAGTAAACCCACCCGCTTGAGAGATGGTAGATAGGTCAGTGGAAGAATTCTTCCAATCGATCTAGGCGCATCTACAGTGTGGTTAGCTCGAACTAACTATGTTGCACACGTCTCAAAGATAATTTTTACAGCCTTGAATGATGTTGCTAGGTCAACCTAGGTTTTAGGTGTAGATCAGGCCTAAGTTATGTCAAGAGCCTCTTCAGCACCCCAAGATCTGGAGGGCACAAAGGTGGCTTAAAGACATCACAGCCCCCTCCCCGGGCTGCAAGCTCTGTGATGCACCTCTCAGAGGCCCATTAGGGAATCTCACTTACATTTCTTTGGTCACAAGTTCTGGTCACTGGAAATATAAGAAACTGAGAAGTAGTGATGGTAAAACAAAACAAAAAAACAACTGTCAAAAAATGTCCATTGGGAAAATGGCTTTTCGGTTTATGAATGCTTTCATGGAAAAAATATCCACTTTTTCACTGAAATTTTTCAAGTTTTTATTGAAAAAGTGAAACTGTTTTAAACTGAAAAAAAACCCTGGGTTTTGGGTGTTTTGTTTTTTCAATGAAAACCCATTTTTGTAACTAACATTGAAAAAATCTAGTTTTTCACATGAAGTTTTCTTTGTGTGTGGGGCGAGAGGGGGAAAGAAATTCTGACCACCTCTATTGAGAAGGCGTTTCGCTGCAGCGACTATGCTGTTGCCTGCATGGAATCAAGTTGAAATGATTCTATATTTAAACAGCAAGGCCTGCTTCCCAAATTAACTTTTAATTGAAGCCTTTTGCTAAGCCACATTCAGCATTTTTCTGATTATAATCCCCGCCCCAGTAAATAAATAATTAACAAAACAAAACACCAAAAAAACAAATAAAACCTTATGAGTTGTTAGAAAAATAAGGCGAGTCTGCACGAGCAATGGAAGTAATACCAGGGATAGTGCACCACTGTCCATCATTGCCTGTCTACAAGTGGTAATTTACAGTTGCAGATGTGTGTACTGCAATGGATCTAAGCTCACTGTGCTATGTCTCAAAGATATGGTACAGAGTTCATATTCTGGCTTTGATCATCCCTTTTGAGATTCACGGTCCTCTGTTTGTGGATCTTTCCCTTCCTGTGTGGAAAGAGAGGCCCTCCTTCTCACCCCCTATCTGTGCAGGGTTCTCAATGGGTCCCTAAGTCTGTGTTTGCAGGAGAGTTGGAGACCGCACATGCAGGGGAAAGGCAAAGCTGGTCCAGAAGAATGAAATATACTTAGGAGAGATAATTCAGCTTCTCTCCAATGGAGCTGTACCCCCAAGGCGATGAGGTTGACAGGAACATTAAGGTGCAGAGCCAGTGTGGAGACAAAATGTCTCCTGCAGATCCAGAGAGATTCTTCCTGTCTGGGGGCATGCTTCAAGGTCATTCCCATAAGAACATAAGAATGGCCGTACCGGGTCAGACCAAAGGTCCATCTAGCCCAGTATCTGTCTACCGACAGTGGCCAATGCCAGGTGCCCCAGAGGGAGTGAACCTAACAGGCAATGATCAAGTGATCTCTCTCCTGCCATCCATCTCCATCCTCTGACGAACAGAGGCTAGGGACACCATTCTTACCCATCCTAGCTAATAGCCATTTATGGACTTAGCCACCATGAATTTATCCAGTCCCCTTTTAAACATTGTTATAGTTCTAGCCTTCACAACTTCCTCAGGTAAGGAGTTCCACAAGTTGACTGTGCGCTGCGTGAAGAAGAACTTCCTTTTATTTGCTTTAAACCTGCTGCCTATTAATTTCATTTGGTGACCCCTAGTTCTTGTATTATGGGAATAAGTAAATAACTTTTCCTTATCCACTTTCTCAACATCATTCATGATTTTATATACCTCTATCATATCCCCCCTTAGTCTTCTCTTTTCCAAGCTGAAGAGTCCTAGCCTCTTTAATCTTTCCTCGTATGGGACCCTCTCCAAGCCCCTAATCATTTTAGTTGCCCTTTTCTGAACCTTTTCTAGTGCTAGAATATCTTTTTTGAGGTGAGGAGACCACATCTGTACACAGTATTCGAGATGTGGGCGTACCATGGATTTATATAAGGGCAATAATATATTCTCAGTCTTATTCTCTATCCCCTTTTTAATGATTCCTAACATCCTGTTTGCTTTTTTGACTGCCTCTGCACACTGCGTGGACATCTTCAGAGAACTATCCACGATGACTCCAGGATCTTTTTCCTGACTCGTTGTAGCTAAATTAGCCCCCATCATGTTGTATGTATAGTTGGGGTTATTTTTTCCAATGTGCATTACTTTACATTTATCCATATTAAATTTCATTTGCCATTTTGTTGCCCAATCACTTCATTTTGTGAGATCTTTTTGAAGTTCTTCACAATCTGCTTTGGTCTTAACTATCTTGAGTAGTTTAGTATCATCTGCAAACTTTGCCACCTCACTGTTTACCCCTTTCTCCAGATCATTTATGAATAAATTGAATAGGATTGGTCCTAGGACTGACCCTTGGGGAACACCACTAGTTACCCCTCTCCATTCTGAGAATTTACCATTTATTCCTACCCTTTGTTCCCTGTCCTTTAACCAGTTCTCAATCCATGAAAGGACCTTCCCTTTTATCCCATGACAGCTTAATTTACATAAGAGCCTTTGGTGAGGGACCTTGTCAAAGGCTTTCTGGAAATCTAAGTACACTATGTCCACCGGATCCCCCTTGTCCACATGTTTGTTGACCCCCTTCAAAGAACTCTAATAGATTAGTAAGACACGATTTCCCTTTACAGAAACCATGTTGACTATTGCTCAACAGGTTGTTTTTCTATGTGTGTGACAATTTTATTCTTAACTATTGTTTCGACTAATTTGCCCGACGTTAGACTTACTAGTCTGTAATTGCCGGGATCACCTCTAGAGCCCTTTTTAAATATTGGTGTTACATTAGCTAACTTCCAGTCATTGGGTACCGAAGCCGATTTAAAGGACAGGTTACAAACCTTAGTTAATAGTTCTGCAACTTCACATTTGAGTTCTTTCAGAACTCTTGGGTGAATGCCATCTGGTCCCGGTGACTTGTTAATGTTGAGTTTATCAATTAATTCCAAAACCTCCTCTAGTGACACTTCAATCTGTGACAGTTCCTCAGTTTTGTCACCTACAAAAGCCAGCTCAGGTTTGGGAATCTCCCTAACATCCTCAGCCGTGAAGACTGAAGCAAAGAATCCATTTAGTTTCTCCGCAATGACTTTATCGTCTTTAAGCGCTCCTTTTGTATTTCGATCGTCAAGGGGCCCCACTGGTTGTTTAGCAGGCTTCCTGCTTCTGATGTACTTAAAAAACATTTTGTTATTACCTTTGGAGTTTTTGGCTAGCTGTTCTTCAAACTCCTCTTTGGCTTTTCTTATTACACTCTTGCACTTAAGTTGGCAGTGTTTGTGCTCCTTTCTATTTGCCTCACCTAGGATTTGACTTCCACTTTTTAAAGGAAGCCTTTTTATCTCTCACTGCTTCTTTTACATGGTTGTTAAGCCATGGTGGCTCTTTTTTAGTTCTTTTACTGTTTTTCTTAATTTGGGGTATACATTGAAGTTGGGCCTCTATTATGGTGTCTTTAAAAAGGACCCATGCAACTTGCAGGGATTTCACTTTAGTCCCTGTACCTTTTAACTTTTGTTTAACTAACCCCCTCATTTTTGTATAGTTCCCCCTTTTGAAATTAAATGCCACAGTGTTGGGCAGTTGAGGTGTTCTTCCCACCACAGGGATGTTGAATGCTATTGTATTATGGTCACTATTTCCAAGCGGTCCTGCTATAGTTACCTCTTGGACCAGCTCCTGTGCTCCACTCAGGATTAAATCTAGAGTTGCCTCTCCCCTTGTGGGTTCCCATACCAGCTGCTCCATGAAGCAGTCATTTAAAGTATCGAGAAATTTTATCTCTGCATTTCGTCCTGAAGTGAAATGTTCCCAGTCAATATGGGGATAATTGAAATCCCCCACTATTATTGGGTTCTTAATTTTGATAGCCTCTCTAATTTCCCTTAGCATTTCATCATCACTATTACTGTCCTGGTCAGGTGGTCAATAATAGATCCCTAATGTTATATTTTTACTAGAGCATGAAATTTCTATCCATAGAGATTCTATGGAACATGTGGATTCACTTAAGATTTTTACTTCATTTGAATCTACACTTTCTTTCACATATAGTGCCACTCCTCCCCCTGCACGACCTGTTCTGTCCTTCCGATATATTTTGTACCCCGAAATGATTGTGTCCCATTGATTGCTCTCAGTCCACCAGGTTTCTGTGATGCCTATTATATCAATATCCTCCTTTATCACAAGGCACTCTAGATCACCCATCTTATTATTTAGACTTCTAGCATTTGTGTACAAGCACTTTAAAAACTTGTCCCTGTTTATTAGTCTGCCTTTTTCTGATGTGCCAGATTCTTTTTTATGTGACTGTTTATCATCTGATCCGGCCCTTACATTATCCTCTTCTGTACTCTGCTCCTGACTATAACCTGGAGATTCTCTATCATCAGGTTCTCCCCTAAGAGAAGTCTGTGTCCGATCCACATGCTCCTCTGCAGCAGTCGGCTTTCCCCCATGGGATGGTGTGAGGGAATCTCCCCATGGGGGTCCTCATGGACATTCACTTCCCCCCTCACAGATTGTACCATGGACTGGAATGACCTGCCCTGTTCTTAGAGTTATATTTTTAAGCCTAAAATTACCTTGTTTGGAAGGGAGAACAAGCTGATATGCTACGAAATAATAAGAGCACAGAGAGAGAAGGCCAGCCAGGCCCTGGCTCATAATAAAAATAGAAAGGAGAACTTAATGAAATTCAAATGCAAGTGAACAAACAGCATGTAATTAACCCATGGGATTAATTGTTTCAAGGTCTTAATGAGGTAAATAGATTTGCATGGTTTAAATAAAGGATTAGATATGTATGAATTAAAATAGACTCTACAATTACACCAGATAGGATAACAGTTACAAGAGTTTGTGATCCTCAAGTGGTCAGAAATTTCCCCCATGACAGTGGTATTACATGTATATCATTATAGGTTTATTCTTGCTTTTCTCTGAAGGATCCAGCATTAGCCATTGGCCTTTTCAAAGACAGCAGTTCCTATGTGAACTTTAAATGCAATTAATAATCTTATGCAGAGTATACACAATGTGTCTGTAGTGTCAGTCTACATTTTGCCTATCTGGTACATCTCCAGCAGTCTTGTTATGAAGTAATGAATTTAGCCTGAGACTGAAAGTACGAAGTGTTGTGTTAAAGAGGGGATGGGCAAACTTTTTGGGCCAAGCGCAACATCTGGGTGGGGAAATTGTATGCAGGGCTGGGGCAGGGGGTTGGGGTGTGGGAGGCGGTGTGGTGTGCAGGAAGGGGCTCAGGGAAAGGGATTGGGGGAGAGGAAGGGTGCGGGGTGTATGAGGGGGCTGAGGGCAGGGGGTTGGGGTGCAGGAGGGGTGTGGACTGTGGGAGGCTCAGGGGCTCAGGGCAGGGGTTTGGGATACACAGGGGTGCAGGGTGCAGCAGGGGGCTCAGGGCAGGGGGTTGGGGTGCAGGAAGGGTGTGGGGTGTACAAGGGAGCTCAGGTCAGGGAGTTGGGGTGCAGGAGGGGTGCATGGTGCAGGCAGGGGGCTTAGGACAGGGAGTTGGGGGAAGGGGTGCAGGAGGGGTTTGGGCTCTGGGGTGGCAGTGGCACGCACCAGGGCCAGGGCAGGCTCCCTGCATGCCTGCCCTGTCCCCGGACCCACGCTGCTCCAGGAAGCACTGTGGCCCCTGCGAGGGGGGTGGAGGGCTCCGCATGCACTGCCCTTGCCTTGCCTCCAGGTACTTCCCCCCAAAGCTCCCATTGGCCGTGGTTCCCCGTTCCCAGCCAATGGCAGCTGTGTGTGGGGGGTGGGGGTGGGGTGGGGCTGGTGCCTGGAGGCAAGGGCCTGGGGGCTGCAGGGATGTTGGGCCAGCCGCTGCTGGGGGGCAATCCCGCGGGCCAGATTGAAAGCCCTGATGGACCGGATCCGGCCCACGGGCCATAGTTTGCCCACCCCTGTGCTAAAGCCAAAAGAAAATAAGAATGATCAATCATATCAGAAGTTTAAGTAATATTAATAAGTAGGGCAGTTTGTATGTAGCTGATATAATTCTGCATTTCTACTAACAGATAAAAAAAATGTTTCACTGTGTTTAATTATGCACTCCCATTAGGGCAGTGGTTCCCAAACTGGGGTTCGTAAAATGTTACAGGGGGTTCTTGGGAAAAAATTCCCTAATGGCAGACAGCTGTCCCTAGGGACCCTGAGCAGCACGGGGTCAGCAGCGCAGAGCTCCTGGACTTCCAAGAGCTAAACAGATCAAAGCAAGCATATCTATCATACTGAGGAGATTTAAACTTCAAGACTCCTTATAAGAAATGGAAAGGGAGGTGAATATTTTTTGCTGTTTTTAAAATTAAATAGGCAGCTAGTGTTGTTTTTAAAATTATTATGAAAAACTATTTTAAGCTTTGTTGTAATTTGCATTGTTTTCCTGGACTGCTCAAGACCTGAATGCTTGTGTAGGAGGAACTCTTTGAGTTGGCTTCTTAAATACCTTCCTGCTGTTTCACATCTGATACTCCTTGATGAAACCTAGGAGCCGTGTCTGATAACAGGCTTATTCAAAGTGACACAAGCTACGAAAGTGAGAGTTTGGAAGTGTGTTGCCGTTTTCATAATGTAATAAAAATACTATATAAATGCTAAGTAATAATAAATAGTGTGTAATTAGCATGTCATAAAAACAACGTTTGTTTCCAAGATGACTGCTTTTATAATTTATACTCAGGTCAAGGAGAATATCCCTGGAAGTATTCATTTTTAGGAGGGGGTTCCCGAGACTTGACATCTTAGTGAAAGGGGGGTCACAGGTTGTTAAAGTTTGGGAACCACGGCATTAGGGTGACGCATTTTTAATGGTACAAGTCGCTTTGGAATAAGAGTCTTGTTTTCAGTGGACTGCACCATTACACTAGTAGAAGTGAGCTCTTTGAGGCTATTGTATGTTTGTACGGTGCCTAGCAAATGGAGCCCAACTTAGTTGTGGCCTTTAGGAAGTATCACAATAAAAAAGTTAAACAATAACAAAAGACTGCTGTGTGCAAAACCAAACTGGCACTTTGTGAGGCAGAGCTGATGCAGCCTGTTAATTTGGAGTGATATATACACACACTGTGCTATCTCAGGGTTACTTTAATTGTTGTTCTTGTTCCTTGCTGAAATAAGACATTCAGATTGGAAGAATCTGGTTACTCTTTGGGCTTGGCTACACTTGCAAGTTAGAGCACATTAAAGCAGCCCCGGGCGCCTTAGCTCACTACCTGTCCACACTGGCAAGGCATGTAGAGCACTCTGAATTCAGGACTAGAGTGCTCCTGGTACTCCACCTCGGCAAGAAGATTAACTCTTGGTGTGCCTTGGCTGAAATGCCTGGGTGTCAGTGTGAACGAGGTGTTGCATTACTGCGCTCTGATCAGCCTCCGGAAACGTCCCATAGTCAAGTGGCCACTCTTGTCATTGTTTTGGAATCGCTGTAGGAATGTGGATATGCCCTTTGAAAGCTCCGTTTCTGACAGCCGGCATGCTAATCTACTCCAAGACAAAGCAACCATTACTGTGGAATGCTGTGTGTGAGAGAGAGAGGCAGAGGGGAAAGGGGGTCTGCTGCTCTCTGAACTTACAAGACAGCATGCTGACATGCTCTCAGCCCCCCCAAAACCCACCCTCTCTCCCCCCACATACACACAAAATACTCCCTGTCACACTCCACCCCACCCCCACCCATTTGAAAAGCACATTGCAGCCACTTGCATGCTGGGATAGCTACTACGGAGTGCACTGCTCTTTGGCCATTTCAAGAGCTGCTAATATGGCCACGCCAGTGAACTTGCAGCTGTTAGTGTGGACAGATTGCAGCGCTCTCCCTACTGTGCTCTATGAAGGCTGGTTTAACTCAAAGCACTCTACATCTGCAAGTGTAGCCATGCCCTTAGTGTATGGAAAACAGAACATTAGTATGCTATTAGGCCATATGTTAGCACAACTAAGGTGAGGTGTGGTTATGGCTGTGTTAATGCCCTATTGTATCAGTATGGCTATATGTTGATTAATGTTATTTCTCTACTATCTCTTGATAACTGTGGAATTAAGGTGCTGCTATGTTCAGAAAAGTAATGCCATTTGATGGCACTTTTTTCGGCTTCCATTATGGTAATGCCATTTGATGGTCCATAGAGATTTCATGGCAGCAGCACAGGAAGGAGGAGTGGAGGACCAGCAGTGAAACAACTGAGGAATGAAAATCAGAAGACATGGGGAGCTTCACACAAAGCAAAAAGAAATCATCAAATGAAGCTACATCAGCCTGTGACAAGCTTTGAGACTGCCTAGATCCAACCAAACTGTGTGTGATAATTCATTATAATTTATTATTTGGGGAGCATCGGCAACATCCCCTTCCACTATACAAATTCTTCCATCTCTTCTTTTACAGAGCTCGAATGCCTTATTTGTACATGGTGCTATAAAAACACTGAGAAGACTTATCCTGACCCAAAGAGATTTGAATCTAATTTGGATGGATAGAGTGTGTGGAATAACAGTGCAAGATTGAATGGAGACCTTCTCTGTGGGCAGCTGGCATTGGAACTCAGTGGGTTGTAAGAAGCAAAAAGCAGGTGGCCAGCCCATGGAATTGTGGCTGTTTCAAGCAGAAAGGACCAAATGCTGAAACATGTGCATGGGAGAAGACAAAAAGAGATTGCGGAGCATATGAAACAAGCAGAGGCACTGGAGGGGATGGAAGAAGAGAAATGTAGGTGGGAACAGTCGTGACAAGCTTGGAAGCTGAAAACAACTAGTTAGTATTTGACACTAGGAAAGGGATAGAAAATACGACAAATTTTCATAATGCCACTATATAAATCCAGAGTACATCCACACCTTGAATTCTGTGTGCAGTTCTGGTCTTTCCATCACAAAACAGATACATTTGTATTGAAAAAGGCAACAAAATGAACAACTTCCACATGAGGAGAGATTAAAAAGACTAGAACTGCTCATCTTAGAAAAGAGATAACTAAAAGGAGATATGATGGAGGTCTATAAAATCATGAATGGTGTGGAGAAAGTGTATAAGGAAGTGTTATTTACCTCTTCACATAACACAAGAACTAGGAGTGACTCGATGAAAAGATTAGGCATCAGGTTTAAAACAAACAAAAGAAAGTGCTTCTTCATACAATGCATAGTCAACCTTTGGAACTTGTTGCCAGGGTATGTTGCGAAGGCCAAAACTATAACTGAGTTCAAAGAAAAGCTAGATAAGTTTATGATAGGTCCATCAATGGCTGTTCACCAAGATGGTCAGGGATGTAACCCTTAAATCTCTGACTAGCAGAAGCTGGTATAATGGACAACAGGGGATGGATCACTCAAAAATGCCCTGTTCTTTTCATTCCCTCTGAAGCATCTGGCACTGGCCACTGTTAGAAGACAGGACACGGTCTGACCCAGTATGGTGTTCTTCTGTTCTAATTACTGGAAGTTAGGAGTGATTTTGTGTAACTATTTTCAGGCCAGGTCCTCGGTGGGTGTACATTGATTAATGGGACTATGTTAATATGGCTATATCACCAGTTGAGGATATGGCCCTTTGTGCTTTTAATTATGTTCATGTCAAGATGCCCTTTTCCTTTGTAGGTCACAATCAAACATTTATCAAGTGGTAGTGATAATGAGCAGGGGATTAGGATGCTAAACCCGACCATACTGCAGATAAGAAGCATTGAACAGATACTGAGATTCTTGCATCATCAACAATCTTGTCAACATCAACAATTTATTATTAAAGACGACAAATACTGACTGAAGCAGAGCACTGGCCATTCGTTTTCCTTTATGGGCCAGTACCTTTGGATGTTGTTGACTGCAAAGAGCTGGTGCTATTAAGCCTTGCTACATACCTTCTTCTTAAAAAATGGAATTCTGAGTGATAGGGATATATCCCTCTATTGACATTTTGAAGTGTGATGACTTTTCAGTGAAAGAACAGAGTATAGTAAATTTGGTTCTTCTGCTTGCATAAACTAGCATTTGCACAGCACACTTTGAATACAGTACCTACCCCAGTAATACCACAAAGTATTTGGACTAGAACTGTGTGAAATTTTTTGACTGAAACATTTTTCAGCAAAAAATGCAGATTCAGTGGCACTGAAACATTTCACAAATTTGTATTAATCTTAGTGAATTGTTTTAGTCAAAACGTGTTCCCCTCCCCCCAAAAAAATCCTCCAAAAAAACATTTGTTCTGACATTTTCCAGAAGAAACGTTTTTGATTTTAGCATTCAAATTTATTTTTGATTTTGAAATTTCCTTTCAGTTTTTTTTAAATTGAAATGTAATAACTTGCTTTAAATTAAAATGAAACATTTGATTTTGGGTGGAACAAAATGTTTAGTTTGACCTGAAATGGTATTTTTTGCCCTTTTGATTAGCTGAAACTTTAGACAAAAATCATTTTTGGTTTGACCCACATGATTTTTTTTTTGAAATTGCCAGTGAACTGAAAAATCCGTTATTCATTATCCACCCAGCTCTAATTTCACAAGAGAATTTCCCAAGTAGTGCAGCCCAGTAGTCTGTGCCTTATAGAGTACGTCTACACTGCCATGTCAGCTGACTTGGGCTAGGGCTGTGGGGCTATAAAATTGCAGTGTAGGCGCTTGGGCTCGGGGACCCTCCGCACGGTTCGGGTCTCAGAGCCCAGGCTCCAGTCAGAGCCCAAATGCCTACATTGCAATTTTATAGCCTCACAATTGCAAGCCTGAGTTAGCTGACACAGGATCAGCTGTGGGTGTTTTACTGCAGTGTAGACATACCTATAATGACCAACGTTAAATGATTCAGAGCATGGCACAAATCCCTTATATTTATTTGATCCTACACTGTTGAAGTCAATAGGTATTTTCTCACTGACTTCAATGAGCACATGTTCAGGCCCACTGAACCTAATTGCACCATGGGAGGAGGAACAGATTTCATCCTCACTCTATCTGCTTATGTCTTGAAGCATGAAGACTGAAAGCACTTGAAAATTTTATACTGCTACTGAAACTGCAGATCACTTTAATCCCGTCACAATTTTATTAAGATGATGACCCCTCTATCAGAATGGCATAGCAAAGATCAAACAATGATAGCTGTGATTACAGGTTCATATGCTTCTGCATGAGGAGAGGCTGCTTCAACTGCCATCAAATATGGTGATTTATAAATCTCATGCTATTTTAAAAACCAAGAACTGGACCAGGAAGGAAGAAAAGGACAAAAAAGCTGGCTTCAGAGTCTGGTGTTCTATGTATCCCATGTAATCCACAGATCTTAATGCACTTTGTCAATATTAATTAATTTAAGCCTAACAACGCTTGTAGAAGGTAAGCAGTATATCCCCGTTACAGATCAGGAAACTAAGGCACAAGAAAGTTTTAGTTGCTTGCCAAAGTCACGCAGTAGATTGGTGTCTGAGCCAACAATGAAATTCCAAAATGCTAGCTCCCAGTTCTGTTTTTTTGAACCAGCAGACCAAACTTAAGATGGGTTTAATAATGTGAAACTATTTATAATAGTGGTATTTTAGTGTGTGTATGCAAGCAATTAAATAATAAAAAGCAACTGAATAGTACTACATCCATAAAAACATTTTAGCATTTGTATTTTATGGCCCATTCAGTATCTACTTGTATGGAAATGTGTTAAAATTCTGAGGGCTGAGTTTTCAACAGCCCAGAGCCAGTCACAAGTGTATTCACAGTTGCCTCACAGACTGACCATTTGCAAACTGCTTGTTTGTATGTTCAAACACAGTAATTGTGTGTGCAAATAGAATGCACATTTAGATCACAGCCTTGGAATATGGGATTTTAAAAAAATCAGGTCCTAAGCATTTAAATTTTTTTTTAATTAAAAAAAATAGTAAAACTCAACTGATTGTTTATGAACCTCTTGAAAACTATTGGATTATTTGGATCAGAGGATTAGTACCTGTATATACGATGTTGTCCACAAAGTATTAAGTACCATAATTAAGGACCCACTACACAACTACAAATCCTATTACACTTCCTGAAGTGTAGTCTGCCACATATCCTGGATGCCCCTTTAGCAACTGACTACTCTAAGTCATGTATGGGGGTGATAGTATTTGGATCAGTCAAGGAAGCATGTTGAACTTATGCAGTCCATGTGAGCTGTCTTTTGCTGCTTGCTCTGTGTTTAAAACACTTACATATGAGTCATTTATAACCTCTTGTTAGGAACCAGAGCTCTCCCTATTTTTGTTTAAATGATTCTGTGGCTCAACTTGGATTTGAAAATCCAATTAGGTGCCTAGATGCATCTTTAGATGCCTAAATACCATTAAAAATCTGGCCCAAAGAGACAGTGCCTGTGTAACTGAGCCTGAGTCTCTTCCATGACATCACAGGGTGCTAACTGCAGAGCATCTTTTTTTAACCTCATTTTTATTGGATCGTATTCCTTTCTACCTGTTGCATATCTCATATGTCTGAACAATTCTTCTATGGATGGACAGCTGGTAATTTGATTTGCTCTTCAAATTTGTTCTATCTGTTTTATAGAAATGCCTTTTCTCCTCCTTACTAGGTAGTTCCACATTCTGCTTAAACTGTATACAGCTCTTCGTATCACAGAGTGCTCTATTCCTCATTTAGACTCGGCCAAGATGAATCACATCTGCAGCAAACCACTTCCCTGGGAGTGTGTTAATCCCATTTTTCCATTTACAAAAATGTTCTCCAAAATGAAATCTTTTCCTTGAGGTATCTTGCATTTACTCCAAATTGGCTATTTAAAGTAAGAAACTGTGGTGTTGCATCTCTGTATACTTGCTCTCATAAGTATTTCACTTCTAATTATATTGGAATAACTAGATCCTAGATCTTGATCAGCGTCAACTGTGCTTTTCATACTTGACTCACTTCCAAGAATGAGGCCAGGAGTAGCCTTGGATTCTGTCTGGCTGCATAAGGAAACAATTCTGCTCTAAAACTAACAATGTGTTTTTTACGTAGTCAGTATCCTATTTGATATCAAAGTAATCAAAATCTCCCAATATCAATGTTCTGGGCTCATGAGAAAATGATTTTACATGTAAGAGACCTTTGTGAACTGATTTCTCTAATGTTGGAGGTACAATATAGAATTTCCAGTCTCCCCTGACCAACTTAAATGTTCGTTTCTACTGGATCAAGCAAATTTAGTTTCCAAGTCCAGAAAGTTTCATCAGAAAATATTCACAGCATTTCTTTCTGCAGCTTTGATATAATCTCACTGCCACTTCAGCTCCATTTTCTCAACCCTTCTCTAAATTAGATCTGTGTCCAATCACATCACACTTGAAAATTGTAATTCTCTGCCAGCAGACTGACTGTGTTGCATACTCCTAGCATTCGTACAGGATGGAAGTGTAGTGTGATGAGTGGAAGTGAAGGAGAGTAACGTTTCAGGAGGTTTTCATGGGATGCTATTTGGATGGGATGCTGGGGGCTCAAGAATACAAGTTGGGACCAGGCTGCTACCGCTGTCTCTAGAATCTCAGCGTATTTACTAAAACTCTCTTTCCTACAACTCTGCTTGCTTGCTGCATCACTTCTTAATAACAAAACAAGACAACTTTTTCTTTACACCTAGGCTGTCTTGCTTTACTGTGTCATTGTGTTAACCCTGGGTTATAGTATGTTGGGCTCATCTCTGTTTGTCTCCATCACTAATCTTAAAACATTGTCCAGATGAATTGACATGGAAATGAGAATATCATGTTCCTTAACGATGGTGTAAATCAGGAATAACTTTACTGGTGTCAGTGAATTTAAACAGTAATAAAATTGGTATAAGAGAGAGGAGAATCACTAATATTAGAAGGCCTGTTATTGTTAAACCTTATGCTTTACCATAGCATCCAAAGGTCCCACTCAGGGTTGGGATGCCATTGTGCTGGTTGTTGTACAGAGACAGACTGTTTCTCATCTGGAGAAGTTTTCCAATGAAGAGAAGGGTACCCAAATTTTGAAACCCTGAGACAATGATAGGCAAGCTAGTCAAGACAGTGAGCAAATGGTGGCAGACTAGATGATCTGGTGGCCAGATGATCTCTGGCCTTAAACTCTATGACACAGTATCTTGTTTGCATATAACTTGGCATAAAACCCACAATAATATTTGCTTACACTTGTGCTGCAAATCCTTTCCTAGATGAATAGAAATTGCTTGTTTGTGTTCACTAGGAACAAAAACCTGCAGCTGATGAGGCTTGTCGGTACACTGTTACCCCAAGTTACATTTTGGGCCCATCCTGATTTAAAATCTCCTGATTCCATGCCCGTATCTCCAGTGGCCATGCTGCCCAGCAGCTACCCTACCTGTTTGTGAGGATAAACGTTGATGTGACACTTGATACATTCTTGTCCCATGTTAGCCCAGGAGTTTCCACTCATCCATTTTCTCTTGCACTTGGGGCACTTGTATTCACCAAAGCAGCGTTTCTTGCCCTGGTACGGGGTCAGACCCTCTCCTTTTGGACGAGCCTAAATTACAAAAAGGAAAAATAAGTAGTAATGATGGGAGAACAAATCAATAGAAAAGAACATTTAACCAGGAAGTTCATATAAGTTGGACCCATTCCCCCCAACCCCCACAAATAGTTAGTCATACACAAAACTTCAATTTCACCAGTTCTGAGGGAGCTAAATAGAGATGAAGGGGTCACCAGATAGCTCCAAAATGAAGTTAAAAGGACATTTAGAATTCTGTGTTCAGCATCTTCTGCAGTTACTGCTCTGATATCAATATCTATCCCATTACAGAAGGCTAGTGTCCGATGATACTCCATCAACTTTTCAATCCAATCTTCCGCTTTCTCTTAGGAAACACTGTCAATAAACCAAACCACACTTATGACTCTTCTGTACGGTGCATCCTCCATGTTACAATAATAATAATGCTTTGTATATCTTCAGCATCTTGCATCCACAGATACCAGAGCATTTCCAAAACAATTGAGAGAGAGGATTGCTCCCATTTTATAGACAGGTAAACGGAGGCACAAAACCGTGGCAAAGCTGGAGTTCCACAAATCTGAATTAATTTGTTATATCATTATTGGATGGATGGAGAGTCTAGTTTAAAAATGTACTGAAACTTGGGATTCATAACCTTCAGTATCCAAACCATGCATATATAATGTCCAGTAGCAAGAATTTATGTGACTAATATGCTGCAAATATTTACAGAAAACTTTCACTTGAAGGTTTCATGAAGTGTAGCATTATTTCTGTTTTATTATAATCTATTTATGTCCACTGTTGCAATTTACAAGTGAAAACTACACTTAATTTATATGTAATCCAATAAAGTAGTGCAGTAGGTCACAATATAAAAATATGATGGTCTCATCCTAAATGCTTGTTTGTCCTTATCATGAAACCACCATTCATTCGAGTACATTTCATAATTGCTGTTACAGCAAGGTCCAGGACTAGAACCGTAGATGGATTTCAAGATTAGGATTGACATGTATTGGTGTGTGGGGAACCCTGAACAACACTTGTCTGTACTGGGTCAAGTCAGTTCCAGCAGCTGTTGTTTTTTATTTTGAGAAGCACTACAATTCAAATCATGCCAGTTAAAACAGGAGACGGAAGCTGTGCTCAGTGCAAGTGTCCAAAAGGGAATTCTGCTGCTTCAAACCTTGCAATCTCTAGCAAACATTCATTGTATTAGGGAAAAATCAGAGGCTGTCTACACTTTACCACAACTACCCTGTTTGGTATTAAGTGTCGTATGCAGCAGGGCTCCCCACCTCCAAGCTGGTGTTGTAAATGGCTGTCTTGCTGGTCTGATCAGACATGCTCTACATCTGCTGTAAGAAAATTTGTTCAACCCCACATTTTAACAGGAGTTAATCACACATCCGAGGGGAGGTGTTGAACACAGTTTGGATCTCCCTACACCAAGTCCTGGACATACCCATTGTGACAGGTTTGGTCACAGAGACCCCCTTGGGACTGTCACCTGACATACTGGAATTACCTCTGAGCCCGTTTTTCCTGCCAGCTTGGGACTCCAGAACCCTGCCTTGTTGAGCCAGACATGCTAGTCTGCTGCAACACAGATTCAAGTCTGGTCCATGCCCCCAAAGCTTCAGACTTTACAAAAACGGCTCAGCAGGTCACCTATCTCCAGCACCCAGACACCCAAATGGGATCCAAACCCCAAATAAATCCGTTTTACTCTGTATAAAGCTTATACAGGGTAAACTCATAAACTATCCGCCCTCTATAACACTGATAGAGAGAGATGCTGAGCTGTTTTCTCCCCCAGGTATCAATCACTTACTCTGGGTTAATTTGTAAACAAAAGTGATTTTATTAAGTATAAAAAGTAGGATTTAAGTGGTTTCAAGTAATAACAGACAGAACAAAGTAAGTTACCAAGCAAAATAAAACAAAACATGCAAGTCTAAGCCTAATACATTAAGAAACTGATACAGGTAGATCTCACCCTCAAAGATGTTCCAATAAGCTTCTTTCACAGACTAGACTCCTTCCTAGTCTGGGCCCAATCCTTTCCCTGGTACAGTCCTTGTTAGTTTCAGCAGGCGTCTTAGGTGAAAAGCAGGGGCGTTCTCATGACTGAGACTTCCCTTTGTTCTCTTCCACCCCCTTTTATAGCTTTGGCACAAGCGGGAATCTTTTGTCTCTCTGGATCCCCACCCCTCCTAAATGGAAAAGCACCAGGTTTAAGATGGATTTCACCATTCTTCCTGGGCTGGTTTACACAAACACAGGAAGGCTTGCAAGTCAACAGCACCATTTACAACCAATTGTCCTAGCCAATGGGAGCCATCAAGATTCTAAACCATCATCAATGATCCACACTTTGCATAATTACAATAGTCCCTCAGCGTTAGACTTTATATTTCTAGCTTCACATACAAGAATGATACAGACACACAAATAGGATGAACACACTCAGTAGATTATAAGCTTTGTAATGACACCTTACAAGAGACCTTTTGCACAAAGCATATTCCAGTTACATCATATTTACACTCATAAGCATATTTCCATAAAACATTATGGAGTGCAACATCACATCCATATTAAGTTCAGCTCAATCCTGTTTGAGGGGATGGGAATGCGGATGCAACAGTGTTTGACAACTGATGTTGAACATGGCACAGCCCGTAGTGTGTCAGAATAAACACAGTAGCATAAGGTCATCTCCTCATTCGGAACAGAAGATGCTTGCTATAACAATTGTCCAGTATGGTCCTGCAAGCATGGTTTCTATGTACAATAATTATGAACTGTGCCAACACAGATATTTTTTTAATCAACTTTTTTTTAAGTTACCCACTGGCTTGTGCAGAATATTTCCTAATGGTTTGAATCCATGACCAGCACAGTTACAAACTGTGTGACAACAGCATTAGACTGTAACTAGGTTTGAAAATAGTATCAAAGGCCATGACTAGGTATCATTCCTAATGCCAGAAAGCCACTGTACTGAGAATCTCAGGATGGTAAAGAATTAGAGGCAAAAGCAACAATTTAGGAATGATAGCAATAGTATTTTTCTGATTTTGAAAGGCTGAAGACTAGGGAGAGAAATTTTGTCTGTCATTTTTGGACAGGCTTTGTGGGAAATTTACGACATCTGCCTCTCCCAACATAGGGTTTCATTAAATTACAAACTCAACAAACAAAAGCAATCTTTAAATAGTATGTCTGCCTGGTACTTGTGTCAAAACTTGTATTGGACTATTCTGCTAGATATATTCAGTTGTGCATTGACATCTGATATTTTTGTGTTTTCCTCAAATTTCAAGTACACGTTGTAGTAATGCCAGTAAATCCTTAGCTATATTTAAATCCAGGCTCATGATGGAAGATAACACACACAATGAATATTCTAACTAATACAGAAAGCTTAAAATGCAGCTCTGTGCTGAAAAGTGACTTTGCAAAAAATTTCATTGTGGAGTAGCATGTTTACTATGTCTCAATGATTTTCATGGCAAAATACTCATATTGCAAGTAAACAGAAGCTTCTTCTGTCTGCCATTCCTGCAAACTTTACCGTGGGCTCAGTGAAGTTTTGTTCTCTCCTTCTCAAGCATTATCAAGTGTTATAAAGGTTCTGTGGGCTAAATTAAGGCATCAGTGATCCCATTGCCTGTGTGAAAGATCTGCTCCTATAGATGTATTTATAATTTTACTTTGTTTTTGAGGTCTACTTTTGGAGCAGGCACCAGAATTAATACAACCAAACAAAATATTTTCCAGCATTCTGAGATACTAGGGGGGAATTAAGAAATATGGGGGCAAATATTTTACATACACAGAATGCAATTCTGGCATGGAAGAGGTGGGAAGCCAAGGTTTTGATTAGTGGAATAATGTAGGTTTTATGAAGGGGTTCACTTGTGAGGTTTCTGTTACTTTGAGCATACATGTATACTTTGCATCTAGAAAGAGATATGTGATAAAAAGGGATGCTGAAATATCACGGACTGTCCTGACATGAAAGTTAAACATTTCCAGAGAGAGGTTCCCTTGATCAAATAGCTCCACAGGACAATTGTGGGAGGGCAGCTATTTTAGAGTTGGGGAATGGTCTTGGTTAAATATTAGGGTTTTTTTTTCTCCCGAAGTACACTCAATGCAAAATACAAACATGTATTTAACTTAAGGACAGTAGCATATAATGTGTGCACGTTAAGGCAAAGATGAAAATATTGGATACACATGCTTTGAAAATATACGGTCAAATTCTCCAAAGATGATGGTCTTATTCCCAGAGGCAATTCAAACAGGTGTGGAAATATTTGCTTATTTCCTGTGTAGCCACTAACTTTTGTCCACTGTTGCCTAATGGGAGTGACTTTTCTGTCATATCCTGTCAGAAGGGCACGGTGACTATCAAAGGGTAATAGGGCAATCTGCCCATTTAAGGCCCTGTTTGATTACCAGTCCCATTCAGGAAGGGGTCAGGGGATGTCTTTAAAGGGCTCAGAGAGTTTGTCTGGAGGGGAGCTGGCTCCTAGGCCTGGCCCTGGAGCATCAAGGGAGATATAGAGTGAAAGGTCTCTAAGCCCCTACAGCCTGCATGGGACGGGGAATGGCTTTGTTTTGTGTTACTTGGTGAGTTTTGTGTTTGAATTAATAAAATCTGCCCCGAGGGAGGGGCCTGAGAGAGACTGAGGAGCGGCAATGAGGTTGAGGGAGCCCAGCAGCCTACAGTTCTTTGTTATCCATTCACGTGATAGACATTCTGTTACCCTCCTGAGACATTTTACAAAGTTCCCAAATTAAATTTATAGAATTAAAATGGGTCCATCATTCTGGGAAAGGGTTTGCTTCGCTTGTACAGTTTCTCAGTGTGCAGGTCCAAGTTGCACTGCATGTAGAATTGTATGTAGAAAAAGCAGGTGCTTGGCAGAAAACCTGAACTTGGCAACAACTTTGGGACTCCAGGTCCCATGGTTGACGGAGATTGTAAGTGCTGTTTTATTTCAATGGTTGCACGTGTGAGCAGTTGGGAACAGTACATGTTCCATCCCGCATTGTGCAGAAAGACGGGTAGGGGAACAGAAGGACGACATAACTAGCCTGGCCTTTTCTACCTGTAATATCTACGAAGAGAAGATCTCAGTGAACAACCTTGACTGCTTTTTACACATTTATATTCTTCATTGTTACAATAATTTTTTGCTTCTGAGATCAGACAATAATGGTAACCTGAATGAACTGAACTGACTGACAGCCACATTGCTAAAATAATCAGTTTACAGGTGTTGTATCAACAGACAAGGTAGTTACAAACTTCAACAGGACTTTATTTTTAAAGTGGAAACCTCTTTACCAAGCTGCTGCTGCACCCTCTCTAACTCTCACTCTGCCTCCTTAACTCCTCCCCCACTCCTTCCTGTTTCCTGTCCTTTCAGACTCCCAACAGCCAGTGCTCCCAGTTCTAATAATCACAAGCAACATCTAAACACCACAACAGGGCTTCCCTGAAATCTGATTGGCAACTATAACAGGAGAAAAAAATGAAATTGACACTACACCAGAATAGTAAATTTGCAACAGTATTGTAAAGAGAAACTCTGTGTGTAATGAGAAACCATTGGACATCCAAGTGTAATGAGTACTGGCATGCACCCAAAATTTAATCCTCTGATCCACAGTCTCCTCTGATAAAGGAGGAAGATGAACACTAAATGAGGGGCAAGAAAATGATTCTGACAAAACAAAAGCAGCTACCGTTTTTTGGGTCAGTTTGTTTGAACATCTTTATTTGGGACACTTAATTGATTGTGTCCAGAGGACTTTGTAGTACAGTTTAAGTCAATAGATTGTTGAGAATCTGCAGGCTCACTGCACTCAAAATTCCTTATGGAAATCAAAAGGAGTCCTTTGTGTAGAATTCTTTCGGGATGGGCCCAGGGTATCTTGTGAGATCTCTTCTGATCTAGAGGTTTCATAAATCATTTCTTTGTAGACTCAGCTAGGACTTTTTTTATTGAACATTAGAAACCCAAGTTAATTTTCTAATTTCTTAATGTACTTTAACAAATCATATGATGCTAATTTTTTTTTAACCTGGGCTAGTTTTTAAGGTTGGGATTTTCAAAGGAACTTAAGGAAGTCAGGCAGAGCTAACTCTCATTGAATTTCAGCAGCATCTCTACTTAGCCAGAGAATCTTACTACACTTAGACCTGGATGTACATCTGCACCATAGTTCCTTGAGAGCAGTAATTGTGGCAGTAAGGTGCAGGTAATGGGGTCCACTGACTCTACAATGAATACAGCACTTTAGAAACAATAATTAACTAAGCCTCACAACACTCTTCTAACATATGGTATTATCTACATTTATAGATGGGAAATATGAGATATAGACATGTTAACTTCAAAAGGAGCTTCTAATGAAGGGTTGTTCATATTTTAGGTAGCCAACTTTAGACACAGTTCAAATGGAGGTGTGAGGGCTCAGCATTCCTGAAAATCCTGAGGGGGGGTCTACAGATACTCAGTCTCTTGGAAAATTAGGACTTCTGTGTCTGTAGCTGGGCACCCAAAACACGGAGGCACTCCAATTTAGAGTCTACTTTGGAAATTTGGCCTCAGTAACTTATTCAAGGTCACCCAAATCAGAAACAGAACCAGGAAATGAACCCAAGAGTCTTGACTCCGGTGGTAATTTCCTGCTTTAATCGCTAGACATTTAGATTTGCTTTATTTTTATTTTAACCTTTAAACCATCACAACTCCTCTCTGTCAGTAATTTCACTTAGTTTGCTGGAAAAACTACAGCATTCTCTGCAGGCATTTTGATATTGTTTTTGTATGGATGTTTATAGTTTGATGCCATCACAGATATTATTTTCCTCCCCGTATCTTCAGTTTCCTAAATGCTGAATCAAAGGAAATCTGGATGTTCAAGCAAGCAAGCCAGTTTTCTCTAGTTAGAAATAGCCTTAAGAATTAGTGACAGCAGCAGCCCTCTCTGGTCTTCAGTTCTGCCCAAGCCAAGCTGAAGAGGTTGACAAAACAAATATGCAAATACTCACAAACAAGCACTTATGTGGAGGCAAAACCCAAATGTGATGGTCTTGATAGGATGTTAACCACCAAGAGAGAGGTCCTGGGACAGTCACTTCCAGGCCCTCTTTCTTATTAGTACACACATTTCTTGTCCATGGGTTGTGCTGGGAGCAGGACAATTGAGTCAAACAGGACTTTCCAAGAAACTGAATGCTCCCTCATGTCTGAGGGGCTTGGGAATTCCTTATCCTTCCAGGCCAGAAGAGTCTCTCAGCCACAGTCCAAAGGTAACATGTAAATGGCTCTCCTCCAACAGAATCCAAAGCTTGTCCTTAGCCAAGTGCTAAGAAAGAGCAAGAAACACTTATGTGCTTCTCCTCATTGGACCTTCTTGGCTTTTCTAGTCCAAAGCACCCTTCCACCATTCAAAGAGCAGGCTTTGACTTCCCTAGACAGCTGGCCTCCAATTCATTTCCCCCTCACACTAATTTCCTGTTCCATGATGGTTTGAACAGCATTTGCAGCAATCCTTCCCCCACCCCATCCTATGGCATTTATAGGGCACCAACAACTGTTGCATCTAGGCACATAATAGTGTAAAGTTAAGCACTATGATCATCTTGGACTTTGCTCTTTCCATCCTGTGGTTCGTTCAGTAAACTTTACCTTCTCCTCTTCCTGCTTCTTCTCTATTATTACAGATAGTTTTGTGCTAAAACATGGCCCCTGGCTTAACCTGGCTAAGTGTAGCTAGCACCGTGCCCCTACCCATTATGGAGATGGATTGTGTGTTAACTGTGCTAGACACACTCTCTTCTCCCCTTCCTCCCAGGTAGTCTGTAGCATGGTATCTGTGTTTGGTTGTAAATGGTATTTGTGGAATCCAATCCATGCTACAGCTGTTAGACTCTAACTGTGTTCGAAAATAATTCAAGCAATAGCAGGGACAAGGCCCGAATATTTTCAGCTGTCTCCCATATGGGTAGCTGGGAAGATGACCCAGGCTTTAAACCCTGAATTTGATTTTAAAAACCCCCCTACTCCCTCATAAATCTCCAAGTCTTTCCCCCAGCATCTGACTTTTTCCCTGTGCAGCGTCTAAATACACCATCATGCCAACATTTCAAATATTATTTAATGTTGCCCATAGGGATAGGCTGCATCTCAATACCTCCTGAGCATTGGGGACGTTTTGATCCAAACTCTGATTAACAAGTAACAACAACTTGCTTCTGTTGACGTTCATGTGTTGTCACCATTCTAGTTAGGGCTCCAGATCCTGCCACCCCACCATGGCCCCTTTGTGCTGCTCTGGCTTAAGGAGTTTTCTGGGAATTCCCCTTGTACAAAGGAGTCCCCAGGTAGCATACTTGCCATGCTGGCCCTGCATCACCACCACCTTCACAGCCCCCAGCAGAGGGAGTGATTCCTGCCTGCCAGCGGGCTCCTTTGGTTGCTGACAGAACCGGGCACAAGTTAGAGCAGCTGTCAAGCTGTTCTCATTAGTGCCAGGGCTGAACGGGACCATAGCTGCTCCTGGCATCAGGGAATAGCAAAGATGTCGCAAAACCACCTTGCCTGCTCCCAACCTGGTCCTGTGCCAAGTAGAGCTTAGCCTGGCCCAGCGATCTGACCCACTGACTCCTGACACTTCCCATCAGCTAACTTCTAACAATAATGTTTTATCTAGGACGCATACAGAAATGCGGAAATCAACTAAATTCTCTTACCTGCCTGGTTCAAATGTTGGCTTTTAAAAGCCAATGGATGTCTTTCCTTTAGCTAGATCTAGCATATGCACAGATCCATGGCCTCTTATTCTGTGCCGCATAAGCAACAAAAATGGCATCAATATTTCACAACCCCCCGGCACTCCTCCACACTTTCTTTTTTTATCCCTTTCCTTTCTTCAGCCAAAACCACAAATTGCCCATAATGAGATTTAAAAAGTGTTTAAGTTAATCTTTTCTGTTGGTAACTGGCCAGCGGAGCTCTAACAGGACCTATCAGATCATGCATCTCATGGAAGAACCTGCCAAATTGCTTGGCAATGACGGACACAATAAAGGTCTCTTTGCTTCCCCTGGACAATTCTGCCAAAGTATCAGTTTGAACAGTCAGCAAAGAACAAAACACCCAGCCCCAGTGCCCAGCTTTGAGACTGGATTCTTTATAAACAACTTGCAGAAAGTTCCCTCAAAATAAAATGTAAGAGGAGTAATCTGTTAAACTCCTTCCCACTCTGCCTCCCTCTCCCCGCAATGCCATGTGCTCCAGGGACCAGCAGTTTGTTACATATCCGAAAGGTACAGAATGCAGCAAGAGAAAGTCGGCCTGATATTGGATGTGTGACTTACCCAGAGGGCTTCTTAAGCATCTGTGTGTAGGGGACCCTTGATCAAATAAATTTTTCTCCTTGTAACATAAGAGTAATAACAAAACCCACGAACTTGATTCACTGACTAACTCCCAAGAGAACCAGTGTTTTGTGAAGTGGGGGTAAAGGCAGAGCTATATCTTGGAATTTGAGCTCTCTACAACCTATAAAGCCAACATTATTATAAGGGGGGAGGGTAAAACCACCACAGATCTCTGCTTCACACTCCTTTGAATAGTTTTGGAAAAGAGGAAGCACAGAGTGGTCTTGCTCATGTTCAGAAACTAACATGGTATAGAACATACAGAGGCTATTGGATTGAAAATGGAGGAAGGATGGTCCAATGATTAAACTGCAGCATTGGGAAGCAGGAGTCCAGGGGTCCTGTTCCCAATTTCTTGCGTGACTGTGGACGTTTCACTAAACTTCTCATTGACTTTTCTCTGCACAGTCTTTTGGGATGGGACATGACCTTTCAGTGCTAATGCTATCCATTAGGAGTCATCTCGTGATAGCGTTCCTGCGAGGAGTCTGGGTGTAGCCCCAGACCCATGGCCGTGCTCGGCAAGAGTAATGCCAAGATGGCAGATGAGCCTAGCTCATGAGTTTGTCAAATGTTTTTCCTCATCCTTATCTGATTCTCTCGCTATTTTAAATCTAGGTTATAAATACTCTGATGCACAGATTGGGCCTTTCAGAAATATCGCTGATATAATCTATCTGTTTACTGTGGCTATGTGAGGTCTGTGTTGGATTACATTGTTGCTTTTGAACTATTTAACTGAGTTATATATCTTTTTAATGATGTATATAACACAAGAGACATGCTACAGAAACCAATTTGAGGCTAATGCAGTGAGCATCCTAGTTTCTGGCATAGCTGGTATGCAGTAGCATGATGAGGATTCCTATTATTTGATATGGGAATGTTATGGGAAAGGAGGGGTAAGTGCTAGAAACCAAACCGTTAACCAAAGCCTTGCTATTCAAATGGTGAGCATCTATCATCCTATTCATTGGACAACACATAGTGTGAGCTATCCAGATATTGCCGGTCGAATGAGTTATGAGTTTGACACACTAAATCACAATATGTGGGCAACACATGGGTAACAAACAAAGGGATTGTTACAGGAGAGCCTCAGGTATTTTGTGAGGGCAAAATAGAGGAGGAGACCCATTCAGCTCTCATCCCATATATGACATCGTGGTATAGTGCCATTAGTGATTCTGCGATAACTGGTTCAGGTGTATGCTCTTGCCATCCCTGGATGTCTGAGAGATCTTATACAATCACATTAATAACACAAGCATATTGCCCCTGCTGCGTATCTTCTAGATCTAGTTTGTTAAATGCTCTGAAGTTATGGTACTTGATAGAGTTGACTTTGTTAGTTATCATTGACATGAACCTTGTTTTGGATATGTTGCTCTCAGTTTCCTGCTCTCCTCATGTCGCCCCAGTTACCATTCTTACAATCTGACCTGTGCAGACAATGATATTCTGATTTGGGGGGTCCCAAATAATGAAGCTAGGGCAGGCACCCCACAAAACAAGCAGAGCTTTTCCCTCCAGTCCTGCCGCAGTGGTGAGTGGGAGGCTGAGTGCATATTACACACAGTCCAGCAGGACCACCTCTTCCAGTCCTGATGACAAGGGGTTGGGATAGGAAAATGGGCAATGAGTGGCTGAAGGTGCTGCATGGCCCTCACATAGAATCTCATATATTAGAGGTAGAAAAGCCACATTAGCCATCATTCTAGTCCACTTCCTTATCAGTGCAGGACTGTTGCCTAAAGCAGCAATTTTCAAACTGTGGGTCATGACTCCTTACTGGTTCGCGGAATGCAAGGCAGTGGATTGCAGCGGTGGCCATTAAAAGTCCCATTGGCGGTGATGCTCGGCAAAGAAAGGCTAGTTTCTACCTTTTCCGACACCTCACTGCACCCCCGGAAGCGGCCAGCAGCAGGTCTGGCTCCTAGGTGGTGGGGGCCACAGGGCTCCGCACGCTACCCCCGCCATGAGCACTGGCTTCACGCTCCCATTGGCCGTCAGCTGGAGGGGGGGGCGGTGCCTGCGGGCGAGAGCCATGCGGAGCCGCTTGCGCGGCTCTGCCTAGGAGCTGGGCGTGCTGCTGGCAGCTTCCAGGGTGTAGTGCAGTACATGGTGTCAGGACAGGAAGGAAGCCTGCCTCTGCACCCTGGCTGTGCTGCTGACCGAGAGCCGCTGGAAGTAAGCCAGCACCCCAATCCCCTGCCCCAGCCCTGTCCCCCCAAACCTGGAGCCCCTTCCTGCATCCTAAACCCCTCATCCCTGGCCCCACCCCAGAGCCTGCACCCCCAGCCCAGCGCCCTGACCCCCCTCCTGCACCCCAACCCCCGTCTGAGCCCCCTCCAAACCTGGAGTCCCCTCCTGTACCCCAATCCCCTCATCCCCAGCCCCACCCCACAGCCTGCACCTCCTGCCCAGAGCCCTGATCCCCTCCCACACCCCAACCCTCTGCCCAAGCCCTGAACGCCTCCCAAACCCCTCATCCTCAGCTCTGTTGGGTCATGGGCATCAACAATTTTCTTCAACTGGGTCACCAGAAAAAGTTTGAAAAACACTGGCCTAAAGTACACTTACGAGCATGTTGTTCCACCTAGTTTTTCAGTTGACTCATGCAATGAGGAGTCTACTTTTTCCTTTGAGAAATGTTTCCACAGCCCAATATGCAAGGAAGTATTGACCTAAATCATCTTTCTTAATTTCATCCCAGTACTTATAGTTATACCTTCATGTGACACTGTAAGTAATTCCTTTCCCGTGCTTGCACCCTTCAAAAAGCTTTAGACTGTTATCACATCCTGCACAAAATCCCCAATCCGAGCGCTGCCCTACCTAAGGCACACATACTTAGTTCTTTTAATTTTTCCTCTTATGACCGTAATTCCCCCCAGTCCCTGTTTGTCTCTATTGTTCTTGTAGCAAATCCCTCCACCTGGTCAATGTCTTTCTAATAAGGTAGTGCTCAGAACAGAATGCAGTGTTCCAGGAGCAAAGCCTTAGAGAGAGGGATGTGATACTTATCCATCATGCAACCCAAAACTGCACTCCTTTTTTATTTTCCTTCTACAAGTTTCCTATCCATGCTCTCGTTAGGATTGGATTGAAAATTACATTTATTAAGCAGTGTCAATTGACCCATTACAGGTAGTTTTGAAATGTCAGAAGACTTACCATAGGGTCACTTCGACGTGTGAGTAAGCATGTCTCTTTGCAGTGCCGGCTGCTTAGAAAATCAATCACCAACCTACTGTAATCACAACTGAAATTTGGATCTGGTTTCCACAATGATAAACCATGGGTAA
Source organism: Mauremys mutica (assembly GCF_020497125.1). NCBI lineage: Eukaryota > Metazoa > Chordata > Testudines > Geoemydidae > Mauremys > Mauremys mutica. Next base: position 70,110,681 of record NC_059078.1, read on the forward strand.
GATTTGGCAGCGTTTGTCAGTAATAGCACACACATGTTTTCTGATGCTGATTAAAATGATAGGCATGGTTGTGACGGATGAGCTGATCAAAGCCTAGAAATCCAAGAAGCTGGCTTGGCAAACGCTCTATTGTTTAAATCAAATCTGTGCAGCAGATCTTTCAAAATCCTAGCCATGCTTTTGGAATGGAGATTTTTCTTCAACTAAGCTAATCATTAGAGCCATCCCAGGGTGAAAAGTATACAAGCCACTTTCAGACAATGTTCAGTTCTAAGCACTGCAGCAGCTGGGCTGCCAAATATTTGTTACTATCTGACGTCTCAACTAACAAATGTCACTAGTGCTAGGAAAAGTCAGGAGTGTGGATACTGTTTTTTCTGTTGATGTTCAGCATTAATCCCACCCACCACAACTTGACTGAGGGGAGGGAGGCATGTAGTTTGCTAATTTACTGTAAAATCCCCAGGAAGAATGGTTAAATTTTTTCTCCATCGTACAGTGGTGTGCTATTTTCACAAGCCTCTGCCTTCATAATGAAGAAAAGCTGGAGGTACTCTTACAAAGGAAGCGCTGCACAATGAATACAGATGGACAATTATTTGAAAAGAAGGCCGGTCTGTGGGGAAGGTCTTGGACTTCTGAGACCTAAGTTCAATGCCCTGCTTTACGCCAGACTTCCTGTGTGACTTTGGGCATGTCACATAATCACTCTGTGTCTCAGTTCCCCATCTGTGAAATAAGAATGATGATACTTTCTTTCCCTCGCTTTTGTGTCTCCTCTACTTGGACTGTAAGCATTTCAGGGCAGGGTTTGTCTCTTCTTCTGTGCCTATGTCCATTACTGGAGGTGTAAAAGCATAGTAGTCCATTATGATCCGCTGCTTATCTCTTAGTAGATGAACAGTCCTTTTGATCCACGCAGGTTACCACATCATCCATCTAAGATCTTGGTTCTCTGCCTTGTATTCTTCTTCTATCATCTTTCCCTTCCAGTGCCCATAAACCTGCACGGCCAATGAACCCCTTAAAATGTGCCCTGCAAGTCAACTCTTTCTTTTTCATAAGACTTCTGAGCATTTGCTGAGTTCCAAGGGTTCACAATATGAATTAACCTCAAAGAGAGTTTATCTTACCTCAGGTTTGATTTCATTCTCGGGAACTGGTGCCTAGTGCTTCTCATTTGGAAGCTCAAATGTTATGCTTACATTTAGCACCGGGTTCCCCACGAACATGCGGTGCGCAATGGGTGAGAGGCAGCCCCCTTCTGGCCGCGCTCCGGTCCCCTAAACGTAACAATACAGCAGCGCCGCGGAGCCTCGGTTGGCTCCGGATAGCCGTCCGGAAGGGGGCCGCCTCTCACCCGTTGCGCACCGCATGTTCGTGAGGAACCCGGTGCTAAATCATTCGTAGACTACCTGATTCTGGGTCAGGGTTTTGTGCGTAGCAGAGCAGCTTCCTCGCTGTGATCTACTGAAAGTCAGCCTTTGACACAGTTGTTGCAATAGTAATCCTGCTCAGTACGAGAGGAACCGCAGGTTCAGACATTTGGTGTATGTGCTTGGCTGAGGAGCCAATGGGGCGAAGCTACCGTCTGTGGGATTATGACTGAATGCCTCTAAGTCAGAATCCCACCCCTGATACCAGTTGTGACAAAGTTCCTCCTCTACCTTGGTGGGTCCTGCGCTTATTGGCGGATTTGCTCACCTCAGTGATCTTCCCCTCTGGTGGAACCCACAGTCTGGGTCAACTCCTCCTATGTCTGATCAGGAGTTGGGAGGTTTGGGGGGAACCTGGGCCTGTCCTCTACTCCAGGTTCCAGCCCAGGGCCCTGTGGATCGCAGCTGTCTATGGTGCCTCCTGTAACAGCTGCATGACAGCTACAGCTCCCTGGACTACTTCCCCATGGCCTCCTCCAAACACCTTCTTTATCCTCACCACAGGACCTTCCTCCTGGTGTCTGATAATAATTGTACTCTTCAATTCTCCAGCAGTACACTCTCTCACTCTCAGCTCCTTGTGCCTCTTGCTCCCAGCTCCTCACACGCGAATCTCACTGACTAACTGGGAAGCTTTTAACTAGTTCCAGCCAGCCCTTGATTGGCTTCAGGTGGCCCAATCAATGTAGCTATCTCCACTGCCTTCTAGAAAGATCTTAATTGGCCCCAGGTGTCTTGATTAACCTGGAGCAACTGCCATTTGGTTACCATGGTACCAGGGATTTGGTTAGCCTGGGGCTAACATACCTGTTCCTTACTACTTTACTGTAGCCATCTGGCCTTGCCCCATCACACTTGCTAGACATTCCCTACTCCTCCCATCAAGCCTTTCTATTAAGGAATGACATTACATTGAGGAAAGCTGAGCATGGATTGTCTTGGCTAAGTGCAAGTAAAGCAACAAAGTTAGGAAACTAAAGTAAGCAAATTAAGAACGAAGAACAAAAATATAGTGTTTGGCATCAAACTGTCGTCAGAACCGAGAGAGGCAATACCCAGTATATAGTGGTGATCTGCATTAATTTTGTGGGCTTTGTGTTACTTTGCAGAATTTCTCCCATGGTCTCATGAGAGGATGAGCTAAAAGGAGTTGGGAGAGGGTGAATCACTCTGCCCAGGAGATGCTTTCGGCAATGACTTGTATTCTGAGCTGGAGGAAACACCTTCTCCAAGGAGTTTCTCTACTAGGGTTTCTCTGGACCACAACTTGCATAGTACAATAAGCTAAAGGAACCACATGTCCAGAAGGAATGGTTTCTTACTCTCTGCAGGTGTCGTTTCCTCTAGTGACATGCACTCTGCAACAAAGGAATCACTTGCCACAGGAATTGTTAGAGAACAATCTCTATAAGCAGTAGTCTGGTAGCAGGTACTATATAAATGCATTGATGTCCCAGTGTCCTTTTCCTATAACAAGACCTTTATGCTGGTTGCTATTTTAAATGTCCTAAAATCAAATGAAGCTTCTGATAGTGTGTGTCAGGTCCTGTCTCAGCAATTGCTACAACCTTCTTATTTGCATAAAAACTCAAATTGATTTTTTCCTCTAATATCATATCAATAACACTGAATGAGTGATACTGAGTGCTGCTGTATGCAAAAGCATTGCCATTTGATCTAATTAAGTGGTGATATTTAGGACCTGATATACAAAACTGTGTGTATGCAACTCCACATATAATTTGCAGGTGCAGTTACTATACATGAACCCAAATCAGCTATGTGTGCCTGCAAATAGCCAGTTTCATGCACAACTGGCTTTTGTCTAGCATGCATACCAGCAGGATCCTATGTATATCCAGGAATGCAAATGGCTGCCTAACTACCCTCCTTTTTGAAAATACATAACTGAACTTAATCCAGATCCTAAATTTTCAATAATAATATAAAATGTAGATCTCTGGCCCTTATGGATGTGAAGATAACCATCAAACTGTGAACCAAATTTTAGCTGACATAGTGAAGCAAACAGACAACCTGAAAAAACAGCTCTGAGGGAAAATAAATACTGTACTGATTGTGTTAATTATTTTCATACTTAATTCACAAGGAAAGCTTCGGGGGGTGGGGAGGCTGTGAGGAAGGGGCAGTGCTTACATGAATCTGTGTCCTGCCATATAATTTAGGTCTAATGTGCCATATAAAACATGGGGACTCATGTATCGGATTAGCACATGCAACAGCTAACACTGTATTTGCACACTAGGGTGAAGTCAGGCATATTCTTATTTTTTTTAAATGGGGCCCTCGGTGTTACAAAATCATATTGTTCCAAATAGCGTGAGATAAAAGTAAGTGGTTGAAATCCTTCTTTCCCCCTCTTTCATACAAAACGGCCCATACCAAGTTAATTATGAGGAAACTAGAAATGCATTCCCCTTAATAGCTTCCTGATGTGTGTGGGTTTTTTTCCCCTCTCTCTCTTCATATGGTGCTTGAATATTTACAGTGGCAATCCCTCACCCCACATGCACGCTATGGTAAGCATGCTGGGACTTTATGGTTGGCATCGGAGTTTGGGAGTGGTGAAGACAACATCCTTGCTGTAGTCAGACTTGACCGTCTCCAGACTGAGATCAGGGCTCACGTTTTTGGTCTTATAGGACCGGTTTAATTGGGCTATGCTTGGGGAACAGTGGCCTCAAATTGTGTTTCAGATTCCCCCAAGGTCTAATATGGTGCAGTTGGGACACTGCTCTTATGATCACTTGGTAGGTCTAATAAGGACTATCTTTTTTTCTTTTAACTAGCAATATAGGGGCTCAGTCACACCCCTGCCTTCTTACAGGTCACAGTTCCCTCACAGAGGTAAAGCAGATAGGAAGGAAGCCAGACATGAGTGCAGGTCATAATGCTCCTATACAGGGGAAAAAAAGGGGAAGTTTCTTCTCCTCTGCCATTGCTCCAGAGAATGTATATGTAAAGCACTGGCCGGGGGAAGAGAGTTTGGGTTGGAATTTATCAACAGCATATTGATGACACATCTTTATGTCTCCATTAGACTCAAACAGTTCAGTTTCTTTCCTTATTACGTGCCTAGACTAGGAGACTAGGTGATGGATGAGAATGAGGTTGCTGAAGATCCAAGCCAGGCAAGATGGATGTGCTTCTGGTTGGTTGCAGGAAACCTCCAGAAAATGTGGAGGGGTGGTATGTGGACCCTCTAATTGAGAATGAGGGTCAATAAGGTTTGCACATTACAGGATGATTGCCGAGTCTGATGGCAACACTAGCTACTGCTGCTTTTAGTCCTGTGCATTTCGCTAGAAATCTGATTTAACTATTACAAGGACAAGGATTGCTTTCCATTTAGAATTAGAAACATTTTCAAATTCTTTTAAAGGTTTTTATCTCATCAAAACAAATCTTGGAAAGCAAAGGAAAACACTGTTAACAAGATAAGGGCCAGGTGGATTTCAGAGGAAAGGATGTCGCTAAAAGAGTTCTGCCTTTTTCCTTCCTAGGCTTTTTAAATGAGCTGTGTCCTTTTTCTCTTATCTGCCAAGTCCTGGGTTTAGAATTCTGGACCAGATTCAGAAGTTACATAAATTATTACTTAAATTATGTTGGTAAATTGACAGGTGAGTGGGAGTTGGTGTAACTTGGGTACTTAGGATATGAAAGGGTAGAGTTTTAGTAAGAAAAGCAGCCAACAGGAAGGGTAGTCTTGTGGTTAAGGCCCTGGAGTGGGCCTCTGGAGATCTGGTTTTAAGTCCTAGCTTGACCACTGACTTCCTGTGTGAGCTTGTGGACAAATTGCTTAATTTCTCTGTGCCTCAGTTCCTTATCTGTAAAATAGGTAACAACAGCATATATCTCTATTTCATGTTGTGAAAATATATTAACTGATGTGTGCTAGGTGTTCTGGTATTATGGAGCTGAGCAGTAAGGAAGAGACTGTTGAGTTATGTAAAGTTCTGGCAGGTATTTTTTTTTAATGAATGCTAGTCAAGGGCTGATACCAGTGAACTTGACCTCACTTCTTGATATTGCATTATTTTAAGCATCTGGTGCACCTATATTTTCTTTTTCATACATTTTCTCTTTTCCTTATAACTAATTGATTGGAGTAGCTGGGGCTGTCATTTTCTTCAAACTGTCGTGCCATCTCCACTGATGTCTGTGTGTGTGTGTGTGTGTGTCTCTCTCTCTCTCTCTTTTTTTTTTTAAACCCTAGACCCCAAGGTCCACCATTGCAGCACTTCAACAAGCATTCCCATTTTAGGAACTGGAATATGTAGATACATGGTCATTTTGAAGGATTCCTACTCATGAGTCCTTCATGTTAAAGCCAGAGTATCGTCTCTTTCCTCTCACCTACTCCCCCCAAGATCAGTACAAAGACTCCCAGCTCCCACCTAGTCTCCACTTCCTAAGGAGATGTAACAGAGGCTCAGTGCATGCTGGGATACTTGTACTCATGCTGCAGCCTGTCCTTTTCTAGGATGAAATGAGCAAGAGACTCATTGTTTCCAGCTGGAAAGGGCCCTTTGCTCTGAACGATTAAGAAAAAGGAAAGGAAATAAAGACCAGATGAGTGAGTTCCCTCCCTCCCTTTTTTTTTCCCTCTCCCTGAGATGATACATGAAAACACCAGTTGAGTCAGTCAGGCTGCTTTAAATTACAGCATTCTTTTTGAGCCTGGAAAAATACACGCTACGCGCACCTCAAGTATTTGAACCTTGACTTTGGCTCCTGCCATCATCCTGAGATGAGTAAATGTTTATGGCATTTAACAATGCAAGTCAAGTACTTCTTCCATATCTTCCTCTACCCTTAATCTCTTTCTTCTGGAAAAACCTTGTCCTGTCATACAAAAGTGTGCTTCAGAGCAGAAGCCCTTTCCCTTCACAACTCAACCTCCCTGTGAAGCTGCCAGGCATGATTACAATCTAACTCAAGTTTCTTGAGTCCTAGCAGTTGGTCATGGCTAGCATGCATGACAACACTAATGGGCATGGTTTACTGGCTTGGCGGACCTGGGCTCCAGTGCATGTTTCCTTCTGGTGCAGATGTTAGGAGGGAGTTCCTTGTTGGAGTAGCAACAAGATGCATGTTGTCCCCAGCCCATCTGAACCATCTTTCATATAGTTGCCAGCTGGCTCGGCAACTCTCTACTCTTCATTTCCTTGTTCTGCTCTGTTGGGCAAGGGCAGGTTTTCACTGTCTTCTTAGTTGAGTGCATCAGCAAAGGCTTGGAGCAATAGACATCAGCACTAGTTAGAAGACCACCCGTCTCAAAAGCTTGCCTGTCTTCAAAACTTGCCCATATTTAGGCATGCAAGCATAGTGCTGGGAGAGTCTGTCCCATCCTTTCCTGTTCTTGCGGTTAAATATTCTACTACAGTTTACCACAGCATGGATACAAAACGAGCCTGCATCATTTGAGGAGTTGTCTGTGTCAGGCTACTAATATCCACTGACAGCTGCATAAACTAATCAAGCTTTCTGACCATCAAAATTTTTTGATATCCATAGAATTTTAGGGACTCTTAAAATTTCAATAAAAGACTTGTCAAAAGGCAATGGGTCAAATTTAATTCCCAGTGTAACTCCACACACTGTCACATTCAGAGATATGGAGTGCCTTGAAGCTGAGGATAAGGAAGCTGAAGCTGATGTGGATGGTGGCGGGAGAGGGGGAGGGAGAGAAGCTAGTAAGAGGATCTGTAGCGAGTGGGGCAACGTGATCAAAATGGCTGGCAAATGAGGTGATTTTTCACAACAGCATTCTGGATGGACTGAAAGGGAGCAAGGTGAGAAGTGAGGAGGCCAGAGTTTGCAGGAATGGGGATGAGAGACGGCCAAGGAACAGAAAAGGAATTAAACAGAAGGGATGAACCATTTTTGTATTAAGTCTTTCCACTAATGACCAGCCTTCAGTCTCCTGGACAAAGGTTTGAGTTGTAGACCCTGGCAGCAAGTGGGCTGAGATTTCCTTATTAGTACTTTTTATTCATCTGCTATTCTCCCTACTCCTCCTTTAAAAAAAAACAACCCTCCACTTCAGCACCTCTTAACTTTTCAAAATATATTTGGACAGTAGCCCAGATTGCTTTTCCTGTGTTAAATAAACATACTTTTCCCATCAAAGACACATACAGTTTCCTTACCTTTGGTACCTAGAATCTGACCGCATGAGAGTCCCCACTTTGCATCTATGCATAGGTTATGTGATTTCTTTCAAAACAGATGGGAAGCCTGTCACCCACTGGGTCACTCTTCTGAATCTGCCTCGTTGGTGGTAGTGACCCATAGTTGTTGCCAGCTGATGACTGTTTGGTGGCCTATGTGAAAATGGGCCACTGGTCTGCGGCCAGTTGGTAGTGGTAGGAATACCTTTGTCTAGTTCCAAACACATTGAAGCCAGGAGTTAAATGGGCCATAGGGAATGAACTAGCTTTGTCGTCCCAAGAGGCACCCCTCCGTGTCAGAGCTGTGGGCCAGCTTGCAGTGCGGTTGTCTGGCTTTACCTGTTCTATAGATACCCAGAGGGCTTCATTCTCCAGCGGTGGCGATCAGGAACCCTTCGCAAGCACTGGAGTCTTTTTGATAAAACAGTGAGAGGCAGGCTCTCCTCACTTCTTTCATTTTAAGGATCTACAGTCGGTGAAAACAGGAATGATGATTTTGGCACCCGCACTCATTACATTACTTAGGCAAAGATTACAAACTTGGCTGGTGACCACAGCCTTAAAAGGGAGGGGCTCCCTCAGGCTACATGGCTTCCTCTGTTGATTCAGGCCACAGGAGTGTGGGGGAAGCGGATCTGATTTATGCTGATCCTGCCTGTAGCCCTTTGTCTCCTAAGCACACTTCATGAGATTTGGAAGTGACCATCCACAGTTCTCGTGTGGTTCTGCCTTACCCCTGGTTGCAGCTATCCTATCGCACTCAGAGGTCACTTCTACAGCCCAGCACACTAGAGTCACTTCTACAGCCCAGCACAACCAAAAGCAGAGATTAATGGAGGCCAGAAAGAAAGATCTGTTTGATGCCAGGAAGCTTCTCCTGTTTTGTGCCCATCCCCTCTGAGCTTGACCCGAGGCTATGCCACATTCTGAGAACACCCCAGGAATTCAAGAGCAGTTGTGAGTTAGAGTTGCCAAATGCCCCAAAATTCAAGACAATCACAAATTTCATGGCTCTATCCTGCACCCTGCAAACCATGGAGGTAAATCTGCCATAGAGACTAGGAAAAATGCACTATTTATTAAGGAACAAAATGACATACAACTTGGTACTGGTCTTGCTAGCTGAGAACATGCTGCACTGAAAAAGCTCAAGGGACAGCTGCTCTAGTCAGCCATCATAAACTTTCCAGAGGCTTTCGTTTTGTTTCAGAGCAGCTAATTATACTTCATCCACTCTGCTGTATTTACGTACTGTGCCACAGCTCTATTACCAAAGAGCAGTCAGCAGATAACATGCACACTTCATTATTAAACAATGGAAAAGATGAATAAATGTTTTTTATAACAAAAGTTTGAAAAAGAGGACCCTAGTAGAGGACTGCAGGGTTCTGGAGGCATGACGAGGTCATTTGTTGTTATTCAGCACTTGCATGGGAACAAGTTTTTGAGCAAGAACAAGTCCAGCTTCTCTGAAGTAAAAGCCATTTATTCCTGAGAGAGACACTGAACAGACCACTGCACATTGTCCACACTAGATGTTATTTCTCTTTTAACGCCAGAACATATAACATAAATGACATTGCACAGGACTCGGCTGGAGAAATCTGAAATGTTGGTCAGAGCAATGCTACAGGAAAACAAAACAACATTGGGAAGTTGGGGTGAAGATGCGGGCAGAAGGGAGTCATGGGCCCCTGCCCCTCTGGCCTTTCCCTGCTTTTCTTCCCTTCTCTGTCTCACTCGGACAGCCTGATTTTATAACAATGCCAAACAAGGGTGAAATTCATCCCTGGAATAATTCCATTGGCCTCCGTGGTAACTCCAGGAATGAATTTGTCCTTAAATCTTTGATAAACACCTCTTCATCCAGAACCATCTTTGGTATTGGGCGAGACTTCTGCTTTAAAACAAGGAGTCCATCTTCCCTCGGGTCACACCTTTCACATTAAGGGCCCCCCTTTCCTTCTATCTGCAGCACTGGGGCACTTCATTCAGCAACATCACAGCATTGGAGCCCGATGTCTGAGATTTTACACCTCCTTCTGTTCTGTTTGCATAGGAGGTATAGTCTGAAAAAAGCACCTTCACGATTTCGCTTAAGCACTGTGCAACAGAGTTATTCTCTGACTGTTTCACTCATACCAGAAAAGAATGTTTTCAGGGCTTGATGCTGGCCTCCTAGGCTTCTGGCATCACACATGCCTCCTGAGCTAGCTATTACCGGCAGGACAGGAGACTTCCATATCCAAGGAAACGTGTTGAGAGGGTGCCGGGGGATGAACGGCAATCAGTGAAGCCCACATTTCTTTGTCCAGGGAGAGGGAAATACTCTCTGTCATAAGGGTGATCCCTCCAAAACAGGGCGGTGTAGCATTCCTGGGGGCTGAACTTGTTCCGCATCACACTGAAGTCCAGACTTATGGCTTGTCACTAGCACTCATGCTTTTTTAAAAAAATCCCTTCCATTTCTGTGTTTCCGAGGACTGGTTAGCTTGATCTGCCCTGCAGGTTTCAGTGTGGTGCACAGTTCATTTGTGTTTAGCGAGTGGCTCGTTATCCAGTAGAGACTCAACTCTAGCCCTTGACTGAAAAAAGAAAACAAAAGGAGAAGCCAGCCATGGTTTCTGGTCTTTCTAGCTGAGCCAGCATTCTGGGCTCCTTGATCACCAGTGCAGCTGTCTCTTTATAGGCTAAGATGTAATAAAAAGGGCTCAGAAGGAGACTGTCAAAATGACAGGTGTGCCATGAAGTTAGAAATTTGGCCTCAGACAATGCATTTGTGTGTGTGTCTGTGTGTGGTAGTTGTGGGCGGGGGGGGGGGGGGGAAAGCATCTCTCCACACACAGGTCTTGTGTTTGGCTTCCTCCAAGGGCCTCCTTGTCACAGCACAAATAATCTCATCCTGTAGTCTCCCTTTCTGCACTGTCTCCCAGCCAACTCTGGTCAGAATAATCCCCTCTCTCAAAACCTAATGCCACAGAAGAAATGTCATCATTATTCTGCGAGACTGGTGTTTGTCAAGTTGATGGGAACAACGAGAGTATTCATTTAGCCAGGAGACAGAGAAAGGGCCTCAGGAAATACCCTGCAAGAGGAAACAAAAAAAAGTTCTTCTATCAAACTCTGAACTCCAAAGGAGTTGCCATTTGTCTTGAAGCTTGACTGAATTGAAGATAGTGTGCTGTCTCATTCAGACCGTGTCTTCAGCAAGACTAACGGAGGTTTAACTCCTTCGGAAAGTCAGTACTAGTAACAAAGTCTCTCTTTTCACAGGGCAGGTGCACTCTGGGAAATCACATGCACAGCAGGGGTTCCATCATTGGTGCACTCCTGGAATTAGTTAACTCTGCAAAATTAAAGCAATGTAAAATGGATTTACCATCAACCCTATTCTATTCACACTGACACGGCTTGCATCTCCCCAATGAGGGGTCCAAACAGAGTAGCTAATCCAGTGCCCCAGATGGGCTAGGCCACACCTCAGTGATGGGGAGCAGGACTTGAAGGAGAATTGCCTGCACTTCTTTGAACAACCTGGCAACAACTGCCAAGATACTTTCAAGAGTGCTTAAAAGCACGTGCACAGCTGGAACTTGAGTGGAGAACTCCCACTGCATAGGCATCAACCTTAAGCTGAGAGGGGTGGGGGGGGAGAGAGAGAGAGAGAGAGAGATGTAGGCCTTCTTAAAGCTTTTCTCCATACATCACCAGACCCCCTTCTAAAAAGTACCAGATGTTTCTCACGCAATGTTGAGAGCTGCTTGTGAATAACAGTAAATGACCCAAGCTAGCATTATGTTTTAGCAGCAGTATTCTGTTGTATTACAAGCAGATGCCAGGAATTTAAAATGCTCAAACTGAGAGTGGTATGGGTACAATAATACACTGTCCTCTTTGAAATCACCACCTTTGGGAGGCCGGTCACTTGGGTGTGTTATCCTGAGGTGGGGATGGTATAATTAGAGTTGCTACAATGGAGATCATGTATAAGGTACTCAAGGTTGCAATCTGTGTTCCCTTTGCAGGTTCTGCTAGTTAAGGTATTCTTGACTTCCTGTTCTAAATGGTTGTGTAGTGGCGCTGTGTTCTGTTAAACAGGTGCCTTGGTTCACTCCAGAGGTGGGTGCATTTCAGTGAAAGATCAAATGATTTGATATTATCTCAAAGTTATTACTTTGAGATAATAACAGTAATATTTCAGCCTTACATAGCACATCACAAACTATGCAGAATACATTCATCCCTATTGAAATGCAGCCACATCTAGGGTGGAGAACAGTCAGCAACCAGTGTGTAGTATCCTGCACACTCCTAGGGGAAGGGAAAATTTTGTTCAGTAGTACTGGGAAGGTTTAGAAGGTTTACTCAGTTTAGAAGGTCTCATGTCTGGAAGACCCACATACAGTGCCTGATATTCTGTTATCTGCTTGAAAAAAGATGCATGGCCAAGTTAACCCTAATCAGATTTGAACCTACGTTTGTGGAAGTTTATGCATTCTCAGCCTGGTGCTTAAGCATTCTAAGCTCTGCACAGGGGTGGATGAAGGAAAGAGAACATTTGGAAAGGAGGCAAAAAAGACAGGAAAAGAAAAAAGAGAGGGGGGGGGAAGGAAATAGGGAACAGGGAGTGAGAGAAGGGAATATATTTATGGGGAAAACGAATAGTGATAGTATCAGAAAACAAAAAGAACAGGAGTATTTGTGGCACCTTAAAGACTAACAAATTTATTTTAGCATGAGCTTTCGTGAGCTGCAGCTCACTTCTTCGGATGCATAGAATGGAACACACAGACAGGAGATATTTATACATACTTCTCCTGTCTGTGTGTTCCATTCTATGCATCCGAAGAAGTGAGCTGCAGCTCACGAAAGCTCATGCTAAAATAAATTTGTTAGTCTTTAAGGTGCCACAAATACTCCTGTTCTTTTTGCGGATACAGACTAACACGGCTGCTACTCTGAAACCTATCAGAAAACAGTGCTTTGAAAAGAAGAGAGAGATGTAAGAAGAACAGACAGAGAAAACTAGACAGAAGGAAAAGTATTAACAACAAAGGATTAAGGGCCCAATTCTACTCCTATTGAAGCCAATGACAATGATGGTGAGGATTAAAGACTGTGAGATGCTCAGATACTAAGGTAACAAGGGCCAAATATGTTTATAAGATAGATGGTAAGGAGATGGTAAGGTTGGAGTACAGCATGAATTCACCCCTGATAAACAACACATCTGTTTATTTACATTAATTGCTGCAGAGTGGTATAAAACATTTCCTTGGCACTAAACAATAGATAAACAGCCTGTGTGTAGTCCCTTTTAAATGATTAGACTGTATGCAACAAATCACGGGTAACTGCGTGAACTGGAGTTTACCAGAATGCACTTCCCACCGTGCCCCTCTTTGTTCTCTTTGGACTGCTTCTATGCTTTACTGGAGTTATTAAACAGGCCGATCTTACTGTATTATACTTTAAAAATGTTTTCAGGCTCTGAATAAGGCTAGTGAAATAAAGTGCACATCTCCCAGACCGGTAAATTCCTGGGAGTCCCTGATTAAGTCAAGATGACTGCTTAATTGGTTTGTTTCTCTTACCTCCCCGGGGATCTGTGCCAGTCAAGAGCATTCTACTGTGACGGATTTTATCACACTGGAGAAAAGCTAATTATGATGCCAGAAAACTGTACCAACACAAGAGAACTGTCTTGTTCCAAACAAGATATTTGATCGCCCCAGATACAGAAAGCCAAACTCAGCGGATTCCCTCAAAGATTGGTGTGAACAACTGAGCATATCACTTGTACCAAATCATTAGAGTGCTATGGGAAGGGTGTTAGAAATTAGAACTTTTTTGCTGTGATGGGAGGGCAGAGATGCAATGATGTTTGGTGGAAGGTTCTGACAACAAAATGTTGTTGAAGCAACAACAAAATAAATAAAAATGCTCCATAAAGAGAAGATACGCACAGCAAATGCCAAGGAAAGAGAACAGCTGCCCTGATCCTTTCTGTGCTGTTTGATTTCCAGTTTTAAAACAAAACCCATTGTATCATGCTGCCTGCAAACAAGCAGATCACTTCTATCCCTAGAGCAAATACATTGCATGGCTCTGTCTACAGAAAGGTGGTAACCGCACCAGCCATAACTGTATTTGGATGCAGCAGGAGTTTGGCATGGCTTCCTTGACCAACATGGACCAGTGTTTAAACCCAACTGTTAAACTTCGTATTGAATCCAGTTATCTATACTACAAGACCAAACCTTATTTTAACAGTACTAGGGTACAACTGTATTATAACTCAGTTTCCACCCTGACACGGTCGATGTTACAGAATAAGTGGACAGATTCATGCTGCAGACTACCACGTAAGGTTACAGTGTAACATTGTTTGAGGAAAAAATCCTGGTTAAGGGAGATGGGGAACTGTGCTAGCCACAATCATGTTAAACATGGTTTAGGGAGGACTGGGCAACTCTGTTACACTGAAGTCACTTTATTTTTCACCTCACCGAACAAGTTCCCTCTAAGTGCAAGTTGGCTCTAACTGGAATTGTGATTGGCCTGCTGAAATGCACTGGTGCAATGTGGGATTTGCATTCTGCTTCACTATAAACAGAGTCTTGCTATATCAGAGTTCACAAAAAGCAAGTTAAGCTACAATTAACGAACAACCAACAAGAAAAATCTGGCTAACTCATCTCACGGTTAGTATAAAGAACAAAAGTGGAAACACATACGCAGCTCCTGGCTAGCCATACAGAGCTCTTTCAAAAAAAGTTTAAAGCCAATCCCAAGAAAAGCAATGACCAAGATTGCTTGGAATTCAGACTGCAATGGCTGCGTCATGCCTGGTAGAAGCAATTAGTTCCTGGGGTGGATCATGCTGGGAGCAATTTGGTGATTCTAACAGCTGGGAGTAGATCATTTTAGCCTTTGCATCAGTGAATGGGGAAAATGAAAGGGACGAATGGGACATTGCCAGTAAAAAGCATATAAATAGCAGACAGAAAGGATTTTTCTCTCTAGGAAATAGACATTCAACATTACCAAACCTTTTGTTACCATTCTTGGGGAGCACAGAGCATTTCAAGTATTTGAATGAGGTGGTAGAATTTTTAGGGTGTTCAGATCGAGTTTTAATATAATTATAAGCAAAGGGGTGACACCTACACCCAAGTGACAGACAGATTCAACACAGAACCTTATAATGAAGACAGAGGATGGGATATTCAAATGGAATTAAGCACCCAAGTCACAGGGACTTTCATTAACTCCCTTTGAAAACTCTACCCTGAGTTTGTCAGTACAAGAGCTTGGCAAATAGTGAAGGGTAATGATCCATTACCATTTCAGCCAACTTGACCCTGAATTTCACTTTGCAGTATCTGCCTCGGTTGTGTATTGGATTTTTGTGAGCAAGTTTTTGGTGAATGTGATTTTTGGGCCCTGAGCTGCAATTCATTTTGCAATTACATAAAGGTCATTTCAGGTGGAAGTAGACTGCCGTCTAAGGCAAGGCCTGTACATTACATTACACCATACTATGTGTAGGGTCCTACCAAATTCACAGTCGATTTTCATCAATTTCACTGTCATAGGATTTTAAAAATAATACATTTCATGATTTCAGCTATTTAAATCTGAAATTTCACAGTGTTGTAATTGGAGGGGTCCTAACCCAAAAAGGTGTGTTGTGTGTGTGTGTGTGGGGGTGTCACGGTACTGCTACCCTTACTTCTGTGCTGCTGCTGGTGGGGCACTGCTTTCAGAGCTGGGCGCTCAGCCAAGAGCCGTCACTCTCCAGTCTCTCAGCTCTGAAGGCAGCACAGAAGTAAGTGTGGCAATACTGAGACCCCCCTCTAAAATAACCTTGTGACCCCCCCAAAACTCCCTTTTGTGTCAGGACCCCCAATTGGAGAAACGCTGGTCTCCCCCGTGAGATCTGTATAGCACACAAAAGACCAGATTTCACAGTCCGTGATGCATTTTTCATGACTGTGAAGGGCCCTAACTATGTGACAGCAGGAGCAGCAGCACAAACATCCTATTTTTCCTCCTCATACAGGGAAGGTGTCACTCACAAAACCCTTTTTTCTTCAAGGTCTGGTTCCCTCCTAGCTCCAATGTGGCATGGCCTATTAAGCCAGGCAAATACACTGATGCAGCAGACTCTAGCTCTTCCAATAGAATACATTTCAATCTCATGCTACAGGCCATAAACTAAACTGCTTGCAGATCTTCTGTGGATTCATAGGTGAAGATGTTTGTGTGGTTAAAGGAAAAACAAACCAGCAACAAAAATTCACAAACACATTGAGAAAGGACAGAAAATTCTGACATGTTCATTGGCTCTGGTGCTAGGTTGATCTCTGTGCTATCAGTCTGCCAAGTGCTAACATCTGAGTAAGGACACCCACCAAACCAAAACTAAATCTCCAAAAAATAAAGCATATATTAGTGCTCACTGAGCCTCTCCAAGTTATTCTCCTCCTCTGGGCTTGGGTGCTGGAACAATATGTATAGTGGGGGAGCTGTGAGCCATTGAACCAAACTGTAAACCCTGCATATTATGGAAACCACTTCAAGCCATGGGTGCGGGAGCATCCCTAGTTCCAGCACCTATTCTGGGTCCTGTTCTTTCCTGCTGTGATGCTCACAGTCCTTCCTCCCCTCTTCCTTCTCCTCTTCAGCAGCAGAGCTGGTTGAAATGTTTCAAATTTAATTTTTTTTTAAAAAGGGGAAAAAATATAAGTAAAATACAATCTCTCCCCTCTTTTTTGACCAGCTCTACTCTGTGGAAAAACTATGACATACGTTTCATGCAAGTGAAACCTTCTCTCCAGTTAGACAACAGTCTGCATCACATCTTATGTACTTAGCTGGGGAACTAACCACTTGCCGATCTCAGTCCGAGTCTGACTGTGCTAGGCAGATCCCTGACAGCTCACTGCTGTGGTGTGGTACTAACAGCGGTGTAGCACTAGAAGTGCCAGCTGGGAGGGTGACATGGAGGGTGACCAGATGTCCCGATTTTATAGGGACAGTCCTGATTTTTGGGTCTTTCTTATATAGGCTCCTATCACCCCCCACCCCCTGTCCTGATTTTTCACGCTGTCTGGTCACCCTAGTGACACGAGGCTGCTAGTGCTGATGCTTAGACTGTCACTTGGTCTCTGGACAGGACCTAAATGTGTCCTTTGGGGAGATGTCTCTTTCCCTCCACAGCCAATGCTCTTGTTTACTGCTTGTGCTAATGATGAGTAAAAGCTGTTACAATGGGACAATGAGTATTAATACAACAGGAGGACAGACAGTTTAAAGTATTCCTCAAGCTCTTGGCCAGAGTCCTGATATGTAGGCTGTTGGAAGAATGTGATCCCACCAACTTGGACCATACATGTACAGACAGCCATGGTGCAATTATTCATTAGTCTGGAACAATGACTGTGGTGACTGGGTATCAGGGACAGGAAACTTCAGATGGGTAAACTCAATCAATTCCCTTCAGCAATATTTCTGCTACCTACAGGACACTGGTTAGCACCAATACAACACTCTAAGGGCTTGGCTACACTTACAAGTTGCAGCGCTGGGAGTTACAGCGCTGGTCATGCAGCTGTGTAGGGCCAGCGCTGGAGTGTGGCCACACTGACAGCTACCAGCGCTGCAGTGTGGCCACACTTGCAGCACTTTCCAGCGCTGTATTGAGAGGTGCATTGTGGGCAGCTATCCCACAGAGCACCTCGTCCCGTTTTGGCGCTGAGTATTGTGGGAAGGGGAAGGAAGTGTGTGGGTCATTCCGCTTCCTGTTTCAACGCCCCGTGGTGCATCGCTTCACATCCCAGCATTCTGTCTTTCCGGCAACGTTTGGCGCCATTGTGAGTGTCTTTCTGCTCTGTGTGTGAATCGCGATTTCTGTGGGAAATGGAGCCCGAGCTGCTGAGGACTGTGCTGATGAGTGTCGCCAGCACAACACGTTTGGCAGTCGAGCTATTCCTTCAGCTCCAAAGTGACAGTGAGGAGTCTGACGATGATATCGATATGGATTTGCCTGCCGCGTGTGACACTACAGTGCTTGTGGCATTCACGGAAATGCTCAGCACCGTTGAACGCCGCTTTTGGGCTCGGGAAACAAGCACTGACTGGTGGGATCACATCGTCATGGAAGTCTGGGATGACGAGCAGTGGCTGCAGAACTTTCGTATGAGAAAAGCCACTTTCATGGGACTGTGTGCTGAGCTCGCCCCCACCCTGCGGCGCAAGGACACAAGATTGAGAGCTGCCCTGACAGTGGAAAAGCGGGTGGCTATTGCAATCTGGAAGCTGGCAACTCCAGACAGCTACCGGTCGGTCGGGAACCAGTTTGGAGTGGGAAAGTCGACCGTTGGAATCGTTTTGATGCAAGTTTGCAAGGCAATTAATCGCATCCTGCTAAGAGAGACCGTGACTCTGGGGAGCGTGCAGGACATTGTGGATGGCTTTGCACAAATGGGTTTCCCTAACTGTGGAGGGGCGATAGATGGGACGCATATTCCTATTCTGGCCCCCCCCCACCTGGCATCAGAGTACGTTAATTGTAAGGGGTATTTCTCTATGGTTCTCCAGGCGCTTGTGGATCACCGTGGGCGTTTCATTGACATTTACACAGGCTGGCCTGGAAAGGTGCATGATGCACGCATCTTTCGGAACAGTGGCCTGTTCAGGAAGATGCAGGCAGGGACTTTTTTCCCAGACAGGAAGATCACAGTAGGGGACGTCGAAATGCCCATTGTGATACTTGGAGACCCCGCTTACCCGTTACTGCCTTGGCTCATGAAACCCTATACAGGGAAGCTTGACAGGAGCAAGGATCGGTTCAACTACAGGCTGAGCCGGTGCCGAATGACTGTGGAGTGTGCTTTTGGGCGTTTAAAAGCCCGCTGGCGTTCCTTGTATGGGAAGCTAGACTTGGGGGAAAGCAGCATCCCCGCGGTTATATCCGCTTGCTGTACCCTCCATAATATTTGTGAAGGGAAGGGTGAAACATTCAGTCAGGCATGGACCACCGAGGTTCAAGTCCTGGAGGCTGAATACGCACAGCCAGAGAGCAGGGCTAATAGAGAGGCCCAGCACAGGGCTACAAGGATTAGGGATGCCTTGAGGGAAGAATTTGAGGCTGAAAGCCAACAGTAATGTTTGCTGCCTTGCATGGGAGTGAATTGCACTGTTTACACTGTTATTCTATTATCCCTAAAATGATTTGCAGTGCCTCTTTCTTTACTGGGCTAAGGTATCTTTCACTATCTGCTATAATAAAGACTGTTTTCAAAGCCAAGAATTGTTTTATTGAAAAGAAAAAAACTTCCTTGACAGACAGAAACACAACATTTCATGAACACAAGAGGGCAGGGGTGTGGGTTGGTGAACTGCACAGTCACAAGTTTGCATACGTCCTGTCTGGAGTGCTGTGCAATGAATCCTGCACTTCAGGGTGCATAAACTGCATGGTGATGGGGGTTGAGTGCAGAGGGTAAGGGTTGTAGTTAGCAGGGCTGGTTGGTGAACGTACAGGTGTTGGAGGCAGCTGGTGGTGGTAAGAACCTGGATGCTGGGGAAGGGGGGTTTGAACTGACATTGGTGCACAAGGCAAAAAGCTTTGGGACGGGGGGGGGGGAGAGTAGCACGGTAGTGCTCTGCTTGCATGGCAACGAGTGACTCGATAGAGTCCGCTTGGCGCGACAGGATGCTTAGCAGCTTCTCTGTGCTTTTCCTCTTGGCCACTGCATTTCTCTTGCGGATCCTGCTTTCCTTGTCTCTCCACTCCTGCAAGTTTTTACTCTCTCTAGCAGAGTGAGCAATAACAGTCCTCAGCATGTCTTCCTTGCTCTTTCGGGGATTTTTTCTCAAATTCTGCAGCTTCTGTGCTGTGGTACATCTGGTCAGTCCAGCAGTCAAGGTCACTTTAGAAAAAAAGAATTGACAACATTTAACAGGGAAGCATTGTGTTCATTATCTCAAGACTGAAATTCCCACACACTGAAGGAGTTCTTAGTCCTCACTTTAGCATTCTTTTACCACACACATAACACAGCAGAAGCCACAAAATGGTGAGTGAGGGGTGCTTATAGAGGGAGAAGTGGGGCTTGAGTGATAGAGGGGTGCTGGTTGCTTTGGGTAAGCTTCAGTGATAGAGGGTTTGAGTGAAGATGCAGCTGCAGGGGTGATCTTCACTATTTCCCTATCTCTATCACTAGCTTCACTAAAGAGTCTCCCAACATTTTTCACAGGAGTTAATCCTGGAAGATATCTCCTTGCTGCGAGTCACTAGGGAACAGCGGGAGGCTCTTCTACAGCAATGTGGATTCCGCCCTGGACCCTATGCGGGTTGCCTTTGTTCAGCGATGGCCCCCCCCTCGCGGCACAGTGGCGCGGACGCGTTAGCCTGACTGGGACAAGGACAACAGTGGCTCTCCCTATAAACCTGCGCAGGCATATTGCCCACGCTCTGGCTGAAACTTTTGCTGAGATAACTGCAGACGATTACCGCGACGTGATAGACCACATCAATGGGCTATTCCACATCTAGGCTGGCATGCATACAGACCGAACCCCCCTTCCTCTCCAGAAACATTTCCACCCAGAAAATAAAAGCAGCTTACCGGTAACCCGCTGCTCTGCTTGTCCTTCTGCAACTGCTGGCTGCTGCGATTGGGTACTTTCCTCCTGGCTTGAGAAGAGCTCCTGGCTGCATGCCTCAAGGGACTCTGGGGTGTCTTCTGGGGTGTCACTCGCGTATTCCTCCCCCCTCCCGCTGCCGCCTCCGCCTCCTCCTCCTGTCCCCCACCCGGCTCAGAAGTGTCCATCGTGGTCCTGGGATTGGCAGTGGGGTCACCCCCAAGTATCGCGTCCATCTCCCTGTAAAAACGGCAGGTCGTGGGGGCAGCTCCGGATCGGCGATTACCCTCGCGGGCTTTGTAATAGGCACTCCGCAGCTCTTTAACTTTCACCCTGCATTGTAGTGCGTCCCGATCATGGCCCCTATCCAGCATGGACCTTGATACCTGCTCAAAGATATCGTAATTCCTACGGCTGGAGCGCAGCTGGGACTGCACAGCTTCCTCCCCCCAAACACTAATGAGGTCCTGCAATTCGCCAGTGCTCCATGCTGGGGCTCGTTTGCCGCGTGGAGGCATGGTCACCTGTAAAGATTAACTGATTGCACTCCACACACACCTGGCTGCAGCAAACAGGAAGGAGATTTTTAAAATTCCCGGGGCATTTAAAGGGCGGGTCACCTGAGGCAAGAGCAGTAGAGTGCAAACTGATGAGCAGAGTGGCTGAACAGGAATTCTGGGATAACTCCTTTTTCCCTGGAGGACAATTAAAGCGCTGGTGAGTGTCCACACCTGCTGAGCAGCGCTGGATCACCAGCGCTGCACTCCTTATACCCCAACCCTGACGGGTTTTCAGCCAGCGCTGCAACCAGGGAGTTGCAGCGCTGGTTGTGCCCTGCAAGTGTGGACGGGGTGTAATTGCAGCGCTGGAAAGCCTCCACCAGCGCTGCAACTTGTAAGTGTAGCCAAGCCCTAGGGACTCTGCTCCCCCAACCTCAGGTTAGAGCCCTGGGATTCAGGTAGGTAAGTGTAACTAACCAGAGTATGCAATTGCACACTTCACAGCTAGTACTAACTTCCCAAGTCAGAGGTGATTAAGTAACCCAGGGAAGGAACTGGTGACAATGGCTGGGACCAGGCAGGCACATGCAGTTAATTTGTATGAATGTGGCTCCAGACTATGCCATCAGCATTCCCTTATATTTCTGTAGCAGTGTTGTCACACACAAGGCCTGACTCAAGTGGCCCAGAAAAGAAAAAAGATTAAACATTTCCTTAAATCCCCATGTCCTGTCAACATAACTCTATGTGCTGCTCCCAGTCTGACCCTGAAAAAATCAAAACTCCAGTGACTTGATCATATCCCATTCTCTTTGTTACAATGGCATTCATCCAGTTAAGAAACAGAAGCTATAGTAACCAATCACAGATTGGTGATTACTTGCATGTACTCAAAGCTCATCCTTGGTAAAGTAGTTCATCAACAACCCATTAACTGGAATTTGTTTGCATACACGGGTAGACTAATAGTTATGAATAATGAATAAATTCACAAAAGAAATTGCACAATTTGCAAATAGGGGAAAAAATAAGCCAAAATCCACTGAGTAAGCTATTTGCTATGAATAGTTCACCCAGTTCCACTAAGTACTTATCAGGAGATTCCCGTTGAAATCGGAAACTGTAGTAGTAGGAGAAAAATTGTACAAGCACAGCGGCAGCGGCTTTGGGTTTTTTGAACTTCAGTCCTTAAACGAGTGTAGACAGAAGCCTTGTTTATAATAAAAACATCCTGCAGGGAACTTGAAAAGGGCACCTGCTTTTCTCCTTCTGTAACAACAGCCTAGTTGCAAGCTTTTCCCTAGGCCTGGCTGGAGACGAAACTGTGCTCTCAGTTTATGGAAAAGTGTCTCCTTCAGAGCAGGTTGGTGAGACAAATGCCTGTGTATTTATTCAGCTAAGACATATGTCAATCTAACACACATTTTAAAATACACAGTATAAAAAAGTATGCAAGCTGGAGGAGTTGTTCAGAAGCAGGAATAGGACAAAAATACTTACATATTCTGTTTTATTCTGTACTATATAGCTTTTTGCACCACACTCGTCACTGTCGTATCCGAGCACCTTTCAGTAGTGCATGAAGCAACATGACTAACATCTGTGATATGTGGTTTGTTCCCTCGTTCTCTCCCCAGTGAAAGAAGCATGTACAGTGGAGTATCTTATTTTGGTAGCTTTTTCTTCCTTTTATAAATATACATGTTGCTATTTATTTCTGGTAGAGAAGGCAGGTAAAAGAAATGTGCTTTGCACTCGGAGTGGAAGGGGATGGTAAGGTCTGCAATGCTCCTCACTTCCTGGGGGAGTTGATTCCATAGTCGCAGACAGACTCCTGAGAAAATTCTGTCTCCCACCCAGATGAGCTTTATCCTTATTGCAGAGAGTGCCATTGTGCCAGAGAAGCATAGTTGTTGACCAAGGTTGTTCATTTAGGAGCTTTATGGCATGGAGCACCTGAAGATCAGGAGTCAGACCTTGAATCACTTGAATATTACACGGGAAGCCAGCGTAGGGAGCAGAAGACATGTGCGTGTGGGAGCCTGTGTTTCTGACGAGATGCATGGCAATGTTTTCTACTAGCTGAAATTACCTAAGTGCTGAAGGCTCCATGCCCAGGTGGGTTTGTACCTTCAGCTTTTCAGGATGTTTTCCTCTGCCCAGGATCATCACCTTTGTCTTGCGCAGCTTCAGTCAGCTCTTCTTTATCCAAAAGCTGATCTCATCCAAGCACTGGGCCATCTTGGTGGTAATGGTAGGGTTGTATGTGGTGAAGGATATGTAGAGCAGTGTGTTTTCTGCTTATTGTTGGCACTTATGTCAACGTCATCTGACCAGTTCACCTACTGGTTTTGTTAGATGTTGAAAAGGACTGGAGAGAAAATTGATCCTTGTGGGACTCAACACATGTGGGGCCTAGCCGGAGGTGCAGTTTCCTATCACTACTCATTGTGTGCATCCCTCCAGGCATGACTCTAACCATTGCACTGCAATGCCCCTGCCACCTCTGTCAGGGTAAGAAAGCAGTGTCTTGTGGCAGATAGTATGGAATGCTTCAGAGAGATCCAGGAGAATGAGAGTGGATGGTTGCCTTTATCCACTGGATGGAGATCATCCATCAGTGCTGGTCTGAACTACAGTAAACAGTGGATTCTCTAACTTGAAATCTTTAAATCAAGATTTGAGGATTTCCGTAATTCAGCCAAAGGTTATGGGTCTATTGCAGGGGTGGATGGGAGGGGTTCTGTGGCCTGTGATGTGCAGGAGGTCATTTCTGGCCTTAAAGTCTGAGTACCATGAAGGCGGTTTCAGTTCTATGTCCTAACCTGAATCCCGATTGTGCTGGGTCTAGAATGTTAGTGTCAAATAAATGAGCAGAGCCTTAACTCTTGTGAAAATTACACATTGCCATGGACAAAACGTTCCCTCGAGTAATTACATTTTTGATCTATGTATGTTTGTGGAGCACTTGAACTCTGTCAGCCTGACCTCAATCTGTCCAATCCATGGTATACACTTGTAAACATTTGATCAGACTGAATTACACCATAGATTTAACAAATCTTCTATAATTATTAAAAGATTAAATTTGCGTTTTGTCATTTTAAGTTAGTAGTGCATTGTCTCAACCTGCCTCGGTGTCATCCTAATCAGTTCTACAGACATTTGGGATAAACAACTTCTGGAAGAAAAAGGAAGAAATATTCTTTAGTATTACTGCTGAACTGCAAACCACATCTTGAATAATTGTTATTAGATACAAACAAAATGGCTCAAAGCCTAGCTCCTGGAGTAGGAGTTCCTCCAGCAAATAAATTTAATGGTCCATCTAAATCTCTCTCTTTTAAAGGAAATATAACTATATATAAAAACAAGTCTGTAAACACCACTTTACACTTCATTTTGAGGGGGAACATGATCCAACCAAGAAAACAGATTATATAATATAGAAGGGGTGGCCAAGCTTACTGATCTGCCGAGCTGCATACAATAATCTTCAGAAGTTCGAGAGTCAGGCGCACCTGCCGGGGCTCAGGGCTTCTGCTCCGTGGCACAGTGGTGGGGTTATGGGCTTCAGCCCTGCTCTTGCTGAAGACTGAAACCCCAAGCTTGGGCAGACGCCTCCTGCAGTGCTGAAGCCCCATGACCCGCTTCCCCCCTAGGAAGAAACACCTAGCCCCACCACCCCGCTTCAGGGCAGGAGCCCCAAGCTCCCCCTCCCCAGTCTGGTAGGCAGAGAATGGGTGGGGGGTTGAGGGGCTCCATGAGCCACACTTTAACTGTAAAAAAGCCACATGTGGTTCACAAGCCGGTTTGGCCACCACTGTAATATAGCAGGCTGGCTGCCCGGGCTATATCCAGATAGCAGCCACCACCACAGTCAGTGTTGTGTCGGCTCTCACAAAATCAGAGGTAACATTTCAACTGTCCCTGTTTATTTCAGTCTCCCAAAGACAACTGTTTGTTTGTTTTCTTTGTCTCTTTAAACTTGGACTTACCCCCATTTTTGATTGTAGTGAACAGCTGCAGTTCATACAGCATGTGTGTGCGTGTATTACATTACTGCTGTGTTTAATTTGCTTGTGTTAGCTGGATTGTATTTTTAACGTACAGCCAAGGTGCCTAGAGCCCTGGAGAGGTTCTTGGTGGTTTGTACTAAGGAAAGAAAGAAAGAGGAAGAAAATCTTTACTATTTGTTGAGTGCTGCAATGATAGGCCAGATCCTCAGCTGCTGCAACTGATGTAGCACCATTAGAGTCAATGGAACTATGCTGACTAATGCCAGCCAAAAAGCTGGCCCAGTGTGTTTAGTGTTGTAGAGCAGCAAGAGAATACAAGCCTCCTGCAAAGTGAGAAATTCTCAAGCCCCTTTCCTGCATAGTATTTTGGGCTGTGAGAGGCCCCCATTAGAACTTCAGCTCACTGTTTTCTTACAATGCCTTACCTAAAGCTGGCAGGATGGGAGCATTAATTGAAACAACACAAATCACAGGATTCGCTAACGTTAACTGCATCAAAACTGCTCTTCCCAGTGTACTCAGGATGATTATTAAAAAAATCACAAATTATAGTTTTAACTGAGGGGGAAAAACGCTATTGTAAGTTGTTTAAACTCTTGGTAAAGAGCAACGAAACGCAATTCTCTTGGTGAGAACAATGATGGATTAAAGTGACACAGGAGCAGGGTTGTGATGCAATATCAACAAAACTCAAACATTGCTTCCTGGAGATCAGGTTTGCTAGTCTTCCTGAACCTACAGGGCTGTCCATAAATGACATAATACATTTTTTGGTAATTTTTTTTGAGACCCACCCACCTCGGTAACACTATGTAACACTGAAATAAACATGTAAAAATAAGGACCTCCCTACCTCCTAATGCATTATGTAATTTACGGTGAGCCCGTATCTAAGGTAAAAATTCAGCTAATAATATTGATAGAGCAGTTAATTAAATAGCTCTTCTTGTTTGGAGAGTTGGGTGTAAACTAGATTTAATACACAAACAGTATGACTATATTTGCCTCAATCAAATCCCTGGAGGACAGTCGTGCCCCTCACAGCAGCACGGACACTGGGCCCTGCCCACGCTGGCATAATTGGCAGCCTTTTCTCAGAAGACTAGCACAAGAGGGTCACTATGGGGACACTATCTGATCACACCTGATAGAGCTGTCTGACAAAACTGTGTGTCAGACCACATGCCTGGGTGGGCCAGCAGTAGCAGGGATCAAACTTGGGACCGCTGAGTCTAAAACCGTGAGCCTCTACTGCATGAGCTGAAAGATCCTACTCTGTTAGCTTAAAGCAGACATCAATCTTTGTGCTCCAGCCACTAGATGAGAACAAAAAGAACAGGAGTACTTGTGGCATCTTAGAGACTAACAAATTTATTTCAGCATAAGCTTTCGTGGGCTACAGCTCACTTCTTCGGATGCATAGAATGGAACACACAGACAGAAGATATTTATACATACAGAGAACATGAAAAGGTGAAAATATGCATACCAACTGTAAAAGTGCAATCAATTGAGATGAGCTATCATCAGCGGGGGGGTGGGGGGGAAGGAAACAAAACAAAAAAAACCTTTGAAGTGATAATTGAGATGACCCATAGAAGGTGTGAGGAGAACTTAGATGAGAACAGAGAGCCATGCTGCATAATTTTGGATTATTATACTTGTATGGCACTCACCTATTTTATGGTTGGCTCCTGCCTATAACATTAATTTCTATAATATGCCTATTTTTATTGCACAAATATATCAATATAGGTCCATATGAAAATAACGCATCATGTGTCACAATGAAATTTGTCAAGGTGACCAACTCATAAACTAGCCTAATGCTGAACTATCATCTAGTAGGTTTCGGAGCTGGATGAGTAGTAAAAAACTGACTCACTTATATTTTTCCAAATCAAATGAGCAAATTCATTTCTTTTTTATTCAAGGTGTCATGTTATTTGCTAGCTTTCAGTCAACTACCAGGTATCAATGAAAATGTTTACAAATCCCAAAAGCTCCATGTATGATCATTTGTATCAGAAATGTGGTGTTCGCTAGGCTCCTGTTTTTAAAATTCCATTCAATCTTCAGTGGGTGTTAGGGGCAATCAGCAATTTACAGGATGAGGCCCTAATTCAGACTAATCAGCCACTTCCAGTTGGTCTCCCTGTCCTCAGTGGGAATTAAGGAACGTAAGAATAACACCACCCTAAAGGCTACAACCTAATATTTAAGTAAAACTCAAAGCAATGCACACATTTTTGCTTTTTGCATAGGAAAACTGAGCAAAGAAACTGACGTCCCCTCTCAGCCCTGGAATTTGGCTCTCCTGCGTAGGGGAAAAGCTCAGGTGTAAGGAAAGCTTGCATTGACCCTGCCAATGTTAAGATGATTTTGGTCCCCTGATGCCATCAGTATGGTGCTTATGCTAAAATCCCATTAATTAAAGAAATGTATAGCTCACTGCACTACACAGTCATTGAATAAAGTAGCTAGGTTATAAAATTGCTCTACCAGTTTAAGGCTCTATTTTAATCTCACCTAGGCTGGCATGCAATGTCACACAAGATGACCACCCGCGATGCTCTAGTGTGACATAGTTTCAGTGCCCTGTTACATTAATGCTGTCAACCTTTCTACTGACTAATACAGCCAAACATTACTGCCTAGCCAGAATTTTAACAACTGGGACACTTTTACCTAGGGCACATGCTAATCCTCAGATTGCGATGGACAGAAAGCACAAGAGTCAGCAAGAGGTTAAAACAGAAAACGGCTGGCTTTTCCAACAGCTGGGTTCCATTGTGAAAGGGTCATGTGGTGCCAAGCAAAACAGAAAATAGGAAGGCGCACAGATTTGTTAGTTTGAAGTAATTGACCACATGGTGTCCAATGGTTTGTGTTCTCATGTTCTCTGGAGTGAAGTCCCATGGGAGCTGAGGCAGGGGTTCCAGTTCCTAGCACTCTATTGTTTACACTGATGGTTTCCAGATGCTGGAGACAAGGACAGTGAAATCTTTGGGACTCTGCCAAAGAACGGCAAAGACTAAAGAAAACATTGAGGGGGTTTTATTTCTATTTTTAAAGAGACAGTACTTCAATAAAAACGCCTTCATTTATAGGCCTCTCTGTGCTTAAGTAGCTGTGTAGTCAAAGTTGTATTGCAGTTAACCAAGACAATGCAAAGTGTTTGCGACGTTTCCCTAGCTCATCCTGCTGCGTGTGTGGATTGTAGCGTCATGTATGTGCAACATTGTGGAGAACTGAAAATCTCAGTAAAACACTGAGACAGGCACGTCTCTGTCAGGCTGTTAATAGTGATGGGAAAGCCTCCATAAGCTTTGAGTTTGAGTTTGGTTTGGCAAAGCTCTCAGAAGTTCAGATACTTACGAAAGCTTGTCCAAACATTTAATTGGGGGGTGCGGGGAGGGGAGGCTTGAAATCTCATAAGAACAAAGGGTTGGTTTTCCCCCCACACGATTTCAGGCACTTTCACGTCTGGTCCAGGCACAGCCAGGATGCATAGAAGTGAAACAGAAAAAAAAATGGGGCAGAGAACAACTAGGAGAACATTTCATAAGCCCCAGAACACTGAAGAGTCAGAGAAGGAAGTCTTTTGACTACAGCAGGACTCTAGCAGTTAGGAACCCTAGCTGTATTCCTAGCTCTGCCACTCACTTCCTGTGTTAATCACTTAACCTTTCTGTGCCTCAGTTTCCTCTATGTAAAACAGGAATGATATTTCTTTTTCTCATAGTGTTGGAAATTGTGAGTCTTAACTGATGTTTGGTAAAGGCTTTGACAGCCTCTGATTAAGCGGCTACCGAAGAGCAAAATTTTTGTATTTTATTTTAATTTTAACCAAAATATTTTAATTTTAATATTTATTTCACATTTCTTTGTTTATCAACTGTAACTCTGGTTTTATTTGCTTTAGTTAGTCTGCACCACAGTCATAGGAGTGACTTATACACAAGGTTTAATTAAAATTGTGATGTTAAACCGATTTATACTGGTACGACTGGTGGTGTACGGGGACATTCTTAAATGGATTTAAATCTGGTTTACAGCAGTTCATCTTGCTCCTGTAATTTATACAGTGTGAGCTACATTGATTTAAACCTGGCTTATAGCAATGTAAAAGTGTCTGCATACCAAGTTGCACCAGTTTCCCTAAATCAATTTAATACACCTTTAGTTAAACCAGTGCAACTTCTGAATGTAGACAAGCGCTTACAATCCAATCAAACTTCAATGACACTAGTCACCTGAGTAAGATCTGAATAAGGAAGCACTGATAAATCCTTTATTCTTCTTAAACATAAAACAAATGTTAATTATGGATCTCCATCTGGAAGCTGGAATTTTATGTGGCTACCAATAAAAGATCTTCCCAGTACAATCAATACTGCCCTTACTTAGGTACTCCAGTTTTATTGGAATGGCCAGCAGCATGCTATTGCTATGGATTTATGTTACAAAGCAAGATTTTTAGAGTAAACATTACAAAATCTCTCTTCAGGAGGAGGACAGAAAGGAAGGTCTCAACCTAGGGTAATGTGTATTTTTTTATTATTACTATTATTGCAAAATTAATTTAGCCATTTTTAACTTACATGAGTCCAGGAAGAAAGAAACATTTACCTATTTCAAATACTTTCCCCTGTGTATTATCATTTCTTCTTTTTACGCCATGCAGAAGTGTGCTAGGTGCTTTAAAGACAGAAAGACACCTTGAAAAGTTCATAATCTAATTTTAGACCGTAATATCTTCCACTTATATTTCTAGGGTCTCAAGGAATCTTACAGACATTAAGTTAACCTCACAATATCCCCATAAGGTAGGCAAATGTTATTACATCCATTTTACAGAGGGATACATAGACAGGCTACGGTAAGTGGCCTGCTCAGTCACATAATAGTTATTAGTGGAGCAGGAAACAGAACCAGGAACATGATCTCCTAGTCCCCTGCACTGACTACTAGACCACAATGCACCTCTTGAAGCTAAATAAGAGCACAGTATTTGCAAATGAAAATGACCGTCAGTCCACACTGTAGGTTAATGGGACCTGATGCACCATTTGCACCTTAGTGCACCCTTTCCCTCTGAAGTGAGCTCTGCTGTGTCATCGGACAGTGGTGAGGGCAACCTTAAATTGCCGTCAGGGCTCTGTGATAGCCCAATTGTTGGAGTCTGCCCAGGAGAGCCTGTGAATCAGTCATGCCCTACTCACCCTTCGGATTGCCTTGGCTGGTTATGAGCTCCTGATTATACTGCAGTTACAGACACCTTGTTCTGCTATGACCCTTCTCCTTCAAGAGGATGTCCACCTCCTAGGGCATGTTTCCATGGGGGAAGTGAGTCTCACTTTTATATAAAACTGATTTTATAAAGTGTGTTGTCAAAAGCATCGATCACAGTTTCTGCAGTGACTTTGTTGGATGCTGATTTTGTGCCTTCCGCTTTCTGTACCCATGATACACGTGAATGCGAACTATGGCCCTACAAAGACATGTGTCCTCGATCAATATGTATTCTGAGCACCACCCCCTGACAATGTACTGTATGCTGTTGAATGCATATTAAAATTAGTATACCAAGTACAGCCCATATTACGAACATGCAGAGTGCGTACTATTATTTATCTGCCTTCGTGGCTTACATTGCAATGGCTCTGAAAAGAAATACTTTCTGCTGGGGTTTGTGCATCATTCAGATACAATCAGGTTTTCATGAAGCCTTGTAACATGCAATAACAATTTCCCGACCCCCACTTTATTAAATGTGCTTAACATATTTTTTTTTTTGTTCGGAGACAAGGCAGTGTGAACTCCACATAGCCTTGCCATCCCAATTTTCTGTAAATAACTGCTTCAACTCATTACATGGTTACTGAGAGAGATCTGTAAAAGCGTATCTTCCACCTCTACTATATTGAAACAAACCTTTAAGTTTGACACCTGAATGCCCTTGCCCCACAAACAAACATGTGAGATGAAGTAAAGTTACTCCTGGGTAATTGTTTACAGGCTCGGAGCCTGAAAAATGAACAAAAAGGGGAAAAGGGAATTTTTTGGTCTGATTCCTGCAGCTGACTGGTCTTTGTGACTATAAGACTCTACATTGTGTGGTGACTTGGGGCCTGAGGCAAAGCCTATGGAACTCAATGGGAATATCAGACTTTGACCTTTCTTTTGTTATACTGAAAGGACCTCTTTGGAGAACGGCTATAGTGACATCATAGTTACAGTTCTCCCAGCCCTCAACTGAGACAGAGGGAGTGTTGTGTCTTTTGGAAGAAAATCTCTTTCTGCAAGCATTCATTGTCAGGCGTCTCCATTAAACAGGCACTAATAAACACCGCCCTCCAAAATGGAATAAAGCCTTTTAACCAGAGTGTTGTAGCCTGATTCTAGACTCACTAATGTGGGTAAAATCACCTGTGTAAAAGCAACCTCTTGACTCAATATTCATTTCCCCCCTCATCTGAAGTCTGGGAAAGCAGATTTCAGCATATTGCGATATCTCTGTCCTACTCCAGTCATTCAGTTCTCCAAATAGTCTTCTAGCAAAAACAATGAAGCCAAGAACTGAAGTACAGTAAGAGTATGAATGATTTTCTTTTTGCGTCACAGATCATGGATATATAGCATTTAAGAATGGACCCCAGGTCTGTTCCTATTGGAATTTGATAGTTTTCAGTTTAAAATGGATTTTCATTCAGTCTATCCCTCAGTAATTCACATGAGTGGTTCATTGCAGGAGACAAATTTCCAAGGGGAGAGGGGCTAATGCAGGGATCGGCAACCTTTCAGAAGTGGTGTGCCGAGTCTTCATTTATTCACTCTAATTTAAGGTTTCACGTGCCAGTAATACATTTTAACGTTTTTAGAAGGTCTCTTTCTATGTCTATAATATATAACTAAACTATTGTTGTATGTAAAGTAAATAAGGTTTTTAAAATGTTTAAGAAGTTTCATTTAAAATTAAATTAAAATGCAGAGCCCCCCAGACCAGTGGCCAGGACCCAGGCAGTGTGAGTGCCACTGAAAATCAGCTTGCGTGCCGCCTTCGGCACGTGTGCCATAGGTTGCCTACCCCTGGACTAATGTAAACACATTAACCTCTGAGGATTTTCTATTTGTTTGTCATTAAGATTTCATAGATTTTTAAGGCCAAAAGGAACCATTATCATCACTTAGGCTGACCTTCTGCTGAACAGGCACTCATTTCATCCACTCATTCCTTCAATGAAAAGGGAATTATTCTTCCTTACTTCGTGTGTGCTAACACTAGCATGCAAAGGGTGAAATCCTGGCCCCACTGAAGCTAATGAGTATTTCACACTAAGAAAATTACATGCCAGTACAAGATATGAGAGATGGAATTTCCAAAGAGAGGCAAAATAGGCATCTCAGCAAAAAATGTGGGATGCATCTTTGCGCCTTCAAAAGCCCACAGTTGGGCACATGTGCACTGACACACGTGAGCCTCATAATTGTATGTGCAAGCCAGATAAATGCATGTGCTAACAGGTATTTGCACATACACATCAGGTAAACACATTCACAAACCAGTCAGAAGGCCTACAGTTACCCAATTTGCACCTACATGTGCTTGGTTTTTGTAGAGCAGGGGTCCCCAACCCCCGGTCCGCGGCCCGGTACCGGTCCGCGGCCTCTTACAAACCGGGCCGCAAACCGACCCAGTGGACCTCCCGCAGGCGTGCCTGCGGGAGGTCTACCCGAGCCGCGGGACGAGCGCTCCCTCCGCAGTCATGCCTGCGGGAGGTCCACTGCTCCCGGGGCTCCGGTGGACCTCCCGCAGGCATGACTGCGGACGGTTCGCTGGTCGCGCGGCTCAGCTGGACCGCCCGCAGGCACGCCTGCGGGAGGTCCACTGGCTCCGGTTGAGCTGCCGCAGGCATGCCTGCGGGCGGTCCAGCTGAGCCGCGCGACCAGCGAACCGTCCGCAGTCATGCCTGCGGCAGCTCAACCGGAGCCGGTGGACCTCCCGCAGGCACGCCTGCGGGAGGTCTACCCGAGCCGCGGGACGAGCGCTCCCTCCGCAGGCATGACCGGTCCCTGGTCCTGAAAAGGTTGGGGACCCCTGTTGTAGAGGATACCCGCTTCTCCCACATGTGAAAATTGGACTTTAAAGGTCTGAGTTCATCAAAGCATTTCTGCTTGAAAGTCAGAACTGCATAACTAGCCCTATTCCAAAAGTGTGTGATCCTCTTACAAAGGCACATCACGTGTAGAAATGGCAACGCTCAACAGGGAAATTTAAAAAAGGCAAAGGGAGGCAGCCACAGCCTTGAATTTTTTTTTACTGTGTGTGTTTACGTCAACCCTTAACCATATTTGAAAGTAGGGAGTTTTCTGGGGTTTATATTTGACTCTTTCTTGGTGCTCAAACAATATTTAGTAAATGAACTGGTAACTTACTGCTCTGCATCCAAGCGGTGGAGCAAATCTATTATTATTATTTTTCTGAAGTACAGTAGTGCCTAAAGACGACCCCTGCCCCCTCCCCCCCCAATCAGAGATCAGATTCCCACTGTGCTGGGTGCTGTTCAAACATATAACAAGAAGATAGCCCATCGCAGGCAGGGACCATCTACCCCACACAGGTAATGAAAGAGTAAACGAGATGGAGAGCAATTAGTGTGCCTGGTTATACCTGGAGGGTGGGCTAGGCCTAAGTGAAGGTGAAGATGGGAGAGGAGTTGGGTGGTGAGCATAAAGGGAAGAAGGAGGCTGCAGTCTCTCTCTAGTTGCTAGAGAGGCCTAGAGAGAGGAAGTTGTATAGTAAGCCCAGGGAGGGCCTATGGGAAAGGGTCTGAAGGAAATCCAAGGCAGTGAGGAGTCTGAGGGGGCAGACAGCAGCTGCTTGCCACAGAGTCCCTGGACTGGATGATGAAGGGCTTCGGGTCCACTGGAAAAGGTGGTGCAGAAACACCCTGATGCACGTGGAGGAGGACTATTGAGTTTGGAGCCCGGCCTCTCAGGAGAAAGCCCTGGGAGGCATTGCTCCGCATGAGAGCGGGAGGACAACCCTGCAGAGCCTAGGAAGGGATGAGGAGTCTGTGGAGGAGTGAACCAGCGTAGGGAGGGAGGAGTTTGAGTTTGATTATTGGACTCTTGGCTTACCTGGAAGGGGTGGGACTGAGCCACCTGGCCAGAGAGAAGAGGCAGACCGCTGCAGGGTGGGAGTGGCTGTCGGCAGGGGGCACTTGAAAAGGAGAGGTTGCTATGTCGTGAAGCCGCGAGGGGACATACTAGCAGTGAGTCCACTCTGACACTGCCCCAAAGAGTTTAAAATCATTAATATGGTTTCCACTTTACATTATAATACAGGCCAAATTCTGTTCTCAGTTACTCGGCTATAAATCCATTCACTCCACTGGAGTTGCTCCTGATTTACTCCAGTGTAATGGACAGCAGTAATTTGGCCCTATAACTTCATTTTGTACATTTGCTCCTGTGCAGCATTCTGGAATAGCATTTTCATATCATCCAAGAGTGCTGGTGGCAGAGAGCACAAATTATAAAGAAATGAATGAGTGAGTAAATAGTGGTGTTAAAAATATACTGACTAAATGGCAGCATTTAGTCATGGTTCAGATGTATGCAAAAAAAGGCATAATCAACCAATATGTCTTTCCTGCTCCAATGCTAGGAGTTAATGAGGAAGCTAAGTACCAAACAATTAGCAAAACACCTACAATCATTATCCCTTTCCTTCACCTCACCTCCCTCTAACACAGTAGACTGCAGATGGAAACAGAATGTGTCTTATTTAGAATCAGGGCAGAAAGGTTTTTCTTCTTAGGGTATGTCTAAACTACAGGATTATTCTGATTTTACAGAAACCGGTTTTTTAAAACAGATTGTATAAAGTCGAGTGCACACGACCACACTAAGCACATTAATTCGGTGGTGTGCGTCCATGTACCAAGGCTAACGTCGATTTCTGGAGCGTTGCACTGTGGGTAGCTATCCCGTAGCTATCCCATAGTTCCCACAGTCTCCCCCGCCCATTGGAATTCTGGGTTGAGATCCCAATGCATGATGGGGCAAAAACAGTGTCGTGGGTGATTCTGGGTAAATGTCGTCACTCAATCCTTCCTCCGTGAAAGCAACGGCAGACAATCATTTCGTGCCCTTTTTCACCTGGATTGCCCTGGCAGGTGCCATAGCATGGCAACCATGGAGCCTGTTTTGCCTTTTGTCACTGTCACCGTATGTGTACTGGATGCTGCTGACAGAGGCGGTACTGCAGTGCTACACAGCAACATTCATTTGCCTTTGCAAGGTAGCAGAGACAATTACCATCCCTATTGCACCATCTGCCATTGTAAATTGGCGATGAGATGATGGTTATCAGTCATTTTGCACTGTTTGCATTTGGAAATTGGCGATGATGGTTATCAATCCTTTTGTACCGTCTGCTGCTGTCATGGGTGCTCCTGGCTGGCCTCGCTGAGGTCGGCCGGGGGCACATGGACAAAAATGGGAATGACTCCCTGGGTCATTCCCGTCTTTATGTTTTGTCTAAAAATAGAGTTAGTCCTGCGTAGAATATGGGGCAAGTGTACTAGAGAACCAGAGAGCACAGCCGCTCCATGTCAGAGCCCCAGAGATCCCGCAGAAATGACGAGCTGCATGCCATTCTAGGGGGTGCCCCTGCAACAACCCCACCCATTGCTTCCCTCCTCCCACAACCCTCCTGGGCTACCATGGCAGTGTCCCCCCATTTGTGTGATGAAGTAATAAAGAATGCAGGAATAAGAAACACTGACTTTTAGTGAGATGAAAATGAGGGGGAGGCAGCCTCCAGCTGCTATGATAGTCCAGGCAGTACAGAATCTTTTCTTTAGACATGAAAGGGGGGGGCTGATGGAGCTCAGCCTCCAGCTGCTATGATGAGGACGGTTACCAAGCCTTTTGTACCATCTGCCGGGAATGACCGGGAGTCATTCCCATTTTTACCCAGGAGCCCCCGGCCGACCTCACTGAGGCCAGCCAGGAGCACTCACGGGCTGATGATGACGATGGATACCAGTCATTTTGCACCATCTGCCACCGGGAAGGGGATGCTAGTGTTCAGCGCTGCAGCACCCCGTCTACCCAGCGGCATGCAATAGACATAAGGTGACATTGAAAAAAGGCGAGAAACGATTTTTTCCCTTTTCTTTTGGGTGGGGGGAAGGGTGTAAATTGACGACATACACCCTCAAACACCCGGGAAAATGTTTTTGACCCTTCAGGCATTTGGAGCTCAGCCAAGAATGCAAATGCTTTTCGGAGACTGTGGGGACTGTGGGCTAGCTGGAGTCCTCAGTACCCCCTCCCTCCCTCCATGAGTGTCCATTTGATTCTTTTGCTTTCCGTTACGCTTCCCACGCAGCACTGTGCTGAGTCCCTACTGTGGCCTCTGTCTATCATAGCCTGGAGATTTTTTCAAATGCTTTGTCATTTCGTCTTCTGTAACGGAGCACTGATAGAACAGATTTGTCTACCCATACAGCGATCAGATCCAGTATCTCCCGTACGGTCCATGCTGGAGCTCTTTTTGGATTTGGGACTGCATCGCCACCCGTGCTGATCAGAGCTCCACAGGAAATGAAATTCAAAAGTTTGCGGGGCTTTTCCTGTCTACCTGGCCAGTGCATCCGAGTTCAGATCGCTTTCCAGAGCGGTCACAATGGTGCACTGTGGGATACCGCATGGAGGCCAATACCGTCGATTTGCGGCCACATTAACCCTAATCCGACATGGCAATACCGATTTCAGCGCTACTCCTCTCGTCGGGGAGGAGTACAGAAATCGGTTTAAAGAGCCCTTTATATCGATATAAAGGGCCTCGTTGTGTGGACGGGTGCAGGGTTAAATCGGTTTAACGCTGCTAAATTCGGTTTAAACGCGTAGTGTAGACCAGGCCTCAGACTTGTGCGTTAGTGGGATCAAGAGGTATACTTGACCACATCTTAGCACTAATTTGTTTAGAGAGGCATCTGTTTTCTCTACAAAGGTTCAACCAGGTTGTTTCTTGGTTTAAATATACTGCTTGGTTTCGTGGCCTGTTGAATTGTGGTTTCTGTCCAATTCCCAGAGGACAAGGATTCCCAAGGCAAAAGCCACTGCCATAAATATCTCCTATGGTGGTCTTAATACAGGGGCCAAGGATAGAATGGGAATGGAGACTGAGACAGCTATGGTGGGTCTCTTCAGGTCAGGCATGAGAAGTGGAGAAACTTGAAAAGCTTCTGTCTATGTTATACTTTCTCTGTGAATAAACAGAAGACTTCATTCTCCAGGCTGTCAAGCCAACATCTTTCACCAGCACTTAAAAGAAAACTGAGAGAAAGTACTTGGACTTGGTAGCTTGACATAAAGTATGATGCAGGAAAATACTCTGGAAATGAGACCGTAATTCATGCTTTAATTAACACACCAAATCTGTTTAAGCATTTCTTTCTTTCTCCTTTCTTTCTTTCTTTTTTTTAAACTTTGTTTATTGCAGTAAACGTGATTACAGACAGACTTATAGCCCCACTGGGACACAGTGCAGATTGGAGAGTTTTTGAACTAGCCTTCTTAACATTTTCCGTTTTCTCTGGCAGTGTTGAAATGAACTAGGTATGTAACTCAAAATGGAGTTTGGTACACGTGTAAGAGAATCAGTAAAGCAGATGGGAGGATAAGGGATAAAATGGACGAGATGTCAAAGGATATTTAATATAAGGTACTGTAGTCATATGAGAAGCTCAGAAGAGGGGTAGAAATGTTTGGGGCCTGGTTCTCAGCTGAGGATCTAACCAAGGAAGTTTAAAACGGAAGACAGTGGACTAGATGCACAGACAGAGTAGTTTCTGAGCTACTGTAAGTGCAGGGACTGCAGTCATGACTGGCCTTTATGCGCACTGTGCCAGACATGGTGGAAAGTCATATGTGCCCTCTGCATCTCCATGTACCAGGATAAGGGTCATCCCCCTCTGGCTCTAATGAATGGTATGCTTGGTGCTGCTTGTCTTTGACAGCCTAGTAAGAAACATGTAAAACATAGCATGGAAAAGCTTAAAGGCAGTGTGGAAACTTCAATTCCATTGTACTTTTAACAGCTGCCAAGCTGGCACTCATGTGTGCAAGGTTTGAATTCTGAACTGTGCAGTTCTTCCATGCAGATTTTCCTTACTGTAAAAATTCACTGCTCTTCTGGTACTATTTCAAACTAACATTTCCTTTTTGCTACTTAAAAGGGTGTCTGGAAGGGTTTTTTCTCACTGTTCAGTACAGAATAACCCCTAGGAGATTTGAAAGCAAGATATGTCTCCTTACCAAAAATGTTTTTCTTCTGCTACCTATACACACTGCTTTGTTATTGTAGGGTTGCATATGAATGCTGACATTCATTTTTTTTAATACACATAGCACCAAAGCATTTGATCTGTTTAGAAAAGATACATGGAAAGAATTGTCTCCAAAGTTTTCAAACGGGACTAGCGAATCTGGGTGTCAGTTTTTGGGTGCCCAATCTGAGACACCTTAAAGGGACCTGATTTTCAGGGATTGCTAAGCACCCATTTCTCATATACATGTTGGGCACCCAAAATCACTCATTTTTTGAAAATTTGGGCCTGTATGATTTAGCTAATAATTACAAGGGCGGGGGGAGTAGGAGGCACATTTGAGACCCAATCCCTTTAATGTGAAACTAGCATTTTATCTCACATCAACTTTCCTGCAATGAACATAGTTTACAACTTAAACATCTACTGTAGTGCATTGATTAAACATTTTAAATCTGCAGGCAGCCAATTGCTGAACAGCACCACATATCCAGCCCTACAGCTTCAAAAGACAGGTCTCTGGGTCCATTCTCAATAGAAAGGTCTGATTAAGTGAAGGTGCATATGAGAGGGCACAGTTTCACTGTGACAGGCAGTGAATGGGAGAGGTTATCTTCAGCACTGGTCTATGACTTCAGTCTGCTGGAAATGTGCTTGTTCACAAGCATCTGACTCCCTTCACATACAAGTGACGTAGCGGATATCTTCACCTCATTATTAGGGGGCTATAGTTTATAGAAGGATCAGCTCCCAAAGAGACAGTTATAGCAGGAGAAGAAGAACGGAAAATGGTGTCAGTTGTTGCATATGGTTCACCGGTAACAAAACAAATACAAAAACATCCAAAATTATATCCTGCATTTTGAGAGCTTCAATGCCAAGCTTTGCTTGACCCTGCTGCTCTGGGCTGTCTTTAGAAAATGAAATGCTGTCTTTCCTCCTAGGCCTCAGAACTGTTTCCTCTCTAGGATTTATGGCTAGTGCTGGACCTCAAAGGGCTGCGTCATGTTCAGTATCATAGGAAGTGAAGTGGATTTGGCTGCAAGCATAAATTTAGAGGAGGATTTGCAGCAGATTTCTACAATGCATGTTCTTCTATAATAGTGCCATGGTTCTGAGGAGTCTTCTGTCCTTTTGGCTCTAAACATTTTTACACAATATGAGACACATCCCTGGATTGCATATTGCGGTCAAAATGTCATCAGTTAGAATGCCAGCAATTTTGACATATTAATCAGGTTAATTTCATGCTTCCATGTTCCTCTTAGGCTGATGGGCACAAAATAAGCTTTCATGCTAATCAGTCTGATCAGTTTGCACAAAATGGAGAAATCTGTGATCTCTGCTGAAAGTGTTAAAGTATTTTGTGTGTTTTGTGGTGTACAAACAAATTGTTTACTGCAAACATTAGTAGTTTCACAACACACAAACACAATAAGGGCCTGGTCTTGCACAAAAGTCCTGTTCATTTCAACTGTGGCCCTGATTTTGCATCTACAGAAGTGTGCATTTACCTATTTTAGATGTACAAACTGGTCATTGTGCATACAAATCATGTATCTGAGCATCAAACTAAGTGCATGAACAAATCAGGAAAGGAAACATCATCTAACCACCCACTTTGGGTGAAATCCTGGCTTCCCTGAAGTCAATAGGGGTTTTGCTGTTGGCTTCAATTGGCCAAGATTTCACCCCTTATGTGTGTGCAAATGCAAGCAAAATTTTCAGCTCACAATCAGGGCTAGTTTTGAGGGGAGCTGAAAATCGGTCCAAAAACACCTAGAGGCTCTACATTTTTCGTCCCAGGGTGGGTTTGGGAACTGACTTAGATATTATAAATAATAATAATGCTTTGCACTTCTTATCACAGTACTATTTGAATCATTGTACAAATATCACAATCAATTCATAAATATTTTTGAGTGGCCTAACAAAATATTTGAATAAGTTTGACTAATGGTCAAAATTTTCAAAAGTGACTAGTGATTTGAGTGCCTCAGATTTTGGATATCTTGTTTCAGAGGCCTCAAAAAGGTCTGTTTTTTTGGAAAATATGGAGCACTGTCCCTCTGAATATCAGGACCTTTAAAGTATCCAAAACTGTACACTCATAAATAGAGATGCCAGAATCACTGATCACGTCTGGAAATCTTGGTCATTTATCCTTTTACCCTTTTCCAGACTAACAATCCAGGTCTGTCCCCAGGACATATCACACATTTAATGTACAAACAGTTATAGCAACATGACATATTTCTTTTACTGTGAGAATGAAGCTCAAAGCTAATGACTTATGTCCATCTCGGTATGTGCCATAATCTTCCACTTCCCATATTAACCATTTACAATCTGTTTTGGATGCACAGTACAAAATATTTTAATGGGGGATCATGAACCAGCATAGGCGCTGACTTCCATTCTTCCCAGTGGGTGCTCGACCCCAGCCCCACACCCTTGGCACCACCTCTGCACCACCTTTGCCCTGCCCCTATCCCACCCCTTCCCCCAAGTCCCTGCCCCGCCTTCTCTCCGCCTTCTCCCCTGAGTGCACCACATCCCCATTCCTCCCCCTCCCTCCTGGAAAGTCATAAGCGCCACCAAACAGCTGGTAGGTGGCAGGAAGTGCTAGGAGAGAGGGTGAGGAGCATGGATGTGGCGCGCTGGGGGAGGGGGGGGGAAAGGGGTGCTTGGCTGCCGGTGGGTGCGGAGAACCCACAAATTTTTCCCCACGGGTACTCCAGCCCCGGAGCACCCACGGAGTCGGTGCCTATGGCAAACTGACATCGCTGACACTGGACTGGGACTTAGGAGATCTCAGTTCAATACTCAAGTCTGCCCTCTTGGGCACCATTAGGCTATGTCTATGTTACAAGCAAGTTCCAGCTCATGTAACTCAGGGCTTGGCTACACTTACAAATTTGCAGCGCTGCAGCAGGGTGTGAAAACACACCCTCTCCAGCGCTGCAAATTGCGGCGCTGCAAAGCGCCAGTGTGGTCAAAGCCCCAGCGCTGGGAGCGCGGCTCCCAGCGCTGTCCGTTATTCCCCACAGGGAGGTGGAGTACGGACAGCGCCGGGAGAGCTCTCTCCCAGCGCTGGTGCTTTGACTACACTTAGCGCTTCAAAGCGCTGCCGCGGCAGCGTTACCGCGGCAGCGCTTTGAAGTGCTAAGTGTAGCCACAGCCATACTCATACAAGCTTTCATCTGAGCTAGCACGCTAAAAACAGTAATGTTGTTGCATGGGCCACAGGAGTGGTGGCATGATGTTAGCCATCCTGATTACAAACCTGCCTAAACCCTGGGGGTACATATTCAAGGCTGCTAGCACATGCTGGTGCTGCCTCTGAGATAACAGTACAGGCTAACAGAAACATTATAAGGAGAACTATATTAATCATTGTGAGGTGCTAAATACCATGGTGATCCAGCTAGCACGCTAAAATGGAGTGTAGCCTCAGTGGTGCAAGCTGCAGGAGGGGCTAGCCACACTGAATCCATACCTACCTGAGATCACAGGCACATACTTGGGCCAAATTCTGTTATTGTCCAAGCAAAGCTCCCATGATACTGAATTAAGGATCATAGAATTTGGCTTTGTATCTTATATGTACCTACGATTTTTCTGGGAGGTGAAAATGAGTTACACACATGTAGCCCTGCTTAGACCACCTCATAGCCATGTGAACTTAAAAGTGACTTGGAGTTTGCATGCATGGGTCTAGTATAACTAGTTCAACCATCCTACCATGGATCCCTGTCCAGCAAAGCAGTTAAACATATATGCTTAACTTTAAGCACATGAGAAGTCCCACTGATGTCAAAGTTAAGCACGCGCTTATGTGCTTTGCTGGCTCATATCCTTAGTGCTGTGAAGGAAGATTTGATTTTAAGGAATTTTAACTAGAACGTTTTTTCCCTGCATAGTTAAAAAAAAGAAAACAGCCTTATCTAAGCTCTGTTTTACTCCTGCGTGTGTGTGTGTGTGTGTGTGTGTGTGTGTTACTTTTCCTAATACTCTCTCTGTTTTTGATCAGACGAGAGAAAAGAATCAGAAGTGAATGGGGCTCTGTTTCCGTTACTCAAGTCGGCTCTAGTCTTGCTATAAAAGTATGTGTGAAAGCCAAAAAAAAAAAAAAAAAAAAAAGACAGCTGCAACCAAAGAGAGCCCAGTAACCCTGAAATTTCCTGTCCCATTCTTTCCTGTGCAGCATGTGGGGAGTTGGGAACTTCCAAGACAAATGTGCAGCTATGCTCCCATTTAAGAAGACAGCACAGCTGCCAAGTTTATAAAATGCTACAGAGAGTCCATAAATGTGTCTGAGATAAACTGGGCTAGGAATGTAACTGAAGATAAGCCTGCTTTTATATTTCATGTCAGGTTATCCCCTAAATTCAAATGAATGCTATTAGTAGGCGAACATTTTGATGGTATGGTTCTGAGAACCACAGAAATGTGTCTGCTTGCCTGAAATGTATAATTTCAGGTGTCTCATGGTATTGAGTTCAGGTCATTGGGATAGGGAGCCTGCAAGAACCGAACTTGTAAGTCTTGCTTCCGGATGAGCTAGCAACACCATGAGACAAGACTTGCTGGTATCAGATAGAAGCTGTCCTTGCCCTGTTGTGATGTGATTGGCTAGACATTCAGATAAGAGACTTTTCTGCTGACTATACGTAGGGTGCTATTAAAAACAGAGTTGTAACAGCTAGTGAGATGGGTAGTCATACAGGATCCTGTAGGGTTACTGACGTGAGGCAGACATTTGTGACCATCATGGAAATTTTGGGCTGGATGGCCTGTCTGGCTGTACAGCGAGCGGTTTTGTTCTCACTTTGGCTTTGAGAATGGCCAAGCATCCCATTTTAAACTGCATTCTGCTCTGTCCAGAGTAGGTCTGATGCCTGTGGATCATCCAGCCTTGCTGCTGTCACGTCTCCTTGACAGGCAGTGGTAAAAGCAATTCACATTCAGTTCTACTGCTCTGTGGAGGGATAGCTCAGTGGTTTGAACAGTAGCCTGCTAAACCCAGGGTTGTGAGTTCAATCCTTGAGGGGGCCATTTGGGGATGAGTCCTGCTTTGAGCAGGGGGTTGGACTAGATGATCTCTTGAGATCCCTTCCAACCCTTAATTTTTTTTTTTTATCAGCAATGTGTGTAGCAATCCAATCAATTTCCCTGTTGATCCTCTCTTCTCTTTTCATACCTCTGGGACTAAGGTAACAGCGAGAGCAAGGACAGTCTCAGTGATATTCTTCCATTTAGAATGGAGCAGTGCAATGCCATTCTCTGGGTTCCAACTGGATGTGAAAAGATTTATGCTAAAGTTTGAGTGAAGGACTCAGTGAATGGTGGCCAGTGGGGCTAGGCAGGAATATCTGTGTAATGTGTCTTTTCTCCTATAACAGTTTTTTCAAACTCAGTTCTTCTACTCTCTTTAAACAGCAATATTCATGCATGTGGCAGTGGTGGAAAAAAAGGGAGGAGAGATAGACAAAGGAAATAAGCACAAAGCCAGGGGAGTTTAAATGTTCCCCCCTCATAAAAAGACTGATCATGACCAAGACTTCTCTTGGGATGAAGGGTCATTTTATTTCGTTAAATTCAAAATTCAGGAGTTTGAAAAAAAAATCTGATGGGTCAGATCCCCAGTGCAAATCAGCATAGCTTCACTGACGTCAAAGAGCTATACCAATTTATACAAGCTGACAATCTGCCCGTTGCTGATCACAGCCTTTTAGATAACAGCCTCCAGTCATCTTGTTTTGGCTATGCAGATTTCCTTCCCCTAGTAGTTGAGCTGCAGCCTCATTATCTGCTACCATCTGCAGTGGGGTGTACCTGGCCTTTCTGGCTCCCTACAGAAAGCCCCATGGTCTCACTATCCCAGGAAACACAAAGTGAAGGGAAAGAAGCAGAGAATGTGCGTCCTCCAAGCATGCCTAGAGAGGCCTCATGGAAGCAGCCAAGCAGATCCAAGCAGGCTCAGATAAAAGGAGCTGAAGGGCCTTACCAGATCAGTGCCTGTGAGGAAGGGTGTGTCTCTCTGGCCAAAGGAGCATGAGAGATAACCAGGGTTTGGTTCTGGCTGCATTTGCTTAAGCTGGAAGAGAGAAGACCTGAGAACCTTAACCCTGAACTAAAGGTGAAGCTAAAAGAAACCAGGCAGAAAGAGGCCTAGGGAAGAAGTAGCAACAAACTGAAATTGTGCAGTGTGTAG
Organism: Mauremys mutica; assembly: GCF_020497125.1. Taxonomy (NCBI): domain Eukaryota; kingdom Metazoa; phylum Chordata; order Testudines; family Geoemydidae; genus Mauremys; species Mauremys mutica. Next base: position 70,155,047 of record NC_059078.1, read on the forward strand.
CTGCTGTTTACAGGGTCCCTGGGTTGGAAACAAGGGAACCAGGGCCCTCCCACTACTGCGATCAGCCACAGTGGCATAAACCCCAAGAAAGGGATAGGGCTTATGAGAGCCCAAACAAAGGCCTGAATTTAAAGGGCCCATTATTGGATTCTTGACTGCCCTGGAAGAGAATCACTTGGACTTTATGACTTGGCCGGATGACCAAGTCACTAAAGACTCATCAAGGTTGGCTGGCAGTCTGCAACAGGCGTCAGGGGTGAGAAAAGGACTGTGAAACCAAACCCAGCTGCTCAGAGGCACTCGTAATGGGGCACTCACCTCTTAACATCCCTCCACAACTTGGTACTATACTGGTACCTAGACTTCTGCCTCCCATTGAATTATAGAGTTTTAGGCCAGAACGGACCACCAGATCCTTTAGACCACCAGTTTATGTGCTGTGGATTGCTTTTCCCTAGACTTATTAGCTTCCCTTTTTCAAGCTGATTTTCATTTTGTTATTTTCTACCAATGTTTTAAACTCCTTGAGGTCCACTTCTGATATTTTTGTCTTTACTGGGTGCTGACAATGTGGCCCAATTTATTATCCTTTAGAGTTCATTGGCCTGCTGACTACTCACTCTTCTAGATATTAATGAAGATGCTAGGTAATATCCATTGGAAAGATTGGTTTGAGCTATTCGTACGCATTGCCTGGGTCCCAACTAACTGTAACACCTCAGGGAACAAAACATCAGTGCACCATTGTGAACAGATCAATGAAAACTTCTGCAAAAAGTAAACCAACTGATAGGATGTATAAAATGTGGGATAGAAAATAACGGAGACTAGGTTGTTGTATAAATCAATGGGATTCACTCACCTGGGATATTGTGTTCAGTTTTGGTCATCCAGAAATACATCTCCAGAGAGATGCAACAAAAAGGGTTAGAGGCTTGGAATGACTTTAAAGAGATTTAAGTAATTGGAACTTCTTAGAGACATGACAAATTAGAGGGTATTTGAGAGAAGTACATAAAATAATGCAGAGAAGGTGAATCACAAGCTCCAACTGGCCCTTTTAAGTATCAGAACATGGAGACAGTCAATTAAATTCTAAATGTGTTGGTTTTCACTTTATAAAGGGAAATACATTTTTATACAATGCATAGTTAACCAGTGGAACTCATTGCTACAAGACATCACGGAGGCCAACAGCTTAGTAGGATTTAAAATAGGATCTGACATTTATATTAGTGAGAACAGTCAGTTATATTAGACAAGATAAAAACATTTTTAGATGCGAGCTCTCATGCTTCAGGACATAAGTCAACCACTAATTGTTGGGGATTTAGAAAGAAACTTATCTTATATTCAGATTATACCATAATTAACCATTGGGTGGCTTCTTGCATTTTCCTCTGAATGATTTGGGAGTGGCAACTGTCAGGTACTAGACTAGAAGGAAAACTGGTCTGATTCTGCATGGCAATTCCCATGTTTCCATGTTAAACAAGGCTTTCTCTAAGGAAAATCCCTGAGCGAAGATGTTTGACAGGTCTGAAGTGGGAGGATGTCCAAAACACAGGGGCCAACATGGAAGATGTAAAGCTGAGCAAGGGAGAAAGGTGACTTTGGAAACAGCTGGAAGAACATTAGAAGCAAAATTTGGATGCAAGATGAGATGAGAGCAAAGCTGTTAGCAAGGATGGGGTTGTGAGCACAAGGAGCCCTAACTTTGATGCTTGAAGTAAGAGGAAGCCAGAAAAGATTCCAATGTTGTGGGGGGAGGGGAAGAGGAGAGTGATTGGCCAGAATAGTGAAAGAGAGTAATGGTTGCATGAAAGATTTGAACTCAACTGGAGGGGCATTGTACTGCATGCATGCTTCTATTTTAGTCCATATCCTGGAACCACAGGATAATTTACTGGAAATCCAGCCTGAAAATGCATTCTTTGTGAAATACTGTAAGTAGGAAGATACCCCCAAGGAACAAGAATTGCCAAATACTGTGACGCAGTGGAGTAAGAGACAAACCCAAACAAATGAAGACTCTCCAAAGCCTGTAGCTAAATATTTATATCTAAATCAATTTTAAAAACAGAACTTTCATCCAGTAAGAGCACAGAGTAATCTTACAGGTCCAACTTGGCTCCACTGTTGGGGGCAGGAATGCAATTTGGAAAAACAGATTTGAATGTTTTAAGCCTCCAGGACAATAAGCTGGACCAGAAAGTCCCTGGTGCTTCAGAAATTCCATCAGGTAACAAATATGGATGCTCTGCAACTTTTCAGAGTGCTTAATAGAATAATACACAAAACACATCTTAAATCATGAAACACTATGCAAATATAACCCAGCTATGCCAAGAAAGAACCAGAGAGAGGAATGGTGATGTGAACAGTTAGGATTTCAGCTATATATTTATCCAGATATTTGCCTAATAAAAACAATATTTAATTCTTCAACCACTTTCCAGTTGGGATTTCATGGAACTTTAATCCACGTTAATGTAGCAAAATTACCTTACATGATCTTGAAATAAACCCTTATCACACACGTATTTCATCTCATTAGCATGCAGATCCTGGGTGGTGGTGCTGGGTGGCCTGTGACACAGAGGTCGGAAGAGATGATTTGGTGGGCCTTTCTGGCCTTAAACTCTACGACGCATTTGGAGCTTGCAATCTACATTCATTTTTAAATGTTGGGATTCGTTTAGGGCCAGTTTATGAATACCTCCCTCTGAGCGAGCAATTACTCCCAGGATGTCAATAGGATTATTGGTGTGAGCGCCAGCTCTCCAGGGTAAGGGGCTCACAACCTGGCCCTTCATATAACTTATCCTTGGGAACCTATGTAGTTGTTTTCATCTCCACAGAACCTCACAACTAATTCTTTATTCCTTATTATAATACCCCTGGAGGTTAGGTAAATATTATTATCTCTCTACTGAAGCTGAGGAAATGGAGGAAGAGAAATTAAGTGACTTCCCTAGGATTGCAGGTGTCAGAATAAGGGACAGAACTCAGGAGTATTAAATATATTTGGGTAGCCTCATCTTCACACTTGTTTTCCCATGTTTAATTGCACTTTTGGTATAATGCTATCAGGATGAGTAAGTTTCAAGTAACCCTCTCTTTCTGATAGCCTCCCCCCTTTCTCTAAGCAATACTGACCCAATAGGCGCCCTAAAGCAACAGACCCAAGAATTTGTGGGCCACAAGCCCAGCATGTTTCCTTATGTCTGAAAGGCCGCATCAGCCTTGGTCCCAATTAAACTGGTTTCTGTCACCCTAACTGTAGGGAATGGTTTAAAAACAAGCAGGCTCTGTGGCACCTCACAGACTGTGCATAGGCCAATGTCTCTGGTAAATAAAGATTCTTAAATTTTTTACTAAGATTGTGGCCAATGGAAGAAAAAGCACTAGTAACATTGGTAATTATTAGGGTTGCCAACCCTCCAGGATTGACCTAGAGTCTCCAGGAATTAAAGATTAATCTTTAATTAAAGATTATATCATGTGATTAAATCTCCAGGAATACATCCAAACAAAATTGGCAATCCTAGTAATTATAGTTGACAGAATGAAAAAAATGACTAGAAAACCTTTGTGCCCAACACATATTCATTCCTCAGTGAATTCCAGAAGGTTCCTTGATGAATCTTTATCTGTGGGCCTGTTCTTCTACAAAGCCTAGGTAGATTTTTTTTTTTTTTGGTCTTAAAACCTAGCTTTTGGTGGAGTAAACCTACATGAAGAAGATCCTCAGGAATTAATTCCTTCAACAGCTGGGTGCTGCTTACGACTCCCACTGCTGTGTGTGTGTGGAGTAGGGGAGGGAAGGGAAGGGTAGAACTGGCTTCATGACTCCCTATGCAAAATAAAAGAAGCGCAATCTCTTCTAGCTCCTTACCCATATATGACAGGTTTTCCCTCATGTTCATGTGCCCACACATTCCTGGCCCCTTCCCACCTGCCTGTGACCTCCCTTAAGCTGTAGCAAACCCTCTAACCTGTGTAGCTTTTAGTGCCAGTTAAATGTGGGCCATGAGCAAGTGCCTGGTCCTAAAGTGAAACTCTGCAAGCAGCTATAGCAAGCAGCTATAGAGACAGCTATAGAATTCATGATTTGCTGCTGGCATCAGACAGACAGCCTAGTCAGAGACCCACGTCCAATTCTCTATCTTGTGGGAATGTTGTGCATAGGTTACAGAGACTGAAGACTGCCACTTTTGTGACTTTCTCACAGTGCTCACCACCCACAAGGATTTTGCTCTCCTGTCGGAACTCCTTACAGTCATGTGCAGTAAAGTGGAAATGAGACTAAAATGACCTAAAACAGCTTAATCTTCAGCTCTAGGGAGGAGGCCATCTCTACACTATCACTTACAGCAGTCTAGAGTTTAAGAAACAAGCCCAGAAGTTAACAGGACTGTAGCCTGACTTGAAAAAATGGTTTCTTTTCTATGTGTGTGATCCTATGTTATACTTAGCCAAGGCAAAAAAAAACCTAGTGAGAAAAAAGTTTCCCTTGTTCCTCTAGATGTGGCAACTGATTTATTTGTTATGAAGCAGTCACTTTTTTCTTCCTGTTAGACTGGTGCCATATGCCCCCCTGACACTGCTGAATCATCCACGCACATGCACACACACTGGCAATATTTATAAATGAAACACTTATGTCAACAATCAACACTTGGCAATCAAGGAAATATGACAGGAAATATCTTTAGTATCAAAAGGGTAGTTACACAGCAGGATGTATGCACCACTTGAAAGCAGAGTTTATAGCTGTGTAGTGTGTATCTTTACAGATAGGTACCTGTCTCTAGAAAAAAAGACATAGATAATAAACCAGACCGATGATAAGCCAAATTCTGTGCTAACATTACATGCAACCTGTGACGGTGTACTCCATAAGTCTTCATGGGAATATGCTTATGAATGTATATATAATATAACTGGAATATGTTTTATGCTACATATGCCATGTAACATATCTATGTAAAGGTTATGATCTACTGTATACATTCCTCCTATTTGTATACATGAATCATTTTTGTACTTGAAGTTAGGAATATTGGCTGTATACTTGCTTGATTTCTATTGAGAAAGGAATGTGCAAATTTAAATGCCCAATCAAGAACCACTTAAGCCAACAATGAACTTGAAGATGCCAATCCACATCGGAGCTTTCCCAGGAATGGGCTTGGCTGGTAAGAAACTCAGTCATGCATGGACATGTGACTTGCCCATCTGACTCCCAAACTCCATCTTGGAGCTGGACTTTGCATAGGAGAGAGGAGGGGGGGTCTCCCCCCACAAGGGAAAGTCTATTTAAGCTGGTGGGAGACCCCTCCATTTTGTCTTCAGCTGGCTAAAGAGAGAGCCTCTCCACCCGCAAGGATACCTGAAAGAAACTGGAATAAAAGACAGTAACTACAGGGGGCTGTGAGTGATTGCTGGACCCAGACTAGAAGGAGACTAGTCTGTAAAAGGAAGCTTACGGGAACTGGTGAGGTTGTATTTGTATTCAGTTTTCTTATACATAGACTTGCTTGTTTTATTTTATTTTACTTGGTTAATTCACTTTGTTCTGTCTGCTATTACTTGGAACCACTTAAATCCTACTTTCTGTATTTAATAAAATCACTTTTTACTTATAAATTAACCCAGAGTATGTTTTATTACCTGGCCGGGGGGGGCGGGGTAACAGCTGTGTGTATCTCTCTATCAGTGTTATAGAGGGCGAACAATTTATGAGTTTACTCTGTACAAGCTTTATACAGGGTAAAACAGATTTATTTGGGGTTTGGACCCCATTGGGAGTGGGGAATCTGAGTGTTAAAGACAGGAACAATTCTGTAAGCTGCTTTCAGTTAAGTCTGCAGCTTTGGGGTACATGGTTCAGACCCTGGGTCTGTGCTGGAGCAGACTGGCGTGTCTGGCTCAACAAGACAGGGTGCTGGATCCCCGGGCTGGCAGGGAAAGCAGAGGCAGAAGTAGTCTTGGCACATTAGTTGGCAGTTCCCAAGAGGGTTGCTGTGATCCAACCCGTCACACAACTGTCTTGAGTTGTATCACAATAGATTCATCAGATTATATTACGACTCTTCTGATTTAAAGATCCAGATATAAAATCAGTGGTGACTAGAGCAACACATGTAATGTTCTGTTTACGGATGAGTGCACTGCAGTGCAAGGAAAGGACAATGTGCTACTTGAAATGCCCAGAGCCCCAGGCAGAGCACAACACAGATATGGGGGGCATATAAATCACAAGAATGACAAACTGAAGGCAAAGGAATGTGGGAAATTCAGGGGGACTCGGGAGCCTAATTCCCTTAGGTTCCTTTGAAAAATCTCAGCTCAATCTATTGTCAGTTCCTGTGACATTCCACCTGCTTCCCAAGCCCATAATCACTATCAGAGAAACAACGTAAGGAGGAGTCCTTGCTCATGGCCTGATAATGAGAGATGGTGATCACATGCACCTCCAGTTGATTTCATTGGGGTTTGTAGGTGCTCAACCCCTTTCAGGACCTTAGTCCTTCTTTAGCTTTCATTGGAGCTCATAGGCCGAGTCCTGAGAGATTCTCAGTTCCTGCATCCTCCACAGACTGCATGAGGAATGAGCAGTGCTCATTTGCCCAAGGGCTGAGTGGGTTTCAGGATTTAGCCCAGGATTAGCTTCTCATTCTCATTCTTTTGAAAACAACCAAACCCTAAAATGGCCTTAGTGAGTTTTCTTTTGGAAACCCTGCCCCTGCCCTGTACCGTTAGTGCAGCTTCCTGCTCGGAGATGCCTGTTGCCAGGAAGCAGCAAAGCAGAGGCCAACAGGGGAGAGAGAGAGAGAGAAAAAAGAAATATAGACCATTTGAGCTGCACCAGGGCTTGTGCTTCCACTCCGGAAATGAACTTTCCTAGTCGCTTGCCAAAAGGCCATTGTCTGGACAACAATTTCACATTCAAAATGTTGCCCTCTCAAAAGTGAACCTTTAACACACCCATCACAATGGAAACATAGTGCTAGGCTTCAGCTTCTTCTCTGCAGTCCCTATGTCTCTTGATGACCAGATTGTGAGCATTTTCAGTTTCCACTGCATGAACACATGTTTTCTCACTATCTCTTGCCCTATATGTGTCCCCCTTTGTGCAACTGGCGTAAGAAATTACTATTCTGTTATGAGGGAAGAACGTCAATGGTTATGTGCAAGATGAATTCAGAACCTGCCTGCTGCAGGAGCACACCTTAAAGACAAACATCCTGCAATTGTAAATCCCAGGATTGCCTTTTCTCCCTGGCGCTGCAGTTGGGAGTTTCTGGATGGGAGCTCAGTGCTTTCCTCCAGACTCGTCATGGGAGCTATGTACAGCTGGCCAGTTAGCTTAATAAGCATTACTAATATTTAATAGCATGCTGAGATTATGACCTAGTGCACATGAGAAAAAAAACAACTAACAGATTTAGTGACATGAGTTGTATGAATAACAGTGAAATGATTAGAAGTGGGCCCAGACTACGGAATTCAAATCCTGAGATTTTGAATGCTCCAAACCCCTGGGCATTCAGATCCAGGGTTTAGATTCAGACCATTAGATAGACAGGGCCAGCTGTGAAATTCAGACCTGGGTCAGGGCTCTGATTCTGAACCCCTCACCCGGCAAAGTTCAGAGATGTTCAAATCAGGGATTTTGCTTCAAACTCATCTCAGACAATAGCTTGCATTTAGATTTCACCTTTTATCCGCTATAGGTCTGATTGTATTGCTCTGGCATATGAACCACCCATGGGCTTCAAAGGAAGTAATGTCTGGTAAGAATTGTAACATCAGAGCCTACACAATATATGTGTAGGAACAAAGCCCTGCATACATTGTGGGATGATTGCCTAAACTCTGCCCCAAATGCTCTGGTTTGTGCAGTACTCTCGTGCTACAGATTGGCTTCTGATACAATTTTAAATTGCAGATTTGTGTTGAATTAAGTATGAAAATGAATTATATAACCAGGACAGTATCGCCTGTATTATTCAACAATTTGATTTTATGCTGCCATTGAATTTTCACTGTGCTGCAGAATATTGTATTGAACCTTCCTTCTGCTGCAGAATCTAAGCTTCAGTTTAAAAGGAAAGAGCTGTACAGTCCTTATGGCTGCAAAGGTAACTTGTCAAACAGGAAACTAATGTCAAATGGTGCAGTGTCAACTGCCTGAATGTGCAGATCTCCTGAAACAATAGCACAGAGAGGTGAAAACTGCCCCATTCATTGACTTTGAAACTTAATGATAATTTAAATGTCAACACTCACTGTTTCACTGCTGATCATTTTAGCAGAAACATCATGTAAAAGTCAACCTAGCATCCCACCAGTTCCAGGTGAACAGCAAATTCTGGTTGTGATTTCAGTTTGTGAAAAAAATCCAAATGTTCATCCCAGTAAAAGCCTCTGCATATGCAGCTTCTGGAAACAAATGCAGCAGGTCACACTTATCTATAGCGGTCAGCTCCAGTGGAAAGACCTCCATTATGCTAAGCAGCAGGGTAGCAGATAACAGCAGTACAGGCATGCATAAAGAAAGTCTTAAGTACAGGAGAACAGTTCATTGGGAAATGCTTTGCATGACTATCAGAATAAGTATAATCAAAGACAAGGTACAAGCTTTGTCATGACAGTTAATGCTCACAGATGCTGGCATAAGCACTAATGGTCTTGTACAGTACACAATGATACAGATATCTCACTCAAGTACTCAGCAGACATGGGGAGGCTCCTTCTCTATAAATCAATTGCATCAATCAGTGGGTTAACTCATGTCACTTCAGAGTACAACATGCACATTAGATGTTGCTCCATTGTTTTGGGGCACTGTAGCCTGTCTCAAGTGTGGAACACGTCAGGTGACAGACGCATCTTGAGCCTGGAATGTGAAAAATCTGATCTACAGTGTGTGCTGTACAATCAAGAAAATACTGTTTCAGGCACAGGCAAGAGTGAAAGAAATACCTGACACTCATGAAACACATTACTCACTTCAGGAAGAACAATTCATTAATAAGAGCATGTCTAGCACCTCAGAATTCAGTGGGAGAGATGTGCAACCTTTCTCTAGTCTTCTTTTTAACTGTTCTTTGCTTTCAAACTTCAGCCAGGACTATAAGATGCCCACTGCAATGCAACAGCACCATAAGGAGTTATGATATCTCTTGCCTCATTTACCACAGCGTTTTCTAAAGCTAAAAGACTAACCTTGAGGGCAGGCTGGGAAGGGATATAGAAATAATATACACACACACATACAAAAAGAGGAGTCCTTGTGGAACCTTAGAGACTAATTTATTTGGGCATAAGCGGAGCAGGTATCCTGTATCTTTTTCTTCATACATCTGATGAAGTGGGTTCTATCCCACAAAAGCTTATGCCCAAATAAATTTGTTAGTCTCTAAGGTGCCACAAGGACTACTCGTTTGTTTTTTTGTTGTTTTTTTTTTTGCTGATACAGACTAACACGGCTACCACTGAAACCTGTCACCATGCAAAGAAATAACAAAGGTATGAAGGTATCAGCCACCACCTCCCCCAACACACACACTTCCTTGTTCTTTATTCTCACGATCAGCTCAGTCAGGATGAGGTGATGTTTAGTTTGACTGCAGAATTTGGATTCCAGACTGCTAAGACACCGTGGATATGTCCTAGCAGAACATATATTCTTCCAGGCCCATCTCAAGAGGCCTATTCACAGAAGTGTTTACATGGAAACCACAACTCCTTGAGGAAAACAAAGTTAGAGAGGATCATTTTGGCCTACTTGCTAGAGTACCCTGTAATCTTTGATACTAGGTTACGCTCCAAAAATAGCTGAAGTCCTTGAATGATATACTAGAAGCAAGTGAGAGGTCATGCCTTGGAGGCACACAGCCATTGTGGCCAGTCGGTCTTTATACTGGACTGAAGGAGGGGAGTGCCCTTCAATGAGATTGCTCTGATCAAAGAAAATGCAGGCGTAACACATGCCATAAAGACAATACTCTGGCTCTGTATAGTGACTTTTAGCCAAAGATCTCATAGCACCACAATGACAGAACTAATGACTGCGCAGCTGGTGAGGGATACTTGGCAAGGTGCGGCTAACATTTTAACAAGGGCTGCCTCAAAAACTATCCCTCTTGGGTGGCAGTGAAGGTGAAATTCCCTGAGAGGGGGGAAAAAGATCTCTCAGTTCTATTCTCTTCCCTCTCTGATGGGGTCAGTTAAGGAGTTGGCCTCCTGGACAGTGAGGGCAGCACTGTTCTTGTCTGGAAGAGAGGGTGGTTTTAGTGGGGTTGTTTCCCTAGATGGAGGTCGAAGGTGTCAGAGCAAGCAGAGCTTCCACTCAATGCAACAGAAGCTTGACCCTTCTCCTCTTGCACTAATGAAGTTGCCAGTGAAGGGGGAAGGCAGACTTTTGCTAGTGAAGGAACATGGTGGTGGTTGTAGGGAATTAGTGAGCAGCAGCTGGCTTAATTCCACGTTCAAAGAGGGCTGGACATTTTAACAATTTAATAAATGTTAACAGCTGGCATTTTGGAGTGGGCCTGCAAAACAATTTTTGTGAGTGCATGCAGTACACACTTAGCATTTGGGGGAGGGTTAGTGAGATGGTTCTTTCGGGGGTGAATCACAAACCCATATTTACATAAAAGCATGTTTCCATGTATATGTGTGGGGGTGGAATATTTACATTCCTCACCCCACCCCTAGCTCCTGCTGCAGAAGGGAGCCTTGCTCAATCCACTTTTGCAATCAGTTTATATCAAGAAAATGTCTAGACACTTACAATTAACAAAAATTAAACAGAGATTTTCCTTCACAGAGCCCAAAGGACACTGTCAACAGAACACCCTGCAACTACTGAGCTTTCGAAACTACCAAAGCTCAGATTCGGAGTGGAACTTACCAGTACACAGAGTTTGTGCTTCAGACACTAGTAAAATTTAAATTCCACTAGCACGGCTACACTCTCCTGAGAGCTCACACTTGCATTGTTACAGGATGTTATTCTTCTCCTGTTGCTACATTTTCTGTTCCAAGCTCTGCTTGACTTCTTTTGCTCTTCCTGCCAGGTTCTGTTCCTTGACACACATTAGTTTTAGTTGTTTAGAGCCTGGGAATGCAGAGATATTCATCTCTAGACAGATAGATTAGAAAGAGGCCCAAGTGATGAACGTCAGATCTGGATTCAGAGCCAAACTTCCCCCAATCTGGGATGTTTTGGTTCAGCCTATTACAATGATAGACCTGAGCTGAGAAGTTTAGATCTAGATTAAAACTTTGAGAGGGGAGGAATTCCAGATGGAGTGTTCCTATTGGTGCCCATCTCACTCTGGGGAGGTTCAGGCCTGCATAGAGTTTAAAAACCCAACACAGCAGGCTAATTTCTGGTCATGGACTAAGAAATTAATGTGCAACAAACTTCAATGCTGATTTAACATGCCGGTGGGGGTGGGGGGAAGCTTTGGGAGAAAGGGATGGGTTTGTAGTTAAGGCATGGGGCTTGGAGAGCTGGCTTCTAGTCCTCTCTCTGGCTGCAAAAATCATTATAATGAAAGGGGAGGGGAGGAAGCCTTCCATTATGTGAAAGAAATATTGCAGAGTGCTGTTTCCTGGAGCTGGCTGTCCCAGGACTTCTTGTGCGGGTGAGACTTGAAGAATTCCTCTAATCATGACTGGGATTGTGAAGAATCTGCAGGGTAGTAATGCACAGATCCAGCGTGGATCTCTGGACCACCAGTTCAACAGAAATCTCTCTCTCTTTCTCTTTTTTTTAATGTTGTGTCATCATTTCTTCACTAAGGGAATAGTTTCCTCAGATGAGACACAGGGTAGCCCTTGATAACCTGGGACAGCCCAGCTTTTTAAAAATACATCAAACCCGAAAACATGTTGTTTAGAAACAGGCTGCACCTGAAATTTTTTGTTCACATCACTAAACTATGGGGAAGTTAAGAGTGATCCAGATTTGAGCTTTGCAGCTTGACTGATTGGTGCTTCTTTTTGTATTTTGTTTACTGTTAAGGGCTTGCTGTGCTAAAATTAAAAAAAAAAAACCCAAATATGTTTTAAGTTGTGTTAACTAACACGTTTGAACAACTCTAGTAAATGCGCTAGTGCAGAAAAGGGCAGTCATGTTTAAAAATGTGTTAGCTCATGGTAAACGCATTTCCACACACAATTTGGCCATCTCTACAGTAAGTGCTAAGAGTGTTTAACATCATATTAGTTAACATGACGTTCTTCCTAGCCTGGACACATGACCTGTGTGAAGAATTCTGTTACTGGAGACTTGGAAGGGAAAAGAGAAAATGCTAGATACTCTCACGTGAGACCTCTGCAAGGTTTCGAGCACACAGCTGCAGTCCAGCATTGTGCAGTGTCACAATGCTAAAAGTCCACGGGGACTGCAGTTGTTTATTTTGGGGAAAGATGGGGAGTACAAGGGAGAAGGGTGTAACCTCCCCCATGTTTTGCTAACAAGCTGACACCCCAGTACAGGCCTGTTTTTAATGATTTATGCAGCTGCCGGACAGGGTCTGGTTTCAGGGGATGTGAGCTGCAGGAGCAGGTGGGGTGCCTGGGCTTGAGAACAAAACAAAAAGAGATATCTGTCCTCTTTCCAGACTGGGAAGAGGACTCACAAGGAAGTGCTTTGTAAGCTTAACTCATCTGTGAAGCCCTAAGAATTCCTACATGGCCACCTGCCAATTCCAGAGTGGGAGGATCCTTTATAGAAATGCCACAGTATAGGCCCAAATTATAGTACAAAAAGATCTTGCACACCACCGTGTCTAGGATTATGACTTTAATAAGGAATGGGATGTATTTCCTCTGTGTATTAAACATTCTTTTGGTAGGCAGGTATCCATGAGTGTGCCTGTCCCCTCCCCTCACCCTCTTTAACTCTGGCATGCAGCAGTTTCCAAGCAGATATTTTAGAGTCCTTCCTATGTTTCTGCAGTATAAAAAGGGACTGGAGGCTCTTTAGTTTACTGCAGCATTTGGGGTTCTTGCTCAAGGGTCTGCTATCAATGTTTTTGGCATTCAAGAAAGGTTTAAAGCCAGAACACTGAGTCTAACAAGAACAGTTTCTCCGTGGTCTCCTTGTCCTGCCGGCCTCATTGTTCTGTTCAGTTTGCCAGTAGGCTGGTGTTAGACAAGTGCAATAATTTACAAAGGACATATGCTTTTATGATTTTACATAAAACTTATATATTATAATGAGGGGGAAACCCCTGGGGGTGGGGGAGAATGGGCTTACCCCTGGGAGCGCTGGTTTCTGGTCCCCTCTCTGTAATACACTTCCTGTATGACCTCAGGCAGGAGACTTTACCTCTCTATGCCTTAGTTAACCCATCTGTAAAACAGGGACAATACTTCCCTGGCCTCACATAGATGTTGTGAGGATTAATTCATTCATGCCCACGTAGTGCTTTCAGGTCCTCAAACAGAAGGCCCTGATTCAGCTGAAGTCTGTGCGCCTAAAGTTTAGGCCCTGATTCCCCAAAGCACTTTACTTATTTTACAGATGTTTGACATCACCAAATTAATCCCTTTAATTAAAATGATCTCATTACCCACTTTCCCCTTGGATTATAGACCTTTGCCTACTATGTATTCTTCCAGACCTCAGGCAATGCAATAATGAAATTACTTTTGAAGAGTCTGGATGTTTGGACTGTTTCTTTTGGAAGGTGAAATGTTGTTAAAAGGAAGTCTCTGCTTGGAAAGAGAGAGAGAGTGGAGAAAAGAGATGATAGGCCATGATCTCAGAGTCACCTTATTCGCCTTTCTAGGGAGTAGCCCCTCTACTCACAACTAAGACAGATTGTTAGGACACCACCATTTCCCTAGGCCTGCCGAGCCTCCTGCGTGCTGTTTATGTTCCTCACAAACCCCTCCTTTGGACTCTGGCCAGACACAGAGATTTGTGTTTGGGGAAATGAAAGCTCCCTGGAGGGTTGGAATTATCCTCGGGGCAGCTCTGAGCCCTTTGCTTCCTCTGTGGGTTTTGCTGACATATGGATGTTTCAGTTGGATGTTAGAGAAGAAGCAAAGCATGTGTAGAGATTATAGCATCAGAGTTGGGCAAGGAGAAAGTGATAGCTAGCAATTCTCCTCCTCTGCATCTAGACAGAAGGTACAGCTCTTGGGTTTGATACCTTTTGGAATCACACCTACACACAGCGGACACAATGGGCATGGGAGGGAATTGTGTGGCAATTGGCAGCTCTGTTTCGCGTACGTGCACACATGCAGGAAATGATTTTATTTAATCACCAACCATTTCTAAGAATTGATGCTCCATTCAAAGCAGTGGTGATGCACACTGATTGATAACTGTGCCACCCATTGCAATGCTACAGGGTTTCCAAGAATGAGGATTTAACATGTGAGAATGTCCATCCTTCTCTGTGTCGCTTAGGCTGGCAAGCTGTCCTTTTAGCCACTCTCTTGCAAATGAGATGGGCCGTTTCAGTGGCAGTAAAGAACGAGAGCTGTGCAAAGTTCACTGGGTTCAGTTTGCAGGTATCTGCATGAAGAACCAGTCACTTCATATGGGGTTTGTGCCCTTTGTATTTAAACGACCCTCCCAAATGCCAATCAGCCAATGTCTTTACACCAAACCAACTTTACAAAACATAAACGCCCCCTAAGGCCTTAATTTTCAAAAGTGGCGAGTGGTTTTTTTCAGAGCCCAACTTAAAACACTGTCTGCTTTGTCTCTGTCTCCACCGAAGTGCTAAACTGCCAGAACACAGTGGAGGACTATGGGAGCTCAGCTGCAGACCAGGGCCCAGATATCGCTGAGGTGAGCACCCAAAATCAGCAACCCCTTTTGGAAATTTAGGCTTACATGTATGTACACATACATGCATCTGCAGCTTCTTCTCCCTCACCATTACCCCAAACATTAAACAAATGCTGAGCTTGAAGTTCCCTGCAAGTGTACTCAATGCGACCGGTCACTGGACTGGTGGCTCATGAATCAGCTCTGGTTACTAGTTTGTATTTCCTAACAGAAAGCAGTGATTTTCCAGCTTTCACACTCGAGATATTTTGGAAGGGCCTGGGGTTAAAGAGAACCTCAGACCTCCAAAAATCTTGACTTAACATTATAGTGTATAAGTAAAATGATTAAAGATGCACTAGAATTCTAAACAAGGTCTGTGTTACAGAAATCTATCTGCTGAAGTTATCATGACCATACTGCTTGCTAAATCGGATTGCAGTGTTCTTACTTTTTCCAAAGTTCAATTATTCACAATAAACGAGTCAGAATTTCTACAGTCAGTCTCACTAGACTGTTAAAAAGAAAAAGTGCCATGTGTATTTGAAATCAGTGCAGAGTCTTCTATACCACGCTATTTTCATGTCACATTAAATTCCACTTTCTAAATTTCCACTTGTGCCCATAAATTGAAAAATCTTCCCATTTCTTTACAACAGCTTCCAGGACACCACTCTGACAAAGAACCCTGGAAAACTTAGATCTGTTTTAGGGTTAACTTAGTTTCTAATTTTGCCAAAAAGAAACATGCAGATCTGTTTCTGCTCTTTGTCACAAATGTGGGTCTAACTCCTCAACTTTCTGCTGCTTGGAAAATTTGCATAGTGACCTACCATATTAACTATTCAGCAGTTGATTATGTAAACTATGTGCTAGATACCTCAGAACACCTAATTATTGCCTGCATTTTCCTTATAAATCCCTCAGATGTCATCATTCCTGTCAGCTCCCTTCTGTAATACAGACCTTCAAAGTTGTCAACCTAGAAATCAAAAGTGATAATGCCTCTTTTACAAATGCATCTTTATCCACAAATTGAGCTCAGTCGAAAAAGACTTGACCATTAAGTTGATAAGAAATTTTGTTCAGTTCCCCGATTCCAGGGTCCTCCTTTCAGAGTTACATACAGGAATCAGCTTTGTACATTTACTTGGATGGCAGTTTTTAGCTTATAAGTACAGGGGCGGCTCTAGTAATTTCGCCGCCCCAAGCAGGGCGGCGCGCCGCAGGGGGCGCTCTGGCGGTCGCCGGTCCCGCGGCTCCAGTGGACCTCCTGCAGACGTGCCTGCGGAGGGTCCGCTGGTCCCGCGTCTCCGGTGGACCTCCCGCAGGCATGACTGCGGAAGGTCCGCCGGAGCCGCCTGCCGCCCTGCCGGCAAAATGCCGCCCCAAGCACGCGCTTGGCACGCTGGGGTCTGGAGCCGGCCCTGCATAAGTAGGAGCTCAAAAACCTTTGCTTGCAAACTGCACTTGCACTTTTTAGCTCAGCTATTTAGTATATGGGTACATTGCACTCACTGCATGCCAAGCGAGGGTTAGAGGCTATCCCAGTTCCATTCTGTGCCAAACTAGACTGGTTGTAGGGGGAATGCACTACTGAGACAGTGCAACTTGCATTTGCTTTCTCTAACTTGTATAGCAGCCATTAGGATTAAGTGGATGTATCAAATGGTATCCAATTCCTGCAACTGCAGTGAGGAACAGATTCTGGTGGACCTGCATCCTCCTGTCATCTTCTACATTTCTGTCTTCCATGGGCTTTCTGCACGTCATGTCTTGGGATCGCGTCACTAGTTAGTTATAGGCAGGGGCAGCTCCAGGCACCAGCGCAGCAAGCGCATGCCTGGGGCGGCAAGCCGTGAGGGGCAGCCTGCCGGTCACTGTGAGGGCGGCAGGCAGGCGGCACGCCTGCGGGAGGTCTGCCGGTCCCGCTGCTTCAGCAGCAATTCAGTGGCAGGGATGCCGATGGTGCAGCACTGGCAGATCACCTGCAGAAGCGCCGCCGAATCCACGTGACAGCGGACCGCCCGCAGGCATGCCGCCGAAAGCCGCCTGTCTGCCGTGCTGGGACAGCAAAAAACATAGAGCCGCCCCTGGTTATAGGCACCTCGGGTTTTCTCAAAAGCCTCAGTATCATTCTAACCACAGTAGTCCCCAATTCTTGTGTGTATAGTCTAGATCTTCAACTTCTACTTCCTTAAATTCATTCCTGCCTTCACTATGCACCGAGATGAATACCATAAGCTACAATTTTTACTGTAACTTGAGTCCCTTTAATATACAGAATGAAGATTTCCAAACTTCTCACAATTGTGGAGAACATATTGGGACCAAATGGGTGCTTTTCCAGTTCTCTCCCCCCTCCCCGCCCCCCTCCTCCCCCGAGACGTTCCAATCACTCCCCCTCTCCCAAATTGTGGAGGTGAGAATCTCTACTAGGGAATCACAGGAGGCCAAGCTTCAAACAAAGATAGAGAAATAAAAACAAATCTCAGTGTTTTATAACCACAACTGTTGTTGTTCTGTTGTTAGCAGAAAAGTCCAGCAGTTGTGAAGGAAAGTTGTCATCATGGTGCTTATGTGGGGTGAGAAAATTTTGCTAGTTGGCAGTGTCTGAGGAGAGCACTCGTCATGATTAAGGTAATGATCAGGTCAGTTAAGAGCCAAGTATTCTATAACATTCAGTGAATTGATGTGCTGAAAGGTTGTCAATAAACAGCATGAGGCATTTTCTCTCACCTAGTTAAGTCCCACATGTTGGGGACTGAACTCAAGTCTCCCATGTAGCAGTGCCAAACACTAACCTAGACCAGGGTTCAGTTAAAGGGATATGCCATCATGCTGGATTTCAGATTGTGTTCTGAACCAAAAACATTTAGCTTGGCTATTTATTCAAAGTCAATCAAGCTGACATATGCCAGAAGAGCCGGTCAGTATATTTCTTCTCAGTTTTAATTCTATTGGCAAGAGGATTTCTCACTGTGAGTCTCAATAAGCATTTTGGAAATGCTAATTGTGGCTCTTTCAGCACACCAGAAACAAATGCAGAGCAATTTTTTGTATAATTAAAAACCAAAATAAAACCTGAAAAACCGCACTGTCGGCAACTGTTACTAACAGTGGGTCCTACTTTTATTTCCAGCATTTGTGCTTTAAGCTGACCACTTTGATTTGATTTCCAAAAAAAGGTGTGAGAATTAGTGATGAAATCAGGGTGACCTCATTCAAAGAGAAGAAAAATATTTCCATCCCACTTCAAGCTTCTTAATGCCTCTGCATTTGACAAGATTAACGTAGCCCAACATTGGTTTGGCACCATCAGCCAGTCTGATGTGCCAATTATTGTTGTTAATAATCATATTATATAATTTATGAATATTTTGATGCAAAGTGTTCCTAAACTACTCAGAGTCAACGATCATGCCATATGTCAATGAAAAGGTCATTTTCCATACAGTTTCAATAAACTCTATGACATTTGACCTTTACTCTGAGCATTCATACTTTTTATGTATGATTTTCTTTGTAGGTTAGCCAAAATGCTGCAGATGAAACTTAATTAGTAGAACTCATTTATTTATAAAATATAATTTATTGTATTTACACAGAATAGACTGTTTCTTGGATGGTAGCTGCAATAGTTAAGGTGATTCTACGATGTACAAATAGTACTTTACTCAGCAGATCTGCCCTCAGTGGGCCTGATCCAAAGCCCACTTACAAGCTCCCAATGGGAGTCTACTCACTTCCCATGTGCTT
The DNA here is from genome assembly GCF_020497125.1 of Mauremys mutica. Classification (NCBI taxonomy): domain Eukaryota; kingdom Metazoa; phylum Chordata; order Testudines; family Geoemydidae; genus Mauremys; species Mauremys mutica. The sequence continues at coordinate 70,173,621 of NC_059078.1, forward strand.
TGGATCACACTTTATGGGTGTATTAAGAGGCATGCCTGGTTAACTGAGTGACAGCAATAGGATTTTACCTCTCTTTGCTCCTGTTTGTAATGTACAACCAACACACCTACAGGGAGAGTGAACTGGATGATATTCCTTCTGGCAAAGCAGCAACAGAACTGATACTAATCTGGCTCATTAGTTCTCTGCAATGCCACTGAAAACAATGGAGTTGCTGAAGGGTAATTCATGGAAGAATCAGGCTTGAAGAATCTTTATTGTTGGTGATAATTAAAGCTACGATTTAGTCACGGATATTTTTAGTAAAAGGTCATAGGCAATAACCAAAAAGTCATGGGCAGTGACCTGTCCATGACTTTTACTAAAAATACCTCAAACTAAATCTTACCTGCAGGGGTGGGGGGTGGGGGTGCCCCAGTGGACGCTGCTGCTTCTGGGGGTGGGGGGTGGCCCGGGGCCCTGCCACTGCCGCTCTGGGCTGGGGGGTGGCCCGGGGCCCTACCACTGCTGCTGCTCCTCCGGGGGGCGGGGAAGGGGCGGCCTGTAGTGCCACTGCTCCTGGACCGCTGCTCCAGGGCAATACCCAGGACCAACTGTGTAGGCCACCGGGTCAGCCGCACCAGCCACTGCAGCTGTGGAAGTCACAGAGGTCCCGGAAAGTCACAGAATCCATGAGTTCTGCGACCTCCATGAAAGATTTGCAACCTTAGTGATAATCCTGCACTTGCAAAAGTCGCTGTGAAGGCTCTGGTGCTGTATTCAGATCGGTAGCCTGTAAGTGGCGGGGAAACCTGAAGTTTGGGCTCGACCTTTAGTTGCAAAGCTCAGCCAATCCAAACTCCAACCACGATGAGACGTGATTAAAGGTCATGAGTTAAATGTCATCATTTTGGTTCTGTGCTGACGTTGCAATGCAATTGTATTATGAAAAATAACACCAAGAGAAGCATAGATAATGCATCACAGTTCTGTGCTACACACGGGATTCATTAATGACGACTCATCTCCCAATGGCATTATCGCAAAGAAATGTGGAGGATAGTTTGTTCAGCCATAACGTACATCCAGGGCTGGTCTTAAGACACAACATGTGCAAACAATCTCTTTGGGAGCCCTGCATTTGGGAACCCTGCAGTTCTGTAACAATACTGAGAAAAAGGCTGCCCACCTCTCTGTCTCTGGCAGTAGCACCAAGAAGAGAGGAAACTAATGACCAGTCTAGATCCCCTGCAAACTCGAAGACCAGACTTAACCATGTTCTCTCCTGTAACAGAAATGGATTTCTGCCATTGAAGCCAGTGAAGGGACAAATACGCCATACAAGAACAACAGTGAAAGACCATAAAGGAGAAGAAATGAATTCCAGTGTGGGCCAAAGTGCTTACACAAGAACATTTACACAATCAAAGCACTGTACAAAGAAACAAAGATCTGGCCTTGAGGAAGTCACTGCTGTTTTGTAAGTAATAGTTAAAAAATATTTGCGCTGACTGTACTCAAAAAATATGCCTTTAGAGGCAGGGGCCCTAATAAGGAGCAGCCGCCAGCACCCCCATGAGTAAACATGGCTCCCTGACCCCAAAGACTGCCCTGAAATAAACACAAAAGTCTTTATACAGAATTGCATACTCTGGCTGGATCATGGAGCTGTGCAGCCTACCATTGGCCATCACATAAATATTTCAGTGCTGAATATACTCTTAGAAACACACGGGGACAAGAGGTTTCACAGCAAGAGCTTTCATAATTATTTTTGTATTATTGTCTACAACACTGGTGATTTCAGAACCCAGCACATGCAGCTGTGTTTTAAGAGTAAGTTCTCCCACTACTTCTTTGTTCTCACCCTTCTCCAGTCTCTTCAGTACCTAAGCTCACCCATTGGGATGGGGACAGAGTGATCAGATGTCTTGGTATTATTGGGACTGTCCTGATATTAGGGGCTTTGTCTTATATATGCAACTATTCTACCCCTCCACCAACCCTCCTGGGGGAAAAAGGTGTTCTGATTTTTTATACTTGCTATCTGGTCACTCTGGGTGGGGAAAGCTTGCAATCATCTGTAAAATGTTAGAATATAGACCGTCTGCTTGTTCCATGCCAGCGATTCAACAGACACTATAAAGACTGTTTAATAATTTAAGAAACAAAGCTTGCTGGGAAAGGATACTGTTGAAACCGGGAATATAAATAAATACTGAAGTAGGAACTTTGTAGCTTGCAGTCACAAAAGCAATGGAGTCCCAAAGCATCATCAAAACAGTGGAATGCCATGTGACTTTATTGGATCAGTTGGTTAAAAAACATCTTAGTGATCCCTATTTGGGATGATGGGAATTTGGCTATGATGAGATTTGTTGCTACAAGAGATGCCTGTTGGTTAGAACCTCTTTTGTTGACATATTAGAGGGGATCTGGATGCAAGCAACAAAAATTCCAGTCTAAATATGTAGTGATTAGCTAAACAAAGACTACGTGTATGTAGGAGGTGCTATGGTACCCTTATACATATATTTATAGGTATAAACTCCATGGAGGTGGAGGAGTTGTTTAAGACAATCCCAGGGTTACAATTGTGAGTAATAGGATTTTTTCCCCCTGGTGTTCAACCTAAATTTCCCTTTGCTCAGTTTCATCATAACTGAGCTCTCTTAGGGTAATAATCTCCCAAAGGAAGTGATAGAATCACCCCTGCTTATGATATACTGGACAAGGGACTTAAGAATAAATGTGGAATAGTTTGGCAGCAGCAAGAGGAAGTCAAAATAACTTAAAAGGCCCTTTCCATTTCTGACTGTGATTGCGCTTTCTCCTCTTCCTTCTTTGCACCCTTCCCTGCCATACTGGTCAGACATTCACCACACCATTGGCTGAAAACATAAATTGTGGCTAAACCACTACTTTGGCTAAGTGAAGTTAAATTCTTTGTAGATACTTTGTTTTCCCCTTGCTTCCCCATATCACAATGAGTGCAGAGAGATGAAGAGCTGCCAGAAATGGCACTTAATCTGACAAGAGAAGCTAGGGATCATGCTTTAACTTCCAAGACACCAGACTCGGTATTTGAGAGGGAAGAACTTACTTGGCGCTGGTGTTAATGACTACAACAAGGGTAATGGAGATTCCAGTCTTTTATGAGGAAATACACATTTCCTTACCTATACTACTAACACTTTGAGATACAAACCAGAAAGGATTTCTTCTACTGTCTCATTGTTTATGCCATTTCTTTACTTTTTGCCTTTCTCTCAGCTTTGGTCCAACTTCAGCAAGTGCCGACCTTTAAGCAAATGTGTAGTTCAGACACATGATTAAGTACTTTGCTGAAATGGAGCCTTAGACATCGAATATAGACTAGTCAGGTTCACCTTCGGTTCTAGACAATTACACTTTCAGATTCTTCTGCACTAACACCATGGCATTGTATTTCAAGTTCATAATGCAGCCAAAAACAAAACCAAGGAAACTTTTCTATTGCTCTTTTTAAAAAAAGTTTGTTGGTACAAATATCAAAATTTCCTCTGTCTTTGAGGTCACATTGATTTGCATGATCTAATTTACTGAGTTGTTCAATGGTTTGAACCCACCTCTGCTTTTATTTTTATTAACGTGCAAGTGTTATAGGATCAAAGACCTCAACAGCCAGAGAGAGGTTATGAAAGAAATGTTTCCATCTCTCCGTGCCAGAATAGTGCAGTTGCTCTGTGCTATGGTTTACAAAAGCAGTTCTCTTTCAGCAGCAGAAAGCCAAAAGCAAAAAAGATAAATTAATTAGTCTGTGGAATTGATTTAAAATGTAGTTGTGGAAACCTTGTCAATGATTCATTTTAAACTGGACATTATTAAAGAATGTAGTTCAGCGAAAAATCTACTACTGGCAGTAGTATGGACTGATGACCCAATAAGTATGTTCCATTTAGCATTTCGAGGAATCTATGATTCACTGAAATGGTGACAAACTCAGGAATCTGTTTTACTACCTGAGAGTTTAAAAAATAGCATGAACACTTCAAAGTGGATCATCCTCCCAAAATGGAGCATTTTTGAACCATTGTGTAATTCTCTAATGGGAATTTCATGTTAGTATATAAACTAATGAGAAAGACAGCCAAACAACACTGACTGGTATTTAATTTACCCTGGAGAAACAGTTTCTATAGCTTGCTGTTTACAGCCATAGTTACTGTTGTCACACCTTGCAAGAGGGATACTGTGAAACAACACAAAAGGGATTGTACTCTCATTCACACCCCAGGAAAGGACATTTGATTGGTTAGAAAGATTTCTCAGTCTCCTCAGGCGTCTTGTTATTTTTCTCTTTTCTAATGTAATCTCTTCTGGACAGGTACTGTCTTTATATTCTGGTAATATACATCACCAAGCACAAGACAGCAGCACTTAAATAATAAAAGACTACAGTATAAACTGAAGCGGCAATTCACTGCTGGGGTAACTCCAGTGAATTCAGGGGAGTTATGACAGCAGAGAATTTGAACTGCAGACTCTGGAATTCCTAAACAACAGCCAAAAACAAACAAACAAACAAAAACCAGACCATTAAAACAAAGTCTAATAGAGAATTTGAGCTGACGGAGGTAATTGGAATTGATCTGCAAGTAACTTAGAATGGAACGAAAAGGTGTAAAGTGAAAACTTCTCCTTTCCAAACCTGTAATGAGCATGCATGATCTCCGTTTTCACTGATTGGGACTATAGCCTTTTCCATGAGTACCCATAAATGCAGCCTTCTGTAAATACACACTTTATCCAGTGTTCTTGATCAGCTCACTTGTAACTCTGCAAGACAAATTAGCTTCTAAAACAGATTCCATAAACCTGCCAAAGCTGTCTGTAGACTCAAAGTGAAATAAAACATTCCAGTGTATAGTGTAGAACTTTTTCACATTACTGATGACCCAAGAGGAGATCTCAGTGATCCAACAGGATGGATACAGGCCATGTAACATGATGAAGGTATTGTTACAGCCTGGGACATGATATCACAATTGTGCACACATTCATGGCTGGTTTAACACCTTTGTTTTAGATAAAATTGTGCCAGACTAAGGGCAGGTCTATATTTAAAATGCTGCAGTGGTGCGGCTGCTCCAGAGTTTGTCCCATCAGCTAAATTAATCCACCTCCACAAGGTGCAGTAGCTACATTGATAGGAGAAGCCCCACTCGCCCTCGTTGACATAGCACTGTCTACACCAGGGGTTAGGTCAGTATAACTGCATCGCTCAGGGATGTGGATTTTTCACACCCCCTGAGTGATGCAGTTATACCCATGTAAATTTATAGTGTAGACCTGGCCTAAGGCAAAAGACACTGCAGGTGGGTGAACTACTAAGTTTCATCACACAGATCATAAGATTTAAAAATGCATTCTGTTCTTCCCAACATTACACATTTAGTACTAATCCAGATTCCAGGGTCAGGGAGTACTTCCTGATAAAAGAACTCCAGGTACATCCAATGTGTGTAGTGTCTATAGAAAACAGTTTACTTTTTTTCTAATGCATCTTGTCAAGAGGCTCTAGTATTTGAGTATAAACTCACTTCCAAGCCATCCCAGGTACTCTCTCTTCCTTAGAGTAATGACTGAAGGAATTTGGCACAGCTCAGGCAGGGATAAGTAATGAGACTGCCACTGCCTATTTTAATCTGGGCTGACCTGTTTCCCTCATCTAATCCTATTTGATGGTGCGCAAAATTCAAAAAAGGTTTAGAGGTTGGGTTCAGATTAACACCTCCTAGTCTGGATTCCCCTTAAATATGCAAAAGTAAGATGGAGATGTCTAGATGATAGACTCGCTTCAGATTTCCAGTACCTCCTGCCTTCTGGGATGATTATACCATAATAACTTTTCCTGTACTCAGCAGGTCTGCTTCTTATTCTTGCTGGAACAATACAGCAGAGGTGTATAAGATGAAATACGATGAGAAAAAGCCAAGTACTCAAACTTTTTCAACCTCAATAAAAGGTCCATTGAGATTTGGTTCAGACAGAGATTTTGAAGAAACATTCCTATTTTACCTGATTCTGTTCATCAACCATTCCCAACTCCTAATGCTACACTCATTCCTGTGGCTCATCTTGTTGCAAGAAATGCTTCCACAGCCATCTTCTAGTGATACAAGGAACCGGTATGAGCTGCACCACCCTTACAATCTGGAAAAGTGAGAGACTCGTCAGTGCTTTCTGCCCGCAAACTCTCTCCTGAGCCTTGATCCCCGGCACGGTCCTCAATGATGGCAGCAGCCAATTTAAAAGAAGAATTTCTCATGCCAGCTAGTGATATTTGAGATAGACAAAAATATTGTCATCTGAGGCCTGGTCTACACTAAGAAGGGGGGTCGAACTAGGGTACGCAAATTCAGCTACGTGAATAGCGTAGCTGAATTCGAAGTACCCTAGTTCGACCTACTCACCCGTCCAGACGGGGCGGGGTCGAACTCCGCGGCTCCCGCGTCGACTCCGCCACCGCCGTTTGCAGTGGTGGAGTACCAGAGTCGACCGCAGCGCTTCCGGAGTTCGAACTATCGCGTCTAGATCAGACGCGATAGTTCGAACTCCGAGAAGTCGAACTCACCACGTCGACCCGGAAGGTAAGTGTAAACCTACCCTGAGACTTAAAGTCACCAGAAATCTCTGTTGTTGTGGGACACACTCTCATTGCCAGTCTAAACCAGAATTTTAACCCCTTCTTTGGGGTCATGGAGATTTCTACAAAGCCCCCATAATAATGCAAAATAATCTTAAAGGATGCTCATTATGCTAAGGAAACGTGAACCCCACTGAAAGAACTAGTGACAGTAAGATGTTGAGATTCAAAAAGTTAAAGCTCTATAGCTGTTAAAACACCACTTGTCAACATCGTGTGTCAAAATATACAAAATAAATATTCTTAAATCAAGCCCAAATAAGTTCTCAAAAAGCATTTTTCTTATTTCACCTATCTGTACATTGCTACTATTATCAATGGAAATCTTTTTTTGTTGGTTTGTGCGTACAGTGAAATTAACATTTACTGCTAAAAATGTGGTCCTTCCAAGCCTTCTTAAAATAAAGGAATGAAAAAACAGAGAAAATCAGAGTGATTCCTTTTGAGACACCAGGACAGTGAGTATGTTGTGTAAACACTACTCTACAAAGCTATCACAGCATCACCACTTATTCCAGTCTTTACCTCCTGGCAATCATGTAGAATGTGCAATGGTTGCCTGGCATGAGTCATCAAGGACTGCAAAGACGCCACCATTTTGTTGTTCTTCCCATTAAGACACAGATTTCTTGAACTGAACAAATTGTTCTTTCATTTAAACATATCAAAGAAACGAGAGCCTAGTGTAAACTTCAGCATGTTGCACTATGTTCTGATCCCTGCTATCCAGCCTGGTAGCACACATCTAGATAAGGCTGTGAAAGGGTTTGCTGGTTTGAGCCCTCAGAGTTTGCTTTGTGCTTACATTTTAAAAAAAATTGTGAAGAAAAAAAGCTTTGGTTTCCCCTCCGTTGGATATCACAGCTGAGCAGAGGGCCCATTTTTTGCATCTTGTTTTAACAGAGAGATAACAGAGGCAGCATTAGCAGCAGCCTATTTTTATCGTCCGAGAAACAGCTGTAGTTAAGAAAAAGTACAGACCAAATGAAATTTCAGTAGCCTGGTATCTGACCATCACCTGCCTCCAGAGTGCACTCTGAGAGTCTCTGTGGTGGGTCCAGATATGTGCACATATGTTCCTGGGTGACGCTAACTAGGTGAGGACAACCCTCTGTGCTACACTGAAAAAAAGACAGAATGTCTGTGGAGGAAAAAAAGGGATCAGCTCACAGGCAGCTCACCATAAAACCCAATATGCTGCAACTTTTGTTTTTAGCAGATTATTGCACAGAAAGGAGAGGACGGGGTGACAGAGAGAAATAAGGTGGACACGCTGGCACAAACATCACTGCATTTGTGGCAACACTACAGATAATCATGAACAGGTTAGATAAGATGCTCATGGGAATGGTGTATTTAGTACTCCTAAGAAAAGATCAGACTAGTCTAAATTATCTTTTTTGGCCTTGCTAACCAGGGGCCAGATACTGTCCTTTGTAAAACGGATGCGCTGGGAGAGGGGAATTATTATTTCCTGCATTAGCTCACCCATGCAGAAGCAGAGCTGTATTCCTACCTACCATTTGACAGGACTAGGCAGGGTGACCAGCCACTGCGTTGCCAAGGGGACAAAGTCGTGATATTACCTTCATTGTTGACTGTTGGTAATACCGTGGTGCCAAGGGGTCTCACATGTGATCTGGGCTCCACTGTGCTAGGCACTGTACAAACACGTATTAAGGGACAGTCTCTGCTGTGCTAGATAGACAAGATGGACTAAGGGTGGGGAAAAAGGAAGTAGTAGTATCCACATTTTACAAGTCTGCTGGCTAGTACACTTGGGATCTGATCCTCTGCTCATTTAAGTCAGTGGCAATGCTCCCATTGACGGCAAAAGATGCATGAAGCCTATGTTGTGGTCTAGCAACATGCACTAGCCGGGTTGCACAATACTGGTTTTCAAAGCGGGATTTCTGCCAGCTCTTTCTTCCCCTGGCACTACACTAGCAGGACAGCTTTAGAGCTAGGTGAACAGCCAGAACTATTCAGTCCTCCAAAGGCAGCCACTTTTCTTAAGATTTACATTAATGGTGAAACTCCAACTGATGTCAGTGGGGCAGGATCAAGCCCCTAGGGAGGTACCATAATCCCAGTTGTAAGAGGGGCTACATGAATGTAAAGACTTGAGCCTGCAAATGAGAGCTGGGTATAGATAAAATATAAGAACTAGAGTGAACTTTGCTGCCTGTAGCTGAAGATCAAAAAACTTTGGCTAGTTTGCTTCCTCAGTGAGTTTTTAGTTTCTCATGGCTCCGCTCCTCTGGGTTCCAGCCGGGACCAGAAGCAGAGGTGCCAAAATACCATGAGAAAAGCAGCTCTTGCAAAATTTCTGGCTGGACCATATGTAGGAAAATCTCATGGAAGAGTCTGTTCCTGTTTGCCTTCCAGCTCTGCTTGGCAACCCAAAAAGGTTGAGAGAGGTTCTGTGTGGAAGTTTTGAACCTTAACTGAACTTTTCTTAGGTTCACCATCACTCCTGTAAACAGTCAGCTTGCTGCAAATCGGTGAGATGTGAAATGTACTAACTTCTTGCTACTGTCCTCAAAATCAGGGAGTGAGGAAGCTATTTTCTCCCTTTGTCCCAATACTGTATTATCATTATTTATATTAGAGTAGTGCACAGAATTCCAAAGATGGGGTCCCTTTGTGACAGGGGCTGTACACTCAACTCATAAGAGACACTCCCTTCTGCGAAGAACTTACAGTCTAAATAGACAAAGGGTGGGCAAAAGGCTGTATTTACCTTAATTTTATAGATGGAAAATTGAGACAAAGAGATGACGTGACTTGCCCACGGTCACACAGGAAGTCGTGGCAGAGACATGAATTGAACCGAGATTGCTTGAGTCCCAGTCTGGTGCCTTAACCCAAAATCATCCTTTTTCTCAAAACAGATGACCCAGACATTGTGAGATGTCTAACTGGAAACACCTTTAAAAACCCAGTTCTGAGGGAGTCAGGTTGGGCTCCAGCCTCTTACCTCTGAGCTCACTTTTAGCCCTGCTCTCAAGTTTGCTGCTCTCAAGTTGTGTCTCTGGTGGACAGTAAGCAGAACCCATTAGGAAATGACCATGCATAACATTAATTCTTATGAGAAGCCAAAAAATGCCACTTTCAGGTCCAAAACCTGCTAAGACTGCACCTGACCTGCCGGGGGGTGGGGGGGACGACATGTTTTTTACCTTCCAGGATTTGTAGTTCTGTAAAGTGTCAGACTGCAAATTTCTACTGGAGCTGCAAAACCGGGAAAGAAAAAGAACAGCTTCCTGACTCCGCAATTTAAGTCACTTTCTTCAGGGACTGAAGACAGGAATTTGTCCATAACTTCACAGTCAGTTTCTGAAACCCATTTTCTGCTCCTGTTAGGAGACTGCTACAACGAACTGTTGCAATCTTTAAAGGCCTCTTCCCCTTGGAGTCCTCAAAGCAGCAAACAAAGATGACCGTCTTGAGTGAACTGCAGAAACACAGTCCAGTCAATCTTTACATTAATAAAACAACACAAAAAGCCCATGCTGTTTCCAGTATATATTTTATAGCTAGGACTTGTAGCCAGTAGCAACAGGGTAGACAGAAGTTCCCTGGGCACTAGTATTTCCCGAGGAGCAGCTGGCTACAGTTTTGAAAAGCGTGTGCTCCCTAGGAAGAATGTGTGGGGCACTACAACACCTCAGGGCAAGCTGGGAGAGCCAAGGAATATATTTCTGACTGCGCTAGAAAGATGCCCATGCAAAGTCCATGAGTCAGAACAAACACGGCTCTGTTTCACGTGATGTGGCCGGATTCTAAGGGCACATTCCCGCCTTCTTGTAAAAAAAAAAAAAGGATGCTCTTTGTGACTGAAATTCCTTAGCATATTGCACACTACAGCTAAATCAGAGAGGCCCCCACACAATGTCTCTGTTGTGTTACTATGGCAAATATGTGACAATGCAAGAAACAACAGTGGAATGGGACACAACTGGAACTATCTTCAGTGAATAGTAAATGGGATTATCTTCCTTAGGTGTATATCCATCCCATAACTCACACAGTAAAACCAAACTATCTTCGCTTTGATATGCGAGTGGAATTCAAAGAGCAGTTAGAGGGCTAAAGGCAGCCAGAAGGAGTTCTATTCTGTGGCCTGCAGATCTCCTCAACAGAGGGACAGCCCACATAGATCCAAGGATGTAATGTCCCACTTTGATTCAAGTAGCCAGCTAAAGCATTGTTGACAGGGATCTATCAATGGGAAGGATGATCTTGTGGTTAAGGCTAAGACTAGGACTCCTGACAGGGGCGGCTCTAGACATTTCGCCACCCCAAGCAGGGCGGCATGCCGCAGGGGGCGCTCTGCCAGTTGCCGGTCCCATGGCTCCGGTGGACCTCCCGCAGGCGTGCCTGCGGAGGGTCCGCCGGTCCCGTGGCTCCACCGAAGCCGCGGGACCAGCGGACCCTCTGCAGGCACGCCTGCGGGAGGTCCACCGGAGCCCTGCCTGCCGCCCTCCCGGGGACCAGCAGAGCGCCCCCCGCGGCATCTGGAGCCGCCCCTGACTCCTGAGATCTGGGTTCAATCCCTTGGCTTTGTTGCAGATGTCCTGTGGTATCCTGGGCAAGTATTTAATTTCTGTGTGTCTGTTCCTGTTATGTAAAATAGGGACCTGCTCTCCCATTCTTTATTTGTCTAGTTTATTTTGTTTATAAACTCTTTGGGGCAAGGACTTTCATTAGTATGTATATTGATGGTGTTTAGTACAATGGGTCCTAGATCTTAGTTCTGGACTCTAAGTGCTACTGTAATACAAATAAATAATCATCATAATAGTCTTCCCAGGGTGCACTTCCACATAATGAGGAGTTTCCCTGCAACAGGATACAAATTATGTGTGATCCTTAGTTTCCTTCAGTTTCCAATGTGGCACTCAGTTACCTCCATGTTTTTCATTAGATCCTGCTAAAAAGCTGCAGAGTTTCTCCAAGCCAGTAACAAATAAGATTTGCCTTTGATGGACTAAACAGAACACAGTTATGTCTTTCACAATCTCTTCTCTCAGCTGCTATGGGACTCATTCTGACCATCAAGTCCTGTGGCTGGATGCCACAAGTACGGGAGGGATGTACTGGTTGAGCTAGCATTGTTTTGATGGAGAGATTGTTTCAATGGGCCTGTCGCACTGTTATCTGAACCAAGTGGATCCATGAACCAAGTGGATTTCCTTTCCAGTGATAACTGAAACTAGATGGCCAAATATCGAACGTACCCATCCTTTTGGACACCCACTGCTATCCCAAAATATCCAGTCCACCTTCCTGGTAGTGCTGCTGCTATGCTCTGACCTCATTTCTAACATACCTGAGATTTCAGATATACCTCCCAGAAATATGTGATAGCATCAATCCTTCATCCTCCAACAATGTAACATGATACCCAGCAGTGCTGCCAATTAGAGACTGGTACGTGCAGGAATGATGTAAAGCTCTCGCTTGATCCGCATAACAGGTACAGCACAGGCTGTGGTAGTGCAAACTTCCCCACACCGGCCTGTTGGCTTGGCTGGATATCCCGTATAAGTGCGGGGGTTTCTGTGCCCCAGATCCATGCTTGGCTCTCTACTGAGGCTGCCAATAAAGATATCAGTTTGTGCCAGTCATGACAATGGCATGTGTGATGTGGACACCTGACCACTAGGAACTGGACTGAGACCATAATCTTATTTCACCCAGGCCACCAGAGAGCACTATCAGATCCCAATCACCTTTTTTCAATATCAACAGAAGTTTTATAGTCAAATTTGACTTCCACTGAAATTTTGTGTTTTGCACTGAAGTACCTCACAGGGAGATAGGTCAAATTTGTATGCAGGTCAATCTCAGCTGGCGAACTAGACCAAAGGGAAGTTCTCTGACTCTTAGATCAGCAAACTGCAAGGAAGGCTACATCCCCTTTATATAACTCAGCACAGCTGGCAGGAAACCCCTCTCTTACTCTTAACTTTTGATTTCCTTTTTAAGGAAGTTTAGTCAACATGCTCTCTCCCCGCCCCCTCCCTTGCCTTTTCCGCCTCCCTCTCCCCTTCCCCCCACTTTCCTTGGGTGTCGTCTATTTTCTTAATTTAGATTTTAACCACTTGGGCCTGTCAATGGAAGTATAAACAAACCTGGGCTGTAAGATAGTGCAGTTAGAGTTGAAAGTCTGATGTCATAAGGCTGTTAAAGTTTTTGTTTAACAGTGACTGATCCTAATCCTAACAGTCAAAAATCATGCAAGATTTATGAAAATGTGTGCTATAGAAACAATTACATTTTCTTAGGACACTTATTTCTTTAGAGTGAACTAAGAAGGAACTCTGCCTACTCTGTTTCTGATATTTAATATTCCAGAGAGTAACGAAATATAGAAACATGTCATTAAAGGCAGGTAAATCATAATGAAATCATCTTTTTTGTTGTTGTAAAACCACATGAGCACTGTGTAGTTTAATCACAAGTTAATGAACCTGGTGACACAGCTTTGCCAAATAGCCTGAAATACTGTTCCCACTATACAGGGCACCAAAGACTTCAACGATTCTCTGTAGTGCAATCTTATTCTAAGACTCCTGTCTCCAGTGCAGAAGTCATCTCCCATCTTGCTTTGTTGCTGGCAGAACACCTGCAAACTAAGGGGAGGAGCGGAAGATGCCTAGGGTCCACTTCACTGAGAGCTGAGGACCCAGAATTATTTTAAAGTCCTACTGACTCACCGATGGAACGGTCTGTGTGAGGGACTGTATTTCTCCCCCCTCCCCCGAGCTCTCTAGAAGTGCTCCGGTTCCATTAACTTCTGAGGGTGGATCATCAAAACAGGAAGTGGTGCAGATCTTAACTACGGTAGGAGATTACTTTGGAGCGGGGAGAGGGGGAGAGACAGACAGAGACTGTATTTTATAAAGATGGCTAATAAATGCATTTAGCCTACAAAACAGAAGGGCTGCTGTAGCTTTCGAAAAGTTCAGCTGCACACAAGGGTCTGGTTCCACAAGCCATTAGCAAATTGTTGAGCCACAGGAGAGACAGGGTTTCAAAAGAGACTTGGAGTAGTTTTCTCCAAGGAGGGTGAGTAACTTACTGGTGAATTTTGTTGCTGTTGTTTTCTCCTCTTCTCCATCTTTCCTGTTACTTACAGAGTGCTGCTATGACTCCTCCTTCCAGGAAGCAAAAGACTTGTCAGTCACTCCGGTTTACATTAGGTTATGCTCCACCCAATGCCCTGCAACCTGAGTACACCCCCAGCAGCCTCAACTCCAGAAAAGTAATACAGAAAAATACTCCCTCAGTGAAACCCCACTATGAAGGAAGGACGGAAGAGACGCAGGGTGGGAAGAGCAGAAAACCACACAAGGAAAGGGATTTATCATACCCAGCTGCTTGTACAATGCATCTGGCAAATGCTACTGCAGCCGTGGTAGAATTCAGGAGGATCTGATTGTAAAGGGAAGATGGGAAAGAGGCCTGTCTTGTGATCGGAAACAAAGCTTTAAATAGATAAAACATGGGTGCCCTGCAGCAAGTGACCTCAGTATTCAGCCTTCTTCGACAAGAAGAGGTGGTCAGAGCACCCTGAAAAAAACAGGACAGGTATGTGGTTTGTTAAGAGCTGCCCCTTCTAGGAAAACTAGTTAGCTATTCACTTGTCCCTTTCACTCTCTAGGCAGACAGAGACAGACCATCCAGGGAAAGAAGGAAAGACAAGTGGTGTACATGATGTTCCCGTACTGATGAGAACACTGAAAAAGACGAGTGAGGATGAAATGGAGGTGATTTACAATCTCCTGTCTGACCCAATACCCCTTGCTCCCAGATCACAGGATCCTTGGGAGTTTCCCCATCAGTGTGGATCTGTTTCACCAGGGTCTGCTCCTAATCAAGAATCTGGATGACCTTGTCTCTGCCTGCCTGGAGAGTGAACAGAACAAGTGTTAGATGATGGCATATAATTGCAAATGCTTTCATCAACTATCTCTTTGCAAACCAGTTATTGTAGAGGAAAACCAAGTGAGCGCACTCCCAGGTAAGGAAATATCTAAAGCTTCAGACTCCTTTCTCCAGGCAAGAGTTTCTGAAGACCAAGCATAGCTGCCCAAGAGCTGTCCTTCCTTAAAGGTACATAGCTCACACAGAGAGCCAGTGTGATTTCGAACTCAAACAGAATGGAATAGCTTTGTCAGGGGCTAGCTACTTTGGGTCGTTCCCCCATTTCTTGACACTTGCCTTTTTGTAGGTTGATGGGGAGAGCACATTCCACCCCTGACCAGGGTCCCTGCAGGCAGGAATTCCCAAAATGTGCCTCCCACCCCTGAGACTGGCATTATCAGTGACACACCATAGGGAGTTGTAATCCCACACACAACTGCTGAAGTCATGACTCCAGAGTCCATAACTACTTTGGGCACAAAGGGGCAGTCCTCCAGGAAGGGGAGATTGTGAGAGGAATCCCTATAGAGGCTTCAGGCTTAACCACACCCAGAGAACCTACGGATATGTCTATACTAGCCGCCAGATAGGCAGGCAGCAATCGATCCAGCGGGGATCAATTTATCGTGTCTAGTCTAGACGCAGTAATCGACCCCCGAGCACTCTCCCGTCAACTCCTGTACTCCACCGCCGTGAGAGGTGCAGGCAGAGTCAACTCACCGCCGTGAAAACACCGCGGTGAGTAGATCTAAGTACGTCGACTTCAGCTACGTTATTCATGTAGCTGAAGCTGCGTAACTTAGATCGATCCCACCGTTCCCACCCCCCAGTGTAGACCAGGCCTATATAAGCCACAAAGAGGTTCTAAGATTGCATAACTTTCTTCACCTGGACTGGGCTAGCAACTAGAGGTTGAAGAGCTGATTTGAACGAGGGGTGAGAAAAAAACTCCAGGAGCAAAAGGCTTCAACAGAGCACGCATCCAGATTCATGCTGGGAGGAGATGCCTAGTTTGTAATGGTTCTTGCCAAGCACTGAATTGAGTTATACTTCTTCCTTGAAGTTGAGCTCCAGGTGGGCTCTTTCTGAGATTTCTTCTTTACTCTTTCTCTTGGCATTTTTCTGTATGGTAGAACAGTGTTAGTAAAAAAAAGAAGCTGGGAAGTGGGAGGAGCAATAAGAAGGGAGAGACGTCAAATAGCACTTTGTAACCAAAAGGGGGATGGAAAAGAGGAGGAATGCCCAAAATACAATTACTGTAACCACTCCCCAATGCCCACTCCTCAGAGCTTTTTAATCCCTTTAAACTACCATTCATTAAGATACAAAGTTGAAAGGAATGTTAGGTTTGTGTTAATAGTATTTTAGAGACCAGAGGCAAGTTAGAAAAATAACACCAGTGTGTGTTGACATTTAGTTCATTGGGGCTACTTATGTGATTGAAGTTACTCAGGTGTGTAAGTGTGCAGGATCAGGCCCCTCCGTGGAAGTTAATGGGAGCTTTGCCTTTGACTTCAGTGGGGCCAGGATTTCCCCCTAAGTCTACCCAATTTGATTGAAATTGCATTAGCAAGACGAGTGTGCGGGGGCTGAAGAGAGAATTCTGATTCCAGAGAAACTCAACCCACCAACACTCTTCTTTGGACTATCAAGTTACGAGCATTACATCATGAGAACCAAGCCATATTAGCTGATCTTTAGAGCCAGTTGAAATATTTTCATCTAAAAAGATTTTTTTAACAAACAATGACTTTTCAAAGTAAACAAAACATTTTAGCGGAAATTTTTGTTTCCCTCTAAATTTTCAAGTGTTCACTGAAACGAATAAAAACACATTTTTTTGTTCCATTTAAACAGAAGATGTTCATTTTGATTCAAATCCAGAGGAAATACAAATATCAGTTTTTATTAGTGTCATTGACACTGGAAAAATTCCATGAAATATGTTGAACAAAATAAAAAGTGTTTTGTTTCATTTAAATTCTTTTGTGGAAAATGCATTTTTTCACTGGCTCTCCTGGTCATACCTTACAGGGGTATATTGTTACTAGCGGCTTATATAAGCCCAAGTCCTATCACCAAGGGCAGGTTAGCAGCATTTTAAATAACAGAGTACAAAGAGGTTTACTGATGTTACTGTAAATCACAACTTAACAGTCACACCTTTTGAAAAGAAAAGAGCCAGAACACCTTTGAACCTTTCTCATCATAACTTTAAGATACAGGAGCTTTTAAAGATGCAATAACAGCCAATTTTAGGATTTGATGATTCGTTCAGCGCCGAATATTAACCCTTCCCTGATTCATACACAGACCAGAACTGGATGTAATGGGCGCCTTTCTTGCTCCCTAAAGAAGTTTTTGGGGGGCTAGCAAATCCTAGAGCAGAAGTTTAACACTGTTCAGAACATTTTAGTGTTGAGGCAACATTTTTTCTTTATTTCACTACTTCTTGGCATATATGCAACATGCCTCAGGTGGCAAGTGACCGGGATTCATCACCGAATCTGGTCCGCTGGTTGAATCATTAGCTTCCTATGGAAAGATGATACTGAGCAGCAGCCACAATAAGGCACAAACCAGTCCTGTTAGCAGACTATTGGCTAGAGAAAATTCTCTCAATTAATTCACACAGAGCGTGCCACCTCCACTTAAGTAAAATATAAATCACAAACAGACCGGGTGGGGAAATGTCTGAAAAGGGATAGAGCATCAATCACTGACCCGGCTCCTGTAATGCACTCAGTATGCGTTAGACATCCTTCTCTGGGTCTCATCAACAGAAAATACGAGTCAGTTACCGCTCTCAGGTTAGGAGTCTGGCTCTTTAGCTCAAGCTGTAGCAATTTATGCTTTTTTAGCTGTGGAGGTCCCCGTTTTGATCCCTGGTGTCAGCCACAACGGTGTTGCCATGGCTATGCTTCATGTAGCAATGGGTGAGAATGCACAAGATAAAGTAAGGCTTATGCCCCACCCAAAAAATAAAATATAATTGATTTTAAGTAGCCATTTTAAACTGATATAAGATTAACGTATTAGTTGCACAATTTTGAAGGAGGCTTGTTTCATAGAAGTAGTATTCATACTTTACATTTATACAGCGCTTTCCACATGCAATCTCAAAGCACTTCACAAACTATATACATACAGCACCACTAGGATGTAGCCCTCGGTGTGGGGGTGAAGCTGGGTAATGGCTAAACCACAATTAAAAAAAAAAGGCAAACCCCCCTGGCTAAGGCCTCCCATTCAGTGAAGGAGTCACCTGGAATTTTCTTTCTATTTGTAATGCAAATAGTTATTGTGGGCAAGATCCTCAAGTGGTGTAAACAGATGCACCTGTTTACACCATGCACCTTCATTGACTTAAATAAAACTGTGCCTATATACACCATCCCATGGAGCAGCTCCTGTGAGAGCTGTCAGTCTGCCATGTCAAGGCTGAACAGAGACAGCTTTGTGAAAACTCCGGCAATGGGAAAGGCTCTGAGGTAACACCAGTACAAGAAACGAAGGAGAAGCAGGTGTGATGGAGGAGTAGCTTTCAGAAATCCTAGCCCTGCGATTCCATTTAAAATGAAGAACTAGTTGAAAACTGGGTGTCTGCAGTTTGAAAACTGCAGCATAAGCACTTTTTTTCTGGCAGGAGTCGAATAGACAGGAAGGCTGTTAAAATTCAAACCCCAGTGCAGCTGTTATGACTTAAAAGTTAAAACTGAGTGGTGGTCGAGTTTTTCAATCCACACGGGAGACAGGGAAAGTGGAATTTGTGGTGGCCAAACTTCCCCTGGGGTAATCACTTTACTCAAGGTCAGTTGTGTATTTCCTCAGGTTATACCCAGCATGTCAGGAGCATCTACCAAAAGATCTAAGATTCACTAGATGCCTTGAGAAAAGTTCCCATGTCAGCAATATAAAGAAGCTGAATTCTGCCAGCTCCTTGGCTTGACCTGGAGACCGTCTCCCTCAGGCCATCCCCCCGTCCAGAAGAAAGCCATCCATCTGGTAATGCGATTCATGGTTTTTTTCCTACTTTGCAGTACATTTAGGGTATGTCTAAAGAGCATTTTGGAGCCCACGGGAGTGAGCTTCCCAGTCCCGGACAACGGACTTGGGTTTGTGTGCTCCAACTCGTGCTCTAAATGTAGCTGTGTTGGGCAGTGCTTTGCAGTTGCGGCTCAGGCTCCGAAGCCTAGGCAGGGAGGTGGACTCCCTCCACTCTAAAATTATTATTCTTCAAATAACAAATAAATGGAGGCAATCAAAATCTGATCTCGGGTATTCCATGAGAAGGAGGCTGAATTCACCAAATACATTGTTTGCAGTAAGCTGTTCTCTCAGCTCTACCTGTCTGGGACAAACCTGCGCTGACAGAAGGGTGTTGACGAAGGTGACCTAATACCAGCTCTGCATTCTATGATACTATGGGTACGTCCAGACTACCCGCCGATTCGGTGGGTAGTGATTGATCTATCGCGTCTTGTCTAGATGTGATAGATCGATCCCCAAACGCACTCCTGTCGACAGCAGAACTTCACCAGGGCAAGCGGCGGTAGCGGAGTCTACAGGGGAGCCGCGGCTGTTGATCCTGCACCGTGAGGACGGGAGGTAAGTCGAAATAAGATACGTCGACTTCAGCTACACTATTCCTGTAGCTGGAGTTGCGTATCTTACATCGACCCTCGCCCCCCGCACTGTAGACCAGGCCTATGTATCTACCTGATCGCTCATCCAATTAAATCGTCACTGTTACGAAAGCACAGCAGCAATGAAGGGGTTAAATCAAAAGTCAGCTCAATGAGGCTTTGTTTCTGGGTGCCCTACAACAGAGTACTTTTCACTACCTGCATCCAAATTCAGTTATTTAACCCAGCTAGAATTGTCTTGAAGTCAGATCCAACTCCCGGTGAAATCAATTGGTCTTTCTGCTGACTTAAATGGGAGTTTGTAGGGCCCTTATTGAGGGTAACCATTGGGGAATGAATGTTACACACAGACCTGTCTGCATATTCTAGCTTCAGGCACACACAGAATTAACACCAGTGCGGAGCCATTTGTCAGCGGCGGCTTTCTCTCAGCATCTCCTTCTCTCCTCATTCCTCACACTTCCCTCACTCTTATCTGGCCTTGACCAGGTTTCTGGTCTTGAACCTACACAACAATCAAACGTATAAGGGGTGTACATGGGAGGAGGTTTGGAAGCAGAGGGAGAAGACACCCAAGAAGTGCTTGTGAGAGAGATACTCATGAGATACTGCTGTTTCTCCTGAGAGAGGTGGTAGTGTTCCAAAGGAATGAACTAAAATAGTCTGAGTCACACACCCAACAAGTAATGATGGGAAATTGCACCTCCGCCACTAGCCCCATCACTTGCAGAGTCCCTAAAGGATTTAACATCAGTATGCAACCACTAGACAGACCGGTCAGACAACATGGACTCAAGTGCCAGCAATATGCAGACGAGACACGAATCTACCTCATCTTCACCATAAACTACCAGCTCAGATGAAGAACGGCTGGTTGAAGCTAAACCCAAGCAAGTCAGAGATGATGCTAGTGGGCAGAGAAAAGCGCTTTGAAGAGACTGCAGCCCCAGTGCAGTCTCCTTTGGTTGAAGGTACCCCACATTGGTCAATTCAAGTCCATAGTTTTAAAAGTGCTCCTGGATTTCTCCCCAACCCTAAGCTCTCATATAGCTCTCATATAAGCATTCACAGGTAACACTTTCTACCATCTCTAGTGGGGTAGGAGACTCTGTCCCATCCCGGCAGTCAGTGACCTGGCCTTATACACTGTTATGTTCTCTCTGAATTACAGCAATGTAATATACCTGGGCAGGAAGCCATCAGCCCTCAGAAACTCCAGCTACTACAGAATGCCGCAGTGCATCTCCTCAGCAACATGGTCTACCATGAACACGTCAGACCTGGCTTCTGATCTTTACACTGGCTTCCCACAGAATCAAGTTCAAAGTCTTGGTCCTTAGCTTCAAGGCCCTGGGCCTAACACAGCTAAATGGGAGAGCACAGTGGTCAACAGCTCTGCTCCTCAGGCACAATGGCACTTTCTACCAGCAGGGTAAAGCTCATTGGTATAGGAGACTAAGTTTAGCTGGGGGCTTGTCAAGACTGGGGAATGAGCTGTGGCCTGTCACAAACATTAACATCTTCCACACCATGTGCAAAGGGCATTTCTTTGACCCACCTTTTCTCACACTACAAAAAATAACCCTCACAAAAAAATATGACGCTATACATACAATTCTTTTCCTGAAGCAAAGGCACCGTAAGGCTGGCTTACCCAATTTTCTGGGAAACATCCTTGTAGAGGAGGATTTTCCAGCTATGAGAGACCTGGCATAGCAACTCTGCCAATCTCTCTTCCAATCTCACCCAGTAAGAGGCCATCAGGTTGGTCAGAGCTCTGCTGCATTCTGGCTATTCTCAGCTGTCAGAATGGTGGCTTTGGGAAGCCAGGCCGAAGTCTGAGCAGCCCTGAGACTTCTTTCAATTACATCAGGATACGAATCAGCCTCTCACTAGCTCCAGAGTACAGGGACTCTAAAAGCAGCATAAAGTAATTTTTGGCATGTTTCTGCAGCGAGTAGATCTCCACTGAAATAAAGAATCATGTGCTGGAGGTATACCTATGAAGATCTGCATCTTAAAGTTCTGTTGTAGCCTGTTTGGAAATCCATCAGCACAAAGTCAAAAGCAAAGATTTCAGTTTAATTACCCACCTACTGTATGTGTGAAGTTGCTGCCCCCTCCTAAAAGGTGTCTTCTCCCACTTCCTTTGTGTTAAGTGGTGGCCTCACACCAGACTAAAGTAAAATGGATTTTTTTTGCATTGTCTGCCCCTCCCCTGAAAAAATGGAAGAAAATTCCCCCATTATCTCCCCCTTGCCCCCATTACTAGAGTTTTGGTACAACATTTTCTGGGCTTTTCTCACAGCCGTGCTTAAGATGTGACAGTTTCAACCATCCCAGGAATGAAATATAGTAGAGTATAAAGCATGTTCGTGCATTCAGGCCCACGACCAGCAAAGTGAAGGAAGAAAAGAGCCAAGCTGCCAGTTTTATAGTTGGACTAGTTTACTTCATGTTGCTCCTTTATTTCTGACTCAAAATTGCCATCTGTGGTGCTCACTGTAATTTTCCAGGACTCTGGCAACAACCAACCTACAACACTTCCAAACTTCCCTTTCCCAAGAGAAACTGAGTAACAAAAAGGAGTGGGCACTCTGTGCCTATTAGGGTTCATAACATGAACTAAAACCATCACCCCTTCTGTTTCCTCTCCCCCTGCCTCATGGGGAAATCTTGATTTGCTGTCAGCCTACCTCCGCCCCCTCCCCCAGCTGCTCTGTCTCCTTGAAAACTATTTACATACTGGAATCTAAAGTTTCAGCTGTTCTAAGAATCTCTCCTGATTCTCCCCCCCTCCCCGACCCCCCTCAATCTCCAAGAAACCTGAGCCACCAGATGGGTGGGAGAGCTTATTGGGTTTTTTGTCTGACATCTGGATTTTGTTAGCAGTCTCATGCGTGCTGAATCAGGAATGGGAGCTCAGACCAGCGCAAATGAGAATTAAAAGTCTTTTGGCACTGAAAAAACTGCCTTATCCCCTCCCTACCCCCACCTAGTCAGCAAACACAGTTACAACTGTATGGGCCAAATTCAGCCCAGCCATCAAGTGATGCAGGTCCTGCTAATCGTCCTCATAGCTGCTCCCATTTATGCCTGTTTTGGATACAGTCCCCCAAATTGCTCCAAAGCAGATCATTGGCAGAAGCCCTGGGGGGGTTTCGCCTTCCTCTGCAGCGTGGCGCATGGGTCACTTGCTGGAAGATTTTCTGCACCTTGAAGTCTTTAAACCATGAAAATAAATGGCTCAGACGCAGGTTTGATACAGGAGTGGGTGGGTGAGATTCTGTGGCCTGCGTTGTGCAGGAGGTCAGACTAGATGATCATAATGGTCCCTTCTGACTTTAAAGTCTATGAGTCTATTACATTATTTATTTATTATTGTCACTGTTAAAAAGCCTTTGCCACAATTTCATATTAATAGCGGCACCTTTCAAATCTCAGAGTGGTAGCCATGTTGAACTGTATCAGCAAAAAGAATGAGAAGTACTTGTGGCACCTTAGAGACTAACAAATTTATTCCCTCAATTGATGAAGTGGGTTTTAGGCCACGATAGCTTATGCCCAAATAAATTTGTTAGTCTTTCAAGTCTGTAGCTACAAACTCCTGTCTCCTATAGAAATGGATTCAGTACAGTATGAAAGGAACTAATTTGCCAAACTAGGCTAGGGCTTACTGCTTAGGAGTCGGATGTTAATGATACCAACGGGTATCATTAATAGGATGGATTTGTGCAATTAAAAGTGTAATGGGCAGCAGCGTGGGCTGTTTTAGTAGCGCCCTTATAGCCACAGTACTGCTAATCACCATAACCTTAGTTACTGAATAACAGCAATGTCATATAAAGAGGAGCTTTGTGTCAGGCCTGTATGTGATGCTATGCAAACATTCTTTCTGTGCAATCCTTCTAGTCTTTTGTGATATCTTATCTTTTTTTGATTAGTCAACCACTTTGATGCTTGCAGATATACAACATTCATCTGTCCCTCCCCCCAAACCAACCCATCACCTTTGACTATGCCATTTATCAAGAGAGATCCATTTTCTAAAGACACCTATCAGCATGTGTGTTTGGGGAAGGAGAGGGGGAAGATTTCAAGGGTGTGCTTCTGACTGAGCCACAAGCTGAAGCACACCGAGAAAGAGGCAAGAACAAAAAGTTCACTCCAGATTTAAAAGGTGAAACAGGTCTAGAATAAGGAACCAAAACCCCAAACCAAAAAGCCTCACCAAAGAAACAAGGTCAAATGATAGATTTTGGAGAAAAGCTCAGTGTGGGGTTCAGGCCTAACAACCCTGTACTGCACTTTACATTATGCATTTCAGAAGGAAGCATTTCCAAAGGATCTTCTGCACCTTGGCATTGTGTGCATGCATCCATGGCAGCTGTACCGATGGGAGCAGAGGAAACCACTACAGTCCATCGTATCAAGGACATGCATATCAATAATAATGCTAACAAAAAACAGACAGAACCTTTCAATCACAGATTCCAAAGAGCTGAACAAATTAAAAAAAACTCATGACATGCTATTTTATATACATGCACACAGAGAACACTTCACTCATCACAATCATGCAACCAACTCTGGGCTGAAATGAAACAGCTATTACACAGCTATGCTATGTAACATGTAGTGAGACAAAGTGAAAAATACTGGGCCTGATTCTCCTTTGTCCTGTGCCATGTGTAGTCATTTTCAACAGTGAAAAGTGAGAGTAAAATGCTACCGAATCAAAATGGTTGCATTTTTACACGCACTTTGCATCGATGCACATGATTACCGAGAATCAGCCTGACTGTTTCACCAATCTTCCCAACCCATGTAGTGATTGCATGGGACAGAAATATGCATATTACTTTTATATGACCATTTCAACTGTCACCTACCCATGCGAAGCAGACGGAGCAGATCACAGAATCATAGAAATGTAGGGCTGGAAAGGACCTCGAGGTCATGTAGTCCATCTCCCTGTGTTGTGGCAGGATTAGAAACCCATGCTACAAATATTTGTGAGGGTGAAAGACGGAATCTCGGCTTGAGTTTGGGCCTCTTACTTTGCTGCCTGACATTGCACCATTTGAACTGTTGCATAAGTGGGTAGATACACATGCTAAAGTGGCAATATTGACTGGCTGGGCCACTGCTGAGTTTCATCAATTTCTTTGTAGGGACACCTGCAACATGGGTTAGAATTAACAGTGGGCTTCAAACTGATGCTTTGCATCTGAAGCCCCTGAACCTGGGGAAAATTCTGATTCTGATCTGAACCCAGTTGAGATCCAAAGGTCCAAGTTTAGTTAAAATATGGCTATTCCTTATAACTTGTAATGTGTTTTAAAAAAGAAAAGTCTATAGTCTACTGAATTCTGTTTAATGGAGATGAAGATCTCAGCAGAATTTGCCACACTCTTATTCAGATTTCACTACAGTCAGAAAGTGAGTTAGAAACAAAAGGTGCATAACAGTTTAATAGAAAATCAAGAACCAAAGCTTAAGAATCAATTCATAAATCAAGAATGAGTTACCCCCAGAATGTTCAGTAATAATGGTAAAACTCCCATACATATTAATCAGTATCCCATCCCAAGTTTCTGGTGTGTTAGCTATTAAATTGGCATTGATTAGTGTCTAGTATAAAATTCTTTCCTTACTTTTCTTTAATTATCAAAAGAACACTGTAGCTTCTCTCTTCTGCAGGGGGGAGAGAAGTATAGAAGGAAATACTAGATCTGGGAAGGAAAGGTAGGCCCAGTTTTGGGCCTATGAACCTTGGTAATGGCTTTTTAAACTACAATATTTCATTAACAATACATCAGTTTTGATTCCAGTACCTAGTGTTAAAGGCTAATGAAAAGATTATATAACTGCTCAGTATGATTATAATTTAAGCTTGATTAGTAGCTTTTCTTAGTGTACTTTTGCTACTTGGGATCCAGGAAAGGATGTTTATGAGAATATTAAGCATTGCTTTCTGGAATCTGAAGATACAGACAGACTTGTTGCCAAAGTTTCATTCACTAAATATGCAAACAGGAAACATAGTCCAGTAGTTAAACCACAAGATTGGAATCAGTATTCTATTCCCAGCTCTTTCATTTGGTGAGTGGACAAATCACTAAACCTTTCTGTGCCTCAGTTTGCCTATCTGTAAAATAAGGATAACCATACATATCTCATCCATGGGAGTGCTGTGATGTTACATTAATTAATTAATGCTTATGAGATCCTTGGATGGAAGACAGATAATTAATTAGCTCAAACAAATTAACAGAGTGACTTGTAAATTTGTACAGAATTCATTCTGTACTCAAAGAGTAAGTGCCGTAAGTTTAGGGAAGATGCATTGTATTTTTCATACATAACAAAGAGGATGAATCCCTGTTTTATGTACAAAATAGAACTCAGTCTTCTCTATGCACAATGACCCTCCATAATATAAGCAAAAATATGGTACGAGTGACTCTTTTAACACTATTAAGATGGCGTCAAATATTTTAGTAAGACAGATCAGAGCTCTAAGAATGGCCTCTGTTGAAAATCAGTCAGAGCAAGCTCGGGAGCTGCTCTCATGAAATTATTGCATTTGGATTTACAAGATGATTAGTATGGCTGGGCTGACAGTCTTCAAGGATCTATTTCAGCAAGTTTACAGAGACATTGTCCTTTTCAAAGGTATGCACTGAGTGGTGCTGCTGCACCAAGGAACCTTCAATCAGTTCTTTGCTATGGAACACTGTTAATTTAAAACTATAAAGTGTGATTTTCGCAGTGCAAGAAGCAAGCTGCAGCTAAATCAAACTTGTAACAAAGACCGATGACCAGGATTTTTTTTAAATGTACCATGACTTTTTAAGATTATAAACTATGATCATTAAACAAGCCCTTGAAGTGCCACAGCCAAGAGCATTTATTTTCTAATATGTACAATGATCTCTCAAAAAAACTTTTAATCCCTGAGTCTCCCTCTGTAACTACAAGAAGGCTGACTGGCACGTGAGCAAACGTGCACTGCACAGGTAATACCTCTACTCCAGACAGCATTGCCTGGAATACTTCATTAATGGCGTATATTACAGGATGCATCTCATACTTAATGTACGAGTGCTTGATGTCCATCATTAATAGGGATTTTACAGCTAAAGTGGTGGTTATCCAAGTGGTGGCTCCTTTTACCTCTAATGGCATAATCCAGACAGGGTGGTGCAGCTTCAGACAAACAAGACGGGAATGATTGTCTGTGGGTCCCAATGGCACAACTTCAGGTGGAGTGGCAGAACATCAGGAGAATGGTGGATGAGTGTCTGTCTACCTCTGATTTCAAAATCTAGTTGAATAGATTGGACATCAGGAAGGAGGTAAAAAGTTGATTGAATTACCTTTAATGTCTGAATTGCTTAGGGAGGACAGGGCAACAGGAGGGAGGGGTATGACTGACTCATTTATTTTGATGTCTACTCCCACTGGGATGGGATGATAACTGGAAAGAGAGGAATGTTTAGGTTTTGTCTCTGTTCCCGGAATCTCCCAGACTGTCCTGGGCAAATCAGAAAGGAAACAAAAGTTTTGGGCAGTAGCTGTCAGCTCTAGCCACTAGAAGCTGCTGGTCCCACCACTGACAAGGAGAGGGGTGTTGCCTCCTCTGCTGCTTCCCTGTTGTTCTCTCCCTACCGTTTCCCAGCTCCCTGCTCTGTGCATTAGGAGGAGGAAAGGAGAGCAGGCACCAGTCCATTCCGCCCCATCCACTCAGCTTTGGCAGCAGCTCCAGCCTGCAGGGGAAGAGATAAGGGAAGAAAGGAGGCACAGGGACGGGGGCTTGAAATCCTGGTGATGTCACTCATTAGGGAAAGAAGTAAAGAGGGACCATGCAGATGGGAGATATTAGGGTGGAGGGAAGAAAGGGGAGAGACACTACAGCTGGTGAAGTGAGGAAATGGTGCACAGTACAGGGAGTTACTAGGGATGGGGACGAGAGAAGGGAGATTCTGGGAAGGGTTGTGAGTCTGAAAAGGGGAGAGAGAACAAACCTGGCACCCCTAAAAAGGCAACCCCGCCTTTTAAACAGCCAGGCTGTAGGACGCTAATCTGAACCAAGCCCAAGCCTCGTTAGGGTTCTTTATTTGTGGGTAGAACTGGAGTTTTCATCCAATAAGAAATGTTGAAATTAATTTCCATCCCGAATCAGAACAGTGTCAAAATACTGATAAATTTCATGAATGAAAAGTTCCAGAAAGTTTCAAAACTGAACCATCAAAACAAAAATATTGATATTTTCAATTGAAACAAAACAATTTGTCATGTCAAAATGATACTTCGTTTCCAAATGAAAAGTGTTACTCCTCCCCACATCAATTTAAAACAAAATCTTTTCATTTTGCTATCCCAATTGGAAAATTGAAAAATGTTGTTGAAGTCACCATTTTCCCATGGAAAATTTCTGTTGGAAAATTTCATTGACATTTTAAATATCAATGTCAATGAAACTACAATTTCTAATGGAAAAACATTTTGTCTCAAAATTTTCAACCCACTTTCTTCGCAGGATTTACTGTCTATGCGTTTTTGCTATAATGCTTATGGGGTTTTGCTGCTCTTTTATGTTTTTGCAATATTGCGCTGTAATTAATTATTATATATAAAGACACTGTCATGGTGTAATCTAGGGGTCAGGCTCTGGTGGAAGTTTTATCTGATACAGGAAGAGATCTTTCAAAACAGTCAATACTATCAGTACTGAGGTATGAAAATTTAGTTATTTAAATATGAAAGTAAACCAAAATACATCACATTGTCCATACAAATACATAGAAAGCCACTGCTTATTTGGTAAAAAGCCATGGAGTTTTTTTCCTCTGGTGCTGGCAGCTATTTGTGTTATGTTTTATCCTGCCTGTGTTGCATAGAAAGTGCTTGTTTTATGTTGCTGTGATTAATTTGAAACAGATTAGTTCATACTGATAATGAATTCAATAACCCCCAATCCTTCTCCCCACAGTCTGCTTGGAGGAGTTGCTTTTCTTTCCAGCTCTATCCCACAGGCTTTTCAGCAGGAAGGCCTGATCTACTCCACCTTGCTCATATTGACCTCTCTTATAAACATTAATAAGGAACTTATAAATGCCATGGTTTTGCCCTAATATTCCTCCTGCTTTGTCTATAGGTCACCTTATGGGAGAGTGAGAAAACAGATACTTCTCAGTTCTACCAAATAAAACCCTGTGCCTCTCAGAGGGAATACTTACATTTAAGTTCCCAGCTGGGTACTTAATTCAGGTTTATTAAGACATTTATTGCACACTGAGCAAATATAATTTTGTTAGTAAACAGCGTTAGGAATTGTGCAATGGATATGCACCTGTGGCTTGCTCCATAGCTCACTGAGGTCAATGACAATCTTCCCACTGACTTCAATGGGATTTGGATCTGGCCTGTGGTGTAGGATTTTTTTTAAATCTAATTCAGCATGTTTATGGTAACCACATATTTTATTAACATACGATAACACTCTGACTCAATTGAAATACGATGCATATATTAGGGCCTACATTTAACACTGTCCTTTTCTTGACATCCCATTTGATTTCAGTCAATGGGCATAGGCTTTGAAATGAAATTGTGATTATGGAACTCACTATTCCAGTGACATGAATGGGAGTTCCATGATGGGTGATGCCACAGTACTGGCCCCAAGGAAATCCTGGACAATGACAATGGGCCTGTGAAGTAGCCTCTTGCTCTAATCTAATATAATAAAAAGAGACTAACATGTAAGGCTAAAACTCCAGTCTAAAGGCACCATAACCAACAAGGGAAGACCTAGAACAACCTGTCGTTGAATTCTAAAATAGAATTCTAAAATAGCTGCATATGTTATTTTTAGACCATTTGCCTTTGTAATATCTGTTTACATTCCATTTCCCAAAACAAAGAGAGTTCATAGCAATAGCAGAGCGAAAGTAAGGTGGGTGTATGAGAGACAGCACATCAGGAAGTGTTTGTTTTCGGCTGGTTTTGTGGACTTTTTGGAACTCATACGCATAATCAAAAAGTAGGTTAGACAGGAAAGTGGCATAATAAAATCAAAGGGGTTGATTGGAGATTTCTTTATTTTCTCTTTCGCTTTGTGTAGTCACTCTCATCTGCTTGTATTAGGATCCATTATCCTTTCTCAAAACAATATCAAACATATAATCCAAATTTCAAGGACCCTGCTACAGATACAATTTTCAAACTGGAACTCGGTGAGCTTACTATGAAAGCACAGACTGTTTGGACTAATGTGCTATCAAATGTGGCCATGATAGGCCCTTCTCTGCTTGCATACAGAAGTCTGAGTTACATGCTGCGCTGCTAAATGGTTTGAAGGCACAACACACACAAGTTATTCAGAATTTCAAAATGCAGACATCAGCGAGTGTTCTTCGATATCTCAGACCCTCAACCAGCTTAAGTTTCCAATGTTGAAAGGGATGCTACAAAATCATAGACCACTGCACTGAGTTATTGTACACAAGACATCTGCAGGTTTTCATAACAAAACTTGTAACAATCTGAAAACAGTTCTAAAACTCACAGTGCAAAGTTAAATATAGCCTATGAGAACAAATAAACAAATAAACTAAGATCTACTTTTGTCAAGTAGAGATTTTAAAGAAATACATGTGAAAAAACTTTAACCAATTTCAAATCACCTAAAACAAAAACAGTATGATTGAGATATAAAGTGGAACAGAGTTAATGTGCAATAATGAAATTTAAGGTTGAAAACTGCATGTTGTTCCAGTGCATTAAAATGTACAAACCTAGGACATGATATTGTAAACACGGTATTTAGTTAAGCATGTGCATAAGTGTTTTCAAGATCATGATCTACAAATTAATCTCCGCTTCCAGAGATGTATAAATGTGGGGGGAAATGTCTTATGTAAATGGTTGCTTACAGTATATTTTAAAGCTATAAGGCCAGATCCTCGGCGGATGTGAATTGGCTTGGTTCTGTTTAACTCAGTGAAGCTACAATGATTTAGACACGCTGGGAATCTGGTTCATAACATATACAACTAAAACAAATTAATTCACATTATTAAAAGTGTATGCTATATTTTCTTACCATATATGTTGTTTGCAGTGTTGTTGTAGCCATTTTGGTTCCCGGATATGAAAGAGACCAGGTGGGTGAGATAATATCTTTTATTGGACCAATGTCTGTTCGTCGAAGAGACAAACTTTTGAGCTTCACAGAGCTCTCTTTTACCTTTCCCAGATCTGAAGACGTGCTCTGTGAAGCGCAAAAGTTTGTTTCTATCATTAAGTTGGTCCAATGAAAGATATTACCTCATCCACCTTGTCTCTCTCATATATAATATGATGTAAAACGGGGCTACTTTTTTTATGTTACAAACCAGATATTCGTTATATACAAACACGTGTATGACATTTAAATATCCCAGCTTTCCATATGTAAGTCTCAGAAAGATAAAGAGGCTTGTTAGCAGAGACTTGTGTGGAAGAGAGAATCAGATCTGGAGAATACTTTTTAATTTCTGCCAGAATGCTAATATACTCCCATAAAGTACAGGTGAAGAGCACTTTCTTTTCTGGATAGAGATGTATTGGACCAAAATCATCCCTGATCTTAAAGAAATCAGTGGTTTTATACCAAGGTTGAATTTGGACTGTTATCTTCCTGTAGAATGGATATCACAGAATGTCCACTTACCCTATGTAAGTAAAATACTATGTGGGCTGGTGGTTCAAATGCCATTTGTTTCTAACTAGAGCTTGCATGATCCAGATCCTATGTGATTCTCAAATTCTGGGGACTGCAGCTTGTGAAATCCAGACCTATGTAACAACAAATGCCCACACACACATATGGTCTCCAACCCAAGAAGATGGGGGGAGTTATGCCAGCTAGCTTTGAAAGCCCTCGCTCTGCATTTGAGGATTAGCAGAATCGTGGGGATAATGTACTTGATCCCCAAATCCCGTGACTGAATAACAGTCCCAGGGCTGCACTCCCTGATTTGCCAGAAAGAACGTGTGCATTTGTTTGTAAGCCACACATATATTAGCAAGTCAAAAGGAGATCCTTCTATGATCATCCCTAAAAATACCCCAGTGCATTGCCAACATGTACTTCAGTAACTTGGCCAGAGGTTAGGGGTCTATTACTGGAGTGGGTGAGTCAGGTTCTGTGGCCTGCAATGTGCAGGAGGTCAGACTAGGTGATCATGATGGTCCCCTCTGGCCTTAAAAATCTGTGATTCTTTGACTCCATGTAATTGTTTAGGATTTCTTCAGGGTATGTGTGGGTGATTGTAGCCTTAAATTAGCTGATGTTTCCATGACCTAGAGCTGGTTTTAAGGTCTCACACAGTCTCTGACCTCCTGACCTGATTCTGGGGAACTATAAAGGTAAAGGAGGATCTCATCTTTCACTTAAAAACAAAAGTACGTTTCTCTTCTTTTTATGAAGAGCCTTGACACACGCCAACCACTTAGGTTGAAAGCTTGTCACTTTTTTGTAAAGATTAGATTCTTCACCATCCCCATCACAGCTAGCCAGGGCTGCCCTTCGGTGTCTGTTAAAAAACAAAAGCCACACGTGCTTTGAATCTTGGGCATGCTCCAGATCAGTTGACTGTTGTAGGGAGCAGTACCACTTAGGTTACCACTTACGGTCCTAGGGTCAATACAAGCTCCCAACCAGAGGGCTGCCTCCTGACCCAACTCTGCTGTAGAGCAGCCAGCATGATCTCTGATCACAAGGAGAGACAGCTCAATAGCATGAGGCAGCATGGGCTTGTGGACTAAGTAATGGACTGAGAACATGGGATTAAGCTCAGTTTATAACTGATGTGGTCTATATCTTGGTCAGTCCATACAGAAAATAGATTTAAACCTGAGTGCCTGAAATTAGGCATCTCAATCCAGATATACTGAGTGTCACTCTCATTGACCTGAATATATATATAGCTTGTATAGGGTCTGATTCAAAACCCATGGAAATACTCCTGTTATTAGTTGCAATGCCTTTGAATCATGCCGATATACTGATTTTCATCCATAGATCTCAAAATGCTTTGCAAAGGAAGGCAAGTGTCATTATCCACTATGCCTGTGTCTATACTGGTACATGTGTGTATATATTTACATAAATATACACATCTGCATGTATATACCTATCATCTATGTATACGTACATATATATTCACAAAAATATAGACAAAGTGGTAGAAGATATTCAAACACAAGTTTATGTACCTTCCAACTCTTCTTGAGTGGGATTAATGATTCAGTGTTTACGGTACCTGAGTACGGAATTAAGACCACCACCTATATTTTCCAGGGTGTCTTATGTAGTGTCTCCATGATACGAGTTCCTTTCCAGTTCAAATGAGTTCAAATGGTTCCCTCTTTGTTGACAAGACCATTCTAGACAGCTTGGAAATGAGTTGACTAAGGGGTCAGAAGAACTCTTTGGCCAGCATTCAGAACCACATGGCTGAGGCCATAAACGTGGGATGATGTTTGACTGACAGACCACGGATGTATTCTTACAAAAGGACTTGCAGGCATTTGGGTAGGGATGGAACACAGAGACCCAGCAGCTGGAATCAGTGCTTGGCAGAAGCAGCAGACAGAAAAGGGGTTTGGCTGGAAGTTTTGAACACAGACCTGTTTTGCTGGAGCCCTGAGATTGGACTGTATCTCTGTTAGTTTTGTTGCTGCCTTTGCTGTTAATCCACCCTTGCTCAAAGCAATAAAGGGAACTATGCATTTTATAAATATAGCCTAGGAAAGACTATCCTGAATCTGCGTCCATTCATTCCTCTCCCACCAAGGAATTAAAACAGTCCAGAAGCCCAAGCATTTTGTGACTTCCTGGAAGTTGGGATAGCATGCTTTTGTGTGTGTGTGTGTAAGTGTGTAAAAGTACACACAAAACCAGTACATTTAATACATGATAGTGTGATGTGGTAAAGAGATTTTACGGTTTCATTGGCTTGAGTTTGGGGTGGCTGCATAAATTAACAGTGGTGAAGCAGTGAGTGAGTTACCCAGGTTATCCCAAATGGATGCCAATAAGGTATTTATATCACAACATGCCATCATGTATTTTGTATAGGCCACATATATCTCTGGGGAGGAATGCCATTTTACAAATATTGTAGATTTTAAAAAAAAATTGAGACTACAACTAACACCACACAGGAAGCAATAAAACCTTCTAAAAATGACCTAAAATAGATTTTCTATACATCCCCATGCCCCCAGACTGATTTTCAGTTCCAGTATTTCTGGATCTTTCCTGTTGGATAGTGAGTATTGTCTCCCACTTCTAGCCTTGCAGGGCTGTGAGATATCTGACTAGAAAATCATGACGTTTTATCTATATGATAGCTGTTACTGGCCTAAGACTGAATATTACCTGTCTTGGGGAAGATGTAGAGGGTGAGGTCAGAGACAAGATCTGAGATGTAGGTTAGGGTGGAATTGTGTAGGACCATGATGACAAGGACAAGAAGTTTCTACACAAATTAATATATGTTTGCATATGCCCATGCGTGTACAAAGAAAAAAGTGTATTATTTCACTCCTTACATTACCTATCATTTTAAATTAAATATGTTGAATGTTTGCCATTGTTAGATAGAATTACAGAGATCCAAATTAAATTGAGGTGTGATGCTTTTGGCCTCAATCCTATAGTCATTCTTATGACTGAAAGTCCTGTTGAAATCAGTGAGAGTTTTGCATTTGAAAGAATAGTAGATGCCTGACTGGATTGGAAGTTTAACTGTTTTGGCTACTTGGATTAAAAAAATTAGTTCAGAGCAAGTGTAGGAGCATATAGAAAAAAGTGATTAGTTGAAAGTGTTGTCCTCTTGGCACAAACAGTTGGGTCCCAAATAATTGTGTTTACTAAATATACACAAACCTGCAGTGACTAGCTGCATACATACTACTGCTCTTACTGGTCTCAGGGAGCTTCTGAAACATAGAATACACTGAGCGCCACTAGATGGCTCACAGACTATTTAAAGGTATATTATCCTATTTCTACATGCTCCAAAAAAGTGACATTAACCATGGTTTTACAACAGTCTTTAGAGATCCCAAAAACCTTTGTAAAATCAGAGCTTTATGACATCATATTTCAGGTTTGATACAAATGCACTGAGATGGAATTTCAAATGAAAAAAAGCTTTAGGTATCTGAGGTGTTAGAAAATCAGGTTTTACCTGTTGTGATTTATGCTTCTGGACTGGGTCATCTCTCAAGGTGTAATCTGAAATAAGTACTTACATTTCTGTCAGAATGGTATAACGTCAACTCATATGGCAGCAGGAAAAGCAAACAGTATGTTGTTATGTTTGCAACAAGGAGAATAAGGGAGGATTAAAAAGTCCTGATGTTAGGTAATTTTTTTATTATGTAGGAAAAACTTCATAATAAACTCCATGACAAAATCTGTTTCTTATTAGGCGATTACATAAAAAAGAGAGAACGAGAATATAAATACCATGTGATTTACTGATCTGCATATTGTCCAAGTCTGATTATTTTATCTTTCCCCCGTCTGAATTAAAACATAATTTAAAATATGGAGTAATATTTTTATCATTGTACCATATTCAAAATAGCTTTTGTTTTTGATGACACTGGAAGGAATTAACCACCAAACCCTACAACTATTACACAGTATATTAATAATTTAAAAAAACCAAAATCAGTTGCAGTTAGAGGGATTGGTAAAATGAAGAGGTTTTATAACATGGGTCCTGATCCAGCAACTGGATCCATGCTGTTGGACCCGTAAGCTTGCACTGAGTCCCACTGAAGTCAGTAGGGTGCCATATGAGCCCATGTGGATCCGATTCCAGATTCAAGGCATTTGAAAATAAGATCCTGAGTCTACAAAGCACTTAAGTACACACTTAACTTTAAGCATAGGTTTAAGTACATCACTATTCAACAAAGCACTCAACTGCAGGCTTGAGTCCCAGTAAAGTGCTTGTGTTTAAGTGCTTTCCTGAATCAGGGTTTATTTTTGATATTGCACACAATACTGACCTAATTTCATACTACCTCCCCTGAAAGTATACACTGATATACAGCACACACGTATTCATAAACACACAGGCACATATATGTATTTTTGTTTATATAATATTACAATTCAGCCACAGAGCACATATTGTAGGTAGTATTCTCCATTCCTGTTTTGGTTCAACGGATAGCTTAATATATTATTGCTTAAATCATAATAGCCCAGATCCTCAATAGTATTTCAATGGGAGTGAGATGCCTAAATACCTTTGAAGATCTGGGCCAACATGCGTACAAAAATTGGATAGAGTGTACAACACAGTCACGTAAACCTTGCTGTAGGAACCTCAACTTTTGCATATGCTGTGCTTTAATTTGCATTAACTGATTTTCTTTTTTTAATTAATTTCCTTAACTAACCCTGAATCTCCACTCAAGATATTGCTGACACATTCACTGGGGACAATCTACACAAGCCACTGCCCGATATGTATTGATTGTTAGGGAACCTGTTGTATTTCTCTCATACATACCCAGAACTGCACTGTTATCTCACACAATATTGCATTGGAGTCCACTGCTGGGTATATTCAGTTGCAGTTAGTATATTTCTATCCTAGTATTGAACAATGTATGTTATCACATGATCATTTCTGTGTATTTTGCAAGTACATGCTAGACTGAGTCAATTAAAAATTAAAACACATTTCTAAATAATTTTTGTCTCATTCCTAAACACAAAGCTCCATTCAGTGTATTCTGAAACAATACAATGTACAATATTTTGAAATGCAATTGCAGAGCTGCATGGGGCGTTTTTGTCCCACAACTTCCCTTAAAATCAGAAGGAGCTATGCAGCTAAAACTTCATGGAGATAACCCCCTCTTTGGTTCACACCTCTGTGACCAACTGCAACAGGAACACACTCAGTTAAAGCTCAATTTCATGCTGACCTTGCTTAGCTGGCAAACATTCCTTCTGCCTGCAATTCTGGCTTTTATATGTCTGACACCCCTAGCTGCCATCGACTGTAGTCAATTTTACTGAGAGAACAAAGGTTACATGTTAAGAAGCCAGGAGTTGAAAACTGTGGTCTAGAGGATGCCACTAATGTGCACGTCTGTATTTTTGGAACACCATCAGCATTTTTTTGCCTCAGGACTCTAAGTAGATTGCTTGTTGGAAAAGTTTGAACCGTCTCTACTTCTATGGGAACCAGCAAACCTTAGTAATGCCAAGCTGAAACCTGAGAAGATGGGAAAACCTGGCATGCTGGGATTTGGCTCTTCAGAGGAGAGATGCAAATTAGTATACGGTTTTAGTGCACATTACTGTACCCCACATCTTTAAGGAAATAACGTTACCAGTTTTGCTATTGCAAAGGCAGTCTACTAAGCCAAGAACCATCATGAACTCTAGTCAAGTAGCATAAACCTCTCATATACCAGGCAAGGGACATTTTGCACTAGCTATGCCTCAAACTTGGGTTCCTGCAACAGTGACTTAAGGTTTTCATCTGATATAGCATTTTCTCTTTCCTTACAGTGTTTAGTGCTGGGTACTTCCATTACTTCCTATATTTTTTTATTAAATGTTATATCCAAAATAACTAAGAAATGTGCAGCTTTAAAATGAATTTAGCATAATCTTCAAAATGGAAAATTACACAGTAACAACTTTTACCATTGCCAAAATCTACCCACTCACTTGTCTGGAATGAAGTGTTTTTTGGGGGTGGGGGTCGCATTGGGGTAGGTGCAGGCGTGCTGGAACAATTTGTATAGTGGGGATGCTGAGAGTTATTGAATCAAACTGCAAACCCTGTATATGATGGAAACCACTTCGAACCAGGGGGTGAGGCGACATCCCCCGCATCCCTAGTTCCAGCATCTATGGGTAGGTGGAGCCGACACACAAGTAAAATGTCATGGTAACAGGCCCCATGATAACAGGTGGATGAAAAGAACCTTGGCCTGCCCTGGTAAACTGTCAAGACATTTCTGCAAAGCTGCTCTGAAAAAGAAAAGTGAGTCAAGTTCAGGAAATTGTCTCATTAGACGAGTGGTGCGGTGAAAACTCTTATAGACCATCACACATCACTTACCTGTGGACAGTCTTTGATGTAGTGTCCCTTGTTAAAACAGAGGTGACATAGGTAGTTAGGAGGTGGCCTCTTGCTGGGTTTTCTGGCTTCCGAGGAGAGGGATAGGTCAGAGAAATGCTCAGTGAGCGAGCTTAACCCATCCACTATGTTATTAAGGGAGCCATAGGGAGATGCGCTCTTATACAGACTGCTACTCAGCGCCTGCAAAAAAAAGAAAGAAAGAAATATAGTATTGTGCTAAAGGTTCTTCTAAGAGTGAGCTGAACAGAAGCAGGCTAAAAATAGCAGCAGGAACTTGAATAGAGTCTTTTCATTAGGAGCAGGGCTGCATACTTTGTGAAAGCAATATATGGGTCATTAATACAGAGGCCTCTTGATTGTAAGTCTAAAGATGGCACGATGGATCGGGTTATCCTATTGGTGGGGAAAGTACTGAGCTCGCCGCAATTCACTCATCCCAGCCTGGCCACTAGGCGATGATTGCTTTCTTATGTGATACCCTACCACAGTCATGGAGTGGTTAGAGCTTCCAAGCAAAGTGCTGAAGAGTGACCCACAAAAAGGAACATTTTTTGGTGTCCACAACTATTTGGAAGGACAATATTGAAAGCAGAGAAAGGAAAAGAACACCAATAAAAACTTAAACGTTCATTTGCAGGCTGTTTGATGAGACAATAAACATAGTGTCCTGAGTTTTAAAGTCAAACAATAAGAAGTGCTCAGATCCGGGGGAAACTGCTGTGATTTAACCATTTCCTGATAAATAGCAAATACCCAGTTTTGTCTTTCACCTGCATGGGATCTCCACTTTCTTCAACTGGTAAATCAAAACTAAAGGAAGCCCAATTTGCCATTCTGAAGCTTCAGAACAGCAGGAAACCCATAATCGCCTACACAGGAGTTAAGTGATAACAAGTATTCATTCTCTTTAATACCCTGGGGCACAACAGAATAGTAACTCGTTGATAGGAGCTTTACAACATAAAAAACAGCTTTTTCTCTGGGTTTTGCGACATGGCAGTTCTGCAGACAGGACCACAGCATGGACAGTTGTTCCCACCCGAAGTATGGGTAGGACACATTTGCCAGGGTAACGTAAGGAATTTGCACTTGTATTTATTAAGCCTGGTTCTCCTCTCACACTATTGTAACTTCAAAAACAACAAGGAGTCCAGTGGTACCTTAAAGGCTAACAGATGTATTTGGGCACGTTTTTTACCCACAAAAGCTTATGCCCAAATAAATCTGTTAGTCTTTAAAGTGCCACTGGACTCCTTGTTGTTTTTGTGGATACAGACGAAGGCCTGGTCTACACTAGGGTGGGGGGTCGAACTAACGTACGCGACTTCAGCTACGCGAATAGCATAGCTGAAGTCGAACTACCTAAGTTCGAACTTCTTACCTGTCCAGACGCCGCGGGATCGAAGTCCGCGGCTCCCCCGTCGACTCCGCCACCGCCGTTCGCTGTGGTGGAGTTCCGGAGTCGACGGGAGCGCGTTCGGAGTTCGAACTATCGTGTCTAGATTAGACACGATAGTTCGAACTCCGAGAAGTCGAACGCTACCCGTCGACCCGGCCGTAAGTATGGACGTACCCTAACACGGCTACCCCCTGATATTGTAACTTCACTGATTCAGTGGAGTTACTCCTAATTTACACGGATGTGCAACCAGAATCAGACCTGTTCTGTGGCTATATTTTTTCAGTGCTGTCAATCAGAAACTTTTAATGAGGGCCAAAAAAATGAATTAAAAATCCTTTACATAAATAGATGCTAGAAGCTGAGATTTAGTGAGTTTGTAAAATGAATTCACTAATCTTTGAGAACCTCAGCTATTCAGGATTTCTGTCCAGCTAATGTGTTGCTCAAATAATAAAGGCGTCACATAGGGATAGTTGAATAAGGGCGACTCAAACACGGATCTCTGCATAATTTGAATCTATCACTGCATCCTAGGACAGTGGCTTTAGATATGCAAGTGAAAATTAGGTGCAAACAAGAGGCCAGTGGTGTCACACTTTGCAATCTCCTTTAGCCACACCAGAGGCAAAAGTGACCAACTTACACAACTGATGAAGGGTCTAGTAGATAGGGCACTGGATTGGGAGGCAGAATAACTTGCATTCTGTTCCTGACTTTACCAGTGACTTGCTCTGTGACCTTGGGAAAGTCATTGCAACTCTCTCTGCCTCGGTTTCCTTCTCATCCTTTGTCTTGTCCAATTGCACTGGAAGCTTTTTGGGGTGGCACAGTCTGTAATGTGCGTTTGCACAATGCCCCGCACAATGAACCCTAATCTCAGTTGGGGATCGCTATCTATACTTAGCTGGTGGACCTGATTCTCCCCTCATTTTACACCAAGTTAACCCAGGAGGAGCTACATTAGTGTAATAGCACATGGCATAAATTTGGTGACCGAAGAATTGGGACCTCTGTCTTTGTGGTTAATTCTGTACATTTTGAAAATGAAAATTATCTCAACAAGTGACTGAAAGGTTCTAACTGCTTCAGTCATCAAGTGACTAAAGATACTTCAACAGTCATCAGCATTTATTTTCTAGAATTATAGAATTCCACAGGAATGAGAAAATCTTGGCAACAAATTGGTAAGAGGAAGGAGAAGTGCCATGGAACTCAAATTGTTGTTAATTAAGAGACTTCAAGAAGCTCTTCTCTCCTGAGTAGCCACTTTCACTTACACAGACTTGGAATAATACAAAATGTTTTTAATAGCACATTTTGACTGAGGACTCTTAAAGTGTTTCACATGAATTAAGTAATTAAGCTCCTCAGCTGCCTTGTGAAGTATCTATATTATCCCCATTTTACAGATCAGTGACCTTACATATGGAGAGTGAGAATTCCACTCCCGCCACCCACTGCAGAAAGCCACAGATCTTCCTTGGGTTGGGTCGCATGCAAGTCCTCTTCAACACATGGGCAGGACACGAGGCTGCAGTACAATCTGCACATGGGTGTTTTTTCTTCTCATAGGACCCAATCAAATGCCCATTCTTGGCAAGAGGAGTCCTTCATTTGACTCCCATGGGCATTGGGTTGGGCCTGTAGATTGCAACAGTGGCCACTTTCCATTCCCCATCCATGAGCTAC
Source organism: Mauremys mutica (assembly GCF_020497125.1). NCBI lineage: Eukaryota > Metazoa > Chordata > Testudines > Geoemydidae > Mauremys > Mauremys mutica. The sequence goes on from NC_059078.1 coordinate 70,214,145, forward strand.
TGGAGCCTCATTACTATGTTTTATGTTGGTGAAGGCAGGCGCTACCCTTCCTGACATATTCAAGGCCAATGCAGGTCTTGCAGAGGGTGCCTACTTGGCCACTCCACTAGCACCACATTGTACCCTCTGCTGCAGCAGTGAATATCACAGAGAGCACACAATTTTCCCTGGGTCCCACAGTGAGTCAGTGGTCTAATACTGACCACCATACTTTGTAATCACCCAACACTACCTATCACTGGAAAATTCCCTTTGAGCTGCACCAAGATGTATAGAATCCATCAAATGTTGGCAGGGAGAGGGTTAACTCTCACTCCCCAAGCAGAGGAAAGACCACAGCTGCATGTCCTAATTACAAGGATTGTGAGGGTAGGAGGGCTGGGCCAGCTGTGGCGAATTAAGGAGTTCCCTATCAGGCTGTATTGGGGATGTGGGTTAACTGGTGTTAGGAATTAGTGTCTTCTGGTTGGAAGAGGATGAAAATGCTAGTTGGCAAAACCTGTCTGTCTCTTTCCCTCTGACTTGTTTTAGTTGAATCATGGGGATCTAAGCCGCAGGAAGCTTTTGAAATCTTAGTTTAAGTCCCTGATTTGAGAAAAGTTTGTCTGTGTTCAGAGTGTGGATGCACCATCCAATCAGATTTCAAGTCCCTTGTGTCCCGGTTCTGTCTGGGTGTGTGGCTTTCTTCACTGGTCAGAGAACTCTCATATACTTATTTTGTAAAGTGCTTGTAAACTGAGTGCATTCCTCAGCTGTAAGAAGCAGAGTTAACTCTGTATATTGGTGACCCCATGTGTGAGAACGATGGCTGTAGTCCAGAGGTGGGCAAACTACGGGCCACGGGCCACATCCGGCCCACAGGACCGTTCTGCCCGGCCCCTGAGTTCCTGCCCGAGGAGGCTACCCCCGGCCCCTCTTCTGCTGTTCCCCCTCCCCGCAGCCTCAGCTCACTGCGCTGCTGGCGCAGCGCTCTAGGCAGCGGGGCTGCAAGCTCTTGGGGTAGCACAGCTGCAGAGCCTGGCCTGCCCCGGGGCTCATGCTGCACGTTGCATGGCTGGCTCCAGCTGGGCGGTGCGGCTGTAGCGCGGCTAGCCACTGGTGCTCCAGGCAGCATGGTAAGGGGGCAGGGAGCGAGGGGTTTGGATAGAGGGCAGGGGAGTTCGGGGAGTGGTCAGGGGCCGGGGGTGTGGATAGGGTTGGGGGCAGTCAGAGGGCAGGGAACAGGGGGGTTGAATGGGGGTGGGAGTTCCTGGGGCTGTCAGAGAGAAGAGGTGGTTGGATGTGGCAGAGGTCCCAGGGGGCAGTCAGGAAGGAGGGGGGGTTGGATGGGGCAGCAGGGGGCGGGAGGTCCGGGGGTGGTCAGGGGACAGATGGGGGGGGGGGGATGGTGGATGGGGCGGGGGTCCCTGGGGGGCCATCAGAGGCGGGGGGGGTCAGATGGGGCCAGGGGCCAGGCCATGCCTGGCTGTTTGGAGAGGCACAACCTCCCGTAACTGGCCCTCCATACAATTTCTGAAACCCGATGTGGCCCTCAGGCCAAAAAGTTTGCCCACCCCTCCTGTAGTCCTATCCAGCCTCCTTATTCAAGTCCACACAGACATGTTGGGTAACATTTTCAAGGATGCCGAAGTGATTTAGGTATTAAGAGCCAAAGTCTCTTTTGAAAATGAGATCTGGGCTACTATGTCATTTGGACACCCTTGAAAATCTTACCTGGGTTGCTCCTTGCTTGGCAGAGACCACCTCCTATGCTGCTCTTTCAGGATTCCCATGCCAAAAGGAAGACTAGGGAACCACTAAATCTGAATTTGCTTCTCCAGTTACTTAAAAATGGAGACAGGGCAGCAATAAGAACAGGATGACACAACAACACAATTTAATTTATGTTATATATAATAAAAATAAAATAGGTCCTTCGCTCGGAGTGTCTATGCTGCACTTTCCCTCTAAAGCTTCCTTTTGGTGCTAGTACCAGCTCAGATCTCAAGGCAGTGAGCGAAGATGGGAATGCTAGCATAGACATGGCACTGGTGTTTGTACCATGATGTCAGCTAGTCCTGCTCAGAACAGATCTGGACAACACAGTGGCTAAAGTGCTAGTAGTGCCCCGTCATCTGTTGGTGGAGCTGAGCCAGTTCTAGTAACAATGGGAAATGCCATGGGAGAAGAACCTACTGTTGTCAAGGCCTGGGGACTGAAACAGCCAGGCAGATGAAACAACAGGAGTCAGAGTTCCCCAGAGTAGCTCCCTGTTTAATTTTAAAAAGCCAGTTCCTAAGTGACCAGCGGCGTTAGTGAACAAGAGTGACAAGCTGGGGAATTTTGCGAGAGAGTTTGCCAGGTGAAGGAAGAATGACTTCATGACCTTTGAGGTGAGTTTGTTTGTTGTGTGCTCACTGTTTGATTTTAGCATATAGTGTGGCCTGTTTGGGGGGCAGTGCCTGCGCATAGCAGCCTTCTGAGCAAGGCTGACGGCTTCTTGATGAAGCTTTGATCCCCCGTCCCTTTAGGATCCATTAACCAGGGGCTAGGCTACTGAGGGAGAACAGGGGTTTAAAAAGCTAGCTCCTAAGCCAGTGATCTCCAAAGTGGGGTGCACAAGAGGATCCTTGGGGGTGTGCGGCAGGAGGAGCATTTTTTTTTTGCTTCGGCAGTTCGGAGAGGAGTCCAAGGTGTTTTTTTGTTTTGCTTCGGCGCGGTAGGGGGTGTGTGCTCAAAAATCTTTTACTGATAGGGATGCACGATCAAAAAAGTTTGGAGACCACTGTCCTAAGCAACCAGAGGAGCTACCAAACAGGAGAGTTTTTTGTGAGGGAGTTTAGAGAGGGAGCATGAGAACTGGATACACCTAACATTAAGGCAATAAACAACCTTTCCCTCCACCCCAAAAAAACTCTCAAACATGTCCCCCCAAAAAAGCTGAAGGAGTAAAAATAATACAGGAAGAAGTCCAGCAGCAGAGTGGGGGGATAGCCTAACCCTAACTGCAGCATGTATGATTACTTGCCTTGTGGCCAGGTGGCGTATGTGTGCATTCAGTGCAAGGAGGTCCTGGCCCTCAGAGACCAAGTGTGGGCTCTTGAGACCAGAGTAGCTGAACTGGAGGAGCTAAGTGAGACAGAGAGGTACAAGATGAGACTTTCTGGGACATAGTGTGGTCCCACCCCCAGTCTGACAGCTTTTGTGCCGCTGAGGAGGACACAAGTCTTGGGAAGGACATCATCAAACTGGAATGAAGGGAAACGATCCCATAGTTGGGACCCTCCTTCCAGATGATGCCGTGGTATCCTCTCACAATGAGGATACCTCCTTGGGGGAGGGAATCCCAGTTATTAGGAAGAAAAAGGTAATAGTAATGGGGGTTCAATCATTAGAAATATGGATAACTGGGTTTGTGATGACCGGGAGAATCACATGGTCAATTGCCCGCTGGGTGCAAAGATTGCAGATTTCTCAAGACTTGTACTCAGATTTATCTGCAGTGCTTGGGAGGAGCCAGTGGTAGGTACCAATGATATATAGGGAAAGGTAGGAGAGAGGTCCTGGAGGCCAAATTTAGGCTGCTAGGCAAGAGATTAAAGTCCAGGACCTCCATGGTAGCATTCTTGGAAATGCTTCCAGTTCCACACGCAGGACCAGTTAAATTGGCAGAACTGCAGGATCTCAATGTGTGGATGAGATGATGGTGTAGGAAGGAGGGATTTAGGTTTATTAGGAACTGGGGAACTTTTTGGAGAAGGAGGAGCCTATAGAGGAAGGATGGGCTCCACCTCAACCATACTAGAACCAGATTGCTGGTATGTAAAATTAAAGAAGTCATAGAGGAGTTTTTACACTAAGGGCAGTAAGAAAGCCAAGAGGTACAGAGGAACACATGGTTCAGACGCAGACATTTCTTAGGGGAGGATCTATTAACAGGGATTCTCTATATGCTAGTAAAGAGAAGAGAAGAGAAGTTGAGAAAAGTACAGGTAGGAACTGAAGAGAAAGTCAATGAAAGAGAGTTCCATTCAATTACATAACATGAAGACAGACAACTAAAAAGTGACAAATTTTATAAGTGCTTATTTACAAATGCTAGAAGCCTAAATACAATGAGTGAACTTGAGTGCCTTGTATTAAATGAGGATATTGATATAATAGGCATCACAGAAACTGGTGGAATGAGGACAATCAATGAGACATGGTTATACCAGGGTACAAAACATAGGAATGACGGAATAGGTGGAGCTGATGGGGGAGATGCACTATATATGAAAGAAAGCATAGAATGAAATACAGTAAAAATCTGAGTCAAACTGTAGCATAGAATCTCTATGGATAGAAATTCCATGCTTGAATAAGAACATAGCAGTATGAATATACTACCAACCACCTGATCAGGATGGTGTTAGCGACTGTGAAATGCTCAAAGAGATTAGAGAGGCTATAAAAATAGAAAACTCAATAACAAAGGGGGATTTCAACTATCCCCATATTGACTGGGAGCATGTCACCTCAGGACGGGATGCAGAGAAAAAGTTTCTAGACACCATTAATGACTCTTGGAGTACCTAGTCCTGGAATCCACAAGGGGAGAGGCAATTCTCGATTTAGTCCTAAGTGGAGCACCGGATCTGGTCCAAGAGGTGAATATAGCTGAACCACTCAGTAATAGCGACCACAATATAATTAAATTTAACATCCTTGGTTGGAGAGGGAATAACAAAGAAACCCACCACAGAACAGGGAACTACACAAAAATGAGGAAGCTAGTTAAACAGACATTAAAAAGAACAGTCACAAGAATGAAATGCCTGCAAGCTGCATGGAAATTTTTTAAAAACACCACAATAGAGGTTCAAGTTTAATATATACCTTAAATTAAAAAAAAAATAGTAAGATGACCAAAAAAGTGTCACCATGGCTAAACAACAAAGTAAAAGAGGCAAGTAGAGGTAAAAAGGCATCCTTTAAAAATTGTAAGTCAAATCTTCTTGAGGAAAATAGAAAGAAATATAAATTCTGGAAAGTCAAGTGTAAAAGTACAATAAGGCAGGCCAAAAAGAATTTGAAGAACAACTAGCAAAAGACTCAAAAACTAATAGCAACAAAATTTTAAGTACGCCAGATGCAGGAAGCCTGCCAAACAATCAGTGAGGCCACTGGATGATAGAGGTGCTAAAGGATCACGCAAGGAAGACAAGGCCATTGTGAAGAAGCTAAATGAATGCTTGGCATTGGTCTTCACTGCAGAGGCTTTGAGGCTGAGTTTCACACCTGAGCCATTCTTTTTAGGTGACAAATCTGAGGAACTGTTCCGGATTGAGGTGTCAATAGCGGCGGTTTTGGATCAAACTAATAAATTAAGCAGGACTAGATGGTATACACCCAAGAGTTCAAAATGAACTCAAATAAGAAATTGCAGAACTACTAATTGTGGTATGTAACTTATCACTTAAATCAGCTGCTGTACCAGATGACTGGAGGATAGCTAATGTGAATCCCATTTTTTAAAAGGCTCCAGAGGCGATCCAGTAAGCCTAACTCCAGTACCAGCAAATTGGTTAAAACAGTAGAGAACAGAATCATCAGTAGTAAAGAATAGAATTATCAGACGCAAAGATGAACATGATTTGTTAGGGAAGAATCAACACAGCTTTTGTGAAGGGAAATCATGCCTCACCAATCTATTAGAATTCTTTTAGGGGGTCAACAAACATGTGGATAAGGGTAATCCAGTGTATATAGCGTACTTGGACTTTCAGAAAGCCTTTGACAAGGTCCCACTCAAAGGACTCTTAAGGAAACTAAGCAGTCATGGGATCAGAGGGAAGGTCCTCTCATAGATCAGTACCTAGTTAAAAGACAGGAAACAAAGGATAGGAATCAATAGTCAGTTTTCAGAAGGGAGGAAAAGTAAATAGTGGTGTCTCCTTGGGATGTGTACTGGGACCAGTGCTGTTCAACACATTCGTAAATTATATGGAAAAAGGAATATACAGTGAGGTGGCAAAGTTTGCAGATGATACAAAATTACTCAAGATAGTTAAATCCCAAAATGACTGCAAAGAGTTACAAAGGGATCTCATAAAACTGGATGACTCAGCAACAAAATGGCAGATGAAATTCAATGTTGATAAATGCAAAGTAATCCAAGGTTAAAACATCTGTCCCCAGGCTGCACCATTAACTATATTGAAAACCACGACTGCTGATTCCTCAGCTGACATTGGAGAGAAGCACCAACATCTTCTCAGCAGCATGGAGAGAGGCAGTTCCCTCATGCTCGAACGGCTTCCGGAAAATAAAAAAGTGGGGCACTTGGGAACATAGGATTTTCCCTATTCCGTTGGGCTAGTGACCCCATCAAGTCAGCATCCTGCCTCCAGCAGTAGGCCAAACCTTGTATCAGAGAATCCTGTGACCAGGGCCGCCCAGAGGATTCAGGGGGCCTGGGGCGAGGCGGGGGAGCTGCGGTGCTTGTACTCACCCGGCGGCGGTCCGGGTCTTCTGCGGCATTTCGGCAGCGGGGGGCCCTTCAGTCGCTCCGCGTCTTCAGCAGCACTGAAGGGCCCGCCGCCGCCGAAATGCCGCCGAAGACCCGGACCGCTGCCGGGCCAGGGCTCGTGGGGCCCCTGTGGGGCCTGGGGCAAATTGCCCCACTTGCCCCCCCCGGGTGGCCCTGCCTGTGACCCCCCCTCATCCATCAGAGTGCACTAAGATATATGTGCAGTAAAATACCTCCTGACTCCTGCACTGCTCACCTTATGCTCTGAAGGGTGGGATTAGAGTACTCATATCTTGGTATATTTGACTACAGTTTGAAATCTGAGGGGTGAAAATTAAAAACCATTGATTTATGCTGTGCAGGCTGATAAGGAACTCCAGTAGCACCTAACTAAATAACCCATTTTATAATCGATACTGGCAATCTCTTTGCATGCTTGACTTAATTGCTGTAGTGAGGTGTCAAAACTAATTTTCCTACAAAATATAGTCCAATGTGCCACCTGTTCCACTATAAACAAAAATAAACTACAATTGAAAAGCAAAAAACACTTGTCATATGTTATCCTTGTCCTGATTCAGCAAGATACTAAAGCACATGCTTAATTTCAAGCAGCAAGTCATCCCACTTGGATTATTTGATGCTTGTGGTTGGCTGAATAAAGAGCTTTAATTTTTTTCCAGTCACTTGTCATGTTCTAATACACTGAAAATGATAAATACCAACAAACTGATGAATAACATGTCACAGAAGTTAGACTGATTATACGAACAGGTCTTGCAATGAAATGCCAAAAGATGCTCAAATCACAGCAAATTGGTTTGGATTTTCTTGTTGATGGGAAGGTTTGTGCATGCAAGTGGCCTCTTGGGAATGAACTAACTCACCAGTTGTAACTGTCCTCACCTTCACCTAATAACACCTGCTCACAACAAGGACTAACAGCCAAAATAACTTGTTTTTACCAACAAAAAAATAAGAGCTATTTTGGAAATACTGGCATGTGGGGAACAGCACCTCAAACCTGTGACTTTGTGCACCTGCTATTTCTTAATAGCTGAGATGATTCCATTTTCCTATGCCAATTTTCAGTGGAGAGTGAATTTTTATAGCCGAGTAATAAACCCCTGAACATAGGGGTTTTAATGGAAATTGTGACATCACCATAACTGCAGCAGTTCAAACAGGCTAGAATAATAAAATAGGATATGTTAGCTATCAAGGCCAAAAAAGTGTCAGAATAGAGATTTTTTTAAAAGATCTCTATTTCAGAAGTAGTAATAAACATTTGGCAATACGTGAGCTGAAAGCACTTATTTGGGTTTAGCCAGATTCTGCCCCCAGATAAGCGTACACAACTCCCATTGACTTCAGCAGGAATGTTTGCACCTGAATGAAGATTTAGGCCTCCATCATGCAATGAGCTCTGTGTGGCCTGATTTATTGCATGACCTGGCTCTCCAGTATGGGCTTCAAGACAGCAGCCTTTCTAATTACTCACCAAATTTTACTCCATTACTTGGTAAAACCATAGAACTCTATACATATTAACAGAGCAGGAAGATGGACTCACTAAATAGGCTTCAAGGCGTGACCAGATTCTTGAAGAATTACCCCTAAATCACTCCTAGAAGTGCTGTGATTTCAAGAGGTGATTGAGGTAATTCACTAATAATTATCCATAAAAATATTTCTCTCTTATGTGGCTCTTCACTGTAGGTCTCAAATCCCTTTACAAAGAAAAGAAGGCAAATATCATTAGCCTCTTTTACACAAGAGCAATTGAGAGAGGTAAAGTGACTTGTTTGTGGTCACAAAGCCAGACAGTGGCAGGGATAGAATCCAGCTCTCATAAATCCTAGTCTGGTGCCCTATCTGCTAGAGCCTATACTCTCATTTTAGATTAACTGACCCTTAAGGTTTTGATCCAGAAGAAATTCACCTCTATAGCTAATGCCATATAGAATTTACACAGGTACCCTAGGCTGCCTACCCAAAGAAACTACTCTTTATCCTGTAGAAGGAGAGCTACTTATCACCCCAGACCTGCTTACTAACACCTGAGTAATGACATATTAAGAGTCTGTCCAATCAGATGGTACTGGGGGAGTGATGAGAAAAAAGCCAGGGGAGACATTTTAAAGGAGTTTCACAGTTTCTCTTTGGCTGCTGGCTCTGGCTATATCAATCACTCTCAAGTGTATTTCAGGATAGCATTTTTCTGTGGCTGTAATGTAATGAACATAATTTCAGCTGGAATTCTATTTGGAATAATTTTGTGCAGGTCAATTAACCATTGAGGGATTTCCTGTCCCTGAATCAGTGGCCACAAAAAAACCCCACTCTTCATAACTTAACATGATTAAACTTACATGTGATTGTTGCTTGTGCATCTAAGCAACAGAAACAAAGCTATCAAAATAAGATGAGGACAACTTCATTCCTGGCCTGACTCTGTTGACAACTGTGAGTTTACACCAACATTCAATTTGTCCCGTTAAACTGCCTGTCCTACCTCCCACACGTTGCATGATCAGTTTGATAAGTATGAAAATGGAATGAGACAGAAATCAAGCTCTGTCAAGAATTAGGAACCTGCTTACTGGCTAGCTTAATGCCCAGGTGCTCTAATAAGAACAGCTGGACCCCAACTGAGATACCTGATTGGCCAAACTGCCTGATTAGCTGAGGGAATCAGCAGACCTGCTCTTAAGACCAGCAGCAGAAACAAGGCATTGGCTACTCAAAACATTCCCCCTAAGGGTCTGATAGTGTCTGTGCTTGTTTGTTCCCGCTCTGCTCTTGTTTTCACACACTCCAGGTAACCTGGCTCTGACTCCAGTTCTGACCCCGGGCCTCTGATTCCTGATACCAGCTCTGACCCTCACCTCTGATTCCTGACTTTGGTTTTGACTCCTGTCTCTGGCATCTGCCCCTGACTTCTGCTCTGATCACTAGGTATGACTTCCATTCCCTAATCCCTGACAAGCTCTACATGCAAAACCAAGATGTACACAGCATTAAAACAAAGTGCTGGTGTCCCTTTAAAAAAAGTATGCACTGGTGGTCTGTTACCTCCAGAAACTTTTGAAGCTAATATTTAGTTTAAATAGTCACTATGAATACAGGAGGGGGGTCGGGGAGGGGAACAATTCTAAACCCCAAATGAGCCTTCACCTTGACACAGGGAAGGATGAGTACTCTTTACATCTTGCTCCAGCTGCCTTGGTGAGGGAGAGGGAGAGTAAAGTGTAAACTGCTGTCTTTGCTGTATTGCTGGTGTGCTGGTATTAAAAATCCTTGTTAAATGATATATTAGGTCCTTTTCAGGCAAACAGTTTTGCATAAGAACTGTAGATCCCAAGGGGTGTCTATCAGAAAGCTGGCAGGTCAGGATTCAGAGAAGCACCTAAATATCTGGATCTGAACCTCTTTAGTGAGCTGTGCCTTTTGTGACAATAGCCTTTCCCATAGTTTCTCTCTTCCAGAATTCTGAAATGCAGAAGTGAATAAGGATGTGAATTTAACTGGGTGAAAGGAGGAGGCCTTGTCTACCTTCAGATTCTGGCAGATGCTTATTTTATCAAACCTGGTGCACCAGTGTCTGACCCAAAACTATGACAGCTATTCCTTCCCTTAGCTTCTCAGCTTGAGGGGAAAGGAATTCTAGACCACTGTATAATTAGATATGCCTTTCTTGAGGAGAGGAATTGTAAGAATTCTCTAGAGGGATGGTGCTTTCAGACACAGACCTGGAGCTGGAGGGGTAGTATAGCCTAATGCACTGAGCAAGGGCATGGAAGTTAGTCTCATATTTGCTGATAATGCACTGTGCAACCTTAGGGAAGCCACCCAATCCCTCTCTGCCTCAGTTTCCTCATCTGTAAATCAGAGGGGGTGATATTCTTGGTTTGGCGAAGACTAGCTAAAAATTCTACCCAAGACTGGTCACTTCTGTGCGTCCTGTGAACAGGCATGCAAAGAGTTGCATGAGATTTCATCACCCAACTCCCCTAAATCTGTGCCAATTGCTAGAGAACAGCTGGGGAGGTCAGGGGAAGAAGCCCCAGACTGCCTACTGAAATGCCCAGCCTAGCAGGCCACAAAACTACATGGGGCTCCTCTGACAAATTTTGTTGTACTCAGAATGACTCACAAGTCCAAGTAGCTTCCCCTGCCCGTTGCTACCTAAAGGCCTGCTCCTGCTCCCTTCGCTGTCAGTGGGAGCAGCACTGAGCCCCAAATACCATTACAGTGTAGCAGTGACCCCGGGAAAAGCCCTCAGGGTGGGAGTAAGGGATGAGAAGGCAACTATAAAGATTTCCACTGGTCAGACATACAGTCTTGGAGGAGCTTTCTAATTCTTGTACCAAGCTCTGCAGGGAGCCTTTTCATCTTCTGAATGCTAAACAACTGCCCACTTATACTGAAGAGACGCTCTAACACATGAGCACTATATTAGGGACAAGGGAGACCATTCACACTGCAAATTACTGCTACGCATCCCCACAGGAGCTTTCATTCCTTCTGTCTCTGGACTGCGTGCAGCTGAATCTCCCCAAGTTGCAGACTACTAATCTTCCTGACCTTTTGCGGGGAGAGGGATTGCAACATATTAGACCTCTGGCCAACAGCTTGATTCAAAAGTGCATCCTTACTCTGTTAAAAATAAGCACAGAGTTTTATGAGTGTCAAGACAGGTTATTCAAAGATGTAAGGTTAAAAAGCGATATGGGGAGCGGATGGACATATTCTGATTTTTGCACTTTAATACCCATGTTCACATTCTATTAACGTCTCTGCTTCCTGCAGGAGATTTTGTCTCAGTTTGAACTATAGTCTGAAAAAAACAAGGATCAGGTTTCATTTTGTTTGGTGGGTCTTCTGACACTCTAAATGCAAGAAAAATAATTCCTGTTTAAGACACACTAAAGAAGGCATTTACCTTCTGTGCAGTTATCTGATGGTTAAACATTTTGCTATGGTTCAATTTAACCCATAAATCTGAGACAGTTTTGTTTATATACTTTCGATTTAATAATGCCTTCTTGGCACAGCAGTCTGTACAACGGCTGCCAAAGTTTAAGAGACAAACCTCAGGTCACTGTCAGTGGTAGAAAACAATATATCGTCCGGCCAGATTGAGCTTCACAATATGTTTGGGGTTTAATGCCAGTTCTTGAGTAAGATAAATGTTGTATTAACACAAAGAGAAAGAGAACTGTTTACGAAGCTGTAGGCTGGAATTGTAATTTGGTAACTCCAGTTTTTGCACAGTTTTAGTCCAAGTTAGCTAGCCCTTTACCGTATGATTTCTCTCAAACACTTAATTTACATGTTAATAAAAAAGCAGTCTCCTTTTCAAGTTGGTTTTAAAGATTTTTTTAAAATCTAGGCTTATTTTCCATATCTGTTGGAGGGATGAAGTTGTCCTATTAAATGGAAACTAATTATCAGGGGTGCTGGGGGAGGAAGAGTGGATGAAAGTGCACATTTACATCTTAATCTTGTTCTGTTTTTTGTTTAAGCTTTCTTTTTTTTTTTGCTTGGCTTCCCACAATTTAAGATGCAGTCAATAAAATAACTAACTTTCTGATAACTACAGAGTAACTTTTGCTGCTTTGGGTCTATCCAGCCCAAGGTGTCTGTGGCTCTGAGACATGTACCCTGGTTGTCTAGCAGTTAATCTAACTTGAAGAAATGTGGACTCCCCCTGCAAACACACCCACCCACCCTCTGGAGAGTTTGAGGGGTGGGAGCTGTTAGTTTGGGGGAAAGCCTTCTCTGAACCATGTAGCCTCTCTAAAATTCTTGGCTGGCAGGCAGGTCGCTGAGATAGAACCAGCCTCCACATCCTCTTAAGATGTTGCTCCGTTATGTGGTTGTCAGATGGGGCAAAATCACAGATTCTTGCCCTTTGAAGGTAATGGGTGTAGGTGGTCATGCAATGACTAAAGCAGCATTATGCAGCTGCTACAACGCTGAAGCAGTCCTCAAAATAGGCTGCAGGAGTCAAAGAGACTGCAGCGCTTTTGTGAGCCATGCAGAATGCTTTTAGTGCAGAACATAATTCCTTAGTTGTAAAGAGCATGCAGTAAGTTTCAGCAGTTCAATGGGACCTGAAGAGCTGCAGGGATTTCAAATTTCTCTGGTTCTAAATCTGGGACTTGTTAATACATATTCAGACGTAACCAGTGACAAAAAGGCCATGATAGACCGGTGACAGTTTTAAAGTGTGATATCTCACAAGCCACCAAGGCTAGAAACAACTGTCATATTCTTGGAAAGCTGAGAATCTTGGATTGCCAAGAGTATGAAACATCTGCTTCCAGACCTGATAGGTTAGGGCATTAAAAATAAAAATGCACAAACTCTTAGTTCTGTACCTTATCTTATCTTCCCCAGGTGAATCCTTATTAGGTTCTACTGTAAGTAGATATCAATATTTTGTATCATATGAAATATTCGACTGACCTCACATGTCAAAGCATCATCTAACTCATGCCATTAATGAAATATCATCTGCTTAAATCGTATCAGATTTAGTGAAATCCTATCTTTCTAGATTTTTTGACTCTCAATAGTTTTGCAAAACTTCAAAATACTTTCAGGTTCAAGAGGAGCTACAATGGCTGAATAAAGTTTTCTTCACATAATGTCAAAGGAGCAAAGCCTAATATTCTCTGCCTAATGTAAGCATTTCATTGTGGGTCCTCTTAAAACTGCCGGAGTGTGGCAAAATGGGCATCAAATTGCTTCTCAGATTTCACATAAAGAGGGAAGTGCAAATACTAAATCTTGTGTCTTGTGGAACTACCCAGCAGTTTTAAGGAAGCATCCAATATCATTGTACTTGTGTTAAATCAAGTGTCCTCTCTGCTTCACTGCCCAGAAACTTTGAACCAGAAAACATTTTTTTTAGCAATATTCCTGGCCTAGTAAGCAGAGATAAAGTCCGTTTTTCTTCCTGAGGACCAGTACAACTACTGATAGTTGCTGCATATTACCCATGCTTACCCCTCCCTTCATTCATCTCCCCACACCCCAACATTTACAATAACAGGGGAGAAGTTTTCATATCTTGGAAGAGATAGGACCTTGGTTTTATATCTGGTTTTGAGAATTTAAGATCCATGTTACTTTCCACAAGAACAGGCATGTTAACAAGTGTCCTGGTCAAATTCCTACCTGCCTACCCAAATTACCTGTGCTATTTCATCAGCAAACTTGTTTTTTGCTTGCTGTTCTAAACAACTGAGTGGTTTTCCTGTGGACTGTTCCACCCCATAGGGATCTGCATAGGAAGAATGAATGATAAATCACTCCATGGTACTTAGCTACAATAACAGCTTGTTCAGGTACTTTGGAATGAAAGGTAAAATAAATACTGTTACATATTGTGTGTGAAAAACCTAACTAAAAAATCTTATGAGGTTTATCTTGGGGAGTCTGGGTTGGGACAGAAAATGAGTGCTAAGGCTGCATCAATGAGGGGTTTCTGGGAATGTAAAATTCCAAATTGTTTATGAGTTAGCCAATGATTTTTCCACCAGTCAAATTGAAAATACATGTAACTGCTGGGCTCTTCTCCACTGCTGACTTTTCAAAAACTAATTAATAAGAACTTAACTATAAATTATTGGTTCCATATCATTCTCCTGGGCATGGGCGGCAGGTTTGTATAATTTTTGGTGGTGCCCAAGTGGATCCGTCCCATCCATAGGATGCCTACCCCCACCTTATGCTTCAGGGGAACGTGGGGTCCAGGGTGGCCTGGGGGGTTAGCGGGGTGCCTGGCGCCGACAGCAGCGAGCAACCCTGCTCCGCCCAGCCTCTTCCCACACCGCCCCCACTCCACCTCTTCCCCGAAGGCCCTGCCCCTGAGCAATGCCGGGAGCTGGCGAGGTTGAGCAGAATGGGCTGGGGCCAGGTCACTCACTGCTGCCAGTGCCAGGCCCCCCGCTAACGCCCCAGGCTGCCCTGGACCCCATCACCCCCTGAAGCACAAGGTAGGGGTAGGCACCACCATGTTGTGCGACAAACACTTGACAAAATTACTGGACTTAGTGACGGACAATGCGGACAGGTGGGTATTATGTCATTCAATCATTCAGCCCATAAAATTGCACACATTTTGCATCAGTGACATTAAATATCCAGAGAATTACTGGGCCTGTGATGATGATGACCAGGGCTTGCTCACCTGTGGCTCCCCCTCCCTGTGCTGTGGAGGCACAGCCAGGCAGGTCTGCATCTGCAAGCAGGCACCCTGCCTCAGGTGCAGCTCCCATGGGTCCTGCTAGCCAATAGCCTGGGAGCCTCCCGGCCAATGGAATGGTCTGGGCTGGGGGGTGGAAGGCAAAGGGGGAGATTGTAGGGAGCTTTGGAGGAGGGGAGGCAGTGGGGGAGGGGAGTGGGCTGGCACAAAGGGGAGGGCTCTCTGGAGAGGAGTGACAGGGGCACAGGGGTCATTGGGAGTCTCTCGAGGGGGCAGAGGGTTGTGTGGGTCTCTGTGGGGTAGGGAGCTGTGATGGGCGGAGCCAGCTGCAACCTGGGTCTGCTCTGCGGGGGGTGTTGCTATAGTCCCCTCAGGAAGCCCCCCCCATCCTGTGTATTTTATGCCAGCCCCGGGGTGCCCATTGCTGCTCCTTTCCCCGCCCACGGCTCCATCTGTCTGTCCCCACAACCCCCCAGCTGTGTCCGTCTGTCTGTCCTCACAACCCCCCGGCTGTGTCTGTTTGTCCCCACAACCGCCCCCCCCTCCGGCTGTGTCCGTGTGTCTGGCTGCCCCCACAGCTCAGCGGCTGTGTCAGTCCGAGAGGAACGGACCCTGCTGCTGCTCTGCCCAGGGCTCAGAGCTGCTGCCTGTGGCTCCCTCCCCCGCCCTGCTGTGGAGGCGTGGCCAGGCAGATCTGGCACCGCCCCCTGCAGCTCCCATTGGCTGGGGTTCCCGGCCAATGGGCTGTGAGCCAAGTCAGCGCTGGGGCATCTCCAGGGCTGGGAGGAGCTGCTTGTGGGGAGCGTGAGAGCGCCCCACATTGCTGACCCCTGGCGCGGGGACCCCCAAAGCACAGGGCCTGGGGCCCAAACATTGGTGGAGCTGGGCCCACCTTCGGGAATATTGCTGGAGCATGGGCCCCACGGGCCCATATAACTCAGCGCCTATGCTCCTGGGAGCTGAATTAGGCTTTGAAATTAATTCTGCTCTCTCTTGCCCTTTCCAGTTTTCCAAATGTGGCTCATCCTTTGATGTGATATTAAGTGGCTATGGAACACTGTATGGATGTCTCCTTTGTTGCCATGATGTAAATGCCCAACTCTAAATAAACTTTAACTGCTTAGATAACGAAGCAAAAGCATATGCACTGTTTAACTCAGCAGCGCTAGTTTCAGAAACGGGGAGGATAAAGGAGCAACAGAGGAAAGGCTTTTGCAGCTGAAGCTACTTCAGAATCAGTGGGACCAATTTAGGGCTGCGTCCTGCTGTTCTTACTCAGATGAGGAATCCAATTGTCTTCAGTGGGATAACTCCACTGAGTAAAACAAGCAGGATTTCCTTTTAGTAGCCAAACTGCTCTGCTGGTTAATCCTGGCATTACTTTAAGAACAAGAAAGACTTGGCATGTGCCATAATGAGTAATTTGGTCACTTGTGCTTCTTGTCTCATGCAGTAGCATGATGACCTGACTCCGATGCACTGCTCCTTAGGGTGTTTGCATGCATGCTCTTTCCCAGATTCCGTAAGATGGTGTTTACCAAGACAGCAGCAGCAAAACTGAAACTGAACTGACAGCAGCAAACATATGAAGAGGGGGTGAGGTCAGATGGTTCTGAGCAGGTTTGGGGCTGTGGCTTTTGTCCCACCATCCTAAACACCCTTCTGAAAATCAACAGAGAAACAGACACCCCCTTACAAATCTCTTAAGGGATTTTTTTTTAAATCAGGACATGCTCATTCAAGCTCTCTTTTTTTTTGTAAGTGAAGTTGACTGCCTCCCTCTAACACAGCTGGATGGTACATCTCATAGGAGACAACACAACAACAATAACAAATAAGTAGCAACACAAGAATATGAGGTAAAGCAACTGTTAATGGGTATGGAGCCTTCTATCTCTAGACTGTTATTTTAAATGTGCTCTGAGTTGGTAATGACCAAAATCCTTTACCATCCAAAACCCTACGCAGTGGCATAAGTAGAATGGTTGTAGTCCTGTTCAGGTTTATATTACACCACAGGAGTTACAACTGCATTTAGCACTAATTGGCAGTTTCGTTCAAAAACTCAACAAAGATATTCAGCACTGAACAGACTATGAAATCTGACCTTCTCACCCTTGAGGTAATCTCTCCTAAAGAGTATTGGGGCATGCTGGCTGGTCAATAGGGGGAAAGCTTGCACTGTTCCTGGCTACTTCCCCATAATGCCTGTGGATAAACAGAGAATTTCATGTGGAAAATGGAATCTTTCACAAGCATTAATTGATGAAGAAAATCTAAAAATAAACTTTATACTGGGCCCCAATTGCATTATTGGGATTGGTCTCTTGGAATCTCAAAAATTTGGGGGGGGGGCGAATTCAGTATTTCTAGGGTTACTGAAAGGAAAGATTTAAAGGGACATAGTCAGCACAAAACAATGTCACTTCCTTCTGGAACTTTTTACCTATTGTTACAAGTAACAGATAAAAATGATAGAATTGAAAAGTTAGGGTCAAAAAGTTATTTTGTTCCAGTTTGATTGCTTTGTTTATTTGACAATACTTTGTGTGTCTAGTCAGGTTCACTCTTTCACCTGTGTTGTCAGATTCCCGTGTTTATGTAGGGAAATAGAAAACAGAAGGTGATGGTAACTGGAGGGGTGTACATGAAAGTATTTAACTTTTTTTTTTAATTGGCTAGAATTAAAGTTGACTGTTACTTTAAATGGCCATAAGCTACTTGTAATTTACAAAAAAATTGATGGTTAATCATCTCCTATTATTCTTAAAGGAGTCAGAGGGCAGGGGATTGTTGAGCTATTGCCAACTGCACATGTCAAGTGTGCGGTTCCCAAGTGCCAGTAATTACATGAACAATAGTGAGAAAAATGACAATGAAGAAATTAACCAAGCATAAGAAACAGACCACCACCATTACAGTATGTTTTGTTAAAGTATAATTTTGGGCACATGGGCCTGTTCCTATGTTTAACAGTGTGTCGGTCTATAGACTGTGTTTCAGTGTTAAATGCCTTTTTAATGTATTACAAATCTTACTGATATCTCTGGGGTTATAAACATAATATATCCACAATTATATATATATATATTTTTACACACACACACACACACTCACACTCACACTCTGCCCTGGAAATTACAGCAAATCTATTTGATTAAAGAGGAAATAGGTGAAAACATGTTTTGTTTTGGGTTTTTTACAGCCGTTTAAATTTCTTTTTCCACAGAGGAGAGCTAAACTACTCTGGCTCGACAGACAGGTTATGGGCATAGCTGAAATCTGAAAAGCTCTCCAGAGAAGAGCAGCCAAGGAGGCTTATTGCCATGGCCCAACACAAGGCATAGTCCTGCTGTCTTCATTTATGTAAGTAATCGTTACTCGCATGAGTAGCCCTACTGAAGTCAATTTGGTACTTTATGGTTAGGGCCTTGAAAAGACATTGCTCTAATGGTAATTCTTGCATTTGCTTCAAGGATGACAAGCATTTGGCATGAATAAAAATACTTATTTTTGTCGTCTTAAACCAAACCTCTACAGTTCTGAAAACGACCTTTTTAAATTTCATGGCCGTGGCTATCACTTCACTTTTCACACAATAGCACTTAAATAAAAGATGGCTAGTAACTGCACTTATTTACCCTGAAATGGAGACGTTAGGAAACGTCTGACTGAAATATTTAAGGGATTATACATTAGTATGGATAATGAGGATATTCAGATTTAGAATAGTAACCATTTTAAATAAAAAAGATCTGGAAGGGATATATACTCCCATGCTGCAGGGCATAAACTAACTTCTATTGGGGATAAGGAGGAAATTTGCCCTAGGGGCAGGTTACCCCAGAACTGCCTATTGAAGGGTTTCTAGCACCTTGAGCTGAGGTATCTGCTGTCAGTGACAGGATACTGAACGTACTGGACTCAGTGGTATGATCACATATGGCAGTTCCTATGTTCAGAAGATACAAAGAGTGTAGTGAAAATTCATCAGTCTCTTTTCTTACCATCTCCCTCAAAATTGGTAAGTTTAGAAGAAAAGGAAATCTCTCTTCACAAAGTATGAAGTCAGTGTGTGGTATTCCTAGAAATGAGAGATGGATAACAGGTCACCTGATCCATTTCCCTGCAAGTACAAGTTAGGTCCCTACACTGTTTTTACTAGCGCACGGTCCAGTTTAATTCTAAGAGTCCCAACCTACGAGACTCCCATCAGTTCCCTTCGAAGGCTAATCCACCAGCTTTTAGATTTTACTATGGGGAAGCTGTTCTTGATATTTTGCCTTGATTTTTGCCTTTTTTTTTAAATTTCATCCCACTTTCTTCTGTGTACCACCTAAGTAATTTCTCTCAATGCTTACTATTTACATCCTTCACATATTAAAATACAGTAATATTCCTCCAGCCTTTTAGTCATTGCTTTGCTAAAAGTATAATTAGTCATTCTGATCATCTGAACTCACTCCATTTTGGCTATCTGTCTGGTAATGAATGAGGGGCTCAGAGCCACCTAACTACAGCAAATGCAACACTTCAGCTACAGTTTATTATCTGTATTACAGTAATGCCTAGAGGCCCAAGCCCCACTGTACTAGGCACTGTACAAACATAATCAAAGGCCCCAAAGATTTTACAATCTAAGATGAGCTACAGATATACAGGACTATTTCCTACTCCCTGAGGTAATTAAAGCTTGTCTGTATGGAGTCAAAATTACAAAGGCTTTTTTGTTTTATTTTGTTGCCATGTAACATTTTCAGTTTGCATCTCATCTACTGTCTCCATCACGCCTTTATTTTTTCCTCCCACTGAATATCAGTGCATGGGAGTATCTTTTCCCGGTGTATATGTACTTACCTTTTACGATAGTTTAATTTCATTTTGTTACTTTCTGCTCATATTGTTAGCCACACTTAGGCACCTGAATCTCTGTCTAGGAACATACAGGCTGATTTGAGGCAAGTAAAGTTGATATTTAGGTAGAAAAAAAATAGAGAGATTTTAAGCAAACAGGACCTCAGATACCTTTGTATTGTCTCTGTCCTCACTGTCATTCACATTTCCCAGTTTAATATTAACTGTTAATTTCATTAACATTATCCCTTTTCTCTTGAGAACCTCACTAATGTGAGAATGGGCTGGTGGTCTTCAGACATCTAGCATTCTTTCATTATAATAGGTGTTCATAGAATCATAGAATCTCAGGGTTGGAAGGGACCTCAGGAGGTCATCTAGTCCAACGCCCTGCTCAAAGCAGGATCAAACCCAACTAAATCATCCCAGCCAGGGCTTTGTCAAGCCTGACCTTAAAAACCTCTAAGGAAGGAGATTCCACCACCTCCCTAGGTAACCCATTCCAGTGCTTCACCACCCTACTAGTGAAAAAGTTTTTCCTAATGTCCAACCTAAACCTCCCCCTCTGCAACTTGAGACCATTACTCCTTGTTCTGTCATCTTCTACCACTGAGAACAGTCTAGATCCATCCTCTTTGGAACCCCCTTTCAGGTAGTTGAAAGCAGCTATCAAATCCCCCCTCATTCTTCTCTTCTGCAGGCTAAACAATCTCAGTTCCCTCAGCCTCTCCTCGTAAGTCATGTGCTCCAGCCCCCTAATCATTTTTGTTGCCCTCCGCTGGACTCTCTCCAATTTATCCACATCCTTCTTGGAGTGTGGGGCCCAAAACTGGACACAGTACTCCAAATGAGGCCTCACCAGTGCTGAATAGAGGGGAATGAGCACATCCCTCGATCTGCTGGAAATGCCCCTAATTATACAACCCAAAATGCCATTAGCCTTCTTGGCAACAAGGGCACACTGTTGACTCATATTCAGCTTTTCGTCCACCGTAACCCCTAGGTCCCTTTCTGCAGAACTGCTGCCCAGCCATTCGGTCCCTAGTCTATAGCAGTGCATGGGATTCTTCCGTCCTAAATGCAGGATTCTGCACTTGTCCTTGTTGAACCTCATCATATTTCTTTTGGCCCAATCCTCTAATTTGTCTAGGTCCCTCTGTATCCTATCCCTACCCTCCAGCGCATCAACCACTCCTCCCAGTTTAGTGTCATCTGCAAATTTGCTAAGGGTGCAGTCCACACCATCCTCCAGATCATTAATGAAGATATTGAACAAAACCGGTCCCAGCACCGACCCTTGGGGCACTCCACTTGATACCGGCTACCAACTAGACATGGAACCATTGATCACTACCCATTGAGCCCGACCATCTAGCCAGTTTTCTATCCACCTTACCGTCCATTCATCCAGCCCAGACTTCTTTAACTTGCTGGCAAGAATACTGTGGGAGACTGTATCAAAAGCTTTGCTAAAGTCCAGAAATAGCACATCCACTGCTTTCCCCTCATCCACAGAGCTGGTTATCTCATCATAGAAGGCAATTAGGTTAGTCAGGCATGACTTGCCCTTGGTGAATCCATGCTGACTGTTCCTGATCACTTCCCCCTCCTTTAAGTGGTTCAGAATTGATTCCTTGAGGACCTGTTCCATGATTTTTCCAGGGACTGAGGTGAGACTGACTGGCCTGTAGTTCTCTGGATCTTCCTTCTTCCCTTTTTTAACGATGGGCACTTTTCCAGTCATCCGGGACCTCCCCCGATCGCCATGATTTTTCAAAGATAATGGCCAATGGCTCTGCAATCTCATCGGCCAACCCCTCAGATGCAGCGCATCCGGCCCCATGGACTTGTGCTCATCCAGCTTTTCTAAATAGTCCCGAACTACTTCTTTCTCCACAGAGAGCTGGTCACCTCCTCCCCATACCGTGCTGCAGAGTGCAGCTGTCTGGGAGCTGACCTTGTCTGTGAAGACAGAGGCAAAAAAAGCATTGAATACACTAGCTTTCTCCCCATCCTCTGTCACTAGGTTCCCTCCCTCATTCAGCAAGGGGCCCACACTTTCCTTGACTTTCTTCTTGTTGCTAACATACCTGAAGAAACCCTTCTTGTTACTCCTAACATCTCCGGCTAGCTGCAACTCCAAGTGTGATTTGGCCTTCCTAATTTCACTCCTGCATGCCTGAGCGATACTTTTATACTCCTCCCCGGTTATTTGTCCAATCTTCCACTTCTTGTAAGCTGTTTTTTTGTGTTTAAGACGAGCAAGGATTTCACTGTTAAGCCAAGCTGGTCACCTGCCATATTTACTTTTCTTCCTACACATTGGGATGGTTTGTTCCTGCAACCTCAATAAGGATTCTTTAAAATACAGCCAGCTTTCCTCGACTCCTTTCCCCGTCATGTTATTCTCCCAGGGGACCTTGCCCATCAGTTCCCTGAGGGAGTCGAAGTCTGCTTTTCTGAAGTCCAGGGTCTCTGTTCTACTGCTCTCCTTTCTTCCTTGTATTAGGATCCTGAACTCGACCATCTCATGGTCACTGCCTCCCAGGTTCCCATCCACTATTGCTTCCTCTACTATTTCTTCCCTGTTTGTGAGCAGCAGGTCAAGAAGAGCTTTTCCCCTAGTTGGTTCCTCCAGCACTTGCACCAGGAAATTGTCCCCTACACTTTCCAGAAACTTCCTGGATTGTCTGTGCACTGCTGTATTGCTCTCCCAGCAGATATCGGGGTGATTAAAGTCACCCATGAGAACCAGGGCCTGTGATCTAGCAACTTCTGTTAGTTGCTGGAAGAAAGCCTCGTCCACCTCATCCCCCTTGTCTGGTGGTCTGTAGCGGACTCCCACCACGACATCACCCTTGTTGTTCATACTTCTAAATTTAATCCAGAGACTCTCAGGTTTTTCTGCAGTTTCGTACTGGAGCTCTGAGCAGTCATACTACTCTCGTACATACAACACAACTCCCCCTCCTTTTCTGCCCTGCCTATCCTTCCTGAACAGTTTATATCCATCCATGACAGTACTCCAATCATGTGAGTTATCCCACCAAGTCTCTGTTATTCCAATTACATCATAATTCCTTGACTGTGCCAGGACTTGTAGTTCTCCCTGCTTGTTCCCCAGGCTTCTTGCATTTGTGTATAGGCATGTAAGATAACTCACTGATCATCCTGGTGTCCCAGTATGGGGCTGGAGCCCTCCCCTCTTGCACTCACCTACTTGTGCTTTCTCCCGATATCTCACTTCCCCACTTACCTCGGGGCTTTGGTCTCCTTCCCCCGGTGAACCTAGTTTAAAGCCCTCCTCACTAGGTTAGCCAGCCTGCTTGCAAAGATGCTCTTCCCTCTCTTCGTGAGGTGGAGCCCGTCTCTGCCTAGCAATCCTTCTTCTTGGAAGACCATCCCATGGTCAAAGAATCTAAACCCTTCTCTCCGACACCATCTGCGTAGCCATTCGTTGATTTCCACAATTCGACGGTCTCTACCCTGGCCTTTTCCTGCCACAGGGAGGATAGACGAGCACACCACTTGCGCCTCAAACTCCTTTATCCTTCTTCCCAGAGCCACGTAGTCTGCAGTGATACGCTCAAGGTCATTCTTGGCAGTATCATTGGTGCCCACGTGGAGAAGCAGGTAGCGATCTGAGGGCTTGATGAGTCTCGGCAGTCTCTCCATCACATCTTGAATCCTAGCCCCTTGCAAGCAGCACACCTCTCGGTTTTCCCGGTCAGGGAAAGTGTTAGTACTACTTTCCACAGGACATCCATTAGATTTCTTAATTCCCCTGCCTCCCCACAAATAAACTGCCTTTCTAAATTGGTGAATCCATTCCTTACAATGGTGAATTCATGTAGCTCATGTTTTCTCATTACCAATTGGTTCTTCCTTGTCTGTAAGAAGTTTGATCTGGGAGGTCACAGGGTATCAAATTATCCTCTAGTTACACTGTTATAATCAGTAAATACTTGCAGTTATGCATGTTAAAATAACGGTAAATAGACCAGATGTAGCAGGGCTGTTGCAGAAGTTACTGGAAGGAATTCCCCTCTCTCCAGTGCCATGTACAGCACTGCACAAATGGTTGTGTATCATAAAGACATGATGGTGTATCGTAAAGACATGGTGCTTCCTCTCAAGTATAGGTATTGGCCTCTGCTGGAGTTAGGACACTGAACTTTAAGTCAAGTTTGTCCCTACATAATGATGGCTATCACGACATGACCAAATTCTGTACCAATTTGGTAGGCAGCCTGTTGAAAGTGAGTATGGAAAACAACATATAAATCTGCCATACTGTACCTACTGGGTTCCGAGAAGTGGGCGGGTGGAAGCCTGCCCACTGCTAAAGGATCCCCCCCAAGCCTAAGGGGAGGATCTACAGGACCTCAAAACCCAACTGATTTCGGGGGACAGCTAATAAAAGAACAGGGACAGGAGTGCGGTCAAAGGGTCAAAAGGAGGGAGCCTGACGGGGACACCGAGCAGAGAACCCCGGACAGCGCCCACTGCTCCTCGAAGGCATCAAGGGAGCCAGCGGACGCCGCCCAGAGGAACTCCGCCCGGAGATGTGAACGGACTAAGGATCGGAAACAAGCCCCACAGTCGCAGGAGTCTCCAGTGGCCAATTGCCTCTCCCTGGTCGCGTAGATGGCCATTTTAGCCAGGGCGAGGAGGAGGTTGACCAGGAGGTCCCGCGACTTTGTGGGGCCACGGATAGGGAGTGCGTGGAGAAGGAGGTGAGGGGAAAAGTGCAGCCAGAAACGTAACAGAATGTCGGTGAGGAGCCGGTATAGGGGCTGCAACCTGGCGCACTCTAGGTAAACATG
This sequence comes from Mauremys mutica, assembly GCF_020497125.1. NCBI lineage: Eukaryota > Metazoa > Chordata > Testudines > Geoemydidae > Mauremys > Mauremys mutica. The sequence continues at coordinate 70,238,533 of NC_059078.1, forward strand.
CGCCAGGGTCTCCCTCACGCCGCAGAAGGGGCAGGTGTCCGGGACAGGGGTGAACCGCTCTAAGTACACGTCCGTGCTCACGGCCCCGTGAAGGAGCCGCCAGCTGATATCCCCGGCGGGCCTTGGGACCAGGGTGGAGTACAGGCTGGCCCACCGGGGCTCCTCACCCTCCACAGGTGGCAAGAGGTCCCGCCACTTGGTGTCGGGGCGGGACACGAGGGTGAGGAAGTGAAGGGTCTGCCATACTGTAGTGGGGTGGTTACCCCGCTCTTGCCCTGAAGAGCTTTAAACAGCCCTGGGAGAGGGCTGTGGCAGGGAAAGCAGCTACTAGGCTGATTGAGGAAGCAGCCACAGCTGGGCCACGCCCCAATCAGGCCTCAGCTGGCCCTATATAAGAGGCTGGGAGCTAGGAGCTCAACAATCTCTCTCTGTGTTCAGAGAGAAAAGGGCCTGGCTGCAGGGAGGTTAACCAGGTATCTGGAGTGGAGCAGGGCTGGGGAAAGGCCAAGGGAGCCAGGGAGCTCTGGCCTAGGAAAGCCCCAGGCTGCAGGCCTGGTAAGGCCTGTTAGGTACTGGGTTGCAGGGACAGCCCATGAGTAGGCAGAGGCAGCAGGTCCAAAACCCCCCTTGCTGGTGATGAGTGGCATTTACACTGCAGTGTGCCCCACTGAACAGGGGCTAGATGGAGACTGGGCAGTAGCCAAGACTGAGGCAAAGTGGAGATAGTGGGTGGGGATTCCCCTGGGAGGGGGAGACCCAGAACTGTGGGGGTACTGCCAGGGGCCAGCACCCAGTTAAAGGGGCACCGCGGTCCTGGGAGGGACATGGGGGGCCAGTAGTAGTAGCGGATCACCGGCTGACAGAGGGCGCGCCTGGGTCAAAGAGCTAATTCCTGGAGATGACCAGCAGGAGGCACCACCGGGTGAGTCTGCGCCTGATTATACACACCATTATCCTAGGTTTCTCAATTATACCACTTACTGACACAGTTACCTGGCTGACTCTCAAATACATTAAATCCCTTGTAAGCAATCCTACAACAAACTTCAAATACTTGGCTCCAAAGAATGAGGTTATAATGAAAGTTAAGTTGAGTTCAATAGCATCGTTGTGTTCCAAAATGCCTTTATTTCATATCTTGGGCAATAAATGCTCCAGTAAAATTTTATTTAAACCAGGTCTGTTTTGTAAAATGAGTCTCCCAGCTGGAACAAAACATTCATTGTCAATATACTGTTTAAACCTTTTATTGTTGCCTTTTTGTTGGTACAAGGGGCTTTTATGCACCAAACAGCTATAGTCATCATGTTTATCTAGAAGGCATCCAGTGTAGTGGAAAAAAGTCTGGAGGACAAAAATCTTGGTTAAGTGCAAGAGTATTTTGTGGATGCCTGCATTTTTTTTTCTGTCCAGTTCCTTTGGTCAGCATGCAAGTCACATACACAGGCACTGCCATGCAGACTTGCAAGTCCTGTATAATAGCAACTTTTCATGAGCTGTCTACTTTTCCAAGCACTCTCCTCTGAAAATTTTTCAACTGGATGACAACATGGTGTACACATGCTTATTATATTCCCTATGATCCTGTCATTTCTCAATCTGTTGCTATTTTGGCCTCTCATTAGGTCACTTTCCAAATATTGTGTACAAGCTATGCGTCAATCATTGTCACAGCTCAGCCTGAGGCTAAGCCAAGCCAGTTCAAAACTAGGACGAAAAAACACCAACCAAAGTAAGCACTATATTAAAAACAGTTAACAGTTTAACTTTGGAAAGCTATTTGTGTTCCAAAGGCATCACACGAACCCACTTGATGTAAAAGAAATATACGGCACCATTACTCCCAAAAATAATTGTAAACAGTCTAACTACTAAGTATGTACTTAATGGCATTTGAAACTGTTGACAAAAACAGACATTAGAATTTCAAGAATTAAGAATATGACATTGGAAGAAATCCTCTTGGGGTCTCTCCTGCCAAGAAACATTCAAGCTTCCAACTTCTGGACCGTGTGGAGAAGTGTATTGACTTGCGCTTTTTTGAGCTACGGCATGTTTAAATTCTTTGGTGATTCTTAAATGAAACATGCTGTAGAAGTGCAAATTATTGATTAACAAGTACAACAGACACACTAATGTGAAATTTAAAAAGTGCCTCAGATCAACTGTGTGCTCTGCTCAATTGCAGTTAGAAGCAGGAGAATGCATTTGTGAAAATTGCAAACAAGCTTGATCCTTTGTAAATATGAAATATCCTCATGGAATCATGGCTCCATGTTACCTGGATGTTGAATCCTACAGACTTTGTACAGTGTTTGCATTCTCAGCTGATGTGACTGAAGTGCTTTAGGAAGTTGTTACAAGAGTGAAAGGAGTAAAACACAGTTGCATCTAATAATAATATATCTCATAGAGCTGGAAGGGACCCTGAAAGGTCATTGAGTCCAGCCCCCTGCCTTCACTAGCAGGACCAAGTACTGATTTTTTTTAAATTTTTTTTTTTTGCCCCAGATCACAACCCTGGGTTTAGTAGGCCAATGCTCAAACCACTGAACTATCCCTTTCCCTGCATGTGCCCTACCTGAGTGGGGGCCTTAGCAGACATGTAGCACAGGTAAATGTAGCTGTCAGACTCACCATGAGTGCTTAGTGAAGATGGGGTTGATAAAGTTGTGGTTTGCAACATACAACAGAAGCAGCCATCTGGAAGTGGCCTAGTAAACCTAGGGACTGAGCCTTGAAGTAGAGTTGGTGAGAATAGGTTTTGGATGTAGAGAAAGAACTGGAGAGAAATATTTCCCAGAAGGCAGAGGGTGATGTTTCTGATAGAAAGAAGGATGAAACCCTAGTTACAAATCATACAGTGGGAACAGAAAGAGGGAACCCTAGAAAGACCAAAAATCTCCACCAAGGGCTCTGTTCCTAGGACACTATTTCCCAGCCTCCCTAGCTGCAGCCACACATTACTGTTGGCTAGTTTTACATTAGGGGGAAAATACCTGACTCTGAACAGAATGGATTTGAACATTAGCAAATGCTGAGCTGCACAGTGTTATCAACCCCCTAATGAGAGAGTCTACGAAGACTGAAACTCTGAATTCTTAGCTCTGTCTCGAAACCAGAATGTGTGCAACTCAAATGCAAAATGACAATATCTGTCAACTTGGAACTGACAGGTGTGCAGTTCTGTATTTGACTCCCACTGCCTGCTGACTAACAGAACAATGTGCTTTTGAATTCTGCATTTTTTTACCTTTTTAAAGGAATTACACTGAATACGAATTTGGACATGGAACTTCTGAATGTTGAATAACTTCCTTTGGAAAAATAGCAGATGTGTCCATTTGGGACTACAGTGCTTCTGCAAAACATTCCATTATTAAATAAAGTCTGACTGATGTTTAAACTTGTTTCCTTGGTGGTGGTTCTTAATCGCATCAGTAGTAACCCATTAATAAAATTATGCCAAAAACTGTCTGCTGACTTTAACTGAAGATTCCTTAGCTTTGGTCCCTGTGCCAAAATAAAAAAGAGTCCTATACTTTAAAGTGGGAGCTCATTTTAACCTGTTCCTAGGCTTCAGGAATGTTCTGAAACCCCATTACCTAAGAATTGCCATACTGCATTGGACTCAATGTCCATCTACTCCAGTATCCTGTCTTCTACAGTGGCCAGCATCAGGTGAAAGTGCAAGAATGACCCCACCTTAGGGGTTCTCCTGATCGCTAGTAATTAGAGAGGGTCTTAAAACCTGAAACAGGAGGTTTTATATCTCTTTAACAATTTTTGCCATATTCTTGATACCCATATAAATTGCCAAACCCTTTTTAAATATTAAGTTCTTGGCCTCTGGGATTCCATGTGTCAGTGAGTTCCACAGTTTAAATACTTCCCCACACAACAGATTTCCCTTATCAGTTTTTAATGTCATTGACTGTTCCCTTTTTCTTGTGGTATGAGACAAGGAGAACAGAAGATTCTGCTGTAGACCATTATTTTATGTACTTTTATCACATCCCTTCATCACCTCTTTTCTAAAGTAAACAATCCCAATGTTTTCAGTCTCCCATCATTATTGATTAAAATGTTCAGCTTCAGTTCTACCATCTGCAAGGTATTTATTTAAACAAGATCTGTATCTAACAATGTTATCCTGTATTACCAGTTTATTATTTCCAGTCCTATTTTTAAGCATGAGAGGGATGTTTTGAACTTCAGTAATTTCACTGACTTAAAATGTTACAATGTATTTGTTGTCCTTTCCCTTCCCCTCCACCTCCCCCACCCTCTCCCGTTATTAGTTGTTCTACCGTATCTGGTTCAGCTCCGTGATAGCAATGCAAATAAATCAGTGTAATCGTTTACCAGATTGTCAACAGAAGTTGTGGGCCGAGCACACTCCGGGGGGAGGGGGTTTAAATAGATATATAATTTAAATATAGGCCATACCTCCCCCACAGAAGCAAACGGTAATTTCCCCCACGCACCCCCCAACCTGAAAGTGAAATAAACTTTGTTACAACGTTGGTTGCATTCCCATCTGAACACAATGCCGAGCACGGTTCATTTGCGCAGACTTGGCAACATCAGCAACAGCAGAAAGTTACAGGCTAAAGTTGCATTTTTACTGGTTGGAAAAATAAAAAGCCATTTCCAACAAAACTGAGGGCTTTAGGGCAAGATCCGAAACTGGAGCGACAAACCAGGATTACTGGTTAAAGAACCTGCACTGATTATTTTTCACGGACTTAAAAGAAGGGAACTCTTTCTCCAGCTCTTAAGTACTGCCCCGTACTTTACAAAAACTATTAAAAGCAAAGGCTCCCTTTGATCCGGACAGCTTTTGTTTAAAATAACAGGAATCCAACTCTAGAAAAATGGGAAAAACTTCTCAAACATCATGGCGGTTGGGGCTAAATTTCAGAGTGAACTTTCTGCGATTCTTTTGCAAAGTGATCACAGATTGCAGCTCGGCTCCTCTGGCCGCAGAGATACTGTCCCCCCTCCTGGCTCAGCTCAGACTCTGTGTGCAACTATTGAACCCAACCTAGCGATCCCACTCGGCAGGCACTGGGGGAAAGGCACCTACCTCGTTCCTCTGGAGCTGGAAGAAGCTGTTCAGATAGCTGGAATTGAGGGACGAGCCCAGCTCCGGGCTGTTCTTGGTGTAGCTGAGATCGGGGTGCTGGGAAGAAGAGGGCTCGGGTCTGAAGGCATCAAAGGCGCTGGCCTGGTGGGTGTCTTGCAGCGACAGATAGACCCAGTTGAGGAGCTGGGCAGGCTGGTAGACAGAAGCAGCACTGGTGTCTATGGCTGACAACAAGCTCATCTTTCCCCCAAACTCTGCCGCCTGCCTGGGTCTCTCTGTGCCCCCTCCCTCCGCTCCTCGCTCACTGCCTCCGGTCAGCTCTCCCCGGGATGTTTTCTCCACCCCACGCGCTTCTGCTGGGTTCTTCTCGCTTAGGGGGAGGGGTGCTGCTCTTTATTTTGCTTTAATCCGGCCAGCCCCACACTTTTGTCTCTCCCCCTCCCTCCCCTCCCTAAGGCGATCCGAGCCCCGCTAGCCCCGAGGCACCGCACCGCACGGGCATAGCTGCTGCCGCGGCTGCAAAGTTAGCAGGAAACTTTCTTGCGAGTATTTTTCCCCCTCGTTTTCCTTTTGCTGCCAGATCCGCTATCTGACTTTATTCCCACTCCCCCAGGCAGCCCTGGAGGGGCGGGGCTGATTGACTATGCAACAGCAGCCGATCCAGTCCGCGGGTCATCTCGCCGCATATGGAGCGCCGGGGCGGGGAGAGGGGAAGTCCGGCGCTGCCGGGAAAGCTCAATGGACTGGCTAATTTGAATATGTATGAGGCTATAGGCCAATCAGTGGACAGCGCCGCCTCCTTCCCTCCCTGCGGGGTGCGGACGCGCCACTAGTGGCGGCGGAACGGAGCGGAACTTAGCCCCGCTTGGCTCCGAAGTGCGGGAGTTCGTGCATCTTGTGTGCAAACTTTTACCGTGCGTTTGTGGGCCTGTCTCTCGCTGCCTGGAGAAGGGCTCGCCTAGCAGCCAGGACTCCAGTCCCGCGAGGGTGTTCTCACGGGGCCGCGGTAGCGTGCATTCCCCTCTTTATTTCTGTTTCTCACCAGGGCTGAGGACTCATTATTTGAGGGCCTGTCTCACTCGATCTTTGTCAAAACTCCAGGTCCGCAAAAGGTTCCTTGGCTATTGAGGCTGTGCCAAGACCTTGCAGAGTGAAGGTTTCCCAAATAAGGCAGGAGAGTCGTGCGAGCTTCCCCTAGGAAAGCCTCTAGGTAGACTGGGATTGGCTTCTTGAAGAGCCGTGATGCAGTTAGCATACAATGAAGGGATAACGACCTAGGCCTTTTAAGGAGTCAGCAGCAGAAAAGAGGAAGAGGAGTTATTCTTTTGGGATAGTGCCTGAGTGGGTAATTACTGTTTCCAAACCTTTTCCATCCTGCTTTCCCTATACTGTTTAAACATTGTGGCAGAGTAGCTATTTATCTCCTGTCTGTATGTTCCATTCTATGCATCCGAAGAAGTGAGCTGTAGCTCACAAAAGCTCATGCTAAAATAAATTTGTTAGTCTTTAAGGTGCCACAAGTACTCCTATTTCTTACTAGAAATCCCATGGCAATAAAACCAAGAATTCTTTTCAAAGCTAGAGTCTCTATGTGAAGGTGAATTTTTACATTTGAGCAAAACCCCTTAATTTGTTTCTTGAGTTATCAGAGGCTAAAAACACACACACCTACCCAGCATGTATTTGCTTTGTTTTGTTTTTAAGAATCTCATCATTTTCTTTGCTTAGATAACTGAAAAACATCAATACTTTGACCTTTCAGAGTTGGCTCATGAGTTGGCCTTAATGGGCGGTATGTGTGCTGTTCACATGGAAGAAAAATGTTGCTCTGAAAAAGCAAAGTTACAAATGTTTTGGAAATGCAGGGCTGAGTGTGCACAGTAGAAAATACCGTTAACTGTCAGCTACAAACTCAAAAGATGGATGTATTTTGCATATGGGAGTAGCTAGTTAGTCCAGACACTTGGAGCAATGGATGGTGGAGTTTGTAAAAGGAAGCAAGATGCTAAAGGCTTCATTTGCTGACAAGTTGGATCAGTTTTGCTGTGCTGGTATATTTAAAACAATACCCCCACATACTTTGGATGCAGTTGTACTGGTATAAAATGGTTTATGTCGGTATAACTTTTTCCTGTCTAAGGGTATGTCTACACTACCAGATTAGTTCGATTTAACTTAATTCGAATTTGTGGAATCGACCTTACAAAGTCAAATTTGTGTGTCCACACTAAGGACACTAATTCGACTTTGTGAGTCCACACTAACGGGGCAAGCGTCGACATTGGAAGCGGTGCACTGTGGGAAGCTATCCCACAGTTCCCGCAGTCCCCGCTGCCCATTTGAATTCTGGGATTTCCCCACAATGCATGCTGGGGGGAAAAATGTGTCGAGGGTGGTCTTGGGTAACTGTCATCATTCAACGTGCTTTCGGACGTCTCAAGGGGAGATGGAGGAGCTTACTGACTCTTTCGGATCTCAGCGAAACCAATATCCCCATTGTTAATGCAGCTTGCTGTGTGCTCCACAATCTCTGTGAGAGCAAGGGGGAGACCTTTATGGCGGGATGGGAGGTTGAGGCAAATCGCCTGGCTGCTGATTATGCTCAGCCAGACAGCCATGCAATTAGAAGAGCCCAGAGGGAAGCGCTGTGCATCCAGGAGGCTTTGAAAGCTAGGTTCCTCAGGGAGCAGGGTAACCTGTGACTGTTCAGTTTCTTTACAGAGGACCTGAACCTGCCCCTGCTTCAGTTACTGTTGATTTTCTTCTGCGGTTACATACCCCGTTCACCACGTTTCCCCCCTTCCAACACATGTTTAAAAATAAAGTTAATGGAACATTGTTAATTAACAACGTTTTCTTTATTAATGAATTTGCATTAAAGGGTTGAAACAGGGATGCAGACTGTGGTGGGTAGGGTGTGCAGTGATGTTAACACCGCTTCTACACTCGGGGAATGATAGGCTCCTGCTCCTAGAGCGGTCTGCAGTGCCGGACTGGTTGTTTCAATGGAGCCTGCCATCCCTCCTTTTCGGGACTCTGTGTGCGGGGGCTATGTGACCTTGTGGCGGGGGAGGACGGTTACAGATTCCCCTGCTGCGTGGCTCTGTGGTCCGGGACAAGGACTGCTGCATAAGTTCTGTAACCGCCCTCCCATGCCACAAAGTCACGTACCCCCCCCACCCACACACAACATGGAAAACACCTCCCAGACTGACCAGGGTGCCTACTGACTGCACTGTGTGTATGACCTGCTGTTGATCCTGCCCCCGTGTCTGTACCCTGGTAAAGGTGACTGTCCTATGCAATTAACAACCCCCTTCCCCACCCCCTTCACAGACAGTCTTCTGTAGAAAAACTTGACGGAAATAGTAATTAACAGCAAACTACTTTTAATAATCAACTACACAGTTAGGGGATGAAACTGGGATTGGGGCTTCGGTGAGCCAGGAAGGGAAGGACTTCTCAACATTTAGGGAAAGAGAGCCTTCTTGTATTTGTGCACTCTGCAGGGGTGCAGTGACAGTTTTCACGGCCCCTGTCGCCCCTCCTTCTTGTTACTTTGGGTGAGGGGGGTTTGGGACTTTGTGGCGGGGGAGGGCGGTTGCAGATACAGTGCAGGGGGGCTCTGTCCTCCTGCCTGCGGTCCTGCAGAACATCCACAAGGCGCCGGAGCGTGTCAAATTTTCCCTGGGCATTTCCTGTGTGGCTGGTCAGAACATCCAAGCTCGGACTGCTGTCCAGAGCGTCAACAGAGTGGTGCACTGTGGGATAGCTCCCGGAGCTACTAAGGTCGATTTCCATCCACACATAGCCTAATTCGACATAGCCATGTCGAATTTAGCGCTACTCCCCTCGTCGGGGAGGAGTACAGAATTCGAACTAAAGAGCCCTCTAGGTCGAACTAATTAGCTTCCTGGTGTGGACGGGTGCACGGTTAAGTCGAATTAACACTGCTAAATTCGACATAAACTCCTAGTGTAGACCAGGCCTAAGAAGATAGCAATAAACTATACTGGTATAAGGAACGTTTATACCAGTATAACTGTGTTCACACAAACGGTTGTACTGATAAACACCACACTTTAACCAATATAGTTATGCCAGTACAAAAGCAGGCTTTAGTGGTTCTGCAAGCCCATTAGCTCTGGAATAAGGAATTATTGAGATCTACTGATAAGGCTGAATGAGACACAAAATACTGTCCCTGCCTCGAGCGCTCATACTTCAACAGGCAGGCAGAGACGATGGGTTGATGAGGGCTTGAAATTGTGTCTTTGGTGTAATGGACTCCCTTTTTTGGTGCATGTTAATTGCCGTGTCACAAAGGGAGTATTTTCAATCCCTGTTTTCCTGGATAAATAAAAGATGTCAGATCTTTTCATGGGTCAGATCCAGCCCTCATTTGGCATCTAGACCTGTCACTGAAGGTAATGAGAGTCCTTAACAAAAATGGATACAACATGGTTCATGTGATGAGTATCAAAAATATCAAATGTGACTGATTTAATGTTGCACTTGTTTAATTTTTATTGTGTCCTGACCTGCTTGTCAAACTTAATATTGCACTAACTCTGCTGACTCGTTTTTTAAACCGAATAATGGAATAACATTATACACTGGGGCATACAATGAGCCAATTGGCAGCTTATTTGTTATATTTGGTACTTAGGCATCTCCTATTATTGTAATGTGTTAGCCCCAGACAATCTTTAATGTAGTTATCCTCACAACCCCCATACAGTAAGGCAGTGCTATTATTCCCGTTGTATGGAGGGTGAGCTGAGGCACTGAGAGACTAAGTGACTTGCCCAAGGTCAAACAAGAAGCCTGTGGCAGAGCTGAGAAACAAACCTGGATCTTGGAGATCACATCCTAGAATCCTAACCAGTGGTCATTATCCTTATTCTTCCAGCACGTGCAATACAAATCATTATCACTATCTTCCCTTCACATTGGCTTTCTGGATCTTTTCTCTCATCATTCCCAGGCCCTTCACCTCTGCACCTCCCTGTGCAGTCTTCACTTATTCCCTGAGTTGAACTCCCATTACTGTCAGTGCTAGTTCTGGGTACTGAATTTAGAATATACAGTGAATCTATGCATTCCAGGAAATAGATCTTGTCCCCTTGCTAGAGGATCAGAGAGGATAATGTTTTTTTCAGCCCTTATTTTGCTGTCATTTTCCTACTGTTCTCAGAACAATAGAAAATCTAGATTGCATAATGAGGTGAGGTTTTTTTCCCCCCCATTCTGCTATAACCATTGAATCTGCATTGTTCTTAATGAAACCATATTTATATATGGGCTCTTCCTTTCACTTTGACAAACTCAGTTCCTATTACTTTGGGTGAAGTAAGTATTTGACCTTGTTCCTCTGCCTATCATTCTGTACCTTGCATAGAACATGGTAGTATTTATAATGTGAATATGACTGAGTAGTACAGCGTGGTGAGTTGTCCATCTCACACAAGGCCTACAGGGGTAAATTAGGCTAATTAACCTATAGGCCATACCTGGAGGGAAGCCAGGTTGTGCTAAGGCCTAATTTGCTGATGAAGTCCAACTGGGGGAACAGCTGGGTTGGATTTATAAAGACAGGAAGTTGACAGCAGAAAAGGGTTGTTCCAAAGTAGGCTGTAGTTATTGCCTGGGAGTGGGGAGTTGTGTTTGAAGGTCAATGGAGTTCATTTGTCTGCACTTACTCCCTAGGAGTGAGGGTGTTTGAGCCGATACATTCGGGGGGAGCCAGAAGCTGCAGGAAGGAGTCCAGGGAAGCAGCAACAGGGTCTGAGGAGAAGCAGGCCAGAGTTGCCACATGTAGGGTCCCTGGACTAGAACCTGGAGTAGTGGGTGGGCAGGCCAGGGTTCCCCTACTGGCCACTAATGTAATGGCATCATCAGGGCAGTGCATGGGAAGACTGCCTGAGATGGTTAGTGCAGAAGGCTTTTGATACCCCAGAAGTGGGAAATATGGATAGTGACTTGGCCTTCCTCCATGAAGAAAGAGCAGCTGGGGTTGCAGAGACAGAGCAGAAGTAGGATGTGCAATGAGCAGCAGAAGAGGGACGCAGCCCTGGAAGGAGCTAATCCCCTCCTGGTGAGTCAACCCCATGACACACAGATTCAATTGCAGTCATCTTTTGGCTCTTTAGGGCTTCTTTTTTTTTCTGGCTTGTTCAGAATGTTGGTCTTAGCCACTCAAGTGGCTGTTCAGAGTACATGCACAAAGCTCTCCAAGGGAAATAGAAGGAGTATTTCATGAGGGAAGGAGTTGTTCCTGGCATATAGAAAGGAGACTATTCCAGGATTACACAGCAGCATGAAGAAAGATACAGCATCCTCAGGATTATCTACTGAGTCCACCTGGGTGGTCTCATACTCCTGTTTTATAGCTTCTACCTACCAGAGCGTTGATTGGCTCAGTTCTCAAATTATGAATATTTGTAACTCCACTCACTGTGGAAATTTACTCTCCAGATCATGAGGAAAACTCATCTGCCCACTAACTACCAGTTCTTCCTTGTGGATGGTTCTGGGCACTTGAAGTAAATGGCCTTGCGCTGTCTCTGCTTGTGTATGCAGAGATACAAACCACCTGGAATCCATTGATATCTCAACACTGCAGTGCCAAAAGATATGTGGGTTGCATGAGCAGAAATCTTGGATAATTAATTCTTTCTTTTTGGGGGTGGGGAGGGGAAGGAGATTGGGGTAGAGTAGGATGGTGGGGGAGTTATGTAACAAGGGAGAAGGAGCAGAATGTGCCACTAGAAAGGAGTGCCTCTGGTGGCAAAGCAGAAGACAGTGGGAAGAAGGGACCACATTCTTCAGCGTGCTGCTTCTAGTGTTCATTTCAACACCTGGGAACAGAAGAAAGAGACTGCCATGGCTGGAGATCACAAAAGACCCTATTTGGAAATATTTTCAAGAAATTCCTGTACCTCTGGGTAAAAAGGAACCCATGCCAAATGTAAATTGTATAGCAAAGAGAGGCAAGGCCTGTTTGTCAGAATGAAACAACCTTATGAAAAATGCTCCACAGAAAGCAACCTAAGTAATTTAGGAGACTCTTGTCTCATTTGCAAGAGGCTTAGGCAAATCGGCACTTAAGCTCCAGTCACTTTCACTTAGGCATATTTGAAAGTTTTCTACTCTGACCTGAAATAATCAGTTTAATTCATTGACTACAGTTAATCCCTCTGTTCCTTTAATAAATCATCTAGTTGTAAATGTGCAACATGTTTTGATAGAAGAAGTTTATGTATCCAAAACACTTAAGGTTGTTTTGTTTAAACACATGAAACAGCACATAAAATTTATCTTAATTAAATCAATTCCAGTTACCATCCCTAATGCAGCTTGATACAAATCATGAGCAAAAAATTATCTAGTAAATAAGCAATATATCATTTGCCATTTTCTAATATACTAAAAATATACAATAATAAGAATCTGAAAATATTAAACTCTATAATTGCTAAACTGTGCGTGTGTATATAGTGTACCCTCCTAGTTAACAAAAAGATGCACCACATCTAGTGTAAAGGCTGTATTTAGCTGTATATCAACATGTTTTAAAAGTTATATTAACCAATGAGACTGTACCTTTTTGTTTAGGAAATAACTGAAGTGCAAATGGAAAAGTTTATTTTAAATCAATGATTGAAATGGAGGATTCCCACTTGTTGATTTAAATTGTCTTGACTTAAATAAATCCACCCTGATCACAAGTGGGAGGAGGAGACAAAGGGAGTATCAAGGAGAGCAACATTTCATTAATAAGAGCAATGGCTTCCATGACCCTTCAAAATGGAACTCCCAATCTTTGTTAGAAAGTACTGTAGAAAGGGACGGTCTTCAACCCATGTGCACAATTCCGCATGGGAGTTTTGCATATTGATTCAATGCTTTTTTTGCCTTGGTCTTCACAGGCAAGGTCAGCTCCCAGACTGCTGCACTGGGCAGCACAGTATGGGGAGGAGATGAGCATCCCTCAGTGGTGAAAGAACAGGTTAAGAACTATTTAGAAAAGCTGGACAAGCACAAGTCCAATGCATCCAAGGGTGCTGAGGGAGTTGGCTGATGTGACTGAAGAGCCATTGACCATTATCTTCGAAAACTCGTGATGATCAGGGGAGGTACCGGACTATTGGAAAAAGGTAAATATAGTGCCCATCTTTAAAAAAGGGGATAAAGAGAATCTGGGGGACTACAGGCGTACCTCAGTCACCCGAAAAATCATGGAGCAGGTTCTCAATCCATTTTGAAGCACTTGGAGGAAAGGCAGGTGATCAGGAACAGTCAACATGGATTCACCAAGGGCAAGTCATGCCTAACCAACCTGATTGCCTTCTATGATGAGATAACTGGCTCTGTGGATATGGGGAAAGAGGTGGACATGGTATAGCTTGACATCAGCAAAGCTTTTGATACAGTCTCCCATGGTATTCTTGCCAGCAAGTTGAACTATGGATTGGATGGATGGTCTTTAAGGTGAATAGGAAGCTGGCTAGATCATCGGTCTCAACGGGTAGTGATCAATGGGTCGATGTCTAGTTGGCAGCCAGTATCAAGCAGAGTGCCCCAGGAGTCGGTCCTGGGGCCAGTTTTGTTCAAGATCTTCATTAATGATCTGGGTGATGGCTGGATTGCACCCTCATCAAGTTTGTTGATGATACTAAGCTGCAGGGAGAGGTAGATGCGCTGGAGGGTAGGGATAGGGTCCAGAGTGACCTATACAAATTGGAGGATTGGGCCAAAAGAAATCTGATGAGGTTCAACATGGACAAGTGTAGAGTCCTGCATTTAGGATAGATGAATCCCGTTCACTGTTACAGGCTGAGGACCAACTGGCTAAGCGGCAGTTCTGCAGAAAAGGACTTGGGGATTACAGTGGATGAGAAACTGGATATGAGTCAGCAGTGTGCCCTTGCTGCCAAGAAGGCTAACGGCATATTGAGCTGTATAAATAGGGGCACTGCCAGTAGATCGAGGGAAGTGATTATTCCCCTCTATTCGGCACTGGTGAGGCCACATCTGGAGTATCATGTCCAGGTTTGGGCCCCACACTACAGAAAGGATGTGGACAAATTGGAGAGAGTCCAGCGGAGAGCAACAAAAATTATTAGGGGGCTGGGGCACATGACTAATGAGGAGAGGCTGAGGGAACTGGTCTTATTTAGTCTGCAGAAGAGAAGAGTGAGGAGGGATTTGATAGCAGCCTTCAACAACCTGAAAGGGGGTTCCAAAGAGGATGGAGCTCGGCTGTTCTCGGTGGTGGCAGATGACAGAACAAGGAGCAATGGTCTCAAGTTCCAGTGTGAGGGGGAGGTCTAAATTGGATAGTCGGAAAAACTATTTCACTAGGAGGGTGGTGAAGCACTGGAATGGGTTACCTAGGGAGGTGGTGGAATCTCCATCCTTAGAGATTTTTAGGGCCTGGCTTGACAAAGCCCTGGCTGGAATGATTTAGTTGGGGTTGGTCCTGCTTTGAGCAGAAAGTTGGACTAGATGACCTCCTGAGGGCTCCTCCAACCCTAATCTTCTATGATTCTGTGGACTGAAAGCAGTGTCTGAGCCTTGGATTGCAATAATTTAACAAACATTAATGTAGCCTTACTGCACTGAGATAGTTAAGTACCCTTTAGGGACAAATCCTGCTTACCTTTCTCCTGATTAGTCCCACTGAAATCAAAGCATGAGCAGAGTGCTTAAGTGACATGACCCACATATTAAAACAAGTCAGTGGCAGACCCAGGAATACGATTTGGGGATTTCTAATCCTGGTCTCTAAACTCTAGGCAGCCTGTTATACAAAACTGTGATGTTACAAATGTTAGGCTAATCCTCTTGTATGTGCTTTGACAGATGATAGATAAAAATCTGCATCTCTAGATGGACCATTTGCAGTATTCTTATAGTCTCTTTACAAGAGCTGCTCATCCAAATGTAATATGCACAATCTATATTTCTAATCTGGCTCCAGATTACACCAGATTCACAAAATGGGGTGGGGATAAAGCACCCTGAAATGTGCAAGTTAGCATAGCAGTGCTAATACAGAAACAAGATACAAAGTAATTCTCTGATTTGTGGACTTGCATATATAAAACATATGACTTTAGGCACTTCTTCTGGGCTCTGCAGCCAAAATGTACATGGAATGTTCCAAGCGAGTGGGTTTCATGTGACGGGAGTTCTCATTTTATTATGAAATGATTTAATTATGCTATTGGAAGGGCATGTAAAATTCTTGAAATTGTAAGACTTCTCCAAAACACATCTAAGTCCTTAAAACAAATTCATATGTAGCTTTTGGAGTGCCTGACATACAAGTGGCATGAGTCCTTGATATGTAGATACAGCAGTTTTCTCCTCAAGAACTGAAGGCAAGTCAGATATACTCCTTGTCTGGAAAGAAATGCATTTGATTTAGCTCATTATAAACTGTTTGCTGCAGGTGCATAAGGACTAGATTGTGTCCAGGTGCTCAAGGAGGGAAGGGTGCAAGGATTCCTGCCTTGCACTTCTAAACAGAAGTGAGGTATAATTACAGCCCCTCTGCTCCCTGGACTACAGGGACTGCTCTCTTTGTGCCTCTGCCTCTTCTGGGGAGCAAGACAGTGAAGCAGGGGCCTTGAGGTGTGGGGATGAGGCACTGCTATGGCGTCTCTCCTCCTTGGGTGATGGGCGAGTTTGCTACACTCTCTGGAATGGTATATCAAGATGGTTCACTCACCCTGGGAACTGGAAGCGCTGCATCAATACAAGGTTTTGCCTAAATCAGGGGTAGGCAAGTGGCATGCTAGCTGATTTTCAGTGACACTCACACTGCCCGGGTCCTGGCCACTGGTCTGGGGGGCTCTGCATTTTAATTTTAAATGAAGCTTCTTAAACATTTTTAAAACTTTATTTACTTTAATATATAACTAAACTATTGTTGTATGTAGACTTATAGAAAGAGACCGTCTAAAAACATTGAAATGTATTACTGGCAGGTGAAACCTTAAATTAGAGTGAATAAATGAAGACTCAGCACACCACTTCTGAAAGGTTGCCGACCCCTGGCCTAAATGATATGACTGATGCTAACATTTCCTGTTTCCCCTTCCCCTCAGGTTCTCAAAATTAGCTTTGAATTTAATTCCTTATAGGCCCCTAGACACTTCTCCCCTTCTTCATTTGGTTGTGTAATGAAAACTTAAACATGTTGATTCTGTATTATACGTTAATGTAGCCTTACTGCACTGAGATAGTTAAGAACCCTTTAGGGACAAATCCTGCTTACCTTTCTCCTGAGTAGTCCCATGGAAATCAAAGCATGAGTAGAGTGCTTAAGTGACATGACCCACATCTTAAAACAAGTCAATGACCGACCCATGTAAATGTAACGCAGATTGTCAAGCACAAAATGCCATACAAAGGTTATCAGGAGAGTGTCAGATACACAGTGTAGGGTGTCAGATACAACCGGTGCTATTTACTGTGACTGATTTATGGTGCTTGAGTTTATATAAATTAAGCTCCTTATAATTGATTAATAAAATGAATTATAACAAACATACACTGCATGGGATAATTACAGGGCAAAGCTCACACACCAGTGACAAGCCTCCAACCAGGAGGAAGGACATTATCAGACTAAAGTGTAGCATTTAGGGTTCTGGAACTAAATCCTGCCCTGACTGGCTTCCCAGGGAGCCCTCCCAGCTTGTCCCTGGCATCTGACAGGCTGAGATGTCACCTAACTATACAGAAACTACAGTATCAAGTTGTTCACATCACTTCACAGTTGCAATGAGACACTGCCACGGATCTAAATAGAGCTTGGTTATAAACACTAGTTTGGGTTCATGGGGCAGCCCTTTGTGCTTTTTCAGCTGACCCTCCTGTTGCTGTGACTTGCCCAGTACAGCTCTGGCTCCTAAGGTGCTCTGTTGGTTGTTGGCTTCATTCAGAAATGTACTGGATTCTGACAACTGATAGTATCTTGTGATCAGCAGCAGCGGTTGCAGAACGTTAATCAGGGGAGTCTCTTGCCCCTTCTATCCTCTGCATTATCATGGTCTCATTGACCGAAGAAGCTCAGGGAGGAGAGTATGGGGAAGCTGAAAAGCCAGGAAATAGAGAACAAAGCAGCAAGGGTCGTGGTGGCAAGAGAGACAGCCCATCCTCATCCCACCTGCCACGTTGCAGGAGCTCTCTATGCCTGGAGATGATGCCACCTCAAGGGAGTATGGCCTTTAGGTTGTTCTGTGGTGGTTTAGGTAGAAAATTTGAGCTGTGGCTCTGTAACTTGAATGAGGGTATTTTTAAGTCTCCTCAGTGCTGTTAAATGAAGTTCTGCTGCTTCTCTGGAGCCCCTTGGCTGCCCTATATAACCATGCAGACTAGGGCACTGGAGCAGCTGTGCTAGGGGCTCTGTTTATTTTACTTTGAATGTCTTTGGTTGTTCTTGAAGTGGGGATAATGCCTCAGTGGTAAAGCTTTGACTGTTGTGTCAGCTCTGCCCACAGGCTTTCCTCCATTCATCCCCACTGCTGCCAGTTGCAGCAGCCCCTTCAACACCCTAGTTAATCCACCACTTCTCTGCCCTTCCTCACCAGTAGTAGATTCATTCTTTGTACATCCAAGCTCTGTGGTAAGTCTGGGTGTTGGAGTATGGGGCAGTTGCCATCGCTCCTACTACCATTGGCAATCACAAGGTAAGGAACACGGGAGAGCCCCAAATAGAAACTAACGTCTACACTGGAGCTGGAGGTATAATGTCAAGCTCAAGGAGACATGCCCACACTAGCTCTGATTGAACTAGCATGCTAAAAATAGAAGTGTAGCTGCAGTGGCATGAGTGTTAGGACAGGCAAGCCACCTCAAATACGATCCCATCCGAGATTCTAGGCATGCACTCTGGTAGCTAGCCTGTCCCACCATTCCTGATGCCAGGGCTACACTTCTGTTATCAGCATGCTAGCTCAATCAGAGCGAGCATGAATATGTATACCTGAGGCTGGAACTTAAATCTCCAACTGAAGTATACACTACTTTGCACTTATCAACATAGTGTTTCAAATGCCATTTTTGTGATCTAGTCTCCCAGGTTTGTGAGATCACTTTGTAACTCTTTGCAGTCAGCTTTGGGCTTAACTTTCTTGAGTAATTTAAGCATCATCTGCAAACTTTCCCACCTCACTGTCTACTCCTTTTTCCAGATCATTTATGAATATGTTGAACAGCACAGGTCCCAATACAGATCCTTGGGGGACCCTGTTATTTACCTCTTTTCATTGCTGAAACTCGCTATTTATTCCTATCCTTTGGTTTTTTTGTCTTTTGACCAGTTAGTGATCCGTGAGATGACCTTCCCTCTTATCCTATGATTGCTTACTTTGATTAGGTCCCTCACCAAAGGCTCTTAAAGTCCAAGTACATTATATCCACTGGATCACTGTTGTCCACATGTTTGTTGACTCCCTCAAAGAATTCTAATAGATTGGTGAGGCAGGATTTCAGTTTACAAAAGCTGTGTTAACTTTTCCAACACAGCGTGTTCTGTTATGTGTCTGCTAATTTCATTCTTTACTATAATTTTAACCCATTTGCTTGGTACTTAAGTTACTCTTACCAACCTGTAATTACCAGGATTGCCTCTGGAACGTCCAGTTATCTGGTACACAGGCTGATTTAGGTTACATGCCACGGTTGGTAGTCTTAAATATGAAATTGCAAAAACATAAGAACGACCCTACTGGGTCAGAACAAAGGTCCATCTAGCCCAGTATCCTGTCTTCTGACAGTGGCCAGTGCCAGGTCCCCCAGAGAGAATGAACAGAACAGGTAATCATCAAGTGATCCATCCCCTGTCGCTCATTCCCAGCTTCTGGCAAACAGAGGCTATATACACCATTCCTGTCTAATAGCCATTGATAGACCTATCCTCCTTGAATTTATCTAGTTCTTTTTTGAACTCTGTTATGGTCTTGGCCTTCACAACATCTCTGGCAAGGAGTTCCATAGGTTGACTATGCATTGTATGAAGAAATATTTCCTTTTTATTTGTTTTAAACCTGCTGCCTATTAATTTCATTTGGTGACCCCTAATTCTTGTGTTATGAGGAGTAAATAACACTTCCTTATCTACTTTTTCTACACCAGTCATGATTTTATAGACTTCTATCATATCCCACCTTAGTCATCTTTTATTTCCAAGCTGAAAAGTCCCAGTATTATTATACTGTCCTCATATGGCAGACGCTCCATACCCCTAATCATTTTTGTTGCCCTTTTCTGAACCTTTTCCAATTCCAAAATCTTTTTTTTTTTGAGATGGGGTGACTACATCTGCACACAGTATTCAAGATGTGGGCGTACCATGGATTTATATAGAGGCAATACGACATTTTTTGTCTTATTAGCTATTCCTTTCTTAATTATTCCCAGCATTCTGTTTGCTTTTCTGTTTGAGTGGATGTTTTCAGAAGACTACCCACAATGACTCCAAGATCTTTCTTGAGTGGTAACAGCTAATTTAGACCCCATCATTTGATATGTGTAGTTGGGATTATGCTTGCCAATGTGCATTACTTTGCATTTATCAACATTGAATTTCATCTGCCATTTTGTTGCCCAGTCACCCAGTTGTGAGAGATCCTTTTGTAGCGCTTCACAGTCTTCCTGGGTCTTAACTATCTTGAGTTGTTTTGTATCATCTACAAATTTTGCCACCTTACTGTTTACCCATTTTTTCCAGACCGTTTATGAATATGTTGAATAGGACTGGTCCCAGAACAGACCTCTGGGGGACACCACTATTTACCTCTCTCCATTCTGAAAACTGACCATTTATACCTACCTTTGTTTCCTATCTTTTAATCAGTTACCAATCCATGAAAGCACCTTCCCTTTTATCCCGTGGCAGCTTACTTTGTGTAAGAGCCTTTGGTGAGGGACCTTGTCAAAGATTTCCTGAAAATCTAAGTACACTATATCCACTGGATCCCCTTGGTCCACATGCTTGTTGATTCCCCTCAAAGAATTCTAGTAGATTGATGAGACATGATTTCCCTTTACTAAAACCATGTTGACTCTTCCTCAACAAATTATGTTCATCTATATGTCTGAAAATATTGTTGTTTATTGTAGTTTCAACCAGTTTGCCCGGTACTGAAGGCAGGCTTACAGGCCTGTAATTGCCGGGATCACCTCTGGAGCCGTTTTTAAAAATTGGCATCACATTAGCTATCCTCCAGTCATCTGGTACAGAAGCTGATTTAAATGATAGGTAACAGACTACAGTTAGTAGTTCTGCAATTTCACATTTGAGTTCCTTCAGAACTCTTGGGTGAATACCATCTGGTCCTGGTGACTTATTACTGTTTAATTTATCAATTTGTTCCAAAACCTCCTCTAATGATATCTCAATCTGGGACCGTTCCTCAGATCTGTCACCTAAAAAGAATGGCTCAGGTTTGGGAATCTCCCTCACATCCTCAGCTGTGAAGACCGATGCAAAGAATTAATTTAGTGTCTCTGCAATGGCCTTATCGTCCCTGAGTGCTCCTTTATCACCTCGATCGTCCAGTGGCCCCACTGGCTGTTTAGCAGGCTTCCTGCTTCTGATGTTCCAAAAAAAAAATTGCTATTACTTTTTGAGTCTTTGGCTAGCTGTTCCTCAAATTCTTTTATGGCCTTCCTAATTGTATTTTTACACTTTGTTAGTCAGTGTTTATGCGCCTTTCTATCTTCCTCACTAGGATTTAACTTCCACTTTTTAAAGGATGCCTTTTTGCCTCTCACTGCTTTTTACTTTGCTGTTTAGCCACAGTGGTTCTGTCTGTCTTTCAGCTCTTGAGTGAATATCATCTGATCCAGGTCATTTATTACTGTTTAATTCATCAATTCGATCCAAAACCACCTCTATTCTTGCCTCCATTTGGGACAGCTCCTCAGATCTGTCACCTAAAAAGAATGCTCAGGTGTGAGTATCTTGCTCACATCCTCTCCGATGAAGATGGATGCAGAGAATTCATTTAGCTTGTCTGCAATGGCCTGGTCTTTTTTGAGTGTTCCTTCAGCACCTTGATCATCTAGTGACCCCAATAATTGTTTGACAGGCTGCTTGCTTCTGATGCAATTTTTTTTTTAAATTGCTGTTTGAGTTCTTCTGGTAGTTTGTTCTTCAAATTCTTTTTTGATCTGCGTAATTATACTTGACTTGCCATAGTTTATGCTCCTTGCTAGTTTCCTCAGTAGGATTTGTCTTCCAATTTTTAAAGCATGCCTTTTTGTCTCAAACTGCCTTTTTTACTCTGCTGTTTATCCATGGTGGCGTTTTTTGTTTGTTTGTTTTTGTTCTTTTACTGGTGGTTGTTTTTTGTTTTTTTTTATTTGGGGTACACATTTAGTTCCAGCCTCTATTGTGTTTTTTTTTTTTAAAGTTTCTATGCAGCTTGCAGGGATTTCACTCTTGTGACTGGTTTCAATTTCCACCTAACTAGCTTCCTAATTTTTGTGTAATTCACCTTTATGAAGTTAAATACGACTATGGTGGGTTTCTTTGCTATTTTCCTCCCCACAACAATGTTAAATTTAATTACAGTGTGGTTGCTATTACTGAATGGGTCAACTATATTCACATTTTGGTACCAAATCTTGTGCTTCATTTAGGACTAAATCAAGAACTGTCTCTTCCCTTGTGGGTTCTAGGACTAGCTATTCCAAGAAGCAGTTGTTAATAGTGTCTAGAAATTTTGTCTACCTATGCATATGGGAATGAGTCATATACCTAGTCAATATGGGGATAGCTGAAATTCCTTATTATTATTATTATTTATTTATTTATTTATTGGGTCTTCTGTTTTGTAGCCTCTCTAATCTCCCTCAGCATTTGTTTCTCTGTCACCATCCTGGTCAGGTGGTCGGTATTATATACCTAGTGCTATGTTTTTATTATTAATCCTGAAATGTGTATCTCTAGAGATTTTATGGTATAGTTTGATTTGTTTTTACTGTATTTGACTCTGTGCTTTCTTTCACATATAGTGCAACTCCCCCACTAGTGCAACCTACTTTGTCATTCCTATATGTTTTGTACCCTTTATTACCATGTTCCATTGATTATTGCCATTCCACCAAGTTTCTGTGATGCCTGTTATATTAATATCCTCATTCAATACCAGGCATTCAAGTTTACTCATCTTAGTATTTAGACTTCTAGCATTGATATTCAAGCACTTATCAAATTTGTCATTATTTTGTTGTTTGCCTTCATGTGATGTAATTGAATGGGACTCTTTTGTTTGACTGTTTCTCTTCAGTTCCTACCAGTACTATATCAACTTCCATCCTTTCTTCTTTATTGAATATAGAGAAACCCCATTAATAGATCTTCCTCTAAAGGATGCCTTTGTCCAAACTGTGTGCTCCCCCAGTCCTTGCATCAATGGGGTTTTTTTTATGTCCCTAATTTTGGGTCTTTGTCTCACACAGTGTCCCACATTTGGGCCTGGGCAGCTTGAGAGAGATGCTTAGAATCATAGGACTGGAAGGGACCTCGAGAGGTCATCTAGTCCAGTCCCTTGCATTCGTGGCAGGATTAAGTATTATTCTAGACCTTTCCTGACAGGTGTTTGTCAAACCTGCTCTTAAAAATCTCCAGTGATGGAGATTCCACAACCTCGCTAGGCAATTTATTCCAGTGCTTAACCATCCTGACAGTTAGGAACTTTTTCCTAATGTCCAACATAAACCTCCCCTGCTGCAATTTAAGCCCATTGCTTCTTGTCCTATCCTCAGAGGTTAAGAAGAACTATTATTCTCTTCTCTGGACTTTCTCCAATTTGTCCACATCTTTCCTGTAATGTGGTGCTCCAAACAGGACACTATACTCCAGATGAGGCCTAATCAGCATGGAGAAGAGCAGAAGAATTACTTCTTGTGTCTTGTTTACAACACTCCTGCTAATACATCCCAGCAGAGCTGGCTCAAGGCACCAGCCGAGCAAGCTCATGCTTAGGGCAGCAGATTCCAAGGGGTGACATTCCGGCCATCCTTTTTTTTTTTTCTTTCTTTTTGGTTTGCTGCTCCAGCCGCCCTGTAGGGGGCGGCGGAGCGGAGGAGGGGAGCACCCTGCAGCATACTTGGCAGGGCAGCCCACGTCCTTCCCTCCCAGCCGACCGGAGTGGCACAGAGCCCTCCCGGCAGGCGACGTGACAGGAGGGGCCGCGTGGCGAGTGCCCCACTGAAGCCCTGGCCGCCCCCCTTCTTTCTCTCCCCCCCACTCCATGAGGGCGGCAGGCAGGTTGCCTTCGGCGGCATGCCTGCAGAGGGTCCGCTGGTCCCGCAGCTTCGGCAGACCTCCCGCAGGCGTGCCGCCGAATCCACGGGACCGGGGACCTCCCGCAGGCAAGCCGCTGAAGGCAGCCTGCCCTCCGTGCTTGGGTTGGGAAAATACCTAGAGCCGCCCCTGCTCAGAAGTAGCAAAGCTGAACCTGATAGGCAGCAGGTAGTTGAGCAGAAGCAGTGGTTCCTGTCACATTTGATGCTCTCAGATCAGCCCCCAAACTGCTCCCAAATATCAGTACAGGAGTAGAAAACTTTTCTAAAGGAATTTTAAAAAATAAAATTGAGGGGTTACTATTTAAAGGCTCTTCTGACAGAAAATGGATGTTTTTAGTGAAAGATGTTTGGCCGACAGAGAATGTTGATGTTTGTGAGGAAGTGGAGGGGAATGGAAACATGCCAGTTTTGGTGAATACTCCATTCAGACTAGTTCAGTATTGCTGAGGTGCTCTGAATTACTGTCTCACTTAGATTTTTAATTATTATTTTAAAAGGGAAACTAAAATTAAGGGGTTCTTAATGGCATTGTCTTTGTCCTCTTATTCCTGAAGTAGGCAATGGTAATCATGCCATTGAGGCCACGTATACATCAGCAAAAATATTTTTAATTGAATTAGCTTAACTCAGTTGAAAACACCCTTTGCCTTGCCTACAGTGCAACCATCTAAAATGATCTTAGGCCTGGCCTACGTACATGTGAAGTTTGGTTGGTTGTTTTTTTGTATCAATATAACTATTTTGGCTAGGGGGTTGATGGTGGTTATTTTTTTTTAAATTTATTTTGGTAGAATAGTTATCCTGGTACAACCCCTAGTATGGATGTGGTTATACAGGTATAAAAGTGCCTTACACCAGTATATCTTATTTCCCTTCTCATAGTGGAATAAGCTATTCCGGTATAAGCACTTCTATACTAGTATAACTATCTACGCTAGGGGACATCACACCACTTAACTGCACTGGTATAGTTAAAATAGTATAGCTCTTGTATGTAGACAAGGGCCTGAAGGAGTTGACATGTGTCTCCCATGTTGTTGACTTAGAGCAAGTTAAGTTAACTCAGCTGAGGTATCTTGATTGAAAAACACCATTCTTTTTTCTGTTAACGTACCCTGGCTGTGTCTATGCTACCAGTGCCATGTAGAGTGCATACACTGCACACCTGGCTAGCACACGTATAAGTACTAGGGTAGACAGTGAGACTGCTAGGATGAGTAAAGACATGCCAGAACCTTAAGGTATATACCCTATTTACATGGCTCTCTAGACTCCCAAGCAGTGCCTCCCACCTCTACCCTGCTATTCTTAGCAGCATAGTGTCCCACGGCCTTTCACTGCCGTGTGTAGCTACACACAACAGTGTTCACACAGTCAGCTTTTCACTGTGGTGTGTAAGCTACTCGTACTCTACACAGTGCCGCCCCGTAAGCATGGAGTGGGCTTTGGAAAGCAACACCATGGTATCACTGGATAAAGGCTCTGAAGATGCTATTCCAAAGCATTCTCCTGTGCCAGATTTCTTGTGTCTGATGAAATCTGTGTTTGCATCAGCATGAGTATCCTGTTTTATCCTGCCATAGGCAAAATAGTGAACTGTTATCAAGGCAGGTTTCCTGTATCTTTTTCATATGAGCCCTAAAAGGAAAGATAAAACCTACACAGGGGATTACTGTAACTCAGCGGTTCTCAAACTGTGGGTTGGGACCCCATTTTAATGGGGTCGCCAGGGTTAGCATTAGATTTGCTGGGGTCTGGAGCCAAAGCCGGAGGGCTTCAGCCCTGGGCGGCAGGGCTCAGGTTACAAGTCCCCCACCTGGGGCTGATACCCTGGGGCTTTGGCTTTGCCCCCTTCTCCCGGGCAGTGGGGCTCAGGCAGGCTCAGGTTTTGGCCCCCTCTCCTGGGGTCATGTAGTAGTTTTTGTTGTCAGAAGGGGGTCACGGTACAATGAAGTTTGAGAGCCCCCTGCTATAACTAAATGAACCAGAGCGATATTGGTAGTTCTGATGTAAGGAAAAATACACCTCAGTCTCCTGGTGTAAAACCTGAATGTTTTGCTTGACTTTGCTTCTTCTGAAAATCTTGCTCCCCTAGCAACCTTCTCCATTATTTTGACTTGTTGTTAGTCCAGACTTTTAATAGGACCATGACATGGGTTTGCCATAAGGTTTAGGCTGGTACCACTTTGCAGTAGATAACTACTCCTTCCTGGTTTGTTAGGCCAGTGGCTTCATCTGGTGTAATGTCCTGAGCAACTCTCTAGTGCCTCTAGTTTAAACATAGCCACAATTTCCATCTCCCACCTGGTCGCAGGGCTGGGCTTACCATGAGGTGAACTGAGGCGGCTGCTTCAGGTGTCAGACTGTAGTGGGGGAGGGGGCGCCACTAGGACCCAGAGTGTAGAAAATTGTGTCTGCTGCTGGTGCATATGTATTCTCTCTGCTCTAGATGCACAGAGATGGTGGAGTGCTGTGCTGGAAGAAGGAGGGCACAAGAGACATGGCAGGCAGGCAGGAGAAAAGGTGAGAGGGAATAACAGAAAGCAGTAGGAGTTGCAGGGAAAGAGAGGAGGAGGAGCCTCTTATGTACCTCTCTGGCACCCCCAGGAGCCTGGACTGATTAATATCAGCTTCTCAGGGACCTTCCTGTTTCCTGCTGCTTCCCTGAAGCCACTTGAGGAGGACAGGCAGTCAACTGAAGTAGTAGGAGCCAGTTAGGCCCTTGAGACTCTGGTATCTTCCCTCACTCAGGCCCTGCTACCAGCCTGCTTATTTGTCCTCTTCAGCTGAGTGTTGAGAGCCACTATAGCTGGCACAGAACAGCAGTCATGAGTGAAAGAAGAAAATGCCCCTCTGGGGCAGCATTCAGAGAAAGAAAGAAAGCAAAGGAAGCTTTTCTGTCTAAACAGGAAGGAGCTCTCATGAGATACATAGACACAAATGTTCACGGTGAGCCTTCCGGCCCCAGTGAGGATGTGAGTGGTGAGGAGATGCCTGATCTTCCAGTTAGTCAGAGTGCAGGTGACCTGGCAGCTACTGCAGCATCCATATCTCCATCTCAAATGGATGTAACCATGCACACCCCTGAAGAAAAGTGTAGACCAGAGAAGTGTGTGGTGGAGGTGCAGGAAACAGCTGCTGCTGAGTTTAGTTCCTTAAGTCTAGATGATCCAGGACTGTGGACCCACTTGAGCAGTAGCCTGAGGGACTTCCTTGTACTGGGTGGACCACAGTAAGTGAAAAACTTCATGTTCCCCAAAGACAATGAAAATAGAAGTTTCCATCCAACACATTACTGGAGTGAAATCCCCAATGGTGACAAAGTGCAGAGGCCATGGCTTATGTACTCAAAAACCCAGAATGCTGCATACTGTTTTTGTTGCAAACTCTTCCAGTCTAATGTTCCAGCCACATTGGATTCTACAGAAATAAAGGACTGGAAAAATCTGGCTAGAAATCTGGCATGCCATGAGAAGGCAGCAAATCACCAGAGAGCATTCCATAGGTGGAAAGAGCTTGAGATGAGACTAAGGTTAAAGGCCACCATAGATGATCAGCATCAAGAGAAGATTGCATCAGAGCCTCTTTACTGGCAAAATGTTCTGAAAAGGCTCATTGCCTTTGTGATGCTTGCTACCCAAAACCTAGCACTGCGTGGCACTTCAGATCAGCTGTATGTGCCAAACAATGGAAACTTCCTTAAAATTGTGGAGCTGATGGCTGAGTTTGATGCTGTACTCCAGGAAGATCTAAGAGTCACCACCCAAGAAATGTACACACACCACTACCTTGGAAAAACAATTCAAAATGAGATCATACAGTTACTGGCAACAGAAGTCAAACAGAAGATTGTGGCAGATCTGAAGTCAGCAAGATATTACTCTGGTATTCTGGACTGCACACCTGACATCAGCCATACGGAACAAATGACTTGAATGGTGTGTTTTGTAACAACAAGAGAACCTAGTGAAAATGTCCCTGTGATGGTGACTGTCAGAGAGCATTTTCTAGAATGTATTGACATTGATGATACTACAGGAGCTGGTATGACAAATGTGCTTCTTAAAAAGCTGGAAGAAATGGGAATTGCGATAGCTGACATGAGAGGTCAGGGCTATGATAATGGTGCCAATATGAGAGGAAAGAACAGAGGAGCGCAGACACGGATCCGAGAGTTAAACCCTCGAGCTTTTTTTGTCCCAGGCAGTTCTCATTCATTGAACTTGGTGGTCAGTGATGCAGCATCTAGTGAGGCTGCTGCATTTTTTAATGTAATTCAAAGCATCTATGTATTTTTCTCTGCATCAACTCATCAATGGCAAATTTTGAAGCAACATCTGGGAACATCTTCTCTGACACTGAAACCACTGAGTGCCACATGATGGGAAAGTCGAGTGGAGGCGATAAAGCCTATCAAACACCAAATTGGGAAGATAGATGATGCCATAGTTTCCATTATGGAGGATAATGTTATGACAGGAACTGTTTGTGGGAGAACTGTGGCAGAGGGAAATGGAATCACCAGAAACATACATAACTTAAAATTTCTGTGTGGCTTAGTGTTGTGGCATGACATACTGTTGGAAATAAATGTTGTAAGCAAGAGACTCCAAGGTGTTGACCTTGATATATCTGAAGCAATGGAACAACGGGACAAAGCAAAGTCATACCTATAGTCTTACCAGTCAGATGAGGGATTTCAAAACGTTCTGAAGAGTGCACAGAAGTTGGCGGAGGAACTTCACACTGAAGCTATTTTTCCACCCATTCAAGAATACAAGAGTCAACAAAGAAGAAGACATTTAGATTACAAGGCACGGGATAATCCCATAAGAGACCCCAAACAACAATTCAAAGTTGAATTCTTTAACCAGGTGGTAGATTGTGCAATCCAGTCAGTTGAAGAACATTTCATGCAGTTCAAGGAACACAGCAGTATATTTGGGATGTTGTATGATATTCCAAAACTCCTCACTATACCTAAAGAAGACCTACACCAGCAATGCTGGGCACTAGAGACAGTGACACATGATCGCATGCATGATATTGATGCAAGTTATTTAGGCAATGAACTGAAAGCCCTTTCAAGATGCATTTCAGCAGGATCAACTCCAAAGGCTGTTCTGGAAAATATGTGCACAAGTAAGATTACCACTCTCTTTCCAAATGCTCTTGTTGCTGTGCGCATACTTCTAACACTTCCTGTAACAGTTCCCAGTGGAGAACGCAGCTTCTCCAAGCTGAAGTTAATAAAAACACATCTACGCTCCACAATGACACAGGAGAGGCTGGTTGGCCTTGCAACCATCTCAATAGAGCATGAGCTGGCCCAGATTGTGGACCTTCAGGAAGCAGTTCAAATCTTTGCAACCAAGAAGGCATGGAAAGCACCACTTTGATTATTCAAACAGATAAAAATGCCAGTGAAAGTTAAGTGTTACTTAAAATTTTTGAACAAAGCATTTTAAGATGTTAGTTCTCCTTTATTGGGGTAGGTAGCAGAGCAGTACCATGAGAAGAGTAGAACAGGAAGAAGGCAGAAGTGAGACCTTTCAGAGTTTTTGTCCCCATGAAGCGAGGGGACATGGGGGCATCATTTGAGCTCCCCTCCTCAGGTGCCAAAACGTCGTGGGCCGGCCCTGCTGGTCCTGTAAGGAAGACTGTCCAAAAGTATCAACATTATTCATCTGTTAAACAAAAAATAAAAGTGCAGAGTGACGAAGTCTGTGGGGCTATCATTGCTTTAAAATTAACTTTCTAATGTTTCTGTGTCACAGGATATCTTCTTTGCCTGAGAAACCAGTGAATAGAATGTGGACTTTCTGACAAACTGGAAAATAACTTTTTTTTTTTTTACGTTTTTAATAACAATGTTACTGTTGCTGTGAGAGAAGTGGGATAATCATACACCAAGTTGTGCCACAGAGCATGACAGAACGTGGCTATTGAAATGTCTCAGAATGCAATGGATAAGAGCATATTGGCTATATTGGGTCAGCCCACTGGCCCATCTAGTCCAATATTCTGTCTCTGACAGTGGCCAATGCCAGATGCTTCAGAGGGAATGAACAGAACATGGCAATTATTGAGTGATCCAGCCCCTGTCATCCATTCCCAGCATCTGGTGGTCAGAGGTTTAAATCATAGTATCATAGAGTTAGATCTGCAAGGGTCATCTAGTCTAACCCCCTGCCAAGATGCAGGATTTGTTGTGTCTAAATCATTCAAGACAGATGGCTGTCCAGCTTCTTTTGGAAACTCTCCAGTGAAAGTTTCCACAACCTCCCTAGGCAGTCTGTCCCATTGTCCTACTGTTCTTACTGTTGGAAAGTTTTTTCTAAATCTTCTATCCTGTAGTTTGAACCTATTGCCTCTTGTCTTGCCCTCTGTGGCAATAGAGAACAACTTTTTCTCCATCTTTTTTTATGGCAGCCTTTCAAGTATTTGAAGACTGTGCTATCATATTCCCCTCTTAATCTCCTCTTTTCCAAACTAAACATACTTAGTTCCTTCAGTCTTTTCTCATCTGGCTTTCATTCCATCCCTTTGATCATCTTTGTCACTCATCTCCACATCCTTTCTATACATTGGTGACCAAAATTGGATGCAATACTCCAGCTGAGGCCTAACCAGTGCCAAGTAGAGTGGTACTATCACCTTCCATGACTTGCACGCTATGCCTCTGTTAATGCAACTTAAAATTGCATTTGCCTTTTTTTTTTTTTCAACAGTGTCGCATTGCTGATTCATGTTGAGGTTGTGATCCACCACACCTTCCAGATCTTTCTCAGCAGTGCTGCTGCCAAGCCAGTTATTCCCCCATTCTGTATTTGCGCATTTGCTTTTTCTTCCCTATGTGTAGCATCTTGTGTTTGTCTTTGTTGAATTTCATTTTGTTGTCTACAGACCAGTTCTCCAATTTATCAAGATCTCTCTGAATTTTAGGGACACCGGAGCATGGGGTTGCATCCCTGATCATCTTGGCTAATAGCCACTGATGGACTGATCCCCCGTGAACTTATTCATTTTTTAATCCACTTTCAGTTTGGCCTTCACAACATCTCCTGGCAACAAGTTCCACAAAGTTAACCGTCCATTACATGAAGAAGTACTTCCTTGTGTTTGTTTTTAAACCTGCTGCCTATTAATTTCATTGGGTGACCCCTGGTTCATGTGTTATGTGAGGGGGTAAATAACACTTTTTTTTTTTGTCCACACCATTCATGATTTTATGAACCTCTATCATATCCCCCACCTTAGTTGCCTCTTTTTCCAAGCTGAACTGTTCCAGTCTTTTTAATCTCTCCTCATGTGAAAGCTGTTTCATACCCTTAATAATTTTTGTTGCACTTCTCTGTACCTTTTTCCATTTCTAATATATCTTTTTTGACATGAGGTGACCAGAACTGCATGCAGTGTTCAAGGTGTGGGCATACCATGGATTTATATAGTGGCATATTTTCTGTCGTCTTATCTACCCCTTTCCTAATGGTTCCTAACATTGTTAGCTTTTTTTTGACTGCTGTTACACGCTGAGCCAATGTTTTCAGGGAACTATCCACAAAGATTCCAAGATCTCTTTCTTGGGTCATTACAGCAAATTTAGATGCCATCATTTTGTTTGCATAGTTGGGATTATGTTTTTCAACATACATTACTTTTCATTTATCAACATTGAATTTCATTTGCCATTTTCTTGCCCAATCACCCAGTTCAGTGAGATCCCTTTGTAACTATTTGCAGTCTGCTTTGGGTTTAACTATCTTGAGTAATTTTGTATCATCTAGACCAGCGTTTCCCAAACTTGGGGTGCCGTTTGTTTAGGGAAAGCCCCTGGCGGGCTGGGCCGGTTTGTTTACCTGCTGCGTCCGCAGGTCCAGCTGATTGCGGCTCCCACTCGCTGCGGTTTGCCGCTCCAGGCCAATGGGAGCTGCTGGAAGCGGCGGCCAGTACGTTCCTCGGCCCGTGCTGCTTCCAGCAGCTCCCATTGGCCTGGAGCGGCAAACTGCGGCCAATGGGAGCTAAAATCAGCTGAACCTGCAGACATGGCAGGTAAACAAACTGTCCCGGCCCGCCAGGGGCTTTCCCTAAACAAACGGCATCCCAAGTTTGGGAAACACTGATCTAGACTTTGTCACCTCACTGTTTACCCCTTTTTCCAGATCATTTATGGATGCATGCTACAGCCAGTGCATACCTACCACAGTGTTACTGCCACAGAATGTTGACTGTATGATCATCTGATGTATAAAATTCACTGTCATCCCCAATTATGGATTTGGAGAGCTGCACAAACTAGCATGATCCATAGGGCTGGGCCACTGAGGGACAACAATTTAGTCCTGATACTCTTTTTAGAGATTATGACAAGAGCCTTTTCTATGTGCATGTCCTGGAAAAAAACAGAAAAGGTAAGACTGATCCTTGAGGAACCCTGTACTTCACATCCCTCTGTGATGACTTCTGTCCCCACCAATTGACTCTGATCCTCTAAATGTGACTTCTCTCTGGAGAGCACCTCTCTGGCTCACTATCAACCTCCCTTATAATTCATTGTCATTTAAAAGCTGCTGAGAGCTACCAGCATGGCCAACTGACCCCAGTCTATAACCTGACTCTGAGCAGTATGGTCTCAAGCCCCAAAAAAGAGCCTGAATTTACTGGAGCATACTTAGAATGATGATAGTGCTAAGGTGTAACTGGCGCTGTAAAGCCATCACTTTCTCAATAACCTTCCCTAAAAAGGGGAACGGGTGTAATAGACAAGCACATCATCAGCAGGGGCCGAACTTCTTAGAGGGCGTGCGTCTGTGCAAATGCCACACTGATTATGTCCATATGGTATTGCATGCCTAAACCATTGTCACATGCCATACTCACTAATGGCACAAATTATAATTTGCACCAAAAAAAGTTTTCCTACCTTGCAGTAGAGATTTAATAGCAGGCTGCTATAGAAAAGTTTCAATTTGACTAAGATTTAATTATCTCTACCAAGTAGTATATTTACTAGCAGAGCTGTTGAAGTTTTTTTGTTTTGTGGTTTTTTGTCAAGTTCTTAGACTAGATAGAATTTTTTGCAAGAAAACTTCTCTTTGAAAATGTTCAGGTTTCCACTGTAAAAGCATTTTTAAACCAAAAACTTGGTTTTTAGTTTCTCAAAAACAGGAAGTTTCACCAAAATTTTTTTTTAAAAAGTGTCAAAAAATTTGTTTTTGGGGGGGGGGGATGGGGAAGAAATCACTTCCTGAATAGTTCTAATATTTATTGTATTATAAATAACACTGATCTGAAAGAGTTAAAATAAAAAATATATGTAGTGGGAAAAACAGATAAGACAGGTTGAAGAATCTTTACTTTTTTTATCCACTTACCTGCTAATTTGCAATGGTGCAAATGGTGATCATTAGAGCAAATTAGCAAGATTTTGATGGGTGTGCATAGTTGGGCTAAAGGGTAAATTTTTTTAGACTATTAAATAATGACCGCATCACTTTTTAATGGGAATTCTGCAGTACATGCATCCTTTAAATTTAAAAGAAGGTTCTTATTTCTTTCGGGCTAGAGAGTTAGATTAGGTAGACTTTCAGAATGAAGCTGTTATTGGACCATTTTGCTATATCAGCAGTCTACTGGTACCCAGCCAGTCAGTCACGTACCAAGAATCAAAATCATGGTGAAGGATGAGAGTCGAGCTGCATTTAAGGTGACCTCTATTCATGTTTCCTTTCCATGAGTTCAGGACAAAGAAAAATCAATAGAGAGAATGCACAATCAGTATTTTTAGTTGCAAACCCTCCATTATCCATATGTTTTGGAGCATTCAGACTCTGTCCAGGGCAAACTAAGCTGAGAAACAGATCTGAATTATGTGCTGTATGATGAGAAGGATGGGATGTGGGGCCTTGTCTTTTTTTTGGGGTCACTCAGAGGGATTATAGGTTGGAGAGTGAGGAATACTAAAATGTTTGTGGCTTCTGAGGGGGGGAAAAATCAGTGTTCAAATTCACTGACTAGTGTGTAGTATTACATATTTCATTCACTTTGCACACAGTGCGGTCTGAACATGTATATTTTCAGTATATATTGGCCAAAATTTAGGTAATAGTCTGACTTCTGAATCCATATTGAGGCACTACAATAGCCATGCTCTCATTTTTCAGTCTGATTCTCTCAGGTTCCACAATGACTTGAATGGAAATGGTACAGACCTACTGAAACTTCTTTCCTATTGCACCATATTGTTTTGAGATGAGATATGCAGACCCCCTGCAGCTTGGCAAGATCTTGCTGGTATGTGTTCTTTTTTGTACATCAGCAGAATTGTTCACTAAGCTCAAGTTACTCCTGTGCAAACCCAGATTGGGCTGCACTGTTATCATTGAGAGTATAATCTGAAGACAGTAGTGTTGCACAGGTATTACTTACTTAGTCTGCAGAGCAATTTATTTCTGAGGATGATAATGATATATGAAGAGTAAAGCGCCCAGCATGACTTTCAAGTCCCAGGTTCAGCCCCTTGGGCACCAGGTTTTTTGTTTTTTTTTTAAAAAGAGTTTTACTTGGGATATGAGGAAGCTGAATCCAGAAATCTTTGAGACACAAATGAGGCACATTATAGTGCTGTTTTAGCAGAGTCACATCTTGGAGCATAACTGCACTTTAAAGATTCATATGTTTGTTCCACCATCGTAATTCTATGATTGTAAAATGGCTCTTGAAAGCAAAAAGATAAGTAATTTCACTGAATACTGCTGTAAAGCTCTGATTTCTGGATTGTTTTCTGGGCTGCCTCTAACCATTGTTCATGGAGCCTGCCATCATCCTTTAAACTGAATAATTTACTTTTGACTAAAATGACACTAAATCTGGGACGGGTGATTAAATTCCACTGAATTAGCCACAGCTAATTTAGATACAGCTCACACTCATTATAATCTATGATGGGTGTTTAAGCAGGGTACCTGCATAGTCCTATTAAAGAAACTGTTCAATTTATGACTTCATGTAAAACTAGAAGAACGTTATATCTTGACCTGGTTCCTTTTTCCTTCTTTGTATGACGACCAATGATTCCTAGAGATGGAGGGAGGTCTCACTCTTCCTTCCCACCCACTTCTTCAAAGCAATCCCTCCTCCCTGGGTGTCATCTGTAAGCCCCATGTCCCTTCTCTTGTCCTCCACTCTTGTCCTATGCCTTGTTTGAATACTTACTTTTTTTCAGGGTTGGATTGTGCACTAACAATCCTACCAAGTATAGGGCAGTGCATAGCTGTGCTAACCCTGAAGTAGAACATGAACCATGCTGTGACTTTGCTTCCCATAGTCATATGGAAATAAACTGAACCAGTTATTTCCCCTTCTGTGCTGGCAGTGGACGGTGAATCTGAGGCTTTGCCTACTCCCTGCCTATCTGCTAGGAAGGGGACGAGCAGCCCAGTAAAATGTTCACACTTTTTTGTGTCCTCCTTGAGATACCAAATATATTTTTGTTCCCCTTTGCCATTCTTTCACCCCCAATGATTGTCCATAAATGCCCATTAATTCCTTCTCTACTGAGGCTTCCAAAAAGTGACAGCTGTAGTGGGTTGCATTACTTGTAAAGTGGACACGTTTGCTTGGAACTGTATTGCCATCACCAGTCAAATGACAGAGGCCACCAAACAGCCTTCCGGTCCTGATTTTCATTCACTGCTGATCTGGGTCAGGTAAACCAGCAATATGGAGAGATAAGTAGCAATATCCCTAAATCAT
Source organism: Mauremys mutica (assembly GCF_020497125.1). Taxonomy (NCBI): domain Eukaryota; kingdom Metazoa; phylum Chordata; order Testudines; family Geoemydidae; genus Mauremys; species Mauremys mutica. The sequence goes on from NC_059078.1 coordinate 70,273,709, forward strand.
CCAGTTCCCCTTCCAAAAAGTCTTTACTCTAGTATCTTCTGAGAGCTTCAGAAACAGCCTGAGGAATTTAAGGCTCCTTTTTTTTTTTTTTTCTTTTCAGACTCATCATCTTGACTGAAACTTGCAAATCTGGGTTCTGTGGTGGGCTCTACCATTGGCTCCCTTGGACCTGGGACAAATCATTTAGTAGTTGCTCTGAGCATTGCCAGTTTTATGAAAATGTGAGGTGTGCAAGGATATTCACTTTTTACGTGTGTGTGTGTGCGCGCATTCTAAGGAAAACTGAAGCTTTCTTATAAATTATTGCAACACTATTTCCCCTCTATTTCCCCCCCACCCCCCAAAAAAAACCAGGCTGTGAAGTTCAGAGAAATAAAGATTAAATATGCAAAACTGAAAAATGAATTGGTTAAAATTTTGCCATCAAATCCTCACTTTTGCTAAACTTTGCACAAGTCACCTGCCTTTTCTCAGAGACAGTACAAGATAAGGGGGGAAAATTCACTTTAACTAAAAATTTATGTATTTCCCAGCACACAGTCCTGTTCTCATAAATCCAATTCCAGTCCTACTTTAAGTCAAGGTCAGTGCAACAAGGATTTCACTCACAGTGCAATAATCTCACAGCATATATATGCAGATAGGCTGTGCTTAGTTATTTATTCATGACTTGTTTTTGGAAATGGTTTCAGCAGCCTATCCATACCTAACCCTGCCCCCATATAATAGCACTGTGAGTTGTGCTCAGCATAAATAAGGATAGTGCATTCTTGGAGGTGTATTCAACTTTATATTTCCCTTCAATTTAAGGTCAGGACAAAGAAATCTGGATAGAAGAATTCTATGTGAGAATGTTTCATGCAAACTCTGGACGTGATTCCACATCGACATTTAATGGGAGTTCCATGTGCAGGACACACAATAGAAATTGGCACTGAACAGAAAGGAGGTCAACAGGTCAAAGAAGGGAAAAATTTGTTCCTTGCTTGATTGCCTGTATTTGAATTTGATTAAGGTTCTGTTTTTTGTATGTGTGGGGAGGGAAATAACACTTTTTTTTTTCTTTTAAGATCCTCAGGAGAAAAGTGCCATAGAAATATCTGTAAAGCACTTTTTTGTTTTAATTAAGCCAAAGGGTGTGCATTTGGTAGATAGTATGAAACCATTTTTCCAGGCGCATATGCTCAGAGTAACAAAACGTTGTGCCCAGGTCTGAGGGAATCAATGGTAGAGTCTGCAGTGGAACCCAGAAATGTAGACTTCCACTCTCTCACTCCCAACCACTAAAACCACAGCAGTAATTTGATGTGTGTTCTGGTGGGATGATGGATGCTCTAGAAATACCTTCTATAGACTAACGTTGCTTTGCAGTGAGGGTGAAAAAGCCATTTGGTCAAATATAAGAACAGTTTTCAATACAGGATCCTTGGGGATTAACCCACTTATGAAAATATATTTGCCCTTTTGGCTTTTTGTCTGCTTTAGGGAGCAGTCTAAAATGCAAACATTTATTTTAAAAAATCCACTCTGCATTCCATGATAATATTTTAGTTTGGAGCCAGTTTCCACCCCCCTCTCTCCCCCCCCCTTTTTTTTTTCCTAGTTAGCTGACTTGGCCTGATTAGAGATCCTAGCACACATCGTAGTCTGTGTAGTTTTCTTTCACCATCCTCCTTGCCCTGCCTCTCATCATGGACTCCAGAGGAATGGTTTTCACTGTTTATCAGAGCTGGGATTAAGCCTGGCTGCATTTGAGTGACGGACACTACTAGGGAACTGTAAAGGCCTCAACACAAATTCTTCCTTTATTTTCACACTGCTTAGACTTCATTGAAAAGTGGCACTCAGAGTGAGAATTAGCAAGTTTGCAAAGTAGGGACTTTAAAGCTAGAACCTTGCTGTCATTTGGCACCCAATCAGTGGGGGTGGGGTGGAGGGAAGATGTGTTAGAAAGTTCAGACTGTTTATATCTGGGATATTTGTGGTAAACACCAATAATGCATTTCCTGCCATTTCTGAGGATGCAAAATTCTCTTATAATGGTTTAATTAAAAACCTATTCTAAAGCTGAAGGGTTTTCAAAATCAACAAGTGAAAGTAATTAAATCCATATCTTGAAACAGTGGTTCTGGATGTTTAGGATAAATTGGGTTTGCTTCGCCGTGTGTGTGCGCTCATGATATTTAAGTGTCTGTCCAGGCCTTGGTGTTCTAAGCATAAGCTAATAATTTACTATGAGCTTTCAACTTCAAACACTTTTTTTCAGTGAAAACCTCTACTGTCCTCTTTGACCACCTTCTGCATTGTAGGTATAGGCTAGACTTCAAGTAGGTATTGTTATGTTTGTGGGATATTGTTTAGGTTTGAAAATTTCTTTGCATAAGGTGAGAGTTTTGTTTGCAAACTGTTTTGCTGCATCTCCACCTGGAATACCTCCAAACCCCATTTCCTCCATAATTGGCTGTGATGCATTCCCAGAACTAATAAACCTTCCTTTCTCCTAAAAAGAGGATGGCTTTTAGGTTTGCCACTAATCATTCCTAGCCTCCTGTATCTACCTGGAGAACTTCCATCTCCAGGAATGAGAACACTGTCTGCTATGCAAACCACAGCTCAGACCTTCGGCTGCTGAAAACACTGCACTTGCTCTCCCAGATATGCTAGTGGAAGCATGAGAGTCCTTGGCCTACTGGAAAATACTTCCCTGCAGTCACAGGTTCCAACCGCCATGTACTATTGATTAGTTTGTGGAGCAAGGATTTTTTCATTGTCCCTGCTCTTGATGCCCCTAGCATACTGGCTAGTTCAGTCAGTTCACAAACTTGATACTAGCAGCCCTAAACGTTGTCTCTTTGTGCGATGTTATTCATTTAGAACAGTCCAATAATAATGGTACAACTTTTTTTTCTTTAGTTCTCCCTTCCCCAATACTGTACGGTACAAGGGCTATTTTATTTTTCTTTACAAATCTTTATGCTCATGTGTTGAAAAGATTTGGTACAAGTATTTCCACATTTTTATGTCTAAGAGCTCTTTTGATGATAATGCTGACTTTTTGAAATCCTCAGTTGAAAAGTGTTATATGAGTTGCTAAGTTTTATTAGTTTATATCAGAGCAAAATTACCAGCTTCAACTCCTATTTGTAACAGGAACTTAAATATGTGAATTTGAGTCACAAGAGATACCAGATTTATGGTCCCAGAGCCAGACTTCCTCTGTTTGTCCACGAATATGTAGCAGTTGCCGGAAAACGTCTCACCTCTGTTCTGAGGGGGCCAGCGGTAGGTAGGCACTTTAGTTTTCATGTGTCTCCAGTCCTTGTCTGCATTACACATGGTGCTCTTATTGGAAGTCTTAGGAGATGGGGCATTGGAAAATGGCTTGAGACCACCACTTATCTCTCAAGGGGGTACCAAATAGCCAACAGAACGTGACTTAGGGTTGCACCTTGCCACTGAATACAGGCTGAATTTGAACTAGTAATCCAGTCCTGCAAACTCAGAGGAGTTTGTCCCAATACGCAATTGCCAAATACATCAGAACCAGCTGATCAGTGTTCATTGATCTGGTGTATGCTGCTAAAGTGTTGGGTTTGTTTCATTTTCATATCTGCTTGTCTTTATGGAAACACGATCTACATTCTTGATCAATATCTTTACTGAATATATAATGGGTCCTTTGTCCTACTTAGTATCCTGCTTTGAGAAAGTCATAGCTGATGTAGATTCTGACACAGCAAGTGATCTTGCAGTGTGCAGCAGGATATGTCTGTTTTGATTGGCAGTATGAGTCACATGGTACCTTTCTGTTCATCAGCTGGGTAAGTGTTACTATTTTAATTAGGATTTTGCTGAGACTTTTTGGAGGGGAAAAACAAGATTGAATTTTGCATTATTAATATTCTGCAACATTCACATGAACCCCCCTGTTCCTTCATGTATCTAGAAAAACACCAAATGGTTTGCATTGCCAATGAAACAGCTGTAACTATGAGTAACCAGTAACTTCAACAAACTGCTCCCACGTGACTTACATACTTACATTTGTGGAGATTACTTGGCAAATAATTTGAACAATGAACATATTTGAGAAAATCCTATTCTGTTTAGACAACTAGCAGCAAACTGAAATAGGCAAAATTATTTGGTAGCATTAGAATAACTTGCTCAGCTTTACTCTGAAGTCTTTCCTCCAAGAACCCTGCATTTCATGAGCGCACTGTCCTCTTCCCCTTCGAAATCATTAATAAATAGATGAAATAAATGTAGTGTCTGGACTATCCCACTGTTTATTTCTCTTCACTCTGTGGAGCAGCCGTTCACCATACCTCTTGGTTTCTTATTGCTTTAATCAGGTTTTAAACCATGACAGGATTATGCACCTAACCCCAGAGTTATTTATTTTCCTTAATAATCTTTTAAGAGCGAACTCCTCAAAGGCCTTTTGAAAATCCACATAAATTATGTCCAGTGGCTTGCTGTTGTCAACTCTTCTATTAGTTTTTTTCAATGTGTTCTAGCAGTATAGAGGGGCAAAGCTTTCCCTCAAAGAAGCCACGCTGCTTTGACCCAATAGTTTTATCCAAGTGTTCTACTACTTTCTCCTTAATTACAGTCTCCATCAGTTTCCTGTAAAATGACTATCATTATTACACAGGAGCAATTTATTATACACTCTATGTAACTGCAAGGCGGGGAGGGAGGAGGATTAATGGGGAATATTTTAATGGAATATATACTTGAACTAACTATGGCCAAACTCTGGCGAACGTTTGCAAAATATGTATTTTACTTAAATCCCATTAAAGTGCCATGTACTCTTATGACATCCACTTGCTGAAGTAAAATGTTAAGTTGAGTAACAGTGGTACATAGGCATGGGGCTTACTGCTAGAGCTGGTCAGGGAAATATTATTTTCCCAATGAAAAGTTTCCACAAACTACATTTTCATTTTATATTATATATATATAAAATCTTCCAAACTTTTTTTTTGAGGGGGGGTTTTCAAAATTTGTGTGTGTTTAAATAAAAAAAAAGTTATGAAATCCCCATTTTTAGTGAAACTGATAGTTTTGTCAAAAAGCCATTGTTTCAATGGAAAAAATTGTTTTAGATGGAAAATTATTTACCAGCTTTTGTTACCCCCCTTTGAAGCAAAGAAAATATAGTGTTACCATAGCTGGGTCAAGCAAATCTCATCCTCTTGTGAAGCCATGATTCTGCACGTTGGCTGCAAGGGTTGTGATTCAGTGAGCAACCGTCTACATCCCATGGTATCCCAACTCCTCTAGCCTGCTGGCTGAGGAGAAGGGGGGTAATATGAGATGAAAATGGATTATGTCCAGAACTGTGGTGGGGAAAGAGAATAGTGCTGGAGCTTTGGCATTAAAAGGGGAGAAGAAATCTACTATGGACCCCAGTGAGGGCCAAGAGAGAGGTTCTGATTTCCCAAGGGCTTTGAGTTCTTGCTTCCAGGTCTGTCAACATAAAGCAACTCGTCCTACCCACCTCCCCTCTGTAGAGCCAGAGCAGTAAGCACTGTCACTGATGTGATTGGTGAACACCTCCATCTGCGTGTTTGGCAGCCGCGCCAGTTCTGGACTGGAAGAATTCTGACCGCTTTGGATGGGCGGTGCCCTCAAAGGGCAAAGTATTGTAAAGTTGGGGCACTAGTTTCCTCTCAAATGCCTTGCTTTTACCATGTTACGTTATTTTTTCTTCTAAGTTTGATGTCTGGCAGGGAGACGGGGAACTGGTTTCTCTCACATTATGGAAGGCGTGATCATTGCTGTTATCTTTCAAAAGGGTTGAGCAAATGGCTTTATTTATTGAGCACCAGCCAAGGTGACGTTCTCATCCCTCCCTTGTCATTTACCTTCCACCGTCTGTTCCATCCTCTGGTCAGCTGTGCTTTGTTTTTTCCCTAAACAGAGTTTGAGCTAAAGGCACTCTGCTGTGTAAACTCTTTGTGCGAGGAGATAAACGCATCCATTATCTAGGCAGTAGCCCTCTCACTGCAGATCATTTCCTGGAGTTGAATGACAGATGAACTGGATGGCCCCCTGAGTGTGTTAAAACTTATCGGTTCTCACTTCTTTCTGGGGATGCCTGCTGCCAGTGTCACTCCTGCTGCTGTTTTGAACTGGAAAACGGAGATGTGTGAGGGGGAAGCTTTCATATGATTTTGGATTTTAATAGATTATGCATTCTCAGTACATAGGTGTACATAGAATGGACTCAGTTCTCTCTCCTCTCTGGCCCTGGTATACCACTGTGGTAGCGTAAAAGGGGGATGAATGGTCACCCGGGGAATAGCACTTCAGGTCAAAGGGTTCCCCCACTGTAAGTCTGGCAGAGCAGGTATGTGGTGGGATAGAGCAGAAAAAGGGGTGACTGGATTTGAAGGCTGACATAATTCCAAGCAGCCACTAAGGATGAGTTACTCTGCAGCCTGGCTAAGCCCCGAATTCAGAGGGAGCAATGTAACCTACGTACAAGGTTGGTATCAAATAGCCTTTTATTTGCTTCTTTAAGCTAGAGACTGGAGTTTTTCAATGTATATACCGTTATTCGTATTCAAAATGCTGTACAAAGATCTAATTAATCTTCATGTCGGCCCTATGAGGGTATAGAAAGGAGGAATATTATTGCCATTTTGCCAATAGGGGAGCTGTGGCAGAGAGAGAGGGACTTTCCCATGCCCGCAGGGAGAGTGATTGTCAAAGTGGGGATTGGAACTCATTCACCCCTGGCTCCCAGCCCATGGCCAGAAACCACTGGGTCACCCTCACCGTCATTAGCCAGTCAGGCTGCTGGAATCCTCCTAGCATTCTGGTCAGTCTGCAATTCTCACTAGAATAGGAGTCTCCTGACTGTTTTGCTCAACAAGAGGTCCGTCCCACTACTAGGAGGGAAAGCAGTGGCCCACATGCGCTTTGTGTGGGCTGACTGTGCTGTTCTAGCACCACCTCACCAGATGTGAATTGCTTTTCTCAGGAGGTGGATTTGCTAGTCTTCACAGTTGGAATTAGTTTCAATTACTAGCAACTGCCAATGTTTTGCATTGGGATTCCCACTCACAGTGGCATCTGCACTGGATCATAGTTCCTGTGGAGCTCCACTGGACAGCAGCTATGCCACAGCTTTCCACTTTGACCACTCCCCATACATGCTACAAAACAGAATTGTAACTAGCAGTGAAGGAATTAGAAAAGGGTCTACAAATGTTCACTGATGCACTGTAAAGCTCTTCACCCAGAGATCTCAAAGCATCCCTCTGAGGTAAGTAGGTATCCCCATTTTACTGATCTGATCACAGGGATGTGGAGCAATGGAGTGACATTTTTCCTTCAACCTGTATTGCTAAGTAGATGAGCTGCTGTCTGTGGAACCAGCTGATCTCTCTTCATGGCTTTCTCTTTCACCTCAGCTATCATTTGTGCACAGGTCAAGCCTGTAGATGATAAATATATGCACCACTGCATGTAGGTGGGTGTATGAGAAGGAGAAGCAGAGGCCCATGACCAGCTCCAAGGTGTGTAAGGGCATTTCTGGAGAGTTACTGTTTGAGTTTCCAGAGAATGGTTTGAGTGCAAGAGGATTCAGACTCCACAGCATGTTGATGATGGGAGGTCAGATGCCCTCAGTGGTGATGAAGGTTTTAATGGGAAAATGCCTAGGTTTAGTTCAAAGCAGCGGTTCTTCATCCAAATGCTGTTCTTCCTGAGGGGTTGGGCCTGTTTGCATTTGATCTGGAGAAGCAGTGTGTCACCTGCATGATGCTGGCAATAAAGTTGAGACTGGACAAGCCTGAGCCTTGCAGACCCCACAGAAGAGTTCTCAGGCATAATTACAGATGACAACACTCCAGGATCTAAGAGGATTGAATAGATCAGCTTACTATGGTTTTGTTCATTCTGCATGGCCAATCAGGTAAGTCACAAGTGCTTTCACTGGCTCAATGGTGTTGAAAGACCTAACAGCACTAACATGGATATTTACTTCATTTTGAGGGATAAACAGAGGTCCCAAGTGTGACCAGTGCAGCCTTCAAACTAGGATATGATTGTTCACTTTGCACAATACTTTGAGCCCCAGTTGTTCTGTTGCATGTTTCTGGGTGGCTAATAGACTGGCTTCCTGAAGGAGGGGTTGGTGAGATGTATGAATATACAAAAGGATTCACTATCCAGGAACAAGTCTTTTTTTTTTTTTTTGCCCAGTTTCTTGGTCTCCTCTATTCTCCATTACTTCAAAAATACCCAGTAGTTGGATTTCTTAGTAATTTCATTTAACTCTACAGAAGCTGGAAAATTTTAATTCAGATATGAAACCTCACCGGTGTTCAAATGGGAGGTTTTGATATGGCTCCTTTATCAATTTTAAGACACTTAGAACCAGGCTCCTATTTTAAAGAACCCAATTTTTAGAGGTGTTTTGGATTCAGCCTTTATATGAATCATAAGGTTTTCAGTAATGACTGAGACTATTGCAAAAGGGATATCCTAATGTCCATCGCTTTACAGTCTTCTTTGAAAAGGGACTCTAGCCTTTCATCCAGACTCATTTTTCTTGCAAAAACAGAAGATTAATTGATGAGAAAGGTGAAATATGGTGTAAATTTGAAAAAAAAAATCTCTAAGTATATATGTTTATGGACATTAAGAGACTGAGACACTAGACCAGAGTTTTAAGTTTATTCACTGACCTGCTCACAATACAGCTCGTGCAGCTAGCAACATAGTGAGTCCCCAGTGCTGCCATATACCACTGACCTCAGCCCTAACCTTAAGAGGACCAACTCTCCAGACATGAAAATAAAGCAGTCTTCATCCAAACTGTGTCTAGTGCATATAATGCATACAGCATTATAATTTTACTGAATGTATGTAGGTGGTTTTGTGCTCTGGAGTTCTGGCTACTCGTTTCTTTTAAAATATCAGGTTGGAGTCAATCTTCAGTACCAAAGAAATTACAAATACCTATAGTTACAACATTTTTGGCCAAAACAGTTTATCTATTTCTATAAATCCTTAAAACACACACTGCAAAATATTTGCTAATGCAGTAAAATCCTCATGTGATTACCTGTTGGCACATGCTGCTACTTCCTTTCTACCGGTGTAGGAATCTGTTGCTGATCACTGAGCACTACCTTATTTTTACAGATCTGCTCACTTTTCAGTTCTCCCTTTTTAATTGCTTTATTTTTAATGGAATGTGTTGAATTATTTTTATTGAATAGTTCTGATTTAAAGCTTTTGCACATGGATTTACAGCCAGATTGACTGCCCTAAAAATGGGATCCCTCTTTCTATCTGCACAATGTGTATGGTATGGGCAGTACAATTTTTCCCCTGTTGCCCCACCAGTATTGTTCTGGATGGACCACAGTAATTATGTTTAGTACCTTTTAGATCATTTGGCTTTCCCCAGGCCCACAATTGCCCACACCAGTTGTTCTTTTGCACAAAGTAGACTGTACAATCAAAGTGTCTTTTGTCTTTGGAGCCTCGTAATCAATTCATTACTTATACTTGCTCAGTCTCCCTCAGCGTCAATGTTTGTTTTCTCTCTCCAAAGTGCCTTTCAGAAGCAAACAATTCTGAGATCCAGCTAGCTGGTCTTTAAATAGAAGTCTGTGTTTGGCTATCTTACAAAAATAGAAAAAATAGAGAATAGAGAACAATATATAACAGAAGACAGTTATGAACAACCTTGTCTAGTCAAATACTACAGATGCCAAGGCCAGGCTCAGTGACCCTTCCTTTGCCTTCAAGACCAGTCCAAGGTCCTAATACTGCAAAGTGTTCCCTACAGATGGGAGCCTTGCACCTGTTTGGAGAAGTTTGTGGATCAGGGTCCACACCAGTAATTTCCCTCATATTATTAGCAAGGAAGAAAAGGGCCTTGCTTTTTCAGTAACAGTTCCAGCTTTCAGTTTATCTTATGGCTAACATACATTTCTTCTTTCCTCAAATATGTATGAATATTAATAGGGCCCTACCATTTTGATCAATTTCATGGTCATAGGATTTTAAAAATAGTCAATTTCATGGTTTCAGATCTGTTTATATCTGAAATTTCATGGTTGTGTAACCATGGGGGTTCTGACTCAAAAAGGAGCCGAGGTTATTGTAGGTGGGTCGTGGGATTGCCACCCTTACTTCTGCACTGCTGCTGGCAGGGGCGCTGCCTTCAGAGCTGGTGTTATATCCTTGGGGCAGCCGGTGTAGGAAGCAATCACTTGAGGCCAGAGAGCAGACAGCTAACCAAAACCTCCATTTTATTTACAGACACAGAGAGCTCACTCAGCCGGTTGAAACCGGCTGAGCTATCCCTTAATAGTCTAACTCAGTTGCCATAGTAACAAAACCCATGACAACCAAATACACAACATATTCCTCCCCCCCTAATAAGAACATCCCCAAAATAAAACACACACTAAACTAGAGAAGGAGGGTAGACTGCCTCCATTCCCGGCTAAACCCTGGGGATTATTTTGCCCCATAACCGTGGGTTCGCCCTAACTAAAGATCCAGCCGATGAGGAGGCCTTCTGTCTCTACGGCGAACTTCTGGTGTTGTTGCACCTGAAAGTACTAGGGGCTCAGGGTCCGCAGCACCAATAGGTGAGGAGGTGGTATCAGCTCGTGCTGGGCAAAGGGGTATCTCAGCTGCCAGCGGTAATGGAGGAGAACAGTCAGGAACAAGTGACTCATGATTCGGTGTCTCACCAGGAGGGGTGAAGTCAGACCCCTCAACTGCAGATGCGTCCTGAAGACTGGCATGACCTGGCAACAGCTGATCTACATGTCGCCGCCAGGTAAGATTCTCTGCAGTCCAGACTGTATAGGAAACAGGTCCTGTTTGAGTGATGACTGTGGCCGGGACCCATTTAGCTCTGGAAGTATAATTCCGAGCCAAAACTGCCTGTCCTGGGCTAAAGGTTCGGTCTTTTGCTCTGGGTGCCCGTCTGATGACTTGATATTGCTGCTGATGTTGCACAGTTTGTCTGGGTTCAGAAGGTTTCAGCAGATCAAAGCAAGTGCGCAGCTGTCGTCCCATCATTAGAAAGGCTGGGGAAGCCTGGGTCGTAGCATGAGGTGTGTTTCTATAGGAAAGTAAGAAGGTATCCAGACGCTTTTGAATGGAGTGTTGTCCCTTTGCTGATTTCAAAGCGTTTTTCATTGTCTGCACAAATCTTTCAGCTAATCCGTTGGTGGACGGATGATATGGTGCTGACGTGATGTGGTGTATCCCATTTGCCTTCATAAAATTTTGAAACTCCTGAGAGACGAACTGCGGTCTGTTGTCGCTCACAAGTTGTTCTGGCAGACCAAAACGACTAAAGAGTCCTCGTAGTTTTTGAATAGTACTCTCTGCAGTAGTGGACTGCATTATAGAGACTTCTGGCCATTTAGAATGGGCATCTACTGCCACCAAGAACATGCTTCCTTCAAGGGGGCCAGCAAAGTCAACGTGAATACGTTGCCACGGGTTTTCAGATATTTTGGTGGACTGCCAGGTTTAATGTTCAATGTCACAGTGATTCCCTTCATACTTCCCAAATCATCTCCAAAAACAGCAGCATGTTTCCTTAGTAAAGGGGTTAGACTGGTTTCTTCTTTAGTCATCCGGTGCACTTCTGCCCAGTTCAGCTGAATCTTCCCAAGCCAAGACCTACCCATTAAGGCTGGGTAGTTACCTCTCACCACAAACAGTGGCAATTTAGCCGCCCGTCCATTGAGCTCCACCTTAATATCAATAGTGCCCAACATGGGCACAGCTTCACCTGTATACGTCTTCAGAACAGTTTTTGTTGCCTTAAGCGGAAGATGCTGTAGCTTTTCCTTATACACAGTCTCAGGAACCAGCGAGACAGCTGCACCGGTGTCTAGTTCCATGCGTATAGGTTTGCCCTCCAATAAGGGGGTTACCCAGTATTCATGTGAGCCCGCTGCCAAAGACAAAACATGTAGTGGCACTTCCTCTTGTGAGGCGGTGTCACCTTGATCATCCTGGGTCTGCTCTAGGGTATGCAAGGTTCCTCTTTTTGTCGGCCAGACCACAGGCCTCTTTTTCTTTTGTTTACAGGCACACTCAATGTGTCCCTTTTTGCCACAGTGTCGACACACCAGGTCCTTACACCAGCATTCTGATGCCTGGTGTCCTGGCTTACCACAGCGGTAACATTCTTGACTCTGCACAGTTTTGTGGGTCGGTTCTTGTGACACTTTTTGCACCCTAGGGGGTGCACCGATGTATTGTGCCTCCCTTGTAGCCAGTTCCATGGAGACAGCAATATCAACAGCCTTCTGTAATGTAAGCTGAGCCTCTGTCAGTAGGCGCTTCTGTATAGCTTCACTGCAGAGGCCACACACTAACCTGTCACGCAGGGCATCATTTAACATCTCTTTAAATTCACAGTGTTCTGCTAGCTTTTTTAAAATGGCTACAAATTGTACAACTGTTTCATCTTCCTTTTGGTCTCTTTTGTGGAACCTATATCTTTCAGCAATTACCAGTGGTTTTGGGGAGAAATGAGACCCCAGGATTTCCACAATGTCACTGTAAGATTTAGTCTCAGGCTTAACAGGGTGTAGTAAGCTGCGTAGCAGAGAGTAGGTTTTAGCCCCTACAACAGTTAAGAATTTTGGCACCTTCTTCGCTTCTGTAATGTCATTTGCAATACCAAAAAGCTCAAAACGCTCAGTATACACATGCCACTGCTCTGTATTCTCATCAAAAGGCTCCAGGGGCCTGGTCAGAGTAGCCATGATTTTTAGTTTCACTTTCACAGTCAGTGCAAACAAGCAGCTTTTTTTCTTTGTTTGGTCTTTACCTTGACTTCTACTTCCTTCTGTTACTGGAGCAGCACCAGAATCCCATCCTCGTCGCCAGTGTTATATCCTTGGGGCAGCCGGTGTAGGAAGCAATCACTTGAGGCCAGAGAGCAGACAGCTAACCAAAACCTCCATTTTATTTACAGACACAGAGAGCTCACTCAGCCGGTTGAAACCGGCTGAGCTATCCCTTAATAGTCTAACTCAGTTGCCATAGTAACAAAACCCATGACAACCAAATACACAACAGCTGGGTAGCGAGAGAAGCAGCTGCTGGCCAGGCACCACTGCCAGCACCAGCGCAGAAGTGAGGGTCGCAGGGTGTGGGGGGATGGGAAGGTTACCATACATTCGGGTTTTCCCAGCAGTCTCTCTCCTCGGGTTGGAGGCTGACAGCTGGAACTGCAGCCTCTCCACCTGGGTTGGGGGCTGACAGTCACCCTCACTTCTGTGCTGCCTTCAGAGCTGGGTTCTCAGCCAGCAGCCATGAGCTTCCTGCAGCCAAGGGAAGTTCCTGGAGGTGGGTCTGACCTGGCTCCAAGAGTGGCCCCCGCAGGGGAAGAGGAAATCCTGGCCCGGCGCAGCTAGGGCGCCCCCAGTCCTCTCCTACAATAGCCAGATTTCACAGGAGAGATCAGATTTCACAGTCCATGATGCATTTTTCGCAGCTGTGAATTTGGTAGGGCCCGGAACATCAATAAGTCAATGCTCTCCTCAAGTCTTGCATCCAGATGCATCCCTTCAAACATGCATCTGAAGTGGGGTTTTTACCCATGAAAGCTTATGCCCAAATAAATCTGTTAATCTTTAAGGTGCCACTGGACTCCTCGTTGTTTTTTGTGGATACAGACTGACACGGTCACCCTTCAGTAACCCAGACATAGACATCCTTCATCTTTTGTTATTCTTCAGTTCATGTCTTTGAGCCCAGTGTTCAAGGAGCTATTATTTGGCCCATTCCTTCTAGGAGGGTTTCCTAACTAACCATAAACAGTTATTAGAGAGACACGGTGAGATAATATCTCTTACTGGGCCAATGTCTGTTGGTGAAAGAAACAAGCTTTAGAGCCACATGGAGTGTTTCAGGTTTCAGAAGAAAGTTGCTTCAGTAAAAAATATTACCTCATCTACTTTGTCTCTAATATCCTGGGACCGATCTGGCTACCACTACACTGCATACATAAACAGTTATGTGTGCTTCCCCTCATGCCAACAATGAAGTTACTTAGGCCAAAGACAGATGGCTGAAACAGTTTAAATTTTTCTCTTTCTGGGTGCCTTGTTATATTTTCTCATATATAGGGAATAAAGCTTGGGGTTGTTTTTTTTTTTTTGGGTTTTTTTTTTCCCTCTTCAGCCAGTGCAGTGACAGCAAGTTACAGAGAGAATACTAGCAGGATCTGAGCAAGGTATTTAACCTCTGTATACTTCAGTTTCCCAATCTTTGTTTAGAAAAAGGATACCTCCCTCCCTCACAGGGCTATTCGGAATCTAAATTTCTTCGAGTTCATAGAGAGCTTTGAGATCCTTGATGGAAAGACACTTTAGAAGTGCAAGTGATCGTCACTCACATTTAGTCTTCCTTTTTGTTCACTGTTCCCTACACAAATAGCTTCCAAAGCTCTGAGAATTTCTTTCATGCACCCCTGTGACTGCCAATCTGTTTCTTTCTCAAAAGCACTTAGCAAATGAAACAATTTTAAATATTTCAGTTGCTACAGTATCTTAATTGAAATTAAATGTTGAAAAGCATGTTACTGCTCTGATAAAGAAGGGCTGCATTGTTGATTATAGCTCTCCCGTAAATCTTGTACCACAGCATCTCATAAAGCACAATGGATACTGGGAAAGAAATATACAATGGTCCATTGATATCTTACTACACTTCTGAACTGTTTTTGTGTTTGTCAGCCCCTAGATACAGAATAAAGCCATAATCTTTTCTTGAAGAATAGCTGCTAGTGTAGAGCAATGGCTGAGAGTTAGGAGGAGCTGTGTTCTCGTCCAATTTCAGCCATGGTGCTTCTGTTCCTTTTGCCATCCTTTGTCTGTCTCCCCCCATCTTTTGCAAGCTCTTTGAATCAAGGACTGGCCTACTATGCCCCACATGACTGATAATACATTGGATAGTGTATACAGCTATGTAGATTCTTATACTTTGCCTATCACTGTGATATCGGAATGCCTAGCAGATGAGTTTACAAGCCTAGAAACTAATGTAATGTGTAGATTAAGATGTGTGGCAAACATGTGCTTGTATTTGTCTCATCAGTGTCCTTTCCAGAACTGAGTCTTACATTGCATGTATTTCATTCTTCCTGCAGAACCTTGTACATCCTCTTGACACAGAATGCAGTTAGCAGATATCCCATTTTGTTTGGGTATTTCTCGGTGTGTCTGTCTGTTTTTTCCATCTGTATGTGGCTTGTTTTACCTTCCAGGGCACTTGAGATTTTTCCTGGTGAGTCTAAAAGCCCAGTTTTCATGTGTGACTGACCCAGTCAGACAAACTGAAAAGGTTAGCTAATGATCTGACCTGTCAGCCCTGTAGATGTGAATGACAATTGTTTCAGTTCACCAGCTGGGTAATGCTTGCATGTTTTAGCCCTGTGTGTTAGCCATTTTCATGATACTTAGTCCAGGGCCGCCCAGAGGGGGGGCAAGAGGGGCAATTTGCCCCAGGCCCCGAGCCCCACAGGGGCCCCCACCAGAGTTTTGCGGGCCCCTGGAGCGGGGTCCTTCACTCCCTCCGGGGGCCCCGAAAACTCTTGCAGGGCTGGGCACAGGAGCTTCTTCTGCTCCCAGTCTTCGTCGGCGGGGGGTCCTTCCACTCCGGGGCGGAAGGACCCCCCGCTGGCAAATTACCGCCGAAGACGGAGCGGGACCCGCCGCCGAAGTTCAGCTCGGTCTTTGGCGGTAATTCGGCAGCGGGGGGCCCTTCCCTTCAGGGACCCGCTGCCGAAGTGCCCCGAAGACCCGCGGCCCCCAGAATCCTCTGGGCGGCCCTGACTTAGTCAGATTTCTTCTTCTTTGCCTGGGATAAGTATAAACCTTGTCATGATCTCTGAAGTGGCTCACAAGTGAGAATACCAAACTCAGGGTAGACTGTTAAGAAGCAGGGCACAAACCCCAAATTGGCTGTGAACATACTGGGTCAGAACAAAGGTCCATCTAACTCAGTATCCTGCCTTCCAACAGTGGCTAATGCCAGATGCCCCAGAGGGAATGAACAGAACAGGTAATTATCAAGTGATCTATCCCATGTCAGCCATTTCCAGCTTCTGGCAAACAGAGGCTAGGAACACCATCCCTGCCCATGCTGGCTAGTAGCTATTGATGGACCTATCCTCCATGAATTTGTCTAGTTCCTTTTTTAACCTTGTTATAGTCTTGGCCTTCACAACATCCTCTGGCATTGTGTGAAAAGTTCTATACTTACTTTTCACCAACCAAGTAACAAGCATAAACTCCTCAGGCACTATACAGCTTTAACATGGACAGTACCCTTGGGTATTCTGACCTATCTTGCTGCCCAGGCAATCTTAACTCTGTGATAGATGGTCACTTTACACCAAAGATCACAAAATATTTGGGTTACTCCCAAAGGTTCAGTCCCTTACCCAAGGTCAATTCGCATCTCAGAGCTTACACCAAACACAATGCTGGTAGACAGTCCTATAGGAAAGTATAGGAAAAAGAAATTGGTTATTTATAAGGTTAAAGCAGGTAATATACACAAACAAATGAGTGTTAGGATCCTAAAGATAACAGAAACTTCTATAATAAGCAAACTTTGTGTCCTTTAGGGCTAACCCAAGCCAAACAGCTAGGGACCACTTGCTTATGCTTAAAAATCATTGCCCCTCAGAGTTCAAGCAGCATAGGGATAATCAGTTCTCCTCCCTTCCCTCAATGTTCAAGCTGTGATGGAAGGAGGGCTTGGGTAGTACCCTCTTCAGGCTGTGGGGGAAGCAATCAACAAAGTCTTTATTCCACAATGGCCCATTTGGATTCAATAGTTCTTTTTGATGGGCAGGAGATCACACCTTCTGTAGGAATCCAGCAATTTTTATTAGGTGACTTTTTTTCCTGTGTTACATAGCTTCAGAAGAAGCATTTACAGTTATAGAACAAACACTAAAGTATCGCCTTATAGTATGGAATATAGAGGTTAAAGTGAGAATAATGTATGCAGCAACTTACAGGCATTGCATAAAATCTAAACACTATACATAGGTATTGCACTTATATCAATATCTTAACTATACTAACACACTGGTGAGACAGACTGGTTTCCAGCTATGCATTAGTCAGTGTTCAGTGATGTGCAGGCACCTGGTCTGCCAGCATCACAAACTTCATTTAGGGTGGTCTTAAATACCAAAGTAAAACCAGTTGGACACCTTATTGGGTGACTTGTGGTAGAAGCTTCAATCAGAACCTCACTCCAGAATACCGTGCTGAGAATCTAATTCTTCATACAGTTTAAGGCCAGAAGGGACAATTGCATCATGTAATCTGACCTCTTGTACAACACAGGCCATTCAGTTTCACTCAAGGTACCCCCATGTTGAGCCCAACTTGTGTTTGTCTAAAGCATATCTTTCAAAGGGGCATCCAGTCTTGATGTGAAGACCATCACTTCCCTCAGGAGTTTGTTCCAGCGGTTAATCACCCTCAATGTTGTTAATGTCTCCCTTATTTCTCTTTTGTATTTGTCTATCTGCAGCTTCTAACCATTGGTTCTTGTTATGCCTTTCTCCACTAGCTTAAGGAGTCCTTTACTATCCAGTATTTCCTCTTCATGAAGGTATTTAGACACTGTAATCAAGTCACCTCTCAATCTTCTTTTTGATCCAACAGATTGAGCTGTTTACATCTCTCATGTAAGACATTGTCTGCAGCCTTTGAATCATTTTTGTGGCTCTTTTCTGCAACCACTCCTATTTCTCAACTTTTAAAAAAAAATGTTCAATTTTTCCCTTTTAAAATGTCAACAGAAGAGAGGAATGCAGTATTTTGGTACTGGTCTCACTGGTGCTGTATGCAGAGGTAAAATAATCACCCTGCTCCTATTCTCTACTCTCTTTGTACATCCAAGTATCACATTAGCCACTTTTTGGACACAGCGTTGCACTGGAAGCTCATGCTGAGTCTCTTGTCTACTGTGACCGCAAATTCCTTTTCAGAGCTACTGCTGTCCGGGATACTGTCCCCCATTCGGCAGGTGTAGCCTACACTCCTTGTTCCTACATGTGTAACTTTGCATAATCTTTGATCTCAGTGTTCCCTTTTTATAAGAGCTTGTAGTGGGTGGAGAGAGATTGGAAATTGCTGTAGTATGGGAGCTATATCAAGAACCCTCCCTCCTAACTTCCCTCCTTCCCCCCCCAAAAAAAAAACCCCAACCACCCCAAAAACCTTTCTTTATTTCAGTGTAACGCATAAGAGCCTTAATTAACCCTTTGTCCTCCTCCGTGTACCTTCATTCCCTAGCTCTCTACCCCTTCCCCCTCAATCCCAACTCCCAAGACAGAACTATTACATGGTGTCAACTTAAAGTCAAACATTATCTAATAACACAGGACATTTGCCAGAGTCCTATGGAAAAATAGAAAGATTAATGGTATTTAAATGCATGTAACTGTTAACTTTGTGCTGGTCATGTTTATATAGAATCAAGGCAACTCTTAAAAGAAAATCAATCAACCTAACATATGTGTGGGTGAACTTCCCCCAACTCGGGTTTGAAGAGAGTTGTTGTGAGGTTCAGGGGGTATAGAAGTGACATTCTACACCTTAAAGGAAGATGCTGACAGATACAATTCTGTTTATTAATGACCCACTCTCACTTTCCAGCATGCCCCTGCCATGCACTGCCCACACCATTCCTTTCTCCATACTTGGTTGCATATTACATTTCATAATCTAGCTTATGACCTGTAAACTGATTGGCTTATTTCTCCCTTGTGTTCTCGTGTAAACTTATTTTCAGGTCTCCCCACTCCCCAATCCCTACACAAAGCTGCCTACAGTTGCTCTGTGTCTGAGAAAAGATGATAGGCCACGGGGGTCCTAGCCTTTGAGGAGTCACAGTCCTGTGAGTCACAATGAACTGTTTTCTGCAGGCCCCATGCAAGAAATTCTCTTCTGCAATGACTGCACTCTCTCTGGGAGTTTCACCAAGTATGTGATTGGAATGAAAGATGCTCAGCTTAGACTGTACTGTTCCTGTGGAGCCTTAGGTTTCTGGTGCCAGGTTACCACAGAGTTATCAGTTCTGATAGTCAGACAAGTAGAAGACTAGATTTAGCACTGACTTACACCCTACTCTGCCACAGAGAGAACAGTACAATGTAACCCCCATGACTCTTGATGGTTGAAATGCGTGGAAAACTGTGGTGTGGGCAGGCTGCTTGGCAGGGAATTTCTGTTTGCCTTTTCTTCCTTCCAGAAATCACAGCAATGTTGGGAAGTTATATGCCATGGGTAGACTGCTAGTAGGAAGGGAGCCAAATATATTCCTGTACTGCCAAGGGGAGAGAAGTGGGCATTTCAGCCCAGGGTTATGTCCCATTATCCCACCACCGTAAAGCTGTATTGAAACTGTCCCTCATCACAGTCCACTACAGGATAACTCTCATTCAGCCTCTCCTACAACAGGCAAAGGATTATGGACTGGAGAATAGGTGCTCCTTCCAGCAGGAACACTGTCTTCTGCTTTCAAACAGAGAACAGCTGTAAATCAGCTCTGAATTTGGTTCAGTGCATCTGTTAGACAAGACATGAGCATGTGTAATTATATTTTTTTATTTGCCTTTTACTAATCCTCCATATTTCATGATAACCCTTTCCAGAGTTACTGCTTGGTTCAAATAAAGGACCATCTAATGGCAGCCCACTGGATAGGTGAAAGCCTTTTAATCTGGTGGTCTTTCCTCAGTCATCCTTTCACAAAAACCCAGTCCATCCCATCCCTGTAATTTCATGTGTCCAATCTCATCACTCCAGTATTACCTGAATGAGGGTCTAGAGTGGAGGTACCAGGCAACTAATTTGAACCTAGCCTCCAGCCATTTGCATTAATACCGTATACCTATATGGGGGGTCATAAAGTAATGAAGAAACATTAAAAAAAAACTAGGATAAGTTTGCTCCAGATATTTCATCGTATAAACTGGAAGGGAGACAAAATGTTTGTTACCATGGTGGAGCACAATCAGATAAGGCAGAAAATGTTGGATGAACAATACCTAAGTTTTTTGTGCCGAGTAAGTTCCTTTCTTCAGTTTCTTAGAGGGAGGGAGACCTTTATATCAGAATGGCATAGGGTAGGTAAGCTGGTGATCTGAATGAACTCCCTCCTGCCATCTGCTGATGAACTGAGGGAAAATCCCCCGGGAGCAGACCATATTTGCATAGACGCACCTACTTTGCTTACTTGGTTGCTTACCTGTTTTGTCAAAGTGATCAGTTTTGGTTGTTTGGAGTAAAGTGAATTTTAAGTCTTGAGGGGATGTTGGCATGCTTTTGAATCTTTGTTGTGGTGTTTTTCTAAATGAATGCTGTGTTTCCTCAGCAGACTCAGTGCTTGTGAGAGGGGAAGTGTTGCCTCTTGGAGGCACTCGGGGTGGTGCTTAGTTCCCCCAGATTCCTGGGGAGGGGGTGGGTTCTAATTGGGTCTGTTTTGTAATGCTAGTAGGAACTCCTAAATATTGAACCCAACCCTTCATGCTGCTGACACCACCTGGCAGAAGGGTGACAAGTATATGGTGAAGCCTCCATTGGGGTGAGATCACGATCAGCAGTTTTACTTCTTGTATGTGTTTTCATTTTCTTTATCTCTCTCTCTCATTCCACTGACACTCAGAATTCAAGTACTTGGTACAGATGAAATGAAAATGTAAAATGAGACTTGTCTAGAAACGTTCCTATGTCAGAAGCAGGAATTTCTGCTTCTAACACCCACGGAGTGAATACAAAGGGGTCTTTTCTCCCATTGATGTACTCATGAGGGAATCGCAATCTGTGCCTCCCAATAGCCTGAATGGGGGTTATCTGTGTAAGCCCCCACCATGCATCAAAGGAAGACTAGCCCTCAAAAGCTCCATAAATTGTCTGCAAGGATGTTTATAGAACAGCTTTTTGTCTGACTGTTCTAACCGCCAGCACGTAACAAATCACAGGAGGACATTTCTAAATCTCCTTGTGTATTTCACTGGTTGGAACACGAATGCTGGAAGCTGTAATGTGAACGGGGGAGGAGGAAGAATGACACTACAGCTGTGCAAATGATGCTAAGATGTTCTTCGCACTCCCTCTCTCCCTGCTTGCATTGCATCCCCCTCCATTTGGTCAGAGACTGTTGTAAATCACATACATTTGAGGCAGAGGAACAGACACATCTCTTGGTTAGGAGCGCTGCCTTGGTCACCCTGCTTTAAAGTGCACACTGAGAAGGACACTGTTGTAGTTTGAGGGTGTGAGTGGTCATTTACAGTCCAGGGTGCCCTGCTTGATGGCCCAAGTGGATCCTAAACTGTGATCAACATGATGCCTACTAGGAGGCAGGTCGTAACACAGGAACTGGTCCATGGCTATTTTTAGTGTAGCTATCAGGTGTCTTAGGATGGAAAATTGTAAAGCTCCGTTCCAACAGCTCCTACAAAGCCAGGCAGGATGACCTCAAAATATAAGTAGATTTTAAGACTGTACTATTGTTTCCCGGCATGAATACAGAGTCAGAAAAAGTGAAGGGCAGTTACTGCCAGACTGAATGCAGAAGAGAGTGGTTACAATTTCTCCGAAAGGATGGCAAACTGTAGTTTATTGGGTTCTTGCTTTCATATAGCTGCTGGGGCTCTGTCCTAATACTGATAGCTGGACCTGTACCATGTAATTACCTTGCATTTTGATGGTGTGTATTCCCTGCCTACAGTTCTGGGCCTGAGCTGTGCAAACTGAACTGGTACATTACTGCCACATAGAGTTCAGTGCCAACTACTCTACATTTTTATATTCTTCCATACAGCATGCGGCAAGTGGGTGCTGGGCTAAGTCAACAGAATGTGCAAATACACTAATGTAATTTCCACTTCCCGTCTTCATTTACACACCATATACTCTGTCTGATAAAACAGGATCATGCTGTTAAGAGAATGTGTTCCTCACTCTGAAATAGAAAACTTGAGGTTCAGTAGTAGGTTGCATATGAGAGCTATCATGTTTACATTAAATACCATGTAGACATATGTGCACATACTTTATTGCAAATACACTACATTACACATCACAAAAAGCTCTTATTACAATCATATGAGCAGTTTCTATCTATGGGGCTAGGAAAGGTGTTTGGATCTATGTTCTCAATTATCGTAGTGTTTAGAGACCCCTGTTGTGGCTTTGTTTACATTAAAAATGTGCACGGTTTAACTTAAATCAGTTTTTAAACTGAGTTATACCAGTGCAAACACCTTGTGAAAACACCAGTGTAAACCCCACCCTGCTTACCACTTACCAGGTCCAGTTAGGTCACCTGTTAGGCATAACTGGTGATCAAACCCATCAGGGGAGGAGCTGGGCCTTCATAAAGGAAGGTGCACAGGACAGTAGGAAAAGCCAGAGAGGAGACCCAGGTAAAGGTAAATGTGAGTTTCCTTTTCTGGGCTAATGGCTGACAGAAGCCTGGGAGGCTTGGAGCCAGAACTAGAGTAGGGAGCCAGGAGGAAGTCTGGGCAGCTAGGGAAAGGCAAAAGGTGTGTTGTCCTCAGCCAGGAGTAGGCGGTAAACCCCAAAAGGCAGCGAGGGTAAAGTCTAAGTGTTTGGACTGAAGTCTTCAGGACCGGGAAAGGCGCTTCAGGAAGGATTTGGCTCCTGTGGCAGCCCTTGAGGAAATGAGATCCCAGGGAGAAAGCCCTAGGAGGCAGTGCTCTGAAATAAGATCAGGAAAGAACTTTGCAGGTATTAGGCTGAGCTCCAGCAAGAAGCCCTGAGGAAGGAGGGTGGAGGGGCCTGGAAAGGAAACCTGGGAAGCAAAGGATGTCAGGGGAGGCCACAAGAGGCAGGGAAAACCTTTGGAAGGGAGAGCTAAAAAGGCCCAGGCTACAGGGCGTGGTGATTCTCACTGCCTTGGCCCTGAAAGAGGGCTCAGGATGGAGCTGAAACCGAGGAAGTATCAAGGTGGTGAGAGGTGAGCAGTTCTTGCCATGGCAACCCTGAAACAGGGTTCAGCAAAGTATTGGGAGCTGAGTGAGACTAGAAGTACTCGAACTGAGATTTCGTTGAGTGGTCTACATTGAAGGTGTCATGGGTCTTCTTCCTGGGGGTTACTGAACAGACTAGAACTTTATTTTATGTAGACTTGTGACTGGAGTTTCCCAGAGGGATGGGACTCAAGTGAGACCTGGTCAGGAGAAAAGGCACACCAGGTGTTGACTAGGGTGCTAGCCAAGGAGAACCACAAGGGGGCGCAGCTTCGGTAACACCACTCTTCTACATCCCTGTTCTTATTTTGGATTGAGTGACTTATTTCTAAAGCACCTCATATGCTTCTAACCCATATCTTAAAAGCGTGAGAGCTGTTGCCTTTGCACATGTGAGGCTCTCTGCTGTGTGGACACAATCTTCAGGTGTTTTGCAAATCCAAGGAAGAGCGTAACTTTACAAAAAAATGGATCTGTATATGAATAAAAAAATAAATCCTTATAAGTGGGTAAGGAACTTCTTTAAAATTCAGCAATACTTAATATCCCCAGTTCCCAACATTTAGCTATGTCCCACTAAATCTCCTAACAGAAATAAAACCAAGGTAAGGTTGATCCCTTAACACTAAACATCTATGTTCACCTCTGATCATTCTGAAAATCAGTATCCCTTTAAGGCAGGTGGGGTGATTGCATTCATATCATAGAATTCAATAACATCATCCTACTAGTCAATGCAGATTCCAGGGGGCTTGCTCTGTACAGCTTCTGGGTCCCAAAGCAGACAATGTAATTTTATTTATATAGTGTAGAGAGGTTGGTGGGGCAGGGAGGTGGGTTGCTTCAGGACTCAGTCCTTGACCTGAAGAACTTTGGGAAGGAAAGCCAGCAGTGCAAACCAAGAACAGAACAGGGAGTACCATGTGGCCATTATAGCTGAAATGTGTCATAGAACAGGTGGGCTTCCAGGGTATTTTAAGGAAGGGTGTGGGGAGATTACTTGAACATGTTATTTGGGAATTATGGGTGTAGCTTCTTGGTGAAGTCAGTCCTGCTTACACAAGCAGAGAGTAGAAACAATCTAAAGAAATGTCCACAACATTATTCTTCCCCCCCCACCCCCCATGCTCTATTTAAAAACACACATGCACAAACCCTGACAATATTAAAGAAAAAGGGGAGATGGGGGGCATGGGGCAAAGAGATTAATACTTGCCCTCATAGACTTTAAGGCCAGAAGGGACCACGATGATCATTTAGTCTGATCCCCTGCAGGCCGCAGAACCTCACCCACCCACTCCTGTAACAGACCTCTAACCTCTGGCCAAGTTACTGAAATTCTCAAATCGTGGTTTAAGGATTTGAAGTTACAGAGAATTGACCATTTACTCTAATTTAAATGAGCAAGTGACTTGTACTCCCTGCTGCAGAAGAAGGCAAAAATACCCCAGGGTCTCTGCCAATCTGATCTGGAGGGAAATTTCTCCCAACCCTACACTTTCTAAAGTCAGATTGGTTTCTGCAGAGGTGTCTGGAAATGGTGAGTCTGTGATGCCTTTTGACTTTTCCCACCCATCTGGGATTTAGAAACCGTGGGAAAAAATTCTAAGCGATATTGTTAAAACTGAGAAGCACCACAATAGTGTGTGTTAGTTTCATATGCAAGCTTCAGCAATCTGATATTTCTATACCCATATTATCAAAAAACCATAACCTAGTATTTGTCTGACTGATTCTGTTTAATGTTTGTATGTTGGGTCATAGGGGTTCATGGCACTTTACCAGTGAGTAAAGTACTCGATCTCCTGCACAGGTTACTTCCACAATGAGACAGGACAGGACCCTAGGTGAGAGAACAGCAAGGAGGAGGGCAGCTAGAATACACAAGAGAGAGGTTTGTTTGGATGGCACAATATGAATCATATTAGTTGGTCCTATTTATATATTACAGTTTTAATCCTGTTTGATAGTTTAAAGAAAATTAGGAGATTGTTTTACTGTCCAGCTGGGCCCTAAATGAAAACCATGCATTTCTAAAGGCTGGTAATGTGATCTCTTCCCTTCACTTCCTGTTCTAAACCTTACCCTGTGCCGTTGCTGAAATCCCTGACCCTCCCCTATCTCTGAACTGTTCTGTGTACTGAGATTGGACGCACACATAGGTTTTCCTTTCCCTACCCTAAGGACTTTGTTGATAAAATGATTACACTTTGCTTAATTCTTCCCTTTCCTTGGAAACTTTCCCTGTTCCTGGCAGCTGTGGTTCTTTGTCCCAGCTGCTTTAGGAGGCAGTGTTCTCCTCACTTGTCTGGGTGCATCTCATGGGAGAAGGAGAATAACTTTTGTCTCATCCAACACAAGCCTTATAGAAATCCACATGGTATGATCTCTTCATGCTCCAATTCCTTTAAATCTGTGAGATCCAAGGGTTCAGAACCCTCTCTTACCCGTCTGTTCAGGAGTCTTCCGGCAGCTATCCTAGAACAGAGAGGCAGGTCTTCCTCCTATTTCCACCCTGCTTTGGGCTTTCATTATCTACAATACCCTAATAATTGACTGCAAGACCCTAAAATTACTCTGGTGTGAAAGGACTGAGATTTTTCTGCCAGACATTACGAAGTCCCAGTTCTAAAAGCAAAAACATGCGTGATTAGTCCTGTTGAATGGAATGTTCAGTGCTCATGGAACTACTCATGTGTGCAAAATTACTCTTGACTCGGGCATAACTGTTTGCAGGATCGGGGCCTTAGTGGGAATTTAAATGCTCACTTATTAAGGGTTAGGTCCTCCATTGACTTCAGTGGGAGCAGAGTTGGGCCAATGCTCAAAATCCCACCCCAAATCCCTATGGCTTTCCTGTGACTTGTTGCCCTCACTTTCTCTCTCAGTCAGTAATACTTAAAATTATAAATAGATAGGTAGATGCTTTGTTTTCACAAAGAAAGTTACAAAAGATAAAGGGCTTAATGTTCACTCTGCTTTTTGTGATTCCAGGACAGACTCCCATGAATCAAAATAAATTATATTGTAGTATTGGCTAGTATTTTCTCTCGTTTTATTCCACAATAGACTTAACATGCATTCCCTGGTGCTTAATTCCCCCCAGCCCCACCCCCTGCATATCCTATTTCCACATGAGGACTGTAAAAGGGCTGTCTCCAGGGGAGATCTACAATTTCACTAGGCCTCTCCTGGCTGGAGCTATAAGCAGATTTCACAAGATAAAACTGTATTTGAAACAATCTGGAATTGCATTCCTAAATACTGTGAGCCCAGTCCTGCAGCCCTTACCTGGTCTTTTGACTCAGTGAAATCAGTGGAAGTCTTGCTTAATTTGCATGCATGATTTGGCCTTATAAATGCTAATGTTTTTTAATACAGTATTCTTTATCGAGCTTTTATATATAGCTAACTCCCATTGGTATCGCATATCAAAAGACTGGTTTGCAATGCTGTTGCCCGTGTATGTTTTTCCCACATTTCCTGATTAAAAAGACTTAAACAGAGT
The DNA here is from genome assembly GCF_020497125.1 of Mauremys mutica. Lineage (NCBI taxonomy): Eukaryota > Metazoa > Chordata > Testudines > Geoemydidae > Mauremys > Mauremys mutica. The sequence continues at coordinate 70,300,264 of NC_059078.1, forward strand.
TGCTTAACTCTTCCATTTCTAAGAGTTTAATTAGAAGTGAGAATCTAATGTGACACAGATAGTAAGTGAGTGCTTTTTAACGCTACTATTACTACTCTAATTGCAGAAGTTCAGTGATAAGCTTCAAACAGCTATAAAATAAAACAGAATACAATAATGGGGAAGTTAAGCTCAGGATTTAAAATAATTTCACATGCAAGGAACAGTGAGAGCTAACACTTAGCAACCATTTTTCTGTTTTTTTTTAAATCCTTAGAATATAGATAAACTTCTACTTGGCAAATGTAGAATGGAAATAAATAACATTATTGAGGCACTATAGAAGAAGCAAGTTAACAAAATTTACAGTTCATACTAAATTTGGAGTTAGTTGCAAATACCATGGAGGGCTGAGAAATAAGAGCTCTGCTGCAATTAGTAGTATGAGCAGGGAATAATAAAATGATATTTAATATGGATAATAGCAACTACAACAGCTGCAGGTGCGGAGGGGGAATCTGAAAGGCAAGTATTCTATGGGAAGAAGAAGCTTAAAAATCTGAAAAGACACTGTGGGTAATATCAGACTGCAGACTAGATTTTAATTTGCTAAGCATTATGATATCAAAAAAGGCCAGTACAATTTTGGGCTGTGTGTGTAGACGTGTTATACTAATGGAGGAAGGAGTTAACATGACTCTGGTGTGACCACGAGTGGCATACTACAATAGTTCTCAATCCAGGGTACACGTATCCCTGAGGGTACACAGAGGTCTTCCAAGGAGTACATCAACTCATCTAGCTATTAGCCTAGTTTTGCAACAGGCTTCGTAAAAAGCACTAGCGAAGTCAGTACAAACTAAAATTTCATACAGACAGTGTTTTGTTTATACTGTTCTATATACTGTATACTGAAATGTAAGTACAATATTTATATTCTAATTGATTTATTTTATAATTGTATGGTAAAAAGAGAAAATACAATTTTTCAGTAATAGTGTGCTGGGACACTTTTGTATCTTTATGGCTGGTTTGTAAGTAGTTTTTTAGTGAGGTGAAACTTGAGGTGCATAAGACAAATCAGACTCCTGAAAGGGGTACAGTAGTCTGGAAAGGTTGATCCATTGACATACTATATTCAATTTGGGGCACCTAATTGCCAGAAGAAAAGAGATAAGCTAGAGGGTGTCCAGAGAAGAGCATCAAGGTGAGTAGAACACTAGAGGAATTGTCTTCTGAGGAAAGATTAAAGGCCCATTACTGCAGATGTTGTTGGGTGCACAATTCCCCCTGAAGTCACTGGGAGAGTCTCATATAGAATACCGGCAGGTTCAAGCCCTGAAATGGCTAAATAAATATGTATGTCTTGATTAAGCAATAACTAAAGTGCAGAAGGTTCATGGTAACAGCCTGCAAATATTTGAAGAGTGTAAACATCAATGAGAAAGGGCATTGTTTAGGGCAGCATAATGAAGAATAATGGGATGCAATTAAGAAACGGAAAGATTTTACACTAAATATCAAGCTACACTGACAGTGAACTTGATATTAGGTTGTGGAAGTTGTGGGACTTCCTTCCTGGACACATCATTTGACTGGCTGTAGCACATGAAAATGTACAACAGGAAACAATCTTGCACTGGCAAGGAGTAGGACTAGATGATTTAGAATGTTTTCCCCCATCTCTAACTTCTGTAATTGTGTTGTCTTTCCTTGTGAGAGCACTTTGATAGAAAGAGAATTCCACTGCTGTGGTATATTTCCTTATTCCATAGCAAGGACAGAAAGTTAACCATACAGTACTGCACAAACGTTGGCAAATGAAGCCCTCTGCCTTGAACAAATAGTACACAAGCAATGGCAGTACTTGGTGTAAGATGGTACTGAAGTCCCCATGGCACATAGTCATCTCAGCAGAGAAGCTGCAGAACAAACTTTTGCCAGAGATACTCAGACCAGTCCCCAGCAAACATCTATCAGCTCATCACTTTCACATCACCGAACTGCTGTCAGGCAAAAAACAGATGTAGGATTCTACGCTGAGCACCGCATAGGCAAACTCTGCACCCTCACAGAGTCCCATTCACGAATTCATCTGCCCGGAGCCATTGCAGGATCAGAGCTGAGATCAATGTGTGCCTGACAGCTGTTTGGGGTGTGAGATGGGTTCGTAGTCCATGCCAAAGCTGGATTTACACTCGGGGCCTAGAGATGAAAAGGTTCCATATCCAATGACGAGTCCAATCTCCAGACAAGCAAGAATTGTTGGAATTCCTATTTTTCCCTCTTTTTGAATTAAGCTCCTACATGATGAGCTCGGAGCACACTGTAATTCAGAACCATGTCTTGCTTCCCATGCAGCTTTGCCTAAACTCACCCTCCCTGGCTGTAGAACGCCCATAAATGTGTGCCTTGCAGTTTCTCATTCCCTTGCAGAATAGATCTTGCTCCTAGTTTATCGTGCGGTAAAGAACACACTATGAGAGAATACCCTTTGACCTAATTTACTGAGGAGCAGATATTCACTGTTTGCCAAACATCCAGGTCCTCAGCTGCCTATAAATGAAGGGTTTTTTTTATCTCCTCCTGGTGTTCTTTCATAGGTACTGCATGTATTTTCCTTCACAAAGGGCCTAAAATTTAGCTTCAGTTAATAAGGTTTTTCATTTTGGGCATGCTTTCTGGTGCTCTCATATGCCACTGATTTTATTGAGAATTTTGGCTCTTCTGATCCTGGTGCTGCATGGTGATCCAGTGTCCCATCCCAGAGCCTTTAGATATGTGTGAAACTCTGCTTATCGCACAAAAGGACAGATGGAGAATTTCAGATTGTTCTTTGTCAACTCTTGGATGCTCCCCAACGTGATCAGAGGGAGCAGTGTTAATGTGCTCCCAGAGCCCAAACGTTTACCCTTCAAACAGTGATTCTAGCTAGTGGCAATGCTAAATAAGTTATCACTTGGAATCATTTCAAATGAGAAAACGGCAACCCAGATAGTTTTCCTGTGGGCTAAAATAGTGGTGTATTTTTTTCCTCTCCTTATAAATGTGGTAGAAACTCTGGCCAATCTTTTTTCTAATTTAAACTGCTATAGCTCTGAAACCCCTTATTAGGAATTAACTACCTAAAGCAGGGCTTTGGAGTAGAGCATGGAGCAGCTCCGGAGCAGTGGAGCTGCAGATTTTTGCCTGGAGCCAGAGCACAGCTCCAAAGCTCTGACCTAAAGAATACTATAGTTAGCATGAAATCCTGCAGATTTGTACAGTGTTGCATATGTTTTTATTGTATACAGTGTTGGGATTTTGTATTTCCAGCTAGGTAGCAGTCAGCAAATGTTTCAGAGGTTTCACCTCAGGATCCCAAATTCAGACCTAGTGCAAGTGAATGGAATGTTATTAATTGTATAGGAGTTGTGCCATAGAAGCACCAACTGAGATTAGGGTCCCATTGTGCTAGACGCTATACAGACCTGTAGGCTCCCCTGCCCCAAACAGTTTCCCATCTAAGTAGACAAGGATGGGACGAAGAGCAGAGGATGAATTAACTAGCTAGACTAAGGTCACACAGCAGGGAAGTGGCAGGATCTGGGACTAGAACCTATATCCCCTGAATGCCAGTCTAGTGCCATCCACTAGACCATGAAACACAGGTGCTTGCACTAGGTCTGAATATAGCCCCCATGTCACCAACTTTGAGGGATGCCATGAATTTACTGTGGTGTAACTGAGATCAGATTTCGGCTGCTTGCCTGTAAAATGATTGAGTCCAAAACCCCAGACGCAGACACTCCGAACCTAGAGATCTGCAATCCAAATCTGAAGCTCAAAGTGACCAATGTTTTCAAATTTAGTGTTTTGAATTCAGCCCCTTTCAGCTGTGAACTCAGATCCGGTTCTTAGTTTCATTAGAGGTCAGCACATTTGATTCACTAGGCTCCCGGTTTACACTGAGTAACTCTGCAGGAGTAGCAGAGTGGTGAATCAGGCCAGAGCAGAGGAGTGTTTTCTTCTCATCTATGCATCTCAGGTGCCAGCATGAATTCCTAACTCCATTCATACAACTGTGTCTTTTGAAAAAGCTCATTGTGTTGTGTACAAAACAGGAAACGTGTGATGGCGTGAGCCCCAAAGGAAGCTCTAGAGCTAAATATCCTGCACACTCAGATGGATGTGTGCGTCCCTAAACTCGGCAATGGAATCAAAACATACAAGTTGCCTGTGGAAGTTTAGACCTTTCCTTGCTTGCATCATCCTGGTTTAAAAAGAAAAGCTTCTATATAAAAGCAGAGCAGCAAATAACAGCATGCAGGCAACTAGTACCTGAGGGCGTTTAAAAAGGAAATAAACAGATGAAAACAAAAAAGACAGACAGCATCATAGGCCAGTAAACTTTCTTTCTGCAAATGCAGGGCCGGCTCCAGACCCCAGCGCGCCAAGCAGGCGCGTGGGGTGGCATTGTCGGGGCAGGGCGGCATTTGGCTCCGGCGGACCTTCCACAGTCATGCCTGCGGGAGGTCCACCGGAGCCCGGGATGAGCAGACCTGCCGCAGGCATGATTGCGGAGGGTCCCCTCTTCCCGTGGCTCCGCTTGAGCTCCCGCAGGCATGACTGCGGCGGGCGCGCTAGTCCCGCGGCTCGGACGGAGCTCCCGCAGGCATGCCTGCGGATGCTCCACCAGAGCCGCGAACCAGCGCACCCGCCGCAGACACTTCTGCCCCGGCCGCGGGACCAGGGAAGGGCGGCGCAGCGCGCCGCCCTGCTTGGGGCGCCGTAATTTATAGAGCCGCCCCTGTGCAAATGAACTGGCTTTTTCAGTGAATTGTGAATTAGATTAGGTCCGTCTGTGTCTTTTGCCTTTTAATTTTCATCTGTCTATATACTGGCAAATAGGACAACTGTCCCAAAAGGATTTGAGTGACATAAACACCAGGGAGAGAGAGGACTAGTTCAGAGCAATTCAAACTGGTCTGAACAAGGAGCAAAGAGAAGAAACCGAACAATGCTAGACTCAATGCTCAAAATTTCCCAGCACTGCGTGCTTCTAGATGGTGCAGAAATAGAATGAGAGAAACGTAGTGCTGGAAAGGACCTTTAGAGGTCATTTAGTCCATCTCCCTATGCTGAGACAGGACCAAGTAAAACTAGACCATCTCTGACAGGTGTTTGAACAATCTGTTCTTAAAAACAATGACAGGGATTCTGCAACCTCAACTGGAAGCCTGTTCTAGTACTTAACTGTTAGAATGGTGAGAAAATTGTTCCTCGTATCCAACCACTGGGCCTGATTCACTACTGTCTTATGCCTGTGTGACTTATACCAGCACACAGTGAGTGTAGAAATGCTACCACATCAAAATATATGTTACGCTCTATCTGCGCAGGTGTGAAGGGAAGAGCCAAAGCCCGTTTAAGTCAATGAAAGTCTTTCCACTGAATTCACTGACTTCTGGATCAGGCCCTAGATGTCGTCACAAGGTACAAGGCGGAGGAAAATCAGACTTTGTGTTGTAAAGTGATGGTAGCCCATCATCTGTGTTGTTTCAATCCAGACTGGACAAGACACTGAACAATAGAGGGCATGGAGTGAGGGATGGACTAGAAACCATAAGCAGGTAGAAATCTTGTAAGAAATTCTGTCAAATTCTTGATTTTTACTGTGTTGGAATTTGGTGGGAAATCTGTAGTTTGGAACTCCAAAGCCAAGCTCCAGTCATCATTTGAGTTCTATCAATAGTCGTCATTCTTAAATGGACTGGAAATAGAGAGAGAAACCTCTTAAAACTTGGAAATCCCACATAACCCAACTATAAATCCCACTAGATAGACAGCAGTGTGCTAAATATTCAAAGAGAGACTGATAATCATATATTCCTTTGATAGACTTGGATTTGTGCTTGGGTTTCTTTCTGCATCTATCTGTGGGAAGAATATTTCTGGCAGCCTTTCAATTAAACATGGGAATGATGGTGCTAAGTGAAACACCAAAAGCTTCAGTGTTGCAGTTTATCTTTAAGCATCTAAAAGTTTGAACGCTGATCCAAAATAGCCAGATTTGCAAAAACTGGGCTGGAAACATGTTTGTGTGTGCACTTGTGTGTTTGTGTTGTGTACTTGTTTCCACTGAAGCTCATGCTATGTTTTGTAACTTCAGTTTGTGGTCCTGACACAGACCAGGAAGTGAAGAGCTGCTCTTGTTGAAGAGGGAAAAGGTGAACAGATATTTTTAGATTCTCAAAGGTTTGGTTCCAGCTTGGTTTCAGTTTAGAGTTGGCTCTTACTTGATCATAATTGGTCTGTCCATTGCTTCGGTGGTTTTAATACAGAAACACAATGAATCATTTAGAGTATGATCCCAGAATCTCTGCATCCCAGTGAAGTCAACGTGAGTTTAGCCTGTATAATGACATGAGAACTGTAGAACAATATGTCTTTAGGTGCAGAGAACACCTTCCATATTAGGATCACAATGTGCTTTGTAAACATCAGTGAACTAAGCTTCACAACAGCCTGTGAGGTGGTTTAACTGAATTGTAGCTGTTGGACAAGATCAAATTACATCCGGAAAGAACCCAAATGACTCTTGGGTATGTGTTGGCCAACTGAGAGAAGAGCCCTTTGGCTATATGGCATAATTATCTAAAATGGGTATAAAAGTGTTTATTCTCTCAGCTATTTTAAAGTTGTGCCCCTAGATATAATTTACCAACTGAATTATGCAGTCCCCTTGAAGTGATTGGATGGCTGCTATTACCCCATGGTTTGTTACTCTACTAAATACTATGATGTGACGTTATTCACAAACCTTTTTTGCTATTACTGCCATGGTAGTGGCACAGTAGGGACAAAACTGGTGTTGTTTTAAACCTTTGCTCATAATCATTTGTCTAGAACTACACTAGATAAAGGACTCCCTCTGTTGGCAGATCCATGCATAACTGCAAAATGAATAAATTCCATTTGTGTGTCTTCTTCATGCTTCTATTTTGTCTTTGTCAAATAACAGTAATTTAGTTAACACTGTTAAGATCTAAAACAACCGACTGCAGTCTGCAATTAACTAATTCTAAAGATGCAGACTCCTCAATCCAATAAGCTGATATATTTACCTTAGTCACAAATGTTTTATCTTTTACTTTTTACCCAAGTACTTTTTGTTGTTTTGTTCTATGCTCTATGCATAGGGATGAAGACAGTTGTCAACCCTGGGTCATCTCCTGACAGGGCTGAGGGGTCATATGCTTGGGTGTTGAACTATCCTGTTTTTAAAAAGCAGTAAAGAAATCTAAGAGAAAATGAATTTCACCAACTGGTGGGTTTTTCAGAAGTTATTTGTTTCTCCTTAGTTCCGAATGGCCACATGACCCCACCCCTGCATGCATGCATCTGTGTATACACACACACACACACACACACACACACACACACACACACTCCTCTCTAGACTCTGACGGTTGTGATCCTGAACATACTGCTGAACTTTCAAACCAGATTCAACCTCAGACAAGATGTCCTAAGGGGACAGATTTTCCTTTACTTGTTCCCTATCCCCTTCTGCTCCTGCTATTGGAGCAGACAGATTTTATTCAAAGCAAAGAGTAAACTATCAATATGCAAGCAGGGTCATAGAATCATAGAATATCAGGGTTAGAAGGGACCTCAGGAGGTCATCTAGTTCAACTCCCTGCTCAAAGGCGGGTTGAACTAGGTGACCCTTGCTGCTCCTTATTTAAACAGAAACTTCTAAATATTTTTCTAGCAGAATCCATGTAACAGTTTTAGCTAGAGCTGTGCTCAAAAATTGTCACCCTTACATATATTTAGATCTAGGGTACCTAAAGTGTGTATGTGTATAATTACATCCTCCTAAGCATTCATTTAATTTGAAAATGTTAGGAGTCTCGTGCTTAGTAAAACTGCTAGACAAAAAGGATTGCAAAGCTGGTGGAAGTGTTTGTTTATAACAGGTACAGATCTAGCCCAGGCAGCAGCAGCGTAAGCTTCCCCCTCACTACCATACCAATACATACTAACCTTGAGCCGGAGCCATTCTGTTGTGTCTGCCAAGGAGGCCGTCTGAGACGAGGTAGCCGTGTTAGTCTGTATCAGCAAAAACAATGAGGAGTACTCGTGGCACCTTAGAGACTAACAAATTTATTTGGGCATAAGCTTTCGTGGGCTAAAACCCACTTCATCAGATGCGTGGAGTGGAAAATACAGTAGGAAGATATTGTGTGTGTGTGTGTGTGTGTGTGTGTGTGTGTGTGGCACACACACACACACACACACACACACACACACACACACACACACACACACACACTACATGAAAAGATGGGAGTTGCCTTACCAAGTTGGGGGGTCAGTTCTAACGAGACAATTCAATTAAAGTGGGATATTATCAACAGGAGGAAAAATCACTTTTGTAGTGGTGATCAGGGTGGCCCATTTCAAACAGTTGACAAGAAGGTGTGAGTAACAGTAGGGTGAAATTAGTATGGGGAAATGAGTTTTTTAGTTTTTGTAGTGACCCATCCATTCCCAGTCTTTATTCAGGCCTAATTTGACTGTGTCCAGTTTGCAAATTAATTCCAGTTCTGCAGTTTCTCATTGGAATCTGTTTTTGAAGTTTTGTTGTTGAAGAATTGCTACTTTTAAGTCTGTTATTGAGTGTTCAGGGAGGTTGAAGTGTTCTCCAACTGGTTTTTGAAAGTTATAATTCTTAACATCTGATTTGTGTTCATTTATTCTTTTGTGTAGAGACTGTCTGGTTTGGCCAATGTACATAGCAGGAGGGCATTTCTGGCACATGATGGCATATATCACATTGGTAGATGTGCAGGTGAACGAGCCCCTGATGGTTTGACTGATGTGGTTGGGTCCTATGATGGTGTCCCTTCAATAGATATGTGGACAGAGTTGGCAATGAGGTTTGTTGCAGGGATAGGTTCCTGGGTTAGTGTTTTTATTGTGTGGTGTGTAGTTGCTGGTGAGTATTTGCTTCAGTAGGGGGCTGTCTGTAAGCAAGGACTGGCCTGTCTCCCAAGGTCTGTGAGAGTGAGGGATCATCCTTCATGATAGGTTGCAGATTCTTGATGTGCTGGAAAGGTTTTAGTTGGGGGCTGAAGGCGACGGCTAGTGGCGTTCTGTTACTTTCTTTGTTGGGCCTCTCCTGTAGTAGGTGACTTCTGGGTACCCTTCTGGCTCTGTCAATCTGTTTCTTCACTTCAGCAGGTGGGTATTTTAGTTTTAAGAACACTTGATAGAGATCCTGTAGGTGTTTGTCTCTGTCTGAGGGATTGGAGCAAATGCAGTTGTATCGGCTGTAGAAATGGATTGTGTGATGCGGTCTGGATGAAAGCTGGAGGCATGTAGGTAGGTATAGTGGTCATTAGGTTTCTGGTAAAGGGTAGTGTTTATGTGCCCATCGCTTATTTGCACTGTAGTGTCCAGGAAGTGGATCTCTTGTGTGGACTGGTCCATGCAGAGGTTGATGGTGGGGTGGAAATTGTTAAAATCCTGGTGGAATTCCTCAAGGGCCTTTTTCCCATGGTCCAGATGATGAAGATGTCATCAATGTAGTGCAAATAGAGTAGCTGAGGAAGCGTTGTTCTAAGTCCACCATAAAAATGTTGGCATACTGTGGGACCATGCGGGTACCGATAGCAGTGCTGCTGACTTGAAGGTATACATTGTCCCCAAATGTGAAATAGTTGTGGGTGAGGACAAAGTCACAAAGTTCGGCCACCAGGTTTGCTGTGACATTATCAGGGATACTGTTCCTGATGGCTTGTAGTCCATCTTTGTGTGTGTGTGTGTGTGTGTGTGTGTGTGTGTGTGTGTAATATATATATGCACACACATTATATATCTTTCTACTGTATTTTCCACTCCATGCATCTGATGAAGTGGGTTTTAGCCCACAAAAGCTTATGCCCAAATAAATTTGTTAGTGTCTAAGGTTGTTCTTGTTTTATGTTCTGAGACTAGCTTTTGTGGACACAGGGAACTATTCTGAGAACCACCAAACTCATTTCACAGAGGGCCTAATAGAGATATATAATGTTATATGTAGCACTTATCTATAGGATTTTCATCAGTGGATCTCAAAGCCCTTGACAAAGGAGGTCAGTATCATTATCCCCATTTTACAGATGGGGACACTGAGATACAGAGAGGTTAAGTGATTTACCCAAAGGACACCCAGCAGGCCAGTGAAAGAGCTTGGAATGGAACCCAAATTTCCTATCCAGGATACACAGCACTGTACAATCTATGCCTCTGTCAGGAATCCCAATATCCAATGCAGAGAGAGTAAGAGGATTTCTATACTCAGAAAGTGACCTGAGAGCTAAAGAGCCCTTCTCCAGTACGTTTGCAGGCTTTAGAGTTGAGCTGAAGGCTGAAATATTGTTGTATCAAGCAGGCAAGGTAATAACAAGCTTCAACAGGACTTTATTTACAGTGGAAACCCCTTTACCAAGCTGCTGCTGCACACTCTGTAACTCTCACTCAGCCTCCTCAACTCCTCCTCCCTCCTTCCTGTTTCCTGTCCTTTCAGACTCCCAACAGCCAGTGCTCCCAGTTCTAATAATTACAAGCACATCTAAACACCATAAATATAGAAAAGTTTGTTGTGTTTGAGGCCATTTGTAACTTTCCAGAATTGGCTGAGGATGATGGGGAATAAGGGAGAGGTGAATGTTTAGGCTAGGTCTACACTACATCTTATGCTGGCTTAATTTATGTCGCTCATCCATCTGAGTGACATTAGTTACATCACTATAAGCACTTGTGTGTACAGCGCTATGTTGGCAGGAGAGCTTCTCCTGCTGACGTAGTTTCTGCCACTTGCAGGGGATGGGTTTTTTTATGCTGATGTCTCTGATCTCTCTCCCATTGGCATAGAACATCTTCAGCACACGCTCTGCAGGTGTGCAGCTGTATCGGTACACTGAGCTGCTATAACGCTGTATGTATAGACGTGACCTTAGGTAAGTGTAAATTCTCATTGCATCTGATTTGACTGTCTCTTTGTATTGCACATTCTGCCCTGGCTCTTTGCACAAAACTCCTTAATGTCAAAGGAAACTCTGCATGGGTCGTGAGTGTAGGATGCACAAGAGAAATCCATGCTGCAATCTGCAGCTCACAGAGGATGGCAAAATTTTGCCTTACATTTGGAGATTATGCACTTGAATAAATCAATACCTCTGACCACCAGGGGGCTCCCTGCTTCTTCAATTCAGTTATTGCAGTAAATTTATTATTGTAACAAACTAGACAGCTCAACTGTTTTTAGGGAAATTCCTTAATTTTAGATCCAGATTTACCTCCTTTCCATAGATAACTGCTGCTGTCTCTTCCTCTCATTACTGTCAACAGTGACAGCAGAAATGCTGACTTATTAAATTGAGGCTGAAGAAATTTATTCCAATACCACAGAAATTGATTCTGGATAATTTCAAGCTTTCTGCCCTGTTTCTTAGGAGTTCTGTTTTGGGGACTTTGTCCCACACTTGAGCTCTGGCAGAACATAAAGACATAGGTAAAAAGGGGGTTTCAGATACGTGTGTTATCAGTTATTTTTAGCAATGCCAAAGAAAGGGACTTTTTGGTCCATAAGATGAACTATATTTGCATTGCAGTAGAAACCAGGCACCCCACTATTCCAGGTTCTGCATGTGCTGTGATGTACACAGGGGGTGCATTTAACACTGCAGCTGGAAGCAGGCTTCCTAATGTGAGTAGACAGACAGTTGCTAGCTCTGTGCTAAATTAGCTGCTAAAATTAACTGTGGGGCCAGGACTAGCATGGGCAGTGGCTTGGGCTAGCTGCCTGCATATGTACCCGGATGGGTTTGTACTCAGACAGCTAATCCAAGTTGCTGCCTGTGCTATCCCAAGCTACATCACTACTTCTAGTGTGGTAGCTTGGGCAGAGCAAGCGTGTGTCTGTCTACCCGAGCTAGGAAGCCTACTTACAACTGCAGTATAGAGAGACAGCTGCTGTCCTAAAGAGTTTATAATCTTAATAGACAAGTGGAAGAAGGATGGAGGAAAGGAAGCATTATCCCTATTCTGAGGCAGAGATTAAGTGACGTGCCCAAGGTCAAACAGGAGGCTCATGGCAGAGGTGGGAATAGAACACAGATTTTCTGTGTCAAGATGTCCACGCAGTGCGCAGAGGCAGTCAAAAAAGCAAACAGGATGTTAGGAATCATTAAAAAGGGAATAGAGAATAAGACTGAGAATATATTATTGCTCTTATATAAATCCATGGTACGCCCACATCTCGAATACTGTGTACAGATGTGGTCTCCTCACCTCAAAAAAGATATACTGGCACTAGAAAAGGTTCAGAGAAGGGCAACTAAAATGATTAGGGGTTTGGAGAGGGTCCCATACGAGGAAAGATTAAAGAGGCTAGGACTCTTCAGCTTGGAAAAGAGGAGACTAAGTGGGGATATGATAGAGGTATATAAAATCATGAGTGATGTTGAGAAAGTGGATAAGGAAAAGTTATTTACTTATTCCCATAATACAAGAACTAGGGGTCACCAAATGAAATTAATAGGCAGCAGGTTTAAAACAAATAAAAGGAAGTTCTTCTTCACGCAGCACACAGTCAACTTGTGGAACTCCTTACCTGAGGAGGTTGTGAAGGCTAGGACTATAACAATGTTTAAAAGGGAACTGGATAAATTCATGGTGGCTAAGTCCATAAATGGCTATTAGCCAGGATGGGTAAAGAATGGTGTCCCTAGCCTCTGTTCGTCAGAGGATGGAGATGGATGGCAGGAGAGAGATCACTTGATCATTGCCTGTTAGATTCACTCCCTCTGGGGCACCTGGCATTGGCCACTGTTGGTAGACATACTGGGCTAGATGGACCTTTTGGTCTGACCCGGTACGGCCATTCTTATGTTCTTATGTTCTTAAGTTTCTTAACCACAGTATATTAAAATATTTAGATCAACAGATTCAGGAAGAGGATAATACATCATCTACTTTGTCCTCTTTTACCTAATTTAGCAGCAAACATTTCTTGGACAAGAAACAAAAGGATGAAAGTGACTCCTTTTTGTACTAGAACAAGATTGAAAGAAATTCCTTTTAGGATGCACTAAAGTATATTTCTGCACCTCTAAAATCTGCTGCATCAGTGGGTACAGAGGACACAGTGTTAAAGAACAGTCATTCACTGGTCATTAAAACTCGGATAGGTAGAATGATAGGTTGTGGCTCAGCACTTCACTTTGCACCATGTTGCATGCTACCGTCTTGGTTTCCAGCTTCCAGCAAACTCACTTTTATCACTAATACCAAAGACACCTTGTTAAGGTGTGACTGGCTTTCCATCTATGCAGTGGTGTAGCCAGGTTTTCAGTGTAGGGGGAACAAAAAACATAAAAAAGTGCTCCCCCTCTGGCCACGCCCCCAGACCAGACCCCTCCCCCTGCTCACCTTCCCTCCTGCCCTGCCGCCTGTCCCCGGCTCCTGTCCCAGCGCTTGGCTGTGCTGCACCGGCCGGCAGGCGCAGCTTCCACGCCGGCCTCCTGCCCCACGGCTCCTCCGGCTGTGTGGTGGGTAGTGCTGGCCAGCAGGCGCCACTTCCGCGCCGGCCTGCCGCCCCGCGGCTCCTCCAGCTGTGTGGTGGGGAGTGCCGGCCAGCAGGCGCTGCTTCTGCGCCTGCTGGCCTGAGGGGAAGTGTCTGCTTCCGCTGAATCCCGCCAGCTATGCTACTGCATCTATGCCCCAAGAGAGTTTTCAGCATTCCAGGGGGCAACTGTTGTAACTGGATCACCCAACAGAATTCCTCTAAGGTTTTTAAAATTATTCTGTTTTAAAGAAAAAAAGACACTATGGGGTGCCATGTTTGTTGTGTCTCACTAATTCCATAATGAGTTCACTCAGCTTACAAGTGATAGTGACTTTTTTGGCCAGCTCTACAACCCCCGCCCTGGTACCTTGGTGCTACAACCACAATGGAATCCAGCTCCCTCTTCCACAGCTGTCTGGGGTCTGATGTGCTAACCGCAGTTAAAAAGTACTGAAACTTATTTTTGTCAGGACAATAAGCGTGAATGATTCAGAATCCACAAGGAGAAAATCTGTTCAGTAAGAAGATGCTATTTTTACAGTCACCTTTCTGATTTTAACTGTACCTTTTAAAAACATGTTGATTTACTCCTCTGCTACTAAAAAGCAGCAACCAAGACCAGTAGCAAAAGGATGAAGGATTTATTCCCCTCTTTCACCAGTCTTGGTTTTCTGACACCTATTTACATCTTCTGTTATCTGAGCACAAACTAATGGGAACTGCTTTCTCTACTGACTGACCCCAATGCTTTTATCAGCTTTACTATTGCTAGCACAAAGATCTTCCAAGATACAATCCAGCTTCTGACCTGTAGATGGAGTATACAAGTTCCCAACAACATAATATGCTTGGAATGCTCAACCAGAGTTTCCTCACTAGGAAAATCAGCTCCTGTCCAAACACAATTTAGAGTCCCCTTAGGAGCTGATGTGACATTAATGTGTAAACCTTGTTGGAATCCTAAATTTAAACACAACCAGCTGCCAGGTTTATTCTGATTGTGAAGTTATGCTCACCAGCTTGTGAGTTAACTTGACTGATCAAGGTTGTGTTGTAATATGACCTAATTTTCTACCAACCTGCCCCAGAGGCACGGGAGCTATTTATGCTGTGCATTACCAGGTCTAGAACAGAGCCTGGTAGATATGTGTAACAGCTGTCACTAGACCATCACTCAGCCTGTTAACACTTGTCTAAGGGCATGTCTACACCACGCAGCTTTTAGCGACAAGGCCGTGTCGACACAGCCTTGTCGCTAAAAGTCAGCATGTGTAAACACTCCTTTTTTTTTGGTACTTTGTTGGCACTTTTGCTGAATCAAAATCAGAATAAAAAAAGAGCTCCAGCATGGACTGTACGGGAGATACTGAATCTGATTTCTGTATGGGGAGCAGTAGCGGAAGTGGCGCCTGCCGGCCGGAGGAGCCACAGGGCAGTAGCGGCAGCCCAGCGCGGAAACCGTGCCTGCTGGCTGGCGCTGCCCGCCACATGGCCGGAGGAGCCGCGGGGTGGCAGGTGGGCGTGGAAGCCATGCCTGCTGGCTGGCGCTGCCTGCCACACGGCCGGAGAAACCGCGGGGTGGCAGGCCGGCGTGGAAGCCATGCCTGCTGGCTGGCGCTGCCTGCCACACGGCCGGAGGAACCGCGGGGTGGCAGGCCGGCGTGGAAGCTGCGCCTGCTGGCCGGTGCAGACACAGCCAAGCGCTGGGACAGGAGCCGGGGACAGGTGGCAGTGCAGGAGGGAAGGTGAGCAGGGGGGGGGGGTTTCTGGTCTGGGGGCGTGGCCAGAGGGGGAGATAAGAGGGGGCACCTTTTTTATGTTTTTTGCTCCCCCCTACACTGAAAACCTGGCTACGCCACTGATGGGGAGATGAATCTGTTCTATCAGAACTCCGTCCAAAAGATGAAATGCCAAAATATTTGAAAAAATCTCCAAGGCCATGATGGACAGAGGCCATAACAGGGACTCAACACAGTGTTGCGTGAAACTTAAGGAGCTGAGACAAGTGTCCCAGAAAGCCAAAGAATCAAATGGACGCTCATGGAGGGCGAGGCGACTGATGACTGTAGCTATCCTACAGTTCCCGCACTCTCCAAAAACCATTTGAATTCTGGGCTGAGCTCCTAGTGCCTGAAGGGTCAAAAACATTGTCGTGGGTGGTTCAGGGTATATGTCGTCCCCACACCCCTCCCGGGTGAAAGCAAAGGGAAAAAAATCATTTATCGCCTGCAGAGCTACACAGCAGCATCCCCTTGCCTTGCCTTGCGGATGGCAGACGGTACAGCATGACTGGTATCCATCATCATTGTCGCGTGGGTGCTCCTGGCTGGCCGGGGGTGCATGGACAAAAATGGGAATGACTGCCTAGGTCATTCTCTTCTTTAAGTTTTGTCTAATGGAGATTCAGTCTTGCCTGGAATATCATGGCAGCTGGAGGCTTCTGCCTCAGGCTGCTCTCCCAGGCAGCAGCATGGTGCGGTCGCGCCTACCCCAGCCTACCCCTTGTTACCAGGGCTCACAATCAGATACTTAGACCTCTACATTTCGCTGCAAATAAAAAAATTAAGCTGCTATTTAGAACTGTCCCCCAACATACATATCCTGGGACATTTTGTATTTTACCAGCATCAACCAAAGGCCCACACACAAATGGAGATTCAGTCCTGCCTGTGCTTCTATCCTAGTGCTTATCACAGATTCCCATTTTCAGCTATAGGCTGAGCAAATGCAGAATGGTGGTTCGCTCTACTTTGCTGTAAAAAAACCGCCGTCCCCTCCCCCCTTTGATCTCTGCTTGCAGAGGTAATAAAGTCAGTGTTGTTTCTTATTCATGCATTCTTTATTACTTCATCACACAAATAGGGGGATAACTGCCACGGTAGCCCAGGAGGGGTGGGGAGGGGAGGGAAGCAACGGGTGGGGTTGTTGCAGGGGCACCCCCTAGAATGGCATGCAGCTCATCATTTCTGCGGGATGTCTGGGGCTCTGACCCAGAGCGGCCGTTTGCCTCTCTGGTTCTTTAGTAGGCTTGCCTGATATTCTAGGCAGGACTGACTCTCCATTAGACAAAACTTAAAGAAGGGAATGACCTGGGCAGTCATTCCCATTTTTGTCCATGCGCCCCCGGCCAACCTCACCAAGGCCAGCCAGGAGCGCCCATGACAGCAGCAGACGGTACAGTATGGCTGGTAACCGTCTTTGCTAACTTGCAAAGGCAAGGGGAGGCTGCTGTGTAGCACTGCAGTGCTGCGTCTGTCAGCAGCATCCAGTAGACATACGGTGACAGTGGGAAAAAAAGGCTGAACGGGCTCCATGGTTGTCATGCTATGGCGTCTGCCCGGGAAATCCAGGGAAAAGGGCGCAAAATGATTGTCTGCCATTGCTTTCACGGAGGGAGGATTGACTGACGACATTTACCCATAACCACCCGTGACAAATGTTTGGCCCCATCAGGCATTGGGATCTTAACCCAGAATTCCAATCGGCGGGGGAGACTGCGGGAACTATGGGATAGCTATGGGATAGCTACCCACAGTGCAATGCTCCGGAATTCGACGCTAGCCTCGGTGCATGGACGCACACCACCGAATTAATGTGCTTAGTGTGGCCGCGTGCACTCAACTTTATACAATCTGTTTTCAAAAATCGATTTCTGTAAAATCGGAATAATCCCATAGTGTGGACATACCCTCAGACATGAAGTAATGGCTCTAAAGCACCTTGTGATTCTCAAGTAAGATTTGCTCTAGAGCAGTGTTTCCCAAACTTGGGACGCCGCTTGTGTAGGGAAAGCCCCTGGCGGGCCGGGCTGGTTTGTTTACCTGCCGCGTCCGCAGGTCCGGCCGATCGCGGCTCCCACTGGTCTCAGTTCGCTGCTCCAGGCCAATGGGAGCTGCTGGAAGTGGCGCGGGCTGAGGGATGTACTGGCTGCTGCTTCCAGCAGCCCCCATTGGCCTGGACTGGCAAACTGCAGCCAGTGGGAGCTGCGATCGGCTGGACCTGCGGACATGGCAGGTAAACAAACCGGCCCGGCCCGCCCGCCAGGGGCTATCCCTACACAAGCGACATCCCAAGTTTGGGAAACACTGCTCTAGAAAGACAACTCACTGTTAAGCAGCAGCATCTTGGCTACAGATGCATAACTGCTTCATTAGATTAATGCTAGCGCAGCTAGCTGGGCACAACGTGACAATGTGAAAGGCAATGGTTTCCTTGCTTAGCATGAGTCTTGGAGTAGAGTAGGTGGGTGAAGAGGCTTTTGGGGAGCTGAATGGAAAATGCCACCGTTTTCCTTTGAATGAGGCAAGGACTCTTGTGGGAAGTCAGAGCCAAGTTATGGGAACTGTGTGCTACTTTTGTGGAAATAAAACGTACTCTAAATTGTTTCTGATATTGTGCCCCTAGAAATATGCCTACTACAGCTACATCTGGTTGTAATTTAAGGGCATGGTTTTGCAAGGGGCCGAGCACCCTCATCTCCTATTGAGGTCGGTGAGGCCCTCAAAACCTTCCGGGATCAGACTGAGTGTAACATAGGGTAAACTGAGGGCATCACAAGTTGCACAACAGCTGGTTTGAATTATATTTTACCCTTTAGTCCAGTTTTTTTTAATAGGCATGGCTTTTCCCATGCCAGTAGTAAACAGCATGCACCTTTACTATAGGTTGTGGAGAAATTTTTGTGTGACAGGAGGAAATCTAATACAGTTGCCAGAGCTACCTGCTATCAGCCTAGAGCAGCATGCCCTACTTCCGCTTCAGCAGAGATTCATGCTGAGATAGGGAAGGTGCTGGGGAAAAGTGTCTTCCTTTTTGCTCAGCACATTCCTTTCCAGCAACCTGCTGCCGGTGAAATATCCTGTTCCTGAACTTGCAAGGCTGTTGAAACCTAACACTGCAGTTCCACAAAGCACAAGCAGACTCCCACATTCCATGCACCACCCTGAGAGTGGAACACTGAAGAACAGGAAATCCTGTGCTCAACTCTTGACCCGATTCTTAAAATCCTTATTGTACGATAAGATGGCAAGAGGTGCTTGGAGGTCAGTTCAATATCCATAGCTAAGAGTCAGATGGGGATAAGGGTTTAATCTTCTAGTTAAACTCCAACCATTAAACCCAAGCCCCACCCACAAACCTGGGGTACCATTTTGGTTAAAATGATGGCAATAGAATAGTTAATATTGAAAGATAGACTAACATTAGCCTTCAGGGTTAACACCCCATTCAGATAAATATGATCAGCTGAAGGACCTCTAATGACTACTTCTGCATCCAGTACTGTCAACCCCAAGCACTCAAGTCAGGCCCCCCAAGTGCATGAGATTTTTAAAAATAATAAGTTTGGGGTTCTTTATACTTTAAGGCAAGGTTGCCTCTGGAATTAGAAACTTCTGTTTTAAAATGAAAGCTGAAATTTTTGGCTTCCATCAGGAGACTCCAGGAGCTGGGGCTTTAAGAAAAACACAAACTATCATGAGACTTCTGATAAAACTGCATGAATTGCCAATATAAAATCTCTAGAAATGGCTGGGCATTCGGGCCAGTACCAGCCTGGTCCTTCTGCTGTACTCACCTGCCCATTTCCTCCCCAAAAATTGCACAGTGCAATTTGAAAATTAAAGGCACAGTATACTCTCAATTATCCAACTAGGTTGTGGGACATGTATTTTAATGAATAATTGGGACTCCAGATAATCAAGATGGCAGGAGCCATTGAGCAGTGGGGTGACCTACCAGCAGGGGCGCTCTATAAATTACGGCGCCCCAAGCAGGGTGGCGCGCTGCGCCGCCCTTCCCCGGTCCCGCGGCCGGGGCAGAAGTGTCTGCGGCGGGTGCGCTGGTTTGCGGCTCCGGTGGAGCATCCGCAGTCATGCCTGCGGGACCTCCATCCGAGCCGCGGGACTAGCGCGCCCGCCGCAGTCATGCCTGCAGGAGCTCAAGCGGAGCCGCGGGAAGAGGGGACCCTCCGCAGTCATGCCTGCGGCAGGTCCGCTCGTCCCGGACTCCGGTGGACCTCCCGCAGGCATGACTGCGGAAGGTCCGCCGGAGCCAAATGCCGCCCTGCCCCGACAATGCCACCCCACGCGCCTGCTTGGCGCGCTGGGGTCTGGAGCCGGCCCTGCCTAGAAGGCCCTCGTCCCCCTCACAGTTTGGTGAGAGGTCTCTGCTCAGCCCCCTTCACTCAGTTATGCCCAATCTCTTCAGGCGCAAGGTGCGGGGCAGAGCAGGAAAGAGACCCCCGGCCAGGACTCTGCCCCCCCAGGACCACAGCCTTCCCTGCACGTTGCGCCAGACGGGGAGGTGGGGCTGCAGAGGGTTCCCTGCACTGCCTCAGGAACTATTCAGCAGTAGGCGGCCACTCCTATGGCTGGGGGCTCAGCCTCTCCACAGTCCTGGCTGGACATTTCTCTGTTCTAATATCCTAACCACTGCATTATCCAAATCCCTTCCTAGTCCCCCAGCATGAGATATGTGGGGTGCAAGAAAGGGATTGGGATAAGGCGGAGGTTCAGATAATAAGGTTACAAATGTAACTAGATTAGATTTCAGGACTGAATGTGATTATGCAGAACCTATGGCCTTAGGCAGAAGAGCCAAGCGAGTTGCATAAAGAGCAATAACAGGAAAAGTTCAGCTGGCAGCAGTTGCTAAGGGAAATTATAGAGCAATCAAAACTGCAGAGGGCTGAGCCAGTCCCTTCTAGGGAAAGTGCATGATGCTGAGTGTGAAGTCTGCAGCAAAAGCTGGATTATGTCCGGTAAGGTAGTAAAACACTGCACAACCCCATTGTAACACTTGGATTTGAATGAAATATGATTTTGAAATGAGATGTTCATATTAATTAAATAGAAGCAGGCAGCACTTCCATCTGTTAAATCTTAATGAATTAGCTTCAAGTACCTTAATCTGCTTCTCACAGGAAAGATAGATTTTTTTTTTAACATATATATGCTGCATAAATTGAAGTGTCTAATTAGCTCCTTTCCTAATATTTGAGTGAATTTAGGAATGGTGAAAGATGCCAGAATGACAGCCCTGGAGGCCAAAGCCTCACATGTGATTGATTGCCTGGGCGGAGAGAAAGCTAATGTATGTGCAGAATAAGGCTTTGCAGCAAGAATTCTATAACAGGGTGCCGGAATGGAGGGACCCAGGGGGCCATGGCTCCATCACTTTTTTTACTGGCCTTAAGGGCGAGCAGTGGGGGAGAGGGGGGGCAGAGTGGGGGTGGGGCCTTGGGGGAAGGGGCAGCATGGGGGCAGGGCCACAGTTCGGGCACTGGTGGCCCCCCACTTTTAGGAAGCTTTCATGGCTCCTATTCTATAAGAATGGTTGGTATACAACTCTCTAAAACTATTAGGTATGGACCTTGCCCCTGTTACCATAGTATCTGAGCACTGCACAGGCTTCCAGGTATTTATTCTTGCAACAGCCCTGTTGGGTAGGGGAAGTACTGTTATCTGTATTGATAAAACAGTGGCACTGAAAGGCAAAATGACCTGCACAAGGTCTCACAGAAAGTCTCTGGCAGAGTAGGGACTTGAATCTAGATCTCCCATGTCCTAGGTTGGTGTTCTAACCCCTAGATACAGCCTTCCTGTCAGACATAGATTTTGTGTAGCTCCTGGATTTATTGACAATGGCCCAGGGGGAAAAAAATTAAAATTCTACAAATTTTATTTTTCAAAATAACACTACATAATCACGCCAGTTTCAATTATTTTGGTAATTTATTTCAAAATACCTGTCAGCAAGTATGTCTGTAACAATACAGACACACAGAAAAATTCCCCACAGGAGTAGAGAGTTGAAGAAACCCCAATGACAATCCAATTACGGTTTCTCTGCGCCTTCCCCCAGCCGAGTCCAGCTGGGGGGGCCAGACACCCACAACTCTCCCTCCCAAAGCCCAGCCACAGCCCCCACCCCCCAGCCAGTACACCCAGAGCCCAGCGGGGCTGCTCCAACCCAGATACCGGCACTCCCCCCCTCCCCCTGAGCCCAGCCACAGGGCTCCCCTTTGCCCAGATACCCATGTCCATCTCTTCCCTCCGGAGCCCAGCCATGCCCCCCCCAGCCCAGACACCCACACCCCTTCCCCCTCATACCCCAGGGATCCAGAGGGAGAAACAGCCTGAGGCTTGGTACCAGGCTTGCATGCAGTTTCCTGCACACCACCCTCTCCTTCCCTCAGGGCATGTTGGGAACTGCAGCTGCCAGGAACCCTCTAGCTCCTCTCTCTCCCCCAAACAGTGTCTTCTGTGTGTGAGCTGGACTCTGCTGGGTCCAGTGGTCTCTAGTGGCAGCTAGCAGCACTGTAGCCCATTTCTGTGAGGGAAAGGAAATTCTGCATGCACGTTACTTTCTGCAAAATTCTGTATTGCGCAGTGGTGCAGAATTCCCCCAGGAGTATACATTCTGTTCTGCCTGAGGGAACAGAGCCTGCCCTACTCCTACCTCCTCAGAAACACCCTGAAACCCTGCCTCACCAAGCTGAGTGTGCTACAGTAGCGAGCAAGAGGGGCCAAATGTCGTGCTCTCACATGCTTGACTGCCCACCCCCCCATCCCAGCGGTGATTTATGTTTCTATCAGCTGCTCCGGGCGCCCAAATCGAACTGCCTGCATTGCCAGGGAGCGGCATGTGACCACTCTTGCAGCTTCCCTTTGCTTCCCCATCAGAAGTCATTTTTCTGTGGAGAAGCAAAGAAATCTGTGGGCAACATGAATTCTGCACAGGTGCAGTGATGCAGAAATCCCCCATGAGTAATTCTTCTTTAGTATTTTGGATTTTTTCTCTAGATCAGGAGAAAATCAAGGGCTGTTCATTGATAGGTAGCTACCGTTCATGGGCTGTTTATTGATGTGACATTGGATCTAAGAGCTAGGGAAGAAGAAGGAGGAGCAAGGGGGTAAAAACATGTACAGACAGCTCATTGGATTTGCTGTGAACTATCAAACTCTATCCTGGTAGTCTGCTGAGTGAAGTATTTTAAGGACCATACAACAAGGTGTTTGAGTAGTATCAGTTGAAGTTGAGATGGAGGAGCCAACCCTTACTAAGTGACCCACAGAATGAAAAGCCAGAGCTTCACAACCCTGAACTTTATACAACACAACAGGAAGGTAACATACTGCTTTTTGAGCATTAACAAACTTAGCTGCATTATACTCAGACTGACTCCAGGATCTGGGGCCCTAGCCACAAGCCAATATGGCCTTTGCCTTAATCTAACCATGCTTTCAACTGAGCTCTTTCTGTTTTGGGGCTAAGTTCAGACCTTAGACCTACAGATTGCAAACCAAACTTAGGGGTAAAATCACAAACATCCTTACAGATTCAATGGTGAGATTCCTATTGACTTCACTGGACTCTGGATCTGGCCGTAACTGAGCTGCATCTCACAAGGCTCTAGTAACACTCTTTCCCATATCTCCAGCACAATGAGAAAATCTCATTGTAACAGTTTACCAATTGGTTCAAACTCACCATGCAACTCTTACAGGCTCTTTAGGTAGTTTAATGGCCTCTCCTCCCCCAAATGTTGCTATAGGCAGCAAATAAACTAGCTAGAAAAAGAAAATGAACACTGTAGTGCAGCAGCTCCAAATGGCAGACCCAATGAGTTACAGTTATACAAGGGACAATTTTATATCAAAGCTACCTAAGGAGCCTGTACTCAGAGGGTAGCATTCCTGTGGGGAGACGTCCAGAAATGAAATGCATTAACCAAATGCCTCCCTCCCTGCCTGTGTGAAAAGGGCAGTCAGTGAGCTCATCCTACAATGGTTTCCTTGTCCAGAATTATTCCATAGACTGCCATAGCTGCCCCAGTTCCTGTTTGTGAATATTGTGTTAGTGAGAGTTGACTGATGGACAACTGTAGAGACTGAATCCCTCTCTCTATCCATGAGGACTGCCAAATCATACTCCTAATTAAGTCAATGGAAATTTGCCATTGATTTCAAGGCAAAAGAGACTGGGCTTGGAACAGATACAAGCTCCCTCCTATTGCCTGGCCAACATACCTGAAGTTTGACAGTCCGTGTCTGGAGGTAGCTAGATCTTGTCTACACAAGGGAAGTTGCACCAGTTTAACTTAGTATGATTTTAAACCAGTGCAAAGGTATGTGTGGAAACTCTTACTGTGGTTTAAGATTGGTTTATAGTGGTTTAGCTTTAGTCAGTTGGGAACAGGGTTAAACTAAACCAAAATAAGTCACTCTTTAAACTGTTCACAAGGGGTTGCACTGGTTTAAAGACTAGTTTAAATCAAACTTTCTCATGTGGACGAGGCCTGGGTCTGCATGCTTTCAATCCTTGTCAGGAGGATGCCAGTTAGCCCTGGTCTACATTATGAGTTTAGGTTGAATTTAGCAGCGTTACCTCAATTTAACCCTGCACCCGTCCACATGACGAAGCCATTTTTGTTAACTTAAATCGATTTTAAGACCCCTTTCTGTACTCCTCCCTGACAAGGGGATTAGTGCTGAAATTGACATTGCCAGGTCGAATTTGGGGGTACTGTGGACGCAATTAGACCGTATTGGCCTCCGGGAGCTATCCCAGAGTGCTCATTGTGACCACTCTGGACAGCACTCTCAACTCAGATGCACTGGCCAGATAGACAGGAAAAGCCCCGCAAACTTTTGAATTTCATTTCCTGTTTGGCCAGCATGGTGAACTGATCAGCACAGGTGGCCGTGCAGAGTTCATCAGCAGAGGTGACCATGGAGTCCCAGAATCGCAAAAGAGCTCCAGCATGGACCAAATGGGAGGTACTGGATCTGATTGCTGTATGGGGAGATGAATCCGTGCTATCAGAACTGCATTCCAAAAGACGAAATGACAAAATATTTGAAAAAATCTCCAAGGGCATGAAGGACAGAGGCTGTAACAGGGACCCACAGCAGTGCCGCGTGAAACTTAAGGTGCTCAGGCAAGCCTACCAAAGAGGCAAACAGCCGCTCCGGGTCAGACCCCCAGACATGCCGCTTCTATCATGAGCTGCATGCCATTCTAGGGGGTGCCCCTACAATTACCCCACCCCAGTATGTGGACTTCTGCAAGGGAGTCTCATGCAACAGAGGAAGATGATAGCACACAACAGGCAAGCGGAGAGACCATTCTCCTCGACAGCCAAGAACTGTTTATCACCCTGGACACATTACCCTCCCAATCCGGGCTCCCGGATCTTGAAGGCGGAGAAGGCCCCTCTGGTGAGTGTACCTTTGTAAATATAATACATGGTTTAAAAGCAAGCGTGTTTAATGACTAATTTGCCCTGAAGACTTGGGATGTATCCGCGGCCAGTAAAGCGACTGGAATGCAGACAAGCAACATCCGTTCTTTATCTCTGTGTTATCCTCAGGAGAGTGATATCATTCATGGTCACCTGGTTGAAATAGGAGAATTTTATTAAGGGGACATTCAGAGGTGGCTGTTACTGCTGGGCTGTGTGCCTCTGGCTGAAAAGAAATCATCCCTGCTGTTAGCCACACGGTGGGGGGAAGGGTGAAGCTATCATCCCAGATAATTGGGTGTGAGAGGGGGTTTAGTTGGGCTTGTACTGCATGTTAACCCAAAAACCTTAGCCCATCCTTTTAAGTGGTCAATCCAACTCTCCTTTTTTTCCTCCCACAGCTGCAAATGTTTCAATGCTACCACTGTCATCTCCATTCCAGAGGCTAGCGCAAATAAGAAGGCGAAAAAACCGCACTCTCGATGAAATGTTCTCTGAGCTCATGCAGTCCTCCCGCACTGAAAAAAGCCCAGCGGAATGCCTGGAGGCAGACAATGTCAGAGTGCAGGAAAGCACAAAATGAACGCGAGGACAGGAGGGACATGTGAGATGAGACATGGCGGGATCAAGAGGAGAGGTGGCAGGAGCAAGAGGATCGGTGGTAGCAGCGTGATGAGAGGAGGCAGGAGGCAATGCTGAGGCTACTGGAGGATCAAACTGATATGCTCTGGCATATGGTTGAGGTGCAGGAAAAGCAGCAGGAGCACAGACCGCCACTGCAGCCCTTGTGTAACCAACCACCCTCATCCCCAAGTTCCATAGCCTCCTCACCCAGATCAGATGCCCAAGAACGCGGTGGGGGGACCCTCCAGGCACCCAACCACTCCACCTCAGAGGACTGCCCAAGCAACAGAAGGCTGGCCTTCAATAAGTTTTGAAGTGTAGTGTGGCCTTGTCCTTCCATTCATTTGGGCCAGCAGAAGAAACTTCTCCACAGGCAAAGGCTCTGCTGTGCACAAACTCCTCCCACAGCTCCGACCAGTACAGCCCAACTATGTAGCATAAGTGGCATGGATGAGCCCACTGCACAAAGATGAATTTCACTCTCAGTGAAAATACACACACACACACACACGCGCGCGCACGCAGAGTTAAGATTGAAACTCTAACTCTGGATGGTTTGACTTTAAAGTCTCAGTTGTAAAGTTGAGTTGGTGTCTTTTGGTGTTTTTAATTTATTTTATTTTTTGCTAGTAATACGCAGAAAGGTTGAATTTCACCCAAAGTGCAGGGACTCTCTCCTACATCTAGTCAGCAATGTTACTTAAACTGGGACTTTGACAACAGAAATTTTAACTGGAGAATTCTCTGTTTATTTTTTTGGGTTGACTTTCTAAATACACCTCTACCCCAATATAACGCGGTCCTCGGGAGCGAAAAAATCTCACCTCCTTATAGGTGAGACCGCGTTATATCGGGTTCGGTCAGTATGGTGTACTGGCAAGAGCCGGTATGCCGTGCCGGACTGGACTGGCTTCTCCTGTGGTGATTTAAAGGGCCCGGTGCTCCAGCCGCTGTGGGGAGCACAGGGCCCTTTGCCAGAGCTCCGGTGGTGATTTAAAGGGCCTGGGGCTCCCCGCAGCGGCTAGAGCACCGGGCCCTTTAAATCACCGCCCGAGCCCAGCTGCCAGAGCCCCAGCGGGGATTTAAAGGGCCCAGGGCTCCAGCCACTGCGGGAGTCCCAGTCCCTTTAAATCATTGCCGGAGCTCTGGCAGCGGGGCTGGGGAAGGGATTTAAAGGGCCCGGGGCTCCCCGCAGCAGCTGGAGCCTCTGGCCCTTTAAATCACTGCCCGAGCCCAGCTGCCAGAGCCCCGGTGGGGATTTAAAGGGCCCGGGGCTCCACATTAATTCAGATGTAACGCAGTGAAGCAGCGGGGCTCGGGTGGCGCTTTAAAGGGCCCGGGGCTCCCCCCTGCTTTACCGCGTTATATCCAAATTCATGTTATATCGGGTCGTGTTCTATCGGGGTAGACGTGTATTTGGATTTCCATGAGATCAGTCAAGCTCATCTTTGTTAAAGTGCTGTGAGATCTACTGATGAAAAGTAATATATAAGAGCTAAGTATTATTATTATATCTAGAGCCAAATGCTGCACTAAACATTTAAACCAACCCTAGAATGGCCTGTTGGCTTAGCTACCTTGCTGTCCATGTTCATAACACCCAGTCTGTCCTCTAACTTACTTACTCTCCCTAGACTCTGTACCCTCTGTGTTTTAACGGAAGCAACAAAGAATCCTGTGGCACCTTATAGACTAACAGACATTTTGCAGCATGAGCTTTCGTGGGTGAATACCCACTTCTTCGGATGCAAGCAGTGGAAATTTCCAGGGGCAGGTGTATATATAAGCAAGCAAGAAGCAAGCTAGAGATAACGAGGTTAGATCAATCAGGGAGGATGAGGCCCTGTTCCAGCAGCTGAGGTGTGAAAACCAAGGGAGGAGAAACTGGTTCTGTAATTGGCAAGCCATTCACAGTCTTTGTTTAGTCCTGAGCTGATGGTGTTAAATTTGCAGATGAACTGGAGCTCAGCAGTTTCTCTTTGAAGTCTGGTCCTAACGTTTTTTTGCTGTAGGATGGCCACCTTAAAATCTGCTATTGTGTGGCCAGGGAGGTTGAAGTGTTCTCCTACAGGTTTTTGTATATTGCCATTCCTAATGTCTGATTTGTGTCCATTTATCCTTTTCCTTAGAGACTGTCCAGTTTGGCCGATGTACATAGCAGAGGGGCATTGCTGGCATATGATGGCATATATTACATTGGTGGACGTGCAGGTGAATGAACCGGTGATGGTGTGGCTGATCTGGTTAGGTCCTGTGATGGTGTCGCTGGTGTAGATATGTGGGCAGAGTTGGCATCGAGGTTTGTTGCATGGATTGGTTCCTGAGCTAGAGTTACTATGGTGCAGGGTGCAGTTACTGGTGAGAATATGCTTCAGGTTGGCAGGTTGTCTCTGGGCGAGGACTGGCCTGCCACCCAAGGCCTGTGAAAGTATGGGATCATTGTCCAGGATGGGTTGTAGATCCATGATGATGCGTTGGAGGGGTTTGAGCTGGGGACTGTATGTGATGGCCAGTGGAGTCCTGTTGGTTTCTTTCTTGGGTTTGTCTTGCAGTAGGAGGCTTCTGGGTACACATCTGGCTCTGTTGATCTGTTTCCTTATTTCCTCGTGTGGGTACTGTAGTCTTGAGAATGCTTGGTGGAGATTTTCTAGGTGTTGGTCTCTGTCTGCGGGGTTAGAGCAGATACGGTTGTACCTCAGTGCTTGGCTGTAGACAATAGATCTTGTGGTGTGCCCGGGATGGAAGCTGGAGGCATGAAGGTAGGCATAGCGGTCGGTAGGTTTTCCGTATAGGGTGGTGTTAATGTGACCACCACTTATTTGCACCGTGGTGTCTAGGAAGTGGACCTCCCGTGTAGATAGGTCCAGGCTGAGGTTGATGGAGGGGTGGAAGCTGTTGAAATCATGGTGGAATTTTTCCAGAGTCTCCTTCCCATGGGTCCAGATGATGAAGACGTCATCAATGTAGCGTAGGTAGAGAAGGGGCGTGAGTGGACGGGAGCTGAGGAAGCGTTGTTCCAGGTCGGCCATAAAAATATTGGCATATTGTGGGGCCATGCGGGTGCCCATAGCGGTGCCACTGATCTGGAGATATATATTGTCATTAAATTTGAAATAGTTGTGTGTGAGGATAAAGGCACAGAGCTCAGCAACCAGTTGTGCTGTGGCATCATCAGGGATACTGTTCCTGACAGCTTGTATTCCATCAGTATGTGGGATGTTTGTGTAGAGAGCCTCTACATCCATGGTGGCTAGGATGGTGTTTTCTGGAAGGTCACCAATGCATTGTAGTTTCCTCAGGAAATCAGTGGTGTCACGGAGATAGCTGGGAGTGCTGGTAACATAGGGTCTGAGTAGAGAGTCCACATATCCAGACAGTCCTTCAGTGAGAGTTCCAATGCCAGAGATGATGGGGCGTCCAGGATTTCCGGGTTTGTGGATCTTGGGTAGTAGATAGAATAACCCTGGTCGGGGTTCTAAGGGTATGTTGATTTGTTCCGGTGTTAGCGTAGGGAGTGTCCTGAGTAGATGGTGCAGTTTCTTAGTGTATTCCTCAGTGGGATCTGAGGGAAGTAGCCTGTAAAATTTGGTATTGGAGAGTTGTCTGGCGGCCTCCTTTTGGTAGTCAGACCTGTTCATGATGACAACAGCACCTCCTTTATCAGCCTCTTTGATTATAATGTCAGGATGGTTTCTGAGGCTGTGGATGGCATTGCGTTCTGCACGACTTAGGTTGTGAGGCAAGCGATGTTGTTTTTCCACAATTTCTGCCTGTGCCTCTGTGTTTTGGGATTCTTGTTTCCCCAAAGGTTCCTGACCTTTGCTTTTCTTTGCTCTCTGACATTATGCAAACATATGCCTCCTTTTCACTTTGCCAGCTACTAAGCTTAATCTCCTGGTCTCTGGAGCAGTGATGTTGATGCTCCAACCCAGTTAGAATTCATACTACATACCTCCTAAGCTATACTGCTCCTATCACACGGCACTTCCATATTCCCCTTGGTCCATATGTGCCTACGTAGTACAGTTAATATAGATCCCAGCAATATCGAGGTATAGTTTATATGATTCCTTCCAATGTGCATCACCTTGCACTTGTCAACAGTGAATGTAGTCTACCCTCATGCTACCCATTCACCTAACTTTGTTAGGCCCTTTGAAGTTCCTAGTCTTCACTGTTTTTGATAAACCTAAATAATGTTGTCTCATCTGCAAAGTTGGATGCATTGCTGTTCCTTCCTTCTTCCAGATGGTTTACAAATCTTCACCATCAGCAGTTCCTATATAGAACTTTAGGCTACTCACTTTGGCCTGTGAAAAAATGAACATTTATGTGTACCCTGTTTTCTCTCTTGGCTTGTTTCTAATCCATGACTTTAATTCATACTCCATTACTATTTTGTTTCAGTAGTAGCCTCTTGTGAGGGACTTTGTCAAATGCTTTTTGCAAGCTCAAAAAAAAAAATTAACCAGTTTACCTTCATCCACTGATTTCTTGATGCTTACTCTCACAGAATTCTAGTAGATTGAAGGAAGAATTATGATTTTCTTTAGCAGAAGCTGTGTTGCTTTGCCTTTATCATATTTTCACGCAGGTGTCTAATAATTTTATTTTAAATGATCGTGGCACGTAGCTTTCCTCATAGTGGAGTAAGGCTGATGGGCTTGTAGCACCCAGGATCATCCTCAGCACCACTTATGAACATAAGAACAACATTCCCAACTCTCCAATACATTAGCTGATGTTAAGGAGATATTGCAGATTTCTGGTAGCAGTTCAGCTACTTCATTCTTAAATTCCTTCAGAACTCTTTGGGTGCAAATCATCCAGTCCCCTGACTCAATCTATTTAGTTTATTCAAGAGAAGGTGACTGCATCATGCTCTACACCTACCTACGTGGGGTAGAGATTTCTGATAATAGACAGCTCTTTAGGTCATGTCTACACTTACAAGCTGTACCTATACAGATCTGCCACTGCACGAGCACTCCAATGTTATGCCAATGGGAGAGAGCTCTCCAGTTGACATAAAATCAGCTCAACCAGTAGCGGTAGCTATGTTGGCGGGAGAGCATTTCCCACCGACATAGTGCTGTGCACACTAGTGCGTATCCCCGCAAAACTTATGTGGCTCAGGGGTGTGTCTTTTTTCCGTGATGTTCTCACCTTTTATCATCTGAATGGAAGCAGAAGGGATAATCAGGGCTAGAAAGCAGCTACTTGGTGGGTGAAAGGGAGGGTGTAAATGTAACAGTTGTTTTCAAAATAACCATGTCATCAGTGCAGTATTTTCTAAACAAAATGAAAAGCCTGAGGCTACCACACCATTATTTCTATGTACCAACCTCTTTGGAGCACAGCCAGTCTTTGTTCTGTGCTTGTACCGAACTTAGTACAATGGAGTCCTGGGGACCCTAGGTACCATGGCACTATAAAGAGTAATTATTATTATTGTGTGTGTGAAAGAATAGGAGTGGAGTGGTGACTTAGGGAGGGAGGGGCTGGCTTCTCAACTTCTAAAGGGCCATTAAAAAGCCTGACCAAATGATTTGTTCTGACCTATCGTCTGTACAACCTCAGGGTGACTTCACCGAGGTTGGGGAGGGTTCAGTCAGCTGGGAGTTAGTCAAAAAGATGTTGCAAGAAAAAAATTGCATAAAATATTATATAAGTTTCCTTTTAGGTTTAGTGACAGTGGAACTGCAGCCTAGTACGTGGGAGACCCCCTGACTCCACATGCAGGCCGGTTACAGCGTAGTTATGTAGCCTATTTTGGGCGAGTTTTCAAGCCTCACCCAGGCCCTCGGGCGTGCACTGCAAGCCCTTTGTAACACTGACCCAGACCGGGAAACCCATGCGCTGCTGCGTGGGCAGCCGCCGAGCGGGAGGAGCGGGAGCGGGAGCAGGCGCTGGAGCTCGCCCGGGGCACAGCAGAGCTCTCCCGAGCACGGAGCGAGCCACACCTGCATTTTCCGAGCGCAGCAGCCCGCTGGGCTCAAGAGAGCCCCGCCTTTCCCCAGGCTGCAGGGCGCGCTGTCATGTTTTCCACGGCTGCTGCGGGCGAGTGACACTCTCCTCCCCGCCCCGGGCCCGGCCGAGCCCACAGCGGGGAAGCAGGAAGAGCTCTTGTCAGCAGCTGCGGCTCCTCCTCCTCCTCCTCCTCCTCCCCCCCCAGAGCGCCTCGACCCACGGGAGCAGCGGCCGCCTCAGCTTCCGGGGAGCCCCGCGTCCCCCAGGTAGGGGCCGGGGGTGCAGGGGTGGCTGGGCCAGCCGAGGCGCGCTGGGGTTGGCGGGGCCGGGCTGGGCTGGCAGGCGAGGCGGAGCAGCGGGAAGCGGCGCAGGAGCGCCCGCGGCACCTGGACTGGGCTGGGCGGGCGTGCGGGACCCTTTTCCCCCCCCCCCTCACCCCCTTTCTCTGCTGCGCGCCCAGCCCCGACTGCAGTTCCCCGGCCCGAGGCCGAGCTCCCGGCAGCCAGAGGCGAAGGAAACCCCCACCCTGAAAGCCCGGGGAGCTGCACCGGGACAGAACCAGGCAGAGTCCGGCCCCTCGGCTGCAGCGTACCCAGGATTTCTGGTGTTGCTGGGTTGGGACTGCGAACTCCGGGGTGGGGGGCTGTCTGTCTGTGCCGTGCAGCACCTAGCCACAGGCAGGGCTGCCATGGAAATACGTGTCAATTTCACTGCTCAGTAACTACTGCTGAAAGGACAGGAGGGGTATGTATACGGGGGAGGGGAGGAGTATAAGCTTCCATATTTACATTTCTTCCCCTCCCTGCACACATTTTCCTACACTTCTTTTGGGCAGTAGCCAACAGCGTGATGCCATGTGGTTGCTTCCTGGTATGGTCCAGGAGAGTGGCTAATAAAAATAACCTTGTTGAAATATATTGTTAAATATTACATAGGTCATACATGTGCCTTTTAATCAGCTGAAAGTGTTTCCTCTTCACCTGAATTCCCTCCAGAGTGTTGTCACATCACATGCTCTTCGTAGGTGTGTTACATTTAATTTCAGAAAGGGGGAACTACACAAAAACTGGGAGGTTAGTTAAACAAAAATTAAAAGTTACAGCACTAAAAGTAAAATCCCCTGCAAGCTGCATGGAAACTTTTAAAAGACACCATAATAGAGGTTCAACTTAAATGTACACCCCAAATTAAAAAAAAATAGCAAGAGAACCAAAGAAGTACCACTGTGGCTAAACAAAAACGTAAAAGAAGCAGTGAGAGGCAAAAAGGCATCCTTTAAAAAGTGAAAGAAAATAGAAAGGAGCATAAACTCTGGCAAATGAAATGTAAAAATATAAATAGGAAGTCCAAAACAAATTTTGAAGAACAGCTAGCCAAAGACTCAAAAAGTAATAAAAAAAATGTTTAAGTAAAGAAGTAGGAAGCCTGCTACACAACCACTGGGGCCATTGGACGATCAAGCATGATAAGGCCATTGCGGAGAAACTAAATGATTCTTGGCATCGGTCTTCATGGTCAAGGATGTGAGGGAGATTCCCAAACCTGAGCCATTCTTTTTAGGTGACAAATCTGAGGAACTGTCCCAGATTGAGGTGTCATTAGAGGAGGTTTTGGAACAAATTGATAAACTAAACAGTAATAAGTCACCAGGACCAGATGGTATTCACTCGAGGGTTCTGAAGGAACTCAAATGTGAAATTGCAGGACTACTAACTATGGTATGTAACCTATCATTTAAATTAGCTTCTGAACCAAATGACTGGAAGATAGCTAATGTGAAGCTAATTTTTAAAAAGGGCTCTGGAGGTAACAGTGGTAATTACAGGCCGGTAAGCCTGACTTCAGTGCCGGGCAAACTGGTTGAAACTATAATAAAGAACAAAATTGTCAGACACATAGATGAACATAATTTGTTGGGGAATAGTCAATGCGGTTTTTGTAAAGGGAAATCATGCCTCACCAATCTACTAGAATTCTTGGAGAGGACCAACAAACATGTGGACAAGGGGTGGATATAGTGTATTTAGATTTTCAGAAAGATTTTCAGACCTTTGACAAGGTCCCTCACCAAAGGCTATTGAGCAAAGTAAGCAGTCATGGGATAAGAAGGAAGGTTCTCTCATGGATTGGTAACTGGTTAAAAGATAGGAAACAAGGGGTAGGAATATATGGTCAGTTTTCAGAATGGAGAGAGGTAAATAGTGGTGTTCCCCAGGGGTCTGTACAGGGCCCAGTTCTATTCAACATATTCATAAATGATCTGGAAAAAGGGCTAAACAGTGATGTGGCAACATTTGCAGATGATACAAAACTACTCAAGACAGTTAAGTCTCAGGCAGACTGCCAAGAGCTACAAAAGGATCTCATAACTGAGTGACTGGGCAACAAAATGGCAGATGAAATTCAGTGTTGATAAATGCAAAGTAATGGCCATTGGAAAGCATAATCTCAACTATACGTATGAAATGATGGGGTTTAAATTAGCTGTTACCACTCAACAAAGAGATCTTGGAGTCGTTGTGGATAGTTCTCTGAAAACATCCACTCAGTGTGCAGCGGCAGTCAAAAAAATGTTGGGAATCATTAAGAAATGGATAGATAATATGACAGAAAATATCATATTGCACAACTTTAAACGGAGCATGTTCTGTAATTGAGCAGGGATGTAAGATCAAAACAATGTTAAGCGAGAGGATGTTAAGTGGGGAGTTACTGTATATAAATCTATGGTATGGCCACACCTTGAACACTGTGAGCAGATCTGGTCACTCCACCTCAAAAAAGATATATTGGAATTGGAAAAGGTACAGAGAATGGCAACAGAAATTATTAGGGATATGGAATAGCTTCCATATGAAGAGAGATTAATAAGACTGGGACTTTTCAGCTTGGAAAAGAGACGACTAAAGGGGGATATGATAGAGGTCTATAAAATCTTGACTGGTGTGGAGAAAGTGAGCAAGGAAATGTTATTTATTCCTTCACATAACACAGGAACTAGGTGTCACCCGATGAAATTAATAAGCAGCAGGTTTAAAACAAAAGGAAGTACTTTTTCATACAACATATAGTCAATCTCTAGAACTCATTGCCAGGGATGTTGTGAAGGAATTATAACAGGGTTCAAAAAAGAACTAGATAAGTTCATGGAGGATTGATGGGCAGGGATACAATGCCATGCTCTGAGTGTCCCTAGCCTCTGTTTGCCAGAAGCTGGGAGTGGGCAACAGGGGATGGATCACTTGATGATTGCCTGTTCTGTTCATTTCCTCTGGGGCACCTGGTACTGGCCACTGTCGGAAGACAGGATATTGGGCTAGCTGGACCATTAGTCTGACCCAGTATGGCCATTCTTGTGTTCTATGTTCTTATTCATGCTGGGAGGTGCGATTAGCAGTTTGTGTAGATGTGCTTGTGCTAGCTCTGTTTGAGCTAGCGTCTAAACATAGTGGTGTGTCCATGGTGGCACAGGCAGCCACTTGGCCTGGAGTACAATCCTTCCCGACCCCCTGGCTATGTACTGGGGTGGCAAGCCTAAGCTGTCATCCATGCCACTACGGACACGCTGCTGTCTTTTAGGTACTAATGTGGGTATCTCTGTGAGCTGGGAGACATGTTTCCCAGCTCAAATGTAGACATAGCCAGAGAAAGGAACTGTCAGATGAATGGGAATCCCTGCCATGAGGTGGAGCATATAGGGCAGGGGTGGGCAAACTTTTTGGCCCAAGGGCCACATTGGGGTTGCAAAACTGTATGGAGGGCAGGGTAGGGAAGGCTGTGCCACCCCAAACAGCCTGCCCCCCTCCCCGCCCCCCTCAGAATCCCCAACCTGTCCAACCCCCCCCCCCGCACTTTGTCCCCTGACCGCCCCCTCCTGGGACCCCCCACCACTAACTGCCCCCCCGGGATCCCACCCTGCTCCCTGTCCCCTGACACCCCCGCCCCCTATCCACGGGCCCCCCAGGACCCCCGACCCATCCAACCCTCCTGTTCCTTGTCCCCTGACTGCCCCCTCCTGAGACCCCATCCCTAACTGCCCCCCCAGGACCCCACTCCCTATCCAATCACCCCTTCCCCCTTCTGGGACCCCCTGAGCCCCAGGGACCCCACCCCCTATCCAGTCCTCTCACTCCTTGTCTCCTGACCGCCCCCCCCGAACCTCCGCCTCAACCAACTGCCCTCTGTCCCCTGACTGCCCCCTGGGACCTCCTGCCCGTTATCCAACCCCCCTCTTCCCCTGCCCCCTTACCATGCTGGTGGCAGGAAAAGCTTATTGGAAAGCCTGGGAGGTGGGCAGGTGCAAGCCGCGCTGCTCGTGTGGCGGCATGGCTGCGGGGGGGGGGGGGGAGGGCGGAGGGGCCGGGGATTAGCCTCCCTGGCTGGGAGCCCAGGGACCGGCCAGGACAGTCCCGCAGGCTGGACGTGGCCTGCGGGCTGTAGTTTTCCCACCTCTGATATAGGGGATGGATCTAGTGTCTCAAGGGGGAATTGCAAGTGATGCTTCAGGAAGTGAGGGGAAACTGCATTGGGGAAAAAAAGACATGGGAGTGTGCATGGCGGCTCTTTCCCTCAACCCATAAAATATATAAATACAACTGCCATTGGGTAAGCCATCAGAAATAAATGTCCTAGACCAAGCCTTAAAATACATATAAGGCTGTTTTCTCTGTTTACAGTGGAGTTATGCCAGCAGAGAACTTGGCCTCATATCTATCTCCTTATTGAGCAAGGCAGAGTTCCCAGACTCACTGAGGTTCTTGCGGAAATCCCACCTGCTAATCCTATACCTAGTAGTCACCAGAAGTCCTGCATCATGAGAGCCTGTCATGCTGTCCTGCAGTGGCTCAAGAGCATAGGTACCAACGTCAGGGCAGACTGTTAAGAACCAGGGCACAAACACCAAATTGGTTCTGAGTTCTATACTTAGATTTCACTAGCCAATTATCAAGTGTAAATTTCTCAAGCCCTGTACTAGCCTTAACATGGAGTCATAGACAATCTCCTGGGGTACTCCGATCTATCTTGTGATAGATGGTCCCTTACACCAAAAATCACAACAATATTCAGATTATTCCCAGTCCCAAAGGACCAGTCCCTTACCCCAGTTCAATTGCATCTTAGATCTCTCACCAAAAACAATGCTTGTATCCAAACTTATAATAAACTGTCTAAAGAGTTACTAACTAGGAAAAGGAAATAAGTGGTATTTACAAGGTTAAAGCAGGTAAATGTAGATTAACACAAATGGGTTCCGATCTTAAGTTTCCAAAAGTAATAGAAATTTTTATAATAAGCAAACTTTCTATGTTCTTTAGTACTAACCTAGACTAAGCACTGGTATTCTTTTGTTTATGCTTAATAATCTTTGCCCTTCAGAGTTCAAGCAGCATAAAAGATACAGTTCCTCCTTGCTAGGGCTTTTGATTCCTTCCTGCCTTCTGCAAATTCAACTGTTGGGAGGAATTCACTTGCGCATCTCCTGGGGCGGGAGCGGGAGGGAGGAGCAGTCAACAAAGTCTTTTGTCCTCTGAGGCCACGTCTATACTTACCCGCCGGGTCGACGCGGCGAGTTCGACTTCTCGGAGTTCGAACTATCGCGTCTGATCTAGATGCGATAGTTCGAACTCCGGAAGCGCCGCGGTCGACTCCGGTACTCCACCGCGGCAGGAGGAGTTGCCGGAGTTGACCTTGGAGCCGCGGAGTTCGCTTCTGCGGCGTCTGGACGGTAAGTCATTCGAACTAGGGTAGTTCGAATTCAGCTACGTTATTCACGTAGCTGAATTCGCGTACCCTAGTTCGAACCAGGGGCTGTGTGTAGACCAGGGCTGAGAGTCCACAATGGTTCGTCTGGTGGAGTTGGCCTTCTTTTCTTGGCCAGGAGATAACACCTCCTGCTGGAAACGAATATGTCACTCGATGCTTCTCTTTTGTCTGGTGACTTACAGTTACAAACACTTCAATATTGCCTTATAACTAGTCAAGCAATTTAAAAAATAATTATGATTAATCGCGTGATTAATTGTGCTGTTAAATAAATGTTGTTCTATTATTGTTTAAGTATTTTTGGGTGTTTTCTACATTTTTCAAATATATTGATTTCAATTACAAGACAATAAAAAGTGTACAGTGCTCATTTTACATTTATTTTTTGCTTACAAATATTTGCACTGTAAAAACTAAAATAAACAGTATTTTTCAATTCATCTCATACAAGTACTGTAGTGCAATCTCTTTATCATGAAGGTTGAACTTACAAATGTAGAATTATGTACAAAAAATAACTGTATTAAAAAATAAAACAGTGTAAAACATTAGAGACTACAAGTTCACTCAGTTCCACTTCTTATTCAGCCAATTGCTAAGACAAACAAGATTGTTTACATTTATGGGAGATAATGGTGCCCACTTCTTATTTACAATGTCACCTGAAAGTGAGAACAGGCATTCACAAGGCACTGTTGTAGCCAGTATCGCAGGATATTTCAACCACCATGCCAGAGAACATGTCCATGCTGATAATGGGTTCTGCTCGATAACCATCCACAGCTTTCAGATGCCACCAGCAGAAGGTTGCTTTTTCTTTTTTCGTGGTTTGGGTTCTGTAGTTTTTGCATCAGAGTGTTGTTCTTTTAAGACTTCTGAAAGCATGCTCCGTACCTTGTCCCTCTCAGGGCTTGGCTACACTTGCAAGTTGCAGCGCTGGTAGAGGCTTTCCAGTGCTGCAATTAGTAACTGTCCACACCTGCAAGGCACATCCAGCGCTGCAACTCCCTGGCTGCAGCGCTGGCTGTACACCTGGCCAGGTTGGGGTGTAGCGATTGCAGCGCTGGTGATCCAGTGCTGCTCATCAAGTGTGGACACACACCAGCGCTTTTATTGGCCTCCAGGGAATAAGGGGAGATCCCAGAATGCTTTTAACTAAATTACTCTCTTTGTTTTGTTATGCAGCCTCTCTTTGTTTTGTTGTGAACTCCGATCGGAGAACTGCTTATCTAAAAAACAAACACTGATCACAGCAAACAGGAGCTATCTGTACCTGGCTGTGAACGATCAAATGAGAGGCAAGCAGTTTGCTTGACAGAGAAACAGCGTTGGAGGCAGGCTGTTTGCAATTAAGACTAAGGGTTCGCGAACATTTT
Organism: Mauremys mutica; assembly: GCF_020497125.1. Taxonomy (NCBI): domain Eukaryota; kingdom Metazoa; phylum Chordata; order Testudines; family Geoemydidae; genus Mauremys; species Mauremys mutica. Next base: position 70,338,821 of record NC_059078.1, read on the forward strand.
GTGATTTTTCAATCCAGGGAAGCTAACACACAGTGTTGGCTCCAAAAATCCACTCTCTCTATCTCCCCCGCTCCCTGTCACAGTACACCACCCTCCACCCCCCTCTTTTGAAAAGCACGTTGTTGCCACTTGAATGCTGGGATAGCTGCCCATAATGCAGCACTCCCAACAGCGCTGTAAATGCTGCAAATGTGGCCACACACCAGCGCTGGTAGCTGTGAATGTGGCCACACACCAGCGCTGGCCCTGCACAGCTGCACGACCAGTGCTGTAACTCCCAGCGCTGCAACTTTCAAGTGTAGCCAAGCCCTCAGATTTTGGAAGGCACTTCTGATTCTTAAACCTTGGGTTGAGTGCTGTAGCAATCTTTGCATTTTGTCAAATCTGCAGTGAAAGTGTTCTTAAAATGAACAGCATGTGCTAGGTCATCATCCGAGACTGCTATAACATGAAATATGTGGCAGAATGTGGGTAAAACAGAGCAGGAGACATACAATTCTTCCCCAAGGAGTTGTCACAAATTTAATTCAAGTTTTTTGTTTCTGTTTTTTTGTTTTTTAACAAGCGGCATTAGCATGGAAGCATGTCCTCTGGAATGGTGGTTGAAGCATGAAGGGGCATATGAATGTTTAACATACAGTATCTGGCATGTAAATACCTTGAAATGCTGGCTACAAATGTGCCATGCAAACGCCTGTTCTCACTTTCAGGTGACATTGTAAATAAGCAGTGGGCAGCATTCTCTCTTGTAAATGTAAACAAGCTTGTTTGTCTTGGTAATTGGCTGAACAAGAAGTAGAACTGAGTGGACTCCTAGGCTCTAATGTTTTACATTGTTTTATTTTTGAGTGAGCGAGACGTGATAAATCGATCCCTGATAGATCGATCGCAACCCGCCGATCCGGCGGGTAGTGTGGACGTACCCATAGGCTCTAAAGCTTTACATGGTTTTGTTTTTGAGTGCAGTTATGTAACAAAAAACAAACAAAAAAAATGGTAAGTTGCACTTTCACCATAAAGAGATTGCACTATGGTATTTGTATGAGGTGAATTGAAATATACTAGTTCTTTTATCATTTTTACAGTGCAAATATTTGTAATAAAAAATAATATAAAGTGAGCACTGTACACTTTGTAGTCTGTTGTAATTGAAATCAATATATTTGAAAATGTAGAAAAACATCCACAAATATTTAATAAATTTCAATTGGTATTCTACTATTGTTAAACCATTTGATTAAAACTGCGATTAATCGCGATTTTTGAGTTAATTGCGTGAGTTAACTGCGATTAATTGACAGCCCTACTTATAACATGAGGTACAGATATTATGACATTAATGCATGCAACAATTTACAAGCATTTCATAACGTCTGAACACTAAACGTGCTTAGAATTCTAATACCTATTTTAATAATACTAACACACAGGTGAGTGCGATGGATTCCAGCTATGTATTTGTTAGTGTTTATTTGAGACATGGGGACCTTGGTGTGAGCTACCTGATCTGCCAGCATCATGGTGTCAAAATGATTTTTTGAAACCACATTTGTGGTGAGGGTTTAAAGTCATCAAAGCAGCTCTGTATGTAATATGATATTTAATGGGAAGCCAGTGGAATGACTGTGTTGTTTTAAAAAAAAAAAAAAAAAAGTTTGGGGGTGCGGGGGGAGTGGTATTAGCTTAAAAATCCACGCAGCGATTCTTTGCCTGAGCTCAAGCCTACAGAATATTTTATTTACTAGTTCATAAAACAGCCAGTTATGGTAAATGCAGCCTCTGGAGGACCATTTGCTATCTGGTAGCATGGGAAAAAGGTCGCATGGGATGAAATATAATTATGATCCAGAGATGGCAAGAGAGAAACTCTGGTCAGAATACAGATATGACCAAAGATGTTGGCCAGATGTGAGAGTAGCTGTGATATTAACAGGGCTGCTGACTCTAAGGGCCAGCCCCGTGTATTCTTTAGTATGGCTCCTGGTGCTGCATATAGGAAATCCTGTGTCAGCTACAAGTAAATTCACAGATGGAGGCTTATCCTGAATTAAATCTGAAAGTGAATAATACAAGTGCTCTTTCCCTTTTTATTTATTTTCATATCAAATCATATTAGTTTTACACTACTCCTTGACCTTTATTTCTCACTGTGCCACTTTATACACCCAATGTAACGCTATAAGCATTTAACTGCATTATATGAGCTATGTAGAGAAAAGATGGAGTCTCGACCGCTGGTTAGGGACGCCTTTGGCTTTGGGTGTTCTTGGGCTTGTAAAATAAGCATAAAAGCAAGACGTTAAGGTAAGAAAAGGAGTTTAACTCTGAAATATAAGCAACAAGAAGTGACAAAATGTTTAATGTCCCCCATAACAAGTGAGGTACTAGTTTGCCCCTCTTTCAGTTATTGCGTAAGCTGTTTGCACACAGAATACACTGGGAAGGTTTTTCAGCAAACCATAAGCACTAGAAATGTAGTTTAAAAAAAAAAATTAGGTGGTGGAGCACAATCCTGTGGCAAATATGGAGTCAAAGGAGTCATTTAGTAGTTCATGGGTAAGGCTCCGTGTTTGTCATGGAAGTCACGAATTCCGTTACTCTCCGTGACTTCTGCAGCAGCCCCATGCGGCTGGACCAGGAGCCGCCTGAGCAGCTCAGACAGCCCCCGGGTCAGTCACACTGGCTGCCCCCCAGCAGCAGGAGTTTAGGTGTGGCGGGGCTCAGGGCATAGGGTTGGGCTGTTGCTTACCTGCGGGGGCTCCTCTCCCTCAGTTCCCCTAGCTCCACGTGCTGCTTCTGCTGGCAGCCAGGCACTGCCCCTGCAGTTCCCATTGGGCATTGGGGGCATGGGGCAGAGCGGAGGCAGCACATGGAGCTTCCCAGGAGCTGGGTAAGGAGCAAAGTCGAGCCCACCTCCAAACACCACCCCCCCCCCCGGCAGCAACTCCCACCCAGCACCTGTGCTCCCCTTCCCAGCACACGTGGTGCTCAGTTTGTCGGTATTTTTAGTAAGTCATGGACAGGTCATGGGCCCGTGAATTTTTCCCTGACTTTTATTAAAAATGTATGGCTAAAATGTAGCCTTATTCATGGGGCCTACGTAGAGGCAATGGCACCACAAATATGCAAGGAGGCCACCTGCAGTAAACTCTGCTTTGTCATTGCTCAGCTGAAGAAAACGATCTGACATCTGGGTCTGGACTTAGGTGAGACACAATAGCAGAGAGAACCTGTGATAGAGAAGACTGGAGCTCAGTGTAATCAGAATAACAATGATGATTCAAGTGTACAGGCAAATATCTGAAGTTTGATACTAAAACAGCAGGGTTCTCAAAACAGAGCCTGCTAGATTTTCTACAATATACAGAAATTATATAAGAATAGAATACACAGGTAGAACTAATAAGTAGTGTTCTGATGCTTAGGTGATTGCCTTCACACGCCTTTTATAATGGATAGTATTGATGGAGGTAGTCCTTTTAAATTATGGTAAAACACTACTATTGATCCCAGCATCTCAGCTAAATGGTTTGCTGTTGACCTGAACAACAGAGACCTTACTGTATTTTTTCAGTTTCTGATATTATGCAAATACTGTATTTCCCTTCCTGTAGCTGCCAGGGTGAAATATCCTGCCGTGCTGCAAGTATATAGGTAATGAAAAGGGCAGCAGTAAATATTTACAATGTATTTCTTCCACTGTTTTTCCATCCCAGTCTTAATTCCAGATTCTGCCCTCTGATTTCATAAAGCTTCCTCTGACCATTGATATAGAGCTAGTTCTGTCAACAAGTTATCTGTCTTTTTAAAGGGAGGAATCACATGTGATTCAGGTATCCAAGCAGTAGATATCTGCTACAAGCTGGAGAGCTGGTCTCTGGTGCATTAACCCTAAGAGAATTTGTATCCATATTACTGCAGAAGCCAGCCGTGCGGCAGCTGCACTAGTGCTAAACAGTTGGTGTAGATGGGGCTCAGGTATTATGTCATGAGAACTTGGTCTGAACAGGCTTTTGTTTCATGGTGGTAATAATACTAGAGCCCTGTCTACACCAGTGCCTATCTAGAGCGTGGCAAAATTTTTCAGGCAAATAGTTTTAGACTGAAAAATGCAGTCTCAGTGGATCCGAAACTGTGTTGATTTCTTTTTAATACCACAGAGGGAGCGGGTGTTGGTGTTAGCCCGGTGGTTGGGAGTTCTTGCTTGGGGTTTGGTAGACAGAGGTTCAAATCTCCTGCTGTGAAACAGACCCAAAACAGACTTTTTTGATTAATAAAAAATTCCAAAACATTCAGATTTTGTCTTCTCAGCTAGGCATTGGATTGTGATACCACATTCTCTCACTGAAGCCACTGAACAGACATCATATGGGAACAATGGAAGATGGTCCTTGGATACAGAATCCAGGGAGTTCTGAGGCCAGTTTTAGTTTGTTCCATTAGAGGAAAGGTGGGCAACCTGTGGCCCATAGGCCGCACGCAGCCTATCAGGGTAATCCGCTGGCGGGCCGTGAGACAGTTTGTTTACATTTGCAGGGCTGCCCGCGGCTCCCAGTGGCCGCAGTTCGTCGTTCCTGGCCAATGGGAGTTGCGGGAAGTGGGTTTTGGTTTTGGCTGATCTTCAATAACATTGTTCAGCCTGTACAGTGTTATTTATAAAGGGACACTTCTAGCCTGAAAATCACATTTTGTCTGAAAATATTGTACCTGGGATTGTTACAAGTACTAAATTACAAGAACCTGCTAAATTTGACAAAACTTTGGATATAATCAGGCTGGACCCCTGTAAAGTCAGCCAGTTTCTCCATTGCTGAAAAGACTTTTAAAATTGATGGAACAATTTTTTTTAATAGTAATGATAAAAATCTGGAGATGATATGGGAAAGGAGACTGTCTCAGAAATGATACCTTTAGGCTTAAAAGGAGTGTATTGGTAAATGTCAGTAAATGTTGATTTCACTATATACACACAAACTGACAACGTTTACAGATAGCAAAGTAAGAAAAATGTTGCTTGGGAGCTTGATAGGGTCAAAATCCAATAATTTAGACTTTTAAATTAAGCTTTTTACAAATGGACAAGCAAATGAATAGTAAAAACAGATATGATTTGTTGACTTTAGGATAATATATATATATTCTGGCACATGATGTTGATAATTTGTTTTAACGGTTAATAAAACTTTAACTTTTTGAATCTCAATGTCTGTCATCAAATAGCTGTCTCCCAGGCATAATTTCATACAACTGTTAAAATTTAAATTGATAACATAAAAAAGCTTAAAATGAACATCAATATCTGTTAAAATTATTTTTAAAAATTGAATTCTGCCCAGTGTTTTTATGTTAAAGATGTAAATTGACCATGTTCTTTTCAAAATTGTTTTGTTGATTCGACCTGTGCTGATGGAAGGGTCACATGTTGTAAGGGTTGTAGCACTTCAGTGTAGACATGAGCTACAGCAGCTGGAGGGGTTTTCCAGGTAATGTAAGTAATCTACCTCCCCTAAGTCAACGGAAGCAGACAGTGTAGCACTGTCTACAATGCGGTTTTTTTCTCACCTCTCAGTGACGTAATTAAGCTGACTTAATTTTCTAGTGTAGACAAAGCGTTACTTTCTTTTAACTACCTTTTGACAATTTTAGTAAAATTTTAATTATTGTGGAATGCATGGATTTCTGATTTTAAATACAGTTAACTTGGGGCCTGTGAGGAATTAGTTGAGGCACAGCAGTAACTCTTTGCCGTCATTAATGAACAAAGCACATAGTCAAAGTATGACTATTGAATACAGTACTTTACATGTTGACTTCCTGGACAATTCAGCACCTGAGGGAGTTAAGTATCTAGTGAATGTTGTTACACTAGTCTCCATTAAAAACTGTTGACTGATTATATGCAGACTGATATTTAACTGTGTTTTGACACCATTTGTCCCGATATTCGGGTAAGGAGGTGATTGGGAGGGAGGCGCTGACCCTATGGGTGCTCCAGGGCTGGAGCACCCATGGGGAAAAATTGCAGCCAAGCTCCCTTCTCCTCGCCTCCTTCTCCCTCCATTCCCCCAGCATACCGCGTCCCTGCTCCTCCCCCCTCCAGCACTTCCCGCCGCCTAACAGCTGTTTGGCGGTGCTTAGCGCTTCCAGGAGGGAGGGGGGAGGAGCAGATACGCAGCGCGCTCAGGGGAGGAGGTGAAGAGGAGGCAGGGCAGGGGCGGGGACTTGGGGAAAGGGGGTGGAATGGGGGTGGAGTGAGGGCAGATGCTTGGGTGGGAAGAGGCGGGGGGTGGGTGAGCATCCATCTGGCAGAGGGAAAGTCGGTGCCGTAGGGGTGACTGGCGGGTGGGTGTGGGGGGGTGAAGAGGCGAGGGGCAGGCGGGCGAGGAGGCAAGCGGTGGGTGGGGGACTGAGGAGGAACACAGCAAGTCAGTGGCTGGCCGGGGATGAGGAAGGGCGTGGTGGGGGGGGGCCGAGCAGGGAGGGAGCAGGACCTGGGGCAGAGTGGGGGCAGAGCCTGGGAGAAGTGGGGGTGGACTGTGGGCAGGGCTGATGGCACCTCAGTGTGTCCTAATATTTTAGTGTAGTGATCTGGTCACCCTACTTACAGAGCACGTTCCTATATTTGTACTGCATAGGTTTCACAAATACAGCTTCTACTAAGGTCTCTTCTAGCCAGTATTTCTCAACCAGGGGTATGCAGAGGTCTTCCAGGGGGCACACCAACTCATTTGGATATTTGCCTAATTTTAAAACAGGCTACATAAAAAGCAGTAGCGAAGTCAGTATAAACTAAAATTCATACAGACTTGTTTATACTGCTTTGTATACTATACAGTGAAATACGTATAAGTACAATGTTTGTATTCCAGTTGATTTATTTTATATGATGTGGTAAAATGAGTGAGTAAGCAATTTTTCAGTAATAGTATGTTGTGACACTTTTATATTTTTATGTCTGATTTTGTAAGCAAGTAGTTTTTAAGTGAGGTGAAACTTGGGGGTACACAAGACAAATCAGAGTCCTAAAAGGGGTACAGTAGTCTGGAAAGATTGAGAGCCACTGGGGTTTTCCATCCTAGTGTGTATGAGATTGTCTCCTTAAGAGCTAGGTATTGTTGTTGTATTTTTCCCCTTCTTTTGCAGTTTCTGGAACAGAAATACAAGTATTTGCAATAGAGGTTTCGAAAGGCTTCTGTATTTCTTTTTTTATTTCCCCGAGCTAGGTGGAGAGAATTCCTGAACCCTTAGGCCACAGAGGGTGGCTGCTACGTTCTCTAAGGCCCCACCTTATAAAGTTTGTTATAGGACAAACAGTAAACAAGGCAGGGGTTTGTAATACAAATTGCCATCATGGTTAAGAATGTTTGTTTTTTCTTTTTTAGACAACTTAAATATGACACTGTTTTTTTCCTATGTTTGTGTTTTCTTATCAAAGAAAAGGGCAAGGTTATTTTAGTGCTGTTTGACTCTCTGAAAAAACCTACTCAGAGTAATTATTTTGCAAGGTGTGGACTGTGTTGGACGTATGCCCTTTTAAAATAGAATATTCTAAACCTCTGAGGAGTAATTGAACTCTGAAAAACATCCATGATATTTGTATGGAGGCTGTTTTATCTATTCTCCAAATGACTTTATAAAAAATATTATAATTAAATCATAACCATTCAATTGAATCATATATTCCAAGAGCTCGTAGATCTAATTTGATGTCAGCTGAAGATCTTTTCCTTATGCAAACATCTTGTTCTTACAGTGTGTCATAATGTGTGTATTGTCAAAAATGTTTTTTGACTGAAAGTATAAGAAGCATTTCAAAATGAACTTCCCTGGTGGTGCTACAAAAGGAAAATGATCAGTCAGGGCTGCTTGTAAACTGAGAGATGGAATTAATTGACCTTTTGACACTGGGTGGGGAAGTTAGAAGCTTGTACAGACACAGTTAAAGGCTTTGGTGTTTGTTGTCCCCCAATATGTATTTAGAGACTTTTTAATAAACCAAGAGCTTGTCTACGTAGTGCTTTAGTTCGTACTTGAGTCTAAATTTTAAGGCACTCCAGTGTGTTGCACAACAACTGGCTCTCGTGGACTATGCTGGTATTCACCGAAAAGTTCTCTAATGAGCATTAATGTAATCCCCCAAACCCACAGGGACTGAACTATTCCAAAGAGCACAGACACAATGATTGGGAAACATGTTCAGCTGCATAATAATGTTACAAATAATACAGGATTTTTGGAATTAAAACCTGGACTTTTCTGTGGATATAGCAATTGAGCTGATGATGATTGGCTGCTCCATATCATGCTATTTAACATATTATCCCTTCTCCTACTCATCTGTAATCCTAATGTAAAGTTTCCCTTAAAAATAAACATACAGACATTTTCTTTCCTTTGCCTGTGATTTCTTCTGACTTAATGCTTGTGAATGGTGCTAGAGACCTTGGTCCTGCATATGTCAGAAAATGTGCGATGGCATAGGTGCGGATGTTTTTGTATTGCTCCTCCGTCCTACCGCTGGGCTGATTTGGAAGAATTACATCCATGGCTGAGAAACCAGTTCACTCTCCAAGATCATTCAGTCCATGACCTTTCCTGAGAATATGGGTGTCCCGGTGGTATGATATTGATGAGAACGTGGGCTTACCTTGCCCATTTGTTTCACATAGATTGAAAGTTGTAATTTGATAGCTGTTTGGGAATCACTACCAACTGTGCTAACATAGGTGGGACCTACTGTGAATCATCTTTAAAGAGTCTTGGTGTGGAGCTGCTGAATTGCTCACTTCATGAAATCAGCCTTTGAAACTCCACAGTAGTTCCATTGAGGTCTCCCTTGAACATATCGTGCTTTTTTTCTCAGGCACGTGGTGATTTGCAAGATATAGGTAGTAATTCAGAAGAACAGTGATTTGTCAAGTCCCTTTTGGGAAATGCAGAATTCTCACTAACCACTGGTAAAAGAAACCTTTGGTACTTCAGGGAAATAGAATAGAAAGGCAACAGTTTGTTACTGTTCTTAAATATGGTAGAACTCTTTTCTTTCCTTTCTGTCTCTGTCTTTATCTCCACCCTGGATGGTGATACACTTGATTCAATTGTAACAACTGAAGACTGAGAGTAGAACTCCAGTAATTTGAGCACAACCTGCTCTTTCAAAATAGCATGGTACCTTCTCTAGCTTTACTCAAGTCCAAAGGCAATTCCAGCAGATCTGGGAGGGCTCCTGTCACCCCACCATTCTGATTAAAACAGAGAGGAGCAGCAGACCCAAAGAGTGTGGGGCAAAGGTAGAAGGCAGTGTCCAGGCTGTGGCTACGGTTAAGGAGACCTTAATCAAGCTTTGTTGAGGGTAGTGGCTGTAGCAGTGGTGCTGGAGAGGATCCTGAAGCAGTTGTTGGGGGAAGAAAGGGTTTGAAATCACTCTCGTTAGGGGCAGCAGTTGGTGATCGATCTGATGCAACTCTAGTATGAGGCAGAAGCAACTGCCAGGCCACAGTCACTGGGGCTCTAGCGTAGCCCCTGGTAAGGAGTGCAGCTAGCAAGTAAGAGTGCTAGAGGGAACTCGGACCGTGCTTCCTCTGCTTTCAGTGGGGGACAGAAATATCAGTAGGCCTCCTCCAGGGATGTAGGCTGGCATACAGCTCCAGAAACTGGATCTGGGGCAGCCATATCTCTCCACCATTCATGGATGTTCGCTGCTTGTGCCTTCTGGAGAAGGACTGATGAGCAAGTTTGCCTCTCTGTCTCCCTTATGGGGCCCCTTCCAAACAGGTGGGTGCCTGTTTCACCCTGCTCTTCTTATGCCTGCATTCTTCTTGGAACTGGTGAGATGGTTTAATTGGGATCATTTCCTGCTTGGGAAAGTATTTGTCTTCACTGAGCCTGATTTGAGTGAGTGTGTCTGTGTTCTTTCCCCTCCTCCCTCCCCCTTTAATATAGGGAGGGTTTTAAAATGGCCTGAACCAATATAAGAATAAAAAGACAATAACTTGTTACTACTATTGCACAGGTCAAATCTTTGCTGTTTTAGGCCTGACTCACTCCTGCTAATGGTAGATTCAAGCTGTTTGGGGTTTTTACAGGGAATAGAATGCTTTTTCTTTCTTTTTTTTTAAATCAATGGGAAAACACTGTCTTATCTTATACTGGCCTTGCTTTGACAGTGAAAGTAGTTGTTCCCATAGCTGTCAACTTACTTTACAAAATGCCATCACCTTTTCTTGTCCTGTCTCTTAAACAAGACCTAACACAACAGGAATTAGTTCACTAGTCACCCTCTTGGGTGCACTGTAAATCCCCATGGTGGAAGGGCTATGAGTTATGGGCGCCACTCTGCATAGCACATCCATAACTTTGTGAATGAAGTTACACATGTGAATTAAAGTTTCCAAGATTGAGGCTTAAGTGCATAGTGTTTTTCAGTGATAACACCAAACTTGTCCTGGAATTACTGCCTTTTATTATGTGGGTGTTCTTCAAGGGTGATTAGTCAACCACTGCATAGGCACAGCGGAACTACTTATGGGAGTAAGGGATGCAGGGACCCTGTATTTGCAGGGATCAAAATTATGTCTTGTTTAGATTGTGGTTGTCTGTTTACCTCATGACTTATTTGGTGTATTTTATCAGACACTTTCGGGAAACATGAATACAGAATAACCAAATGGAAATCTCTTTGCTGCATGCTATCTCTCTGAACCCATTGTGACCCTAAGAACCCTGCAATGCCAACTGGCAAAGGGTTCACTCTTCTGTAACAGCAACTCTTAACGGGCTGCTTTCATAGTATTTGTCTAAAAAGGGTGACTAATAAAAGCTTATGTCCTATTGATACTCATAATCATTGTGAGATGTATGTATGATGATTTTAAGGAGTTACGTATAGGTGCAAAAATGTGTCTTAGAGTTTGTGTCCCAGGCAGATTTGTCAAACAAGTTTTGTCATACAAAGGGATGTAGACTCTACAGTCTATGTTCATGTCTAAATCAAGCACTGTAAGCCAACACAATGGAAACCCATTTTGCATACGGAACCAGCTGGGGGATGTGAAATCAACAGTAAAGAGCACACTGGAGAATAAAACACTGGTGTGTGGGGAGTATACTTTAAAAGTTTACTGCATTGTTACTGGGGGACAAGGACAGCACCCAGTTATCCTGCACCTTGGGAGTAATTGATCAGTGCAATTACATTCATGAAAACGGGATCCCAACTTGTCTTGCTTGGAAATGCTGTGAGAAAGTTTTCGGTGAGACAGATGGTTTGCCTGTAAAAAATAAGCTGAGACTCTAAGAAGCATGTTATACCTTCTTGTTTTCTATGTAACCATTTCTGTTCCCACATGTTATCCTTATTTGCTGTCTCTTAGATCTTAATCTTTATTATTAAACTTATGATTGTTTTCACTATAAATATATCTCTGTGCTGTGAAGTTATCAAGGACCTGATCCTGAATTGTACCAGTCTAGCTGTGTGCATACTAGCCCTTTGGGGCCTGCAAACCTGTTAATTTCTGTGAGTGTCCAGTGACAGAGATGTGTCAAGGGGGTTGCGGGGATTGGTATATGCCTATTGCTTGTCTGCACAGAGAGAGCAGGGCCTGCGGAGACCTGGAAGACAGTGCTTATGTGGCCAGAGGTTGTTAGTTTCAGGCAGCTCATAAACAAGAGTTTAACACTAATGGGAGGTGGTGGTGACAGCCCTCACAGCCCTGACCCTCTAGGGCAGGTCTGCACAACATGCGGCCCGCGGAGGCTCACTGTGCGGCCCGCGGGGGGATTCTAAATACTGCGCACACGGTGCTCTGTGGGCAGCCCCAGAGCCCTTTGAATCCCGGCCGTGGCTCCAGCGGATGGGCTGGGGCTGGGATTTAAAGGGCTCGGGCTCCCCTCAGCGGCAGGAGCTCTGGGCCCTTTAAATCCCTGCCCCAGCCCTGCAAAGCTCAGGGTTCCCCCAGCCGCTAGAGCACCGGGCCCTTTAATTTGCCCCTGAGGTCTCCCGGCCACCACCTTCAGCTGGGAGCCCCTGGTTGATTTAAAATCAAGTATCCCCACCTCCAACCTTCCTTTTTGGCCCACAGCTGTTTTGGTGGGGTGGTGCTGGGGAAGGAGGGTTTGTTTCTGCAGGGCTGGGCGGTGCTGGGGCGGGGTGTTTCCGCGGGACCGGGGGGTTTCGGCCCTCAGCTCTTTTCTTTGGAGTAATATGGCCCTCGCCGCTTTACGAGTTGTGCAGGCCTGCCCTAGGGAGCATAACCAGATTTCACCCAGCTCATAGTAGTATGATATTAAAAGTAACTTTGCAGTCACCCTACTTCTTGGTGTGCAAAGTATATAAATTTTGGTTTGGCCTTTAAAATATTGCTAGATCCAGAAATGATTACCTATTCATACTGAGTCTTACAGTGTGACACCACTTGAAACCCTATGTACGTTAGAAGTTATCTGAAATGTGGTCATTTTTGAGCAAGAGAGATAAAAGCTGGTGGTCTTCCGGTGACTTAAAGAAGGCAGAAGTAATTTACTGTAGCATCATGATACTGGGTTTTAAGTGCTGTAGTACACAGAGTCTAAAATCTAATCTAAGATTATTCAGTTAGAGCCTCTCAGTTTTCAAAGTTGCTGGTGTGCTGAAGATCTATATTGATAGAAAACAACAGGATTGTTTTCTGTTTTTTTGTTTCTGTTTTTTCTGGTAATCCTGCAGACTGAAAGCAGAGCAGGAACAGAGTTGCAGCTGTTTGGCCAATGTTATCCATGCTTTCCAATGCATGTTGACTTTTTTTTTTTTTTTTTAAGTTTAACCTTGAATTTTCAGGGTTTTTAATATTCATCTTGCTTGAGAAAAATGCAGTAGTTTCTTACAAATTTTTTTTACCCCTTATTCTTATGTACAGTCTTTGAGTGTGCAATTGGATGCACAAATTTAAGCCAGTATTTCCCCAAACAAGGATGTCCAGAAAACATTTGGCTGAGACAAACAACCATTGGCAACCAATCAGTGTAGAACTTGACTTAAGAGGAAGGGAGGAAAGTTCTTTTTCTGAGCAGATAAAGGATGCTCCGATACTACATGTGCAGTTGTGGGAAACACTCTATAAATGGATATAATCCTGACTCCAGCTTAACAAAAATTCCCTGAACAGGAAAATACCTTCACTTTAGACAAAGGGCTTAGTGTGTCAGTAAGTCAAGTCCCCGTGGAGTTGGTAATCTTTAGAAAGACTCTGCTGCAGTGTCTACGTTATGTAGGAATGAATTAGCGCATTTCTCTCTAGATTGTCCTCGATTTTACCACGTGGCACCTTTCTCCTGGTTCTCAAACCTTGCACCAGTTTTTCCTCACCACCTCCGTTTGGCTCCCGCGTTAACTTTTGACTACCTGATCCTACAAAGGCTTAAGCACATGCTTAAATGTACAAACTGTGCGCAATCCATTGACATGAATGGAATTGCTCATGGGATGCAAAGTTAAGCATTTGCCTAGTAGCTCTTTTCTCCCACTGAGACCCCATATTCAGGTGTGTGAGGAAAAGAGCTCCATATCCATGGAGGTAGGGGGCGGGAGGGGAGGGCGAGGGAGGAGGATTAGTGTTTGTTTATTTGTCCAGTGACATCAAGATTGTTTTACCTCCTTACCTTCCTAAACCAGACCACCAGTCTAGCCTTCTTCTCACCCTCACATATAACTCTCTTCTGTCATGGCAATAATGTTCTTCTAATTATCTATCCCCTATGAAGTCCCACTCTGATATCCAATTAACAGAGTAGCACTACATTCAGGTAACTTGTGGGCTAGTGTTCCTGTTAGATTGCAGAACCAGAAAACATCTGCTTTAATGTGAGCTTAGTTTATTTTCCTGCTCGAATGGTTTTGTTTCACAAAATTGTTTTATTACATGCACTGTGCAGGGCTTTATGGCACTAGATGTATCCTTACTTACTTAGTGTTAATGACTGTTTTTCTAATAGTTTGAGGTCTTTTTAAGGGTACTCATGACAGCTGTCAAAATTCCTGAAAACTATGGGGGGAAATCAACGGATTGCTTTCAGATTTCCAGGCTGTAATGGTCAGTACACAGTCTCTGTTGCAGGAAATCATATTGATACTAGTATATCTTGTTTGATTGCAGTTTAAGGGAGTTGCTGTGTACAGGCTGAAGTGAAACAAAATGGCTTAAATAATTAATATGGCTGAAAGTGAAAGTAAACAGGCTCTAAATACCAGAATCAAATATGCTAGGAAATGTCTGACACCAGAGTATTTTCTGAATAATGTGAAATTTGTAGTTATTGACTAGCTTTGCTTCTGTTCCTACTGTGGTATGGTTCTGTATTGCTGAAAATAAATACTAATTAACAAAAGCAAAGTTTTTTGTTTTTTTTAAACAGAGCTGCTTTATTGAGGAACCTTCATACTGAGCTGCTGTGTGGTGGAAACAGCTTCTTTCCCCCTGCTTTGACCTTGTTTTGACCAGGGTTTGTAACTGTGGCTTCTGTGATTTTTTTTTTCTTATTCCATTTTATTGCTGCTGCCCCCCCCCCCCCCAAAAAAAAACCAAAAAAACAAAAAACAGCCAGGACAGAAAATGTTGGGATGTTTTCCAAGGAAGTAATAATATGGTATGTTATAAAATTAGCAAACTTCAGTAATGTTTTTCTCCTAATTCTGCTCCAGAAGGCAATTTTAAAAACATCATTTAAAATGTGAGGGTGGTTTTTTTTTTAGGTGAATTCATTTTTTGTTTTCCTCACTTACCATTGTCTCATGGGTTGTTGAAAGCACCTTTGTGTAGGGAATCATAGGTTTGGTGAATGAGACTGTAGTGCTTTTTAAGGATGATTATACATGGTTCTCAGTAACATGTCTCTTGGATGGAAACCAGAAAGGTTCCCAAAGAGAAACCGTGAATGGCACTTTCTGCACATGAGATAGGGCTTATGTCAAATCACAGATTGAGTCAATGTTTACACTTACTGCAATGGGTTTAAAATATTTTATTGAATTAGGTCATATCTACAGTTTAAAATGGAGGGGGTCTAGACAAGTATTTGAAATTGTATAAAATAAACACACATACCTCCCATTTTGGGGCGGGGGGAGGGAGGTGAAATATTAAAGAGCTCTTATCTGACATAATGATGAACATGACTTGCATTCAGTGTAGGGTGACCAGATAGCAAGAGTGAAAAATCAGGACAAGGGTTTTTATTTGGGGGGGGGGGGGAAGGGTGTTATAAGTGCCTATAGAAGACCAAGTCCTGAATATTTGAGGTTGTCCCAATATTGGGATATCTGGTCATCCTAATTCAGTGTGGACCAGGACAAATCTGACTTAATGATGAGAGTGATTATATCTTGCTCAGCCCTGGGTTTAATCACAGTTAGCTGATAGGATGCTAAATGTGGCTTGTCCTCATCTACACTGACTGATAAATGAGTTCAGCATTATAGCCTCATTTGATTAGCCATTGGTAAAGTGTGACAGAATTGACACCACACTTGGATAGAATTTCCCAACGAGAGAGAGAGAGAGGAGCTAAGGCAGCATGATCTCGAGAATTACAGCGCTGGGCTGGACTCAGGAGATCTAGACTCTATTCCCAGTTTTGCCACTGACCTACTATGAGCCTTTAGCCAGATTACTTCACCTGTGTGCATGTTTTTCCCCTCCATCCTTTGTCTTGTCTTATTTAAACTACAAGGTCTCTGGGACAGTACAGGACACAAGGGCCCCTGGTTTAAGCACTACTGTGATGCATATAATGCTAATTAGATTAAAAGGGGTTTTACAACAAAAATAGACGATGACATTCATGCTCTTGAGCATGGCACCTATGCCCAGTGAGTTCTAACTCTGGGCATCCTGTAAAATTTTGTGAAGCTTTTTCTTGCTGCCCTTTGTAACAAGCTTTCTGCCAGCATTACCAACCAATTCTCTAGTTGTGCAGTAAGCTTTAGTATAACTTTATTTACTTTTTTGCATTTTGGTCTTATGCATATTGTAAAACAAATACTCTCTCTCGTGATTTTTTTTTCAACCACATTGGTTTATATGGGGGGTTTACTTTTAGAGTTTACTGAAGAGTAAGCCCCCCCCTAAACTTCTCAAATCCATGTTACCAGCTATATCTCTTACAGATAGATCTGTTTGTTTATTCTTGGGCACTTCCCTTTTTGTCCTGAATGGCTAAGGAGTCCTTCTGTTTGAATTTTGAGTCAGGTCAGGTAGCTCGTATTGCTGGGGAAGAACCTTGTACAGCTTTCAGGCTGTGACCAAGGGCGAACACTATGAAGGGATGTGGGATTGACGTCAAGGAGAGAGGATGGTGACTGTAGGTGTGTGGTTGGTTTTTTTTTTTTTTTTTTCCCCTTTGAGGACACTCCCTCTTTCTGTTGTTTATGTGGGGCTTGGAAGGAATATCTGGCACTTCTGTGCTTTTCATCAGTGGCTCGAGGAAATGTAGACATTGCAGCTCATGTGCCACATGCTCACTGTGTTTGCACAATTGGGTGTATTCTAAATCCTGTTTCAACTGCTCAGCTTTAGAATGTTGAAATAGCTGGTTCCAGCACAATGAGTATTGAAATGAGATACTTAAGCATTTTCTCCTCATTGGACATGTCACTCGCTGCATGCACTAGGCTGGGGAAATGTTAGGAAGAGGGAGACAGAGGGTTACAGCAGTGCTTGGGGAAAGTAACCTGGAGAGGTAGCTGACCACAGAGATGGAGAAATGGCTCAAGAAAAATTGACAGAGCAGGCAAGAAGCTGTGGACAGATCAGTTGCTGAGAGTGAGAAGTTTGGATTCTGGTAGACAGGACTTGACTGAAATCAGTGATGTTGAAAAAAATCTATTATAACACATGAATAATGTATTTACCCAAAGGGATTAGAGGATTTTATGTAACATACTTTGCATATTGAGGAATCCTGGCCTTTCTAGTTGAAAATAACATGTCTTCAGTAGTAGTCTTGCTTTTTGAGTCTAAGGATGTTTCTAAATTTCTCTATAATTCGAGAAGATGGTCTATATGAGCTTTTTAATTATTATTATTATTATTATTATTATTATTATTTTATTATTTTTTAACTTTCATCTTAATATTTAAAGGGTTCAGCTGGAAGATAGAATGGAAGGGCAAGTTGTGATTGACACCTTATGAAATTTGTGGTGGTGCTTCTGTAATCTATTATTAAGGTCTGATCTGTTGTGTTCTCCCCCCTTAGCCCCCCTCTTCCCGCCCCCCCCCCCCCCCCTCCGCATGCACATACACACTTGATTTTATTTCTGGAGTTCTATAATGAAAATATTGAGAATTTCAGAATGTCCTGCTGGCTTTACATTTATTTTAAACCTGGAGGCAGCAATGTTGTATTTGGATGCTGAAATAGTTTGGCTGTAAAAAATATAAACGGAGTGAAACAGCATTCAGAGTCATTAAGCCAAGGAGAGGTGTCTGGCTCAATAGGGTTATCTGGAGCAGGGCCAGTGTTGTGACTGGTTTTTGTTTTTTAAACTTAAAAGGAGGCACCATCATTCTGGTCACAGTCTTAATCTACCAAGTGTGTATATATACCCAGGTTTCCTTAATAAGAGTTTCTCCCTTTTGTAGCGCTTTGTAAGAAGCTGTGCTACATTGTACTACACAGTACTACTAAACAGAACTTGCTTAATGAGGAAATAGTATA
Organism: Mauremys mutica; assembly: GCF_020497125.1. Classification (NCBI taxonomy): domain Eukaryota; kingdom Metazoa; phylum Chordata; order Testudines; family Geoemydidae; genus Mauremys; species Mauremys mutica. The sequence continues at coordinate 70,356,515 of NC_059078.1, forward strand.
GGGTTTTTAAAAATATTGTATTTTCTCTGGTTCATGTGTTTCAAAGGGCAGGGTTTATTTTATTGCCAGAAAACTCTGTATGTTAATTGGCCTGTTTTTATTTTTCAAAGATGAAGGGGGTGGGGAGGGAGAGAGAACTAGCTCAGTGGTTTGAGCATTGGCCTGCTAAACCCAGGGTTGTGAGTTCAGTCCTTGAGGGGACCATTAGGGGAACTGGGGTAAATATCTGTCTGAGGATTGGTCCTGCTTTGAGCAGGGGGTTGGACTAGATGACCTCCAGAGGTCCCTTCCAACCCTAATATTCTATGATATAGGTTCTATGAAAATAAGAAACTAATGGCCTCTCTTTCTATAAAGGCATTTGGACGAGGTCAGATTTTATTGCAAAGAGCAAGTTAATATGTAACAACTTGAGCTGCCAAACAATTTTCTCTTAATTTTTACGTAACTTCTGTGGCTCTTTCCCCCCCACCCCACATACTTGGGCTAAACTGGCCTTTCAAGTACAAATAACTGTAGTGGCATTAATGTAATGGCCAAACAAGCTTCCCAAGGCATTCTGCCCATGCAGTACAGCTGATAGAAAGGAAAGGCTGTACACAGGGTTCACGCTTACAGGGTCTTTTAGTTTGGAACTAACTCCAGAAATTGGCTATCCTTTGCATAGGCGGCAGGTTTGTATAATTTTTGGTGGGGCCCAAAATGGTGGTGCCCCCCCGCTCCCGCCCTGTAAGCCGATATAAAATGAAGCTATAACGCGTCAGTGCCACAAGATTACAAGGGTCAATTAAAAGTGGAAAGTCAGAAGCAGCACTTGCCTACTTCAATATACAGTATTATATTTTGTTGCAAATATGGTGATCAGTTAAACCCTGAGCATGTGGGCAAGACTCACCAGCCAGCACCCAAGAAAGTCGGGAGTCAGAGGGCTCTGCGCTGCCCGCAGGCTTTGCGGCGGCGGCTGGGATTTAAAGGGCTCAGGGCTCCCCGCGGCTGCCAGCAGCCCAGAGCCCTTTGAATCCCAGCCCCTGGCCGCTGATTGCCCCCTCCCCAGACCCCTGCCCCAATTGCCCCTTAGGACCCCCACCCCCTATCTAAGCACCACTGGTCCTTGTCCCCCGATTACCCCCTCCCGAGACAACTGCCCCTTGGAACCCCAGCCCCTATCTAAGCCTCCCTTCCCCTTGTCCGCAACTGCCCCCTCCTGAGACCCCACCCAATTTCCCCCCAGGACCCCACCCCCTACCTGTCCCCTGATAAGCCCCCTGGACTCCCATGCCTATCCAACTGCTGCCTGTCCCCTGACTGCCCCTCTGTACCTCTGCCCCATCCAACCCCCGCTGCTCCTTGTCCCTTGACTGCCCCCCGGAACCTCCTACCCCTTCTCCAACCCCCAAACCGCTTACTGTGCCATTCAGACCAGCGTGTCTGGCTCCGTGCAGCTCCAGACAGTTGCTGCCATGCTCTCCCATGGAGCCCACAGCCCTCTTCCACCCCCAGCACCTGCCTTCCAGATTTGAACACCTCAAAATTCAGGAGTGCTCAAGCTCCGTTTGGGCAGCTTTTACTTAATTTCTCCCAAATCAAATATACTGATCCACTGTAACTTGCTGTAGAAAAAGTAGGATAAAATTGAGCAAGAAATGCTTATTAGCACTGGAATTGCTACTTTCAACAGCCATTGCCTTTTTGTTTGTTTGAAAGGAAGACAGTGAGATTGCATTGGCAAATTCCCCATAGAAAGAAAGAGTGGAACAAAAGAATAATAAAGGCTCCTCAACTTTTCCTCATTTATGGAGGACAGTCTTATAATATGCATCCAGATATCCTCCAATCACACAAGCTGAAAATTGTTCCACTTTACTGCAGCTCTGTAAACATATGGGAACCAATCCTGTCTGTGTGTTTTGTGCACATCCAAAATTCCGGCTGAACGACCCACCCTGGGAGCGAGTTACCAGTGACCCAGGGCTGGGGCGGAAGGAGGTGGGTGGGGGGGCACTGGTGGGGGGAGCCTAGGGCTGGGGCAGCAGCAGGGTGGAGGGAGGGCACTGGTGGGAGGAAAGGGGGAAGCCCAGCGCTGGGGTGACAGGGGGTGTGTGTGGGTGGGGGGAGAGCCCAGGACTGGGGCAGTAGGAGGGTACGGGGGGAGCCCAGGGCTGAGAAGGGGGACAGCAGAAAAACCCCAGCTGTGTCCTTGTGTGTGTCTGTCTCCATCATCCCTGGCTGTGTCTGTCTGTCCCACAACCCCCTAGCTGTGTCCATGTGTGTGTCTGTCCCACAGGCCCCCCCCCCCCAAGCTGTGTCCATGTGTCTGGCTGCCCCCAGAGCTCACCGGCTGAGTCTGTCTGACAGTGACAGACCCTGCTGCTGCTCTGCCCAGCGCTGAGAGCCGCTGCCTGTGGCTCCCTCCCCCTCCCTGCTGTGGAGGCGCGGCCAGGCAGCTCCGGCACCGCCCCCGGCAGCTCCCATTGGCTGGGGTTCCCGGCCAATGGGCTGTGAGCCAAGTCAGCCCCGGAGCCTCTCCGGGGCTGGGGAGAGCTGCCGCTGAGGTAAGAGCGCCCACATTGCTGGCGCGGGGACCCCCGGAGCACAGGGCCTGGGGCCCAAACATTGGTGGAGCTGGGCCCACCCTCGGGATTATTGGTGGGGCCTGGGCTCCACGGGCCCATAGAACTCGCCGCCTATGATCCTTTGGGATAAGACAGTTTTGAAAAAGACACTTGGCTGTTTAGTATGATGTGGATTTGAGCCTCTTTTAATGAAGCTCAGCTTTCTTATGTTCCATTAAATTGTGGAGAGTTACAATGGCTTTCCAAGAAAAACAAAGAAGTTGCAGTGAATAACCTTTAGGCTGGAATGTTGTCTCTTTATATCCTTCAAAAGGGGACACACACAGTTTCCACCATAACTTTACAGTATTTGTCTTGGCGTTTCTTATCAGTAAAAATGGGAGGAGGGGCAGATTAGTAATTTATTGGACAATAGAGTGATATATTCTGAGCACTAGAGGCCTTTTCCCAAGTTTGAGATTTTATGCTCTGTGACTGCTAGCACACCAGTGGAGCCAAATTCTGTCCTTGGATGCACTCATGGCACTCCCATGGGATCTATGCGTTACCATCGATGCATGGAATTTGGTCCTTATTGCTAATTTAGTGTGGGGTATATGTGTGTGCTTTTAGTCCTGATTTGATACTTTAAGTTTTATGTAATGCACTTGCTGGTGAAATGAAAAATGGAGAATGGTGCATTCGTGATTAACTTTTTATTATTTTGTTTCCACTGTTATAGCCATGTTGATCCCAGGATATTAGAGAGACAAGGCGAGTGAAGTAATTTTTATTAGATCAACTTCTGTTAGTGAAAGAGGTGGTTTTCAGGCCGGAAACTCTGTATAGCTCGAAAGCTTGTCTCTTTCACCAACAGAAGTTGGTCCAATAAAATATATTACCTCACCCACCCTATCTCTTTATTATTTTAAATCTTTTGTGGATCCACTTTGAAACTTGTTTACCAGTGTGGAAAGGACATTATTGAGACCGAAGGTCAAAAATATGACCTCCCTGTTTTTCCTCATGTGTTAATGTTTTATAGTTAGTCTCAAAACAAATGCTTCAATTCCTGTATTTTCACACACACACACCCATCATGGGTACTTGGAGGGGGAAATACTACTAAGCAGAGCAATCTCAGTTCCAGAGATCTGATTTAAGATCTGATTTTGAGCAATAGCGGTGGGAGGATGATAGGAAATATGAGGGCAGGGGGCTCTTGACTGTGTCCTTTACTATTAAATATTTCACATTGCTCCAGCACTTTTCTGGATTATGCGAAAACACTGAACAAATATTGGGCTAGGTGGTTATTTATACTGGAAAAAACTATTTGGGGGGAAGAAAACACGGCAATTTTAACTCATGGAGTTTCCCTCCAATCGGCCCAGCTGGTTAGGGTGGGACTCATTCCTTCTGTGAAACTGGAAACTCCCTCAGGTACAAAATTCCACTTCAGCATCTGTTGGTGGGGCCTGGTTTCCCTGTCCCTTCATCCCTTGCTATCTCCTACCTGAGATCAGGGTGGAAATGTATGCTCACAAGGCCATTGTTGGTATTGAGAGAGTCATGGTCAGAGTGTCTGGAAACCAATTGACGCTAGCTGGGAGGCAGGAGAGGAGCACCTCAAGGATCAACCTGAAGCCTACTGAAGTGAATAGAAGGATTCCCATTGGCTTCATTGGGCTTTGAATCAGTGAACCTTCTGGCTGAACGAAACTTCTTCCATTCCCAACCATTTTCAGTGTGCAGAGGTTTCTTGTGTAGAAAATACCTGAGTTCTAAGGGAGGTGATGCTGTGGAGAAAGACCACAAAACTGCAGACTTTTGGAGGGGGTTTCCATAGGGCTCAAGGAGAAAGAATGTCACAATACTGTTGCACATCTCTGTTCTGTCAGGTGCTTAGCATGGTCACATACCACTGATTACAGTGGGAGCTGTGGGGGGTTCTAGCACTCTGCAAGATTGTGTCCTACTTGGGGGAAGTACGATAGAGAACCATCTGAATTTAGGTAAACTGTACAAACACTGGGGTGAATTCGATCAACAGGGAAATCCGAGAATTGCTTGAGCATATCAGGATGCCCAAAGGGAAGGATGGATGTATATTTGGAGGAGAGTGTAGACAGAGTCTTTGAGGAGTGGGGCAATGCGCTTCCTCACTCTTTTTTTGCCTATTGCATTTGCCTTTGCCTGCAGCTGAGAGCACTCAGGAGCATTTTGAGCAGCAAAGCATACTACCAAAGTTGATTCTGGCCTGCTATTGAGGCCCCTAACTGATTTTATATAGGCCTCTGATCAGTCACACATCTGATGGTACCAATTTTAGGCGGGTGAAGGTGTCTGTTTTCCTGGATTCTAAATACTGTAGTATAAAACACAAACTGTTTCCTCTGCTGCACTTGGGGAAAAAAAATTGAAGTTTCTCTATGTTCTTAAATCCTTAACTCTTTGAGAAATGGCAGTTATGAAAGAAGGTGCCCCTTGCATACCTGCTGCCTTGTTCACCCTGATTCAAGGATTATTGTTTACGGAATAACTTTCAGGTTATTGTTGTTTCTTAAGCTTATGTGCATTAGCATACTCTAGGCTTCTCTACCTAGCTCTTGTATACCGTTTTTCATCTATAGATCTCAAAGCACTTTACAAAAGAGGTCAGACCCATTATCCCCATTTTACAAATGGGGAAACTGAAGCACAGAAGGGAAAGTAACTTACCCATAGTCACCCAGCAGGCCAATGGCAGAGCCAGGAATACAACCCAGGTCTCCTGAGTCCTAGTCCAGTGCTCTATCTAGTAGGTCATACTGTGTGCCCACATGGCCTAAGACCCTAAGAGCAGGAGAGGGAAGCTGTGAGAATATGATGAGAGAAGTAAGCAATAGGATTTTGACAGCAGTCTGATATCTTAGAGAATTGGAGATGGATTCATTTGCCTACCCTGTGTTTCATAATTCTGATGAAAAATCTATTCAAAATAGAAATAGGCCTTAGCCACAAAATTTGGTTCTTGAGCCAATCCTTCCTCAAAGTCTAGATGTCTTTTGGATCCGGGGTTTTGGCATGAGACATAGGGATCAAGGTGAGTTGTAAAGTTTTGTTTTCAGATCTGAAAAATACCTGCAAAATTTGGAGAGACCAAATTTTAGTATTTTGCCTGGCCCATTGCTAACTCTAGTGGATCATATTTACTACATTTGCCAGATCATAACTTGGAGGTTCTTAGCATGAGTGCAAGATGCATCTGATTGATCTGGTTTTTCTCTAGCGTGGCGCTGCAGCTAAATATTTCCTCTGTGTGTGGGTGGCAAACTAATTGCTAGCAATAACTGTGCATTTATAAATGCTTTCAGTGAACTTGGATATTACGATGTCAGTAAGTGCTTATGTAAGTAACCAGGGACCAGGGGAAATGATGGGAGGAAATGTGGGAAATGTTTACTGCTTTCTGTAGAATATTGAGGGGGCACCTCACGGTGTACAGGATTTTCCTTTTTAAATCCCCCTTTCTTTTAAATGTAGTTTGGCCGTGCACTGTGCATTAGAAGCCAAACGATGGCTGTGGTCTTGCAATCAGATCTGTACAGACTTTGGTGGGGCCTTTTATGGGTATGAGGGTCTGCTTGTGAGGATCAGTTAACAGGATTGGGACCTAAATGTGCACAAACATCTGCACCTTGTGCTAAGATTCCTCCTGCTCACTCTCCTGACGGGTGGAGTTGGTTAAATAATTAACCTTGTTAACACCAACTGTAGAGGATGGACATTACAGCATTCACAGATACTTTTGCAGCTGTAGAGTGTAGCCCTTGTTATTCCTCAATGCTCCCTGCCTGACACAGGAACAGTTAATTGAAGGAGCCACTTATTCTTCCTGGGTGCGGCAATCTGAAGCTTCCATTGCAGTAGCTACAGGGGACAAGTGATTTGGTAAATACCCAGGCTTTTTCCAGCCTAAATTAGTTGTAGGGAAATCCTTATTTCAGGGAAAAGATATGTGACAGACATCCCGTTCTGGAAGTGAGACAATACTCTGCCTTTCTAATACTGAACTGCACACCAGGAAAGTACATTCTCATGTACCCAGTCGAATAGATTTTTCTTGTATATCCAATTTATTTCTTTGGACTTTTGTTAGTTTGCCCTGCTTAGTGTAATCTGTATTGCAATTCTTCAAATTTTGTCTCGTAAGTTAAATGAGTACCAGCAATTTGAAACCCAGTCAGTCTTTTAGAATGAGGTTATAGGCATTTTAGGTACAACACTCACACCCGCCACTTTCTGTGGCCTTTCCTGATCACCCTGTCCCTTTTTTTAAAATGGTTTTTCTGCACTGTTTGCTGTGTGAAAGATCCATTCAAACTGAAGAGGGAGATGAATCCAACTATGCAGAAGAAATAGCGAAACTGACTAGACACACAAGGGTGTCACATGCCCAATGTGAACAAATTGAAAAATAAAGCAATACTTTTTCCGTTAATCTCTGAGTCATTATAGGAGATTTTGGCAATAAGAGAACATAACATTTTGAGAGGGGGTATAATTTTTTTAAAGTCACTGATGTCCCTTCTTTTATTTCTGCTGATGAAGAGCAAGAAAAGGTGAAAGGTTGGTGGGTTTGCAACCACAAGTATTTATCACAAACTGATTGCATGTTGAAGTCTTGAACCTTTTTCATTCTCTAATAAAACACTTTCACTGCAACAGTCACAATGTGTTTCTAAAGAAGACTCCTGGTTCATTTATCCACAGTTACATCTGTGGCTTTACCGAGCATTTCAAGTTCTGATGAGTGACAATAGCACGTGATGTGCGCTTCAGTAACTGGTAATGAGAGATGAAGCTGTATTCCAGTCAGTGCTCTGCATATCCAAATGTATACTACGTTTCATGAGTGAAATACTCTGCACAGTATTTTTTAAAATAGACTGTGGTATTTTCTTATCACTAAAAATAACCTGGAAACCCTAGGAGTGAAGATTCACTGGACATTTGTCAATCTTGGATTCCTATACTGCTTTCACTACAATGCTTGCTAATGCCTGGAGATCCTGCTTCTGCAACCAAAAAGGTTAAAGAACAGACTGACTGTATTGCAGCCTGAAATATACACTTTAAAATAGTTTTTGCACAACATGTGGAACAGGGGCGGGCAAACTTTTTGGCCTGAGGGCCGCATCGGGTTTCATAAATTGTATGGAGGGCCGGTTAGTGGCCCAGCCCCCACCTCCTATCTGCCCCCCCCCAACTCCTGCCCCATCCAATCCCCCGTGTTCTTTGATGGCCCCTCTGGGACCCCAGCCTCATCCACACCTCCCCACTCCCTGTCCCCTGACTGCCCCTGGACTCCCGCTGCCTCATCAAATCCCTCCTCTCATTCCTGACAACCCCCCCCGTGACCCCTGCCACATCCAACCACCCCTTCTCCCTGTCCCCTGACTGCCCCTGAACTCCCGCCGCCCCATCCAACCCCCCCCTCCTTCCTGACTGCCCCCCCCGGGACCCCTGGCCCCATTCAATCCCCTGTTCCCCCCCCTCCCGACCACCATCTACACCCCCGCTCTCTGACCACCACCCCAAACTCCCCTGCCCTCTATCCAACCCCCCCATGCTCCCTGCCCCCAGATGTGGCCCACGGGCCGTAGTTTGCCCACCCCTGATGTGGAAGGATAAATATACAACAAAGCGCGAGTGTGTGAATCCCATTGTATATGTGATATCTTCTCAAAGGTTTTCCTTATTACTTACTAGGATGCTCAAATCCAGAATCAATGTTTCAGTAGGATCACTAGCAAAGTGTTAGTTTACCATTATCAGGAGCTTTTTTGAGTCTGTGTGTACCCTGAGAAATCAATCAAGTGGTGTTTGGGTAACCACATCACTCAGATAAATTAGTTGGCAGGAGGCACAAGACTAAAATCCTCGCACACCATTTAAAAATGTTTCCTCTCAATTTCTGGGTCAAGTTTTTTTGTTTTGAAGTAACTTTAAAAAAACAAAACTTTTATTTTCAGCTTGGGAAACCATTGTTGGGATTGTACAGCTGTCTTTCCCGTTTGGATCTCTGTTCTCTTTGCAGTTATTTTGGACAGCTGATTATTTCATACGCTTTAGTGCTTAAAGGGACACTGTCAAGATTAATGTAGCCAAAATTTGACCTGATTTCTTCTTCCCCTTCCCCTCACTACCTGTTTACAAATTCTATTAATATTGAGTATTGCATACATCCTCCTGCACTTCCACTGTGCCACACCCTCTCTTAGGCCTGGTCTAAACTAAAAAGTTAGGTCAACCCAGCTGCATCGCTCAAGTGTGTGAAAAATCCACATCTCTGAGCAACGTAGCTCAGCCGACCTATCCCCTGGTGTTGAGAGTGCTAGGTTGATGGAAGAATTCTTCTTGGGGAGGCGGGTTACCTGTGCCGATGGGAGAACCCCTTCTGTCGCTGTAGGCAGTGGCGTAGCCAGGTGGAGGGAACAGGGGGAGCGATTTAAAAAAAAAAAAAAGAGAGCCACCTGCTGCGGCACTTTTATTTTACTCACCCGGCGGCACTCCGGGTCTTCGGCGGCAGGCCCTTCACTCGCTCTGGGTGTCTTCGGTGGCACTGAATGTCCCGCCGCTGAAATGCCACCGAAGACCTGGAGCGAGTGAAGGTCCTGCCGCCAAAGACCCAGAGCGCCGCCTGGTGAGTAAAATAAAAGTGCCGCAGCAGGTGGCTCTTTCTTTTTTTTTTTTTTTTTTTTTTTATTTAAATCTCTCCCCCAGGTGAGTACAAAGGTGCCAGGAAATTGAGAAGGCGCCACTTGTGCTCAATGGGAGAGCAGCTGCTCCCCCCACTTCCCCGCCAGCTATGCTACTGCCTGTGGGGAGTGCCTACACTTAAAGCACTATCGTGGCACCACTGCACCAGTGCTGCTGTCGCATTTTAAGTATAAACATAGTCATAGAGTTTGGGGAGAGAGGGGCCCACCAGATCACTTAGTCTGATCTCCTGTATAACACAGGCCACCCACACAAGCACCCGCATACCAAACCCAGACCAAAATTAGACTGAAGACAGTGAAAACTCTAAACCCCTAAGTGCAGTTACTGTGCATGGCCTTCTAGAGTAGGGCAGCGTGAGGCTAGGGGAACATTAGTGAACTAACACTCATACTCTCAGTTAAGAAGGCGAATTATGATGGTTAATAGTACAGTAAGGATTACAAGTGGGTTGGGGCAATGCTGACTTAACTACAGTAACTCCTCGCTTAACGTTGTAGTTATGTTCCTGAAAAATGCGACTTTAAATGAAACGATGTTAAGTGAATCCAATTTCCCCATAAGAATTAATGTAAATTGGGGGAGGGAGGAGGGTTAGGTTCCTGGGAAACTTTTTTCACCAGACAAAAGACTATATATAAAATACATACTCAGTATAAGTTTTAAACAAACAATGTAATACTGTACACAGTAATCATGATTGTGAAGCTTGGTTGCGGTGGTGGAGTCAGAGGGTGGGATATTTCCCAGGAAATGCCTTACTGCTATATGATGAACTAGAACTCGGCTGAGCCCTCAAGGGTTAACACATTAATGTGGCCTCCTACTCTACAAGGCAGCACGAATGGAGGGAGGGGAGACAGCTTGGCAGACAGGAGACACACACTGTGTGCGTGTGTGTGTGAGAGAGAGAGAGAGAGATGTGCATGGTGAACCACTCTAAGTACATTGCCTTTTTAAGTAGACCAGGAAGTTGAGACAGCAGCTGCTGTCCCTCCGCCCTGAGCCCTTTTGTGTTTCCCCTGCTCTATGGAAATGGGGTAAGTGGGGGGGCAGGGGGGAGGGGGACACCCTGACATTGCCCCTCCCCCCCCAGCACAGCAAGCTTGAGGCTCCCAGGAGCAGCTCCAAGGCAGAGGGGCAGCACATGGCAGTGGGGGGAGGGACAACTGAACTACCGGCAATTGATAGCCTGCTGGGCGGTTGCCGCACAGGGAATTTAGGGGAGTGGGGAGCTGATAGGGGGGCTGCTGGTTCACCCTGGTTCCAGGCCCCCACCAGCTAGCTGCAACGGGCTGCTCTTTCTGCAAGCAGTGGACAAAGCAGGCGGCTGCCAAACAACATTTTAAGGGAGCATTGCACAACTTTAAATGTTCTCTAATTGATCAGGAAGTAACAACGTTAACTGGGGTGACTTTTAAGTGAGGAGTTACTGTATATGATTGTTGACTAGCCACTGTTCAGTCTACTGAAAGAAGGGGAAAGGATGGCTAGCTAATTATGGACTAGAATCATCAAGATACTTGGATGTTGGATCGAGGCGTAGGTGATTACTGGGGGAGGGAGATAATCATTGTTATAACTAGCTAGCCCCCACGTTGTTAATGATTAACCGAGGGTTAGGCAGGCTAGTTAATAGGTGGAGAGGCAGGTAGGATTAACACAAACAGCAGAGTTTACAGGTATAAGCATTAATTATATAACATTTCAGTGCTGTCAGTCGCTCTTGCTCTTTGTGTCATTTGAGTATGCGCACTCATACTGTTACTTTATTCTTAACATGAAGTGTTGCCACACCGTCTCACACATAATATCAATATCCCTTGATCCAGCACCAGGAGCTGGGAACAGGGAACCTCTGTTCATGTCTTTTTTTGTATCAGAAAGAACCTCTGTGGCTTACACAATAAGGGTAGCACAGCGAGATCTAAAGTTCGATGTTAGCCCACCATCTATACAATAACTGTACATGGTGTATATAAAACAGAATATTTTTTAAAACAACTTCATAAAATACTTCTCTTTTTTTCTTTTCAGATCTTAGCAATGAGTTACCCAGGCTATCCTCCGGCAGGCGGGTACCCCCCAGCAGCTCCAGGTAACTTATCCAAACAACCCAATTCAAGTGGAGACGGAGCACAAAAAAGAGGGATCTGAATGGCTTCAGGAATTGGGGATTCGAACACAGAGCCTTTTGTGTCTAAGTCATCAGTTAAAATTCAGGACAGGAATGAATGAGTGTTGTTATATCTGGTGGTTATGTGGCCTCTTATGAAATGAATTGAGTGCTTTCAGCCTTGCTCCTAATGTACAGGTACTTGCAGCACACTCAACACTGGGGTCAGTAGAAAATAAATTGATTTTGTTACTGGAGTCCATGATTTCCAAACGCGATGAGTGATTCCGGGTACCCAACTTGTGCTGCCTTAAAGGAGCCTGATTTCCAGATGAAAGGGGCTCGGCACTTTCTGCACATCAGGCCCCCTTAGAGTGTCTCATGTTGAGCATCCAAAAACCGATGCACCCAACATCAGTAGTCGCTTCTGAAAATTTTGGCCAGTATAAATAAATAGCAAGAAGAAATGCCCTGATGGCACTGGATTGGGGAAAGAACTAGAGGGCCTTGCTGCATGCTTAGTGAGGATCTGTTGTGTAATTTGAGACCAATAAGCCACATGGAACATGGGCCTTGGTCGTAATTATCCCCAGTGCACTACATAATACGATGAAGCAGTGAACACAGCCAAATATCAAACATACAGGGCTGCTAAAGGGCTCCCAACAATGCTGGAACTAAAACCTCTGAAGCTACTGTTTTAGAACAGCGTTTGAACTTTGACGCTGTTTGATAGTGAAGGGATCGCTATGTTACCAGAACTATGAAGTGCCTGAGAATGTCCATCCTATTGGAACGCTCAGCTTGCTGAATATCCAGTGTCAACTGCTGCCATCCCAAAATAGATCGAGTCCTTACACGTGAGGATTGAAGGGTCTTCAACTATATTCTATTATATAACTGTATCAAGTTTGCTTTTCTTAATAGAGAACATAATGGTCCAAGGATACTTCACACAGTATTGCACGTTTCTGATTAGATTTCTTTTCCTATTATGGTCATGTTATCACCTTGGTTAGGTGTGAGATCTGCTCATTTGAACGTTGCAGACCTTTTAGTTTAGTTTAGTTTCCTCTTGTCCAAACTGCCTATGTTTAATAGATATTACAGTAAAAATGCAAGTAGTAATGAATAGGGTAGAAAATCATTTAAATTTTGTGGTTCAAGGTGACTGTTTGACTATTTCAGGTAGTAATCCTTGGGGTGGTTCTGGCTATCCTCCTACAAATCCACCTCCAATTGGACTGGAAAATGTTGCCAACTATGCCAATCAATTTAATCCAGACTATATGTCAGGGATGGTGAGTATATTTCCATTTAACATATTTTAAACATGTTTTACTTCAATGTCAAGCGGTATTTCTACCGTAGCAGTGAGAAGGTTGGGTATGTTTTCAGTTTGTGTGTTTTTGCCTAGGAACATACAGGAGTAGCCCAAAGCTCCATACATTCTGGGGGTAAGAGTTCCAGAAAGGGGGGAAATAGGGAGTATATAGTAGCTGAATTCATGGCCTGATTTTTAAAAGTACTGAGCATACAATAACTTCCACTGAGGCTAATGTGTGCTGCTGAGAGTTCAGCATTTAAGAAAATCAGGCCACTAATTTAGTCAACTAAATATGGGTTTAGGAGCCTAACTTTAGGGAAGTTTTGGTGGGTTTTTTTGTTTGTTTGTTTTAATCTTGGCTTGGTATTGTGGCTCTTGCAGTGCAAAGAGGAAGGGGAAACTACTAATGTTAATGTATATGGCTAATTGGTTCACACTGGCAAACTCGGTCCAAGTTCTGCTTTTTACCTAACTCTTCAGCCAGTTTGAGTGAGCAAGGCTGTGAACAAGTGACTTAGTTGAAGTTACATAGTGTGAGACAGTGTCTCATCCCTTGTCTCCCACACTCCTTCTCCAAGACTGGATGCGTCTCCTTGTAATAGATTAAGGTGAAAGTAACTTTTGTAGACCTATGAAAATGCAGAAGTGGTTTATCTCTTTATTTTTATTTGATTCTTGTGCTCAAAGTAGAAGCTGCAGGAAGGCTGATAAATCTTCTTTCACTGTATGCTGTTTATACACAGAGTGATCAATGTAAATCTGACCTATCAATCCTCGTCCTCAAAGGAAACCTACACTCTTTCAAAAGACAAGCCTGGGTGCTTAAATTCATTACTCTGCTAGACACTAAAAATTGTGGACTGAAAGGAGCCACTGGATTTATGACTTATTACAAAAAATCTGTAACTCACAAACCCCTCTTTTTTGTCCTAAGACTGCAGAGGTATTAAGGAGCCACTCTATCTTGAATGGTCCCTAATGTGCAAACTACTTATGCTAAACAATCTGTTCCATCTTGCATTTTGCTGGGAGGCTGGCAGTACCTTCCCAAGACCTGAAGAAAAGCTCTGTGTGGCTCGAAAGCTTCTCTCTCACCAACAGAAGTTGGCCCAATAAAAGATATTACCTCACCCACCTGGTCTCTCTGTTTATACAACGGACTTGGGCAGGTTGTGAACATTTGCACCACAAAGTGCATTCCTGATTGTTTGTTTTTTATTTTTTGGAGATATTTGGTATCTACAGACTGAAATTAGTAGCGTGTTCTCAGTAGTGTAAGTAGCATCACCAGCAGCATGAAACTGACTAGAACCATCCTGTTCTAGTCTCATTTATGCTACTGGAAAAGAAGTACTTTGCAAGAGCATGGTGTGATCACTGAAGGATGGTTCTGTGGGATTCTACCTAGATGCCCAAGTGTGCTGCAGAGGCTATTATAAGTTATAAGCTACTACACATCTGTCTGCCACATAAAATAACCCAGGGAGGAGGGCAAATGCGTTTTACTCACAGTATCTGAGAGCAAATCCCAGCTGATACAGTAAGACAACCATGATCAGAGAAAGAATTGACCTGTTCCTTGTTTGGCTTTTTGGTGTTGGTGTTAATCTGATAACCTTTTTAGCTGTAATGGTGGCATGCTGCTTGTATGAGCATGTGGTCTATAATGCTGGAGGCTGTGGTTATGAGACTGTAGTTCTGATGGCTGAGGTAGAGAAACTTAAGAAGAGACGGTAGGAGATATGCATGGAGTGCGGTTCATTTTCTCCATGGTTGCTGGTCAATCCCTTTCCTTTCCTGACGGGGTTGGAGAGATTCCACTTTTTTTTTTTTTTTAAACAGTGCCAAGTATACAGTTGAAAGTCAACACATGATCCATCTTAATCTATATTGCTTTAATTGTCTGTTATTGCAGGCGTCTAATTTGTCAGGAACCTTTGGAGGTGCCAATGTACCACAAAGCATATATCCTCCTGCACCTGGAGGCTATCCTCCTGTCCCTCCTGGAGGCTTTGGGCAACCTCCGTCAGGACAGCAAGCCTCTTACGGCATGTACCCCCCACCTGGAGGAAATCCACCAGCAGGAATGCCAGCTTATCCAGGATACCCAGGCAGCCACATGCCACCACCGGGGCAGCAGCCAATGACCTACCCAGGACAGCAGCCAATGACCTACCCAGGGCAGCAACCCATGCCACTGCCTGGACAACAGCCAGTGCCACTGCCTGGGCAACAGCCAATGCCAAGTTATCCATCAGGTCCAGCTGTGAATCCCTCTGTGCCGCCTTATTCAGGATCTGTGATGCCCACCATCACACCTGGAACAGTAAGATGCATTTCAGTGTGTTTAATCTTTAATTGCTGCATGTTTCCTTTGTGTGGACCAGAAGCAAACTAAACCCAATAAAATACAAAGGAGGAGATTTGGACAGAGAGAGCAAGTCATAGCCTAATTTTGGCAATTAATTTGGCAATTGATCTTTGATCTTTATCAGCAGCTAAGTATGCCCAGTGGTCTGTGATGGGATGTTAGATGGGGTGGGATCTGAGTTACTACAGAGAATTCTTTCCTGGGTGTCTGGCTGGTGACTCTTGCCCACATGCTCAGGGTTTAGCTGATCGCCATATTTGGGGTCGGGAAGGAATTTTCCTCCAGGGCAGATTGGCAGAGGCCCTGGAGGTTTTTCGCCTTCCTCTGCAGGTGGGGCACGGGTCACTTGCTGGAGGATTCTCTGCAGCTTGAGGTCTTCAAACCACAATTTGAGGACTTCAATAACTCAGACGTAGGTTAGGGGTTTGTTACATGAGTGGATGGGTGAGATTCTGTGGCCTGCATTGTGCAGGAGGTCAGACTAGATGATCATAATGGTCCCTTCTGACCTTAAAGTCTATGAGTCTAAGTCTTATTCAGATCACAACAGTATAAATACAGACTAGGTGACGTTAAATCTCATTTTAGTAAAATACCCTAAATGAAATTCTTAAGGCGAGTTTTAAATCCTTTTTATTGAATCTGCCTTTCCTAACAAAATATTTCCGTTTACCTATACCTCTTTATGAAACCTTAATTAACGAGACGCTGTGAGGCATTTTCTTTTCCACATGTCCACATAGTTTGAATATAAAATGAATAAACCATTTAAATTCTATTGTCATTTTCTTCATTTCTTCTCTGACATGGGCTGTGACTCGGGCAAGTTAGCTAGAAAACTGGATTTCACATTATTACTATCTCATAGAGCTGGAAAGGACCCCGAAAGGTCATCTAGTCCAGCCCCCTGCCTTCACTAGCAGGACCAAGTACTGATTTTGCCCTAGATCCCTAAGTGGTCTCCTCAAGGATTGAACTCACAGCCCTGGGTTTAGCAGGCAAATGCTCAAACCACTGAGCTATATAGCTAATCCAGTATCCTTTTTATTGGCATGATTTAGTCTGGAAAACGAGGCACAATCACTGATGCACCAGGATTTGACCCCCTGCGGGATGCAGAAGTCTTGAGAAAAGCTATGAAAGGATTTGGTGAGTAGTTGATGGGCTTAGTTTCTGTTGAAAGCGGTATTGCAGCATTGCTCCACCACTGCCATTCTTCATTGTTACACTTGCGAAGAGTGGAATAGTTCCAGAACTATTATCCTTCCTGTAACAAACTAAACCTTAATCTGAGGTAATCAACTGGGAGAGACCACAAGAATAACCAGTATTATGAATCTGGTGTGTTTCTTTCCGTTGTATTTGCAGTTGAGATTAGAGCTGGAATTAATTTGACAATCATAGCCTATAACTAGAATATTTGATGTAATGTCCCATCTGATACATTGGGGACGCTGTGCAGTAAGGGTTCAATTCAGCTCCTAGTAAAGTCAAGAAAGTAAAAAATTTAGCTACTGACATAAGTAGGAGTGGGATCAGACCCTAATAGAATGTGATAGCGTTAAAATGTCATATGTTATGCACCCTTTGTGTTCACAGGAACGGATGAGCAGGCGATTATAGATTGTCTTGGAAGTCGCTCAAACAAGCAAAGGCAGCAGATCATCCTGTCCTTCAAAACAGCTTATGGAAAGGCAAGTATTTCACAGCAGACCATTAAGAGCCAACCACCACCTGCTGCCATGCCTTTTATCAATGGGCCAACCAGTCCCAGTGCTTGAAAAAAACACTGAGAATTAACCAGTGTTGATATCACTCCTAAAGGAATGCTGGTATTGGTGGGCAGCCACCCTAGCCCAAGCAGGTATGGCTCCACCCTCCCTGACCTCCGGCCTGTAATCCAGTTTTGTTGCAAGGCGCCAGTCCTCTTTGCTAACTGTTCATTTTGACCCTTTGTTCAGGACACGACATTTAAAGTTTTTTTTTTTTTTTTAAGTTGTTGCCAGTTGCCACCATTAGTACCGTTAAGTGGAACAATTTTATATTGTGTATGTGCTACTTATTCCTAAATGTGAAAAAGTCCCAGTAAGCTGCAAGAATCTAGTGCTAGTATTTGTCAATATCTCTGATTCTGAGCCTTTTAAAAAAATTATTTTTTCCAATCAGGATTTGATCAAAGATCTTAAATCTGAGCTGTCAGGCAACTTTGAGAAGACAGTCTTGGCAATGCTGAAGACACCTGTCATGTATGATGTTTGTGAAATAAAGGAAGCTATAAAGGTTTGTTTAGGGAAATTAAGCCTTTAAGATTATGTAATTTTTGTTAATCATGTTGGGTGCTTAAATTCCCCCATAAACTTGTCTTTGGATTGTCTCTCTCAAATGATTTGTTTATGCCCCACCTCTCAAGGAGATAATGACCAAGTGTAACTGAAATAGATTTGAGGTTCTTTTTTGTTTGTTTAAAGAGAAACAATATTATGCAGAGGATCTGTGTTGGTGAGACTCGGGAACTGAGTTCTAATCCTGATTCTGCCACTAACATGCAGTGTAGGTGGAGGCCAGTTATTTAGACCAAATTTTCCAGATTAGCTGCTCATTTGAGGTTCTTCCATTTTTGGATGCCCAGGCTGAGGCACGATGGGCCTGATTATCAGAGGTGCTGAACACCTACAGCTCCCATTGTTTTCCTTTGGGTTGGGGTGCCCTGAAAATCAGGTCCTTAGATATGTCACTTGGGCACCAAAAATTATTGGGCGAAAACTTTGGCTGTAACTTCGGTCTTGGTTTCCCCCATCAGTAAAATGGGGATATATTTTCCTATCTCACCTAGGACTTCACATAGAATGCTTTAAATGATGCAAAGCATTATAGAAATGATGGGTATTCATTATTATTGAAACTTTCCAGACTGTTTTGCAAGTCTGTTTTCTTGCAAGATAGTTTTCTCAAGATAGTTCCATTTTTAAACATGTTAATTCTTGAACTTTTTTGATAACTTTACAAAAATGAGCTGAAATAAACATGTAAATCCCTGAATCATAGCACCAAGGTTTACATAGAAGTTTTCAGTTGCAGGGTATAAGCAAAGTAGCCAGGGGGTTGAAACAACAGTTAATAACATTAGTTGCCCTCAGAAACAGAATTAGATTAAATCAGTCTTTCTCAAGTATTGTTCATTATAAGAAATATTAACTGTGTAAAATTTGCTGTATAAAATCAGATATAAATGATAATATCACTTAAAAATACTTTGTAAGTACTTAATTAATGCCCTTAACATGGTTCTTGTGTTTTCTCAGGGGAAAAAAGAGCCTGTTAATGTGTATTTGTGTTCTGGAAGTTTGTATTATGAACAACATGTAAACTATTTAGCTGGAATATTTCTTACACAAAATAATGACTTCTGAATTGCCTAGTTTTAATTCTGACCTGGAGATAGTGAGATAGCTCATTGCTGTAATGTACTATCATACCAAAAAACTGAGTGTCCAAGATATGTATGTGTAGATTTTTTTTCTCTCCTCTTCTTTGCATATAGGGTGCTGGAACAGATGAAGCCTGTCTCATTGAAATAATGTCTTCTCGCAGTAATGAGCACATTCGAGAAATCAGCAGGACCTACAAAACAGGTTAGGCTTGACATAGTCCCAGTAACTGTACCTTTTTAGATCATCCCTCAGAGTACATTTTCATAACAGTAATGGAAAAAAATCAGAGGCCTCCACCAGGCATTGGAGGCTGTAATCACAGATTTGTAGTAAAATTGTGTACAAGCACTTATGAAATGAGCAGATATGCACAGTGACTTTTGGTCTTGCAGAATTTAAGAAAACTCTGGAGGAAGCTATACGAAGTGACACATCTGGACACTTCCAGAGGCTTTTAATCTCACTTTCCCAGGTACTTCAACACTCAAGTAATACTTCTGTACAATCCTTCCTGAAAATTAGTGGACATAATGGGATGAGAGAAAGATGCATATCCAGCTCTTCATCTGATATAAACTGGCATCCCTCATTGGCATCAGTGGAACTGTGCCAATTTACAGCTGCTAAGGATCTGCTCTCTTGTATTTTTAGCCTCTAAAATTGAAGTGTGCTGTTTTTTGTAAGGAACTCTTGAATATGGCCACCATAGCAGTACATGGTCGGTCCTTACTGCGCCATGTGGTATAAGATGGTGAAAGTCCTTTAGCAACGCAGGTTGAATTATTCTGGCTAAGAAGAGAATAAAAGGATAGAAAAGACTTAAAATTATCATGTGGCCAGGCCTTAAGGCTCTAAATATTTGTCCACTTTCCCCTGTTTCTTGTCTTGTCTTATAAGAAAGGGTAATATGTAGTAGGGACACACAACTTAATTTTTAAACCACATGACAATTGTATTGAAGGTCTGCAATGGAACATGTTCATAAGTGTTTGCAGAACCTGGGGCCTTAGTTTTGAACTCAGTTGTGGCTAACACAGTTCACTGTTTCTCCAGGAATCTCATAACCTGCATTCAAATAAAGAAGCAAAGCGCTTAAACTAAACTTGTTTGGACAGTAATTTTATTGTTGCGCACGCGCACACCAACACCCTTGGCCTGTTTTTTTTTCAATTTTGATGCAAAATAGAGCAAGAAATTTTTTAAAATTTGTTTCCTGTTTTTTCTAATACTGGTTTCTACTTACCTATTTGCAGTGATAAAAGGGGCAAGTACCTCAAACTTCACTCATGCAAAACGTGAAATCAGTGTATGATTTCAGAAACTAATCCCCAGTCAGAAAAATGATTGTCTGTGTTAGTGCTGCTGGGTCTTCAGAGATGAGTGAAAGGAGGGGGAAAAAATAAGCTTAACTTTAAGAAATAAAAATACGATAATATTGATATCCTGTAACTACCATACATAAATCCTCATGTCCCCTTCTTCATGGATTTATTTTAATTCCCTTTCCCTGTACAAAGATTAGCAGGATATTCTACCTAGTAATTATTCTGAAAAACATTTTATAATGTAATGTCTGTCTATTAAATGGAATAACAGTAGATATAGTCCAGTCTAGAATCTAGGTTTCCCTCTTGATAATATAAATGAACAGTCCAAGGTTGTATGTAGCACAGGGATCTCAAACAAAAATGACCACGAGGGCCACATGAGGACTAGTACATTGGCCCGAGGGCCGCATCACTGACACACACCCCCTCCGCTACCCCCAGCCCCGCCCCCACTCCACCCCTTCCATGAGGCCCCTCCCCTCTCCTGTCCCCTCCCTGCTTCTATTCCAACCCCTTCCCTAAATCCCTGCCCCTGCCCTGCCTCTTCTCCGCCTCCTCCCCTGAGAGCGTGGCTCCTTGCTCCTCCCTCCTGGAAAGCAGTAAGTGCCGCCAAACAGCTGTTTGGTGGTGGGAAGTGCCTCGAGGTAGGCAGAGAAGCGGGGAGAGGGAGGGCAGCAGGTGAGGGGAGCTTGGCGGACGCAGCAAATAATTCAGTGGGCGCATGTTTGAGACCCCTGATTTAGGATATAGGATTATGATGGAGGACAGTGTTTGCTTTACTTAGGTTTAGGTAAACACAATAAATTGTGTTGCTGTAATGTTTGGGCCGGCATCCATTTAAGTACAAATTGGTTCATAATGTTTTCTGGTGGGTTTTGGATAAATGAAGATGGTAACAATGTCATTCTTTCTATTGTCCTTATGCTTGCACCAGTTTATTGCAACAGTAAGGCAATCATTTTCCTGAATTCAGGTGAACACTATTACTTGCACACAACTGTTTTTCTTTACTTGATTACATGTGAATCCTATATTTTTATCTGTTACTTCTATGAATAGGAATTTTATTTGCCCCAGAGTCAAAGGGTCTACAGTTTCCTGTACCTTCAGAATCAAAATCCCCATAGTAACAAAGCAAAAATGGTTTTGTTTGTCCTAGGTAATAAACATTAAAGTGTAAAGGCTTACTGGCTGTTTTTGGGTGTGTGGGAGCTTGAGTGGAAGGGGCTGTTTTGTTAACTGAAAAGTGTGTATATTAATCACTACTATTTGTAATTCTTTCAGGGAAACAGAGATGAAAGTACAAATGTAGACATGTCACTTGTCCAAAGAGATGTTCAGGTTAGTAAGAAATGCTTCCTTGTGTTCAAGTATATATCTCATCTCAGTATGTGGGAGTTTAGTAGCCCAATTCCCATTAAATCCAATAGGATTTGGTCTACTGAAACTGGGCACATTGAACTGAGAGATTCATTTGTAGTTATTCTCTTTCAAAATGTTGTTACTACTTTTTGTGTAGTTGATTTTGTACAAATATTTTCTTTTGACCCTTTAAAAAAATTACTTGTAAAAATAGCTGTTCAGAGATTGTTGATGATTCATTTAGGTTGGTTTTTAATAACTTCAGTGGCTTGCTGCCCCTCCCCCATCCTTCCCATTTCTACAAAACAATATCAAATGATGTCTGTGGCTGAGGATAGAAATTGCTTTGGAGATCCCCATGAGAATGTGGGTACCTCTAAACATGGTTCATCTTACTGATCCTGGCAAGCAGGAATTGTCAGGTTCATGTTTATCTGGTGGTTTACTACCAAATACTGCTGGGTGAGCCATTGCACTAAGAAAAAGAAAAAGGTTGAGTTGAACTGTGTTTTCTGTATACCTTTTGTGGGATCCAGCTCTGGGTGCCCCTCCTCCTGGCATCAGGTTATGAAAATAAAGTCAAACTGTTTTATTATTGTTGTAAAATGACATGGCAACATTGGCACTTAAGTCTCACCTCCTTGCAATGCATGCCCTTGACTATTTTATGCTGATTACAAAGTATGTTTTATTGGCCCAAGGCCAATGTTTCAGCCCAAGAAGGACCCCCGAAGGACCCTGAGGTTATGTCTACATTGCAATTAGACACCCACAGCTGACCCGTGCCAGTTGACTCAGGCTCACAATGACCGGGCTATGGGGCTGTTTAATTGCAGTGTAGATGTTTAGGCTCATGCTGGAGTCCAGACTCTAGGGCCCTCCCACCTCACAGGGGTGGGAGCTTGAACATCTACACTAGGGGTCGGCAGCCTTTCCGAAGAGCTGTGCCGAGGCTCATTTATTCACTCTAATTTAAGGTTTTGCGTGTCAGTAATGCTTTTGATCAGGCTCTGATTCTGTAAATTTGTGGATCCGTTGGCCAAAGCCCTTGTGTGGTGGGTGGGAGAGAAGTATGTGAAGCAGCCACAGGCTGAAGACCAGTGTTTTTAAGTACAATACATGTTTGGAGCAGAGGAAAACTTCCCCTTCCCAACTACTGCTCCTTAAAGCCCATTAACTCAGGATTTGTTCAGCAGGGAGACACTTGGATCCTAATGAAATGTTTCCTTGTCATAGCATGTAGCCACTTACTATCTGGGGAAGGGGGAGAATAAGATCTTTGTGCCAAGGACTGTCTTTCTCTGGGTCTGTACCATGCCTGGCATATTTAGTGCCCTAGTGTGATATAAATAGTAATAAAATTAGCTTTCTGCATGGTGAATTTCATCCTAAGGAAAAAGGAGAATTTTGAGGAACTCCGACAGTGTCTGGGAATATTTTAGGATGAAAACTAGAACGGAACCTTATCACTGGCAAGAATTTACTCTCATCCCGTGTGACCAATCTTTCTTTTTCCAGGAGTTTCCCCTTAAGGTGGGTACTCCGGAGCTCTTGTAGTTAAACATCTGTGCATCTTTCACTGGCAATTCTGGGTGCAAATAAGGCTCATAATGTGCATAAAGGCTCAAGCTCTAGTGCCACTCGGGTCACTTGTTACTTGTTCCTGTTTTCCAACAATGTCCAGACCAAGTTGTCTGTGTTTAGAGGAGGGGAAGTGTATAAGTGCCTAGAAGGCAGGTCTAAAAGCCACCAGACTGGAAAGCTAATTAATGACGTGTGGATTCCTTTTTGTGTTTAGGAGCTCTATGCTGCTGGAGAGAACCGTCTAGGGACCGACGAGTCCAAGTTCAATGCCATTCTGTGTACCAGGAGCAGAGCTCACCTCAGGGCAGGTAATGGTGTCTTAACTTGTTACATAAATGTCTCCTAAGGAGCTTAGATTACACACATAAATGTTGCTTTTAGCTTATCCTGCCGTGTGTGTGTGTGTAACAGTGAAAAATGTAGGCACATCTCTCCTAAAGGTGAAACTATTATAGAGGCTCATCTTTTGTCTGAATGTGTGCCTTAAGAAGAAATTAAGGAGCTCTACATAATTTTTACATCCACATGCCCGCATGGCAGTTCCACATATTCCTTGTTACAATCATATCAGTAGCTCTTTTGGAGTCTATACACAAATACTGTAATTGTTCTACAGTTAGCACTGTTTTTAAATGCTGGGTATTGGGACTCTGTGATGGCATGAGAAAGGAAAAGGTCTGAATCTCACCCTTTAAATCTAGTGCCATGCCCGATTAGTTTCCTCTATATCCAATGCTATAGTGCTCTGATCTCAACATGGGTCTTCTCTGTTCTCGTCTTTTATCATTCCTAAGCAGTCTCACCATTGCTACTCTCAGTGCAGCTCCACTGGTGTTAGCAGTGGGGCATGAAGCTGTAGTGTAGACAAGGTGCTTTTTAAGGGCTAGACAACATGGTGGTTAAAGACTGCTCTGCACTAGTGCTCCCACCATTGCTACCACTTGTGGAGCTACAGCAGAGGGAAATTTTAGGGAACATGTCTAGTGCAGAGACAGCCATAATAGTTCAGAATGTCAGTTTGCAGCTGTAGAAGATTTTGGTTGGCATTTTTCTGTCCTTCTCCCCCAAAACTGAAGTTTCATAATGGTCACAGTCTGCAGTCACTCAGCTCTAAATCTTGCTCATGGTACAGAGAGAGAGAGAGTCTGCATATAGACCCTAGACTTCATTTTTCTTTTGGATCTCTGTAACAATGTGCTCAGCATGGCTAAGAGCTGTGGCTTAGAAGTGTCCTAGGGTGACAGAGTAGAAGAGGATGCTTTTTTTTTTTTTTTTTTCATCCCTGGTCCTCCTTGTGATCCTGGATTAACAGAGTAGCTGTTACTGTACGACGGTCTTAAAGGTCACCTTCCAGTCTGTTGTCAAAGTTTTTTAAATGAATGGCTTAACCTCAGGGAACTGTGACTATGCTATAAAGTCTTTATGCTGAGATTTTCAAAGGAGCCTAAATGAATTAGGCTCCTGACCTTAACTGTGGGGTTGCTAGTTCGAAGCCAGCCCAGGTTGGCAATGACCAGAAAGTTGTTGTATGATTTGACAGTCTCAAAGAGGCCAAGATGGAGAAGTAATCCACTCACCCGCAGCCTCTATTTGCGCTAGCTAGGCTGCCTGATCATTAGGGTGGTGGCTTTGTGGTTTTGTTTTGTTTTTTTAAATCCTGTTTGAATTTAAAGGTTTTTTTTAAAAGTTTTTATATTTAGAGGTGTGTTCTAAATCTTTTTAAAGATTGATTTATATGATTTTTGTGTGTGTGTATATATAAAAAAGGCCTTTCTACCACAGACCCCTTTTCTGTTCATGCTGCTGGGTTCTAAAAGGTTGTTGCCAATAGCAGGACTATGACTCCTGTCTCCTTGAAGAAGCAGAAATCAAGACAGGGAGATATGAGGAAGGCATTTCCTATTTATTCACATCCACCCTTCACAATTACTGTGAAGAGAAGGGGTAGATTATAAATACATGGCTTCTAAATGGAGTACTAAGTGTGGGCAAGTCTTGCTGGGCATGAAGGATGAACTTCCAGTTTTATTTTGAAAACTGGCAAACTAGGCCTGAAAAGCATTTGAACCACCATCACCAGATGCTACGGTAAAGGCTCTGTTAGCATAGTATAACTTCAGAGGAAGCCGACAAGTATAGGCATGAATCAATGCCCATCTTACAAGACTGGCTGCTGAAAGCTCTTTTTTTTTTTTCTCCCCCAGTTTTCAGTGAGTACCAGCGGATGTGTAACCGTGATATCGAGAAGAGCATATCTCGTGAGATGTCTGGGGACCTTGAAAGCGGCATGGTGGCAGTAGGTATGTCTCTCTTTTTCATAGAATATCAGGTTTGAAAGGGACCTCAGGAGGTCATCTAGTCCAACCCCCTGCTCAAAGCAGGACCAATCCCCAGATTTTTACCCCAGTTCCCTAAATGGCCCCCTCAAGGATTGAACTCACAACCCTGGGTTTAGCATGCCAATGCTCAAACCACTGAACTATCCCTCCCCCCGTTTCAGCGTATAGAAGCTGTTGCAGCAATGACGATAACAGCAGGAATCGCTGCGGTTTTTGCACTGCTCGTTCTAGCTTGAGATGGTTTTTTTGTTTTTTTTTCCCCTCAGAGGAAACCTGACCTGTATTTCCAGTTTTTCACATTTTTGTTGAGCCTTCTAGTGAACCTGCCTGCAGTTAATAAAATGTGACAAAGAACTTACCTGGAAAGGAAGGGTGAGGCTTCCACTGAAGGCAGCCTCTGGACTTAAAATTAGAATTGGTTAGACAGAGGAGAGGTAATTATTAAGCATAGTTGGCCTCATTTTCAGAAGTGCTGAGCACTTTCCATTGAAGTCAACAAGAATGGTGCATGTTGAGTGTCTTTTGAAAACCAGGTTGTTAGCTTTAGTGGGCTTTGGATAGGTCCCAATTCCTTAAGCAGCAGCTCAGCTGGGTCAAGCTTTACCAGTTTAGAGTTGCTGTGTGTCCTCTCTGTAATACACATTGTTAAGGCTAATTTACTGACACATCTGTTCCAAATTACCTCCTCTAAATAACTGCCTTGGTATGACACTTGAGTGCTGCCTCCCACAGAATAATTCTTCTTCTTCTTCTTCTTAATTACATTAACAAGTAACTGGTTAACATGGTTTAACACTGACTAGAACAGGGACATGACAATAAAACTTTGAGCCCTGATCCTACTGTTGCTGAAATCAATAGCAAAACTACAGCTAACTGCAACAGGAGGAAGAACAGGCCATTTGGCTGCCTTAGGATAAAGTTGCGGGTTCATTTTATGCAAGTTCCAAACAAAACTTTTCAAAATGTTGAATTTTATGTAAATGTCGTTTATTTTTCACTCCCTAGCTCATGTGCAGAGTGTCTGTGTAACCATCCTTTACTAATAATTAACGTTTTTGAAATGCAGTTTTAGGACTGATTGCTCTCATAGTTAACTGTGCTTATATTTCTCTGCTTGGCCAGATTGTCATTCCAATGACTTTTTTTGAAGCCCTCAATGAGACTTATTTCTTTGGCTTTTCCCATGATTGATAAATTCATACCAGATTAATCATATCCTAATGTTAGAAAGTCAGACCTATGGAACAGAAATAATGGCAAATTAAGTACATATTACCACAGTAAAACCGGTACCTCTTTGGCATCGTATTTAGGACTGAGGATAATGTATTTGAAAAGGCTCCCATTTACCACAGCAAAGAAACTCTGTTGTCACAGCTTGGATCCTACATTCTGATCCTTTTAGGAGTGCCCTTTCCCCACATGGAGTCTCACTGATTTGGGTGGGACTTTGCAAAAGTGCAAGGGGCCAGATATGTGGATCCATGTACAGGACTCGGACTCTAGTTTGCAAGCAAAGCAATAACCCTTTTTAATGTGACCTTCGTAACATTAATGTTTGATCATTATGTAACACATTTGAAATCATCCTGGTTTTGACCAGTTTTTTTATTGCATAAATCAGCCTTTTCCCTGGGATGATTTGTTCTTTGCACCTAGTCTGCAAAAGTCTAATTGTAAATATTTGTTTCCTTTTGGTTTTGCTCTCTTTAAAGCTTTCTGGACTGTACAGATGGTAATTTACAATAATAGACTCAAAATATCTTGCAGTGCAAATGGATTGTTTTAGCCGATTATGGTAATCAGAAAACATACATTTCATGTTTTGTCATCCTCTGTTTTGAAGTGAATTGTGCACATCCTTGGCAGTTGTGTGTATATGTGGACTGCTGTCTTTCATCTACATTTCAATTAAAAACCAAGAAACCTACATTTTTCTCTATAAAGTTTGCATTGCTATGAAACACTCCTTTTCAGATTTGCTCCTTACGTTTTATCCTGATCTTAGTTGGTTGCTTTTCATACTTTTGTAATTCCCTATGAACTGTCCTAATGAGATGGATGTGTGGTGTGGTTACCGCTTCGTTTGTTTTACACTGTGGGACTGACTGTTTGTTCATATCAAATATGAGATCAGTTTGTAGATTTTCATTCTGTTGAAATGATGGGTGGGATTTTTGTCAGTATATTTTTAATATGCTTTTTTACCTTTCTAATTATTTATGGAAAGCCAGTTCAAGCTAGATTTCACTTCCATGGGGATGCCAAGATTTTCAAAAGTCCTTGTGAACCTGCGTGCGGTTACTAAAACAAAGAACAAATAACTTGCCTGGAAGTGAAGGGTGAGGCTTCCAGTGAAGGCAGCTGCTGGACTCAAAACTAGAATCCCAATTTAGACTCCTAAATCAGTTGAAGTCAGTGGAAGGTGCTGGGTTCTCATCAACTTTAGACAGTCACCCCACTGATTTAGGCTCCTAAATGGATTTAGAAGTTAAATTTTATACTCCTACCTTTGAAAATCTTCCCCACAGTCAACAACTGTAAGTTGAACTGCTAGTATAGTTTGGTAGCTTATCAAATTTGACGCTGACTATAGATTTCAGAACTGTTAAAATACAAATTCTTTGTGGCCGTGTAGCTGTTAAACTGCCACCTATTTCTGCATGTGCTACAATGGCTATTAAGTTGTCTAAATCACCTGGAATTAATGCTGTGCCATGCAGTGTACTAAATCCCTGTTGTTGGTTATTTCTCTGTCTAAAAATCCCAGACTTGGCAGCTGGAGGGAAACCAGCTGTCAAGTATTTGAAGGAAATTACAAGTATTTTTGATTATACAGCAAGAGGCTGGAAAGTTGAGAGAATGGGACTCATCTGACCAGCTCAACCACTCCCTTGAACTTTTAGGACAAGAAATTGAATCCACCTTGCACTAGAACTTCTCCACATCAGGAAGACTGGCGAAGACCTAATGTTGTTCCCCTGCCTCAGTCCCATAACTAGATTCAGTCCATTGACCGAAAGATTCACTTTTAGCAAGGAAGTACTGAGGTTTCTCGGATACTACAACTACTACCAGTCTGATGCAAAGTTAGAAACTTTGCCTTGCAAATTAAAAGTTAATTTCAGTGACCTAACTCAAGTGAGCAGGAACTGTGTGTGTGTGTGTGTGTGTATCTAGAGAGAGAGAGGTACATACCTGATTCAGAGCAAGTCCAATAAACTACAATGATTTTTATTTAGTTGTAAGTAACTAACCTGTTACTACAATTTCTTTTGCAGTTAAGTGCATGAAAAATACACCAGCTTTCTTTGCAGAAAGACTCCATAAAGCCATGAAGGTAGGTCTCTGTGGCTGTGTGTGATCTCTCCGTGCATCACTGTGTTTTTATATAATTGCATAAGTGCCTTGGCACTGATAAAACATAACTTCAATAGTAATGGGTCAAATGTGTTGAGAATTTTTGACTGAGCAAAGATTTGATCACTTATTGTGCAAGCACGGAATAAAGCTAATTTGGCTGAGAGGATGAAAATCATCCCAGTTAGGGATGTAAATGATGTGAAGAGCTTGGGGTATGCTGTCTGTATTAGGATAGGCACTACTGTACTTACTAATGTCCATATCTTGCCACCTTGTTCATGTTGAAAAGCACCTTTTTTCGATAAGCTCACCCAGGAGTAAGGCTGATGGAATCTGGCCTTCAGTAGGGGATTTATTAAAGAAATGCACATGATCATAACCTGCTGTCTATTTATGAAAGCCTCAGTTCAGCAAAGCACTTAAGTGTATGCTTAAGCCCCATTCAAGTCAAGACATTGAAGTTAAACTAATAACAGTTGTAATGCAACTCCCTGGCCTTCACACCTTGACCTTCCTACAAATGTATTTTGCTTCTATTTCTTGTTCTTGGAGCCAGAACATGAGTCTAAAACTGGGATCCCCTCAGAAATGGAACTCAGTGCATTTATTTATGAAAAAGACCGAGGCAAGGAAGGGTTGACAATGATGGGAATTGTGGAATGTGGTGGAAATTCATCATCCTCTTTGGTTGCTCTTTGTGCAAGGAACTGAAAGTGATAATATCTTGTTAGCACACGCTTCATTCACTAAAGCACTGTAGGCTAAATTCTGCCCTGTGTTACTCTGTTTCAATCCTATTGATTTCGATGGGGTTGCCCTGGCATAACCTGGGGAAGGATTGGCCCTTGGACTCTCCAATTTGTGTTGAATTGTCTAGAATTTGCAAGCTGATTGTATTCATGCACTTCACTGGTTTCTTCACAGGGAGCGGGAACAAAAGACAGGACTCTGATTCGAATTATGGTGTCGCGCAGCGAGGTTGACTTGCTGGATATACGCACTGAATACAAGCGGATGTATGGCAAATCCCTCTACGCGGACATCACAGTAAGACTTTTTTTAAAATTATTTTTCTCCTACCGTTAATTCCTGTACGTACCATAAAACCCCACTCCCGACACTGAATAACTGAGTGTATGCTCCCTGCTTCTCTCTTCATCCATGGAGGGCCATGGAAAAGCAGTGTGAAGAGGAGACTGGGAAGAGGCCACACTGGTGGCTTCTGTCTACTCTCCATGGCAGCAGTGGAATGTTGGTTTGGGGAGAGAGGGCAAAGGATCAGCATCTCCACAAATTCACTGGCACCCACCTCACTTGCAGAGGAGATGTGCTGGGTCCCCAGCCTTTACTGGAGTGTAACGGGCTGTAATGGCAGCCGTAGAGACTGCCTGCCTGCGCAGCAACTCTGTAACCTGGCTGTGGATGGCAGGGAGAGGACTACTGTCCCCAACCCTTAGCAAATGCTCACTACAAGTCTGTCTTTGGGTGGAGATGCGTTTGCACTATAACTACTAGAATGTAAACTAAAGCCCAAAAATTGGACATGCTGTCAGCAGGGAAGGGGTGTGTGGTTGTGTGTAAAATCAGCTCTTTTATCAGGCAGCAGCAATTGCCAGCCCTAATCAGTTTAAGCAGAGTTTGTAGTTCAAAGATATGAACCCATGGTGATTCAGTTTATTAGACTCTGATTATTCAGGACACCATGGATGTGAATTAAAAAGCAGTTTTATTTATATATATATATATATATATATATATATATATATATATAGCCCCATTCTGTTTCCTTTGAAGTAAAAGTGGAAACGTCCGTTGACTTCTGTGCAAACAGGATCAGGTTCCTAATGCATATTCCCCTTGTTAATGCAGAGCAGCCCTCTTCTTCCATTGACCATGGCATAGATCCGATTTATTAAAATTATTAAATGTTTAGGATTTGTCTTGGTGTATTGAATCAACTTCCAAACCCAGCTGAGAACTGCTGTGACACTGTTAATCCACACAGAACAGTTAGCAGACATGTCCAAAACCAGATTGTACCATGGCTTTAGCGAGTACACAATATTCTTGGACAGAAAACCCGTGTGAGCCCTTTTACAGCACCGGTTTAGCTATCACACATTGTCATTCAGAAACAGATATTTAAAATGATTGTAGCTGGCATGCCTCTGCTCCTAAGGAA
This sequence comes from Mauremys mutica, assembly GCF_020497125.1. Taxonomy (NCBI): domain Eukaryota; kingdom Metazoa; phylum Chordata; order Testudines; family Geoemydidae; genus Mauremys; species Mauremys mutica. The sequence goes on from NC_059078.1 coordinate 70,387,238, forward strand.
CCATTGGTGAATTTCAGCCAGTATGGCATTTATGATGAGATATTTGTTAGCTGCAAGATGTCTTGTAACTTTTTCACCTCCCTCTCATACACACTCTCTTTGATTTCTCATTTGGTTTGGGCCTAAATGGAAGCTTTTCTTTTCTTTTTTCTTTTTTTTTAAACCATGCCATAGAATGCAATAGATGTGTTAGGAGTGAGAAATCATTCTGCTAGAGTCATTAATGTGAAGTCACCAATTTCAGCCATCCTGGTGTCTAGTAGTACACTATAAGGATGTCATTCTCATTGCATGTCCCCATAACACAGCAGGATGGAAGGTCAGAAGGAAAGAAAATACGGGCCCCATTTTCCAGTTTCCATCACATTCCCATAGCACATTGTTATGGCTTTTATGCTGCTGCTCGAAAATTAGGTGAATTTGAATACTGGAGGACAAGTTGGTGTGTCCTCCATGACATAAGAACATAGCACAGTATTTAGGAGTCCAGGACAGTCTTCTGAAGAAATATGTTCTTGAAGGGTTTTTACTAGATAAATCCTGAAGATCCTACTGTGGACTTGTACAGTGGTTGGGGTCAGCTCTTTATTAGCCCTGGGATCTGGAATTCAAATGTGAGTCTAGAATAATGAAGGCTACTTTTTATTAAAGGCTACCCTTTTAGCCATTCTGAATGTTGGGATCTGTACAGTGCATCTTCTCTCACCTCCCTCACAAAAAACAGAAACAAAAAAGAAGTGTAACGATTGGATGGCTTTCTTTCCCTAACTTTTTCCCTTTGGATTTGTTGCTAGGGTGATACTTCAGGAGACTACCGGAAAATCCTGCTCAAGTTGTGTGGTGGAAATGACTAAGTGGAGCTTTCAGCTTTTTAAAAAGCAGCTGCTTTTCTGTTATCGCGTTAAAATATCCATGTTGGGTTTTGTTTCTTTTTGTTTTCCAAAAAACCAAACAGGCAGTGAATTGTTTTCCTAAAGCTAGTATGTATGTGTAAAACTAACTCTCCATATCTTCCCCTTTCCATCCAAAAATGTATAATAAACACAAGAAAATCTAGCTATTGTAGAAACTGCTCAGGATTTTTTAAGTCACTCTCTAGTTAATGAATAATGGATTATTATTTCTGCTTGCATCCTTAGCTGCACTAATTTTGTTTCCTGGTACAAAAATCATTCTTGTTGATTTAAAGGTGGTGGGGGGGGGGGGGGTTGAGGACTTTGTTTTTTGTTTTGGATGCTTTTTCTATATGGACATTGTATGAGTCTCTTTTTTCACATGCCAATTTTCTTGCATTTGTTGCACACCATGGTTTTGTGTGCATGAATGGAACCGCCCTCAATTATATTGTTTTTTTTTAAAGAAGTTTTACTAAATACTTTTTTTTCAGGAAGACCTGCTCTGCTCTTTATGCTTCACTGCAAGTATCACAAGAATGTAGAATCAATACCAATTCAGCCTCTCCAGTTAAGGTTTTTGGATTGTGCCTTAAAAGCAATGCATATATCTAAAAGAGGATTGTAAAATTAAAGCCATATATCTTTTAAACCACCCAGAACAGCTTCCTTTTGTTCTTAATATCATCCTACATTTTTTGTGTTGTGACTCAGTTAAACCATGTTACTTGGGACTTAGATGGAAACATTCTGCTGGAACTGATTAAGGATTATCCACAAACAGAACTGTTTTAGCCAATGACAGTGCCTTGCTAATTGTGCTTAGCTATTCTGTGTTTCTTTACTTATGCAATTTCCCGCACGATGATTAGATGTGGGTGTTTGACTTGTTTAATCACTGCTCTGTTTTTTCTCAGTAGGCATGTACCAAATATGCCAATCTCTCTACTCTGACTCATCTCTTCTATGATTGGCTCCTGTAACTCTGAATTTTCAGATCTTTTGCCACAACGTGAATGCCTCTTCATTTTGTCACTCCCAAAGAAGGAAAATGTCAAAATTTTCAAGAGAGTAGGAGGTGAGCTGGAGCTGTGAAAGGGAAAGATTTAGGAAAAATGCAAAGCCCTGTTAACTGATTTCATTCCTTCCACTCTTATCTACTAAAACTCAGGCAGGCGCCTGTTCCTAGGATAAATTACATTGTTTACACTGGGAGAAGCCTAGGCCTTCCAAATTCAGGTTTGAAACAAAATGTAAGCAAATACCTGTTGGTGTTATTCTGGGGAGAGGAGCCTGGCTGAGTCCTAGGGATGGGACAGGAGGCAAGTGACTTCAAACTCTTTTCAAAACCTGCTTTGCCTACTGTGGTTTTACAGCTCAATTAGTCTTAACCTTTGCCTAGTAAAACCTTCCTCAGAATAAATTTACCTTCACCTAATAAGCTCCTTGGCCTTCAGCATTTAGATTTTTATTTGCTGTGAATGCCTCCATCTTTGGCCTTGGAATGAGTTCAGCTCCAGATTTGGTTCTCACCACAAAAAGGCCGAGGGAAGCAGTGTGACGCTGTTATAATAATGTTACTGCACTTCCAGTTTAGGCGGTAACAATGTATCCAACATTCTGGATTCAGATATTCAGGCAAAGGTAGGGATGTGCTTGTATCCCAAGTCAGAATACCCCTAGTTCTGTCTGTTCTGCCAAAACAACCTAGCAGTGTGTTAAGAAAATTCTGAAAGGAAACCATAAGTGAATACGTGTCTTCACCAGTACACACTGGTGACAAGAGCTGAATTCTTAGGTAGAAAGGAGTAGCAGCTGCTTCCTGGACTTTGAGTTTGTGGTAGGTGAGCTTGTCAGGTGTGATCTGGCCCAGGTAATAAGAAAGGATCAGGCTCAAATTTTCAAAACTGCTGATCTCAAGGCATCATTGAAAATCCCACCCTCCAAATGCAATTTTTGTCAAGTGTGGGGTCTGGATTACTTGTAAGATAAAGCTTTAAAACAATGTCTGAAAAGCAATTATTTTTATTACAAAGCACAAATGCAAAGTAATTGACTTCTCAGTGTTCTTCATCCCTCTTCAATCTCTAGAAATCCTACAGGGCTTATTAAAGCAACAAAGTGAAACTGTCTGACAGCCATGCTTTGGAATATTATTAAATTCTGTTCTCTTCCATTGTCCTGGTGTTCAGCTGGCATCTGTGGGAAGAAGATTTGATATTATTTTTGGTGATATGGAGGACAAATAGATACTTCACGTGTGTGAGGTTTTTTGACACTTTAAAGAACAAATAAGAGACTGGCTTTAAGTATGAGAGAGGCTCTACTGATTCATTGGGTCACAGAGGGGAGACCCCTGCAATCTCTCCGCAATTCTTGGACCATTCAACAATTTCTTCCCTCCCCCCACAATAGTATATACTATACCCTGTAAAATATAAATAACACTATCTTCGTTCCTAATTCTACAAATCAGGTTACATCTGACTTCCATTCTATAGTCCCTCGAACTTTTTCATTTTTGGAAAAAATTCTAGTTAATGTAGAGGAGAGCCTTAATTACTGACTAGTAACTGCGGTTAATGGAGAGGCAGCAAGGTCTAATGAATAGGCACAGGACTGGGATGCAGGAGCCCTTGGTCCTAAACCCAGCTCTTGATGCTGACCTGGAGACAGATTTCTCAGGGGGGCTGAGGCACTGGACTGAACTCTCACATGAACCAAGGTCCATCGTAAACCTCAGGCTCCATGTGCCAATTCTTGCAAGGCACATTTCTGCAACCTGCCTTCTCAAAACACCCAGCTGTGTGTGCATTAAATAGCCAAAACATTCACCAAAACAAAACCCAATATTTCATGCACTGGTTTTTTTTTTCCTTTGAAGAGCGAATGGGAGAGAGAACAAACCACATGTGACCGATATTAGTCATTTCACTTAATGCATGACTGGCAGGTGCTCAGCTACTAAGGTGATGAATGCAATAAAAGATTTTGTATAGAAGTAATAAGGAGTCAGGTGGCACCTTAAAGACTAACAGATTTATTTAGGCATAAGGTTTCATGGGTAAAAAACCACTTCTTTCAGATGCATGGAGTGGATACAGACTAACATGGCTACCCCCTGATACTTTGTATAGAAGTGTGACCTCGTGGAAGTCACTTCACCTCTCTGGCCCTGCTGGTTTGCAGATGCTCTCCATGCATTTGGTGTTCAAGCTCTGCATTTCAAAAGAAAACTCAGGCTATCAAAAATGTAGTCTCCCCAGTGATTTTTCAAAAGACTATATGTGGGGCTACAACTGGGGGAAAAAATCGGATCCTTTGGTGTAGCATAACAAAAATTATTGCTGACCTTACTACATACTATCCCTAGGAGATACAGACCATCAAAAATGTCCACGAGGCGGGTTCCAGGAGCGATGGGGGCACTCCATGCTGTTTCACTGATGTCCTTCAGTAACGTCTTCACTTCTGACTCTAGATACTCGACTGTTTTCTCTACCTGCTAATAAAAATAGAGGCAAGGAAGTCAGGATAGGAGGGGAAAAACTATCAAGCCTGCTGGTAAAACAACTAACTGAGGGTCAGGACATTAGCTACAACTGTGTTTAAGTCCTGTACTCATCCAGTCAGTTGAACTGCCTGTTGGTTAATAACTTTTGTGTCATACTGACCTCTGGTGGCCATGAGAGATGAATTTTCATTGAATTTTTGTTTTTGACATGTAGCAGCTCAATAAACTGAACTGTTTGTAATGTTGGCTTTTGGAGGGTGGGTTAGAAAGGATGTGTGTGTTTGAGCCAGCAGAGCACCTAGGAAAACACAACCAATGGAGAAGCTAGGTCAGAGGTGCTGGGTGGAGGGATTGCCTGTTAAGAACTGAGAAAAGGCAGATTAGGTGCCACCCCATGTGCTCATTGAAAACACTTGGTGCTGAACATAAATTGTGTATTGCAGGTGCTTCCTACACTATGGCAAGACAATAAAGGGCCAGACTTGACTAGAAATCCATTCACTGCCTTCATTTGCATTTTAAGCATCTGCAAGAGCCCAGCCTTCTTCAGCCATGAAGTCTGCAAGGAACTGGTGTTAATGTTCTCACACAACTAATAATGATCTGATGCATGGATCGGCAACCTTTGGCACGCGGCTTGCCAGAGTAAGCACCCTGGTGGGCCGGGCTGGTTTGTTTACCTGCTGCGTCCACAGGTTCGGCCAATCGCGGCTCCAACTGGCTGTGGTTCGCTGCTCCAGGCTAATGGGGGCTGTGGGAAGCAGCGCGGGCCGAGGGATGTGCTGGCTGCCACTTCCCACTGCCCCTATTGGCGTGGAGCGGTGAACTGCAGCCAGTGGGAGCCGCGATCAGCCGAACCTGCGGACGCGGCAGGTAAACAAACCGGCCCAGCTCACCAGGGTGCTTACCCTGGCGAGCCGTGTGCTAAAGGTTGCTGATCCCTGATATGATGTGACAGCTTTGGATGGGCACTAGGAGTAATTAAATATCAGTGCTGTGAGCTACAATATAAACCCAGTCATAAATTTGACACCTCAGCCATCAACACTGATGTGGACACAGACCCTTTTGCCATAGGCTTTTCTCCAGTCTAGCACCTGGAAATAGGTAATAGGTTTGTTAACCTTCCGACCATGCTGCACAAGCAATCTTCACCGCAGACTTTTTGGGAAGAATGAGGATGAGAGGGTGGGGGTTGAGAGTGGAAACTTTCTTGGTTTGAAGGGGTAGGGTGGACTAGTCCTGTCCTGGGACAATCCAATATTCAAAGAAATTCTATTTGCAGCCTATATTATGAAGCACTAAGAAGCTGGGATTGGTATGTTGAAGGTAAATTTTATAAATCATTTATAAAGGGTGAATAAGTGAAGTCTTAGTAAATAGTTAATCAAGGGTTGAATGTAATAAGTCAATATGATCCTTAACCATGGCTAGCCCCATTCAATTAGCCATACCCTGCCATGCCACACCTGTGCAGGCTGTAGGATTTTTAAGAAGGGATGAAGCCAGCAAAGGTGGGCCTATCAGAAAGAGCTACAGGGACGTGGCAAGGCCAGGCTCCAGGAAGGCAGCCCTGGGGGGCCAGTGTTCCTGAAGAGGACCAGGGAGAGGAAGAAGTGGTGAGTGACTTCTTCTGTTCCAGGGGAGATGTAGTCTAGTCCTGGAGGCAAAAATCTTGTGTGTCAGTGCTCTGGTAAGGAGGAAGAGAGACTTGATTTAAATTAGCTGCAGCCCAGGTGGGATGGAAGCTCATTGTGGTTTCTGTTGTGCTTGGATTCCCAGGAGGAAATAGCCCAGGGAATTGGTGCTGTGGTGATGGCTGACAAGAATGGCATTGAGCCTGGGAGGGATAGAAGAATTGTGTAAATTGATTTAACATAGAACTAAACAACTGCATGGAAAGACGTGTCCCTTCCTTTTTCTCTCAGGTCTAGCCTAATCTCCATGGAAGTTCTGGTCTAGCTACTTACAGATGTCCTTGGGTGAAATCCTGGCTCCTCTGAAGTCAATGGCAAAATTCCTATTGACTTCAGAGGCACCAAGATTTTATTTCCTGCCTTTAAGCATTTAGTTCTCTTGCAGATAGTGCAAGAGCCCTTGCCCCATCTGGAAGGTCTGGCTAAACTGAATTTGGGAAGGAAAACTGCCTGAAAATGTGGCCTTTTGCTCCACCTTTTTGGTCAGCCTATTGGGACTAAGGTGTGGGGTCAGGTGGCAGCAGTTCTTACCTCTTCGATTGCATCTAAGTGCCTATGGATTGTGTTGTGTTCATTGCACCAGTTGCTCCTCCCTGAACTTCCAGGTGGTACGCTGACAGGATCTGCAGCAGCTGTGGAAACAATTACAGTGATGTGATAACTTTTCATCAGGCAGCACAGCTTGGAGTTCTAATGACTGAAGGGCTCTTGGGATGTTAAAGAGAATGCAATGAAACACCAACATAGGATGTTTGAACTTGTGGTCCTAATGACTAAGCCCCCTAAGCCAGGCCCTGGGGTGTTACATTGTGGTACACACACTGGGGTTGTTGCGATCAGGCTGTATGCTTTTTGAGACCATTGATTTTCTTCCGTGCCATGTAGCCCTTGTTGTATGCATATTCTATGCTTTCCATAACATTGCTGTATCTCTACTAATGTATATCCTGATGGTCAAGGAGGTGCAGCTGTACTTCCACATGACTCTATACCAGCCTTTCTCTAAGGAAAGTGGTGTACCCTGGCCTGGAAGGACATACAGTCTGTTTGGTGATGCCTGTTGCCATTGAACAAGTGTCTGTTGCTCTAGTTTCACAGCAGGGAGGATAAATAATCAAGACATGTACAAATGATGTTTTGTTGACAAATGGTGTGTCTGTGGAGCTGTTTATAATGTGGTTAATCTTTGTTTATCTGCTTAGTAGTGCTGTTGATTGTTTGCATTGCTCTTCCTCTTAATTTACTCAGGGACTTGATTGAGGGAACTAATGAGCTCCTTTTCACTTCATATTAGTGCACTTTTCATTTTCTTGTCTGTAGCCTCTGAGAGGACCTGGGTATGGGTTAGGAGTCTGTCAGCATTCATTCATTAATGTAGCCATCTCATGATTTCCCTTTAATAATTCTTTTGTGTCTATGTGCTGCTGCTTTAGGGTTTTGTAAGCATTTGTGTAAAATCCTATAAGAGCTATTACATTTTTTTTAATAACTAATGGTACCTCCAAAAAGACAAGCATTTCAGCTGGGAATGCTGAATGTGAGAGGACAGTCTTGTGGAAAAGGGTGTGAGCTGCAGACAGGTGGTATGGTGATATGCAGGAGATCAGAGTAAATGATCTAGGCGTTCCTTCTGGCTTTAAACTTCGTGATTCTAAACAAATAATGAGTTAATTTTAAGATGCTCCTATTAAAAGATGACTGACAAACACTAAAGAAATAGCGGTGAAACATCTTGTAACAGTGACACATTCTGCTATTTAAAAGGGCCTGATCTAAGGCTCATGGAAGTAATTGGGAGTTTTTTCTATCAATACCTATGGGAATTGCCTCAGCCCTTATATCTGGTGGCTACTGCTGGCACCAGCCCACAAGGCTGAGAGAAAAGTAGAGGGTGGCCAAAATGTAGAAGAAGAATATCTACATGGCTCAACTGAAGCCATACGGAGAGGGAAGGAGTGGGGGATGCTAGCTCCCAGAAATAAAAGACCTGGGATCTCACTGGCAGACCATTGGCATATGAGCAAATTCAAGTCCTGAAGACCTGTTGACAGGTCCTTCTTTAGGGACCCTTTGTCCCCCTTCACAGGGGAGAGGGAGTTATGGGTTATATCAGGTAGTCAATTATTTTGTCATGGTCCAGATTTCTTGGTCAAGCCATAGTCAAGGTCCAGCCTCCTGAGAAGAAAATAAGTAAATAAAAAGATTCTGAGGTCTATTCAAAAGCATCTGGTGGTCTGGATTTGGCCTGGGGTCCACTCATTGACTACCCCTGTATTATATGGTAAGTTTCTTGTAAAGCTGCACTGGACCCACTTAAATGCCCACAGAAAGAGCTGGGGCAGAGAGGGCCCTTCTTCACTGTTAAATTAATAAAGTTAAGCCTGCCGCTTAAATCATCCATATGTTGGTCTTCATTTTCCTGTGTGTCCTGATCAATGTGAGTCATAGCTTATGTTTAAGTTCTTCCCTACAACACATGCAGCCTCCATTCCCCCACAACATCTAAAATCTATGAGCACCCCTAGTCTCTCCCCACACAATATCATTTACCTTCTCTTTGCAATAGGCTTTCCTAGAAACCATGTTTGTACAATCAGAAGAAAAATTTGCCAAAGTTGCTCTGAGTAACTTTCCTATAGTTGAGTGAAGAGATTTTATTATTTCTTATGTCATCTGAGCCTACAGGCCCACCCTGTAGAGCTTGCAACCCAAAAAGATGAGACTGGTAAAGGCTGGGAGGGGAAAGATAAGAACTTGCGAGGTGAAATGACTCATCCAAGGTCACAGGAACAACTGGGATGGGAATCATTGGGCTCCTGCCTCCTAATTTAGTGCCCTATCCACTAGCCCATTCTGCCTGTCTTCTTGCTCCACAATATAGAGCTCAATTATCAGAGGGGTAGCCGTGTTAGTCTGGTTCTGTAGAAGCAGCAAAGAATCCTGTGGCACCTTATAGACTAACAGACGTTTTGCAGCATGAGCTTTCGTGGGTGAATACTTGCATCCGAAGAAGTGGGTATTCACCCACGAAAGCTCATGCTGCAAAACGTCTGTTAGTCTATAAGGTGCCACAGGATTCTTTGCTGCTAATATAGAGCTCAGTATCTCCTCACTTTAAAGTTGTCCCAGTTAATGTTGTTTCATTGTTGATCAATTAGAGAACATGCTTGTTTAAAGTTGTGCAATGCTCCCTTATAACATTGTTTGGCAGCCGCCTGCTTTGTCGCCTGCTTGCAGAAAGAGCAGCCCGTTGCAGCTAGCTGGTGGGGGCTTGGAACCAGGGTGGACTAGCAACCCCCCATCAGCTCCCTGCTCCCCTAAATTCCCTGTGTGGCAGAAGCCCAGCAAGCTATCAATTACCAGCAGTTCAGCTGTCCCTCCCCACACTGCCAGGTGCTGCTCCTGCCCTCTGCCTTAAAGCTGCTCCTGGGAGCCTCCTGCTTGCTGTGTGGTGGGGGGCGAGGGAGGAAGTGGGAGGGGGGGCTAATGTCAGGGTGTCCCCCTCCCCCTGCCCTCTGCTTACCCCATCTCTATGCACGTGGGGGGACACAACAGACCTCGGGATGAAGGGAGCTTGCTGGCAGCAGCTGCTGTCTCAACTTGCTGACCTACTTAAAAAGGCAACGTACTTAGACTGGGGACGGAGTACTTAAAGGGGCAATGTGCATCACTGTCTGTCTGCCATGCTGTCTCCCCTCCCTCCACTTGTGCTGCCTTGTAGAGTGTGAGGCTACATTAACAACAATGTGTTAACCCTTGAGGGCTCAGCCGAGTGCTAGTTCATCATTTAGCAGTAAGGCATTCCCCGGGAAATAGCCCACCCTTTGGCTTCACCACTTCAACCAAGCTTCACAATCATCGTTGCTGTGTACAGTATTAAATTGTTTGTTTAAAACTTATACTGTGTGTGTGTGTGTGTGTGTGTGTGTGCACGTATGGATGCCCCCCGGGTTACACAAATCTGCACTTATGGAAAAAGTTCCGTAAGCTAGAAATAGGAGGGTGTTTTTTTGTGTAATGGTCGGGGTATACATTTCCAGGTTACACACAATTTGAGTTACGCAAGGTGTTCCGGAATGGAACACTTGCGTAAGTCAGGGAGTGTCTGTATATATAATATAGCCTTTTGTCCAGTGAAAAAAATTTCCCTGGAACCTAACCCCCCCATTTACATTAATTCTTATGGGGAAATTGGATTCGCTTAACATCATTTCACTTAGTCACATTTTTCAGGAACATAACTACAATGTTAAGCAAGGAATTACTGTAGTGCTTACTGAGAGAGGGCAATTTGAATATTGTATTTCAAATACACACTTCTTCCAACTCAGAGCTCTAGTCAAAATGTCAGTGATCTCACTCACCGTCTAGCTTAGACCTACTTTACGTTGTCCAAATTAACTTTAAATAAACTAGTCTCAGAAGTGATTCTTTGCTTACCACCTTTTCCAATCCCCCTGCTCTACTACAAGCAGTAGGGAGGGGAAATGGGTACAAAATTATATATTTGCTGCTGAATATTCTATTGAATTTCTTAAGTACAGTTATAGAGTGGCTAACAGCCACAATAGTTACACTAAAAGTTGTCACTTGAACAGAATCTTAGAAATGTAGGGCTAGAAGCGACCTCAAGAGGCCAGTGAGTCCAGCCCCCTGTCCTGTGGCAGGACCAAATAAACCTAGACCATCCCCGAAAGGTGTTTGTTCAACCTGTCTTTTAAAATCCTTCAGTGATGGGGATTCCATAACCTCCCTGAGAACCCTACTCCAGAGCTTAATGACCTTCACAGTTAGAAAGTTTTTCCTAATAACTAACCTAAATCTCCCGTGCGGCAGATTAAGCCCATTACTTCTTCAGGTCCAGTGAAAGTAGAACAAAAACGATTGTCTGTTCTCTTTATACATACCACCCTTCACATGATTGAAGACTGTTATCTGATCCCCCCGTCATCTTTTCTCAAGACTAAACACGCCCAATTTTTAACCTTTCCTCATAAGTCATGAATCTTTTATCATTTTTATTGCTCCCCTCTGGACTCTCCTTAATTAGTTCACATGTTTCCTAAAGTGTGATGCCCAGAATTGGACACATTACTCCAGCTGAGGCTTCACCAGTGTGGAGTAGAATGGGACAGTTACTTCCCATGTCTTCCATATGACACCCCTGTTAACCCACTGCAGAATGATAATGGCTTTATTTTTTTTTTTTGCAGCTGCATCACATTGTTTACTCATTCAGCTTGTGATGCTCTAACCCCGAGATCCTGTTCAGCACTACTACTGCCTAAAAGTTATTCTCCATTCTGTAGTGGTGCATTTGATTTTTTTTTTCTTCCTAAGTGAAGTACTTTGCACTTGTCTCTACTGAATTTCATCTTGTCGATTCAGACCAATTCTCCAGTTTGTCAAGGTCATTTTGATTCTAATCCTGTGCTCTCAAGTGCTTGCAACCTTTCTAAGCTTAGTGTAATATGCAAATTTTATAAGCATACTCACCACTTCATTATCCAAGTCATTAATGAAAATATTGAATAATACCAGACTCAGGACTGAACCCAGGCAAGACTCCACTAGATAACTCTTTCCCAGGTGGACAGTGAAACATTAATAACTACTCTGAGTACAGTCTTTCAACTAATTGTGCACCTATTTGATAGGAATTTCATCTAGACCCCATTTCCCTAGTTTGATTATAAAAATGTCATGTAGGCCTGTGTCAAAAAGCCTTACTAGAATCCAGATCTATCACATTTACTGCGTCTCCCATCCACTAGGCTGGAGTGTCACTGATAGAAGAAATTTTCTGAAGCTAGATTAATTTTTTCTAATCTCGAACGTGATCTGGTCTTTATTTAAGCACTGACTAGCCCATTTTAAAATAAAGACCATTTCCATTCTTCTCTTTGAAGGTAGATTTTGGTTTGTTTCAGTGAATTCACCAATAGGTGGTGCTGCTGGGACTGAATCCTACTAAAGTAATATGCCAATTTAACTCTCAGCAAGGATGGCTGGAATTTGACTTGTACATAGCTACTAACTATTCTGCAAATGGATACAGAACAATACAGTCATCAATATTTTGTTGCTACTATTGATGTTCTGGAAACACTTTTATGCTATCTTAACTAAAAGTAAAACCAGAGTCTGGCTATAAGAATTGACTGCATAGATTAATTATGAAACAGTAATTTGTCTCATGTACTTGGGGCTTGACAGTTATGCAAGACTATCATAATGGGGTAAGCTCCATTCTACTGAGAGAGGATAATAAAATCTCTCTCCGGCTCCAATATTTACAGATTTAAGCCTGACTGATTCAGCAGCATGGCAAATGGTAACCTTTCCTGTCTAGAAGACCTAGGTCAAGAAGAATTGCATGTGTACCTTGCCTGCTGCTATTGTCAAAAGTTACATGTATGATTCTCATATATGCAGTGTTCTCATTCCCAAAGCTGACTTATTAACAGAGCATAGTGGTGGGTCAGATGTGAAGGAAACTGTTTCTAATTCAGCTTGTTGAGAACTTCCCCAGGTTTAACCACAATGGGTAAATGCTGTAAAAGTAAAATGTGTGGTATTCACATAATTCATGCAAATGGAAAAGAATGTTGCTATCTATAATAGCCTCTGATGTACACTGAATTCTTTTGTTCCGAGCTTAGCACAGCAAATGCAGGAAGGTACCCCCATGTAAAAATACCACAATGGAATATTATTCTCTTTAGTGTTGATTACTGGGATAATCTAATGGTAGGTGGCTGGATCAGGAGGCTATGGGAAGGTTTGAGTAGGGACCCAGCATCTGTGGTGTACATTTGTTAAGGTAAAGCTGACCAAAGGCTACTTTAAGTGTCAGATTCATTTGAGTTTGCTCACTTTATGGAAACAGAATGCAAGGAAGTTAGTGTTTAGCCAATGCTGCCTCCTCTCATTATGATCCTTCTAATGTTCATGTAGCTTATAGAAAACACAGGGCTCTATTGGCATGAATGGAAATGTAACTACTTGTGCTGCTGGACATCGACTGTGACCTTGGGGTTCTCTCTGCTTCTCTAACTCCTCCAACAGTCTGCAGTGCCTGGAATAACTAGATTTCCTTGCATCTTGGCCCTGACGTAGCAGCCATGGAGAATACTGCTGACTATGATGTGGCAAAATGGGAGTTAGAAGCAGGGATGGTACAATTAGGCCTTCTTCAAAGAACCAGCTTTTGTCTCTACTTTGCCTTGTCTGTCTGGGTGCCAGTGAGATTCTTTTCTGTAGGCGGCACCTCAACATGATGTTGCTTGACCTGAGTGCTGCTCTAAACAGGTGTTCACTGGGTGGGGCCAGGATGAGTCAGCAGTCCTTCCAAAGTTGGGCAGGTACACTTCATTGGGAGATCAAGAGGACAGTCAAAGAGTGTAATACAAAGAGTATCTCAAGATAGCTGGGTAAGAATTATATCTAAAGGTGGTTCTGAAACTCAGACTCCTTTAGTGTGTTTTTATGGAGTTTGTTTCAGGAATAAGTGTGGATGGGGGAAAGTGCAACTATAACAAGTTAACAAGAGCTAGGTCAAGAATAAGTCAGCAGCTACAAATCATATCCATGTAGACAAAGCACACCTGAACAATTCAGGTGTTCCAATGCACATGCTCTTCTATTACAGAAAAGTCATGTTGGAAAACTTGGATTTAGAAGTGCAGTAGAATCTACACACTCTCCCAGAGTAAAATCTTGATAAGCAGTTTATAATAAAGAACTCTTGAAGGCCAACTGCTCTTTGTACTGCAATACATAGATTTTATACACTATTACATAGATGAATACATTTTCAAAAATAACACATGAATTTTTTGCGGGGTGCTCAATTTGATAGCTTAAAGGGGCCTGGTTTTCAGAGGGTGGGACAATGTTTCAAATTAGGCACTCAAAATCACTAGTCACTCTTGGAAATTTAGGGGTGTGTGTATGTATGTATGATTGACCCCTGGTTGTCAAGCTATTCTCCAAGAGACAAAACTTTGACGTAATGATCTTGTCTTCCAAGCAGTTGTATTTACTTAGCAGACTAGATGTTTTGCAATAATGTTTCAATCTGGAGGAAAAAAATCAGTAGTTTGGGGCCAAATTTCTCTCCAAACTCAAATGCCAAGACCCCTGGGATACAGTCTATTTCTTGCAAGCAAAATGCTAAGCAGACTCTTAAAACTCAAACTACTCACTCTGGAGGTCGACATCTTAATATTCAAACATTTTTTACAACTCTATGTGAAATAGCTTAACTATTAAGAAAGAGGGCTTATTTTTCAGAAAATTTAGTCTTTTTGCAGTAACAGGGTAACTACATTCACATGCTATCAAGAGTTAGTTTCTATGACCATTGTATATGCAGTTGGAAACTTTTAAAAGGCTGCTACATGCACTATGCTGTCCTTTTTCCCCATTCCCTTTCCCTTGATTAAAATCTCTGTACTGAATTGTCTATGCCAATGAGTTGAGTAACTTTAAATTCCTTGTGGTACAGCCTGTAACTATAGAGGGACCAGGAAATTGTTAGCAGTTTATTCAGAGATTTACCAAAAATCTTTCATGGAAATGCAGGAAAGAGATGGAGTAATTTGGGATAGATTCTGATCTAGTAGGTCTTTTTTCCATCCCTAGAGGACAGAGCTTAGTCTTTTAATAGGGGATGGTTACAGTAATTAACTGTTAATTCATTTGAGCTTAGCCAAAAGACTAATGTGAAATAACATTGCAAACCTTGGTGAGGTTTTTAGGGCCATGGCTGCTGTTATACCTGACCCACCTTGGGCTCCTTCCTCCCCTTACCAACAGTTGCAGTCTGTCATTGTCTACAGATAATTTTAACAGCATATGGAAGCTATCAGCCCCCAGCTCTAATATATCAGATTGTTTTTTCCAATGTCCCCAGTGTTACTGCTGCCATGGGTGGCAAGTTTTGTAGAAATGTTGGTGGTGCCCAGAACCCGCCCCCCAAACTCCGCCCCCACCTGCCTAAGGCTCTGGGAGGGGGCTCAGCGGGGGAGGTCTGGGGTGCAGATCCTGGGCTGGGTATTAGGGTGCAGGAAAGGTGCAGGGTTCAGGCTTTGGGCTGGGGCAGGGGGTGGGTGTGCAGGAGGGGGTGAAGGGTGCAGGCTTTGGGACGGAGTTTGGGGTTGGGAAGGGGTGTGGGAAGGGGTGCACCTTCTGGGGAGGGAGTTTGGGGATAGGAGGGAGTACAGGGGTGAAGGCTGTGGGACTGAGGATGAGGGATTCATGATGCAGGAGGGGGCTCAGGGCAGAGGGTTGGGATGTGGGGTGATGGCTGTGGGGCTGAGGATGAGGGGTTCATGATGTGCAGGGGCTCAGGGCTGGGGCAGAGGATTAGGGTGCAGGGGGATGAAAGGTTCATGATGCGGGGGCGCTCAGGGCTGGGGCTGAGGATTAAGGTGCAGGGGGATGAGGGCTCTGGCTGGGGCTGAGGATTAGGGTGTGGGGGGATGAGGGGTTCATGATGCGGGGGCACTCAGGGCTGGGGCAGAGGATTAGGGTGCGGGGGGATGAGGGCTCTGGCTGGGGATGAGGGGTTTGGGGCATTGGGGAGGCTCAGGGTGAGGGCGGAAGGGCAGAGTAAGGGCAGCCTGCCTTGCCATTAGTGAATGGCAGGCGCTAGGACCCTGCGGCAGCAGACAGCAGTTCTGCCAGGAGCCGATCTCCGGCAGCACAGAGCAGGCAGGGGAGAGGCGCCGCGCTGCTTTTTGTCAGGCAGGGACACGGCGCGGTGGGGACGGGGGGACACGCGGAGGGGGGTGTGGCAGGCGGGGGCTGGGACCTGCTCCAGGCAGGGATGCAGCGGGGCGGTGGGGGGGAGAGGCCCGCGGGGGCCGGGGCCCGATCCAGGCAGGGCCGGGGGAGAGACCCAGCTCCAAATATTGCTGGAGCAGGGCACCCGGTCCTGAATATTCCTGGAGCCTGGGCACCGCAGGTGTATATAACCTGCCGCCTATGCTGGTTATTGCTACCACTGGTGGAAACAAGTAGGGTGACCAGATGTCCTGATTTTTAGGTCTTTTTTTAATATAGGCTCCTATTACACACACCCCCATCCCAATTTTTCACACTCGCTGTCTGGCCACCCTAGAAACAAGTGCTGTAGACAGAGCTCCGGGTGGCTGCCAACATGAAGCACCAGGTTTGGGTGATGTGGTTGCTGAAAAGCCAGCAGCCACATGTGCCTTGTCTACACTAGCAGTCCCACTGTTACTATAGCTGGATGAGAACTGAACTGGTGTAAATGATTACACATGATGATGACAGATAATCAAGCCCATAACTTTCAGTAATGGGTTGAATGTTTGCCATGCTGTACCAGTAAATGATGTGTACATTTGATATTGGGTTACATAGTGATTTTAGACATAATGTGGCTCATCAGCTGAAACTCTTTGCTTGATGACATGTAGGGAAGAGCTCTCAGCTGTAGATATGCATATGGGCCAGTCTAATTCCAGTTATAACAGTAATTTCCTGTAATTGCTTTCAAAAGCTGGCTGTGACATAGCAAACTTAAAAAAAAAATCTACTTGCACTCCTCTGTGGGTACGTCTTCGCTGCAGAGTTAACTCATTATCTACACTCAAGCTATTCCTTTGGCGTTAGCCTTGCTCCGGGGAGAACAGCCACACTGTGTGAAACACTGTAACATTCAAGGTGCTGTGTCCCACTGGCACTGCACTCACCCATGAGTGGCACTAAGGCTTCTGGGGGCATGTCCCATGGTTCTTTGCATGGCAGTAAGTTGAGCTGCTCTGTGAATTCTTTTCCAGTGAACTGTAGGAGACATTGTTTGTCCTTTCTGGGCAGATGGAGGGAATTGTGGGAAGGCATTGGAGGACTACCACCACTCAAGTGGAGATAGCTTGTGTCCACACTGCAGGGGGCATGTTAGCACTGATGAGTTGTTCTAATCTGAGCTTTAGTCTTTACCACTGACACTTCAGCCAATTTGAGGTAAAAGCACCACCACGCATGAGTTTTTGTGCATGGATGGGACTCAACTTGAGTGTTGTCCTTAACTTATATCCTGAGTTGACTTTGCCTCTCGGCACCGGCCGTCGCTGGCACAGACGTCCACTCGGCACCGATCCCTCTCCCTGAGGGTGAAGAGGCACAAGACTCCTGCTGCGTCCGAGCTGCCTGCTCTGCAGCCCGAGCACTATACTAAGTCGGACCGCCCGGCACCGATACCTGCCGTGGCACCGACAATATTGGCACCGTCGATTCCGGCCATGCAAGAGCCGTCGAGTCCGGTGCCTGAAAGCTCCCCGGTGCGAGCCGTGGTTGAGCTCACTATTCTCTCGACGCCGGAGACATTTTCCACGGTGAGGGAGTTGATTGCAATGACAGCGTCTGCGCTGCCTCAACCCCCGGCACTGCTGGTGCGGGTTATACAGTCAATCGGCAAGCCTGCCTTGATCAGACCACCCTCCGTCGGCACCGCAGAGTGGCACCATTCACGATCGCGGTCCCGCAGACGCTCTCGGTCCCGTCGCCGATCCAGGTCCCGACGCTGCTCGCAGTCCCGGCACCGTTCTCCATTTCGGTACCGGTTGTACTCGTGGCACCGGTCAGCGTCCTGTTCGTCGGCCCAATACACTCGGCACCGCTCCAGCTCCCGGCACCACTCCAGGCACCGTGACTCTCGTAGCCACTCCCGACGTCAAGCCTCGAGATCTCGGTCGACCTCCCGGCACCACTCCGGTCGCAGGTCCCGTTCTCGCTCCCGGTACCGGTATGCTTCCCGGTACCGATCCCCGGTGCCGCGTTGAGCGACGTCAGCTAGAGAGGGAGACTCTGCCCAGGGCTTTTCAGCTCCTCCATGGCCATCTAGACATGCATCAGTGTTGTCCCGCGCGGGCAGTTCATATGCGCAGGACCGTGATTCGGATGTGCCCACCAGAGTCTTCCAGGAGCCCCAGGCCCAGGACCCTGGCCCCCATCAGTGGTCATTCTGGACACCCTGGGCGTACCACCAGGCCAAAGGCATACCTGTGATCCCATCTCGCTCTGATCCGTCAGAGCACTGGGTGCCAGAGGCGACAGTTAGCCGTCCCCCTCCGACCGGTATGAAGGAAGCCCTGGTTCAGCCACCGGACTCCCAGATCCCACCGGAACAGGAGGTCGTCCAGGAACACGAGTCCACACAGGACCCGCTTGTCCCCAGCCTTTCTTCTTCCTCCTCCCCAGATGAGGCGGTGGCAGGAATATCCTCCTCGGGCCCTCCTCCAATTGACTTGAGGGCCCATCAGGACTTCCTGAGACGGGTGGCACTCAATATGAACCTCCAAGTGAAGGAAGTCTCGGAGATAGAGGATCCGGTCGTAGACATTCTGTCGGCTGATGCCCCCACTAGAGTGGCCCTACCGTTCATTCGGATGATCCAGGCCAATGCGGATACCATCTGGCAGTCTCCAGCCACTATCCCGCCCGCGGCCCGGGGAGTCGAACGCAAGTACATGGTACCCTCCAGGGGGTATGAGTACCTATATGTACATCCTCCCCCCCTTGCTCCCTTGTCGTCCAGTCAGCCAATGAGAGGGAACGCCATGGCCAGCAGGCACCAGCCCCTAAATCGAAGGAGGCTAGATGAATGGACTTACTGGGCTGTAAGGTGTACTTGGCAGGGGCCCTGCAACTCCGCGTAGCAAACCAGCAAGCCCTGCTTAGCCGCTACAATTACAACAACTGGGCAGCGGTGGGCAAATTTACGGAGTTGGTTCCTCAGGACTCCCGTCAAGAGTTTGCTGCCCTCCTGGAAGAAGGGAAGAAAGTGGCGAGAACTTCCCTCCAGGCCTCATTAGATGCAGCTGACTCCGCTGCCAGGACTCTGGCCTCGGGTGTTGCCATGAGGCGCATTTCATGGCTCCAGGTGTCGGGCCTTCCCCCGGAGCTGCAGCATACTATACAGGACTTGGCCTTCGATGGCAAAGGCCTGTTCTCCGAAAAAACTGACCCTAGGCTGCAAAGCCTAAAGGACAGCAGGGTCACTATGCGCTCTCTCGGCATGCACACGCCGGTGACTCAGCGCCGACCTTTCCGTCCCCAGCCTCACTGCCCTTATCCTGCACCTAGACAAAGACAGGACTTTTGCCAGCAGGCGTGGTCAAGGTGGTCGTAGGCGTCAGTCAGGACCCCAAGGGGGCCAAAATCAGGGTCCCTCTAAACCAACAATGGGGCCAAAGCCTAACTTTTGAAGGCACGCCCGAGGACAGCGTACCAGTTATTACCCAGGATCCGTTCCCTCCCTTTTACGACCGCCTCTCCTTTTTCCTCCCTGTGTGGTCCCATCTAACCTCAGATCGTTGGGTCCTACGCACGGTGGAACTGCCTCCAGTTATTTCGTCCCCCACCTCCCACCCTCCATCCTCGTCCCTCTTTAGGGACTCCTCTCATGAGTAATTCCTCTTGCAAGAGGTGCGGACGCTCCTCACCATCGGAGCTATAGAGGAGGTACCAAAGGACGAAAGGGGCAAGGGGTTCTACTCCCACTATTTCCTAATCCCCAAGACGAAGGGAAGTCTCAGACCTATCCTAGACCTGCGGGAACTCAACAAGTTCATGATAAAGCTGAAGTTCTGCATGGTATCCATGGGGACCGTCATCCCATCCTTGAATCCTGGAGACTGGTATGCCACCCTTGATATGAAGGGCGCATATTTTCACGTTGCCATTTATCCTCCACACAGAAGATACCTCCGGTTTGTGGCCAAACGTCATCATTTCCAGTTTACGGTCCTTCCGTTTGGCCTCTCTACAGCCCCAAGAGTATTCAAAGTGCATGGCTGATGTCGCCGCGTCCCTCCGCTGCCGTCGGATACACGTTTTTCCGTATCTAGACGATTGGCTCATTCGAGGGACCTCTGAGGCCCAAGTTACCAGTCATGTGGGCATCGTCAAGGACCTATTCCTGCGTCTAGGCCTGATGATCAATATAGAGAAATCCACTCTGATTCCCACACAGAGAATAGAATTCATTGGGGCCATCCTGGACTCCAATCTTGCCAGAGGCTGCTTACCTCAGCCTCGGTTTCAGGCGATCATAACAATTATACAAGGTCTATGGAACTTCCCGACAACTTCAGCTCACACTTGCCTAGGTCTCCTGGGTCACATGGCTGCCTGCACGCTCGTAACCAAACATGCCAGGCTTCGCCTCCGTCCACTCCAATCGTGGCTCACCTCGGTGTACCACCCAAGCAGAGACAGCATAGACATGATTGTCACGATCCCCCCGAGCATCCTAGGCTCCCTCGACTGGTGGTCGAAGCCCTCCCTGGTGTGTGCAGGGATGCCGTTCCATCCACCTCACCCCTCGGTGCCCTTACGATGGACACCTCATCTCTTGGCTGGGGTGCTTACCTTGGTCAGTTTCGCACTCAGGGCCTTTGGTCAGCTCAAGAGCTGGCCTTGCACATCAATGTCCAAGAGCTGAGAGCAGTCCGCCTTGCGTGCCAGACGTTTCAGCAGCAGCACCTACAAGGCCGTTGTGTCTCAGTGTTCACAGACAACACAACGGCCATGTATTACATAAACAAGCAGGGAGGAGCACAGTCCTCCCCTCTTTGCAGGAAGCTATCCAGCTCTGGGACTTCTGCATAGCCCAATCGATAGACCTGGTAGCGTCCCTTCTCCTAGAGGTCCAGAACACTCTCTAGCGGATTGCCTCAGCAGATCCTTCCTGTCTCACGAGTGGTCAATTCGTCTGGATGTTATCCATTCCGTTTTCCAGAAGTGGGGCTTTCCCCACATAGACCTCTTCGCTTCTCGCGAGAACAGGAAGTGCCAGACGTTCTGCTCATTCCAAGGCCTCTCCCCAGCCTCGATCTCGGACGCTTTTCTGATGCCGTGGACGAGCCATCTGCTGTACGCTTTTCCACCTTTCCCGCTGGTTCACAGGGTCCTGCTAAAACTCCGCAGGGACAGAACACACCTGATCATGATTGCTCCAGCGTGGCCCAGGCAGCACTGGTACACCATGTTGCTAGACCTGTTGATAGCCAACCCGATTCCCCTGCCTCTTTGCCTAGACCTCATAATGCAGGATCACGGCAGACTTCACCACCCAGACCTGCAATCCCTGCACCTCACAGCATGGCTGCTGTGTGGCTAAACCGATCCGAGTTACGTTGCTCTGCCTCGGTACAACAGGTACTCCTGGGTAGTAGGAAACCTTCCACTCGGTTAACATATCTGGCCAAGTGGAAGCGTTTCTCCTGCTGGTGCAAAACGCACAATGTTACTCCTACCGAGGTCCCTGATCCATTCCATCTTGGACTACCTCTGGTCTCTCAAACAGCAGGGCCTGGCGGTGTCATCATTGAGGGTACACCTGGCAGCCATTTCTACCTTCCACCCAGGGGAGAGTGGCCGCTCCGTATTCTCACACCCTATGGTTTCTAGGTTCCTCAAGGGCTTGGAGCGCTTTTACCCCCAAGTTTGCCGCCCTGCCCAAACCTGGGTCCTCAACCTGGTTCTAACCAGACTTATGACTGCCCCATTCGAGCCACTGGCAACCTGCTCACTGCTATACCTGTCCTGGAAGACAGTTTTCCTCATAGCCATTGCATAGGCCAGACGAGTCTCCGAGCTTCAGGCTCTCATGGTGGACCCACCGTATACTGTGTTTCATAAGGACAAGACGCAGTTGTGACCACATCCGGCCTTCCTCCTTAAGGTGGTGTCGGCCTTTCATATCAACCAGGATATCTTCCTTCCGGTCTTCTTTCCGAAGCCACACTCATCACGAAGGGAGCAACAATTGCACTCCCTAGATGTCCGTAGGGCGCTCGCATTTTATATCAAGCGGACAAAGCCCTTTTGTAAAACGTCCCAACTCTTCATCGTACTGGCAGACCGAACGAAGGGCCTACCTGTCTCCTCCCAGAGGACTTCATCTTGGGTGACGTCGTGCAGCCGCACCTGCTGTGACTTGGCCCATGTTCCATCGAGCTACCTCACTGCACATTCCACCAGGGCTCAGGCTTCTGCTGCTGCCTTCTTGGCTCACGTACCCTTCCAGGAGATATGTCGCGCAGCTACCTGGTCCTCGGTCCACACCTTTGCCTCACATTATGCACTGGTCCAACAGTCCAGAGATGATGCAGCCTTTGGCTCAGCAGTTTTGCATTCTGCAACATCTCACTCCGACCCCACCGCCTAGGTAAGGCTTGGGAATCACCTAATTGGAATCGATATAAGCAAGCACTCGAAGAAGAAAAGACGGTTACTCACCTTTGTAACTGTTGTTCTTTGAGATGTGTTGTTCATATCCATTCCAAACCCGTCCTCCTTCCCCACTGTCGGAGTAGCTGGCAAGAAGGAACTGAGGGGCGGATGGGTCGGCAGGGGTATATATCCGGTGCCACTCCAGGGGGCGCCCAGCCGACCCACCGAGTGTTGCTAGAGTAAAAATCTTCCGACGAACGTGCATGCGGCGCGCGCACACCTAATTGGAATGGATATGAGCAACACATCTCAAAGAACAACAGTTACAAAGGTGAGTAACCGTCTTTTATTGGTTCAACTCACAAGTAAAAGATCTTCCTAGTTTAGTCCTGAGAACATATGTCCTTATTCTAACACAAGCACATAGAGGCCTATGACAGTGTTATAGGTCAAGACTGATTATTTGTTTGCAGAAGACTAGTGGGAAGGGAAGTTTGCACAACAGCTGCCCACACCCAGGTGTAGATTTAGCCAAGCTATTTAACAGGACACTTGAATCAACATTTAATCCTTTAACAATCGTATGTCAAAGCAGAATTTTCTCTAGTTTATCTTAAAATATAACAGCCAGTTGTATTGTTGGACTGTAGCCAAGGGTGGAGTGAAGCTGTTCAAGTAAGAAAAATCCCATCGGGGATGAAGCGATTAAGATTAGTAATGTCATTGACTCCAATAAAAATATGACATACAGAGCCCACTCTGATCCATGTAATGATTATCTTCCAAACGTGCCTTCCCTTAAATGTGTGCCTGTTTGCACAGGATCTATTCCCAATTCACAGAGGTCACTTATCGCTCCCCTGCCAATAAGTGGAAAGCTTTAGATAATTTTATTTACTTGACAAAAAACCCAAACTTCATTATAACTTGATTTTAGTATTAGGGATAAGCAAACTCAGCCTCCAAGTAGCTACCTGGTGAAAAAATTTCTGATAGTAACTTGCTCTTCAGCCTAACAGAAGACATAATATGGTCCAATGGTTGGAAGCTGAAGCTAGACCAATTCAGACTAGAAATGTTTGTTTAAACAGTGAGAGTAAATAATGATTGGAACAACTTACCTAGGGATGTTGTGGATTCTCCATTACTTGCAGAGAGTCCTATGGCACCTTATAGACTAACGGACGTATTGGAGCATGAGCTTTCGTGGGTGCATCCGACGAAGTGGGCATTCACCCACGAGAGCTCATGCTCCAATACGTCCGTTAGTGTATAAGGTGCCATAGGACTCTTTGCTGCTTTTACAGATCCAGACTAACACGGCTACCCCTCTGATACTTGTCTCCATTGCTTGTAGTCTTTACATGAAAACTGGATAGCTTTCTAAAAATATATGCTATAGCTCAACGGAAGTTATGGGCTTGCTGCAGAAATTACTAGGTGGGTTCTGTGGCCTGTAAAGGTCAGGTTAAATGATCATAATTGTCCATTCTGACCTTCACATTGATGAATCTGCAACACTCGCTATGCTTCATTTCATCACCCCTGAGGCTTTGAAATGTTACCAGGTTTGTGATCTGCTCAAGCAAGTGTGTGTGGGGAAAGGGGGGACGGAGGGCAGAACAAATCAAAGAGAGAGAAGACTGCAAGCTAAATGACAGACAAGTGAGACTAAAACAGGAACCAGATGGCAAGTGTGAGAGCTTGACAATATCCAAAAGGGGAAGGGGAAGAGGGAATAATATATCAGGGGAGAGGAAGGGTGTAACTGTTGCAGATAACAGCTGTGTGTGTGTGTGTGTGTGTGTGTGTGTTGGGGGAGGGGATGTACAACTGAATAGAAGGATCCTTCTAGTCCTGATACATAGCACAAGTGTCCCTTAATGACTGTGTCCCATGGAGTTGTGGGGAGGTTAGAGGGGGTTTACGAAAAGTTCATGGTGAACCAAAACAACAGTCTCTGAAAGGTTTCTAGAAGCCCTGACCTCCCAAGGACTTTGCCCTTCCCTGCTTAAATGATTCCATATCTAAATACAGTGTTGTGCTCCACTTTAAATAACTTGTTAGTCCAGCAAATTATACACTTTACGAAAACGGGACTGATGTGGTTAGCTAAATGGAGGTTTAGTGTAAAATAGGCCCACTGCAAGCTTCAGATAGTTGATCCTGCTCTGCCCTGAGCCCCTGTTTGCCATGCTTAACTTGGTAGACTATATATGGTGATTTTGTGATGTGGATCAGTGCTGGTTAGGGGCATCACTCAGCTTCCATGAATCCCAAGTCTCAATTATGCTCACATCTCCAGAGTTAGAGGTACTGGATGAACTTATTGTATCGCTAACTGGGTCTGCTACTATCCGCACACCCCCAACCTCCAGTTAAGATACAATGTTCAGCTGTTGGATTTTAGGAATTTATATTGATGAGGCTCAGTGGAGTAATAAGTTACATGCAAAGATTGTTTTGAGTTTATGGTATATTGTGCATAGTCTTCTGTGCTCCATTCCAGAGGTAGCTGCAAGGATTTGCATATCTGCACAAATGCACCTTGATTCTCCTCCAACTCGCAATGCAGAACATTGTTGCAAATTCTGTAAAGAGCAAGTGTAGAATACGCAAAAATGACCCAAACTACAGATAAAGGTCT
This sequence comes from Mauremys mutica, assembly GCF_020497125.1. Taxonomy (NCBI): domain Eukaryota; kingdom Metazoa; phylum Chordata; order Testudines; family Geoemydidae; genus Mauremys; species Mauremys mutica. The sequence goes on from NC_059078.1 coordinate 70,412,198, forward strand.
GCAGTGCAGACTGGAGAGGAAGAATATACCCATTAACTGTAAAAAGTTTTAAAATAATTTCTAGGACTTCAGTCTCCAGGGCTATTGATACAGTATCTGCTCTAAATGCTAAACGTCTTTCCTTGAAAAAGGGAAGTACCAAGAGAAGGAATTCCGATGCATTGGGTATCCAGAGGAGTTAATAAAACAGGTAAAGACAACATTAGTGTGCTTTAGAAATCACCCCCCCCCCACATAGAGTGCATTAATCTACTGTGTAGACAAGCCCTAGGATGTTGGTACTTGAGAGACTAGCCTTTTTCTTGTTCCGTACGACAACAGTGATTTTAAAAGAGAGGGGGCAGGTGGTACAACACTCTCTATGACAGGTCCTCTGCCCTGGATTCTGGAACATGCGTCCAAAATAGCCCAAGACTATTGACCTCCAGGCCATGCTGCCAATCTACTTGTGCAAACTGCTGCAGAGGTGGGCTTTTGGAGGAAAGCTGATTTATGAAAGGGGAGGGGAGTTTAGTGCTCCTGCAAATGGATTAACTTTATTTGGTTGTGTAACTTATGGGATGGGTGCCTAGAGCCTTGGAGATGTGCCCCTTTATTTTATTTGTTATAAATATATTTTTTGTTTTGGAGATTGCATCTGGCACTTGTACAAGACTATTGTCAGTGGATAGCAGTGTATGGATGATTTCATCTGGAAGGAAAATAAGCAGCATGTAGTGGCACTTGTGCTACTATACACTAGAGTTTTTAGAAGACCAATCTGATGTTTGAGGCACTCAGTCATTGGAGTGATGGGTGCTGCTACAAAACATTAAGATAGGGGTGGGTGTCTGATGTCTTGTTTCCTGATTGGATGGTGAGAGAGGAAGACTTACATTTTGGTTGGAGATTTTGAATCTTTGGAAGAAGTGTGAGTAACCATCTGATTTGCCCATGTCTGCACCTCCAAGAAAAGGAACCAAGTTGCACCACTCAGCAGAAATAGGATAAAACTACCTTTCTCCTTCGGCACGTTGCTTCCAGAAAGCCAAAGACAACTTGAAGAGAGAAGACTGGGGTCCAGGGCTTGGAGCCCTCCTGGTGACATCAAGTGCCTGTCTTGGAGAGGCACGTTCAACTGTCTTCCCATTTTTCAGCAATATAGGTTTCCTGCTAGCGCACTGGGAAAAGATGGTACTTGTGTCCATCCTTCACTCCACCTGATACAATAACGGAGCTGAAAACTGATGACTGAGCAAAGATTTAATAAGTAATATACAGACTTTTTCTTGAGTGATGACCCAAATCAGTTAATTGATCAGTTCCTGAAACAGAATACCTAATTAGTAAGGAAATGTATATGCTCCTGTATATGTTCTAAAGATTGTCACAGAGTTACAGGGTGTCTTGTTTTGTAACTGGTTCCAATCAAGATTGCTGTAAAGTAACTTTTAAAACTGAATAAGATGCTGTTAACTAGGATTATAGAACAGTATATGTGTGTCTACCATAGTCAATGGTTTCTCACAGCCTTTCAAGTCCTAGGTGTATGTAGACATAAAATGAGACCAAGAGTGCAAGCTTTTTGAACTGCGCTCCATCTGTAGGAGTGTTAGTCAGATCCTAGCACTAATATTGTTAATTAGGAAATAGGTAACAAGGGTTGACTGCCATAGATCCATTGGGAGGGAAACTTTGGTGAATTGGCATGTGAGTAACTGACCAAATTGTTTTGTGATCTAGCTTTGATTTGTTTTTCCTCTGTTGTGTTAGCAACACCAGAGCTGATAACCAATTGACACAAGTGAGGCCCTGTTATGAGCAACATTTAGTCATAAAATCGAAAAAAAAAAAGTCACCAATACAGTGACTGAATATAAGAAATTATTTTTCTATTGTGGATATAGCCAAATCATAGTCCAATACCATTTCTTGACTTCTTATATCATATGTTGTTGTTAGTTGCTGTTAAGGATGTATAATAAAACTAAATTGATCTCTTGAATTCTGTTCTTGTGTTAAGCAACTGAATTTAAAAGAACCCCAAGAAAGGTGGTACATGTACTCCATTAAGCAGTTGCTTAACTAGGTTTGTTTTATACCCTATCTTTCTTACAGTAGATAAGGAGACAGAAATTGTCTCTCGGCTTAAGGAGACACATCTCTTAATTTGTATCTAGTAGATAGGAGAGTGAAAGCTGTTGTAGCCTCTCATGCCAGAAGGCTCTGGGGCTAGCTTGTCAGCTCCATACTGAATGTAGTTTGTATGGGCTGTTTGTGTGAGTAGGTAGCTTGTACTGGAAATAGGACAGTACAGTGGGAGTTATTGATGTCTTTGAAACCTTTGTCTGGGGCAAAGGTGTGTGTGTGTGTGTGGTGGTTTGGTTTGGTTTTTTTCCCTGACGGTACTTAGCTACTCCTGGGAGCTTGCTGTAGATAGATTACATTTTCCTATTGTTCCATCTCCCACGTGGTGTAAATATGGTATATTTAAGGCTTTACTTGAATTGCAGGATGATTGTCAAAATATTGCAGCTGAGTTGCAGACAAGCTGTGGAAAAGTAATAATAGACCTTATTTGCAGTAATGAAGTCCACTATTACTTTTGTGATTTTTTTTCCCCACTGTCAGTTATTTACTTCCAAAAATGCAGTGGAAGCCTAATATTGCAATTTTGCTAGTTAAGGAGGGCCTTGTATATCTTCCATGTACAAGATTCCAACATTTAAACCCAATGCTTCCTTCAGCCAGAGCAGATCAACTACAGCTTATAAATACAGCTGGACAGCACAGGGTTTATAAATTCCACCTGACCCCTGGCTTTCTTTGAAGTTAAGATTATAAACTCCACATGTAACAAACTCCACAGAATTTAATAATACACTAAACTTCACTTAATGGAATGTAAAGTCTGGAACATGGAATTTTGAAGGGTTTATTAAATCTGGTAAAAAGCCCAATCCTACTTGGACCCCTTCTTCAGACCTCTGATTCTTCATACAATGCACAGTCCATCTGTGGAATGCTTTGTCAGGGAACGTTGTGAAGGCCAAGACTATAACAAGGTTCAAAAAAGAACTAGATAAGTTTATGGAGGATAGGTCCATCAATGGCAATTAGCCAGGATGGGTAGGGATGCTCTGAAGTGGCCCTACCCTCTGTTTGCCAGAAGCTGGGAATGGGTGACAGGGGATGGATCACTTGATTATCCGTTCTGTTCATTCCCTTTGAAGCATGTGGCATTGGCCACTGTTGGAAGACGGGATACTGGGCTAGATGGAACATTGGTCTGACCCAGCATGGATGTACTTATGAAGGGCCAGTGCAAGGAAGTTTCACACCCTAGGTGAAACTTCCACCTTGCCCCCCCCCAGCCCTGCAGCAGCTTTCCGCCCTGAGGCACCCCCCGCTCCGGGGAAGCCGTGCAGTACCTCCCCACCCACAGCTGTTTGGCGCCGCAAGCCTGGGAGGCGGGAGAATTAGAGTGGGGGCGGCGTGCTTGGGGAGGAGGCAGAGCAGAGGTGAGCTGGGGTGGGGAGCCCTGTGGCAGCTCCCCACCCCCCGGCCCGGGGAGCCGTGCGGCAGCTCCCCACCCCAGCTCACCTCTGCTCTGTGTCCTCCCCGAGCACGCCGCCCCTGCTCTAATTCTCCTCCCAGGCTTGCAGTGCCAAACAGCTGATTGGTGCTGCAAGCCTGGGAGGTGGGAGAAGTGGAGCAGTGACCGCGTGCCTGGGGAGGAACCGCTGTTTTAAAAAAAATAATAATAATAATTGGGGGACCGCTTTTTGGTGCCCCCAAATCTAGGCAATCACCTAGTTCACCTTAATGGTAGCACTGGCCCTGTACTTATGATCTTATTCTGCTCAGAGCCCTCCCTGTATCCAGACACACATCCCCTCTATTGTGCCAACCTTCCTTTTCCCTCCCCCATTAGAGCTCCCAGATAACAATGTCCATGTAACCTAGGTGCTTAATAGGAAGATATCTCTTAAAGAGATCTATGGGGGTAGGAATGAGTTGTCTGGTTCATTGTTGCTAGGCAGACGCACAATTAGCTCTCCACACCCAGAAGTTTCTGGAATTGGGTGTGGTAGTTCTGGGCATGCTCAATGAGTTCCTTGTAGCTGGACTCTGCTTGCCCTCATGAAGTCTGTCATGACAGCTGCTTTACAAAAGGCCATGTGCCCTGTGTGGGCTGGGAGAAGCTGAATCCAGAGCAGAAAGCAGGCTGTTTTCCCCCTAACTCTGAAGGGTTTTGCCGCAGGGTTCTTTTATCTACATACTTAAAGTGAGTGGTTGGTTAATTAGCTGACTAGCTAAATGAGTGATTTCAGCAGAGGAAGAGTCTGCATGGATTTCAGTTGGAGGTTTCTACAAGCAAGAGGAAAGATATTGTTGTAGTGCTTTAGACTCAGCAGACTGTACAGATTTTGGTGATAAAAGACTAACTCAGACTTGGGTGCACTCAACCTTTGCTTTTGGGAACTCTGAGTTAGTTCTCACTGCGTTTCTGTGGAGACTGACCTATTTAGATTTTATTTGTGTATAACTGTGAAGATAATATATGTGGATTATAAAGTAGCCATGTTATGTTGTAAAACTCAAGTTATTTATGTTGCTTTATCATTATAATATTATGTAAAGTTGCTACTTAATTTTTTTTTTTTGGAGTTGATTGTGTTGACCTTATGCATTCATTGCTGAAAATCCTCAGTGACTGAATTCGGGGTCTCCATGTGCTTTGCTATGGGAATTGGTTTTTTTTTAGGCATTAGGAGAAGGGCAGTGAAGTAAACTCTAGCCCATCCAAAGGTTACCCCTGCATATGTTGAAGTCTGTGTATTAGCGCTTCTGGAGTTGCATATGGAGATTAAATGTCCATGACTAGGGAATGTGAACTAACTCTCAACTGATTTATGACATGAGGGATAAAGGACAAAAATCTAGTTTACAGTGGAAATGCTCTTAAAATCTTAACTATGGATTTGCTTCTCCAGCTGAGAAATGTATTCAGTGGAGTGTAGACTCCTGGATGCAAAGCACATCACTGTGCAATTGTAAGATGCATGCAGCCAATCTTGGCAGGAATAGACTGATCTGAAGCAGTTTTTCCTCTCTCAAATACTCAGGCATGCTGATCATCCAGGTCTGGTTGCTGATCTAAGGTCATTCAGTATTGAGTTCAGAACAGCCCACTGAGCACCTTAAAGAGCTGCCCAGCCAGGGGTATCATGCTGGAGTACTTGAATGAGTTGAATGAACCAGTTGTTCTGAGGGGGCAGCCATTGCAGTGCACTGGACTGCCTAGTACACTTTAGCAGCAGCAGAACCCCATGGAATAGCCCAGCAAACCATAGTGAAGCACAGCTGTTATGTAAGGAGCATATGCGAGTTAACCTAGGAGACTCCATGCCACCACTAGTCTTCATCAAGCTACTTGTCAGTAGAGCAGGTTGAGAATTTTTCAGAGATGCATGATTTTGGTGGAAAATGCCAATTTTTGGACATGTATTAGTTCAGAGAAAACTTTCTCAGGTTGGGGCAGGAGAGAGAGGGCCCAGAATACCCATAACCTGATGACTAGGGTACTCACTTCGGATGTGTAAGGCCCAGGTTCAAGCCACTGCTCCCAATCAATACCCTGGTCTATTGACTATTGGGACAGTCTCACTCATGTTTGTTTGGATCAGAATGAAAACAAATTTCAACATTTCAGAATCTTTCATGAAACACAAACACTGTTTTGCAGCCAGTCCTACTTGAAAGCCACAAAATGCAGGAAAGGGTAATGAGCTCCTATAAAGTGAAGGAAAGTTAGTGCCCCATTCTAGGCTGAAAGCTGGCATAATCCCTGCAAGATGTAGGCTTGTACAATAACAGCGAAGGTTGGCCTAGGTTTGGGAGGGGAAAGGTACCACTAGTTTTTCAGAAACTGTTTTGGTTGTAAAGAAAACCTGCTACCTTGTCATAAAATCCAAAAAGTTAAGTGCTGTGAAGAAGTAATAGGAAAGGTAAAATAATGATTGGTTCTAGCTATTAAAAAAACACATAAAACAAACATTTGGCAATGCAAGGTTTGTGGTTACATGGGGACTATAAATGGTTGAACCAGCCAAATGGAAATGTTGCTTGAGAATAGATTTCAGTGCTCACCAGAAAAGCAGCTGCAATTTTTTTTATCTTTTTTTAGAGGGTAGCCCAGAGCTAGATGTACTACTAATAAAAATTAAACATAGATACCAGTGTGCTTTCTGTCTACATGCTTATTCTAGGCTCATCATCACCATGGTTTCAGCATGCTTAGAGTTATGTGCTTAGACAGCTCAGGAACAAGTAAAAGTCAATAACTGCAAAAGCACAGAAACAGAATTTGTTGTTACTAATAGAAAATTAAAGTAGATTTCCCGCCCCCCCCCCCCCCCAAGGAAAGGTCTTTCTGATCTCCTGGGACATTGATCTCCCAGTGCCCATGTGGCATTAGTTCAAGATGGTTTTGTATGTACATTATTATTTAAGATTGCCACAGCTATAATTATAAACATTCAGGACATTAGAAGCAGCCTGTGGATGTGGTTCTAAATTTCTGCAATAGCTCAATGATGGTATGTTTCATGAGTAGTGAAACATCTCCTATCCGGTAACATTTCTAACTAGAGCTGTAATGCTCACATGCATTTTAATAGCACAAAATATGAACCTCTCCTATACAGTGCTTTACAAACACTACATATGTCATCTTCACATAAAATCCTTGTTGACTTAATTTCTTTCTATAGGTGCTGAAATCATCTTTTTTTTTTTTCCCCATGCAAGCCCTTCACTCAAGAAGTTAGTTATCCTACAGTCTGTCCCTTTCAAGCTTGGAATCACTTACCTGAAAAATCTTGCTCCTGAAGCACTAAAATAAAAGCCAAAGCCCAAATGAAAAGCATGGTTTCAAAGCCTCCAAGCTCTGTCTGGGGATCTCTCTCCTAGTCCGGGAGGAGAGGAGCAATGCAGAGTCCCTCCTCCGTTTACATAGTCTCCTAGTCCAGGCTTTTGTGCTGAGGTTTAGCCAGAGCTCTGGGAGGAAATACTCCAAGGCTGAGCCAAGATTCTTAAACCGATCTCTTTCCTTCCTCTTTTTAAAAACACCCTTCAAACTCCACAAAGGGTCCAGTTAACCAAGCAAGCTGGCTGCAGTCCAAGCTTTCCAAACTTTTAACTCTTGTATTTATTTATATTGAGCATGAATGGAATGTGCTGAAGAGCTTCGAATCCTGACTATAGGCAAATGGGGCAAGAAAAAGAGGGGGTTGCTCTGCCTGGGATCCTGAGTAGGGTGACCAGACAGCAACTGTGAAAAATCGGGACAGGGGGTGGGGGGTAATAGGAGTCTATAGAAGAAAAAGACCCAAAAATCGGGACTGTCCCTATAAAATCGGGACATCTGGTCACCCTAATCCTGAGACAGAAGTGGGTGTGTGCATGTTTATTCCTCCTTTAGGAGTCAGTCTAGGGTGGGGATACTGAGGGTGAACATTTAAGAACATAATGGCTTTCAGCATATGATCTAACAGGTTTTATGTTTTTTAAATCCACAAATCTCCCTGGCAGTACAAATTCTTTCTTTTTAAAGATATTGGCTAGTGGCTAAGTCTCTTTTAGACATCTGAAAATTCTACTGGATTCAATAGTATTGGATTGTGTAGGGCTTTTCATCCATAGCCTTTGTAAAGTTCTGCATTGTAAATAAAGTCATTCCACTTTATGCCCGATATGACATTTGTAAAGTTCTTTGAGATCTATCATTACCCCATTTTCAGAGAAACTGAGGCACAGAGGGGAAATGACTTGCCCAAAATCACCCGGTAGGCCGGTGGCAGAATCAGGAATAAACCCCAGGTTTTCTGAATCCCAGACCAGTGCTCTTGCCAACACCGCCTGTATTAATAGTTGTTTCTGCCTAATGTCTTAAAAGTACTGTTGGACCTAATCTGGGGCTCACCGCATTGAATTTTCAGTTTTGCAGCCATCTTAAATCCTAACCTAAATCACGATATTTGTCCTTTGATACTGTCATGCATGAAAATTTCAGTGCCAAGGAAGGCTTGTCTTGAAGACTTGGTTATCTTTTAACAGGATCACAACTACCTGTTACCAAACATATTTTTGTCTAATGGGGCTAGCCTGTATTGGTTGGGCAAGTGGTTAGTATATGGGACTATGGTTTGGGTTCAGCTGGGCTCCAATCTGGACTCTGCCACAGAATTCCTGTGTAACTTTGAGCACATCACTTTAAACCGTCTGTCCCTCAGATTCCAACTGCGAAGAATAGTGAAGCTTACTTAATGTTTGTAAAGTGCTTTGAGATTTTTGAGTAAAGGGGATATATACAAGTAAAGCAGTATTCTTTGTTGAAGGAAAATGAACACAAGGGGGGGGGGGAGAGGGGAATTACAAAAGCCACTTCAGCAAAGAGTGGCTGTGATAATGACATCTGTTCTGGGTGGGACCCACTGAAAATCCTGTTGTCTTACTGAGCCTGCAGAGTTAGTATTTTTCTTGGATGCTTTTCAGGATGACCTTTGTGAATCTTTTGACCTGAGCAGAAATGTTAACAGAGGCCTAACTTGGATCCAAATCCTTAGTGCCTCCTCTGAAGGGGGGGACAAAAGCAGCAGCATGTCTTTCACAGTCAGAAATGTCTGACTTTTACGAAGTGGACCAAGAGATTAGTTCAGCCGCTCTGTCAGACAGAGCCTGCACAAAGCAAGTTTCATGACCATGTGTTTCCATGAAACATTTGGTGTCTTTCCTCTCTGTCCTGTGCCCTTCCAGGATGAGATTACCAAGTAGTGCCTGAATTTAATGCATGATACAGTCGTCATCTTAGTACAAAAATATAAGTTAAGAACAGAGCCTCTAGTTTTGCTTGGAGTATACTTGCTTTTAAAGGTTATTCCTAAATACCAGAACTGCTAAAAACAATTTTCAAGGAAAAAAATTTTCCCATCAGAAAATGCTGATTTTATGGAATTGAAGTGTCCCACAAGAATGTGGTGACCCCATCAAAACTCTTTTTGGAGACTAGGTAGGCAGGCTGGCTGACTGGTCGGCCTGCTGCTTCTTTCCAGCCAGCTGGTAGATGGGCAGGCTGACTGGTTCCCCAGCTGCCCTGAATTCTCTTGAATGGAATTCTATTTCACAAACAATGTCACAATTTGGATTTTTGGTTCCCATTCCGAAACTTTTTTCAAAATTTTCCACAGAATGGGAACTCCAGTTCCCACTCAGCTCTGATAAATACCTTCTCTGTTCACAAATGCTTGGTGTTTCTCTTGAATGTGCCCAGTTATGTTTGAGATGTGCTTGTGGTGGTGAGAATGTTACGTGGATGATTGCTTTGAGAGTAATGTGATAGTTGGTTTTACATGTGCTTCACCAATGAATGTAATTCCATTTTCCAAGAAATTAGTTATGCTGGGGCAGGAGAGCAGGCCTCTGGAGACATCACAATGGAATGACTGGCATGATGGTTTGGCGCTTAATGATAGCGTTATGCTCAGAATTTCCTAAAAGTGGATTTCACAAACTGTTCTACACCTGGGAGAGATCAGTTCTGCAGAACTGAAAAAAACCACAGGTGGTAAAATGGTAAATAAACCCTGATGTCCATTTTCTCTGCAAAACTCTCTGCAATTCTAACTGGCCCTAATGAAGAAGGGGGGAACCTCAGGTTATCAGATGGACTAGAAAAATACTAAAACTAGGAAAGCATTGTTGTGAGACTGGAGCATTCTTCTAGTACCTATGCTTCTGTGGCGATACTATTGTAACCGTCAGTGTGCTGGATGGTGAAGGAGTGCACCTTGGTGCACACTGCCCTAAATGCTTGAAAAGAGAGAGCAAATAAAGACTCCCCCCCACCCCCAAATTTTATTTTAAGAATCTCACATTTAAGCCAATCTCCTGGTTTTTTGGAGACCTGACTTGTGATTTGTGTGTGTTTAAGGCTTGAGGCTGGCAATACTGTTGTATCTTGTTGACAACTACTCTCCTATGCCTCTTATGTGAACTCTCAGAGCTAATGAGATTATCATACAATAAAGGAAAATGAAATTCAGCTGCTGGAAACTTCAGAACCAGCACTTTGCCACATGGACTGTTAGCAGAATGAAAGTGAGTCTATTCGAAAGGTGTTGTCTTCGCTGTCTATGCAACATCAAGACACTGGCACAGTTGGATTCCAAATCACTGTATTTATTAACTATGTACAATATACAAAACTAAGCTACTTACGTACACTGCTGCTTTGCTGCTGTTTCGATGGCTTCAGTAGAAGACAGAGTGGCTCACAAGTGGTTTCCAAACTGTTTAGAGGGATGCTACCCAATTTCATACGGCAACACTATACAATGTGCCCTTGTTAAGTATTCATAAACATCTGCATTGTAAATAGTCATTCCACTTTATGCTCGATATGACATTGGCGTTTTGTGTGGAAAGCTTCCAGCATTGCCCAGTCTGAGCGGCACAATGTCCACGTTTCGCAACTATATAGCAGTACGGACAGGATTCAGCTTGAATGGATCCTGACTGTGGTCACCATGCTGAGATTATGTTGATTCTATATTAGTTGTAAATGATCCATGGCAGATGCTGTCATCCAATCCAGTGGAGAAACCTCCATGTGAGAGCTGGAGCAACTGGTGAGTATAGAACCCAAATAGCAAAAGCTGGAGACTGCTTTGACCGCTTCATTATTCAAAGAGATTGGAGTCATGGGTGGACCTGATCCTAGGTTTTGCAGTTTGTCTTTTGACGATGAAACATAGTGGCCAACCCTAGCTGACTCCCCCATTTGCTGGAGTGCCTTGTGAAACCCGTCTGGGCCCTGTACTACAGCTGTTCCTCATTATTTCCAAAAATAGAGCCCAGGGGAGGGAGAGATGAAATGAATGGCAAAAGTAAACAGTGATTGATTGGTTTTTAAAGGACAAAATGCTTATCTCATCAAAGGCAGCTAAAATTTTTTGACTGTAAGAATGGTTTTCCATGGCAGAAATTGTTGTATGCACTACCAAAATGTTAAGTGACTGCAACATAGCAGTCAGTTCACATGGTCATTGTGGACATGCGATGGCTAATGACGGAGGATGATGCTCACTACAACACTATGGAAGCACCTCTGAGCTAGCAAAATGGCTGGTAAATCCTACAATTTGGTCCTATTAAGATTTTTTTTCCCCTCCCTCCTGTGAGACAGAATGGACAGTGGAGCTTCCCAGTGTGTTGTATTGGGTATAATCTAGCTTCAAACAGACTCTCATGAGACTGATATCAAGAGGCCCAACTAAGACGTCTCCATAAATTGATTTTCTTCATGTGATAGCTGAGCAGAACTTACCTTTTCTCAAACCATCAAATCTAAAGGGCCAGATGCTATATATTGGTGAGCTAATGCACTTTTTTTAAAGGCCACTATCCAGGATCAAAAGGCCCCCGTTATTGAAAACACCTGCTAAATTAAACAGGTTTTTGTATGTTCTGTTTGACACATTCCTAGTAAAGTTACAATCAAGTTACTTGAAAATAAAATTGCTTAAAGTCAGCTTTTATACATGACCTCATGGGATTCAATCTATTCAGCCTCCATATCAACCTTGGTTAGTTTACAGTCGAAAAGGATTAAAAATAATCCCTACCAGCTCCACTGGGACTGGTAAAATCCATGTGTCCCCCTGCTGCCTCTTATGTCATCCCCACTAATAACTGAATTCCAACTGCAGAATCTTTGTTTTCCTTGATACATGAGGCAGAATAGAATCCAGCTGCTTCATTCTGTGGCTGTATCAACCTTTCAGGGCTAGTGATAGTAAACGCTTGTGTGTGTCAATAAAACAGATCTGACCCTAACAGCTTGTCTTCATGAACACTTAGTTTGGAGCAAGATGAGGGGTAAATCTACTCAGGGCCGGTGTAACCACTAGGCGGCCACCAAGTTTGCCAAGATTTGGGGGGCGTCAAAGTGGTGCCCCCAATTTTTTTAAGGGGTTAGGGTGAGGAAGTCTCCACCTCTTCTGGCAGCTTGAACCTGTAGGTGCCAAGCTCCATTAAAACTATCAACAGCACAGGGCGGGGGCAGGGGTGGGGGGGCGCACTCAGCAGCGCAGGCATTCCTGCAAAGTGGGGGTGAGCGGGAGCCTCTTGGATCAGAGAGAGACACAGGGGTGGTTTAATGAGCCCCCTTGCCCCGCTGTCCCTCCTGGTGGGCTGCATGAAGGCAGAATAACAGCAGAGCTCCGGAGCAGCCTGTGCTGGCACTGCTGGGGCTGACACCTCCCTTCCTCTTCCCCCTGCCCCGCCCCCCGGCTCCACCAAGGCAGGTGAACTTCTAAGGGCTCCTCCTAGCCCCACATGGCTCTGCGGCTTTCCTGCAGGATCCGGCTTCACTGAGAATCCGATCCAGTGATCTGCCCCGGCCAGCCAGCAGGCTCCATTCCTCCTCGGTGGGCAGGAGGGAAGGAAGCAGGCTGGATACCACCATGGGCCAGTCCTGGTGCTTCACTGGGCTGCTCTTAGGTAGGTGACACTCTGGGACACTGGAGGGGAAGAAGGGACCTGGTTGCAGGTGGGTTCTGGCAGGGATGTGCATCCCCCCCCAATAGATAAGGGTCTGCCAGCATCCAGGCTGGGTCCTTTTGGCCTTCAAGTCCCTCCCTGGCTCTCTCCGGGGGCACCTTGGGGAAGGCCAAGTTCCTCTTTCCTCCTGCTTGATGCTCAAGCAGGGTGGCTGTGAGTTGGCACCAGAATCTCAGACCCCGAGCCAAGCCCTCCCCAGCACCAGCATGTCAGGCAGGGGCCCACAGCATTTGCCTTGTTTCATGGCACTGGAGGTCAGGGGCAGGGGGCTTTCCTTTCTGCAAACCCAGCAGGAAGCGTTCCCTGGGGTCCCATCCGCCAGAGGGCTCGGGGCGTGGAGACTTTTGCTGCGCAAGGAAAAGTGACGCTCCTCAGCTCACTGGACTGGACAAGCTCATCTGCTTTTTGAGTTGTTGTTTGACAGAGTATCCACCATTCTAATGTTAATAATAATTGGATATTCTAAAGGTAGAATAAAATGTAGTAGACGGGCGGCTCTAGACATTTTGCCACCCCAAGCACGGCAGCATGCCGCAGGGGACGCTCTGCCGGTCGCCGGTCCCGCGGCTCTGGTGGACCTCCCACAGGCATGCCTGTGGAGGGTCCACCGGAGCCTTGCCTGGCGCCCTCCAGGCGACCGGCAGAGCGCCCCCCACGGCATGCCGCCCCAAGCACGCGCTTGGCGTGCTGGGGCCTGGAGCCACCCCAGGTAGTAGATTTTGATATGAAAGAATGAAGGAAGGACATTTATGTGACTAAAAAGGGTGTATTTCTGATTACAATCAACATTGCTTAATTTTAAGGGAAAGTCATCTTGGTCTCTTAATCAATGTTTAGGTCAAACAGTTGATGAAATTCAAATAGTGACTCAGAGAATACATGTCACTTACTAACTATCCTTTTACTTTCAGTAGTGAACAAGAAAAAGAACTGATAGGAATAAATTTTTTTTTTTCATTTTCAGCTGATGCAGCCTCATGGCAGATAGAGAAAAATTGTCTGGGGCACAATTTTGGGAAGGGGGGGTACAAGGTGGAAGTTTTGCCTAGGGCGCAAAATATCCTTGCACCGGCCCTGAATCTACTCCATGCTCACCTGCAGTGCACAAGGGAAAGCTGTGTGGATCCTGCTGCCTTGCACTAGAAATTCCCTAGCCCGCTTTAATCTACCCCACTTTGCTGTTGTACATAATCTTACAAATGCTCTTTCTTAGAATGCCCACAAATTTTTACTCTTTGAAGAAATGCTGCTTTTAGTTTTGTTTGAAAGATGCTGTTGCAGACAGCAGAGAGTTTGGTCTCTCTCATTTGCTGTATTTGAGGTCAATTTTTGGGACCAAGCTGCTGAACTATACAATATTGATAGGTGGTCTCTCGCGCTCTCTCTCTCTCCTTGAAGCTGTTCCGCTTTGTACTATAGTGACTTTATAGTCCGGTGGTTAGGGCACTCCCCGAGAGGTGGGAAACTCCTCTTCAAATCCATTTTCTTCATCGTGTGCGTGCGTGTGTGTGGGAATTGAACTAGCATCTCCTACATCCTGGATGAGTAACCTACCAACTGGGCTAATGATTATAAGGGAGGCTGCTGCCACCACCTCCTCCCTGGCCATTATGTGCGGAGTTAGGCATGCTCCGGATCAGGCTGCACTGGCGGGGAGGAACACCTATCTACACCTGGCTTGAGACTTATGTGGAGTCTTAGACATAAGAGAGGCATCTGGGAGCTAGAAGTGAGGCAGCAGTGTGGATGCCCAGTGGCAGAAATTTAGGCACTTAAGGAATACTTACAGTGCAAATTTAGGCACTCTGAGTTTAGGTGTCTGCAGGGTTAGGTGGCCACCAAGCAGGGATTTTGTGGATTGCAGTCAGGGCTGGTGCAACCATTTAGGTGACCTAGGCGGTCGCCATGGGCACTAGGATTTGGGGGGCATCATTTTCTTCGGCAGCAACCGCAGCAGCCTGATCTTCGGCCACCCTGGTCACCACCGGCATTTAGGCAGAGGGAGCTGGGGCGGGGGGCACGGGGAGGGCCGCCTGCAGCAAATAAGGGGGGTGGAGGCGGCACGCAGGGGAACTCCCTGCCCCAGCTCACCCCTGCTCCGCCTCCTCCCCGAGCACAACGTGGCTGCTTCACTTCTTCTGCCTCCCAGGCTTGTGGCGCCTAAGCTGATTGGCGCCGCAAGCCTGGGAGGTGGGAGAAGTGAAGCAGCGATGGCATGCTCGGGGAGGAGGCAGAGCAAGGGTGAGCTGGGGGGGGTGCCTCAGGGCAGAGGGTGGGAGCTGCCACAGGAGGGGCACCTCAGGGTGGGGGCTTGGGGACTGGGGAGGGCGCAAGATGGAAGTTTTGCCTACGGTGTGAAACATTCTTGCACCGGCTCTGATTGCAGTTGTCCCTAAAACTGGCTAGCACCCAAGTCTCTTTATGGATCTAGACCTTAGAACAAAAATACAGGCAAAGAGCACATAGCTAGCAACAAAGTGACTTACTAGATAAAAAAGCACAGCACATGCATGACTAAGCTCATTAAGTAAATTCTTCAACAGAAGAGTGGAAGGAAGTTTTTGGAACAGAGGAAACAATGTTACAGATGCAGTTCTCTGGAAAGTAAGCTACTAATTACCATTGGAGAAAGCATTCTCTACTGTATTCATTTTGGCAATGGCATAACATGAGAAACTAATTAGATCATGTGAATATGGGTTTGTACAAAATCCAGCTGTTGAGATGTTCCCAACGTACCACTGGCCAATGATGTTTGCATAAACCTTTTCTCTCTCTCTTTCACTTGAACAAGTCCAATACTTGATAAAAGAAGTAAATAAATGCTCAATGATATTGCTGAGTTGTAGGGAGGAGGAATGAAGTAAAGAGGGGACATCTGTAGGCTGATTTGTGCTGCAATGAGAGAAACATCAGTAGCATTCCTGGGTCTGATCTCTTGTAAAAGGGCTGACTGAAGCTAGGGTTGGGCATGTCCTGGGCAAGGATTTTGTCTGATGAGGAGTCCCCTATGACCAGGGAAGCAGATGTAGTGACTGGCTTCAAAGGGAAATCACCCCAGGAACAGAAATGTTGTGGCAACGTCTAGGGAAAGAAAAGCATCCTTCACTAGAGAGAAGGGGGTGAAGTACAATGAGCTTTCTCCTGAGCAGATATGGATAAAAGACATTTCATCACTAGGAGGAGATCATTTTGCTGATCAAACCAAGGAGACGTGCCTATAGGTACTCTGAGAATTGTCTCACCTCCCCCATCTAAACTTAGCTAATGGTGGTTGGCTGGTAGTGACCAGAAGTTATCAAAGCTGTTTGTATGTAAAACAAGGGGGTTTGTTCTGGATCCATTCCAGTGTGCACTAGATAGGTCTCACTGGACACCTGTCCCACTTTGTTGGCATCTGCAGGCAAGAGATTGAGGGTTGAATAGACATGGAAACGAAACTGATCTTTTGCCTGCAGGGGTGGGTCCCTCCAGGGCACCATTGCAGCCCATGGGCTGATCTTTGCGTGGGAAGTTTGCATTGCTGCTGCTGTAACGTGTTCTGGGAATAAGTAAAGGTCCAAGGACCAGAGATTTTACCAGCGCTAAACTCTTAACTCTTAACAATGTCACACAAACTGTTCCTCTTATCTACTAATATCTGTATGAAAATATATATAATAGGCCAATAAGAGAGAGTGGGAAACCCCCAGGTACAAAGCACAGAAATATAAGCAAGTGCTTTATTTTTCAGTCCTTACTTTAAGAAATGAACGTGAATGGGAAAACTGTTCAGATCCTCTGAAAATATGAAAGAACTTCTAGTCTAATTGCAAAGAAAAAGAGTGAATAAAAAGACACAGATTACAATTCACAGAAGGGACAGTCAGTATTTGCCTAATCAAGGGTCATGTTGGCAGCCATACACATTTGTTTTCCAAGCAGCAGGAGTGCGGCATCCTAGGACCTGCAGTCTCCACTGAAGACGTATTATGCATCAGAGCACCTTTTATTAGGGTGACCAGATGTCCCAATTGTATAGAGACAGTCCTGATTTTTGGGTCTTTTTCTTATATTGGCCCCTATTACCCTCCACCTCCTGTCCCAATTTTTCACATTTGCTGTCTGGTCACCCTACCTTTGATCAGCATTGCAAGATTCTGTGGGCTACAGCCTGCGTTGTGAATGCCTTCACATTACATCCTGCTAGACAGTATCACTGTCATAAGCAGCAATGTAGCAGTTGAACTGAACTAGTGGTGTAGTCTACTATCTATACTTTATCATAGAATCTCAGGGTTGGAAGGGACCTCAGGAGGTCATCTAGTCCAACCCCCTGCTCAAAGCAGGACCAAACCCAACTAAATCATCCCAGCCAGGGCTTTGTCAAGCCTGACCTTAAAAACCTCTATGGAAGGAGATTCCACCACCTCCCTAGGTAACCCATTCCAGTTCTTCACCACCCTACTAGTGAAAAAGTTTTTCCTAATGTCCAACCTAAACCTCCCCCTCTGCAACTTGAGACCATTACTCCTTGTTCTGTCATCTTCTACCACTGAGAACAGTCTAGATCCATCCTCTTTGGAACTCCCTTTCAGGTAATTGAAAGCAGCTATCAAATCCCCCCTCATTCTTCTCTTCTGCAGACTAAACAATCCCAGTTCCCTCAGCCTCTCCTCATAAGTCATGTGTTCCAGCCCCCTAATCATTTTTGTTGCCCTCCACTGGACTCTCTCCAATTTATCCTTCTTGTAGTGTGGGGCCCAAAACTGGACACTACTCCAAATGAGGCCTCACCAGTGCTGAATAGAAGGGAATGATCACATCCCTCGATCTGCTGGAAATGCCCCTACTTATACAACCCAAAATGCCATTAGCCTTCTTGGCAACAAGGGCACACTGTTGACTCTCATTCAGCTTTTCGTCCACCGTAACCCCTAGGACCTTTTCTGCAGAACTGCTGCCCAGCCATTCGGTCCCTAGTCTGTAGCAGTGCATGGGATTCGTCCGTCCTAAGTGCAGGACTTACATGAAGCTTTACATTGTTTCAATAAAGCACTCTATTTTCTGACACTGAAGTACAACTCTGGAGATGACAAGGACAAAGTGGATGAGGCACTATCTTTTATTGAGCCAACTTGTGTTGGTGAAGGAGACAAGCTTTCATGCTTACAGAGATCTTTGAATCTGAAGAAGAGCTCAGTGTAAGCTCAAAAGCTTGTCTTTCTTGCCAACAGAAGTTAGTCCAATAAAAGATAACATCTCACCCACCTTGTTTTCTAATAGCCTGGGACCACCGTGACTACACCAACAGCTGACACTGTGGAAATAAGCAAAAAAACAAATGGTTACATGATGTATTGCTGAGGATAACTGCATGCATAACGATATACACACATACTGTCACAGGGAGAAAGAGAGAGACCTTAGGATAATGTAGCAGACCTCTTTGGAGCCAGTCCCCTTCAGAACAATACATTTTGTACTGTGTTGAAAGCCAGCAGTGAGTCAGTAATTGGAAATGTTGTTCCTAGGTCTTTTTGGTGCCAATACAATCTAGCTTAGTGTATTTGCCAAAACTGGCTAAGAATCTAATGATGACTCCAAGCTGTCTGCAGCAGTTGCTTCAGAGTTTTGTGAGTGATCAACTAGGTGGGCTAGGAAACTGACAGGAAAATAGGGGGTTCAGGTGGAAAACAAGTGAGTAATATCGTCACTTTGCATTTTTAACCAGCCTCGGACTGAGGATCTCAGCTCTTTATGAAGCCTCATTAGGACACAGAAGACCCCAGTGAAATATTATCGGTATCAATGAATATTAGTGTAAGCAGAGTCAGGATGAGCTCTACCCTGACATCTGGTGGTAGATTATGGGGAGTGCAGAGTGGCAGGTTCCAGTATTCGCATTAGCATTTCAGTTATTTGCATGGGCACTCCCACCCCACTTAGCATACCGCAAAGCAGTATGGGATGGTTGTTTTCACAGCTGTGGGAGCCCCAATTTCGTTGTTATTGGGGCAGGAGGAATGAAATGTTGTCACCCCGATTGGGTAAATGGGGAACTACAAAATTGTCTTGTGATGGGGGGTTTCCTTGTCAGCTGGATAGCACTTGCTAGATGGGGCACATGAGTTCCAAAACCCATTGAAAGGAGAGAGGCTGGGGACAGAGATCTGTACTGGGTGGTGCAGGCTTCTTGTGTGAGCCAGAAGCACCAGTTCCACCTGTGCCTCTCTCCACTGTGGAATGTTAGAGTTAATTTTTGATTCCCTTAAGAATCTAGATACAGGTTACTGAGCTGAACTCACTGGGGCTCCCCTACTATGAGCTGGTCTCACTAAGAGCTGAAATCACTGAAGAGCTGGACTTGCTGAGCTGAGAGCACTGAGTACTGTGCTTATGAGTGGGGGAGCCTGAAGCTATACCGTGGAGCAGAGCAGCTGGCAGAGCGGAGTGGAGCAGTTTGTGCAGCCACTGGGTGAGTGGAGCCAAGCAGCTCGTGAGGACGGCTGGAGTGGCTTACAGGACAGCTGGTGGACCAGAGCAGCTGGCAGAGCGGAGCAGCCCACAGAGCAAGCGGAGCTGAGCTGGTTGCAGGGACGACTAGTGGAAGCAGAACCCCATGACGAGGCAGGGCAGTTGGCCCCAAACCCACGTAAGGTGCCCCTTTCTACCCAGGCTGGGGAGGGGGACCTCTGCAGAGAGACTCTTGAACTCTGGGGCTGCACTGATCCGGGACCAAGACTTTTGGATGGTGGGACTTTTGGGACTGTGGGTGATTTGGGGGTTGCTGGACTCAAGGGCCCTGAGAGAAGGACACGGCACAATTTGCTGGGGTGGGTCTTTGCTCACGGTTTGACCCATGAACTCTAGCTGAGGTATTGTCCCAATTTAATGCTTGTCGTTTATCATGTATTAAACCTTTTCTGCTACACAAGACTCTGTGCTTGCGAGAGGGGAAGTATTGCCTCCTCGAGGCGCCCAGGGGTGTGTGTAAGATTTTCCCAGGTCACTGGGTGGGGGCTCGAGCTGGTTTTGCATTATGTTGTGGGGAAGGGACCCCTATGTATTGAACCCGGCCCTTGCTGCTATTGTTTCGGCCCGGCAGAAGGGTTACATTTTTGGGGGCTCGTCCGGGATCCCTGGGTCAGTACCCCTCGCAAGCACATGTTGAGTGTTCCACTGTATTGGGAAATAATTTTGAGGAAATTACTGTTGGTATAATGGCTATGTCGGGTCTGATGGGCCCCAGTCCTGCAGCCTCTAGCTCAGGGGCGGCAGCCGCAGCCTATGATTGGGCAAAAGCACTGGGGCATATATTGGAAAAGATTGTGCTGGCCTATGCTACGTCAAACTCTTGTCGTAAGTTAAGGCTATTTGATGGGAAAGAGGAGTTTGAGCCCTGGTTGGAGCATACCACTGAAATGCTGCGGGAGTGGGCCGTACCCGATGTAGAAAAGAGAAGATGTCTAATAGAGAGCCTTAGTGGCCCAGCACTAGATGTAATTCGCACCCTGAAGCTAGTTGACCCTGGGGTTAGTGTGCAGGACTGCCTAAAGGCCCTTGATAATACCTTTGGGAGCGTAGAGAGCCCTGAAGACAGTTACTGTAAATTCCTTGATTCCCGACAGCAAAGGGGTGAGAAAATTTCAGCCTATATACAGAGGCTGGAAAGACTGCTTCAAAGAGCTGTTATGAGGGGAGCAGTGACTGCTGAGCAGATGGATCAGACCAGACTGGCTCAAGTTGTAAGAGGGACTCAGTATCAGAACCCGATCCTACTTCATCTCCGACTAAGAGAACGGCAGGATCATCCCCCGAGTTACTCCCAGCTGATAAAGGAGGTCAGGGAAGAGGAAGAAAGGCAGACTGCCAGCGAGTGTTGGGAAGCCCAAACATTGGAACCAGGCAGCACCACGCCACTGCAAATGGCCAGTGTACTGATGGTGAGCACCACAGAGGAACTTGCCCAACAAATGCAGGCCCTGACGAAACGGATAGCTGAGCTGCAGAGCATCATTGACCGAGCTAAGGTTGCCAGGAATAAGGAGCCTCAGACTGTGACAATGGAGAAGTCAGTATCTAGAGCCACTGTCCCACCCCGGCGAAGGGGGAAAGGGCAATTCTTTTGCTACCGGTGTGGTCAGGATGGGCACAGTGCTGCTAACTGCCATAAGGAAGAGAACCCCTCCTTAGTGTATGAAAAGCTGAGGAGCAGTTGGGAGAGACCCAGTAGCTGCCAGAAGGTCTGGGGACGGAGACCACCTAGACCTACAGGATTTGAAGATTCCCCCCAAAGAGACCGTCCAGCTGGGATCCCTGCAGGACTGATAGGGCCGCGAGCAGAGGTCATGGTGAGGATTGAAGGGGTGGAGTGTAAAGCCGTGCTTGACACTGGATCTCAAGTGACTATTATATTTCAGTCATTCTACCAACAGATGCTTAGGCACCTGCCTATACAGCCACTGACTGGCATTGGTCTGTGTGGCCTCAGCATGGATGAATACCCCTACCAAGGGTATGTCATAGTGCACCTTGAATTCCCAGAGGAGGTTGCTGGGGTAAGGGAAGAGGTAGACACAGCTGCCTTAATATGCCCTGACCCTAAAGGGACCTCTGATGTGTCTGTGCTGATAGGGACCAACTCCAGTCTCTTCAAGGTGCTCGCGGATTACTGCAGACAACGGGCTGGGGACCAGTACCTGAGTACCCTGATGATCCATACGCTTTGTGCTGAAGCCTATAGGAAGATTGAGAGCGCTAAAAAGGAGACATCTGAGCTACCAATTGGGGCACTGAAGTACATGGGCACAACCCCCTTAGTAGTGCCCGCAAGGACAGAGCAAGAGGTGCTTGTCATGAGTACCAGGCTGAAAGGCAGTAAAGGGGCACTAGCAATGATAGAGCAGCCAGTTGAAGGAGAGCTCCCGGAAGGAGTGCTGGTCCCCAGTGGAGTCATAACCCTACCTGCTGACGCCCAGGAAAAGGTGACTATACTGATTGCTAATGAAACAAGTCAAGATGTTGTTGTGAAGCAAGGACAAAAGATAGCAGACCTCTTTGAGCCTGAATCAACTGTAAAACCCCAGTGTGAGACTCAAGTTCCGACAATAGACCCAGCAAAGTTTGACTTTGGAGATTCACCGTTGTCCGAGGAGTGGAAAGATCGCCTGAGGAGGAAACTTTGTGAAAGACCCAAGGTGTTCTCATTGCATGAGTGGGATGTGGGATGCGCAAAAGGAGTAGAGCACAACATCAGACTACATGACTCCCGACCTTTCAGAGAGAGATCTAGGAGGCTTGCTCTCTCCGAGATGGAAGATGTGCGACAACATCTTCAAGAGCTGGTTGCAAACGGCATCATTACAGAGTCCCGCAGTTCATACGCCTCACCCATTGTGGTGGTCCGTAAAAAGAATGGGAAAATCAGGATGTGTATTGACTACCGCACCCTGAACCGCCGTACTGTGGTTGACCAGTACACAATGCCTTGAGTCCAAGATGCCTTAGACTGTTTGCTGGGAAGCCAGTGGTTCTCTGTGTTGGATCTGCGGAGTGGATACTACCAGATCCCTCTGGGTGAAGAAGATAAGGAGAAGACAGCCTTCATTTGCCCATTAGGATTTTATCAGTTCGAACGCATGCCCCAAGGGATTTCTGGAGCACCTGCCACATTTCAACGTCTTATGGAGAAAGTTGTGGGAGACATGAATTTACTGCAAGTGTTAGTTTATTTAGATGACTTGATTGTGTTTGGAAGAACTTTGGAAGAGCATGAAGAAAGACTTCTTAAAGTGCTCGATAGGTTGGAGGCATATGGTTTGAAGCTTTCAATTGACAAATGCCAGTTCTGCCAAACCTCAGTAAAGTATGTCAGTCACATCGTGTCCCAAGAGGGTGTGAGTACTGATCCCGATAAAATAGAAGCACTCACTACCTGGCCACGTCCCACTAACTACAGGGAACTCAAGACCTTTCTTGGATTTAGTGGCTACTACCGCAGATTTGTGAAGAACTATGCCACAATTGTAAAACCTCTGAATGATCTTACCAGGGGATACCAGTGCAACAGGTACAAATCTAAGACCCGGCATAAGAGGAGGCCTCCAAAGCCTCCTGTGCAGAGACATTATGGCCCCTTCGAACCATTTGGGCCACGGTGGGATGAGAGATGTGAGAGGGCTTTTCGGGAAATCATTACTTGCCTAACTCATGCCCCTGTCCTAGTCTTTGCTGATCCAAGCAAACCATTTATCCTGCATACTGATGCCAGTTTGGAGGGTCTGGGAGCAGTACTGTACCAGGAGGTGGAAGGCAAGCGTAAGCCTGTAGCCTTTGCCAGCCGAGGACTGTCTGATAGTGAAACCCGCTATCCCACCCACAAGCTGGAGTTCTTGGCCTTGAAATGGGCCATCACTGAGAAATTTCGAGACTACTTGTATGGTGCCCAGTTCCAGGTGTGGACAGACAACAACCCACTGACTTATGTGTTAACAAGTGCTAAACTGGATGCTACAGGGCAAAGATGGGTGGCCGCTTTGGCTAGCTATGACTTCAGCATTCAATACCGATCAGGGAGAAGCAATGTAGATGCAGATGCATTGTCCAGGCGTCCACAAGCACCAGGAGTTGCTGTGATACCCACGGATGGAGTGAGAGCTATTTGCAGTGTGAGTCGCCGAGAGCCAGAGGCCCATGAGAGCCTTCATGGATGCGTTGCTGAAGCTTTGGGCCTGCCCCCTGAATGCGTGCCTTCTGCTTCAGTGAACTATATTGCTTTGGACCAATCTCCTTTGCCCGTGCTCAATGCGGCTGACTGGCAGGAAGCCCAGCTGCAAGATATTGCCATTCGTGATACGCTACTTGCCAAAAGGGAGGGGCGAGGCCCAGCTGCGGTTGTTCCACCTACCCCAGAGGGCAAACTACTGTTGAGAGAATGGACCAAGCTAAAACTGATTCAGGGAGTGCTACACCGCGTGATCACAGATCCCCTACAAAGACAATGGAACCAACTAGTGCTGCCGAAAGAGTACAGAGGCCTGGCCATGAGGGCCCTGCATGATGACTTTGGACATTTAGGGATGGAGAGGACCCTGGAACTTATCCGCAGTAGGTTCTATTGGCCCTGGATGGCTGAAGATGTTCGCAGGAAATGTGAGACCTGCGCTCGATGTGTCCAAAGGAAAACTCTGCCCACCAGGGCAGCATATCTGAAGAACATCACCAGCAACAAACCTCTGGAGCTGGTTTGCATTGACTTCTTGTCTTTAGAAGTGGACAAGAGGAATATTGGGAACATTCTAGTAGTGACCGACCATTATACGCGATATGCACAGGCATATCCCACACGTGATCAGAGGGCCACCACTGTCGCTCGAGTACTGTGGGAAAAATATTTCTCGGTTTATGGATTCCCAGCCCGGATACACTCGGATCAGGGATGAGACTTTGAGAGTCACCTTCTAAAGGAGGTGCTGAGGATAGCTGGAATTAAAAAGTCGAGGACAACGCCGTATCACCCGCAGGGTGACCCTCAGCCAGAGAGGTTCAACCGGACCCTATTAGATATGTTAGGGACTTTGCGGCCAGAGCAGAAGGCAACCTGGAGCCAACATGTTGCATTTCTGGTGCACGCCTACAATGCCACCAAGAACGACGCTACGGGAGTCACCCCATATTTCTTGATGTTTGGGCGAGAACCAAGATTACCCATAGACCTGTGCTTTGGTGTATCCGAGGATGGAGATAGCTATGAAACTCATCAGCAATATGTATCCCGACTACGAGAAAAGCTGCGGGATGCTTATCACTTAGCTCCATCTGCAGCTCGGAAGAATGCAGACCGCAACAAACATCGATATGATGCTAGGGTACATCTGCAAGAGCTCCAGCCAGGGGACAGAGTCCTGCTGCGAAATATGGGTATTGCTGGCAAACACAAGATAGCTGACAGATGGAAGGCAATACCTTACTTGGTAATGGAAAAGCTAGGAGATCTGCCGGTCTACAAGATCAAACCTGAAGAGGGTCCAGGGCACACAAAGACGGTGCATAGAAACCTTTTGCTCCCGGTGGGGGAATTGGTGGGCAGCCCTTATGAGATGGGCCACAACAGGGCAACTGGGCAGAACGAAGGTGCTGTACCAAAGCCACCTTCCAACGTGGACAGCCGGCCTCCTGCAGCTAACTTACCCCTACTCAGCACATCTGAGAGTGAGTCTGAGGAGGAAGACACAACCATGGTGTATCCTAGGATGAAGACAAGATTGCAGTCTCAATCAGCTGAATCCAAAGAGAGCACCTCCTCTTCTGCCCTAAACCCTATGGCAGAAGTATTTAGGCCCATTCCTGACACCCCTGAGCCACTGGTGGAACCCCCATGTGATGACTTACACAGATTATTGGACAGTGGCGACATACAGATGGAAGATGCCCCAATCACCTTCGACACTCCACTGCTAGAAATGCAGGGGCCTATGCCAGTATCTGAGGGGAACTCACAGGAAACTTCCCCATCTGTCACTCCAGAGGATGTCCCCCCTACCACAGCAACAGAGATTCTCAATAGGCGAGACAGGGTAATAAGACCAGTGAAACGGTTAACTTATGATGCACCTGGGGTGACTAGTGAGGAGCCAATACATTTAGCACACAGGCTTGTGGAAGCTAAAGTGGGCTATCTGAGGCCGTTTGATGGGGGCCAGTAAGTTGGTACAGTAGGGAATGTGATTTGTCGGGACGACAAATTCTCGGCTGGGGGGAGGATGTAAGCAGAGTCAGGATGAGCTCTACCCTGACATCTGGTGGTAGATTATGGGGAGTGCAGAGTGGCAGGTTCCAGTATTCGCATTAGCATTTCAGTTATTTGCATGGGCACTCCCACCCCACTTAGCATACCGCAAAGCAGTATGGGATGGTTGTTTTCACAGCTGTGGGAGCCCCAATTTCGTTGTTATTGGGGCAGGAGGAATGAAATGTTGTCACCCCGATTGGGTAAATGGGGAACTACAAAATTGTCTTGTGATGGGGGGTTTCCTTGTCAGCTGGATAGCACTTGCTAGATGGGGCACATGAGTTCCAAAACCCATTGAAAGGAGAGAGGCTGGGGACAGAGATCTGTACTGGGTGGTGCAGGCTTCTTGTGTGAGCCAGAAGCACCAGTTCCACCTGTGCCTCTCTCCACTGTGGAATGTTAGAGTTAATTTTTGATTCCCTTAAGAATCTAGATACAGGTTACTGAGCTGAACTCACTGGGGCTCCCCTACTATGAGCTGGTCTCACTAAGAGCTGAAATCACTGAAGAGCTGGACTTGCTGAGCTGAGAGCACTGAGTACTGTGCTTATGAGTGGGGGAGCCTGAAGCTATACCGTGGAGCAGAGCAGCTGGCAGAGCGGAGTGGAGCAGTTTGTGCAGCCACTGGGTGAGTGGAGCCAAGCAGCTCGTGAGGACGGCTGGAGTGGCTCACAGGACAGCTGGTGGACCAGAGCAGCTGGCAGAGCGGAGCAGCCCACAGAGTAAGCGGAGCTGAGCTGGTTGCAGGGACGACTAGTGGAAGCAGAACCCCATGACGAGGCAGGGCAGTTGGCCCCAAACCCACGTAAGGTGCCCCTTTCTACCCAGGCTGGGGAGGGGGACCTCTGCAGAGAGACTCTTGAACTCTGGGGCTGCACTGATCCGGGACCAAGACTTTTGGATGGTGGGACTTTTGGGACTGTGGGTGATTTGGGGGTTGCTGGACTCAAGGGCCCTGAGAGAAGGACACGGCACAATTTGCTGGGGTGGGTCTTTGCTCACGGTTTGACCCATGAACTCTAGCTGAGGTATTGTCCCAATTTAATGCTTGTCGTTTATCATGTATTAAACCTTTTCTGCTACACAAGACTCTGTGCTTGCGAGAGGGGAAGTATTGCCTCCTCGAGGCGCCCAGGGGTGTGTGTAAGATTTTCCCAGGTCACTGGGTGGGGGCTCGAGCTGGTTTTGCATTATGTTGTGGGGAAGGGACCCCTATGTATTGAACCCGGCCCTTGCTGCTATTGTTTCGGCCTGGCAGAAGGGTTACATTAGTTATACCTACATCAGAGAGGGGTAAACTTAGGTCTGGAGAAATTGACTTAACTAAGGTCTAAATGACTGAAGCAGAAGTAGAATTTGTGAGTTCCAGTCCCCTATTCTAAGCATGCTGCTTCCTAAATATACAGAATATTTTCTATTAAATAGACTGCACCCGTTTGTTACACACTTCCTGTATTATACAACTTTAGATCATACAAAGGTGCAATCCACCACTAACGTGGAGTATACCAGGGTTACCAAATGGTAAATGGATCCATGGCATATCATACTGCAGAAAAACTAGTCAGGGAATTATTTGAGTAACCCAGAGATCAGGATTAGATTGCTAGGGTCTTTGGCAGGTTAGCTTTGTAAATTGCACTTGTCAAAGTGGGAAAACAACTGAAAATGGAGAAAGAACCTCTTTCATCACAAGCATGAGAAATTGATTGCTGAGAGAGGCGTAGGTGGCTGTAGGACTTGCATATGGCAAGTTAAGGTTCTCCTCCTGTGGAGGAAGGGAAGTCATGTTGTCAAATACCAATGAGGCTGAGCACTGTATTACTTTGCATTTTTGTAGCAGTTGCCATGAGTGACTTGGTGCCTGAGTGTATTAAGCCTCACGACATAGGTAACACTTAACAAGTGTGGAAACTGAGGTGCAGGATATAAAGCAAACTTATCCAAGGCCATTCAGCAGGTCAGAGGTAGAGCTGGGAATAGAACCTGAATCTGACGCCTAAATTGGGCTCTAACCATTGGCCTATGCTCCCTTTTCCATAGCTACAGGAGGTCACCGACTGATTCAGAAAAGGGAATGTCTTGCCAAAGGGAGAGACCAAACAAGCCATTTCAATGAAAATGTGCATAGTGAATAAAAGACACCTTCAATGCTCCCCCATGTTCCTGCTATGTTACCTGTAATGTTCCAGTGGTATTTTTAATAGGCAGGAACCAGCAGAAAAAAGGTTAATTTTTTACCCATCTTCTGATAACATACAGAGAGCACATGTCATGTTTCAGGTGGCATATAGCAGAAGCAAGCCATGAATCCTTTAAAGTAGATTGTAGGAGAAATGTTAGCCATGTTGTCGTAGCTGTGGTGGTCGCAGGATGTGAGAGAGACAAGGTGGGTGAGGTAATATCTTTTATTGGATCAACTTCTGTTAGGGAGAGAGACAAGCTTATGAGCTTCGCAGAGCTCTTATTCAGGTCTGGGGAAGGTAACCAGAATGTCCAAGCTAAATGCAAGGTATGACAGATTAAGTACAGGTAAGGGCTTCACGTGTGCTGTAGAACACCATGTAAAGTGAAGTGGGAAATTTTCACAACGTGGTCACTTCATATCTGACCTCTGTCTTTTGTCCTCAAAGGAAACCTGCACAATGCCTTCAAAAGACAAGCCTGGGAACTTCAGTTCATAACTTTGCTGAGCAGAGAATGCGAGTGTCTGATATTTTCTTAGTTACGTAGTTAATCACATAAGGGCTCCTGACCAGCTTTGGCATGTACAATAAACCTAAAACTGTCAAATGAGAGCTGGCTGATCATCTAGCATTGGCTTCTCCTTATTTCCAGCTACAAACCTACATGAAAAGGCATCTTAAATACTTTCCCAAAGACTTTATTTCTTGGAAACAATTGCTGCATTTGCCACACAGATGGTTTGTGATCATGAATAGAAATGCAGATAGCCATGAATGAGGTCCACAGCATAAAAAAAACTTGACACACTCTAAACTACCTAATAAAAGATCTAAATTAGCAGGAGCCAAGGCTTTGGTTGATGTTGTCAGGAGCCAGATGCATAATCTGAATTATGATCCTCCCTCTGTCTTTTTCTCTTGAGGTTCCTTTCTAAAAAAGACAATGTATTTCTTAAGATGCACTAATCCTTACAGAAATATACACCAGTTCTGTACAGTTTCAAGTATAGATGGTTACACCAGGGACACAGTGATGATTCCAATAAATGCTGAAACTGAAATGAACAAATAATGACCAAGATTCAGGAAGTGAAATAAAGTGAGGGCTTTCATGTGAAGCTCTGCATTATTTAGAATGCTAGATGCTACTTATAATGTGAAGTTTTGGTACATCAATTATAGTTTTACAATAACACTAGTTTTGTACATACGATGATAAAATATTTGTGTGGCAGCATTTTGTCAAAACAAAGTTAAATGTACAGATGTGCCTCACATGGTCCTTCGTGGCTAATTTTGTGGTTCTTAAATGTAGAACCCCCACACTGGAATTCAGTGGAAGGTACGCACACAGACCTATTTGTTGTGGCTTCACCTATTTATCAGTAGTTATTTTGCATTAATATATATGGACAGTGTTGTGACCCAAATAGTAATCCAAGGGCATTCATAACTTTATTATGACCTCTTAAAAAATATTTGATGCTTACTTAGAAAGCTAATGCACTTCTAAGGCCACTTGGTAACATTGCCACTGAGGAAAGCTGATACAGAGAATTCACAGAGCACTAAATATTATACAGATTGGAAGATAAAATACACAGGAGAGAACCGGGGAGCTAATTGATTATACTCAAGAAATGAAGAGTCAGGATGGGAGAAGAGGAGATGATATGAATTGTAAGAAGCCTATGAATAATTTCAAGGAAGGAATTCTTTCTCTCAACTAAGGAAGGGAACTCTTTTTTCCACCTCAAAAGATGGTAAAACAAGAAGCAATGGTCCAAAGCTTTTTTTTTTTTTTTTTTTTTTTTTTTATTAAAGGTAGACTAAGCAGTAGAAAATGTTCTGCCCCATGTGGGTAACTGGGTATTGTAAAAAGATTGGGGGGGGGGCACCACACGTCCTTCCTGGAAATAGTCAGTATAAGGAGCCTGATCTTTCAGCCTTTATGAAGTTAGCAGGAGATCTGACTGCACAAAGGCCGCAGGATCTGATCCTAGACTAGTTAACTTGTGAGTGGGAATGATTATAGGGAGCAGACCAACCAAAAAGCAAGGTGGGTAGTGGGTAGCAATGAGATTGAAGGACCCAGGTAAACTTTTTTTCTGAACTCAAGAGCTATGATCCAGAAACTTGCATAGGTAGTCCACTTACCTGATCTCACTCATTTCTTAGTCTGATTCTGGTACTTATAGGTTACCTATTTCTTAGGTTTATTTCCTGTTTGTGTACATTTTTGTCAGGGTCCCTTCATTATTGTTGTTGGCCTATGTGCCAAATAGGCATACATTTTGCACAGCTGTTCTTCCCCCCCCCCCCCCCCCCCACACACACAATTCAGACATTTGGTTGATTTCGGTGTTGCCACAACTGCACCAACAGAAAATGAGGCCTACCTGGAACTGGGCCAACCGAGCTGATTTTAAGCACAGTTTGAACTGTGATCCAGTTTTAATCAGACACATCAGGAGGATAGGAAAGAGGATTTAGATCAATGAGGGCTTGGCTACACTTACAAATTTGCAGCGCTGCAGCAGGGTGTGAAAACACACCCTCTCCAGCGCTGCAAATTGCGGTGCTGCAAAGCGCCAGTGTGGTCAAAGCCCCAGCGCTGGGAGCGCGGCTCCCAGCGCTGTATGTTATTCCCCACAGGGAGGTGGAGTACGGACAGCGCTGGGAGAGCTCTCTCCCAGGGCTGGTGCTTTGACTACACTTAGCGCTTCAAAGCGCTGCCGCGGCAGCGCTTTGAAGCACTAAGTGTAGCCACAGCCGAGTCTAGAACAGGGTAAGAGACTTTTTGAACCATTAAGTACTTTACCTTGGGACTACTAGTGCTGACTGGAAAGCAAAGAGTTTAGTGTTCCACTTCCAAATCCGCCCTGATGTATTGTCTAACACTGAGCGGAAACATTTATTTGCTTTCAGCAAAGTGCACAATCACTGATGGTTTCTATTGTCACATCTAAGCAGCAATGCATCATAAATGAAGGCTTTTTGAGCTCTTATCAACACAACACATCACATAACTAAACACCATAAGGAATGCTAGCTACTCTGAGCAATTCTAGAATAACCTACATGTGTCTGCTCTCAGGTTTTATTAGAATTTTAGCTCTTTGGCTACATTTGTAGATATACATACATTGTACACAAAATGAATTTTAAATGTTAATTGAGGTATTGAGTTTTTAAAATCACCAGTCCCTAGCTCTTGTATAACAGTTTGAGATCTATGGATTTCAAAGTGCTTTACAAAGGAGGTCAGTATCATTATCCTCATTACACAGATGGGGAAACAAATAGAAGGGCAGTTAATAGAAAATGATAGTAATTCTTGAGCCTTGTGAGTTATGGACTGTGCCACTCCCCACCACTTTCTGGTCTTTTTCCTCTAACTGTGAATGGAAGAGTCCACTCACCCTGGCAAACCTCAGGGGCTCTGCATGGGGTTCTTCCTGCACGGATGCAATTGCGGGTCTGAGGGCTTAGACCCTAATTTTGCAAAGACTTAAGCAGGTGCTTAAGTTTAGAAGCCGTGAGTAGTTCCATTGAAATCAATGAGACTGCTCACAGTGCATAAGTGTCTGCAGGTAAGGGTGTAAGTCTGGACAGAATCAAGATCACATCTTGGTACTCCTTTTTGGACCATGTGCGCAGCACCTTCAGGCCATGATCAGAGTGGGAGGGTGGGATGGGGAGGATGGCCCTCCTTTTTACCTAATCTGTAATGGCAGATCACTCTACAGTATCAGGAGACAATAATTCTGTACGTGAATTACAAAAGGGGAAAACCACAGTCATCTGTTTACTCTTGTTCCTTTCGTGATGCTCATTTTTCTTGTCTATTTTGGTCTGATTGGTCTTTATTATGCTGTTCTGGCAGGTGTCCCCCAGTGGTGCTATTACATAGTTTTCTTCTGAGTTCTTTCTAAGTGTGCAAGCAATCAAAAGTGCCATCTTGGCACACAAGCTGTGTTATTGCTAGTTTTTGTTTTGCAAGTTTGTGTGTAGGGAAAGGGTCCTTGGAGAAGGAGCTGTGAGGCGGCATCAGAGCTTGATCTCTGATTAGAGTAAATTCTTGGGGCAGAGTTAATTCCTAGTAACCGGACATTAATTTTGGGCTGTGATTTCTGAAAAATGGGGTTGCCCTGTGTGATGATTTGACCACCTCTGTTCCAGGACTGACATGTGTAAATAGTGCAAACTAAACATAGGATCTGAGTTACTGATTTCTTCTGAACTGGGAGCCAACCTGCAAGGCCCCAAACATCTGCTACCACTCATCTGAGGGACAATGCTGGTGTCAGCAAGGGATGCTAGTGCCTGTAAAAGGGGAACGATACATTTAAAGACTGGTGTGGTTGCATAATATGAATTTATTCATGCTTCTCTATCTAGATATTATTTTCCCTGGTCAGTATAATATGTTGGTTCTAAATGATTTGTTAGACATTTCTGTGTATCTGCAGTGCTAGTACTGTCTCTACTTCTGCCTGTGTTAAAATGATGTTTTTTAACATTAAGGCAAGCAGAAGCCTCATTTATGGCATTAAACCACAGGTCATTTTGGTGCACTACTTTCTGGCACCCTCATTTTAGTCCCAAAGTTACCTTCCTTCCATCAAACTGGGAGTTGTTTCACTTTCATTGTTGAATATGGCTTAAATCAGAAATGAAGCATGAAACAAAAAGTATAAAAATTTACTTATGCTGAAGAAATGAATCCCACAGCAATCAGTTGCCTGCATAATTTTTTTTTTGTCCACATTTTGCATCGGATACATCTGTCTTGGCAGTTAGAGAGATGCTTTAGTGCACAACAATAAATATAGACGTTAGGTATTATCCTTTTAAATGGTCAGGGCTGCCCAGAGGATTCAGGGGGCCTGGAGCAAAGTGGGGGATCTGCGGCGCTTGTACTCACCCAGCGGCGGTCCGGGTCTTTGGCAGCATTTCTGAGGCAGGGGGGTTCTTCAGTCGCTCAGCATTGAAGGGCCCCCCGCCGCTGAAATGCTGCTGAAGACCCGGACCGCCGCCGGGCCAGGGCTCACGGGGCCCCTGCGGGGCTCGGGGCCTGGGGCAAATGGCCCCACTTGCGCCATCCCCCCTCCCCCCCCGGGTGTCCCTGTAAATGGTGTGTGAGCCCTCTGGTAACCATCACAGTCTGTTCTGTTGGAGTCTAGCAGAACATGACCAGAGAACATAGCGAAGCTTAGTGTGCTGTAAATAGTGAGTAAACACAGCCATTTGGTCCCCACTGTGCCTGTGGTTCCTTCACATTGTTTGTGTAAAGAGCACACAACACCTATTTTTGTCTCTGAATTGCAGGAAGGTCTGGAGCAGTGATACTCAGACTGAGGCTCGCAAGCCTCAAATGGCTCTTTAATGTGTTTCCAGTAGCTCTTTGCAGCACATGATATTAAAATACTGTGTGATGTAATTATTAACCAATCAGCATGCTTTTACTCTGTTAATCAATTGTAATTGATAAAATAATACTACTTGGTCAGTCATTTTGCTGTGAGAATAAGATATAAAAATTAAATATTTCCCCTATCATACTGTTTTAAATATGAATATACAGCACTATTGTAAATGAAATAATGAATTCACATGACTGTGGCTCTTTTGGATAATTAGGAATCAACATTTGGCTCCTGAACCACTGAAGTCTGAATATCACTGGACTAGCGCATATTGGCCTAGGCATGTGAAGGTACTCGGCCTTTGTGAAAATCAGATCACTTACATAGGTGTCTAAATATGAATTTTGGAAGCTAACTTCTGCACATGTATCTGAATTATAAATGAACATGGTCTGTGTCTGTATCCCACACAGTAAGTGTCTTGCAGAAAAGTCTCTGACTCCATTCCAGAGTGTTACACTGACAGATATTTTTCTTTGAATTGGTTTTCCTCCCTTCTTTCCACTTTACGTGGCGTAGGAAAGCTGTTTCTGTTCCCACTCATTTCAGCCTGCTGCATCATTTTGGGGGAGGTTATTCAGTTGCTCCCTGGAGATAATGAACAATAAGATGAAAACTGTGCCCACATACCTCAGCTGCTATTTTACAAATATGAACAGATGGGGACACATTCTGATCTTACTCACCACTAAACTCTGAGTTATGCGGTCTGTAAGATTGAACAGAGCATTAGGTAGAACAGAACTTGAAACTGATCAAAAGAAATTTGCTATCAGTTAGTGTTTGTTCTATATTTTGTGTGTTTCTTGTTGGCTCTTCACCTCACACATTTTGTGTGGCCACATTAGTTTTTATATAATGATGTTCTGTAAAATGTCAGTTGCATCACTGCACAGCATAATTCTAAGTGATCATTTTGTTTTCCTGTGTTGCCTTGTTTTACAACTTTGAGTGTTGGCTTTACCATAGGCCCCATTTTCCCTCCTTCTGTAGCTAATCAAATTCCCCAAAGATCCCTCCACCTTGGAGACATGCCGTTCCCACCCATGCCATTGTATGCTTATGTTGGAAATATTACTCATCTTAGATATGGAAAACTTAACTACATCCTGTGAACCCACCTTTAAGTGACATAATTCAAGGGAGGTTTTCTTTACTAGGATAATAGTCTCTTGTGCTGTCCAAAATGAGTTCACTCTGGTTTCATGCAAGTGAATTTCCCCTCCTGCCCCATTTTAAAAGCCAACACGATCACTTTGTTTTTGTGTTGACTCTCGAAAAAGGACAGCACAGAACCTTCTAAACTAGGGCTGCAGTGAAACGAGTAAGCTGTTCTTTCACATGTGGAAAGCATTACACAGCCTTGGGATGTCTTTCATGAGAAGAGGGAGTGGTCAGTGCCAAGGGCAGGCTGTTTGGGGAATAACATGTACCTTAATGAGTCCAGTACAGCATGTAGAGCGTTTTTATGACTCTGTGTGTCAGGAATGTACCACCAAGATGCATAAAAGTTAGCACAAACATTTGTATAAAAAGACTAAGGGTTCTGTCCTGCAATCAGTTATTACTGTCTATATCTTTTCACCTGATCTGAGTTTCACTGAAGGTAAAGTGTTCATGTGCTGATGCAAAAGATTAAGGATTACCATGTGACATTCACCCTGAAGATGAGTTCATCTCCGGTATTGGCATAAAATGCTACAGTAGGTAAAACTTGTCACACTGGTAGTGAATTAAAGACCCAGAATAAAATATCGCAAACATCTGAACCATGTGGGGGTTGTGGTATAGTGTGTAAAGTAATGGAAAAGATTGTCTCTTTATAAAATTAAAGGGTCTCTGACAGAACGCTGGCTTCACTTGAGACCCATTTGCTAGATGTGCCTACAGTCATGATGCTACCTGGGTTTGCGATCTCCCTGCTCCAAATAAAGTGTGGGTGTGGGATGTATAAGAGGCTCTTAAAATGCTGCATAGTGTGGAGATGGCGGCTTTCTTCCCTTTTAGGTCAGTA
Source organism: Mauremys mutica (assembly GCF_020497125.1). NCBI lineage: Eukaryota > Metazoa > Chordata > Testudines > Geoemydidae > Mauremys > Mauremys mutica. The sequence continues at coordinate 70,447,202 of NC_059078.1, forward strand.
TTGAGCTACAGTGTGGTATTTAAAGAACACTGTTTTTTTGGAAGTTCTCTGCTTTGAGATCTTGACCCCTTATGGTCTTTAAAGATCTCATAGCAATTGTTTTGTATTTGAATAGGGGTGTTATTCAGGCTGGAATTTAGCCAGGCCACCAGGTTCATTTTCTTGTCTATTTAAATTCTCATAGTTTTAATTGTGAAAGATAGTTTTTCCTTCCTGTTTTGGTTATTGTATGTTCTTCAACAGTATTCTGGCTTGGAGGTTGCTGCATTTCAGTGAAGAATAAATGGAACCCTGTATGTCACTTAAATTGTATAATGTACTTACGATCCTTTTGGGTGAAATGGGCTCTGCAATTCTTACTGTGTGGAGAAGTCACTAGGACTCTGAACAGAGTGAAATATACAAAGCAGTGACTCTGTAGGATAAAGCCCTAACTCTGCAGCCCTGTTCAAATTGTTTTGATTCAAAATTGTGGTTACTTCCCATACCATTGCAGTACTAATTGCATTCCTATGAAATGCATTTTGAGATCATAATTGCAATACTTGGCATTTAAAGCTGAGTCAAAGAACAAAAAGTCCTTGCAAGATCAGCAAAATGTGGTAGTAGTAAATTTGGTTTCTGAGTTAAATTGCTTCATGGAATCATAGATTATTAGGGTTGGAAGGGACCTTAGGAGATCATCTAGTCCAACCCCCTGGTCAAAGCAGGACCAATCCCTAAATGGCCCCCTTAAGGATTGAACTCATAACCCTGGGTTTAGCAGGCCAATGCTCAAACCACTGAGCTATCCCTCCCCCTTCTTCACAGAAGAAGGCTGAAAGTTAGGGCTCATGTGCTTCCTCTGTTCAGCTTGTTGCAACCAGATATTCAAGGAGTCTGAGAAAAGTGTGAATCCCAAGCCCCACATTTCTTACACACAATGTGGGGAGTTAATGAATGAGGAAGAGATTGAAAGGGACAATGTGTCCTAGGCAACTCACTGCCATGGGGTATTACTAAGGCTAATAGTCCAGTAAATCCTTTAAAAAATTTAGTCAGCAATTACAAGGGCTCTTAGGGCTATTTAAAGAGTGTGGCTAGAACCTTGAACACATCCAAAATCATTGTAGCAAGCTGACTTGGAAGTTAGATTACTGTTCTTTAAATACATGCACAGACCATTCCCCAAATAGTTAGGTGACTTCCCTTTGCACTCTGCTGCTAAGAGGTTAATGAGATGGCCTATCCCGAAGGACGTGCTCTTTTCCAGTTTCAGAACAGGTTCAAAATGATTGAACCTAACACAACGTACTTTACCCAGTGCTATGCAAGAGCTAATTGTGGGACGTCTGGTAATTCATATCCACGAGGCAGACGGTGAGGTTACATGTGAAGGGTTATCTGGATCATCCTTTAAAATAGATGGTGTACTGTAGAAGTGTAAGTATGCTGCTTGCTGCAGAATCAAGCAGGGAACAAGGCACCTTGTGAGTCGCTCAGTCAACCATGATAGTTACTAAAGCTTGCAAACAACTGACTTACTGGGACTGATATTGGAAAAAGGGATTTATAGGGAATTGGATGGCTCATTGAGGGGATTGCTAATGAGCTAGAGAATCTTTCACTTCTAGGTCATTAGTTCAAATCTGTTGCTGGCTAGTAGTGACCAAAAGGCTGTTTGGTGGCCTATATGAAATGTTTCACTGCGGCTTCCAGTGGACTGATGTCCTTCTCACAGCTGACAGTAGTTGCATTTGGTGGCAGTGTGAGAGCTAGTGTGGTGACCTCACCGTGATGACTTCAACTGTCAGTGTCCACTTGACCAGCTGTGGGGGCTAACCTCAGGGTTTCTTTGCTATGTTTATGCTGGTCTGAATGATCAAGTAAAGTACCTCTAGCAATTACAAGGCTTTGCCAGGGGGAGTGGAAGGAGGGGAGGCCTGAAAAGACAATGAATTACTGAGGAATAAGACTGTTAAAACTACCATGTCGTTGTTGCTTATGATGATATAGTTAACACAGTTCAAATACTATAGTTTTGTACTGGATTAGGTCCCGATTTGGCAAAGCATCAAGTATGTGCTTAAAACCAGACGATCCCTATTAAGCAAAGCATGTGCTTAAAGTTAAACATTTGCTTAAATGCTTTGCTGAATCAAGGCTAGGAATATTTATAGCAAAGTGTTGATATAGGAGCATGAACTAATTTCATTTTCCATTGTGAATAGGCCATTTCAAGCTCTTCTTCTGCTCTCACTAATTAATTGTTGCAGATTATACATAAAATTTGCAATTAAAGATGGCACCAGCCTCCTGGATCTGAGTTTTGATCAAAAGTTTGAAGCTCATTCTATCTCTGTACTGGGCTGAATTCAAACTCCCTAAAGCAGAGGGCTGTCTGGATTGGAACCATTGGAGTTCTGCAGTGATGTGACTCTGGGTTTTGGTTGTATCTGTTAGAGTGAGATGTTCATTGCTTCATCTGCAATTTGGGTTTTGGGCCATCTTTTAATCCCTTAACCAGTGTTTAGCTGCCCTGGTTTTAGGTGCTTCAGGATTTACTAAAATTAAGTCCCACCGGAGGGGTCTCTTAGACTATGTCTGCACTGCCTCACAGTTCAGACTACTGGGATGTGAATAGCAGTGCGCACTCACGTCCTGCACTGTTACTGCCCTATGTGGACACTGTGGTCACGTTAACTTTGTCCTCTTCAAACAGAACTACATTAATGCAAACTAGGAACTTTTTAGTTCATGTCCAGACGTGGGAGTTACAGTGCTGCACTTTGGGGTGTGTGTTGCTATTCACAGCCCTGTAATCCAAACTGTTGGGCAGTGTAGGCAAGCCCTTAATTTTAGAGCTTGTTGGAAAACCATGATTTTTTCCCCATGAAATTATTTGCAGGAAAAATCCCCTTTTGAAATTTTCCCATAGGAAATTTAGAAAAGGTTGGAAAGTGTCCACACCCACTTTCTTACTGTGTGAGGAAACACTGTTAAATGTTCGGAAGCATTGCTCTGAAAGGTGAAAATATGGCTTTGTCTGAAAGTGTTTAACAGACAGAAAGTAACACTTTCAACTCGTCACGGCTGTTATCGCACATTCTTACCATTACCTACTATTGGGGGGGTGAGGGGGAGTAAGAAAGTGTGTGTGTGTGTGCGCAAATCTCTTTGGAAATTGTTTTTACCTGTTAAGAGAAACAGGAAAACAATCAACAATAACATTTTCTTGGGGTGGGGGTGGGGAATCATTTTTATACAATTCCAATTTCTGAATTAAAAATTTTTGATCACCTCTGTTAAATCTTGATGTGCATTAGATAAATTATTTTGAGGTATCTTTATATGGATATGTATGACCTTCTTAATGTTAAGTCAAAGGTGCACAGAGTCTGAGACAGGTCCCTTGGTCTCCGTAAAGAAAAAAGGGAATAGTGTGCCTCATTAGTAACTCTAGGGTTTAATACTCAGTACTGGAGACAGGCTTGGATGTTTCGGGTTTTTGGACAGCAATGGGAAGTGCACCATGATAATCTGACTCCTTCCAATAATAGCAGTAGCAAAAAGGAAGGAAACAGAATTTCCTGGAGAGGGGTGTTAGGGAGAGGGAAAGACCAGATTAACTTCCTAGATGAAGGCTGCCTAGCTATGAAGAGGGTTTAAGTGAGAGAGAGAGCGGTCAAGGTCAGGGAAATAACTATAGACATTCAAAATAAAATTGGTGCCCACAAAGGGTGATAAAATCCGGTTGCTTCAAAAGAGGAGAAAGCAAGTGCACGTGTGGTATAGTATGTAAGCAGGGCCAGCGTGTGTCTGGGCAGTGCAAGCCAGCAGAGCATAAGAAGCTTTCAGTGACAATGAAGTTTGACAGGCAAGAATGAGAGGAAGAGACCTCTAATAATAGGGCATGTTTAACCGTTTATCTCTCATTAAGGAAATAGCAGCTTGGAAAATGGCTGTTAACTTTCAGAGCAATTATGGTAATGCAGCACCTTCTGAGTTACAGCTCAGTCAGCATTTCCAGCCTAAACTTAATTGGCAGGGCTTTCAGTCTGGGATATGGACACTTGACATGGACTTGAACCTCACTGTGGAAGTGTCTTCTCCCAGCAGTTGGAGAGTGTCTTTGCAGGATGGCAGTTAGTTTTGAATGTTTCTCCCCAGAATAGCCTCAACTTGGTAAACTGGCTGGCAGCTGCTAGGCAAAATAGTTCTAAGGATTCCCTGTTACCATAATACAAACAATAGTAGTAGTGCCTCATGGTCCCGAACGTGGATCCCTTTGTGCTAGGTGCTGTACAAACCTAAAAATATGTGGTCATTGGCAGAAGTTGGCTTCATGGGTTCTGTTCCCAGCTCTGCCACTGACTCACTGCACACTCTCTGTGCCTCAGCTTCCCCATGTATTAAAAGAGTAAAATAAATTCCTAAGAAGCTGGTTTGTGAGAGGTGATAGAATGGAAAATTAGTATTACTTTTTGGCTTGTAGCATCTTTAAAACGGTGACCGCAGTCTTCAGTATTTACAACAGTGTTTTTCAACCTAGGGGTGTCAGGCCAGCCTGGGGCATTCACAGCGTTTGTTATACCTGAAATATATGGTCCTCATTTCTCTCTCCCTTCCCCCTAGCATTCAGTGCAGGTTTTCCCCATCTCTGCTCTGAAAGCAGCAATGCTGCAGGGGCTCCCTATGCCTTGGGAAATGTTTTTGTCTTTAATCGAAACCATGTGAAGTGCACTTGGCAATTAGTTAGGAGTGCCTCATAAATGCTTGTAATAATAATAATAGGATCCTTCTCAGAGCATCTGAAATAAATAGCACTGGTTTATATCAATAGGAGCAGTGTGAACCTTTACCCACTTAGGGTGACCAGACAGCAAGTGTGAAAAATCGGGACGGGGTGGGGGGTAATAGGAGCCTATATAAGAAAAAGACCTCAAAATCGGGACTGTCCCTATAAAATCGGGACATCTGGTCACCCTATACCCACTCCACCCCCACTCTTCAAATGTTCTCCAGGTAAAGCAGCTGATGACTCCTTGAAAGTCCACTCACCTTCCCTCCTTGCCCCTTAATAAACTGGCCCTGGTCTTAGCTGACATGTACAAGACTGAGGGCTCTGGCTGTAGCCACTGACCTGAACATGGTGTGTCTGCACCCATGGCACTCTGCTGAGGTGAGACCACGTGTAGCATGGCCTCTCATGGTTCCCAGCCAAGGCCACTCCCGACCCGAAACAGCTGATGAGTGGGAGAACTGGAAGTGGGGGAAGTATGGAGAGCTGAGGGAGAGTGAAGCAACTGTGTCACGGCTTGGGGAGTTCGGATGAGGGAGTGAATGCATACAGGCCTGTTGTGTGGAAGAAGGAGGAAAAAATGACCGAGACTGTGGTGGTACAATTGACAAGTCTGCGGTAATGTAGGGGTTCCCAAGCAGTCTAAATCTTATGCTCTGTCACTTGGGAAAGAAGTGAAATTCACTGTTCCTGACGTATCTTTCCCCACCAATAATACATAAGTCTTGCAGCTCTGTACCTCTGCCACTGATTTTTAGTAATGCTCCTTTACAGCACCCATATACCAGGGGTCAGAACTGACCTCAGAGACATGTCACTGCAATCTTCTGCCTCTAACCCCAAAGGGCTCGTCTTCCTACTTTCCCTGAATGAGCTGTGTAGACTTTTCTCCTACTCTGAAGACCCTGAGCAAAGCATCCTATCACTCAGCAACTCTGCTGCTGACACTGCTGAATTCAGGGCTTGGATTCCAGACTACCAAGGATCCAGCATGCTAAAACTCTGCTTCCTAAGCTTGTAGGTTAAATAATATAAAACCCAGGTATCTGTAAAATGCCCCATTGCGAATTCACAAACCATTATGACCCCCTCAGGAAAGTGGCAGCCTTTCCTTGTGGTTTTTCTGCAGAAGTCAATGTTGCTAACTTCATGAGCCATTTAACAAACCTAGATCATGCTCTGTAGCTAAGTATATAAAGCTTTACGTGTTCTGCCAACTGAATGTCACCTAAGTATAATCCAGGCCCTGACTCAAATTGACAGGGACAGGCTGGCCTGGGAAATAATCTCTTTAAATAGCAGCAGCCAATTCTCAAAGTCATTTCTTTTGCCCTGTCTAGCATTGGAGAGCTGCTTACTGCAAGTCGCCTACAGAGCACACATCCCTCCCAGGCTTGACAGGGGCGGTACGTTCCAAAGGCAAGTGGGTCAGTTGCCTGGGGTCTCGCCGCTTTGGCTAACGCTGGGAATTGCTATGAATTTTGCAGCACAGTTTCTCTACTCCAAGGTTTTAAAGAACAGAACTCCCAGGGAATGCTCCAGGGAAGAGGAAGACTATGATCCTTTCTGGCAAAGGTTGGAGAATATTGCTGTGTGACTTAGAACTAGATTGCTCCTTACAAGTGATGGACAGTCCCAGGGCTGTACCTGGGGCTGGAGCCACGGACATCACTTCCCCTGGATCCCTTCTGCCTCCTTATGGTGCTATAGTTGGAGTTGTGCTTCACCTCTTTGTGTATTTTGTTGCTCTGCTTTATAGGTAATGCTTTTTGTTTTTCCTTTCCTTTCCCAGTTCCCTAGAAAAACAAAAGTGATTGTAGTTATTCAATATTTTCTAAAGCTCTCAGTGGCCAAAGTGATCGCTGAGGTCACTGCACTGGAATCAGTGAAGCAGCACTGGGAATGAACTTGTCCCACCGGTACAGGTGAAGACTGAATTGACTTATCTATGGGACTCAAAGATTTTACCTTTCTGTAAATATATCCTGATGGAAAAAGGCCTGAAGTGGTCAATGAAATACTGAAAAATGAACCATCTTGTGGGACATTTACTTTGTGTATTTCTGGAATATGGTGTTAATGGCATGTTAGATGTCTTTCTGTTGGTGATCATGGTCTACTGTTAATTATTGTATTACAATAGTGTGTGGAGTCCCCAGTTGAGATCAATGGCCAGTTGTGCTAGGTACAGACAGGTATGAACGTTCCCTGCCCCAAAGATCTTACAATCCAAGGCTCTGATCCTGCAAATCCTTACGTTTGTGCTAAATATTCAGTAGCCACACTGATAGCAATGTACTCAAAGTTAAGCACACATTTGAGCATTTCCACCTATACAGACAAGACGGACAGGTGAAGTATTATCATCCCATTTTTTACAAATGAGGAGCTGAGTCAGAGAGAGAGAAAGTGACTTCTCCAAGGTCATGTTAGACATTTTCAGCAGAGTCCAGAATAGAACCTAGATCTCCAGAATTGAGTCCAGTGCCTCTAACACAAGACCACCCTTCTCATCTGTGTTGTTTGTCATTTCTTACATGAAAACTTCTCATTTGGTTAATAAACTCAGAACTCTATATTTTAAGATTTTTTTTTAATTATAAAAATGTTTACAACTGTTTTAGCTTTGATCCTTCTCTTTCCTAACAGATGCAGCCAACCCTGAAGTAAATATTGTTCTTTTGGCTTTCTTAAGGAAGAAGCCTCCGTCCATTCAAGGGACTTTGTGGAATTATTGTAACATTAGCATCACAGGGAATGAACCACACAAAGTGTAGCCATTTAAACTCATCATGCCTCCACATTTTTAATTCCCATATTAAGGAGGTGTCAGATTGTTAAGGGGATAATACTGCCAGCTTTAAGCAGTGGCGTTTGTTTGGACTGAGGTCACAGTGACTGTTCAGACAGGACTGCTGGTCAAGCTGAAGCCAAATAGAGGGTTTGACTTGGCTCTGCCTATGATGATGCTGAATTAGTGAAGCTAATGCTATACACACAGAGAGAGATAGAAAATACATAGAACTTGCTATTGCAGCTTGACTGCTGGGCAGCAGACATAATCAGGCCTGAGCTTTACATCCATTAACTGTAGAACATCGCACATAAGGAACTGAGACAAATGTGCCTGCTGTATGTATAGTGTCCAAACCATTTCCCAGCTTGGTTATTCAATTAGTTTATTTTAACTGAAACAAACTCCAGCTAAACTCTCCGGTTGTGATGTATTGGCTCCATCACCCAGTGCATTTAGTCTGTAGAGAGGTAGGCTTACCATTAAGGCATGGTTATGAATGGCTAAGGCTCTGGGACTTGGGAAATCTGGGTTCTGTTCCCACCTCAGACACAGACTTCCTTCATGATCTTAGGCAAGTTGCTTAAATCTCTCTGTGCCCTGATTTCAAGTCTGTACAGTGATTATAATTCTTCCTTGGTCTGTCTTGTTTGTTCAGGGGAGGCTTTCCAAAGTGCTGGAGGGATTTAGGGGCAGAAGTCCAAATGACTTTCTGTGCAACTTGGGTGCCTAAATCCCTGAGCAACTTTGGAAAAACCCACCCTTAAATTGTCAGTGCCTGGGGGGCAAGGACCGTTTCTTACTGTGCGCTAGTACAGTGCCTAGCACAGTGGGGTGCCACAGCCTTGGGAGTCTCTAAGTGCTACGGAAATAAAAGTAGTAATAAAACTGGCAAAGGGTTTTCTAATCTGCCATTATGGATAGAGTGCTGCAGGGGGTCCTGGGCTATGTGCTCCCTGTATTAGGGGAAAACCCATTGGACCTCAAGTCCAAGCCATGTAGAATGCACTTGTACCACTCCGAGTGGTGCCTTATAATTGCTGCTGCTGGTGGTGATGATGCTTTTTATAACTTACAAATATGCAAGTATTGATTTGTTTTCCATTGATCTTTGTTCTCAATGCACTTCAGAACATAGGACTGAATGAACCACAAGTTATACTCTTGATGCAGAAATTACTGGCTGAAAGGTTATGGTCTGTGCAGGAGGGTCAGACTGGTAGATCATAATGATTCCTTCTGGCCTTAAAATCTATGAATCTGCAGTCCTTAATCCAAAACTACCATTGACTGGAGGATTAGTCTACAGTATTTTTCTTGGTCAGTCAGACTTCTAGTCCATCAAGTGTAGTGGCCCACACCTGATTCAGAGGAAGTTTTTAAAAAAAAATCTATAATGCATGTTGTGGCGAACTGGGAATGTTCTTAATGTTTTCTCTGAATACTGTGTTGGTGCCTCAGTGTCCTCTATGCAGTTCTTAAGTATCTAGGTGATGGAATAAGGGTGTGTGATTGCTACAGAGCAAAGGGCCAGTGCACCTAAATGCCTGGCACGCTGTCTCCTAGCAACTGATGGCCTGGGCCCTTTCTCTGCAAAGGTGCCAACTGAAGGTGTTGGAGACAAAGAGATCAGGTGACCTCCTGGCCCAGGAAAGGAACTGAGCAGAGAAGGAGGGGCTGGAGGGGATTGGCAGTCTGGAGCTGGCTGGGGACGAGGAGTGAAGTGCAGACGTGGGGGTCTGGCTTGCTGCCCCCCCAGAATGGACCCAGCTGAGGGGTCCCATTTGCTGTACCTACAAGCTCTATTTTAGACCATGTTCCTGTCATCTAATAAACCTCTGTTTTACTGGCTGGCTGAGAGTCACGTCTGACTGCAAAGTGGGGGTGCAGGACCCTGTGGCTTCCCCAGAACCCCGCTGGGGCAGGCTCGCTGTGGGAAGTGCACGGAGGGGCAGAGGATGCTGAATGCTCCAAGGAGAGACCCAGGAGGTGAAGACGTGTGAGCTTCTTGCCCTGAAAACAGTCTGCTCCAAGGAAGAGGAGGCTCCCCAAAGTCCTGACTGGCTTTGTGGGGAACAGTTCCAGAGCATCGCCCAGGGACTCTGTGACACGTGTCACAAAGGCTGGCTCCTGTAAACTGCTGAGCCACTCCTGAGAAGTGCTAGGGTGCTTAGCATTTTTAAGGAGATGTGTTCAGTTAGTATCTTAGAGGGTCAGGCCTCAGCTGAGTAATGTTTTACAGGGGTAGGAATCTTTCCATCCCTGGAAGTCATTTGAGACCTAGAAGCATGAGATCTGGCTGCCCTTATCTTGAATGCAAACTACAGGTGGGTCTATTGATTATAAAAGGATCTGGCTCTTTTTTTTTTTAAACCCAGATTTGATGTTTGTTAAAATAAATTGTGGGTTCATCCACATTAATTGGTGTTATCAGAATGGTGTTGATGCATAATAATCCCTAGCAAGTTTGCACACTACCATTGTCCCCTGTGACATATGCAGAGGAGTTTTGGATCATACAGAAATAAACACACACATAATTACCCTTCTAACATCTTCCCTGAATAGCCCCAGTATTGTCTCTTAGTGACTGTGCTAGAGTTGAAACTTAACTTGTAGATCCAAATTCTGTTGGTCACTTATATCGACTCATCCATGAGAAGCTTGTTGTGCCCATATTCTAAGTTGCCAGCAACCCCACAAGACCTTGGATTTCACGCTCAATAGACCATCAACAGTTCCTTGAAGCCATGGGCAGGATGTAGGGATTGGGGAGTACTCTGTGTGTCTTAGCCAATACCTCCCTCTTTCACTGCACTCCCACTCAGCTTATTTTCCCTCTTGACCTGAGCAATCTGAGTATAGGTAGCTGAGTAGGGGTTTCATAGGCATTCCTGGACTATCCAGACTCAGAACCAGGGTCTTTTAATCTGTCGTCAATGCAATAGCAAAGGGGGGAAAAAGCAGAAGCATTCTTTGCCCATTCAAAGCATGGGACTTGGGCACAGATGTTCAAGAGGAATCACTGCTGGACTGCAGGCACTATCATCAGAGAACCACTCACAAAAGTGGTGTCTTCCTACTCCTAGTGTTGTCATGTTGTTTTATCCAGCTTCCAGGTGATCTGAGGGAAGGCTGTCTTTTAAAATGGTAACACTGATAAATGGAGGCCTGGAAGTTCAATGGGAAAGTTCAGATGCTTCTCTGGCCAATCCTTCATTAATTTTGCCAGCACTACTTGGAGTGTGGTGTAAGAAAGCCAATGGGTCCTGTCAAGGGCATCAAGAACACATTTTTCCTCTAAAGAATTGTGTGTGTTTCAGAACTGATGAACAAGCCCAGCTTTGGATATTGTGTGACACAGGTGAAGAAATCTCTCTGGACCTGGACCTTTGCTCTGGTACAAACCATCCGTTATCACTTTCTTTATGCTCAGAATGTGCTGTGCATCTAGATTGCGGCTCTTGTTATGAAAAAACTTCCTTTTTTTTTTTTTTTTCCAGACTGGCCATCCATGCGGACCTGGTTCTCCATAGCTTAGTCACATAAAACAACACTCGGTCTGTTGTCTATTAGTTCACGGGCATGAGTGCCCACATTCCACTTACCTCTTTAGCTCACAAGAAAATATCCAGCCTGACTCTGAGGCCTCTGGCTCCAGAAATACTGGAGCGGTCAAGTCTAGAAAATAGACCTTCTAGTAAGAGAAGGCTTCTCTTATACCACTTGAGTTCTAGTTCGGCTCCTTGTAACCAACAAAGGCTGGGTGATCAGTTGAGGCCATTTTGTCTCCACAAGGCAACCTTGTATAATTCTGGGGACCTGAAATCCAGCCATCATCACAAACCATGAGAGGCTCCTTTGCTTAAGCAAACAAACAGACCCCATTCTGAGAAAGGCCTCACTTGTTTTGAGGTTATCTAAACCCAACAAAGGCAGTTGGACTCCAATGCCCTCTGGGCTTGCTACTCAAAAAGATATATAGCAAGCAAACAGCCTACCATATAGGGCTGGGCTCCAAGGCATGCCCAAGTAGACTTCCTGTGGAAACAGAGAAAAGTGATAGCAATTCCAGTACCTCAAACAGCTGCAATCTTGGCTCTTCTGACTGCTACAGCTAAGAAAATTAACATTCTGACTCCTAACGGTGACCTCTCTTGTAAATATTCAAGAGCAATACACAAACTCATATAAATGAGTCTCCTTCATGAAAGGAAACCCCTCTCTGGGAAGGAGCAATCAAGTGTAACCAGGGTAATTCATAGTTCTCAGATCCTGTCAGTTGGCTACATTCTACAGTGTTCTAGAGCAGGACAGTGTGTGTTTGTCTGGTTTGGTGGTCAGAAATTAGGCAGGGCTGGTGTGGTTGTGTCCTCTAGCATGTTCAGGAGTTTCTGCATGGCTGAGTGGTAGTTGGTGAAGCAGGGACTCTATAATATGGAAAGCTTGATAGTTTTTAATGGACTTGGAGGGATCTCTTGTAGTTTACGAACAACACTTGCATAACACCATCTTTTGTACACACAAGGAGACTAAATATTTAGTCATTGCACTTATGGGGAAGAATGGCCTTTTGTCTAGCATTGTGCAATGGTTGTTACCCATGGAATTGCACCTGCTTATCTGGGGGGCCACATTCGATTCACTGCCCAAAACATGCATAACTTGGGTATCTAAAGTAAGCACCTCCACTCCCATTGACTCAAGTGCCTGAAGTTAGGTGCCTAAGTTAGGAAAACCTTGTCCAGTGAATCTAATTTGGCTCACACAAGCAGGTGCAATTCTATTAACATCAGTTGAGTTTCACTCACTTCCACAAGGCTGAATTTGGCCCATTGAATCAAATCCTTTCTTTTAATTATACTAGTGAAACACAATAAAATCAGACTGGTCCCCTTAGTGTAACCAAAGTCAGAATTTGACCCGTTGTCTTATAAATGAAATAAAATATATCACCTTTCCAGTATTGTTTCCATACTGTTGATAATTCAATATACTTAGGCAGGAAATGTTCTGTGACAGTCTGTATAAATAAAGGCTTGTTAATGTGGTCACAGTTACATTATCTATACTGCAACTATTTCCACCGAATAATCTTTTACTTATCATACAATCATAGTTCACCAGAATTTTTGCTATGGGGAGTTGTAATCTCTAAATAAGTCAGCATGTTTTCCAGTAGTCTAATGACCACATAAGAACAGATAAATGAAGTATAATCTTAGATATGGATAAACCAATTTTTCTTAAACTGTACTAGGGTCCATAATATCTTATATGAAACTAGATAACCAAATACCGTATTTCACTCACACACACACACACACACACACACACACACACACACACACACACACACAAACCACACCGTAGTATTAAAAATGGCTGAAATAGCCAGTCATTTTAATCACTTTCCACTAGATTGTCAGCCTATTAAATTTTCAAAGGGACAGGGTGTGCAAGTCATTTAAACCTTTCCAGCTTCTGATGTCATGGGGATTTATTGAGCATGCTGATTTGAGTAACGCTCTTTGGAAAACGTTGCAATCATCTTTGTTTAAACAGTACTTACACAAGTAAGTAAAATCTATTTACAAGAGCAACAGGTACCCTTCTATCTTTTAATAAGTAGTACTTGGCTTTGACTGGCCCCTGGCATCACAAAATCTTGTGCAATTAATTACTATTTACTCATTAGTACCAGCTGTCAGAATTCACAAGATTTGCTTGTTTGAACAGCAAAATACAAATTATTTCTTCTAGGAGTGGGAGGTTTGCTATATAAGGTCATCATCTTAAAATTTCCTAAATTTGCATTTTGGTCTTGAATTTGACCAATCAATGTAGCATCAGGATAGTATACCTATTCTTACTATAGCAGTTCTTTACTAAGTGAGTGTTCCCAGAAGTAGTACAACCTATTTTAAAGCCCAATGTGAAGAGTTAGTGAAATTGGCTGTATCAGTATGGATCAAAATTACAAATGTCCAGTTAGAATGTTCTCAAGCTATCCTAAACATTTTATCTTTTAAACTGAAGATTTTGGGGGGTGGGCGGGAAGGCTGTGAGGCCTCTGGTATTTTAACATCCAGCCATTGCTACATTCCTGTATCATCTTACGGCTAATATAAGCAGTATAGTGACTTCTTGTATGGATGTCCACATTTCTGTCATCTCTGCCCATAAATACTCATTTTGCAGTAGATGGAAAGACTGACAAATGGATCAGATTTTGTCCTCTGATATGTGTCCAATGCCCATTGGTTTCACTTAGCAGTTATGTTGGATCTGAGTGTGGAGTTTAGCCAGTTGACGAGCTACTGCAAGATAACTATAAGTGTGTATTTCTTTCCTCCTTGAAACAAAAAAGGCAATTTTGTGGTTCAAATAAAGTGTGCAGAATTTTTTTCCCCAAATGCTACTTCACTTAATTTACAATGCTGAGAGTTTTGAAAGCAGACAAACCAAAAGACAAAACTTATTCCAAGCTTTTTATCATTTTAAGAGCATATTTCAAAACCAATGACCATGCCGCTGCATTGAGACTGCATTAGGTAAGACTGTCTGTATAAGTAAATAATTTCCTACAGTTCCTTCATTCTCTTTGGAATGTCTTCATATGGATTTTTTTCTTTCTTCCCCCCTTCCTCCTCTCCCCCCCCCCCCCCCAGCTATGCTGAGCAACTGTTCACAGAAAAGTAGGTTTATAAGCCATGTTTGCATGGTTGTTTTTACTAACCACACTGAAGGTGAAATGGCATGAATTATATGCATGCAATAAAACTTTGATAGCTGGATATTTGTTTAATGTGTGTGCTGGAAAGTCACATAGAAATAAAGAAGCTCATTCACTGAGCTTTTCTAGAAGAATCTATTGAAAAGCACAGCTGATTCATTTGGAAATAGCTATGATTTATATTGTGTGAGGAATATATTTATGAGCTGGGCACATTCCCTCCTCCCCCAAATAATAACAAATTCACTGAGAGACACATTTTTGCAAGGCACTGAAACTATTTGAGATTTTAACCTGAATTTGGAATAGTCTGGCCAAAAAAACCTTGAAAACAAAAATTTTGGAAAAGTCACAACTGTTTTTGTTACGAAAATGTTGACTTTTTTTCTAGATGTGTTCAAAATGAAATGTTAATTCAAAATGACATTTTTGAAACTAAATGTTGACTTGAACTAATATTTCATTTTGAAATGTCACTTAAAATTTACATTTGATTTTTAAACCATTTTTAATTGACATTTGAAATGTTGCATTTGACCTGAAATTTTTTTTTTCAGTTTTGTGTTTTGTCGAGGAAAAACAACCGTTCAGTTTCAGTTCAACACAAACCACTATTTTTATTTTATTTTATTGGTTTTCTGGCTGGGCAACTGAAGTGAAAAATCAATTATTTGCTAAGCTCTAGATCTGATCACTAAATACTGTACCACTTATTGTTACGGTGCATGACAAGTCATGCTTCTACTTTTCATTGCCCAGACTGTTGTTCGCATGTTTTTATACATGCATTAACTGTAATCTCCCTGCTAAAAAAAACACATGAAGAAGCAAGTTAAGCAAAGTAACCAAACTGCCTTCAGGAAGATAAATGCAGGTGACCTGGCATGGCAATTAGTTACCTGTTGGTGGATTTGCAAACTTTCAAATTGACTGTTGACTTCTACAGATCATGAGCTCTCCGTAGGTAGATGGCACATCCAGATGGGTTTTATAGGGAAAAATTTAATTGTCTGATGAGACAGATAAAATCATATGAGACAATCAGCACTTACAATAACCTGAAGCTGTATCCTTGGTGATGTGGCTGCTAACCTCTTTAGCAAGAATTTCCCACTGGTAACATAGTAGCAGTGGGAGTTCTCACAAGGACAAAGTAAGCTGGAGTAATTGCTGAAGTTAATGGAGTTATGCCAGGAGGCAATTTGGCCCCGTGTTCCTGTAGCCCTCAAAACTGTAGACTAGATGAAGTCTAAGAGTCTGATTTATTCCCCTTCCACCTCTCTTCACCCCTTTCCTGGGCCAAAACAAGGAAACCCAGGAATAAGGCCAAAACCCCCAGTCTGCCATTTTGGCCTCTTGTAGAGAAAAACATTTGATGGCTTGAATGCATGATGGGAGTATCACGTCAAAGCCTCAGATCTACATCAGTCTAAGCTAATTAATAGAGTTTTGGGGTGGTTTTTTTTTAATAGCAATAGAAAAACAGGAGTGTGTCTAGTATCTGTATCTTTCTTACAAATCAATCAGTCCTTTTGAACTGAAAATAAAATCCCTATTTCTGTATCTACCTAATAACTTATCCTTTTTACCCATCAACCATGTAAGAAACCTGATATGTTTCTACTAATTTCTGAACTAGGCAACTATGCATTTAGGGAAGTTATGAGCATGTGTGTTCTTGTCCTTTAGAGTAGTTATGGTCTACTGGGTTATAGAAAATGTTTTGTTTGCCGGTCAATGAACTACTGAACTGAGATGTTAGTCTGCTAGAGCGTGATTGCATTAGGCCTATTTAGGTCATGGAATTTTGCAATATGTTGTAACAACTCCTGTAGGAGCCATTTTGGTCTAATGTGTTGTGCTAGACACCATGCAGGAGAACTAACTCCCAACTCCAAAATAACTTAACTGTAGAAATCCATTAGCTATAGGCTAATGGATGAAAGAGTTTAATTTAAAACCACAGTCTGTGCTCTGAGAGTGTGGCAATTTTCAGATGTGTTCCTGAGAAGAATCTTTTAAAACACAAACTTCAACCCAGCTAAATTAGAAGCCTGGGAATACAGACCTTGTTCAAGACACAGAGGTTTTATCTAATCTTGCTTAGAATAGTGATGGAATAATGTTGCTTTTTTCTAATGAGGAATTTTGAAGAGACAGGAAAGTTTTTGTGGGAAATAGTCTTCTCTCCTTCTCTCTCACAAAAATACTCTTATAAGGATACATTTGCAAAACAATTGATGAGGCTAATACAGGACTGCATCCAAAATAACACAAACCTTTTCTTAGCTGCCCTAAACATTCCTCTTCCAAGACACGTAATGGAAGAAACAAGAATGTATTGGGAAGGAAAGCCTCTGACATGCTTCAGGAGTCCATGTAGGAGCATTGATGGAAGTTCTTCAGCACAGGGGTTTGCAGCTCTGGAAAAGCGAGGATTTGTCCAGGGAACATTTCCTTCTAAATGCGCCATAAAGGTCTTGTTGAAAGTGATTGGAATGGGCAGCACCATGGTGATCAAAAATCTAAAATTAGAGTGCCATTCCAGTCACTATCTCCATGGATGAATGGCCTCCTAAATCACTTGGGAATCTTCCAGGACCATAGAAAATAACCACAGCTCATAGATAGATAGTTGGCAAGGATGCTAAAATCTCATATTGAAAATATATATTAAAAAAATCTGGCAAATGTTTTGTATTAGAGTGACACTGAGCTATTATAGTACAAAATTTGGCTTTTATTAGGTTGTTTTTTTTTAACCACAGAAGTATGAGCAAGAAGTATGAGAAAGGGAGTTATCCCCTATCTTTCCAATTGTGCTGTTCTGTTTTATGTCTCTTTCCCTCTATAAGTCACTTCCTAAATTCCAAGAGTTTTTGGAAGTTTGGCCTTTATCTGTTCAGAGAGACTTCAGTACATGAGAATTCATGCACAGGGCTACACATTATAATCTCCAACGAATAACTTGTAAGGATGATGATTTGGAATGCAAGTCTTATTCCACTTAAAAAAAAAATTCCAAGAAGAGAGGATAAATATGTATACATAGTGATCGAGTCACCTCTCAACCTTCTTTTGATAAACTTTTAGATTGAGCTCCTTAAGCCTCACATTTTGTCTAGCCTCTGAATAATGTTTGGGGTCCTCCCTTGAACTCTTTCTAGTATTTCCACATCCTTCTTGATGAGCAGACTTCAGAAGTGGATGATGTAGTTGAGCATCAGTCTTCCCAATGCTGTGTACTGAAGTGAGATCACTTTCGACTTGATATACCACTGTTTATATTTGGCCATTTTTGCCACAGCATTGCACTGAGAGCTCATGCTGAGGCGATTATCTACAATGACCCCCCTAAGTCGCTATAGGCATAGTTTTGCATTCTGTGCTCCCAGCTGTATTACCTTGCATTTGGTTGTATTAAAAAGCATTTTGTTGGATTGTGACCATTTAACCAGGCAGTTCAGATTACTTTACAACAGTAACCTGTCCTCTTATTATTTACTTCCCCACCAATCTTTAACTGTAAACTTTACCCGCAAATATTTTTGTCATCATCTGATCTACCTTCCATGACACCATGCCAACAGTCATTAATTTTAATTTTAGCCTCCGAGTCTTTGTTGATGGTCTCAAATTAACCATTGCATTATTGTACCTGGGACTGATGTGTTGAAACTGTGTTGGCAATCCTTTGGAATTTGGTTTTTCAAGGCTTGTTACACATTAATATTAGTGGTTAAGAGCTCTGCTAAATCCTTTAAACTCTTGGGTGTAAGTTATCCAGGCCGGTTGATTTGAAAATGTTTAATTTTAGCAGATGCTGCTTCACAGCTTCCTTTCTATTCCATCCTCAGCATCATATAGGATGGATATAGCCTTCTGCTTTGTTCCAAATGCAGAACAGAAATATTTATTAAACATTTCTGCCTTTTCTACATTATTATTTACAGTTATACCATCTGTATCTAGCAGTGGACCTATACCTGACCTAAGTTTGGGTTTATTCTCCTAATGTTTAAAACATGCATCTTTATTATCTTAAACCTATTGGCCACCGATATTTCACTTATTCTTTTGGCTTCCCTTATCAGTTGCCTATATTTTTCACTTATTCATTGCGGTTTAATTCCCCACTTTATATAGAAATTCTTCATTTTATTGCCATTTCCACATCTTTTAACTAGGATAACTTTTTGCCCAGTATAACCTCGTTTTTATATGTCGCAGAATTGTGGGGGTTTTGGACATTCATTAATTTTTGTTAAAACTTCCCACTTTTTAAATTTTGTTCTTGGTCAGTTATGCTGACAATTGCTTTAAGTTTTGGAAAAATGGCCCTATTACTGATTGATGCCATATTCTCTTTGCAGAAAATAAATGTAATGAGATCATGATCACTGGTACCTAGGCAACTAATATATATATTTTTTTAAATGTATACTTTTTCTCCCTCATTTTTAAGTGAGGGTTTTATTTTAACATTAGTAATAAAGTATAGTTCCTATCCTGGGACTAAGTCAGATTCTGCCCATGAAACCCTTTGAAATCAGTGGGTATTACTGGTGAAAATGAATGCTGAATTTGGCTCTACACATGGGCATAGGTTGTTTGGTGGCTTGGTTAACTGCTTGTCAGACTGATTTGATGACTTGCTAATTTACTTATTTTTTAAAAAATAAGTAAGGCATGAATGAATTCAGGTAACTACACTTGTGCATTATGTGCATATCTCTTAGAAAAACTAATAAGAGACTGGAGAGCCACTGGCACAACCTATGCCTATGTATGGTGTTAGCATTTTTTAAGTTGTCATCCTTTCTCCCCCGCACCCACCGATAGGCCCCAAAGGATGAATTCCTTTATTTCTCCCCACTTTTCAAGTGTGTTATCCAGGTACAGAATGTTTTAAATTGGGGCTTAGGAACCATCGTCCTTTATCTTCATGGTAGGATATAATTATTAGCCCTTGTTGCAGTCAGCCCATCCCCATCACATGCCAGGTAATGGCTGCTAACAGCGTACTTTACAAGCATCTAAGAGCAGAGAAGCAGCCTCCTGATGCATATGATATAATCACACCTGCTACTGCTATTATTAGCTTTAAGGGAGTGCTGTGTCAGACATTTTGTCTTTTTCCAGACTTCAGTAGTTCTGTGAACATAGGGCCAGAGTTTTCAGCAACCTTTGAACAAATTAGAGCTATTGGTGCTGAGCACTCATGAAAATCTAGCTCCATATGGTGCACAGGTACATCCTTATTAGCAAGGGAATGATAATTCCTTGGTTTGTTCATGTGCCCAGTTATCTGCTGCCACTGTGCCAGCTGGCTAGCTGCGTGAGCTCACTATGCACATGGAACATGATGGTCCATTAATAACTTAATTTATCTGTCTGCGGCATGCAAGTGAAAGAGAAGATGAGTCGTGGTGTCCTTCTTAAACAGTAGGTGTCAATCTTTTAATCATCCAGACTGTCATTGCTTTATAACAAGATTATTTCATTCTTCCTTAGGAGTGACCGGAAAGTGAAAAAACAAGATGCCCCAACACCTTGTGAACGTCGTTGCTGTAAGGAGGGGCCGATTAGAAATGGCCATGTTGGGCAGCGGCCACCATCCATCAACCCCGAGAGACTGAAAGATTTTGGGGAGGAGGATTACCTGAATGGTGACGTGAAGACTTGGGAAATGAAGATCGTGAGCCGTAATGAGGAATTGCTCAGGGATGCCCTTGACCCAGTCACTCAGCCAAACAGTAGAAGCAGCCAGCCAACCTCTAATAAGCTGATTCGATTTGAAGATATTAGTGCTGCAGCTTTCAAAATCCAGAGTGGTGTTCAGAAAACCCCCTGCATGGTACGGTATTTACAATGCTTTGTTCTCTGAATCTCTCTCGTCTTATGGGAGTTAGTCAGAAATGACCAGGGAACGTGCATTGATAGCATGAGATGCGTCTCTAGGATAATAATCCTTCCAACAATGTTACATTTTTTCTTCTGTTTTTTCACTATCCTAAATTCTCAATTGGTTACAGTGACCTGTAGAATGAAGAATACTATTGCATTATGCACCCAGTTAAAAACACTTGCCACAAGTACTGTATCTTCTTGCTTATGTAGCAGTAAACTGTGTATTGTTGTATCCCTTTCAACAGTGTTATACTGAAAGCTATGGCAGCACTTCCAGCATAAAAATCCTTCGCTTCACAACAGGCAGACATTTTTCAGCAGGGCCTCAGATTTAAATTTGGTGGCAGATGACTGTGTAATCCACTTACAAAATAAAATTATTAAGAACCAATATCCCAATGGAAATTATGTAAAACTTTGCTGCATCCTTTATAATGGGT
Organism: Mauremys mutica; assembly: GCF_020497125.1. Taxonomy (NCBI): domain Eukaryota; kingdom Metazoa; phylum Chordata; order Testudines; family Geoemydidae; genus Mauremys; species Mauremys mutica. The sequence goes on from NC_059078.1 coordinate 70,467,862, forward strand.
CAGATAAGTGCTTTATATTGCTGGAGCAAAAGTCAGTGTTCTGGGGTTGAGGTGATGGCTCCAGCGTAATAACCCAGCATGCACTATGTTGGAGACGACGATCCAAATGGGGACTGAACATCATGGGATCTGTAAAACAAAAGTGATTCTAAACATCCAGAGTTAAATTCTGTAAGTAACATGCAGCGAGCAGGGGAAGTATGGAGCGCAAGATGCATATGCCTTTTCCATGGGGTTGTGTATATTGGGTCTTTAGGAGCCCAAATATCTTGCTACCTAGGTAAACTTGAATAAGCACGCATAGCTCAGGTTTGCTAGCTATCTGTTTTTCATGTGTTTTCTGTCTTGGTTGGATTTTTTCCTCAGATATTTAAGCCACAACAAAGTAAGAATCAGGTCTGTCTTCACTATTTCCACTGTCCAACAACTAAAATAACAGGAGAGAACACAATCCAGCCCCTTACTTTTCTCTCTAACCATTCCACACTGCCTCAAGAGAAAGATAGTAGGAAAAATAGATTTGTTTTTAAAACAGAGACTTTTTTTTAAGCCACCATCTTTCTCTGAGTCTCCCATTGTCCCCTGTCTTGTCAGTCTGTTTTAGACAGAGCAGTGGCGTGATGCCCATAGCTAAGATTTCCTAACACTTTATATGCAAGTGGGCAGTGGAGTAGGCTCAGGGCCGTCCTTAGGCATACACAGCTGGATAGGGCACCTGAAAATTTAGGGCACCCCGGGTCTTAGTGTCCACCCTCCTACCTCTTCTTTTCCCTGTTCTGAGCCTTCCTGCAGGCTCCCACAGCTAGCTGCTGCAGCCTGATGAGTCTTCCTCTGGAGAGGATCTAGTAACTTAAAAATGAAAAAGCGTTCCCACCTGCTAGAACTATTATCACCACATTTAAACCATTAAAGAGCAATTCAAGTGGTAATAAAGCCATTTAAGAGGCATATGCCAACCCCCAGGTATATACTGTCAGTCTCTGAATTTACTTTAAAAAACCATTGTGCATGACTGTAATATTCACTCAGAACAAGTTAGTCTACAGGACCTTAGTTTAAAATTTGCTTTAAAAATATTTCATTAGTGTGTTGCTGAAGATGATAAAGTCACATCTCTAAAAAATCCTTGCATACATTTTTAGATGCACAATCTGAGTATTCATCTTTAGCCTTAAACGCTTGGATCTTCAGACATACGGGTTTTTAAATAAATCCTTCAAAGGACCACCCTTATCTAAAATACACATTTTAATTTTAATTACTATAGTACAAAAAACTTGCTTCCAAAGTCTTCCCTTCCTTTCTGTCCATCCCTTTCTCCCTTCACCCCTCCCCTGTTGAAGAGAGCCCTTAACGGGACAACACCCCTTTTCTGCCAGATAGCTGGACAAACGAGTTTCCCTTTCTTTACTTCTGATCATTTGATGAACTAGCTTTAAGAGAACCCTCCAGCAAAATCAGTACCTTAGTAAGATATAAAATCCTTTGTTATGCCTAAAAGTTTTGGAAACATATTTTTTTAAAGTTGGTGAAATTTCATAAACGTCTATTGTTATGGAGATCACACAAAGCAAATTGGTGTTCCCTTTTTCTAAAAGCGATGAACATTGTTATGACACACTAACCCTTTGTGACTGATTAATTTAAAATGTCTTTGTTTCAGTGAGTTAAATATGTGGTAATCTGGAATGATTACTTTATGAAGGCTTAAGAGTACATTTAAAATATAAAATCAGCTTAGAAATACTGATTAAGAAAATGTAAAACAGAGAAGAGCTGCATCATGTATTCCATATGTTTAATGTTGTATTCAGCAGGACAGCTGACTTGCCCTTACTACAAAGTTTTTGCAAATAAATCTCGGACAAACTTCAGGGTATATCAAAAAACCTGTGACTGACATTTTTAATTCCCAAATCTAGTGGTTTTAATAAGGTACCTTCTGCATGTCCAGTCTACACCTTCTGGCATTCAGTGGAAAACATGCTCCATTTTCTTTAGAAAGAAATTGCAGAAGAGTGGTGTTTTGGTTCTCTCTCCCCCCCCCCCCCATTGTCATTTGTTTGATTTGAGTTCAGGGCTTTGACTGGAAGGGGGTGATCAGGGAGTGGGAGGGAAAGAGAGGAGGGAAACAGTGGGGCCTGGTCAGAGTGGGGGCAGGGCCTGGGGCAGAGCAGGGGTGGAGTATGGGCAGAGCCACAGGCAGAAGAGGTGGGCTGGGGAGCTAGCCTCCCCAAGCAGCAGCTTCACCCACCGCCCATGACAGCAGGTAAGAGCAGGTCGGCTCCCACACACCCAGCACAGGCTGCAGTCTCCTTAGGCAGGGGCTATATTCACAGAGCCGAATGTGCGGGCGCCACACATTCTGCGTGAGGGAGAGGGTATGGGGGTCTCTGCGGGGAGCTGTGACTCTCTGCCACCGTGAGGTGGTCCAGGCAGCTCGGTATCCTTTGCTGCCTCCCCCTCCCCCTCCCCCCCGAGCTGTGAGCCCAGTCTGCCTTCTGGCATAGGGCCCCATAAATCCTAAGGACGGCCCTGAATAGGCTCAATGGACCTGAGGGAGACGTCATCTCTGCAGAGGTACAAACTACTGAGTAGATCATAGTAGCTGGAATGGTGTATGGTAGAGGCAGACTGGTTGATTTGCATCATATTCCCTATCTGTACTGTTGAGAGCTCCATTCCATTTTCCCTGACTGTGCCACTTAGATTCTGTGCCTAACTGAACACTGGTGCTGACACATCAAGTTTTTGTTTATGTGCAGTGAATATTCCAGGAAGAGTAGATCAGCATCTGTATTGGAACCAGTGAGTTGGGTGTATGGATTCTGTACGTTTTTCATTATGCTCAACAACTTGAGTTGGTATTTAATTGTCAGATTTAAAACTGCATTAAGGAAAGAAAACCAGAACTGAGTGAACTTTTTTTGTGTGCTGGATACATAACATGTAAATAATTTACCATTTCCTCTCTGATTTTGGCTATCTATAAAAATTTCTGTGGCTTTTAACATTTATTTTGCTTAATATAATCTCTCCAAAATACATCTTAAGTCACAGGAATCTACAGAACAGACATGCTTTAAAAGTTCTGGCAAGCTACAGGTTTTATGTAAGCACCATTCTTTATAAAGTCCAGACATGAGCATATCTGATGGGGCGTAGGACAGAAAAAAAAGAATGAAAAAGGCAGCAGTGACTAATAAAGTAAAAGTGTAGAAGAATATATTAAATGGCAAGTTCTATTTAAATATGGGGAGCAGAAATGCTGCACTGACTCTTTGCACACTGATAGCCTGGGCCCTCACTTCCATGCACCTCACACAATCATTTACTTCATTTAAGATCTACTGGCACTAGAAAAGGTTCAGAAAAAGGGCAACTAAAATGATTAGAGGTTTGGAGAGGATCCCATATGAGGAAAGATTAAAGAGGCTAGGACTCTTCAGCTTGGAAAAGAGGAGACTAAGGGGGGATATGATAGAGGTATATAAAATCATGAGTGATGTGGAGAAAGTGGATAAGGAAAAGTTATTTACTTATTCCCATAATACAAGAACTAGGGGTCACCAAATGAAATTAATAGGCAGCAGGTTTAAAACAAATAAAAGGAAGTTGTTCTTCACACAGCGCACAGTCAACTTGTGGAACTCCTCAGGAGGAGGTTGTGAAGGCTAGGAGGTTGTGAAGGCTAGGACTATAACCAGGGTCGGCTCCAGGCCCCAGCACGCCAAGCGCGTGCTTGGGGTGGCATGCCGCAGGGGGTGCTCTGCCGGTCGCCGGGAGGGTGGCAGGCGGCTCCAGTGGACCTCCTGCAGGCGTGCCTGCGGATGCTCCACCGGAGCCGCGGGACCAGCGGACCCTCCGCAGGCATGTCTGCAGGAGGTCCACCGGAGCCGCGGGACCGGCGACCGCCAGAGCGCCCCCCGCGGCGTGCCGCCGTGCTTGGGGCGGCAAAATTGCTAGAGCCGCCCCTGACTATAACAGCATTTAAAAGAGAACTGGATAAATTCATGGTGGTTAAGTCCATAAATGGCTATTAGCCAGGACAGGTAAGGAATGGTGTCCCTAGCCTCTGTTTGTCAGAGGATGGAGATGGATGGCAGGAGAGAGATTACTTGATCATTGCCTGTTAGGTTCACTCCCTCTGGGGCACCTGGCATTGGCTACTGTCAGTAGACAGGATACTGGACTAGATGGACCTTTGGTCTGACCCGGTACAGCTGTTCTTATTTTCTGTGTAAAATGCTACTGCTCAGACTTAGCGTGACCATACATCCCTTTTTGATCAGTTGGCAAGAGCAAATGGGACAAATGCCCACTTCTATCAAAGTGAGGTGTGGAGGAATGTGTCGGGGGGGGGAGGAGAGAGGGAGTGGCGATGCCTGCGTGGGCTTGGGCCGGGGGTAGGCAGGGCTCTGGCAAGCAGTGATGCTGACCCCTTGCGGGGGCAGGGGCAGGGCTCAGGTGGGGGTAGGCAGGAGCTGGGCAAGCAGCGACACAAGCCCCGTGCCGGACAAGCAGCTCTGGCCAGCACTGCATGGGGAGGGGGCTCAGGTGAGTGGCTCAGGCTAGCCCCACGCGGTATCCCATTTTTCCTTACGGAAATATGGTCACCCTACTCAGACTCCAAAAGGGTGTGAAGCTGTGAGGAACCAGACAGATTTAGCAAAAGTGACTGTAGTGCAAGCTTCACTAGGCTATCAAGAGACTGCTGTTACGTAGTGAGATCATCTGTAAATTGGAGTCTTCCCTCATCCTTTGCCTCTCCACAGACACTGCCAGTGTGTGATAGTGTTCCACGTGACATGGATACCTGTGCACAAGGAAGTGTACTGGTGCATGAACTTGGGAGCAGGGGGAGTGGTCTCATTACAACTCATCTGCCAGTCTTCAGGTGGCAGTCACTTCATCATTGCTAGCATTGGATAGACTGGAGCCAGCAACACAAAAGTGAAAGGTTCTGCATTTCATTACCAATCCCAAGGGCCATCTAATTGCCTGCAATGTGTTTTAAACACATTTTCTGGGCCAAATTGAAAAAGGCAAACCCATCAAGTTATACATCAATGAATGTCTTCTCCAAGATACCACTTGTAGAGAGGTCATTAGAGCTATGTTTTCTACCTCAGGCCCTGAGGGAAATTGTTGAGGCTTTTTAAGCGTAATATGATGTGAATGATAGAATATAACATGCTTCAGCATCTCTCCAGTCAATTGCAACATCTTCCATTAAGATACCAACTTTGAAAGTGGGTGTGCATGCAGATGTAAAGGGATGTAGCAATAAATTTGTGGGATTGCTTTGGTTCTTGATGTGCATGCTGTTGTGTTACAGTAGCAACTGAAGGCCCTAGCTAAGAACAGGGCCCCACTGCACATAGGGTTGCCAGTTCTGACTGGACATATTCCTGGAGGTTTCATCGAATGATGTAATCTTTTGTTCTGGAGTCTCCAGGAATTAACCTGGAGGGTTGGCAAACCTAGGCATACAGCAGGTTGGGGCAGATCTGGGAATAGACAGCTATTGTTACTATGAGGAGTATAATAGTTATAGTATACTTAGGCCTTATGGAAGAATGTAAGGAGAAATTTGAAGAGGGTGGCCTGCTAGTTAAAATGTCCCTAACATATAGTGTAGATGTAGCCTGAGTTAGTTAAGCACCTGAAAATAGCTTAACTGAATTAACTTCTAGGAAAATATAGGTCTATTTCTGCTTTCTATAAAATGCATTGCACTTTAAAAGTCCAACAATATCAAAACTGTTCAGTTGTCATAATTAATATGGTATGACACATTGCAATATGTACATACAGAGAGATTTAATATATATCGTCCAGCTGTATATTTAAAATAACACAACCCCTCTTCATTCACTATCCTAAATTAGGGCCTGATCCTGCAAACCATAGTCCTTACGCCCATCTTAAGTCGGTGGAAATCAAGTGCCTGTTTCATAAAGTTGTATGCTATTTATATAACAGTCACATTCGTACCAGAGAACTGCATTTTGGTGGCAAGTGAAACGGTTTTGTTCATTTACTGATGTATATAATAAAGTAATATTAAAAAAATGCAAACTTGCATGTGGTATCCGTATCCATGTGAGAAATGATGCACATGTGGTATTAAGGTAAGGTGGCTCCATACAAGGAAGGAAGTCAAAAATAGAACTTAAAAGAAGGTTATAAGTATTACTCTAAAAATACCTGAATTATCTTTTGCTGTAAAATATGTGGCATATACAGATACATAATGGTGCGGTGTAAATGTTTTATGGACAGTTGTTTGGCATGATCTACATAACTCCCGAGAATCTTGGAAATTACACCAGACCATCATGTATTCTTTCTTAATGGAAATATGTAATACTTCTATTTTGCTGGAACTGACTAATGATTGTGCTGTGGTAAAACAAGTGAAAGACTGTCTTGGAATGTAGGCATGTAAAATACCGCAGCAACATCATAATCATTTTCCTGTGTTTTAGTATTCTAGACTTTCAAAGCAATATGGAATGGATATCTATCTAAAGAAAGAGTTCCTTCAGTACACAGGATCTGTAAAGGAGCGAGGTGTGCTTTACCTGCTAACATCTCTACAGCAGGTATGACAAATTATCCAAGCCTATAAAGAACAACAAATTAAATATGCTTAATCTATGTGCAACTTCATGCTGTAAAATTAAAGGTGACCCTATTATCTGTAAATCCTCCCTGGCTTGCTGTATTTCCTCATTTAAGTATTCAAATACTGCTGGGTTGAGCAGCCTAGACATGCCTGTGAATAAATGAATTAAAACATTGTACTTCTATCTTTGTCAAATCAACAGGATTTTTTTAATGACATCTTATGGGAATAATTGAAGGAAAAGTTTGTAGCATGTAGATTTTAGAATTTATTCATGGTGTTTGATCCTGATGCATATTATATACTACTAGACTGACAAAAAAAAGTTGAAATCCCAAATTGTGTGTGGATTCTGAGAGAAGAACCTGGATTAGTGAATGGTTTTGGAGAGAATTCCAGCAGTTTGAATACGGGTTTTATCCCCCTTCTTGTATAAGATGTGTTACCTATCAGTAGAAGAAATAATATTTAGCTTAGATAAGGCACTTTAGAAGTATTGATTTTTATAGCCACTCTGCATTATTATGTTACAGAGAGGGAAAGTGAGGCAGAAAGGTCAAGTAATTTTCCCTAGGGCAGAGATGGGGACCTGATCTTGTATCTATTAAAATCACTCTGAGTTTGGCTGTGATTTCAATGGGAGAAGGATTGGGCCCAGGGAATGTTGGAGCTGGGATTCAAACTCAAAAGTACCTGATTCCTATGTTTTAAGCCATTAGATCACATGGAGGTGCATATGCTGTATATCTGTGCCATACCTTGATAATGTAACACTGGGGAAGAAGACTTAAAAAAGGCTAACACAGAACAGTTGAAATCATCTTTGCATGCTTATATGACTAAGCTGCCATTTTCTGTGATACTGTGTGATCTAGAAGCAAATGTGTTTTGCAGGAGCAGCAGAAAAAGGGTGTGATAGTGGCTTCTGACAGTAACTTTTCCATGGCAGTAGCATACCATGCCTCAGAACTCCACATTCCAGTATTTGTCATCATGTCTACCAGCACTTCACCAGCCAGAGTGAAAATGTGCCGTGAGTATGGTGCCTTGGTGATCTCCTATGGCACTACTGCCAAGGATTCCCAGATCCATGCAAGGAGGCTGGCCCAAGAGAATGGCTATCTATACCTCGAAGAGTAAGTAAATTTTATCAGATAACTGTTCAGAATCTTCAGCTCAGCAAAACCCATTGGTGTCATATTTTTTACAACTGTAAATCTTGACCCTTGCTCACCAAAAGTTTCACTGAGTCTCCTATGAACCTGGGACAGACTTCCTGAGAGTCTGGACTGACATATTTTTTATTTTGCTGGTGAGCCCATGATCACTGGCATTCTTGTATGGTTTCCTCTCCAAATGAGGCAAATTTGGTGGCTTTGGTTGGAATTTACATTGAGCTTTTGTACTGGTTCAAAGCAAAACTTGAAGTGATGTTTCACCCCCTATTTAATTTAATAATGGAAATATACCCATCTCCTAGAACTGGAAGGGACCTTGAAAGGTCATTGAGTCCAGCCCCCTGCCTTCACTAGCAGAACCAAGTACTGATTTTGCCCCAGATCCCTAAGTGGCCCCCTCAAGGATTGAACTCACAACGCTGGGTTTAGCAGGCCAATGCTCAAACCACTGAGCTATCTGTCCCCCCCCCATTTTCCTCCTTCTGCCTTGTAGAAATATTTTACATGGACGGCATGTATATGGTCATGCAAATCTAACCATTTAATATTAAAATGGTGGAACAGTTCCTATTAAAGCACCATCCTGCAAATCCTTCATCATGGGAGCAGTCCTTAGAAATGGTGGGAAACCTAAGTGGTTTCTCTGCATATTTGAGACCTGTTAAAGCTCCCAGACTGGCCAGGTGACTCCTCTTTTTGGCCACTTTTTGCACTGCTCCTCACTAGAAGCTTCACTCTTACAAGTTGGAAAGCTGCAAGAGCTCACGAGGCTGCACCTCTGTCTATAGAGTCATAGCCTGGAGGACACTAACCATAGGATGCATCTGAGTATGATCCGTCAGCCTCCCCATGGTTATAGACTCAGATCTATGGCCAGAGAGCTGCTGGACAATGTTGTAGCCACCTGTCTGTGGACATAGGGGCCAGGGACCAGAGTAACCAGGGAACAACAGCTAGTGGCCTGGGAGCAGTAACAAGGGAGCAACAGGCCAAGGCAAAGAAGCCTTCCAACCATAGCCTGCCATCCATTCCAGGAAAAGGAGCAACTAGTTACTTGGGTATCAGGCCAAGGAGATGCCAGAGACAACCATGTGTTAACTAGTCAGCAGGGGCTATTAGCAACAAGTCAGCAACAGGTCCTGTATTGCACACTCCATGGAGAAACTTATGCCACAACAGACAAAAGAAGAAGAGAGTTTCAAGTATGAGACAGGAACAGCAACAGGTTGGCTATAGATGCCAACCAATGAAATCTGGGCAGGAGATGACTAACAAAAATGCCCTTTACCCCTCTGCTTCCTATGGAGCAGGTTGAGGCAGGAGCTGCAGCCCTAATGAGCATGTGCAGGTAGAACTCCAGGTCTTGTACCCTGTAATGTGAAAGTAGATGCAGAGCAGTGGCCATGTTAGCGTGGATCATTGCTTGGGTGGAGACACTTCTCTTTATATATAAAAAATCTCTCCTGCTAACTACTGTCTGACATGCATTAGGAAGAAACTTCCCGACTTGGGACCATAACATGTAGGTAATACTGAAAGAGGGGGAATTATTAAAAGTCAGAAGAATGTATCTGTTTTACAGAAAGATCTTGGTTGGGTGTATGAGGTCAGAGCTGAAATATGAAAACTAATGTGCCTAAGAGCAAAGGGATGAGTTTTGATAGACAAACCTAAGTGCCATATACATGGCACTGAATTAGTTAATATGGAAGAGGAAAAAGATCTAGATATCTTGCTAGACCTATCTGTTAAATTCTCAGTCTAGTGTGCACCAGTGTAGAAGGCTAATAAAATATTGGCTTGTGTCAAGGGGCATATTATATAAGTCTAAGCATACTGTGCTGATATTTTAAGAAGTAGTGTTCAATTTCGGTCCCTTTCTTGAAGAAAAATGTGGTTAAGATGGACAGCATACAGTGTAAGGCAAGGAGAGATTAATGGAATGGAGAGTCTTGTATATGAGGAATGATTGATGAAACTGGGACTCTGCCTTGAGAAAAGGTGATTAAGAGGTGACATGACTGAAGTATTAAACTAGCTAAGGATTATTATAAAATTAGGCATGATTATCTGTTTGAGGGCATTGGAAAGGCCAGATCTAGGGGACGTTGGTTTAAAATGGGAGAATATATGCAAAAAAATGTAAAGAGTTACTGTTTTAGAATGAACATGGTAAAATAGAACAGAGAGGGTTCTTAAGTCTTGCTTAATTGGTTCATCCATCTCTAGTTTGATTTTTGGAACAGATTTACTGAAAATCCTAGCTTTTCAGTGGACAATACGTCACTCGCTGTAGACTGGAGTTAATTAGAGCAGCAGGAGTTCTGTGTATGAACTCGGGAAGTCTTAGGTCAGAACTTTCAAAGAACTCTAAGGGAGTTAAGTGCCCCAAACCACAATGAATTTAAAATGTCCTTAGGTTCCTTTGAAAATCACAGCCTTAGGTGTTAAATCCCCACTCATCCATTTTCCTCCAGTTCTCACTAATTTTGACCTGTTTTGACTGAATGCCACTTTTACCAATTAGAAGGTTTTTTTGTTTCATTGGAACATCATATCATGTATAACAACTAAGGTTGATGGTTTTGTGTGTGTGTGTGTGTGTGTGTGTGTGTGTGTGTGTGTGTGTTTGTTTTTTAACATCATGGTCTGAGCTTGGTTTATAAATCTGGCAACTTTGAGACAAGCATCTTCCCAGGTTGAAATATCTCTGCTGTCAACAGGTTGTGCTTGTGAGAATTTTTATAGCAGTTGCAATTATAATTGATTACTGTAAATATCAATTACAATGTATACATGCTTCCACCAGGTGGCTTTTAAGCACTTTGGTTAATTCAAAACTCAACTATAATAAAGCAAAGGCACCTGTGATCAAAAACCTCTTACTCTGTGATCAAAACCTAATTCCACATAGAAACATCACTCAGACACCAAAACTAAAAAGAAAACACAGAGCCGTGCCCTAAAGGGATGTCTGACTCATGCTCTTTTGGATGTAGATTTGAACAGCATTCCTGAATAATGGACACTCACAGGAGACATCCCTGCTTCTCATACTCTTGAGCTCATGTGTGTCAGGAGTTTCAACCCTATCTGTCCCAGTTTTACATAATAGACTAAATGATTTCCTGTGTAGTAACTTTGTGTTTTGAACAGTTAGGCAATGTACAGAGAACCAGGAGTATTTGTTTCAGGGGTTTGTAATCTATGTGTTTTATAACATTTGGAAGGGTTTTTTTGGTTGGTGGTTGTGCAAAAATACCCCAAATAAAAACCTCAAACCCCCCCCCCCCCACCACCACCACTAAGCTCAAGATTTGATTCTTCTACTTTGGATTTGTAACCCACTTGAAGTGCCTGATGCTCTGAGCCCAAACTGTTAAAAATCAAAATAATGCCTTTCCAAATAGCAATTACAATCCCATTAAAAACCATTCATGTGGATGTACTCCTCACACACTAGCTATACCCTATCACCCACACACTTTATTGAAAAAATATGAAAAGTGTGACAAGGAGGCTAACATACCTGGACCTTAGGAGACTAGGATCAAGTAAATCTCAGAGGTGAGGGGTCTCCTGCCAGTAGTCTCCTTCCACTTAACCAAGAGAACTCTAGTTCAAATGCCTACACCGGTCACAACTGTGGCTGTGACAGGCAGTTATGTAGGTACTCAGATCTCCAAAGTCTCCATCCAGTGACATAACCAACAAACTATCCTTCCTCCTCTGCTATGGATACCATCTGACCATCCTCTAAGTTATGATCCTTGTTGACAAATACTAACTCTCTCAGTTGGAAGTTTTGGTGTCAAGCTCACTACTATTCCACCTTCAGAGTGCAAATGAAGTGCTGTTCTGTGTCAGTAAAACCAACATGAGAGACTTTAGGTGGGGAAGCAAAACTTCATAACTGCCTGTGAAATTCTAGGTAGCAGTATGTAATTACCCAAGTTGGAATTCAGTCATGATGTCCACATTAATGCCATACTAGTGGCAGGGATCTTTAATAGCCACAAGTCTTCAGGACATCAGCTTTACATTTCTCCTGAAAGAAAGCACATACAGTAGCACAGTGACTCCAGAACAATGCTGAAGCATGGATTCATTTGTGGATTGGAGGATGGAAGAATTGCACATATTCCTTCCTTGAGTGTCCTGGGTTTTCTTGTACAACTCCACATCCAAGTACTGACCAGATGGGACCTCAAGTCACTTGAGATCTGATATGCTTCCTGAGGTTGGGATAGCTTAGTGGTTTGTGCATTGGCCTGCTCAACCCAGGGTTGTGAGGGGCCATTTAGGGATCTGGGGCAAAAATCTGTCTGGGGATTGGTCCTGCTTTGAGCAGGGGGTTGGACTAGACCTCCTGAGGTCCCTTCCAACCCTGAGATTCTATGATTCTAGTACTACACAGGGTTAAATATTTCTAGAGCTATGTCTGTGCAAGGAAATCCGTATAAGTGAGCAGCCTAAATACCCCTGAGGATCTGGCCCCAGGAGTTTTGAAGGACATGTACAAAACTATGTCATGCAAAAATTATAATGGAATGCCTGAGGTGGAGAGCCTGTTTTCAAACCCTGGCATCTAACAGGGCATTTGAATCCTACATTTTGGAAGTAAATAGACACTCATCAAATAGCTAGTTTTACATTACAAGTGCTAATTTTAGAATACAAATGTGGGATTTATGTTCTATTAAATTACTGTTTATGTATAAAGAGGGAAGTGAAAGTGCTGCTCATATTCCCCTTTATATCTAATCATGTAAAGGTAAAAAAAAAAAAACACTAATGAATTAGTTTCACCACAAACGAAAGTGTTAAACATTTAATGTAGGAGGCTTGGATTGGAGTCCTTTCTAAATGTTAGCACGGAATGTGTGACTGTCTAAAATGCCTGTCCAAGCTGCTAACAGGAATGTCGATCATGCCATATGAAAGGCAGTCTGGCATTTGATACAGCTTTGCATTTTTAAAGCAGCTCTATATATACATTGAATCTTCGAGAGCAACATTCACCTTTGCAAGCCCTCATGAACTTCAACATGTAGATTGCAAGGGTAACTTTAAAAAAAAAAATTCTTGGTTGGGGGAAAAAGTGTTCTAATAGCCCAGTCGAATTTCAAAGCGCTGGTGATATTTTTATCTTGTTTTACTTGTAAAACAATCCTATATAAACGGGAAGGGATCGTCTTCAGGTTATGGATCTGGATTGGGGTTCAGTTCCCAGCTCCTCCACAGACTTCGTGTGACATTGAGCAAGCTGGTTAATCTCACTCTGCCTCATCTGTAAAACTGGGATAATGTTGATTCCTCCCCCCCGCCCACCCCTATGTCTTGTCGATTAATATTGTAAATTGTTCAGGACAGGGGACTGTCTTTTGCTGTGTAGGTAAAGCAGCAAGCACATTAGGGCCCTGAGCTCTGTTGGGGCCTCTAGGTGTTACTATGGGATGTTAGATGGGTTGGGATCTGAGTTACTACAGAGAATTCTTTCCTGGGTGCTGGCTGGTGAGTCTTGCCCACATGCTCAGGGTTTAGCTGATCGCCATATTTGGGGTCGGGAAGGAATTTTCCTCTGGGGCAGATTGGCAGAGGCCCTGGAGGTTTTTCGCCTTCCTCTGCAGCATGGGGCACGGGTCACTTGCTGGAGGATTCTCTGCAGCTTGAGGTCTTCAAACCGCAATTTGGGGACTTCAATAACTCAGACATAGGCTAGGGGTTTGTTATAGAAGTGGATGGGTGAGATTCTGTGGCCTGCATTGTGCAGGAGGTCAGACTAGATGATCAAAATGGTCCCTTCTGACCTTAAAGTCTATGAGTCTATGATACAAATAATTAACGAATAAATATAGCCCCTTGCACTAGAGATAAAATTAAGGGATGAATATGTTGGTAGAGTGTAAAAAATGAGATCACTGGTACAGTAACTCTGCTTGGTTTATTGATGTCCGAGTATGTAGAACGCACACAAGTACTCAAAAGTCTTACAGTTTTTTATTAATTTGTCATTCTGCAGGCTTAATTAAAATGATTCTAAATCAGCCACCTCTGAAGTTACAACAATCTTTTGTTGTACCTTGCTGGCTGTGTGTACTCTTAATATGTTCATATAACTGCCTGTAGCTGTAAGTGTTTTTCCAATGAATACTTAGGCAGACTAAATCCTCCTCTTATCCTTCATGAAGGTCTTCCAAGGGGTGTTAAGGTATCAGATTTTGGCCCTGGATTGTGGAAAGTTTTGTGCTCCACTGATCTGGTCTGTATCTACATGACTACATAAACACAGTGCTTCCCTTTCCTGTAAATTCCCACTATTGTGAGCACTAAATCACACTCAAGTGAAAAGAGATCGCTATACCTACCTTAGATTCCTTCTTACTGCTTACAGTTTTGACCGGAGGATATTAGAACTCATGCAGCTTAAGGAAGTTATAGCAACAGAAAAGGGAGTCCTCTCCTTGCCAGCAATGCCAATAGAGAATTCACCTGATCATAATTATAGTAGCCTGAGAGCTAGCAGGATAGGCTTTCTAGGGGCAGAAAGTTCAGTTCATTCGTCGAGCAAAGCACTGCTTGTCACTTTAATCCTGACTCACCTGGATGAAGTCCATCAGCCCTGTCACACTCAGATGGATTGCATACAGTAAAGTGGCTTAGAGATCTTGAAACATTTGCTGACCTGGCTGAAACTGCTGAACTTGCGTCTGTTTCTTCTCATGGGATTATTTTGCTCCATGTTGCCTTTCAATGTAATGTTGTTTTAGAAAGTATCAGGATTGCTAAGGTTCATTGCAGCAATATCTATAGTTGCAATGTATGTGAGGATCTGATCAGTAGCAGGAAGTACTTGCAATGCCTCCTGGAAATTCTAACCCTATATATTTCCATATGCAGTTTTCCTGATAAACTATAGCTTTACAATAGTGAACTGCTAACAAGTCTCAACTCTGCAATGACTTGTTTTTTTCTTTTCCCCTAGGGAGGACAGTGCTATATACCTGTCAGGGCTGGGTACCATGGGATTGGAGATATATGAACAAGTGCCAAAGCTGGATGCAGTGATTTTTCCTGCAGGAGGCCACTGTGGATTGCTAGCAGGATCAGCTGCTGCCCTCAAACATCTCAACCCACACATTGCTGTGATTGTAAGTTGTTTTCACCTTTCAACTGTGTATTTTGAGAAACTTATCCTCCGATCTCTCAGGCTTCAGAAAGGTTCTGTATTCTACTAAAGTACTGGGAATGAGTCTGTGTACACTATAGACCGAGGTTATTGGTTCCCATGGTCATCCTCCATGAGAACTCTATTTTAGAATTTTGGCAGTCTGCTTTGTTTCTTGGTTAATTGTTTGGGGGTTTGTTAACTATGTAGGAAACCTTTTTTAAAGCAAATAAGACCAAACTCTCCACATCTAAAGTTTTAACTGACCTGTTTGGGGCTGTTTAATGGATTTAAGAGTGTTTATTTAGCTTGTTTGAAACCTGTGTGATCTTATTAAGTCTTTAGTTGCCTCCAAGTTTTAGGACACTGTAGAAGGCTTATTTGAAAGACCTTCAACTAGATAGAGCCCCAATATAGTATGGAGATTACTTAATCTTTCCTCCTGGAAGGAGCAACCTATTCAGGTTAAAACTGAGGTCTTTGTGGATTATTGTGAAAATTTGTCCATAAAATAAAATGTTCATCCAAAATTATACACAGAATAACCCCTTCTGGCTCTTGGTGTAGAAATTTCAGCTAGCAGCTGTTGAAATTGTAAGTGGTGGGATACAGCAGACAACATATTTCTGGATGATGCAAGGTTGCTTGACATTACAAGATCGAATTACTTTAGCCACCCACAAATGTATAATAGCTATAAAAAAAAGTACTACCTGGAGGGTTCCTAAAGATGGGCACCAAACTGAACTTAAATGCAAACACCTCTGAATTTTAAGAAATTGGAATCCAGAGCCAAATTTTTAGGCTCTAGTCCATCTCTGCATATTGGTCGTGGTGATGATTATTCATGATAAATTAGATTTATATATTAAAAACATGGGATAAGACTTGAGGACTTTGGTCATTTTTTATTCAATCTTGGGAGTTTGAATCTGAACTTGTCCCCAAGGGAAAAACAAACCTATACTGAATATAATGGAAACTGGTATGAATCATTGACAAGACCAAAATCTCCAGAGGACCATAGTACTCAAGGCTGGAAATGTATATGATTATATTGATGCTATTCCATTATTCCCCATCCCTGGGCAAAAGGCTGAGGCCCTACTTAAGACCTATTTTGAGGACTTAAGTGGCACATGGGCCTTGTGCTCTCCCTGTGCATCAGGGTGAAATTCACCCTGTTTTTGTATGTGTCTTGTTTTTTCCTCATTTTGATGTAAAGCCTGCAGAAAATGAGGTGATGCCTGTTGGTTAAGATAGCTGGCACCAGTGTGTTTTCTTCTTAGGGACGGATGTAATAGTCCAATGACTTAATTGTCCTTTCTTTCTATGACACAAAGGAACTGTTGGATTAAACATACATTTTTATTTATTTATTGCTTGCTCCCGTTACAGTAGAACTTGATGTTATTTAAAAGGAATCTTTTATGATCAGGTGACAAGTCAAAAGGAACAATTCAGACTCCTTTTATGAGCTTATTCTCTCATGCCAAAAGTGATGAGAGATTTTATTTGATCTATTTGGAAGAGTTTAGCGACTGAGAAATCATAGAGGGACCACTGTCAAGGTAAAATCATAAATTAAAATCAACACACCACCTTATCCAGTTAAAATAATGCCCTAGAATACTGAAAGGTTTTTTATAATATAAATAAATGGCAAATATTCAACTAAAAGCAAAATTATAACTCATCCGTCATCTCGTGTCAGTAGGATTAGACTAGTCAATTTCACTTTGGTTTGTACCAGTACAATGCTTCTGTGTTTTGGGTCCCCATGTAGGGAAATGGTCTTGATCCTTTTGAAATTCATGCAAACATTTCTGTTCACTTTTATTTTTAACCTATTCCCATCTCCCCTCCCCCTTTTTGTCTTTAGAAAACCTAAATTTGGGCCTTTACCAAACAGACGGTATATCTTTAGTACAAGGGAGCAGCTAAAATTTAATTGGCAAAAGGGTTCATGATGGTTGCTGATCATAACAAACTTTGCCCACACTTCTTACAGAATTGGTTTCCTTGCTGTTGGTGGTTCCTGTTGTAACTTGATCTGCATAGTAGTAGTTAAAAAAAAATTTCCTCCTTTCCCAGGGTGTTGAATCGGAGAGTTTCCCTGTGTTACAACAATCATTAAAGATAGGCCATCCTATTGAAGACCAGGCCTGTAGCAACCATCAGTTTTATAGAGGTAAAAGTATGAAATCAGACAATAAATGTTGTTATGGATTTCTACAATCTGTGAATCTTCTTTTCCAGTTGATCCATATGAAGTCTAACTGAAGTGAAGTGTCCCATTTGAAGTGTCGTGGTTTAATAAATGCTGCTAATAGCAACCCACGGAGCTGGACTTTACAACATGGATGCAATAATAAGACTTCCAGATCCCACATTTTGATGCACAAATGAACACTTAGGGACATAAATGTATTTATTTAGGGCCACATTTTGCCAGTTGTATCACAACTAGTAGTACCTTATTCCACTGAAATCAATGGGATAGCTTGCAAAGTAAGACATTAATCAACATAAGGGTGGCAGAATACAGTGATTACTTACTTAGATGTATAAAACAACAAGGCAGCAGCATTTGGAAACGGGGTTCCCAGTTTTGGGGTTTTGTCATTTAATTTTCAGAGAAACCTGCATATTTAAACAAACAACAAAACAAACAAAACTCCCTGTTTAGCTGATTTTTTTTCAGAGCATCTCCTGCATTAAGCTCAATGAGCGTTAGAGGTCAACACCTCTGAAAATACAGCTGTGTGAGCATGAAAAATCTCCACTTCCTTCTTAACAATCTCTCCCTCCCACCCCACGCATGATCTCATATCAACTTGTGGATATTCCTCCACTTAACTGAACTAGAGATACCAAAACCAAACTTCTTACTGAAGCAAAGAACCAGACTAACACGGCTACCCCTCTGATACTTGAAACTTCTTACTATTGTTGTTAATCCCTCCTGCTCTATAATCTCATTTGTTGACCACTCCACTTAGCCACTATGGCTCACAAACTTGATGTCCTTTTCAAATCCTCATACTTATTTATAATATATAATTCAGGTGCTGTTGCACATCGAGAACCACATAATCACTGGGTCATTGGAGTCAATGGAACTTTGCAGGCCCTGGGGTGCAGCTGTATGGTTCTTACTGCAGGACTGGGGCCTTAGAGTGTAAAGTCTTTGGTCTCTTATGTTGGCAAACTACTTTTATTTGGATACAGAAATAACAGGTAATTAGAAAATGTATATTTTTAAAACTGTATAATGGCAATGTGCTGTGGGTTTGTTTGTCTTTTGTTTTGTTCTCTTTTTTTAATAAAATAAAAAGAGAGCCCAGGGCTCTAGGCAAGTTTGGACATCACTAAATAGCCAGCTTCACTTTTGACATGTTTCTGAAATTTGCAGATGTGAGTGGACCTTGCTTTGGTACCAATTCTTTGCAGTTGACTGGGAAGCTTGTAGACAAGGTTGTTACCGTGAGGTAGGTGAAGAACAATGCAGTGAATGATGTTGACCTGAATGGGTATTTGTAAAACAAAATACGGTTGTACGTTAGAGAAGGGCTATAGAGGCTCCTCCCTGAGGGCCTGATCAAGCCTGACTTCCACGGCTTATCAATTTATTTCAATGAAAGTTTCAACTGCTTGGGACTGCAGGATCAAGCTCTGAGGTCCTGAGTGAACTCTTTGAAGTCAGGAACAGTTTTTCTATTGATTTTTCTATAGCTCTTGAATGGGGAGATAAATGCTTCTTAGTCGGAGGTTATCTTCCCATCTGCTTTGGCATTCATTCGACTGTATGGCCTTAAGCTGTATTTTATATAGTGTGTTTCATACCAACTGTATCCCAAGTACTTTCAGGATCATAAATAATATTTACGCAGTTATATATTTTAAAATGGGAAAGCGGTATCTAGACACAGAAGCAAAGGAGAGGTGTTTTTCAGGTGAGATTTAGAATGGGGAGAGACAGGCAGGGGAATAAAGGGAGGCTCTTCGAGATAACAGGCATTGTTGGATGACTGTATGGAATTGTAGCTGACGTTTATATGATGCAGTGCTATTTACCCTAAAATATGATCAACACATGGAAGAAATGTAAGCCAGATCCATAGCTGGGGTAAACTGGCCAGTTGAGGATCAACCCCTATGCCTTTTTCAGGGCAACTATGCTTGCACTATCTACCTTGAGATTCATAGAATCATAGAATCTCAGGGTTGGAAGGGACCTCAGGAGGTCATCTAGTCCAACCCCCTGCTCAAAGCAGGACCAAACCCAACTAAATCATCCCAGCCAGGGCTTTGTCAAGCCTGACCTTAAAAACCTCTAAGGAAGGAGATTCCACTACCTCCCTAGGTAACCCATTCCAGTTCTTCACCACCCTACTAGTGAAAAAGTTTTTCCTAATATCCAGCCTAAACCTCCCCCTCTGCAACTTGAGACCATTACTCCTTGTTCTGTCATCTTCTACCACTGAGAACAGTCTAGATCCATCCTCTTTGGAACCCCCTTTCAGGTAGTTGAAAGCAGCTATCAAATCCCCCCTCATTCTTCTCTTCTGCAGACTAAACAATCCCAGTTCCCTCAGCCTCTCCTCATAAGTCATATGCTCCAGCCCCCTAATCATTTTTGTTGCCCTCCGCTGGACTCTCTCCAATTTATCCACATCCTTCTTGTAGTGTGGGGCCCAAAACTGGACACAGTACTCCAAATGAGTCCTCACCAGTCCTGAGTAGAGGGGAATGATCACATCCCTCGATCTGCTGGAAATGCCCCTACTTATACAACCCAAAATGCCATTAGCCTTCTTGGCAACAAGGGCACACTGTTGACTCATATTCAGCTTTTCATCCACCGTAACCCCTAGGTCCTTTTCTGCAGAACTGCTGCCCAGCCATTCGGTCCCTAGTCTGTAGCAGTGCATGGGATTCTTCCGTCCTAAGTGCAGGACTCTGCACTTGTCCTTGTTGAACCTCATCATATTTCTTTTGGCCCAATCCTCTAATTTGTCTAGGTCCCTCTGTATCCTATCCCTACCCTCCAGCGTATCAACCACTCCTCCCAGTTTAGTGTCATCTGCAAACTTGCTAAGGGTGCAGTCCACACCATCCTCCAGATCGTTAATGAAGATATTGAATAAAACCGGCCCCAGCACCGACCCTTGGGGCACTCCACTTGATACCGGCTGCCAACTAGACATGGATCACTACCCGTTGAGCCCGACCATCTAGCCAGTTTTCTATCCACCTTACCGTCCATTCATCAAGCCCAGACTTCTTTAACTTGCTGGCAAGAATACTGTGGGAGACTGTATCAAAAGCTTTGCTAAAGTCCAGAAATAGTACATCCACTGCTTTCCCCTCATCCACAGAGCCGGTTATCTCGTCATAGAAGGCAATTAGGTTAGTCAGGCATGACTTGCCCTTGGTGAATCCATGCTGACTGTTCCTGATCACTTCCCCCTCCTTTAAGTGGTTCAGGATTGATTCCTTGAGGACCTGTTCCATGATTTTTCCAGGGACTGAGGTGAGACTGACTGGCCTGTAGTTCCCTGGATCTTCCTTCTTCCCTTTTTTAAAGATGGGCACTACATTAGCTTTTTTCCAGTCATCCGGGACCTCCCCCGATCGCCATGATTTTTCAAAGATAATGGCCAATGGCTCTGCAATCTCATCAGCCAACTCCTTTAGCACCCTCGGATGCAGCGCATCCGGCCCCATGGACTTGTGCTCGTCCAGCTTTCCTAAATAGCCCCGAACTACTTCTTTCTCCACAGAGAGCTGGTCACCTCCTCCCCATACCGTGCTGCAGAGTGCAGCTGTCTGGGAGCTGACCTTGTCTGTGAAGACAGAGGCAAAAAAAGCATTGAGTACACTAGCTTTCTCCACATCCTCTGTCACTAGGTTCCCTCCCTCATTCAGCAAGGGGCCCACACTTTCCTTGACTTTCTTCCTGTTGCTAACATACCTAAAGAAACCCTTCTTGTTACTCCTAACATCTCCGGCTAGCTGCAACTCCAAGTGTGATTTGGCCTTCCTGATTTCACACCTGCATGCCTGAACAATGCTTTTATACTCCTCCCTGGTTTTGTCCAATCTTCCACTTCTTGTAAGCTGTTCTTTTGTGTTTAAGATGAGCAAGGATTTCACTGTTAAGCCAAGCTGGTCGCCTGCCATATTTACTTTTCTTCCTACACATCGGGATGGTTTGTTCCTGCAACCTCAATAAGGTTTCTTTGAAATACAGCCAGCTTTCCTCGACTCCTTTCCCCGTCATGTTATTCTCCCAGGGGACCTTGCCCATCAGTTCCCTGAGGGAGTCGAAGTCTGCTTTTCTGAAGTCCAGGGTCTCTGTTCTACTGCTTTCCCTTTTTCCTTGTGTCAGGATCCTGAACTCGACCATCTCATGGTCACTGCCTCCCAGGTTCCCATCCACTATTGCTTCCTCTACTATTTCTTCCCTGTTTGTGAGCAGCAGGTCAAGAAGAGCTTTTCCCCTAGTTGGTTCCTCCAGCACTTGCACCAGGAAATTGTCCCCTACACTTTCCAGAAACTTCCTAGATTGTCTGTGCACTGCTGTATTGCTCTCCCAGCAGATATCGGGGTGATTAAAGTCACCCATGAGAACCAGGGCCTGTGATCTAGCAACTTCTGTTAGTTGCTGGAAGAAAGCCTCGTCCACCTCATCCCCCTGGTCCGGTGGTCTGTAGCAGACTCCCACCACGACATTACCCTTGTTGTTCATACTTCTAAATTTAATCCAGAGACACTCAGGTTTTTCTGCAGTTTCATACTGGAGCTCTGAGCAGTCATACTGCTCTCTTACGTACAACGCAACTCCCCCAGAGTTCTCTACGGGTACCCCCCGGATCGGCGGGTAGCAATCGAATTCTCAGAGTTCGATATATCGCGTCTCATCTAGACGCGATATATCGAACTCCGAACGCACTCCCGTCGACTCCGGAACTCCACCACCGCGAACGGCGGTGGCGGAGTCGACGGGGGAGCCGCGGATGTCGATCACGCGCCGTGAGGACGGGTAAGTAACTCGAACTAAGGTAGTTCGACTTCAGCTACGCTATTCGCGTAGCTGAAGTTGCGTACCTTAGTTCAACCCCACCCCCCAGTTCAGACCAGGCCTTAGTACAGCTGGATGAATAGTGGGGAAAATTATTCCTGGATGTTTAAGCTAATCAAGATTCATCCATGTTCATGAACAATTTAGTTCATTTTCTATGAACGTTCAAGCCCTCCAAATTTAGCAGTGTCATTATTGACAAAAATTGAACACGAAGCTCAGGTGACTTTTTTGAATTGTATATTTCACTGTAAAATACACAATTCTGTGTGGGTTATATAATCACCTAAACAGAAACAATGCCAAGTGATTTTTGTATATAAGCAACATAGCATAAATTGCAAATATTAATCATCTGAAGGCCAAGATTTAGGTGTTAACGAAATTCATGAATAATTAAGAATAACCCACAAAAGAGAATATTGGTGGGAAAATGGCAAAATGCGCATGTACATATAATACCTTTTATCCAAATATCAGATGCTATAAACAAGCCCTATCTTACAATCCTTATGGACATGTTTAGTCCCAGGGTAGCAAAAGAGCTACCACATGTGAGTAAGGACTTCACCCACTAGTTAAATTTGGTCACCTTCATGGTGTGGGAACAGCCCTTTAACAACATACAGCAATACTATACAACAGTGCAGGACAGCTAGTGGAAAACAACTTACCCAAGTCAAACAGCAGGGGCAATTTAGGTAGGTAGGATGTACATATCCAACCGGGTATTTAGCCAGGATGCTGAGGCTAAAGCCCCTACTCTTGCAAAAAATACCGTGTAGTCAAGACCTATTTTCACACCCTTAATACATAAATATCTTGTCTCATCCCATTAATTCTTTTAAATTCACTCTGTATTTTGTTCAGTTTTGACACAGTTCCTTTTGCCTTCAGGGAAGAGGACATTCTAATTTCCATGCTGCGGTTGCTGGAGTTTGAGAGAGCCACGGTGGATGCGGAAGGGGCTATTGGACTTGCAGCCTTAATTGCTGGGAAGCTGCCAGAGTTAAAGAGTAAAAGGTACAGCATCTATAAACCAGCTATTGCAAACACAGAGCTTACCAAGGAAGTCACATGAAAGAGAGTGTGTGCACACTCTACTTCTCAGACACAGAGGGGTCTCTTCTCCTTTATTCTGAATGTTGAAGCAACCACTATTGTCAGTCGGATGCTGCACTAGGGATAACTTGCTGAAATAGAGAGAGAAAGAGGGCCAGACCTTCAGCTGAAATCCTCCGTAACCAGGGGCAAAAGTAACTTAAAAGTCTTACCAGTACAGGGGCCTGGCTCCAGGCCCCCACAAGGGGCAGGGCCTCAGGTGGAAGGGGCAGGGCTGGGGGTCAGCCTCCCCCAGCCAGCCCTTCAGCATAGCCGAGCCCGCACCACC
The DNA here is from genome assembly GCF_020497125.1 of Mauremys mutica. Lineage (NCBI taxonomy): Eukaryota > Metazoa > Chordata > Testudines > Geoemydidae > Mauremys > Mauremys mutica. The sequence continues at coordinate 70,491,316 of NC_059078.1, forward strand.
CAGGGCTCCAGCGGTGATTTAAAGGGCCTGGGGCTCTGGCCACTGCTGCGATGGCAGCAGCTGGGAGCCCCAGGCCCTTTTAAATCACTGGGCCCTGGGGCAACTCCCCTTTTGCCCCCTCCCACAGCCCTGGGGGGGGCAAAAGGGGGCAGCAACATTAAAGCGCTGTCGGCTGCATACGGGCCCATTCCGACGGCCATTTCTTACCAGTATGCCAGCCCGACGCGGCCCACTTTCACCTCTGTCCGTAACAATCAATGCAGGGAAACAAATTGATCCAAAGGGTTCAATCCTGCAAGATGTTGAGCACTCTGGCCCCAACGTCAATCAGTGGGATTCGACATGTGTTTAAAAACGAGCATGTGTGTAAATGCTACCTTGGATCCGGCTCAGGATGTTCAGCACCTTGCAGGGCTGAGCCCAAGCTCATGGCAGAGCCCATAATGTGTGTGGGTTATTTCAGTTTTGGTTTTTCATTGTGTGGGATCTCCTCTGGACAAAACTGATGTCTTTGGTCACTTTGTAGGCTCAAGAAGAGAATTATCGGCTGAGTGAAGCAACCTAGCATATCTTGTACTATACTGGCAATTAAATTACGGAGTAGCGCCTAGAAAAGATGAAGTGCAATAAACTCAAATAGAGTGAGACTGTAGTGAAAGAGAAGAAGCCTGGAATTGGGAGTGAGGAGATCTGGGTTCTGCTGCTTTAGCAGTGCCATAGACTAATGTGTGACTTCAAACAAATCACTTAGATTTCAATAGAGGTAGGAGCTTAAATATGATTGAGGATCTGGCCCTTAACCTCTCTGTGGTCAGTCAGCAGAATTATTATGAGACTTAATGTTTATATAGCACCTTGAACACATCACCCAAATGTTCAATGGGCTTTTTCACTGTTACTAAAGTCCCTAACAGTGACTCTCAGAGGGGCGGTTCCACTGAGCTGGTCTTAATACTTCTTTGCGATTGCTAGATGGGGGTCTCTTAATAGTTATTGATTCATTTTACTTGACAACATCGGTTGGTATTTTGATGGCACCCACAGAGATCTGGGGAGGCTGGATATTCAGTCCCACAATTGCCTACAGAAAATACTGGACAATGGTCAGGCAACTGGTGTGTTGAGACCATTGCTTATTGGCTCATTGTTACCTTGCGCTCTTTATTGTTCCTTAGATTTCAGCGGGCTCTTCAGGGCAGAGGCCTTATCTTTTTTAACAGTGCCAAGCACAACAAGGCCCTGGACTGCGTCTGGGGCTCCTAGGCACTACTTCAGTACAAATCATCATCCCAGTATTCTACTAAACAGAACTCTAAACTGTAACAACGTTAAGGCTTCTAAAGCCTTAACTAGCCTGGGACAAGCCTCACAAGCTACATCTATGCTACAAGGTAGGGGTGTGATTTCCCTGCTCATGTAGATGTACTTGTGCCAGTTCTCATTGAGCTGGCATGGGTAGGTGCACTAGCAGGGGTAGTGGCAGCGGAGGCACAGCTGAGCCATGCCCAGTACAAGCCTGCCTCAAACAGGTGAGTACCTATTCAGCACAGCTCAGCCATGCTTCCATGGCAGCTACCTGTGCTACTGTGGCCATACTGCTATTTATACTCATGCTAGCTCGATGAGAACTAGTGTGAGGATGTGTATGTGAGCAGGGAAATCACACCCTTAGCTCATAGTGTTATATCCTTGGGGCAGCCGGTGTAGGAAGCAATCACTTGAGGCCAGAGAGCAGGCAGCTAACCAAAATCTCCATTTTATTTACATATATACAGAGAGCACCTCAGCCGGTTGAAACCGGTTGAGCTAACCCATAATAATCAACTCAGTTGCCATAGCAACAAAACCATGACAACCAAATACACAACATATTCCTCCCCCCCTAATAAGAACATCCCCTAAATAAAACACACACTAGACTAGAGAAGGAGGGTAGACTGCCTCCATTCCCGGCTAAACCCTGGGGATTATTTTGCCCCATAACCGTGGGTTCGCCCTAGCTAAAGGTCCAGCCAATGAGGAGGCCTTCTGTCTCTAGGTGGATTACGGCGAACTACTGGTGTTATTGCACCCGAAAGCACTAGGGGCTCAGGGTCTGCAGCACGAACAGGTGAGGAGGTGGTATCAGCTCGTGCTGGGCAAAGGGGTATCTCAGCCGCCGGCAGTAATGGAGGAGAACAGTCAGAAACAGGTGACTCGTGATTCGATCCCTCACCAGAAGAGGTGAAGTCAGACCCCTCAACTGCAGATGGGTCCTGAGGGCTGGCATGACCTGGCAACAGCTGATCTACATGTCGCCGCCAGGTAAGATTCCCTGCAGTCCGGACTGTGTAGGAAACAGGTCCTGTTTGAGTGATGACTGTGGCCGGAACCCATTTAGCTCTGGAAGTATAATTCCGAGCCAAAACTGGCTGTCCCGGGCTAAAGGTTCGGTCTTTTGCTCTGGGTGCCCGTCTGATGACTTGATATTGCTGCTGATGTTGCACAATTTGTCGGGGTTCAGAAGGTTTCAGCAGATCAAAGCAAGTGCGCAGCTGTCGTCCCATCATTAGAAAGGCCGGAGATGCGTGGGTCGTAGCATGAGGTGTGTTTCTGTAGGAAAGTAAAAAGGTATCCGGACGCTTTTGAATGGAGTGTTGTCCCCTTGCTGATTTCAAAGCGTTTTTCATTGTCTGCACAAATCTTTCAGCTAATCCGTTGGTGGACGGATGATATGGTGCTGACGTGATGTGGTGTATCCCATTTGCTTTCATAAAATTTTGAAACTCCTGAGAAACGAACTGCGGTCCGTTGTCGCTCACAAGTTGTTCTGGCAGACCAAAACGACTAAAGAGTCCTCGTAGTTTTTGGATAGTACTCTCTGCAGAAGTGGACTGCATTATAGAGACTTCTGGCCATTTAGAATGGGCATCTATTGCCACCAAGAACATGCTTCCTTCAAGGGGGCCAGCAAAGTCAACGTGAATACGTTGCCACGGGTTTTCAGGCCAGTCCCATGGGTGTAGGGGTGCCCACTGGGGTGCATTCCTCACACCCTGACATGACATACAAGCTTTTGCCTTCTCTTCAATAGCGCTGTCCAGTCCAGGCCACCAAAAATAGCTTCGTGCCATTTCCTTCATGCGCACTATTCCACAGTGACCAGAATGTAGCTGTTCTAACATCTGTGATCTCAGTGGTGGTGGAATAATGACACGTCTCCCCCACAACAAACAACCAGATTGGACCGATAACTCCGTCCGCTTGGACATGTAGGGAACAAGGTCGGATGAGACCGGAGAGGTTTGTCGAGATGTTCCATGCATCACCAGGTCCATAACGTGGGACAATACTGGGTCAACGCGAGTTGCCTTCTTTATCTGAGTAGCAGTGATGGGTGTATTCTCTACCTGTTCAAAGTAGAAGATTTCCTTGTGGGCACTATCTTGGTGTTTGACCGGCAAAGGCAACCTTGAGAGGCCATCTGCATTGCCGTGTAGAGTGGATTTCCGATATTTGATTTCATATGTGTGTGCTGAAAGTAACAATGCCCAACGTTGCATACGACTAGCAGCTAATGGGGGAATGCCTGTGTAAAGTCCAAAAATTGATGTCAGAGGTCGATGGTCTGTGAGAAGAGTAAATTTTCGCCCAAACAGGTACTGATGAAACTTCCGAATTCCAAAAACAATTCCTAATGCCTCACGTTCGATTTGGGCGTAGTTAGTTTCTGCTTTGCTTAGAGTGCGTGAAGCAAAAGCAATAGGTCTCTCTTCTCCTGAAGGCATAATGTGTGACACGACTGCTCCCACTCCATAAGGGGAGGCATCGCAGGCCAATTGCAGTGGTAAGGATGGATCAAAGTGCGTTAGAACTTCAGAATTTAGCAATGCATCCTTAGCTTTGTTAAACGCAACATCACAGGCTTCAGTCCACTTCCAGGCCTTGTTCTGCCCAAGGAGCTCATGAAGTGGTTTTAGCAGTGTGGCTAACTGTGAGATGAACTTTCCATAATAGTTCAGGAGTCCTAGAAACGAGCGCAGCTGGCTTACATTTCGAGGTGGGGGAGCCTCCACAATAGCTTTAACTTTTGCAGGGGCCTTATGAAGACCTGCAGAATCAATGATATGTCCCAAATATTCAACAGAGGGCTTGAAGAATTCACACTTGTCTTTGCGAACTCGTAGGCCATACTCTTCCAGTCTTTGTAGGGTAGCCTCTAAATTCTTTAAGTGATCCTCTTCATTTCTTCCAGTGACCAGGATATCATCCAGATAGCACTGAACTCCTGACAAGCCACACAAGATCTGGTCCATAGCCCTCTGGAACAGGGCGGGAGCCGATGTGATTCCGAAGGGTAGGCGACAGTATCAATAAAGCCCCTTATGAGTCACAATAGTCAACAGCTCTTGGGACTTTTCATCGACGTGCATCTGTAAATATGCTTGACTCAGATCAATCTTACTGAACTTTTGTCCCCCAGCCAGGCCTGCGAAGAGGTCATCGATGCGGGGAAGCGGGTATTGCTCTGCACACAACACTGGGTTGACAGTGACTTTAAAATCACCGCAAATCCGGAGAGAGCCATCTTTCTTCACGATTGGAACGATAGGAGTGGCCCATGAGCTATGGGTAACTGGTATTAGGACTCCATTGGTGACCAGGCGCTCCAGGTCTGCTTCAACTTTTGGCCTGATGGCATATGGCACAGTTCGGGCTTTCAGATATTTTGGTGGACGGCCAGGTTTAATGTTCAATGTCACAGTGATTCCCTTCATACTTCCCAAATCATCTCCAAAAACAGCAGCATGTTTCCTTAGTATAGGGGTTAGACTGGTTTCTTCTTTAGTCATCCGGTGCACTTCTGCCCAGTTCAGTTGAATCTTCCCAAGCCGAGACCTACCCATTAAGGCTGGGTAGTTACCTCTCACCACAAACAGTGGCAATTTAGCCACCTGTCCATTGAGCTCCACCTTAACATCAATAGTGCCCAGCATAGGCACAGCTTCTCCCGTATACGTCTTCAGAACAGTTTTTGTTGCCTTAAGCGGAAGATGCTGTAGCTTTTCCTTATACACAGTCTCAGAGATCAGTAGACGGCTGCACCGGTGTCCAGTTCCATGCGTATACGTTTGCCATCCAATAACGGGGTTACCCAGTATTCATGTGAGCCCATTGCCAAAGACAAAACATGCAGTGGCACTTCCACTTGCGATGAGGTGTCACCTTGATCATCCTGGGTCTGCTCTAGGGTATGCAGGGTTCCTCTTTTTGTCGGCCAGACCACAGGCCTCTTTTTCTTTTGTTTACAGGCACACTCAATGTGTCCCTTTTTGCCACAGTGTCGACACACCAGGTCCTTACACCAGCATTCTGATGCCTGGTGACCCGGCTTACCACAGCGGTAACATTCTTGACTCTGCACAGTTTTGTGGGTCGGTTCTTGTGACACTTTTTGCACCCTAGGGGGTGCACCGATGTATTGTGCCTCCCTTGTAGCCAGTTCCATGGAGACAGCAATATCAACAGCCTTCTGTAAGGTAAGCTGAGCCTCTGTCAGTAGGCGCTTCCGTATAGCTTCACTGTACAGGCCACACACTAACCTGTCACGCAGGGCATCATGTAACATTTCTTTAAATTCACAGTGTTCTGCTAGCTTTTTTAAAATGGCTACAAATTGTACAACTGTTTCATCTTCCTTTTGGTCTCTTTTGTGGAACCTATATCTTTCAGCAATTACCAGTGGTTTTGGGGAGAAATGAGACCCCAGGATTTCCACAATGTCACTGTAAGATTTAGTCTCAGGCTTAACAGGGTGTAGTAAGCTGCGTAGCAGAGAGTAGGTTTTAGCCCCTACAACAGTTAAGAATATTGGCACCTTCTTTGCTTCTGTAATGTCATTTGCAATACCAAAAAGCTCAAAACGCTCAGTATACACATGCCACTGCTCTGTATTCTCATCAAAAGGCTCCAGGGGCCTGGTCAGAGTAGCCATGATTTTTAGTTTCACTTTCACAGTCAGTGCAACAAGCAGCTTTTTTGTTTGTTTGTTCTTTACCTTAACTTCTACTTCCTTCTGTTACTGGAGCAGCACCGGAGTCTCACCCTCGTCGCCAGTGTTATATCCTTGGGGCAGCCGGTGTAGGAAGCAATCACTTGAGGCCAGAGAGCAGGCAGCTAACCAAAACCTCCATTTTATTTACATATATACAGAGAGCACCTCAGCCGGTTGAAACCGGTTGAGCTAACCCATAATAATCAACTCAGTTGCCATAGCAACAAAACCATGACAACCAAATACACAACACATAGGGTAGAGGTAGCCTGAGAGACCACCTCTCTCCCTATGACACACTGCCACAGGTCTGATCAACAGAGGCACTGATATAATAGAGAGGGTGTGGTTGACAGTGTGTTCTCATAAGGGTCCTGGGGGCTCTGGAATGCCCTCCCAGATCTGGACTGATAGATGCTCAGGGTACACTACAACTCCATGACCTTTTGAAGAGCAGTGAGAAGATTTCAAAATGAATGTGAGTATTGGTATTTAACTATGAGCTGCTGCTTGATGTGTGATACCATTGTGATGAGCACCATAGAAACTCCCATGGGGAAATTGGTAATTCTGTCTTGAGAGAAGGGTTTGAATAGTGAGCAGTAAATAGGGCCTGGGACTGCCCATTGAATGAGGAGAAAACAAAATATTGAATGGAAATAAATATATCCCCACTGAGCATATTCAGCACCTCTCGCTGTCTTGGTCTTACACCAGTGCAGCTCCACTGCTTATAACAGTAGAAGTGCTAATGTTGACACAGCACAGACCTTTTTACTCCCATGTCCTCTATGGAGCATGGGCTCCTTTCTTTAGACAGGAGCAGGAAAAGGAGCACCTCTTGGAATATCACTGGTGGAAAAACTCCAGACTGAGAGTTACTGAGCGAGCTCCCCTCCGAGGCATGGATATAATGAATGTACACTTATATGATGCCTTTCATCTGGAAGCATCCCACACTACTTTGGAAGGCGTGTACATGGCGTCTCTCACATCAAAGAAATGCAGCCACCTCCAGCAGCAGACAGCATTTACAACACCCTGTTTGGCCAGTATAGGCTCCAAGAGAAAAACATCTACTACATTGTCAACGCCTCTTCCTGGATCGTGTTTTTTGTCTCTTGTGAGGTCCCTCATCCAAGTACTGACCGGACTCTGCCTTTAGCTAGTGAGAGCTGAGGTGATCGTGGCATGAGGTGATACTGAAGCATATGCCATCTGAAAAGTAATAGGAGAGGGCAGCTGCAGCAAATGGCAAAAGCATATATTGCGTACTGTATCAATACAGTTACTGAAATATCCGCATTACTCTCTAGTATGGCAATTCTACAGGAATTTCTTTGAATAAAAAAGAAGGAAATAGTCCCTTTTTGCTCTTGTCTTTCAGAGTGGCAATCACTGTATGCAGTGGCAACTTGGAGCTACCTTTGATGAGACAGTGCATAGATCGTGCCCTGACCCTTGACAACAGAGTCTGCAAATTTTCCCTCCTTCTCTCTGATTGTCCAGGAGCTATTTCAAAGCTACTGGAGATACTGACTCGGGAGGAAGTGAGGTAATTCAGAATCCTGTATTTATAGCTGGTATTACACTGTTGAGAAAATAGCACAATGGACTCAGTGTTTTTAAAGACTATTGCATGCTTATAAGTGACAGCTGAAGGCAAAGGGAGTAATCCAGTGGTTTACACAAATGACTAAAGTAACCCAGGGAATCTATGTATATAGCACTGTTGTAGCCTCTGTCAAAAACCTTTCCCTGTCACAGGCGGAACACTGGTATGTGCCCTCCATAATACGTCTACAACTATCCAGCTCTGGGTGGCTCATCAATGTTGAAATGTAGAATTTCATTGCTTCTAGTCATTGTGAGGCATCTACTTTTATTAAAACAAATTTGAATTGCTTTCTGAGCCATATGGTGCTAGTTTCTCTCCTAGTCATTTTAATCTCTATATTAAATGCTTCTCAGAAGCATGAAACAGTATAGAGTACAGGGCAAATCCTGCCTTCTGATGTAAATGCAAGTCCTGTGCACACATACAAAAGCTAAGTTTGGCCCTTAATCCTATAAATAAAATACATAGTTGTTAAAAGCAGAGGCATATCTATTGCTAACAAAACTTGCTGGCCAAGTGACTCCATGGGGGAGTACTTGGGAAATGAAAGGAGAAATGCAATGAAGAATTCAATTGGAAAAATCTCTTCAGGGTTAAACTTCTACAAGGTCTTTCAATGCTGTCTAATTTCAGCATATTATCTCTTTTTTTCCTGGTTGCTCCCATCCAGCTCTTGCACTTTGGTCCAACTGCGCATATCCATTTGATTGTTGCTATACATTTCCCAGATACGTGCTAACAATCCATTGATTTAAATGCAACGGTAATAGGATGACAGTGGTGCAGCAGATGTCGTGAAGGGCCAGTAGCTACGGGACTAAAAGCATTTTAGGGATGTGAACAGCCTCTGCTATGACCCCATATTTATTTCAGCATATGAATAAGGTTTGAAGTACATCACCCTTCTTTCCTCCAACGACACCTGCATGAATTTTATTGCTCAAACACTTACAGAAAGCATTTGACAATTACAAGGATTTGCCCTGCTCTTTAATTTATTCTTGGTTTGTTCTAGGGTGCTGGACATCAAACAAGAACACATGTTTGTGATATCTGATCTCTTCACTATTAAGGTAAGTGGGGGAATGCAGTTTGTCACTTCAGCAGTACTGGCCTCTCACAAACTTGGCTGTAATTGTAATTATAGAGAAGTTAGGACTCTTCTGCCTTCATATATCTTCACATAATCATGTGGATTGATAAGGCATTGTAATGCCACCCAGCAGAAAATATAGACTTTGGAAGCAGGATGTTAGATAATCAGTAGTACTGTGTGTTATAAGGCAACTTAATCACTGTGTTCTTAACAGGCATATAAATAATCCATGAGTAGTTCTCCTATCATTGAAATGCAGACAGTTCTGGGTGAAATACTGAAGCTGTTGGTACTGCAGAGCTACATTGTATATAACATTTCTGGACTGGAAGTGATGAGCAAGAGCATCCCGCTGAACTTTCAGGAGGAATCTGTGTAGTTTGAATGTACCTACCCAAACTTGAATTGGGCCAACACCCCCTGTATGGCTAACACTGCTATTCTTAGGCTAACTGTTATGGAATCTTTGATCAGAGGTGGGACCTCAGTTCTGCACTAATTTTCCTGTTTTTGGCTTGCTGGCAGTTCTGAAAAATAAATCAATGAAAGAGTCTGTTCTAGATGAACCGAAAATGTTGGCCCATTGAAAAAAATCCATTTCCAGTCAAACATTTAATTTGACCTGAAGGTTTTGTTCTGGGTATTTTTAAAGGGCACAAAATGGCCAGAGAATGTGGTGGTAACGGTGCCACTGTCTTCATTATTATTTTTTAACCTAGTGGTTATAGGGGATGTGGAAGACAAGGGTTCAGTTTTTCCCCTTTGCTTGATAGGGAAAAGGGTTTTGAAAAGGAGTCTCCTACATATCAGGAAAGCGCCCTAGCCCCGGGGCTATGGGATAGTCTCAATCTCTCCTTTCAGAGTTGAAGTTTCATGTTGAAGTTGGTAGTTTTGAAAGACAAGATTTTTTCACTGGTTAATAGTCTTTGGCAGGTTAGAAACAACTAGGAACGGGCAATTCCCCGAAGGATTTTTTTTATGTGCACCTCGTGTTTACAGAATTTGTTTATAGAGGATGGTAGTGAGTTTGGTTGCAAATATGGATTCTAGACCTGAAAGACTATCCCCTTCCTCACTCTCCCCTCTCTGCCATTCCTTCCCTTCTATGCACGAGGGCCACAGATCTCTTCTGAGAGCTGAAAATCCTAGTCCCTCTCCCTTCTGGGGTATTTCAGAGAGGGAGTTAGTTAGGTGCCTTTGAGGAGCTGGATCCAGGTGACCACTTTGGGACTCAGAGAGGGAGAAGGGAATGTTTTCCCCACTGTTCCTAGCCTAGGTTCCACATTGGACAGTAAAGTGTGTGTCTGAGGGTCTATAAAACTCAGTGGCACCTTGGGGAAGGAGATCCAGGACAGAAGAGAGTGGTCAGTGACAACATAGAACTACAGTAAGAAATATGCAAAATCTTAAAGCCTCACGATTGTGTAGGCAGCAAAATTGTAGTAACATCAATGAGTGAAAACCATTAACATGCTTCCTCCAGCTATTTCAATTGCTCCATTTTTGGTATGGTGGGGTGAGCTGTTGAAATGATTAAATGAGGCAAATATCCACCTAGTTTCCAAAGGAATGTGTTTGATCTCTTTGGGTGCTAACGTACTGGCATGACCTGCTTCACACTAGATGCAGTTTGGGAACATTTTACAGGTTCTAAATATATAAAAATATACTCTTACCAAATCATTTAAAAAATCTAGCAATCCCCTCCTGTTTGTGTTGACATTGAAGAAAGATGGACAATCAGCAATAGCAAGCTAAAGTCTGGGTCAGACCCAGGGGAGAAGTGGGCCTGCATCACTGTGGGCTTATAGACTGGGTGGAGGTGGGTGTCTTGGAAGATATCTCCTAGTCAGAGGGCAAAGTACTGCTTCCCTAATCAGCTAGTGGTAGCTTTTCACAGCTGCTCCCTTTTCTAAATCCGTCTAACTCACTGAGGGCTAGATTCAGATCCCCTTCGGCTGAATACTGCTGTCCACCAAGAGTAGCCCTGTGGAAGTCAATGGACTATTTGTGGCACAAGCTACTATTCAGTTTGGGTAAGCATTGCAATCTAGTCCTGAGTTTCTCTCCTCCCAACTATTCCCCCAGTATCCAACACTGAACAGTTTCTTGGGTGAGTTGCTGCTTCCTCCTCCTCTCCAATCTCCTAGCAATCGAGGAGCAGACTCTCTTCTTTGGCATGAATGAAAGTCAATCAGTGGGTGAAGAAGTTTAGAGGGCTGTGGCTCTCCCTTGGTAGCTTGCTTCATGGATCAGTCAGGGCAAAGAAGGGGGTCAGTGTTCAGAGGGAGTGATTTACAGTGGTGGGGATAAGCAGTTTGCCAGTAAGTCTAAGCATGTGCTGAAGGGAGAGAAGAGTGGGAGGGGTCTTAGAGGGAGAATATGATTTGAGTCAGGCTCAAGATCTTGTTCTTTACCATTAAGATGCTCGATGGCCGGGCTTGGCATATTCAAAAACAGCCTAACACTCTGAGAAGGAGTGTGGTCAACAACTTGGCTTCTTGGCCACAATGGAATGTGCCATAAGGGTAAAGCTCATCTGTGTGGGAAACAGACTTTCTGAGGAGCTGGTCCAAGACTATGGAACAAACTACCTCAGGAACTAAGGACCATCATGAACCTCCCCACATTCCACTCTAAGTGCATTTCTCTAACTCGCCTTCTCCAATACAAACACAGAGCAGCATGTGTGTATAAAAGAAAACCCTAACAAGCCAAAGCACTGCCCTGCACACACAATTCTCCACTTGGGAAGAAGAAAACAGACCAGTACAAGAGTAGACCTTGGCGCAGGGATGACTTAACAATATCCAATGCATGTGGTGAATTCCACTACCTAGGGGCACAAATGTCCCCACCAGCCCATTCTCCTTCAGTTGACATTGGATTTATGTACTTATAAAATGTGGCTGTAATTAACAGGCTGTGCATGATCCCACTTACCCAAGGAAAACAATGACGAAAGCTCATGCTGCAAAACGTCTGTTAGTCTATAAGGTGCCACAGGATTCTTTGCTGCTTCTACAGAACCAGACTAACACGGCTACCCCTCTGATACTATGATACAGAAGACACTACTGAGAGTGAAATCTATTCCATGCACATCTGTAATACTCCTCTAGTCTAGGTGCATATTTCTCCCAAATAGATATGTCATGAGTCTCATAGACCATGTACTGGAGCAAAAAGGCAGTGAGTAAACAACATCGAAGTGATACAATGCTGAAGGAAAATGTAATTTTTACTACCGGACTACTCAAGGCTTTGCTACAGATCCATAGCTTGTCAGCATATGGATGATCAGAATCCTGCTTGGCTCCCGGAAGAAAAAAAAAATGTTTGACCTCCTCTGGTTCCTAGTGAACACTTGTCCTCCTCACAAAAACCACAACACAAACTGACAGGACTGGCAAACTCATCAGAGCACCAGGAGTAGAAGGTCTATACTGATGGCAGTTTAGCACAGAGGGTTCTAGCAGCACTTCTTCATAGTGTCCTGAGTTCCGTTTAGTTTTCTGTCCATTCAACTTTCATAGGAATTAATTCAGCCAAACATGGAAACTAATAATAATAATAGACTATAGATGCTACTTTGCCAATCAATCTCTCTCTGCTTTTCTGGCAGCAAAATCTTAAGTCAACTGTTGCTCCCCATCATGCAGCAGATGCTGGGAGGGACGGGGAGGAGTTGATCAGCGGGGCCCATGGACCCCCTGGAATGCCCTCATGGACCACAGTTTGAAAAACACTGCTCTAAAAAAACCCTCCATCTCCAGTTACTTGTAGGCCTGTTGTATGTTCTAAAGGGGAAAAATAATAAAGCCATCTTCAGACTGAGGCACATAGCTGTGGGTAATAAATCATGCTTCATTTCATGGCTTTTCATAGATTCCATGGCCAGAAGGGACCATTGTGCTCATCTAGTCTGACAGGCCACAGAACTTCTCCAAAATAATTCCTAGAGCATGTTTGCTAGTGGGCAACCATAATCAATAAAAATGAGCTCAGGGCTACTTGGCACAGACTGTAGCTGGGTTTTGGGGTGTCTCACCATTCAAATGGCTTTTTCAGTGTTTTATTTTTATTTTAAACTTTATGCTGGGGAAGTATGAAATGCTCAAGGGTCTGATTTTTCGGAATTTCACTGTGAGCATTTTTCAGATGATAGGCTGAAAGATAATGTTTTTAGTCTCACTGCATCCTTGAAAGTATCTATTCCTTATAGCTGAAATATAAAAAGCTGTACTTTTTGCATAGTCACTGGTGACTGAGAGTAATCAATAAACCCCTGGAGGTCCTCTAAAAATGGCCACATCCAAAATGTAACGTACGTTAACCACATCCCTTCTGGAGTAGCAGAGTGTATTTTTCCCTAAACTGCTATGTGCCAGTGAGAGGACTTCTCCATTAGGTTAAATTGCGCAGTTTTGTGCAGCATCTTACAAGCTATGCAAGCTAGTTCTATACAGTACATTGTAAAAGGTACTTGGTGCTCTTCATGACAGCATGTGCCATAAAAGAATGAACTATATTTGGTGGTTTTGATTTCAGTTTCCCATCCAAGCCTCACCTTCCACAAAGTTTAGAGGGAGGTGGAATTAAAATCAGTATTAAACTGGAGCGGAAAGCATAGATTTCAGGATGCTTGTCCAGGATTGACAGGATCTCGGGACAGCATAGATGTGAGTGGCTGGAAAAGATGAGTGAGACAGGAGTTGAAAATGACATTGAGGTTGTGAGCTTGAGTGACTGGGAAAATAGGAGAATTGTCAATATACTGGTGGAAGGAGGGAGAGAGTGGGAGGGAAAATGTGGAGTTTGGTTTAGCCGTGTTAATTTGAATTAGTAGCAGAATGTCCAGCAGAGATACTAAGAGATGTAGGACTGAGTGGAGGACTGGAGACATGGTAACAAACCATGTAAGCAGGTGAAGTCACCCAAGGTAGTGTACAGAGAATATTGGGTTGAGGATAGATCCCTAAAGGATGCTGACAAAAGCAGGAGAGAGGAGAAGGGGTGTCCACTGGAGATGGTGAAGGAGCCATTGGAGCCATGATAGCACAGAATCATGGAAACTTAGAGAGGTAAGCATCGAAGAGGAGCGAGGAAGAAGCCAAGTTGATAGGCAAATCATGGGAATGAGAACAGAAAAGAGATTCATCCAGAAGGTGGTAATGGGTGATTTCATGGCAGTTTATTGGAAAGGGCAGAGTCAGAAGAGAGGAAGTCAATGCCAGTGGAGTAGCCTGTAATAGAAGATTTTGCAGGTAAAGGGGAGATGGGTTGGGGAGACAGGTGGGACCAAGGGAGGACTTCAGCATTCTGTTTCTGAGGACTGGAGAAAGCTATAGCATTGCTATAAGATAGGGAGTGCAGGGTCCAGAAGCTTTTAACTTAGATTGATCATCTAGCCTTTATGAATGCATTTTATGGCTTAGTTGCAAATACCATTGTGGTCTGAGAATGTTGTCATCTGTTCAAGAATGTTCCTAATTCTTTTCCCAGGTCACCTGCATTATAGAGACTAGAGACAAAATCCACACGGCACAACTCAGAAATGCTCTCCTGGAACGCTACCCGACAATGATGTGGATGGAACGGTGATGAGAAAAGCGCAATGGAAAATGCTGAGGTTCTTTAACCAACACATTATGGAAAGCTAAACTTGAAGCACTAATAACAAAATATGCATAAATCTTTCCAAACTGAACAGTTAGCAAATAGCTACAGAATCAATTGATTTATTTATTTGCTCACAATAAAGTGACTGTCCTTTTGAAATCAAGTAAAACTTGAAGCATTAGATTAGCTCAGGAAAGCTTGATAGCCTCTGCTTGTGTTGGAATTCATTACTAAGTTATCACGTGGCTGTTTGGATTTTGATGTAGAATCCTGTGGTGTTCAATAAGTAAATAGCAAGAGGACATTTTTCTTTAGTTCATAATGCAGCTCTCTTATCACTCTTCAGATTTTGATGCCCACTGCTTTAGTAAGTAATGCATCCTCCTCCTGCTGGCTTTTCACATATTACTACTATGCTCACTTTGTTTTCCAAGCCAGAGGCAGCACTTCATCTGCTGAGTCTGCCTTGGCAGTTGTACAGGTGAATTTATGTCTGCATAAAATACCTTCACTTTCAGGGGCAGGGGGAAAAAGGGGGAAGGCTAATAACACATATTAAAGAGACTGTTGAAAAGGAAAACACCAGTTTGCATTTTTCCTATGGGAAAATGATCATGTTTATATGGATGTGGCTCCTAAAAATGTTGTGATTATAAAAGGCTGCTTTAATGTGATTAGACCATGCATCAAACAGGAACAAAGGGTTTCTTCTATCCTATGGGAATTTACCACAACAAACAATATATAAAATGTTTATTTCACCTAGGAGAGTATATTTCCTCCTTCATAACCTCTGCACTTGAATTTTGTGCTTAGAAGTCAAATGATGGTCTTAATCTGCTCAAAACAGAATCTATCCAGCTCATGTGACAGATTAAGTATAACATTAAGAGTTATTAACTAGCTCTGTTATATGTAAGCAAAGGCTGCTCCAGGAGAAGAGGAAGCACAAGTCTTAAGCAAATCACTAATGCAATTAAGAAGGAACGAATTGAACTGAATGTCCCTGATGACCAATTGTTACATAACCATCACCAGAGAGCTATTAATAAATGAGCACCATGAGATGAGGAGAGACTTTAGTTAGAGAAAGCTGGAGTCTATTACTGAGCCTAAGTATTCCAGTTGCCTCTATAGTTGTATGTGTTTCAAGTCAAGCTGAGCTATAATGGCTTCAACCAAAATCATTCCATTGGTTAAAATTAAACAGAATGAACCCAATAGTCCAATGTGGGCACATTTGCCTCCAGCTGCTCCAGTTAGGACTTAAACACAAAATGTTCATTTTACCTATTTATGTGCCGTATTAGGGCCTAATCCAAAGCCCCCTGAAGTCACTGGGCATTCCCCCCTATTTAGATGCCCAGGACTTATACACTATAAGCCAATTTTGTTTGTAGGGGCTGAAGAAGAAGGGAGTAATGAAGCCCTGTAATGACCGTATACATTTCTATATTACAATTAAAATATGGCTCGCCTGACCTGACATTTTTATCCCCCTCTAGTTGTTTGAAGAGCATTGTGCTTACCCATACACTTACCCCACGCACTGTTATGGGTGTAAAAGTCTGTGCTGTCTCTAAGAGGCGCGGCACAGGACTCACAGCCTGAGAGGAGAAGGCTCTGGTGACTTACCGCTACCTCTGCCCCCTCATGATTGTGGGCTAGTCTGTGAGCTGGAAACTGACAGCATAATTGACAGCTTTGGGACCTGTGTAAGTTACAGCAGCCTAACCAGGGTGGTCCTATGGACTACAGCACTGCCCAGAATTTCTACAATGCTGTGCCCCTGTCCCAGACATGCCCTGCAGCCCTGCCCCCCTGTAAGCGCTCTATTCTAGGGCTGGTGAGGTGGTCCTTGGAGAGCGGACGTAGAGCTGTTTTTGCGGTGTCTGTGCTGGGGAATATAGGACTTTTAGGGCTCCCTTATGTTGCTTTGGCTCTTTTATCCAGTCTAAAAGAGTGGGACTAGGTGTGAGGATCTCAACTCTGGAGTTTGACATGAAAGTTCAGTGTTTTGTTGTTTTTCTAGAACCATATTTATTTGCACATGAAAATTAAAAATTACTGACATACCCCAGAGTGTTCCTGTCTTTTTGCTGGTTGTAGAAATACATACATGGCAACTGAGTGCTTCCACACTTGAATTCATCATCCTGTAAATCTCAAACTATCAACTACAGCTCCATATTCCCTGGTCACAAGACTTCAAACCATTTTAAGAGACAGCCATTAGGCCAGTTTCTGTCCTTGGAGATGCCCCCATATGACTTCCCTTGGAAGCTGAAGAGTTTGTGTGCATCTAGAATTTGGCTCATGGGACGTAAAACATAAATAAGAGCCTAACTTCACCTCAGTGAGTCTGGCAAAACTCCTCTTGATTTCAGTGGAAGTTGCGTGTTTATATCTGAGCAGAGAATTTGACCCTACAACCAAAATTTTCAGTAGCAACCACTGATTCTGTGTGTCTGAATGCTTGGATGGCCAACCTGAGACACCATGGGCCTGATTTTTAGGGGTGCTGAGCACCCTTAACTCCAATGGAAGTCAATAGGCATTGCAGATGCTCAGCCATCCAGAAGAAGGCTGCAAGTAAAATAAAATTGTCTAAGGGTATGTCTACACTACGAAATTAGATTGAATTTATAGAAGTTAGTTTTTCAGAAATCGTTTTTATACAGTCGATTGTGTGTCCCCACAAAAACTGCTCTAAGTGCATTAAGTTGGCGGACTGCATCCACAGTACCGAGGCTAGCGTCGACTTCTGGAGCGTTGCACTGTGGGTAGCTATCCCACAGTTCCTGCAGTCTCTGCTGCCCATTGGAATTCTGGGTTGAGACCCCAATGCCTGATGGGGCAAAAACAGTGTCGCAGGTGATTCTGGGTACACATTGTCAGGCCCACCCCCCTCCATGAAAACAATGGCGGACAATCGTTTTGCACTTTTCCTGGGTTACCTGTGCAGATGCCATACCATGGCAAGCATGGAGCCCACACAGCTGACTGTCACCGTAAGTCTCCTGGGTGCTGGCAGACGTGGGACTGCATTGCTACACAGCAGCAGCTCATTGCCTTTTGGCAATGGTGCATTACGAGCGGTAGCCATCATTGTTGTACTCCTGGGTGCTCTTTTAGCCAACCTCAGTGAGGTCAGTCAGGGGCACCTAGGCAGAGATGGGAGTGACTCAGCCAGGTCATTCCCATCTTCTGCCGAGCACCCAGGAGATGATGATGGCTAGCAGTCGAACTGCACCATCTGTTGCCAGCCTAAAGATGTAAAAGATAGATAGAGTGGATCAAAACAAGAAATAGACCCAATTTGTTTTGTATTCATTTGCTTCCTCCCTCCCTCCCTCCCTCTGTGAAATCAACGGCCTGCTAAACCCTGGGTTTTGAGTTCAATCCTTGAGGGGGCCATTCTGTGTGACAATTGTTTGTGTTTGTCCTTGATGCAAAACCACCCCCTTTGTGGATTTTAATTCCCTGTAAGCCATGTTGTCAGTCGCCCCTCCCTCCGTCAGAGCAGACAATCATTTTGCGCCTTTTTTCAGCCCAGACGCCAAAGCACTGGGATCATGGAGCCCGCTCAGATCACCACAGCAATTATGAGCACTGTAAACACCATGGGCATTATCCTGCAGTATATGCAGAACCAGAACCTGCCAAAGCAAAGCCAGGCAAGGAGGCGACGGCAGCGCAGTGACGAGAGTGATAAGGACAGAGACATGGACATAGACTTCTCACAAAGTAGGGGTCCCAGCAGTGTGCACATCATAGTGTTAATGGGGCAGGTTCATGCTGTGGAACGCCGATTCTGGGCCCGGGAAACAAGCACAGACTGGTGGGACCGCATAGTGTTGCAGGTCTGGGACGATTCCCAGTGGCTGCAAAACTTTCACCTGCGTAAGGGCACTTTCATTGAACTTTGTGAATTGCTTTCCCCTGCCCTGAAGCACCAGAATACCAAGATGAGAGCAGCCTTCACAGTTCACAAGCGAGTGGCGATAGCCCTGCGGAAGCTTGCAACGCCAGACAGCTACCGGTCAGTCGGGCATCAATTTGGAGTGGGCAAATCTACTGTGGGGGCTGCTGTGATCCAAGTAGCCCACACAATAAAAGATCTGCTGATATCAAGGATAGTGACTCTGGGAAATGTGCAGGTCATAGTCGATGGTTTGCTTCAATGGGATTCCCTAACTGTGGTGGGGCGATAGAACCCATATCCCTATCTTGGCACCGGAGCACCAAGCCAGCGAGTACATAAACTGAAAAGGGTACTTTTCAGTGCAGCATCTTCAGGAACTCTGGTCTGTTTCAAAAGCTGCAGGAAGGGACTTTCTTCCCAGACCAGAAAATAACCATTGGGGATTTGAAATGCCTATAGTTATCCTTTGGGGACCCAGCCTACCCCTTAATGCCATGGCTCATGAAGCCATACACAGGCAGCCTGGACAGTAGTCAGGAGCTGTTCAACTATAAGCTGAGCAAGTGCAGAATGGTGGTAGAATGTGCATTTGGACGTTTAAAAGCTCGCTGGCACAGTTTACTGACTCGGATAGACCTCAGCGAAACCAATATTCCCATTGTTGTTACTGCTTGCTGTGTGCTCCACAATATCTGTGAGAGTAAGGGGGAGACATTTATGGCAGGTTGGGAGGTTGAGGCAAATCGCCTGGCCGGTGATTATACACAGCCAGACACCAGGGTGGTTAGAAGAGTACAGGAGGGCGTGGTGCGCATCAGAGAAGCTTTGAAAACCCAGTTTCATGACTGGCCAGGCTACGGTGTGAAAGTTCTGTTTGTTTCTCCTTGATGATAACCCCCCCCCACACCTTCGTTCATTCTACTTCCCTGTAAGCTAGCCACCCTCCCCTCCCCTCTTCGATCACCACTTGCAGAGGCAATAAAGTCATTGTTGCTTCACATTCATGCATTCTTTATTAATTCATCACACAAATAGGGGGATAACTGCCAAGGTAGCCTGGGAGGGGTGGGGGAGGAGGGAAAGACAAGGCCAAACTGCACTTTAAAACTTATTGAAGGCCAGCCTTCTGTTGCTTGGGCAATCCTCTGGGGTGGAGTGGCCGGAGGCTCCCCCACCGCGTTCTTGGGCATCTGGGTGAGGAGGCAATGGAACTTGGGGAGAAGGGCTGTTGGTTACACAGGGGCTGTAGCGGTGGTCTTTGCTTCTGCTGCCTTTCCTGCAGCTCAACCATATGCTGGAGCATATGGGTTTGATCTTCCAGCGGCCTGGGCATCGACTCTTGCCTTCTGTCAGCAAGCTGACGCCACCTATCATCTTCAGCCCATCACCTCTCCTCGCGTTCATATTGCACTTTCCTACACTCTGACATTGTCTGCCTCCACGCATTCTGCTGTCCTCTGTCAGTGTGGGAGGACAGCAGGAGCTCAGAGAACATTTCATCCCAAGTTTTTTTTCCACCTTCTAATCTTCGCTAGCCTCTGCAAAGGAGAAACATTTGCAGCTGGTGGAGGAAAAGGGAGAGTGGTAGTTAAAAAGACACATTTTAGAGAACAATGGGTACACTCTCATGTTAAACCTTACTGTTCACGTTACACAGCACATGTGCTTTCGTTACAAGGTCGCATTTTGCCTCTTGTATTGAGGGCCTGCTGTTTTGGTGTGTGAGGTCACTCACGCTTCACCCCTTCCCCCACCGCATGGCTGACAGCAGGGAACATTTCTGTTCAGCCACAGCCAAACAGCCGAGCAGGAACGGGTACCTCTGAATGTCCCCTTAATAAAAGCACCCTATTTCAACCAGGTGACCATGAATGATATCACTGTCCTGAGGATAACACAGCAAGATAAAGAACGGATATTGTTTGAATGCCAGCAAACATTGGGACCATACAGTGCCATGCTTTGTTATGGAGTGATTCCAGACTATGTGTCAAGTATCAGAGGGGTAGCCGTGTTAGTCTGGATATGTAAAAGCAGCAAAGAGTCCTGTGGCACCTTCTAGACTAACAGACATATGGGTTACCTGCCATGGCGGGGTAAAGTGTCCTACCATGGCAGACGGAATAAGGCCGCCCTCCCCAGAAACTTTTTGCAAAGGCTTTGGGAGTACATTGAGAAGAGGTTTATGGAGATGTCCCTGGAGGATTTCCGCTCCATCCCCATACACGTTAACAGACTTTTCCAGTAGCTGTACAGGCCACGAATGCCAGGGCAAATTAATCAGTAAACATGCTTAGTTTTAAACAAAGTGTAATATTTACAAAGGTACACTCACCAGAGGTCTCTTCTCTGCCTTCAGGGTCCGGGAGCACGCCTTGGGTAGGTTCGGGGGTTACTGGCTCCAGGTCCAGGGTGAGAAACATATCTTGGCTGTTGGGGAAACCGGTTTCTCCGCTTACTTGCTGTGAGCTATCTTCAATCTCTTCGTCATCTTCCTCATCCCCAAAACCCGCTTCTGTGTTGCATGATTCTACATTGATGGAGTCAAAGCACAGGGTTGGGGTAGTGGTGGCTGCACCCCCTAGCATGGCATGCAGCGTGGCATGTTTGTGGCTCTGATCCGGAGCGGCCGTTTGCCTGTCTGTTTTTTTGGTAGGCTTGCCTTAGCGCCTTAATTTTTATGCAGCACTGCTTTATGGCCCTGTTATGGCCTCTGTCCTTCATGCCCTTTGAGATTTTCTCTAATGTTTTGGCATTTCGTTTACTGGACTGGAGTTCAGCTAGCATGGATTTGTCTCCCCATATGGCGAGTAGATCCCATACCTCCCATTTGGTCCATGCTGGAGCTCTTTTGCGATCCTGGGACTCCATCATGGTCACCTCTGCTGATGAGATCTGCACTCACCTGCACCTTGCCACACTGGCCAAACAGGAAATGAGATTCAAAAGTTCATGGGCCTTTTCCTGTCTACCTGGCCAGTGCATCTGAGTTGAGAGCGCTGTCCAGAGCGGTCACAATGGAGCACTCTGGGATAGCTCCCGGAGGCCAATACCATCAAATTGCGTCCACGCTACCCCAAATTCGACCCGGCAAGGCCGATTTCAGCACTAATCCCCTCGTTGGAGATGGAATAAAGAAATTGATTTAAAGAGCCCTTTAAGTCGGGGGAAAAAAGGGCTTTGTCGTGTGGACGGGTCCAGGCTTAAATTGAGGTAACGCTGCTAAATTTGACCTAAAATCGTAGTGTAGACCAGGCCTAAGTGTTGTCTGCAAGTGTCTACAAGTTTATTGAATGTAGGTAACATGCTACTTGCACACCACACATAACATGGGTGTGGTGTTATCTTGTTGTACTGACTATGAATAATTAACATGTTTCTCATAGTTCTGCTATCCTGATAGTTTTCCTTATCATCTGTTAATGAAATGATTACCAGAGTTGATTTCCATACTACTACAGTGCTTTTTCACTGCAAGTCAGTTGGTTTTTAAAGCTAAGATGAAATTTGTACATAGGTAAAAGTCATTCTGAATACTTAAATCAATGTACACAACAGGAGAGGATAATAAACTGTCTGTGCAACCAGTTGTTGTTTGTATTCTGAAATACAATGGGATTGTCAAGGCAATGTCTAACATATTAAATTCTCATTTAAAGGAGTATATTTAGTATGCATTGTTTTAAGTACCCTACAAGAACTTTGGTTAAAACATATTAAAATTTGTTAGTTCCACAAATTGTAAAAACAAGCAAACATTCCATCAGACTAATAGTTACTTTTTTTTTAGTTAAAATCATAACATATCATCTCAGTAGTGAAAGATTATTTACCCTCTGATGTGCTGTTAGTACCAGAACAGTTTGTTAGTTCCAAACCCCCCTTGGATCAGGAATTCAAGACTGGTTTTGCTCAGTTGTCCTCAATGGGTGACATGAAATTCGCTTCATCCACCTAAAGCCCATTTGCAGAAGTTCTGTGAGTGAACTATGGTAGGGATGGGACATCTAACCCCATCCCCAAACACAGAGCTGGGACAGGGCTGCTTTTCGGGCCTATGGAATGGACATAGGGGACTCTTCTACCATTTGCACAGAGTGATTGGGCCACTGGATCTGGATAAATGGCCTCACCTGCAGTGCCACCCTCCATGTTGACTTAGCACAAAGACCCCATTCACAGCACACTGGAGATGCAGGGTATGCTTTGCAAGTAGCAGTACTATTCCACCACTCAGCAATCCTCTGAAGATAAATGCAGCAGAGGGCCTAGGCTGGCTGTCCTCACCTGAGTGAATTTTGTCACATGGTAACTAGTGTCTGTACATGTTCTTAGAAAAGCCAGGTGGTTAACTTTAGAGCCATTCACTGTTAAACTTGGAATCTTTTTAACTCCAGTAGCTCCGTTCCTGACCAAGTCTATCTTTCAGGAGTAGTCTTCTCTTGGCACAGGATAGGACTGACTCTCATTCACTTAGATGAACATTGCTTATATCCTATGGCAGAAGACTCTAGGCCCTGGTTAAACCATTTAGAAGTAAGTGCTACTCTCAGCTTTCACCCCAAGTAGCTAAACCAAAGGTTTCTGGCCCTTCTTGTTGGCAAGATAGACCTTAAAATCAAACCTGATTGCTGGATTTGAAAGTTTGTGTTTGCATCTTTTCCTTGAAACAGGGCCGCCTGGGGTGGGGGGGGGCAATTTGCCCCAGGCCCCACAGGGGCCCTGGGAGCCCTGGCCTGGCGGTGGGCCTGGTCTTCGGTGGCATTTCGGCGGCGGGCAGGGCTGGCTCCAGACCCCAGCGTGCCAAGCGCGCGCTTGGGGCGGCATTTTGCCGGGAGGGCGGCAGGCAGCTCCGGCGGACCTCCCGCAGGCATGACTGTGGAGGGTCCGCTGGTCCGCGGCTCCGGTGGACCTCCCACACATGTGCCTGCGGAGGGGCCGCTGGTCCCGCGGCTTCGGTGGAGCAGCCGCAGGCGTGCCTGCGGGAGGTCCACCAGAGCCACGGAACCAGCGGACCCTCCGCAGGCACATCTGCAAGAGGTCCCCAGGAGCCACGGACCAGCGACCGCCAGAGCGCCCCGCACGGCGCGCCGCCCTGCTTGGGGTGGCGGAATTCCTAGAGCCGCCCCTGGCGGCGGGGGGCCCTTCAGTGCTAAGACATGGAGTGACTGAAGGGCCCCCGCCGCCAAAATGCCCCTCGAGCCCTGGCCCGGCGGCAGTCCGGGTCTTCAGTGGTGGGGGGCCCTTCAGTCGCTCCGGGTCTTTGGCAGCATTTTGGCACTGGGGGCCCTTCAGTGCTGCCAAAGACCTGGACCACTGCCAGGTGAGTACAAGCACCGCAGCTCCCCTGCTTTGCCCCAGGCCCCCTGAATCCTCTGGGCGGCCTGGCCTTGAAACTGCAGCTTATTAATGGCCTTCTTCCCATCACCAGGCCTCAAAGTGCTCTTTGCCAGGTCCCTCCTCCCCAAATATTCCTCCTGCACACACACCTAGTTCCCGCCTTGTGAGACAGGGAGTGGTGGAATCTTCCCCTCAGATTTCTGGTGTTCAGAGGTCTATGCTATGGAGAGGAAGTGTCTCCAGGCACATGGGGTAAGGTTTTAACTCCTGTCCTCCAGAAGGGATGAAGTGATGACATAAGTGTTATACACACCAGTAGCCAGTCTTGATTTAAGTGTATAACACTTATCTTCATTTCAGATTTTGTCAGTGAAAGTAGCAAATCTGGATCAATGAATTAAAATAACATGCAGTTCCTCAGCAGTAAACATGATTCCACATTTGCACTTCAGAGATAATTTCATTGGCTCCTTTCCAGGCCCCATCACCTGGGTTTTTTACATTGATGATATGCAGGAGGAAACAATATGCTTGTTTGTGATCTGAACAAGGGTAACTCATTGACATGAGTGAGAGTGCCATTAGGCACCAAGGCAAGTACGCTGCCCATATTTATAGAAGGCTAGTCCTGGGTGGGGAGAGAGCAAGGGGAGCTGTGTACAAAGATCCAGGCTGTCTAGCCTTTCTAGCAGTGCTTTGGATCTCAAATTTGTCTGAAAGGGTGTTCTCCCTGCCAGCAAAGACTTCTTATTTCTTGAAAAGGGACTTAATCGCTCCTTCCAACAGTTAACCACCAAAGAAGCCCACCTCTGGGTTACATAAATAGTTCACTTTCCCAAACTAATGGCATTGTGCCTCCTTGACTGGCTTTCTTGCTGTCTAGGCTATTCCTTTTTAAAGAACCTCTTTTTAAAATGAGTTGTGAGAAAAAAGCAATGTCAGACAGACATTTAACAAAAAACCCACAACCACCCCCTACTTGCCTCAATTGGGGCTAGCTTTAATTGAGAGCAGAAGTGCCACTGGTGAGCAGACATATGTTTCTATTTCTGTTAAAAAGAGAAGAATGTTACAGAGAGAGTAACAGTAATTGTATGGCCTATTCCAAAACGCACTTTGTAAATTAGCTGTGCTGTAAATGAACATGTCTGCTAAATTCTATCATGTTACGCAGAGCAAAGGATGAGGCCCAGTGGTTAGCACAGAAACTGTACGTCTCCTGGGTTGGACTCTTGGCTCTGCTACTGATTTGTGTGGCAAGTGAGTCAACCTCATTTATATATCATCTGCCAGCTAGGCGCATTCAGGCTCAGTTAATATTTGCACAGCCAGTTTCCATTACAAGCCACAGTTGAGGAAGAATTGTTCTATATTTGGTTTCTGCTCAGATGGTTGTTTTTTTGGGTGTGTGCGCACGTGATATTTGAATAAATGTCTTTAAGCTATTTTAATAAGCTACCAGCCACAAATAAAACCCATTTTAATAAGCTATGAACCATACTACACACACACACCCAAAACCCCTGTAATTAAACTTTTTTAAGGCGGCAGCAGCAAAAAAGGGCTGACGTTTGAAATGAGGCCTGGATGTACAATCCCTAAGGGGGAGAAAGTGCTATGCTGAGTCTGGGGGGGAACGATTCCTAGAACCTGACTTACAAAATACTTCCAGCACATGTGTGTTTAAAGATGGTTGTGGCTGAAATTACTACGTTTTAATCTGGTTCATTCATGCCTGCAAGGACAGACGAAACCTTGTTGCTGGCATCCTATTTTAGCCCCTGGGGCTCTGCACACCTGTGTGACTCCTGGCTGCAGCATGGTCAGCAGTACTGAAGTTCAGTTTGTGGTCACATGGAACTGAATCACTACAATCACATAGGCCCAGCCAGACCTATCACTTTTGTCTGTGCTTTTTAAAAAGGGGGTTCTGAGACACTCCTGGCAGCTAGCTCAAGGCGCTCTCAGCCCCAAGGATAGCGGGTGTTTAAAGGCCCTCTTTAAACCTAATGTTCTAGGCCAGTGGTCCCCAACTTTTTTGTGGCCAGTAGCACATTCATGTTTTCAGAAGAGTGTGGCGGACGCCAACAATTACATGCAGGGCTGGCTCCAGGCATCAGTGGAGCAAGCACATGCCTGGGGCAGCACATGCTATGGGGCGGCATTCCATCCATTCTGCAGAGCCGGAGCATTTTTTTTGTTTTTGGCGTCAGTTCTGGGCAGTGCAGAGAGAAGCTGGGAGGACAGAGAACACAGGCGCCTGCAGCCCCAGAGTTCTCTGTCCCCAGCAGGCGTGGGGCCCCGGCTTCTCTCCCCTGCTGTGCACTAGGTTGGCCCCGCGCCTGCCGGGGACAGAGAACACTGCTGCCCGCAGCCCCGGAGTTCTCTGTCCCCGACAGGCGCGGGGCTGTGGCTTCTCTCCGGCTTAAGCCGCGGTCCCACGCCTGCCAGGGACCAAGAACACCAGCACCCGCAGTCTGCAGCCCTGGAGAAACTGGAGAGAAGCCACGGCCCCACGCCTGCCAGGGACCGAGAACTGCCGCCCGCAGCCTGCAGCACCAGAGAGGCGGGAGAGAAGCTGCGGCCCCGCGCCTGCCAGGGACAGAGAACACCGGCACCCACAGCCTGCAGCCCCGGAGTTCTCTGTCCCTGGCAGGCGCGGGGCCACGGCTTCTCTCCCTTGCTGGGCACTAGGTGGGCACACATAAATGCCCTGGCGAGCGCTATGGCACCCACGGGCACTGCACTGGGGACCACTGTTCTAGGCTTTCATTGGCAAATACTATAATGCACTGTTCCATGGGGCACAGTAGCCATTTTCCAGCACCTCAGGGTGCTGCAGTCTCCCCCAGTTCTCTGGCAGCTTGGAAGGGAGCAGGATAGAAGTGTTTGTCAGCAGGCTGAGGTAGTAGCTGCAAATGACATGGAATGAAGAGCCTTGTATCTATCATTGCCAAACTGAATTGCAGGGTGTCTAGACTGGGGCTGGGACTAACTGCACCCACTGGAGAAATAACTTGTGGCTCTCAGGACTGCCCGTTAATTGAAATCTGTGGAGGGCAAAGCCATTTTTTGACTTTCTGTGCAGGGAGCTGTCCCCAGCCTTACATGGCAAAATGGCTCACATAAAAGCTACTGTCCTACTGGACAAGAGAGTTGTTCTAGTGCTGTAACAGCTGGCCAAAGCCCACTGGTGCCCATTCCAAAAGACAGACTATGGCGTGGTCAAGTCTACCCAGAGAGCCATTGTGTGATACAGTATTATGGCAGCAATGTCCCAGAGCTTATGGAGTATTCTGAAAAGTGCCAGGGGCTATTAATAGAATTCACCTCTCAATTCCCCCCCACCCTAATCCAGCCATATTATCATCATCATGGCAAATTCCAAAAGGATTGAGCACCACCACCCAGATTGCTCTGTAGCTAGGTCTTTAAGGTGGCCCTGCTGGATATTCAGTTTCTGTCCATCGTTAGCCATCTTACTGAAGCTTTTGGCGACCGCTTGATCGCTAGCTCTGATCAGGCCACAGCGGTCTATTAAAGTGAGTCACAGCAACCCATGCTGCATCCTACAGAGCCCTCCGTGTTGTCTGAGCAGGTGAGGTTCATGTTCAGACTTCCAGTGTGTACACAATTTCCTTACTGTAGTTCATGGTGGGTAAACCAAAGCGAAGAGGCTGTGGGAGGCAGTGCACCTTTACAGGGGCCACTCAGGAGGGCTGCTAAACTCTGAAATATGAAGTGCAATTTTCTGCATTTTTAGAAGACCTACCCACTCTTTTTATTTTGATGTCTAGCATAACTTCCCGGGGCAAATCATGGTCTATTAAATGCCAAGAAACATACAGTTAAAAAGCCCAGGCTCTAAAAGCCCCAGGTCACTGTCATTAGACACAATTGGACAAAAATCAAATGTAAAAATTATTTATCAGTTTCTTGTCACCAAAGCCAGCTTACCCCCTTACTGCACATGGGAAAGCTAGGCTCCCATGCCTGGTTCCCAAAGGCAGTCTGTCCTACCATGCCCTTCTCATAACATGCAAGTGAAAGACTGGCCTGATGTCAAATTTTGGCACAGTGCTTTCTATTAATCAGTCAAAACAGATGTCAAATTTATTGGCTCTTCCTGGTTTGGTCTTTCTTCGTGTGACCTTTGTTCCTCCTATGCCTCTCTTCCTTGGGTCTGTTTTTCCTGCAGATAGACTTTTCCCCTGTGCTCTAAAGCTCCACCCTCCCCAATTTCTGTCCCTCTTACCCTTCTTTCCTCTGTTTGACACATCCCTGCATTCACTCTTCCCCCCACCCCCGCACTTCTTTGCCTCCCCCTTCCATATAATGTAAGCTAATTTCCATGGCTCCCCTTCTGCTCTCTATTCCCTTTTCTGGTCTGTCTTCTTGCTCCCATAGTCTGTTATTTCCCAAGGCATCCTTAACCTCTGCTGTCTTGCTCTCAGCCCTTGTTGGGATTTGCAGCTCTTTTGCCTCCTCTCTCCATTTCTCATTTGTTTTGCCTCACTGCTGTCAATCCATCCAGCATTTGTTTCCATCTGTCCTTTGCCTCACCCAGCTCCACCTGTTCAATTACCCAATTCATCTGTCTCTTCCTTCCTAATCTCAAAAACATCTTCAAATAATCATCCCTGTGAATCCTCTGCTCCCAACTAAATCCTTTCCCAGACCATCTGCTGAGGAGTAGCCCACTTTTCCCATCAACCCAGCCTCTGGATCCATCTAAGATGGCTCTAGCCCCAATCCATCAATTCTCTCCTTCCCCAATCAGTTAATTCCCTATCCCTTCCCCACACATACTGAGATCTCTAATTGCAACCCTTCACTTTCCTGTCAACCTGCTCCACAAAAACTCTGACCTCTAACTCAGGGTCAGTCTTACCAAGCCTACCATTCCATCCTCTGCTGCATCACAGCTCAGGTCTTTCCTTGCCACCACCACCCCCAGCTGTACATACCTCCCAGCCGCACTCTGGAGATGAAATAAAAGCACTTTCTCTACTGCTTGATGTATTCAGTGTTTGCTCTGCCTTTGCAGACAACAGAGAGCTGCATATGCAAATTGTCCCTGGTCAGAGCTAGTACAGAGTCTTCAAGATCTAAAAGAGATCTTATGACCTTATGGTCATAGCACAGCTGCATCCAAGTTTCCCTAGTGATGGAGGGAAGCCAGGTCCCAGAGGAGTTCCCTCAGAAGAAGAAGTTAAATCAGCTACACCTGCAGCTCAAAGAGGGTTGTCTCTAAGGTCTCAGGCTGTTGGTAAGAGGACTGTTCCTTCACTGCCTGCAGGAATATGCAAAAGGTATGTACTTTTAGAGTGCTTATATAATTATTGTTAAATGTGTTTGTATAAGGAACTTGAGGGGTCTCTAGGAAAGGACTTCATTTTGCATTGGCTTGTTAATGAATAACCAGATCTCTTTCCCCAAAAAGAGCTTTCTCTTCGCTAATAAGATCTTATGGCTTGTGGGAAGGCCACACCTCCACAGCAGAATTTGGCTCAAGACTACATTTCAGTCAAATGAAATCTCTATTTGAAGATGCAGTATTCTCAAGTGAGCTGCATAGTTCAGTCCTTTATACAGCTATGCAAACCACTTTATATTTTGAATAAGGATGGTAAATGAACTCAATTTTTTTTATTCATCTTCATTTCAATTTGTGAAAAGAAGGAAGAAAATAATCACTTGTGCTGTTTACACAGGCCTTGTCTGGGGCTGGACCTCCAGACTGGAAAAAACCCCATAATACTGATAAGACAGGCTAAACTAGCAGGACACGGATCATATGCTGAGGCTGTCATTAAGCAGCCATGTGTACGACAGCATGACAAACACAAGAGGAACTCAATCTATGTTATTTAAGGCCACTTCTATTTGCAAGAGAAAACATAAATGTTGAAACACCTTTGTATCTGTTGAGCTAATATCAGTGGGAGTTGACCAGTAAAGACATATCACTCTTGCAATTATGACTGGGATAGTGCCAGAGTTGTGGGTGCTAGCAAGCTACATGCAAATAGACCAGATCCTCATCTGGTGTGGCCAGGGGTGGCTCTACAAATTTGGCCGCCCCAAGCAGTCATGCCCGGGAGGCGCCCCCGAACCCCGGGAGCAGCGGACCTCCTGCGGGCATGACTGCGGAGGGTCCGCTGGTCGCTCGGCTGGACCTCCCGCAGCTGCGGGCAGTTCGCTGGTCTGGCGGCTCTGGTTGAGCTGCCGCAGGCATGCCTGCGGGAGGTCCAGCCGAGCCGCGGGACCAGCGAACCGTCCGCAGTCATTCCTGCGGGAGGTCCACTGGAGCCGCCGGCCGAGCGTCCCCTCCGCAGTCATGCCTGTGGCAGGTCCGGTCGTCCCGGGGCTCCGGTGGACCTCCCGCAGGCATGACTGCGGCAGGTCCGCTGGCCCAGCCTGCCGCCCCCCCGGGAAAGGGCCGCCCCAGGCGGGTGCTTGCCCCGCTGGGCTCTGGAGCCGGCCCTGGGTGTGGCTCTACTGATTTCTGTGAAACTATTTTACACCAGCTGAGGATCTGGCCCAGAAAGCCAAATCCTGATCATACTAAAGCAAATGTGATTATTGCTCCTTATTTTGGTGAGATCAGCATTTTATCCAAATGGAGAATGTTTTTGGAAAAGAGTTATAGTGAAGGACCAGCCTAAAAATTGTCTTATTTTGCAAAATATTGTGAAGCTTTGATTCCCATTACATACCATGTTGTTTGATTACAGTTCTTACTTTTGTGATGTAAGAGATTATCATTAGATCAACATCCTCTTTTTAAAAAGAAAGCTTTGCCCAAATTCGTGTTGATATACCACTAGTTGACAAATAATTGTAACTACAGCTAATAATCCTACATGTAAACAGAAGATGAATAAACATACTGCAATTTAGAGGAAGTAAAGCATTGCTTACATATCACAGTGCTGAATGTTAGCCATGAACCCAGAAGGAAGAAAATCCAAAATTTTAAGATAAGCAGAGAAGGCAAGAAGGAGAAAAACAAGAGAGACAGATCAAATCCAAGATCAATTGGAACATTATTCTGGTAGATGTAGTCAAGCTGGAGCTCATCTCATGCTGACTGGAAAATAAGTGTGGTTGCGTGGTTCTAAGTTAAATGTCATAGAGTAAGAGTTGAAAATGTAGTTTAGGAATATTTATGGAACTTTTCCCACCATACATATTCACTGAATTGTACCCTAATACCGTATATTAAACAGTTGCTGATAGCTTCAGCCTCTTCCTTAGCAAATCACAAAGAGTTCTTAGGTAAGCTTCCTAGGCTCCATTGTGACCTGGGTATTAAGGAATGGTTGGACTGGCGATGTGCTCTGGAAAATCAAGGAGGGCTATGTCATTAATCAATCAGGAACTCATTCATCAACCACAAGACAAATACAATGTCCCTAAAGGCAGAATGAACCCTCAGGGACTGATCCAAAGCCTCATAGAAAGACTCCTGCTGTCTCTAGTGTCTCTAACAAGAAGCTATTCAGGAGTGTTTTCAAGGTTCAACCATATCTTTTAGGCATCAGGAAGTCTTCTAGAAGCAGATGGCATGCTTCTTACTGCAGCTATGTTTAGCTGACCTTATAAGAAAGGTCCAGAGGACGGCTTCTGAGCTTTCCTCTTTCCCAGGATTCTGATTATGGCATCCTATTTCTCAAACTAGCTTGACAACAAAACTCATTCAGTTAAAGAAGGCATTACAACCTAGCCATATAAGCAGCTGTTTACTGAGCACATTGACCTGGCTGTGGGGTTTACTCTGAGATATACTTTGTGGGAGTGTATGGCAATTGTGAGCATAAAGCTACTTGGAAGTGAACGTTACTTTTAAGAGCTGGAAAGTTTCTGTGCCTGCTGTTTTAATTCTAAGAGAATTTGATTACTGAACAAACCGAGCATGCAGAGCGGTTTGTGAGTAATAAGTACTTACATCACTAATTTCTGCTCATCTCTGGTGCAAGCCAGACAAACTAACCCTTCTTAGTCTGACCTGCTTACACAAAACAGGACACTGCTGAGGCAAAGTCATCTCTGAGTCTCTTGGCATCTGTCCCCAGGAGATTTTATATTGGTTCTGTTTCATTAACACAACTCTTTGCATTTTGCGTACTGAAAGCCCAGATGGCAAGCAGGATTTCTCCGTATATGTCAGTGTCAAATGGGGTTGAAAATAAAGCTTTTCTTCTTTTCAGTGACCTCCTCCGCAACCTGGGTGAAGCTGAGCTGAATTCAATTGAGATTTCTCTTTGTAATTCTCTAGTGTGTATGTGGTAAGAAGTGAGACACCTTGTGCAGGTGGGAGAAAGTCTTCATTTAATCCTATTTTTAAAAGGACTGCTTTAAAAACACTTTCAGGTACTTTAGTTTAATTTGCAAAATGCATACTTCAGTGAGTATACTTCCATTAGTTAGGACACAGATTTGGAACCCAGGAGACCTGAGGTCTATCGCCTGCTCTGCCACTCACCTGCTGTGTGACCTTAAGCAAATCTTGTCACTGTTCCATGCTGCAGTTTCCCCACCTGTAAAATAGGAATGATTACATCCTCTTTTATAAAGGGATTTGAAATTTATGGAGGGGGAAAGTGCTATGCTGGTGAATATCTGAATTTCAATTATCCCTACAGCTTAGTTACCAAATGAACAATGTGTCCCCCATGTATTTAATGAATTTGTACTAGCTTGTCAATTAGCCTCTTAGTGCTTGTTGGCATTAATCAATGGCTTTCTATTGGAAAGACTGTTACGGTTTCAACAGCAGGTTGGCAGAATGGCAACAAAAACTCACTAAAGTTGAATTTTAATCTTTTTAAGAAAGTATAAATACTAAGAATCAGCATTATTCAGTTTTCCCCTCATATCAGTGAAACTGCATTTATACTTCATCTTCATGATAAGGCTGAGAAGTGATGTGAAACCACACCTAAAAATAGCACTTTGGTTTATCCGACTACGCAGTTGGGTATGCGATAAATATCCATGCCATTTTGGATTACTGGAATTCACTTGTATAAAACAAACTATTGTTTTTGTCATTATTGTGCTACAATACCCCTTGGAAAAATTGACTTTCAGAGATCATAGTCTGTATAATTGTGACTCTTTTCCTAGCTTTTATGGGGCTTAATTAGCCCAGAAAAGAAATGGAAACTGGGCTTAATCTAAAGCCTGTTAACTCCATGGGAGTTTTACCATGATTTAATGGGTTTGGAATCAGGTCTGCTATCATTTATATTTTTTGAAAATATTTTGTGAATAAATTAATACTGGGGTGTATTTATATTGGTGAAAAACTTGCAGGACACTATTGGTAGATCCAAATAGCCATCGTATATCTTCACCACCACCCCCTTGTTAATCTGAAAAGTTCATGAGTCATGTAAACTATTTGTAATTTTTAAAACCAACAAATGTTTCAAGGCTCTTTTTCCCATTAAAACAAAATCAATGGCACCAGCCCAAAGTGCTGTGCATGTGCAATGGAATGGGGAGAGAATATTTTTTAAATCATGAAAAATACCTGGCTAATGTCCTCTAAAAATATTAAAATATTTTCTTTTAAAAACAAAACAAAACCCATTACCAAAGATGGCTTAGCTCAGGGGTTCTCAAACTGGGGGTTGGGACCCCTCAGGGGGTCACAAGGTTATTACATGGAGGGTCACGAGCTGTCAGCCTCCACTCTAAACCATGCTTTGCCTCCAGCATTATAATGGTGTTAAATATATTTAAAAGTGTTTTTAATTCATAAGGGGGGGGGCATCACACTCAGAGGCTTGCTATGTGAAAGGGGTCACCAGTACAAAAGTTTGAGAACCACTGGCTTAGCTAGTTATCACCTGAATATATTTTTCATAGTAGTTCTCTTATTCTGTGGTGAGATTTCTCTTGCCTGTTTCTTTCTTTCCTTTGAAAGGATAAATCCACCAGCCCTTCCTAATAGGTGGTATCCTAGCTCCCAGCACTACAAAGATAGCTGTGCAGCGCTGCACTTGGGAGCATGCCCACCTCACTGTGACTGGTAGCCAAAAGCTGTAATGAGCACAAGCTATGGATTTGATTTGCAGTAACACCAAGCCACCTTTATGCCACTCTGTGCTGAAGGCCTCTAGCTCATGAGAAGCTGGCTCAAGGGCTCCATTCTGGCCAACTCCTACCCGCACTGGTGTACGGGGTGTTGTAGGTGGTGAGGAGGCATGGACAGAGTAAGTTAGAGCAGTAACTAACTAAACTGCAACCTACATCAGAGGCTGCAAAGTTCACCAGCTGTCATAAAATACAGGGTTTGCACTGGGGAGTTCCTGCCCCAAGTGCAGGGATAAACTAAGAATCAGGACTTCTGTTCAGAATCTGAGTATAAATAGAACTATGAGCAAGTGATTGTTCCTTTCAACTGTGGGGTAAAGGTATACATATATTAGCAATGCTGAACTTGAAGAAACAAAAGGATTATAACAATAAAATGAAGGCTTGCCCCTTGAATTGGCAGCCATATCTTGCTGAAAGGACACGGGGCAACCCTTAATACTGGGATATAGTTAGTTGTGAGAGATTACTCTGTACAGTATGGAGAAACAGGGTAAATCCCAATATCCTAAGTACCTGCCATTTTTGAAAATCATATCCAAATTGTTATTTCTATGGCACTGTGTGTGCATGCACATGGTGTTTTGAAAACAATGAAGAGGTCCTGCTGATGAGCCATTGGTCTGTGCTGTCTAAATATTGACCTAAAGTAAACAAGATCCTTCATAACATTGTTTTGTCCTCAGGGAAGAGCCATCCTCTTGTCTCTGTCCTGGGCCTAACTCTGTTTATCTTCTCCATTTCTCTTTCTAGTCAATTTTCTCCTTCTTGTATTTTAAACCTTTTTCTTAGCAGTAGGAGATGGTGCCCGTGATGAGGCGTTCTGTGTCCCTTTCTTTACTTCTCAGGTTTCTTGGAAGGGGCAAGAGACTGGTTATCTACTCCCAATGTAGCTTACTGCTTCGCTGCCTTATTGTGACAACCTTGCTGACACACCTCTGCTACAGCACTGCGAGTGCTTTAAGCTGGTAGTTGAATGGATTTGTAATGATGCCTGCTTCACTTGCCACTGTTAAGGCTATAGATATATAGATGGGTATTTTTATCTATAGTTATGGGCTACTTTAACTAATTATGCAGTGTTGAATATCCCTGCATGTTGCCAGGGAGCCTTTACCATAGTGCAGCAGGAGTTTAATTGTCTGAGGCAGGACTTATTATCTCTCTCATATCCTCATGACTGCAACACTATGCAGGATGGGCAGACAATTCCCTGCCTGCCATTCTTCTATGGCTCATAAATACTTTAACAATTTAACAAGTTTTAACAGACCCACAGGATTGTTTAAACTGAGGCCTGGTCTACACTACGCGTTTATACCGAATTTAGGAGCGTTAAACCGAATTAACCCTGCACCCGTCCACACAACGAAGCCCTTTATTTCGATATAAAGGGCTCTTAATATCGATATCTGTACTCCTCCCCGACAAAGGGAGTAGCGCTCAAATCAGTATTGCCATTTCGAATTAGGGTTAGTGTGGCCGCAATTTGATGGTATTGGCGTCCAGGAGCTATCCCCCAGTGCACCATTGTGAGCGCTCTGGACAGCCATCTGAACTCGGATGCACTGGCCAGGTAGACAGGAAAAGCCCCGTGAATTTTTGAATTTCATTTCCTGTTTGCCCAGCGTGGAGCGCTGATCAGCACAGGTGGCCATGCAGTCCCAAATCCAAAAAGAGCTCCAGCATGGACCGTACGAGAGATACTGGATCTGACTGCAGTATAGGGAGACAAATCTGTTCTATCAGAGCTCTGTTCCAGAAGACAAAATGCCATAGCATTTGAAAAAATCTCCAGGCTATGATAGACAGAGGCCACAGCAGTGACTCAACACAGTGCTGCGTGACAAGCGTAACGGAAAGCCAAAGAATCAAATGGATGCTCATGGAGGGAGGGGGGACTGAGGACTCGAGAGATCCCACAGTTCCTGCAGTCTCCGAAAAGCATTTGCATTCTTGGCTGAGCTCACAATGCCTGAAGGGTCAAAAACATTGTCACCAGTGGTTCAAGGTATATGTCGTCAATTTACCCCCCCCCCACAAAGAAAAGGGAAAAAATCGTTTCTCACCTCTTTTCAATGTCACCGTATGTCTACTGGATGCTGCTGGTAGACGGGGTGCTGCAGCGCTAAACAGCAGCATCCCCTCCCCTCCCCCGTGGCAGACGGTATGGTACAATATGACTGATAGCCGTCCTTGTCATCATCCTGTGAGTGCTCCTGGCTGGCCTCGGTGAGGTTGGCCAGGGGCGCCTGGGCAAAAATTGGAATGACTCCCGGTCATTCCCTTCTTTAAGCTTTGTCTCCTGGAGATTCAGTCCTGGCAGACGGTGCAATAGGGCTGGTAACCGGCCTCATCATAGCAGCTGGAGGCTGAGCTCCTCTCCCCCACCCCCACCCCCTTTCATGTCTAATGGAGATTCTGGACTATCATAGCAGCGGGAGGCTGCGCTCCTCTTCCCCCCCCCCCACCCCTTTAATGAGTAATGGAGATGTCCTGCCTGGAATATCATAAAAGCTGGAGGCTGCCTCCCCCTCATTTTATCTCACTAAAAAGTCAGTGTTTCTTATTCCTGCATTCTTTATTACTTCATCACACAAATGGGGGGATAACTGCCACGGTAGCCCAGGAGGGGTGTGGGAGGAGGGAAGCAACAGGTGGGGTTGTTGCAGGGGCACTCCCTAGAATGGCATGCAGCTCATCATTTCTGCAGGAATCTGGGGCTCTGACCCCGAGCGGCTGTGCTCTCTGGTTCTCTAATAGACTTGCCTCATATTCTAGGCAGGACTGACTCTATTTTTAGACAAAACATAAAGAAGGGAATGACCTGGGGAGTCATTCCCATTGTTGTCCATGCGCCCCCGGCCGACCTCAGCGAGGCCAGCCAGGAGCACCCATGACAGCAGAAGACGGTACAAAAGGATTGATAACCATCATTGCCAATTTCCAAATGCAAACGGTGCAAAATGACTGATAACCATCATCTCATCACCAATTTTCAATGGCAGACAGTGCAATAGGGATGGTAATCATCTCTGCTACCTTGCAAAGGCAAATGAATGCTGCTGTGTAGCACTGCAGTACCTCCTCTGTCAGCAGCATCCAGTACACATACGGTGACAGTGGAATAAAAGTTAAACGGGCTCCATGGTTTCCGTGCTATGGCGTCTGCCAGGGAAAAAGGGCACAAAATGATTGTCTGACGTTGCTTTCATGGAGGAAGGATTGAGTGACGACATTTACCCAGAATCACCTGCGACACTGTTTTTGCCCCATCATGCATTGTGATCTCAACCCAGAATTCGAACGGGCGGGGGAGACTGTGGGAACTATGGGATAGCTACCCACAGTGCAACGCTCTGGAAATCGACGCTAGCCTCGGTACATGGACGCACACGGCCGAATTAATGTGCTTAGTGTGGCTGCGTGCACTCAACTTTATACAATCTGTTTTAAAAAAACAGTTTCTGTCAAATTGGAATAATCCCGTAGTATAGACATACCCTAAAATAATCTTCCTTGGAACTCAAGACAATAAAGATATTTACACAGTATGCTGGACTACTGTGTACATTTTTAGAAATGGAGAGAATGAGGAATATTGACCTGTGGCTAGAACAGGGAACTTAAGAGTTAAGGTTCCTGTGTTCTATTCCCAGTTCTGCCATGATTAACTGTAGCTTTAGAGAGGTGGTAATCTCTGTCCTTCAGTCTAATAACTAGTTCTCGGGCATCTTGTGGGATTTTCTCTTTGGAAAGTGTGCAGAAATTGATTGTGTGTGTATGTATGTGTGTGTTGAAAGAAACAGTATATGTTAAATGGGCATTTCAGACAGCTGTGGTTGACAGTGAGTATTTACACTGAGTATACAGGTATTTGTTCTTTTTTTTTATTGTCCATCTGGTTAACCTACTTTGCCAGTTCATCAAAGTAAAGTCTCAAGGCAATTTTTTCTTTCTATTCTTTATTTTTAGGTTTCAAGGATTGGAGGTTCTAAAGGGGCAGGCCGATTACAGAAATGAAGCAAATCTTGTGCTCTCATGCCCCGTTCTTTAGTACAAGGTATGACACTATACCCTCCTAGATGCTCTTACACTTAACAGCACAGGACTGTTGTTGTTAAACTGCCTCTTACCTTTACACTTAAAGCAGCATTTGTCAAGAAGTTAACCTCCTATGCTCTAGTGCTGAAATGAAGCCTCTGCACCCCTTTACTAGCTGCTTAAAAAGGGCAGTGCCAGCACTGAGAGATCTGCCAGCCTTGGTTCACAAGCATACCTAGGCACTGCCTGAAGTATTTAAGATTACTCAAGGTGACTCCACTACTGCAGCAACGGGGCTGGCAGCTGCTCTCTCCATTTATGTAAGAACCATCAGGCAGTCTCCCTTCCACCCCAAAAGGAGCCTAGCACCACAGGGGCTATGAATAAGGCTAAGATTTTTGTCACGGATATTTTTAGTAAAAGTCACAGACAGGTCAAGGGCAAAATAGAAAAATTCATGGAAGCTGTGATCTATCCATGACTTCTACTAAAAATATCCATGACAAAATGGGGATCTGCGGGTCCATACACTGCCTGAAACAGTGCGGCTGCGCAATGGCTAGGAGCTCCAGGGGCCGCCAGAGGCAACAGGGGTATGCTGCAGGTCCCTGCCCCCTGCAGGCAGCAGGGGAGCCTACAGCTCCCAACCACCACAGGCTGAAGTCACTGAAGTTGCTGGAAGTCACAGATTCCATGACTTCCACGACTAAATAATAGTTTTAGCTATGAATCATAGTAGTAATACTTTGTAACCATCTTTCTCCCAAAAAATACTTTGAATATAGCAGCTCAGATATTTTAAGTGGTCATGCTCCTTTAGAGCAATGTTAAAACATGACGGAACACGTTTTCAATCTCTTAATCCTCCTGAAAAGTCCAACAATAGACAGATACAACAGTGTACAGTACAGTGAAAGCTGTCAAACCATAGACAAATTGACTGCTTATTAGAGGTGGTCTAAGAAAGATGGAGCAGAATTTTACTCCTTACATTTGGGGAACTGCGTAATACAGAGTCTCTTGGACCAGCGCATTAACATCTAGTTGAAAAGTTAATCTACACAGTAACAGTAGATATAAAAGACTTATGTTTTGAGATAAGAAAATGTTATGTATAGGAATCCTTCTAATTAACCTTCTACATGTATTATTAATCAGTCATTCAGAAAATAGCTGCACTTAGTTTCCTCTTTCTCAAGTTATATTTGGTCACTGACTTCCAAGGCAAGGTAACATCAAGTTCTCTGTCACCTTAAATTAACAGAGTGAATTGTTTCACTACATATTCTGGCTCAGATCAGTGCACGTCATCCTGTATAATGTAGCCACCTGTTAGTGTTCCTGCAACCCTATGGACATTTCCCTCTGATATGGGAAAACTGAACAAGATAAAAACATGTAGGTGGAATTTTAACCAAAAATGTTGGTGAGAATTGTTTATTGAAAACCTGGGAAAACAGTTCTAATCTAGAACAGGCAGAGACTTCTCTACACTACATAAGTCAAGTGTCTCTCTGCTGATGTGGAAGAAAAACACCTACCAAAAAAAGTAGTTCTGTCTTAATGCCTATTGCCAACAAGTGTGATGGGGTTTTCTTTGGGTGGGAGTGGAGAGGAATTGTCCTTTTCAGTAAGAAGCAAACTGAACATAGAATATAGGTAAGGCTAAGATTTTGTCACGGATATTTTTAGTACAAGTCAGGGACAGGTCACGGGCAATAAACAAAAATTCACAGAAGCCCGTGACCTGTCCCTGACTTGTACTAAAAATATCCGTGACAAAATGGGTAGGGAAAAGGGTCCAGCACGCATCATTGCTGGGGCTCTGGTGTGTCCCACCTCCCACAGCAATGGGACAGTGCAGGGTGCCCAGCTCAGCACTCCAGGGGCCCCCATCGCCTATGGCTCAGAGCTCCAGGATCTCCTGGCTGACTGGGAACTCCATGGCTGGGAGCCATGGGGGCCCCCTGCAGGGGTGACTCGTGGTAGGAGAATGGAGGGCCTAGTGGCCCTCCAGCAGGGTCAAGTGCCCTCAGCAGCCGGCCCAGGCCAGAGCTAGAAGGGAAGAGGTGGGGCCAGAACCT
Source organism: Mauremys mutica (assembly GCF_020497125.1). Lineage (NCBI taxonomy): Eukaryota > Metazoa > Chordata > Testudines > Geoemydidae > Mauremys > Mauremys mutica. The sequence continues at coordinate 70,531,186 of NC_059078.1, forward strand.
CTCCTCTTCCAGCCATGCTGCCTGGTGCAGTGTAGCGGCTGACTGGGAGAGCAGCATGCTGCCCCCAGCCCAGGCTCAGCTTCTGGGGACAGGAGCCAATTCTGAGAGGTCTGGGGGGGGGGAGCTCCAACTCGCTCAGCTGCTGTCCCAGAAGCCAAGCCCAGGTGGGAGGCTGCCAGGCACTCTCTCAGGCAGCTGCTGTGTTGCACCAGGCAGCATCCGGGAACAGCTCTGGGGCCTGGCTGCCAGGAAGAGCAGCTGAATATGCCAGGGGGAGCTGGTGCAGTGGGAGGACAGAGCCCCCGCCCCCCCCCAGGTAATGTGGGATGGGGAGAGCACAGACTCCGGGCTAGGGGCAGTGAGGAGTCACATGGGGAGGACACATCCTCCTCTTTAGCTGGGGCCCCCTTTGTGTCCCTCCCACAAGTCACCTTTGGCCCCCTGTGACTTCTGCAACCTCTGTGACAAAATCATAGCCTTAGATATAGGCCATTAAACAACCAACTGGGGGCAGTGATATCTGGTCCCTGACCCAATCTGGACTGAATTTTGCAAGCACAAAGTGAGATGCTCCATGTTCCCATACTAATTTCTTGAGCTATCAAGTGAGCCCATATCTCAAACCAGGCATTTAATAATAGCCGTGATACCACAGGACTGCCTTGGTACGAGTGCACTGGCTCACATAACAGGAAATACCTTTTGGATCATTCACTGCAACTAAACACATAGGGTGGATCCACTTTGAGAACAAGGTTGAAATATTAGCCTTATTTGCCTCTTTCCCAATCCCTTATCTCTGCTTCTTAGGCGGAGGCTTGTAGGCTAGCAGGTGGGAGAGAGAAGCTATACCAAAGAGGAAGGTTTGGATGAACCATCGACGTTGAACAGAGCTGTCAGTGATGCCTTTGATCCTGCAGTAAAACAAAGTTAGATTTTATTTAACGTACTATATATACATTCTCCATAAAAGTGAACTGTGAAATGGATCTAACACACCACTGATCATATTGATTGATGTTTACAGCTCAAAGCACCTTGATGTGAGGAATGTTTAGTAATGAGGCTCAACTTTTACACTCCATTTAACACAGTCCTCTGTACCACTAATGAAGACTTGTTAACCACGATCACTAGACACGTTTTTCTGACATTAACTCAAGTTATTGATACTGTCAATGTTAACATTATGTACAGTCTATATATACTGAAGTGCAAAATAAGCATGGGGATGAGAGACATTTGGCATTACTAGTATAAAGTAATCATGAAGTCAAGTACAGTATGCTAAGCAAATCCCTACACGATAGAGTTTATTAATGTATTTTCACTATGGAAAGAACTTTTCAGTCACAGTGGCAGCCTGGAGAATAGACAGCAATTAAAGTTACACACAGACTTCCTTTTTTTGCCTCCTTATGAAGCAGGCATTTCAGGAGCAGTGATGAGTTAAAAATGTGAACAGATGAGACCTAGCAGCAATAACAGGGATCATGTTTCTTAAACAGTGTGAAACTTTTTTCATATGGAACAGCTGATTTGCATGTGGAAAGTTGATTCTGTGGAAACACTATTTGCTAAACAGACTAATGGCCTAAAAGTGCTTGATGTCATGATTTCAGACGACTTTATCAGTTAAAGAAATGAGCTGCACAGTGATGGTTAGCAATCCCAAGAACAGTACATCAGTGTAGAAGAAGCAATACTAACCCAGATCCATTGCGATTACACTTGAGTAGTTTTCTCAACTGTCTTTGAATTAATACAGTTTGCAACTTTTGTACTGACTATACATTTCCAAGGTAAATTCAAACAAAATGAACATAAGAGGCACATTTAACATTAATTTAACTTAACCACTTGAATGTTCATTAAAAGATCTGTGACCTCAACAGGTGCAGGGTTGGCTAACTATTTTGGCATTTCTCCATAGTGCAGAAAGGAAAAAAGATGCTACTGATGGCAGCACACCTGCTAGTTAGAGACAAGCCTCCAACCCTCTCCTTCCCTCATCAGGTGCTATTGCTTTGGAAATAACTTTCACTGGTGAAACCATCAGAAGAATGGCTTCTTCCTGTGCTGCAGCCATTTCCAAGAGCATATGGCTAATAGTATCAAGAGATCTAGCATACACTTTAAGTCACTGTAGACTAAGACTGGGAGTGCATTTAGATTCATTAGAAGAAAATCCCAAAAAATGTAAAGCTCTAACTTTTTCCTGCCCTTCCTTAGATTGGGGAAAAGGTAAACAGATAATGCCACAAAAGCTCCTGACAAACTGGTCAGGAACTAAGTGAAAAGCTCATTATTGGAGGTATAAAAATAGCTGGTGGGCTAGACTCAAGCTCTGATTTAACATGTGTAATACAGGAAGCTTTAACTATACACACTGCCTCAACTTACTTGGTGCTCCCTCTACCAATTTAAACTAAAATATCCTAACCCTGTTTATACTGTTGGGCCCTGTCTAGATGAGGAAGATGAGCAGATAGCAAATGTGTTATCTAATACATGTGAACATGTTTTTAGTACCTACTGTAAAGAAAGGCAGTGTTTAAAACACACTAGCTCTAAACTCTTGTAGTCCAAACAGGGTTTTAGCGTTCCTGACTTTTTTTCTGCATTCATTGAAAAATTGTCAAATACTGCAACTTGCTTATGCAAGATTACACTCTTGCAAATGGTGTGTGTATGTATGTGTGTGTGTGTGTGTATATATATAAAAAAATAAAATCTAGGCAAGCAAATACTTTCTGCCCTCAATGAGATTTAACTGTTTGATTTCATTTCCTGTCTCCTTAGTAATGTCTACAAATACTACTGGAAAGTGGATGTTGGTATCATTGGAATGATATTAACAGCAGCTTCCTAGACAGAGGCTTATCAGAAAAGGGGTGTTAAGTAAGCAGTCTTTATTTCTTCCTCTTCATAGTACTTCACATTTTAATAATGCTGTATAAACTGAAGTGCTTCCTGAAGGGTGCAAAACCTAGAAAGGGGTTGTCATACCTACTATGTTTGACATCAGGCATATGCTCTTGTAAATTTGTGCACAATCTGAGGTATTTTTTAACTGAGAGAGAAGTCTGCTCTTTCTAGCTTTTAAAACTGGGACATTATATAACTGCAAATAGGCATCACTTCATACTCCCCTTTTTAATTAAATCAACTGAGGACAACTCCCCTCCCCCCCCCACAAATAATCTGAGGGCCATATTAAGCAATCGTTACATGGACAAAACAAAAGCACTATTTACTTTGAAGTTTTGTCTGAATAAGGAGTGCCAAACAGCATGTGATAAGTGGAAGAAGAGCATGTGTAGGTTTCCAGAACACTGCATGAGACTGTCTTCCCTTTCCCACTACACATGAACCAAGATGTAAGCAAGGCTGCAACTTTAAGAGTTGGCAGAAGAGCTACATAATAATTAAAAAAAAAATCATTTGAAAGTATTAAGTTTCAAAAGTATTGCTGATCAACATGGGGTTTAGAGTAAACATAAAAACGATTACTCTGACTGTGGAGCTTTCACAATCTTTTACTCCTGAGCCATATACATCTTCGTTTGAGTAGGGCTCGACTTCTGGACACTGACTGATACAAACAGAATTCTGATATTCCAGAATTCCTTTATACCACATTTTCTACTTCACAAAAACCCACTAGGTGGCAGCCCAGTCCTGCCAACCCCACACACATTTTTCACAAGATGTATCAGCTCTATTGATTACAAAGGTGCTGAGAATTTTCTGAGAATCACAGAAATGTAGGGCTGGAAGGTCCTCAAGTCCTACCCCCTGTGCTGAGGCAGGACCAAGTAAACCTAGACCATCCCTGACAGGTGTCTGGCCAACTTGTTTTTAAAAATCTTCCATGATGGGGATTCCACAACCTGCCTTGAAAGCCTATTCCGGATCTTAATCATCCCTATGGTTAGAAGGTATTTCCTAATATCTAACCCAAGTCTCCCTTGTTGCAGATTAAGCCCATTACTGCTTGTTCTACCTTCAGTTGACAAGCAGAATAATTGATTACAGTCTTCTCTTTATAAGATTTGACTATCAGGTCTCTTTCCTCTAGATCAGTGGTTCCCAAACTTGTTCCGCTGCTTGTGAGGGGAAAGCCCCTGGCAGGCCGGGCCGGTTTGTTTACCTGCCGCATCCATAGGTTCGGCCGATTGCGGCTCCCAGGGGCCGCAGTTTGCTGCTTCAGGCCAATGGGAGTTGCTGGAAGTGGCATGGGCCGAGGGATGGACTGGCTGCCGCTTACAGCAGCCCCCATTGGCCTGGAGCAGCGAACCGCAGCCACTGGGAGCTGCGATCAGCCGAACCTGCGGACATGGCAGCTAAACAAACCGGCTCGGCCTGCCAGGGGCTTTCCCTGCACAAGCGGCAGAACAAGTTTGGAAACCACTGCTCTAGATTAAACATGGACAATTTTTTTTACCTTTCCGCATAGGTCAGAGTCTCTAAACCTTTTATCATCATTGTTGCTCTCCTATGCATTCTCTCCAATTTGTCCACATCTTTCCTGAAGTGTGGCACCCAGAATTGGACACAGTAGTCCAGCTGAGGCTTCACCAGTGCTGAGAAGAGTGGAACAATTACTACCCTTGTCTTGCATACAACAGTTCTGTTAAAACATCCCAGAGTACTAACCTTTTTTGCAACTGCATTACATTGTTGAGTTGTTCAATTTGTGATACACTGTAAGACCCAGGCCCTTTTTCAGCAGTACTGCCAGCCAGCAAGTTATTCCCCAGTTTGTAGCTGTACATTTGATTTTTTTCCCCTGCCCCCAACCCCCATCTTAAGTGTGGTTGTCTTTTTATATAATTTTATCTTGTTGAATTCAGACTAATTCTCCAATGTGTCAAGGTCCTTTGAATCCAGGTTATCTGTAAATTTTTTAAGCATACTCTTCACTCCATTGTCCAAGTCATTACTGAATAGTACCTAACCCAGGACAGATCCCTGCAGACTACCACTAGGTACACCCTCCCAGACTAACAGCAAACCATTGATTACTTTTTAAGCATGGTATTTTTGACAGTTGTGCACCCATCTTAAAGTAATTTCATCCTGACCACATTTCCCTACGTGCTTATGACACTGGTGTGAGAGACTGTAGCAAGAAGCCTTACTAAAATCAAGATTTCCAATCTACAGTTTCTCTCCCATTCACCAATAATCCTGTTTATCTTTGAGATCTGCTTAAAGAAAAGCCCCTAATTTGGTCTTAATATTTGAAAGTACATGAAGGGAAGTGCCCTCGCTCACTCTGGTGTAAGGGAGATCAACCAGCTCTTCTGGGCCTGTTTAGCACTAATGAAGCAAGGCTTGTTCTTTCTGGAAGGGAAGAAGCTTAAAAAGAGAAGGGGCAGTGAACCGGAAGACTATTCCACTTCAGAGACTGCTGCCAACAGATAGTGCAGCTTGTGACCATTGCCTTTTCAACTGAGGGTATGGCTACACTTGCAAATTTGCAGCGCTGCAGCAGGGTGTGAAAAAACACCCTCTGCAGCGCTGCAAATTGCAGCGCTACAAAGCGCCAGTGTAGTCAAAGCCCCAGCGCTGGAAGCGCGGCTCCCAGCGCTGTCCGTTATTCCCCACAGGGAGGTGGAGTATGGACAGCGCTGGGAGAGCTTTCTCCCAGCGCTGGCGCTTTGACTACACTTAGCGCTTCAAAGCGCTGCCGCGGCAGCGCTTTGAAGCGCTAATGTAGCCATAGCCTGACCTGACTAGCAGCAAAGCAGTAAGTCCCTAGAGGGGCAGAAGGAAGGCTCCACTAGGGTGGTAATAGACTCCAATAGACCAAGCTCATAGGTGTTAGGGGCTCCCTTGATTTTTCCCCCACCCCCCAGTACCATAATTTTTATTCCACCTTCTGATATGATTCTCTTCTATGAGTGCACTCTGCACTGTAGTTAGATTTGGAAAAATTAATCGATAAATGTCAGTAAACATCAATTTCATCAAACACACAGACCAATAAAAATACTTTTTCATTAATAACTGAAATTTGCAGAGAAGAAAAATGCTGCTTGAGAACTCAGTTTAAGGATATTTATTTATTTTGTATATTTTGACAACTAGTGTTAAGGGTTATAAGGCTTTAACTTTTTGAATCTCACTGCCTCATTAAAAAATTCTGATACTTTTCCATTTCCTACAACTGAAAACTTAATTTGATTAAAAAAATAATAATGTTTAAAACCCACAGATTTGCTCAGTTGTAAAAGTTTAAATCTAAGAAAAAAATGCTTAAACTGATAGACTTGGCTGAATTCAATTTTTTTTTTTAAATGGCTAACTGAAATATCAGAGCACCACATGGGAGGATGAACTCTTCCTCCCAAATTTCCTCAGTAACAGTGCCTGAAGTTAGGTTCCTAAACCCATATTGATCTTTTTAGGCTTTTTTTTAAATCTTGTCCATAAAATCTAAGATAGAGGGGAATTTAAAAAAAAAAACCTACACACAACTTACTTGCATAACTTGATACTGTACAATGCTTCAGCTATATGAATTCCCCAGGCAAGCCAAAACCTGGTAAGATAAGCACACGCATTAGTTTTAATGTTGTTGAAAATTAGGACCACACTGTGACCATAATGCAAAAGATGGAAAGATGATATTTAAGAAACCGACAAGTTGTCTTCTAGAAAAAGCAGAAAGCTAACAGAAACTTTTAATCTAAGGGCGTATTTGAAAGAGAGGCAGAGTCTCTCTTAACTGTACTCTCAGGACAAACTAGGAAGTTTAGGTACAGTGCATCACCTAAAGCAGCTGGTTTTCATCCAAAACTTTTCATGGTATGTTTGTAAAATAGCAGATATTGGGCCAAATCCTGTAGTATAGTATCAGGCTCAACTTTCAGTGAAGTCAATACAAACTTGCCTCACTACAGAATTTAGCCTTGTACTTATTAGAGGTGCAATCTAAGTACCAGAGAAGTCAAATAGTCAGCTTTTCATTGGATTTATAGTTACTAGAAGTTTCATTAGCTTTAGTTTATAAACGGATGGTATGAAGAGATCAAATTCATGCCTAATTTGGCATTTAAGAAAAGACTAGCTTTTCAAATGAGTCAAAAGCAGTCAGTCTTCTAAGTGGAGTAATGATGGGGCCATTTGAAGCTTTTAGCAAAGCCCTTCTAAAAACAGGTCTCTGACATCGTTTTGGTCTATATTGATATGCTCTTGTAAATTGCCCTTCTCTTGTATATTGGTGCCCAGTTACAGACTTTTCTGAACTTGTATTTGTCCACCACCAATTTTAATGTGTAGCCTTGTTCCAGTTCGGAGCTGTGGATACCAATCTTGTATCTGAAGCAACACACCAAGGCACACTGAGTAACTTTTATCTAGATATTAAGTGTATGGTTACACTTGCAGTTGAACAGCGCTGTGAGTTAAACTTGCCTTCGTACAGCTGAGTAGGGAAAGCGCTGCAGTCTGTCCACACTGACATGGCCACATTTGCAGCTGCATTGGGAGTGGTGCATTATGGGCAGCTATCCCAGCATTCAAGTGGCTGCAAAGTGCTTCTTAAAATAGAGGTGGGTGGGGTGGAGTGTGACAGGGAGCATGGGGGGAGACAGAGTGAGTTTTTGAAGTGCTGAGAGTGTCAGCATGCTGTCTTGTAAGTTCAGACCCCCGCCCCACTCACTGAAAGCAAACAGCAGCTGTTTCTTTTTTTCTCATAGACCAGATAAGCAGCGGCTTGCTGAAAGTGACCCCAACCCCCCCGCACCGCCTCTCTTCAAGCAAACATTAGCTGTCGGTACTCCAAACGGAGCCCCCCTGCCTGCCTCTCACTCATTCAAAGTAAACAGTAGCTGTGTTTGTTTTTTTGATAAGCAGCCTCCAGAAACGGAGCTTTGAAAGGGTACTTCCTCCTCCGGAGTTCACAACAAAACAAGAGAGGACGCTTCAGTTAAAAGGATTATGGGGAGTTTCCAGAGGTCAATCAATGCGTAATAACATTACTTCCCGTTTACACTGGAGCAGCAGCGTCTCAGCCAATACGCAACAGCTTTTACTCCTCTCGGGAAGGTGGAGTACCAGCAGCGCTGTAGCCACGGAGACACAGCACTGTACGTGCCTTGCCAGTGTGGACGGGGAGTGAGGTACAGTGCTCTGGGAGGCTTTAATGTGCTGTAACTGGGAAGTGTAGCCAAGGCCTAAGTGTTCCAAGTTCCTCTGGTGATTGGAAATCACAATGAGATTGAGTCCTGATTCGGTGCATGGTGAAAGGAACAAAAAGTGAAGCTGGAATGTCCTAAACAGTCTAAGGTCCTCTCTACACACAAGTCATGAGAGCTGGCTGCAATACAGGCTTATCTAAACATAATTCTTCAGAAAGAGCTCTTTCTATCTAGTTCTTCCTGAATAACTTCATGTGTGGACACTTACTCTGGAATAAAAGTGTGTCCACACAAAGCGTATGTCTACACTACGGGATTATTCCGAATTTACATAAACCGGTTTAGTAAAACAGATTGTATAAAATCGAGTGCACGCGGCCACACTAAGCACATTAAATCGGTGGTGTGCGTCCACGGTCCGAGGCTAGCGTCTATTTCTGGAGCATTGCATTTTGGGTAGCTATTCCGTAGCTATCCCATAGTTCCCGCAGTCTCCCCCGCCCCTTGGAATTCTGGGTTGAGATCCCAGTGCCTGATGGGGCAAAAATCATTGTCGCGGTTGGTTCTGGGTAAATGTCGTCAATCATTCCTTCCTCCGGGAAAGCAACGGCAGACAATCATTTCGCGCCCTTTTTCCCTGGATTGCCCTGGCAGACGCCATAGCATGGCAACCATGGAGCCTGTTTTGCCTCTTGTCACTGTCACCGTATGTGTAATAGATGCCGCTGACAGAGGCGATTCAGCAGCGCTACACAGCAGCATTCATTTGCTTTTGCATGATAGCAGAGATGGTTATCAGCCACTCTGTACCATCTACCATACCCTTGTAAATTGACTATGAGATGACCGTTACCAGTCCTTTTGTGCTGTATCCTCTGCTGCTGTCATAGGTGCCCCTGGCTGAGATCGGCTGGGGGCGCAAAAGACAAGCAGAGACGGTTACCAGTCATATTGCACCATCTACCACCAGGGAGGGGGAAAGAGGATACTGCAATTGAGTGCCGCAGCATCGCGTGTACCAGCAGCATTCAGTAGACATAGGGTGACATTTAGAAGAGTCAAGAGACAATTTTTTTCCCTTTTACTTCTGGGGGGGGTGGGTGGGTGGGGGGTGTAAATTGACGAGCTATGCCCTAAACCACCGCGGACAATGTGTTTGACCCTACAGGCAGTTGGAGCTCAGCCAAAAATGCAAATGCTTTTCGGAGACTGCAGGAACTGTGGGATAGCTTGAGTCCTCAGTCCCCCCTCCCTCCATGAGCGTCCATTTGATTCTTTGGCTTTCCATTACGCTTGTCACGCAGCAGTGCGCTGAGTCCCTGCTATGGCGTCTGTCTGGAGATTTTTTAAAAATGCTTTGGAATTTCGTCTTCTGTAACGGAGCTCTGATAGAACAGATTTGCCTGCCCATATAGCGATCACATCCGAACGGTCCATGCTGGAGCTCTTTTTGGATTTTGATTTCGGACTGCATCGCCACCCGTGCTGATCGGAGCTCCACGCTGGGCAAACAGGAAATGATATTCAAAAGTTTGCGGGGCTTTTCCTGTCTACCTGGCCACTGAATCCGAGTTCAGATTGCTGTCCAGAGCGGTCAGTGGTGCACTGTGGGATACCGCCCGGAGGCCAATACCATCGATTTGCAACCACACTAATCCTAAACCGATATGGTAATACGATATTAGTGCTACTCCTCTCGTTAGGGAGGAGTACAGAAACCGGTTCAAAGAGCCCTTTATATCGATATAAAGGGCCTCTTAGTGTGGACTGCTGTGGCGTTAAATCGGTTTAACGCTCCTAAAACCGGTTTAAACGTGTAGTGTAGACCAGGCCATAGTTACTCAGGAACAGCTGATTGAAAAAGCTTTCTGAAAAACTCCATATATAGACAGGCTTAAATGGCATAAAGCCATAAGTGTTCAGCAACCCCCAAAAACCTTGATCCTGTCTACACTATAAATTGTAACACCTTTAACAAAGGTCCTTCAATGTAAGCTGAGACTAAGAAGTTGCAGCATTAAGAGGAAAAAGGGGAACTCTGAAAACAGTCTGCAGTGTCTGTACAGCCATTTAGGGATGCTTCCAGGGTAACAGAAGCATTTGAGAAAAGTTAATAAGAGGCCTTGTAAACTTAACTGTTACCAAGAATTATTTGATAGATATGTTCTTGTCACCCTAAAGACAGCAAATTCCCAATTCAGCTTCTGGATCTCAGGAACTGGCCTTGACAAGTTTCTCACCTAGCCTTTTACCACCCCTACCTCCACTGAGGTGAAACACAAGCCATTAAAATGTAAAATTATCAAATTAAATTATGGAATCTTAAGTAGGGGGTGGAGATGGGGAAACAAAACAATGTAAACAGCAAAAACATTAGCTTTCCAAATCAAACTTACCCATTATACAGCAGTTTGGGGTGGTTGTCCACTAAATATTTAGTAAAATGGCCAAGTTGTCCCAGATTCTCGTAGGGTATTGTTGAAGGTAAAAAGACTGTCCACTAAGAGACATATACACTTTAGTAATCCCCAAATTCTTACTTTGAGAAAACATTAAGCTTGAGCCTTTAAATTTGAGTCCTCACATCCCTCCTCAAATTTGCTTGCTATTAAACTAGACTTATACATGCTGATTTCACATATGTGCTACTTTCTCATCTTTGCCCATTTCTCCCCCCATCCTTAACAGGCAGGTTACTAGCCCTCTAAGATGACTGCAACAAAAAAGGTGCTTGCAGGCTGGGGGATCCAAGCAAAACAGGCTTCTGACTGCATTTCTTGTGCTAGTTATACCAGATGTAGGGGCGGAGGAAATGAAAGGGATGAATCATTAACAGCCAGGAACTATGCGTGATGTTTGACAGGCAAGATAAATTGTCTGTGGTATGAAAAATTCAAAATCTAACTTGCCTATAAATGCTGATTAGACACTGAGGGTATGGGAGAAGGGAGGAAAAGCATAATAGCTTTGGTTGGTAACCAGTATGTCAGCACTTGCACAATGCTTGAGTCGTGCATGTGCAATACTTCACCCACCTCAGAAATGTTTTGAGGAGGAACTGGAAGGTAGGGACATGGGGTCAGAATAGAAGGGAACAGAGAGCAACCAGGTGGGAGGAAAGACTGGGGAAGGGTGAGGGTAGGATAGGAAGGTAAAAGAGGCAGGCAGGGACTAAAGTTGTGCAGTGATGGGACAGAAGTGAGTTTTTAAATGGATAAGGCCAACTTGAAATCTACTAATTTCAAGAAGTGGTTCAAGAGTATTTTCCTGAACCACTCCTGCCGATTTTTAGTAATCTTAAGCCTGGGCTACACTAGCTGGGGGGGGGGGGGGGGTTTCAAACTAAGATATGCAACTTCAGCTACGCTATTCGTGTAGCTGAAGTTGAAGTATCTTAGTTTGACTTACCTAGCTGTCCTCACAGCGGCAAGTTGACTGCCGCAGCTCCCCTGTCAACTCCGCTTACTCCTCCTGCTAAGGTGGAGTACCGGCGTCGATTCGTGGATCAATTTATCGTGTCTAGACCAGACTTCCGATAAATTGATCCCCAATTACATCGAAAGCTACCCACCGATTCAGCGGGTAACATAGACGTACCCTATCTTTTTAAAATAATTCTCTCAGGCTTGTTGCTTTGGGAAAGACTCATACAAACAAAAGGAAAATTACTATTGGTGGCAGCAGGAAGTGTCTCACACAGGACATAAATGGCTGTCAAGTACACAAACTGAACTTTCCCTCTCGTTTTCACAGTAATCTTTGGCTACTGTTTCAACTAACACCCATGTCCCTTTTTAAAGATGAGACTGGTTTAGTCACTGTGCCCATATAATCCTTAGTCTCTTTGGGTTTGTTTACACCAGCACTTTACAGCGCTGCAACTTTCTTGATCGGGGTGTGAAAAAACACACCCCTGAGTGCAGCAAGTTTCAGCGCTGTAAAGCGCCAGTGTAGACAGTGTCCCAGCACTGGGATGCACGCTGGTAGCTATGCCCCTCATAGAGGTGGGGTTTTTTTTAAAGAAGGCTGGCAGAGCTCTCTGCTAGCACTCTGTCGTGATTACACAAGCCATGTTAAAGCACTGCCACGGCAGCGCTTTAACATTGCAAGTGTAGACTAGCCCTTTGCTGAATCTGTCACCAAAAGTCCAAAACATAATGGTACTTGCAGTTGTCTCAATGAAACTCAACCCACCGCCACTTTTTTCATGCAATTTACTGATTGGCCAAGTGTAACTTTTGGCCTCTACTCCCATTAAGAAGTGTTTTTTACCAATATACACTTCTGCCTCAGCTTCCACTATGTTAAAATTCTAAAGTACCGGAAACCCATCTCCCCTTCTGCCTATTCAAATTTGCATTGAGTGTAATACTTCACTTTCTCCTATATTTAAAGATGTGTAGTCCATCTTCAAACTCCCTGTTGGATCCGCACTCACTTCAGAATTCAGTTAAATTACCCTTATTTTAAAAAGCTTTGATGGACGTGCTCCTCCTTAGTACACAAGCTGTGTCCTTCATTCCTCAGTTAGAATGAACCTCTTTTTCTGTACAAAATCTAGCCAGTTGCCTCTCTCTGCAATTTTATTTTTTTTTAATTCCAACTGTTGGTAATATGGGTTCAGCTTTCCTACTATTAGAACTGGACAGAAGGCTACTGTACACAAGCCTCCCAAGGTCACTGGTGTTTGACACTGTGCCAACTGAATGTACTCTAAGCATGTTTAACTCTCAGGGCAGCAGGAGCTGTGTGCGCACAGGAAGAGTGCAGTGCTAGTATCAGGAGAAGATACTCTGCTCTTTGCAAGAGTGGCATTTTTTTATAGATATGCAAAAATCCCTACTCTAGACAAGCCTTGTGTAGGAGATGTACATGAATGGCAGATCTATAGTATCGTTACCAACTTCAGCATCTCCTGGCAAAGTTTGTTTCTGCTGTCACCTCTTAGAGAAGGGGGCGTTATATCCCACTTGCATAAACAAACCAGGTGGGGTGGGGGAAATAACTACCTCTAAAACAACTGCCCTTATTGTGCTGTTTTCATTTTCCTCACCTCATAAATGCAAGAAACCACCTCACCCACTGAACCCCCACAACACTCCCCCGCCCCGAGCCCTGGCGCCCCTCGGATGCACACACCCTGTCCCCATCACTCCCCTACCGCCCGCCCCCTATCCGCCCCCGGCGCCCTCTAGTCCCGACACCCCCAGCCTCACCCCTGCCCTGACCCCCAACCCCCCTCCCGCCGCTGACGCCCCGGCGCGGGCTGCCCGGCTACTCACAGCGAAGTAGCCTATGCAGACGGCGATGACGCCCATCCAAAAGCGGCTGGTGCATCGGAAATAGCCGCCGGGGTTCCCGGGGGGCGCCTCCATGTTGGCGCTGGGCTCGAGCGCCGCTCACAGCGTCGCCCCACGCAGGCGGGGCAGAGCCGTCACTGTCGGACGAGGTGAAGCGGCGAGAGGCGGATGATTGCGCCCGGACCAGACCAGACCATTCCCGCCGCGGGGGGCGATCAGGCCTGAGCTCGAACCTCTCTGCTGGGGAGGGCGGGGAAGCTGCCAGAAGCCCCGCCCCGTCCCTGAAGAAGCCCCGCCCCTTCTCGCTCTGGCGCTGAGAGCTCAGCTCTGGTGCGGGGCCGTTGGCTGCTGTTGGCGTCCCAGCCGGACGGGGACGTGCTGCGTGAATTCGAGCTCCTGGAGCTCGCTGGAGCGGGCTACGCTGAGCGCATTGGGGCGCCTCAGAGCTCTCTCGCTAGAGAGTTGCGTGGTGGGGGCGGGGCTCCTCCTCCCCCCCGCCCCAATTTCATGGGGAGCTCTGCTTGCAGCACTTGCCCTGGCCTCAGGCAGGCTCTTAAGGGCCGCCCAGGGTGAGTTCCATGCTGGTGCCAGCTTCAGCCCTTGGGGCAGGGAATTTGTTTATAAACAGAGGCGTGGTGATTAAAGTAACAAAAGGCCTGTCATTAAATTAAGGATTCTTAGGCACTCCAGTTGAAAGATAGACAACAAAGGGTGAGACTAGATGATCAGTTCTCAGAATGCATCCGCACAAATACTAAATTGGGTCCCCTGGGGGTGGGGTGGGGTGGGGGTCTGTACTGGGACCAGTACTGTTCAACATGTTCCTAAATGATCGTGGGGGGGAATAGTGAGGTGGCAAAATTTGCAAAATTATTCAAGCTAGTTAAGTCCAAAGCAGACTGTGAAGAGTTACAAGGGACCTCAGAAAACTGGCTGCCTGGGCACCAGAATAAGAGATGAAATTCAGTGTGGATAAATGCCAAGTAATGCACATGGCAAAATACAATCCCAAGTATATATACAACATGATGGGGTCTAAATTAGCTTCTGCCTGTCAAAAAAGAGATCTTGGAGTTATTCTGGATAGTTCTCTGAAAACATCCACTCACTGTGTAGTGGCAATCAAAAAAAGCTAACAATGTTGGGAATCATTAGGAAAAGGATAGATAATAAAACAAAATATCATTGCCTCTAAATAAATCCATGGTACGCCCACATCTAGAATACTGCATGCAGATCTTGTCACCCCATCTCTAAAAAGATATATTAGAATTGGAAAACGTACAGAGAAGGGCAACAGAAATGATTGGGGAATGGTATAGCTTCAGTATGAAGAGAGATTAATAAAATTGGGATTTTTCAGCTTGGAAAAGAGACAACTAACGGAGATATGATAAGGTCTATAAAACCATTAATGGTGTGGAAAAATTGAATAAGGAAATGTTATTTACTCCTTTACATAACACAAGAACTAGGCAACACCCATGAAATTAATAAGCAGCAGATTTAAAACAAAAAAAAGAAAGTATTTCTTCACAGTAAACCCATGGAACTCATTGCCAGGGATGTTTTGAAGGCCAAAACTATAATAGGGTTCAAAAAAGAACTGGATAAGTTAATGGAGGATAGGTCCATCAATGGCTATTAGCCAGGATGGGCAGGGGTGCAACATCATGCTCTGAAGTGTCCCTAGCCTCTCTTTGCTAGAAGCTGAGAATGGGTGACAGGGATGAATCACTTGATGATTGCCTGTCTGTCCATTCCCTTTGAAGCACCTGGTATTGACCACTGTTGGGATATTGGGTTAGATGGACCATTGATCTGACCCAGTATGGCTGTTCTTATGTTCTTATATATAACCCAGAAGTATCTGACCCCTCACTGTAACCCACTAGACCCCATTCCCCTCCCAGAACCCAGGAGTCC
Organism: Mauremys mutica; assembly: GCF_020497125.1. NCBI lineage: Eukaryota > Metazoa > Chordata > Testudines > Geoemydidae > Mauremys > Mauremys mutica. The sequence continues at coordinate 70,546,562 of NC_059078.1, forward strand.
TGATGGGATATCTCTTTCTCTCTCTCTCAACAGAGTTAGTAACAAAGTAAGAATATACATTAAAATTGTAAACCTAACCAGTGTCCCTTAAGTGACTTGCCACAAGATGTCAGAACATGTTAGTATTAGAGCTGAGTGGGTCTAATATTTATTTAATTTTCTTTCGTTTATATAGGAATTAGATACAGTGTTCCTGTCAGCTAATTATTAAATTATCTGCCAAAAAACTAGAGTTTTCAGGTCCCTACTTGGCCCCCGGAATCATGCTTAAAGTTCCCCCCTCCCCAAATCTGAAATGGTACCCCAGGTCGGGGTGAGGATGAGGGTATCTTAAATCTTTGCTAACAAAGGCAGGTTTTCTACAAAGGATCTGTCTACTTGTATACTCAGACTTGCTCAGGCAGGTGGTTTTTAATGGGGAGGGTTATTCCTTGTGAATACCACATTGTGCTCCTCCCCTCCATCAACAGCTTCTTGTTGCTGTTCTCTCTCCCCTTTGACATGGGTTCCATGTAGCTCCCTAGGGAAGACCTGCATCAGCTTGAGCTTTGAGCAGATGCAGCATGCTGTCATCCTGGCTTCTGGGGTTAGAGCCACATGTCTTCCTGCTAGCTTGGGAATTCAAGAACTAATGCTGCTGTTAGACCACTGGGCTGGATTTTGTAGGTGATTTTCTGAAATGAAACACAAATCCACTCTTGGGATAATTAACTGTAGAGTGAAAGAACAGGAGTACTTGTGGTACCTTAAAGACTAACAAATTTATTTGAGCATAAGCTTTCGTGAGCTACATTCCACTTCATCAGATGCTTAGACTATGCAAGGCACTGAATTTAGCCGTATAGAGAGGAAATCCATCTCTATGCATCTGATGAAGTGGGCTGTAGCACACGAAAGTTTATGCTCAGATAAATTTGTTAGTCTCGAAGGTGCCACAAGTACTCCTGTCCTTTTTGTGGATACAGACTAACACGGCTGCTACTCTGAAACCTGTCACTAATTGCAGAGTGAATCTGATTTGAAGTAGGCATTGTGGCCCAGGGTAATGAGCAAGTAGTGGTAAGCAGATAGTCTGGCTTTCACTCTGGGCAAGTCACCTAGGCGTGGATCCATAGATATACTTAGGCTTCTAACTTCCATTGATTTCCATGAAAGTTAGAAACCTAAATACCTTTCTGGATCTGAGACTTAATTTCCACACCTCAGTTTCCCCCTTTGTGAAATGGGGACAGTCAAAGGAGTACTCTGTGTGTTAATTAGCTAAACTTGGTACAGTTCTCTGAACATGTAAATAATAATGATTAGTGAGGACATTACAATTAATAATCTTCTAATAGGGCTAGGACCATGTCCCAGATTCTGACCTCAGATCTGTATTTGTGCAGGTCTGTGAGTTTGAGGTAGGAGTTCAGGCCCCATGTTGTCTTTGCAACAGGTGTAGAGACTATAGTTTCCATTGACTTCGTAGTACTACCTTTCCTTACAGAGAGAATTTGCATTTGATTATATCATGGGATTAGGGATGCGAGAAATCTAGTATTAGATTATTCTACAGCCTAATAGATCTCACTACCTGGAGCTTTCCCCATTATTCAGTATTTTTCCCTTTCTTAATTTTACCCCATTATTCTTAGTTATGCCCTTTGTTCCATCCTACAGAGTTCCTCTTCATGGCCTCCTCTCCACTCTCTGATCCACTCTCAGAGGGTTCTTCTCCTTAGTCACCCCCATCATGGACACACTTGCAACCCCCCCTCCCCCCACCCCGGGTGCTTCACTCGTCTTGGGTCCATGCAAGAGGAGGAAGCAGAGATAGGCAAACACATCATTCCACCCCCGGCACTGCAGACATTCTGAAAACAAGCTAATGCAGCAAGCTATATCTTTTCTGTAGGGCAGCCACAGCTGGGGAAGTCCCTGGTAGTGTGACTCCAAAGGGGCTGTTTTACCAGAGAAGTGGGGTGGGACTGCTGGGGTTTAGCCAGGCCTCCTGGGGATTACCAGGTTTGCAGGGGTGAGTCCCAAAGCCTGTTCAATGATGGAGGAGAGATGCAAATCCACAGCACCAGCAGATGTCAGGGAATCCTCATTGAGGTTTTCTCCCACATAGCCTCCTATCACAGGTTTCTCCACAAGAGGGGAATGAGATGGGCCCATTCTTGTGATTTATATCCTTCAAATACCTGGTACAGGATTACCACTTTAGCCATCCCTTATACAGCTAACCACAATCTTATAAGAAGCCACTTAGCTACTCCTTTCTAATCCAAGTTTTAAAAACAATATAGAAATGGCAGTGGTTTACCTGAAGCGCTGTGTTTTTAAATATTCTAAGATAGTCCTTAAAGACCTTTGCAAAACTGGAGTCATCATTAACTCCTTTAATTGCCTCACAAATCAATTCACCCAGTCCTTTAATTATTTTTGCTTCCCTTCTCTTTATTTCCTCCAGTTTATCTAAATCTTTCTGCTGGTGGCTGTCTGGAAGAAACCTGGAACTGCATTCAGCTCACTTTAGAAGTGACTCTGAAATTCAGAGGATTTAGTGGTGAGCTGGAGCCGGTTCCCACTGGTTCGCAAGAACCGGTTGTTAAATTTAGAAGCCCGTGTAGAACCGCCTGTTAAAGGAGCGAGTGGGTGGGCAAACAACTCCGATCAGCAGGCCAGACCGTCCTGAGCTCCTAGCTGGGGAGGCTCTCCCTGCCCCTACCCTGCTTCCCCTCCCCCCCCCGCAGAGCTGCAGCGTGCCGAGCGGCAAGGTAAAGGTGGGGCTGCGAGTTCCAGCAGGCCGCCGCGCGGCATCCTTACACGCTGCCCTGAGCAGCATGGTAAGGGGGCCAGGCCGGGCCGGGCTGGGAAGAGGGGTTGGATAAGGGGCAGGGAGTGGGGTGTAGGTTCTGGGGGGGTGGTATGGGGACAGGGAAGGGGGTTGGGTAGGCGTGGGAGTTCCGGGGCTCTATCGGGTTGGTGGTGGATGGGGTCGGGGCAGTCAGGGGACAGGGAGCGGGGCGAGGTGGGTAGGGGGTGGGGTCCGGGGGGGGACAGTTAGGGTGGGGGGGGTCTCAGGAGAGGGTGGTCAGGGGACAAGGAGTGGGGGGGTTGATGGGTTGTGGGTTCTGAGGGGGGCAATCGGGCAGGACGTGGCTGGGGGTCAGATGGGGGGGACAGGCTGTTTTGGGGGAGACAGCCTTCCCTACCCGGCCCCTGATACAATTTTGCAACCCCGATGTGCAGGGCCAGCTTTAGGAAGTGTGGGGCCCGATTTCGACGGGGCCCCGGCAGGGATGACTTAAAAAAAACACTTAAAAAAACATGTGGGGCTTGTACTCACTGGGTGGTGCTCCAAGTCTTTGGCGGCAGGTCCTTCACTCACTCCAGGTCTTCGGCGGCACTGAAGGACCCACCACCGAATGCAGCCAAAGACCTGGTAGGGAACCGGTTGTTAAGATTTTGGCAGCTCATCACTGTATTTGATCAGTTTACTGAATAATCGTTTGATTTACTTCCCCCCTCACCACTGTAATTGGCTTAATATTAGATGAAGTGTGTGAAATACTGTGTGCTCTTGCTGCAAACTGACACAGTTGTACATGTAGGAAAACAGCTTGTATTAGCTGTTGCTATTATCTAACACAGTCCATGGAAGAAAATCAGCAGTAAGAATGATATCTGACAAAAATGGGAAATGTCTTCTCCAGCTGGGGAGCCCTTCCACTTCCAAATATCAACTAGGGAATGGAGTGTGCCCTGTGGCAGGCTGCCCTTTGCTGAAGTTCTCTTCTACAGTTAGGAGGTGGAGGATCCTTGGATTCTCTCCAAAAGATTGTTCTAAGACTGTCTTTGCTGGCCAGAAAGATGTGTTTTTAGAGTGGGATAATTAAAGTGAGTTAGCTATCCCACTGTGAATTCTAGCAGAGATCAGTCTCAGTAGTTCTTACGGCAGTGCAGCTATGTGATGTCAGTTATGGATATAGTGTTGACCTTGCCTGGATATAAAACTGAACTGAACTACCACAAAAACGACATGTGCCTTGTCTCCACTAGGTTTTTACAGGAAGATAGCTAACGCATGTTAGTCATCTCGTTAACAAAATCACCTTTTTTGGCAGTGAAGACATAGTCTGAATGTGTGTTGGCCTTAGAAAATTAAAGGAGAAAGCAATCTTTAGAGACTGGAGATGGGGGGAAATGTATCTCCATTGCTATATAATGCACAGTAACTGTTTTATCTTTCTGTTTTTCAATAACATTTAATCTGCAGTTCATATTTACAGAAGTAGATAAAATTTAAGGCTGGAATGGATCATTTGGCAAGATCAATACAGAGTATATCTCACCCTGAACAAGACTGCAAAGACAGAACACCCACTCTAAAACCTGCTTCCATTGAGAGGCCTCTGGAGTTGCAGGTCTCACAGATATCAGTGACAGGTACCAGTTTTCACAGCGACTGAGGTCATTCTACACTATGGTGACTATACTGGCATAGCTAGGGTACTGTAGGTATGTCAGCATAACCCCATACTGTAGACAGGTTTACACCAGGAGAAGGATTTTTTTTTCTGCCACTTCCCCTAGTGACGGTAGCTAGGTGGACCCAGAACAAAGCATTCTTCCATACACCTAGGTGCATCCACACTGGGGTTAGGCTGACATAACTATGTTGCTCAGTGGTGTGGATTTTTCACACCCCGAGCAACATAGCTTGGTTGACCTAAATTTTAAGTTTAGACCAGGCCCAAGTTTAAAAGCTGATTGATGGGTTTGTCCTGCTAAAAGGCAGTTAAAGTAGATGGAGCAATGCTGCTTCTACATTTCTGCTCATTTCACACATTGTTTACAACATTAAATTAGTCTTTCAGATTTTAAATGCTAAAGCCATGTGTGTTGTTTCTAGTACAGTGGAAAATTTGTTCTTCCTCCAAGTTAGAGACATGGGTTTAGGACTATCTGGGAACAAAAGCTATTTGTCAGGCAGTCTGTCACTTGTATTTTGTGCTCTTGATAGATGCCAGAGACTAGATAGCAAGAGACAGGGTTTCTTCTTTTGTGTCCTTTTTTTTTCTTTTGGTGGGGGGGAATGGTTAGGGGGGAAAGGAAGAAGAAATTTAGGTTTTAGGCGTTTGATTCCATCTAAAGAATTTTGAAACATCGTTTGGGCTAATCTGGGGTTGCAGGTTTGGGACCCATGCTAGGAAATTATTTAGCTGCAACCAACTTTGAACTGAGTTGAAAGGTTAGTGTAGATGAGACAGAATATGTATTTATTCAGTGTAAGTTCTGTAAGGAGATGGACTTAACAAAATATTTCTACTACTCAGAGTTAAATAACAAACAAGGCTGTAATGAGAGTGCTGCAAGTATTTCCTTACTATTAAACTAATTTACTATGCATTTTTTTTTAAAATAACCTCCCTCACAATCTCATTCCTCTTACAAAAATATTTTTTTCTTTTAATTAATGGTTGGTTTAAAATGATCACTGTTGCTTTTAAGTTCTAAGTTGAGACACAAACTAAGCAAAAACACTATCCTTTTTATCTTCACAAAGATTTAAAATGCTATATATAATGGCCAAGATTTTGAACAATAGAAGCCCAATGTTACCTTCCTAAATCTATATTTAAGCAATTAAACAAGTGGTCAAATTTTCAAATGTATTGAGAAATACATTAGACAGAAATAAATAGAAAAATTAAAGGGTGTTTTCTCCCCTCAATTTGTGGGTATGTCTACACTGCAAAAAAGGTGTGTTCTTAACTCAGGTTAGCTAACTAATTTGAGTTAGCAAACTCGGGTTAAAATAGCAATGACTACATGGCAATTCAGTTTTGAACTCAGGTTAGCAAGTCGAGCTAAAGTCTACAGGAGATCTTGAGGGTTGAACTCCAGCTGTCTAACCGGACTGTGATCTATGGGTAATTGCCACGTGTTCACTTCTATTTTAACCCAAGATAACTAATCCAAGTTAAGAACACATCTTTTTTTGCAGTGTATGGAAGTTCTTTGTACAATGAAAATGATAGCTATATACTTCTCATACATAAATTATTAATGTATTAAAATGTGCTGGAAAATTAAACTAGTTGTTTGGGATCATATTTTGAGCAATTATTGTAGGGGCACAATTCATGGCTTGGATCTCCTTAGCTATATCAGCCTCAGTCATATGTCATCTTTACAAACATTTAGGATAAAATTCTTCCCTTAAATATATGTGTAGAAATCCCATTGATTTCAAAAGAAATTGAGTATGTACATAGGAGAGCAGCATTTGGCTTTTAATTTGTCCCAAAGTCCCATATGCTTAATATATGCTGTATACCATCTCACTGACTAGACATGCAATTATCATCATGGGCTTTTTATTTGAAAAGGAAAAGGGAAAGGAAAAGAAAAATAAACACAAAGAATCCCAGTCACAATTCATTGCCTCTGATATTTGCATGTTCTATTAATTATTAAGCCCTTGCTTACAGTAGAATGACTTAGGAGAACTGGCTACAACATAGTTCCAGTTTGCAGTGTAGACAGGATTTAAAAAATGGTTTGTAATTGGGATTTACTGATGTATGATGGAAACCTGATTAGTGCTGCCAATGCACTTCTAGTGAATACATTTTGTGTTTCTCTCTCTAAGAATAGATTTAGGGTTTGATTACGCTTCAAGCTGGAGCTGTAATTTCCATCCTGGGTAGACCTACACACCCTAGCTTTGATGGAGCTAGCATGCTAAAAATAGCAGGGTAGCCCCTACCGCACTACACTTCTATTTTTAGTGCACAAGCTTAATCCAGCCTAGCTCACGCACATCTACCTGAGCTGGAAATTTCACTGCCAGCTTGAAGTGTACACATACCCTGAAAAAAGAACAGGAGTACTTGTGGCACCTTAGAGACTAACAGATTTATTTCAGCATGAGTCTATCTTGTTATTGTTTTTTAATGCATTGCATAGTTTTTTTTTTAAAAAAGCAAAATAGTAACAAGCAGTTTTATATACACACATAACTTTATATACAATACAACTTTCATCTGATACTCTCCAAGCTCTTTACAAAGATAAATTACACCCAGATATATGGCACATCAAGATGAAGTTGCAAAGAGTCCTGTGGCACCTTATAGACTAACAGACGTATTGGAGCTTTCGTGGGTGAATACCTACTTCCTCGGATGCAAGATGAAGTTGCTTGCCCAGCGTTGTGCAATGAGTGAGTCATGAAACAATCAAAAGGTAAAGGAATGAGTGGGTGATAAAACTACTGGTGAGCTTCCTGACTGTCAGTTTCTTGCTCTAATCAGTAGCCTGATTACCTGTACCATTGGTATCCCCAATAAATGACTTCCTGGTCCTGGTAACATTTTTTTTTTCATTTTCTAAATGCTGGCTTGCTACCTAGCTCCCCTCCTTTTTGCTGGCCCTTAACCCTTAAGGCAAGATGTTTAATGCGTTAGAGACTGTCCAGATTTTAAAAGCATGGTGTTGGACACTGGAGAGTATAGTTATAATAAACGTAATAATTGGAGATATACCAATCTCCTAGAACTGGAAGGGACCTTGAAAGGTCATCGAGTCCAGCCCCCTGCCTTCACTAGCAGGACCAATTTTTGCCCCAGATCCCTAAGTGGCCCCCTCAAGGATTGAACTCACAACCCTGAGTTTAGCAGGCCAATGCTCAAACCACTAGTTTTGCGAAAGAGGAAAGGTTTCTGACCACTGAGAGATGGATGCTAGAGTTTACTGCAACCAGCTAGCACATTTTAAGCATGACTGCCCATGAAGGGCAAAATCATGTTCACTAACACGTTTTTCTAATATAATGCATTTTCCCAGAGGGTGTTACATGAATCATGGAGAGAAGGCAACATGGGCCTGGCAACAGAGGCCATTGGTGGAGTAAGATGGATGGGTAGCATGTTCCAGCAGTCGTAGAGCATATTGCTTTTAAGAAGGGTGAAAACAACAGTGAAAATACAGATAGGGCTTCTGCTCTGGGGACAGGGAGGAGAGGATACTCCAGACGATTTGTCTCCAGTTCCTGTGGAAAAAGCCTTGAGGCCAAGTTTACTTCTCTTCATGGGCCTAAAGGTTTGTAATCAGGTTTGAGAGACTATACTGTTGTCTTCCTTAGTATTTCTATAGCATTATGTGAGGGTGTGGTATTTTAAGAAATCAAAGAAAGTCCTACAACACTTGCAGCCTGCTATTGTAAGGTGCTGCTGTGGGCCCTCGTGCCATTGAAGTAAGTCTGAGTTGAAAGTGTTGATTGATCATGTTGTAAGATCTATGGCAACAGAAAATCTGTGATAAGGAGAGGGGAGATGTGGGGAAAAGATTACAATAAAGCAATGCAAATTAAGCACTTGCCCATACTGGGGATATCAGAAGTTATCCCCAGATACAGTGCGGCTGTACCAGACCCACTGGCTTCAGTGGAACTGCTTGTGTGTGTGTAGGCCTTAGCTGCCAATGAAACACATGCAATATGGACCAGATATATATAGGGGGAGGACCAATCTGCACGTGGGGAGGATATTTCGGGGGAAAGCTTGATAGACAAAGTGTTTCTTGGGAAGGGAGGTTGGTTGGTTCCCAAGAGAGGGTTTCACTTTCAGGTAAAAGGTGTTGCATGGAAGACAACATGAAGGCAGTGCTGGATTTGACAATCCTGAACTGCAGGTACACCCGAGTTGGAGCCCCTTTCCTGGCCCTGCCCCACCCCTGCACTGAGGTGCTCTCTTGTGCTGGCGCCCTACCCCACCTGGAGCCATCTGCTGGACTGGTGAGTGGCCACCCTCCCCTCGTTGGGAAGGCTGAACATCTCCAATCCCCAGGCCATTGCTCCGTGTCTTCAGGTGGGATCTGTCCCAAAAGAGGGATGTGTATTGGGACGCCTGCCCCAGGAGAGCCATAATTGTCCAGTGGCAGCCAGTCCTCTGCTGAGATGGTGGCAGCATCCTTTCTCATCAAAGCAGAGAGTTTCAGAGTCACTGACCCATAGAAATGAATGGTGTAGCCTACACCTCTCAGAGCTATTGTTTCAGGCTGCCTGCAGACTCAGGCACTGCATCAGTTCCAGGTCATGGTTTTCTTTCTTTCTTTCACCAAGAAATCTAGATTTTTAAGAAAACTGTGCTTTGGGCATCAGCACATGACTTTGGGAGCCTAGGTACTCAGCAGCAGGCAGGGAAGAGAAAAAGGCCAGCTGTTTTTCAAACAGCAGTCTTAGATAACTAATTTCAGGGCTGACCAGAGCCTGTTTCAGGGACTTACGAGCAATAGAAAGGGGGATTTTAAGGGTTCAGTAAATATAACAATTAAGGGTGAGATTTTGCCTGAATTCTGTGTGCATTTAAATCAATTGTACAACTCTCTCAGGGGGAGCAGAATTTGCACAACATTGAACACCTCTGAAATTTTAGGGCTGTACATTTTTTATGTGATCCTGTTCTTATTGACATGGATGCGGGGGAAGTCTGGGCTGCCTGTAAATTATCTGATGTTGGAAAATTCACTTCAGAAGCAGGAACAGAACACTCCTTGGATACAATGGCACTCTCTATACTACACTAAAGGTAAAACTCATGTGTGCACGAGGCAGATCTTCCACAGGGGTTGGGCCAAGACTCTGGAATGAACTCACCCAGGAACTAAGTCTAAAGCATTCACTTGCAGCACCAAAGGCTTGTAAAAATGGCCATGTGCTCTGTTTTTAAAATGTAACTTTTTATTCTGTATTTGAGAAGTGGCGGCAGAATAAAATCAAGCAGATGGTGGAAATGTAGATTGCCATGACACTGTAAAGAAGTTTGTGTGACATGATTAAAGAAAGTCTGAATGCAAAAAAAAACAAAAACCTAAGGATCATAACAAAGCTCACTACCTTTCATTCCAAGAGCAAAGTGAACTTCTCCAACATGTCATGCACTTCTCTGACATATATACATAACAAAAAAAGGGGGGGAACTATTAAAATAAGACATTCCCCTGCCCACACTTTTCTCCCTGGAGGGAGGACAAGCAAACAAACAACATGTCAGATGTTAGTAAAGCTGCTTAATGTATTTCTTGAAGGCACTGAGATACTATGGTAATGTGTGGCATAAGAACCTATATAGAATAGAATGGACCCATTACAAACACATTATATTAGACTACATTATTATAATACATTTGAATGTGAAATCTTTTGGAACACTTCAGACGTCCTTTGACATTTTTATTTCAGTGGCATAAGCTCTCCCTTCTATTGCTGTCTGCATTGGTGTCAAGCCCAAAATCAAAGTGGTGTTGATTAGTAAATAATGGGCTGCAAAAATTTACACCAACAAGATAACAAGGTATTTCAGATAAGCAAGCATGAGATGAGCCTCTCTTTTATGATGTGTAAATGTCTGAGGGCAAAGTTGTACCACTGATTTTTGAACACAACTCCCTACTGGATGCAATGGAAAGTTCTGCTTACTAACATCAGACACATGTTGTTTGTTATTTGTTCGCTTGTCCTCCCCCCCAGGGAGAGAAGTGTGGGCAGTGGAATATCTTGTTTTAGTGGGTTTTTTACATATTGTTATGTATACAGAGTGTGGTGCTCAGAGACATTCTGTGCTCTACAACTCAGGACTCCCCTTTGCACCTCCCAGAATCTGAGCTCTTCTGATGGCTGATGCAGCCCATGGCATAAATTAGAGCAGATGCAGAGCCTTCTCCCCTCAGTTTCCCCACAGCTGCCAATGGACTGTTCTGTACAGTACTATGATATATTTTGCTTTCCGCCATCAACTCTCTGTATAACTTTTTTCATGAGTAATGTACCCGATGGATGCTAAATATCTAAACTCTATTCTTAAATTCATTCACTTAAATTTGGGTTATTGCTGATTATGCACTATATGTATCTTATGACTTTAAAAGGCAAACTTTGTATTTGTGGATAACCGAAGCACTATATCCAGATGTACAGACAGTCTTTTCTCAATCTATGTATTAGATATTTTTTTAACACTCGCTTTAATAAACATTTTTAATCTGTTCCTTGTTGGCTGTTGCTGCATCCCAGCATGTCGCTAGGCCTGTGCTGCCCCTGTGCTGTAAATATTTTCTGGGTATTTCCTGTCTGTTTCTGCCCTCTCTTAGGCCCCTTTATACCAGCAGACTGGCCTCCCTGAAATCAATGGCAAAACTACCATAGTTTTCAGTGGGACCCTGATTTAGTCCCAGATACCTGAAATCAGGGCTCATTTTAGGCCAGGTCACATTGGATCAGTGGTGACCCGTTGTGGTGTTTTTGCAGGGGTGGAAGAGGGAGGAGAGGGACCTTTGAAACTACCATCTTGCTTTGTGGGATCTCACTTTTTTGTTTTTTAAATAAAACTTAAATCTCTGGCCATTAGCATTGCAAAGAAAATCTTGGAAACATGGAAGTGTAAAGCGTCTGCTTGACAATGTGTCTAAAACAATAGCTCTAGGAAGTGTGAACCACCCTATTCATCTGGATGGTGTGCTAACCAAGGCCTTCTCTTGCTCTGAGTCATCCTCAGTTAATGGCTAGTCACTGCACCAGTTTTGTTGCTAAGCCCAACTGTAGACAAGGAATCTCCTTCCCCTCTTCCAAAGCAGCAGATGTGTAGGTCTGGTCTATACTAAATAAATTAGGTTAGCATGACTACGTCACTCAGGGGTGTGAAAAATCCACACCCCTGAGCAGCATAGTTAAGCCAAAGTAAATCCCCATATAGATCAGGCCAGCTATGCTGAGATCACATTGTCAAGCATTTCTTGGCAGCTGTGAGGGCTAGAAACATAACTTAAAAGTGAAAGTTTCTATTCAGACATCCTCATGTGACTGGGAGCTGAAGCTCTATGCACAAGCTTATTGTGCCTATGCCTTAATCCAGACCTGCCCCATGGCATATCTACACCCGAGTAAGGGGGAGCCAAAGCAAGAACACAGATGATCATATTTTAAACATCTGCACAAGATTTCACGAGTACAGTCTCACATGGGGAGAGTGTGGCTTGTGGGCAAAGTTTGGGAGATTATTGCTGTGTTTCACCAATCTGAGCCCTACCTAAAATGTATGTATTTATCATTTGAATGGAAAGGTAAGTCTTCCAAACAGTCCAGAGAGTTGGTGATTGAAGATGGCTTTCATGAAGACGATTGCATGGAATTGATGTGTGCCATAACCACCCAAGTTATGGAAGTGATAAGTTAAAAGAAAACAAACATAACAAAACAAAAATCACGCAGGACAGGGATTGGGGTAAGGAGAGGATCATGGAGGGATTGGTCCATTCCATTAGTACAGAATTGTTGTCTATGCAAAATCCACACGTTTTTTTCTACACTGTCATATATGCAGATTCTATTGGATAGTGTATTTGCCTTCTTTTCTAAACTGCTATGGTATTGCTGTGTGTTTAAGTTGTGTTGTGACCCAGAGGTGGTTGCACTTCAGTGGTGGGTGATGTGAGCTCTGTGTATACAGCTTAAGGACCTCAAATCTGTACCCGTTGGCTTCAATGTAAGCAGAAACAGACCCCAGACTTTGCAAAATGTTTGGCGACAGTTTGTAACAAAAGCCATATACAATAATTATGTTGTTACTCTTGAAACCTCCCCTGTGATAGCCTTCAGTGGCCTCTATTGACAAATTATTACACAAACTAATTGACCCACTGCTGTAGTAATAATTATTTCCCACTATATAACCCAATGTTGAATTTCATATTAGTGCTCCTTGTTAATTCATATATATATTATCATTAACCACTTTAAATAATTCTGATCTCTCTTGTGAGTTAATACTTCAGTCATGATTGTTATATCCCACCTTAGGCCCAGTTCTGTAACCCTTACTAATAGGAACCATCCCTTGACTTTCTTTAAACTACTCCTGAGTTTCAGACACAGGCCCCATGTTCCACAGGTTACTTGGTTGAATGAGGAGTATGAACAGGATTTGGCCATAAACATGAAAAGATATCCCATTTTTGGGCTCATAGGGCAGTGCTTAATCAGAAGACAACACTCTGTGAGTTTTGCTAGAGTAAGGGCTATAGGCTGTTTTTGTCCTAAAGGAATAAATCCACAGCCCGGAAGCCCATCATCATAATTAGAGCTGTACAAATGTTTAAGGGAGACCTGGATTTGCAGAAACAAACAATGCCGGTTTGGTTGGAGCAGGAGACCTGCTCTGCTCACCTAGAATCTGGAAGCAAGGGGAATTTTGTTTGGAGAAGCTACAAGGCCTTCTTTTCTCTGCCCCTCTCCTCTGCCCCCATAAAATGTTATATAAGAGGGGGAAATTGTACCCTTGAACGTTTGGGAAAACTTTTCCCCGTTGCCAGCACTGGCTTTATAAAGGCCCCAGTCAGAGACACTTTGGCTACTTCTAAGGGTACAAGAGCTAATTGTGTGTATTTTGGTGATTTGATTACAATAGAGGTGTGGGACACCTTTCTGAGTCAGACTTTAACTTAAAAAAAAGGGCAGCCCTACAGCTCAGTTTTCTTTTTAAATCGGTAACAAAATAGGACATGATAAAAGCACTTTGTCCCCATTGGATGCAGCAGAGTCAGGGGGAGGGTTGCTAACTGCTGGGGTGAAGGGGACTATAAAACTAAAGGATCCAGTGTTACTCAAACGAGAAGCCTGCAGCTAAATTAAAACGGGTGGGGCTTTATCAGCCTCCCGGAGGGAAGATTTAAAAACAACGCTGACAATTTTTGCAAATTAGCAAGCTCCTAGCCCAAAGATGGAACCTGCCAAAGTGAAAAACAGCCTTACAGGTAATTATGATATTCAGAAATTTTCCCCAAAGTTTGATTAAAATTAAATGGTGGCCCAAGTGTGGATGTTATTGGTTTGCAGCTGTGTGGATCTTATCTCTTGTTAACTTCAAACGCTTTATTTCTATAACGAAGTAAGTTTATAATTGAAGATCATGCAGTGCTCCTTCTTAAGTCCTTCTGACAAATCTTACTTTAAATTTAGTTTTGGCTGAGTAAAATCAGTTGGGTGTTTTTGCTACTTCAAGAGCTGGCTCAAATCAAGAAACGTGTGGCACATTGGGGCCAATGCCATTAGATTTTTCTCTTCTTCTACTAGCGGGAAAAGTTCAATGGTTCTTTATAGCCGCTATTGTGCTTTGTGACAGGTTTTAATACTTTATTTCTCAGATACCTCCTGTTCTTGTCTTACCTGTATTTTTTCTTTTTCTTTTTTTAAATACAGAACAAGTCACGCAATGCCCCGTTATTTCCAATACGCCGAAAGAAGGAGGCAGGAGGAAACGGACCACGTTTAGCAAAGCCCAGCTGGACCTCTTGGTTAAGACGTTTGAAAAGGATCCCTACCCTGGCATCACCGTGCGGGAGAGGCTGTCCAGCCTGACGGAGATACCCGAGTCTAGGATTCAGGTAAGAGCTTCGGGCATTTGTTAGAACGTCTGTTCGACACCCTGTTTGCTGGTTAACGAGGCTTTTCGGATCGCCGGTGTCATGCCACTCTGTAAACAACCCCCCCCCCAAGAGCTAACTCTCAGGTGCCCCTTGATTGCCTCTGCCCCAAGGACGGGCCCTGGCACTCTTTCCGGGGAACGTTCACAACAAGCAAGGCCCCGATATGTGGCGGAGCTCAGAGCAAATCTCCTGGCCTCGGACGGCTAAGGCTATCCCGTCGGTCCATAGTAGGGTTCTTCTGCCACGGGGCGTACGGCTCCCGGAGTGCCGGCTTGTTGTGAACGCCACTGCAACAGTGACATGATGACATGGCTCTTGTAACGTCGGGATCCGAATCCCGCTATACCGGCTCCAAGGAAACTGGTATGGGGGGGGGGTGGTTAAAGACTGGGGCATGTTTTCCCAAGGGGAATACCTGGAATACACGTTTTCCCTTTTGCTGGCTTGGCGTTTAGGGAGGCGCCCCGTGAAATGGTGCTTTGCCCTCTCCTTGCTTCCCCTTTTTGGTGACTGGTCAGGGACTAGAACTCTTCAGCTGGCCGGTGGCAACAACACGCGTTCGGTTGTGCCGTATAAAGGGATACTGGGGAATCTGGATCGAGAAGTGTTTCCAGCAAGATCAAGGCGCTGCTGTCCTCCCAGATGAGCTGAGGCTTGAGCGGTCTAGAGAGGCCCCCCCAGCCCTTCTTCTCATGTCCCGTTTCTTCTCGCCTCTCCTGAGTTAATGGCTTTGGTGCACTCTTGGGGCCCGAGCCTGCAACTAGCTGTTGGGGGAATTCGGAGATCTGTTCCCTTCCCGCGACTGTAACCGCTGTCAAAAAGGTCCCACTCTCGTTGTGGCCCGAATCTGCATTCATCTCCATGGGATTTGAAACCCGAGAGAGGGCACGGGGCTCCAGCGTGACCTTCCCTGAAATTATTACAATCTGCCGAGAACTGATCTCCAGATTCCAGTACTTAGCGGGAGGAGGAATACCTGCCGCCACTCACTGGAAATGTTTGTATGGTTAAAAAAATTACTGTAGTGCCTCCAAAACCCGTTGTTGTACACAACCCCAAGCAGCCTTTTGCTCCCAAATCTTATTCCCATAGCTGTGGGGCCATCAGAGATGCAGCAAAATTAATAACAAAGCTTTGATTTAGAGTCCACTTGAGTCGCTGTTCAAACTGAGCCCTCACTCAGGCAAATAATTCCACAGACATCCGTTAGACCAGTATCAGAGGGGTAGCCGTGTTAGTCTGGTTCTGTAGAAGCAGCAAAGAATCCTGTGGCACCTTATAGACTAACAGACGTTTTGCAGCATGAGCTTTCGTGGGTGAATACCCACTTCTTCAGATGCAAGTGGTGGAAATTTCCTGGGGCAGGTATATATAAGCAAGCAAGAAGCAAGCTAGAGATAACGAGGTTAGATCAATCAGGGTGGATGAGGCCCTGTTAGACCACGTTAGACCAGTGGTTCTCAACCAGGGATACATAAACATCTTCTATCGGGTACATCAACTCAGCTAGGTATTTGCCTAGTTTTACAACATGCTATGTAAAAAGCACCAGCCAAGTCAGTACAAACTAAAATTTCATACAATGACTTCTCTATAAACTATACATTTAACTGTAAGTACAATATTTATATTTGAATTTATTTTATAATTGTATGTTAAAGAGAAAGTAAGCAATTTTACAGCACTAGTGTGCTGTGACACACTTTTTGTAAGCAAGTAGTTTTTAAGTTAGGTGAAACGTGGGGGTAAACAACACAAATTCTATTCCTGAAAGGGGTACAGTAGTCTGGAAAGGTTGAGGACTACTGAGTTAGACTACTCGCCAACATAAAGGGGAGCACAATCTGGCCCTTACTGGGGAGCTATAACTTGAATCTGGACTGTAAATAAATTAAAACAAAAAACCCTCTGAGTTTAGTTCCTTACAAGGACAGGGGAAATAGAAACATTGAGGCCTGATTGATCTCTGCTATTCCCATTGAGGGCAGAGGGGTTCAATTGGATCATGGGTGGGGCCTATTATTTGCCAAGTAACAAGGCCAAACCCCTATATTCCAACTGGGTGGAAAAAGGAAACAAAGTAAGGTTTGAATTTTGTTGTTTAAAGCTGGTAGTCAACAAGAATGGTTTTTAACTCTTGTAACTTAACTTGTCAGTTTCAACTGAATCCTTCCCCAAGATTCGCTCATTTCAACCAGCCCCAGTACTGACTTAGTTGCAAATTTTTCAAACAGCTGGCAAGAACCTGATGAAACTCTTACTAAAATGAATGGGAGCCTTTCCATTGACTTTTATGGGAACTGAACGGGGCTTCTGCCCTCTAAATGGTGCTATAGTTTTCCTTAGCAAAATATTTCAGAGTGAGAGGGACATAAATACCTGGCAATTCAAATAGTTAAAGAAACCAACTCTAAACTGGAAAGCGGGGGGGGGGGGGGAACTGGGGCCAAATTCCACACTCTTGCATACTTTGAACTCCACTGAAGCAGTGCATTGACTCCAGACTTACACTGGTATAACTGAGGAGAATTTGACCTTGTAGATTTGTGTGTGGGGGAGGAGGCTTATATCAATAAATTCACCTGCAAAGGCCCCTCTCACAAGCAGGATCATGGCTTCTTACTTTCTGTTAATTTCCTCCCAGGTTTGGTTTCAAAACAGAAGAGCCAGGCAGCTGAACCAAAAGAAGACTGAAGCCCCCACCTTTCCCAAACTTGATTATGGCAACAAGAAGCTGACCCACTTCAGTGTCAATCTTCCAGACAGGCCAAGAATCACACAGAGTCTTGCATCTGGTCAGAGTCAACTGAATCTACAGCCATGTCTGCCGGGAGGGAATCAAAATATTCCTAGTCAGCCCATGCAGTATTCAGAGCAACAACTTCCTATGTTAGATGGTCATTTCAAGAGCTTGGACAGCACTTTTAGAACAGGGACCCAAATCCAGATCCCGTCAACTCATTTAAACTCAGCGTATGTGTCAAGAGAAAACCAGTACAGTTTAGGAGCCATGGGGAGTCCTTCCCAGATTCAGCACCCTATGCAGCCACTACAGCAACATCCATACTATCAGAGATCTTTTCCTGAAAACTACTACTCAGATACAAATCTATTCCAGGCCACTTCCCCCTTAAAACTCGGGGGGCAGCAGTGTGGTCAAGGTCCTCAATATCAAGCAGTCAAAGAAAACATATACAGGATGCCTGTCACTATCAACTATTTAAACTCTAGCCAAGGAGTGATCAATGAGGAGTGTTCGTATGTCAAGGCAAGCACTTCTCATTTTAGTAAGAGTCCAGTTTTAGGTCCTGATGGAGACTCACAAGTAAAAATGGAGCCTGCTCAGGCTCAGTGTAACATTGATTCACCTGTTTCTTCTAGCATTACTCTTCTCCCTTCAACATTTTCCAACTGTCAGGTAACATCTCAGAGGATGTTGACTCCTCTGGTTCCTTTGTTTGGGCAACAACTGAAAGAAATGATAGATGAATTTGATCCTCGTTGGTCATACATGAGAAATGAAGTCATGGGTACTGGTCTAGATTTGCTATTTGAAAGTGAACAAAATGTAGAGCAAAGTAGTAGAAGTTACCCCTTCACCTCTGGTGACCAGAGTTCAAGCTGCCACTTAGGTCATACCTGAAAATGAACTTGGTGGATATGTTCACACCTTATAAATTTGCATGATTGTCAGGGTGAAAGAGGGAAGAGGCCGAGAAGTGTTGCTGGCCAGTGTGTTTAGGGTTTGTTATGAGAGCTCTGTGAGAGTCAGTACGGGGAGGGAGGGGGATGCAGGCCTGTAGAAGTTGGAAGGTGGCTGCTAGAAATGAGTGAATAACTTCATCACTGAGTGTTTTCTCTTTGAGCATTGTCAACAAGTTGCTTGGAGTGATCTTGTATTAGTTTATAATTAGCTACCAGATAACTTTACTGGTCAGACAGTTCACTGAGTATTTTACTCTCTGGTAGTCAAACTGTGTTGGTTAGCTTTGACTGGAGGTATGGGGTTATGGGAAAAGTTTCAGGGGATTATGTTTGTTTCCTCATGGGAAGAATGTACTACATATCTGGTGTGACTACTCATGTTTAAAATTCACTTTCTATTCAGTATACTCAATTTCTTTCAGTGAAAGCTAACACAGGAGGCACAAACACACATGCACAAAAAAAGCAAATAGCTTTTTTAAAATGAAAACTGAAGTCGAAATTGCAGGGAGGTGGGGTGCTATTTTTCCTACTTGATATGTGCCTTTAGTTAAAGTTGCTAGTATCCCCTCTTTCAGAAGTACTTAATGTACTTTTTTAATGAACAAAATGTGTAGTCCTTAAAAGGCAATGTTTTATGCAAATTAGTGGTTTTCTAATTGAATTGTGTGAATTCTACCATAAGAAAGGGTTTTTTTCAAAATCTTTACCATTTCTTTCTCAGTCCTCATCCTCTTAAAAAAAGATTTAAGTGGGCTGTAACAGGACTTGAAGGAAAGCATCCTTTTGAGTTGCACTTCTAATACTATACTGTAGGGCTTGATCCTGAAGAGACTGGGATCCAGCTCCTCAAAGGTATTTAGGTGCTTAATTCCCATTGATCTTGGACATCAATGAGTGTTAGGCACCAAAAGACCTTTAAGAAACTGTGCCTACAGCTCAAAGTGCCTAGAGGCTACTGAATGGGCATCCCCCTGTTTTTGCATGAGGTTTGACTGAAGTCAATGAACTCAGTGGGGTTCTGCTGAAGCTCATGCAGTTGCAGGAGTGTGGCCAGGACATCTTAATGTCTTTTTCATAAATATTTGTATAATGCTCAAAAAATGGCTGTGGATTCTTTTTAAATGTTGACTTCAAACTTTAAGATGTTAGTTTTTTTAAAAATCAATTTAATTGTTCATTCTATAAATAAGACAAATATAAGCTGTGTGTTTCTTTTTTACATTGATGTAGCTACAGAGAGGTAGTCCAGTGGCTTGCATATGGATTGAGAACTAACAAGTCCAGAGTTGTAGTCCTGGCTTTTACAATGATTCCATCTGTGGGTTGGACAAATCACTTAGCCTCTCTGCCTTCATCATCCCTATAGTTAAAATGGAAATAATACTTAACTACCTCATAGGGGTTTTACAAAGAACAGTAGGCTAATATCTAAGCGTTTTGCACACAAAAGGCACCATGTGAGTGCTAAGTATATTTATTATGAAATAATCTGTACTGATTTTTATGACTGAATTGCCTCAGTAAACTTGGTTTCTAAAATGTATTCAGTAATGCTTATTTATTGTTTGTCACTTTAATCGCCTGATCTTCTGGGGGAAAAGCCTCCCTCAAGCATCTTCTAAAAATTTTGCTGGATTGGGACACATGTTTTGATGCTAAAGGGTTAAAACCACTTTCAGTCCTACTGGTTGCAATAGACTACTCACACTTAAATATGTGATGAAAGGTTAATTGAGGTCTAAAGGCTAAACTTTTATCCCCTAATTATTTAAGTAGCCTGGTGTGGCACAAGGTGGCTTCTGTCAGATTAGAAGTGGAAAAGAATCCTCTCAAATCTGTCTGAACAGATTCAGAGCCACTTTTATAGTAGGCCTGAGGCTGATCTGAAGGACGATGTTACTGAATTAACATAGCACTGGAGCTGAGCTCTTGAAATCATGGCTCCTTTGAAGTCAATGGAAGTTTTTTGCCATTGACTTGAACAGGGCCAGGATATAACACTTGTGCTTTCCGTGTGGACTCCCTGAACCAGCCTCTACTTCATCCCTGTACTGCAGAACTTCAGTAGTTCCACAACACCTGGAATCCCACCTCCCCTCACCCCCTGCTGATTCTAGAGAAGTGGGTAGTCTTTACTCATAAAAACCACTCTAGATATCTTTGCCGTGACTTTTAGAGTGAGCACCCATAACTCCAGATGAAGTCAGAGCAGCTGTGGGGTACTTGGCCTTTCTGAAAATTGGGCCTGTTTTTCTTTTAAAAAGTGGCTCTTGGGGGGTGGGGGGAATGTGTCTTAAAGACACTTCTATGCAGCAGTGTGAATGACCAGATTTAAATCTTCAGATGCAGGAATTTTCTCAAAGTTTTCAGTTTTGTTCAATGACACAAATGTCAAGGGGAAATTGTACTTCTGTTCTTAAAGGTATCTTTTTGTCTTTATTTAAAAAAAAAAAAAGCTAAAGGTTCCACTAGAACATAATTATAAGAGTACATTTAGAGAGACAAGATGGATGAGGTAATATATTTTATTAGACCAGCTTCTGTGCTGTGCCTCTCCCAACAGGGCTACAATACTGCAGATAAGAGTAATTGTGGCCGGAGCCATGTCCCTTCCATTTGTAACTGTTATGGGGGTTAAGTGGGGCAACTTACTGAATCTGACCCTATGTCCCCAATAACTTTAACACCTTCTGAATGGCTATTAACAGACTCTTGGGACTGGCTCCATGTGGGATTGAGAGACTGAGGCTGCATCCCCTTATGGCCACCTTAGTTAATAGAATCATAGGAGTGGAAGGGACCCCAAGAGGTCATCTAGTCCAGTCCCCTACCCTCTTGGGGGGGGGGGGGGGGGGACTAAGTATTATCTAGACCAGGGGTCAGCAACATTTCAGAAGTGGTGTACTAAGTCTTCATTTATTCACTCTAATTAAAGGTTTCGCATGCCAGTAATATACTTATAGAAAGAGACCTTCTGAAAATGTATTATATAACTAAACTTTTGTATATAAAGTAAACAAGGTTTTCAAAATGTTTAAGAATTTTCATTTAAAATTAAATGAAAATGCTGATCTTACACCGCCAGCCTGCTCAGCTCGCTGCCAGCCTGGGGTTCTGTTCACCTAGGCCAGCAGTGGGCTGGCAAGAGGCCAGCAGCTGGGATCCCAGACCTGGGGGACAGTGGGGGGGTTCAGGGGTCAGCGCAGTGGGCTGTGTGTGTGGGATTTCAGGGCAGAAGGATGGGGGCTGTGGGGGTGCAGGGCAGAGGGATGGGGTCTGGGGGGGTTCAGGAGTCAGGGCAGTGGGGGTGTAGGACAGAAGGCTAGGGGTTCAGGGGTCAGGGCAGAGGGGTGGGGGGTGCAGGGCAGAAGGGTGTGTGGGTGTGGGCATATCCCTTCCAGCCTCCCCCGAGCGGCTCATGGCAGGGGTCTGGAAGGGATATACCCTGTTCCACCCCCTTCCTCAATGCCCCATTCCCACCTCTTCTCTGTCTCCTCTACGGAGTACCAAGCACGCTGCCACTCTTGCCCCTCCCCCTCGCAAGGGCCATCAGCTGATCAGCATAGGGAGAGGAGGAGGGGCAGGAAAGCAGCATGCTGGGGCAAGAAGTAGGGGAGTGGGGAAGCTTGGCTGCCGCAGGACCAAGCTTCTGCTTCCTGCCCCTGCAGGGGAGAGTGGTGGGCAGGGGCACTGAGTGGGGCTGGGGGAGCCGGGACTGTGGCAGGCAGCAGCGTGCCACTCAAAATCGGCTTGCGTGCCGTAGGTTACCGACCCCTGATCTAGACCATCCCTGACAGGTGTCTGTCTAACCTGCTATTAAAAATCTCCAATGATGGAGATTCCACAACCTCCCTAGGCAATTTTATTCCAGTGCTTATCCACCCTGACAATTAGGAAGTTTTTCTTAATGTCCAACCTAAACCTCCCTTGCTGCTTGTCTTATCCTCAGAAGTTAAGAAGAACATTCTCCCCCCTCCCCCTGTAACAGTTTCAAGTACATAGACAGTTATGTCCCCTCTGTCTTCTCTTTTCCAGACTGAAAAAATTGGATTTGTTTAGTCTTCCTTCAGAGGTCATGTTTTCTAGATCTTTCAAATCATTTTCAAAAACAATAATGATTAAAGAAAACGCAACAGCATCCACCACTACACTCTAAATTTTCTAATTTGAGAGAAGTAGCACATGTTGTGTGTAGTGTTTCCACAACTCATCAGGTTCATTACAGCTGTGGGCCAGGGCTCCTGGGGCTGAGCTCCTATTAGTTTCAGTTTTTTGCTTAGTAAGGACTTCAAGAGAGGAACCTTAGGCCTGGTCTACACTACGCATTTAGGTCGAATTTAGCACAAAAAGTACCAGCTGAAAATGGCTACTGACTGAGTAGGAGATGGGTGGATAGAAGCCTAAGCAGCATTGTGCACCTCTCAATGTGCAGTAGCCCTGCTCTATATGGAGATGGTATAGTTGGGGGCAGGGGGAAGGAAGAGAAGTACTGCACAGGGTATTTTCTCCTGTGCTACAAAAGAACACATAGGCTAACACTGAGTCTGTGTGACAGTACACAGAGCACTCCGGTTTCTTGTGGCAGGTGGTTATTTACTTTGTGATCTTCCAGCTGCCTCTACCCCTCAGACAGGTGTACAGCCTGCAGAACTGCTCAATGGCCAATGTGAGGTAGCTACACTAGCCTTCTTTCTCTTGAAGAAACACATGCTGCTCCCATTTAGTATCCCTTAGTGATTAGTGCAGTAATATGGGGCTGCAGGGCTTGTGTTCTGCATATATAGTGTATACGGGGAATTGCTTTCTTCTCATTGATCAGTCCTGTAGTTTAAATATGAAAGCAGAGTTTATTATGGTTACTTCTCACAGGCATGCATTATCTCAAGGCCAAACAGAATACATGTTTTTCCACACACAGAACATTTAGTAGAAAATATCCATGGCACACTTCAGTGCTCTATCCAAATGATCTGACAATCTAGTGTGAATTATTTGTCCTCTCCTTTTGTTGCAAATTGCATTTATCTTAAACTGTCATGTCTAGCATGAATTTCATGATAAGGAAATCTGCCCAGACTTGTTCAATACCAACTCTCTCCTTTCTTATAATGCTATTTTAAAGACTTTCCACAATCTCTTTTTAGAAGATTTTATTGAATTACATTTACTGCTTGCAGAACTCAGACCTTTGGAGACCAAAGTCTTATGGTTATTGACAGAGCAGGTGCAGCATAGGCACTGACATTACAAGCTTCCCCCAGGTTTGTATGTCCAAAGTGTCAGAGCTCTGCTCTTCAGGGACTAGCTCAAAATAAGAGTGGGTAGATTCTGAGACTGCCAAGAAAGATGCCAGTTAATGCCATTTGTGGTAGTGGTTTTGGTGTAGTGAATGTCTTGTCTACTGGAAGCTTGATTGAGACTGACTTATTTCACACAGAGAGATGGGTAATATCTTTTATTGGACCAACTTCCATTGGTGACAGAGACAAGCTTTTGAGACACATAGATCTCTTCTTAAGTTCACATAGGTCACTGAAAAAGAATTAAATGGTAACAAAAGTTTTTCACTTACTAACTTGGCATGGATTCAAACTGGTAATTTAAAGGTAAAGATTCTGTAATCTGTTGTCAAATCTCTGAGCCATTCACTCCCTCATTTTCCACCTTTAACATACATTCTTGTCTTCTCAGAAACCATAGTGAAACCAACTGGAAGCTTGAGGACCCTTATCCCATGCAATCTCTAACACAAGCCACCCACCCTAATCTTCAGTAGCAGGACCAGAGGGACACAACCAACCTCTTGCTTTCTGGTAGCAGCATCACAGGGAAAATAAATACATGGCCTGAACCCCTTTTTAGCAGCTTTGCTTCCTGTATTGTTTTGCATAAGGCCATTCCTGCATTTTTTTTTGTTGCAAATTACTTCAAAGAACAGCTGTCTCCATTTAATAAATCAGGGCCCCAGCCTGCACCCGTTACTCTTGCAAATTCCTTATTAACTTCTATAGAAAATTTGCTTAAGTATGGTGTGAACATTCAGATCTCTGATAAACAACTCTTTCTTACTACTCCCAAGATATTTAAAAAATCAGATGCCACATCTTGCTATCATGTACTTAAGGTATGTTGGATTTTGCCCCTATATGACACAATTATTTCAGTGTATAGTTTTAAAAAAACCCTGCTGGTTTTCATTAATAAAAAAAAAAATTTCTATACTCCTTGGAAATGAAAACAATATATAGTTATGTTTGTAGCAAGGATTATTTAAAAATAAGGTCGGGGGGGGGAGATCAGGCAGATCTTTCATATTTATTTGCAGAAACACAGAAAAGATTCCTCAGGGGCTGACTCATGCAAACACAAATGTCTGCAGGATCTAGATATAAATTGGCAGTTTCCAATTATTATTTAATTTATTTGTATTTCACTAGTATCTAGCGTCCCCAACTGAGATCAAGGAACCCATTGTGCTGGGTGCTGTATCTGAAGAGCTTACAGGTAAGGCCTTGATTCCACAAACAAGCATGTACTTAACTTTATTTCCATTGATTTCAATAGGACTACTCAGAATTGTAAAAATTAAGCACGCATGCAAATGTCTGCAGGATTGGGGCCTAAATAGACAGAGCAGACAAAAGGAGGAAGGGAATTACTGGGCAAATCAGAAAAACAGTATGTAGCTGGAGAGAAATGAGGCTTTAAACTTTTCCTTGGTCTACTATGATAGAAAATGTGGCACTTCACAGTGTGATTAAAATGGTGCTATAATCAGACTACAGAGAAACACTACTATCCTATGCAATACTTTTTCTCTGAGTCTTCCCTGCTAGTCCTGCAGATTTAATACAGAAGAAAGCTGGGTTCAGTGGTGCTTAAAGTATCATTAACAAAACTGTCAACTTAACTGATCGCACAATCTTCACATTTGACACCAAAATTACAGCTTTATCACCAAATCTGAAGCGGAGTTTGCAGGACTTTTAGCTCGAAAAAAAATCTTTTGACTTTTGGCCAAGGAACTCTGATATAGATTAAGAGAATAAATATGGAAAATCATACCATTTTTACAGAATCACTTTTCTGACTGCTGTGTCTCACTTTTAACAGCTATTGTGAAAGTAATAAACATTCCCTCTGGGAATCTTCGGCCCATATTTAAATGAAAATACATTTTGTTTACAGGTCCCTTAAAATTTAAGTCCCATTCCTGAAGACTTAAACACCTGCTTACCCTTCCCTCTCCCCGCCCCCTGAATAGCCCTGATTACCTCAGTGGGACTATTCACATTGCATAAAGTTAAGCAGATGCATAATTATTTACAGCACGAGGGCCTTAACTGTTGAATCTCAGAACATACAAGATTTGCCACGTGCCCTTTTGACGAGTCAACTTGCAAGTCACGTTTTGTCTGAAAATGTCCAGCTCCTGCTGTGTTGTTACAGCGCTAGTCCCGTTACAGGAGCAGACGTGCTAAAAGGGAAAGAAACTAGGAAACAACCCCACAACCAAGTCTATATTTTGCCGGTGTGTGAACCGCGGGCGCTCAGCACCCCCGCCTAGGCGGCTTCACCTCTGGTTTCTCGGGGCCGTGCACCCAGCCACCAGGCAGCTGAGCAGGCTCAGGGGCCGCATCCCAAACGCCCTGGCTGCGGCACTGACGGATCCCGGCGTGACCAGCCCGCGGCCCAGCTGCCAGAGGCGGCGCCCGGGAGCCGATGGGGAAACACCAGCAGCGGGGCGCCGTCCCGGCTCCCGGCGCAGTCTGTGGCAACGCCCCCGGGGCGGGGTCAGCTCCTCGCCTCGCTCCGCTCCCTGCCTGGTGTCACCGCAATACCCGCCCCCCCGCGCTGTTTCCGGGCGGGAGCAGTTGGGTAGGACGCACTTCCGGCCGCGGCGCCCATGCGGAGTTGCTGGAGGCAGCGGAGCGGCGGCGGGGGTAGGTGGGATCGCCACTCGCTGAGCCCCTCCGCGCGCGCGGGGGTGGCCGGGCTGCGCGTCTCCCTGCTCCGGCGGGCGGGTGGCTGGGGCGGGCTGCCTCGGCGTGTCCGCGGCCGGATCCTGCTCCGAGGGAAATCGGGCTAATCGCCCGGCTGTGGGGGAGGGGGGGTGAGGATCTGACCCCCCCCCGGGCGGGGATTTGGGTCTGACCCCAGCCCCTCCCCCCAGCTCATTTCCCCCTGTGTGTGAAGAAACCTGCCTCAAACTCGGGGGAGCTGTTGGTCGCGTGGCCATAGCCCCACAGGGCGCTGAGAGCGGGGCCCCTGTCGCGCCCCTCAGGCTCCAGCTCCGCCGCTGTCAGCCTTGGCCGGCCCCGTCCTGCGCCGGGCTCCCCAGCCCCAGCTGGGGTCTCTTCCAGCTCCGCGCTGATTCTGCGTGGGTGGGCTGGTCTCCCAGACAGCCCCGCTCCTCAGTGAACCTTTGTGCCCACGTGGGGCCTTGTTGTCTGGGTTGGGACTCCCCACTGGCAGAGAGGCATCGGGCTTGTATCGGAGGCCACCCCAGCAGACTCGAGTCCCTGCAGATCCCGTTGTAGGATTGGGGCCTAAATGTTAAACGTGCATTTTATCAGTGACTATTGCAATACCAACTGTAAGATTGGCAGCAGTATTTTGCAACATATGGACTAGTAGAAATAAAGTTAAACATTTGCTGTATGTCTGGATGAGAGAGTGCTACTACTGCTGTTTAGCAGGGCTTTGGAGTGGAGCTGCAGGTTTTTGCCTGGAGCTCTAGCAGAGCTGGAGCACGGCTCCAAAGCCCTGATGTTTAGTTAACTGGTTTTAATGGAGCCCAGTGATTGTAACTTTTTATGTTATCCAGGGAGTTGAAGCTGCCTAAAGAAATCTTTATTCCTGATACACTTCACAATTCATGCTGATTATAAGGCACTGATGATCTTCTGGTTAAAATACAGGACTAGGAGTCTGGTTATCTAATGAAATCTGCCTGTGGATTTTTTTTTCAGAGGCATGTATTTTCATGGTAGCTAAGCACTGGCCTTAATAGACAATTCTTCTTGCTTTGTGTGTTTTGATCATTTCCTTTCTGTTCCTCAGTTGTCTTAGTAGGATGCTGTTTCTCAGGGGATGACTTATTGACAATGTAGGGCTTGCATTTAGATCTGAACACTGTTAGGGGTAGTGTCAGCTTAATGAAAAGAGTTCCATAGCTGAAGTCTTCCTGCTGAAAATTCTTTGTCCCTTGAACCACATGTGGAAGATCTGAAACATTTATCCAACACACTTAGTCCAAGAACTAAGCCTACTTTCCAGACTGAATTGTGCCTGTCAGTGCCCAATACCTTGAGTCTCACCACTTCCTGCCTGGTCTCCCACTTATTGAATTTAGCCCTCAATTACTGTAGGGCCCCACCCCCCCTCTTCACACACAGTTACTTGAATAATTTTGCTCCATATAAATTAATGAATCTTGAGTCACTCCTAAATAAAACTGCTACTGCAGTCCATCCAAAGATAAATTAATGCTGGGCAACCCCACTTCTCCCAAAATCAGTTTATACCATCCTCACCCATAGATCTCTGCGGAGATGATGAGCCTTCCATGAACAAGGCCCTCTTCCACAATAATCAAATAAATATTCAAGTGGCAACTTCATGTGTCAGAACTCACTTGAGTTTCCTTTCTCTTAGATAGGCATGCCCCTCCTAGAGGAAAATTCAGCCTTTTATGTCTTAGGTGAAAAACGGGTATATAAATAATGCTGCTTCTCTTTTTTGTGTATGCTGTGTAATAAGTGTTTTTTCCATATGCCAGTTATGCTCTGTATCATTGGCAAAAGCAATCCATTTGACACTGGTGACAGGTGATCTCTGAGAAAAGAGATGGAGGAAAAGGACAGGAAGAAGCACCGTAAGAAGCACAGTGGGCCAAAGGCTGACAAAAAAAGGAAACGTCATCTGAATGATCTAGGACTCGGAGATGATGAGGATGCTCGGAAGAGAAACCCAAAGGCCTTTGCAGTCCAGTCTGCTGTGCGGATGGCCAGAACCTTCCACAGGTATGGAGTCTCTTTAGAGCATGATGGATTTTTTGGTTTGTTTTCCCCAGTAAACTCATTTTTAGGTGCTGATAGAACTGTGTTTTGTGAATTAGGCTCTGACATGCTCATACAGCTAACATGGTTTACCACATCCACACAGCAATATATTTATTCTCTGTTATAAATGGGGCAATAGTGTGGGCCTAACTTTGTCTATCATGCTGCACTACTGTGTTTGTCTGCATTATAGGAAAATCTGTTTAGCTCCTTAGTCTATGGGAGTTGTGCATCTCTATGTGAATAGCTGTCCTTAATGATTACACCTCTGTGAATGAGTCTCTGAAACACTTAGCACCTTAAAACAAGTGTTCTTGCTTTTTTATAACTTCACACTAAACTTTTTTTATGAATTTCTTCATAAATAGGACTCAGGATTTGAAGACGAAAAAACATCATATTCCGGTAGTTGACCGAACTCCCTTAGAGCCTCCTCCTGTGGTGGTGGTCGTAGTTGGCCCTCCAAAAGTTGGGAAGAGCACTTTAATAAAATGTCTGATTAGGAACTTCACGAGGCAAAAACTGATTGAAATACGAGGTCCTGTAACGATTGTATCAGGTGAGAAGAAAAAAAAAGAAACAAACTGCTGTTTGATACACAACATGTAGGATTTGGATAAATAGTGATAAACAGAAGGGTGACTTGATCTTAGCACATGTGCATGTTCTCACACACACAATACATTTTGTTGTGACCTCACATATTTAAGGTATTGCAAACAGGCAGTATATATTGATACAATAATCTAAGGAAACTCAATTTGAAAACATCTTTTAAAAAATAATTAGTTAAAAGTCATTTAAGGCACCACTCCCCTTACTCATTTTTGTAGTTTATAATCACACTTTCCGATTTCTTTTTGTCTCTCTGTTGCTATGTGGAAAAACACAAGCAAATGTGAGAAATTGACAAACTATTCACAAAGTGATGTGATATATACACGAAGTAAGCAAATATTTTTCTCTTATTTTTCAATTGCAGTAATTTTAAATGTTTGTAAAAACAGCAGGTAAATATTTTCTAACAGATGCCTGGCTATCTTGTGCCTTAAAAAATAAGATACTTTCCTTGTCATAAATTTTTAACAAATTTCATCTATTCATTACCCATACAAAAACTTATGATAATATAATTAAAGTTGAAAATCAAGCATCCAAAAGTTAGGATATGCCATAATTAAAGTTATCCAACCTTTGTGCATATTAATTATGATACAGTCTTTTAATTATATGATAATATACTAATTTTTTCACAGGAGCCCATTTCAGCACACAGTGCTCAGTTAATCAGTGTTTTGTTTTCTTCTCGTTCAATGTGTGGTACCATGCCTTATTTACTACATGCTATTCAAACCCTGTTCTGAAGACACAATATTTAATTTCTTCATGGACATTTCTGTGGCACTCATCACTATGGTATCTGAAGCCTTCACAAATATTACTGAGTTTATTTTCACAACACCCCTGTGAGGTGAGGGGAACAAGATGGTATTGTCTACGGCACAGATTAAGGTCAAAAGTGTCTATTGATTTTGGGTGCCCAATTTGAAATTTGGGTGGTCTAATTTTTTGAAGTACTTTGTACTTTAAACATATAAAATCCTAAACCCATTGTCTTCAGTTGCAGCTGAGTTCTCCACACTTCTGCAAGTGCGGAACCCCTAGTCTCCAGTCAGGCCCCCTAAAGTGAGGAACACACAATTAATGACTACTTGTGAATAATTTGGTTTAAGTGGCTTGATTAGCGTTGCATAGGAACTCTGATAGAAGTGGGGATAGAACCCAGTTTTCTGGGGCAGCATTCAGCTGCCTTAAACTTTATCCTTTCTTTGTAATCTCCGTCAAAGTCAATACACACCCGCTTTCTTTAAAAATGAAACAGGGTTCCTATAGATAAGGTTCTGAGTCTGTCACGGATTTTGTGACTTTTGCAGTGGCTGGTGCTGGCTCAGGGGCTGCGTGAGCCCGGCAGCCCCTGGGCCAGCAGTAGCAGTTTGGGTGTGTGGGAGGGGGCTAGGGGTTTTGGGAGTGCGGGGGTGGGGCTCCCTTGCAGCTTCTAGGTGGCGGAGGGGCCAAGGGGGGCCCTCTGCCCCACACGCTGCCTGCACCCAGAGGCCCTGCCCCTGCAGGTCTCACTGGCTGCATTTCCCAGCCAGAAGGAATTGTGGCAGCCAGTGCTTGTGGCGGAAGCAGTGGAGCTCCTGTCCTGGCCCCTGCCTCTACCTTGTAGGAGCTGCAGGGACACAGAGCTGGGTAGGAAGGCCCTGCCTACGCCCCCTCCCCCACCCTCATCACCAGCGGGGGTCTCAGGTCACATCCCCCAGCACCCATGGCGCTCTGGATTCCCTCTCCATCTTCCCCCCCCCCCCCCCCCCCCCCCCCCCCGCCGAAAGAACCCGGGGCTTCCAACCCAAGTTTTAGTCAGGGTGGTATTTTTAACAAAAGTCATGTACAGGTCACAGGCCCATGAATTTTTGTTTACGGCCCATGACCTGCCCATGACTTTTACTAAAAATACCCATGATTAAAATGTAGCCTTACCTATAGATAACTCTCATCTTCATTACTCAGTCCTGCTCCATCTTTAGAACAGGACTAGCCTGTGGACCACGTGAGGCAGAAGGCCTGTGGAAAAAATAGTATATGATCATGTAACAGACTGTCATAATAGAACCTTGCAACCGAATCTGAATTTGTCAGAACCAGATTACAAGTGCCTGCCTCGGGCCTGGTCAGATATGACTTTCCTGAACATTTGAACTTGGGTCTCCTATATTGCAGGACAATGCCCTGACTACTGGGTTGTGGGATATTCTGGGGAAGGTGTCCCTGACCTCTCCTGTTTTACTTTTTTATAAATAATTAGTCATTGGATCATGGACTAGAACTTGGATCTCCCACATCCCAGAGGAGTGCCACTAGACTAGAGAGCCATTCTCATTTTTTTTCCTGGCCAAATGACTGCTGATTGTCATTATGAATTACTGTGATTTACCACTGTGGATGACATTGAATAATCATGGAAAATTTCAGCCCAAGTGGTTAAAGTTTGGCAAAGTTACAAGCAACTGAAAAATGCTTATTATAGAATGAGTAATATCAGCCAACCAGAAGAACCAGGGAGTGCTCCCAGCGCCCCCACCCCCATCATTAGAAGTTTAAGAAGTTTGAACGGGGAAGAAAACGTTGGCTAATCTAGTCCATCGCCTCTATTATTGGAGAGCAACCTGTAATCCAGGAGAACAGCTGAACAATAAATCAACACAAAGCCAACAGGAATTTAAAATTCTGCTGTCTCTGTGCGTTTAATCTTCCTGGCTGCTCTTCTGTTGGATATTTTTTATAGGGAAATAAATTTATCTATGAAAGGTGGCATTACTTGGTTTGATCACTAACAATAAATACATCTGAGTAGCATTCCAATATGTAAGCATAGCTAATTAGGGAAGTCAACTGTATCAACACAGTATTGTAGCAGGATTGATGAAACAGCTGAGACCATTGAGGTTAAGATAAAATATCTTTAGTTGGTTCACTTTGGTTTTTCCTTAAATTTGCATTTTCTTCACAGGTAAAAGGCGTAGGCTAACCATTATTGAATGTGGATGTGACATAAACACAATGATTGATCTGGCTAAAGTTGCAGATTTGGTAAGTCAGCAATTGTGGAAATAATACCTTTGCCTAGATCACACCTACAGATCATTGGCCTGATATTTACTCCCATTGCAGTCACTGGTAAAACTCCCTTTGACTTCAGTGGGAGCAGGATGGGTCGCTAAAAGGCCTAATTTTCTGGATCAGTCACTGGAACTAGACCAGATGTAACAGGAGGGAAACTGCTTTTGAATGTCTACGTGACCCTATGTTGCCCATTGTACTTCTGAACCTTAATGAAAAATCTCTTAATAAACCAAAATGGAACAGCAATTCTATGCTAAATAAATTTCAATTCATCTCTGTTGATATTTGAAATGGTTTGTTAAAACATAAGAGTGGCTGTAGTGGGCCAGACCATAGTCCATGTAGCCCAGTATCCTGTCTTCTGACAGTGACCAATGCCATGTGCTTCAGAGGGAATCAACAGACCAAACGAACATCAAGTGATCCATCCCATCATCTACTTCCAGCTTCTGGTAAACAGAGGCCAAGGACACTCGGAGGATGGTGTTACATTGATAGACCTATCCACCATAAGCTTATCTAGTTCTTTTTTGAACTCTATTATAGTTTTGGCCTTCACAACATCCCGTTGCAAAGAGTTACTCAGGTTGACTGTGTTGTGTGAAGTACTTTTTAATCTTTCCTTATATGGAAGCTGTTCCATATCCCAATAATTTTTGTTGCCCTTCTTTGTACATTTTCCAATTCCCATCTCTTTTTGAGATGGGGCAACCAGATCTGTATGCGGTACTCAAGATATGGGTGTACCATGGATTTATATAAAGGCATTATATTATTTTCTGTCTTAACTAGTCCTTTCCTAATGGTTCCTAACATTCTGTTAGCTTTTTTTGACTGCTGCTGCATATTGAATGGATGTTTTCAGTAAACTATCCACACTAACTCCAAGATCACTTTCTTGAGTCCATCATTTTGTATATATAGTTGATTGTTTTCCAATGTGCATTTCTTTGCATTTATCTGCTTTGAATTTCATCTGCCATTTTGTTGCCAAGTCACCCAGTTTTGGAGATCCCTTTGTAACTCTTCGCAGTCTATTTTGGACTTAACTACCTTGAGTAATTGTGTATCGTCACCTCGCTGTCAAATTTTGCTACCTCAGTGTTTGCCCCCTTTTCCCATATCATTTATGAATATGTTGAACAGCACTTGTCCCAGTACAGATCCCTGGAGATACCACTATTTATCTCTCTCTCCCTTCTGAAAACTGAACATTTAGTCCTATCCTTGGTTTCCTGTCTTTTAACCAGTTATTGATCCATGTCTCTTATCCCATGTCCGCTTAATTTGCTTAAGAGCCTTTGGTAAGGGACCTTGTCAAAGGTTTCTGAAAGGCTAAATACACTATATCTACTGGATCACCCATGTCCATGTGTTTGTTGACCCCCTCAAAGAGCTGTAATAGAAGAAAAAATTCTTGAATGATCAGATTGTTCACTAATGTGTGGAAATGGAAACATACTGCTACATCATTTGGGTTCATCTGATGCATTGTAGCTGGTGAACCTTGGAGTTGAAGGTCTGAGTGCTGCAGTCAGAGTGTTTTCAGATGAGAGCCTCAGTTCTGGAATTTACCTCCATCTTTGGTCTTAGCATATCTGAGTTTGATCTTCAGGACAGAGTGCAAAGCTGACTTGTCTACTCAGATTTTTTGGCTGAGCTAGTGGATATGGAATATATTTTTGCTGATAGTTGATTGTGGGGTTATTTTTGGCCATTGCTGAAATTGACCAGCTAATCTCAGTAGTCTTCTACTGTACACATGTTCTATGAGACAATGAGATGCCTTTAAAACATAAATAATAGATATGGTATATGCCTTTAGTTATGAATGTGTGTGATGGTGTGAAGCACTATATTGGTTTGATTGTCACAAGGTTAGGAGGATTTAATTACTGACGGAGCCATAAATCATTAATCCCTTTGCATCTTAGGGCTTGTCTACACTTATGATTTAGCGGGTCTACTGAAGACCCGCTAAATTGTCCGCCGATCTCTCTCCCCTCGACTCCTGTACTTGACCTGATCAAGAAGAGTAAGGGGAGTCGACGGTCGATGTCCCATAGTGTGGACCCCATGGTAAGTAGATGTAACCTACGTCAATTTGAGTTACGCTATTCACGTAACTCAAATTGCGTAGCTTAGATCGACTTTTCACTTTAGTGTAGACAAGGCCATAGGCTCCTTGTTGTTGAGGTGCTAATTGGCTTTGCCTCATGTTCATGTGACTACAGGAGACGGTTATCCTATGTCAATGTTCTGCTTGGTTATCATCTCTCAGTGACACATTACAGTAATTGCAACATATGAAGGAAGTTTGTTTATCTCACTTGTACCAAAGATCTGTTTATGATCTTAGATGCTCTAGTCCCTTAAGGCATTAAAGCAGTAGTCTCTTGAGGTAACCTAATCTTTGGTTGCATTTTTCAGATACCCAAAACAATCAGGGCCTTTATCTTTACTAATTTAATCAGACATTCCTGCAAATATTGATAAAAGCTCAATCTTGCATGTTTTAAGAGGGGACAAAGTTTGTTAGTTGAGGAGGGCCAGATTCCGATACTCTTACTCCTGTTCAGTATTATCTTACTCCTCAAAGAGCCTCATTACTGTTTGAGCAGTAAGAGGCTCTTAACTAAATAAGGATCTGTCCCTCATTGCTGGGACTAACACTTTTTTTGAGGAGCGGGCAGGGGAGGGAGGGAGGTGGTGATTGTGCAGAGGGATACTTTTGTTCTGACTCTTGTCTGCGGGTGGTTTTTTTGGTCCTGTAATTTTCCTGGAGAGAGGGAAGCAAAATGAAGAAAAATGTATAAATGTATATAGATTTAGGAGAGGGGATTTGATTTCTTAGCCTTTTCTAAAATAAGAAGGGCTTAAGACACAACTTTTAATTTAAAAGGCCCCAGTTGTCTCTCTAGGTTGTGTAAAAATCCTTGGGAAGACTGCCTGACTCAGTCAACACAGATTGGATGAAAAGTTGGATCCTGTTTAAAAGCATGACTATTAAATTAGTCGAAGATGCTGATGAGGGCATTTCAATAGCACCAGAGTAAATTGTTTTCATTCATTTTCAGGTTCTTATGCTCATTGATGCCAGCTTTGGATTTGAGATGGAAACGTTTGAGTTCTTGAACATCTGCCAAGTACATGGCTTTCCCAAAATCATGGGTGTCCTTACCCACCTGGATACTTTCAAGAACAACAAGCAGTTAAAGAAGACCAAAAAGAGATTAAAACACAGATTCTGGACAGAAGTGTATCCGGTATAATACCAAACAGTTATTTTTCATAAATGTTTGAACTGTGGAAATTGATTTAGGGGTAGGAAAAATATTCAAGTATTTAAATACAGAAGAGGAATAGCTCAGTGGTTTGAGCATTGGCCTGCTAAACCCAGGGTTGTGAGTTCAGTCCCTGAGGGGGCCATTTAGGGATCTGGGGCAAAAATCTGTCAGGGGCTTGGTCCTGCTTTGAGCTGGGGGTTGGACTAGCTGAGGTCCCTTTCAATCCTGATATTCTGTGATTTGCATTTGTTTGTTCACAAATATTACTGAAAGAGAAGACTTTGCTAGTGTAGCATTTAGTATTGAGACTCAGCTTATACAATCTTTCTTTCTCTTTCTTGAAAATTAACTTGTGTAATTGAGCTCTACCACCAAACAATAGATCTGTTACAGCACTAGAGACCAATAGTCATTCACACAAGTAATGATGTGGGTAAGGGGTTGCAGGATCAAATCCTAGATTCATAAAAGGCAGATGGTGTTGCTTTGCAGACTTTAATGTGGTGTCGAGCAATGCTAATGTTGTGTAGCTTCTGTATTTGTGTTGTGCCTGCTGCTAAAAGAAGAAAAAGGGCATGGTTTCTGTGAAACATACATCTGCCTTTTAACGGATGCAAAAGGAAGTCTTTGCTGCTGTTGTGAGCCTTGCACACCTGGTGCCAAATTGTTGGGGATAATTTTTTGCCTTGATGAAGGGGAGATAATTAACAGAAGTTAACTCAAATTTGTTGGAGGCAATTGTAACTTGTTGAATGGAGTCTCTTTTTTTAGTTTTAATGAGGTAGGAATTTAATTGGGGTAAGTTTTTTTTTGTTAAACTTTTAATATAAATTTGATTTAGGGTGCCAAACTGTTTTATCTCTCTGGGATGGTACACGGAGAGTACCAAAAGCAGGAAATTCATAATCTGGGACGCTTTATCTCTGTTATGAAGTTCCGTCCACTTACATGGCAGACGTCTCACCCATATGTTCTAGCAGACAGGTACGTGGGTTTCTTTTTTCCTCAATTCTCTGTTTGTCTTCTGCACTCCCACCCCCATGTTCTGTTTTTATAAGACTGTAACAGCCAGTCCGTTGAGAGTGTGCCAGAGATTTGATAATGGCTAAGTTAAAGTTTAATCTCTTTTTTTTTTTATTACTGACATAAATGAGGGGAAATCAGTGGTGTAAGAGGTGTATTTTCAATCCTGTGCATGTAAGTTTAGCCACGCAGCTCCACTCATGTCAGTATGAGGGAATGGTGTAATTCTGTCCCTGTACACTTCTGATTTTAATAGCACAGTTATGTAACTGGGCATGCAAATGACCAATTTATTGTCTAGCTAGAATTTTATGGAATTATCAATTACTGTGGCAGCTGGTGCATAGTATTTGTTGACCAAAATGAATGCGACCCCACTGATTTAAAAAATCAGTTATAATAATTTGCAATCTGACTTTCGTGGAGCTGAGGCCACTTAAGTCAGTGGTAAACTTATCTATTGACTTCCGTGTAAGTTTGATTTGTTAAAAGACTTGTAGGATGAGGTACCAAATGTGTATTTAGAATGTTTCAGGATACTTGAACACTGTCCATAAAACATTTAAACAAAATTGCTGCTTGATTATATTGAACTTCTCTGAAAGCACGGCATCCCAATAGCTTAGCAGCAGACAGTGAACATATCACTCTGATCTCTCTAATCACTGGAATGGCTCCCCATTGAATACGGAGTCTACTTCAAGGTCTCTATCCTGAATTTCAAAGGTCTCCATGTGATTGGCACTAGCCACCTGAGAGATTGTCTCTCATTCTGTGGCCATGATCTCACACAGCAGCTAGGTTCCATTGGAACAATGAATCTGTCTACCAAAATGGGGAGGGGAAGCTTGTGAGTTCTGAAGACTCAACTTTCAGAGGATCTGGACCTTGCTTGCTCTTGGAAGAGATTAACCAAAATCAATAAAAAAAACAAAACAAAACAACCTTTCTTCTTTCAAAGTCCCATTCATGCATAAATGAATGGGGAAAAAACCTATGAACTGATCAGATTATTTTTCTTGCAATTTGGGAGAGACGTAAAAAACCAGACATTCTGTTTTTTGCTTTTAAATACAGGGGCAATGCTCAAGTGATGTGGTCAGAGGAGCACTTAGAAAGATGATACACAAAGTTCTCTGAAATGCACAGAGCACATTTGGGGAAAAGAAAAAAAAATTCTCTAAATCTTCAGTTCCAGTTTTAGGTGTTTGCTTACGATTATTGTACATGAAAGCCTAAAAGTGAAATTGGCTAGAAAGTGACTATAAACAAAAATGAAACGGACTCAGCTGTTTTCCCTTTATGCCCCCAGAGAAAGGAGATATGCCCCAACTGAACACACATTTAATCTTTCAGAGGTGTAATATTAGATTAAATGTTATACATTTAAAAATAAAATTATCGTCTAAAATATTCAACACAGAAGAATCTTATTTTAAAAAAATGACTTTAACATGACTTATTCTGTTCCTATTATCAAACACTGAAAATTTCAAATAATTAGATTATACACTGTTTGATTTTTTTTTTAAATAAAGCTGCAATAATAGTTTAATGTAGCAAGTGCAACAATTTGCTTCAGTACTTTCTTTATGGAAGATGATAGTTGAGATAATATATTTCTAATATCTCTTCTGATATTCACTAGAATGGAAGACTTGACAAACCCAGAAGATGTTCGAGTCAATCCAAAGTGTGACAGAAAGGTGTCACTTTATGGCTACTTAAGAGGGGCATATCTAAAAAACAAAAGCCAAATTCACATGCCAGGTAAAATATAATTTTGCTGATTAATAGCTTGTAATGCTATTGCTGTCAAAGGGATAGTTTACATCTGTAAAAGACCACCATGCTGTAGTTTAATATTTTAATATTAATATTTTGTAAAATTTTTAATTGAGAAATCTTCTTGCAGTGTTAAATCTAAACACAATAACAATGTACTAGCATCGAAAACCAGAAAATGAAATTGATCAGTATAGATCTCTAGGATGATTGAAATGTAAAAAAGGTAGTGTCAATAGTGAAAAGTAAGTTAGGCTTATTTAAAATGAAAAGTATCACGTAGTGTAATAAATGAATACTAATTAATAACGTAGTGATTTAAGTTATTTTCTTTTTACCAATGCTGAGATGATGTTAGTAATGAAGGCAAGTGTATATTTAAAGGAGTGTGTTGCCAATGATTTATAATCCACTAGCTGATTAACTTGTAGAATGTTTTCCAGACTTAGTGGTAGGTCTTAAAAGTATTGCATGTGGTTTATCTATGCAGTGTACCATTGATGTTAAATCACTGAATGCCGCAATAGAGCCCCTTTACCTCTTTATGGTGAATTGTACACGGTTTTTGTTTTTGTTTTTTTTTAAATCAGAGCTTTGTCAAAATCCTTTTCTTCCTTGTCCCTCACCCCAGGTGTAGGGGACTTTCCTGTGAGTGATGTGAGTTTCCTGCCAGACCCCTGTGCGCTTCCTGAACAGCAGAAGAAGCGTTCCTTAAATGAAAAGGATAAACTTATTTATGCCCCACTGTCAGGAGTTGGAGGTGTAGTGTATGACAAAGATGCTGTTTATATTGACCTTGGTGGAAGTCATGCTCATCAAGATGAAGAGGTAAGGAGAAAGTCTGTTTGTTTCAGTTCTCTGTTCTCCAGTAGAATATAGTTTCTGCCTAAAGAGGCAAAGCAATGGTGCTTGGAAACTGTTTAGTTTTGGTAAATTTTTTTTTTTAAAGAAACATCATCGACCCAAATGATATGTAAACATATCCTTATCCTTAAATATCTTATTTAACAACCTTTCTTTCTACAGTGATTGAGAAACAAAATAGTTTTTGTTTGTTTTTTTCCCAATTTCCCTCTCTCAAAAGCTGTGGAAAACAACTAAGGAAGTAATTAATAATAAATACTTACATAGTTAATGCTTGGAAAGTATCTGAAGAGTAATGAGCTAAGTGTCATGCCATCCCTGAGAGCAGGGCCCATGTATTTAGTCTCGTTTTGCAGGTGGGGAAATTGAGGGAGAGTGGTTGTATTTCTGAGGCAGAGCGTGAACTTTTTCTGTGTCTTGTACTCAGACCATTTCAAATATTATGGTGCATGAGTTAAAATAATACTAAATGCACAATATGTTTGTTACACACTGGTAAGGAGCCCATCTCTGTAATTTGCATGGTTTAATATTGAGTCTGTTCCTGTTGCTCATTTTTAGGCAGTTTTAACAATTTGTTGATTGTTCAATAGACATTTGCATGATTGATCTGTTAAACAGAAAAAAAAATATTTTGGTTTGTCAGGAAGAAGTGAGACCAAATCATGAACTAGTCCAGAGCCTCATCTCCACACATTCCACCATCGATGTTAAGATGGCTTCAAGCAAAGTCTCTCTTTTCATGGACTCCAAACCATTAGGTTCAGAAGATGTGGAAAACCAAGAGTAAGTTTTTTGAATTTTACCAAGCAGTGGGAGACTGAACGACTTGACTAGAAGAGGCATAATACAGGCAACAGCTTTGGCCACTTGTATAGCTTAGTTAATAGCTGTTTCAGTGGGCTGATATTAAAGGTTTGTGGCTTGCTTGCATGGCAGATGCACAGAAAGAGTTTGGGAGAGGTTTATTGTAGAAGAGAAACAGGAATACGGAGCTCTGAAACTTAAAGCAGACCTGTTTAAACTTCATGACTCTGTTCCCACACTTCCATTAGAACCGGATTAAGATGAGATAATCACACTTACTTTCAGTAGTGATTTTATCAGGGTTTGAACTAGTCTTCGGAGTTAAAAAGCACGGTTGCAGAGTTTCCTACTCTTTTCTGTAGCAGTCCTCCCCTAAACATGGAAAACATAATTCAACCTCAACTAAAAAATAGGTGGTTATGGGAGTAAGGATGCTTAGGATGTGGACATGGATGTTTGTAGGAGAAATAATTGTAGGACAGGGGTATATTTGCTTTCACCTTTAGACATCTAGTTTTCCTTTTTTCTTGGACATTTCTATTTTTGGGCACACTAAATTATGATTATCCATTAGGTATTAACTTTTCAGAATGGAATAATCAGTACAAGGTTCTTCTTTTGTCAGGTCTTAAGAGGAAAATAAATCCAAGCTTTATTTGCACTTTCTCTGGTTAGTGTTGTTTCTCCTGGAAGATAAGTAATCATCGTTGTAAATATCATTGGTCTTTGTGTGAGCAACTCTGGGATTGCGGACTTCAAAGTGGTGTTCAGAATCTGCTGCAGGAGTATAATTATAGAAGTCAGTAATACCACCCTACAGATAGATTGCTTACCACTTCCCATTATAAGACTGTTTTCTGTTGCTTATAACTCTATTTAACTGTTCAGGCTGAAATTTTCCATGCTGGATGTCCATCTTCGACATTATTATTATTATTATTATTTATTATTTTATTTTAAACTTTTGCTTAAACAGCTAAGCAGTTTCTGAGAAGATTAAGGGGAAAAACGTCTTGATCCTGTTTTAAAAAAAAAAAGTCTTAACATTTCATAAAGAGATCCTTTAGTACCTCTGTTTTCTTTTAATGAAGTTTTTAGGATGTAATTTCTACATAGCTGCAGATGCCTGATACCTGTCTGTGATGTGTGTGATCAGTTTTTTTTGTTTTGTGTTTAGAGACAAGGTGGGAGAGATGATATCTGTTATTTAACCAACCTCTGTTGGTGGGAGAGACAAACTTGCAAACAAGGTCTGGGAAACGTATTCAGGGCAGGTCTACACTTAAAATGCTGCTTTGATGCAGCTGCGCCACTCTAGTGCTTTAATGAAGACATTCTAAGCTGACGAGAGAGCTTCTCCTGTTGGCTTAGGGCATGTCACATGTACAGCTGCATTGTGTCTGGTGAAGACGCACTGTGCCGATGGGCGAAGCTCTCCCACCGAGATAGCGCTATCCATACCGGCACTTAGGTCAGTGTAACTACACTGCTCAGGGGTAGAGTTTAGGCCCAGGGCTCAGAGTGTCACAGCTAAATACAAGGTAGAACAGATTGTGTAGGGTAAGTAGTTAACACACATTTCAAGGGACTGTTCAAGAAGAAGTGGCCTGTTAACACCCTTCTGGTAGGGAGGAAAGGAAGGTGGGAAAGCAGCAATATAGGGGGTTGCTAGTGGGTTGGAGATTATTGTAAAAAGCCATACATCCAGTCTCTCTCTTCAGTCCGTGATGTTTAGTGTCTAGCAAAGTTATGCTCCCAGACTCGCCTTTTGAAAGTGTTGTGACTGATAGGTCAGATAAAGAGTGTTCACAGGTGATGTAGTGTTTTTGTCTTCCACCATTTTCCTGTGTGAGTTCATTTGAAAGCATAGTAATTGTCTGGTTTCACCCTGACACGGTTCCTATTGTGGCATTTAATTCACTGGATGAGGTACATCACATATTGTGATAGGCATGTGTAGGCCCAGGGATCTTGAAAAGTGTGTTGTGCTTGGTGTTGATCATTGTAGCAATGGAAATATGTTTGCAGGTTTTGCATCTATTGTTCTGGCAGGGTCTGGTGCTGCTTTGAGTTGTATCCTGGTCTAAGGGGAGCTTGCTTCTGATGATGAACTTGGATTTTTAGTGTCTTGCTAGACTCTAAAACTCATGGACTGAATAGACACACTGGATTTTAAGGCTTCTTACAACAATCTATAACCTGCTACCCTGTATTCTGCCCTCCCCACCCCCCCCCCGGTAGATCCTTCCCCGTTTCTTCTTATAACTGGAGGAGTGTTCACCTTGAATAGTCCCTTGAAATATGAGTTAACTACACCTCTACCCCGATATAACACGACCTAATATAATACGAATTCAGATATAACACGGTAAAGCAGCGCTACGGGGGGGTGGGACTGCGTGCTCTGGCAGATCAAAGCAAGTTTAATATAACACAGTTTCACCTATAACATGGTAAGATTTTTTGGCTCCCGAGGACAGCGTTCTATCAGGGTAGAGGTGTACTTATGCTAAATAATCTGTTCCATCTTGTCTTTAGCTGTGACACTCTGAGCCCTGGTCTACACTACAAAATTACTTTTGTAAAACTTACGTCTAATAATCCACACCCTTGAGTGACTTAGTTAGACCAACTCTGTATAAGGGCAGGTCTACACTATAAATGCTGCATCGGGGCAGCTGCACCGATGCAGTGCTTTGATGAAGACACTCTAAGCCGACAGTGGAGTGCTGTCTGAGAGCTGCAAGAGATGGAAGTTATGTCAGTGAGAGATTCTCTTTCTCTGTGTGTGTGTGTGTGTGTGTGTGTGTGTGTAAGGTTAGTATAACTAGGTCACTCATGGTTGTGGATTTTTCACACTCCCGAGTGGTGACATTACACCAAAGTAAGTGTTACCCCTGCTGGAATTCTTTGCCACTCCCCAATGCAGAATTTGCACAGAATTAATGTTCCCTGCAGAACTAATTTTTTTTCCGTTGTGATTATCATCAAAATGCTTACTTTTTCTGGAGCTGAATGCAGGAGCCTCAGCAGTGCAACATTTCCTCAGTCTTTTTTGTTGTCTGTTACAGATATAGTTGCTGACAGATATTTTGAAATAAATTGCCAAAATAATTGAAACTGGTGTGATTATATTGTGGTATTTTGACAAATAAAATATGCAGAATTTTAAAATATTGTGCACAGAATTTTTAATTTTTTGATGCAGATTTCCCCCAAGAGTAAAGTGTGTAGGGTAGACTGCCTAAGCTTTAAAGCATCTCTCACCAACAGAAGTTAGTCCAATCAAAGCTATTACCTCACCCACCTTTTCTGTCTAATATCCTGGGACGGACATGGCTACAACAGCATTGCATACAACAATAGGTTTTTTTGGTCATTTATTTCTCCGTTTAAAACAGTATTTATCCCCAAGTTAGAAAGGATTGAAACTCCATCACCATTGAACACAGTACATTTTTCCTTCCTTTAAAAAAAAAAAAATTCACTGGCATAGCAACATGTGATACATTTTTGGTTTTTGTGAGGGTCCTGGGAGCATGGCAATCGTAATCTTCAGTAAAAAAAAAACCCAAACAACTTTAGTGCAGGCATTCAGTCTAAACTAGTGGATAACAGTGAAGAATCGCTAATTTAGTTGTGATATTACCACAATGAGGCTTCTTGAACTAAGAGCTTTCTTTAAGTCAGACAGTGTTGCTACTTGTTTCAATGGCACAGGTAACCATGCTTCTGCTGTTGAGGTCACACCACCAAAATGTTCTTCAGTATTTGTTTGTGACATCAGATGTTTAATTAAAGCCAACTGCATTTTTTTTTATCTTGTTCTCCATTGGGAAAGCAGATTTGTGATGCCAAAAGAAGAGAAGCAAATTGATTTGAAGACTGGGAGAGTACGTCGGAAGGCAGTGTTTGAAGAAGAAAATGATAACGGAGCAAGTGATGAAGAGGAGGGTCAAGATGAAGAAATGTCTGAGGACGAGATGGATGGAAGTGAAGATGGTGGTGATGATGAGGGAGAAAGTGACAAAGAGGTACCAGGGCAAGAGCTAGGTCTCAGGAGTGCCAAGCGTATGAAAAGAGAGGAGACTACAGAAGAAGCTGCAGTGGAACTGCCAGCATTTGCTGATAGTGATGATGATCTTGAGATGAGTTCAGGGGAAGAAGGGGAAGCTGACCTTGATGAAAGCAAGGAAGAGGCAGAAGACCATGGAGATGAACAAGAGAGTGACGAAAAGGAAAGTTCAGACAGTGATTCTGAATCTTCGAGCAGACAAATAAGTAAATTCACACCCTGTGAATTAAGCAGGGAAGATAAAGAACGAAGAGAGAATCATAACCTAGATCACCGCTTGGGTAAAAAAGTGGTTCCCACTACAGATTCTGGAAACTGCACAGCTGAAGAGGCATCTGAATCTGAGGCTGAAGGATCCTCCCTGGAAGAGGAGGAAGAGGAAGGATTAAATGATGACTCAGAAGCTGAAGAGTCAGATAGGAAAGGGATTCAGAGTGCTCCAGAGAAGAATGTAGATGGTGTTGAATGGGCTGAATTGAAGGCTGTAGAAGATAAGGATGGTGATGATGATATTGAAAATCTACTGAAAGAGGAAGAGGAGTATGGAGAAGAAAATGACTTTTCTGCAGACACAGCAGGTACATTTTCAATTTCTCATTTTCCTTTATTGTGCATTTGACATGTTCATTGCTGGAGGCAGTCTCTTTTTTTTTCCCCTTGGGAAGCAGTGTTGTCCAGTAGCTAGAGCAGGAAACAGCATCTCAGGAGACCTGGGTTATATTCCTTTGTAAGCCATTGATTGTCTGCTTAAGCCTTAGTTTCCCAGACAGTAAAATTGATAATACCTAGCTTTTATAGAGTTCTCTGATCAAAGGCCCTAAAGACATGCACAATTGTTA
This sequence comes from Mauremys mutica, assembly GCF_020497125.1. Taxonomy (NCBI): domain Eukaryota; kingdom Metazoa; phylum Chordata; order Testudines; family Geoemydidae; genus Mauremys; species Mauremys mutica. The sequence goes on from NC_059078.1 coordinate 70,591,167, forward strand.
TCTTTACTGTGGTAAGTTTTCAAAAAAGTGAAACTTCTGTATTGTATTTGGAAAAGGTAAACCACCTTTCAGTGATTTTATTAACAGATGTAATCCGTGTCAGTGGTGAATTTATGATGATGAAAATAGTCTAGTTTAGTCTGCAGGTTCTGGTCTTAATCTTTCTTTTACCCTTTTATTCCTTCAAAAGTTAGGAATCATCTGCACTCCAAAACAAACCAAATCACAGGAGCGTGTTAGATTTGGTTGGTTTTGCAGTATAGATGGTTCCTAATCACAAACCAAATCACAGAAGCATGTTACAATACAGGATGAACAATTCGAGCCAACCATGTATATCTGTGTCACATAGGATTAGGACTTTAGCCTCGTTATCTACCAATTTTAAGTGTATTGTAAATGACTCCCTATTTAAGTTTTCTCCCTAGTGCAGATGGTCCCTTAGTCTAATACATTGCCAGCAGAGGAAGGAATTTACAGTGTTCTCCTCCCCCCCTGCTTTCAGGTGCACTTAAGTGGAAGGAAGACCTTACCCAAAAGGCAGCCGAGGCTTTTCTGAGACAACAACAGTCGGCTCCCAACCTTCGCAAACTGGTTTATGGAACAGGTAAAAAATCCCATGTGTATAAGTGTAAGTTTCTCTCCTAGCATCATGATGCTATTGCTCTGATCCCTGTATAGCCTTTTAATCATAGCCATATTAGTTAGCCATAGCCTTTGGAGTCTACTCTTCCATGGGTGCACGAGGAAATAATGGATTTAACTCTCCTTATTGGTAACAATTCACATTTAGTTTTCCTATATACCCCCAAGAAAGAGAATTTTATTCTCCTAATTAAACATATCTTAGGCTAGTTTAACCTAGTATTCATCCAGAGGCTTGCTAAACATATATTTGTTGGGTCCTTCCTTTTTAAGATACAGCAATATTTTTCCAGGTGGATAGAAAGAGCGTTAAGTTCCCTTTGGTATATAGTATTTTCCCAAAACATTTAAGCTCAGCTTTTTAAAAACAAAAAAAAAATCTAGTAGTAGATGTTGTGCATGTACCACCTAGTTTGGTAACTGATTATTTGTGATCTGTCTAGTCAGGTGAGATTTTTGTTGTCCTCAATGAATTTTGTCTAAAATTAACCAAGCCTTCCTTGAAAGGTGAGGAAAGTGTTCATTCAGAATATGAATGAAGTTAAATTTATGATGTCTGTTATAAAGTGTATTTTTGAAGATAATGATGATAATTTGTCAAGAATTGGCAGTTAGTTTAAAGTGAAGATAAAGCTGTCATTTACATGATGTATTCACCCTGTTTAATTCATAAACTGATACATTTCCAAGCAAGAGACTGGCCCCTCAACATGTACAACTCCTGTTGATGTTACTGGGAGTTCTGCATACTAAGATTTGCAGTATAGTGCCCTAAGAAATTGCCAATAAATTCACAAACCCAGTATTAGCAGTTTGCAGACTGGTACAAAACAAATGGGATTTGGTTTTGGAGAAATAAACAGCATTTTTCTAATAGGTTGGGTTTTGGTTTGTTTTGTTAATTTTGTGTTACATATGGTGTTGAACAAAGACATCACAATTGCTTAACTGAAGAACAGTTTTTTCAGATAAATCCAGTCATTCACAAGGCACCTGATTTTTCTGTTAAAGTATGTGAAATTTTACATGTGGAATATATTTTTTCCACAGTTATGTCCCATCTAATTAGCTCTCCAAATAAAGACCTGCCTTTGGGTTCTGATCTCAATATAGAATAATTCACCTGCTGCTGCTTTCTCTATAAGGGAATCAAACAATGTATTCGTTTTTCTGCTTTCTTAATACAAGCTGGAACACTGGTCTCCTTAATAATGCACCCCTTCTATGATTTAATTCCTCTTTCCTCAAACTACATCAGACATTCAAAGATGTATGGAGCAAGAGAAGTTTTTGATTAATCTAATAAATACATATAATTTGTAGATGATGCTTTTAACTATGGCATTTTATTTAGTGGCTGAGGATGCCGATGAAGATGATGATGCTGATGAAGAGCTCGGAGGGCTGTTCCACGTCAGCCGTCCTGACAAAGAATCCAAACAAAAGGCTAATGCCCTTGACTGCTCCAAATTTCCAGTGGAAACCCCCCAGGATTGGGATTTAGATGAGGTACTGCTTTTGGAGAGACAGCTCTTACATCCTGTACTGTTAGGAGCACGTCCAGTATGTATCCACTTACACCAGTCTTGAATTTCCCTAATAAAGAACTGCTGATATGACATGGAGACATGAAGCTAACCCATATGAATTACAGACAGTTCTGCCTTTGTGTCTTCTTCAGAAATTCTCATCTCCTCTTTATCCTCACCAGAGACTTTTACACACAAACAGCATCTTAGGTTTTTTGCTTTTAAATAGGAAGGGGAAGTTAAAGCTTTAAGTTTACTTACTAGTGAAAGATGCTGGATGGATTGCTGTGATGACTGATGTCATCTTATTTATTCACTAAATGGTTACCCCAGTGGCGTTATCACTGTAAACTTCTGTGCTGACTCACGCTAATGAGCTTTTGCATTTTTCTGGCAGGATGATTTCTGGGGGTAGGGAGAGGTTAATTCAGTCTCCTCCACCTCTGTGTGGAGGTTGCCAGCAAGGAAGACAGTTTTGATAGTTGTGTTATGATGTGGATAGTACAGGGGTGGGAAAACTTTTTCGCCCGAGGGCCACAGCTGGATATGGAAATGGTATGGCGGGCCAGGAATGCTCACGAAATTGCAGGGTTGGAGTGCAGGAGGGGATGAGGGCTCTAACTGGGGGTGCGGGCTCTGGGGTGGGGCTGGGTATGAGGGGTTGGGGGTACAGGAGGGTGGTCTGGGCTGAGACCGAGGGGTTCAGAGGGTGGGAGGGGGATCAGAGTTGGGGCATGGGAGGGGGTCCGGGGTGCAGGCTCCAGGTGGCACTAACCACAAGCAGTTCCGGGAAGCAGCGGCATGTCCCCCTTCCGGCTCCTATGCGGCGGCGGCGGGCTAGGTGCGGTGCTTGTGGCAGAGGCAGTGTGCGGAGCCCCCTGGCTGCTCCTAAGTGTAGGATCTGGTTGGGGGACATGCCGCTGCTTCCAGGAGCCACACAGAGCCACAGAGCAGGGCAAGTCCCCTGCCAGAGCAGGGCAAGGCCCGGACCCCCCTACCCGGTGGGAACTCAAGGGCCAGATTAAAATGTCTGAAGGGCCGGATGCGGCCCCCGGGCCATAGTTTGCCCACCCCTGAGATAGCAAATGGGCAGAGAGCAAGCCATCTCTCTAAGCCAGAACAAGTATTACAGATGAAGTGTGTCAGCTGTTGAAGTGCTTTGTAGTCATGAGAAGTGTACAAGTAACACTTTCATTTTACAGGTTATGAACAGTATTCGAGACTGCTTTGTAACAGGAAAGTGGGAAGCAGATAAAGATGCAGCAAAACTGCTGAAGGAAGATGGTAGGTTTGATGCTCTTAGAATATGAGTAACGGAGGAAGAACTTCTAGTGAATGCTGTAACTTAATATTTAACCCAAAACTCTGTTATGTATTTAAAAACATTTTACATTAGTAACACCCTTGCCAAGTTCTCTTACCTGTTTTACATATTTGAAGCACTATGCAATCATTAACTGATTTTATTACTGTAGCTGGTATCAGTCTGTGCACAAATAGGAGAGAAATAGCAGACTGAGATAGGGAACAATTTACACTCTTTGCATATAGAATCTGTCTATCATATAGAATAGAAAATAGAATTCCCACTCAAGGCTGGTTGGCTTACACTTAGAGATAATTGGCTTTCAGTTTTGTAGGTGAGCGTAGCTGTTCCTTTTGAACAGATGGGATTGAAATGAACAGAAATCCTATTTACAGAAAGTAAGTCTTCTCTCTTTGCCTTGCTGAAAAGTTGGGATTTCAGTGTTTGAAATTAAAAACAGTCTCTCCATAAATTATCCAATATGATTATATTATCTCCAAAGCAAACTGTTTGACTATTGATAACTTTTGTAGAGCAAACTTCCATTTTTTAAAACCTTTTTGAAATTACTGGATCCGTTTTAGATTTTTACTCTCCCTGCAGTCTCTGCCTCCACATCTTGATGGAAGCTGGAGGCTCAGGTTGCTCTGCTGATAACTTAGCGGGCAGTGTTTAAGCAGATATTAAACACTTTGTCAATAGGGTGCTGTCAGAATTAAGAATTGTTTCACTCTTTCCAATTGTGTGGCTTTCACTTTGAGAGATGTAGGGAGGCAAGGCCTGTGGGTTTTACCAGAACTTCACTTGAATTTTGAGGAGCTGGAGATGTGTGAAGAAGGTTGCTGATGGTGCATTTCCGAAAGGAAAAAGGAAGAGCTACTGAAAAGCTGGGCTGCCGCTCACTTTCTACAGAATGTGGAAAAGTGGTGGGAAGAAAATGTGATAAATCTGTACAGCAGCCAAAATGTGAAGTATTAGTGAGAAATAAATATGCACAAAATAACAAAGGGCTTAGAAGTGTTACAGAGCAGTGCAAAGATGTTGCTAACTTACGGATTTCTTGGCTGCCTTATTTACAGAAGAACTGTATGGTGATTTTGAAGACCTTGAAACAGGGGCTGTGCACAAAGGAAAATCAGCAGCAGAAGGAGATGAGGTATGATCTCTAGCTTGATTGTTCATCAACTGCTCACATTTAATGTGTGTTTCACTGCATGGTGGGTTGGTCAGTTTAGAACATCCTTCAGCTTCGTAGCCCAACTGGAAAGTCGCTCATAAATAAGTAGAAACAAGGCTGTTGTAATGAAGAGAACATTTTGGTATCTGAGGGACTGGAATGAAATAGATACAGTCTCCTTTCTTTTATTTTCATTAGGATCAGATGTGCCTTTAATTTCAGGGGATCAAATAAACTATATTATTCCTTACATGGAGCTCATAATTGTGGGTGAACAGAAATCAATTTACCATAGTTAACAGTAGAGGGCAGGCTTAATCAACTTGCCGGGTCTGAAAAATCAAGTTTGTGGGTGATGGATGGTACAAATCAAACATAATCCTGACTGCTAATACCTTGTATTTTCATGTAATCTTTTCCTAAGTAGTTTCATAAAATAGCGGAAAACAAATGGAAGATCAGCGTGATCACAGACAAAAGATGTCAAAGTGAATTTATGCTGTAGTGTTAAATGCTGCTATGTAATATACCCTAGTCTATGGGCTTGTCTACACTTGAAATGCTCCCTTTTTACAGAAAGCCAGCCCTTTTTTGAGGGCTAATTTAGCACCTAATTGGCGATGAGGCCTTGTGCTAGCCCCAGGTGGATGAATTTCACCCAGTGTTTGATCTTTCATGGAATCATAGTGTGTGTGGCTTTGTTTGTTTGTTTGTTTGTTTGTTTTTTTTCCCATTCCAATTTCTATTTTGCCCACCTAACCCTGACTGGTACAGGATTGTTCCCTGCAGTATATTCTCTGGTGACTTCAAACAATGGGCTTCCACCATTTCTCTGGAGGGACTATTCCACTGTCTCATATATCTCACCGTTATAATATATATTTTTCTGATATTCAGTCTAATTTGTTCTTTGCTTAATTTTATCCTTCTGTTTAAAACTGCCTAAGTAGGTCTTTGTTGAGCAATATAGAGAGAGATACTGGGAAATGCACCTTGCTATTATAGTGAGGCAATAGCTCCACGATGGGTAACAATCAGATTAGTTTATTGTTTAAAATGTGATTTTTCTAAATACTCTGAATTCTACATACTTATTTGCAAATTACTGTGCCTCATGCTGTGTCCAGGGTAGGATTAGTGGTTCTAATTTGAGGTTGTTTGAACAAGGGGTTTCCGAGATACAGCTCCCTTAAAAAATGCATGACATGAAACTATTACGGTTCTTATAATTTTTTCTGTACACACTTGGGCCTCAAACTATGGCTCTGATCCTTCCCAAACTGGTATCATCTGCTCAGGATTGATTTCAGATAAAGAGCTGACTGCAGTAATGACATTTTTCTAAAATTTACTTCTGAAGTAAAATTGTCTAGGAAATTGGTATTCCACAATAGGAACTGAGACAGACTTTGAGAGAGGGGGGCGGAGAAGGTACTGTAAGATGAATGGGTCAGTCTATGACAGGAGCACTAAGAACTATCATATCAGCCTCTGTTCATCTTCATGGGGTGTTCTTATTCATTTGAGAACATCCCACTGAGATGACTGAACCATTTCATACCTCTGCCACCCTCTAATGCTGCTGAGGATTGTGCAGAGCCCCTGCACTCTGTTTTGCTGCCTCCTGCTGGTAGACGTGCTCTTCATAGCCCATCAGTCACCATTTTCTCTCTTTTTCCCGTGGCTTCTCCAGTCCTACTGGAAGGGACAGGAGACAGGCACAGCTGGTATCTGAGTGGGAGTAAGGTTCCAAGGAAGCCTTCTTGTGCCCTTCCCACCCCCACAATCATGGTCCTTTCCTTATCACCACCTACTTAAAAAAAAAAAACACAAGGAAAATTCACTGCCCCAAAACGTTGTTAGTGGAGAATTAAGGTTCACTGGCAGTGCCTTGTACCCTTCCAGAGCATTAAATGTACCTATCCCTAGACCTCTGAAAACCAGGAAATAAAAAGTTAGGAAGTTCAAGTATAGGCGCATTCAGTGTTCTGGAAGAGTACATGAATTCAGTTGACAATGGAATCATGAGCTAATCTGTAGTAATAGAGACCAAATTTATTTAGGTCAGATGATGAAGATATAGAAAATATTGCAAATTTTAGATTTTTATTTTTTTTTTTTTACTTGAGTGACTTTAAGATTTTTTTGCTTACTTGTGAAATTATTGCTAATGGTAGCATCTTGAACTAGATGTTATTCATGTCCAAACTTCCCCCGGTCCATCATCTCTGGCGCAGTACCTCACTCCTGATGGGCAACACTCGTGTATTATTCAAGTCCTGGGCCACTCATACACATTCTTTTTTATTAATATGTTTATTTTAATTTAAGCATGATAAAATTATATTAATTCCAAGCTTTAAGCACTCTTGGCATATATTAGAAATGCAATCCATAGCAATAAAAATACCATTTATTTTAATATTGGTTTGAAAAGCTTTCTGATGAGGACAAAAGGAATGAGAGACCATGAAACACATTTCCACTTCTTCTTGAAGACGTTCTTCTCCATATGGTGGATTTATTATTAAATAGTTTCTTTTTAGGATGAAAAGCTGTGTTTGACCGTTTGCATTATTAAATAGACCGTGGTCTACACTTGAAATTTAGATTGACCTACCTTTGGCGCACGGGTGTGTGTGACCTAGCCACTGTTGTAGATTCAGTTAAGGTCAATACAAGAACTCTTCTTTCGATTTAGCTGCCACCGCTTAGGGAGGTGGATGACCTACATTGATGGAAAACTGTCTTCCGTCAGTGTAGGAAACATCTACACTATGGTGCTACAGTAGTATAGCTGCAGCACTGCAGCTGTGCTGCCTGTTGTATAGAACATGCCCTATGTTGTTCCTTGGTCATGTTCTGTAGGTGTAATATATAAAATGTTGGCCAGACTAGGAATTTTGTGAACTAACTTTTCAAAAGCTGTTTGACAAACTTCTCTTTCTTGCTAGGCTGGAAGTGAAGGAGAGGAAGAGGATAAAGAAGGAAAAGAACCCAAAGCAGAAGAGGAAGAGGAGAAGAACAAGCGCATGGACAAGAAACGCAAATTGAAGGAGATGTTTGATGCTGAATATGATGAAGGGGATGCCACATACTTCGATGATCTCAAAGGGGAAATGCAGAAACAAGCTCAGGTACAAGCTGTCAGCTTGGTTATTTGTCTGACTATGAAGCTTCTTAAGTACCACACACTCTTTCTCTGGGGGACTCTTAGGGCACGTCTTCACTGGCAACGTTAAAGCACTGTCATGACAGTGCTTTAACTTGGCACTGGGAGAGAGCTCTCCCAGTGCTCTAAAAAAATTACCTCCAGCAGGGGACTAGCTCCCAGCACTGGTGACTTTACTTGAGTGACTTTAAGCTCAGCTCCCAGTGCTGGTGCATTGTCGACACTGGCACTTTACAGTGCTGAAACTTGCAACGCTCAGGAGGGTGTTTTTTCACACCCTGAGCGAGAAAGTTGCAGCGCTGTAAAGTGCCAGTATAGACAAGTCCTTAGATTCAGCAACCACTGATAGATTTTGAGCATTTATGTGCAAAACCCCATACATTAAAGGGATGTTTTTAATGGGTGAATAGTGTGATTCCATTACCATTTTTAAAAAAACAAAATACTAAGTCTTTTGAAGCTCTTCCTTTTAATTGACTTATTGAGTCATTATTGCTACTAAAACATGGCACTCACCTAAAGCTACCATGTAAATGTTAGCTGTGTAGGGGTTCCCAAGTTGTGGTCTGTGGAGCACTTAATGACGGTTTGCAGAGCGCTAGCTGGTCACCTGGTAGGTGTGTTCAATGGAAAGAAATATCATCTGGGAAGGGGATATTAAATTAAAAGCAAGTGTAGTCCGTGATTTACCTTTAAAGAGATCAAATCTTTATTGCACTGACTACAGCTAAAAATACAAAAATTCTTTGCTAATAATTACTTATTCTTTTAAGCAATTGCTGTGGTTGCCATATGGATATTAAGGCATCACAAGCAAGTAGGTGTCCACAAGGCAAAATGTACATCAGAATGTATTCCACACTTGAAAAATGTGAGAACCCCTGTTCCAGATGTGTGATGAGAATTTTCAAAGACATTTGAGACACAATTTGAACTGGTAACTCTGCTGCAGTGTTTAGTTGTTAAATGAAACCCTGAATGTAGATTCATACAGTAGCTTTTTGTATTGCACTGACATCTTTTTGAAGAACCTTGCTGATTTATATCATAGTGTAAGGTTATTTAAAAAAAAAAAAAAAGAGACCTACAGTGTACACCATCTTCTTATCTAACAAAATCTTGCTCAGATTAGCCATTAACTCAGCTATACCAGTTTGCATTAGTCTCTGACATAAGTACCAAACAACTAGACCTTGTGTTCTAATGTGCTTGCATAAGAACACTTAAAATGTAAACAAGCCTCCTCTAGTAAAAGAATGAGCCAATTTAGAGCTCCTGCACTTAAGGCCTGTTAGGGAAACATTTATTATAGTGATCGTCAAGCAGTGTATTGCCAACACAGGCCAGAGAGAGAGAGAGAGAGAGAGAGACAAGTATATTGGAGAAATCCAAAGACTTCAGAAATGTACTTGAACCACCGGATTTATTCTATATGTTAGACTCCAACATCTGCACAAACAGCATCCAGAACAATCGGCATAGCAAAATATGGCATAGCAAAATATAGAAATTCCTAGCAGTACAAAAACAGAGGGAAAGAACCCTCCTATTAGTTTCAAGGATCTTCTGTTAATTATATAGAATCTTAGGTACACATAGCATCTCACAGATAGAGACAGGCCCTCCTCTAGGGCACAAGTGCCTAGATGATTTAGGAGCTCACATCCCATTTTCAAAACTGATTATGGTGGCCAGATCATTTAGAATTATAGAAGATTAGGGTTGGAAGAGACCTCAGGAGGTCTTCTAGTCCAACCCCCTGCTCAAAGCAGGACCAGCACCAACTAAATCATCCCAGCCAGGGCTGTGTCAAGCCGGGCCTTAAAAACCTCTAAGGAAGGAGATTCCACCACCTCCCTAGGTAACCCATTCCAGTGCTTCACCGCCTTCCTAGTAAAATAGTGTTTCCTAACATCTAACCTAGATCTCCCCCCCTGCAACTTGAGACCATTGCTTCTTGTTCTGTCATCTGCCACCACTGAGAACAGCTGAGCTCCATCCTCTTTGGAACCCCCCTTCAGGTAGTTGAAGGCTGCTATCAGATCCTCTCTTCTCTTCTGCAGACTAAACAAGCCCAGTTCCCTCAGCCTCTCCTCATAAGTCATGTGCCCCAGCCCCTTGATTATTTTAATTGCCCTCCACTGGGCTCTCTCCAATTTGTCCACATCCTTTCTGTAGTGGGGGGCCCAAAACTGGATGCAGTACTCCAGATGTGGCCTCACCAGTGCCAACAGAGGGAAATAGTCACTTCCCTCGATCTGCTGGCAGTGCTCCTACTAATGCAGACCAATATGCCATTAGCCTTCTTGGCAACAAGGGCACACTGCTGACTCATATCCAGCTTCTTATCCACTGTAATCGCCAGGTCCTTTTCTGCAGAACTGCTGCTTAGCCAGTCAGTCCCCAGCCTGTAGCAATGCATGGGATTCTTCCTTACTAAGTGCAGGACTCGGCACTTGTCCTTGTTGAATCTCATCAGATTTATTTTGGCCCAATCCTCCAATTTGTCTAGGTCACTCTGGACCCTATCCCTACCCTCCAGCATATCTACTACTCCCCCCAGCTTAGTGTAATCTGTGAATTTGCTGAGGGTGCAATCCAACCCATCATCCAGATCATTCATAAAGATGTTGAACAAAACCAGCCCCAGGGCCGATCCCTGGGGCACTCCGCTTGATACTGGCTGCCAACTAGACATTGACCCGTTGATTGCAACCTGTTGAGCCCGACAATCTAGCCAGCTTTCTATCGACCTTATAGTTCATTCATCCAATCCATACTTTTTTAACTTGCTGGCAAGAATACTGTGTGAACCCGTATCAAAAGCTTCACTAATGTCAAGATATATTACGTCCACTACTTTCCCCATATCCATAGAGCCAGTTATCTCATCATAGAAGTCAGTCAGGTTGGTCAGGCATGACTTTCCCTTAGTGAATCCATGTTGACTGTTCCTGATCACCTTCCTCTCCTCCAAGTGCTTTTTGTTATTTAGGCACTTTTTGAAATTTTACCCTAAATTCAGTATTCTAAGGATCTGTCCAGAAAGTCACTTGTTTCTTCTGGGCACTGTACTCAGGGTAGAGCAGCTTGTCCAGATGTGTTTGACTTTCCTATGTAAAGCTGGATCCCCTGTTCCCTAGAGGGAGCTGCAAAGGAAAGGATCTGTGGTGACAGACATCTGTTACTCTGAAGTCCATTACTAGAACTATTAGGGCCATCCAGACAGATACCATATAAATTAGTGTTAATTTGCTTTTCAAGTAAAACTGAAACCTTCTGCACAAGCCTTGTTCATACGTGATTTTTCATGTTCCATTTTCTACCCATTAAAACTTTTCCTCTCCATCTTTCTCACATAGCTTAATCGGGCTGAATTTGAAGACCAGGATGATGAATCCAGAGTTCAGTACGAGGGCTTCCGCCCTGGGATGTATGTTCGAATAGAGATTGAGAATATCCCATGTGAATTTGTGCTTAATTTTGACCCTCACTATCCAATCATCTTGGGTGGTTTAGGTAACAGCGAAGGAAATGTGGGATATGTACAGGTATGGAGCCAAAGCTTTGTGTGCTGTGATAGTGGTACAGCTGTGTTTCAGTAGGCATGGTATTTCTGTTTGTTTTTATTTCCTATTTGGCAAATGTAATTCATAGCTTAAAAAAAAAATTTGAGATAGATCCTTCATCTGAAGGTCCTTATGCTGAAAAAAGAAAGAGCTTTCGGCATGGTTAATTTAAAAGTCCAATGTTTGAGATTGTAACTTGGCTGGTATCCTGTTTTAATACTGGTTTGATGGTCAGAAGGAAAACCAGTATTACTGTTATTTTGGTATTTGTATTACATTAGCACAAAGAGCCCCCTCCCCCCATTGCCCTAGTTGCTGAACAAGCTCATGCAAACACATTTGCTGTTCCCTAGGGTCTATAATCTAAGGTTTTGTCTACGCTACAGACCTTACAGTGGCAGCTGTAAGGTCTCCCGTGTAGCTGCTCTATACCAGAGGGAGAGAACTCTTCTGCTGACATAATTAAACCACCCCTGATGGGCAGCGGTAGCCAGGTAGGTGGGAGAGCATCTCCCGTTGATGGAGCGCTGTACACACCAGTGCTTTTGTCAGTGAAATTTTTGTCGCTCGGTGGGGTGTTTTTTCACCCCCTTGACCAACAAAAGTTTTACCGACAAAAGTGCTAGTGTAGACAAAATCTAAATAAGGCAAATTATAATCAAAGGTTTGGGAAAAGGGATAGATAGATGTGTGTGTATATATGTAATCTGTGTGTGTATTGTATTTTTAAATAGATGAAATGCCAGCTATCTTGGTTTAAGTCACTCTGACCATCATGAATAGACATGTTTTAAAAAAATAAAGTTCTTTGGTGGTTAAACAAGCATTTAGGAAGGATGGAAATTGCTTCAATAATCACTGATATTAGGGCTAATGCTGTGCTTTTAATATTGTTACTCTTTTCTTTTAACTAGTTACGTCTGAAAAAACATCGTTGGTATAAGAAGATACTTAAAACACGGGACCCTATAATCTTCTCCTTGGGGTGGAGGCGATTTCAGACTATCCCTATGTACTACATTGAAGATCATAACGGGCGTCATAGGCTTCTTAAGTATTCACCACAACATATGCATTGTGGAGCAACGTTTTGGGGTAAGGATTACTTAGATTTACAATCTACAACCATTTGGTAAACTGCAAAACTCCCTAACCATAGAGGAGGCATTAAGAATTTCCTATACAAATAACCAGATGATAACTTTGGGGAAAGGAAGAATCACTTAAAACAAATGTTTATTCCCCACAGGATATAAAATAATACTAAGAATTAGCAAATGTGCAGTATGGTTAAGAGAGAGAAGGGAGGTCAAGAGAGAACTATCTAACTCCTTCATGCAGGGCTCCTGTCAAATTCTGATCAGCCTGCTGGGATATTGCATCAAGGAGGAGCTGGTGACTATATGTCCAGAAAGAGAGAGCATGTTATGGGCCCAGTCCTGCAAACACTTGCTCATGGGAATTACTTCACTCTCACAAGTAATTCCATTCACTTCAAAGTGGGACTACTTATGTGAGTAATGTGCTGAATGGCTAGTTTAACCTGTCTTATATTTTTTGGTCGGGGATATAGAATACATCATTCTAAACACACTAATATTATTTCATCATTCTGAGACTACCTTTAAACAGTAGCCAGTTTTTGGTTAGCCAAACACATCATAATTTGTTTTATTCAATTTTGGTTTTAGGCCCCATCACTCCCCAAGGGACAGGATTTTTGGCAATTCAGTCAGTCAGTGGCACAACGGTAGGTTTATTATCACAAAATGTTACTTGGCTCTTTCTGTAGATCATTGTATCAAACAGTGAATGTTATTGGAAAGCGTACTTATGCTAAAACAAGGATATGACAGGATCTTAGAGGATCTTTTAACATTTGTAAGGCACTCAGATATTGTGGTGATGATGAGCATGGGAGGAAGACATAGGGAAGAAGCTAGATAGATACTTCATTTGGTAAAGGTTTGTATGGAGGGATATACTCCTACCCCTGCTGGTCTGATGTTCCAAGTGTATAGGATAACCTCATTATAGTGAGATCAGATTAACTGAAGGGTAGTGACATACCTGACACAAGAGTTTTTTTTCCTGCACTGTGATTGATCTGAAACCCTGTTTGCCAGAAATATTACAGGTGTCTCTTCAACATTGTTGATCAGTGGTAGTGTGCATACTATATTAAAGTATGCTTTTGGTTGTGTATACGTTTAGGCTATGTGTAACACTTAGAGCACAGATTCCCAACTGTGGGTCGCACCATCAGCAGATGGATTTGCAGGTCCAGGGGATCAGTTTCAGCCTGCAAGATGATGTCATCTTCCCCCGAACATGTCCGGACCTGTTTCACAGACACTTCAGTAGAGGACTGCCGTTTTGTAGACCAGATGCCTCCTGGTATGGCATTTGTGGAGCAGGTCCGGACACATTGCCTATGTGGAGGTGGCTGTGCAGATGCCAATTTGGGCATTTACACATCCACCTGTGCAAACATCCAGCGGAGGGACTTGAATGTAGACGATCCTTATCTGTGGGCAGCAGCCTCATCAACAGAGCATCCTTTCTACTTAAGCTGGTAGGAGCCTGCGCCAGCCTTTTCTGAAATGGAAATTGGCAGTGGCTTGTATGGGCCCTACCTTAGGGAGTTTATCTTCTTTTATGCCACTCTGAGCACCCTGTTGGCACTCAAGGGTAAAGAATCATTGTAAGTCACTGTCTCTGTGCTGCCCTAGTTTAACCACACGTGGCTTTCCCAAGTCCTGACCTCATGTGCTTAACAGTGAATTGCTCTTTCTGCTTTGTGATAAGAGGCACAATGAACTCATTTTTATGCATAGTATCTGCTTCAACCGCCAGTAGAGAGTCTAGTGATGCAGTCATGAACAAAAAACAAGAAATGTGCTCATAAATGATGAGGCTTTCTTTAATTATGGCTTCATCAGAAAATAAGACCTATTGTGTCAGACCAAAGGTCCATCTAGCCCAGTATCCTGTCTTCCGACAGTGCCCAGTGCCAGGTGCCCCAAGGGAATGAACAGAGCAGGTAATCATCAAGCGATCCATCCCCTGTCACTTATTCCCAGTTTCTGGCAGTGTTTTAGTCAAGAACCGCTGACTTAGAGCTAGAGTTGTGATTTCCAGCACATACAGATGTACATGTGCTAGCTCTTTTTGAGCTAGCATGCTAAAAATTAGTAGTGTAGCTGCAGTGAGTGACAGCACAGGAACTTAGCAGGGGATTCAGGCGAGTTTGTTCTAGGCACGGCTGGCCTATGTTGCTATTTTTAGCACGCTAGCTCCATGAGAGCTTGTGCAAGTAAGTCTGTGAGAGGTGGGAATCACAACCCTCGCTCCAAGTGTAGGTATGCCTTTATTGGACGTACACTTGTGTGCACTTGCACCACATATTAAGGAATTCAGATTGCTCCCTGGCGAGCCAGGTAGTAACTCTTGAGGGGTTGTTTTGTTAACCCAGCTCTGAGAGAAGTCTGTCTTCTTTTATATGGCCTTACTGTTTTGGTTTTTAAATATTTAAAGGATATCTTCATAATATCTCAACAAGAGAGGTATGGTGGTTATTACAATAACAAGGTCCCTTGGCTCTAAGCCGTTCTGCATGTGTGTGCGTGTAAAATTCTTTTTCATGAAGAAACAGAGTGCAGAGTACAGTAGAAAATGGGGAAAAAATCTTAAAGATGACTTTAAAATTCATTTGAATAGCCATTCTGAATAGCTCATAAATGGGTGCTAGGGATGTGACATTGGCAGTAACTCAACCAGTTTTCATGAAGTTGATTTTCGTTTGCCATGCTGCAGTGCTACAGCTAAAGTTGTAAAGTCTGTGAACTCTGGTTATGACATGTCATGAAATAGTACCTGTCAAGTGAGTTCTTCAGTTGCTGCAGTAGGATTGTTGTTATACACATTTAATGATCTATCAGTCATCCATACTGTTGTATATTTCAGCCTGATTTCCGGATAGCTGCCACAGGAGTTGTGCTTGATTTAGATAAATCCATAACAGTCGTGAAGAAATTAAAGCTGACTGGTTTCCCGTTTAAAATTTACAAAAACACATCATTTATTAAGGTATGTGTGTGTACTGTAATCCTGCTAGAATGAAGGTCAGAAGGAGATGCAACTTCGGGCTCTGTTCATCAGTCTTTTTTCAGGCAGAAATCTGAAAGTAATGGGAATTTTGCTGAGTTAGGGATGTTGAATGGGTTTTTGGCCTTGTAATTTTTATTTAAAGCATATTCAATACATTTTGTTAAAGTATCTTACAGGGAATGTAAATTATTATCACTACGTCCACTAGCCAGACCTCACTCTTCTAAACTCTTTGTGCCAAATACAGTACTGTCTTCAAGAGGGTTTCGTAAAAGTGGGGTGTGGATAATCAGTTGGCCGGCTTCCCCAGTGCCTGCCATCTCAGCAGAATGTTAATCTAGTCTGTTCCTTCTCCAGCAGGGTTTGGTCCTATAGCATTTACAAACTGCAGGACGGAAGCTGAGCTCCTGCAGAAATTAAGACTTCCTGTACGGTTGTGGAGTTGGCTGGAGGGGAGGAGGTGGTGTAAGACTGAGTTTCCAAGGAGCCAAACAGCTTTAGTGTAGCCTGCAGGCTACCCTAAATCAGGGAAACAGAGCTTCAGGTTAGGGGACTTGGGGCTTGAGCCTGCAAGTTGCTGAGTGCTCTGCACCCAGTCCAGCAAAGCACTCAATTACTCACTTACCTTTAAGCCCATGAGTAATCCCATTGATTTGTATTTTATAAATGCAGAAACTCGTGTCCTAGAATGCTGCATTATATTAGGTACTCCCCCCCCTCCCCATCCTACCTCTAAAGTAATTTAAGGCAGTTACGCCTTACAAGACACCTGCCAAATGTTATGTTATGGCAAACAAATCTTCAAAGGAGAAATGGGAAGAATCGTTCTAACATGTTCATGGTTGAGATGGGTGGGTGCAAAGATGGAAACCTGAAATTTTACCTCCTATTTATATGGTGTAAATTAGATGATGACTATCTTAGAAGAAAAAAATAATCACTATCATAGATTCTTAATGTGATCAGTGTCATTATAAATTTAAGAACAACATTTTATGATCCCAGTTCCCTGTTTATGATAAACTGCTTGGGGATGATTGTGTTTTTGTGGCCTACACAAGTCTGTATAGAGAGTGGTAGGATTGTAATTTATTCATAATAAACATACCATCTTTAATAAATGGTCTATAATCTTTGTGTTTCACAGGGAATGTTCAATTCTCCATTGGAAGTGGCTAAATTTGAAGGGGCGGCCATACGCACTGTGAGTGGTATTCGAGGACAGATCAAAAAGGCTCTTAGAAAACCCGAAGGAGCGTTCAGGGCAACATTCGAAGACAAGCTGCTGATGAGTGGTGAGTAGCACTCCCCAAATAAGAGATCATCATCCCATGCCTTTCCTCCTCCTTCCTCGAATATGTAAGCACCATTTGTATTGAATCTCTAATAACCTAAATGTGAATTCAGAGAGAACAGAATCTTTTGAGTATTTATCAGATGTGGTGATGAATGTGTGTGACAAAGAGTTGGAAAAAAATCACTTATGTTTGGTTCTTTTCGATGATGCCATTACTGAGAATAATAGGAAATACAGATGAAGAAGGTCTATTAGGTGACCTATTTCTGCCCTCAGTGTTAGTTTGTTTTGTAAACTATATTCTGGAGAACTTAGAACTCGGTTTGCCTAGAGAACTCAAGCATATGCTGTATATAGCGATGTGAGTGCTAGAAAGGGACTTTTATTGTGAATCAGAGGAGAGTTGATAGCCCTTAATCAGAAGCTTTTCTGTCATCTGATGTGTGATTACAAAGCAGATCTGCTGGGATTCCCTACTTGACTGCAGTCGGATGATATGTGCATCAGGTCACTGTGCCCTATGCTCTGTTCTCATATGATTGTAGTTACACCATATTGAATTTGTGCTAGTGGAAAATCATAGCAGCATATAGTTTGGCTTTGAAAAACATGTAGAGGGAAGACTAATTATTTGGATATGCTGCTGTTGATAGGCACAGACTATATGTGACCTCCTTTGCTATAGGTCATTATATGTTTTTTAATTGGGTAGGAATATCTAGTACAGTGATACTCAACTTGGGACTCTTCAGGAATATGCTTCTCTTTGTGTAACTTGTATGCAGGTTTTGAGGAGTTGGTATTAATACATGCATTGCTCTGCCTGATGTTCTAGAGACTGAGAATAAGAGGAGTTCTCCTCTTGTAAAATAGAAGTTAATTTAGTGTGTGGTTTGCAATTCAGTTGACTACCTTATTCAAATGATGTTTAGCTGTAGTGTGGATACAGTAAACCGCATTGTCAAAAGCTATGTGATCATGTTCTTTCCTTTCAGATATTGTCTTTATGCGGACTTGGTATCCTGTTTCCATCCCAGCCTTCTATAACCCAGTAACATCCTTGCTGAAGCCAGCAGGTGAGAAAGATACTTGGACAGGAATGAAGACAACTGGCCAACTGAGGCACGAACTGGGCATCAGACTGAAGCAAAAGAAAGATTCCCTCTATAAGGTATCTTTTTATATTCTTGCAATCTGCGAGTTAAAATGTGTGTGTGTGGCCTCCGCTGTTCCTAAAATCAGTGTAAAATTAAGTGCAATGTATATACGTGTGTGTATGTATGTGTACATCTCTTCACTCACAGAGTAGTTGTCATGGCCCTTTTTGGGTGGTCTGCAGAGCAAGAACCAAGTTGTGGGAGATCGAGGTGTTGAGTTGGATGGTGGATCAATGAGAATTTACAAAGTGACCCATGAAAAGTTGGAGAACCAGTGGGACATCCAGATAAAATGGCATTGAGGTTGATATAGGGAGACTTCTTAATTACCACAAAGACATTTGTCCTGGATGGCAAAGCTAATATCCATAATCTCGTAAAACCACATCATGGGATTTTTTGAAGACCCATAAGTGATAAGGGAGTTGTGAGGTATCCCCACCGCCTGAGGCAGTGGGCCATCATGGGCAGTGGGTATCTCGCAACTCCCTGGCCCCTACAGTGGGGGCAGAGAGATCCCAGCTGCTCCCCAACCACCATGGCAGGGGGACCCTGGAGCTCTGAGCCCCCGTGGGTGGCGGGGACTATGGAGCTCCCAGCCCCCCCTCAGCTGCCCAGCCCCTTCCCATTTTATCATGGATATTTTTAGTAAAAGTCAGGGACAGGTCATGGGTTTCTATGAATTTTTCTTTATTGCCCATGACCTGTCCATGACTTTTACTAAAAATATCCATGACAAAATCTTAGCCTTAGGTTCACCTGTGTTAGATTATGTCTATCATCCCTAGCCAAGGGCAAGAAAGACAGAGAACTAATTTTATTTGAAATGTAAAATACTGTGCACAGGAAAAGTGTTATAGAAATATGACTCTATGCGTGTGTGAAATTTGTTTTTTCAGCCAATAGTGAGGGAGAAGAAGCATTTCAATAAGCTCCACATTCCTAAAGCACTCCAGAAGGCACTGCCATTTAAGAATAAGCCTAAGAATCATGAGAAGAAAGCTAAGCCTACGAAGGACCAGTGGAGACCAGCGGTTATCAGGGAGCCTCATGAAAAGAAGGTAAATATGTTTTGTTGTGAAATTAACACTTCCTGTTTAAGATGGTGTTGCTTGGATCATGTGACTCTTAGTTTAATTTTAGGATCACTGAAATGTGCAGCTATTGCCAAAAAATTGTTCCTGGGATTATATCTTGCCTCCAGCCATCACTCCATCTCTGTATATGGTACATACCAGAGCTCTGTGCTTAATTGGTCCTGAGCAGACTACAGAGCAGATAGTTGCTAGGAATTGTTGTAGTAGATCATGTATGGCAAAAATGTGTCTCCCCAATTCTCCTAGTATGTCCCAGTCCTAGTGTTCATATGTCCTAGTCATAGTGTTCTCAAGATGTTTAGGTCAATGGTGTACAGTTATCACACCATATGGGAGTTTTAGGTATATAATTGCCTGCTTCTCTTTGCTCTTACGTTTGCCATCCATTAATAGTAAAGAGAGGCTTTGAACACACAAAGAAATTGAGGCAGGATTTGGGGAAAGATAGAGGGTTTGTAAGAACGGGAGGATGTAAACCTCAATTTAGCCTTCCTGTAAAGTTAAATAATCTTATATTAATGATGATGCACAACACTTTTCAATAATACCTTCAATGAAGGATCTCAAAATAGCTTCATAAATGATAATTAAGCCTTTTAATATTCCTATGATTAGGCATGGTAATTATCCCCATTTTACAAAGGTGAAACAGAGTAAGTGAGTTGCCCAATGTCTCTGATCCTGACACTGTTCATTAAATATCTTTAACTTATGGTTTCCCAGGGGTTAAATTTGTTCTTACTTTTGAGAGCTGTTCTGTGGCTCACCCAAAATGTAACTATTTGTATATTTAACTCTTTGTTTTCTGTTTCAATCAGATATCAGCCCTACTTACTGCTTTGGGTACCGTGCATAGTTACAAAATAAAGAAGGCCAAATTAAACCATCGTCAGCACCTTAAAGATTACCTCAAAAGGAAGCACAAGGAGGAGGAAGAGAAATTTAAGAGGCAAAAGGAAGCCAAGAAAAAACTCTTTCGAATTATGGGACAGAAGGAGAAAAAGAGGCAGAAGTCAAGCTTGAAGGGATCTAGAGAGAGAGAGAAGTGAGTTTCTGGAGGTCTCATCAGATCTCAAATGGAACTGGAGGATAGTTATCTATTCAGTACCTACAAACATCAAATCAAAAGACACTATCTGAAACCATGCCTTGGAATAAATCGAACTTGCTATTGAAAAGACAAGGGGGAAAAATACTAATATGACCTCTTATCATTTGGAAATGCATATAAATAAAAGATGTAATTTTTTTTGGAGGGGGCGGGGTTAAATCTACTGGAGAACTGTCCCCTTTGTATTTCCGTGCAGTTACATCCATACTGCATCCTCTGCCAGCAACCATTAAACTATTTTAATGTTAATTACTGAATGTCATTCATTTATGAATGGATCACCTTGATTTCAATGGACTGCTCACGGAGTAAGGTGCTACTTAATGTGAATAAGGGTGTCAGAATCTGTCTCTGGGTTGGTAATGCTCAGGCCTGGTCTACACTAGAAAATTAAGTCAGCATAACTACAGGGCACAGGTGTGAAAAAACCACACCCTTGAGTGGCATTGTTAAGACAGTACAAGTACCTGCATAGAGAGCACTAGGTCGACAGAAGAATTCGTCCGTCAACCTAGCTATCGCCTCTCAGGGAGGTGGACAGGAGAGGTCTTCCCATTGGCATAAGTATTGTCTACTTTGAAGCGCTGCAACGGTGCAGCCGTGCCTCTGTAGCGTTCTGAGTGTAAACAAGCCTTCAGTCTTTTCCTAATTCTGCCCTGCAGCAGAGCTACTGTGAAAAGGCAGGAAGCTCGCTACTCTACAACAGCCACATCCTGGAGAGGGCAGGTGCATTATTTGGCTTTGGTGTTATAGTAAATGCCATGGAAGTAGTCACTTCCATATATCTGGGTCTTGCATTCCTGAACTCGAGCACCGTAGAAGTACTTCCGATATGCCTTCCTCTGTAGTTCAAAGCCAAGTGTTAAAAAGAAAAAATGATTCATCTGCATCTCGTCCCTGGTCAGTATTTGGGCTTTTCTTCATTGTTCACTTGGACTGTGGCTAGATCCGTGAATGCATACTCCACAACTTGTGCAAGTACTTTGGGACTCTGCCTGCCTGGGAGCAAAAATGTGTGATTTCCTCCCCCACCCCCACCCCAAGTTAGCATAATTCTGTTGAAAATACCCTTAACGATCATGTCTAATCATAGAATCTCAGGGTTGGAAGGGACCTCAGGAGGTCATCTAGTCCAACCCCCTGCTCAAAGCAGGATCAAACCCAACTAAATCATCCCAGCCAGGGCTTTGTCAAGCCTGACCTTAAAAACCTCTAAGGAAGGAGATTCCACCACCTCCCTAGGTAACCCATTCCAGTGCTTCACCACCCTACTAGTGAAAAAGTTTTTCCTAATGTCCAACCTAAACCTCCCCCTCTGCAACTTGAGACCATTACTCCTTGTTCTGTCATCTACCACTGAGAACAGTCTAGATCCATCCTCTTTGGAACCCCCTTTCAGGTAGTTGAAAGCAGCTATCAAATCCCCCCTCATTCTTCTCTTCTGCAGGCTAAACAATCTCAGTTCCCTCAGCCTCTCCTCGTAAGTCATGTGCTCCAGCCCCCTAATCATTTTTGTTGCCCTCCACTGGACTCTCTCCAATTTATCCACATCCTTCTTGTAGTGTGGGGCCCAAAACTGGACACAGTACTCCAAATGAGGCCTCACCAGTGCTGAATAGAGGGGAATGATCACATCCCTCGATCTGCTGGAAATGCCCCTACTTATACAACCCAAAATGCCATTAGCCTTCTTGGCAACAAGGGCACACTGTTCACTCATATTCAGCTTTTCGTCCACCGTAACCCCTAGGTCCTTTTCTGCAGAACTGCTGCCCAGCCATTCGGTCCCTAGTCTGTAGCAGTGCATGGGATTCTTCCGTCCTAAGTGCAGGACTCTGCACTTGTCCTTGTTGAACCTCATCATATTTCTTTTGGCCCAATCCTCTAATTTGTCTAGGTCCCTCTGTATCCTATCCCTACCCTCCAGCGTATCAACCACTCCTCCCAGTTTAGTGTCATCTGCAAACTTGCTAAGGGTGCAGTCCACACCATCCTCCAGATCGTTAATGAAGATAAACAAAACCGGCCCCAGCACCGACCCTTGGGGCACTCTACTTGATACCGGCTGCCAACTAGACATGGAACCATTGATCACTACCCGTTGAGCCCGACCATCTAGCCAGTTTACCGTCCATTCATCCAGCCCAGACTTCTTTAACTTGCTGGCAAGAATACTGTGGGAGACTGTATCAAAAGCTTTGCTAAAGTCCAGAAATAGCACATCCACTGCTTTCCCCTCATCCAGAGAGCCAGTTATCTCATCATAGAAGGCAATTAGGTTAGTCAGGCATGACTTGCCCTTGGTGAATCCATGCTGACTGTTCCTGATCACTTTCCCCTCCTTTAAGTGGTTCAGAATTGATTCCTTGAGGACCTGTTCCATGATTTTTCCAGGGACTTAGGTGAGACTGACTGGCCTGTAGTTCCCTGGATCTTCCTTCTTCCCTTTTTTAAAGATGGGCACTACATTAGCTTTTTTCCAGTCATCCGGGACCTCCCCTGATTGCCATGATTTTTCAAAGATAATGGCCAATGGCTCTGCAATCTCATCGGCCAACTCCTTTAGCACCCTCGGATGCAGTGCATCCGGCCCCATGGACTTGTGCTTGTCCAGCTTTTCTAAATAGTCTCGAACTACTACTTTCTCCACAGAGAGCTGGTCACCTCCTCCCCATACCGTGCTGCAGAGTGCAGCTGTCTGGGAGCTGACCTTGTCTGTGAAGACAGAGGCAAAAAAAGCATTGAGCACACTAGCTTTCTCCACATCCTCTGTCACTAGGTTCCCTCCCTCATTCAGCAAGGGGCCCACACTTCCCTTGACTTTCTTCTTGTTGCTAACATGCCTGAAGAAACCCTTCTTGTTACTCCTAACATCTCTGGCTAGCTGCAACTCCAGCTCAATTGATTGTAATGATATTAAACTGCCTACATTGTGGTGGGGGGAAGTGAAAGGGGGTTTTCAGTTATATTAAAATAACTCAGTTGAGGGGAAAAAAACACCTTTTGGGCTATGTGGACAAAGCATTAAATTGCAAGCTCTTGGGAAGATGGGAGGGGACTATTTTCATTTTGTCATATAGAGCACCAAACACATTACTGGCACAAAACTAATGATGATACTTCTTCCTCCCCCAGATGGCAGTGGTCAGATAACATTTTGGGATTATAATCTTTTGGGAGCTCATTCAGAGATGAGATCTTGTTTCCTCAAGCTGAATTTCCTCATTATTATTATTATTTTTATTTTATTACTGCAGAGATCCCAGTCAGGAGCAGGGCTCCCTCATGCTCACATTGTCCATAAAGGCATTGTATTGAATGGGGTGGTTGTGGATTTTCATGTGAGCATTTAACATTCCAGGATTCTTTTAGTTAATCTCACCATGTTGGGGAAAGTGGCCTTTTAGTATTGCAGTTCTAATGCATCTATTGTTCACGAGAGGTGGAAACCGGGCCTCTGAAAATGTAACTTTCTTTCACATGAAATGAAAAGTGCCTGGATATGAGAAGATGAGGTTCTCTTCCAAATAAAAGCAGACCCTCTCTGCTGAGTAGTTGAGTGGCCACTCTTTAGATTTTTACCATGCAGCCCATGACTGTATTCATCTGTAGCATGGAGGAGTGACACATTGTTATTTTGTTATTAGTGTCCACTAGTGGCCCCAGCCTCATTGTTCTAGGCACTGTACAACATATAACAGTCCCCATTGAGACTTCAGGTTTGGTGCATGCATCTTGATCTGCAAGTTTGCATGCTGCCATCTGTAGCTTCCACAAGCCACTCCTCTGCATTTTTTTATTTATGCCAATTAGATGTAGCCCTTGGGTCCTGTCAGGTTACCAGTGCAGCCCTTGACTGCATGGAGTGTAGGTTCCCCTGTTTATCTTTAATAAAGAAAACAAAGTTGTGAATTGTTTCTGAACTCTGATCACCACACACTGAAGTGTGCAGAGGTTTGCTGATAGCACCTTTGCCAAAGAAGAAAAAGGAGAAGAGAGGGACTGCAGTTGTGGTTTCCCTTGTGGTCAGATCCACTCAGCACTCACTGGTCCAGGTAAGAAAAACGTGTTCTGTGACAGGCCAATTCAAAATGTGTGTTCTCATTAGGCTTATACTATTTTTTTTTTCCTATGCAGCCTCTATAAATATTGTCTAATTCAAAAGACGAGCAAATCCATTAATTTAAACAGATGCTTCCATATGAACAAACTGGAGGGATAACTATGGTTTGAGCACTGGCCTGCTAAACCCAGGGTTGTGAGTTCAGTCCTTGAGGGGGCCACTTATTTTGGGGAGAAGAGATAGCTCAGTGGTTTGAGCATTGGCCTGTTAAACCCAGGGTTATGCGTTCAATCCTTGAGGGGGCCATTTGGGGATTGGTCCTGCTTTGAGCAGGGGGTTGGACTAGATAATCTCCTGAGGTCCCTTCCAACCCTAATATTCTATGATTCAAACACACCTCAATTATATATAAAGGTCTGACACAGCATGCTAAATTTTTGAAAGGACCCATTTTTTATTAATTTTTAATTCTTAAATTACTTGTAAATTTTCAAAAATTCATTTCAACTAAGAGCTCATCTTTTCCCAGAGTTGCACTGCTTTAACTAAAGGTATGATTTACCTGAACTGGGACACAGGAAACTCCGGCTTTATTTCTGGCTCTGCCACTGGCCTGCTGAGTGACCTGCTGCAAGTCACTGCTCTGTGCCTCAGTTTCCCCATCTGTAAAACAGGCATAATGATACAGACCTATCCCCCGTTCCACCTTTTATAAAGCATATTGAGATCTATGGATGAAAAGCAATACATAAAAACTAGGTATCATTTTTTATTTAACTGGTGCAAAAGGCTGTATAGTCTCTCTCTACATCAATACAAAACCCTGGTTTATAATCAATTTAGCTTAAATTAGTTTAAACTACCCTGCGATAAATCGTTCTTAAACTGACCTATGTTTAAAAATAACTTTAAGTTAAACTGATTAACATGTGTGTGTTAAATGTGTTTTTGGGGAGACTAAATTATATCCATGTGAAACAAAAAGGTTGAACTGCTTTAAGTGGAAAACTCAGCTCCACCTTAACTATGAAAGTGTAACTTCCTCCATAATAGGGAAAAAACTATTTTGAAATCACCAGTAGAGCCTTTTTATTTTGGAAATTTATGAGGGGAAACATAAGTAACCATCAAAGCAGATTTTTTTTTCATTGTTTTGGACTTCAGGGGGCCCAGTATCCCCCACTTTTATGATGATAGAGAGTCTGGCCAGGTTCCAATACATTTGCTAATTGTTCCTGTGCTTTGATTTAGGATGCTCTAAGGTAGGTCTCTATAAATCCCTGCCTATAACCTGAGGGAAATGTGACACACAATGTATAGATTAAAATGACCATGGAAAATAATGGCTATAATACAGACTTTGCACAGCAGGGAGATCACATTAATACTTTATGTACCAAAAGTGAACAGTCTTGGTCACATGCAGCTATATGGTTTTCATTCAGAAAGACTGGAAAATATTTGTTTTTAATAACAATAATAGCCTCAAATACACTTTTTTGGCCTGTTTTTCACATTCAAATGTTTTGTTTTCTCTCCATGGAATAGGAAGGGGAAATGGCTTGTTCTCAAACATCCTGTAATGCTAGAGTGGGGCTAAATTCTAAATGGGTCCCTGGTGTGACACCATTGATGCTGGTGGATTTGCAGCTGAGAGTGATTCCGCCCAGTTCTGTGAGAACACCTGGGAAGCTTTCTGAGATGAGCAAAACTGCTGGTCATTCTCTGGGCATGGAGAAATGAAGGGCTTTGTGCTACATTGGAGTAACCCCCAAAGTGGAAGGGGAATGCCCAAGGTTTGTACTTGGGGAGTTTATTCCAAATTCTCCAGGGGGTGGGGGGGAAGGGTTGGTTTTGTTCCTATTCAGAAGGGGCACAGAGTTTGACGTTTGAACACAGATGATCCTGTGGAGACTTTGTGCCTCTGCACTCGCCCTTAGCTACTTTACTTTCCACTAGCATACTGCCTAGCTCCCCTGACCTCTGCTGTGCTGTCATAGCCTGGAGGGAGGTGCACAGACATGTTACTCCTCACTCAGCATTCACTCTCATTGGTTTGCCCTTGGACTTGAGAGGGGAGAAGGTGGCAAAGCCCAGCCAGCCCCCTGCTCCAGCCTGGCCTTTCCCAAATACAGAGCCTGAACGCTGTGAAACACCTGCCACGTGGGCTGGTGGGGGCATATCATGGAACAGTTTCTCCCCAACCCATTCTATGCCCTATGGGCCAGAATCCACAGGTCTAGGCTTCTCTTAGCTCCCTTGAGGAGAGGTGAGAACATTTGGCCCAAAATTAGTCAGCAAAAAATAGCCTTTTTATGGGACTGTTTGACAAACTGGCTATCTTTATCTAGCATGTTATCAAATATGGACTATACCTGATAGGGCAGGGTATTTGCAGATGTTTCCAGGAGGATGTGTAGTAGGATCTGTCTTGGTGAACATCCCCTCTTTGCACTACGCTAGGTAATGAACAGAAGTTTGACCAGGCTCTGAACACGTTTCACACTCACCTACCTGAAACAATCTGTCTCCTCCATGTCTCCGAAGATTGTTACAAGGTAAGCAGAGTAGAACTATGCCCGTCACAAGAATAATGTCTCAGTAATACCATATATAGTGGGGAGAATACTACAACAAAGCCAGAGTTATCTGAGAGAATCATTAGCAATGTTCCTACAGGTGGCAGAACAAGGGTCTGCAGCTGTTCTTCTCTTGAGTAAACATAGTGAATGCCACAGGAGATACAAATAACAAGCAATTTTGCTCATGCCTAATCCCCAGGCAAACTTAAAAACAACAACACTCCCTTTACACATTTTCCACATACAAATCTTCCAAGTCAGTACACAATCCAGCTCTCCCTGAAGGAGGCTATACATAATAAACTGTACCCAAAGTATTTCACAGAGCTAATGATCACAAGATATTTGCCACCTTCAGCCATGGATTTCAGTGGAGTTACAGCAGGGCTGATTCAGCTCACAAAGTTACAATAAACATAATAGCATGGAGAGCCTGAAAATGAAGAGGATAGGGCAATTCATCATTTTGAATGAGAGAGTAAATGAGGGAGCTAGATGAGGAATGTTGCAGTACGGCGGAGAGGTTCTTGACTCAGCAGTGATGGGAAGGTGAAAGGACAGTAGAGGCCTGTGCTAGATGAGAGGACAATAAGAGGAGGTAGCATTTTTTAAATGTCCTGGGAAGCAGAAGGTCAGCTGATGAAAGTTCTCTTCTACAAGGCTGATTTTCTAGTGCAGCTAATTGCCATTTGAGTTTTTTGAGAATCTCTCCCACCTTGTTTTCCTTAGTGTAAAAATGTCAAGTAGCTGCAGCTCACCACCATGACGTATTCACACTGAGGAAAAACTACTCTCTGGGAGATGGAATAAAATATGTGCTGTGCAATCCATTTGTATTGATGCCTCCAGCTATGTCAGTTTGGAGCCAAGAGGAGTCATTCCAGTCCCAACCAGCATTTGGGAGATTTTAATTTTATATCCATTATGTTTTTAAAATGGGAGAGCTACTCTGTAGTGACAAGAAATTATTAAATAAAAGGTCCATCCACATGGCAGGGCAAACCTAGTTTATGGATGCAGTATTTAAGCACAGTTCAGGGGTTTCCTGAAGAAACTACCTTGTTAGAAGACTGTTAAAACACAGTACCCTCCTGATGTAATTAAAGCATGGGTTGACCTTTTTTGTGTAGGAGTGTGAAAGAAACACCTCCTGAATGACACAGGTTTTGCCAGCATAAGCAGGACCGCTGAGAGCAGGTTCGAGCCCAAGTGAAAAATTTTTTTCTGGCCCCCTCAGCAGGGGTGGACCAGCTAAACAGGGCTGGGGAAGCCAGGCCCTGGGCCCCCTTCCAGACCGCCAGGCCCCGGTAATTTGTACTGGCGTCCCACACCTCTTGGCAGCCCTGAGCATAAGTGATAGTGTTCACAGCGCTATGTTGGCGGGAGAGCTTCTCTCACCAACATTGCTCCTGCTGCTCATGGAGGTGGTTTTATGTCAATGGCAGAGCTCTCTCCTGTCAGCATAGAGGGGCTGGCTATGCAAGCAATCTTACAGCAGCTAATAGTGTAGACTTGAACATGTCTTAGCTGTGTCTCCAAAGTAGGACAAGATTCTGGTATAGTTTGGGGATACAATTAAAAACATGGGCCTGGTTTTCATAAAGGCTGAGCACTCACAACTCCAAATGAAGTCTGAGGGAGCTGCAGGTGTTCTACACCTCTAAAAATCAGGGCTATGGTTTGTTCCCATCTACACTGTACTGTGTTTTAAGATTCTTTGAAGGTGATAGTGTTGACAGCACCTATTGCAATTAGGCATATTGCTTTCTCTGGAACCAATCTTAACCACCAGCCTTGCTCTAGTTTTAAAGGTCACTGTTGATGGAGCCTTATATTCACAAACACCAGGCTTAATCATGTTGTCTGTTTTAATGTATTGTGCCCTAAATTATTGGGTTTTGAAAACAGAATCTATTAGGAAACTTAATGGAGCACCTCATTCCAATTATAAGAAATGCATTGGTGGCAGAAATTGAAATGCATAGAAGATGAATGTGTTAAATAGTTGCTTAAAATGAGGCAATAGCTTGAAATTAACCTTGTACACAGGAGTAGCTTGCTACAGGATGGTGCAAAAATGTGGTGTCACTTAAATTGCAGAGCAGAAGAAACAGTGGTTCAGTGTGTAAATGGCTAGAAAAGTCAGATAACAAAAATATACCCACAACTTTTGGACAAGCCAAAATCCTTCTCCAAGATAGCACTCACAGTGCTTTCCCTTTGGCTTTGCCTTGGCTCTTACTACATTGGGCTACACCCTCTTATTTCGGCTTTTCCCTATCTCCTGACTGGAAGACTTTTGTATAGTCAGGGGCAGCTCCAGGCCCCAGCACGCCAAGTGCATGCTTGGGGCAGCATGCCGCGGGGGGCGCTCTCCCGGTCACCGGTAGGGCGGCAGGCGGCTCCGGTGGACCTCCCGCAGGCGTGCCTGCGGAGGGTCCGCTGGTGCCGCGGCTTCGGTGGAGCATCCGCAGGCACGCCGCAGGACCAGCGGACCCTCCGCAGGCACGTCTGCGGGAGGTCCCCTGGAGCCGCGGGACCGGCGACCAGCAGAGCACCCCCCCGTGGCGTGCCGCCGTGCTTGGGGCGGTGAAATGGCTAGAGCTGCCCCTGTGTATAGTAAATTGATATGGCAACAGATTCATGTATCAATGACCCCAGTTCAGTGTATCCAGGACTGCTGGATTTAAAAGCAGGGGTTTCTACTGCTAAACAAGCAGGTTCATTAGCACCCAAGGCAGTAGTGGACTCATAAACCTCTGTGCATGGTCTAACCATTGGTAGGAAACAGAGCCATACTCAGTTAACAGAGATTGTTCTAAATTCCTTGCACATTCAGTATGGAGGAAGGTTGTGCAAGAAGTTGATAAGCTTTTTGGCAGGCATGTGCCTAGTAGATATTAGAGATGGAAAAGACAAGAACTGGTGGATTAATCTACATTATATAATTTATTTGATAAATCTCCCTCTTTGTTATTGTTGTGCACCAATTGTCCACAAACAATTGACATTTAATCATAATTTGCAATTTTATCATAATTTAATTAAAACTATTCATGGAATACTTTCTGTGAATTATTCCTGTTCTGTAGGTCATTCACAAGCAAGAAGGCTGTCTGTAGTCTGCCCACGAATTAGCAGGTGGAGTTAAAGACTATTTAAAGTTGGCAATACAGAACTTTCTTGTTTTTGTGAGGATTTTACCTCAAGTTAATATGCATTAAGAATGCACAGCTGGCTCCAGGCACCAGCTCAGCAAGCAGGTGCTTGGGGTGGTCAAGGGGAAGGGGCGGCACGTCGGGCTCTTTGGCGGCAATTGGGTGGCAGGTCCCTCGGTCCCTCTCGGAGGGAAGGACCTGATGCCAAATTGCCGCTGAAGAAGAAAGCGGCGCGGTGGAGCTGCAACGGATCATGATCGCAGCTTTTTTTTTTTTTAATTTAATTTAATTTTATTTTTTTCCCGCCACTTAGGGTGGCAAAAACCCTGGAGCCGGCCCTGAAGAATGCATGCTTTTCCCAGGGAAGACAAGGCCCCAAGAGGGAAATCCTGCCCTGCCCTTGAGGGCGTCAGGTGTAATGCAGCTGAATTGGAAGAGGTCTGAGTTATGGATCTGAAGACTGCCAGGTCATTCCCTGTCAGTGATGATGTGGGGGTGGAAAAAAAATGCATCTATGTAAATATATTAGTGCAAGGACCCTGGAACGTCTTTAGATGGTTAGATGGGGGGAGAGATAGCTCAGTGGTTTGAGCATTGGCCTGCTAAACCCAGGGTTGTGAGTTCAATCCTTGAGGGGGCCATTTGGGGATTGGTCCTGCTTTGAGCAGGGGGTTGGACTAGATGATCTCTTGAGGTCCCTTCAAACCCTAACAATCTATGATTCTATGAATTTGGATATTGTACTAAAATGAGACTTACTGTTGCATTATTATTTGTATTTGGTTAATGGCAGCTGTCCATTGAAGAATAGGGTGTGCTAGACAGCGTGTGTTAGAGACTGAGAGCAATATGTGGCTGCCTTTATGTGTGTAAGCTCCAGAAAGTGAGAAAGCAAGTCTTATTCTGGAAGGGGCATCATTAGCACTTATGGGGGATTGGGTGGCTCAGGCATTACTAATAGATAGATCACCAGTTAGAATCCCATGCAGCTAAACAGAGATTAAAAATAGTCCCAATTTAATGGATATTTGATAGCCCCCAGTATGAGATGACTGTGTTTTGCTCTAGACTATAAACTTTCTGGTCCAGGAATTTTCTTATTTCTTCACTCCCTGTAAATGTGTGAGCGTTGGCAACACCGCTATGCCTTGGGGGTGGTCAGGGGCATGTTCGGCAAGGGAACATGAATCTTATGGGGTCTAGAATCTTATGACCTGTGTATGTTTGGCTCATGATGTTAAAACATCATGTCTTGAGGTTGGCCAAGCTGTTCTGCAGGTGCTATGGGCCAGGAGTTACCTGAAGAAATGGCTGTGGACAGGGCCGGCTGCAGGCACCAGCACAGGAAGCAGGTGCTTGGGGCGGCCAATGGAAAGGGGTGGCAAGTCCGCATCTTCGGCGTTAATTCAGCAGCAGGTCCCTCAGTCCCTCTTGGAGGGAAGAACTGGCTGCCAAATTGCCGCTGATCAGGGCTTTTTTTAATTTTAATTTTTTCCTCTTCGCCACTTGGGGGGAGACAAAAAAGCTGGAGCCAGCCCTGGCTGTGGAGGCCATAAAGTGCTGGGTTGTGTTGTTTGTTAGAAATCCTCAGTCTTCCCTTGCTGCCTTCCCTATCACACCCAAAAGAAACAAAAAACAGTGCCCATGCTGGAGATGACAGGAGCCTGGAGAGCACCTTTGAGTGTAATCCTAATAGGTTTAACTGGCTTTAATTTGGGCTTTGATCAGATCTCCCCATTGAAGGAAATGGAAGGGATGTTCATGGCTTTGCTACTGCAACTAATGTTAACCTGAAGACACTTTCCCTCTACCCCACCCAGCACAGAGCTCTCTTCTTTCAGCAAAGAAGGGGAGATAGAATTTGCCAGAGGATGCCCCCTTTGCTGCTGAAGTATACTTCAGAATCTAAGCTTTTCATTAAAAATGTGAATCCAGTGTAACCAATGTAACCTTATCTGCCTGACTCAGCAGACACAGGGCAGGAAACAATAGCTCTGAAAGGTGTGAAATGCCCCATTCATCTCAACAAGGCATCAATTTTTGGAATAGAATAATGCCAATTTAAATGTCAATGTCATTAAGGCATAGACAACAAAGTCAGCAGTGCAAGCTTAGCAGATAAAATTTACACTTACCATAGGCATGGAATGGAAAGATCACACTTTTCTAACAAGACAGTTTCAGGCTGATTGGTTTCTGATTCAGCCAGTCACTGCACTGGGCCACTTTCAGAAGGGGTCCCTCCCCCACACAGAGACCTCAAAATTTGGATCTGTATTTGCCATCAGATGCAGACAGACCCCTGGTGTTTTTACCACTGTGCCACAATATTTCAGAGCAGGTTTCGGTGGCTGCAGTCTGTGCTAGTCACTTGGCACCCTTGCACTTGGTCTGGGGACAGTAGTTCTTGAAATACAGGTACTAATTTTGCCAGTGCAGATGCAGCTAGGCTTTTAACAAAAGCCTCAATTCCACAGAAACTGATTGGGGCTGTAATGAAGTACATTGTGACTTTGAGTCAATTCCAGCTTATTCTGAGACCTGTGGAAAACATGTTGGAACGAAATGCTTAGAAGGCTGGGATTTTTCACTGTGCTCTATTACCCGCATACTATTTGTGAATGTACTACACCAAAACAAAGTAAGGATTCAGAGTGCTTTCATCAGATGAGATGAGCAGTGGAGGCTGGTGCATTAAACCAGCAGACCAAGCACAGCTGTGGTTCAACAGCCAATTATTGGGGGGGTTTCATTACATAAAGTTGGTATTGGGCAGCAGGGAGACCAATTGAAGAGAGGGAGGGGGAAAAGAAAGTTTGTACTAGTTAATGATAAACAGCTGCTGTCTCTTCCAAAATTACTCAGCACTGGGTGCTGATATCCCATAGTTCAGCTCTGTGCTCTAATTGCAATTATCTTACCTCCTTCCTGTGGGAGGGGCTTATTCTATAAAGGGGCTGCCCAATGCAGGTTTGCTTTGGGCTACTGTTTTTCTATCAAATGCTGCTCCTGGTATAGAAAAGAAGGTACAGTTGAAAGAGAAAGGGGCAGGCGAAGAAAGAAAAGGTAAAAGGAGGAATGATCAAGTTTGGGCAGAATGTACTTGTCTTTACAGGCTACTCTTATTCTCTTTCTCAAGTAAGAAAAGAAAGGAAGGGAAGGAAATAAATAAATGAAATTACAGGAAAATCTTCTGTTTGAGCTACCTCTGTGGGATATGAGAATATTAGGCATCTCCCTGTTGGGAATAGAAACCACTATAAGGCATGTTAATGCTACAAAAATAGAAGAAATGTTTTAAAAATTAAATAACTAGTACAGCAAGGTAAGTAGGAGCAACAGGGATACATTTAATAATCAAATATGATGTTACAAAAATTAGAATTGATTAGAGATGACCAGATGTTTTGTGTTTTCCCCTAAGCATCTCTGATATTCAGTTTGTAGGTGAGATATTGGTGATGATTAACTATCTAATATCCCAAAGTTCTAACCTATATTCTAACCATATTATTATTATTATTATAACAAAGAAAAATTGACTATGGTGACCTATAACAAAGTAATGCCCAATCCTGCAAAGATGCAGGCATATGTTTAACTTGGAGTGTATGCAGTCCCATTGTCTTCAGTGGGACTATTGCACATGTATAAATCTTTGCAAGCTGGGGTCCAAATACACAGAGATTATTTTACTCATCAAGGACATGTAACCATCCTATTAGTGTGCTGCCAGCTGGCCTGAGCAGACATCTGAGTATATGTGAATATATGGGGCAATTTGGTTAAGCCTTGCCAGACAAGGCATAACCTTTATCCAATAAGCAGTGCTAGGTGAAAATGAAAGGGCTGAAAGTTCAGACCTAGGAGAACAATCACCATTTTAGGGAAGGAACTTTTTGAGGAACTGTACTGTATTCTTGTACTTGCCCATCTCTTGGTGCCTCCCTTTACTTGGTTTAGGAGCCTACCTGCCCAGTTTAATCTATTGTGTGTGTGGTGGGAAATGTGTTGTAACACATTTGAACATGGTTGGCCTTATTTGAACATGGTTTATGGGCAAGCTTAAGCCCGCAGGTAAAACACAGTTTGGTTCTATCTGCACAGGCAAGAGGCAACTGGTTAAAATTAAGGTTCTAGGAACAGTTATGAGCCCTAATACTTGCCTGTTATATGTGGGTTGTGAGGTTTCATTAACATCTGTAAAGTGCTTTGAGATTCTTAGGTGAAAGGCAGGTGGTATTGTACGTATGGCTTGAATTAGTGCTGTCTTCTTGCCCGTGTATAGCCAAGGTTCATAAAAGGAGATTTAGAAAGCATAAATCCTCAAGTAGTTAAAGCAAACCCCATTAATTGCGGCAACTCCAGATTTAGAGTTTTTTGAAAGCTTCACAGTGCTTTATAAACCATATCTGATACTCTCTGAAATCTGAAAACTCACTCTCTCCCCTTGCAAGCCAGCTTTGATGCCAAGAACACTTAGAGCTAATTCTCTCTTCTTTGCCCTTGCTGTTGACCTCATTTACAGAGATGAAAGGAGAGAAAACAATTAGTTCACCGAGAAATTCTATTATGTGCAAGGGATGTGGACATTTGATCAATACTCTAGGGTTATGGTCTCAGTTAGAAGGGGATATTTGTCTCCTGATTGACTGATGCCCATTAGTCCCAGAAGTCTTTGCGAAGGAGTAAGATAGTGATCCAACCTTTTACTGCTGGAAATCTAAAACATACCATTTAATCTTCTCAAGTGGTGGGCTAGGGTGGATTTTAAACCTCTAATTCATCATGATGAGGAAACGTAAGGGCTAATTAGGGAAATGTGCCTGCAGTTTAACTAATTTGTAAAAAGATAACCGATTATTTCTTTGTATGTTTGTGTCTATATTCTCTACCTCCCTCCTTCCCCTTAAGATGCTACCAAAAGTCCAAGTCCTATAAGTTGGTCAGTGCAGGCTGGATCCTTCCACCCACCTGGAACAACATGGGCTTCAAGTTTGGAGCTGGTAGTGTTCCAAGAACCTACACGCTGCTGCTGTTCTGCAAATGTTCTGTCTGCTGCCTACCACAGCTCTCATTTTAGCCTTGTCAGTTAGCTCAGTTGGAACAATTCCAGACTGTCAAATATTTTGAATAAGAGATTCTTAAAATATTAAATTTCATGTTCATAACCATGAACTGTAGCAGTCACTCATGTACTCTTCTTTCAGCTATTTTCAAGTCACTGTAAATTACAGTCCTTTTTAAGGTGGGACAGAAATCAGCTGCATACAAGATAACAAAGAGGTCATTTCTCTGTGTCTGCATTATCTTACCTCCCTCCATCTCCTTAATATGCTGCCATAGAACATAATCTGATGAGCTGATCTCTGCAGGCTGGATACTTCCATCCACATGGAAAAACATGGGCTTCAGCATATCTGTTAACAGACAGTAAAGGTTGAATGAATCGGTGTTCCATTCTCCAAGTTTTAAGCAGAGACATAGCTGGCCCACAATTGTATAGCTTGTCATATTAATAAAATCTAATTGAATTGAGCATCGAGGTCAAGATTGTGACACTGCAGACTCCCTGTTCAAGTCAGTTGGGCAGGTGAAATGGCCCTGGCTCCTTTTTAATTGACACCTCATTGAGGCATTGTGTGTGTGTGTGTATTGGGGTGGCAGGGGGCAATAGAGTTATCATCTTTGAGGCTACTATTGTCTGTATGGGAGACGGTTTTCTGCAGGGCTAGACGCAAGGGTAGCAGTGAGTCAGTTGCATTGTTGAAGGCTCTTTTGAAACACAGAAGTGTTAAATACTGTGCAAAGCAGCAAATGTAGGGCAAAGACACCAAAATTGTGGGTCTTTTTTTTTTTTGTAACAGAATCTATGCAGATAATTTCCAATGAATGAAGCAATGACACTGTTATAAGAAAAGGGTTAATTTAACATAACACTCCTATGAAATGTACAGAAGGCTGGCTGGTGATATTAATCATAATCAGCACTTCCTATACTAATGCACTTTAAGCACATTTATTAATTTCATGCCACTAGCAGCCTACAGGAACAGGTGATTTGCCAGATTGAGTAAGACAGTTGGTCCTTAGAGTCAGTAATCCTGCCTTCAGAAGTGGCCTATGTCTGATGTGACAGAGAACAGATATTTTGCATTTGAATAGCACCTTTCATCCATAACCTATACCTCACAGCAACCTTGATAGGTGGTTATGAGCCGTGTTTACAGAAGGGGAAACAAGCATAGAAAAGTTAAATGACCTGCATAACGTAACCCAAGCTACTCAGTGGCAGAGCTGGCGAAAGTGCAGAAACCCCCTGGTTAACCTTATCTTTGCATGTATGCCTACATTGTTATCAAGCATCAGAGCTGCTGTTGTGGGGCAGTGCAGAGGGATGGCCAAGAAACAGCACAGCTTCTGGATGTAACCATTTTGATGGGTAGGGGGAGGGCTTCTTTCAAAGAGCCATTCTGCAATGCTGCTCCCCTTTCTGGTCACTCTGTGTGTTCTCCTGAGCATTGTTATCACTACACATGTATATGGAGAGTATGAGGGGGAAAAACTTCCTTTGTTTGACATAGTTGCTGAAACAAACGCCACTAGGCCTGCTTGCGGTAACAGTGCATTGCACTAAAACAAACTTGGTGGGCACGTTACAGGGAGGGGGTTATTGTTAGTGCTGCGATTGAGACTAGGGAGGCAGTGTGGTTTTGGGAATGGGACACTGGATTAGGAGTCAGGAGATCTGAGTTGTAATCCTGGCTCTGGCCTGCTGCATGATCTTGAGCAAATCATTTCAACCCTCTAGGCCTCTATTTGTGTTTGCATCCTTTGTCTGTCTTGCCTATTTAGACAGGCAAGGATTGTGTGTCACTATGGGTGCGTCTACACTTAAGCTAGAGGTGTAATTTCTAGCTCGGGTGGATGTGCATGCGTTAGCGCTGGTCGAGCTAGCATGCTAAAAGTAGCACTGCAACCATGGCAGAGCGGGCAGCAGGATGGGTTAGCCACCTGATGCCATAACCTAGGATCCCCAGCAGGATTGTACTCAGGGCGGCTTGCCTGTCCTGCCACCCACACTGCCACACTGGAATTTGTAGCACGCTAGCTCGATCAAAGCTAGCACGTGTCTGAGCTGGAAATTACATACCCTAAGTAAAGGGGATCTTGATCTCAGATTGGGGGATCTCAAAACTGCTGTAATATAAATAATAAATTAAAAGCTTCAAAGTTACTGGCCAGCTCTTTTTAGCTTTGATTTTTGTTTTCACTTTCCATCCCTGCCTCCTCAAAGATTAGACTGGCTAAATGGGGAATAAAGAATGGTTTATTATGTCTGTTTATGTAAGAGCTGCCATACTAGGTCAGACCATGGTCCATCTTGCCCTGTATCCTGTCTGTGATAGAGCCCATACCGGAGCTTCAGGGGTATATTGAACAGGGAAATTATGGAGTGATCCACCCCATCTTCCACTTCCAGCTTCTGGTAGTTATAGGTTTAGAGTTGCTTTGAGCATGAGTTTGTGTCCCTGTCTATCATGGCTAATAGCCAGTGATGGACCTTCCATGAACGTATGCAGGTTTTTTTGTAACCCATTTATACTTCGGGTATCACAACATCCCACAGCAATGAGTTCCACGGGTTAGTTGTGCATTGGGTGGAAAAGTATTTCCTTTTGTCTGTCTGCCTATTACTTTCATTGGGTGACCCCCTGCAGTTTTTATATTGTATGAAAGGGTAAATAGCACTTCTCCCACGCCAGTCATGATTTTACAGCCCTCTATCATATCACCCCCTTGTCATCTCTTTTCTTAGCTGAACAGCTCAGTCTCTCCTCTTATGGAACCCATTCTGTTCCCTTGATCAACTTTGTTGCCCTTCTCTGAACCTTTTCCCATGCCACTATATTCTTTTTGAGACGGGGTGACCGGGACTGGACACAGTGTTCCATTTGCATTGTGGGGGCTAGGGCCTCTTGGAGCTACATTGTACTAAGTGCTGTAGATGACGGCCCTTGTCCCAAAGACTTTCAGTCTCAGTTTGTAGATTCTTACTGAATTAAAAATCAACTCTGCAGGAAAAACAAGGCTGGTGAGACTGGACACACCCGTCATTCCTGAAAACGGGACAAACCCCCAGTGTGGGCAAGGCATTGCTGAAAGGGGAACGTAGCATTTCATGCAGAGGCAGTGGGCTCAGAAGTGCCAGTTGTAATTAAGATCTTAAGACAGAGTGGTGGGGGGAAGACCACCACAATGGATTCATAGTATTAAGTCATCTAATCTAGTGCACTGTGAGGCCATTATTTCTTTGCTCCGGAAATCATGTTTTTAAAATATGTTGGAAAATGGTTCAAATGCAGTTGTAGACTATGTTAATCCCAGGGGCCAATTTGTAATCCCTTGGTTAGAAAGTGTGTTTGAGACTACAACAGACCTAGGGCTTGACTACACTTGTGATTTTGAACCAATTTTTGCACCGATTTGCAAGTAACTTTTTACATTTTTGCACTGCGTCTATGCTGCAATTGAAGGTGTGCTTGCAACTCAGGTAGGCATACCCATGTTAGTCTAGCACATGTACAAATAGTAGTGAAGACATGGCACATGGGCTTCAGTGTGGGACATCAATGCGAGTGCGTATCCTGGTTCCCTGACAGGCCCATATTGTGTTTCCTGTTATATTTATCCATGTTAGGTAGATTAAAGCTAGTGTATGTCTGTATCTTCGCTTGTAGTGTAGACACATACTAGAGTTCCATGGGCAGACTCTAGGGGCAGGCTAGGGCTCTGTCATAAACAGATAGTTAAGGGTTAATGTCTCTCTTACCTGTAAAGGGTTAAGAAGCTCAGTACACCTGGCTGACACCTGACCAGAGGGCCAATAGGGGGACAAGATACTTTCAAATCTTGGTGGAGGGAGTTCTTTGTTTTGTTGTTGTTCGTTCTCGGGACTGAGAGGGACCAGATGTCAATCCAGGCTCTCCAAATCTTTTTGAATCAGTCTTTCATGTTTCAAACTTGTAAGTAGCCAGGCAAGGCTTGTTAGTCTTATGTTTGTTTTCTCAACCTGTAAATGTTCCTTTTTGCTGGAAGGATTTTTACCTCTGTTTGCTGTAACTTTGAACCTGAGGCTAGAGGGGGTTTTCTCTGGGTTATATAAATCTAAGTACCCTGTAAAGCATTTTCCATCCTGATTTTACAGAGAGAATTTTTACCTTTTCTTTCTTTAATTAAAAGCTTTCTTTTTAAGAACCTGATTGATTTTTCCTTGTGTTAAGACCCAAGGGGATTGGGTCTGAACTCACCAGGGATTGGTGGGGGAAAAAAGGAGAGGGGATGGTTAATTCCTCTTTGTTTTAAGATCCAAGGAGTTTGGATCTGTGTGAAGCCTCTCAAGGCAACCCAGGGAGGGGAACGTCTGGGGGGAAAGGAGAAGGGATGGTTAATTTCTCCTTGTTTTAAGATCCAAGGAGTTTGGATCTGTGTTCCCCAGGGAAGGTTTTGGGGAAACAGAAAGTGTTCCAGACACTGATCTCTGGCTGGTGGCAGTGTTACCAGATCTAAGCTAGGAATTAAGCTTAGAAGGGTCCATGCAGGTCCCCACATCTGTACCCTAAAGTTCAGAGTGGAGGAGGAAACCTTGACAGGCTCTTTGAAACAGATTGCTGCTTAGAACATGGACTGAGGGTATGTCTACACTTGCAGGGTTTTTGCACTGTAAATTTCACCGGTGAAAGTAAAGCCCTGGTTTGTGTACTCACTTAATTCATCAGGCATCAGTGTGTGTTTACATTAGCAGCACTTCCATCCCTGATGAGAGCAGTGCTCTACGCCAGCTATCCCACAGTGCAGCTCTCTCCATTTTGACTTTGACGATGGGTCTTGTGGAAGGGGGTGTGTGATCGCAGAGCATCCTGGGTCCCTGCACAGCCTCCTCTCCCCAAACACTGATAAGCTCCAGTAGCTCAGCATTGATTCAGGCAGGGGATTCGTTCCTTGGAGCAGGCATTGTCACCTGGCCAGATAAGTGAGCACTTGCCAAGAAAACAGGAAGGGGAGTTTCAAAGTTCCCTGGGCTTTATGGAGGGAGGGGTGGATATCTCTTTACCTGGCATCAGAGCATCAGAGCTGCTTACCAGAGTGGTCACCTAGGCACTGTGGGATATCTTGCAGAGACTAAAAGCTCTGTAACCAGGAAGAATGTTTCTTCACTTGCACATCACTGGTAAGAGCTGTACGCCTCTTGTGGAGGTGGTTTTCTTTTTGAGGGGAAATTTCTGAGTTTAGCCGTAAAAAGTAATTGGCAAGTATAGACGCTCCCATGGTTTTTGCACAAAATAGGGACTTTTTCCGCTTTAAATGGCATGTGTAGACGTGCACTAAGACCTTGTCTACACACAAAAGTTGTACAGCTCTAACTATACCAGTGTAGTTAAAGTGGTATAGCCTCTCCCACTGTGGATGTAGTTATATCAGTATGGCTCATTCTCGTAGGGGCAGGGGAATAAGCTATACTGGCATAAGGCAATATTACAAGGGGGAAAGGCAAAAGAAAATGCCTGATTTCTTTCCAGTGTAGATGAACAAGTGAACATCAGGACCAGGCTTACAAAAAGAGCCCATCTTCGATGCCGATGATAAGATTTCATGTAGTTAGACTGGCCTTGGTTAATAGTGTTAGGTTTAGCTGACCGAGCTGTGTCAGGGGTGTGAAAAAAACATACCCCTGACTACCATAGCAATGCTGAGTCCTAACCCCCAATGTAGACGTAGTTATGTGGACAGAAGAATGCCTCTGGTGGTGTAGCTACCGTCGCTCAGGGAGGTGGTGTTCCTACACGGACAGAAAAATCCCTTTGGGATTCCGTAGTGGCATAGTCTCTGTAGTGTAGACACAGACTTGGTACTTAAATAGCTCTAATTAAGGGTTGGTCTACACTGAAAAGTTACATTGTGAAAAATCCACACCCCTGAGAGATATAGTTAAGCTGACCTAACCCCTGGTGTAGACAGCCCTTACACCTGAAGAATTCTTCCATTGATCTAGCTGCTGTCTCTCGGGGAGGTGGATTACCTCCAGAGATGGGAGAAACTCTTCTGTCATTGTAATAAGTGCTGCTACAGCATTTAAAGTATAACTATTGCCTAAATTGTGAAATCACCTCAGGGAGGTGAATTGGACATCTTTTGCTGCTGCTAT
Organism: Mauremys mutica; assembly: GCF_020497125.1. Taxonomy (NCBI): domain Eukaryota; kingdom Metazoa; phylum Chordata; order Testudines; family Geoemydidae; genus Mauremys; species Mauremys mutica. Next base: position 70,632,346 of record NC_059078.1, read on the forward strand.
TGTTTGCCTAGGTCCTGTTTTTTCCATACTGGATCAACTAGGCGGCAGCAGCACATGCGGTACCGTTGTGAAAGCTGCTTGCAGTGAAAAAAGCTGGGAGAAGTTTTTGTAAGGAAATCTCAGGCCTGGTCTGTGCACTGTTTTTGTACCACTATAACTATTTAGGTTAGGGGTGTGATGGTTTATTAAATTAGGGATGCTGTGACTGTAGAAGCAAGAGGGCTGTTGGAAGTTACAGAATCATCCACATTTTTGTTTTTTGCTGAGTTTATGAGAGTAAGAGTTTTTGCTCCTGTGAACAGTTACCTTCAAAAGGAACTAATGCACCTTGGTAAAGGAGTTGAATTGATTACTGTCTCCTGTGAAGAATTGCAACAAAAGAAAGAGACGTTTGAAGATATTTTCTCAGAGATTTCATCCAAGCGCTCTGTTTTGCAAGATGAATGTGATGAAGCCTCACATTAACATGTGCCACCAAAAGAACCAAGATATTCCCCCAAAATTTCAAGATACCATAGTCACTGAGGATTTAGCAGGATTCCAAATGAGCATCAGTGGTAAACAGACTTGTCAGCAATTGATTAATGAAACCAGTGATGAATCGCAAAGGAGATTTTCTGAGAAGAACTCCAAGTTATACAAATACTTGTCAATAATCTATTCCACCACCTTTCCAGACTTCATGAAATTGGAATCACTGTGCGCTTTGATTGAATTGCTTGGATTAGATATTGAGAAAGTGAAAGTTGAAAAGGCTGTATTTAAATCACTGATAGATGAGAGAAATTGCAAAGAATTTAAAGAAGTTCTAGGTACTGCTAAGGAATTAAAGGAGGCTTTCCTATGGTATTTTTGAAATGTCTATAGTGGGCTTGTTTGGAGCATCAACTGCAGCTTGTGAGAATTCCTTTTCTTGTTTTGAAAAGAATTTTATCACACCACTGGATGAGAATGATCCAGGAAAGGAAGAGAAACCTAATTTTCATGTCATGAGAACTGAACCTGGATGTCTTTGTGGAGGAATTCACATACCATTATCTAAGAAGACTACAACTTTGGTTTCATGACAGTCTTTGTTACATAGCACTTGTGTTAAAATCCCTACTTTTTCTGTTTTTGAATCTTTGAATTTTTGGAATGCTTGAGTACTTTCAATGTTATATTGAACAATCACATAAATATCATTTTTTCTTATTGCATAAAAACAAAGTTTAAAAAAAAAGCTGCTGACTGAGATTGCATTTTTCACTAAGTGTCAGGCCAGGACAACTGCCACTCTTGTCATGCATTCAACCCCTTCCCCCCATGTAAATGTCCTAGTTACATGGCTGTTGTAATACCAAGTCTGCACAGCCCGACCCAGCTCCAACATGGGTTTTCAGATGGGCTCAGACTATTTTAACAAATAAATTGCTCATCCTGGACAAGATTTTGAATTTAGCCAGTCAGCAGGAAAAGACTTTCATCCAGCCGTCCTGCTCTTAGGCATAGCATAGGCTAAATGGTTTGCTGCTTAGGCCTTTACATAACAGGTGGCACCTCAGTTAGCACTTGATCCATTGTGATCTGTCATCAATAAACCAGTCCTGAACTGCTGTTCTCCACTGTGGAGCTCCTGCAAACTGAACAGAAACTGAGGCATCCTTTAGAACAGGCCTCCCCCCCCCCCCCCCCCCCCCCCCCCCCCCCCCCCCCCCCCCCCCCCCCCCCCCCCCCCCCCCCCCCCCCCCCCCCCCCCCCCCCCCCCGCGCCGCCCAGCTCCCTCCAAAACACAACAGTTCCGGCCCCACGGAAACAATCCCCCCAGCGCCGCTGAAATACCCTCCCAGCCCCCCAAACAACCCCCTCCAGCGCCGCCTGCCCCACGGAAATCCTCCTTCCCCAGTGCCGCCCCACCGAAACAGTGGTGTTGAACCTCGCTAATATGTTATAGCGGGCCCCTAAGGTAGTATAATTAAGGTAAAAGAAAAATGTCTTTTTGCTAGAAGTAGAATAAGATCTTCCCCGCACTTTGTAATCAATTGCCCTGTTGAACAAATCAGGTGTGACTGAGGAAGGCGTGGAAGGCAGGCACCTCCAGACAGCTGCAACCCTTGGAGAGGGGATGGGAGCCAGACCAGATCAGTAGAACAGGTCAGCCACCAACTCGCAGCTTGCCTCCTCGGCTCACCTGCCCCCCCCTCCCGCCACTGCCCGCCCACTCACCTACTCATCCCCCCGCCACTGCCTGCCCGCTTGCCTCAGCCGCCTCCTGCGCCACTGCCCACCCACTCTCCTCCTCAGCCCCCCACACCCCAGCTCGCCTACTCACCCACCGCGGGCTGCACAGTGAGCCCACGCGGGCAGCATGCGGCCCCTGCATGTTGTGCAGGCCTGCTCTAGAAGGTTACTGAGTGGGCTGCAGAGCAAGATGGGAAGAAGGATGCAGGATGCACCTTTTTTTGTCTTTGCTCTGAGAATCTATATACTTATGGCCAGTCCTGCACTGAGGGCCACTATTCTTCTCCTATCCCTCATCTTTCACCTGTGTGCTTCTCTCACATTATGGGCAGAAGGAATAGAATCTGGTTTTAGAAAGCTGCAGCTCAATGCTTATGAACTGTGAATTCACATATAGCATTATCTAACCTACACAGAGTGTTTTCCCTTTGTTCAGTACACCTTGGAAACACAGCGCTATGTCTTAGGAGTCTAATCTAAAGGCGGGAGTTTGTGCCCTTGAACTTGCAACACTATTTCACATCTGCATTGGGTGAAGGTCAAAAGTCGTTTAAAAAAATGGATCAGGAATTATACTGGAAATATTGGGGTGTTGGGGCCGAAATCTCAATGAATTAGACAGTGTCAAGAAAAGGAAAGCATTTGTGAGGTGCCAAGGAACCTTTCATCACTTATTGATTCTCTCTGAGTTAATAGAAAATGACAAGCTAAGGTGTTTTAAAAAAAAAAAAACAACAAAAAAAAACTGAGCATGGAGAAAAATACAAGGACCGATTAAAAATTTGAGGCTGATCTCCAAAACCCCAGGAGGATTTTTGTTTCGAGGTTCTTTCCCTAGGAGTATTTATAAATAATATGGAGTGGATTAGACCTTCATGATTGAAAATTTCATTCAGGGTCATCTTTAAATGAACTCTAAAAGCATTAGATTTCACTTGACTGGGCTCTTTGCTTTGGGCTTAGGCCCAACATATCTTCAAATCAATTCCAAGATCCCTTTATAGCCCAAGCTGCTATTGATTTTTTTTCTTTTTACAAAAACTCGTCTCTAAACTGATTGTGTTATATATCTTGCCTAGTAAATCAACAGGGCTGAATTCAGATCAGGAGAAACTACTGTACCAGGAAGTATGAGCACCCTGGCTTTTCTGTGACTGGTGAAGACATCTGGCAGTTCCAAAACGGATCAGCAGGTGGCATTTCAGGGCTAAGACTCAGTCAGCTAACGCTGTTTCTGTTCTTACAAAGTTTTTTGTATTCCTTATAATGGGTGTACAACCGGAATGCATATTCATATTCTAATCTTCTAGTGTTCCTTGCTGTCAGAAGGCCTGATCGATACTATACACCTCATCAGTGAAACATTTTGAGGAGTTAAAGAAAATGTGCTATGAATTAAATGCTTTTTCTTGTGAACAGCTGGACATACTTGAAGGGAGTGAGGTGGCATATGTTTTTAACAGAGAACACACAGAGCATGCAATATCAGCCTGGGCATGTGAAGCCCTATGTAGGGCCTTATTTACAGCACATAAGCAGGTATCGAGTGCATTTCCTGAGAACCCATTCACTGGGAAAGCTGACAGCATACTTGATTGGACTGACATGACATCTTGCATAGTGACAAGGATAGGAAATAAGTGCATCAGCAGTTCTCTTTCTAGTCCTATCAGTGACAGGTCTTTCAGATTCATGTATTCATTCATTTGTATGTGCACTGATGTCAGGAGCAAATGTGGCATGACACAATGTATTCTGGTGTCTTACTGAAGGATATAATACATTCTGAGCACTCTTTCCTGGGAAGGCCATTCACAGTCAATAGGACCATATAATCCAGAGTACAGTAATAGTGAATTCACTGTAAGGGTGGGTATATGATCCAGGTCTATAAAATCATGAATGATGTGGAGAAAGTGAATAAGGAAGTATTATTTAGCCCTTCACAAAATACAAGAACCAGGGGTCACCCAATGAAATTAATAGTTGAAAACAAACATAAGGAAGTGCTTTTTCACATAGTGCACAGTCAACCTGTGGAACTTGTTGCTAGGTGATATAGTAATGGCTAAAAGTATAATGGGGTTCAAAAAAAGAATTAGATATATTCATGGATGATAGATCCATAATGGCTATTAGCCAAGATGGTCAAGGACACAACCCCATGCTCTGGGTGTCCCTAAACCCCTGACTACCAGAAGCCGGGACTGGACAACAGAGGACGGATCACTTGATAAATTGCTCTGTTCTGTTCATTCCCGCACAAGCATCTGGCACTGGCCACTGTTGGAAGGCAGAATACTGGGCTAGATGACCATTGTTCTGACCCCGTAGGGCCATTCTTATGTTATTCTGAATTGTTTTTCCATTTCAGTGGCTTGGTTGCTTTTTTGACCAGAGAAGAATGTGCTTTACTATAAGGTCTCTTGGTTTTAACGTGAGCCCTGTTTACTTGCCACATAAAGTGTCAGAAAATGACTGTTTCTAGGTGAATATTGAAAAACACAACATCTTGCTGGTATTGTTTGTGTTTTCACATTTTGTACTGTTATATTTAAGGGGTGTGTGTGGGTGGGTGGAGGTGTGGTGGTAAGGAGCCGCTTGTAAAGAACTACCAGAGGATGGGACATCCTTTTTCTTTCTGCTCACTTCACTGTCTTTTGTTTTATGGCTACACTGCAAGGCTTTTAGTGACACGGCGGCTGTTTGTCTGCAGGAGAGACCTCTTCTGCTAGCAAAAAACTTCCATCCCCCACGAGTGGCAGTGGCTTTGTTGGCAGGAGAGCGCTCCTGCCGACAAAGCGCTGTTCCCACCGGTGCTTTTCGTTGGTAAAACTTTTGTCATTGGGTGGGAGGGGGTTAACACCCCCTGAACGACAAAAGTTTTGCTGACAAAGTGCCAGTGTAGACAAATCCTTAGAGAGACAAGGTGGGTGCAGGTAATATCTTTCAGTGAACCAACTTTTATTGGTGAGAGAGACAAGCTCTCAAGCTTACACAGAGATCTTCTTCAGGTCTGGCAAATGTATTCAAAGTATCACAGCTACATACAAAGTGGAACAGATTGTTTAGCACAAGTAAACACACATTTCAAGTGATGTCTCAAGGTGAAGTGGCCCGTTAGCACCTTTCAGTCAGGGGAGAGGGAAAACTAGTGTGTAGGGTTAGTGGGTGATAGATTGTTGTAATAAACCATAAATCCTGTTTCTCTGTTTAGTCTATGATTTTTTGAGTGTCCAGCAAAGTTATGAATTTCAGCTCCCAGGCTCGTCTTTTGAAGATGTTGTGCAGGCTTCCTTGGAGGATGAGGATTGAGAGATCAGATATAGAGTGATCGCTTGTTGAAGAGTGTTCAGCCACAGGTAATATGGTGTTTTTGTGTTTTATCATTTTTCTGTGTGAATTCATTCAAGAGTGTAGTGACTGTCTTGTTTTGTAGTTGTTGTTAGGCATTTAAGTGCACTGTATGAGGTATACCACATGTTGTGACAGGCATGTGTACGACCCAGGGGTCTTGGAAGGTGTGCTGTGTGGGAGTGTTGATCATTGTACCAGTGGAGATACTTCCACAGATTTTGCATCCATTGTTCTGGCAAGGTCTGGTGCCAGAAATCGGTCCAATAAAATATATTAGCTCACCCATCTTGTCTCTTTAATATCCTGGGACCAACATGGCTAGAACAACACAGCATATCTTTTTTTGACATTCCTGAAGCAAGAAATGAACTTAGATCTACATACAAAGTTGCACTGCTTTTACTAAAGGGGTAATTTAAACCAATTTAGTTACATCAGTGTAACTGTGTGTGGATGCTTTTAAATTGATTTAAATCTGGATTATAAATTTAGCATTCTCCTATAAATAGGCTAGGCAGAATTCAATTTTTATGTTTGAATAATTTTGATGGATAATATGAGTGTTTATTTTTCAGCATTTTTCTATTTTTATCAATTTAAATGTTCATGGTTGCACAAAATTGAGTTTTATGCATTTTTATTTGTTTGTGTGACAGCCTCATAAAAATTTAAGCAAAGTGTGTGGAGGGGGCGGTCAGACAATAATTATGACAATGACAGCAGACATTGAGATTCAAAAAGTTAAAGCTTTATAACTGTTAAAACATAAATTATCAACGTTGAATGTCAAAATATACAAAGTAAATACCCTCACATCAGTCTCTGTTCTCAAGCAGCATTTTTCTCATTTTGCCTATCTGCAAATTTCTGTTATCGATGGAAATATTTTTTTCCATGGGTTTGTGTGTGTACTGGGAAATTTACATTTACTGACCTTTACCAGTAAAAAAACAAATCCTAACAGGCCGGCCCATAAATTACTAGTTTTAAACCAATATAAGTGAGTCCTCCATACAGGGGTTTGCACTGATTTAACGAAACCAGTTTAATTAAACTAATGCAAGCTCCCCTGTAGACAAGCCCCACGTCTCTTATGTTAAGCAGGGTGTATGTATATAACAGTGGGTCTCAAACTTTTTTTACTGGCAAACCCTTTCACATCGCAAGCCTCTGAGTGCGACCCCCCCCAATAAATTAGACACACTTTTAAAATATATTTAGCACCATTTTAAATGCTGGAGGCAAGTGGGGTTTGGGGTGGAGGTTGACAGCTTGGGACCCCTCATGTAATAACCTTGCGACCCCCAGTTTGAGAACCCCTGGTATATAAAGACCAGCATCTTGGATGTTTCTAGGGGGGGTTCAACCTGGGATCTCCAGACCTAGTATATGAGCTTCTTCAGCTTAAGCTAAAGGACTATGAGTTAGATTTTCAAAGGTATTTAGGTGCTTAAAGATGCCAATGGGGGTCAAGTGGGATTTTCAAAGCATGTATGTGCCTAAAGCCAATGGATTTTAAATTTGCTTTTGAAAATACTACTAGGCACCTGTTTGCATCTTTAGGTGACTAATGCCTTTGAAAATCTGGCCCTAGATACCCTAGCTTGCAGCTGGCACAAAGGAGCATATATAACATACACTTAACACTTGGTTACATGTTTATACCTTCTCTCCCTACCAGCACTACCTTCCACTTGGAAGAGGAGAAAGCTGTTAGGGCGTCTTTTCCCTTAGCATTTGAACAATGTTGATGGATAGAATGTCTATGATTTAGGGACTGGGAAGGAGACTTGCTTTTGTGATCTTGTGAGGAAACTGAGCTGAAGAAGTGTGTGTCCACCTGTAATACATGAGTATTTACAGGGCTTTATTGAAAAGAATTGTATAGAAGATGTCCAGTATAGTGAAAAATAAGGAACAGATATGAACATAATCTTGAACAAGGGACACGGTTAAGAAATAAGAATTAGTCTTTCAGAATAAAGACCAGTTGGCAATGCAAACTAGAGCATCAGAGCCCTATATGCTGGCTACTAACTTGGTTAGTGCAGTTACCAATAATTACCACATCCTTAAATGACCATATTGTATTCACTAATGTCAGAGGTCAGTTCCCAGTCATAGGATATAAAGAGGGCAGTGCAGTAGCTCCTAATGTGCATCAGAATGAGAAGATTGATACTGACAAGGTGACCTTGGGCTCTACAGATACAGTTTACTTTGAATGCCTCTAGTTTATCCTGCTTATGTCGGAAACCCCAAGCGATAGGACTTGTCTTTTATTTCTGGCATAACACAGTTTACACAGGCTGTTTTAGAACAGGACAGCAGTGGTGGAAACTGGTAACTCGCCCTATGGAAACTTGTTGCCATCCTAATACCCTATGCCCCCAGGATGCCCTTTGTTCGGTCTCTGAATGACCGCAGTGCTGTGTTAACATCTGGCAGACAGTTCCGCAATTAAAATGTGTTTCCTGACATCAGTTCCGAATTTGTCTGTCTTTCAATTTTTCATGTCCATCCAAATTATCTCCTTATCCACTTAACTATCTCTGTGCCAGATAAGTATGTATATGATTCTAATCCTCATGTTTGCCTTCAGTTATCAAGTTTACATGCAGCTGATTTTGTTTGATCTGTTTGTTTTTACATTCACTTTTGTGCTGGAAAGGATTTTCACTGATTTTCTGTTCGGTTTGGAATCTGTGGTTACCTCCTCCTTGTTAATTTGTTTTAGTTTTTCAACTGATGGCAGTTTTGCTTTGGAGGAATTTGGCTACTGCTGTCCTGTAACTTTAGTCCATTAACATATTTTTGTCAGGGTTTTGCATCCGCAGATTTGTCATTGAAAATCCATTGGTTTTTTTGGGGTTTTTTTAAAGTCACGGAGCAACAGAGTCTAGCATTTGTAAATGCTAAGAGTCAGGTTGTCAGAAGTATTCAATCAAACTGTAACTGGAATTTTGCACATGCAATTATATGTATTTTAAAACTCTCATTTCTGTTTCTAAGATGCTCTTAACGATGTAGTTTTGTGGGTAAAATGTGGCCCTAAATACAGAGCACTTTTCGATCGTATAGATACGTTCAATGTTATAGCCTAGTTGATGTGCTTTATTTTGAGAGGCAAAGAAAGATGGGATGCATTTTTAATAAAATTGCATCTCCTTCAGGATTTGAACTCATTACTTTTGCAATACAAGGTGAATATTTTGTCCATGTGGCACAATCTGCGTTTCATATGCTGTGGGAATTAACTGATGTAAAATCAGCTACAGAAAGTGTCTGAGATTGCTACCTGAATGAACAGAACAATCGTATTGCAATATACTGAGTTGTACCAGGAAAATATGAATAAAAGTGCACCATCAGCTTATAAGAAGCATATTTCCTTCTTCATACTTAATGTGTATGCACAATGTCCTGGCAATTAGGGTCAATTTACAGAATATTTTGCTACAACAAAATAGTGAAATAAAGAGCAGGAGTTCTGCATTTTACCTTTAAATTTGTCCTTCATTAGGGCAGATTACTGTAATGTAATTAATGTAACTTTTTGTATGATTGTGTTTGCATGAAAACACAAAAATGACATGGGTTTAAATAATGCTGTCCACTGCGTAAAATTAGCCTTGACAATTAGGAATCCCAGCCTTAAAGAGCTTACTGTCGTCGACCATGTAAGGATACAGTACAGAGCAGAGTGGGAGGCTGTCTTTGCAGGCAGAATGCTCCATGGAACAGGCTAATGCATGGCATAAAATTCCCCAGTATTTGGTGGTGTAAAGACAATAGGCTTAGATTCACCACTAGGTTCTGTTATACGTATATAAATAATTTAATGCTCAGTCTCTGAGTCGGGGGAACTCTCAGGGCCAGATATTTAGCTGGTGGAAATTGACGTAGTTGCATTAATTTCACAAGGCCTGTGCTGATTTGCACCAGCTGATGATCTGGCCGTCAATAACCCAAACTGTACTTACAGCTAACGGCACACACATGTGAATCTGCACAGAAGTACTGTAACTTAAGACCCAGTTAATCTATGCTTGCCATTTGTTTGTCTCCATATGTAGTAGCAGTATGTGTGCTTACCCTACACTGTGTATTGTTGTCTAACATCCTTAGGGCAGGGGTGAGAGAAACACTTTTTTTCAATTAATTTGGTTAAGCTAGGGATAACCATCTGCCTCGTAATTTTTCTGTTAACTAGATCATGGGACTGTTCTGAAGAAACTTTGGCCAACTACTGAAAACAAAGTCAATATGTATGTGTTGTAATAAGCTTGCATCGATTTTGCTCATATATTAAGATTTATGTCCTCCAGAGTGTAATAAATCTGAGGTGGAGGACAGGTCAATATATGTCATTATATGCTGTCACTGGGGAAATAGACTTTTCAAAGAGATATCTGGCCCTAGAGATTCATACCATCAGCCTGCATATCTAGCGTTGAAAAGGCTATTCTTTTTACTTGTGATGGTTTGATGTTCAGTACTTGGCCTGACAAATGTGCATGGCAGTTGTTTCAGATCAAGGTGGCTCTGTGGTCTTCGGTCCTAGTGGGGAGAGCTATAAAATAGTGTAAGGCCTGGTCTAAACCTAAAATGTATGTTGATTTAGCTGTCGCTCAGGCAGGGCCAGTGCAACCCATTAGGTGACCTAGGCGGTCGCCTAGGACGCTAGCATTTGGGGGGCAGCATTTGGGGTCCTTCGGTGGCCCTGGTTGTCGGCATTTAGGCGGAGGGACCTGGGGCAGGCGGGCATGGGGAGGGCTGCCTGAAGCAAGTAAGGGGGGGGCAGCACGCAGGGGAACTGCTCCCTGTCCCAGCTCACCTCTGCTCCGCCTCCTCCCCTGAGCACACCGCCCCACTCTGCTTCTTTCCCTCCCAGGCTTGCGGCGCCAAACAGCTGATTGGCGTTGCAAGCCTGGGAGGCGGGAGAAATGGAGCGGCGACGGCGTGCTCAGGGAGGAGGCGGAGCAGAGGTGAGCTGGGATGGGGAGCTGCCGTATGGCTCTCTGGGCCGGGGGAACTGCCATGGGAGGTGGGGCGGGAGGGCACCTCAGAGTGGAGGGGGGGAGCTGCCACAGGGGGGCGCCTCATGGCAGAGGGGGGTGCAGAGAGCTGCCACAGGGCTTGTGGGGGGGGCGCAAGGTGGAAGTTTCGCCTAGGGCATGAAACATCCTTGCATCCGCCCTGCGCTCAGGGCTGTGAAAAATTTCACTCTGCACTGTAGTTAGGTTGACCTAACCCTGGGTGTGACGCAGCTAGGTCGAGGGAGGACCCTTCTGTCAACTTAGCTATCATCTCTCTGAGAAGTGGATTAACTATGTAGATGGAAAAAATTTCCATCAATTTAGGAAGTGTCTATGCCTCAGTAGCACAGCTGCAGCATGGCTGTGCTGCTGTAGTGTAAGCATATCTTGAGTGAGGTATTTAGCCCATTCTGCTTTATATTTATATGTCTGAGTTTGCATCATCCCTGCAAAGTGACTTTTGTTGTCTTCACCTTGACAATATGGTGATGCTAATGTACTTTTTAATCTAGTACTTTACTTGAAAGCTTTCATTTTTAGCACCAAATGTGTGAATCCCTGCAGCCCTTAAATGTTTTCCCTTCAACTTTCTGATTAAGATGTAGGGAACTGTTTGTGTGTGTGTGTGTGTGTGTCTGTGTTTGTGCGCGTATGCGCATGTGCCGACCCCTGTCTTCAGAAATCTGGTGTTCAGTTGTTCACCCTTTGAGCAAAGCTCTGGGAACAATAAATAGTGAAGTCCTGGGTGCTTGTTTAGTTTGGCTATAAGTGGCAAAAGGCTGGGAGATCACAGGGCAGTCTCCTGATTGCATCTGGTGCTACACGTTCTGTAAAGAAGCATGTGAAGTAATTTGATTTCTGTTGTTCTATTATTAATTTTAAAGAGCTTGTTGTTTTGATAACCCCCCGCCCCCAAACCTTGCAAGCTCTGTCACCAGCTCCTCTTGTACAGATAGAATCTGGGCAGGGTGAAAAGAGAACCTAGAATTGGGATTTACCTGTGAGACTCACTGCTGTAAGGCATTTAACACATGCACGTAGAGAGCCCATTCCCTAGAGGGGTAGTTTATCAGTGAATGCTCTTCACCCATGATTCTGATGAATGCAGCTGTGCAACTGAGAGAAGGGTACAAACCTGCAAGGTCTCCTTTTGTGGCTGGGAGTATCCCACTTCCAGCTGCATTCTGTGCAGCCCCTGCCTTGGATCTTAAACCTCCAGATTTGGAGATCTGAGGAGACGCTCTAAACTATTTCTTGGTATTAGGGCCTTAGTAGGCTGGAGTCTTTCAGCCTGAGGACTTTAACCATAGATATGTAGCCTAGAGCCATGCTGGCAATGCTTCAACCATAGCTCTCTGGCCACAGTGGCAGGCAGGACCACAGATAGAGTGCCCCCTAGCCAGGGATCAGTAAGGCCAGGGCAAGAGCCAGGCCCTCCTAGCCAAACAAGTGAAAATTAGCAGCAAGAGCCAGACTCCTGAGCTAGGGTCCAGAAGCCTGGTCAGAGAATCCTCGGTTGATGATAGTTAGCAGCTTGATTCCAGTCCCACCCCAGGGTAAGCAGCGGCCAGTACCAGGATCTAGCAACCTAGCCCCAGCCCTCCTCCTGGTCCACGAGAAGGAGCAACAAAACCCAGAGGCTCAGGAAGCCACTTCTGTCTGGAGGCCGACCAGACCAGAGCAATTCCAGAGCCAGCTGGGAGCATAGCAGTTCTTATGTTCCCAAAGCTCATTCCATGCTGGAGCCTGTGTCACTGTGCCTCCGTGGGTCACAACTGAGAGTGCCAAATTCAGGACAAACTGCTGAGAAATAGGGCAGATACACACCAAAACTGGTGGTTAATCCCCCGTAAGATATACAAAACCAGCAACAAAAGTAAATTTCTGTTTCACCACGCTGGCTAACAAGAAGTCAGAAAAGCAGTTTCCTTAGGTATTCCAGTCCTTGTATCAGCACCAAAAATCTAGACTTATGGATGAATGGTTCCTTAAAACTAGTTTAATCAAACAAAGGGTTCTTCTGATCCCAAAGCACCAGCCACACAGCCAGGTCAATATATCACTCGGATCTTACCCAATAATCATTGCTGTGCCAATCCTTTAGTATCTAAAATCTAATGGTTTATTTATAAAAAGAAAGAAAGGTGAGAGTTAAAATTGGTTAAAGGAATCAAATACATACAACAATTTCAAAGTTCCTGGTTCAGGCTTGTAGCAGTGACGGAATAAACTGCTGGCTCTCTAAATTCCTGGTTGCTTCCAAATCACTGGAAGGTCCTCAGTCCCTTGGTTCGAATGCTCCCATTAGTATAAGTCCATAGTTCAGAGGTTTGAGCAGGAAAGAGGCAAAATAGAGAGGTTTCCAGCACCTTTTATAGCTTCTGCCATATGGAGAGAAACCCATTGTTTCAAACAAAGCCCTTGGCACAGGTAGTGGAAATTCACAGGTGACAAGATGGGGTTTGGAGTCACATGTGAAAGTCATATTTCCATGCATGATTCCACTCAGTCACAGTAGAAGCCATTACCTATACCTCAAACAGCACGTTCCCAGGAAAGTCCAGTCAGGGCATCTTCCATTGTGAGTTAAATGTTCTTTTGATGGGCCCACAATTTGAATAGTCCCTCTGAGATGTGCTGGCTAACTACCTTGTGGGCGCTACCCAGGAGCAAACATTTTGAAATACAGGTATAGAGCCAACAGTCATAACTTAAAATACCAAAATCATACATGCATACACATAGCATAATCATAACTAGCAAATCATACCCTTTCTATTGACAACTTACTTGACACACTTTGTATAAGATTTGTTGCAATTATATAACAGTGGTAGCAACAATGATTTGCATGGTCATATTATAATCAGATAATGTCACAGCCTGGGTCAGTGTTAAGTTTGGATAATCAGCACATTTATCACTACTTATTTAACAAAGGTAATGAATATTCATCTGATATGCAGGATATATATAAAATGTCCTTTTTTCTGAATCCTCAGGCTGAACAGGTATGAGCTTTACGGCCTGGCCACAATATGGCTAGTCAGGTGCTCCTGAGTCCCTAATCCCAGTTATGGCAGAGTTCCTTTGAGGCAATTTCACATGATCTCTCTGCTTCTGTTCCCCCTCAGTAAAACAGAGAAAATGCTTCCAAGGGGTGTTTTGAGGACTAATTAATGACTATAATGCAGTTTGAGGGCTATTAGAGCTAAGTATTACCCTGCTGATAATGTTCACTGAATAATTTATTTGTTAAAATTGTTGCCAGTTAAATTCATCCAACTCCTCCCTTCCCAATTTGATACCTCTAATTGCAAAAATGTGTCTCGGGGTATGGCTACACTTGCAGGTATGCAGCGCTGGGAGTTACAGCTGTCTTCGTACAGCTGTGTAGGGAAAGCGCTGGTGTGTGGCCACACTCACAGCTACCAGCGCTGCAGTGTGGCCGCATTTGCAGCACTGTTGGGAGAGGTGCATTATGGGCACCTATCCCAGCGTTCAAGTGGCAGCAACGTGCTTTTCAAAAGAGGGGGGTGGGGTGGAGTGTGACAGGGAGCGGGGGAGAGAGAGTGAGTGGATTTTTGGAGCTGACACTGTGTATCAACTCCCTGCCTTGCAAAATCTGAAAATTTCCCCGACCCCTCATTTACTCTTAACTGCAAACAGCCTGCAGACCAGATAAGCAGCTACTCCAATGGACTCCCTTTCTCTCCCTCCCCCCCGCTGTTTCTCTCCTCAAGCAAACACTCATCCCCCTAGCCTGCCTCATTCACAGCAAGGTAGTGGGTTATCTCAATTGATTGTTCACAGTCAGTTACAGATTGATCACAGCAAACGAGCTGTGTTTGTTTTTTAGATAAACAGCTCCCGGAGCCCCGAGTTCACAACAAAACAAAGAGAGGCATCATAACAAAACAAAGAGAGTAATTTAGTTAAAAGCATTCTGGGATATCTCCTAATACCCTGGAGGCCAATAACAGCGCTGGTGTGTGGCCACACTTGACGAGCAGCGCTGCATCACCAGCGCTGCACTCATTATACCTCAAGCAGACCAGGTGTACAGCCAGCGCTGCAGCCAGGGAGTTGCAGCGCTGGATGTGCCTTGCAGGTGTGGACAGTTACTAAGTTGCAGCACTGTAAAGCCTCCACCAGCGCTGCAACTCTCCAGTGTAGCCAAGCCTTCGCTCATCAGCAGGACAAGAATGGAGGATATTGAACTCAACCTTTGTCCTTCATTAGAGTATTGAATGTGTCAGCTTCTTGTGGAATGGTTTGCAATGTTTGCCTGAACAATACTTGTATAAACTCATTCGTGGGAGTGAGAGGAATGGGGAAGGCGTTGGCAAAGATTTAATTCTTTGCTAAAACATATAGCTTTTTCTAATACTTGTGTGTCCTTATTACTGCACCCAGGTTCATGGTATCTGATTATATTGTTTTATATATTCACTTAGATGAAGGAAATTATATAGAGATCATGGATGGTATTTGATATTTGGTCAATCTGTCCCTGCTGAACAGAATATTACTGGGGTCTCCTGTACTGTCATTGTGGACAAAGCCCCTGTGAACAGTCACATCCGTAAGTTGTTGACATTATGTTGGTAGTTTAATTTAAACGGAAGGCTTGTGCTGATACAGGTCAATGTTACTATGTGAACAAATGGATTTCAATTTCTTTTAATATGGCTTGTGTGTGAAATTCCTCTGGGCATATATAATACAGTATGTTGTGTGTTTGGCTAAGTGTCTGAGTGTTCATTTCACTTCACACTCTCAACCATCTTGTCATTGCAACTTTACACGTTTTTCATTTGTTTCTGCTGTTTTATTTGTGTGCATATTATCGCCACAGCTTCATTTCCTCAGCCCTCTGCCCCACAGGCTGATAGGCTGTAACAAAGCTCAGCCTCATGAATGTCAAACTGAATGAAAAAGAGAAATAACTCTGGGCAGAAAACGACAACTCCTTAAGAGGGTCCCTTTCTCTCAGGCTCTGCTGGCTCTTCTGGTTCATCAGCCAAATGTGGTGGTAGTAGCAGGACACGCTAGGTCACCTCTGTTACAGTCATTCTTATCAGTATCGCTTGGGTACTAATCTGTCAAGAGACCTCTGCAAGAGGAACACTGTATCAGTGCTGAAATGCCACCCTGAGCAATTCTTGGATATTGTGGAACAAGCGGTAGCTTGTGCATCTCTTCCTTGCTGAATTCTTACAATACAAGAAAAGAGAGAGACAGCTATTGAGAGGTAGACACTTTACAGCACTTCACAGCTGCTACAACAGTCTTGGTGACTTTTCAGTGCAGCAGTCTGAATCCCTTGATTATTTCCCAAATTAGAATACAAGGGGGAAGATGAGGAGGTTGTTGGGATTGTTTCTATGCCTTAGAGGACACCACAATGAAAAACAAGAAAAATAATCACTAAAAATTATCACAATAATCATTACTATTTTATTATTAAAGAGAAGTAAGAAAATAAAAATAAAACCCAAACGAGCCATAAGCAATGATTACTTCAGTTACGTCCTCTTCTGTTTGTCTGAGAAGAGTTTTCAGCAGAGATCGTGCCTTTGAGAATGGGTCTATCCTTGGAGGGAATGCTGTTTTCTTAGGCCAGGTCTACACTACAGACCTATATTGGTATAACTAAGCTGCACAAGGGTGTGAAAAATCCACACCTCCTAGTGACATAATAATACTGACCTAACCCCCTGTGTAGACAGCACTGTTGACAGGAGAGTTTGTCCTGTTGCCATAGCTACCACTTCTCAGGAAGGTGGTTTAAGCATCTTCACTTGAGCGCTACAGCGGTACAGCGTTTTAAGTGTAGGCCTGCCCTTTGCTACAACCGAAGTATGTTGTTCCTCATCTCAGCAGTGAGTCCTGTCTTAAGGTATTTGAGGGTTTGTCTACACTTGAAGTGCTACAATGGCACAGCTGCACTGCTGTAGCACTTCAGTGAAGACACTACCTATGCCAATGGGAGGAGTTCTTCTTTTGACCTAGCACTGTCTACATTAGAGGTTAGGTCAGCTTAACTACACAGTTCAGGAGTTACTTAAAAGAAGGTATTCCAGGAGTGGTCCTGAGACAGACAAATGAATTTAAGATTCCTAATTGTCATTAAAATTAAATCGCACAGAGATTTATATGTAGCTCTTTTCATAATTTCACTGCAGGAGGAAAGCACACCTCTTTCAGGGGATTGGCTAGATTTAAATATCAGCTGCTGTCATCCATTCATTGGCTCATCACCTTCATGGGATTGTCTTGTTGGTATTTTCAGCTCCTGACTATGTAAGCTGATAATGTATACGTAGCAGGGCATGAATTGCCTTTATCCTTGTTGTGGGAAATTTCTCAGTGGACCATTAAAGTATAGAATGTTAACTTTTTCTTCTTTTCCATTCATTTTCTGAGATATCACTTTAGTTCCACCAAGGCTTAATAGGAATTGGAATTTTGTTTTTGCCTATATAAAGAAAGGTCTTTTAGCTCTCCACTTTGTCTTTAACATATTTAATATTTGTCTTTACACATAAATAGTCACTGTTCTGCTTACCAGTCTTTGAGAGATGATTCTTGTCGTTCTCAGTTTGGCAAGAAATTGCTTAAGCATTGTAAAATAACTAATGTCCACTTAATATTGATAATTTTATACTCAGATGACTTCTTACATTAGCATCAAATTATCTTGCTATATTTGTACATAAAGCATCTTACTATTTATATGGCGATGGCATTGGGCAGTTATTAGATGAAGGTTTGAATTTAGTTTCAAAATATTGGCAAATCTACATCTCAAAAGACAAAATGGGTAAGGTAATATCTTTAAGTTTTATTGCACCAACTTCTGTTGGTGAAAAAGACAAGTGTTCAAGCTACACAGAGCTTTTCTTCAGGTCTGGGAAAGGTACTCCGAGCATCATTGCTAAATACAATGTGGAACAGATTGTTAAGCATAAATAGTGTCGAAGAAAAACTCAGTTCTCGCTTTTTGTTTGGGTGCAGCAAAATCAAATACTTTATTATTTCTCCAGTAATTACAATGGAGGGAGAGAGTGCCATAGGACACAGGGTCGCCCCAGTCCTGGACAGGTCTCTCAACTGGTAAACAATTACATCAAGCCTTTATACCTTTGTTACAGACAATTTCTAGCAATCATGGAGACAGTAAAAAGCAACAAATACATTTTGTTTATACATAGCAGAAAGGCTTATCTTATTTGTCTCTCTCTTAAGAAAAGCAACCCTGCATTTTGGTTAGTGATTGCAAGGTCGTAATAACTTTGTACACAGTTCTTGTCCTGTCGCCTCGCACTATCTTTGCTCCTACAAGTCTCACGTCATTAGGGTTACAGTATGGCCTGACTCTTGCTAACTGACTGACACGCATTAAAATCCGCTTCAAATCCTTATTGAAGCTTTCCCTGCTTCCACACTCCCCCCTTTTGTACTTCTAGTACAACAAATATTTTCAAATCTCCATTTGCATTAATCCATGGATTTCAGATTCTACAGCAGATATGTCAACCTTAGGGGTTTTCATGGGATGTAATGACAATGCATGATTAGCATGAACATGAAAGGTATTATTACTATCATTACGTCTTTTACAACAACAACATAATCCTAAACTAACTAACAACACTACAAACAATAACATTCCCATAGGAATAAAATAATGGGGTTGTTGTACAGTTTTGGTCACAAAGCACAATACATCATACTTAATACATAAAGTAGACACTCTATAAGCTGTATAAAAGGCATTCTGTTCAGCATGATATATATATTCCGAAGCATATGAATTTGCCCTTGCAATTCAGAGATTCTTCGAACCTCTGGTAATAATGAAAGCAAATTTTGAAACCGATCAGGCACTACTCTAGTCCAATTAAAATATACCTGAAATCTGAGAGCTACTTGCAACATTCTATCTGCAGGCCAGGAAATGATATGATTGCCTGCGGCAGTGGTAAGATTAATATGTATATCTTGTAAAGTGGTGGCATTAACGTACACACAGCTATCATTAGCTTGAAAAAGTGGGTGTCCCGTCAGGGTAGTTCCTTGACCTCCACCCTCTCAACAAATATTGTCATAAACAGTGACAACTTCCCCTGGCTTCAGTTTATAGATACACTGAGCTGTGGTGGTTCTAACGGCCAAAATGTCCATTGACTCTCTATTCTTATCCAAAATGTCAGGTGTTATTCTAGGGGTACTGTCTAGAAATCAGTTGGATATACCAGGTGGTCTAATTTCCCAGATGTCTCGGTAAACAATTACAGTCCCACAGGCATCCTCCCCATGGACCCAGCAGGATACGGTATGTGGGAGCCCACACCCACCCTAACCGGTCCATATGCTTGGAAGGAGCACTGTGAATGTCCACACTTCCATTCAGAAAGTGTCCAAGTATGTCTCCATGACCACAGATCAGATGGTACTCCTGAAGCGTCTGTAAGGGCAGTGGGCCAAGTCCGGTCTAGATCCCACTGCAATGCCTTCCCAGCCTCAGTGATATTCAATACCATCTCTGTCAGTAACTTCCGGGTCATAGAACTAAGGGTGGAAATGACATGTAACTCACCAACTCCAGCCTGTACTTAAGATAGCTGAGTTTCAAGAATAAGGCTAGTAGCCTTTTCCAGTTGGCCCAATTTCTTATCATGTTCTTGGCTTTTAAGATATTGGCCCTAGCCCACAGGGAGCTGCTCAATTCTCTTTCTTTCCAGAGGAAATAACCCAGGCCCTCTGTCGTGCTAATCTAATGGCAGCCCCTTGTGAGCAATCTGGGTATGTAGAAGTGATTTGAAAACCTGATAAGGGCAATGTCATTTAAAATCCAATTAGGGAGGGCAATACATCCTGAAGGATTTATCCAAAACACAGGGCGCAGCCTGTAGATCAAACCCCAAAATCCAATTAATACCACATCCCCAAGCATGGGTCCCATAAATTTCTTCCTGCCAGTGTACAATTCTTTGTTTCTTCACCAGGGTCAGTTCTCAATGTCCTTTTTAGTCAGGAATTCCTGGACTTTGGCAATGTCAGTGGAGTGAGTGTTTCTTCTTCTTTCCCAAAACAATTGTGGTTTAGCATCCTACAGGGGAGAGGTTGCCAGCACATATCACCCTGTAATGGCTTTGCTTCTTCTTGAAAAGTCTAAAGGCACAGTTGGTCTGTCAGTGGACAAGGGAGAGGTTGCCAGTATGTCACCTTGTCCTTTTTCCCTGCTGTCCAGAAGCACAGTAGAGCTAGAAGAAGAATAGGCTAATCATCAGTAGGAAAATTCTTCTGATGTGGAGGGGTCTTTTTGCAGTGAGAATCCTGGGTCCAGGCAGTCAGTCCTTGGCACTTCACAGCGGTGTTGGTAGACAGCAGGACTTGGAAAGGGCCATTCCAGCGTGGAGCCAAGGCAGTCTTTCGTTGATGGATCTTTATGTAGAGCCAGTCTCCTGGTTTCAAGGGGTGGCAAGGTTGCACAGGATCCTTCAGTAGTGCTTCCTTCACCTGTGTATAAAAAGACTTAACACATTTCATTAGTGCCTGACAATACTTAAGCATTATGTTATCCATCAAATGAATGTCCATCTGAGCTGGGGTTAGTGGGGGTGCAGCTGATAGTCACATTGGGCGTCCTGTCAAAATTGCATGAGGGCTGAGTCCAGTCTTTCGATTGGGAATGGCTCTCATACTCATCAGTGCCAAAGGAAGGGCATCTGGCCACTTTAAGTTTGTTTCAGCACAAATCTTGGCCAGTTTATTTTTTAAAATCCCGTTCTGGCGTTCCACTGTCCCAGCAGACTGTGGGTGGTGAGGGCAGTGAGCTGCACATAACTCCTTTACAATCTGTCCAGTAAAATGAGTTCCACGATCACTGTTGATACTCACAGGGATGCCAAAACGTGGCACAAAATCTTTAAGCAAAATTTCACAACAGTCCTGACATCTGCTTTCCTGCAGGGAAAAGCTTCAACCCAATTGGTAAATACATCAACTAAAACTAATACATATCCATAACCACAACATTTAGACATTGAAATAAAATCAATCTGAATATTTACAAAAGGTCCCCAAGGAGGAGGGTGGGCTGCCCGCTGCACACCAACCTCGTTTAACTGCAGCAACCATCCCCCCTTTCCTAGACTGAGCATGTTAGCTATTCTCTTTTTCCTCCCTTCTTGGCTTTTTTTTTTCCGTTAACATACAAAGGAAACTTTTACTCTTTACTTATACACCTTCTTTTATACCATGAACACATAAACATTACTGTTATACAGTACATTAGTCTTATTATTCAATGTATGCCACATATACCCTTTCACTAAAATAACCTTATTACAGAACTTTGGAACAACAAGCCAGGACAAGCACACCCACTGTGAGAAATTCACTCAATATAACCTCTAGTCCAATAGCTTTCCACCAGCCCCAGCCCTCTGGCTAAAAGTCTGAGGTAGCCAGAAGGATCCCTTGTACAATATGGGGAGTGGGTTAACTTTTCATGTCCTTGCTTCCAAAGACTGTTGGTATGCAAATTTTAACAACAATTCTTAATTAAAAGATTCGGCCAATGTAGTTTCTTTCTCTTACTGAAGAAAATGTATTAGACTTTAGTATATCACATTTTTCTGATGTAACCAAACACTTTGTATTCTAAGTTGAACAAAACAAGTATCTGCATTTCAAGCCAATACTTCCGCTTGAGTTCAAATCAGACCATCCCATGAAAATATTAAACAACAATTCTGGCCACGAGACAAACACCACAAGACAGAACATAGAACACACAACATAATTTTTTACTGTGCCAGTAAATCAAGGTACGTTGAATGTTGTGCAGCTGGCATTAGTTTTCTTTGATTATCTGAAAGACAAAAACAGAGGTCCACCCCTTCTGGGCAGTTAAACACTTAAAATATACAAATACTCTTGTTGATTCTAGGCAAAACAGAGGAATTACCCCATATTTTCTTGTATGTGTTTCTTAGACAGCCCTGGTTCAGCGGCCTCTACCTTATCAGTTAGTTAACTTGCATTAACACAGATGCTTTCTGGCTTGCTTTTTTTACTTTTAACTCCTGCTTTTAAACACTGAAAGAAAACATCACCACTTATAGTGCCTGTAGAGCCTAATAAAATTTTCATTACATAGCACTGTATACATTCTTCAACTGATTTAACAAAATTGTTCATAGCCAAATGATTGCAATCTAATAATTTCTTTGCCTGAATTTATTTACAAACATTTCAAAGACACCAAAAACTGTTCTCTTTGTCTGTTGCCTGCCCGCCTGGGCCCGATCCTTTTTTCTCGCTGAGCCGTCCCTTCCATTTGGCACCAATTTGCTCCACTACCAGCTTAGCTAGGATGGTGAGCTTCTCAACTAGCCCCACCCTACTGGTCTTTTCCCCAAAACATTTTTACTTACAAGACTACCTGAGTCCTCCCTAGTAAGGCTTGCCACCTGGGCAAAAATACATGGCCATTGCGTAAAGGCCATTTACTCAACACACAATCCAAACCCCTTTAGGGGGTCTACCCAGAGACCCACCCATTTGTCTGCTGACACTTAAACAGAAAAGAAAATTACACAGAAAGCAGAGAGAATTACAGTCTAAGCCAGATTTTTCTACTCCTATTACATTGTCCGTTACAGGGGGCGGGACAGAAAGATCTCAATACAACCTCAGAGCTTCATCGCACACATGGCTTCCACCCTGAGGAATTACGAACGAGAAGTTCAGTTCCGCCCACACACCCAACGCCCAAATGAACAGAGCAGAAAAACAACAGTAACCGGTAAAACAAAACAGAACAAAACCAGATAGTGTTTCCTTATTTTATTAGGGCTCACCTTTAATCATGCTATTCTTAACAAATAACACCAACAGCACCAAACAAAACAAACATAAAATAACAAGGGTAAAAGAGATAGATGGTGTAAATTCTGCAGGGCTCCCCCAGACATAATTGCTCACCAAACTGTGACAAATTCCTGTTACTAATTTATCCCTCATGTCAGGTGATCAGACTGACACTGCATATAATCAAATTTTAAAGCTTCATTAAAAATAATAAAACAACAATGGAGAGTGTTGGGAATGCTCCCACCTCACACAGGAAAAATATGAATGCCCCAAGCCTTAAGCCACTTTAATACTCACACATGTCCCACTGGAAAGTTAAGCTTTACAAATATAATTCCAATTCTGTAACTTGTACTGCCTTTGGTTTGCCTCTGTCTCTATTTTCCACAAGCAGCTGGGGCTGAAAGCAGTTTTTCTTTGCATTTAGCATAGTCCGCACTGATTCTTGACCTTGAACACAAAACAACTTCTCCTATCTCTGGGCGAAGCCGAATTTCAAATTAACCCGTTCCTAGACAAATTGCTCACACTGTGTCAGAGGCTTTTCTCTGGTGATTAAAAGCTCCTCTGAGATATATGATCTTATCTAGATTGAAGGTACCTTCTAATGGGCATTGTTTAAATGAATTTTCACGCGTGTGAAGATTCCAATTCGCTAAATACCTGCAGGTTTTAGGACCATAATGTACGTACATGTAATATGCTGGGGTACCCTTAGGGGGTAAGGTGGAATGTTTAGACAGTCCCTTACCCATTTTCCCCTTACACACAGAGAGAGGGTGCCCTGTCCGCGCTAGCGGCTCAGAAACTAAGGATCTTTCCCTACAGGGCACTCACACAGGAGAGACTCACAAGGAAGACTACGACTCTCCTACACCTCCCTTCAGCAAAGAGCGTCTGCTAGTCTCTGGGAGACGGCGCCGCGTACTCTAATTGCATCCAGTGAGACAAACAGATTGTCAGTAGCCCACACAGAAGGGAAAGGGGAGGGAAGATGGGTTCACACACTCCTAGACCCAGGCAGCTTCCTCGCCGGACTATGCCAGGCTGAGTCAGCCCACCGTGGGTCGGATCTCCTAAAGATCCACTAGTTACCGGGCTTGCGTTAGAGCAGTCCTGATCATTAGCTTCCGCTTCACAGGGTACTCTGGGCGTCTTCCGATAACGATCACTCACACTGGTGTACACACACACACACACCAAGGCCTCTTTTCTTCCTTTTTAACCCTTTTTTAACCTTTTTATCTCTTTTTAATTTTTTTTTTTTTAACCACGATGCATCTTTACCTGGTCCGGACCAATACCATGAGGCGGTATGACAACCCCTCTTGAGGCGGTAAAAACCCCTCAGCACCGGTGCATTCTAATGCATTTACCTATGCATTACCTTATGCATTTCCTTGGCCAACTCAGCAGTTCCCAGTACTGCTATAAACTAACCTTATTGGGGCCTCTCCCCAATACCACTTTGCATCTGATCCTGCTGCACAGTCAATAAGTTCAGATGGCGTGAGCCCAACAGAGACAGACGTCCTCACGGAAAGTCCTCCTCCGATACCCCAATAGAGATTTCAAAAGGTCTCATACCTCTCATGTGGTGCCATGGGGTTCGAAGGGGAATGATCCGTAGTAGCCGTCTGTGGGTCCGTGGGCGTTGCCATCCCGGACGAGCCCCCAAATTGTCGAAGAAAAACTCAGTTCTCGCTTTTTGTTTGGGTGCAGCAAAATCAAATACTTTATTATTTCTCCAGTAATTACAATGGAGGGAGAGAGTGCCATAGGACACAGGGTCGCCCCAGTCCTGGACAGGTCTCTCAACTGGTAAACAATTACATCAAGCCTTTATACCTTTGTTACAGACAATTTCTAGCAATCATGGAGACAGTAAAAAGCAACAAATACATTTTGTTTATACATAGCAGAAAGGCTTATCTTATTTGTCTCTCTCTTAAGAAAAGCAGCCCTGCATTTTGGTTAGTGATTGCAAGGTCGTAATAACTTTGTACACAGTTCTTGTCCTGTCGCCTCGCACCATCTTTGCTCCTACAAGTCTCATGTCATTAGGGTTACAGTATGGCCTGACTCTTGCTAACTGACTGACACGCATTAAAATCCGCTTCAAATCCTTATTGAAGCTTTCCCTGCTTCCACAATAGTTTAACATATATTCTAAGGGACCGTTCAAGGTGAAGTGGCCCATTGACACCCTGCAAGCATAGAACAAAAAGGGTTAGTGGGTTATAGATTGTTGTGATAAGCCATAGATCCAGAATCTTTATTAAAACCATGATTTTTAGTATCTAGCAAAGTTATGAATTTAAGACCCCAGGCTCATCTTTTCAAGGTGTGCAGGTTTACTTTCAGGACGAGGACTGAGAGGTGATTGTTGGAGTCATTGTTTTGTGAAAAGTGTTCACCCACAAGTGATGATAATGTTTTTGTCTTGTATCTTTTTCCTGCTTGGATTCATTTGAGAACATAGTGATTGTTTGGTTTCATTCAAGTAGTTGTTGGATTATTTAGTGCACTGGATGAGGTACACCACATGTTGTGCTAAGCATGTATAGGACTCATGGATCTTGAAAGGTGTGCTGTGGTGGGTATTGATCATTGTAGCAGTGGAGAGATGTCTGCGAGTTTTGCATCTGTTGTTCTGGCAGGGTCTGGTGCTGCTTTGGATTGGTGGGTCCTGGTTTGCCTAATATCTTGGGACCACCATGGCTACAGCTACACTGCAATCGAGCATCTCAAAAGAGGCATATGTCCTCTTAAATGTTTCAGAGATAGTCAAAGTTTTGGGAAACATTAATTTCAAGTAACACAAATTGTCTACAAAACATTTCCCAAAAATAAATATTTTGCTTTAGAGTTTTAAGAATGAAGACTTTCAAGCGTTTATAAAATAAATTATTTTTCATATGGACATGTGTAGACTTTGTGTGGTTTGAAACTGAAGGATTTAATTTTCTTGCAAAAGGAGGTAAAAGAAAAGTCCTTTTTATCATTTAGTTTATGGCTCTGCCACCATCTCTTAGGCCTGGTCTACACTAGGACTTTAATTCGAATTTAGCAGCGTTAATTCGAACTAACCGCTCAACCGTCCACACCAGGAAGCCATTTAATTCGAACTAGAGGGCTCTTTAGTTCGAATTTGGTACTCCACCCCGGCAGGTGGAGTAACGCTAAATTCGACATGGCTAGTTCGAATTAGGCTAGGTGTGGATGGAAATCGAACTTAGTAGCTCCGGGAGCTATCCCACACTGCACCACTCTGTTGACGCTCTGGACAGCAGCCCGAGCTTGGATTCTCTGCCCAGCCACACAGGAAATGACCCGCGAAAATTTGAATTCATTTTCCTGTCTGGGCGGTTTGAATCTGACGTTCTGGTTGCACATCGGGGCGAGCTCCGCAGCACCGGCAGCAATGCAGAGCTCTCCAGCAGAGGAGTTCATGTAATCTATGAATAGAAAGAGGGACCCGGCATAGACTGACCGGGAACTCTTCGATCTGATCGGTGTGTGGGGCGAGGAGTCTGTGCTTTCGGAGCTGCGCTCCAACGAACGGAATGCAAAGACCTACGAGAAGGTCTCCAAAGCCATGATCCAGACAGAGGATACAGCCGTCATGCAACGCAGCGCCGCGTGAAAATCAAGGACCCCAGACAAGCCTACCAAAAAATCAAAGCGGCCAACGGACGCTACGGAGCCTGCCACCACTGCCCCACCAGTGACCATGGACTCTGATGATGGGACAGTGTCGACGGACAGTTCCTCGACGATGTTCACGGACGGGGAAGATGAGGAAGGGTTTGTGGAGGACGAGGCAGGCGATAGCGCTTACAACGCTGGTTTCCCCGACAGCCAGGATCTATTCATCACCGTCACGGAGATCCCCTACCAACCCTCCCCGGCCAGGAACCCGGATCCTGAATCAGGGGTAGGATCTGTCGGTAAGTGCTTTAACCATGTTAACTTTTATTCTTAATATAACAGGAATCTGAAGTGTGTGAAAAGGAGGTCTCTGTATATATGGTGATAGAACAGAAATCCTCCTGGGAGAATGCCACGAAGCTCTCCTGCCGTTAATCGATAAGCATCAGCAGGAGGTTCCTGGGGAGAGCTGCCTTATTGGGTGCTCCGTGGTAGCACACTTTTCCGCGCGAGGCTTTCATGCGGTATTCAGGGAGCACTGCCTCCCAGAGCACGGCTGCATAGGTCCGTGGTTCGTGCTAGATTTCACGCAGCATGCGCTCTCTATCTCCTTCAGTGCCCGTCCTCACGGTGATCTCGCTCGGAGACTCCTGCATCTAAGTAGGGGAAGAAATGTTACGTTACGCCTGGTCCAAAGTATTTTTAATAAATAAACGGACAGACGGCATAGCACAGACTCAGCACGCAGCTGCGTGACGAGCGTAACGGAAAGCCAAAGAATCAAATGGACGCTCATGGAGGGAGGGGGGAACGAGGACGCAAGGTATCCCACAGTTCCTGCTGTCTCCGAAAAGCATTTGCATTCTTGGCTGATCTCCAAATGCTTCTAGGGTCAAACACAGTGTCCGCGGTGGGTCGGGGCATAGCTCGGCAATTTACGCAGCCCCCCGACCCCCAGAAGTTAAAGGGAAAACAATCCTCTGTTGACTCTTTTACATGTCACCGTATCTGTACTGAATGCTGCAGATAGACACGATGGTGCAGCACTCAACAACAACATCCTTGCTCCTCCCACGCTATGGATGGCTGATGGTACAATAAGATGGAAATCCATCCTCATCATCAGCCTATTGGCACATGGGGCAGTGCAAAAGGACTGGTAACCATAACGACCGTACCAACTTGCTTGGAACAGGTCGGTCAAGGCCGCCTGTTGCTAATTTTTCATGGTAGATGGTGCAGTATGGCTGGTAACCGTCCTCATCATTGCAACAGGGGGCTGAGCTCCATCAGCCCCCACCCTTCATTGTAAAGAAAAGATTCAATTGCCCCTGGACTAGCAGAGGAATGAGTGGCTCCCTCCTCCACACCCCTTAATGTCATCTCTGGACTATCATTGCAGCTGGAGGCTTCCTTCCACTCATTTCTCACAAACGACTACCTGTGTCTTATTCATGCATTCTATATTACTTCATCACACAAGTGGGGGGACAATGGTATTGGAACCCAGGAAGGCTGGGGGAAGAATGGAATGAACAGGTGGGGTTGTTTCAGGAGCACACCCTGTGAATAGCGTTCAGCTCAAAATTTATGCAGGATTGGACAGAGAGCAGCTGTGGTCTCTGGTTGTATGATACAGTGGTTCTCTAGTACACTTGCCCATAATCTAGGCAGGACTGATTCTATTTTTAGATACCCAAAAAGGAGGGATTGACTCGGGGAGTCATTCCCAAATTTTGCTTTTGCGCCCCTGGCTGATCGACCAGGGGCACTTATGACAGCACCAAATGGCGCAGTGCAAAAGGACAGGTAACCATGACCATCTTATTACCGTCTTCTTACCAGTTCATGGTATGGTAGACGGTGCAGTATGCCTGGTAACCATCGCTGCTGTCATGCAAAAGCATAAGCATGCTGCTGTGTAGCGCTGCTGCTCCGCCTCTGTCAGCGGCATCCAGTACACATACGGTGACATACACAAAAGGCAAAATAGGGTCCATTGTTGCCACGCTATGGCGTGTGCCAGGGCATTTCATGGAAAATGTGCTCGAAATGATTGTCTGCCATTGCTTTCCCGGAGGAAGGAATGACTGGCGACATTTACCCAGAATCCACCGCGCAAATGATTTGTGCAACAGCAGGCACAGGGGTCTCAACAAAAAATTCACAGAGACAGCCTAGACTCAGTTAATTGTTCGCAAAAAAGTATCATTGCAAGGAATTAACTAACTGTTTCCCATCTCACAGCTTCCACTGTCTCCAGACCTGCCACAGCATCCACCTCGCAGAGGCTGGCGAAGATTAGGCGGCGAAAGAAAAAGACAAGGGACACGATTTTCGATGAATGTGTGGGCTGCTACCTAGCCGAGGCGGACCAGCAGAGGCAGTGGAGGGAGAAAGTCTCTCTGTACCAGCGCTCACACAGCGAATGGGAGGAGAGGTGGCGTGAGGAACACAAGCAGGCGACTCAAGCAATGCTTGTACTACTGAGGGAGCAAACGGACACGCTCCGGCGACTTGTGTATGTTCTGCAGGACCGCTGCAGGACAGAGCCCCCGGCAGTATCTCTGCAACTGCCCTCCCCCGCCACAAAGTCACATTCCCCCCTCACCTCAAATAACCAGGAGGATGCCCGCCCTGGGCCGTGAATACTGTCACTGCACCCCAGCAGAGTGCTCAAGTAACCAAAAGCTCTCCTACCCTACGTTTGCATAAGTCCTTCCCTTCCGGACTCAAACAAGTCCCAATCCCAGTCCCATCCCATAACTGTGTACTTAAGTAATAAAAATACTTTGCTGTTAAGTACTGTTTCCGTCATGTTTCTTCACTGAAGACTGTGTTTGAATGGGGTGCGTGGGGAAGTGCGTTGCTAATTGCATAGGACAGGCACCTTTCGCAGGGTACAGACACGGGGGCCGGATCAGCAGCGGGTAACACACACAGTGCAGTCAGCAGGCACCGTGGTCGGTATGGGAGGTGGTTTCCAGGTTCTGTGTGGGCGGTGGGGATGTGACTTTTTAGCGGGGGAGGGCAGGTACAGATCTTATACAGCGGTCCTTGTCGTGGACCGCTGAGTCACGCAGCAGAGGAATCTGTATCCGTCCTCCTCCGCCACAAGGCCACATAGCCCCCCGCACACAGAATCCCAAAAAGGAGGGATGGCAGGCTCCGTTGAAACAAGCAGTCCGGCAATGCGGACCGCTGTAGGAGCAGGAGCCTGTCATTCCTTGAGTTTAGAGGCGGTCTTTACATCAGCGCACACCCTACCCACCGCAGTCTGCGTTCCAGTTTCGACCCTTTAACGAAAAGTCATGAATAAAGAAACCTCTCCTCAGTAACAGTGTGACATGTATTTTATTTTTACACGTGTCTTGGAAGTGGAGGAAACGGGGAGAACGGGGTATTTAACCGAAGAGGAGAGTCAACAGTAACTGGGTAAAGAAACAGGGGCAGGTTCAGCTTCTCTGTAAAGAAACTGAACAGTCACAGGTCACGCTGCTCGCTGGTATTTAAAGAGTTCCTTGTCGCTGTCCCAGGCGCCTGTATAGGGCTTCATGAGCAAGTGCATTAGCGGGCAGGCTGGGTCACCGAGGATCACTATAGGCAAATGCACATCCACAACAGTTATTTCGTGGTACGGGAAGAAACTACCTTCCAGCAGGCGTCTGAGCAGCCCACAGTTCCTGAGAACACACGCATCAGGAACCTTGCCCGGCCTTACGACGTTCATGTTGGTAAAACGTCCCCTATGGTCCCCCAGTGCTTGCAGAACCATTGAAAAGTAGCCCAATTTCTCAGCAGCTGAATGTGGAAGAGGTGGACGATAAAGTGCGAGGAGGAGAAAACGGCGAGGATCGCAGCGGGCTCCATGCTTGCAGTGCTGTGGCGTCCACGCTGTCACTGACCAGAAAAGTGCACGAACAGATTGCCCGCAGGCGCTTTCAGGGAGGGAGGGAGTGAGGGCGTGATTGACGGTTCAATGACGACAGTTACCCAAAACCACCCTCGACACATTTTTTCCCCCAGCAGGCATTGGGGGCTCTACCCAGCATTCCAATGGGCAGCGGGGACTGCGGGAACTGTGGGATAGCTTCCCACAGTGCACCGCTTCGAAAGTCGACGCCGGCCCCGTTAATGTGGACTCAGAAGTTCGAATTAGTGTATTTAGTATGGATACACAAATTCGACTTCATAAGGTCGAATCCACAAATTCGAATTAAGTAGATTCGAAATAGTCCTGTAGTGTAGACAAGGCCTTAGGCAGCACTCCTCTTTGAAGCATCCTTATGTTCTTTTACTTGATATCTTACAAGTTGCAATTAAAGACTTCTATCACGTATTCTAAACAAAACACAAATCACAATAACATTTATATACACCTTTCAAAACATAGTGTAGAAGAAAATAGTATAGAATATTGAAGCAAAATAGACATTATAAAGCTGCATTCTGGAGTCTGTGTAAATCTACTTGGAGTAATAAATCTGTTGTTATCTTCCTTGTCACTTTGGGTGTGTGACCAAGTTATCTGTCCTTTTAAGGATGGTGGGCCCTGGGAGTCAGCTCACCTCTTGTGTGGTCGTCGTGAAGGTCTGAGGTGTGCAAAGACCTAGGAAATGGGAGGCACTGGAAGAGAGGAGGTCCCAGGGATAAATAGTGTTTGGGAAGAAAATCCATTACTGTCTCTTTAAGGGCCTGGGACAGGAGCCTTGTAGGGGGCCAGGCTCCTCTCTCTCCCAATCAACTGCAGATGAGCTGGGAAAAGGGGACCAGCATATATACTTCTCCTCTCTCATAGCAGGGCAGACAGTAGCAAGAGAAGATAGACCTGCTGAACTTCCAACCTGAGGACTAATTTGGGGGAAAAGGGGCCAGCTGAAGGAGAAGCTGGTTAAGGCCTTACAGCTTGCCTAAATTACACCCCCAGCCAAGGCTGGCTCCACACCCCAGCGCGCCAAGCACGCGCTTGGGGCGGCGTCCCGCGGGAGGGCGGCAGGCGGCTCTGGTGGACCTCCAGCAGGCACGTCTGTGGGAGGTCCACCAGAGACGCGGGACCTGCGACTGCCAGAGTGCCCCCCCACGGCGTGCCGCCCTGCTTGGGGCACCGCAAATCCTAGAGCCGCCCCTGCCCCCAGCTCTAAGGAGGAGAGCTGGGAGGACTCCTGTGTTAGGGATGGAATGACGGTCTGAATTACAGCCTGAGCTCCAGGAGGAGGCTCCTGTCTTAAGGAGAGTGAGAGCTTGTCTCTGAAATATGACCTAGCCACTGCCAGAGAGGCTGGCAGTGGCCATGAGGAAGCTGGCCTTGAGTAGTTGGTTGGGAAGTAACCACACAAGGAGATAGAACTCTGTAGCGGGAATATTGGAGACTGCAGCTTGTGAGGGATGCTGACTGACGGGGAAAAGATAGGAGCAGCCAAGGGAGGCAGCAAGGGATTGGAAGGTGTGGTCCTTTGCTGCCTACCATGGGTCTCTGGGCTTGATCCTAGAGGAGAGGAT
The DNA here is from genome assembly GCF_020497125.1 of Mauremys mutica. Taxonomy (NCBI): domain Eukaryota; kingdom Metazoa; phylum Chordata; order Testudines; family Geoemydidae; genus Mauremys; species Mauremys mutica. Next base: position 70,664,001 of record NC_059078.1, read on the forward strand.
GGGCCTGGGTTCTCCTGCTGCTCCCCCAACAAGAGGGGAAGTTACAAGCAAAGACAGATGGGTCCTAGTTGGGGGCTGAAGGCCTGGCATATAAAGACCACTAGAATTTGGGTTTATTCTGTTTGTACTTCTTCTGCTACCCCAGAAGGGGGCTGAACTGAAAGGCCGTGCCACAGAAGCAGCAGATTGCTGCAGAACCAAAACAATAGATGACAGGGGGTACTAGAGGAGAAGAACCCCTGAAACATATCATCCTGGCACAAGAGGCTGCTTTAATATTTTATGCAGTTAGAAAAGTAACAAAAATGTAAATATGTGAGTTATATTCTTCAAATGTGCGTATGAAAAGCAATTGTAAGTATCTCCTAAAACTTGGTGAAGGGTAAGGCAGGTTTGTAATAATCTAATGTTATAGGAATACATTATATGCTTTTAATTTTTTTGGCATCAGTATTACCTCCTGTAATAGAGTTGTGCATTTAGCATTGAGTTTGTGGATACTTGATATGTATAATCAATGTTCAGTTACTTTTCAACGAATCAGCTCTGACTCTGTGCTCTGATTTGGATATTGTAATCCCTCTACTCTGGCTGGTTTCTCTATTTAGAATATTCAAGTTGCTTGCCAACAGCAAAGCCCCTTGCCTCTGCTTCTCAGTCTGAAAACAAGCTAAAAATGCTAGAGGAGGAAACAAAGAAATAGATGGAAACCATGGCAAGGGAAAAGGATGCATTTTTTTCATTCAGGCCCACTCCCTTCTCCCTTTGAAGTCAAAGGATATTATGCCTATGACTTAGTTTATAAACTCTTTGAGGCTTTTTTTTGTGTGTGTGTGTGTGTGTGTGTGTGTGTCCCCAGTGCATAGTAGAGTGTATCTCTGGTAAGGGTCTGTAGTCACTACCACAATACAAGTAAAAAAATTACTTCAGTAGCAACAGCTGGGCTAGTTCTCAGACTCATCTTCCATCCTTACCAGTCAGCGGGTCTCTAGCCTTTGTAATAACTGTTCTGGATTTGCACATACATTGTTTATATTGGGATTCTCCTGCTGCCTGAGTGTGGCTTTGAAACAAAATGTGAACAGGTATATTGCAGCTCTTCTGGGCAGAAGAGAAAAGCTGGAGCAGGGGAATAAGATGGAGTGAAGGACAAAAACAGAAAGGGAAATGATAGAATTTGTTTCCCCTCCTATTTTCCAGCCAGCTTTACTATTACCAAAACCTTGGACTAGTAAACTCCTTGGCTGTTGACCTCTGAGTTTGTTATAAACACCTAACTTGGAGTTTATTCAGCCCTGTTTATGGTTAATAGCTCATAAACAGGAAACATCCTCCAGTTAACATAATATACTGGCCTGGGACCCCTACGGGAGAGGGAAAAGTTATGGGACTGAACAACAGAGGGCAGGCAAAGAATGGTCAAGGGTACATAGGGATGGCGGAGCCTTCTTTGTATCCTAAGCAATGTGCAATAGGGCAGGAAGGGTTCAGCTTCAGAACATTTAGCAGCTCAATCCTGCTATTGCCCTGCACGCCTCATTCCCATTTGTTTCATCGTAGTGCCATGCGGGGCCGCCCAGAGGATTCAGGGGGCCTGGGGCAAAGCAATTTCGGGGGCCCCTTCCATAAAAAAAAGTTGCAATACTATAGAATACCATATTCTCGTGTGGGCCCCTTTGGGGTCCAAGGCCTGGGGCAAATTGCCCCACTTGCCCCCTCCCCACCCCGGGCGGCCCTGGTACCATGCACAGATTGATGGCACTCTCAAACTTCAGAAAGGAACTTCAAATTTGATCTTCTCCGTTTGAGGTGTTATAACTTTACTGGAGAAACCATATTTGAATATTCCCATAACTATTATTGCTGCAGGCAAGTAGCATTTAAGATTCCCCTGGGCTATATGCCCTTTCATCTTCACAAATGCCTGTCATTATGGAGGGGTGGAATTGCATCACCTTTAATTCACTCACTGCTTATATTTTACTCAGGATCATTTCTGGAGAGAAGAACAGGGAAAATTTACAAGTTTGTTAGAAAAGCCAAAGTTCATTTGTTGGACCAGAGATGAAAAATTTATGGGCAGAATGCCAGGAAAGGCACAAATCATTTTGAAAGTGTTCCCACAAGAAATCATTGAAATTGTTCAGACTCTAAGAGCCCCAATACCATTTTATTTCTTCCCAGAAAAGGGAATATATTTCCTGTGCATATTTTAATGAGGAGAAAACCACTCCCTTAGCTCTAGTTGTTTTTTAGCAGCCATATAAATATTATGATGCAATAGAATGATGGTGTATATGTTTGTATTTGATATATATGATGTATTTCACACTGGACTCTAGACGTGAGACTTTGATTAACTCAGTGGTTAGATAGTTTAACTGGGTTTAAATATACCCAGGAACAACATTGTTGATAAGTGAATATTTGTGTGTTTCTGATGGATTCAATTTGTCTAGGTGATAATAGCTGATCTAAAAATATGCAGTGTTTATAGAACACTTGTCAAATGTTGACATCAAAGCTTATTATAAAGGTATTACCTTCATTATAGAGGTGGAGAAATTGATGGACAGATATGTAAAGGGGCTTCATCAGGGTCACACAGAAAGTGATGGTAGACCTCTGAAAAGATCAAAAGTTTCTTGACTCACTGTCCTGCATCCTACCCAGGTGACCATAATGCCTCTGGTATTGAAAGGAGTTCATATATGCATCGGTGGATGTTGATGAGAATGTATGCTGTCCTATTAAAGACAAAACTAGGATTTGGCTATAAGGAGTGAACTTACCAATTCCTGGGAGACTGGTGCTTTCCTATAGATAATATATTTTGCTTGGTTTTAGACTTTCAGTTCACCAGCTCATCTTCATATCATCTTATTGAGAAATATTACTTTGACTGGCTAAGCTTCTGATATAAATAATTGAAGGTTGCTTTGTTGGTTTATTTGTGTTGGATAACTAAACCTTTAAGTTATGGTTTTTGTTTTTGTTTCACCCTGTTTTTCAGCTATACTTAGAATGTGTCATTGCAATAATTGCTAGCAAAATGTTGGCTTGTACATAGGGGATTTATCATATTTCAGAACTATTCCATACATAACTGTGTACATTTTGAATTTAGGATGCAGAGATAAGATAGCATATAGTTTTCCTGGTTTATTATTAGTATTTATTTATTTATACTGTGAAAAGGTGTGCTAGGAGCCTTAAGTTAAAGATGGACCTGAACACTCCCCTCCTCCCCTACCCTGATCTAAATGTAATGAACCTTGTCTGCATACAGACACCACAGATAGTCAGCAGGCATTAAATCCAGGACTGTCAGCACCAATGCCCTGATTCAGCAAAGCACCTAAGCATATGTTTCAGACCATGTACTTCAATAGGATTTAAGTATGTACTTAAGTGCATTGCTGAACTGGCAGTCCGAAAGCAGTGTCGTCTGCCTCTGCACTTAACTATCAGTAGCCTGTGCTCTTGAGGCTGTCCACCCTGGATTCAAATCCTGCTAATGAGTTGTTGTGTCTCTGTGTCTGAAGCCATTTCACATAAAATTCAAACATGCAGCATACCTATATGTTGTCCTGATGTAACAATACAGTTTCCCCTTGCATTCTCAGCAAGCTGGTGGGTAATTAAGTTCCTTTTTTTTTTGCGCTTTACAGTGTGGGAAAGAAAATCTGATACCACGCATAAGAAAACTGTGGTGGACACCTGGGTTGATGCAATACTTCAGGTTGGCCCCATGTGCAGAGAAGTGGATTCATAAGGATTTCATGGGGATGAACTTGAATTGAGGTTTATTTCTCTCTTGGTTCATTTCCCTGCCTTATCCAGATATTTTTCTTCTATTACCTTTGTCCAGCCCTTATCCTAAATATTTTTGCCTGTCTGTTTCAAATGTTAGAATTACATTACACACCAGAGATTATATATACCCTGGTTTTACTTAATTAGCATAACCCCTCCTGTGGGAGGGCTTTATTCTATTAGACTCCAATTTGAAATTCTTTGGTGATATAAACACATCTAGAGGGGAGCGAGAGATGGCAAAAGGAAAGAAAAGGAACAAACTCTTTACTCCGTGGAGCTTGCTGGGACAGGCATCATTGCACATGCCCCTATGTCTCCCACCCCAATCACAGCAACTTCAAGAGGAAGCTGGAAGTTGGCTTCGCCTTTTGTTGCACTTAGGGGAGTTCTGAAATGACATCTCACAGCACTTACCGGTATTTTAAACAGAGAAACGTCGCTACTAGAGACAATCTTAAGAGCAAGAAAGTAAACATGAAAAACTAAACTCATTCTCACTGAACCTTAGAATTATGCTGCCTCCCTCTGTCTGATGAAGAGTACTCAACAGAAACATTTCCCCATAACAAATGCTTTAAAACTGATAAAGCAAAAAGTTTTTTTCTTGTACTATTAACTTCACCTGTGAATGAAGCCAAGATGTATCCAGTATTGAGCTGACCTATAGAAAGTCTTGACATTTATCGAGCAATGTTACTTGGCAATATGTAAGACACACAAACCGAAGTCTCTTCTACCCAGAGTGAACTGAGAATAGAGAGGCAGCTTGAGGCTAACACAAAGAGACGGGTTGTCAGGGTTAATACCAGCTGGGGAAAGAATGAGAAACCAGAAAGAAAGAGGATGCTGATTGTCTTTCTATGGTTTATGAGGCTTTGGGGATCTATGTTCTATTTTATAACTAGAGTAAAGTGATTGATGGACTCCCATTATGCCCCAAAAAATCTTAACACACCTCATGTTTCTTCTGGAGGCAATTTGTGACCAGTTTGTATTGAATCTGCCGTGTTTAACCTCTTAACTCAAATACATTCAATATTATGACTAATAAATCCTTTGTTATATTTTGGTAGGTCTCTGTTAATCAGACTTGCGGAGTCAAGACAAAAGATATGATTTCTTATGATTACTTTTTTTGGCACATGTCTGTGTTTAATAATGTCATTTTCCCATATATTTTCATAGTACTATCTGCTAGATATATTGTGTTACTTTTAATTTATCTGTTTGTGTTTGGTGAGGGAGATGTGGAGTACCTTTTTAATGGTCAGAGTTGAGGCAGATGCAGGGCTAGTCATTTGACCTGTCCAAAAATCGTCGGTCAATTGATTGGTCAAACATTGGTTAAATATTGTCAGATAATGTAAAAAAAAATCAGATGTTTCAAAGTGCAAATTTATTAGAACAGCAACAAAAAAGAGTAAGACTTTTTGTGGTCTTTTAGCCTTGCATACTTAGTCTAATTACAAAACCAAGTTCTGTTAACTGAGCTATTTTAACTCAGAAAAATGTGAAACACAGTGAAATGAAGTTCTAAAACATGAAAGAATAATTATCTTTTTTGCTATGTGAGGTCAGTGTTTAAATGTGAAAGTTGCAAAAGAAAAATGACATTAAACAGAAATAAAACAAACACATAGCAACTATAAGAAAATAAGTCATTTTTAAGTGTACTTATGCTAGGAAGTCAGGAGGCCAATTCTTCAACTATCTTGCTTTTCATTATCTTTTTCTTTATCAGCCATAATCGCTTCATCTATATATCTGTTCCCATTATCAAATCTATCAATATCTCCTTTCTCTTCACTCGATGAATGATGAGTCAACAGTACATATGCCACTTTCTTCTCTAATCTTAAATTGTGATACAGGGTCACCCGCTTCCCAGAGGTGGATTTTCAGTCTATTTCTGGTTTTTGAATGGATGAGTCATCAAATCAAACAGTTTTGTTCTGCATAAGGAATAGTTAGAGGAATTTCTTCCCATGTAGTTAGAATGCAAGGAGGACACAACACTTTCCACCATGAAATTTAGTGCTGCACTAAATGACACTGAAAAATGACTGCTGGCACTTGTTTGTTTTTGAAAAACTTGATAATGCTTTTCTCTTCTGACACATGATGAGAAAACTGTCAGATTTTCAACATCACCTATAAAAAACTGCATCCGAGGGGCAGCACATCCATAACACAGAAGGTATGGATATTTATTTATCAACAACACCCAAGCAGCTTTCATATTAGCCAGCACAACCGAAATAATGGTTTGTGGGCCCAATTAATTGTTTTTATATCGATCAGCAATATATTAAGCTGTGTGTTGATGCTCAGTTGTGCATTGGAATGAGTAAAGCACTGGTTGTGGAATTATCATGAAGTTGATCGCACCCTTCTTGGGAATATTGCTTCATCCATCAGACAGGTGAGACACGTGAGGAGTATGTGCAATAAGGATGCCAACTCTCTCTCTCTCTCTCTCTCTCTCTCACTTCATGTGCTTCTGCATTCAGAAGACTTCTTGCAAGCTGTCTCCTTCTTGGTAGTTTGTAAACTGGACACAATTGATGGAAAAATTCTAGCATCAGGATTTTTTACTACCTAAAATGATAGATTGCTGGCATCAATACCTCTATCAAGTGTGTGGTTAAGTTTGTTGTCTGGTCATGGGACATTCTTTTCAAAAACCTCTTAATACCACTTTGTTGAACATTTGAAGACTTTCCAGGAATAGGAGTTTTTGATGCCGAAGAAGATGATGAAGCAAAATTCTTATTAGAAGGTGAAGAAATGGAATTAGTTTCACTTTCATTGTCACTCATATCTTTATCTTCATCAAAAGACTCTGTGCTTCATGAGTTGCTGCCAAAGAGAAGTAGAAGGAGAATGCACAGAAGAAAAATTTGATGCAGATGTGTTTTTCCTCTCTTGCTGTTTGACTGCAATAATCTATCTTTGACAGTATCTGGAAACACACCACAAGAGTTCACCAAGTGTTTCTCCTTTCCACCTACATGTGTCACCTACAAAGAAAAACAGAACTTGCACTTAGCTTTAACGGTATTTCCATGTTCATGTCTAGTAAAAGAATTCTATACAAATGATTTGGGCTTTCCCCAACTCTGCCTAATTTATTATGTCACTGTTGTTAAAGCCTCACTACTTCTGGGGTATTTGTTTATGAGGTATCTATTGTATTTCAATCAACCAGTTTCAAATTGCTGCTCTTCCAGAAGATACCAGCAAATTAAAATGTTTCTGGGCATGCTGCCTCTCAGGAACCTTACAGACTCCCAGATGACATGGACGGGTCCAGCGGTCCCTTTTCCCATTAGTAAACAAAACGGACTCATAATCTTAACAGGAGGAACACAGAGCATTAAGGAAGGGGCCTGTACAGACATATGATATATCACACCCTCATAGCGTAGAATTTCTCATATTATCAGCAAGATTTGGCTGGGGATATGTGGTGATGGGTACGAAGGGGTTTTTTATTGAGAAGGGAGGAGTGGGGGATTTATTTACATGGGCATTTAATATGGGTTGTTTGAGGGTCAGGAAGGAGTTAATAGCTGCGATACTTCTGTTTGTTGAGGTTTAATGGCTGTGCATCTTTTCTCTTCATGTTGGGAGAGGAGGTTTAATGAAAGTGAACCCTGCCTCTCCCTCTCTAACTCCCTTCTGAGTTAGCTTCTCTATGTTTGTCTAGTCTGTTTCAGTTGTAAGCTCTTCAGGGCAGGGACCGTCTCTTTTAACTTGTTTAATGTGTTTTGAAAGCTGCCATATACATTGATGTCCTGGTAGACAAATATATACATACATACATACATAAAATGTTTGTTCTAGAAGATTCTGGCCAATCAAGGTTCTTAACCTTCAGTTAATTCAGCTTTTTCTAACAGGTGCCATTAGCATGTAGTCAAGTGAGTGAACAAGACATTTGAGCAGGCTTGCTAACACAAGGAAACTAGAATGCAACCAAAAAGGTAGGCAGCCACCTATATCAGGGCAGTCTTTCTGGAATATTTGACAATGTTTGACCGTGGTCAAGTAATAGTCAATTGCTACTATTTGACGGATCAACTGACTGGCTTGTCAAGGCTAAGCATGTCTCATGATGGAGCCTACTATTTATTATTTTATTATTTGTCTTTTGGCAGTGTCTAGAGGACAGAATAATTAAAATAAATAATTGGAAGTAGTAGTTATTATTATTTTATGATTAATTACTAATTATAATTTCACCCAATAATCCGTGGTTCAACGAAATCCTGTCTCTTAGAAAGATGGCCAGTCTTTATTTATGGATATTTTACTGCATCACGTGGTAAGCTGTTCCAATTGTTAATTACCTTTGTTACACCTCAGAAGTGTATTCATGATGGCCCAGAAATGCAAAATGTTTGCAAATTCAGACGAGACTAAACATACTCTATTATACATGCATCACATTCAGAACATAACATCCAGGATACGTCTGAGGCAATTTCCACTAGGCTTATGACATAAATCTCATGGTAATGCATCAATTCAGGAACCTGAAACTATGGAAATGAGGGAATTGTTCCAGTTTCAGAATCTACTTCCTTTTCCTGTGCCCATTTAAACTACTGATTTTAAAGGAACACTGTTAACTTGTCTAGGACCCAAAATACATAGTCATTAATAAAGGTTAAATCCTCCAACATTCCTGGAAGAAGACATATATGAGAATTGTTTAAAATTCCTTTGTAAAATAATTGTTACACCAACTATCAAACAAGTTTCCTGGGTGGTATTCTCAGTTATGCATAGCAAGACATGAGTATCACTGTGAGATACTTAAATATTCAGCTTAATCCTGGACCCTTTTGGACACATGATTCAGGATTTTACATTCTGTGGGCCACTCCAGAGCTTTTATTTCAATAACAAGAAATGGCCAGTCATTTTAAATAAGCCTTTGTGGATCCTCAGTTCATTTACACTTCCTTGATCTGACACTTTCAAAAGTTGAGGAAAATTGCCATATTTTGGATAAAAAATAAACAAACCAACCTAAAGTATTTCTGCCTTTCTGCCCAGCTTCATGCCTTAGAGCTGCAGTACAGTACTGCACTATGACATGCATGTGGACACTGCACAGCCTATCACTTTGTTGAGCATGGCCAAGAAGGAGAGAAATAAAGCCCCTCATTACCCCAGCAGCTGTTTCAGCCATTTGAGACAAAAGCACCTTCACAGACTGTTCTTCCACTTCTTTCCAGGAGCAATGCCAGCACTCTGGCGAACAGGAAACTTGGCAGCCCCAGATGCCTTTCTTTATTAGTGCACTGCACCTCTTACCTTTTATTCTCACCTAGCTAAGGGTTCTGGAGGGAAGGGAAGAGAGATTCTTGGAACCTAGGATCTTGGGGTGCTGTGGAAATCCATCACCCTGCATTCAGCTGTGATTGCTTTATAGGAGTGAAAATGGTTTCACTCATTCTTTCCTTTTTAAAAACAGTTCCCCACTAGATCACATGAAGCTGCTTTCTCTAGAGGTGGGAAGGAGCAGATGCTGGCTAGTTATCAAAGCAGCAAGGCCTAACTCTGTCAGGTGTGATTAAAGTCAGGCATTGTAAAACACATAGACCGTGACACATGCCTGATGCTGATGTTCATGTCTTGTCTAGTGAGTCTGTCTTTGAAGCGACTGACTCTTACTGGGAATAGAAAGAGAATAGACTGGTAGGTTAAGCAATCGTACTAGAGCTCATCTAAGATAACAATGTAGTGCATCATTCAGAAATTCAAATGCACCAGGTACATGTACTACCATTGAGGCAACTTAATTACTGATGAAACAGAGTCCATGATTCATATGATGCTATTTGTACATCTGCTAATGCTCCCATTTGCTCCCTTTTTTCTCTTTGCAAAATTATATCTGGTGTTTTCATTAAGGATGGGTGATTCTACTTGGATACATTTAAATGCTGCTTGTCACCACATTTATTGCTTCCCATGGTCTGAACCTTCACTTGTAATTAGATCAAGCTTTGTTGAAGTTCCCATACTTTTAGTTATCTTTTTGTCTCCATTTCTTTTTTTTAAACTTTCTTTATGCTTAAGTGTTTGGCTGAATCAAGGCCAGAGAGGAGAGTGATGTCAGTCTAATTCCTGGTGGCTGTGCACCATAAAATCATCAAATTGACATCCTCACTGGCAGTTTCCATAGAGAAAGCTAAATACTGAAAGATTATACTCTTTCTTTCCCAGAGGATGTAATTCCAAAACATAGATAAGTGTTGTGGTAAAAAGGGAATGTGTTTGAGGAAGCTTGCACTCCACCGCATATTCTATAACTGTTCTGATGATAGATAGAGGACTTCTTTTTCTAGTGCTATCAATCTGGCATTTTCATCAGCTCTAATTTAATTTCTTATAAGTATGTAGGATCAGATGGAGCAAGAGAGAATAGCAAGTGAATAGACATTCCAGCTCTTGACTTTTATACAAGGCTTTTATCCTGGATTTTATAAAGGATTCTTGCAGTGAGCTCTCTATTGATGCACTATTTTTGCCTATCACAGGAAACAGAGTAGTATCTTAATCACACACAAACAGTTCACCAGCACAGTGTTCTGGTTCCCTGGCTATGCCTTCACTTTAAAAATAGACTCCATGTATGGTACCAAGCTGTTGCTATGTCTGTAGTTTTTGTGATGACCAGTTTGCAACTGATTAGGGTAAAATGGTCTTGTTGTGGAAGGTAACCCAGCCCTTGTCAGTGTGAGGTAGCAGATGAAATGATCCCCATTCATTAAGTTACACAGTAGAAACTGTGCCAGCCAACCTGGGGTGTTTGATCATGGAAACCCATTTGTGTTGAGGTGCTTGTTTTCTGTAAGGTACCCGATGATAAGGTCTCAGTGAGTGAAAGCTCAGTTTGGTTACCTAATGTAGCAGGGTGGTTACCCCGCTCCTGCCCTGAAGGAGTTAAAAGCAGCCCTGGAGAGGGCTGTGGCAGAGAAAAGCTGGGCTGATGGGGAAAGCAGCTACAGCTGTAGCCAGTGCAATCCGAGCCCAGCTGGCCCTTATAAGAGGGCAGTGGGCCAGAAGGATAGACAGACTCTTTAGCTTTGAGAGGGAGGGACCTGGCTGCAAGGAGCTGAGAGAAGGTACCTGGAGTAGAATGGGGCTGGGGGAAGGCCAAGGGAGCTGGGGAGCTCTGGCCTTGAAACGGCCCAGGCTGTGGCCTAGTAGAAGGCCAATTAGGTACTGAGGTTGCAGGGGGCAGCAGGTCCAACCCCCCCTTGCCTATGATGAGGGGCTTTTACACTGCAGTCTGCCCCAGTGAGCGGGGGCTAGATGGTGACTGGCAGTAGTCCACGACTGAGGCAAGGTGGGGATAGAGGGTTGGGGTTCCCCAGGGTGGGGAGGCCCTGAGACTGCAGGGGTATTGCCAAGGGGTAGCACCCCAAAGACAAGGACCACCGGAGTCCTGGGAGGGACATGGGGGCCAGTGGCGGCGGGACACCGGCCTGCAGAGGCTGGATGAGCTAAGTCCCTGAGAGACCATCAGGAGGCGCCGCAGGGGTGAGTCCCGCACCGTCACACTTATAAATACAACTAAATTATGAAACAGAGACAGAGTAACTTGCAGATTATGTTTTCTGCTTTTGAAAGTACTGATCCTTCTTTAGTTTTATTACAGGAGTACCTAGAGGCTCCAACTGTGATGGGTTCCCAGTGCCAATATGCTATGCATACACCTAGCATATGCCCATACTGAGTCACGTGTGCACTAGCTCCACTTGAGCTAGTGCACTAAAACTAGCAGTATAGCCAGGGCTAGCATGGTCAGTACTCAGGTGAGATGCCCTAGTACTAACCTGCCCAGACCTGCTGGGTAAATATTTGAGCAGTTAACCCGAGCCTATGCCCATGCTACCCCTAGCTACAGTGCTATATTTAGTTTTCGAGCTCCAGTCTACCAGTGCTGGGAAGCATACTTCCTGCTCAAGTATAGATGTGTAAGCAGAGTCAGGATGAGCTCTACCCTGACATCTGGTGGTAGATTATGGGGAGTGCAGAAAGAAGTTTCAAGTATTCGTATTAGCATTTCAGTTATTTGCATTGGCACTCCCACCCCACTTAGCATACTGCACAGCAGCCTGGGATTGTTATTTTCACAGCTATGGGAGCCCCAATTTTGTTGTTATTGGGGCAGGAGCAATAAAATGTTGTCACCCCAATTAAGTAAATGAGGAACTACTAAACTGTCTTATGATAGAGGGTTTCATTGTCAACTAAATAGCACTTGCTAGACAAGGGACATGGGTTCCAAAACCCAGTCAGGAGAGAGAGGCTGGGGACAGATATCTGTACTTGGTGGTGCAGGCTCCTTGTGTGAGCCAGAAGCACCAGTTCCACCTATGCCTCTCTCCACTGTGGAATGTCAGAGTTAATTTTTGATTCCCTTAAGAATCTAGATATAGGTTACTGAGCTGAACTCACTGGCACTGGGGCTCCCCTACTATGAGCTGGAATCACTAAGAGCTGAAATCACTGAAGAGCTGGACTTGCTGAGCTGAGAGCACTGAGCACTGAGTACCACGGAGCAGAGCAGCTGGCAGAGCGGAGTGGAGCAGTTGGTGCAGCCACTGGGTGAGTGGCGCCAAGCAGCTCGCGAGGATGGCTGGAGTGGATCACAGGACAGCTGGTGGACCAGAGCAGCTGGCAGAGTGGAGCAGCCCACAGAGCAAGCGGAGCTGAGCTGTTTGCAGGGATGACTAGTGGAAGCAGAACCCCACGAAGAGGCAGGGCAGTTGGCCCTGAAACCACGTAAGGTGCCCCTTTCTACCCAGGCTGGGAAGGGGGACCGGGACCTCTGCAGAGAGACTCTTGAACTCTGGGACTGCACTGACCCGGGACAGAGACTTGGGTTTGTGGGACTTTTGGGACTGTGGGTGATTTGGGGGTTGCTGGACTCAAGGGCCCAGAGAGAAGGACACGGCCCAATTTGCCGTGGGTGGGTCTTTGCTCACGGTTTGACCTCTGAACTCTAGCTGAGGTATTTTCCCAATTTAATGCTTGTTGTTTATCATGTAATTAAACCTTTTCTGCTACACCAAGACTCTGTGCTTGCGAGAGGGGAAGTATTGCCTCCTCGAGGCGCCCAGGGGTGTGTGTAAGATTTTCCCAGGTCACTGGGTGGGGGCTCGAGCTGGTTTTGCATTATGTTGAGGGGAAGGGACCCCTATGTATTGAACCCGGTCCTTGCTGCTATCGTTTCGGCCCGGCAGAAGGGTTACAGATGTACTCCTATTAGAGGTTAAAATTGAATTGGTTAAACAGACAGGAGTATGATTATTCCAATTTTATGAGTGAGGAACATGAGATACGGAGATTAGGTGGCTTGCCCAAGATCACACAGGAAGTCTGACTTCAGGAATTGAGCCCAGGTTTCCTGAGTCTCATTCTAACATTGTAATCTTCTAGTGCCAGTCCATGTTCCTTCCTTATTCTCTGAAACAATTCAGCGTTCTCCTAGCAGCTCTTTGCCACATTGTACATATTCTCTAATGTAGTTTTTATTTCCTAGTTAAACAACAGGTTTGGAAAGGTGCATCAGAAAGTAAGTTTTTTTTTTTTTGGGTGGAGAGGCACTCCATCTGTTACAGTGATTCGGCATCTAAGATGATGCACATTATTTGGAAAAAGAATCCATTAAAAGCAGCAAGTTTGAAAGCCAAAACAAATGACAGGATGTGTGAGGGATTAGTTGTAAGGAGCATCTGTTATTAATACTGAAGAGTGCTTTTTGAAAATGAATGTGAAGCATTAATATGGATGCGAGAATGAATTTTAATGCCTTTCCATGAAGAGAGGATGAATGAGATTCATGTTGTTCTTTTCATTGATGTAGAGGTACTGTTTTCATGTCTTGTTCTACCTGAGCTTTGCCAAACTTAACCCCAATCCTAGCTGGTAAACAGATACTTAGAATCATGGTATGGCTGTGCACCTTCTCTGGGCATCCCTGTACGGAGTGGCATAGTGTAGCAGGGCTGTCTGTTTCCCTCTTGGTCTTCCACAGCTCCGTCCAGCTTCCAGCGCTGAGGTGACTTAGCTCGCTGTCTAGGTCACAACTGAGTTGCACTCTCCCTTTACAGTTCCTTCCTTGAAGACTTTCACCTGATTGAGGTGGCACTGATGGGGCCCCTGGCAGCCCATTAACCCTTTTCCTGATGCATGTGGGTTTGTACACCCTATCACACTTTTTTATTGCTGAACTTCCAAAAGTGAGACTAGCTTGTCAGTGACACATAGAGTGATGTATGAGCTCTTCAGGAGTCTTGACTATACATTTCATACTCTGCCAGGTGAAGAGGCAGTGGAGGAAAGGCAGGTGAGGTTAACATTCTATTATGGAACATGAGCTGCTGCAGTCAACTGTGACACATTCCTAGGGATTTACTGATCTAGTTTCCACACAGAACAAAGTTATCCAGGAGAGAAATCCACCTCCTCTCAGGAATTGAAGGGGGTGTGCGTATGTGCGCTTAAGTTTCATTGAGCCTAGCAACCATGATAAATGAAAGTGGTTTCCAAAAGTTTTTCTCAGCTGGTACTAAACTACAAGTGATCCAATAATCCAGTCTTAGTTTTTTTTTCCCCTTTTGTTATTGACATTTCTTGGTAACTCTTTGAGCACTGGAGTTTGAAGCATTTATAAAGTGCTCACTGCTCTCTTTCCAAGTTTACAATAGCAGCCTTCTGCTTTTCCATTATTACCTCATTTGAAGGCTGACAGTAACTGTGCTGTTGCTGACACATTAAATGTGATTGCCTGCCGCACTCTTTGTAAAAGGGACGAACATCAAGGGCTTGCTTTGTTTCCCACTAAAGTAAATGGAAGTCTTTCCTCTGACTTTAGTGGGACCTGGATCAGGGTTCGAGTAATTTGAGCTGAGCCAGAGACTGTGTCAAGATAACACTTTTCATGAATATAACAGCAACTTTCATAAAAGGATCTCAAAACACTTTTCAAATATTAAGGCCTGGTCTACACTAGGACTTTAATTCAAATTTAGCAGCGGTAATTCGAACTAACCTCTCGACCGTCCACACCAGGAAGCCATTTAATTCGAACTAGAGGGCTCTTTAGTTCGAATTCGGTACTCCACCCCGACAGGTGGAGTAATGCTAAATTCGACATGGCTAGCTCGAATTAGGCTAGGTGTGGATGCAAATCGAACTTAGTAGCTCCGGGAGCTATCCCACAGTGCACCACTCTGTTGACGCTCTGGGCAGCAGTCGGAGCTTGGATTCTCTGACCAGCCACACAGGAAATGACCCGGGAAAATTTGAATTCATTTTCCTGTCTGGGCACTTTGAATCTGACGTCCTGGCTGGACATCGGGGCGAGCTCCGCAGCACCTGCAACGATGCAGAGCTCTCCAGCAGAGGAGTTCATGTTATCTGTGAATAGAGAGAGGGACCCAGCATAGACTGACTGGGAACTCTTCGATCTGATCGGTGTGTGGGGCGAGGAGTCTGTGCTTTTGGAGCTGCGCTCCAAAACACGGAATGCGAAGACCTACGAGAAGGTCTCCAAAGCCATGAGAGACAGAGGATACAGGCAGGATGCAACGCAGCGCCGCGTGAAAATCAAGGACCCCAGACAGGGCTACCAAAAAATCAAAGCGGCAAACGGACGCTACGGAGCCTGCCACCACTGCCCCACCAGTGACCGTGGACTCTGACGATGGGACAGTGTCGACGGCCAGTTCCTCGGTGATGTTCGCGGACGGGGAAGATGAGGAAGGGTTTGTGGAGGACGAGGCAGGCGAGAGCGCTTACAACGCTGGTTTCCCCGACAGCCAGGATCTATTCATCACCGTCACGGAGATCCCCCAACAACCCTCCCCGGCCATTAACCCGGACCCTGAATCAGGGGAAGGAGCAGTCGGTAAGTGCTTTAACCATGTTAACTTTTATTCTTAATATAACAGGAATCTTAACTGTGTGAAAAGGAGGCCTGTCTAGATATGGGGATAGAACAGAAATCATCCTTGGAGATCTCCACGAAGCTCTCCTTGCGTTAATCGAAAAGCATCAGCAGGAGGTTCCTGGGGAGAGCTGCCTTATTGGGTGCTCCGTGGTAGCACAGTTTTCCGTGCAAGGCTTTCATGGGGTACTCAGGGAGCACTGCCTCCCCGAGCATGGCTGCATCGGGCCCTGGTTCATGCTAGCTTTCACGCAGCATGCGCTCTCTATCTCCTTCAGTGACCCTCCTCAGGGTGATCTTGCTTGGAGACTCCTGCATCTAATTAGGGTAATTACTGTAATTTTACGCCTGGTCCAAAGTATTTTTAAAAAATCTACGGACAGACGGCATAGCACAGACTCAGCACGCAGCTGCGTGACGAGCGTAACGGAAAGCCAAAGAATATAATGGACGCTCATGGAGGGAGGGGGGAATGAGGACGCAAGGTATCCCACAGTTCCTGCTGTCTCCGAAAAGTATTTGCATTCTTGGATGAGCTCCAAATGCTTCTAGGGTCAAACACAGTGTCTGCGGTGGGTCAGGGCATAGTTCGGCAATTTGTGCACACACCCCACCCACCACCAGAAGTGAAAACAATCCTCTGTTGACTCTTTTACATGTCACCCTATCTTTACTGAATGCTGCAGATAGACGCGATGGTGCAGCACTCAACACCAACATCCTTGCTCCCCCCATGCTATGGATGGCTGATGGTACAAAAAGATGGGTATCCGTCCTCAACATCAGCCTATTGGCACAATGGGCAGTGCAAAAGGACTGGTAACCATGCGTACTAGCATCTGTGAGGTTGATCAAGGGCGCCTGTTGCTAATTTTTCATGGTAGATGGTGCAGTATGGCTGTTAACCGTCCTCATCATTGCAACAGGGGGCTGAGCTCCATCAGCCCCCACCCTTCCTGTGTAAAGAAAAGATTGAATTGCCCCTGGACTAGCAGAAGGATGATGGGCTCCTTCATCCACAGTAATTAATGTCCTGCCTGGACTATCATTGCAGCTGGAGGCTTCCTTCCACTCATTTCTCACAAACAAGTCACTGTGTCTTATTCCTGCATTCTTTATTACTTCATCACACAAGTGGGGGGACAATGGTATGGTAGCTCAGGAAGGCTGTGGGAAGGCGGGAATGAACAGGTGGTGTTGTTGCAGGAGCACCCCCTTGTGAATAGCATACAGCTCCAAATTTATGCAGGATCGGACACAGAGCAGCTGTGCTCTCTGGTTCTATGATACAGTGGTTCTCTAGTACACTTGCCCATAATCTAGGCAGGACTGATTCTATTTTTAGATACCAAAAAGGAGGGATTGACTCAGGGAGTCATTCCCAAGTTTTGCTTTTGCGCCCCTGGCTGCTCGGCCAGGGGCACTTATGACAGCACCAAATGGTGCAGTGCAAAAGGACAGGTAACCATGCCCATCTTATTACCATCTTATTACCAATTTATGGTATGGTAGATGGTACAATATGGCTGGTAACCATCTCAGCTGTCATGCAAAAGCAAAAGCATGCTGCTGTGTAGCGCTGCTGGCCCGCCTCTGTCAGCGGCATCTAGTACACATACGGTGACATACACAAAAGGCAAAACAGTGTCCATGGTTGCCACGCTATGGCGTATGCCAGGGCAATTCTGGGAAAACGGGCTTGAAATGATTGTCTGCCGTTGCTTTCCCGGAGGAAGGAATGACTGGCGACATTTACCCAGAATCCACCGCGAAAATGATTTCTGCCCCAGCAGGCACAGGGGTCTCAACCCAGAATTCACAGAGACAGCCTAGACTCACTTAATTGTTCGCAAAAATGTATCTTTGCAAGGAATTCACTCCCTGTTTCCCATCTCACAGCTTCCACTGTCTCCAGACCTGACACAGCATCCCCCTCGCAGAGGCTGGCAAAGATTAGGCGGCGAAAGAAAAAGACAAGGGACAAGATGTTCGAGGAACGTATGGGCTGCTACCTAGCAGAGGCGGACCAGCAGAGCCAGTGGAGGGAGACCGTCTCTCTGTGGCAGCGCTCACACAGCAAACGGGAGGAGAGGTGGCGTGAGGAAGAGAAGCAGGCGACTGAAACGCTGCTTGGACTAGTGAGGGAGCAAACGGACACGCTCAGGCGCCTTGTGGATGTTCTGCAGGACCGCAGGAGGACAGAGACACCCTGCAGTGTGTATGCAACCGCACTCCCCCGCCACAAAGTCCCATACCCCCCTCCCCGAAAATAATCAGGAGGAGGGGCGGCCGGGGACGTGAATACTGTCACTGCACCACAGCACAGTGCTACAAGTACCCAAAAGCTCTCATACCGTACATTTGCCGAAGTCCTTCACTTCCAGACTCACAGTAGTCCCAATCCCAGTCCCATCCCCTAACTGTCTACTTAATTAATAAAAATGCTTTGCTGTTAATTACTGTTTCCATTATGTTTTTTCAAAGAAGACTGTGTTTGAATGGGGGGCGTGGGGAAGGGGGTGGTTAATTGCATAGGACAGTCACCTTTCCCAGGGTACAGACACGGGGGCAGGATCAGCAGCGGGTCACACACACGGTGCAGTCAGTAGGCACCCTGGTCGGTATGGGAGGTGTTTTCCAGGATCTGTGTGGGCGGGGGAGATGTGACTTTGCAGCGGGGGAGGGCGGTTACAGATCTTATACAGCGGTCCTTGTCCTGGACCGCTGAGTCACGCAGCTGAGGAATCTGTATCCGTCCTCCTCCACCACAAGGTCACATATCCGCCCGCACACAGAATTCCATAAAGAGGGATGGCAGGCTCCGTTGAAAGAAGCATTCCGGCACTGCGGACCGCTCTAGGAGCAGGAGCCTGTCATTCCTTGAGTTTAGAGGCGGTCTTTACATCACCGCACACCCTACCCAGCACAGTCTGCGTCCCAGTTTCAACCCTTTCACGAAAAGTCATGAATAAAGAAACCTTTGTTAAGTAATAATGGGACATATTTTTACACATGTGCTGGAAGTGGGGGTAATGGGGTGAACGGGGTATGTAACCGAAGAGGAGAGTCAACAGTCAGTGGGTAAAGAAACAGGGGCAGGTTCAGCTTCTCTGTAAAGAAACTGAACAGTCACAGGTCACGCTGCTCGCTGGTATTTGAAGAGTTCCTTGTCGCTGTCCCAGGCGCCTGTATAGGGCTTCATGAGCAAGTGCATTAGCGGGCAGGCTGGGTCCCCGAGGATGACTATAGGCATCTGCACATCCACAACAGTTATTTCGTGGTCCGGGAAGAAACTACCTTCCTGCAGGCGTCTGAGCAGCCCACAGTTCCTGAAAACACATGCATCATGAACCTTGCCCGGCCACCCGACGTTGATGTTTGTAAAACGTCCCCTATGGTCCCCCAGTGCTTGCAGCACCATTGAAAAGTAGCCCAATTTCTCATCAGCTGACTGTGGAAGAGGTGGACGATAAAGTGTGAGGAGGAGAAAACGGCGATGATCGCAGCGGGCTCCTTGCTTGCAGTGCTGTGGCGTCCGCGCTGTCACTGACCAGAAAAGTGCACGAACAGATTGCCCGCAGGCGCTTTCAAGGAGGGAGGGAGGGAGGTTGTGATTGACGGTTCAATGACGACACTTACCCAAAACCACCCTCGACACATTTCTCCCCCCAACAGGCATTGGGGGCTCTACCCAGCATTCCAATGGGCAGCGGGGACTGCGGGAACTGTGGGATAGCTTCCCACAGTGCACCGCTTCCAAAGTCGACGCTGGCCCCGTGAATGTGGACTCAGAAATTCGAATTAGTGTATTTAGTATGGATACACAAATTCGACTTCATAAGGTCGAATCCACAAATTCGAACTAAGTTGATTTGAAATAGTCTTGTAGTGTAGACAAGGCCTAAGACAATAAAACCCCTATGAGATTAAGATTATCCTCATTTCACATCTGGATTAGAGAAGTAGTGTGGTCTGGTAAATACATGCTGGACTTGGACTCAAGACCTGGATTCTTTTCCTGTCTCTGTCAATAAACTCCTGTATGATTTAGGCAAGTCACTTAATCTCTCTGTTCCTCCTCTTACCCTTTGTTTATTGAGATTGTAAACTTTTTGGGGAAGAGGCTGTCTCTACCTACATGTTTGTACAGTGCCTAGCACAATGAGGACCGGGTCCTATAGGCACTATTGTAATACAAAGAACAATAATTAAAAAGTCTAAAGTTAGACACAGAGAAGTTAAGTGGTTTATTCAGGTCTTATTATGAATGTCTCCCCCACAGCCCAGGTACTCAAATCAGTAGACAATCCTGACTTGTTAGCTTTTGAGTGAAGCTGTACTTGTGACCTGCTAATGGATAAACAGCAAAACTCAACTGTCTGACCATGACAGGAAAAAGGGAAACAGTTGGTATGTTGTGGCTGTTAAGCATGCGTAGGGCTGTTTGCTAGATTGTCTGGATTTAACTTTAAATATCACATCAAGTAACTGCAGCTTTACGTAATTTTGGATGAAATCCTAGCTCCCCTGAAGTCAATGCCAAAAAGTCCATTGACTTCAGTGGGGCAGAGATTTCACCCTTGAACTTGAATTCATGCTTACTTTCATTCTTTAAAATCAAAGGGTAAGAATTCAGTGAGCACCACTAGAAAAACTAAAGCTGTTCTGCACGCAGTTTAGATTCATAATTGCAGACAGAAAATACTAAATAGAGGGGCTAAGTAGCTCAAGATTGATAATGCCATCCGTAGCCCTTTGTATCTAGCCCCTCATTGTAAATCACTCCCAATGTCTGGCAGTTGTTTTGGTGACCTATGTGAAAACAGCTCCCAGTCTAACTCTAGTGGACAAATTACAAAAGCTACCACAATTTGTACTAATTGACACCTTTATTTGCAATATCACCAGAAAGAGCAAGGACTGAACAAGAGTGTGGCTTGATCTACTCCCTCCCACCCTGGTACCCTTCCTGCAGGCATTGTGCGGCAGGTGCAGTCCTTCTGGCTGCTCGTGTTGTAAGATTTCTGTGGACACCTACAGAATTTTTTCTCTAGGGCTCCGAAGCCCACCACATTTCAACAGCACTTAGTAGAGGAAGGTGAAAATATTAAGCAAGTTTTTCATGAAGGCTAGGCCTGAGATGAAATGAGTCTCAGATGCTTCACCTCCATGTTTATTGGGCCTTTCATGTCAGCTATGTTAGACAATACTTTTGAAACAAGAATATATTTTTCAATCTTTTGATTAAAATAATCACAGCAGATCCAAAGTAATGATTCTTTTTAAAAACTCTGGAATCTTCAGAATTGGAAAGTATATTATTTAATATACTCAGTCCCTCTTCCTTGGAGTTGTCCGATAAGATTGTACCGTAGGTAACCCATATATCAGAGCAGCACCTTTCCTGCTTAGCTACTGATGTGACTTACTAATGCATATGTGTACCAGCAGGGGCCACCAGACACCTCTGTAAACAATACTACTTGTCAAATGAGAAAATATTTTAAAGCTGAGAAAAGCACCTGTCTCCTGATGTTCGCTTGGTTCTCCTTAGTGATGAGTAATCCACTAAGACAAAGAGCAGCATGGGTGGGTGGAGATTTGGTAGGGGAAATAAACTATGCTCGATTTCCAACAAGGTCACTTTGACCAGAGGCAAAATTCAATAGCTGGGGGATTCCAGATACCCATGATTCTGAATTAGCTTCTTAGTGTATCTTGTGTATCATTTTAAAAATGGATTTTCAAAATGAGATTGCAGTGAATGAGTGCTTGAGGTTTCATGAATTAAAGCATTTCAACAAAAGGTTGGACTAGCCAAAGAAATGAACTTGTATCTTATCTTTTGCCAAAAATGGACAAAACTAGGGATGTTCTTGGTATTTTAATGCCAGCCATAGTTAGGAGCTGGATCCTATCTTTTATATAACAATCAAGAACATCCCTGGTTTAATTCATGAAATCTCAAGCACTCAAAGTGCGTGTGGTTCAGATAACCTGTTCCAGTTTTTGCTCATCTCCAGTAAAAAAAAATATTGCTTCTGGAAGCTCTTTCAGGGATATGATCAGAAATTTTCACAGGTAGGGATGCTTCCCCCAAAGAAACAACACATCTGAACCCTCTCATTTCCCTCCCCTCCCCCAAAAAACAAAACCCAACAACTCTGCAGCACTCCCAGCATAATCTGGTCCAGATGACAGTTTAATTGTGCAAGGGCAGGTCAGCCTAATATAGGGGGGATCATGTGGAGTTATACCTATAAACAAACCAAAAGATTTAAGTCTCCAAGGCTGTCAGGCTGGCACCTTTCAACCCATCGTATTCTAGAAGGGTAGTTTCAATGCAACTGAGCTCTATTGTGATTGAATGTTACCACCAGCGGATGGCTTTTTGCTGGTCTGGGTGGTGGTTGTGAGATGATCTCCTCTGGACCAGGGCCAAATCACCAAAATCACCGCTACCATTAACTGCTACTCTTGTTGGCATCCTTAGCTACGAAGCTAAGGATCTGTGGGTTTGGAGACTAACCCACTCCTTTCTTCCCTTTTTACATGGAGACATGGTCTCTGCAGAGCCTGGTGGAAGCACATTGATGGGGCAGACAGGAATCTTACACTGCTTTTGTCTGTGACTTCTGTCTTCGCTTTCTGTCATGACTAATTTGAGAATGTAAACCTACAGGCTTAATCTGGCACCATGTGTGAACAGTAAATTCACTCCAACAGTTTTCCTAAAGTGAAATTTAATTTCTCTCACTAATAATACTTTTAGTATATTATACAGTAGTCGAACACACAATAGGAAAAAAATAGTGACCATAAACACAATTTTCATAATGATGCTATACCCCAGTGTTTGGGGATTTGATTGTAGGAAGAGGAGCAGGGAACATATGCATCAGCAGCGATCTATTTCGGTGGTCGTTGACTCTAATTTTTACTGCTGTCCTTATTTGCCATACTTCCATTGACTTCAGCTGGAGTACTTTGTGGGGAGCTTGCAAAATCGAGCCCTTAATTCATCTGTATCTTGTTGAATAATCAATGAAGTGCATTGAAAATAGCAATCTTATTTTTAAGGATTTGCCCCCGCTCGTGTTTTCCAATCCTTGTTGTTGCTTCCTGATATTAATCCTACCACCTATTGGGAAGTAAACTAAAGCAGCTAATAGCAGATCAAATAATTTTACTTGGAGGGGGATGTAAAGGTGATTATTTCAGGACATTAATAACTTATAAACAGTCAATGTATTTTTTATTATTTATATGACACTAGCAAAGTAGTTGCACAGGGCACTGTACAGACATATAGGAAAGACCCATTCCCAGTTCCTAAGAGCTTGGAGTTTAAAGAAATATTTTTTCCTAATGTAATCACCTTTTGTTTTGTGTTCCATTGTTTGTTCTCTCTGAAGATTAATAATGTTTCTTTGTCTACTAACCTTTTCTTCTGTTCAAACAAGTTTGGCTAAACTGGGTTTACCTTCACTACACCACTTTGCTCAGTTGTGAAGAATCAAGTTGGATGACATGATGCTAACTACATCTTTATGGTTTGCATAGACCAAGGCAAGTAATTTTTAGCACAGTGTCACTAACTGATTAACGATGGAAGGCCTGAGGGTTTAATAATGGTTAGCTGAATATATGGTTCTGGTGTGGTTCTGTTTGATGCAAAGAGGTGATGGGTGATTGTTTTGTTTTTTTTTGATTAATCTAAACCAATTCAATCATCCCTAAACAGAAATTTAGAATAGAACTATTACGTAGGTAAAAGGAGGAAACAGTTAAATGTCACTACATTAGGGTGTGGGTTTTTTTTTTTGTGTTGGCAGATTTGCTCCTTTTTCTGCTGGGATCTGCTTTCAAGATGTAAGCTTATCAGGGAGTCACAAAAAAGCATTTCCAGTTTGACAGCAGTAGCAAACTGGGGGTCTCACACCATTTGCTTGTGAACAAGATTACATATCATAAAGCTGTCACAAGCTGGCACTAATTTGACAGTTTGTTGGCTCAAGAGACTCCAAGATTGCGAATGCAGGGGATGGAAATGTCTTACTGATGCCATGAGGTTCACACTGAAGGTATTGATGAATGGGAGACAAAGTGCACAGGCAACTGAAATTGTCTTGCAAGAATAAAAAAAAGCCCTACACATTTTGTATGCAAAATGTATAACAATGGACATTAGGAAATTGCAGATACCTTAAAATTTGGATTGCTTTAATTTTTATGTTGTCCCACAATATATGGACAATTTTCAGAGGACTAGCCTCATAGTGAGTCTGTACATTCTCTCTCTTAGTAATTGGCTGGGTCTCTTAAAAAGCTTTTTATAGTGGCTGAAATCTATTGATCAGAAACTGGAGTCACAGGTCAGCATTAGATTTTATTATAGACTGACTTTTGTGTCCCTCAGGACAGGGACTGGTGAGGGGCAGAGAAGATGAGTGGAGAGAAGGATGCAAAATGGATGGTGTGAAAAGTGGTTGGGGAGAGAGGAAGATTAGAGATGAAAGATTGATAACATGTATGGAGGAGAATAGGAAAAGCAGAAATTACCTTGGTTTCAACCATCTTTTCAAAGGTCGTTTCTGGCATATGTCAAAGCCCAGCTTGAATCCATTTTGGCCTGTGGTGAATGTATGCTTAAAAATATCACTTTGACTGGTATTTTCTGCTTTGCACCTAACAGAGCACCATTCACCTTAGACTTTAGACCTATGCTGAACACCAGTCCAGAAACTACCTTGAATTCTGCGAAAACTCAGATCTGAACTTCCTTAGTTTGAATCCATCTCTTAATCTACACAGTCAATAGGCCCTGTGATATTTTTATAAACAAATGATAACCTATATGGTCCCCAATCCACAGCAGTCTCTGGGTGCCTTAAATAAAGTTAAGACAATATTTTCATAAATTACGACAATATCTTTGAGGCCATCACTTTAAATGAGCTGCAGTATAAACCACAATATGAATGGAATTGTATCTGTTGAGTATTGGTGAGAAGTCATGGTTTGGTCTTTGGTCTTACGTAAATGGATTTTGTTAGTAGTCCAACCAAACCAGCAAATAACAGTAATCTGTTTTTCAAATAGATGATCTTTGAGTTACATTTTTTTATCCTGCTGCTCTTGTACGATGCTCCTCTGTGCAATTTGCCTATTACCACCCGGCTGGTAATCAGTCCACTGTGCTTTGTCTGCTCCTGTAAATTAGATATTGACCAGATGTGCTGGCTGAGAACAAAACAAACTCCTTTGCAAAGTGTGGCTGTGTGCTTGCATAGCCCGAATGAAGCAACGATGGTAAAGCGTAATCACATACGTGGCCAAATCCATTTATCAAACAGGAGTCTTACGACACATGTTACGGCCTTGTTTGTGCCATAAGATGCTTCTTAGCCAAGGTGTGTGTTGCATACCTGAACCATGTAAATAGCCACATCTTGGTAGAAGGCGTAATCCTCATTCCATTGGTGGGACTTGGCCTGTGAAGGATTTTTTTGAGTTCAGTGATTGCCCTTGTCACGCTGTCTGGAGTGGCAGACACCCCAAACTGATGGTATTCTTAATTAGATTTCACTAACCCAGTAACAAATGTGAACTCCCAAAGTACTACAGTAGTCTTATAATGGAGTCATAGACTGTCCCCTTGGACACTCAGGTCTGTCTTGCCACCCAGGCAAGCTGGACTATGTGATAAATGGTCATTTATACCAAAAATCATAAAATAGTCAGGTTGCTTCCAGTCCCAAGAGACTTACCTCAGATCAATTTGTACCTTAGATGTCTCACCAAAGACAATGCTGGTAGCTAATTAAAGGTATATTAACTAGGAAAAAGGAATAAGAGAGTTATTAACAGGTTAAAGCAAGCAACGTATACACACACAAATGTTTGTGATTCAAAAGGTGACACATGTAGGAATCTGCCAATTCAAAATGTCTTTCAGGGCCGAACCATGCCAAGTAGCATGAGGATCTCTTTACTTATGTTTAGGAATCTTAGCCCTTAGAGTCCAAACAGCATGAAAGAGTTGTTTCTTCTTGTCAGGGATTTTTATCCCTCTCCACTCCAGAATCCAAACTAATGGGATGAATTCATGCATAGGTCTCTCCTTGCTGGAGGCAGTTTGGAATGAAATCAACAGGGCCTCTCT
Organism: Mauremys mutica; assembly: GCF_020497125.1. Taxonomy (NCBI): domain Eukaryota; kingdom Metazoa; phylum Chordata; order Testudines; family Geoemydidae; genus Mauremys; species Mauremys mutica. Next base: position 70,689,962 of record NC_059078.1, read on the forward strand.
CCTTTGATGCTATACAATACCTTATTTGCCTTCAATGGGCCATCTGGAGCACTTTACCTCAATTAATACTACCTTTCCTGTTTGGTGAGTTACACAATTACAGAGGTTTATAATTCAAACACTCAATATAACTTTATTCCGGGGCTACAGAGATAACTAAGATCAGTACATTCAGCATCCCGCAAGCATTTTTATAAAGTCTAAACACTAAATACACTTTTATCAACTTAACATCTAATGTCTATTTTGATGATGCTAACACACAGGTAAGCAAGACTGATGTCCAGCTGTGCCTTTGTAAGTGTTCAGTGAGGCCTTGGCATGAGCTGGAACCTGCTCTGCCAACATCGCAGCCCTCTCTTTCGGACACATACAGTGTGTTTAACTGAATTTCTATAGCAAATCCATATGTTATTTCGAAAGAGCTCTTGTACATTTTACAAATGGAAAAATGGCTGGATGAATAGCGAGGCCAAATACAGATGCTGGGGAAGTTCACTTTCAGTGATGCTGATGACTGGGTGCATCCAACAGCACAGAAATCATATTAGAGCAGCCATGAGAAATTCTTTAAAAAGGCTGGGAGGATTGGAATCTAGAAAAGCTGAAGGAGCCTCAATAAGCTGTATTAAGACACAGCCTTAACCACAAAATACATTACTTTGTTTCACCCGGCATAGGAATAGGTATAAAATGGAGGCTTTGTACAGGGAGACTGAGGTTTTGGCCCAGCTATAGTGATGCCCTATAGTGTCTGCTAGGAAGATCCAACTGCCCCATGTGGGTGAATATGTCAGTGTGTGTGTACATGAAAGACTAGACCTGATACTTTGATCATAAGAAAAGCTTCAGTTTAATCGAGCCAGGCATGTACTCAGAGGTCACTTTTATTCAGCAAGAGTGGTCAGGAGGGTCTCAAAAGTCACTTAGAGGTGGTTATTGATTTTCTTTTTCTTTCAGTGTCTGATGTGCTACTGAGAGGAACATGAAAAGGGCAAATGTTTGTACTTATTCAGTGCCTAAGAGAGTCTCTGTGTGTAAGGTGCATTAAATTGGCACCAGGATTAAGGTATAATGGTTAAAATCAATGTTTTGCTGAATTTAAGTCCCCCTGCTCTCCTCTAAATCACCAAAGAGAGTGAGGGAGAATGCTCTTTCACAAGGGTTGGTCATTAAAATTAACTTTTCCCAGTGGCCTCTGCCCACCACGAGCTTCGGTTTGGACGAATGAGAAGGTGAAAATTAGCAGTTATGTTACACTTCACTTAATGGAATATCAGTTAGAGATGCTATGGGTGTTAGTTTATGACTTGATATGTGTGTCATTAATTCTCACAGCAAAGTCAGGAACCTGGGTGTTGAGGCGTTCTACGTGGCTTTAGTGATAATGGCGCAATAGACAATGAGGCCTGATTCTACTCTCATTTATACCAGTGTAAATTAGGAGTAACTACATTAAAGACAACTCCTGATCTTAAAATGATTTTGGCCCCTCCGTTTCTTTAATTATGGAGATAACAATATGCACATGCAGATTTTAAGCTCTACACAAGCAAAAGCACCAGTATAAGGACAATGGATTTAAAAAAATCAGACTTTAACAAACTCAGAATGCTGGGAGGTAAGATCCTATGGGAAGCAAATCTAAAGGATGAAGGAGTTCAGGAGAGCTGGGTCTAAACTTGCAGAACTGAATATGAAGCCCTTAGGAATAAATTCGATGGTAGTATAGTATAAATCAGATAGTATAAATCAGTGCGAGGGCATGGGAGCTGAAAGTATGTGTGTGAAATTAAATCCAGGCCACTGATCTTTTGCAGGACACACTTACACTTCTTTGTCCATGTTGCAATGCTGCCGAGCTCCAAATGGAAAAATAAGTTGTTTCTAGGTGACGGCTCAAATAAACATGGTCGCATCCTGACAACTGGTCACTCCATAATAACAGGATCTGAATGACGCCCAGTGGAAAATGCCCTGTTTACTTACTTTAAATGTCATGAGCAATAAGAGAAAATAAAAGGCAGAACAGATTATAGTAGTCAGTGCACTGGGAGTGACCCTCTTTCTTTTGGAAGCAATAGAGAATAAGTATCCCAAGTATTCCTGAGAGAGACAGAGCTGGAACACCGGGATTTACCATCTTCATGAACCCGGAGATTCCTACTGGGCTGCCCTAAGCTCTAGGGCACTATGAATCAGCTACTAAATCTTTAAATTGCTTAGAAGTTAAATCAACTGCTTGACACCATCAACTGCTGAAGAGTGTCTAGACCAGGAGCCAAAGTAGTATTGTAACATCCGGATATGGGGAATTGATTACAGAATTGGTAAAAGAAATACAGCCTGGCTGGATAGTCCAGCTGGATACACTTAACTGGGAGTAGACTTACAAAAGAGTAGTTTTAAAAACTAACGGAGGGGGCAGAACAATAGCAAGCTGAGAAGAATAAGGAAAGGGAACATACTGACTCTTAAGTGAAGGACTGCAGGAAGGCCTGGTGCATAGTGTCAGGGACTAGGATTCGAGAGACCTGGATATCATATATATATATATATATAGCTAAATCCTTGGTCTGATCAGTATTCTAATCTAGTCATGAGAACACAGTTAGGTCTCATCTACACCACAACATTTAACTGGGCCCTTTGAATTAGTTAGAGTTGTAATTTTTACCAGGCTTAGGAGACAGTCCTAGCACGTAGGAAGGGTTTATTACAATAACACTACAAAAAGTGTGTGGGTGGGGTGATTGGAAAGAAGCAATTTTACTTAAATCTGCTGATTGCTTAGTAAGAGAGGGATGAGAAGGTAAACATCCATTTCACCTCCCCCCTTACCTTTCCTATTTACACAGCTCCATTCACATTTGCAGTAGGAATTATCAAGAGGTTATTATGGAACCTTGAGTTGCCTCTTAGGCTTTGAAGGATCCAACCTTAGAAGTTCAGTGTGTTCTATCTATTCTACTATTAATCAGCCTTTTTGTTCGTTGTGCTTCCGTTAACTTATTTTCAGCTTCTTATATTACTTTTAAAGGACAATTTCCTACATTTTGCTTAAAAGACGTACACAACCTTTGCTTGACCTTTTCCGAAGTAATATGTAAAATAGGTTCCTACCCTTAAAGAATAGAGCACGTCTGCATGATATTTCAGGAGATGAAATAATGCAACATAAATAAGCTGTTCAATGCGTTAATATAGATACTTTTTAATAGCAGTTCTAGGCTTTAGGCAGAGAAGCACAAAATAAATGAAAACACCGAAATAAATACTTTAAGTGAAAATACAAAAAAGAAGCCTATTCAAGCCTGCTTGCGAGGCAATTCATTTCAAGTGAAAAAGCAGTGTATCTTAACTTTTTTCTCTTTGCAGGAAGTCCTATGAATATTACCACCCATTGAATCTAGAACAATCTAAGTAACATGTTGTGCCAACAAAGCAAATAATATAATATTACCTTGTTCTTATATGGTACTTTTCATCAGTAGATCGCAAAGCGCTTTGCAAAGGAGGTCAGTATCCTCTCCATTTTACAGAAGAGGAGTGAAATGATTTGTTCAAGATCACCCAGCAGATCAGGGGCAGAGCCAAGAATAGAACTTTGGTCTCCTGAGTCATAGTCCAGTGTTCTATGCACCAGTCCCCACTGCCTCTCTACATGACATCTTCACTTATGGTGAATTTGTTTGATTTGTGTTTACTGATAGCCTCCTTATGCTGCTATTATGGAACATAGTTGTCCAGGACTGAGCTTAGTAGTGAAAGCCACCAAGAGACTACTAGGGAGGTACTGTATAGAGATGGCAAGAATGCACTAGAGTATAAGGGTGATAGACCTCCTGTTTGTTTGTTTTTTTCACTTTATCTCCTTGTGCTTTGCACATTTTCAGATATTTCCCATCCCTTCTCACCCATAGGCCCAATGGATGAACACAAAAAATTAGTGCACTGAAAACTGAACAACTAGCTGTAGCAGTGGCATTTTTAAAGACACCTCAAGCAATTGGAACAGAGTATGAGCAAGTGGAATTATAGTGCATAGTAGATATTAGCAAGGCGGGAAATAGGTTTGCCATCTGTCCTCTGTCTGATGTTGAGCTCCAGACCATACAGAGTCTGGCCAAAGAACAGCTACCTCTCAGCCACCAGGAAGAAGGGACTCCTTCCAGAGTCCAGTGCCAGATATGAGGTGCACTAGGAAAGAAACATTTTGGAAGGCAGTTGTCTTCTGTTCGGTAATTGAGAACAAAAATTTTGTAAGTATAGAAAAGGAAGGGATCAGAAAGCCTAACATTAGCCCTGGCTTTTGGCTGGATCCACTATTCAAACCCTGGAACAAGCACATAGGATGTAAAATAGCACAATCAGTACTTCTTAATAAAGACCAGCACCAGACTTCACCTGGCAGTTGACCGATACAGAGTAAAGGTGTAATGTGCACTCTGGGTGAAGCCCCGTTGAACACAGAGACCCCTGCACGTTAGCTGTGGTGAGTGCTTGCTTTAAGGATGTAATCCCAAGTCAAGTACACAGCAACAATTTAACCACGAGGTGACAAAGTATGGGTTAAGTCATGACAAAGACCACATCCAAAAGAAAAGGGCTGCAACCTTCTTGCCAAGTGCATTTGAGAAAAAGTATGTGTGACAGCCATTGGTACTGGCTCTCTAGTTGCTCTTGGATGCCCAGTAAGGCCCATTGATTGAGACCCTAACTCATTGAGAGTTGAGGGCACTCAACTTTGGGGCAGTGGACCTTGTATCTGATGTGATGTAGGTGATGCTCTGCTTCAAGGATTGGAGTGCTTGGAATGCCGTTTTTGATTGTTTCTAGCCTCTAAGTATAAACCGCTAAGACATCTTGTTCTATTAGTAAATGACCTGGAACCCCTCTAAAGTGAATCCCTTATAGGACACACAAACATAAGTATTTCAATGCAAGTGCCATGCTTTGTTATACTGTCTCTCATGACTTATTTCTCCCCCCATCATCCCCACTTTCTCTTTCAATACAAGATAAGGATGCACCCTTCAGAAATTAATAGTTGATGTACAAATATGTTTGAAATTCACGGTCTCCAGGATTTTTTTAACAAGAGGAGTAGCAGTGCAGTGTGAGGCTTGAGTTAATGTTAGGCTAGCCCTGGGATGTGGGAGATAACAATTTCCACTAGTGATATCAAAGATGAGCAATGGCTTTTAGGACACAGCTGTGTGTCGTCCATTATAAAAAATGATGAATAGAAAAATGAAGAGAGGAAATAAAATGGGTCCCACCCACATCTGTGGAAAGGAGAACTAGAAGCAGCTGTTGATGAGCTTGTTCTGGCCCAACTACTACCTGCCAACAGACAACTCTGACAGTGTCTCTTTAACTGAGAGTCTGATTAACTGGGCTGAGTCTCAGTGATTTTACTACGTTTATCCAACTGCTGTACAAACTAAAATCGCTCAAAGAGGCTGCCAAATTGGAAAAGCTGTGCAGGGGAGTTTTGTTATATCTTTTGTTTGACTCTGTTGACTTATAAGAGTAGACTAGGCAGAGGTCAGAGATACAGAGCTAAACATCCCAAAAACATTTGGGCTCTCAGATCTAGGGTTTTGGCTTATGCCTAACTCCTAGTACCTATGTGATCTAGAGAATTACTTTTCAGTTCTAAAGCATGTCTCATCAGAGAACCAGCACTTAAATTAAAACAGCCTCACAATACACCTGTAAGATAAGTTTCATCAGAGGCTTTTATAGCCAGGTAAAACAAAGCAGTGGATAAAGGTCAAGTGACATGCCTCACCTGGTTTCCCAGAATCCTGCAGAACTAACTCATGTGTAAAACTACAATCACTATATTGTATGATAATTGTACAGTCGGTTGCCCTGGGCAGCTAAGTGAAGTGTGGCATGCTTGCATTTCCCACTTCATTATTTTAACCAATCTCCTGTATTTGATATGTCATAATTGGCATAAGAAGATACTTTCTAATATTCTGTTTTGGGATATGTTGTATAAAATTAAAGGACACCAAAGAAAAAAATATATATTTAAAATGTTCCCTTAACTCTGTTACTTGTTAGTAGTAATACCCCAAGGTACTGAAACGGGGAGGAGGATTTCAAAAAAATTGATATAACTTCAATTGCTTATTATTTGTTGTCTATCATTGGGCCAGCAGTTAGAAACAGGCAAAAAATTTTGATGAATAGATAATACACTGAAGAATGCAGCTGCAGGTTGACTGAAACTATTCTTAAATTTGGGTCAAATTTGGTGAGTAGTTTTGGCAAAAAGACTTTTTTTTTTCCAAAAAAATTAACACTTTTCGGTTTGACATTTTCTAAACAAAACACTTAAACTTTTCATTTGAAACAACATTTTGCTTTGAAATTTAGCAAGATTTACCTACCCCCCAACCCAAAACTATAATGGGTAAAAAACCACACAAAAAATAAACAAAACATATAATTTTGGGTAGAATGAATAATTTTGACCCACAGCAGAATGAAATGTTTAGTTTGACCTGAAACTAACTTATTGATTTTATGATTTGGTGAGAAAAACCAAAAAAACTGTTTCAGGTTGACCCCAAATAATTTTTAATTTTTTTTCAGTTCAGCTGCGAAATAAAAAAATTATTTTATTTTCCCAGCTCCACCAGCAGTGACAAAACTTGTCAGTTTCACTTTTGCTTGTATTCACTTTCACTTTGAGTCTCTTGTCTTGCCTTGCATCACACAGGTAATTTTTAATTGAAAAGTATCATGAACCGCTGTATTTTAGAAATTTCCTCCCACCCCAATCAAAGCTAAATTTTGGTCCAAAACTACTTGATAGTATCCCTTTTCATAAATGAATGAAATGTCTGGCTCTGGAGACTTGGCTCAATCCTTTGCTGAATTCATCCCTGCCGTAACTCATTATACTGCATTGGTGTAATGCTGGGATGAGCTTGTCCCAGAAAGTTTGTATGCAAGCTGGCACTCTGGGATACATAGCCACTTTTATAATAAATATAGTTATTTAGGCGCTTAATTTTCATTTTAATGCCAGACATTTATTTTCAAAAATCCATCTTCATTTCATTGCTAGACTGTAGCCAAGGACAGTATCAACCTTTGGACTAAGATCTATGAGAATCCTTCAAAGTTTACCATTTTCTTGCCAAGGATGGAGTAAAATATGATGGCAATAACTTGAAATCTTCTGCTGTCTAATTACCTTAGACAACCATTTCAATTACAATACAGACTGGCTACCTTCTTGCATAGTTAATCCTGTCTAATGGCACATGCACCAGTGCTCGTATTTTGGCCATTTGTGATCAGTCCTTTAGGATCAAGCTTATCTGTCTCCTTTCCCCTTAGTAATAAATTTGGGGGTTCACTCACTGCTCTGTTTTCTTGCCTTCCATTTAAAGATGAATGTTCTACCTTGGCCTGCTTTATATCCCAGCTTTAAGCAATGTGGTTTAATCCAGGATGACAAATGCTCACAACTGAATGGGAGATAGGCCCAGAGTGATAGGCCCTTCATGCAACAGACAGAAGGTTCAAGATCCATCAAAGTCACTGCACAGCATTTAGGTTTTTATAGATCTCATGGCAATGTGTCCACTCCCATGGGTGTTTTCCTCTTCAGGGGCGAAGCTGTGGAGCAGGGAAACCCACATAAATTAATGCTCTTAGGCTTCATCAGCTGCCATCAGCAGCTGGGATCCTGTCCCTGTGTACACACAGAGCAGGATCCATATAGAGGTATTACAGGGGGCCTTCTTAGGGTCAAGGCTGGATGGTAGGCAATGGAGGAGCATGCTCTAGAGATGTCATGCTTTTGACTCCCTTCCAGTGACTGTAACTGAGGAGAAATAATTTAGTCTATAATTCACTAAATTGGTATGGTTGCCTTAAAAAAAAAAAAAAGGGGGGGGGGGAGGGGGGTAAAAAGGGGATAAAAGAGATTTTAAACCCTAGCAGCATTACTATACCAATGGAGTAGAGGCTTGAATTACAAAGCTAGTTTCGCAGTCCAAAGATATTGTTTCTTTAGTTATGTGTACTTATGCAAATCTGGCTTCTTTATAACTAGTAAGTATTGCTGTTTGATTAGTCTTGTCAATTGCAATTTTAATTTCTTGTTACTGGGGTCTTTGCTAATAAGCCAAACTCTGCAAAATGTGAAACTACAAAATTTAGCATGAGGAAATGATCAGATTTGCAGGTGCTTGAATGTACTCTGTGAGTAATACATACACATACTTGAAATACAGGTGAGTATAATACTATATAAAGCGGCTTATTGGCATGAATTTGGTACCCTCGGGGAATTCTGCATCACTGCACAGTGTGGAATTTTGCAGAAATTAATGTTGTGTGGGCAGAATTTCCTCCCCCCTCGTACAGAAATGGGCTGCAATTTCTCCATCTGGATCCCTGGAGTCTGGAAGGGATGGTGGGGCAGGTATCTGGGCTGGGAGGACCCTGCGGCTGGACTCTGGGGAGGAGGGGTTGTGGATGTCTGGTCCCCAGCTGGGCTCTGGGTGGGGGCAGGGGGGAGGGCAGAGAAAGAGGGACTGGGTTGTCATAGGGCTTTTTTTTTAAACTCTCTACTCCTGGGGGGGATTTTTGTGTGTCTGTATTGTTACAGACATACTTGCTGACAGGTATTTTGAAATAAATGACTGAAATAATTGAAACCGGCGTGATTATAGAATCATAGAATCATAGAATCATAGAATTCAAGATCAGAAGGGACCATTATGATCATCTAGTCTGACCTCCTGCAAGATGCAGGCCACATTAGCCGATCTACCCACTCTTTTAGCAAGCGACCCCTGCCCCATGCTTCGGAGGAAGGCGAAAAACCTCCAGGGACACTGCCAATCTGCCCTGGAGGAAAATTCCTTCCCGACCCCAAATATGGCGGTCAGCTGAACCCCGAGCATGCGGGCAAGACTCTCCAGCCATACCCTCTGAAAGAGGTTAAGAATATCATATTATTGACCCAATTTGACCCAATTAAGTACCAGTTTGGCACTCAATTGACCTATTGACTAAGCCCGTTATCCTATTATACCATCTCCTCCATAAACTTATCTAGCTTAATCTTAAAGTCATGGAGGTCCTTCGCCCCTACTGTTTCCCTCGGTAGGCTGTTCCAGTATTGCACTCCCCTGATGGTTAGAAACCTTCGTCTAATTTCAAGCCTAAATTTCCTGACTGACAATTTATATCCGTTTGTCCTCGTGTCTACATTAGCACTGAGCTGAAATAATTCCTCTCCTTCCCTGGTATTTATCCCTCTGATATATTTAAAGAGTGCAATCATATCTCCCCTTATCCTTCTTTTGGTTAAGGAAAACAAACCGAGCTCCTCAAGTCTCCTGTCATACGACAGGCCTTCCATTCCTCGGATCATTCTAGTGGCCCTTCTTTGTACCCGTTCCAGTTTTAACTCATCCTTCTTAAACATGGGAGACCAAAACTGCACACAATACTCCAAATGAGGTCTCACCAACGCCTTATATAACGGGACTAGCACTTCCTTATCCCTACTAGAAATACCCCGCCTAATGCAACCCAAGACCGCATTAGCTTTTTTAACGGCCACATCACATTGCCTACTCATAGTCATCCTACGATCAACCAGGACTCCCAGGTCCTTCTCCTCCTCCGTTACTTCCAACTGGTGCGTCCCTAGCTTATAACTAAAATTCTTGTTAGTCATCCCTAAATGCATAACCTTACACTTCTCACTATTGAATTTCATCCTGTTACTAATACTCCAGTTTACAAGGTCATCCAAATCTCCCTGGAGGATATCCCGATCCTTCTCCGAATTGGCAATACCTCCCAACTTGGTGTCGTCCGCAAACTTTATCAGCCCACTCCTACTCTTGGTTCCCAGGTCAGCAATAAATAGATTGAATAAAATAGGACCCAAAACCGAACCTTGAGGAACTCCACTGGTAACCCCCCTCCAACCCGACAGTTCCCCTTTCAGTACTACCCTCTGCAGTCTCCCCTTTAACCAACTCCTTATCCACCTCTGGATTTTCATTTCGATCCCCATCTTTTCCAATTTAACCAATAATTCCTCATGCGGTACCGTATCAAACGCCTTACTGAAATCCAGATATATTAGATCCACCGCATTTCCCTTGTCTAAAAAATCTGTTACTTTCTCAAAGAAGGAGATCAGATTGGTTTGGCACGATCTACCTTTCGTAAATCCATGCTGTAATCTATCCCAGTTGTCATCGGCCTCCTGCTCCTTAACCACTCTCTCTTTCAAAATTTTTTCCATTACTTTGCATACTACAGATGTTAAACTAACAGGCCTGTAGTTACCCGGGTCACTTTTTTTCCCCTTCTTGAATATAGGAACTACATTAGCTAATCTCCAGTCCAACGGTACTATCCCCGAATTTAGAGATTTATTAAAAATCATCGCTAACGGGCTAGCAATATCACTCGCCAATTCCCTTAATATTCTAGGATGAAGATTATCCGGGCCCCCCGATTTACTTCCGTTAAGCTGTTCAAGTTTGGCCTCCACCTCAGATACCGTAATGTCTACCCCCATATCTTCATTCCCATCGGTCCCTCTATCACTATTCCTTAGCCCTTCATTAGCCTCATTAAAGACCGTGGCAAAATATTCATTCAGATATTGTGCCATTCCAAGATTATCCCTAATCTCCACTCCGTTTAAAGTTTTAAGCGGTCCCACTTCTTCCTTCTTGGTTTTCTTCCTATTTATATGGCTAAAAAACCTTTTGCTATTGGTTTTAATCCCCTTCGCTAAGTCCATCTCCACCCGTCGCTTTGCCTTTCTCACTGCATCCCTACACCCTCTGACCTCAATAAGGTAGGTTTCTTTGCTGATCCCTCCCATTTTCCACTCCCGGTACGCTTTCTGTTTTTTCTTAATGACCCCTCTAAGACGCTTGGTCATCCAGCTCGGTCTAAAACTGCTACCTACGAGCCGTTTTCCCTTTCTCGGGATACATGCCTCTGACAACTCCTGCAATTTCAACCTGAAGTAACCCCAGGCGTCATCTACCTTTAGATCCCTAAATATGTTGGTCCAGTCCACTTCCCTAACTAGTCGTCTTAATTTAGTAAAGTTAGCCCTTTTGAAATCGTAAACCCTAGTCTCAGATGCAATATTAATTATCCTCTCATTAATTTTGAAACGAATTAGCTCGTGATCACTCGAGCCAAGGTTGTCCCCTACTACTATTTCCTCAACAAGGTCCTCATTACTCACCAAAATCAGATCTAAAATGGCATCCCCCCTCGTCGGTTCAGCAACCACTTGATGTAGGAATTCATCAGCTATCACGTCTAGGAAAAGCTGAGCCCTATTGTTATTACTAGCATTTGTTTCCCAATCTATATCTGGGAAGTTAAAGTCTCCCATGATCAAGCAGTTCCTATTAGTGTTTACCTCCTTAAAAACATTAAAGAGCGCTCTATCCGTCTCCAAGCTAGATCCTGGCGGTCTATAGCACACCCCAATCACAATCCCGGGTGAGGCTCTGGTAGTTTTCTTCCCTAACGTGACCATTGCCCACACAGACTCCGTATTAACCATTGCATTGCTAGTTATTTCATTACATTTCACCTCATTATTGATATACAATGCTACTCCCCCACCTTTACCTTTGCATCGGTCTTTTCTAAACAGCACATACCCTTCCATACCTGTACTCCAGTCATGGCTATCGTTCCACCATGTTTCGGTTATTCCTACGATATCCGGTTTCAATTCTCGGACCAGGAGCTCCAGTTCCTCCATTTTATTACCTAAGCTTCTCGCATTGGTGAACAAACATCCTACCTTTTGCTGTTGGGCTCCTCTCACTCTTCTCACCCCGCTCGGTAGGGACACAGTACTACCAGTATGACCTGTCGATCTAGTATCCGTCCCCCCCCTCTTCCTTACACCTAACCGTCTCCCTCTGGCTATATCTGTTGTTATCTTCTTGTTCTCACTCCCAATGTATAAATTTGGCGTGGAGTGCACCAGGGCCTCTCCCAACCGTCTCCCCCCAGTGTCTAGTTTAAAGCTCTTTTAATCAGATGAGCCAGCCTCCCTCCTAGAAGTCTACTTCCTTCCCTACTTAGGTGGAGCCCATCCCGTGAGAACAGTTGTCTGTCCCCAAAAGCCTCCCAGTGCCCATACATCCCAAAGCCCTCCTTGTAACACCACTCTCTCAGCCAACTATTAATCGTCAGGATTCTCTCACCCCTTTGGCGCCCTTCCCTAGGGACAGGTAAGATCCCACTGAAGATCACCTGAGCCTCAATTTCCTTAAGCGTCTTACCCAACCTGGCATAGTCACCCTTGATCCTGTCTAGTGAGAATCTAGCAGTATCATTCGTTCCCACATGAAGGATGACCAAAGGGTTCTTACCTGCTCCTCTTAGGATCCTTTTCAACCTCAGGTCCACATCCCGTATTTTAGCGCCCGGTAGACAGCACACCCTTCTGTTCTCTGGATCGGCCCTGGTCACAGGCCTGTCCAACCTTCTCAGTATGGAGTCCCCAATCACGTAGACCTGCCTTTGCCTGGGGACAGTGCGGTCCTCTAACCTATCCCCCGTTCCCCCTGGTTGCAAGCTCCTTCCATTCCTATCTTCCCTTGTGGTTCCCCTTAAGCCATCCTGTAGTCTCCCCTGACCCAAACTTGGTGTTGCCTCCATAGACTCCTCCCCTCTATCTATGGGACTGGCCGCTCGTCTCTTTTTCCTTGGCCTCCCACCATCAGCTACCATATTCTTTACCCCTTCCTCATTCTCCAAACCTTCAAACCTGTTCCTTAGCTCTATTTCCCCGTCACTGGCTCTCCTTTTCCTTGGCCTGCTTCTCACAGTCACATGCTTCCACCGCCCATCCTCCTCGTCTGGTGGTCCCCCCTCACTGGCCTTAGCCCCTGCTCCCACCTGTGCCCCTGGGCGTTCCCCTTCAGTTACTGCCTGCCATTGCTCCATCAGCTGCTCGAACCCCCTTCTATTCTCTATCAGGGTTTCTACCTGCAGCTCTAGGCCCTGGATCTTTTCCTCCAGCAGCTCTATTAGGCGACACTTCATGCATACATAGTACTGCTCTGGGTCCCCTGCTAGAACCAGGTACATACCGCAGCTGCTGCATGCTCTCATCCTTGGTGTGTCCTCTGCTGCTTGGCTCATGGCTGCTGCTGTCCCGGCCTCGCTCGGTGCTTGTACCTAGGGAAACACAGGGGACACGGCGCGGCCCCCTTCCTCCTCCCCCTGCGAACTCCCACGCAAACTCCCCTGTTAGCAGCTCTGTTTGCTGCCTCCTGTGCCGCTGCCTGGCTGGGCGGCCGCTTTTATAGGCCCCTCCTAGCCTGGCTCCACCCCCTAATCAGGGCTCAGCCAATCCAGGCTCGGCTGCCCCTTCAGCAGTCTGCCCCTCCGGGCCTCTACTGAGGGAGACAAACACTACACAAACAGACACAAAGACACTCACCTGCTCCTCCAATGGGAACTCCCACGCAAACTCCCCTGTTAGCAGCTCTGTTTGCTGCCTCCTGTGCCGCTGCTCGCAGCTGTGCCGCTGCCTGGCTGGGCGGCCGCTTTTATAGGCCCCTCCTAGCCTGGCTCCACCCCCTAATCAGGGCTCAGCCAATCCAGGCTCGGCTGCCCCTTCAGCAGTCTGCCCCTCCGGGCCTCTACTGAGGGAGACAAACACTGCTCCTCCAATGGGAACTCCCACGCAAACTCCCCTGTTAGCAGCTCTGTTTGCTGCCTCCTGTGCCGCTGCTCGCAGCTGTGTTATGTAGTGTTATTTTGACAAATAAGATTTGCAGAATTTTAAAATATTGTGCAGGGTTTTTTTTTGGGTGCAGAATGCCCCCAAGAGTAATTTGGGATAGTCACATGATTTACCAGCATTGATAAATGGTTTCCTCCATTTCTTTCCTCCTTTAAAATAGTCATTTTAAAGCATTGGTAGCTATAACTAAACGTAGCTGCCATACTGATGCTAAACCTGTGGAGGAAATAAATGAGTCTCTATGCACAACCTGTCCTATCCTGTCAGTGTTCCCTTTAAATTAGAGATGGACTGAGGGGATGGTGTTTGGATCTGGATTAGTGTTTGATCAGGGGTGGGACCTGGGTACAGGGCAAATGGGGAGCAAAAGTTAGGGTTCAGATGTGACGGGTATAACCTTGTGACCAGTCCTGTGAGGTTTTTGCCTAAGATGTTGGAAATTTTACAAGATCATTGGTCCTCAGACTCTTATCCCAAAACCAAACCTGGGGGTGGTTAGGTTTCAAATTGTGCCTATGCCAGCATGTGGAGGAATTAGGGATCCAGATAAGTTATTAAGTAACTGTTATGGTCATTAAATATATAGAAAGGATTTTTTCAAAGTGCTGCTGATGGGTTTAGCTTTGTACAGCCCATTAGACTTGGTCTTATTCTGTCCAACAAAACCCCCAATGAGGCAGAATTATTTCTAATGTGTTTTCTGCTTGCATTCAAAATATCTGTCCCCAGCTTCCCTCTTTTTGTTGGAAGACTTTGGTGAAATCTGTGGAAGATTTGGATGATGACATAACAGGATACTAAAATTTGAGCTCCTGCTCTCCCAGAGATAAGAATAATGTGAGTCTTAGTCTCATTTGAGGGATAGGAATTGTAGCTAATAGTACATATACATGAAAGGAAAAAAACCCTTCATTTTAAAGTTATGACAACAGATAGGTGCTATTTCTTCCCGATATCATCTGTGAGCAAATAGGATATAGAGAATGTGGGGTAAAACTTAAATTTCTAGATTAAAGATCTGTACCACTAATGATTATACCCAATAGCCGCGATAGTCCATTTATGTGTTTAGCAATGCCTGTGGAATGGTGGACAGTAATAATACCAGTCTGCTCTTATTCCAGAAATTAGTGGTAGCTGATTGTAACCTCCAAGCTAACAACTGGACCTGACTTCTTTGAAGACTTCCCATTACTTTCCATTTCCTCAGGAAGTCCCTCCATGGTTTAATGGACATGTATAAATGCACCTGTATAACACATTTCCTGTCTAGATGCAAACATCAGCTTATATACCTAGATTTTAAGTGTGAAAATATATAATCAGGCAACAACCAATTAGTTCTTTCATTTCCCCCTCTACCAGATCTGTAACCCTGGGCTAAACCCATTTGCCAAATTGCTTTTACAGGAATTTAGCTTTCCTGTCCACTAGTTTTACTTAACTAAACGCAAACACTCAACCACAACTTTACTTGATTGAAGAAAATTCCTTAGTTCAGCTTTTTGTGAGCAAAATCTTCCTTTGTTTCCATAGTGCCTTACAGGAATCCCAGTTGAAAAACATACTTAATAATCTTCCAACTCAAACTTCTCTCTCATACCTAAGCGAAACATTCAAGAAAAGACCATTTTTCTTTTAAACTTTTTGTGTCTGCATTTTTCTTGTGCTGAAGTAGTTAATTGCTTGAGGGGAAAAGAAAACTTTGAAGAGATTGAAGGTTGTCACACGCTTCTTATGGCATTGAGGTTTTGCTGTGTGAAGAGGAAATGGTTAATGCAAACAATCCATCTCCACTCATCAACCTTTTTATTATGAAGACTTTTTATTAAATACTCGTAATGTTGATTGATAGTAAATATTAGGTCTCTCGTCACTGATTCGATGCAAAGCAGCAAAATGGGATGTCTCCTTGCAGCATGCAATTAACAACAAAACTTGAGATCCTTTTCAATTATTTTAACCAGTCGGCCTCTGATTCACCACACTGGATTTCAGATTACATTGCCTTGCTGTAATTTTTGTGAGAGTAACAAGCTCTTGCTTGAAAGACTTCACCGGAGCTCTTAAATGTTGAGTCTGTTATGCTCCCCACTGATAACACTAATTTCCTTTTACCCTAGGGGATAAAATGACAATTGATGTCAAGTAGACTTCAGTAAGAATGTTTAGAGTATTTTTTCCTCCTAAATTAAAGCTATTGTGTCTAAATGTTCTGTGGAAGGGAACAGAGGCAATATCTGTTCCCCAAAGGCCCAAGGTAGGGGAGAGGGAAGGTGTGAAGAATGCAGGGTGGAGGGCAATGTACATTCCCAGAGTTCCTCAGAACCTCAGTCACTTTGCCTGATGAAGAGGAGAAACCTGAGACAGGTGTGTGCAGTAGGAATAACATCATGACTTAGACAGAGTTCTCTTTTGGATGGAATCAGAATTAGTACAACTGGCTGTCATACACACACTCTACACTCATACACACACTCTATTGCTAATTAATAGAGTGGGTGCACTAACTTCCTGAGAGCCTCCATACTGGGTGGCCTATCATAAAGCTGAGGCATCTAGAATCACTAGTCACATTTGAAATTTTCATATGTATGTGTGAACATGTGCTAAATTATTAGTAGAGCTGGTCAGATCATGTAATATTACTGAGCAATTGAAAGAGCTGGTTGAGTAATGAGAATGTATTCAGAAATTTATTTGACAATGATGGGGGGGAAATTTATCAAATTAGTGAATATTATTCATCCACTCTAATTCTTATATTAAAGATTTCAAGGCAGACACATGTTTTGTGAGGCTGCTGCTTGTCAGCTGCCACCCAACTTGGATTGTTCCCTGGAAGGAAAAATGAGAGATCATTTGCAGTAAAATATGGCGAAAATACCCAGCAATCCTACTGTTCGATTTCACTCAGCCTTCTCTTTAAGACTGTGCTTTCATGGTACATTAATTCTGAATGTAATTGAATGTTGTCATCTGTGTGGCATTTCACTGCAGGGAGCTAGTCTGAAAAATAGCAAAGCTTTAGTTTATGGACTAGAGAAAGATGTTGGCAATTTCTACACTGAAGGAGTCATTCTTCTTTTAACAAATATGCCCACATAGCACACGATCAGACCAATTAAAAGCTAAAGTAAAAAGGAGTCAATAATGGGCTTTTATATTAATTCACAGCTATAAAATATATATCTATATATCTTTAACAGGTTCTGTGTATAAAAAAGTGTTCATTGACAGCTAGTCATTGAAGAAAGGCAGGTTGGTGCACTCAGCTGCTGGAATCAGGTCATTACCTGGGAATCTCAGCTTTCTTTTAAAAGAAAAAGCAAGTTTCTAGTACTCTGGGTTGTACAGAAAAGCTTGAAAATGTGAACCCTAAAGCCTCAGACACCAGAATACACACAAAAGGAACCCCAAATGTATTAATTTAAATATTTTTGTGAGTTTTGCGGGACATGATTTGTGGTGTCTGAACACTTGTGGTTGGCAATTCCAGTTTCTCGACAATGATGTCAACAGATGTTAATATCTTTTGAGTGTGTAAGAAAAACCTAGAATAACTTACAGCATTTTATTAGCTTAGATGGTCGCATGCAATCAAGTGTATGTCCCTTAAATGTGGCTGGTTGGTTCACCTTGCATTGTAGTTCACTTACTTAAAGAAGTATTCCAAAGCTCATTTGAAACCAGATTATAAAAGTACACTGGAGAGAGGCAATTCCAGAGGGAAGCTCTACCCCTATGCCATGCAGGAGCAATGGCCAGATTTTTGCTCTCCCAAACCCGAAAAATGCTGCTTATGTAAATAAAATGTTACAAGAATCAACATGTCTGAAGATAAATGAACATTTTTGATGTGGAGCTGGGTTTTGTTTTGTTTTTTGCTTGTTGTCCTGGTATTAAATATATAAACATACAGCACAAGACAGAGATTGAATAAGGCAGAAAACTAGTGTGAATGATTTCCATTGATGACTCAAAGAGTATGGGGCAGATGTGTTATCGCAGTACCTGCTATATCATTAATTTGTGGTTTGAAAAGTATTAAAAGAGCAGGACAACCGGGGTTTCTGAGTGTTCTGCTTCACGTTTATATGTTTTTAATTCTCTGCCTTTAATATATTTATCTGAACACAAATATTCACAATATTCCTGTGCACAATTAGATCTAGGTAAACATTTGCACTCCCACTAGTGTTAGTGTTGACACTAGAAATGATTCTGAACCAAGGATCTGAGCACCTTTTGGACTTTAAGAAAGTCTGGAATTGGGTACAGAGCTTGCATCTTGGTACAAATGCTAATGCATACAAAACATGTATGTTCAAGTTAACCTAGCACTGCAAAATTGTCATGCAAAACCTGCTTATTCACCATCCACAACAATATTAGTAAAATACAATGAAATAACTCATGATATTTCTCTCTTCTGTGAAAAAGTGGGTAAGTAGAATTTAATAAGGGTGAAATCCTAACCCCACTGAAGTCAATAGCAAAACTACCCATGGGTCCAGGATATCTCACTAGGATTTTCTCATTGAAAGGACTTATGAAGATAGATATATAGATAGATTTATAGATCCTTTGGGAACCACTCAACATTCAATAAGCCACTCAAGATAAAATTTAAAGAATTGGATGGTAGGGAGTAATTTAGAGTCCTTATTTGGATTTTAACTAACACTTTAAAATGTGAAGTTAGGGTGCCCTATGATTTTAAGGGGCTAAAAATAGACGGCTTCCACTGATTAAAGCCATAGTTATAGGCTTTTCAAACATAGAGAGCATTTATGAGACAGCGCAGCTGTATGGTGCTGGAAAATCAGGAACCACACATTATTTGGGGGTCTATGACACAGACATGCCTAATGACAGACTTCCAAAGTCTTGCATGCTTTGAAAGTTTTCCACTATCTAATGACACAGAAAATTTCCCAACCAAATAATTATGGGATACCAAGGAGTCCTGAAAGCCATTGTGAAGAAGCCGTTACAACCAATAGTTTTGCTCCCCTACCCAAAATGGTTATTGAAAATAGGCATGCTAGTCAATAAAGGTATGGTAAATTACGATAAAGTAATTTCCCCTTGATTACAGTAATGTCTTAGATTTGAACTATGAGCTTGATGTCACCAGTTATTAATCTCCATGCAAGTAATATACAAGTACACAAATATAATTTTTTTAGATTTATTTGAATTGTTTTATTTTGCCAGGACACTCTCTGGAGAAGACATTACTTAATTTTTTTAATAGCTATTCATTTAGAAAGTATAAAAAAATACCAAAAATGCAATATTGACAACTTTGAAAAAATTAGTGTATCACTTTCTATTTGAGACACATCATGAAATAATTTAGTAAAGTTTACCTATTAGAGGATGATCATCTTCTGTACCATCATTTTAATTTGTATTATTAAAATGCAATTTACTTATTTTCATATGGTAACTCCATGTGTGTTTGTGTATAATGTATGTTTAAAAATACATATTGCAGGTAATGAGGCCATGGGCTGTGAATAGCAATATGAAATTTGTTGCTTGCTACCACATGGGTGCATTTCCACAGGCAGTTTGACTTCCTGCATTTTTTAAAATATATATTTTTTAGAGCTTGATTGTTCATTAACCTCCACAGCTGGAGTTATGGGTTGTCCTTAATATGCACAGTATCTGATAAAATAACCTGGCATTGACCTGTTCTGGGTTTTATTCATTTATTAAATAACTATTCTTTCATTGTGAACTCTGTACTTCATTAAATGGTGTGGTTTTCATGGACCCATGGATTTTAATTAACTGGGGCTGAATTCTTACCTTTGATTAATTTATACTTTTACAGTTCCCACAATTAGATGCAATATATATTTATATATAGTAGAATTAAATAAATGCTTTTCCAGGTACGAGTGCTATATTTGTGGCAGAATTCAGCTTACAGGTACAGAGTTAATATTTATCAAAACTGTAATTCTCCTCCCCCACCTCCCCCCTGGCCTCCCATGACTATAAATCCTATAGCATGCCGTTCCACCCCCTGCTTTTACTGCAGCTATCGCTAATGCTAGGTGCTATGGATGAACTGTTTAGGACTAGGTGGGCAGGGCTTTCTGATGCTCTAATTAATTTTGAAGATTGGGATATTCGGATCCAAGTTCAAATTCTAACAGTTCACAAGGTTAGAAATTAGCAGCACTGCGGCTTTAACACATGACAGATATTAGCCTGATTGCTTAATGTGCTACTGGAAGATGCTCAGATAGTATGGTGATGAGCGCAGCATCAGAACCAATATAGAATTGAATTATATCTTAAATAATTTTTTCCCTTCTTTTGAATCCCTTTCCTGCTCCAAGGAAAGGAAGATTTAGAGTAGGATTTCATGGTCCTTGTTTATTTTCTTACTAATTAATCCTGTATGGATGTGTAATAATTGTCCACCTATGGAGATTATCACCAGAACCAATCTCTTATTGAAGTCAATGGAGGCTGTATGAGAGTCGCATAACTAGCATTTTGTGTGTGTTTGACCTGTAATAGTTTCTGATTAGCAAATTTCTTGTATGTTTTTTATTGATATAATCTTAGGCCTCAATCCTGCAAACTCGTCAGCGCACTAGTAGTTCCTCTAGTCAATGCTGGTACTTCTGTGAGTAAACTTATGGATGTACTTAAGTGTTTGCAGGATTGGACCTCTCCTATTCTTTCTCCTATCTTGTACTTCTCATCTCTTCTTTTTCAGTTACTTCCAAGATCATTCCTTCTGCTTAAAATACAGCTGACACTAGTATTGTTTATTGCCCACCTTTTATGGAGGCTGACTCCTTAACTCCAAAGACTTTGAATGTGTCACCTTCACCAAAGTGGAGTGCAGCCTGAAATCAATCTTAAAGCAGTAGATGCTAATGCCATTGGGTTAATAGGTTATATAACAGTCACCTTATGCTTTTTAAACTTTGTTCTTTTCCATGGTCTGTAAGCATTAGTCACAGGTCTGACCACAACACACCTGATGGGAGGATGCTCCTTAGTCTATCCATAATCTCTTGATTTGAGAATCATCAGCAGAGAAAACTGCAGACACCCGTCTTTCACTACTCTTCTTAGACAGCTTTAAGACCATCTGTGAAATTCTCATAGTCTAAAAGCATGTGGGATGTAGTAAAAGGAGATTTATTAAGAACTCAAAGAGAAAATCAGGTTAAAATCAAAAGAACAGTATCCAAAACAAAAGCCACAGGGCTTTGAGCAGGGGGTTGGACTAGATGACCTCCTGAGGTCCCTTCCAACCCTGAGATTCTATGATTGAAAATGGCAATGCAAGCCACTGCTGCTAATTGGAAATACAAAAGGAGTTTGACACTGCAGATCTCTTTGACAACCAGTAGGTGGTACTCCTTCAGCCGACAGAACAGAAACAAGTTTTGTCAATTCCTCCCAGCGTCCAGTGTCATTTCCATCTTGTCTTCACTGGATCTCATCCATCTCCACTTCTTCTCCACTGCTATCTCAACACGGGCAAATTAGGGAGACTATACTGCATAATTGTGATGAAATAGACTTAACATCATCAATAGCAATGTTGACCAAAAAATGGAATGCCTCTCACACATGGTGAGCAAGAGGGGTGACAGCATGGAACTCTGCAAGAATCCACAGGAGAAGACCTTCTGGAAAGGGAGAAATCAAGTAACACTAACCTCTGAGATACCTTTGAAATGGAGGAATTAGTACTATTGTTAACCTCTCTAGAACCAGATTCTGCAGGCAGAATAACATCTCATGGCAGGTAGTATCAAAGGTTGCTGATAGAGCTAATAAAATCAGCATGTCAATTGCCAGAATAAATCATTGTCCGAGGCAATTTCTGTACCCAGGCTGTAAACCAGACTGATAGGGGTTTGTAAAATCTGATTAATCTGGAGTTGCAAGTATTCATTATTTCTATTTAATTTGGTTCTTAAACCACACCTATCATCATGATATCTCTTTATCTTCTTGTGATCTAGAAAACTTTCTCCAGAAGTGGAGGGTCAAGATGCAATTCTAAGAAGTGAAGTCACTAATATCAAATGGTTGCTTCTTGAGTAAGGGCTTGGGCTCACTGGTTGTCTTCCCAAAAGGTCGCATTAGTTAATCCCCAGGGATTATGTACTGAAAACTGCCTTGCTGGCTTTCACCTGAGGGGGCTAAGTCCCACCTTACAAATGGTAGTATGCAGATTTTCCAGCACAACCAGAGCTGCATTACATGAGAATGAGAAACTCTGTCAGAGAAAAGAGGGGCATTTGTGACATTCTGCTCTGGCATTGCTTTCAAGGAAAGGGTTGGATCAGTTTTTTGTAGGATTATCTGCCAAACAAATGGATAATTTATACCCAGAAATACTCAGTTTTGTATCAGGTGTGGTGGCAGTGTGGACTCACCAAAGTGCTAACCGCACAAAGAAGTTCCATTGGAGAAGAGATTTCTCTCAGCTTCCATCTCAGTCACACACAGGAGTGCAAAAGCTTCCTATGTAACAAACAGTCATATTAGGAGTGAGACAACCACCACCAGCACTCTTTTCTCCTCCCTTCCTGCTTCATTTTCACAAGCCATCTGCAAAGTATATCCAGGTCCTTTGTTGATGCTTGAGGACTAAATATATGATCTTCAGGCCCTAGACCTTCCACAGGGTGGTCCAGCAACTGAAGAGAATGTGAGGACTTATAGTAGGGTTGTTGTAAGCCCCGCTTTTGTCTAAAGCATGATATAGTTACCACAAAATTGGCCCCTGCATGGACTTGGTACTCAGTCAATGCAAATGCTGACTTGGATTGTGGGACTATTTGAAGAGAGATCTATTGTCTGGAAAATGAGATAAGGTTACAATCTCAGATCCATTTCAGAGCTCTAAGAAGATTGCAACCCGTGTGAAAGAATTATTACTGAATCGCTATCCCTCGTCATGGTTTTATTTTCAGTTACTAAACTCAATACAGTCATAGCTTTTTAGAGTCACGTTAATAAGCTTGAATTCCCAGAAGCATAACCTTTGGGAGAATGCCTGTGTCACATTTTTGTTGTCTCTGACGGTTGATAGAGGTCGTCTATATTTAAATTTCCAAACATATCTTTAGTATTGTAGTTCCATGATATTAATTTTGCTTCTCTACCTGGGCTTTACTTTCTATTTCACAGGTTATTAAATGTGGCCTGTACACAATGCCGATTTTGACAGGACTGAGTTATGCTGTATTGACCATCATAAAACCACTATAAATTATTTACATTACTTAATTCAATGTGTTTGTTCCATTTTAGATGTGTCATATTCAGGCAGTAACTATGAGTGTGGGGGCATTTCCAGGGAATTAATGACTATCTGGGAGGAGTTGGTGACCTGTAAAGCAATAACTGTGTTCATTCATTAATCCCCAGGAAATGCCTGCATATTGAAGCCATAATTGTGATTAGACCTAGAAAACAAAACAATCATGGGTGAGTGGAGCAAAAGGAGAGTAAGGAGAAGAGAAGCTGATGCTATTCTGTAGAGAGAGGGATAAGGAAGAATCCTTGTCTCGCTATCTCTCTGTAGCTGGCTCTTTCAGAGAATTAAGGGGACTGGGTCTGGTTTTACTATATCCCTATGGGAATAGGAGTAAATATATGGCCTTCCAGATGTTTCCTACCCTGCAAGTACAGGTGATGTAGGATTGCACCAAGAGTCCTTTATAGCTATACATAGCAGAAAATAAAATAGGATACATCATTAAGGAATGCCAGCTATCATATCTCTTGGTGATAGCACGCAATCATCAGTCACCATAGATTTACTCCTATCTTCTGGGTACAACTTACACCTTATGAAGGTCAGTTCCATGACATGCTACTTTTAATATTAGCCACAGTATTGCTGATGTGATGCTACACTCCCTTTTCCAGCCATAGGCAACAATGTGGAGTTGTCAGGCATTTCATGTTAATGATGAAGTGATTATGCTTTTTAGGGAGATGATTTTTTGCTTTTAATAAAGCACCTTTATTGAGAAAAGCCTTTGGGTTTCTGTACAGAAAGGTAGTACTGCCACAGAACCCTGATTTGTGGAGGGGGAGCCTTCAGATAAATATGGGTTCTAATCTTTGAGGGAGCTGGCCAGCAGTCTTTGCGGAGTCTTCTCCTGGTACTGAGCGCAGTCTCAAAAGATGGCTGGCCAGCTCCCCCAGTTATGAAGAGATGGGTCCAGCTGAATTGCAGTGCTGCTTCTTCACCTTGCCCAGGCTCTCAGTTTTTCTTCTTCTCACAGTTGGCACTCTCTACATAGGTGGTTATTGAGTTCAGAGCTTTGATCCTGTGGTGATTAAGGGATTAGGTTGGACACAAAGTTGTGCTAATTCTCCCAACTCTGCTAGCCTAAACACTGCCTTATCCGCCTGTCCACCTATAGGGATCTGTTTTGCATCTCAGAATTTGGGATGAATGAGATCTGAAGTTCACTATGCTCTGTGTATCTGATATGTAGGTCAGTTTTAGGAACGATATGTCTGAACACAAAACCATATGTAGAATTACAGTGAGATGTGTAGGAACAGGTTCCAGCTTCTCCTGTTCCAAAAAGCTTTATTTTCCAGTGGCTAGGGAGCGACTGGTAATAATCTGCCACTTGGATGGCAGGCTAAAAGCAACCAAATAGAATGCAAGACAACCTCTTGCTCCTCCGATTTCCCGACCATTGGAATAATACAAACCAGGTCATGTTCTCAAGTATGTTGATAAGGCTAGCTGTTCCAGTTGTGGGTTTGCCCATGTGAAACATTGATATCAGATATGCTGTCTTTCATCAGAGCGAGCCATAGCTGAAAACTGATGCTTGTCATTGTTGAGGATAAAAACTGTGTTATTTGCTTAGGTGCTGTCTAGAACAACCCATTTTCTGGTTTGTCAGCTTGACTTCTGCATTTTGCTTTTGTATCAAAAGAATTTCACTTGCCTGAAAGGAAAAGGGTCATCTCGGTCATATATATTCACTCTCAGATCTGACTGCTGCCTTGAACTCTGGAAGCAGTCATGGTAAACACATTTCTGTGCTCAGACTACAGTGCATAACTAGAGGTCACAGGTGAAGGAAACCACACTGGATTTACAGCCACAGTTACCGAATACCTCTGGACTTTTACAGTGATGTTTCCTTGTGATGCAGAATGAGCCCATTGTATTGGAGTCACAGCATCTGTCTGTTTATAGAAATACATCAATACTGCAGCTACAACTGTCAAATGCCACAGTATGTATATAAAAAGTAAAAACCAGGATATACTCAGGATTGTTTTGGGTCATCTGTTCCTTGGTAAATCAGGTATCAGTGAGGGTATGATGAATTTGAATTATTGACATCCCTTTCTACCCAGCCTCCTCACGCCCACCTCCCCAAAAATTTATTCTTAAACAAATCAACTTATACAGCAGCAACAAAGAAGTACATTAATAAAATCTAAAAAAAGCAAAGACAAAACCCTATCTCAAGCAGAGTTTTGATCATGGAGCCATTTCAGGAAGTCCACTAGGGACTTCTCTATTAGAAGGGACTCCAGCTATGATGATGGGCTGCAGTATAAAACTTTTTAAAAGGCAGCATTTTAGATAATACAACTGCTTCAGATACAGCTAGTGTGGAGTTAAAATAGTTTTATTTTAGAACCGCTTGTGTTCCATTTTGTACAAGGTTATATGCAGATCATGGAATAGATGGGAAAACATGCAGTTATTACACCCTTTATAAATTGTCATATTGATCTTCTGAAAGGATTAAGATGTTCGACTCCAAAATCACTGTTGGCCATGTGCCTTTGATAAGCCATTTTTGTGTGTGTGTGTGTGGATTAATTTTACGCTAATGGACTGAAGGTCAGATGCTGTGTAAGGCAGTAATTAAAATATTATGTTACAATATCAAGAACAGCAATCTGTTTTTCCAATCAATAAGCAGTGTCAGACAGCTGAAGAGCTGCAAGTTACAATTCCCCAGTCACATGTACAGGGCTATTACACTGCAACTGCATAGTTAATCAATTGACTAACATCTGTGAAATGTTTCCTCTGTTAGATGCTGGGAGTTTTTTCTCTTGGATAAATTCCTGTGTAGCATTGACTGCTGTTAACTTCACCGAGGCTTTGAAAAGAGCTGAAACAGTTCCTTCTCTTCTTTGATAGAAATACCAGTTGATCAAATGGTTGGTTTTAGAAAGTTTCATCTGGGCCAGCATTGCTTGGGAGGCCTAAGATTTTTCCAGAAAAAAGGCGCGCACACAAGCCTAGGGAAAATGAGAAGAGGAAAGCTATATTGTCTGAATTATCTGTTGGATCTTTTCTGCTGAGGGTGCAATCAAGCAAAACCATCCATTGCATCAATGGAAATGACCAAGCCAAAAACAAATAAATTAAAGCTGCTCAATCCATATGTTTAACATATATCCCTACAGTTTTTTCAAATCAGACTAGAGGAAGAATTACCCCTATAGCTCCATTTATAACATGTTTACTTCATGGTTGCTGGATGGTTCAGGGGAGTGGTTATTTTCTTGAGGTGACCCCTTCTAACCCAGCTCAGCTCACCAGTGATGGAAAGATGTATAGTGGCTGATGTGTAATAAGTTGATGGGGAAAGCCGACAGGAGCGTGACCCATATCTGTTAAGGATGTTGGTTACAATGCTGTGAATCCAGTAAAGGATAGGATGTTCAATTTACCTAGAGCAGGGATAGGGAAAGACCAGAGGAAATTACTGTGAAAACAGTAGGAGGTAAATAAAAACAAGCACCTTGTCAAAAATAAAAACCATCTATAGAATATCAGGGTGGGAAGGGACCTCATGAGGTCATCTAGTCCAACCCCCTGCTCAAAGCAGGACCAATCCCCAGACAGATCTTCACCCCAGATTCCTAAATGGCCCCCTCAAAGATTGAACTCACAACCCTGGGTTTAGCAGTCCAATGCTCAAACCACTGAGCTATTCCTCTCCCCCTATACAAATGCAAAAAGCGTAGGTGAACTAGGATGCCTTGCAATGGAAGAGGATGTGGAATGTAGAAAATCAATGGGATACTGTAATACATGGCTATAAACTATATAGGAAAGTCAGATTTGAACAAAGAGGTGGGGGAATGATGCTATATTTAAAGGGGTTCCTAGAATGTAGTGAGATACAAATTTTAAGTACCACATGGGTGAATCTGTACAGTTAAAAATTCCAATCCTTAAGAATGTAAATATATTAATGGAGCTACATTACCAGTCACCAGCTCAAGAAGAGGAAATTGAGAGCACTATATTGGGAGAGATCAAAGAGGAAGCAAAATCTAACAAATGGATAATAATGAGGGACTTCAACTACTGATGTATAAACGGATTATAAGAACATAAAAATGGCCAGATTGGGTCAGACCAATGGTCCATCTAGCCCAGTATCCTGTCTTCCAATTGTGGCCAGTGCCAGGTGCTTCTGAGGGAATGAATAGAACAAGGCAATTATTGAGTGATCCATCCTCTGTGGTTCGGTCGTAGTCGGCTCAGCTGGCAGTCAGAGGTTCAGGGACACCCTGAGCATGAGGTTTGTCTCCCTGACCATCTTGGCTAATAGCCATTGATGGACTTATCCTCTAAAAACTTAGCTAATTCTTTTTTGAACCCAGTTTTACTTTTGGCCTTTACAACATCTGCTGGCAATGAGTTCCACAGGTTGACTGTGCGCTTTGTGAAGAAATATATCCATACGTTTGTTTTAAGCCTGCTGCCTGTTAATTTTATTTGGTGATTCTAGGTTCTTGTGTTATATGAAGGAGTAAATAACACTCCCCCATTTACTTTCTCCACTGCATACATGACTTTATGGATCTCTATCATATCTCTCCTTAGTTGTCTCTTTTCTAAGCTGAACAGTTCCAGTTTTTAAATCTCTCCTCATCTGGAAGCTGTTCCATACCCCAATCATTTTTGTTGCCCTTCTCTGTACCTTTTTCAATTGTAATAATCTTTTTTTGGGATGGGGTGACCAGACCTGCATGCTGTATTCCAGGTGTGAGCATACCATGGATTTTTATAGTGGTGTTCAATAACAAGAGAGAGAGAACCTCTTCTGGACTTCTCTGTTCTGTAACCACCATCCCTCCCTTTGCTTGGTAATCAAAATGCTTAATTCTAAGAACTATCAGTAACTGTTTTGCCCAGACCCCTGTGGTAGTCCATAGATCACTGTGTGAAAACCATTGTTCTTTTGAAGATTCTAGTGTGGGTTCAATTATAGTTAATTTAACATGTCCCTGACACACAATACAGTGTGTGTGTGTGTATGTGTCTTCCAGATAAGACCTTAAAAACTCAGGTGTCTGCTCTTCGTGGACACTAGAAGATTTCTCTTGGTGTTCTTGGCCCAGAGTTTCCATTCCCCTCACTGTTAGGTAATTATGTGACCTGGCAATATTAGGTCTATGTGTCATTTAAAGCCTTGTTCTGTCAGTGGCTGAGCATTACAGGCCCAAAGCCAGAGTACCAGTCTGGATACTCCCTGTGTAATCTGTTCTGCATCCAATACCAGTGAGAGCACTGCAGAGTGGAATGCCCTAGTGCCCTCCATAATTTCCCATTTGGAAA
Source organism: Mauremys mutica (assembly GCF_020497125.1). Taxonomy (NCBI): domain Eukaryota; kingdom Metazoa; phylum Chordata; order Testudines; family Geoemydidae; genus Mauremys; species Mauremys mutica. Next base: position 70,718,398 of record NC_059078.1, read on the forward strand.
GATGCACTTGGCTTCATCTCCTGGTAGAGGCTGCGGTCACCTTCAAAACAGGTGAAGGTGATCAGAAAGTCACCATGTGCTAATGGGACAGCAGGCAGGGGATGGGGAATGAGGAAGGAATAGCATGGGAAGTTACTGGGGGGAGGGAGAGCTGGATGGGGACCCATTCAGGAGGAAGAATTAAGGTGATTTCCTGCAGCTCGGGAGACCCTAGATTCAGTTCCCTGCTCTGCCACAGACTTCCTGTCCAATCTTGGGCAAATCCAGTTAGTCTCTCTGGCTCAGTTTCCCTTTTTTTTAAAAAAAAGAAGAAATAATAGCACTCCCTAACCTCCAGGAGTGTTGCGAGGATAAAAATATTAGATTGTGAGGCATTCAGATACTATGGTAATGGGGGCCAAATAAGCACCTTAGACCACATTTATTTCTCTCAAAGCAAAACTGCCCCTTGTGTGCTGACTGTTCTCACTTTCCATTCCATTCATTGGTTCTGTGTGTATATATATTAATTATGTATACACACACAGTATGTGTAGTTTACTGAGCTCTTGTGATTTTCAGGAAGGAATATGCTATCTAATAAAATTATTATTATAGTAACTATATCTTGATGCCATTGAGGCTGCTTTTTTCATCCTCAAGATTTAATAGGCCACTGTTGAAGTTAGGAAGCATACAAGGTAACCTGCTGCTTTTATGTAGAAAGTAATTGGGAAAATACTTTGGCAGTGTCCTTTAGAAATCTAAGCAGAGGTACCACAAAACAAGCAATGACATTTGTCCTTCAGAGAGTCTTTCTTTTCTGAAGAAGTGCTTACACACAAGGATGTTGGGGAGATTACATTGCTTGCAGTAAATGGCTTTAACATAATGAAACCTTATTTGGAGCCTCTTTGTTGCCTCAGCATTTTTAAAAAAACATAAACTCCTCATTCCCCAGGCCCACCACACTTTGAATGAAAGCACGGTTGCCAAACCTTAATCCTTTTCCTTTCTGAATAGTGTGTGTGTGGTGGTTACTCAAGGTCAGCTTGAAGAAGCAGAAGTGAAGCCTGTCGAAGGCAATATTTATGAATGGGCTTTCATCCCGCTGTAATTGAAATTAATGTTGAGTCGTCTTTTCCAGTAACTTCCCAACCAGACAAATTTGAGTTGACGGAGGGATAAAAGGTCTGAACTTAGGCTCTGCAAAAGATAGCTCAAAATGTGGCCAAGGTTATAAATCACTTCCTGAAATGATAATGCCAGTGCTAATTGATCTGGAGTCACATTCCTAGCAGTTCCTGCAGCAAATGGGCATCTTCACTTTTATCAGGCACTGTTATCTGCAGATAATAGGACAGGAAGACCAAGTGGCAAAGTTATAGAAAGAAAACTTTTCTTATTTTCCATTAAAGTCGTCACTTTAAAACATACAGTAGCTCTGCTTTTCTTTTTTATATACAGTATGGAAACTAATCTACAATTGACTAACTGAATATAGTGAATTTAGTGATGTACTATCCTTGCTTTTTCACTGTGTTCTCTTACAAGTCAAAAAATTCAGTAATTCACAATAGGTCTGACCCAAACAGCTGTGCTCTTGTGGGACAAGGCAGTTTATATTGTCTCGGATAAAACATGTATGTGAGAGCTGAACATAAACCCTTCTCAGTCAAAGGAGTTTGGCTGTGGAATAAGCTCCTTGGAGAGGTCAGACTCATTTCAAGACAAACTGAGAGACGTCTCTTCTTTAGGGTCCTCATCCTGCAAACGCTTGTTCACATGTTTAACTTAAGCATGTGGGTAGTCCTATTGACCTCACTGAAACTGCTCACCTGCTTAATGTTAAACCTGTGTGTAAATTTTGCAAGCTTAGGAAAGCTTTCTCACCATAACTGGAGTACGTAAGATTAGGGTGACCAGACAGCAAATGTGAAAAATTGGGATGGGGGTGGAGGGTAATAGGAGCCTATATAAGAAAAAGACCCCAAAATCAGAACTGTCCCTATAAAATTGGGACATCTGGTCACCCTACGTAAAATATATATTTATACACTATTATAAATAAATAAACAAAACAAAACTTCCTATAATCAAGGAAAGGAAGAGAAGACAACTCGATGAGATCCACTGGAGACTTTGCTAGGAAGGTCTAATTTACCTGAGAAGCACATAGACATTAATGGTGATAGGTGCTACAACTAGGATGGTTTATATGGTAAGTTAGAATTCATTCTGATATTGAAAAAATGATTTTCCATAAGGAATGATAATGGCCCCATCTGTGTGAGGCACAGCATACAGTCAACATTTTAGCTACTAGGGCAGCTAATAATAGTAACACTTAATTTTTATGTAGCACTTTATATTTGAAAAGGGCTGTACAAACATAAATGAAATAAGAGGTCTGAATTACAGCAGCACCACAGGTAAGTAGGGAACTGCAGTCCCCGTTTTATAGATTGGGGGGGGGAAAGAGAGAGATTGGGTCAAGGCTTCACAGTTCAGCCCTTTATTTAAAAAGTAATAGCAAAGCAAGCTGATCAGCAACGCGATGATTGCTTCTATGCTGTTGGAGTTAGTTCTCTTGCTGTTGGCATTGCTGTGGACATTGGTGCATTTATGACAAAGTAGTATTATAAATTGGCCAGTACTTAAAATAGGAAAGAAATAAACGAGCTTGTCAAATCAGGGGCATTCCTATAGTATTCTTTTCAATTAATCACTCTGTTTATGATGAAAGAAAAGAGTGTACGTGCCATCAGTACCATGTACTGTAGAATAGAGCCAAAATACCAGCCCAGTGAAATCCTTTATTGTATTTTTTAAAATATCCCATCGGCTATAACTGTGCATGTTCTCATTACCCATACAAATGTCTAGCCCTAGTCACAGTCCTGTTAAGCTCTTGCCCTCTGATACTTTGTCAGTGAGTTCTATAGGTTAATTCTGAGTTTCATGAAAAAGGATTTGCTTTTATCAATACTTATTGCCCTGTGTTTAATTGAATGCCTCCTTGTTCTTGTACTATGGGAGAGACTCTTTTTTCTCTTCTCCCTACCGTTCATTATCTTACATCCGCCACTCCCTATATTTCCTCTTGTTTGTCTCCTCTGTACTGTAAACACTCTCAATCTCTCTTCACAGGCAAGGCAATCATTTTTGTTGCTCATCTTTGAACCCCTTTCTATGGTTTTTTTTTTTTTTTTTTTTACATTTTGAGGTTTGGGTGACCTGGACACTGGATGAGTGAGTACTGTTGATTTATATAATGACATTTATAATTTTTTTACTATCTTTTCCTTTTCCTCTTAATATAGATATTTATTAGACTGTAAATGTTAGTCTAGACACTTCACAAACATTTCCTCCACATCCTGGATTTGCTTAGGTCTGGATTAGAAATTGACTAAGAGAATAGAGAGTAGGAAATGGTTAATTTGGAATGTGATTCAAGACTGGTCTGCACTGGGAACGTAAATCAGCATAGCTACGTCTCAGGGGCGTGAAAAATCCACACCCATGAGAGACGTAAATATGCCAACCTGACCCCTGATGTAGATAATGCTATGTCGATGGATGAATTCTTCCATCAACCTACATTCTGCCTCTCGAAGACGTGGATTACCTATGCCAACAGAAGAACGCCTCCTGTTGGTCTACACTGAAGTGCCACAAGGGTGCAGTGCAGTGCTGCAGCTGTAGCATTTTAAGTGTAAACATAGCCTCAGCCCAGGTGTGGATTCACTCAGGAGATGTTTGTGTCCTGGAACAAATGTCAGATTGCAATCATGTTAGTTAACTTGAGTTAATTAGCCATCTATTAGTGTGAGTTACAATGCAACTAAAAACTCAAGCTCTGTGAAACCATATACAACTGAAGAAGAATTTTCCACTCTATTGACTCTTGATATTTCAGTACCATTTTCTATACCATTCCTTATCCAGCGTAACATTTTGTTTACTTTTTAATCATTGTTACACATTGACCATAACTTTGAATTGAGTTGGCCATAATGATGATTACTTATTTTTCCCGAGCAGCTAGTGAGTTTAGAAACCAGTAAGGTGTATTATTAGTTCAAATTATTCCTTCAGTTCCTTCAACATTGTTTTATGATGATAAATGGTTCAGTTAAGTTGTTCCACAGGATTCCTTCACACCTGTGAAATGGGACTTGGTTGATGGGGCGAATCAGCAATCTTAGTGGCTGAAGATCAGCTGGGATGCTCCATCTTGCATAAAGAATAGGGTCCTGATTCTCCATTGCTCTGCCTCTTGAGTTTAGTCATTTACAGCAGCAAAGTATGCGTGCAAAATGCTACTATTACAATTTTCACTCACTTTGCACTAGTGTAAATGGCTACACTAGGTGCCAGGCAATGGAAAGTCAGGCCCTAACATCCAAGTCAGTATATCTTAATATATATTTTATTTTAACAGTGTCCTACAAGGGGTCTGAAATTGGACCAAAAGGGGATAGAATCAACAAAATATGGCATGAGTAGAGAGAAGTAACCCTGAAGGGGAATTTTTTGACTGAAGACCAACTTTAGTTGAAAAAGGAAAAAAAGAATGTTCCTTTAAGCCTCTAAACCTATGTAGTCACTGGGGAATGTTCAGACTACATGCCTAGATGTTTCTCATCTGTAAGCAAAATTGGATACAAATGCCTAATTTAACACACAGGAATGTTTTGTAGGTTTGTGTCACTCCCTAGAGGACTTTGGGTCCATAAAACAATAAATGGAAAACAATGAGACAGAAATATAGTGTTGTCAGCTGTGATATAATCTTGCCTTAATATTATTTATGAGTTTTAAAGAAAAAACATACCCAATTCCTGCGGACCATCCCTCCCAGAATGAGGCATTGTGGGGAGAGCAACTAAACAAGACTGTTTATTATATATGTGACAATTAATTTGGTATTAGGTTTTGAATCGTCATACTTCTAAGATAAATGAAACAGTAGCTTTTTTTGTTTTACTGTCCTCTATTTCATCAGGCAAACTGGCAATGAAATTGCTGAACTGAAAACTGAGAATGGAGTTTGTAACATTTAGTGGCATGTATGCCATTGAGTGGGACATAGCATCACTCCTGCTGTTTGGTTGTGGAATGGACACAAGGCCTAATTTTTAAACAAGTTAGGCACATAATTGCATGCACAGTTATAATTGCCTATGAAGTACATTGAGTAACTGTACATGGAAATTACCTTAGTAATTTATTATAGCATAATTTTAGTTAGCCCACAGGTATCTACTGTAGAAACTTAAACAGATTGTGCCCACATAGCAGCCTAGTGATCGGAAAATCAAGATGTTCTCCTTCGAGTGCTTGCTCATATTGAGTCCAATTAGATACCATCCACTCCATCTTCCTGAGGTGGGGGTTTCCCCAGGTCGACCTATTCGCCTCGCGCATCAATCAGAAGTGCCAAGTTTTCTGTTCTGTCCAGGGGCGCTCTAAGGGTTCCCTATCAGATGCTTTCCTGCTTCTGTGGAAAGACCAGCTGTTCTATGCCTTCCTTCCATTCCTGCTGGTCCACAGGGTCTTACTCAAGCTGCGCAGGGACAAAGCACACATGATTCTGGTCGCCCCGGCATGGCCCAGGCAGCACTGGTACACCACGCTCCTGGAGTTGTCGGTAGAGCCTCCAATCACATTCCCCCTGTGGCTGAACCTGATCTCGCAGGAACACGGACGACTCTGTCACCCTGACCTGCAATCCCTCCACCTTAGTGTGGCTGCTGCATGGCTAACTCAGTCGGAGTTACTCTGCTCACAATCGGTGCAGCAGGTTCTGTTAGGCAGCAGGAAACCCTCGACTCGAGCCATGTACCTGGCTAAATGGAGGCGTTTCTCCTGTTGGTGCGAGCAGCGTGATGCTCCCGTTGCAGGCGTTGATCCCTCTCATCCTAGACTATCTCCAATCCCTAAAGCAGCAGAGCCTGGCAATATCATCTGTCAGGGTGCACCTGGCAGCCATCTCAGCTTTCCATCCAGGAGAACGTGCTTCCTCTGTCTTCTCCAACCCAATGGTCATTAGATTTCTGAAGGGTTTAGATCACCTCTACCCACAAGTGCGACAACCGGTTCCGGTGTGAGACCTTAACCTGGTCCTTTCCAGGCTCACGGGGCTCCTGTTCGAGCCAATGGCCACCTGCTCACTCCTTTATCTATCTTGGAAGACAGCCTTCCTTGTAGCCATCACTTCAGCGAGATGCATATCTGAAATCAGAGCCCTCACTTCGGAGCCACCGTATACAGTTTTCCATAAAGACAAGGTGCAGCTTTGTCCCCACCCTGCCTTTCTCCCCAAGGTGGTATCAGCTTTTCATGTGAATCAGGACATTTTCCTCCTGGTCTTTCATCTGAAGCCACACGCTACACGGCAGGATCAACATATGCACTTTCTGGACGTTTGTAGAGCCCTCACATTCTATATGGAGCATACGAAGCTGTTTAGGAAAACGACCCAGCTCTTCGTTGCGGTGGCCAAGTGGATGAAAGGCCTACCGGTCTCCTCGCAGCGCATCTCCTCTTGGATCATAGCCTGTATCCGTGCTTGCTACGACTTGCCCAGTGTCCCAACCCCATGCCTCACCGCCCACTCCACGAGGGCTCAAGCCTCATCGGCTGCTTTCCTGGCCCAGGTTCCAATTCACGAGATCTGTAGAGCTGCGGTTTGGTCATCGGTACATAGCTATGCCGCTCACTACGCATTAGTTCAGCAGTCTAGAGACAATACCGCATTTGGTTCAGTGGTTCTGCACTCAGCAGTGTCTCACTCCGACCCCACCACCTAGGTAAGGCTTGGTAGTCACCTAATTGGAATCGATATGAGCAAGCACTCGAAGAAGAAAAAATGGTTACTCACCTTTGTAACTGTTCTTCGAGACATGTTGCTCATATTCATTCCAAACTCGACCTCTTTCCCCTCTGTCGGAGTAGCCGGCAAGAAGGAACTGAGGGGGCACTGAGTCAGCAGGGGTATATCTCCAGCACCATTAAGGCTCCACTACAGGGGGCTCAACAGCCGACCCACCGGGTGTTGCTAGGGTAAAAATTCTCTGACGATCGTGAACGCGGCACGCGCACACCTAATTGGAATGGATATGAGCAACACATCTCGAAGAACAACGGTTACCATTAACAAAGGTAAGTCACCATTTTTTGCTGTACATTAAATTACATGCAGCCCATCAGTACAATACAGCTGGTCATAATGCAGTAAGGACTTTGTCTTGCATGTTCTATGGCATGAGTTGGGCACGTCAGTGAATAATATGCTTTTTATCTACAGTAAACTACTTAAACTGTGCCATCACACTGCTAGTGTATGAAATTGCCCAGCTAAATGACCTAATTTTAAACCAGTTTAGGTGTGCAAACCAACAAAGCACACACCTAATTGATACACATGCTTATTGCAGAAGTATATTCACAGCGAGTAACTGAATGCAAATTGTTAGCCATAACAACTGGGTGCATTGTACTGATGAACTACATATAAATTAGTGTTTTGAAGCTCTAGACTGCTGTGTGGGCAAAGTTTCTACAAGCATTGTCAATGCATAACAGTATACTGACTCTCAAATAGTGCTGTCAGAACAGAATATGTATTTTTGATGTGACATGTTTAATAAGTACCAGAAAGGCTAATCCATTGTTGAATAATCTCCTGGACTTCTCCACTGGAGCCCTCCCTGGGCTTTTAGCACAAATAAAAAAGCACTTCAGATAATGCTTTTCTTAGTTCAGGAGAATAATGGGTGCACTTTCAGTTAAGAGAATTATTAAGAGCCATGTCCTATCTTTAGCTGCCAGGACAAAACACCTTGAATTAAGAAACAAGAAAAAGTTTTAAATCTAATCCTGGTTATGAAGTTACGTGTTGATTTAAGTGTTTTCCGAATTGCTAAATTTAAACTCCTCCCACACCCAGAATTTCTTGGAAAGATCCATGTTTTCAAATAAAAATATTCTGGACAAAGCTCTGCTGTCCTTAGGTGGTGTCACCCTGGGATGGGCTGAGTGCTCATTGACCTCAGTAGAACCTGGGTCAGTGCCAGACCCCAAGCTCATATAGCTCCTGAAATGTTCTGCTTCAAGCACTTTTTTCTTCACAAGTGAGTGTCCAGCCCTCACTCCATACAGAAATACTTCCTCACAATGGTTTTGTCGTGCGTTTATAATCAATGCAAGGAAAGCATAGTTCTCTGTTATGGTAGCAGGTCAGGTCAGATAGTAGTGAGGGTGAAGGCATCTGTACTGCAAACCCAAAATGTTCAAAACTCATGAGTCAGGCCACAAAAAAATCAGGCTTAAAAAATCATAAGTTGTAAATATAATACATATTATATTCTTTTTCTTTGCCTTCTGCTCACATATTTTCAAGCATTGCAACTGCAAGGGTGAAAAAAGCTTTCATAAAAAAAGTAAGATTCTCATGCAATACCATGTCTAAGAGGCTGGGCTTTAAGAAATACACTAAATGTCACAAGACACATGATAAAATTGTAAGAGCTGGAACACTGAGGTGTGCAGTGTTGCATTCTAATGTGTGATTTTTCTCAGTCCACTTTTACACTGATATAATTCCACTGACTTCACTGTTACTCCTGTTTACATCAATGCAAGTGAAAGGAGAATAAGGTTCTAGATGTCCTGTACTACAGTAATTTTCTGTATTTCTGACCATACCTTTGGTATTACTCTTGTTATATTTTAAGGCCTGGTTCACACACTGCCTTACTTCACTTTTGTGTGTATCTAGCTCCATTCAATGGATTTATACCATCCATATAACACTGAAGTAACATAGTGGTGAATAAGGATCCAAGTGGGTTAGGCATAAAGCCATCAAAGGCTCTGGCAGCCCATGCCTGCTTTAAGGCAGGTGCTTGGTGTCCTTTCTATAGCTATAGCAATGGTTGCCCACTTGAACTGCATAAAGAAGCCGTGTCTGTACGCACTGGTGCTCCTAGTCACATTGGGTTTTTTGCATTAGTGCTGCTATACATACACCACACCCAATGATGATGCGCTGCACCTGGTGACTTTAAGTTGCACTGATGCAAATGTTGTTACCCAACAGTGTAAATTTCCATATTCCAACAAGGCCTTTCTTGTGAGTGGAAGTGCTTCTCCAAATTTGATGCATGACTGTGGAATGCAGCTGAGGTCTGGGAACTGTCATGAGCTCTGACACTTACTGTTGCACATCAAGGCATGGATTTCTGACCATCTGAGATAAACTAGGCAGCATAAGTGACTTGAGAGCTACATTACTGTCTGTCTAGCTGGTCATGAGTAACCATATTGGCTAACCATAAATTCTCACGTCTCCCGCATAGCATGACTGAATTGGAATTACAGCCTTTCAAAGAGTTGCTGGCAACTGTTCTTATAAGGTGAAGAATAGCTAGTTTAATAAAACTCCCCTATTAATCACAACACCCTGTGGCAAATAACTAGCTGTGTTTAGTTAAATCATGAGGTCTTATTATCTTACTCTTCATTATCCCAGCTTTATATACTTTGCTTTAGAAATTCCCTTGTGCTGCTACCAAGCAAATGAGAGAATCAGCTAATAGGTGAGGCCATGAATTTCAACTGGGCTAACATAAGCCTCAAAAGCTTCACAGTTTGGGTTCATTTTAGGTGCTTTATCTGGATGGGGTGGGTCTACACAATCGTGTTGGGAATTTCAGAACAGACTTTCTGTGGGATTGTTGGCACTTCCAGAGCCAGAACTAGGGAGCAAAAAGGCATGTGGAAATTGATGACAACCCTAATGGAGCTTTTTTCAAACCTTAACAGATATTTTGTTCAGCTATGGGTTTGGTTTTGGGTTAAGGTTTATGATGGGACAGATTCCTATTCTACCCCCCGCCCCGCCCACCTGCTCTGAAATGAATAAATGGAAGGGAAACAGATTGTGGTCAGTGCAGTATTATTTTTACAAGTTACAGATGCAAAGTCACAAAGGATAGAATGAAATGTAGCCATGACTGACATGTTGCATCTATATCACAGGGGAATGGCCTGGAACATTTCATAGAATCATAGAACTGGAAGGGACCTCGAGAGGTTATCTGGTCCAGTCCTGTGCACTCAAGGCAGGACTAAGTATTATCTAGACCATCCCTGACAGGTGTTTGTCCAACCTGCTCTTAAAAATCCCAATGATGGAGATACCACAACCTCCCCAGGCAATTTATTCCAGTGCTTAACCACTCTGACAGTTTTTCCTAATGTCCAACCTAAACTGCCCTTGCTTCAATTTAAGCCCATTGCTTCTTGTTGTATCCTCAGAGGTTAAGGAGAACAATTTCTTTCCCTCCTCCTTGTAACAACCTTTTATGTCCTTAAAAACTGTTATCATGTCCCCTCTCAGTTGTCTCTTCTCCAGACTAAACAAACCCAATCTTTTCAATCTTCCCTCATAGGTCATATTTTCTAGACCTTTAATCATTTTTGTTGCTCTTCTCTGGACTTTCTCCAATTTGGAATTTGTCCACATCTTTCCTGAAATGCGGCGTCCAGAACTGGACACAGTCCTTCAGTTGAGGCCTCATCAGTATAGAGTAGAGTGGAAGAATTACTTCTCATGTCTTGCTTACAATACTCCTTGCTAATACATCCCTGAATTATGTTTGCTTTTTTAGTAACAGCGTTACACTGTTGACTCATATTTAGTTTGTGATCCACTATGACCCCCAGATTCCTTTCCACAGTACTCGTTCCTAGGCAGTCATTTCCCCTTTTGGATGTGTGCAACTGATTGTTCCTTCCTAAGTGGAGTACTTCGTATTTGTCCTTATTGAATTTCATCCTGTTTACTTCATACCATTTCTCCAGTTCGTCCAGATCATTTTGAATTTTAATCCTATCCTCCAAAGCACTTGCAACTCCTCCCAGCTTGGTATCGTCTGCAAACTTGATAAGTGTACACTTTATGCTATTATCTAAATTATTGACAAAGATATTGAACAGAACTGGATCCAGGACTGATCCCTGTGGGACCCCACTCGATTTGCCCTTCTAGCTTGACTGTGAACCACTGATAACTACTCTCTGAGAATGGTTTTCCAACCAGTTATGCACCCACTTTATAGTAGCTCCATCTAGGTTGTATTTCCCTAGTTTGTTTATTTACAAGACTAAGTTGTGTACTTAGACCTTTTTTCCTTCCCTACTTCCTTATTCTAGAGTTTTCCATGTTTTGCCTAGAAAAGGATGGTCCAGTGGTTAAGGCATTAGTTTGGGATGCAAGAGACCCAAGTTCAATTCTGCTCTGCTATGGAATTCCTGTGTGACCTTGGGCAAGTCACGTAATCTTTCAGTGCCTTAGTTCTCCATCCCCCAAAAAGGGATAATAGCACTTCCCTACCTCTCAGGGGTATCGTGAGAAGTACATAAAAGATTGTGAAAGACTCAGGTACAATGGGGATGTAAATCAAAACAATCAGAAGAGAGGAATAAATGCTCTGCTTTGCCTCTGGATTAATTGTTTCTTTTCATCCAGCTCGGGTGGATGTACTTGTGCTACCTCTCCTCAAACTAGCAGACTATAATAGCAGTGTGTCTGGGCAGTGGTTTCAGCTAGTACCAGGATATTGGAGGGGTTGTACCTGGGCAGCAATCCTGAACCACTCCCTAGGCCACCATTGCCATGCTGCTATTTCTGCTCAAGCGGGGAACTACATCTCCTGGCTGCTGTGTAGACACATCTTGTAAAACTTAGGCAAAAAGGATTTGACTGAGCTCAGAGATCCTGCAGAGTCACAATTCATACACTCATAACAGTTTCTTTATTATGTGTATAGTTTGGATGTTTTTAGAGGAATCAGTTTGATATGTAAAGCACACATCCATAATGTATTACACTATTATTATAATGTACAGCTTCTGAGAGGATTTATGTAACAAACTATATATTGACATTGGAAATTAGATCCACTTGGCCCCTGAAGTTGCAAATGTATGACACTTGGTGTTGCAAACTTTGAATATACCAGATATGTCATATATACCAGCGGGTATCATGGAAAATAAATTGTGGGCGCAGATTGCTTAGTTTTCAGTACACTGGCTAGCAAGGCGTGCATATGAGTTATTAGCTTAGCTGAAAGTTGTCCAGTGACACATTTGTTTGTACTGGTATCTTCAGTGCAGTTGATGAACAGATATTGCTTGTTGGCTGAGCTCAACAGCAGTAAAATTCTGCATTTGATCAGCTTTGTCCTCAGCCTGCAGCTATAGGAAATAGTTACATATGGCTTATGCAAAAAGAGGAGAAGAGGAAAAAGTTATACATGAATGAAATCCAAAATATCCATAGAGCCAATAGAGAGGAATAGCGGAGCTGGGCTCAGGTCAAAAAATAAATGAGATGATAATTTCTTTGGAGCATGGAGGGTGTTTTGTGTTTGTACAATGACCTAGCACAATGGGGCCCTGCTGTTGATTGGGGATTTCATGTACCATAATTTTTTTTAATAATAATGGTCCAGAAGGTGGCTGTGGACCCCATGTATCGTGTGTTTGTTATTTGAGAATTTGTGGTTCATGTAATTTGAGGCTGAGTTAGATCCTCACCTGATGTAAATTGTTATAGCTCAATGGAAAGAAATGGAGCTACAACAATTTATACTAGCTGAGGATCTGGCCTAGTATTTTAATACACATGCACAAAGAGGGCAGAGTTAAGTCAGCATTTGTAACTTTATTTTGGCATTGTCTCACTTTCCAGGGCTTTACCATGCAACTTTACTATGACAGGGGTGGGTTGGTTGGTCTGGAATTATGTATTACTTTGTTCAAGAGGTACACTGATTAATCTGTGTTGATGAGTTTTTTTGTCTTCAGAAGTATGTGGTGGTTTTCTTTTAAGGATTAGCAATTCCTTCTCTCTTGGCCTTCTCGGGGAACATATTCAAAATGATTGCAGCTGGTGCTTTGGAGCAAGCATGGTTTCTTTTTCCTATTGACTGGTGAAAAGGTTGGGGGGGAGGTGTGCAGCATATCCACATGAAATTAATATTTGGTTTTGCTTCCAGCTCTGTTGGTTGCTTCTGGTGACTTTGCTGCTGTGATTCTGCTGTATTTCTTCAGATCCTATGTCTCCAAGTAAGTTTTCTTTTTGCAGGGCTTGTGTCTCTTTGGTATACGCTGATTAGTCCTGTACCCTAGCAAATGTTACCTTGGAATCTTCACGTTTAGAAACAGATTTGTATTGCACATGACTGTGCTTAAAGTACACATACCTACTAGAAAGGTGCATAAGCCACAGACGCCTAACTCTGACCTGCAAAATTTGTTGGTATTTGGATACTGGGCTATGGATTGGGACCCTCTTGTTTAAAATGTAGGCAAATTCCTTGGCAAAGACTGGAAGCATTTGCACTATAGGTATGTGCTTTTCCTTTTGCAAATTTAGCTTCCTTAAAGAGGTTCTTTTTCCTTTTTTATTTTTTCTCTGGTCAGTCCTAAAAAATCCTCATATTTTGCCTTCATCCTGTGCTCCCCTATCTTCGCTCCTTTTAAAATCTGTTTTCAAGAAGTGACTCTGGATCAAGGCCTTACTACATCTTACAGCAAACACTTGCCGTACTTATTAAGCATTATATAATGTTAGAGAAGCAGTGTGGTGCAGTGCACTGGGGACCCACGTTCTGTTCCCAGCCCCTAGAACACTGACCTGCTGCGTGACCTTGGACAAGTAATTTCATCTCTCTGTCCTTGCTCCTGTTAGTACAATTAATCCATATGATTTCTATATGCATGCAAATGTATATGCTCTGGGCAGGAATACACATGCATAAGGATGACAGGCATATAATATAACAGAGGCTTTTTTTTTAAAAAAAGCTCCATTTTCCAATATTCTGTACAAAAATTGCTTATACCTACAGTATATTTGTACACACACAGAGAGCATTATGTTAGTATTGAGCAAGAATGGTGAGTGTGTCCTTTAAGGTGTAGTAAGGCCTTCATCCAGTCAGTTTTTGAATGTACAGGTACACAGGAATTCCTTCATCCACCACTGATATGCTGCCATCTCTGAGTTGAAATGAAGCAGCTGTCAAATCGATCAACCATTTAGCATATGAATAAAGAATACCAAATCTAACTGACGGGCAGACATGGAATGTATTATGTCAGTAAGAGTTATGTAGCCGAATTCCCACACGCTAATTTGTGGCTTTCAGGAAGCTCAGAAAAGCCTTTGCACAGTTTGTACATCAGCTGAGATTGCACAGGGCTAGATTTTAAGGCAAACACTGGGGTTCTTGGATGAAAATTTAGGCAGTGGAATGTACTGTGGAAAGGACAAACTCTGAGAGAGAATGAGTGGCTAAGAGCCAGCACAGCATTCTGAATTGCTCTATGGTAAGTTGGAAGGTTATGGGCAGACTTCATCTCAGATATCCACGAGGGAAAGGTTGTTTGGGGTTTTGCACTGCTTTGCAGCTCTGCTCACCAGTAGTGCTGTGTGTCTAATTCCAGGTGCTTTTCTAAAGTTAGGCACCTGAGGGTAGGCTTGTCCAAAGCCCCTAAGAGGTTTAAGAGCACAAGCCCCATTGAAAGTCAGCAGGATTTGAGATCTTAAATCCCTTAGAAGCTTTTGAAAATCCCTCATAAATTCACCCTCTGTCAATCAGGCCACCTTCATTTAGGTGCCTAAATATAGATGTAGGTACATTTTCACACTTAGGCATCCAAGTGTGAAAATGTTGGCAATAATTAAAACATGCCTGATAGTGAATATTGCTATTTATAACGGTGTACGTTTTCCAGGCTACGCTGTACAGAGGAGTGCTGCCATTTGCTTCAACGGAAGGGGCCTCCCTCATGTCTTTAATTATGTAAGTTCAATAATAACACCAATCCTTATTATCATACATTTCATTTTCATGCACTTTTTAAATAGTGAAATTTAACAGAACTGTATTCCTTGGCCTGACAGCAACTAGAGAAGGGTTTTTCTGCTAACAGATGGAAGGGATCTGACCCATCCTTTATCAAATATCATTCAGTTACCTGATTATCATGCGGCATCTTGGCTGGGTGGGCACCAGAGTGGTCATAACAATGGCCATCTAACTCACTCTGCCCTCCCCAGTGAATAGGATAAAATGATCTTATATCATCAGCTCAATGGGTGCATGTGAGAGTTCTGTTGTGGGAGCCGGAGCCTTGTAAAAGATGTTTCCATTCTGATAACAGAGCACAATCCTGTCCAGTAACTAAACTGCTATGGGGCTCTTATTTGTGTTCCTAGCTCACTTGATAGTGCTTCCATCAGGAGAGAGGCAGTTCTTTTACATGGCAGCTTAATGTTGGTAATGAGAATGTGATTGCTAGGACAAACCCGAGCCATCAAGGACAGCAGACCATATAAACCCCTTTTTAAATACATGAAAGTAGCAGAGGAGCGCTGTGTGGTGTAATTGCTAAAACGAGGCTATCTTGTAATGCATTATTTTGATTGATTAGACTGTGTGTTGATTTTGTCCTCTTTTCAGGGTAAAACTACCAAATTTCTCACCAAATTTAAATCTGTTATTCTTAGTCTATACGTGTTTGATTTGGTTAGCATGTTGATCATCCAGCGCTAAAAAAGCACCTGCGTTCTGTATAGGTAGAAATATAATAATTATAGCTTGTTAGGTGGAAGCACAATCCCAGATGCAGACTGGTTAACAGCATCCCCCTCTTTCCCATCTGCAAGGGTAGGTAGAAATAGGAAAGAGAAATGGTAGTGAGTATATAAACAGGGAAGTTTTAATAGTATGGTGGTACCTAGAAGTCCTGCCTGGGATTGGGGTCCTACTCTATAAACACACTGTATGAGACAGTCCCTGCTCTGAAGAGCTTACAGTCTAAATAGACCAGCCAGACTAAGGGAGGGGGAAAGAAGATAGATAATTTCCCATTTTACAGACTGCAAACTTAAGGCTCAGAGAAATTAAGTGACTTTCCCAAGATCACATAATAAGTCAGTGGTAGAGTGAGGAATTAGAACTAGGATCTTTTGATTCTCTCAGTCCTGTGTTTTAACCAACAGACCATATTTACTAAATAACCCAATCATTTTTTGCAACTCGTATTTTTATGATGTTTATAGTAAGCTCCATAGATATAATTCTAGAATTTACACGGTATCTTGTATATTGAGGTGGTTAATTAAAAGAAATCTTTGAAAAAGCATATCTACTGCAACTGTTTTTAAGTGTAGCACAAAGAATAAGGGTCAAATTCTCTCCATTTACACCGGCCAAAAATTTGGCCCTAAATCTTACAAATTGGTCTGCTCTGAAAAGAGCAACTGTAATAATAGTGCCTTGGATTGTAACTAGGGAAGGTGAGCTGTCGCTGAATTCAATTCCAAAGAGTTGGCTGTAATGTCTAGTACTTTATAATGTTTTCATAGACATTAAGGCCAGAAGGGACCATAATGATCATCTGGCCAGACCTGTTGCATAACACAAGTCATAGAATTTTACCTGCATCAAGTATATAACTTCCAACTACATGACGTGTACCTGTTGAAGTCAATGAGCAAATTCCCTTGAATAGGAACACCCGTCTGGCTTATAGTTTATAGTCCAGGGCCTTATTTTCATTCCATAAAACAAATAAAGGGTATTGAGTGGATTTGGGAGATATTTTAATACATCACTTGTCTATTGCATATAGTGTTTGTTACTTTTTAATTGCTCTGGTTAGAGTGATGATAATACTCCACAATTAATTGTCTTCAGTTCTGCATGTGTTCTGTTTGGGTGTGCTCACGTCTGTGAGTTGAAAGTTTGGATTGAAGAGCTGGGGTGGAGAGGGATACGTGGTGTTGATTTGAAAAAGTTTATATTGAAGGCAGTTTTTTCTATGGTGTGAGGGTCTGCATTGCTCAGTCCAAGCAACTCTTTTGATTTACAGTGAGGACTTTAAAAAGTGAATTTTTGGCAGGGTGTGTACTCCACTTCACTGCAGCTATGCTAGAAAAATAGGCTAACTAAACTGATTTTAGACTGATCTAGTTAAATTTGTGGAAACCCTGAGTGTAGAAGCACTTAAACCAATTTTCACTCAGTGTTAAATCAATTCAGCTTAATTTAGTAATTTACCAACACAAGATAAACCAATTTAAACAAGTGTTAATCTGGTTTAAATGGATCTACATTGGGGGTTTGTACCATTTAATTAAGATTAATTAAATTGATTTTAAACCAAATTGGTACAATATTTGTAATATCAACAGGCCTAAGTTTTCCATTGTGGCGTAAGCTGTTATAAGTACATTTATGTGATAGGATGTAGATATTTGCATAATGAATGACACAATGTTACTGGTTTAGATTAATATAGAATGCTATAATTTAAAGGTGAACTACAGGGGATGGATCACTTGATAGTTACCTGTTCTGTTCATTCCCTCTGAAGCACTTGAAGCTTCCCTCTGAAGCATTGGCCACTGTTGGAAGACAGGATACTGGGCTAGATGGACCTTTGATTTGACCCAGCATGGCTGTTCTTGTGTTATCATCTGTTTAGATATCTAATTCATTTGTGCCAGTGCGGGAGTTCTTCCCACAATATATAATCCACATTTAAACAACACAAGCAATGGAACTTCTGTCTTCTCTTTGGAGATTGTGATCTGCAGAGCAATAGATCCCACCCAGAGGAAACTTTTCATCACATTAAAAACAAAAGAAAGGCCATACTGGGTCAGACTAAAGGTACATCTGGCTCAGTATCCTGTCTTCTGATAGTGGCCAATGCCAGGTGCCCCAGAGGGAATGAACAGACCAGGTAATCATCAAGTGATCCATTCCCTGTCGCCCATTCCCAGCTTCTGGCAAACAGAGGTTAGGGATACCATTTCTGCCCATCCTGGCTAATAGTCACTGATGGACCTATTCTTCATGAACATATCTAGTTCTTTTTTTAACCCTGATATGGTCTTGGCCTTCACAACATCCTCTGGCAAGGAGTTCTACAGGTTGACTGTGCATTGTTTGAAAAAATACATCCTTTTGTTTGTTTTAAACCTGATGCCTATTAATTTAATTGTGTGGCCCCTAGTTCTTGTGTTATGAGAAGGAGTAAATAACACTTCCTTATTTACTTTCTCCACACCAGTCATGACTTCTATCATATCCCCCCTTAGTCATCTCTTTTCCAAGCTGAAAAGTCCCAGTCTTGTTAATCTCTCCTCATATGACAGCCGTTCCATACCCCTAATCATTTTTGTTGTCCTTTTCTGAACCTTTTCCAAGTCCAATATATCTTTTTTGAGATCGGGCAATCACATCTGCACACAGTATTCAAGATGTGGGCGAATCATAGCTTTATGTAGAGGCAATATGATATTTTCTGTCTTCTTATCTATCCCGTTCTTAATGATTCCCAACATTCTGTTTGCTTTTTTGACTGCCACTGCACATTGAGTGGATGTTTTCGGATAACTATCCACAGTGACTCCAAGATCTCCTTTTTGAGTGCTAACAGCTAATTTAGACCCCATCATTTTATATGTATAGTTGGGATTATGTTTTCCATTGTGCATTACTTTGACTTATCAACACTGAATTTCATCTGCCCTTTTGTTGCCCAGTCACCCAGTTCTGAGAGATCCTTTTGTAGCTCTTCACAGTCTGCCTGAGACTTAGCTGTCTTGAATAGTTTTGTATCATCTGCAAGTTTTCCCACCTCACCGTTTACCCCCTTTTCCCGATCATTTATGACTATGTTGAATAGGACTGGGCCCAGTAGAGACCCCTGGGGGACACCACTATTTACCCCTCTCGATTCTGAAAACTGATAATTTATTCCTACCCTTTGTTTCCTATCTTTTAACCAGTTACCAATCCATGAGAGAACCTTCCCTCTTATCCCATGACTGCTTACTTTGCTTAAGAGCCTTTGGTGATGGACCTTGTCAAAGGCTCTCTGAAAATCTAAATACACTATATCCACTGGATCCCCTTGTCCACATGCTTGTTGACCCTCCTCAAATTCTAGTAAATTGGTGAGGCATAATTTCCCTTACATTCAGCTTAAACATTCCTTTGCTTGTAAAACTCTGGATGTCACAACTACAAAATCTGGTGTGCAGATGAAGAACAAATATTTTAATGAAACAAAAGTTTCTGAACTCATTTCATCCCAACTGCTTCCCCCGGTATTAAAACAACAGTAGGTCTATATATTGGAGGCGACTAAGCATATCTGGAAAAAGCTTTCTTCTAGTTAATCCATTGATGCTGTGCTCATGTGCTGTGCTTATGTGGCTTTAGTGGTTAACTTGCTATTTGCTCACAGATCCAAGGAAGATTTTCCCCCCTGAGAGAGCTTCAAATATTCTTCAGTCTTTCTGTGTAACAGATGGCTACATCTGGCTTCAGCTAGCAGGCAGCACTGTCATCTTTCAGCTAGTGGGAGAGTTTGTGGAGCTAAATGAATCCCCACAGTTAGCACCCACCATTTTTGTATTGAAGTACTCAGTGGAGTTTTGCCTGGCTATGCCACAATTGGATGTGGCCTGATGTGTCCTAATGAAATCTGAAGCACAGATGGGCAAACCAGTTCAGATAAAATAAGAACTGACTTGAGCCTTTGACCCAAATTAGGACAGAATTGCAATCAAACTTCTATTTGAGCTCTGAAAATGTTTTGTTGTTGGGTTTTTAACTTTAATATTTGTGTATCTCTGCATTGCCTGGTATTGGTAGAAATGTACAGGATGAAATACTTATGAGAGAGGCTGTTTTCATAGTTTGTTTGAAAAACTACATTTCAGTTATGTGGTACAGATCCAAAAGGCAGGAATAACCATATGAACTTTTGAGTATTGTCCCAAACCTTAACACTTTAACCTTTTGAGCAACAAAAATAATTAGATTGAGAGAGAGACTGACTTGCAATGAAAGATGAAAAGAACCAAATAAGTGTAATTTAGCCAAATGACCACTGGAGGAGGTGGGGGGGAAAGAACAGTCTATAAGGGGAAGTACAGTTAGGAACACCACCACCAGACAAGGACCCAACCCACCAGTTGTATCATAGACATTATTACATGATCATCCATATAAGATGCTAAATAGAAGTTTTGTACAAATAAAAGGCTCATGACATGACCTCATGCATATTCATTTTTTTTCTTGTGGGGCTAACTTGGGTGTAAGATAATACTTTTATAATGGGACACTATTTATGTTGGGGAGGGGGGAAGGAAGCTGTCAGACCATGGAGTAAAATTTAATCTATTGTATGTAAAAGCAAAACAGTATAAACAGTTACAAATGGAAGGGTTTTTTTCAGCAAATCAGTCCTAAATCTAAGATGAAAGATCCCATCTTCTAAGCTTTACTGGAATGATGAGTTTCATTTTGGATATGCATAGTACCGCTACATGTATTATTCAGCAGTGGTCTGTCTGCCTAGGTAATACAAAACTACATGCTATTGGGAATTAATATTACATTGCACGTTTCAGGTACCTGTGAATGTACATGAGCAGCTTGTGATAAATCATGTTTCATAAAAATATTGGTCTGAAGGAAGAGGAGAAAGCAGGTAATGAGAACAACAGGGACATGAATGTTTAGGTCATTTTTAAAAAATGTGTTGCAGTTTGTGTTTAGTTCATAACGTACTTTTCACTGTTCCACAAGAAAAATGAATCACAATTATGAGTTGGTCTGAAATGGGCCTCAGCTGGCTAGGTGAGTATAATGATATAAAACTGAAATAAAGAAGCTGGTGCCATTCATCAATGGAAGAAGGAATTGAGTTTAGAGGGATGCAATCTGCCCTGTAGCTCAGATGCTTAATCTTGAAGGACATTTTTTTTAATACGATGTGATTGCCAGTATTAGTTCACAGCAGCAGTGGTTGGCGTGAAAACTCCTACAACAAATGCACAAACCATAAAAATCAGATCCAGATTCTAACCCCACAAAGTTTCAGGGCGTTTAGAATATCACCTTCAAAACTGAGATCTGAGTTTGGGCTTTCAACAACCCGAGAGTTGTGGTCAGACTCATCTCTAACTGTAGCTAAGCAACTTAATATTTACATTTTTTGGAGGAGGGGGGGATTTCCATATTCAAAGCTTTCTTAAAAATGGGACTATTGCATTGAAAACCTGAGCTAGAAACTAAGGCCATGCTTCCACTGGCCCTATTCAGACCCAACTCCCATTTAAATTGTGATGCATGTGATGCTTATGAATGGATTAATGTGTAGAAGGCTACTGCTTCCATAGGCAGAAGAATAATACTCCTGTGGGGTTGGGAGAAGTTCAAGAGGAGGGATGATCTGCCAATGAGAGTTTGTTTAGAAGTCGCAATGCTTTTAACATCATAATATGTCAGAATTTTGGCAGAAAATGTTCTTGTGGCATTCGATAACATTGGAATTTTCCCTCTTCTGTTGTCACTTGCAGTTTCTTTTAAGAATAGATGAATTAATCTCTCTTTTACTATAGTAAGTTGTTTTTCTAATTCACCATCAAACTCTCCAATACCAGTACCTCAAACACAGCAGACAAAAACAGAAGCTGCCCCATGAATTAATGAAAGATCCAAAACTGGGTCAATGAATCCTAATTTATGGGTAGAAAAGACTTGTTTTGACCATCTTTCCTCTCCTCTTGTACAAATGAAAAGTTGCTTCTAGCATATGGGCTAAAGGAGATCATTGTAATTTATTTGTTAGTAGAGCTGGTCAGGAATTTTTTGATTAAACTTTTTTTGGTCAGAAAATGCCAATTCATTAAAACCAAAATGTTTTCCTTGGGAAGCTTTCTCAAGTCCAGGATGCAATTGAGAAAAAGAGAGAGAAATTCTCTTCAGAAAAGCCAATATCTTGGTGGGTAGGGCACTGGCCTAGGAAGTGGGAGACTCTGGTTCAAGGCCCTGCTCTGAATCAGATATGGAATGGAAATAGATTTCAAAAGCTCAATTTTTCATGAAACAGAATTCTTGTTTTCTGGCTAACCCTACTTGTTAGCTTATTCACTGATGCAGTACCATGGCCAGCAGTTTTCATAGGACCGCCTTTATTTAAAAAAATTATATATGTATTCACACAATCGCAAAGCCCCTTGCCAACACTGATGTGCAGACTCATCTAAGGTGAAACACAGCTGTTTCACCTTACATTAGGCAAATGCATGGCAGGCCAGGGCAAATGCACAACAGCTTCCAGTTATTGCTTACAAATACCAAAGCATAGCAGAGGCAGCAATTTACTTGAGGACTCATTTCCATTATCAATGAATCATCTCTTTTTTTTATTAGATGAGAAATAGGCAGGCATGCCAAGTCCCAGTGCTGTAGCACATTAGAGAAAACTTCTAATAAAGACATGTACTTTTCCACTGAAATACTCAGTGAATCTCTTTCCAAAGCAGGTTACTAAGTTATAGAAAATATCACAGGCAATGAATTCCCACTCATCCATGATATGTTAACTGATCAAAATGCCAAAATTATGTTTAAATCAGTTCTTGATTAATTTTTTAAATGAAATTAGAGTTCTGTTATATTACTATAAAATGTTTCACTCAGTCTTCCTTTGGATACTTTGGAGCAGCAATAATGGAAAATGTGATGAGAAGCAAGATTTTGTGCATTTATTCACACGGTTCACTGTTACCTATATCTATATCAGGGTATTGTCCTGGAACCCTTGAGGGTAATATCTGAGTACCTCGCATAGAAAGGTCCTTAGTTGTTGTTGCCCTGAAATATGGAATCACAGTCTTAAACAGAGGAGGCATTTATTAAAGAAAAAACCTACTAATTACAGCCAAGCAAATAGGCTTCCCCATACAACTTGAGTTCCATATAGGTATCCATTATTTACCAGGGATCTCCCTGTCTGGAACTATCTACAGAAACTAAATAAGCTAAATGATGAAGTTCATATAAACATATGAGCTCTTTTATATATTTCAGTAGCAAATAGAGGTGCCTGCAAAATGAAGAGATACATTTACAGCTGGTTATGTCCAGTGGCAACTAGGGATTAAGACATCACATTTAATAGCATAGTTTTGCTCACTTTCACAATAAAGATATCCATGCCACCTCAGAGTGGGATCTCATCTGATCTCACAAGCTATACACAAGATTGAATATAGTTAATACTTGGATGGGAGACCTCCAGAGAACATGATGATTTACTGGTGACAGTCATTCCTTTGAGTAAGCATTGCACCAATGCCCTTGCATAAGGAGAAACTGAGCTTTGCTGCTGCAGGTACTATCTTTGAGATGATACCTAAAACTTGAAGTCCTTACCACTCAGGGGGAAGTAGTGACTCTTGAATGAGCACATAGCCCCTTAAAAATGAGAGAGACTTCCACTCTTAGCAAAGAGCAACAAAGAGTCCTGTGGCACCTTATACACTAACAGATGTATTGGAGCATGCGTTTTTGTGGGTGAATACCCACTTCATCAGATGCATGCTTATGCTCCAATATATCTGTTAATCTATAAGGTGCCACAGAACATTTTGTTGCTTTTTACAGATCCAGACTAACATGGCTACCCGTCTGATACTCTTAGCAAACTAGGTAGAGTGATCCTAATGTTAGATGACAGCTGGGGTTAATAGAAGATCTGAGTTCAGTCCAGGAATGGTACAAGAAACAGGGAGAACACAACATCCACCAACTGGAGTACCATGATTCATTGATGTCTTGGAGCACTGTTCCTTCCATGGATAAAAGACCTGTTATGGTCATGACTGTCAGTGTTTTTGTAAGTGTACTAGACTAAATGCAGAAGTTGGCATGACCTCATTTTATATGAGCAGGAAGATGGCCTGCATCAGGGGAAGTGACCTTGTACTCTGGTAAAGAGTTCTGCTTGTCTAAGTCTTTTCAATTTGTTCTCAGATTTAGACATTGGATAATTTCTCAGCTTCTTGGGTTGTGAAGTGTGAGGAAGGGTGTTTCAACTGGAGATATTTATGGAATTCTGACCTCAGCAATGAAACAGCAATGAAGTGCTCTGTGGCCTTTCCTGTCAGGACTTGGGATGTGAAGCCATGAATGGCATCTTGCAAGGTCAGGCTATGTTTGTGCTATGTGCCTTCCCACCTTTTCCACTGCTCTCTGGGACCATATAAAAGATAGAAAGGAGAGAGTGGTAAGCCATTCAAATGACTTGGATGTATATATTCATGCATCACTAATACATGCCTAAGTGTTCTATGAGGGGTGGAATCTACCTGGGAAAATCTACAGCACAGTAATGAAATATGATAATCTGATCATGAGTCCACCATTTGATGGAACAGGTGGGATTTTCAAGATTATCTAGTGTTGGCCAAAATTTGGTTCCATTAAAATAAATTTTGAAAATTCCATTCAACAAGTTCTCCACAGTTTCTCAAGAGTTCTTTTCATGAAAGCTGAAATACTTTATTTTCCTCTTTACAACCATGACACTGGGCATCATGCTGATGAGACAACTTGTGGCCTATCCCTATATTATTTTTATTAATTTCTTTGCTGTACTCTTTGGGCATTACAGGTGTCCGGGTGTTTTTGGAAGCCAAGCACTGCCATGTGTTACTGCTATTTGATTTAATAACACACTGCTTCCCATCATTGCTGATGTACTATTATAAAATGTACCAGCTTTTACCTTGCCTGGCTGACTGTTTTCCAAAGTTGCTTGGCTCAGATTATTTCTGGGAATACTGAGTAAGTTGCTGACTAAAGCTCATAGGAACCTCACACAGAGAAGTTGTAGCTTCCCTGTTACCAGATAAGTATACATTGCCTCTCTCATACATTGTGCCATAATGTGTAGGGTATCTACAGTCATCACAGTTTTACACCAGTGAGTTCATTACAACAAGTGTGTCCAGTTCCAAATCTTGAAACTCTTGAAGTGGGAGCAAATTCTGCCCCTTTCATGGACATAGAGGGGCCGAAGAGTGATAGAATCAGTGAGATTCTGCTCCATGGGAGCAAGGAAATGAGAGCAGTGCTTGAGAGAGCACATGAGGCCCCTGCCCTGAATGTTGAAAAACATGGCATGCTCCTAGTGCCCCAAAGCAGAGAGGCATTTTGAGGGCAGGGCAGTGTATCCATGTCAACATGGGTTCACCAGCTCTGCCCCTGCTGGCAGGGTAGAGGGTGATAATGGTTTTGGAGGTACCTAGAAGAGGAGGAGTTATTCTTTCCTTGGACCCCACAGTAATTAGTGGCAGTGACTTCATTGAGACAGATTGTGTGAGTAACAGAGACTTCGTGCTCATAGTGACAGTGCAAGAGCTCACAATCTGCTCATAACTGAAATCAGCAAGAATTTTAGATGAGGTATAGTTTTAGATCTCTTCTATAAGGGGGGGGAAGGCAAGAACAGGGTACTTATCTTAAATGTTATGTAGATATAGTTAAAAGAATTCTTTAAAGAACCCTTACAGTGCTAATAAAAATGACATCACAGAACAGTGATTTATAAAATATTTTGCTAGACAGAATTTTTCCTGTATTTTTTTTTTAAAAATCAATCCTAGGACTTTGTTTTAAAGTGAAAGCAATGGCACAATTAATGCAAAGACTTCCTTTAACCCTGATCTATCTCATCTCTGTACAAATTAGCATAGATGCCACCCTCCCTACAAGACTCTGTGTGTGATATATGGGTACTCTGTTCCTTGACCTTCCAACCGTGCTGTGCTATGTTGCATAATAAATAGAACAACCTCAACTGAAAATACAGGACTTCTTTATAACACTCTAAGAGCTCTGTTGTCAAGGACTATATTTAAAGTAAATATAAATGTGCTGTATTTGCTATTACTGTTCCTTCTTTTGGAGGCCCTGGGAATCTTTTTTCCTTCCTTTCTTTCAGGCAGTATGATTTCAGTAGGTGTGCCAACTAAGAAAGTAAAGATGATCACTATAGTGCTTCATTGTATCAATTGATTATCTGGGCAGGACACAAAGGACTCTGAACAACACCCTGCAATTGACCAGATCTCTTATGGAGGTTGGTGTGTTGAGGATGTTGCTGCCCTCAGCTTTCCCCTATTTGAGTGAACTGTGAAGTGTTCCCTTGAAAAGAAGTGTCCAAAAAAAGTAGCAACCTTCTGCTATACAAATTGCCCGCCAAAACAAATTTCTAACAACCCACATACTGACACTTCATTTCATCTAAAGAAGATTCTACTCTGTGGCTGTAACAATTCTGTAGCCTTACCAAAAGCATTGAAAATTCCTCATCAGCCATTTCTTCTGTACAGGCAAGCAGCTCTCATCATTTCTGGAACTCACTCTGTGGGTTCTCTCATAAAAAAAATTACATAACATACTTTAAAATAAACTTTAGGCCACCTTGTCAATGGTATAGAACAATTTAGGACTTTAACCCAGGGTGTAGAGTTCAGCTCACCAGTGGCAACTCATGTTTTATGCATTATCTTGACAAGTGCAGATCTTATGGCCCTTGACCTTCATGGGGAAGTCTCATTGACCCTGCAATGGTTTCTATTATTGAATATAGGAGATGAAATTAGTGAAAAGTCACATTTCAGAAGAGCTGGATTCACCAGAAATAGATAGAAGCTGAAGAAATTGACTCACCTAGATCAATTCCTCCAGATTGCAAAGCTAAAATCATTTGAAATGACCAAACAGTTTAGAAAGGTCAGATTTCCATAAATATCTCCAGCTGAAACACTCTTCCTCACACTTCACAACCCAAGAAGCTGAGAAATTAACCAATGTATAAATCTGCGAACAAATTGAAAAGACTTGGACAAGCAGAACTATTTACCAGAGCACAAGGTCACTTCTCCTGATGCAGGCCATCTTCCTACCTCATATAAAATGAGGTCATGCCAACTTCTGCATTTAGTCTAGTACACTGGTTTGGCTGCTTGCTGTGTGTTAACCAAATGATTAATTGCACCAAACCCAGCTCCTCAAGTGAGTAACTCTGGGCAGTTAAGCCTGATTCTGCTGTAACTTACACGAGTGTAACGCCATTGGTTTCCACAGAGCAACTCCAGATGCACCCTGGTGTGTGAGATAAGAATTTCCCTGTTCACATTATTTATCTGTATCATTTTATGCATACTCTGGGACCTTCCAATATGCAGCCCCTTGAAACACAAATTAAATGGTTGTAAAATGGAAGTATGTATTTTGAAACTGCATAACTAGTCTATGAAACTGCATCCAGTCTATGACTGTTCAGGCCTATCCCAGGTGGCACTAACCCAATCTCCATGGAATTAAAACATTTCAGCTGAGAACCTCAGCGTGGTGAAAAAGTACCTATGTTACACTTTGGTAACAGCTTTGACATGGTGTAGGATCAAATCAGTGGCCTTAAAGACAGGATGAGCTCTCATACTTTATTGCCCTTTATTTAAAACAGCCATGTTAGTTAATATTATAATGGTAAGGACTTGGACAAGCTACCCTATGGCGTAGCAATGGATTTAAACATAATCAATTCCTCCCTTTTTCCACCTCACCTCCTCCCTCCCAGGAATAAAATCCCACCCCGAGTAATAAACTGGAATAATTACATGCTCCAGCTGTATACTTCTCCCCTCCCTCAGTGATCCCAGGTCACGGTGATTTATTTTAAATCAAAATAATTTTGAACTTCCTCTTATCCCCAGCTGTAGAGTCCTACCCTGATTGCCAGTTAACAATCTGATTGATCTGAAATAAATAAAATGACCTTCCTTCAACAGCTGCAAAGGCTTTTGTGCAAAATTCTATATATGTGTGATCTTGATCTGTGATAGTCTGTTTTTCTGTGAGATTGGATGAGATCTTCTTCCTATCTTTGGTTTTTATGTAGGCTCTAAGTCTTCTGTTATGTGTATAACTGTCCCAGCAGCTCATAAAGAAATTTTTCAGAATAATTAGAAGTTTGCTAGAAACTAGTAATTGGGTTTACTTTAGGTTGGTTTGGGCTAGTGGTTAAAACATGGAACTCCTAGGCTGTATTCTTGACTCTGGTATTGACTCATTATGTGACATAGAGCAAGACGTTTAAGGTAGGGCACCAAACAAAGACTCTTATGCCACTGGTTTTCTGGGTGAACTTGGGCAAGTCACTTCCCTTTGCTGTGCCTTAGTTTACGTGCTTGAAAAATAGAGCTAATGATACTGACCTCCTGAAAAGTGCTAGAAAAGAGTTAGGTAATTTTATTATGTGCCTCTGTTTCCCAGTTTTTCAAATGGGAATAATACCTACCTCACAGGGTCATTATAAGCTGAATATTTCTCAACATCTTTGAAGCCCTTGAGTGAAAGGTGTTGTAGAAGTGTAAACTATTAGTATTGTCATTATGACATATATCATTCTTTATGGCTGGAATTTGAAAAGGAACCTAGGGGGGTTAGTCCCCATTAAAATTCAATAGCAATTGGATGCCTAGCTCCCATAGGCTCTTTTTGAAGATCACTGCCTAGGAATTTTCTTATATCAAATTTTATCTAATGCAAGGCATCAAGACAGAAGAAATGGGAGAGAGAGGTCTTTTCTATATATGCAAAGGTGCATTGGTTTAACTAAAGGTATGATGCCAAACTGATTTAGTTAAATTGGTGAAGTTTTAGATGTGAGTATTCATACATTGGTTTAAACCTACTTAATATGAGTTTAGCTTTCACCTGCTAAATTACACGCAGAGAGAGAGATGGAAATACTAAATAAGGATAAGAGAAAATCAGCCATGAATTTGTTCTCTCACTGGGCTCCAACTGTTCTCAGCTCTGTCTTTGGGGTTTTTGCGTCATAGAATATCAGGGTTAGAAGGGACCTCAGGAGGTCATCTAGTCCAACCCCCTGCTCAAAGCAGGACCAATCCCCAACTGACTCATCCCATCCCATCATCATCCTGACCTTAAAAATCTCTAAGGAAGGAGATTCCACCACTTCCCTAGGTAACCCATTCCAGTGCTTCACCACCCTCCTAATGAAAAAGTTTTTCCTAATATCCAACCTAAACCTACCCCACTGCAACTTGAGACCGTTACTCCTTGTTCTGTCATCTGCTACCACTGAGAACAATTTAGATCCATTCTCTTTGGATCCCACTTTCAGGTAGTTGAAAGCAGCTATCAAATCCCCCCCTCATTCTTCTCTTCTGCAGATTAAACAATCCCAGTTCCCTCAGCCTCTCCTCATAAGTCACGTGCTCCAGCCCCCTAATCATTTTTGTTGCCCTCCGCTAGACTCTTTCCAATTTTTCCACATCCTTCTTATAGTGTGGGGCCCAAAACTGGACACAGTACTCCAGATGAGGCCTCACCAATGTCGAATAGAGGGGAATGATCAGGTCCCTTGATCTGCTGGTAGTGCCCCTATTTATACAGCCCAAAATGCTGTTGGCCTCTTGCAACAAGGGCACATTGTTGACTCATATCCAGCTTCTCATCCATTGTAACCCCTAGGTCCTTTTCTGGAGAACTGCTGCCTAGCCACTCAGTGCATGGGATTCTTCTGTCCTAAGTGCAAGACTCTGCATCAGTGGTTTTGTTCCCCCTTTTCCCCTCCACACACACTTCATTCAGCAATTTGAGAATTCTAAAGCAAATTAGGAGAAGATTTTACAATAATCATAATTAAACACGAGACAAGATGAGGAGCTCCTTAATTCCCTTGGAATTAGGGGGAAAAATGAAGAAAACAGACTAATTTCCTGAAGATTTTTTCCATCAATCCACCTAACCTCTGCTAATCTGCCTCCTATTCCCATATGCTGTCCTCCTGCAGCTAGCACATCTGCAGATGTACGCTATTACTGGCAAGTGTTAGAGCTCAGTGCACCTTCAGCTGCTGCATCTACTCTAGCTTGCCCAACTTAATGATCTCCACCTGCAGAAGGCTAATAAGCAGGTTGCCATAACTTTTCAAGGAAACTGCAGCAAATATCTTAATGCAACTGTCAGTCTACACACGTACTGTAGGAGCGCACTCACTCCCACTCTCTCATAGCCCGAAGCTTAAAAACACTGTTCTTTGCCAAGGAAGAGGCAGCTATCTTCAATCTGGCATCTGAAAATGACAAAGAGATCTATCAAACAGAATTAGGAGTACAGATCCTTCCTGTTCTGTTTAGCTTTGTAATTCAATATGAGTCAAACCAGAGGCCTGGCCTGGGGAAAAGCACTTCTTCAAATCTAATGAAGTGCCCCAGCTCCATTTTACCATCATACAAACATTAACATATAAACTTCCTATATATAAAACAAGCTATAAGGGCATATTGTACACAAAAGGAGAAATTTATCAATGTATTTTGAACTTTTGAGGGTCTGCTTCTAATAGACTGTACTTACTAGGTACGATGATACAGTTTCACAACCAGCTTTCTTCTGTTGTTTTCTATCCACTCCGGAAATCTTAATAGAATTTCTGCCCTGTGCTTAGGAATAGTCTTGAAATGTGATTTCTTAAGTTTCACAGAGTCTCTCAGGCTGTTCTGGGATGTCTATAATAAAAGGGGTTTCAAAAGTTTATTTAAAGTTTTATTCATTTTTTGGCCTCTTTATATTACTTCACTTATGTCACCCACCCAATCCATCCTATAGCAGCTGAATGTAGCATGTGAAAAGACTGCTCTGAGATTCTGCTTCTCTCTCTTCTTTGATGTGTAGTCTTTTTGTGTTAGAACAATGGCAACAGAACTATTCCGATTTTACATCAGCGGAGGGTCTAACCCAGTCTGTCCAGAGGAAGAATTAAAAGCCCCCACCTCACCACAGCACATTTTCCTACCACTTCTTGTTCATCACCTGTCTGGAAAATTTGCTGTAATCATTTGTGTTACAGCAGATTTCAATCCTGGCATGGTCAATATGATTCAGAACAAGCTTATACTAGACATTTGAAACAGTTTCAAGAATCTTTTGAGACTAAAGGACATGTTTTACTAGCAATCTTGCTGGCAAAGAGCACCCCAACAGCTGCTTATCAGATGCTTCCTTAACCAGGCCCCTGAGATAATCATGATAAAGACACTTTTTCATCTGACCTAGGTTATTTTACTTGTTACTGTTGTCCTCCCATCCACCCTTGTTTGTCTGTTGTGTCCTGTCTGACACCTACCTTGTAAGTTCTCTGGCAGGAACTGTCCTTGTCACTGATCTTTATAGCCCTGAGCACAATGGACTCTGATCTTCTATTTGGGTTCCTAGGTGCTGCTAGTAGTAGTAATAATTAATAAATAAATTCTTCCCAAGGATGCATCTCAGCTTTTGCAAACTCTGGAATGAGATGGAGTTTATTGTCCAGGGAAGTCTGTTAACCGAGGACAGTTAAAAGAGCAGTCTCTGAAAGCAAGAACTTTTATTTGTTTACATTTCAGGATCCCAAACCCGCAGAAAGCACAAGGACAGAAATAGAGAGGCCCAAGCATAGACTATTTCTTTCCCGGGACACATGCAGAGGGTAAAACTTTCTACCACGACATGGGTGGCTTGTCTCTTTGTTTGCTACTGAAAGAGATGCAGCAACGGATTCCTTGAAAGAAATCCCCGTAAATGTTCTCTCAGATAATTTTGCAAATGATCGTATAAACAAGCAATCATTTGGCCTAGTGATAGAACAGCTTTTCTGTTTGCTGTTGCACGTTCCTCGTATACCCATCATTTTGTTGTATGCTTCTTCTCCAGAATCAAATAGACTCATCCCACAAGTAGATTTGAAAAAAAAAATTTTTTTGGGGAAGGTTCAGATTCAGATCCAAACTTTGCAACTAAGGCCCATCTCTACCCAAATGAAGCGCAAGATGCATTAAATGGGGCACATATTCCATTAGTTATTTTAACTTCTGATTGCCAATTTCTAAAATCCCTGGGCAATATTTAAATGGAAATTTCCATTTTGAAAGGAGCCAGACAGTGGACAACAGCAGAAGTAGTGAATAGCAGCATATTAACACATCCATGCAGCACAGACCTTTCATGTTGATGTTGCTCACCTGGTGGCTGCCTGCAGTAACTGGATTTTCTCTTGTAACGTAAGAACTAGTGAAAAGTCTTAATGCACAACTAAGGTTGTGAATTACCCAATTTCTTTAACTGCTGTTAGAAAGCACAAATAGCAATGAAATATTCTGCATTGTCTGTGTCAGATGTGGGGCAAATTCTGGGACTCTGCCTGCGTGCCTATAAGCTTTTTATCTTAGTAATTTCCCAGTAATTCAAGAGCTGGCAGCAGTGTGGAGCTGCAGCAACATGGTACTCTTATCAATTGAATGACTCCAGCATAGGCAGCAGGCCAGCGAAGGCCAACTGCATTGCGAAAGTGACCTGATTACTCTCCTGAAGGGGAAACACCAGCCTGCTTTTCCTATACAGATTATTAGCATGTGCTGCTGTGATATACAAAACACTCCACATTCTTTCGTATCACTGTCTTACATGCTACATATTCTTCTTGAGACACGTGCCAGGTAGCCACCCAGAAGCTTGGGTGCACTCTGTAATGCGCTGAATTTCTGTCGGATTCATTTGCACAGTCCTCCTGACTAGGCCTATCTCTTGTATCTGCCAACCTGTTTCCAGTTTGCAAACCACAATGGAAAGAGATCTGAACACTGTTTAAGCCTTTTTTCCCTTGTGTAAGCCTGTTTTCCTACTGCGAAGGAAATGTTAGTGACAAAGTCATGTCATAGAACTTGCTACTTATGGGTCAGAGTTGATGCTTACTGGCTATATAAATCCCAGAGTAGTTTTAACTGACCAGCACAGAGGGCAGAGCAGGCTACCCTGTTGTTCTGCAACCTACCTATCAGGATACCTCACTGCACTGAGTCAGGAGATGTGGATTCTGTTCCCAGCGTTTTAAGTACTTTTTTCTGTCTCTCTGTTTCCCCTTACGCTTTCTGTCTTATCTATCTATCGTTCAATATAAAGCTCTTTGGGGCTGGGGCTGTTTGTGCATGTATATACGGCACTATCACCCTGAGCCTCAGCCCCAGTCGGGGCCTAGGAGCTTTGTGATACAAATAATAAATAGTCCTTATAATCTGGGTGGTACTTGGCAGGCCCATCATCCTACTACCTGCTTTTGATGTGCATCTGGGCTAGCCAGGGTGACCAGATATCCCGATTATATAGGGACAGTCCCGATTTGTGGGTCTTTTTCCTATATAGGCTCCTATTACCCCCCACCCCCGTCCCGATTTTTCATACTTGCTGTCTGGTCACGCCAGGGCTAGCTGGACAGCCCCACTCTTCTTCTCATTTCCTCTGTGGCAGTTTCTGTGGCGTGAGATCAGAATGTTTCTCACCAGATCTTTGGTTACTTTCACTTCAGGTTACAGTGATACCGGGAAGGGCACAGGTGCAAAACTGGAAAAAAAATATTTGTAAAAGCTCATTGAACTTTTCTGACCTTCAGAAAGGTTCATTTGGATTTAGACAAAGATGTAGGTTAGTTCTTCTTTTATCCAAGCCAACTCACCTGTACCTCTGAGATATCCAGACCCCAGTTTGAAAGAAATATGTTGTTACTACAGCAGATACCAGCTCTGCTGCTCTCCATCAATTAACCTAATAAATACCCTTACCAACGTCATGAGAGAGAATCATTTAAACATCTCCTTGCCTGTAGCAGGTGCCTGAAAGCAGGGCTGTACATGGTTTTAATGGAAATTCCAGCTGAAAAGTCATCTGATTTCTACTGGTTTCAATTGGCAATTAGATCTGGAACCCAGTGAAGGAGGTCTATTTGTCAGTTGTTTTTGGAGGCTGCAGATCCTCCAGCAAAAATCAACAAAGCCTAACAGAAATCAGTAAAGACCATTAGGAGTAGTCTGATGGATTTTCTAGCGGTGAGAAATATGCAAACATGGCTGTATAGGTCCCCACTCTTTCTGAGTCCTGCATCACACACAAAATACCCTGATCCTCTAGAGTCCTATTCCTGATTTCTCTCTGTGGTTCTGAGTAGATAATAAATTTCCTTAACTGCCCTCTTCACCTAGAAAGTAGCCTGTTGGCTCCACTCCTGGTTTCCAGTGCCATGTTGATGTTCCATCAGAGGCCTCACATCCAGGGGAAGGGTGGTGCTGCCACACACCGAGTGAGAATTGTAATCATGGATACACAGAGAGAGGTATGCAATGGGGACAGAAGGGGTGGATGCAGTTGGTTATGGACTGAGAAGTTGGATGGGTCCCATGTGTGTTACTTTGCACAGGATCATGCAAAAGCTAGGGCTAGCCTTGGATACAGTACGTTGAAAATATGTTGAAAATGTGGTCCATTAAAAAAATTATAAAACCCATTTCCTAATTGTAGCTCACTTAGCTGCAGGTAATGACATATTCTAGACAAGCAGCATGGCCTAATGGGTAGGGCACGGGAGTGGGTACCAAGAGACCTGGGTTGTATTTGTGGCTCTGCCAGTGACTTGCTGAGTAACCCGGGGCATGTCACTTCACCTCTCTGTTCTGTTTCCCCTCCCGTTCTTTGTCTGTCTTGTCTATTTAGACTGTAAACTCTTTGGAGCAGGGATTATCTCTTAAGTGTTTTTACAGTGTCTAGCACAATGGGGCCTCTAGGTGTTGTTGTAATATAAATGCTAAACGACACAAACATAAGGTCATTATGTTAAACAAGCATTACTAAGTTTGCAAAATCAAGCACCCAAAAGTTAAGAAATGTCAGATGTAAAGTTGCTTATGCAATCTTAATTTGGCCCTCTTACATATATGCATTATGATTAGAACTGGGCAAATAATAAATGAAAAGTAAATTCACCAAAAACTGCATATTTTCAAGGCTCCAAAGCTATTCACAAATTCAGGTCAAATTCAGCAAAAGTTTTGGTGGCAAAAATGGGGTGGGTGGGATTTGAAATGTCAAAACATTTTGACATTTTTTAAATGAAATGTTTCAAAATGGCATTTCATTTCAGAAATGTCTATTTGAATAAACATTCAAAAAGTTTTGTCTGACAATTTTTTTTTCAGTTTTTCATTGCAATATGAAAAACAAAAAACAAAAATCAGTTTTGATTTGGAAAGAACCAGATTTTGTTTGACCACTAAATCAAAAACTCAGTTATTGGCTCAGTTCTAATTACAATACAGTCTTTAACTGTATAATCACATAGTATTTTTTCCATAGTAGCCTCGCCTCATTCAGTGCATGGGGGTAGGGGTGGAGACAGTGCTTACTTAATGAGCAGCTATTCAATATTTTGTTTTCTCATAATTTTTCGGAATGTGACCCCAGGTCTTATTTACTGTGCGCTATTCAAACCTTGCTCTGAAGACAGAATTATTAATTTCCTCACAGGCTTTTTTCTATCGTGGTCATCACTATAATGGCTGAATGCTTCACAGATATTAATGAATTAATTTTCACAACACCCCTGTGAGGTCAGGGGTGATGTTATCCCCGTTATACAGATGGGGTGTTGAGGTATAGAGATTAGGATAAGAAGTTTCCACTAATTTTGGGTGTCCAAACTGAGACAATTGATTTTTCAGGGTACTTAGCATTATATAGCCCTTTTTTTATGTTAGAGTAAATCTCCCATTGACTTCAGTTGCAGCTGTCTGGGTGCCAGCACTGATAGGTCAGGAATCATTGAGAGCACAGGAGAGTGAGTCTCCTGGTTCTCTATTCCAGTGCCTGGCCTACAGGGCAGGTGCAACCATTTAGGCGACCTAGGCGGTCGCCTAGGGCGCTAGGATTTGGGAGGCGGCATTTTCTTCGGCAGTGACTGCAGTGGCCGCAGGGGGGGCGCCCAGGGTGGAGGGGGGAGCTGCTGTGGAGGGGGGCACCTCTGGGCAGGGGCTCGGGGGCGGGGAGGGTGCAAGGTGGAAGTTTTGCCTAGGGCGCGAAACATCCTTGCACTGGCCCTCCTGGCCCCACGCTGGCCTGGAGGCAGCCAGGAGAAGGCGTTACGGGGTAAGTCTAGCTTTGTCTGTGTAGTCTATGCTCAGTCACTCTGCAGGGACAGCATGCGTGCAATCTGGTCATATGTAGGATCTGTAAGGGGATGGAACATGCTCGGTCACTCTGTGGGGATGGTGCATGTGCAGTCAGTTTAGCACGAGGAGCTGTGAAAGGCTCAAGCATGCTGATGGAGGACAGAATCTTGAAGGTTTTAGTTGACAATTGAAGTCTCTACTATGTGCACATTGTGATTTTTTCAGAGTCTGATGACAGCTTGAGCAAATTTGGGTGGATTTTCATGAGGATGGCAATAGGTACATCCCTGACAAATGTCAAGTCCCTGCTCCAAAGCATGGTTCTCAAAGACAAGGTTGCCAGAATTTTTTTTAACATGGGGGAAAATTGTATGTTCTCAGAAACAGCTGAACCATTTTGGCTGAAATTTTCCAAAAACATTAAGACGGAGGCAGTCAAACAGCATGGAAAATACCAGCCCAAATGGTTAAGTTACGGCAAAATTAAATTAAATTAAATTAATTGAAAGGGTCTATAGTGGGAAGTGTCAGGCAACCCCAGTAATAGGCAAGGCTACCAGCCCTGCCTATAATAGTAACAGGTACCTGCATTCAACATCACCTAAACCAATAAAGAATAAGTAGTTCACCAGCTTTTCATTACTGATGTGTCTGTAGTTTTATTTTAAGACTAGCATTGGAGAAAAGGCTGGTTAGGCTATTAGATTTTTTTTTTTGTAATCAATGGTGCTTTACAAATTGACCATTTTCTGCTGATCAAACAACTGAAAATCTTGTCTTAATACATTTGTAGTACAGTAATTGAAACAGCTGGAAAAAGATCCCCAAAATAATCAAAATATTCTAGTGACTGTTCTGCACCCTTTTTGTAGGTATTAAGAGAGAGATAAGTAAGATTTGCTTCAAAATCATATGGGCTGGGGGGAGGGGAAGGGGAAGGGGAAAGGGAAGGGGAAGGCTTTAGGTTTTGCTAAGCAGAATGAGCTTCTTTCACTAGCTGGCAGAAGGGGTTCTGTGTACATTAAGTAGCCCCACATCCTTCAGACCAGAAACCAAGCTCTGGAGCAAGAGCAGTTCACAGAAGTGAATTGGGTGCACTGGGCAAAGAATGCACAAAACACAAATGCATTAAGAGTCTGATCCAGAGAGGTGCTGAGCTCTGCTATGCTATCTTTGGTAGAACATCTAGCCCAGTATCCTGTCTACCGACAGTGGCCAATGCCAGGTGCCCCAGAGGGAGTGAACCTAACAGGTAATGATCAAGTGATCTCTCTCCTGCCATCCATCTCCACCCTCTGACAAACAGAGTCTAGGGACACCATTCCTTACCCCAGGAGTAGGAGTTGTGGGTGCTTGGCTTTTTCTGGATCAGGCTTTAGAGGAAGACTGTAGCATCCTAAAAGAATAAGAGCAAGAAAACTCAACCACTGAAGACCCTAAAGACATGCAATGTTAATTTATTCCAAGGAAATGTTTCCATTAAAATGCAGATACTGGGACATCACTGCAGAATGGCAAACTAACAGTGCAACTATGTAAAATTTCAGTCATTGCAAGAGAATAAACAGGAAGAGACATGCACGTATATCTGCTCTACAATGATAATCTGTGCCTAAAGCAATTACTTTTGAACTTTATTAGTAGACTGATTTGTTTTTTCAGTCCTATTGTTGTAGAAGACTCTTACACAGGAAAGCTGATAAGGGCAATTTGAAAGCAAAAACCAGATTCTTATGTCATTGATTTAAGATTCCCAGGGAAATGAAAGGAACAACTGTAAAATTATAATAGAATTTTAAATGAAAGTCCCTCCACTGAATAATCAGTTTATCGAACTTTTACTGCTTAAATGGAGAACATTGTGGAGAGTTAAAATATTTATTTGAAACTTCTTGTGAAATACAGAGAAACAATGAATAGAGATTTAACAAAGGAAGACACAGAAAAGAAATGTATACATATAATGAAAGAATAGAGAGGAAATTTACCATATAAGTCTTCGATCCTGCAAACGCTAATGCATGTGCTTAATTTTAAACACATGAGTAGCCTCACTGGTGTCACTCTGGATAAACCTGGATTCTTTCTCTCTATATATGTCCATACACTATTTACCTTTTAACCAGTTAAATTTGAATTAGTTCATTTAATGTTTTAAAAAAATAAACCAGTACAAATAGCACTCCTCACAACCCTTTTTAACTTTAGCAGAAAAAGAAATGAGCAAATAATCAATTAATAGTTATAACCATTAGTGGCAGGTTAAACTTCAACTGCTCTTCAAGATATGGGCTGGGATTTCCCTACTGAAAAGAACCACTAGACTCCTCCTGATGTCCTGTCAAGTCTGTTGTTGCATAAAGTGAAATTCAAAAGTAACCATCTTTCAGTTTGTGCAGGGCTGTTATTGTTTTTGAAGATACAGGATTTGTACTGTTAAATTTACAGTCTATCATCATTCTTTCCTTTAGGTGGTAGCCCAGCCCCCCACCCTCCATGTCCCTGTTAAATAGCAACTAAAAGGAAACCTACATAATGAAAAGGCATAGAGGTCATGAGCTGGTTATGAGGCAATTTAGGCCTCTCCTGCAGGCCTGCTGGGTCAATGGAGATATGAGCCTGCTTTGGATAGGAACAATGAGCTTCTATTGTAAAATAGGAAGCAAAAGAAAACTGATTTAGGACAGTCTACTGCATGAGTGAGACTTAATTAGATTTTATTGGCTGTATACTGCATGCTGTTCCAGGACAGGATGTGTAGGGTTGGCCCTGTCACCACTGAAGTACTATAATTGAGAGATATAATAGCATCCTATTTGAAAATAATATCTGAATAAACATTTACTCAAGCAGGAAATGAGGCTCTAGGAAATATTTTGTTCTAAGCATAGGAGCAACTCACAACTTGATTGTATGATTAGAGAAAGACTTAGGAGGGTTACCTCTTTACCAGCAAGTCAGTTAGGTTTTGTGTTCTTACACATGACACACAGTTATGGACAATACTGGTTACTGCTCTTAAAAATGTATTCTCCTCTTCCTCCTACCCATCCTGCTTTCTCCCTTGTTTGGAGGTTCACTAAGTTTGTATGAACAAACTAGAAAGCACAGAGCAAAGCTCTCTTGAATACCCTGGGAGCTGAGTGAAACTCATAGGGCCTGATTCTCATTTACACAAAGGCCACTTTACTCTGGCAGTGGAAGGAGGCCTTAAAGCAGGAATAAGTTTTTTAATTTCACTCACTTTCAGGGGCCTTTACACTGCCAGAGAGGTATAAACAGGGCTTAGTGTAAATGAGAATCTGCACATAGAATTCTTAGTCTTCCGTTTCCTGGGGAACAACGGCATGTGCTGTAGGGTAGGGGGAACTTAATGAACTGGGAAGCTTCTGGGCAGGAGGCAGGGCCGGCTCCAGGCACCAGCCCAGCAAGCAGGTGCTTGGGACGGCCAAAGGGAAGGGGCGGCACGTCGGGCAATTTGGTGGCGGGTCTCTCGGTCCCTCTTGGAGGGAAGGACCTGCTGCCGAATTGCGGCCGAAGAAGAAAGTGGCGTGGTGTAGCTGCTGCCGACCGTGGCTTTTTATTTCTCCGTCCTCCCCCCCCCCGCCGCTTGGGGTGGCAAAAACCCTGGAGCCAGCCCTGGCAGGAGATCATTCTTTAGCTCTGTGCTGAAGCTCCTGGTGTCTGTGTATTCTAGAGCTGGTTGGGAATTTTTCAACAAAACTTTTTTTTTTTTAACTGAAAAATGCTGATTCATTGGAACTGTTTAGTCTCACTCGATCTCCTGGACCTGAAAAAATTTTGGAAACAAAATTGTCAAAATGTGACATTTAAGTGTTTTTGAACTAGAATGTTTCAATTTTTTGAGTCAAAATAACTTTTCATTTTGACATTTTAGTAAACTAAAATTTAAAAAAAGTTAAAGAAAAAAGGTCAGAATGAAAACAAAACATTTTAAAATTGTTGAAATGTTCAAATGACCTAAATTAAGAGGTTTTCTTTGGTTTGTCTGCAAAATTTTTTGAGATTTTGACTTTTCACCCTAATTTGGGATGGGAAATTTTTTCAGAATCGGAACAAACCGATTCTTTTCTAAACCATAATCTGACCCAGGTTGAGTTCTTAACAGGATCAGGTGGTGTGTTTCCTTGTGCCCTCTGATCTCCAAGTGTGACTAGACACACAGCTGATAGGTCTCCATATACAAACTAACTACTAACCAAAGGTAGTGTGGTGAGAGGGAACCACACTGACTATTGCAGTTGTATGTAAAAGTACTCCTCATGCAAAGAAGGGAATATGTATATTTTCAGTACTCCACACGCAAAGAAGGGAAGATGGGTGGTTGATATTTCTAAGGCAGTGGATGGGGGGCAGAGTTAAGAGCAAATGCTTGGATTTTATTTAAGGTTAACTTTCATTTGCTGTCTTTTCAATGGCTTTTTTAAAATGATTACAGTGTTAAGCTTTTGACTCTTAAGTTACTGTTGTTTACCCCTGTTTTGAGAGAGATTTTTGTCTGTTTTATGATAAAAACATCCAATATGACACACCTTGAGTTACCGTTTTAAAACCAAACGATCAACATATTTGCTTTTTTATTAAAATTACCTTAACACAATTATCTGGTAATCCAGGGCCATGGCAGAGCCAGTTAAATCAATGTGAGTCTTTCTGTTGCCTTCAATGCCTATTGGATCAGGCCCATAGCACCCAGTTTTTTTTTAAAGCTTAAAAATGAATCATGTTAGACTGTGCATAGCTATTCTGAAGCATGTTATAACACCACACCGTACAGTGCATTCATTGCTAACACTTTTGTAAATACACTCCTTTAAAATCTAACTTGTAATGGTCTTCCCAGGGAAGTGGCACACCCATGCAAAACTCGGACACTTTCATTCTTTTCCACTTTTGAGTTATAGTAATAAGAGAGATGACTAGTTCGCCTGCCAGATATCGTCTCACTTATGTAATGAAAATCTATTATTCCCAGTGTCATTGTCGAGCACTACATATTTGTGTCATTCACTACAGCTGTTGTTCTATACACTAGTGCTGTATTGTACTATTATGAATGCAAGTGCTAGGAATGATATTTTATAGTTGTCTGGTGCCAACATGACTGGTGGTTCCATCTACCCTTCTTATCCCAGGGTTGAATCCTCTTTTTTTCCTTTTCCCTGTCCTGGCCTCAGTTGCCTTTTCCTTGAATCTGTTTCCATTTCCCTACAAACTGCCCTTTTCTTTTCTTTTTTTCTGTCGATCTCATATGTTTACATTTTGGTCCAAGGTTTGTGCAACTGCCCAAGTTTCTCTCTTGTAACAATACCTTAAAACCCATGTGTTTTACCCAGCTAAAATAATAGATAGCAGATGTAACAGACAACATGCCTTTACTGCTGACTTCCTCTTACATATACCATCACTTTATAAGGCTCCTCTCTCCTATGCCAGTGACCTTAAAGACTAATATACTAGATCTTCCTAGGCACATCCTGGTCTGGATACTTCATATAGTTCAGTGCTCAACATTATTAACATTTCTGAACTAAACTCTTGTATTAAGATTTTACATCAATATTTTGGATATCCAAAATGATATGATACCCTTAAAGTCAAGCTTTAAAGTGAAGTATCATGTAAATTTTTGGTTTACAACATACATAGGACCTAGTCCTGCTTCCAGTGGAGTTTGTGGCACTTGTGTATGCATGTAAGCAATATGGCCAAAAGATGATTAGTAGTGTAAACCACAATTCAGAATTTTCTGGCCATGGTACATTGACCTGGCTTGTGCCATTGTTAGAATTCTGAGCACCAAAACATCTGAAAACGATCAGTGAAAATACTGTTTTTCCATTCTCTAACATGAATGGCCAAAACGAATTTTAGCCCATTATTCCCCTGCCAAAAAAATAAAAATAAATAAAATTAAAATATATGTATCTGAGGGCTGACTAGAATAAAAATTGTATCTCAAAGGTAATTTTTGAACTCTTCTAGGGGCCAGATCCAAATCAGTTCTGAGCTTCAGAATTCAGCATCTTCTAATATTGGGCTCTATGAGCTTGCAAATAGATGCTTACAATGGAAGTGCTTACTCAGCCGCCAACTAACAGCATTGCTAGAATGAGGCAATAATAAAGTCAATCGACTCTGACTTCCACCTCTCTAACCTGTTGAACCACCCTGAGGACTGGACTGATATTATTTAAGCTTCCTAGCATATGAATCTTAGGCTCTTGACATGTCATGTGATATGTATGCCAAGACTCATTAATGTTTTAGCTTTTCTGCATAGGATGCACTTACCAACATATAGTTTATCTACACATATTAATCTTTTCTTGTGGGTCAAATGTCATTGGTCTATGGCAGATAATGAATCATGAATCATGATCTATTACTTGATTTAATGCAGCTTCATAAAGTAAAAAGGAACAGTGATTGTGTAAGCAGCTAATATGACTTGGGATAGCATTATCTAGAGTTGTGATGTCCCAACTGTCCTGAATTTTAATATATTCCTCTTACATCTTCTGGATGGAGACTCCTTTGATCTGTTTCTCGTTTAATTAACATCTAAATTCTCTTACAGGTGCGGGATTTGTTTTGATGTGTTCTCTTGATCTTGACCCATATCTAAATAATTGAGGATTGGGTAGAATGTATTATAAATGAGCTAATCATTGTACATTCAAACCTATTAGAGTCAATCTGTTTGATTCCCACTGGGGCTGGAAAAACCGTTATCTGTGTCAAAATCATCAAGAAGACAATCGTTACTTGTAACTAGAAGCTATGCAATCTTTTGTTTCTTTCCTGGAAACCCATTTCAGAAATTATATTGTGAGGAAGGAGCAGCATGCAATTAATGCTGAGCGCAGCGATCAGAGTTGCCAACGATCAGTCAATTTTTGATGATTCTCTGTGGAAGGGCAATAGAAGCTGGCACAAACATATATGGCAAAACAATTTAGAAGAGAATATTTTTCCTTGATATGGTTTAAATTTCCATTCTGTGGGTCTAATGATGCAATTCTTACATGCTCAGAACTCCCATTGATTCCAATAGGAATTCTGTGTAGGTCGGAGGGAGTTCCTTATGTATGACTGCGGGCAGAATTTCATTCCTGGAGTGGCTACAGAATCAGTTCCTATATTAATATGTAAATATGAAACCCGGGTTTGTGGCTTATTCATTGTTAACATGGATGGTTCTGTATCTATCTATCTATCTAATTTTAAAAATAGCACAAGTAATCACAAGCAGAAGTTGTACATATTCTTGCTTTGAAAAAATTATTTTGTTGAAAAGCATACTTGATCCAGCAGCACATACTTGCACATTACTAATTGACTTAATGGGAAATTGGCATAATTAAGAACTTCAAGTTCCATCCCTTTAGGTCTGATTCCTTCCAAAGCAGTTAATAGGAATTGGCTTTAATGGACGTTAGATTGGGCCATATAGTAATACTGTTCAGTATAGGAGTTGGAAATGATAAATGTTTTGGACTAGCAGGCAAGAGGGCAATTTAATCTTCCATCATTTTTGTGTCACTGAAAAATATGTGGAAGTGTTAGTAGAGCTATAGTCCTGCCAATAAGGCACTGACAAACAGGAAATAAAGAGTTAAGGTAAAACAGAATTTTTTCTGGCTCATCAGCTTGGCTTGAGCCCCTTTGGTAGATTCACCCAAATAAATTTTAAAATATTGCTGTCCCCAAAAACTTGACGTCACATTTTATTTTTCTGGGGCAGGGGATTCTTATATCTCAGAACCCCGCTGTAACAGTGACCTCAAATCTGCAACAGTAACCCCACTCTGAGTCTCCAAGAGGCTCAGCAATTGTCAAGACACTTCAAGTAAAATGGGCTGTTAAACAATAAGCTTGTCTCAACCTTAACTATAGTTCCCCACAATAGCATTTTGGAGCCCACAGCTAGCATCAGACGCCTTCATGTCACAATGTTCTTTCCAGCAGATCCTGAGGTCTAGTTGGAATTCCCCCCTTCCCCCGCTGTTCAGCTTATTCCCTTTTATGGGTGTTTACCTATAATCCCTCTTCTGGATGAGTGAAAAGCTCCCTCTTTTTATGCTTTTTTAATAAAAATACTCTCACATGCAAAGTAACCAGGTAACTCACCATCTCATTTAAATACACATTTGCTATGTAGTTTATCCATGGAAGCTGGAAAAGCAGAAAACATGATTTATGACATGTTGTAAAATGGGTCTTTCGCAGCTTGACTTAAAGCTGGGGGCTGGGAGGGGGGGGGAGGTTAGTAAAACAGGCATTTGTATTATAGGGTCTTTTGGTTTTGGTTTTAAATAGTATGCTGATCACTAATGAGTTAATTAGTTAAAGTTGTTGTGTATTTGGTTGTCATGGTTTTTGTTCCTATGGCAACTGAGTTAGATTATTAGGGGATAGCCCAGCCAGCTTCAGCCGGTTGGGTGAGCTCTGTGTCTGTAAATAAAATGGTAGTTTTGTTAGCTGTCTGCTGTCTGGCCTCAAGTGATTTCTTCCTAAACCGGCTGCCCCCAAGGATATAACAAGTGGCGACGATGGATGGGATTCTAGTGCTGCTCCAGTAACAGAAGGAAGTAGAAGTCAAGGTAAAGAACAAAC
Source organism: Mauremys mutica (assembly GCF_020497125.1). Taxonomy (NCBI): domain Eukaryota; kingdom Metazoa; phylum Chordata; order Testudines; family Geoemydidae; genus Mauremys; species Mauremys mutica. The sequence continues at coordinate 70,762,991 of NC_059078.1, forward strand.
AAACAAAAAAACTGCTTGTTTGCACTGACTGTGAAAGTGAAACTAAAATCATGGCTACTCTGACCAGGCCACTGGAATATTTTAATGAGAATATAGAGCAGTGGCATGTGTATACTGAGCGTTTTGAGCTTTTTGTTATTGCAAATGTCATTACAGAAGCGAAGAAGGTGCCAATATTCTTAAGTGTTGTAGGGGCTAAAACCTACTCCCTGCTACGCAGCTTACTACACCCTGTTAAGCCAGCGACTAAATCTTACAGTGACGTGGAAATCCTGAGGTCCCATTTTTCCCCAAAACCACTGGTAATTGCTGAAAGATATAGGTTCCACAAGAGAGACCAAAAGGAAGATGAAACAGTTGTACAATTTGTAGCAATTTAAAAAAAGCTAGCAGAACACTGTGAATTTAAAGAGATGTTAAATGATGCCCTGCGTGACAGGTTAGTGTGTAGCCTCTACAGTGAAGCTATACGGAAGCGCCTACTGACAGAGGCTCAGCTTACATTACAGAAGGCTGTTGATATTGCTGTCTCCATGGAACTGGCTACTGGGGAGGTGCAATACATCGGTGCATCCCCTAGGGTGCAAAAAGTGTCACAAGAACCGACCCACAAAACTGTGCAGAGTCAAGAATGTTACCGCCGTGGTAAGCTGGGTCACCAGGCATCAGAATGCTGGTGTAAGGACCTGGTGTGTCGACACTGTGGCAAAAAGGGACACATTGAGTGTGCCTGTAAACAAAAGAAAAAGAGGCCTGTGATCTGGCCGACAAAAAGAAGAACCCTGTATACCCTAGAGCAGACCCAGGATGATCAAGGTGACACCTCATCGCGAGAGGCTGTGTCACTGCATGTTTTGTCTTTGGCAGTGGGCTCACATGAATACTGGGTAACCCCGTTGTTGGATGACAAACCTATACGCATGGAACTGGACACCGGTGCAGCCGTCTCGCTGGTCTCCGAGACTGTGTATAAAGAAAAGCTACAGCATCTTCCGCTTAAGGCAACAAAAACTGTTCTGAAGACGTATACGGGAGAAGCTGTGCCCATGTTGGGCACTATTGATGTTAAGGTGGAGCTCAATGGACAGGCTGCTAAATTGCCACTGTTTGTGGTGAGAGGTAACTACCCAGCCTTAATGGGTAGGTCTTGGCTTGGGAAGATTCAGCTGAACTGGGCAGAAGTGCACCAGATGACTAAAGAAGAAACCAGTCTAACCCCTATACTAAGGAAACATGCTGCTGTTTTTGGAGATGATTTGGGAAGTATGAAGGGAATCACTGTGACATTGAACATTAAACCTGGCAGTCCACCAAAATATCTGAAAGCCCGAACTGTGCCATATGCCATCAGGCCAAAAGTTGAAGCAGACCTGGAGCGCCTGGTCACCAATGGAGTCCTAATACCAGTTACCCATAGCTCATGGGCCACTCCTATTGTTCCAATAGTGAAGAAAGATGGCTCTCCCCGGATTTGTGGTGATTTTAAAGTCACTGTCAACCCAGTGTTGTGTGCAGAGCAATACCCGCTTCCTCGCATCGATGACCTCTTCACAGGCCTAGCTGGGGGACAAAAGTTCAGTAAGATTGATCTGAGTCAAGCATATTTACAGATGCACGTTGATGAAAAGTCCCAAGAGCTGTTGACTATTGTGACTCATAAGGGGCTTTATCGATACTGTCACCTACCCTTCGGAATAACGTCTGCTCCCGCCCTGTTCCAGAGGGCTATGGACCAGATCTTGTGTGGCTTGTCAGGAGTTCAGTGCTATCTGGATGATATCCTGGTCACTGGAAGAAATGAAGAGGATCACTTAAAGAATTTAGAGGCTACCCTACAAAGACTGGAAGAGTATGACCTACGAATTCGCAAAGACAAGTGTGAATTCTTCAAGCCCTCTGTTGAACATTTGGGACACATCATTAATTCTGCAGGTCTTCATAAGGCCCCTGCAAAAGTTAAAGCTATTGTGGAGGCTCCCCCACCTTGAAATGTAAGCCAGCTGTGCTCGTTTCTAGGACTACTGAACTATTATGGAAAGTTCATCTCACAGTTAGCCACACTGCTAAAACCACTTCATGAGCTCCTTGGGCAGAACAAGGCCTGGAAGCGGACTGAAGCCCGTGATGTTGCATTTAACAAAGCTAAGGATGCATTGCTAAAATCTGAAGTTCTAACGCACTTTGATCCATCCTTACCCCTACAATTGGCCTGTGATGCCTCCCCTTATGGAGTGGGAGCAGTCGTGTCACACATTATGCCTTCAGGAGAAAAGAGACCTATTGCTTTTGCTTCACGCAGTCTAAGCAAAGCAGAAACTAACTACGCCCAAATCGAACGTGAGGCATTAGGAATTGTTTTTGGAATTCGGAAGTTTCATCAGTACCTGTTTGGGTGAAAGTTTACTCTTCTCTCAGACCATCGATCTCTGACGTCAATTTTTGGACCCTACACAGGCATTCCCCCATTAGCTGCTAGTCGTATGCAACGTTGGGCATTGTTACTTTCAGCACACACACATGAAATCAAATATCGGAAATCCACTCTGCGCGGCAATGCAGATGGCCTCTCAAGGTTGCCTTTGCCAGTCAAACATCAAGATAGTGCCCAAAAGGAAATCTTCTACTTTGAACAGGTAGAGAATACACCCATCACTGCTACTCAGATAAAGAAGGCAATTTGCGTTGACCCAGTCTTGTCCCAAGTTATGGACCTGGTGATGCATGGAAAATCTCGACAAACCTCTCCGGTCTCACCCGACCTTGTTACCTACATGTCCAGGAGGACGGAGTTATTGGTCCAATCTGGTTGTTTGTTGTGGGGGAGATGTCATTATTCCACCACTACTGAGATCACAGATGTTAGAACAGCTACATTCCGGTCACTGTGGAATAGTGTGCATGAAGGAAATTGCACGAAGCTATTTTTGGTGGCCTGGATTGGACAGTGTTGTTGAAGAGAAGGCAAAAGCTTGTATGTCATGTCAGGGTGTGAGGAATGCACCCCAGTGGGCACCCCTACACCCATGGGACTGGCCTGAAAACCCGTGGCAAAGTATTCACATTGACTTCGCTGGCCCCCTTGAAGGAAGCATGTTCTTGGTGGCAGTAGATGCCCATTCTAAATGGCCAGAAGTCTCTATAATACAGTCCACTACTGCAGAGAGTACTATCCAAAAACTACGAGGACTCTTTAGTCGTTTTGGTCTGCCAGAACAACTTGTGAGCGACAACGGACCGCAGTTCGTCTCTCAGGAGTTTCAAAATTTTATGAAGGCAAATGGGATACACCACATCACGTCAGCACCATATCATCCATCCACCAACGGATTAGCTGAAAGATTTGTGCAGACAATGAAACACGCTTTGAAATCAGAAAGGGGACAACACTCCATTCAAAAGCGTCTGGATACCTTCTTACTTTCCTACAGAAACACACCTCATGCTAAGACCCAGGCATCCCCGGCCTTTCTAATGATGGGACGACAGCTGCGCACTTGCTTTGATCTGCTGAAACCTTCTGAACCCCGACAAATTGTGCAACATCAGCAGCAATATCAAGTCATCAGACGGGCACCCAGAGCAAAAGACCGAACCTTTAGCCCAGGACAGCCAGTTTTGGCTCGGAATAATACTTCCAGAGCTAAATGGGTCCCTGTCACAGTCATCACTCAAACAGGACCTGTTTCCTACACAGTCCGGACTGCAGAGAATCTTACCTGGCGGCGACATGTAGATCAGCTGTTGCCAGGTCATGCCAGTCCTCAAGACACATCTGCAGTTGAGTGGTCTGACTTCACCTCTTCTGGTGAGACACCGAATCACGAATCACCTGTTCCTGACTGTTCTCCTCCATTACTGCCGGCGGCTGATATACCCCTTTGCCCAGCACGAGCTGATACCACCTCCTCACCTGTTCGTGCTGCGGACCCTGAGCCCATGGTACTTTCAGGTGCAACAATACCAGAAGTTCGCCGTAATCCACCTAGAGACAGAAGGCCTCCTCATCGGCTGGTTCTTTAGCTAGGGCGAACCCACGTTATGGGGCAAAATAATCCCCAGGGTTTAGCCGGGAATGGACGCAGTCTACCCTCCTTCTCTAGTCTTGTGTGTGTTTTATTTAGGGGATGTTCTTATTAGAGGGGGAGGAATATGTTGTGTATTGGTTGTCATGGTTTTTGTTCCTATTGCAACTGAGTTAGATTATTAGGGGATAGCCCAGCCAGCTTCGGCTGGTTGGGTGAGCTCTATGTCTGTAAATAAAATGGTAGTTTTGTTAGCTGTCTGCTGTCTGGCCTCAAGTGATTTCTTCGTAAACCGGCTGCCCCCAAGGATATAACAAAAGTGGTTTGTCATATGTCTATTGTTGATGCAAATAGAGAGGATTTAAACATTAGTATTTGATTGACTTTTTATGGGAGAAGGGAATACAAGTATCTGTGTAATATACACACCAAGCTCTGTGTGTGTGTGTGTATAATTAAATATATATTTGTGTATGTATCTATATAAAATTAATATGCACAATAGATTGTATGCAGCTTCCACATTCAGACACAGACTTCTGCCAGTAACCTTAAACCACATGTGGCGGGATCAAATTTATTAACTGATATTGGGTCATTTAGCCTCCATTCTAATTTATTCCTTGTCCATTGCCATGCAGAGACTGCCAAGTACTGCATCTCAGATTTGAATGGTGAGAACATATGTATTACCAGGGACTGCCTGCCAAATCTATTTTATGTAAGGCTTTGGGTTGAATTCAAACTCATGATCTGAAAATGGGGTAAAGTCCATTAGCCTCATCCTTTCCATCGATGGTCTTTACCTTTGCATTTTGTTTCCCTAATTTACTGAATAAAATCTGAGGTTCCCAATAATATCACGAGGACAACATTCTTCATATTCTAACCATTGATAAGGCATCACCAAGAGTAAAATGGGCCTTTTACAGCCTCATACTTCTGGAGGGAAATGAATGAATCTCACTAGAACTACATAAAACAGACTGTCATCCTTACTGCATATCTTATAAATGTGTGGGATTATTTATTTTGCATTAACTGCTTCTGGTTATTAATGTTCTTCTAAGTGATCTTTGGTTTGTGCGGCAAAAAGCAAATAGAAAAATCTGAAATCTAAATGCTGACAACCAAAACACTGAAAAAGAACAAATAAGAGAGGAGTCACTTATATTTGTATTAACTTTAAAGGCATATACAAGTGATGGCAGTGAAAATCCCTCCAGCAAATAAAATTATAGCATTCTCTCACTTCCTACTCCCCACCCTGGTCTCTATCTCCCTCTCCCCCAGTAAAACTAAACTTTCAACAATGCGGCAACTACATGGCATTGGACTGGGACATTAGAGAATCTGACCCCAATTCTCCTCCCAGTTATAGCCCCTTTGTACCCCCATTGCTGATGAGTTCACTTAAAAATCCTCTAGGTAGATTTGTTCTTTGTTATTTCCAGAAGGCCTGAACAGGCAGGCTGCCTTTTAAATATCACATTGGCGCTCCAGATAATTTGGTGAGAATTAAAGTCCCTGTATTTATTCAGTTCAGGGGAAAAGGAACAGAACAACAATAACCAACCAACCAAAACATACAACATTAACACCCTGAATAGTTAGCACTTACTAACTAGCTCCCTTTCTCCTCACTGACTTCTCTTTTCCTCTTTACCTGAAGTATACAATTTCTCCTTACCCTCATAGGATAACCCGCTGCAGCTTGAGACGCTTGTTAATGGTTCTTAGCAGCAGCAGCAGCTGCTGCCTCTCTGGTTCATGTCTTTTGGCCCAAACCTGTAAACTGAACCCTGCAGGAAAGATGGAAAAGGAAGCAACCCAGGCAGCCTCCCAATGTACTTGACTGCTGTGCCACAATTACATTACTGATTTTAAACTTCAACAACAATACAAGTCAAGGTACCTTGCAAAGGAGTCAGAGGTAGTCATGTTAGTCTGTATCAGCAAAAACAACGAGGAGCCCTTGCAGCACCTTAGAGACTAACAAATTTATTTGGGCATAAGCTTTGTGGGCTAAAACCCACTTCATCAGATGCATGGAGTGAAAATCACAGAAAGCAGTATAAATATTACAGCACATGAAAAGATGGGGGTTGCCTTACCAAGTGGGAGGGGGGAGTCTGTGCTAACGAGGCTAATTCAATTAAGGTGGAAGTGGCCTATTCTCAACAGTTGACAAGAATGGGTGAATATCAAAGGAGGAAAATTACTTTTGTAGTGCTAATGAGGCCAATGCAATCAGGGTGGATTTTGCCCATTTCCAAGTTGACAAGACGGTGTGAGAATCAGCAGAGGGGAAAATTACTTTTTGTAGTGACCCATCAACTCCCAGTCTTTATTCAAACCTAATTTGATGGTGTCCAGTTTGCAAATTAATTCCAGCCTTGCAGTTTCTCGTTGGAGTCAGTTTTTGAAGTATTTTGGTGAAGAATGGCCTCTTTATTGTCTGCTATTGAGTGTCCAGGGAGATTGAAGTGTTCTCCTACTGTTTTTTGGATGTTACAATTCTTGATGTCAGATTTGTGTCCATTTATTCTTTTGTGTAGAGACTGTCTGGTTTGGCCAATGTATATAGCAGAAGGGCATTTCTGGCACATGATGTGCAGGTGAATGAGCCCCTGATGGTCAGGCTGTTGTGGTTAGGTCCTATGATGGTATCCCTTGAATAGATATGTGGATGGAGTTGGCAGCAGGGATTGGTTCCTGGCTTAGTGTTTTTGTTGTGTGGTGTGTAGTTGCTGGTGAGTATTTGCTTCAGGTTGGGGGGCTGTCTGTTGCTTACAGACCTACCTTGAGATTTCTCAAAGATGCTGGCCTAGGAAGGGGCACTGAGAAGTTGATCCTGTCCACTCAGATGATCTTGCTACTCTTATTCTAACAGAGCAGTGGTGCTGCGTTCATCACATCAGGCTAGTGAGAGAGATAAAACAATGCACGTGGCTTGTGGGAGAGAGACTGTGTGATGGTCAGAGGAGTCGGCTACTGGGATTAATTCCTGGCTCCGGTACTGATCTTAATGTGTGTCTTTGGGCAAGTCATTTAAGCTTTCATCTCTATGTAGGCTTTGATTTCAGTGGGGCTCTATGTGGGCCGAGAGGTCTATCCATGGAGAGCTCTTTGCATTTGCAGGATCAGGGCCTTCAGCTCTTTGTGTGTCTGTTTACCCATCTGTCTAATTGGAATAATGAATAACCTGCCTGATAGGAGTGATATTGCATTAATTAATGAATGTAAAGCACTTAAAGATCGTTTGAAGACAGGCAAGATGATGCAAAGTGGGTTTTTCCCCTTATCCTACAGGGCTGCTCTGTGCTGGATGGTAAGTACATGATGGTAAGTGGAAAGTACATAGATATAAACAAAGGCTTCAAATAGCCTTAACGTTAAAATGAAATCTAAACCTCTGAAGAATAATAAATCATTTTGTTTTCTGATGTAACTAATGCTTTTGGGGGACCAAGTATATGAATCGGATCACGCATTCTGACATCTTGATTAGAATTCCCATCTAGAACCAATTTTATGTGGACAAAGAATCTGCAAGAGTTGTGACAGCCCTGGTCTATGTTACATCATATATCAAGATAGAAATGCTGACGTATTTGGAAATCTTTCCCAGCCACCCGTGGCATTTCAATCATCTGTGAGCTTATTACTGTTTCCCTCTTACTGAAAGCTGGTGATGAGTGTACTCAATAGATCTCTTACCAATATCCAGTCTGGTTCCTGTGATCTTCTTAAAAGAGTAGAGGAGAATTTCTGACTGGGAAATTAATCTTAGGGTTAATGCAGTCTATCTTATCTCAGATCCCACTGGGAGAATAAGCTTTCTGTAATTCAACTGCAGGTTATTCCTTCTACATGCAGACAAGATGGATGGGGAGGTGGAACTACTCATTTAAAAAAAATGATTGGGGTGGGATGTCTGAAGACAGGAAAGAAATTGATTTCTGTTGGGCACATCAGAACCAAAAGCTCTGATGCAATAAATGGGACATTTTCAGAAATGATTGCTTTTTATTTAAAGTCATAGATGCAGGGAAATATGAAGTCCACATTAATGAAAGTGATATAACCACATTGTCAGGGAGTGAATGTAAAACAAGGTTCCGCCTCATCCTCCAGTCATTACATCTGTTAGCTATCTCCTGATTAAATAAAAGCTCTTTTAGATTTAGTAACTTTGCTCTGGATATTGTGGCATCACTGTGCACGTAATGGTTTTAATAAATTTCATTTATAGAAACTAAACAGAAAAGCAATCACTGGTGGAGCTGGCTAGGGCTGCAGTATGTTAATTCTTTGGAAATGCATCTGCAGAAAGGCATAAATATTGAGCCTCAGCAAATAGCCTGAAACGATCCAGGGATCTGGAAATGATTCATGTGATTTTTAATGTGAATGTGTAGAGCTATCACACCTATTTGTGAACAATTCTGCTTTTGTTTCCCTTGCGGCATGGTGGGGAGAGGTGATAATTTTTAATTAGGGTAGACTGCTTTTAGGGGAGGAAAGTTTATAGGAAACTTTTAATCCAAATGCAAGATAGATCTGATTTCCCTGCAACATTCTTAAGAAAAGGAATCTCAGCATAAAAAGTTTGGCAAGGCTTGCTACCATGTTTTGATTTAACCCTTTAATGAGATGGGGCACCTGCAAACTTGGGGTCCAAATCCAAGCTTCATTGAAATTCAGAGATATTTAACTCAGGGTTCTGGTTTGGGACCTATCATTCTTTTATACAATATTTGCTGTAAATACATATGTATAGATGAAGAGTGCTGTGTGTGAGCTTGTGGAACAAATATATATATGTGGAGAACACATGGGGCCAAATTCTCGGTTGCTGTGAATGGCTGCAGGTCCATCGACTTCAGGGTTGCTGCACCAGTTTACACCAACGGAGAATGGCAAAATCTAGCTTTAAGACCTAAGAAACAAATCTTTGTAGGCCCCCATTCCAGAGGTACTCCCTGCAATCAGCAACAGAATCAGAAACAGAACTGGGCCTATATTGTGCACTTCAATAAAGCAACTGTAGCATAAACATATCTCATTATTTCTTTTGGAGGCTTTGAGACCAGGTAAATGATTTATAGAGAGGATCGGAAGAGAAGCAGTGTTAAATTATACAGATTTTTTTTTTAAAAAAAGGGTGCAAAAATCTCCTCTCAGAACTGCACAGCAGATCTTGACTCTCATATTCCCCTCTCTCAACATGAACAAAGCTCCCTTTTCCCATGTCAGCATGAGTGCTGTGTGTGCACGGAGAACAGAATACTTAAACTGTGATATACTGGGTGAATCTGAGAGGAGAACTCTTCCCTAAAATTGTGTATGCCTATATACAATGACAAAGTTAATTGCTTTGGAGCCAGTTCTGAAGTCCTTACTCAGTCAAAAATGTGTGTAATGTTGAGTTAGCGTGGAATCATAATGCAGTAATAGTGATAAATAATGCATAGTAATGCCATTGGCAGTGATGGTAATGACACAGTAACTTTCATTAACTACTGTATTGTGGCCTCATTACAGTCATGGAAACAGATAATTGCACTGTTTATAACCAATAAGTTACCAGCATGTTCTGGTGAGGTGATAGGATCACAATGACAGGGCTGTAGTGTATGCAGTGTTGTTGTAGCCATGTTAGTCCCAGGCTATTAGATAGACAAGGTGGATGAGGTAATTTCTTTTATTGGACCAACTTCTGTTGATGAGAGAGACAAGTTTCTGAGCTTACACAGAGTTCTTCAGGTCTGGGAAACTTACTTGTTCACAGTTAAATATAAGGTGGAAGAGATTGTTTAGCAAAAATAGCTAACACATATTTCAAGGGACCATTCAAGATGAACTGTCAGAGTTTCAGGGTAACTGTACCTGTATTCCCTCTGAATGGTCTTTTGAAGGGACCCTCTTAAGATATTTGGCTCCCAGTCATCACCTCTCTTGGGTGAAAATCTGTATCTCCCTCCCTCCTGACCAGTGATTTAAGACTGCACAGGTCCCTCCCTTACACTGTGATATACCCAGCACTCCAGAGTGCCTAAACAGGCCAGCACCTGTGCTTTGCCTTCTTTCCAGGGGCTATGAACAGTGTATTGACAGAAGTTACAAGTTACCATGCAGCTTTTTCTAAGCAAGCACACTTATTCTTAAGGTAAAAGCATTTAAGAGAAGAATCATAAAAACAATAAACAGATTTAAACACATGCTAAACGTACATCCATCAGTCTTATGGAGCCCCGGTCAGCCAAAGTCTTTCCCACCCTTCTTAAAGGGATGAGCTTCCCCTTGGACAGACGGTCCCTGGATGTTTGCTGGATCAGAGAGAAGGCCCTGAGTCAGTTCAAGCTCATCCTTTTATACCAAAAGCCCTTTCTTTGTCTCCTTGTCTCTGGAAAACCCATCTTGAACCACTCTATGCAAACCATTCCAGGCTGTAGTACCTCTCTCTACAGTTGTTTAGACTCAGTGACTCACCTTTTTAGTTTTTAGTTCCTGGAAGAGCAGTGGTAACCCTCCCCCCATGGAGTAGAACACAGTTATGCATAACGATTCAAAAATTTGATACAAGGCCCCCAAATATGCTGCATGGGGTTCCAATATTGGTCACATCTACCAGGAGTGATTATTTCTTGATGAACTGCGCTGGTGGTCTTCTCTCAACGGGAACTGTATTCCTTAAATGGGTTCTATTCCTCAGGAATTGTGTTTAATGAGTAATTGCCTACAATTTTGCTTACTTTATGCATCATGGTTGCTGAAGGAAATGCAATAAGACCTGATACAAAGCCCATTGAAATGAATGGGAATCTTTCTATTGACTTCTATGAGCTCTGGATCAGCCTGTACAGTAGATAGTGACTGAATAAGTTTCCACAAGACAGAGACATTTTCATGTTGATCTATATATCAAGAGAATTAGCCCTGCACTTAGGAAGGAAGAATCCCATTCACCGCTACAGGCTGGGGACTGACTGGCTAAGCAGCAGTTCTACAGAAAAGGACCTGGGGATTACAGTGGATGAGAAGCTGGATATGAGTCAGCAGTGTGCCCTTGTTGCCAAGAAGGCCAATGGCATATTGGGCTGTATTAGTAGGATCACTGCCAGCAGATTGAGGGAAGTGATTATTCCCCTCTACTCGGCATTGGTGAGGCCATCCCTGGAGTATTGCGTCCAGTTTTGGCCCCCCCACTACAGAAGGGATGTGAACAAAGTGGAGAGATTCCAGCAGAGGGCAACAAAAGTGATTAGGGAGCTGGGGCACATGACTTATGAGGAGAGGCTGAGGGAACTGGGGTTATTTAGTCTGCAGAAGAGAAGAGTGAGGGGGCATTTGATATCAGTCTTCAACTACCTGAAGGGGGGGTTCCAAAGAGGATGGAGCTCGGCTGTTCTCAGTGGTGGCAGATGACAGAACAAGAAGCAATGGTGTCAAGTTGCAGTGTGGGAGGTTTAGGTTGGATATTAGAAAACACTATTTCACTAGGAGATTGATGAAGCACTGGAATGGGTTACCTAGGGAGATGGTGCAATCTCCTTCCTTAGAGGTTTTTAAGGCCTGGCTTGACAGAGCTGGGCTGATTTAGTTGGTGTTGGTCCTGCTTTGAGCAGGGAATTAGACTAGATGACTTCCTGAGGTCTCTTCCAACCCTGATATTCTATGATTCTTTCTCCGGAAGGAGATAGAGGAAAACAGTAATAATAGTGGTCTAGATGATCCTCTGTGTGATATTATCCAACATAGGGGAATGGAAACTATGAAAATTCTCTTTGAGTTACCACGGCATTATTCTGGCATTATTCCCTGTGTAGGGATATTAAAGAAGGTTTATATTAAACATGGTTTATATGAGAAATGATTTATTGATTTATTGTTAATTGATACTTTATAACTTAAGGTTTATGTTAGAAGTAAATTTGTGATTCCCAACATTTAGCCTCTAACTTGCAAGCCACCAGCTGTGTCTGTGTGAACCCTGCTCAAAGAGATACTTGGTATAAAACTTGTTAAGCTCAAAGAAATACTTTGTATAAAACTTGTTAAACATTAATTAACTCTAAGTAAGTCAAAACAGTAGCTGTTATAGTGTATAGATAGAGACCCCCACCCTCTGTAAGTTTTCATCTCACTTTATCTTTGCTTGTTAAAAGACAGGGAGTCTCACATAAATTGGTAACACCCCAAAAAGCAAAGAGACAGTGAAATAGATGTGATTAAGATAGAGAATGTATGTGACTGAATGGTTAGGGAGTCACCAGCCTGAAGAATTCAGTGTCGGCTGAAGAAGGTGTCAAGTGGGATCAACCAGATGACCCCCGGAGGGCAAACTGGAATCCACCCACCACACCTCAAAGGAAGGAAAAACAAAACATCTAATAACATGGAGCCAGCCATCTGCTGATTGATTTAGTAACAGCAGAATGAAGCAACTCCTATGAACTAACATAGGGAAAAATACCTATAAAACTGGACTCTAAAGAATAAGGACTTTGAGTCTATGGTTCTGCTGCCAGCCTCCAGGAGCATCAGATGCATCTGACACAGACTCGGCTCCATCCTCATGACCAAGATACCTGGCCAGTAACTTGGCATGAGCAACATCTAGGCTGGTAACTATAACATCTATACAGAACCTGAATGAATGATTGTGTGAATGAATATGTGTGTGTGTGTATAAGAAATAAGTAGTAAAGCAACGTTGTTTACTGTTGTCTTTTGTTTTGTTATGGTATTTACAATAAATGTGGCATCTTTGCCTTATCCCTCTTAATAAGATCCTGCTGGTTTTTATTATATTGGTACAACACCTGGAGGACATCATGATTTCTTCTCCTACCACCATGAAGAATTGAATTGGTCTTCCCAAACTATCAGGCCTCTGACTGTATATTAGACTATCTGCCCCCTTTGGCTTCATGAAAGAATGGTTACAATGGCAGGAATTCAGCCTGACAGCTGATGCCCTTGTAATCTCCCCCTTGCCCCTTAAATGGGGAGTTGGGTTTATGAAACATGGAGGGGAAATGCCAACTTTAATGCTGCTTTAAAGGCTATTCTTGTTCCTTGTGTTAATCCTATCAAATGGTGTCCACTATGAGCCCTCTCCCTCTGAAGTGCTCTGATCAATACCATATCCTCTATCACATCGCATACTAACATTTCTTCCTTTATGACATCCCACCACCACTACCTGGGTTGGCTTCTCTGTCTTTTGCCTTCAGTCTTGATTTGTTGGACTGTTTTACCCACGTAGCTGTCAGATTTGCATCTGAGCATGCACTCCCTCCTTTTTTCACTTATTGGTTTTACTTCGACCATGTCACTAACATACACATTCCTCATGTGGTCTTTCTTGCTTATACCACACATCCATCTAATCTTTCGCATTTCAATGGAACAGATAATTTTTTCATGTTTCTTCTTTCTTGCCCAGCACTGAGCACCACACACGAATACTGGATGAAACACCATTTTATAGACTTTCCCTTTTAATCTTACTTGTATCTTCCTGACACATACTACCCCACTTATCTCTCTCCATTTGAGCCAGTCATTTATTATCCTAGCTTTTATTGTGCCCTCCATTTTCATGTATTCTGGAACCCAGATATTGAAACATTTTGTTTTTGGTATTGTCTGCCCATCTCGTTTCAAGGATAATTCCTCACTGGTCACATTATTGAAATTACCCACCATATACTCTGTTTTTCCTCTGCTTCTTTTGAGCCCTTGTCTCTCCAACACATCTCTCCATTTATCAAGATCCTCTTCTAGACTGTTTTTCTCCTCACTGAATAGAATATCAAAGGGCTTGGCTACACTTACAGGTGTGCAGTGTTGGGAGTTACAGCTGTCTTCGTACAGCTGTGTAGGGAAAGCGCTGGAGTGTGGCCTCACTGACAGCTACCAGTGCTGCAGTGTGGCCACATTTGCAGCATTTGCAGCGGTGTTGGGAGTGGTGCATTATGGGCAGCTATCCCAGTGTTCAAGTGGCTGCAACGTGCTTTTCAAAAGGGTGGGGTGGAGTGTGACAGGGAGCGTGGGGGAGAGAGAGAGAGAGAGAGAGTGTGGATTTTTGGAGCTGATACTGTCAGCTCCCTGCCTTGCAAATTCTGACCACTTCCCCGACCCCTCATTCACTCTTAAATGCAAATAGCCTGCAGACCAGATAAGCAGCTGCTCCAACGGACTCCCTCCCCCACCCCCGCCATCCTGTTTCTCTCCTCAAGCAAACACTAGCTGTGGACGTTCATCCCCCTGCCTCCTCATTCACAGCAAACAGGAGCTGTGTTTGTTTTTTAGATAAGCAGCTCTGGGAGCCCCGAGTTCACAACAAAGAGAGGCATCATAACAAAACAAAGAGAGTTCTTTAGTTAAAAGCATTATGGGAAAATTCTGGAGGTCAGTTACAGCGTAGTAAGGTTAATCACTGTTTACACTGGCACTCCAGCGCTGCAGCCGTTATTCCCCAGGCAGACGTGGAGTACAGCCAGCGCTGTAGCCAGGGAGATACAGTGCTGTATGTGCCTTGCAAGTGTGGACGGTGAGTGAGTTGCAACGCTGTAAAGCCACCACCAGCGCTGCAACTCTCCAGTGTAGCCAAGCCCAAAGACTGCCTCAAATGCTCCTATAGGATGTAATTGACTCAGGTCTGTAAATCCCCTTTAGGTCCCTGCGTGCAAGGAGACTTGGAAAGTTCCCTTGGATATGTTCCAGCTTCAGATCATGGAGCAAGTTGTGAACAAATATGAAGTTGAGAAAGCAGTTCCCAAGGACAACTACTTTATGGAATCACCTCTGTTATATAAGAACATAAGAACGGTCTTGCTTGGTTGGACCAATGGTCCTTTCAGCCCAGTATCCTGTCTTCCGACAGTGGCCAGTGCCAGGTGCTTTAGAGGGAATGAACAGAACAGGGTAATTATTGAGTGAGCCACCCCCTGTTGTCCAGACCCAGCATCTGGCAGTCAAATGTTGACAGGGATCCAGATTATGGAACTGCATCCCTGACCATCTTTGCTACTAGCCATTGATGAACCTAAAAATATATCTAATTCTTTTTGGGGTTCCAATATTGGTCACATCTACCATGAGAGACTATTTCTTGTTGAACTGCTCTGGGAGTTTTCTTTATACTTTCGGCCTTCAGCATGGCCCCTGGCAATGAGTTCCCACAGGGTGACTGTATGTTGCATGAAGAAGTACTTCCTTATGTTTGTTTAAACCTGCTGCCTATTAATTTCATTGGGTGACCCCTGGTTCATGTGTTATGTTAAGGGGGTAAATAACACCTCCTTATTCACTTTCTCCACACCATTCATGATTTTATATGCTCTATCATATTCCACCCTGCCTTGGTCATCTCTTTTCAAAGATAAGTAGCCCTACTCTTTTTAATGCCTCCTTATACAGAAGCTGTTCCATACCCCTAATAATTTTTGTTGGCCTCTCTGTACCTTTTCCAATTCTAATATATCTTTTTTGAGTTGGGATGACCAGAACTGTACACAGTATTCAAGATGTGGGCGTACCAGGGATTTATATAGTGGCATTATATTTTCTGTCTTATTATCTATCCCTTTCCTAATGTTTCCTAACATTTTGTTAGCTTTTTTGACTGACACTGCACATCTAGCGGGAACTAGCCACAATGACTTCAAAATCTCTTTCTTGAGTGGTAACAGCTAATTTAGACCCTATTATTTTGTATATATAGTTGGGATTATATTTTCCATTGTGCATTACTTTGTCACATTATCAACATTGTATTTCATCTGCCATTTTGTTGCCCAGTCACCCAGTTTGGTGAGATCTCTTTGTAACTCTTTGCAGTCAGCTTTTGGACTTGAGTAATCATCTGCAAATTTTGCCACCTCACTGTACACCTTTTTCTAGATCATTTATGAATATGTTAAACAGCACTGGTCCAAGTACAGAACCTTGGGGGACCCTGATTTTTTGCGTCTTTCCATTCTGAAGACTATTTATTCCTTATTTTTGTTCCCTATCTTTTAACCAGTTAGTGATTCATGAGAGTGGACCTTCCCTCTTATGCCATGACTGCTTACTTTACTTAAGAGCCTTAGGTATGGGACCTTGTCAAAGGCCTTCTAAAAGTCCAACAACTATGTATCAACTGGCTCACGTGCTTGTTGTCACCCTCAAATAATTTTAATAGATTGGTGAGGCACCATTTCCCTCTACAAAAGCCGCGTGGACTCTTCCCCAACATATCGTATTTATGTATGTGTCTGATAATTCTATACTTTACTATAGTTTCAACCAGTTTGCCTGGGACTGAAGTTAGGCTTACCAGCCTGTAATTGCCAGGATGACCTCTGGAGCCTTTTAAAAAAAGTTGATGTTACATTAGCTATCCTGCAGTCATGGTACAGAGGCTGATTTAAGCAATAGGTTACATACCACAAGTGGTAATCCACAATTTCATATTTGAGTTCCTTCAGAACTCTTGGATGAATACCATTGGGTCCTGTTGAATTATTACTGTTTAATTTATCAATTTGTTCCAAAACGACCTGTTTTGAACCTCCGTTTGGGACAATTTCTCACTGGAATTTCCAGTGACAGATTTGTCACTGGAAAAGAATGGCTCAGGTGTGGGAATCTCTTTCCCATCCTCTGCAGTGAAGACTGATGCAAAGAATTAATTTAGTTTCTCAGCAATAGCCTTGTCTTCCTTGAGTTCTCCTTTAGAACCTCAATTGTCCAGTGGCCCCACTGATTGTTTTACAGGCTTCCTGCTTCTGATGTACTTAAAAAGTGTTTGCTGTTAGTTTTTGTGTATTTTGCTAGTTGCTCTTCAATTTCTTTTTTGGCCTGCCTAATTATACTATTACACTTGATTTGCCAGAGTTTATGCTCCTTTCTATTTTCCTCAGTAAGATTTGATTTCCAATTATTAACGGATGTCTTTTTGCCTCTAACTTGTCCATAGCACAGGGTCACATAAATGGTTTTGCGACCAGATGGTCGTGTGCCAATATGGTGTTGCAGGGAACAGATGAGAGGCTTCATGAGTAGGGTTGCCAGGTGTCTGATTTTTGACGGGAACACCCAGTCTGGCTGTGGCGCAGTGGGGCTGTCAGGTTCCCCTGCCTGGCTCCGTGTGGCTCCCGGAAGCGGCAACATGTCTGGTTTCTAGATGGAGGGGCAGCCATGGGGGCTCCGCGTACTGCCCCCGAGTGGCCAATGGGAGCTGCGGGGGCGGCGCCGGTGGGCGGGGGCAGCCCAGGAGAAGGACATGATTCCACTTCTGGGAGCTGCCTGAGGTAAGCGCTGCCTGGAGCCTGTACCCCTCACCCTTTCCTGCACCCAAACTCCCTCCCTGAGCCCACACCCCCTTTTCCACCCCAACTCCTGCCCCAGCCCAGAGTCCCCTTCCACACCTTGAACTCCTCATTTCTGGCCCCACTCTGGAGCCCACACCCCCAGCCAGGAGACCGTACCCCCTCCTTCACCCCAAGCCCCTGCTTCAGCCTGGAGCCCCCTCCTGCACCCCAACCCTCCTCATCCCTGGCCCCAACCTAGAGCCCTCACCCCCTCCTGTACCCCAACCCCCTGCCCTAGCCTGTTGAAAGTGAGCAAGGGTGGGGGAGAGCGAATGACGGAGGGAGGGGGAATGGAGTGAGCTGGGGGCTGGGCCTTGGAGAAGGGATGAGGTTGGGGGGGGCAAAGATGTTCAGTTTTCTGCAATTAAAAAATTGGCAACCCTATGCATGCGCCTTGCTAGGAAGAAATGATGAGCTGGAAAGCAGCAATGCAAATCCAGGAGGAGACTGGTGTTGGTTAGGTGATAGCAAAAACCATAGCAGCTAGAAAATAGTGATCTAAAGTTTCTGAGATCTGCTTATCTTCTGAGGATGGGTAGGCTGATAGGATGGATTGTTTGACCAGCCTTAGTAGGAATAAATAGCCTAGCACTTTTTAAGAGGTAGGAAGTCTTTCTGTTGACTCCAAACTGAATTTTACTGGTTTGCCTGCAAAAAGCAAGTATCTTAGAGTGTGACCCACTTGTAATTCTATAGTTTCAAAGTACCTTGTTCTCTTAAAACAATTCCAACATTTACAGCTAAATACCCAGCCATGAACAAAATAAACACTTAAAAAATTGAACTCCCCCCTCAAAATTACAGCTTTCTACTAAAGAGGAAGTGACTTAGGAGAAAATCTCAATATTAGAAGTCCATCCTTCTATCCTCTGCTACTAGTAGCTTCATTTCAGGGCCCAAAGGACTCTTCAATTCACCCGGCTGCTCCATGAAGTTTTAATGTGAAAATTAAAGTGAATTTAGTTTGCAACATTTTATCATTATAAAACACCCCAGTTGTAATAAAAAATATTAACTTGAAATGTGATTTTTCCCTCCCTTTCTTATCCGCAAGAGGTCATAAAGTCCTTGGCCCTTCAATCCAATCCTTAACCAGCTGCTGCACATGCTGCCTTTGTCTGGAGTCCATGGAGAAGCACCAGAGAGCTGATATCAGCCTTGGATGACAATCAATAGAGTTTTTCCTACTATAGTCTACTACATGCTGTGCCCACCCTGCCACCTAAGTGGGCCTGAATCTGCTGTCCTTACTCTCCTGTCTGTGTATACTTCAGTGGAACTACTCTCAGGTGTAACGGCTTCAGTAGTATACTCTGAGGGCCCTATTCACTGTATCTCTTACCTTGCTTAGTAATTTGCATCAGTGCAAAGTGGGTGTAAAAGTGCTGTACTCATATGATAGCATTCTACAGGCAGGGCCGGCTCCAGGTTTTTTGCCGCCCCCAGCGTGCAAAAAAAAAAAAAAAAAGCTGGAGTGCTGCCTCTTGAAAAGTGCCGTCCCAAGCACATGCTTGGAATGCTGGTGCCTAGAACCGGCCCTGTCTACAGGTACTTGGCATTTGCACAGGTGTAAGTGTCTACACAAAGTGCAGGGCAACGCTGCATGAGACCTTGCAATGGCAATTTCATACACATGTCTGTAGAAAAAGGTAATTAAAATCACCAGAGGGGAAAAGCCTACAAGATGTGTCTAGCGAATTGCAGTGCTTTTCATGCCCAGATGTGAACTGACTTGAATTCAATGTGAAAGCGGAGGGGGATATTATCTGACCTTTTCAGCTGTTTGAAATGGAGTTCCACTGTGACAGGGAAGTGCTGCAAAGATCAGCTGTGGCAAAGAGATGTGCTTTGCCCATGGACTGGGTTAATAGGCCGGCGAAGTCGGCCCACTGCCTGTCAAGACAGATTACATGTCAAACATGGCTCTTGGGTGATATTTATTGCACCTTTTAAACGGCATTTTATGATGTTTTCCCTATGTTAATAATACAAAGAGTGACAGTGCTGACCATGAAGTATTTTGTCACTTGGTATCTTTCACTGACAAAGCTAGTAAAAGCTTTGGCTTAAGGATGCTAATTATTTAGGGGGCAGAAGGGGGAAATCTACTAGCAAAGCAAAATACCCCATGTTTCTTGGTGTCTTGCTGGATCAGCACTAAGGAAAATGGTCAGTAGCACTTAGCTTTTTTTCCTCCTATGATTATCTCACTTTCCTGTTTTCTCATCTTCTCCTTGTCAGTGTTGTGCAGACATCCTAGCATCATTTCACTGTACTCAGGAGAACTGATAATTGTTCACTCACTCTTAGGAATGGACGGACATCCGTGGCTCTGAGCGATGCCAGTTCAGTTCAACACAATAAATTCCTTTGCCCAGATTCTGATCTGCACTAGTGTAAGTATAGCGAAGCTTCACCAAAGTCAATACATAGCATAGCATAATCATAAAGTCAAATTGAGATTAAAATTTGGTCCATGATTTTAGTCAGAACTCCATGATACAATCTCTCTGTTAAATTGAGTTTCACACGATGAAAAAGTACAGTACAGTAAACACTTGTTTGCAGCAACACCTTGTAAGACTAACTGCTGCTTACAAGCAATATTTCTCTGGGAACACTGTGAATTGTCGACACTCCTCAGAACAGGAACAGTTGCTTAGTAGCAAGATGGCAAAGGGCACTGATATATTGCTACTCACGAGCATCTACTGTATAAGCTTCTTTTTTTCCCCTTAAGGGGGCTCTGTGATGGGGTAGTCATTTTGTATGGAGGGACTTTGATACCACCAGAATGGAGGACTATAGGGACCTGGAGGGCTGAGTCACAAAGGAGCACCCCAAGTACCAGAGAAAGAGAGAGACCACTAGGAGAGGAACTGATAAAAGGTAACATTGGACCTGCGGAGAGCTAATCCCCAGAGCAACCAGGAGGAGGCACCTTAGTAATGAGTGGACCCCATGACAGGCTCAGCAAATCATTAACACATCCAGATAAACAATTATTTAAACAAATCATTTAAAAATGAGCTGCTTTAAAACTGAGAATTAAAAATGCATTTTAGTCAGAATAATTGGTTTCCTTCATAAAGTGTGTATACACGTCAATTTTATATATTCTTTGGATTTGCTTTAATATGGACAGGACTGCTCCAATCTGGGCTACCGCCACCTTCTAAACCCCATTGCAATCAGACTGTTCTCACTTTTAAAGAAAATTATAAAATCACCTGCTAGTTATTGGTACTCTTTGTTTAGTGGGGTTTATTCCAGTTCCAACTCTAATAGGATTTTTCCCTAGCTACAATTCTTTCCGATGTTATTTTTATTATTTGTGTTACAGTAGCACCTAGAGACTGCAGCCAAAGCCGCCTCAAATAGACTAAAACCTACTTTTAATATTTTGTTTCTTTACAGTGCGCATCAGCTTTTCCTGATGTTAATTGTGGGCTGGCATCATTTCTATATTTAAAATAAATATAGTTTTAACTTGAGCATGTATTTTCACAATCCTTAGAAAGCTGGCACTTTCCTGGTCATCTCTCAAATGCTTAGGTGGATGTACCCTTTGTTGATATGTGTGTTTTGTATGTATTGTCATGGGGCAAGGCCAGATGGCTACAATAAAGTAGAGAGGAACAGGTATGTTAGCCCCAGGCTAAACAAATCCCTGGTACCATGGTAACCAAATAGCAATTGCTCCAGGTTAATCAAGACACCTGGGGCCAATTAAGATCCTTCTAGAAGGCAGTGGAGATAGCTACATTGATTGGGCCACCTGAAGCCAATCAAGGGCTGGCTGGAACTAGTTAAAAGCCTCCAAGTTAGTCAGTGAGATTCGTGTGTGAGGAGCTGGGAGCAAGAGGTGCAAGGAGCTGAGAGGGAGAGGATGTGCTGCTGGAGGACTGAGGAGTACAAGCATTATCAGACACCAGGAGGAAGGTCCTGTGGTGAGGATAAAGAAGGTGTTTGGAGGAGGCCATGGGGAAGTAGCCCAGGGAGTTGTAGCTGTCATGCAGCTGTTACAGGAGGCACTATAGACAGCTGCAATCCACAGGGCCCTGGGTGGGCCAGGGTTCCACCCAAACCTCCCAACTCCTGATCAGACACAGGAGGAGTTGACCCAGACTGTGGGATTCCACCAGAGGGGAAGATCACTGAGGTGAGTAAATCCACCAATAAGCGCAGGACCCACCATGGTAGAGGAGGAAATTTGTCACAGTATGTAGTGATGGATGAATCTCAAAAGGTACAGAAGTTAACAGGCTTTCCCAGGAGATATCTGGTGCTTCCAAGTAGGCCGGAGAGCTAGTGAGAGAAGCTTTTCACACGTTACTTCAGTGCACAAATAACAAGAGCAGAGGAGCAAGGCAGAGAGAGAGAAAATTAAAGATGAGCAAATAATTCATAACAAATAGCTCATCTGGAGAATTCATCCTCTGCTCAGGTAAGGTGAAATTTACCACTTTATACATAGCCAGAAAAAGGCCACTTCAACACTTAATCCCTGTTTTGAGAGCTTCCATGGAATCTGAGTGATACATCAGCCTTGTGCTGCACAAGGACCATTAACTTAATTGTGCTCACACACTGGTCAGAATCGATAAATGATCAGGAAATGGTTTATTTTAATTTACTGGTATCTCTAGAACTTTCCTCATTTTTTAGTTTTTTGCAAAGAGGCATCTACTTTAATAAAGTATCATACATTTATTTCTACAATGAACTGTGAGGCAAAGCTTTCTGCCTGTTCCTGCACTGTCTTTTGCGCTGTGTAATGATACAAGACATTATATTCATTTAATCTAGTGAGGGGAATAACCTGTAATCTGTGTGGGTCCCTGAAGTATGAAACCATTACCGCCTTCTGTTGCTTCCATTGCACAGCTGTAATAACAAAACAGAGTGTTCATTTGATATGCCTAAGCAAGGGGTTGTAGCAAAAGTTTACCCAAATTGAAAAGTAGTATGCTCTTCTGTAGTACTTTTCATCCACGTGGCTCAAAGTAGTTTATGAACATTAATAAAGTTTGCCTCACAACAACTTTAAGAAATAATTGCTGCTTATTTTTATTTGTGAAACAGCCTAAAGGCCTTAACTGAGACAGGGACCTCATTGTGTTAGCTGCTGTATGTACATATACATACAGTAGAACCTCAGAGTTACAAACACGTCAGGAGTGGAGGTTGTTCGTAACTCTGAACAAAACATTATGGGTGTTCTTTCCAAAAGTTGACAACTAACCATTGACTTAATACAACTTTTAAACTTTACTATGCAGAAGAAAATTGTTGCTTTTAATCATCTTAATTTAAATGAAACAAACACAGAAACAGTTTCCTTACCTTGTCAATTTTTTTCAACTTTCCCTTTATTTCTTTAGTAGTTTACATTTAACACAGCACTGTACTGTACAGTATTTGCGTGGGTTTTTTTGGGGGGGGGTCTCTGCTGCCTGATTGCGAACGTCTGGTTCCAAATGCGGTGTGTGGTTGACAGGTCAGTTCATAACTCTGGTGTTCGCAACTCTGAGGTTCTACTGTAGCAGGAGACTGTAGGCTTTTGGAAGCAGGGACTATCTAAATAGACAAGACAGACAAAGTAGGCAAAAGGAAGCATTATTATCCTAATTTTACAGATGGTGAATGGAGGTGCAGAGAGCTCTGTAAATATGGGAAACTGAGGTACACAGGGCCTTAACTATGAGTGCAATCCAGCCCATTTTTAGTATGTAACATTCTTTACAATATAAATTTAGAAGGGATCTTCCCCTTTCTGTCTCTTTTCTGTGTAAAGTCAATTTCATTCACTCTTTGGCGATATCAGATGCCTGAAACAGGGATAAGCAATTTTTGGAACTGCCCAAACAATAAATGAAAAGACTTTGTCATCAGAAAGAGACAGGTGACAAGAACCCTGATAAATCATTGAAACACAGACAAACATCTGTAATGAGGGAGGAAATTTAGGTGGGGAAAAAATTACACTTTACATTTCAATTTATCCTATGTGAGGATCTTAAAGCACTTACAAATGATAACGAATAATGGCACACAATACCACTATGGGGTTGATAGATAATTATTTTCAAGTCTTCTGTCCCCTGCAATTTTGGCTGTAATGGAATGTCCCAAGTTACCTCTCTTTTCTTTTGTGCCTCTTTGAAACTGAAGATTCTCCAGAATGAGGCAAGTTGCCTTTTGGAAGAAGAGGTGCTTTGAATACTAACCCTGGTGGAACGCTTAAAAGGGACCAAGGACCCCTTATAAATATATTGTCAAAACACAACGTTTAAAAATGTGCCTTGATCAAATATTAATTTAAATTCCCCCAAAAGTAAACTCTTCTCTTTCTATTAGAACTGCTCTTCTAGTGAATCTAAATAATAGGAAGCAGAATGGAGAGCATGTGTAATTATGTGAAGTCAGTTTTCAATATCTGAGCAAAGATACTGGGGTCAGTTTTTGCTCCTTAAAAGTGAAAGGCTCTTGAAACATGGTGGTGTAGACCATGATGCAGATTGTAAACAAAACGTGGACCAAGGTGAGTCAGTTAAAGGACAGTGTCAGATGCTCCTGGTGGGAGAATAGATTACTATTGAAGGGATCAAGCTATAGCTGAATTTGTTTGTCCCTCACTAAAAGATATTTCAGATAGAAATAACCAGTTGCTAGTACACAAAAAAACTGACACAGTAAAAGTGTATGGCCCCTGTGTTAATTGCTCTGTCTGAATTAACAGAGCTGTGTTATTTATTGGAATACAGCAATCAAACCAGCTGCTGACTGTTGCAGAGGAGGGCCCATTTCAATTAACAGGCACTGATCCCAAAGGGGCAGTAGGGTGAAATGAGCAATAGATGTACAATGATAATCAGTGAACAGACTGAAGAGGGGAGAGTTGCTCCCCTGGCTGCAAGTGAAAAAAAGCCAGATAAATTTATGGAGGATAGGTTCATCAATGGCTATTAGCCAGGATGGGCTGGGATGGTGTCCCTAGCCTCTGTTTGCCAGAGGCTGGGAATGGGCAACAGGGGATGGATCACTTGATTGCCTGTTCTGTTCATTTCCTCTGGGGCTCCTGGCATTGGCCACTATTGGAAGACAGGATACTGGGCTAGATGGACCTTTGGTCTGACCCAGTATGGCCGTTCTTATGTTCTTATATGGGGAGCTGCGGTGCTCATCAAACATGGTTTTGCCTCTCTTGTTGCATAGTTTACCATAATTTCATGTTGGGATGCAGAAAGTGCATTTACTTCTCATGGGCAGCAATTCAATGCAATGAAAAAAAAATCACACTTCTTAGTGGCGTCTCAAAAGGATGGGTTAGAAAATGGAAAGAACTACCTGTGACTCCAAATGGTAGAGTATTTTCTATTCTTTTCAATCGTATTGAGAAAAAGCAGTAAATTAAAGGAACAGTGGAAAGATAAAAATGAGGGCAAAATATTAAAGCCCCTCCCCTGTTCTAAGAACCTAAGGCCCTGCACATGGCAATGAGGGATGCTCATGCAAATAGTTTTATTGCATCATTTTACCAGTTGAGGATCTGGCTCAATGACATCAATGGGATTAGTCATTTGCAGGGCTGGGCCTTTAACAATTAAACCTGGAAGTATTTTCTGACTTTAACTTGCTGTTTGCTTTTTGCCCTTCGCTCAGCCCAACAATAAAACTACACTAGTCAGTTGTATTTTCTGGACCTCATGCTTTAATAATAAGAGTTAATAAACTGCTATGTTTTGGGTTTGTAATTGTTACAATATTTTAAATTAAAGCTATCATCAGGGATTGAATTCAGGACACCAGTGCTAATGCATAAACCTCTGTAGCATGAGCTAACGGACTAAGTTCTTTAGCTGGGACCAGTCAAATCTTCTGTGAACTGAGCACAGAAGGAGCCACATAACTAACACACACACACACACACACACACACACATGCTGAATGGTGGGCTACAGTAAAATTGGTTATTGAAATTTGATTAGATAAAATAGTCATTAAACCATTATTTGAAATCTTTATCCAACCCATTGTTCACTGTGGATTTCAGTGGAGCTGTGCTGTTTTATACCAGCTGAGGATCTGGGCCTCAATCTTCACAGTCTATGTAAGTATCAGAGGGGTAGCCATGTTAGTCTGTATCCACAAAAACAATGAGGAGTCCGGTGGCATCTGCTAACAAAGACCCCTGAGAATATAATCCATATTATACATTTAATCTGTAGATATGCTGTGATTATAGCAAACTCCTTTATAATCATGGAACTGACAATGAAGAGATCTAAACTGTGTTTCTAGTGTTTATCCAGCTGTTTTCAAGAACAGATTGTAAGCGTGTGTGTCTGATATGATTGCAGCTTGGGCAGACATACATGTTCTAGCTTTAATTTACCTAACACGGGTAACAATAGCCGTTAATCTGTCGTGGCTCAGGCTTTGTTGTGGGCAGGGGGGGGCTCCAGGCTCCAGCACGCCAAGCGCGTGCTTGGGGCGGCATGCCACGGGGGGTGCTCTGCCGGTCGCCGGGAGGGCGGCAGGCGGCTCCGGTGGACCTCCCGCAGGCGTCCCTGTGGAGGGTCTGCTGGTCCCGCAGCTCCGGTGGAGCATCTGCAGGCACGCCTGTGGGAGGTCCACCGGAGCCACGGGACTGGCGACCGGCAGAGCGCCCCCCGTGGCGTGCCGCCGTGCTTGAGGCGGTGAAATGGCTAGAGCCGCCCCTGGTTGTGGGCTAACAACACGAGTACCCAGGGCCCAGGTGGGCTTATACAGCCTGTGCTGAAGCCTGTGCCACCCTGTCTTCACTGCTATTTTTATCCATGCTAGCTAGATTAAAGCAAGCACAAGGATGCCTACCTAAACTGTAGTCACACCTCTGTGCAGAGTAGGCATCCCCTGAGTGCTATATAATTTCTAAAATTCAGGGTTGTTGGCAACTTTTCTTTTCCAAAACGCCAAGGTTCAAAAGTCTGATGTTTTTTGTTTGTGGGCTTTTTTGTTCCATCTCAACTCAGTAGACTCTAGTACAGGGGACATTTTCAATCTGCTTTGTTAATAAGTAAAATAGCAACAGCTTGTCTGGAATGGGGACAGAGGAAAAGTGGACTGGGGCTCACATCTATTCTAAGCATCAAAATGGAGTTAGGGTTTAGATAATAGTATTCAAATCCCAGCATACGTTTCATAATTTGCTTCCACCAAATGTAGCTAGAAAAATGGATGCCAAAAACGGTTTCTTCAAGTATTAGATTGTTCCTGGCAACCTTTACTTTTGGGTTATCAGAGTTATTTTATCTGCGCTTTCTGTTTCTAGATATGAGCCCTGACTAAACTCTGTACTTGGTAGAAAATTGAGCTCTGGGTCTGAGCTTTGTAATTTGCCCTTTCTCCTTTAATAAGACAAACTGAAGTCCTGAATCTGAATGCTCCAGACTTTGAGGAAGCTTGGATTTGAAGCTGAACTTTGCAGCTCAGTCCCATCTCTGCTTCCTCATCCTCTTCCCCAATATTACCTATCTCTTTATTCTATATCTCTTCATATAAATTTCTTTTTCTACAGTTGAAACTTTCTTTCGCTCTCCATCAATATAATTTAGTTGACACCCGATAATCAAGTTTGATACCATGGTGGCTAATTTTTGATTGCATGCACACATTACAAGGCCTACAGTTTCACTTAGCCCATCTGTGAATCACTAATTCTTCCCCAGCTACAATCAGCAAATACTTGACCTAAAAGCTGTGTCTTACACTATGCTCTGGAAATCAGTAATCTTGGACTCCGGCAGACTTCCAGAAAGAGCAAGTTCCATAAACAGGAAGCCTCTTCTGAAAACTGCCGTCAGTCTTCTTAAAGTGACTGTCAGGAGAAGCATCTTAGCTAGCCTCAGCCATTGTGATGGTACAGAGAGAGAGAGGCAGATAAGTCTCGAACTAGATAACATACGCTGGATTAAAATTAACCCCTCAAACTTCACCCAGAAGCAGATGGAACGCTATTGCAGTTCATGGCACACAAGAGTAACACATGCATACTGACCCACGCCATTAAGCAGTTGGATGAAGCTATCTGTAGTTTCCAAGTGGTATTGTTCAATCTAGTTGGCTATTCATACTATGTTCATTAGCATGGAATCTGGGTGCCTTACAAAAGTTAGTCTGCAAAGCCAGTTGATATTTTTGGTTCTCTCCCCTTTTCCCATCCATGTTTCTTCCTTATTGTCTTCCGTCTCTCTCAGCATTCATTCTTGGTTCAGTCATTTTGTTCAGAAGTGGCTGGTATTGTGGAAGCGCTCTGATGAAAACATGAGTTACATTTGTCCTAAAGACAATAACTTTCTTTGTGGCACAGAGTTCAGAGGCCATGGAATAGCTGCTCTAAAGCTAAGTCCCTGCTCCAAAGAGTTGTGTCCTTACTGTTTACAGTTCCATTGTTCCTGATTGTAGGTCACAGAGATCTCAGATGGTGGTGGACTTTGAAATAGCTCAAGGCCAGTCTGTTGAGAGATTTGATGATCTCGGGCCTAATTCTGCTTCATTTACACTAGTTTAATTCAGGAGTAGTTTCATTTACCCTGCTGCAAAGCCACTGCAACTCCACTGACCTCAATTAGAGTGGAATTTGTCCCCTTGAATTTGATTTGGAGTTCTATGGGTAGTCAGTCTAGTATCAGGAACACTCCAAATGCACTTGCATTGACTTTTCTTGAGTTGCAGGCTATCTACTATATTTTGGACCAGTGGGGTTTTTTCAAAGCCCCTACATTTGTTCCCAGTTACAGTGCATTGTAAAAGTCAAGCCAGGGTAGCCCCAAATAAAGTGTGCTGTGGTAACACTGCTCTACAGCCAAAATGCTTCTGAAATAAATGTAGTCAAACTTTACTAATTCTGGGTCACTGAGAACGAAACTGATGCTTAAAATTGTTGATTGGCTCTAGTTTTCAAGATATGCTATTGGGTCAGTATATACGACCCTTGACTTGGGAATAGCGGAGGATAAGTGAGTTATAAAGGGAAGGGATCTCAATTTAAACCAGAAATGACTAAAATACATCTTTGACTGGATCTATGAATAAATCTATGACTGGGTTTGGACAGTACTTGCTTTTTAGGCAAAACAATGAATGATGCAATCTGAAGCTGGTATTGCGTCATACATGATATGAATTGCATCATGTTATTCCTAGAAGTCATGGATGATGCAATCATAACGAAGCTTACATCACTCTGCTGAACAAATTGCCCTATATCAGCTCTAGAAATCATACAGTGTCGTGCTCTCTTATTTGTCAGTGTTTGATTTTGCAAAGGGACACATTTCTGTTTAGCCAAAGTGAGCAGAGATGCCTCGTCCTTGTGTGAACAGTGCAGATAACTTCTGCTATGTTTGTGGTGAAGTGACTTTTGCATCACAAAAGCGCAGTATAACCACTATGGTTAAGAAAGCCTATCACCTTTATTTTGGCTGCAAAATTGGAGATCAGGACAAGAGGTGGGCCCCACATATATGTTGCAACACTTGTGCAACAAATCTTCGCCAGTGGTTGAAAAGGAAATCTATGCCTTTTGCAGTGCCAATGATTTGGAGAGAGCCAACAGATCATACGAGCAATTGTTACTTCTGCATGGTGCCTCCAGTTGGGAAAGGTGTGTCAAAGAAGAAAAAGTGGACTGTGCATTATCCAAACATTCCATCAGCTATACGCCCAGTACCCCACGGAGAAGGACTGCCGGTTCCTGATGCACCCAGAATCATTCTCACTTGAGTCAGACGAGGAAGAGGATGAAACTTCTTGTCCTGAACCATCAACGTCACAGGACCCACATTTTCTCCCATCCTCCTCCTCTGAACCACACCTCATAACACAAGGTGAACTGAATGACCTTGTCAGGGATTTGGAACTACCCAAGAGTAAGGCAGAGCTGTTGGGCTCCAGACTACACCAGTGGAATCTCCTGGCAGGTGATGTTAGGGTTTCCATGTTCTGTGACCGTCAAAAGGATCTTGTCCCATTCTTCTTCATGGAAGGTGATCTTGTAGCCTGCAACAACATTGATGGTGTGATGGCAGCCCTCAACATCGTTCACGATCCAGATGAGTGGAGACTGTTCATTGATTCATCGAAGACGAGTCTTAAAGCTGTTTTACTGCATAATGGCAATGTTTTGCCATCAATTCCAGTTGGTCATGCAGTCCATATGAAGGAAACCTATGACAACATGAAACAACTTTTGAGGTGCATAAACTATGACCAACATCAGTGGCAGCTTTGTGGCGATTTGAAGGTTGTTGCTCTCTTGCTTGGTCTGCAGACTGGATACACAAAGTACTGTTGTTTTCTCTGCGAATGGGATAGTCGTGCAAGAGATTCCCACTACATCAAGAAAGATTGGCCACTCCGACAGTCATTGGAGCCTGGGAGGAAAAGTGTTCAGCATCCACCACTTGTTGAATCAAGGAAGATTTTGTTACCACCCTTACACATCAAGCTGGGTCTGATGAAGAACTTTGTCAAGGCCATTGACAAAACACAAGCAGCTTTCAAGTACCTCCGTGGAAAATTTCCAAGGTTAAGTGAAGCTAAGATAAAGGAAGGTGTCTTTGTTGGTCCTCAGATTCGTGAACTTCTTCGAGATGATGCATTTGACCATGCACTGCGTGGCAAGGAAAAGACGGCATGGAAAGCCTTCCAGTTAGTGGCAATAAATTTTCTCGGAAACAACAAGGCAGACAACTACAGGTTGTTGGTGGAAAACCCCCTCAAGGCATACAAAAGCCTTGGTTGCAACATGTCACTAAAGATACATTTTTTGCACTCTCATCTAGATTTTTTTCCACCGAACTGCGGAGCAGTGAGCGACGAGCACGGCGAGCGATTTCACCAGGACATTGCAACAATGGAGAAACGCTATCAGGGCAAATGGAGCCCATCAATGCTTGCAGACTATTGCTGGACAGTGACAAGAGATGCTCCATTTAATGAATACAAGAGACAAGCCAAGAAGCGCCGAGTAGACACTGAATAGGACTAAACTATGTACATAATAGTTTTTTGCCTTTTGTTTCATAATAAATTTTATTTATATAACCCTTTTGCTGATTTTTAAAGTGTTACATAAACAGGACAGGTGAAATAATATCATGTAAAGCAACCATAAACACATGAAAAGACCTAGGTTTACAATTTATGATTAAAACTCTACTATCTACACAATATACATAGACATAAAATGTAAAAACTTACATAACTTAGAAACAGTAGCCAATCAGTTGTTTTAATTGTCATATTTGAATTCAACACATCAAAATACATAATAAATAGCACATTTTATCTCTGAAGCAGACGACGTCTCAAAAATTGTAGACCAGTGTAATCAAACCTGGAGGTGAGAGAGACGTGGATGGCAGTGGTGAGAGGAAAGGGTGCAACCTAATAGCTAATCACAGGGCCAAAAGAAAAGGCCGTATGTGAGCTGCTGCTGTTGTTTGGTATTCTAAGAGCATTTTTTGCAGGGGGGAGTCCAAATAGCTAGGGTTCAGCATATTCTCATCCCGTCAAATCACAGGTATGTGTAAAACATGTACTCTACATACTGCTTGGACAAGTAAAGCCAAGAGAGCAATAGTCTCTTGTGTACATCGTATCTCTGTATCTACAGTCTGCACCCTGACTGATTATTTTCTCTTCATTGGTTCATAAGGTGCTTGCAATATTAATTTAGATAAGGACCAATACTCCTATCCAACTTACTTTAAATTGTAAGCTCCTTGGAGCAGGGTCTGTCTTTTTGTTGTGTTTGTATAGCACCCAGTACAATAGGGTCCTGCTCCATGAATTAAGGCTACTGCAGAACAAATAATTTTATTTCGAATATTAAAAAAAGGAGTTCCATTTTTCTCTAGGTGCGTGTGTACACAAGCCTGCAATCAATATGTACAGTTCCTGTAAAGGAGGGAAACACCTGGCAGTGAGGCATGATGAGCAAGTTTGGTCTCAAGAATGCCACTTGCTTGTCTTAAAGGCCTACTTTTGTCCATTAAAAGCTTTGTTTTAGTTCAAAGGATTAATTGTGTATCCATCTTGGCTCTTGTGAATCACTTGAGCCATCAATAAAATAAAACTCCCCAAAGAACTGTAATCCTACAGCTTCCAAAATGTTAGTAAATTTAGGAGTGCAGGGAATTGCCACTCAGCTTTTACAGGATGAAGAATAGTTTGTTGTGCTCAGTCCCCCTGTAATGTACCTTACTCTGTATTGTTTACCACTGTGTTTTCCCCAAGCACTTTAATGTGATAAATTTCATGGGCTTTGCATTTTCATCTATTTTTTTTTAAGAGTAGCTTAGCTGTAATTATGAGTCAGTTAAAAGCAAGCTCCTTTGGCAATACAGATGTGTCTGAGTGAGTTTAAATATCAGATGCAGCCTGGAACAGCATGTAGTGGGGTTAAGAGCATCTTTATCAAGGTGTAATTCAATTAGAACTATTCCTTATCAGACTCTACTTGAATCCCTGTGATCAATCAAATCAATGGGTTCAAAAACTGACCACAGTATAATTGAGTTTTAATAATTAAAATATTAAAATTAATGGAACAGAATATTAATCTGTTGGAGACTTCTAACAGAATGGGTCAGATTCCCCACCTGTGTAATCGTCTGCATCTGTGCAGAGTGGGTGTGAAATGCTATCAAATCATTGAGTGTTTTATACCTCTTTGCACTCCCTCTGCACTGGCATAAATGACACCCGAGGTGTAAAGATCCAGCAAAGCACTTATGCTTTTGTCTAACTTAAAGCATGTGACCTGTCCCAGTGAAGTCAATACAAATGTAGACAAGCCAGTGGGACTATTTTTGTGTTTGAAGTCACACAAGTATTTAAGATCTTTGCTGCATTGGGACCTAGGGAAGTGGAAAATCAGGCCTTAGGATCTCGGCTGTCTTTTGACATCTTGGAAAATGTCTGTGTTCTAAGGGTTAATCCATCTGCACAAAATTATATTTGCTCAGAATGAATAATTGGGTTCATTTTGATGAGCAAATAAACTACCAATACTTGTGGGGGAAGACGACATTATCAGTAATCTTGGTAAAGGGTAGGAAATGAACTGTTGTTCTGGGGATAGGAATTTTTTATGACAATTTTGCAAATTTGGGTTAATGGTTTAGGGCCAGATTGTTGATCTCTTTACTTAATTTGGAAAGTGTTACTGACCTAAGTAGTCCCACTAACATCATGGGAGTACAGGAATGAATAATTGCCTACGCATGATAGTAAGGAGTTCACAATCTTACCCTTAAGTGCCATCAGGGGTGAAAGTAACTTAAAGGACTTACTGGTACACCGGAGTCCTGAGTGGGGGCGTGGCCTCAACCGGAAGAGGGAGGGCCTCAACCAGAAGAGGCGAGGCCTTTCAAGATTTAAAGGCCCTGGGGCTCCAGCTGTGGCTTTAAGGCCCAGGGCCTTTAAATCACCCCGGAGCTACCAGCTGCAGAAGCGGCTGGGAGCTCAGGGACGAATTGAATGGCCCGGGGGTCCAGCTGCCGCGGAGCTCTGGGCCCTTTAAATCACTGCAGGAGCCTGGCTGATGGAGCTCCGGTGGGGATTTAAAGGGCCCGGGGATCCCCGCAGCAGCCGGAGCACCGGGCCCTTTAAATCCCCACCCGAGCCCATCTGCCAGAGCTCTGGCGGCACTTTAAAGGGCCCGAGGCTCCCTGGGGCTCCCTTTTTAAATCACCACCACAGAAACCGGTCCAGTCCGGCACAGCATACTGGCTCTTGCTGGTACGCCATACCGGACCGCAGCGGCTTACTTTCACCTCTGAGTGTCATAGGAAGAAATGAGGTTTATGCACTGAAGCAGCTCTTGTATTGCCCTATAGACACAACTGAACGCCTCTGAAGTTTACTGCATCTCATATGCCCCTGTTCTGAGTGTACACTAAGTCCAGCCTCTTAAGGCGGCTGGGACCCTGGCACCGGTCTCTTTAATTCAAGAAACACACAGCTCTTTGCCTGGGCCTGAAAAGCTATTGAAAGAGAATTGAACATAACATGAAGTGATAAAGAAAGATGTCAGAGTTCCACAGCAGCATCCTAATTAGAGCTGAGAACACATGGAGAACCCCAGGAATATTTATATAGCTGTGGCTGATCTAGGTATAAATTTCTCCGGAAACACTTAGTCACACTAACTATAGCCTCAATTAACGCAGCACTGCAAGTAACAGTAGTTAGTGTTGCCAACCCCAAGCATGCAAAAAATCATGTCAAGCTTCCAAGAATCATGCATTTGCTTTAAAAAACAATACATCTGAGGTTCCTTTTTTAATTCAGGTTTCTGAGCTTTTAGGTTATACTCATGTCTTATTTGCAAGCTTTTCTCCATAATCACGAGGGCTAGAAACTTCCATTTTTTAAAAGCTATGATTCTTACAAAATAATGTGACTCCAGGAACTGGGGCTTTAAATAAACACCCAATCTTGCAATAAAATCACAAGAGTTAGTAACACTGGTGTTTAGGGAAAAAAACCAAAGTTTCCAAGCTCCTGGTGACAGGTTATTGTGAGAGATTCTTTCATTTAAAAAAAAAAGTTTCTAGCCATTATGTTTGTGAGGAAATGCTTGAAAATGGGAACCATATATGGTCACAACACACAAGATAATGAAAAAAGCCCCAAAATTATTATTTTTAAATCTCATTATTTTTAAGCCTAACTCATTATTTTGGATGGCCTAATTTATGATTTTTGAACAGTTGGGATTGGTAAAGTTGCAGTAACCAAACTAAGGCAAGCAAAAATGGTCTGTAAGTATTAGAACTGGTTGGGAATTTTTCAACAGATCATTTTTTCATAGAAAAATGCCAGTTTGGCAAAATTAAAACGGTTAGTGAAAAAGGGTCGATCAATTTCCTTATTTGAAAAATGTCAAAATAGAAAATGTTAAAAATATCAATGTTTCACTTCAATGTTTTCTAAACGAAATAATCATTTTCCAGTTCACAATAACTTTTAGTTTTTGAAATTTAATTAGATTGAAGAAAGGTTAAAAAATGGTATGTAAAATTATGGCAACAAAATGTTTCAATTGAGTCTAAATGAAAACATTCCAGTTTTTAAATTCAGGAGTATTTTCAAGAGTTCAGTTTTTCATCCTGATTTGATGGGGGAAGGGAATTGAACTCTTGAAAACTGTTTCCTGGCTAGTTCAAGTAACTGTACCATCTTGTGTTGTGAACTTGTTAAAGGTCACAAATTGCTACATGGGCTTGGGCCTTGTCAGTGTGGTAAAGAGACACACCTTAAAGGAAAACCTGGTGGTGGTGGTGGTTCATTCATAGTCAGTATTTTGGCAGTGCCCAGTTGGAGTGGTATTAGGGGAGCAATGAACTTCTGTAAGTGCCCCATTTTGGATGAGAATTAATGAGATTCTGAGAACTTGTGGACCTTAAAGGTCCTATGACACTTTTTGCAAGAGCAGTAGAGTTTGCCCTGATGTACTTTCCATATTTCTGCTTTGGTAGTTCTAGTCTGCCTGCCTAAATTCCCCTGAGTCAGGATCTGCAGCTAGCCTGCTTACCTGGCAATGAACCTCCAAGCACTCTAATGACCACAGCTGGGCCCCGGGTTTGTGGCTAATTGGCCAAACCGCCTGATTGGCGAGGGGATCAGCAGACCTGCTTTTAAGACCAACAGCAGGGCACTGCCTGCTCAAAGATTCACGTGAGGCTGCAATAAGTAACCTGGCTGTGAGCCTCAGCTCTGATTTCTGATTCCAGCTCTGGCCCTTGGCTATGGCAGCTGGCCTCTGCTTCTGGTTCTGACCCTTAGCGCTGGCATCTGGAATCTGACCCTTGGCTCTGATTCCTGATGTCTGACTCCAGCTCTGACTCTGGGCTCTGATTTCTGGCTACCAATTCTGCTCTAACCACTAGGCATATCCTAATCCCTGTCACCTTGCACTTTCAATTGGAGAGGTTATGCTGCTTCATTTCCTAAACAGCTGAATGGTGGTGTTGTATGCTACCGAACAGCAGAGGTCTGTTTACATATAGAACCGTGCACGGGCTCATTTGTGAAATGTTTCAAAATCCTTTGGGAAGACAAGCACCACTGGCCTGATCCTGTGATGTGCTGGGTTCTCTCAGCTCTTCTTTTCATGTTGTGGTTGGACACAATTCTAGTCTCTTGAAATCCATGACAAAGCTCTCAAAAGAAACTACTATCCATTTTTCCAAATACAACAGCAGTTTTCTTTCATGCATCTTGGGATTTTGAAGTGATCAGTGCATAAACTGAAGTTAGTGTTTATAGGTGTTTCACTGAAGCAAGTCCCCGAAGTCATAAGTAGTAAAATATTTAGTAGCTAAAAGTGACCAGGAGATCTAGCTTTTCTGAACAAGCCTGTGGTCTTTCTCCTAATATTCCCTTTCAAATTACTGGTATTGAGATAACAATTATAGTAGTCTCATGCTGATAGAATAGCTTAAATTATCTGTCTCAAAAAAGCTTTGTAATGCCTCCTGGATTTTTACTTGCAATTTGTATATTTGGAGGTTGATATATTTTTATGATTTCTCTTAGGTTAATTATCCTGATTAGCCTTTCCAATTAGTTGAGGAGTAATGGCTCATGCTTAAGGGATGATTTCTTGATATTCTAATGTAACCCTCTGCCTCTAAGTCTACTTTTTGAACAACAAAATGGGCTGTATTATAAAATACCAATGGGAAGATTACATCCCACTACATCTGAGAAATCTATCAGAGAATGAATGGGTGTATGGCTGATATTACATATGCAATAGCTTTACCTATACAGAAAAGGGTAAGCTGTGTTAGAATTTTACTTAGCAATAGCTTTGCAGCTGCTTTTTAATGTAGGTTACATATCCTATGCACAAAAGTAAGGATATAAGAATTTTAGATGGAAAGAACAAGTGGTCCATTTGGTTCATCTCTTGCCACTAGAGCACCAACAATAATCTCTTTTGTAATTCACATGCTGCCAAGAACAAGAACAAATATTCTCCTTTTCTTATTAATGGTGGCATTTGAATAGACCATTTAAGCCTATGAAGTTTGCACCTCAAGAAGGTGCATAAGGATAGTAGTTCCATTTCCACCTTTCCTGCTTGTGTTCTGAGTTAATAGGACATTCTCACTGGATTGCCTTGTGGTGGCTGTATCTTGGCAATGGAAAAAAACAACTTAATGTTTCAGTGAAGGGTTAAGCTTTGCAAAGCACTGAAAAGTAGCAGAAATGTTGAATAGTCTTAAAATTGTGGGACCCATCCACATTTTGATGTTAAATGTGAATTTTTTAGTGACACACTTTAATATCTCGCTTGTGGAATTGTCCTGGTAGCAGTCTCTGTTCCTGCTTAGCTCCTCACAGTGGTGGTGTCATAAACGACCAGACTTCATTAGAATGTACTAAAATCTGAGCATTACCCACTGAGCATGCTCAGATGTGCATCCCCGCCCCCCCAATAACTTGTAATTCAATTGTTTCCCAATTTTTTTCCTCCAGACCAATCAGAGATATTAGTCCTAAATGAGGCCTGTGTTCATAAAAGTATCGAGCTATTTTTCTATGGCCTTGGTTTAAAAAAAGTGTCTAGGATTTTTTTATGATATAACTCAGAAATAACTGGAAGGATTTTGTGCATACTTTAAAAAAATCACCTTGGGTTGAACCAAATATGAGAATTTCAGGTAGAAAGTTTGATGTTTTGGCAAATATTGATGATATAAAATGTAATTATGATGGAAATTGTTTTGCACCCATAATTACAGTGCTTGCA
The DNA here is from genome assembly GCF_020497125.1 of Mauremys mutica. Lineage (NCBI taxonomy): Eukaryota > Metazoa > Chordata > Testudines > Geoemydidae > Mauremys > Mauremys mutica. Next base: position 70,800,199 of record NC_059078.1, read on the forward strand.
GCCAGTGCCCAATGTAAGATTATAGCGCATAGTCAAGATACCCAAGAACAGGATGGATGTTGATTGTCCCTCCCATATAGATCCCACTATTTTCTGTAATACGTCCACAGTACCAAGATGCTGTGGTGACAGAATGATGGGAGAATCTGAAAGATGATGCAAACTGAGAATGTTGTCAAATGTGGTGACCATTACGCACTCCGCTGTATTTTGCCCGTTCAGAAATGCATTTCCCTGTGAAAATGGTGGTGAATCGATGGCATATTAACAAAAATATCCATGAATGAAGATCAAAGTGGCAGCTTGTGTCGTACAGAATAAAGAAAGATTACATGAGGTGGGAAGGAGACATTTTCTAAGGGTAGTTTTCTCCAATAAGTGTACATCTTGTTTAAAATCTCCAGAAGGTTTTAATGTAGAGGAAAGCAAACTAGAATCTTGTAGGATGAGTAGTGTTCGGGCCTTGTCTGAAATATACTTGATAGGTTTCCTTTAAGAGGATTTCCTTTTTTTATTTGTACAAATATATAACCTTTTGGCAGGAATTACTGTAATAATGCCCCAGCATCTGGCATTGTGAAATCATAATTCCTAGTGTTAAAAGGTCAGTAATGCGAGAACTGCTACATATTGTACCTAAGCTTCATTCTTCAAAATTTTTTAGTGATCTAATTACAGAATTTCATAGCTCACTTCACGGTCACTGCAGAACTTGCTGTTCTTCATAAGTTGAACCATACCTGTGAATGTTTAATAATTCTTCTTCCCTCTCCCCTCATTGGTGGTACCCAACCAGTAATTAAGCTACAGTGGACCTCTCTAAAGACAAGGGAGTTTAAATATCAGTAATTTGATCTGCCCTGTTTACTGATCTCTGGTGTTAGCTGAGGTGAAAGCAAAATGTTTTAATTAAAAAGATTGGCAATGAGTTGGTATAATGCCATAATTTGCACGGGGCCTCTTCTAGAAAATGACTTAACCTCTGCCTCGGTTGCTAAGGCAACTAATGGACATAATTGTAACTGTGCGTGTGTGTGAAAGAGAGCAGAGGGCCTAAAGCTTTTTTAAATAGCTGTGGTATGATGGTACTAAAAGATTAAAATGTTACGTCAGCAAGATGCATCCAAAAGCCTTTCTGTACTTTAATTTTAGGCTATTCAATTTATCTTTTGATATTGCGTCTCCACTTCCAAAACTTTCAGGATCAGGCTCTAAAACCCTATGACATCCTACTTACTCAAGTTTGTTAATGCACCAAAGTATGTATAATAACCTGTGAGATAATCTGGAAATTGCAACAACTGTTCTGCTGGGACTAAAAGTAATGTGCTCGGTGGAATCTCAGCATAAATTCATATTGAACCAGCAAAGAGTTAAGAATTAGATCATACCTGATAAGGTGTCCTCTATTGCATTTTTAGACAAAATCCTTGAAAACCACTCTTTTGCCCTCTATTCTTTAAACCTCAATGTATGTAACTCACCTCACCTCATTGACATGGTGCAGTATTTCTTGAAAATTGATAGGTGAAGCCCAAAGAGCACTTTACATACCCACTCCCAGGAATGACACCTATCAGGAATACAGACACAATGTTTGATGGTGACTTTTAAATAGCATTTGAACTCATTGCTTTGCAGCCTGCATTTTCTTTTTTTCAAGTGGGGCGAGGTGGAGCATTTGATAGGTGGTGTTTGAAGACACTGAGGGCCCAAGTTCAGAGAACTGATGGTGTGAATTGCCATGAGTATGATTTACACGCTGAGGGAGAAGAAGGGCAGAGTGGTAGTAAAAGCAACCAAGTTCATGAGATTAAAGTAAAAGCAGCAAAGAGTCCTGTGGCACCTTATAGACTAATAGACTTATTGGAGCATGAGCTTTCGTGGGTGAATACCCACTTTGTCGGATGCATGAAAGCAGAGTAGAGGCCCTTGGCCAGGTATATGTTAGAGAGAGATAATTCAGACCACCATGTACATCACCTCTCACTTTGGCCACATTAGTAGGACCCATTTCTAGAGTGTTATGTTGTTGACCTTGACAATACAATTTAATCATCCAATGTGACAATACAAACTGCTGTCTCAGGAGTGTTTTCTAGATTGTGGCCAGTGCAACCACATCCATGTTCCTGGGAGTCCATTCAGTTGAGGGCCCCGCCTGTGGTTTATATTCCCTATCCCCATTGTCACAGACTTAAAATTAAAACTGTATGTATCTTTATTCAAAAAACCCCATAGCCCTGAGGAAAAGGCTACGGCTGGCAGAGGAGATGGGCAGGGGCAGACTGAAGCTGTGGGGGAGGAAGAAAGGAAAAGGGAGGCTCCACTGGGAGGAAACAGCAAGCTCTGTGAAGCGGCAGGGTAGTCCCAGGGGATGGGCAAAGGAAGCACCTAGGCATAGCTCACAGGAGCTGCCAGGAGATGGTGGGAAGAAAAGGGGGGGGTTCATGAAGGGAGCAGCAGAAGGGGGGAGCACTGCTGGGTGGGACAATTTAAATTAAGTGATTTAATTAGTTGATTTAAATCACTTGATTTTAACCATGATTTGAATCAGCTGACTTTTTAAAAGAAATCATTGGTTTAAATCCAGTTGAGACTTACTAATTTTCATTTGAAAATTTGTGCTATTGCAGTTTGGGATTTAAATTTTACATTAAGCTAAATTATAAATGGTGGGGTTTTCTTTAATGCCACTACTGGTAAGGTTTCTTATTTGACTTTTACAGAGCTGCTACAGCTAAAATACAAAATATTGAAAAATAAGGACCTCATCTTGCAAACACTTAAGCAGGTACATAAGTGTATTAGCATGGATAGTTCCATTGTTTCCATAGTACTGCTCCTGTGCTTAAACATGTGCATAAGCGTTTGGAGCATCAACATGGGATGAAAGTAAAGAGCAGGAGAAAGTATGTTACCTTATTTCTATATGTAGTTCTGTGCATAATGAGGGGTTTATCTTGACATTGGTCTGCTCATCAGTAAGATTTAAAAATTGTATTAAAGCTAATGTTAAAATTTTCTAATACATAGGTTAAAAAAAAGTTTCTATACACATGGGTATAATGTTTAAATTATCCAAAAGTACAAATTTGGGTTTAAGAAGTCATAGAATACATATAGTACAATATCCCAAATTAAGGTTAACAAATTTAAATGATAGTTCAAATCTTGGCATCCAGATATTAAGATACATCACTCATAAAAAGTTACACTACGTGTAGCTTGTGAAAGTAAATATAGTAATCAGTGTAGATTGTCCCTCGGTAATTGAGAATTTAGGATAGGTTGTCCCTCAGTAAATATAATCAGATTATATAATAGAATCAGAGAAGGGTATAGATAAATTCATGGAGGTTAAGTCCATTAATGGCTATTTGCCAAGATTGGTAAGGAATGGTGTCGCTAGCCTCTGTTTGTCAGAGGGTGGAGATGGATGGCAGGAGAGAGATAGATACCAGCTCTGTAGGGTAATGAGTGAGTGAGACATAAGCTCCAGCTGGGGACAGCCACAGGAGCATGAATATAAGGGAACCAGACAAAGGAGATGGGAGGGGTGTGTGGAAAGGACACTGACTTCCTTCCCCTCCCTTTTCCTTGTCTCATGGAATGTGCAGGGAATGTTATCAGAGGAGCTGGTTGAAATTTTTCCATCAAGACTTTTTTCTGGCACAAAACTAGGCTTTCAATGAAATAATATTTTTGTAGACAGTGTGTGCTTTCTTAAAAACTTGTTAGTTTTTGATCGAAAACCTGGACACCGATTCTTTTTTCAGTTTTCAGCAGTTTTTGGATTAAAATGGTTAGATTTTCAGTTTCTTGATGAAAAGTTAAATTTTTGTCCCCAGGAAAAGCCCCACCATTGTCCATCCAGCTCTTAGCTATCGGGTAGTGGGACTAAATGGCGTCAGATGCACTAGGAAGAAGAGATGCTCACAATCTCTCCTAATATGGAATAGAATGAGGAGCATTCACAGGCCTCTCTTGGTCCTTCTTCCCAATGGAGGGCTGACCCATTTTGGCCCCCAACCCTGGGGTCTGCAGAGTCAGCAACTGGCAGCAATGGACCTGATCCACACCATGCACTTTCTCATTTTCACCTGTAAGCACTTGGTAGTTTAGAAATGCCCCCAGCTCTTCTTTTCTAGATATTCTGACTTTCTGATATTGTTTGAGTTCTAGATCTCATGAACCCCATCTACTTAATATTCTGCTGTGTGAGAATAGTCTCAACATTAGTGTTCACTCTGATGGTCTGAAATGCTTCATAATGCCATATCAAATCCAGTATATCTCATCTTACCTTGCTTAGAGAAACCATTTTGGTGGAGGCTTCTGTTGTTTCTGTCTTTTCTTTCTTCCTGTCTCCTTGACTATGTTCTTTCCCCATGGGGCTCAGTTGTGATTCTGGCTACTCAGGGGGAGTAAGGGACATGAGATATGGGAGTCACCAGATCCTATAGGAGTGAGGAGCAGCTGCCACCCAGCTGCTAGTTCTCCCTCCTGTGCTGTTGGATGTGGAGGGGCTGGACACGAGTGGAGGAGTAGGCAGAGCCTTGGCTCAGCTGCCTTGAAACATGCTGGCCAGTACAGCTGAGCCATTGCAGAGGGAAATGCATCAGGAAAAGGGCTGACATACTTTACGGCACCCATGGAGCAACAGGGAGGCAGGGACTGAATTATGATTCTCAGAGCCACAGTTCGGGCCCTGTAATGCTTTTGCTTCTATGCGATGTCCCTTACTTAGGCTGGATTGTAAGGTGCCAATCCATCCCATAGTGATTGACATTACCTCAGCTGTGTCACTTCCACCCTCTTTCTCTCCTGTACAAATGTATTTCAGTTTAATATATGAGGTGCTCATCACTGTAGTGTTAAACTCCCTGACCTTTTTCTCCTGTAAGATGGATATTTCAGTGTATGGTTTTCCACAGGTCAAGAAGCACTCTTCATTTAAGGTTTCAGAGTAGTAGTTGTGTTAGTCTGAATCTGCAAAGAGAACAGGAGTACTTGCGGCACCTTAGAGACTAACAAATTTATTTGAGCATAAGTTTTCGTGGGCTACAGCCCACTTCATCGGATGCATGCAGTGGAAAATACAGTAGGAAGATACACACACACACACACACACACACACAGAGAACATGAAACAATGGGTGGTACCATACACACTCTAACTTCATTTAAGGGTTCCATTTGGCACTCACCCAATGTCATGCTTCCTTTTAAGATGATTCTTATAGATAAAAGCCCAAATCAACCCAAGAGGTAATCAGCAGTGGAATAGTTAAAAATCACCCATATATACAAGAGCATTACAGTGGAAAGATAACCAATGGTACAAATATTTATTCTTATGTTTGTCATGCAAGTAATGACATGCCCCCCTACAAATAAGATAGATAGTACAGGGGAATATGAGATAGGAAGTTGGCAAAAGAGGCTTCTAAATGAAAATGTTTAATGGATTTGAAAAAGAGACAAAGTAGTAATTTGCTGGAGATCAAGCTGAAATGAAATCTCAAAATGAAGGGGAAAATCTGAGAAATTAGAATAGGAAAAAACCCAATATAATACTCTAATTAAACTAGCTGACCTACCATCTGAAAAATTTATATTCAGTGTAAATCAGTGCAATTGTGCAAATGAATGAGTTTTAGTGCATGTCTTAATCCTTGTATATTAAAAATTGTAGCAAACCTACTTAAAATGGTATGCTTGCTTGCCTGTATATTACTTTGTTACTATTCAAATCAGTTACCCATACATAGAGCCATAATACATACAGCACTTAACAAACATATATATAATATCATTTCCTTTTATAGCTGTTTTTTTAAACCACCTATTAAATTACATAGAATGATTCCCAAAACCCTTATTCACGTTGCATAGCACCTTATACTTACACTGAGAGTAGTCTTAAGAAATCAGTGGGGCTACTTGTAGAGTAAAGTACAGTGGGCATATTTACAAAGTTCATTCTCTTTGCAGATGTACTACAGATTCCAGTGGTATTTCCTCTTTTTTTAAAATGGGGAGTACTGCTGGAAGTGGTATATCTTTAAAACCAGAATGACCTGTATAAGTTTGCTGACTATACTATATGAGTAAGGGTTTCATGATCTGGCCTGTAAAATGGTTGTCATTTCCTGTTACATTTTCCATAGAAGCAGATAGGACAAGCACACACAATACAACCAGTTAGGTGAAGAGGAGGGCAAGGGGGAGAGGAATTTCTTGAAAGCAGCCAAAAGAGCGGGGCAAGAATGGCTGAAGCCAATTCATTAAAAATGCAAGCACATATTAATAGGTAATGTTTTGCATAGTCCTGTTTGTTTATAAATCCTGCATCCGGTGTGCCTTTTTTTCTCAACAGAGCAATATTCAAGTGAGTCCATATTCAAGATGATCTAAGTCAAAACTATACAGTTTATTATTATGCTTTTGATTCTCTGTTTATATCCAGAATTTGTTGTTGTTTATATTACAGTGATGCCTATGGACTAGGATGCTGTGCTACTAAGGTTTAATCTGTGTAAGTTTCAAAACTTCATGACTTGATTGTGGTGAAGGCATGAATAAGTTATGCAAGTTGCGGCTGATGTTTGGACCAGACCCACACCATTATGTGTCCATCATATAGCCTACAGAAAAGGTATTTTTGAAATGTTATAAGAGTTTAAAAAAAAAAAAAAAGAAAGAAAAAAAGAAAACCCCAAAGACATTACTGAGAATTTTTTTTATCCTTTCACCTGTACATCTTTAGTTAACATGAGTCCAATTAATGTAATTGCTCAGAGAGTCATAATGACACAAGGTATAGCTTTTGCATATCTAAAATGTTGTCATTTTTTAGTCCATTGTCTTGAGATTTTCCAGGGTTAGAAATAAATATATAGGTCCTATTGGGAAATGGGCAATCTCCCCTCCCTAAGTGGATAAAGTTCCTATTTTTGAGACCATGATATATAGCACCTAACAGTGTTTGATAGAAAACCTGCTCCCTGACTGTACCTTGTCCATCTGAGGCAGGCAGGTGTAAACTTTAGGAGAAATTACTGATTTGGGAGTAGATGGTAAAAACATCCATCGGACAGATTGTTCTTTTTTGTCTGTCTGTTTTTAAAGATTGCAGCTTTCTTTAATGCTCAGGATTACAACGTACGTGTGTGTTGGCTGTTATATATAAACACAAACAAGTGAAATAGGCTAGTGGTCAAAGAGCAAGCAAGGGATCAAAGTGAATGATACTTGTATTTATCACTTGGCTTTTAAACTGGTCACATGGTTATTACCATCATGTGTGGTATCACATGCCCATACATGTTAGTGTATATACTACGTACTTCCATTAATATAAAGTACTTATGAATAGAGAGAATTTTTCATCCAAACCTTTTTCACCTTACAATCCACATTCAGGTTGACTGAAACATTTTGTGAATTCATGTAGAACTTTTCAAATTGTTTTGGTCAAAAACCCCCGAACAGTGCAGAAGAAACAATGATTTTAGTTGAATAAAATGTTTTGTTTGACCCAAGCTGATTTTTTTTTTTTTGGTTTTAATTTTTTGGTTCATTGAAAAATTGAAAAAAAATTCATTTTGGGTCACCCCGAAACAAAATATATTTTATTTTTTCAGTTAAGTAAAAAATCAGTTATTTGCACAGCTCTACTTCTGAATACATTTATAGGACACCCCCAATCAGGTCATAGTTCTCTGAACAATATTTTACTTACTTTAATTACAGATAACACCTAAGATGACTAACTGGAAGAGATGAGGATTATTTTCTCCTCGTTTGAGTCCTTCGTGCATTTGAGAACACATTGTGTTTAGTCAGTCAGTTTCCCCTGTTGTTTAGGTGGGTCTTTCGCACAACAGTGAGTAAGAAACAAACATAATAATGTGATTATGAAACTATGAACATTGGCAGAACTATTCTGGGGCAGGAGTAGTACCTAAAACTACTTTTAGTTCAATTTATGAATTAAAAAACCCTGAAGCAGTTCAACCTTTTTTTAATTAATTAAAAAAAAAGCACAATAACAGTAAATTGGTAAGCTTTTAAAAAAAAACCCATTTCCTCCAATTGCAAGTAGAGTTTTTACCCTGAAAAGTGCCAGACTCCGTGAAGTGCCCATGGGACTTCACTGGTGCTATTGATTTTATGTAGAAGATGCTCAGATGCTACCATGATGGGCTGCGGTATAAAACCCTGAGATGGACTTATGAAATTGACCAGATTGCAAACAGTCCCTTTTTTCTAGATGTTGTCTTAGCCTCAGACACTGTTGTTCATCTAGGGCCTGATCCTGTCCCCACTAATGTAAATTGTCAAAACTTCTCTTCTCCTCAGGGAGAGTAGGAGTGCACCAGTAGGGTAAACTCCTGCTCACAGTTATGCTAGTGTAAATGGATAGTAACCCTTTTAGCTTTAAAAGGAATGTAGCTCAGGTTTGCACCTGTGCATGAACAGAATTTGGTGCTCCAAGCCAAAATTAAACTCCTTTGGTCAAATACTGCCATCAGATACATCCAAACAACACCATTGAATGGAGTTCAGGTTGGCTTCATTGAGGCTTTACATATAGAATATTGAGAAAAGAAACATAGTTATATTTTTTGGAATTCTAGTCAGAAATTATTTAGGATGCTTTTGTCTTGGTCTAGAGGTGCTGCCCTTCTCCTCTACACACACTTCAAGAGACTTGAGAGTTTTAAAGAAATCATAATTAAGCAGACTATGCTAGTCTCCCTAATTAATCTATTCATTATTTTTGCCTTATATGTTGCTATTCCTAAATAAAACAATGCCTATGTTTAAGAAAACTCCACCAGAGTGGTCCTTTGGGGCCATCTGCCTGTCCCAAGTCAGGGTAAAGGAGGAGGGTTGGGCGTGGGGCTAGCAACCCCACCCCGTAAAAAATCAACTTGCTACAGAAACACCAACAATAGAGATATCAGAGACTTTTATCCTGGAAAAAGAAGGTCTTCAATTCGAAGATGCATGACGCTGGGTGGTGAAAGCCGTGAGGAAGCCACTAAGCCGATCACCCTTCTTGCAACCAGGAGGATTACCATCGGCACATGGAATGTGAGGACCATGTACAAGTCAGGAAAGACGGCGCAGGTTGCAGTAGAGATGAGGAGCAACAACCTGACCCTACTATTAGCGAGACAAGATGGATACAAGCTGGACAGAGGCGACTGTTGGCAGGAGAGCTGTTGCTGTATTCCGGACATGAAGAGAGCGACGCACCCCACACACAGGGAGTAGGCTTTGTTGTCTAAGCAGGCACAGAGAGCACTGATTGGTTGGGAGGCAGACAGCCCCAGGATCATCACAGCATCCTTCAGAACTAAAATGAAGAGGATTAAGATGAATGTTGTTCAGTGCTATGCCCCAACCAATGACAGCGAAGAGAAGGATAAAGACTATTTTTACAATAGACTTCAGAAAATATTAGAGACTCTCCCAGACAAAGATATTACCATTCTTATGGGAGACTTCAATGCCAAAATTGGACTTGACAATACAGGATACGAACAAGTCATGGGGACCCACGCTCTGGGAGAGATGAGTGAGAATGGAGAGAGATTTGTGGATCTCTGTGCATTTAACAACCTGGTCATAGGAGGCAGCATCTTTTCTCACAAGCGGATCCACAAGAGTACCTGGGTATCGCCAGCAGGCACGACAGAAAACCAGATCGACCATGTCTGCATTAGCAAGAAGTTCAGAAGATCTTTGCAGGACGTTAGAGTTAGAAGAGGAGAAGACGTAGCGTCCGACCATCACCTAGTGGTGGCCAGATTGAAGCTGAAACTGAAGAAGAACTGGATAGATGCGTCAGATAGAAGAGCGAAGTACAACGTCAGCCTTCTGAAGGACCACAAGACCAAGGAAGATTTTGGACTAACGCTGAAGAATAAGTTTTCAGTATTACAGGATCGGTCTGAGGAAGAGGAAGACAGTGTACTCAACAGATGGCAGAAAGTGAGAGACACACTTAGGTTAGCATGCCAGGAAGTGCTTGGAATTAAGAAACACCAGCAGAAAGAGTGGATTACAGCAGAGACCTTGATTAAGATAGAAGACAGAGAAGAAGAAGAAGGCAGCAGTTAACAACAGCAGGACTAGAGCAGCAAAGGCCAAAGCTCAAAAAGAGTATGCTGAAGCCCACAGAGTAGTGAGGAGGAGTATTAGGAAGGATAAGAGAGATTATGTGGATGGACTGGCAGCAGAAGCGGAGCAGGCAGCATACAGCGTCAACATGAAACAGCTGTATGACACCACCAAGCGACTGTCTGGAAAGTTCAGCAAGCCAGAACGTCCCGTCAAAGACAAGCAGGGAAAGTCTATAACAGGAATAGAACAACAGATGAATAGATGGGCAGAGCACTTTGAGGAACTCCTGAATGGACCAGCACCACCAAATCCACCAGACATCAACCCAGCCAACGAGGACCTTCCAATCAATTGTGACAAACCAACCAGAGATGAGATCAGAAAAGCCATCATCATGATGAAGAACAGGAAGGCGGCTGGACCTGACGATATCCCAGCAGAGGCCCTGAAAGTAGACCTGGATGCTTCAGTGGAAATGCTGTACCCCCTTTTTGAGAAGATATGGGAAGAAGAAGTGATTCCGGCAGACTGGAAAGAGGGATACCTCATCAAAATCCCCAAGAAAGGAGACCTTAGCAACTGTGCCAACTACAGAGGAATCACACTTCTGTCGGTGCCAGGGAAGGTCTTCAACCGAGTCCTTTTAGAGAGAATGAAGGATGTAGTCGATCCACAGCTAGGAGATGAGCAGGCAGGCTTCCGGCAGAATAGATCATGCATGGACCAGATAGCAATGCTCCGCATCATAGTCGAGCAATCTATGGAGTGGAACTCCTCATTGTATATCAACTTTGTTGACTATGAGAAAGCGTTCGATAGCGTGGATCAAGAGACCTTCTGGAAGCTCCTTTGGCACTATGGCATCCCAGCAAAGGTGGTTAATTTGATCAAGAACTCATACGACGGCATACACTGTAGAGTGATCCATGGAGGGCAGCTCACAAACAGCTTCCAGGTGCGAACCGGAGTCAGACAAGGATGCTTGTTGTCTCCATTTCTCTTTCTCCTCGTTATTGATTGGATTATGAAGACATCCACTTATGAGCGCAGGAATGGAATTCAGTGGACTTGTGGACCCAGCTTGATGATCTGGACTGTGCCGACGACCTTGCACTCCTTTCACACAGCAAACAGCAGATGCAAGAGAAGATCAACATAGTGGCAGCCACGTCATCACAGGTTGGCCTCAACATCCACAAGGACAAGACCAAGATCCTCAAGATCAACTCCATCAGCAACGACCCAGTCACACTGAATGGAAGCCCCCTGAAAGAAGTGAAGTCCTTCACCTACCTAGGCAGCAGCATCGACCGGCAGGGTGGCACAGACGCAGACATCAAAGCAAGGATTGGTAAGGCAAGAGCAGCTTTCCTACAGCTCAAGAACATCTGGAGTTCCAGAGGGCTGTCTTTGGCAATAAAGATTCGACTGTACAATTCCAACGTGAAAACAGTCCTACTGTATGGAGCTGAAACCTGGAGGACAACTAAAACAACCACTAGAAAGATCCAGATCTTCATTAATAGCTGCCTTAGAAGGATTCTTCAGATCCGCTGGCCAGACACCAACAGTAACATCCACCTCTTGGAGAGGACCCGTCAACCCCCAGTAGAGGAAGAAATTAGAAGGAGAAGGTGGGGCTGGATAGGACACACACTACGCAAGCAGCCAACCAACATCACCAGACAGGCATTGCGGTGGAACCCCCAAGGCAAGCGGAAAAGAGGCCGTCCTAGAAACACCTGGCGATGCGACCTTCAGGCTGATAGCACAAAAATGGGCTATACCTGGAACCAGCTAGAGCAAATGGCCCAGGATAGAGGACTCTGGAGATCTGTTGTTGGCGGCCCATACCCTGATTAGGGTGACGGGCATGAATGAATGAATGAATGATATGTTTAAGAAAAAGTTCTTGTCAATTGGATACTATTTTTCAAACAAACTGATTAGGGTAACTATATACTGAGAGAGCTGTATTTGCTCAGTGATAGTATATTCTCACTTCTCAAAAAGAGATTATGGCGTCAAAATAGCTTATTTTCAAATACATTTTATGCAGTGTTAAAAGGTGTGCTTCACAGCAGATAGCTGTGCTTTACTATAGTAGAGAGTATATTTATGAAGTTGCATCTAATGACAATTCATCTTTTGTCCACTCCTGGGACAATTTGGTGTCTCGTTGTCAGCTAGAAGTGCTGTGTTCTCCTGCAGAAAGCCATTTCCATTCTACCAGAGAGTTAACTAAATGTGTGGCAAATGTCAAACAATAAACATTTTGCTGCAACAATCAACTCTGAGGGCACAGGTTGAGATATGTTTGTGCCACGATTATTTTTTTGGATGAATCCGTTCCCCCTTAATTGTAGTTATTGCTAGATATTACTTACTCCTGCCACGAGTGCAGGGGACTGGACTAGATGACCTCTCCGGGTCCCTTCCAGTCCTAAGATTCTATGATTTTTATTGTATGTTTCAAATTAAAAATCAAAATACCCCAAAACACTGTTGCATAGTATGGCTGGAAGAGCATAGTTGCCAGATATTAAGAACTCAAAATAGCTCAAACAGTAGCCCTATAATAGGGGACACTGGACCCCTAAACGTAGGGGGCTTTGTTGACATTAATTACAACAATCAATGAAAGTGTATGGAGATAATAGAAACCTACAGCCACTGCTCTAGGAATTTTCTTGCTGGGATAACTGTCAATCATCTTGAACTAGAGGCAGCAACAATAGCATAAAAAAGCCTTGTCTAACTAACAAAGTGGCTGGAGAAGACTGCTACCACCTGGCTGCTGATAAAATCAAAGGCAGGTCTGGAAAAACTGCCCAAAATGACAGGAAATGTATGGTTGTGGAAAGACAGCTCTGTGGCTTAGTTCCAGGTGGCAGAGTTGCAGTGTCTGCTGCCGAAGAGATACAGCAGATTAATGTGCCAGACTGTCAGGAATACTGTCCATGAATTTTAATTGGCTGGTCATTCCACTCTACAGCTGGTGTATCCCCCCAAGAGGAAGTGGTGGAATGACCCACTAGTAAAATGCTTAATACCGAAAAAAGTAATACAGCACTTCTGGAGTCTATAGTAATCACTAGCCAGCCATCATTTATTTTTATTTTATTTTTTTTATTTTACATAGGCCTGTTCAAACTTGGAGCTACAGAACTTCTGTGTGGTATTCTCTGCTCCACTGTGAGACTATATTGAACATTTCCCCCCACTAAGCTGGGCTGTGCCCAGTTTCACCCCCAACCAATTTTCAGAGTATGGGCTCTATCAGTCTATCAGAGAGCAGCCACCCTGCTGTGATTCTGAGAGCTACATTTCCTCCAGCAGGAGGGTGGCTGAAGGTAGGAGAAGACAAAAGCGGTTTTCCCTGCAAAAGCAGCTGCTATCTGTATGAAAAGGGAGAGCAGGGCCAGCTGAAGGGGGAGGCTGCTCCTCTGTAACCATTCATTCCCAATGCATAGCTTTTAATTAAAACTATGTTCTGCACATAAAATGAGCCCACATTCTCTATGCTCTGTCACAGGTAGGCAGACCAGTGGGAGGAGTGGCTGTACAGGGGCAGGAAGGCTTTTGGAAAGAGGAGAGAGGGTGCAAGGATAAAGAAGGGTTTCAGGGCCAGTCACACTTGTTGGCAGGCTGAGAGGAGAAGTTGTGAAGGGCAGGTGAGCAGCAGATGAGATACAGAGGAGAGGGGTCTGGAGACAGTCATGCAACAGGCCAAGTTTCAGGACAAAGGACAGCTGGTAGCACTAAGTTGCAGAAGTAGTGGTGGATATGGGGGGTGCAAAGCTAGGAAACCCCCAGATGGTCAGAAGCAGCTGCCTGGGCAGGGAAGGCATTGGAGGAAGGCTTCCTCAGGCCAGTAACAGGTGGCAGGGTGTAGGTCCAGAGAAGAACCCACTGGGGCAGAAGCAAGAGTTAAGACCAAGATCGAAAAGAGAAGGATACGGCATCTCCTCTTGCTTATCTCTTCCCTTCATGTCTCCCAGTGTTTGGGGTGGGGAGCACTGGGGAGCTTCCAAATCTTGGCTGAGGCTAGATGGTTTGACTCCACAAGGAAGAGTGAAGGACATCTCAGTTGCTGACACTGGAGGAGTTAGGTGCAAAGCAAGCCCATGTGCACTCTTAACCTTCTGTGTCTCCTCTCTAAACCCTGGCAGCCATAAATTTTGTGGCCTGCCAGCACCAATCCTAAATGATGACGCTTACCCTGGACCACCTGGCCCCTCATGACAATGATAGTTACTTGCTGCTTGTTATTTGATAGTGAAGAAGCAGTGGATGAGCCAGGCAGTGGAGTGAGAGAGGTTTGCCTGTTAAGCAGACTGTAACCAGAACATCTGAGCTCAGGAGGAAGGCCGCGTGTGTGTGTGTGTAGTTTGTTAATCATGAAGGTAAACCCCAGGGAGTAGGTAAATTTGAACCATATCCTAAATGTGCATGCATGTTAAAAGCAGAGTGGAAACACCATGTGCTTACAGATTAACAAAAAGGAATATTTTAATAAGATCCATGGCTAACTCTCCGCTAGACATAGTCCAATAATTTCTTAAATAAAAACAACACTGACCATTCCCAAATCAAAATTTGTTGTTAAATCAATTTAGAGATGAACACACAATGTAAACCCAAAGTTCTAGTACTTCCAAATTGTAGAGTAAGTTTGACTCTAGATACAGACATTCACTTTCAGGTCAAATAAGTTAATGTAAGTCATCTCTTCCGGCTAGTTGACTTGCACATTTCATCCTCTGGTTCTCTTTTAATTCCTGGTTGTATGCTGAAGTAGTTCAAGAAGTTTGTTGATATATATATAGTGGCACTGAAGTTCAAAATGACCAAGAACTTTCGAAAGCATAGGACTGTGCTGGTATTCTAATCCTCTTCCTGGGTCAACTGAATGACGGAACTTGAAACTAAAGGTGAGAAGCTAGCTGCCCGCTAGAAAGTAATTAACATGCTTTGTTATTTTTGTTCCCTTTTGTAACAGTAGCCCCTGGAGTCAGTGCATACTGACATAGGGGCATAGCCTTTTGTAATCCTGACACCCCCACCACCATATGAATGTGTCCAAAGAATCAAGCAGTCTCTTACTGATGCTTCTGTGTGCCACACCTTTATTACATGTATCTTTTCAGTTGATAAATTAGAGCACTTCAGTAACCATTGGCAGATGTAGTTTCTAGCATGCCTGTCTGAGGCCAGATTTTCAAAGCTAGCTGCATGAAAATAAATGAGCACAATTCCAAATGTTGAACTTTGAGAATCTGCTGCACTGGTGCTTTTGTTAATCCTAAAAGATTAAATGGATTTAATACCTTGGATTACATTTGTACTAAATTTTTGTGATGGTTCAATACATTTTTAAACTTTTTAAAATAAACACAAGAAATAAGCAAGAAAGTGGTTTTTGAAGTGCCCTGGTTTATGAAATTCAAATGTCTTGTAGAAGAGGGACTTTTATAACTGAAAAGTCTGTTGATAGCTGTCCTCCCATATTAATCAATAGCAGAAAAGAGCATTTCCTAGTCTGTCACAGCTGTAAAGAATGATTTTTTTCAACAAGCCAGTGAATTAATTAATGCTATCTATTCTCCCAGTTCTGACCAAAGGTTGTCAGATTCCCTTAGCCCATATATTGATCTGTAATATAACCTTCCATTTCCTGCTTGTGCTATTAAGTGAAATAAAATTCATAATAATTGCACTCCTGAGCAGCTGTGCACCTATGTAGTGTTGTGGGGTCACCAGAGAAAGTTGCTACACGTAGTACTTGAGGAGAACTTCCCTTTGTGTTGATGAGCTGTGTTGTTTAATTAACATTTTCAATGTGGATGAATAGGAAGAATATTTAATATATTAATCAGCCTTAAAACAACTTTCCTTTTTTTATGTGCCAAAGCCAAATATAGTATTTGCGTTCATTAGAGTTAAAGTACTTATTAGCTGCCTTAGCGCATTTTTCCAACAATAATAATAATGATGGGCTTTAAGTAAACTAAAA
Organism: Mauremys mutica; assembly: GCF_020497125.1. NCBI lineage: Eukaryota > Metazoa > Chordata > Testudines > Geoemydidae > Mauremys > Mauremys mutica. Next base: position 70,816,355 of record NC_059078.1, read on the forward strand.
CTCATTAATCTCCTGTCCCTTTTTTTATTTATCTGATGCCAAAAGCAATACATCTTTGTACTCTACAGCAGATTAGAACTAAGCTGTGGATCATGCCTCCTTCCTAAACAAAACCTGCAAAATTATCAATTTCCACAGCTAACATTATCTCTCGTCTCAGAAAGCTGCTGCTTATTGTTAACTGAGTGTTTTGTTTATGCAGATATCTGTGGGCAAAGGTTATACATTCTTTCCTTTCTCACTGTTCTGTTGTATGGTGGCTGCAGGGACCCAAAATCTGTGTTACAGTTTGTGCAATTCAGAACCTGTTGTCCTAAAATATAAAACATACACATTTGCCTAAATTGAGAGAGAGAGAGAGAGAGAGGGGCAGATTCTCTCCTGTGTCAGAGCTCTGCCCTGGCTCCAACACCACTTAGAAGTAGGTTCCTTAATGGATCCCACATCAGTGGAGGAAAAATGTAACAGAGCTCCACCACAACCTCTCCTGCCCCTGACTGTCCCCTTACGCCAGAAAAAGTGGGGTGGGGCGGGGCAGAGGCACAGGGCCAGCAGCGGCACAAATATGCCATAAAGGAGTTTCCCTATGCCTAGGGAATTCTCTGCTGGAGTTGTATTATAGTATAATATTATACAGCACAAAGGGGCCATAAATTCTCTTGAAAATGTAGTCCATGGACACAAGACAGAAGACTTTAATCAGCATCATTTCTTCCCCTATGTGGTTTCTGTAGTGCCAGGGCCTCTCAAAAGGAATATGTATCTTTGCCCATATGGTGAGGCAATATGTCAAATGGAGGTACTTCAAGAACACTATAAACCAGTTTATGGACTTTTTACTGCTTAGTTAATTCTCATTCATCACAAAGTTGAAGTTCTTTGACAGTACTGAACAATGTCACCTGACTTAAATAGTCAAGGTATGAACATATGATACTTTAGATTTTGCTGAAGCTATTCATTTTGTTTGTCAACATTACATTCAGACATTGCACCATTAACTCTAAAACACATTTATAATGTAAATTATGATGAAAATGAAATGTAATACCATGAAAACAGTATAGTGCTACCGCTCCCTGTCCCTTCTCATACTCATTAACTCTACTACCAACAAATATTTTGTCATTAAAATTTAGAAACCTCCATTTTTTTTAGAATGAATTTGGGGTGTTTAATATAGTGTGTGTGTTCATAGGAAAAAGTAATTACTGATTTGTTTTTATCAGGACAATGTCTCTATTTCAAAACTTTCTTTTAGTTTTTTTAGCTGTGATTTGTTGGTAGGAGTTCTGCATCAAAGTTGTCCATTGACAACCTAAACTTTGACGCAGAATACCTGTTCAAAATAGAATGGTTCCTTTTGGTACATGATCTTTTTCTTCCATCACCATGGTGCCAAGCCCATCACAATAAGACGCCGATTAGCAAGAGACTGTGTTCTGTATTCATCATGTCACACAATTCTCTAAGCTGAAAATAAGTTAGCCAACTCAAAATCTGTGCTCAAGCATCGTAAGTTCCTTCAGAGTGGTTCTCTGCATAGTGAGCACAATGAGAAACATCAGAGGCCTCGGAAAGATACTTAACTTGTTCAAGAACAACTCAGCAATTAAGCAAACCATATTTTTGCATAGTCTGTCTTCTTGCTTCACCAGAGAAAGTAATTCTGGTCCCATTTCAGATGCTTTGACTCTCTCCTGTAAGTGAGCCAACCACTAAAGTGCATTGGATATACCTTCTTAGAAGGTGTTGAGGAAGACTGAAAACCTCCACTAAATTTTTTAAGATGCAATAAAAATAAAAAGCAAAATATAAAAGCCTGATGTCATTTTATGGAATATTATACTAGAAAATACCACAAATACTGTGGCAGTTGTTGTACTACATCGTAATTACTGATTTTATTTTATGACAAGCAAGCAGGATATTCATAGTCCATTTTTGCTTGGTTACATCAATGACTGAGTTTAAAGGAGAAATGAATCACAATTTATCCATGATCATTGCTGAGTATTAACATCAGGCCTTCTAAAGATGTTTTTGGTTGTCTCTACCAATATTCCTGTGATGGCAGCAACAGCCACAGATTTAGCAAAAGTAATATCTAGGACTTTTTTGTATCTTCAGTCCAAGAATCTGACCTCAGTTTCTTCCACATGTGTAGCTGGAAAAGCCCCAGGTGTCTCCACAAGCCTAAATCTCAGTATTTTTCTCTATAGGCCCCAGTCTCCCTAGAAACTACTCAGTGAGCCCTCACTACCCTCCCCTCCCCCCACCCCAAAGCCATCAGATATCTCTCCCCATGGGTCCTAGTCCTTCCCCAAGAACCCTAATCCATCCCTATAACCTTCTATCCCCTCCAGAAAGCCCCAGGCCCACTCCACAAGCCCTACTCCTCTCTGCCCCCAAGAGGTACTGTAATTTCTTCGGAGCCCTGTGGCACATGGTGTGGGTTGGTGAGCCAACATATTGTTTCTATTTTGTTTCTTCCCCCATGCCATTATGGTAGCAGGAGCCCCTAACAGTACATTCCTTAGCTCCTCCCCTGTGCCGATGTGGTCAGTAGGGGAGTAGCTCAGGGCACAGCTCCTTTGATGCTCCCCTTCCACTCTCTCTTTTGAGAGCCATTGTTCAGCTGAGACAGGGAGGAGGGGAAGAATGAGAGAGATACTGCAGATGGTTTTCTTAGGCCTGGTCTACACGAGGACTTTAAATCGAATTTAGCAGCGTTAATTCGAATTAACCGCTCAACCGTCCACACCAGGAAGCCATTTAATTCGACCTAGAGGGCTCTTTAGTTCGAATTCGGTACTCCACCCGGACGAGGGGAGTAGCGCTAAATTCGACATGGCTATCTCGAATTAGGCTATGTGTGGATGCAAATCAAACTTAGTAGCTCCGGGAGCTATCCCACAGTGCACCACTCTGACGCTCTGGACAGCAGTCCAAGCTTGGATTCTCTGACAAGCCACACAGGAAACGACCCGGGAAAATTTGAATTCCTTTTCCTGTCTGGGCACTTTGAATCTGATGTCCTGGTTGGACATCGGGGCGAGCTCAGCAGCACCTTCAACGATGCAGAGCTCTCCAGCAGAGGAGTCCATGCAATCCCAGAATAGAAAGAGGTCCCCAGCATGGACAGACCGGGAAGTCCTGGATCTGATCGCTGTGTGGGGCGAGGAGTCTGTGCTTTCAGAGCTGCGCTCCAACAAACGGAATGCAAAGACCTACGAGAAGGTCTCCAAAGCCATGGCACTCAGAGGATACAGCCGGGATACAACGCAGTGCCGCGTGAAAATCAAGGACCTGAGACAAGGCTACCAAAAAGTCAGAGCGGCAAACGGACGCTCCGGAGCCCAGCCCCAGACATGCCGCTTCTACGAGGCACTGCATGCCATTCTAGGTGGGTCTGCCACCACTGCCCCACCAGTGACCATGGACTCTGAGGATGGGATAGTGTCGACGGGCAGTTCCTCGGCGATGTTCGCTGATGGGGAAGATGAGGAAGGGTTTGTGGAGGACGACGCAGGCGACAGCGCTTACAATACCGCTTTCCCCGACAGCCAGGATCTCTTCATCACCCTCACAGAGATCCCCTACCAACCCTCCCCGGCCGTTAACCCGGACTCAGAATCAGGGGAAGGATCAGTCGGTAAGTGCTATAAACATGGAAACATTTATTTTTTAAAAAACAGGAATAAAAACTATATAAAAACTATATAAAAACTTTTCCATATAAAACTATATAAAAAGAAGGTCCACACGTATAGGGATGGAACAGAAATCCTCTTGGGACACTTCCACGAAGCTCTCGTAGAGGAGCTCGAAAAGCCTCCGCAGGAGGTTCCTGGGGAGAGGTGCCTTATTTGGTGCTCCGTGGAAGCACACACTTCCGCGCCAGGCCATCCTAACGTACAGCGGAATCATTGCCTCCACCAGCATGGCAGCATACGGTCCTGGTCTGTGCAGGGATTCTAGCAGCATCCTCTCTCTCTCTCTCCGAGTTACCCGCCTCAGGGTAATCTCGTTCGGCGACTGCTGCATCTAATTAGGGCAATTAGTGTACTGTTACTATTGTGAATACTTGACTTTTACTTTGCATAGCAATGACCTTCGTTTAACAGCCATGTGTTGGAGGCCGCAGAGGAAAAGCACACAGTGATCTTTCCCAGGCACAGCCGCGAGGGGCTGGAACAGGGTCAGACTTTATGCTTTCCAGATTGCCTTCAGCGGGAGGGCACAGCTATCCATTAACTGTTAAGCAGCCTATAGTGTAGGGCTTACCAGGCCTGGCTGCTACACGGATTCAGCTGTACTGCCCCGCTTGTCCGATCTCCTGTGCAAGACCGCAGCCAATGAAAGCGTATTCCGAAATCTCAAACTTGTCCTGAGAGCTCGTGAGACTAGGTGCCCTGTATGGTCTTGTTCACAGAAACTGAGTAGACTGTGTTCAGTGTTCGCAAACATGTATCTTTTCAAGGAAATCACTTCCTTTTTCCCATCACACAGCTGCGGCTCTTTCACGAACTGCCCCGGCTTCCCCCTCACAGAGGCTGGCGCAGATTAGGCGGCGAAAGAAAAAGACTAGGGACGACATGTTCTCGGAACTGATGGCCTGCTCCAGAGCCGAGGCGGCCGAGCAGAGACAGTGGAGGGAGACCCTATGTCAGCACCAGCGCTCACACAGCGAACGGGAGGACAGGCGGCAGGAAGACCAGCAGGCGACTCAAACGCTGCTTGGGCTAATGAGGGAGCAAACAGACACGCTCCGGCGCCTTGTAGATGTTCTGCAGGACCGCAGGCAGGAGGAGAGAGCCCCCCTGCACTGTATCTGCAACCGCCATCCCCCGCCACAAAGTCCTGTCCCCCCCTCACCCAAAATAACAAGAAGGAGGGGCGCTAGGGGCCATGAAAACTGTCACTGCACCCCAGCAGAGCGCTCATGTACCACACAGCTCTCATGCCATAAATTTTGAGAAGTGCTTCCCTTCCTGGATCACCCAGTCCCAAATCCAAGTTTCATCCCCCCACTGTGTAGTTGAGTATTAAAAGTAGTTTGTTATTCACTGTTCCCGTCACGTTTTTCTTGTCAGAAGACTTTGTGTGAAGGGGGGGAGGGGTTTTTTAATTGCATAGGACAGCCTCCATTACCAGGGTACAGACTTGGGGGCAGGATCAACAGCAGGACACACACAGACTGCAGTCACTAGGCACCAGGGTCAGTCTGGGAGGTGTATGCTGTCCCGGGTCAGTCTGTGAGGTGTATGCTGCCCCAGGGTCCTAGCGCCTGCCATCCACAAATGGCAAGGCAGGCTGCCCTTACCATGCCCTTCCACCCTAGCCACGAGCCTCTCCGATGCCCTGAGCCCCAGCAAGAGCCCTCATCCACGGACACATACTCACCCTTCCCACACACCCCTCATCCCTTCCTACGCCCCAACCCCCAGCCCAGAGCCTGCATCCAAACTCCGTCCCAAAGACGGCACCCCTCACCCCTTCCTGCAAACCCACCCCTTCCTGCACACCCACCTGCAACCGTCCTCCCCCCAGAGACCGCTGTAGGAGCAGGAGCCTGTCATTCCTCTAGTGTAGAAGCGGTCTGTACATCAGTGCACACCGTACCCACCACAGTCTGCGTCCATGTTTCAACCCTAGAACAGGAATTCATAATTAAAGAAAACTTTGTTAATAATCAGTGTTCCATTAAATTTATTTTAAAACGTGTGTTGGAAGGGGGGAAACCTGGAGAACGGGGTATGTAACCGCAGATCGAAGTCAACAATAACTGAAACAGGCTCAGGTTCAGCTTCTCTGTAAATCAAGTGGACAGTCATAGGTTACCCTGCTCTCCGAGGAACCTAGCTTTCAAAGCCTCCCGGATGCACAGGGCTTCCCGCTGGGATCTTCTATCGGCATGGCTGTCTGGCTGAGCGTAATCAGCAGCCAGGCGATTTGCCTCAACCTCCCATCCCGCCATAAAGGTCTCCCCCTTGCTCTCTCAGAGATTGTGGAGCACACAGCAAGCAGCAATAACAACGGGGATATTTTTTTCGCTGAGGTCCGAGTGAGTCAGTAAGCTCCGCCATCTTCCGTTGAGACGTCCGAAAGCACACTCCACCACCATTCTGCACTTGCTCAGCCGGTAGTTGAAGAGCTCCTTCTCACTGTCCAAGGCGCCTGTATAGGGCTTCATGAGCCAGGGCATTAGTGGGTAGGCTGGGTCCCCGAGGATCACTGTAGGCATCTGCACATCCCCAACCGTTATTTTGTGGTCCGGGAAGAAACTACCTGCCTGGAGGCGTTTAAACAGACCAGAGTTCCTGAACACACGCGCGTCATGAACCTTGCCCGGCCACCCGACATAGATGTTGGTAAAACGTCCCCTATGGTCCACCAGTGCTTGCAGCACCATAGAAAAGTAGCCCTTTCGGTTAATGTAATGGCTGGCCTGGTGGGCTGGTCCCAGGATAGGGATGTGAGTGCCATCTATAGCCCCACCGCAGTTTGGGAATCCCATCGTGGCGAAGCCATCTCTGACGACCTGGACGTTTCCTAGAGTCACTACCTTTGAGAGCAGTTGCTCAACGATTGCGTGGGCTACTTGAATCACAGCAAGCCCTACGGTAGATTTGCCCACGCCAAAGTGGTTCGCTACTGACCGGTAGCTGTCTGGCGTTGCAAGTTTCCAGAGGGCTATGGCCACTTGCTTCTGCACACTCAGGGCTGCTCGCATCCGGGTGTCCTGGTGCTTCAGGGCAGGGGACAGCAAGTCACAGAGTTCAAGGAAAGTGCCCTTACGCATCCTGAAGTTTCGCAGCCACTGTGATTCATCCCAGACCTGCAGCACTATTCGGTCCCACCAGTCCATGCTTGTTTCCCGGGCCCAGAATCGCCGTTCCACACCATAAACTTGACCCATTGCCACCATGATCTCCACTGCGCGGCGTGCCCTGCTTTGAGAGAGGTCTGCGCCACTCTGTGACTTCCTGTCCTCACCGCGCTGACGGAGCCTCCTCGCCCGATTTCTCAGCAGCTGACTGTGGAAGAGGTGGACGATAAGGTGCGAGGAGTTGACAACGGCCATAAGTGCAGCGATGATCGCAGCGGGCTCCATGCTCGCAGTGCTGTGGCATCCACGCTGTCACTGACCAGAAAAGTGCGCGAACAGATTTCCCGCCGGCGCTTTCAAGGAGAGAGGGCGGGAGTGATGGTTGAATGATGACAGTTACCCAAAACCACCCTCGACACATTTTTCCCCCAGCAGGCATTGGGGGCTCTACCCAGCATTCCAATGGGCAGCGGGGACTGTGGGAACTGTGGGATAGCTTCCCACAGTGCACCGCTTCCAAAGTCGATGCTGGCCCTGTTACTGTGGACTCAGACAGTCGAATTAGTGTATTTAGTGTGGATACACAAATTCGACTTCATAAGGTCGATTCCACAAATTCGAGTTAAGTAGATTCGAAATAATCTTGTAGTGTAGACGTACCCTTAGTGAAGCAGAGGGACAAGACAAATTTGGAAGGGACAAAGTTTGTGGTGTCTAAACTGGTGAATTTGTCCCACCAACTTTCACCACACACGTGCACTGTAATTACATCTGTAACCACCAACACTATTATAGAGCCATGTGCTGGAATCTTCTTCCTATGTCTTTGCCACCATTTCTAGATGTGAGTGGCTTTTTTACTTACTTTCGTATTTTTAATAGATTTTATTTGGTGGGTCTCTGTGTCAAGTTACATTTACCTCAGAGGTTAAAGTCTGTCTGAGTTTGTTTTGTTTATTCTTATGAATCATGTCTTTTTCCTGTGGGGGTGAGGGAACACCCCTTGTTTGTTTGTTTTTTCCACATTGTCTTATACTGTCATGATCTTTAAGTATGTGGGGAGAAAGGGGCTACTGGTTCTTTGAGCATGCACCATGGTATGGCACAGTATAACTTCCATTTTCTTTCTTCATCTTAGAGCACTTTAAGAAAATCAGCAATCTAATTATTGATCGATAAAAGAAAAGGAATTAATACTGTATCCTCTGTAGGTAGGAGTATTTAACAATGAACTCTGCTTAAACTTCATAAAAGCCTCTTCAGCAAATCAGCAGAAAAATATTGATCTTAAAATAAGCATGTGAATTTTTATTGTATTTTGTGTCTCCACTGGAGGACCACTACTTTATTTAGCTAGAGTTCATTCTTTAATTTTATCGTCTTAGTCTGTTGTCCGTAAAGGCTTTTTTCTTTATGTTTAAGTAAGATCTGTAACTGCCCAGTTTTGCTGACTTTCCTTTTCGCTAGAGCATATTGACTCCTGAGAGCTAGAGAGAAGCTTTTAAGATCATATTGCCATCACCAAAATCTCAGTAACATAACGATGGATTTCTGGTATGTCTGTTAAATGGATAAGTAGGATGCCAAGTGCAATAATTACCTCTCTCTCTACTTTAGCTCACAAATCAATTGATGTTTATTGTGAACCACCATATTCATAACATATATTTTAATTACATGCACGTTTTTATTTTTAAAACCACATATCTCTCTAGGTTAATCCTACTTCTGTCACAGTTGACTGTGTTTGGTAATATAAAACTGCAACTTGGCCACTCTGCAATTTTTCATAATTTCTTCCTTATTTTTTTCTCATGTTGAAGAAATTTTGAAAAGTTAGAGCTGAAAAAGTGGAGGCAGAGGAGGAAGGAAAAAGAAAAAGGTGCAAAAGTGAAAGAAAAAAGCTCTTGGACATCACTCATTCCATTGTATTCAGTAGCCCAAAGAAAAGGGGGAGGGGAGCGGATCAAAAATCCAAAACTGTCTACATTTGTTTGGTTTTCAAAAATCAAATTAAAGCATAACTTCAGTTTTGAAACACATGAACTTTTTGGTTTCATTTCAAAATTTCATTTAAAAACAACAACAACAACAAAAAAACACATTTCCTGGGGGAGGGGGAATCGTTTTTGAAGAAAATCCCATTTTTCTTCAGGAAAATATTTTGTCCAAAAAATTTCAAACAGCTCTAACAAATGTAATAGAGGAAACTTAAAATGTCAAGGAAATATGTTGTTGACTCTGGATAACATTGTCTTTAACTTCAATTACCTATTTATTGTATAAATGATTAGTTGAAATGAAAGTAACAATGTTCTTTTAGCTGACATGGTGTATGTAGCTATACAACTATTATGATTTTGCATCATTCTGAAAAGAGACTTTAAGTATTCAGAAATCTTTCTGCTGAGGGCAGGTGCCGTGTTGTTTGCAGCTCAGTTGCAGTCTGTTACAAAGGGAAGACACTGTGCTTTTGTGGTGATGCCACTCTTTCTCGTTGTTATTTTGTTCTTTTTATTTAACCTAAAAGACAAATAATTTAGACTGTACCATGGAGAACGGTGAGAGTGACATTAGACATGGTAACTAGGGGTGTGCACAGACTCATATTTTAAGGCTGGAATGGGCTATCATTCTTTCTGGTCATTTAGTCTGACCTGCTGTGTAGCATAAGCCATAGAACTTCAGTTGGCAATTTCTACATGAAATTCATAACCTATGATGGAGCTAGAGAATATTTTGTAAAAAGATCTCCAATGTTGTTTTGAAAACTCCTGGTGATAAGTCCATCACATCATTGGTGAGTTGTTCTAGTGGTTGACTGCCATTGTTGTTAAAGATGTCCTATCTTAATTCTAGTCTAAATTGCTCAATTCAACTTGCAGTCATTGGATCTTGTTATGTTTTTGTCTGCAACACTAAAATTCCCTCTACTGTCAGAAATCTTCTCCCCATGTGGGTACTTATACACTGATCAAGACACTTCGTAACCTTTCTTGGTTAAGGAAAAGCTACCCTGCTGAATATACTTTATTGTAGGAAAGCTTAGAATGAGGTGGTAGAACAGCAACAGTGGAGCTACTAGGAGATCTTTTCTTGGAATGGTAAAATAGAAGTAGGTATAACAACCCAGAATGCAGTAGGGCTGGGGAGAGGACGATCCAATTTCTCCTTGAAGATACTGGAGCTGGGGAAAAGATGGTTGCAGCTCACTGAACTACCCACTTGCTATTCCCCAGAACTCTGGTTAACATTGCATGTTCCTGTGGCAGTGTACTTGTGTAGACAGAGGAAGAGTTTGTGAGGTAAAAAACTCAATCATGGTTTAAACTTTAGACAAAACACAGTAAGTTTTGTTTCCTAATAAAATTTTTGCAGAACCTTAGAAATAACACCTCCTTCAATTTAGGTATTTATTTCAGAGAGCTTGTGAACAGAACCCAAAGTAGTAGCAATGGTCAACTTTTGTGGTTTCCCTTTTTTCATTTTATTTGAAATTACCTTGCCATATAGTAATAGCCGCTATGTGGAACTTGGTTTGAACTGGTATTGCTGTTTTATACAGTGCATACATGAGCCCAGAATATTAGTCCAAGCACATTTTTAATAGTGAAAAGAAATCAAATATTATCCAATATGTCAAGAGTGAGACCTCGGAGATATTTATGTGAATTGCAGTAATGCCAAGTGGCCCTGACCAGGGATCAGGGCCTCATTTGGCTAGGTTCTAAACACACACACATAATAAGACAAGCCCTGCTCTAAAGATGACTAGACTTACAAGAGTGGCTGACACAAATAAATAGGGGGTGGAATTAAGGATAAACTGTGAAACAATGATCATTTGCTTAATAAGATGTGGTGTCAGCTCAGAAACCTAGCCATTATGGGTGATCTGGTAGGCGTTTTCAGCAAAATATATATATTGATGCCCCTGGGGAAAATGCACAGACTGGACAATAGACTTGGTACCTTGTTTCTGATAAACTTGCTCTTTTTTGGAGAAATTTAAATCTAGGCATGCATACAGCTTTCCCAAGAGAGAAACAAAAATTGTATATATTTAGTTTAGTTTACAGCTGTTTCGAGCTGCGCTATCTGTGCAGAGCTTGAGTAGTAGTGTAATTAAATCCATGTCCATATGCCTTTTTTTTCTTAAAAGAAGACAGCAGTTTTATTATTAATACTCCTATTTCAAACCCTTAGAGGTAGCCAATGATGATTAGTTGTTTACTGACTTGTACATTTTTTTCCCTCATTGCATGTGGCTTCACTATCAGTGCCTCATCCTTGAGTTTGATTTTTAAGTTTACTTTGTTTCTACTGATAACCCATTTTAAGAAACATCCACATTTTGAAGGTATGTCTTCGGTTTTAATTACAGGGCTGACAATTGCAGATCTTGTGATGCCATGGTAAATCCAGTTCATTCAAGATTGCTTATTTTAAATGGCGATAATACATGCCAAAAGTAATACTTATAAAGCCCCAGATCCATTACCATGTCCCAAATGGACCAAAGAGGGAAAATCCCACTGATAACATGTAAGGGTGAAGAAGTCCCATCCTCTCTTTAGTCCTTGCCTTTTCTTTGTATTTTGTTCCATATTTGTATTTCATAAAGCTGCACTCCAATCTTATTAAGACAAAAATAGAAGTAGCAGTTGGTTTGGGGTTTAATCCTGATGTTCCTAGTTTATTCAGTTCTCAGTCAAGCAAACTGCCATTTACAGCTGGGCAAATTTTTTTTGAGTGAACAGTAAATTAATCAAAAATGCAGTTTTGGAGTAACCAAAACTATTTGTGAATTGAGGTAGAATTTGGTGCATAGTCAGCCAAATAAAAAATTAGGGGGAAAATGTTGAAAAAGCTGAAATTATTTAGTTCAGCATTTTCAATATGAAATATTTTTTACTTTATTTTCAAACAACATTTGGTTTCTAGAATTTAGGCATATTTCTTAAAAAAAAACAAAAAAAACCAAAAAAAAAACCTACTTAAAAGGGTAACCACCTTCTCCCCCGCCCCTGAAAACAAAATTAAACACAAATATATATTTTAAAAAAGTCATTTCAGGTTGAATGGAATGTTTCATTTGACCCCAGTTTTCCATTTTGGTGAGAAAAACCAAACCTCCTCAGTTCTGGTTCGAAATGAAACATATTTTTTGTTCAGATTTTTCAGTTCAGCCACTGCACTAAAAAATCAGTTATTTGCTCAGCTCTACTCCTGTTGTCCTAACCCCAAATAAGTGTTAAACCTAAATAAAGTCTGGTGTAGATCACCCATAAGGGACTTTTGCACAAACTCACAGATTAGCTAAAATTAGGTAAAATTTTTCAAAAGTCCTGGAGTGACTTAGGATCTTAAGGGTATGTCTACACTACAAGCGCTACAACAGCAATATCTCAAGTATAGACACTTACTGCATGGACAATGGGATTTTCTACACTGAGACTGAGGTTGGTGGCTTAATTATGTCTCTCAGGGGGGTTAATTTTTCATCCCCTGAGTTATAAATCTTGGGGTAGACCAGCCTGTAGTCTCTCTGAAAGTCAAAGGAGGCTGTGGCGCATAGGAGTCTTTCACTTTTGGTTATGAGTTTTGGGTTCCTAACTCATTTAGGCACCTTTGAAAATATCACTCCTAGCATAGAGATCTCTTTCACTTGCAGGAGTGGGAAAGGCTTTAAAGGTAAAGGTATAAGACTTTATTTGTACCCAAATAGTCTCAGTATGTAGGTGACTACCAGCAGAAGTTTTCCTTCACCTCTTTCACCAAAACCAAGGAGGTATTTTTGAGGAAGCGGAAGAATGGCTGGACATTCACTGGGCTATCGGAGAGCTTCTTTGTGGACTATTAGCCTGGTTGCTTACTGTAAATAATAGCTAGAAATGAAAAATGTCTGGCTGATACAATACTGAGTTCTAGCATTTACCTTCTGCATTTCCCACCCCTTACAGCAGTTGAATTGCAGTCCTGAAACACAATTTGTAGGTCTAGCGAGATGTACATAAAGGAAATGGAAAACACGGTATGATATTCTCCTGAATGAAAGTAATAGGCATAAACAAATATTGGCCCTGGTTTAGTCGGGATCTCCATGTGTAGTGGCATTAAAATCCTTGTGGGAATACTGGGATGATTGTTTATTTGTATTATAGTAGCTCATACAGGATGAGAACTCTGTCATGTGAGGCATTATATGAACACAGGCCCTCCACTGAAGAGCTTAAAAATCTAAATAGAGAAGACAAAGGGTGGGAAAAGTAGTATTTTATCCCCATTTTACAGAAGTTGAACTGAAGCACGGAGAGATGACGTGATTTACCCAAGGTCACACAGGAGGCTTGTTGGTAGAGCCTAGAAATTGAGCCCAGAGCTCCCAGTCTCATGCCTCATCACCAGATCATCTTTCCTCTTTTCTCAACACACACTTATGCACCGGCAACTGAGATCTTTCAAGGAACTTTTGCTCTAGATAATCCTTCAGCTCACCGAGGAAAATGGATGATGATTGATTATGAAATAGCCTCCAAAGCTAATATGTATTTTAAATGGAAAACTATGCCCAAGCTGAATTAAGATGGACTCAGCAAAGGAGTTTTTCAAAATTCCTGGCATCTCAACTGGAACTCAATGTGGGTATTGCTTTAAGTAGGGTCAGCTTGCAAAATTTGGACTTGATTCTTTCTTTTGTAGTCCAGATATCTCTCAAAAAAAGAACAAAACAAAACAAAAAAAATCCCTCCCCATAAGAACCCAGAAGGATGAAAAGGGATATCTTTAAAATGCAGATGGGAAAACAGCCAACAAGGGAAGAAGAAATATTAAAAAGTGCCAAACATGCAGACCTGTCATCCTTTGCCTTAATGGGCACTTACAAATGTGCAAGTTGCAAGAGATGTTCTTCCACAATATGATTGTGGTTATAAAACAAACAGCATGGTCAATAATATGATCTAATCTGATTGAAGAGGTCAGTAAGAAAATTATTACCCACTTTACAACCCATTAACATCAAACCCACATTACAGGAATGTATACGATAGATTAAAAACTTGCTTACTTAAAGCAAGACCCACTAAATAAACTCCATTATAAAAGGTTTTTTTTTTTACCTTTGAAGCAAAAAAGAATACCCCCCTGGTGACTGGAATGAGGTGGGGAGGGGATGAAAGAGTCTGAACAGGTTGCTGAGGTTAGGTTTTTGATCTCTGTATCTGAGCTGATCATAGTTCATAGATGCCTGGGGGGCGGGGTTGGGGGGGTCATTGTTCTGATTATTAGCTTTTGTCTTCTGAGTGACAAATTGAGGGGATTAGAAGAAAGGGAGCAAAAGAAGCTGAAGCTGTTGAATTACATTACAAGAGGGTCCTATTTTGCATGAGAGAGCCTTTTGGGATCTTTGATGGCATATAGTATTTTCTGTATCAGGAGAGACCCAATAATCTAGTCTGGTGTTCTGCCTAGGACATTGATTAACAACAGATGCTTCAAATGAAGATATAAATCCCCATAATGCACTTACCCTCCATTGCATAATAGTACAGGTATGTGCCTTTCTGACACCAGTGATCAATTTATGCCCTGTAGCATAAGGACTGAGAGCTCTCATAACTTTATATGAGCCAGTGTAACTGCAGATGCTAATCTTAATTGTATAAATGAAAGGGAAGTTATGGAGGAAGGGAGCCTGAATAATATCCTATGGCAGTGAATTCCATAAGTCGTTTACTGTATAAGAGTAAGAGAAAATCCTATTTTGTTCTTTGGCTGCCCATAATAAGAATGGATTGTTACAGGAATTTACAATCTCTTTGCCACTTTAGCTAAGCTTGACGGAAAAGGGTGTGAGGGAGTATGGGTGTGGGGAGAAGAGAGAATAGTGGAAAATGAAACAAAGCAGAAAAAGATGCTGAGAACCCTTAGAGCAATACTGATGTATAGTTTATTGGCCTATCTATTGGATCATGGTATAACACAGAGTATAGTGAAAGGCAGAATAGAAAAGGAGAATCATATGAAGGGGAAAAGGTTAAACTATTTTACATGTGACTTTACTTGTCATTAGAATCCCTAACAATTTATATTATATTTAAGGGGCATTTGAAATGAAAATTTCTCTGATCAAATTACTTAGTCATTGATCCTCTCTTCTCACATCTGGGGCTATTCTATTAAAGGACTGAAGGTTTATTAAAGCGATTGGAACACTTGGCTTCTTGCTGAGCACAGTCTGTACAGCAGAATCAAACTGCCTTTATTATATATGATCCATTCTGGGTTTGAACCATAGGCCTTTAAAATAGAAGAGAAGATAAATTAGTGTGTTGTTCCAGCCAATTCTGACAAATTTCTTTGATTTCAGGATTGCTTTAATCATTGGATTAAATCAGTGGCTCTGGCTTTTTATGGAATGTTAAAAAGAGGAGTGAGTTGCATCCAATTCTTGAGTAAATTGACATGGAGGACCATCATTTTATTGGTGATGGGGGTCGACTTCTACAACTATGGACCCACAGATGGGCCATGTAAGTACTATATTTTGCCACCAATGTCTTAGCACCATCATTGAAACACATAGCTCAGGCATCCTGTAATGGTTTCTTCGGCGTGTCTTCATTGACTCAGCCCTCTGGCCGAGTCTCACATGCTGTTTGTAGGTGGAACAGAACAAACTCCTTCCAGGGTATACAGTTTTTAACTTGTCCTGGCCCTGGTATGGTGCCGTACACCCAGGGTTTCCTCCTTGGAGACATTGTCTTCCTGCAGCACTCCCTGGTTCAGTCCTTGCTTAGTCCCAGCAGCCAGCCAGGAGTGCCTTCTTAGCTCCCCCGGTCTCTACCCTCACTGAGTTGTCTGTAGTGTTGCTGCTCTGTCAGCAAGTTGGGAACCTTCCAGCTCCAGGCAACAATTGACTGACTCTGTCTCTGCTGCTCCTTTTATTAGGGCTCTCCTGCTCCTCCAGTCCCCCTGATTGGCTGCTTCCCCGGCAGCCACTCTAGGCTGCTTGGAGGACATCTCTTCTGCTCCTCTCTGGGAATGGGTGTGGCAGGATGCTGAGGCCTCCAGCAGTGGGGCCTTGCCCCCCCCCACATTCTTTGCCCCCCCCAAAAGAAAAAAAAACATATTAGGCAAGATGTTGAAAAGTCAAGGTCTTCTGTTATGCCTCTCCTCACCAAAAGTCTGGTTGAACTTTGCTGGTTTGAATGATTTGTGGTGGTGGTGTTTGTGAATATATGAGATTTGTCTTTTTCCAGGTCTAGGGCAGTTTTTCTTTCTTTTTTTAAGGAAATGATTAAGGAATGGGTTGGAAAGGAAGTCAACAATTTGTGGAACTTAAAGAGAGTTAGAACAGCCAAAAATATATGATCTAAAGACAGGATGAACCATTGGATAGAAACTTAGCATCTTCACATGAGTATTATGTAAGAGGTTACTGGACGAATTGGAGTTTAGTGATGGAGTAAGAAATATCTATAGCTCTCACTACCCCATTTGACAATGTTCTTAATTAGAATGGTAGTACATTCAATAAAAAAGCATGGTGGTGAATTTCACCCATATTTAACCAGAGCAGTGCAGGACAATCATTTATCTCTGTATTTGCTAGTGAAAATGTTTTCACCCTGTAAAAACAAAAAACCACCCCTATTTTCTTTTTTTTCTTTTTTCTTTTCTTTCACAAATAAAATGTCTGGAGAGACTGGAGAATGTTATGCTCTTGTGAACCAGTGCAAGTGGGTATTTTCTGCTAATGCTGTGAAATTTTCCATATGTCTCTGTAGTATTATATCCTGGAGAAGCCCACTGGGATGCTTCATGACATATCTTAAAAGGACCTCGTGGTGCTACACATGCTTGCCAAATGGATGCATATTTGCCTCAACGTCTGTACTATCATTCTGCATCTCTGCAGAATGCTCTCTAAGGCATTGTTGTCCCGTGTATTTCAATAAACTCTGCTTTGTGTGTGTGTGTGTGTGTGTGTATATATATAAAGCACTTTAAAATTGCTTTTCATAACCTTGCAGTTGTTTTTCATTGTGTTGGGCCTTGTGGCTACCAGTATTAACATTTTATATTTAATGAAAATATTGTCACATTTAATTTTTTTTATTAAAAATCTGGCTTCCTTCTAAGAAATAGTTTCTGCGAGGCAAATTGTAATAGATATAATATGGATCTTGCAAAGTAAAGCACAGTATGCTGCATTGTGTAGTGTCTTTGCATTTAGTCACAGCTAGTTATAGTCCATCTGAGCCCGGGCATCTAGTGAAGTGAGTATCATAACAACAAGCTATTAGCACTTTGCTGCTTCCAGCAAGAATGGCTCACTAATTCAGTTTAGTAAAATATGGTGATACTTTTAGTGACAATAATCAGATCCTGGAGACTTTTAGAAACAATAATTACCAGACCAGTGATATCTCATTTCTCCTGCCCAATGGCAAATCTTCTAAGTATGCATAATGATTTGAGAAACCAGTGTATGTGGTGGTGGTGGAGTGTTTGGGGATTATTTATTTATTGAAACATTTTCTTTTAGTTGGCTGTTATACTCAGCATCCATTTTCCAGCAGAAACAAAATGCAGCACCATTTATGGAGCCCCCGGGAAGAAGGAGCAAAGAGAAGGAACTAAGTTCTTGGTGATTTGATTGGATAGGGTTCTGAGTCACAAAACCTTTGCTTCAAAATGGAGAGAAACTCATTTGATTTTTAAAAGGATTAATCTTCTCCCGAGCATATGAATTCACATGAAAAAATAATTAAAAATAAAGCACTCCTTTAAGTGATCACTTAAATTGATTGCGTGGGATACCCACAGCACCATTGTTAGAAACACAGACAGTATTAATATTAAAGCTTCAGCAATCTCAGAATCTGAAACACAACTTGCTGATATGACTTCACTCTTTGGAAAAAGCTCTTGCTCTGTTGCAAAATCAGTAAAGAAATCTAATTGATGGGGGCAGCAGGTATGAAGATAATGGAATGATGTGAATCATAGAATTCAAGATCAGAAGGGACCATTATGATAATCTAGTCTGACCTCCTGCAAGATGCAGGCCACATAAGCCGATCCACCCACTCCTTAAGCAAGCAACCCCTGCCCCATGCTTCGGAGGAAGGCGAAAAACCTCCAGGGCCACTGCCAATGTATCCTGGAGGAAAATTCCTTCCCGACCCCAAATATGGCGGTCAGCTGAACCCCGAGCATGCGGGCAAGACTCTCCAGCCATACCCTCTGGAAAAAGGCTAACAATATCCTATCATTGACCCATTGTACTAATTACCAGTGTGGCACTTAATTGACCTATTGACTAAGCCCGTTATCCTATCATACCATCTCCTCCATAAACTTATCTAGCTTAATCTTAAAGTCATGGAGGTCCTTCGCCCCCACTGTTTCCTTTGGTAGGCTGTTCCAGAATTGCACTCCTCTGATGGTTAGAAACCTTCGTCTAATTTCAAGCCTAAATTTCCTAACTGACAATTTATATCCGTTTGTCCTCGTGTCCACATTAGCACTGAGCTGAAATAATTCCTCTCCTTCCCTGGTATTTATCCCTCTGATATATTTAAAGAGTGCAATCATATCTCCTCTTATCCTTCTTTTGGTTAAGGAAAACAAACCGAGCTCCTCAAGTCTCCTTTCATACGACAGGCTTTCCATTCCTCGGATCATTCTAGTGGCCCTTCTTTGTACCCGTTCCAGTTTGAATTCATCCTTCTTAAACATGGGAGACCAAAACTGCACACAATACTCCAAATGAGGTCTTACCAACGCCTTATATAACGGGACCAGCACCTCCTTATCCCTACTAGAAATACCTCGCCTAATGCATCCCAAGACCGCATTAGCTTTTTTAACGGCCACATCACATTGCCTACTCATAGTCATCCTACGATTAACCAGGACTCCTAGGTCCTTCTCCTCCTCCGTTACTTCCAACTGGTGCGTCCCCAGCTTATAACTCAAGTTCTTGTTAGTCATCCCTAAATGCATAACCTTACACTTCTCACTATTGAATTTCATCCTGTTACTAATACTCCAGTTTACAAGGTCATCCAAATCTCCCTGGAGGATATCCCGATCCTTTTCCGAATTTGCAATACCTCCCAACTTGGTGTCGTCCGCAAACTTTATCAGCCCACTCCTACTCTTGGTTCCCAGGTCAGCGATAAATAGATTGAATAAAATTGGACCCAAAACCGAACCTTGAGGAACTCCACTGGTAACCCCCCTCCAACCCAACAGTTCCCCCTTCAATACGACCCTCTGCAGTCTCCCCTTTAACCAGCTCCTTATCCACCTCTGGATTTTCATTTCGATCCCCATCTTTTCCAATTTAACCAGTAATTCCTCCTGCAGTACCGTATCAAACGCCTTACTGAAATCAAGATATATTAGATCCACCACATTTCCCTTGTCTAAAAAATCTGTTACTTTCTCAAAGAAGGAGATCAGGTTGGTTTGGCACGATCTACCTTTCATAAATCCATGCTGTAATTTGTCCCAGTTGCCATCGGCCTCATGCTCCGTAACCACTCTCTCCTTTAAAATTTTTTCCATGACTTTGCATACTACAGATGTTAAACTAACAGGCCTGTAGTTACCCGGGTCACTTTTTTTCCCCTTCTTGAATATAGGAACTATATTAGCTAATCTCCAGTCAAACGGTACAACCCCCGAGTTTAGAGATTTATTAAAAATCATTGCTAACAGGCTTGCAATTTCACTCGCCAATTCCCTTAATATTCTAGGATGAAGATTATCCGGGCCCCCCGATTTACTTCCGTTTAGCTGTTCAAGTTTGGCTTCTACCTCAGATACCGTAATGTCTACCCCCATATTTTCATTCCCATCAGTCCCTCTATCACTATTCCTTAGCCCTTCATTAGCCTCATTAAAGACCGAGGCAAAATATTCGTTCAGATATTGTGCCATTCCAAGATAATCCCTAATCTCCACTCCGTTTAAAGTTTTAAGCGGTCCCACTTCTTCCTTCTTGGTTTTCTTCCTATTTATATGGCTAAAAAACCTTTTGCTATTGATTTTAATTCCCTTCGCTAGGTCCATCTCCACCCGGCTCTTTGCCTTTCTCACTGCTTCCCTACACCCTCTGACCTCAATAAGGTAGGTTTCTTTGCTGATCCCTCCCATTTTCCACTCCTTGTACGCTTTCTGTTTTTTCTTAATCACTCCTCTAAGACGCTTGCTCATCCAGCTCGGTCTAAAACTGCTACCTACGAGCCGTTTTCCCTTTCTCGGGATACATGCCTCTGACAACTCCTGCAACTTCAACCTGAAGTAACCCCAGGCATCATCTGCCTTTAGATCCCTAAATATGTTAGTCCAATCCACTTCCCTAACTAGTCGCCTTAATTTAGTAAAGTTAGCCCTTTTGAAATTGTATACCTTAGTCTCAGATGCAATTTTGATTATCCTCCCATTTATTTTGAAATGAATTAGCTCATGATCACTCGAGCCAAGGCTGTCCCCTACAACTATTTCCTCAACAAGGTCCTCGTTACTCACCAAAATCAGATCTAAAATGGCATCCCCCCTCATCGGTTCAGCAACTACTTGATGAAGGAATTCATCAGCTATCACGTCTAGGAAAAGCTGAGCCCTATTATTATTACTAGCATTTGTTTCCCAATCTATATCCGGGAAGTTAAAATCCCCCATGATCAAACAGTTCCTATTAGTATTTACCTCCTTAAAAACATTAAAGAGCTCTATATCCATATCCAGGCTAGATCCCGGCAGTCTATAGCACACCCCAATCACTATCCCAGGGGAGGCTCTAGTAGTTTTCTTCCCCAATGTGACCATTGCCCAAACAGACTTCGTATTATCCATTGCATTGCTAGTTATTTCGTTACATTTCACCTCATTATTGATATACAATGCTACTCCCCCACCTTTACCTTTGCATCGGTCTTTCCTAAACAGCACATACCCTTCCATACCTGTACTCCAGTCATGGCTACCATTCCACCATGTTTCGGTTATTCCTACGATATCCGGTTTCAATTGCACTGTAGTTTATGCTGTCGTTTTCTGCTTTTGGATGATGATAGTATGTGGGATTTTGTAAGCAAGTGAAAGACAAGACCTGTATGGAGAGGTGTGGGCAAGGAACGAATGGGGGAAGGGAAAAGAAAGAAGTGAGAAATGAGCATCCTGAATTTGTTCAGGATTTCAGAATTCTTATAGTAGGTCCTGGGCGGGAGGGATAGCTCAGTGGTTTGAGCATTGGCCTGCTTAAACCCAGGGTTGTGAGTTCAATCCTTGAGGGGGCCACTTAGGGATCAGGGCAAAAAATTGGTCCTGCTAGTGAAGGCAGGGGACTGGACTCAATGACCTTTCAAGGTCCCTTCCAGTTCTAGGAGATTGGTATATCTCCAATTTTTTTTTCACTCCTCTCAAACTTCTCAAAACACAAGATTGTTACTTGGACTTTGAATTTTAACAGGAACTTGGGATGTAAGACCAGTTCTTCAAAAAGTATCAAATAATTTTGTATTCACTCTTGTTTCTGTCTGTTTTCACACTGTCAAATGTAGTTTCATGTACACTGCCATGTGGTTCTGCAAATGCTTGTGTATGTGCAAAATCAGAGGCTGAGTATAGGTCTTTCTGAAAGCAAGCTTTCTAAGTTTTTTGTTTGAAGTACTCATGCTGATCACTGCACTTTCAAAGTTTAACAGTACTGTCAAGTCAAATACCTACTTTATAGATGGCATTATAATCTATACTTCCACTAGGACAGCTCAAATATATACAATATTAATGTATATCACATTTCAAATTCTTGAGCACTGCTGATCCAAATAATCTAGCATGTGGGAAATAAACGCAATCCAAGGGAGTATGAATATAAAATTTAGGAGCACAAATCCCATTGAAAACCACCAGGACTAGTGCTCCTAAATCATTCTAGGCACTTGTAAAAATCCCACCCTCACAAATTTTAGCAGTCACCGGGATGAGCGCAGTTGTATTACTTTAGGTGGAATACATGGGCCAAAGGTGTTAACATAACCCAGTCACTGTCCAACATTAAACAAGGTTTGGAGTTTGGTATACAGAGACCTCGGCCTGCTTAGTGCCATAGCAAACACACCATTAAAAATCCTTTTAACCTTTTATTAAAGATAAAAAGAAGGAAAACAGTCAAAGTATTTGCAATGTAAAGTATTAAATAAGGCTTTCATTTTAACAGTATAGCTGGTTCCCTTTCCCTTTAGCTGGAAAGAGTTTTTAAAAGGAAAACCCCCTTAGTTTGTCAGTCTCTTAGATGGTTTCAAAGATGATAATAGTTTCCTGAATATCTGAAAAGAAAAGATGTTAGCTGAGAAGGGCTTGAAGATGATGATGCTATTGTTGTTAAAGTCCGATCCCATTTCATCCCAGGTGCTGTTTGGGATTCAGCTGTAGCTAGTAGAGGTGGTGATGTCATCTGTCTGGCCTGGTCTGGGATATCGCTCAGGATCAGGATGACAAAGGCCTGGTGTTGCAGAATATGGTGGGAGTGAAGCTTGCTCCAACAGCCAATTTTTCTCACCAAAGTCTGTTTCTTTAAGGACTTCAAAAGAGTGTATAGAGTGGAATAGCCTTCCCTCATTATTTTGTTCACTAATTAGGCCTAATATCTGACACTCCAATTTTGGTTAATTTCCAATCCCACATTTTGCAGTTTACCAAATATCTTAACACTGTCCTTGAATTCTATCAGTAGGCCTTTGTCTCTATTTCATACCTTTTCACATCAGCATGTGTTGTTATAGGTTATTGTTTTTGCTGATACAGACTAACCTGTGACATCTTATGAACTTGCCCTGTAAACATACCCTTAGTGTGATTAAAAACCCCACAGCACTGAGTCTTAGAGCCCAGGCCAGCTGGGCAGTGTATACATTTGGACTCAGGCTGGAGTTCGGGATCTCAAAGCTTGGGCTCCTGCATGAGCCAGAATGTCTACATTGCAGTTTTATAGCCCTGCAGCCCAAGTCCTGTGAGCCCAAGTAAGATGACCCAGGCTGTCTGCGGCTATGCCACGGATCTTTTATTGCAGCGTAGATGTACCCTAACCTTTCACAGATGAGCTCATAATCAGGGTAAATTTGTAGGCCCAATTATCACAACAGGACCCAATAGCACTGGCTCTGGACACACTCTGTCCAAGTTTCTGTATTCAGCACCTGTAATGCCACTCAATCCTGTCTTAGAGCACTACTGCTGTTCCTGTGCTGGGCCTCCGCTGAAGAGAACCACCTGTGTAGTGATTTTATAATGTGGGCAGGCAGCCACAAATGCCTTGACTGGGTTCACCAAAGTAAGGCATTTTTAAACAGACCTTCACATGTGAAAAGCTATTCTCTTAACTCTCAGCAGCTCTTAGTCTTAGGCCCAATTAATTTTTAAAAATGGATCAAAGTGGAGTGGTGCAATGTCTGTTGTTGGCATTTCTACCATTCTGTTCACTGTTAGGGAGATGATGTATTCAATAGCTAAAACAAGCAACAGGTAGTCAGGAAGGACTCTTGTAGTCTGTCCCCACTGACTTGCAGTATGGCCTTGAGAAAGTCATTTAACTTTCCTGTTCTTCATTCACTGCACCTGATATTTGAAACCTTCGCAAAGCACTGTGAGAACCTCAAATGAAAAATGCCATCAAATTGTGGTGGTGGTGATTATAATATCTGATAAAAATTATGAAGAATTTTTTTATCAAAAACTTTTGTTAGAATTCTACATTTTCAAATATTTTAGATCAGCTCTAATTTTTACACACTGTGATATGAAGGGCTGTTGTGAGGGTTAATTTGTTTCTAAAGCCCTTGGAGATCCTGTTGCGAACTGAATCAATACTAAAGAGAAATCTGTTTGCAGGGAAACTTTTTAGGTCAGGCAAAAGTACAGTTCATGTAAATCAATCCTTAACTGAATGGATGTAACTTGCTTTCTTTAGACGTTCTGTTTGGTTCTCTGAGTTTTGTAATGAGACTTTTAATATAGTTCAGTGATTTCAGTGGAGCTATGCTGATTTACTCCAGTGGAGGATTTGGGTTGCAATGTGTATCTCTTTTTTTCTCATACCAGAGTTGTAACATGGAGGATATAGTAGTGGATTCTGAATGAAACCTATTTCTTTTATTGAGCATATATTTCTGTGTAAACATTTAATGAGTGCAAACTTGTATCATGTCTGCGTGCAAATCGTTTAAACAGTAGAAATAAAGTTGCTTTAGGTTCAGGGGAAGGGAGAGGCATCCTTATGAGTATAAATGTTTATAACAGCAGTAAAGAATCCTGTGGCACCTTATAGACTAACAGACGTTTTGCAGCATGAGCTTTCATGGGTGAATACCCACTTCTTCGGATGCAAGACTTTTGGACACCATCTTAGCCACCATGGATGTAGAGGCTCTCTACACAAACATCCCACACACTGATGGAATACAAGCTGTCAGGAACAGTATGCCTGATGATGCCACAGCACAACTGGTTGCTGAGCTCTGTGCCTTTATCCTCACACACAACTATTTCAAATTTGATGACAATATATATCTCCAGATCAGTGGCACCGCTATGGGCACCGCATGGCCCCACAATATGCCAATATTTTTATGGTCGACCTGGAACAACGCTTCCTCAGCTCCCGTCCACTCACGCCCCTTCTCTACCTACGCTACATTGATGACATCTTCATCATCTGGACCCAAGGGAAGGAGACTCTGGAAAAATTCCACCAAGATTTCAACAGCTTCCACCCCACCATCAGCCTCAGCCTGGACCAATCTACACGGGAGGTCCACTTTCTAGACACCACGGTGCAAATAAGTGATGGTCACATTAACACCACCCTATACCGAAAACCTACCGACTGCTATGCCTACCTTCATGCCTCCAGCTTCCATCCCGGGCACACCACAAGATCCATTGTCTACAGCCAAGCACTGAGGTACAACCGCATCTGCTCTAACCCCTCAGACAGAGACCAACACCTACAAAGTCTCCACCAAGCATTCTCAAAACTACAGTACCCGCACGAGGAAATAAGGAAACAGATCAACAGAGCCAGACGTGTACCTAGAAGCCTCCTACTGCAAGACAAACCCAAGAAAGAAACCAACAGGACTCCACTGGCCATCACATACAGTCCCCAGCTAAAACCCCTCCAACGCATCATCAGGGATCTACAACCCATCCTGGACAATGATCCCACACTTTCACAGGCCTTGGGTGGCAGGCCAGTCCTCGCCCACAGACAACCTGCCAACCTGAAGCATATTCTCACCAGTAACTGTACACCGCACCATAGTAACTCTAGCTCAGGAACCAATCCATGCACCAAACCTCAATGCCAACTCTGCCCACATATCTACACCAGCAACACCATCACAGGACCTAACCAGACCAGCCACACCATCACCAGTTCATTCACCTGCACGTCCACCAATGTAATATACGCCATCATATGCCAGCAATGCCCCTCTGCTATGTACATCGGCCAAACTGGACAGTCTCTAAGGAAAAGGATAAATGGACACAAATCAGATATTAGGAATGGCAATATACAAAAACCTGTAGGAGAACACTTCAACCTCCCTGGCCACACAATAGCAGATCTTAAGGTGGCCATCCTGCAGCAAAAAAACTTCAGGACCAGACTTCAAAGAGAAACTGCTGAGCTTCAGTTCATCTGCAAATTTGACACCATCAGCTCAGGATTAAACAAAGACTGTGAATGGCTTGCCAACTACAGAACCAGTTTCTCCTCCCTTGGTTTTCACACCTCTACTGCTAGAACAGGGCCTCATCCTCCCTGATTGAACTAACCTCGTTATCTTTAGCTTGCTTCTTGCTTGCACATATATACCTGCCCCTGGAAATTTCCATTACTTGCATCCGAAGAAGTGGGTATTCGCCCACGAAAGCTCATGCTGCAAAACGTCTGTTAGTCTATAAGGTGCCACAGGATTCTTTGCTGCTTTTACAGATCCAGACTAACACGGCTACCCCTCTGAATGTTTATAACGTACACACATACCATATGTACATCCATTCAGGGAAGGTTATTTGTTAGAGCTGTCATTCTATATGCGATGGTACTTCAGAGCTTGGGAAGTATTCTCATCATTCGTTCCTACTAGAAATGAAAATTATGATTATTTTTTTAAATCCAAAAGTCTGGGATTAAGGGAAGATTTTCAAAGTCACAAATGGTGCTGATGTGCCCAACTCACATTAACTTTCACTGGTTGTTAGATGACTCACTGCTCTCTATGCCTGTGGTTCTCAACCAGGGGTATGCATACCTTGGGGTTTACTCAGAGGTCTTCCAGGGGGCACATCAACTCATCTAGATATTTGCCTAGTTTTACAGCAGGCTACATAAAAAGCACTAGTAAAGTCAGTACAAACTAAAATTTCATACAGACAATGGCTTGTTTATACTGATCTATATACAGTACAC
This sequence comes from Mauremys mutica, assembly GCF_020497125.1. NCBI lineage: Eukaryota > Metazoa > Chordata > Testudines > Geoemydidae > Mauremys > Mauremys mutica. The sequence continues at coordinate 70,842,685 of NC_059078.1, forward strand.
TGAAATGTAAGTACAATATTTATATTCAATAGATTTATTTTATAATTATATGGTAAAACTGAGAAAGTAAGCAAGTTTTCAGTAATAGGGTGCTGTGACACTTGTATTTTTGTCTGATTTTGTAAGCAAGTAGTTTTTAAGTGGGGTGAATATTGGGGGTACGCAAGACACATTAGACTCCTGAAAGTAGACTGAAAAGGTTGAGAGTCATTGTTCTATGCCTTTAAAAATCCCCCCCTTAGGGTATGTCTACACAGCATTGTAAAACCAGGTCTATGGGACCTGGGCTTGTGGACTTGGTGTTTACAATGTGCCCACACTGCATTGTAAACCTGGGTTTACAATTGCTGAACCCAGGTCTCTCAGCCATGCGAACGCATCAATACTGTACTATGCAGATCTTCTGTCTCTGGTCTGCGACTTGAGTTATGTCCACACTGCAAAATGTTAGGGCTTAGACCTGATTCACAGTGGAACTCAGACTTTGACCCATCCTCCTCTTAGGGTCCTAGGACCTGGATCCTGAGGACTTGCTGACCTGAGTCAGACTGGTCTGTGTGGGATGGAAGCGGGGCTTGGGCTCAAATTGGAGTCAGAGCCTGGGCTTCATGTACAGTATACATGGACCCTTCGTGTTCTTCTGATTCCCATAGTCAGGAGTTCTAATACCATAGATGTTTGCCGGGAAGTCCCATTGCAAAGGAAATCTGCACGGAAGGTTGGAAAAAGAAATTGCTGCTCTACCCACATAACGCTATTGATTTAATCTTCACCGTATATTTATCCCCCTTCCGTGGCACTTACTTTGTGCATTTTTTCATCTTAAAAAAATTATGCTGCTGTATAGCAAAATTTGAATGATAAAAATGGGAATATCTGTTTGCTAATTGGATACCGAAATTATCAGGACATACTCAACAGTATTTAATCTTACAAATTGATTCTCTTTTAAATTTAAACCATCTCTAATGGAATGTTCAATGTATTGTGGTCACTTCAGTTTTGACGTGTCACCAGGAATTATTGCTAACATCATTGTAAAGGGATTGTTTAAAATGTGCTATAGGATATCCTTAGGAATCGCATGCAGAAATTAAAAGGTGAGTTTAAATGCTCTAAGTGGGACAGATGTTGGGATGAACTTTCAAGAGAATGTGTTGGAGCACCATTGCCGAGTCACTCGGCTAGACAAGAAAAAAACCTGTAGAGAACTCCTCATATTGGCACGGAGATGGATTATATGAGCTTCACTAAATGTTTTTCTTTTAGTAACTTCTGTGGTTCTAATGAACTCTCCTGAGTGCATTACAGGACTTGGAGTTCTCATCATTCATGAGACAGGTGCAGGATTTCTTAGCCTCCACTTTTCATCTGAGAAAATCACAGTAAATCCCAGACTTCTCTTTTGCTGCTTGGTGACTACAGTAGGTTAGGAGACTAGACAGATTTTAATAGAACCTGACAGGCATGAGGGCCCCACCTGTTGTACAAAGTATTGGAATTTTCCTTTTGGTGAGAGTTCAGGGTGATCTCTATAGAGGTGCAGAAAAGTTTAAGGACAACATCTGACAAGCAAACCCAATGGCACAATAAACTGAAAGCCCAACGGAAGGATATTTTGCATCTTTTGAGTCTCAAGAGAGCCATCCTCTGTATGTCAGAGACAAAAGAGCAGCATTACTGCTGAGCCTGGCAGCAATGGGACATTAAGACCTGGGCATATGGCCAGTGAAGGAAGGGATGCTCTCTTGAGTTAGTGAAAAAGTAGCTGATACACAGGCAAGTTCAGAAAACCCTAATTAGTTCAGAATAAGGTTACAAAGGGCTTAATTAGCAGTTAGATTGATTGCAGCCAGGGAACATAAATAAACTGTTGTGGCAAGAGGACTCTGCAAGGAAGTGAGAAAGAGAGGTGCTAAACAAAGCAAAGCTTTCCTCTCCCCTCACCTCTTGTCCTGCTTGGCTCGTCCCAGGTTCCTTGAATCCCATGTTTGAAAGGCTACAGTATATGTAGGTGGAATTTCAAAGTAATGGGCAGATACAAATCCACTGGAAATGAAGTAACTACTAAGGTAAGTCCTTGTGACATGTATGCCAGTAAGGTATAACCTGTTAGCTAGTGCTTGCTTGTGTCTGTATAGCAGGCCACTGGTATTTTGTGGTAACTTATGTTTAGATGAATCTTACCCTAGGCCTTCTGATGTGTGATAAAGTTGATTTCATTGTGTGGAAAACAATATCTATGGGGCAGAATCAGCCCCCATTTTATGTAACTTCTGTAACAAGGCATCTGTTTTAACCACAGCTGCTTATCGCCTTTGGCAGATGCCCAATTTATATTTTGCTGAATGGGGTCAATTGCAAAGACTAAAATACCATGTGTGTACCATTCTTTTTGCATGTTGAAAATTATATATAGCAGCTACCAGAAAATAGAGCATGTGATTATATAAATACTCAGTACAGTACATTTTACTACTTGTGTTTCAGTGCAATTTCCTGACACTTAAAACAAAATATTAGTGATAAACATTAGTAAGTAGAATATGTCTATTTTCTTGCCTGTTAATTGAAAAGTTTTTAACTACTGGAATGGAGAGACAAGAATACCTTTCAGAAAATGAGGAAGGAAATACAGAAGCCAGCCTCATCAATCAAGCAGACTGACTGTTCTAAGACTCAAAATCATGAGAGATTTCCCCCCGCCCCATGATCTAATACTAAATTTAGCTATATATATTAGCTGGGCCTTATACTAATTCATAGGCCTTGACTGCACTGGAAAAATTTGGTATGCTACCCACCATTTGTAAATTTATCAACCAAACATGTCTGTAATACGTGTCATCTCTACACCTAAAAATGTTTCCCATGGTACAATGACACTCCAACTTGTACCTGGATTGGACTGCCGTTGAGGAAGACTAGGCACTATGCTGGGGTGGCCAAACTTACTGATTCTCTAAGGTGCATATGATAATTTTCAGAAGTTCAAAAGCCGCAAGACACACACAACCTGCCCCCCAAGGTGGTGCCTGCCAGGGCACAGGGCTTCTGCCTCAGTGCCTCCCTGTGGGGCTAAAGCCCCGAGACCCCCTTCCTTGCAGGGCAGAAGCTCCTAGCTGCATCACTACACCATGAGGCAGAAGCCCCAAGCTCTCACCCCCCTCCCCAGTCTGGCAGCTGGAGAATGGGGGGCGAGGGGCAGTGAGGGGCTCCACGAGCGGCACTTCAACTGTAAAAGAGACTCATGCAGTTTATGTGCCGCACTTTGGCCATGCCTGCACTGTGCCGTTCTCTACTGGTACAATGCTAGTATCACTGGTTCAGTAGCTCAACAGTGCAAATACTCCTCCTACAGTGTTGAGGTTGCCTATCTAGTCTACTTTGTGCACCTTACCACACACGGGCCACATTTCCTGGAAGCCACTTATTTGTACAAGTAGTGCCACATGCACTGTAGAGCTCATATGCACTCTGTTTTGCCAGCAATCAACTCCTTTGGCAGAAATCTGCTATCTCAGTTGTTAGCAGGTCTGAGGGAATGCTTTCCTATGAGCTTTCTGGAAGTGGGCCAGAAGGTGGTGATGTGTGGGCATTTGGGAAGAAGAGGAAACTTCGGTTCAGGTGAACTTGGTCACTCCAAATGCTTTATTCTACAACTAGGTGTCCAAGCCCCTGGCTTAGATGTTCTGTTATTTCTAGTGCTATCCCACTGGTGTAATTACCTAAAGTTCAAGTATTTTAGTGCAGATGTATCCAGAATGAAAACCAAATCTATAAAAATGAATGAAACTGAAAAGATCTGATGGTCCGCAGACGTCAAATGGAAAATAAAATGTACAAGAAAAGTGATTGACTTTCGATCTCGTAAGGTTGGTATGATGTGAGGCTTACTGTATGCAATCCTCTTGGGCTCCTGAATTCGGTTAAAATGAGCTTGATGTGCTAGAAATGGCATGCCTGGCTTTCAGTATCTTCCTACTGCACACGTTCCCTAGAGTAGTGAGAGAGGGGCTCTGCTATGTATCATATTATCAAAAACCAAATACTAATGTAATAAAATCCCAACTCAATCTAACAAATTTTGTAATGTGATGGAAAGTTGGTAATGTTATACTGTGATTTGCAAGATGCATTGTCATTCCTATTTCAAAGAATATAGGTATCAGACAGTGGGCTTTCTTAGCTGAACTTACTGATTGTATTGCTTTTAGTGCTCATTCCAAAGAATCCATTTATTTTTACTCTATTTTAAAAAATGTGAGTGAATATTTGTGCTTACCAAGATTGAGTTACTGACAGAACTGAAAGATGAAATTTTGTACATCTTAGCAACAAGCTACAAAGACTTAGGCTGTGTAAGCATCCCTATATTGCCCCTGACCAGTTGCTATAATATCCTATAAGCACACTGTCCATATTCTTGGCCAGGAATTTGGAATACCTGCTATAGAAACAGATTCTCCAAAGAATCCATCCTGTGTTTTACATGAGAAATCAGGCGTGCTGGGACAGGGCATATCAGCTAGCGTCAGGAGGGTAACTGATGAATGCATTGAGTAAATCTGCTTGATCACTAATTTAATATTGAGTCTTAGGTCTTGTTGCCACAGGATCATAAAGGAAAATTGATCCAAATTAACTAAAGATGTGAATTTGAAGTGGATTAGTTAATGACATTGAGTCCCGGTGTGAACACCGTCATTCAGAATTAAAGTGGCCTTTCAGAATGAGTGTTTTCACACAGAGATTTAATGCAGTTTAACAACTCCACTTCTAATTCACACCTTTAATTAATTTGAATTGATTTTCCTGGATATCCATTTGGTGGATTAAGGCTTGTCTACTCTTAAAATGCTGTAGCGGCACCACTGTAGCAGTTCAGTGAAGACACTATCTATACTGATGGGAGAGATTCTCCCTTGGGCATAGGTATTCCACCTCCCTGAGAGGCAGTAGCTAGGTCAACAGGAGCATTCTCCTGTTGATCCTAGTGCTGTCTACATGAGGTATTAGGTCAGTTCAACTGAGTGGCTCAGGGGTAGGGATTTTTCTTACCCATGAGCAATGTATGTGACGTTGCACTCCATATGTTTTATGGATGTATGCTAATGAGTGTGAATATAATGTAACTGGAATGATGTTCATCCATCGTTGTCGATGAAGACCTCAACAACTCATTCTTTCGATGACCGGACTCTGTGCGTCCGAAGATGACTGATCAGTCCGATTTGGGCATGGAATGTCCTGTCACACGTTGGGCAGATATGTGATGGCACTGTCAATGATGTGCGGGCAGCTCTGGACATGCGCAGCTCACGCTTTCTTTCAGCCTCAGCAGTATGCCTCGCCTCAGAGGTATTACTGCCTGTGTGAATGAGGCTGCGCCATGCTGGACGGTTCAGTGCGAGGGTTTCCTATGTGGCGGTGTTAATCTCAAAGGACTTCAGAGAGGTCTTCAGCGTGACCTTGAACCGCTTCTTTTGTCCTCCATGGGAGCGCTTTCCCTGGGCGAGTTCTCCGTAGAAGAGCTGTTTAGGAATGCGCTCGTCTGACATTCTCACGACATGTCCAGCCCATCTGGTCTGGGCTCTCATCAGCAGTGTGTGAGCTGACGGCAGACTGGCTCTGATAAGGACTTCAGTATCGGGCACTTTGTCCTGCCATCTGATTTTTAGAAGCTTTCGCAGACAGGAAGTGTGGAAGTGATTGAGCCTTCGTGCATGACTCCGATAGACAGTCCACGTCTCGCAGGCGTACAGCAGAGTTGGAAGCACCACTGCTCGGTAGACCTTCAGCCTCGTTGGTAGGCTGATCCCTCGACGTTCCCAGACGTTGGAGTGCAATCGGCCAAATGCAGAGCTGGCTTTAGCAATTCTGCACTTTACTTCTTCATCGATTGACACTGCTCGAGAAAGGGTACTGCCCAGGTACGTGAAGTGGTCCACTGCCTGAAGTCTCTGTCCATTTACAGTGATGGACGGTTCTGAGTACAGAGTGTGGGGAGCTGGCTGGTGCATGACCTCAGTCTTCTTGATGTTAATGGTGAGGCCGAAGCTGTTGCATGCAGATGAAAACTTGTCCTTACTGGCTTGCATTTCTGGCTCTGTACTAGCATTCAGAGCACAATCATCGGCAAAGAGAAAGTCTCGAAGTACAGTTTCCTTCACCTTGGTGATGGCACGCAGTTGCCTCAGATTGAATAGCTTCCCATCGGTTCTGTACTTCAGGCCTACTCCTTCAGTGCAGTGTTGAAAGGCATCAGTCAGAGTGGCAGAGAATATCATGCTAAACAAAGTGGGTGCTAAAACACACCCTTGCTTGATGCCATTGGTGACTGGGAAGGCCTCAGATGTTTCACTGTTATCCAGGACACAAGCCATCATACCGTGATGAAATTGACGTACCATTTGTATGAATCGGTCTGGACAACCGAATTTCGACATGATCCGCCACAGGCCCTGACGACTGACAGAGTCGAACGCTTTCGTGAGGTCCACAAAAGTTGTGTAGAGTTCACGGTTCTGCTCTTGACATTTCTCCTGTAGCTGACGCGCAGCGAAGATCATGTCAATAGTCCCACGCCCCTTGCGGAAGCCGCACTGTGATTCTGGCAGTAAGCCCTGCTCCAGGTGAGTGATCAGTCGGTTCAACAAAACCCGTGCAAGAACTTTCCCCGCTGTAGAGAGCAGCGAGATTCCACGATGATTGTCGCATACCTGGCGATTGCCCTTCCTCTTAGAGACGCGTCCATCGTGCACCTCTATAAGTTCCTGTGGAATGGATCCCTGCTTCCAGAAGGACTGAAACAGCTCAGTGAGTTTCCGTAGCAGCACTGGTCCACCGACTTTGTACACCTCTGCTGGTATGACATCTGACCCTGAGGATTTGCCACTTGACAGCTGGTTGATGGCTTTCTTCACTTCGTCCTCTTCTGGTGAAGCATCCATGGAGTCATTGACTGCAACCTGGGGCATCTTGTCGATGGCCTCATCATTGATGACTGAGGGGCAGTTGAGAACTGCTTCAAAATGTTCAGCCCATCTCTGGAGAATCTGCGTCTTCTCTGTAAGGAGCACAGTGCCATCAGAGTTCAGGAGGGGAAAGCTCCCAGAAGCCTGTGGACCATAGAGCGTGTTGAGGGCTTCATAGAACTGCTTATAGTCGTTCCTGTCCGTGTATGCCTGTATTTCATCTGCTTTGGCGCTCAGCCACAAGTCCCGCATTTTGCGCAGTCGGTTCTGTACTGTTCTGCGAGCGTTGATAAAGGTAGTCGTCTTTGCCGCTGAGGATGGATTGTTCTGATATGCGCGATGCAGGCGGTGCTTCTCAGCAAGTAAGGCCTGGATTTCTGCATCATTTTCATCAACCCAGTCTTGCCGCCTGCGTGTGGAGGGCCCCAGTACCTTCGATGCAGCTGTATGGACAGTGTTGCGGAATCGCTCCCAGTCTCTCTCAGCGTCATTCTCAATACGAAGATCAGCAAGCTCGTTCTCTAGGTCTTCTGCTAGATTTTCAGTGATGCGGCTGTTCTTCAGCTTCGACACGTTGATCCTGGAATATGCTTTATGCAAAAGGTCTCTTGTAAGGTATTGTGATGGGGTCTACTTACCCCACACTCACCCAGACAGGGTTAAGCCCATATTATTGACAGCGGAAGTCCCGCCTCCCACGGACTGGGCACGCTCCGGATGCTCTAGCACAGGGGTAGGCAAGCTATGGTACGCATGCCAAAGGCAGCACGTGAGCTGATTTTCAGTGGCGCTCACACTGCTCTGGTCTTGGCCACCGGTCCGGGGGGCTCTGCATTTTAAATTAATTTTAAATGAAGCTTCTTAAACATTTTGAAAACCTTGTTTACTTTACATACAACAATAGTTTAGTTATATATTATAGACTTATAGAAAGAGACCTTCTAAAAATGTTAAAATGTATTACTGGCAGGCAAAACCTTAAATTAGAGTGAATAAATGAAGACTTGGAACATCACTTCTGAAAGGTTGCCGACCCCTGCTCTAGCACAAAAGTACTGTACTGGTACCATCTAGACAGGCATGCAGAGATATGGATTCATTTCACTTCTGTTCCAGTCTGAAGCCAAAGTCTTGCTGCTTTACCACAAAGTGTAAAAGAGCATTTTTAAATGTAATTATTTTTGTTAATAGAACTGGAGTAAATCTCCGTACCTATAGACTCATTCTATGTAGCCATCATCAGCTCCACAAAATTGCTCTCCTAGTATATTAGGCATTTCTAATGTGCATAGATACTAGGCACTTAACAATTACCTAGTACACTAGAGCCAAATTTAGGAATAATTATTTTTACTACAATTATTTATCTTAAAATTAGATTAGAAACAATTGCCATACCATTAGTTCCTATGTCATATAGTCACAGCTTCTATTAGGTAAAGAGAGAACTCTAGAGCAAGGGTAGGCAACCTATGGCATGCGTGCCAAAGACAGCACGCGAGATGATTTTTAATGGCACGCTGCTGCCTGCCGGGACAAGTGTGCCATTAAAAATCCTGCCCGTCTTGGCCCACTCTTCTCCGCCCTCTGCCCCCTCCTGCGGGGGCAGGGAGCAAGGGGCAGGGGGCAGAAGCTTGGTCCTGCCGGCTCCCTGGCCTCTTCCCACAGTGTGCTGGGTTCCTGCCCCTCCTCCTCCTCCTCTCTGTCTCTCCCTCCCTGCCAGCCAATCAGCCAATGGCCCTTGTGAGGGAGGGGGTCGGGGAGGAGTGGAGTCAGCGTGTTTGCTGCTCCCGCCAGAGGCAGAGAAGAAGCGGGGACAGGGCCTTGGGGAAGGGTGGTAGTGGAATAGGGGCATATCCCCTCCAGCCCCCTGCTGTGAGCACCCCATGACCCCAGCCCACACATCCAGCCCTCTGCCCTGACCCCCCCCCCACACCCAGCCCTGAGCCCTGCAGCCTTGCACACCCCCGAGGCCCGTGCCCTGAGCCCTGTACCCCCCTCACACACACACAGCCCTCTGCTTGACTCCTTCACACATACCCCCACGACCCCAGCCCTGACTCTGGCACCCCCACACGTACCCAGGCCCCCCCACACCTCATTCCCTGACACCTGCATCCTCCTCATATGCCCCTAGTCCTCTGCCCTGACTCTTGCACTACCACCCCACATACCCAGACCCCCCACATCCCTATTCCCACCCTGAGAACCAAATGGGAGCTCCTGCACCCCTCTCCCACATTCCCACCTGCACCCCTTGCACCAAATGGGAGCTGCCCAGGTAAGCGCTCCACACCCAAACCTCCTGCCCCAACCCTGAGCCCCTTCCCTCATTCTAGCTCCTGGCCCAGACCCTACCTGGCCAACACCCAGCCTGCTCCTTCACCCCCAGCCCTGTGCTCAGTGCACTCCCACCCTCAGCTCAGTGCAGAGAGAGAGAAAGAGAATGGGCCAGAACCAGGGAGAAGGTAGGTACCCACTGTATATGGGCGGGGCCAGGACCCCAAACCGGCAGTGGGCTGAGCGGGTCCGGCAACCGGGATCCCGGCTGGCAGGAGCCGGCGGATGGAACCCCTGAGCGGCAGTGGGCTGAGCCGCTCAGGGGTCCCGGCCACAGGCCCCGCTCAGCCCACTGCCAGCCTAGGTGAACAGAACCCCGGACCAGCAGCGGGCCAGTGGCATAAGATCAACATTTTAATTTAATTTTAAATGAAGCTGCTTAAACATTTTGAAAACCTTGTTTATTTTACAATACAACAATAGCTTAGTTATATAATACATAGACTTAGAGAGAGAGAGAGCTTCTAAAAACATTAAAATGTATTACCGGCATGTAAAACCTTAAATTAAAGTGAATAAATGAAGACTCGGCACACCGCTTCTGAAAGGTTGCCGACGTCTGCTCTAGCAGTATAAAGAGAGGAAGTATAAAAAGAGCTCATTCTGGGCTGGAGGCTACAGGGGACGGACCTGTCTGGGAAGCTCCTGTGGAGGACTAGCCACAGCCCCTCTGTACTGGGAACCAGAGCCTCCCCGGGCCCGCTTGAACTCCGGCAACAGGAGGAGCCACAGGAGGAGCCACAACTAGCCCATCAGACCACAGAGAATCCGAAGCCTTATGGGAGCCCTCAATGCAGATACTGGTAGGAAGTGACCCAGGGAGGGTGTCGGAGTGGTACCTCCTGCCCAGGAAACATCAGCGTGTTTCAGTAGGACCCCCCACAACTGAGTCAGTGGCAAATTGCTCCACCAATGTTAGGGCCCTGGGTCAGGGCCTGATGGAGTTGGGTGGTCCCAGGCCCCCCTATCGGGACTGCCAAACCCATTGGTGGGCACCCCCCACATTGGCCTCTGGCCTCTAGGCCACGCTGCCCTGCACCCCAAGGGTGGCTCTACTGAACACCATCCGCTAGGCTGCGCTGCCATGATCATAGGCGCCATCGCTTGTGTTTTGGAGTTTAGATCCTTACCCGGTCATCTGGAAAGTCAGGGACAGTACTCGTAGATGGTGCGCTTGCACCCTTTACCCCCTGTTTGTGCAATGGGGGGGGTGTAGACTGCCACAGGTATCATTACAAAGCTTATAATCTACTGACTGTGTTCATCCTATTTGTATGTATGTATCATTCTTGTATCTGAAGCTAGAAATATAAATTATAACTCTGAGGGCCTATTGTAAATATGCAGAGTGTGGGCCATTGATGATGGTTTAGAATCTTGATGGCTCCCGTTGACTAGGACAATTGGCTGTAAATGTTTCTGTTTACTTGCAAACCTCCTAGGGTACGTGTGGGCCAGCCCTGGAAGAATGAAGAATGAGGTCTTACAGGACATGTGACCATGTCATGGGATACTGGAAACCATCTTAAACCTGGTGCTTTTCTATTTAGAAGGAGGGGTGAGGACCCAGAGAGAGAGACACAAGATTCCCGCCTTGTGCCTAAGTTATAAAAGGGAGTGGAAGAGGACAAAGGAGGCTGCCAGTCATGAGAAATCCCCTAGTTACCACCTGAGCTGGAACTAACAAGGACTATACCGGGGAAAGGATTGGGCCCAGACTAATCAGGAGTCTAGTCTGTGAAAGAAGCCTATTGGAACATCTCTGAGGGTGAGCTATTACCTGTATCAGTTTCTTAATGTATTAGGCTTAGACTTGCATGTTTTGTTTTATTTTGCATGGTGACTTACTTTGTTCTGTCTGTTATTACTTGAAACCACTTAAATCCTACTTTTTATACTTAATAAAATCACTTTTGTTTATTAATTAACCCAGAGTAAGTATCAGTGTTATAGAGGGTGGACAATTTATGAGTTTACCCTGTATAAGCTTCATACAGAATAAAACAGATTTATTTGGGGTTTGGATCCCATTGGGAACTGGGTATCTGGGTGCTGGAGATAGGTGACATGCTGAGCAGTTTTTGGTTAAAGTCTGAAGCTCTGGGGGCATGGACCAGACCTGGGTCTGTGTTGCAGCAGGCTAGTGTGTCTGGCTCAACAAGGCAGGTTCTGGAGTCCCAAACTGGCAGGGAAAACCGTCTCAAAGGTAATTTCAGCACGTCAGGTGACAGCCCCAAGGGGGTCTCTGTGACCGAACCCGTCACAATGTAATGATACCAACCTAATTTCCTAGTGTAGACCAGCCTTAGACTCCCAGTAACCTGTGACATGAAAAGGCCAACCTTCATTTGGAATCATCAGCCTTGCTAGTACTGACAGAATTTTGATCTCCTAATGAGGTTCTGTAACAAATGGATACACCTCTGAAACACCCCATTCTGACAGCAGCATTCATTCTGCTCAGGAATGTTAACTTGGTTCTGATGATTCATTAAGACGTGGCTGTTTTATTCTGCTAGGTTGCTTTGAGATAGGGTATGGACTGACCAGTCTGGAGAGAGGAACCCTAAGGCCAGCCAAACCTTGGGGAGATGGTTTGAGCTGAACTTTCTTCTCTCATTATTTTTGTGTTAATTAACCCAGACTACAGGATGGATGGAAGTGTGTAGACTCTACTTGAAAGCAGATTTGCAAAAGGCACCTACTTCTCACAGGCACCTATGTTTAAAAATAGACCTGCTTAGCAAGATGTGGGTTTTTATGAAAAGGGAAAGTCAGATGTTCCAAGGTAAATGATGGTCTCAAAAATGTGAAATGGAGCTTCCAGTATGCTTTTTTTTTTTAAAAGGGGAAATCTGAATTTTTCATGATGATTTGGCTTTGCAAACAATGGTAGGCTTGACACAGCCTTTTCTAGATCTTTGTATGGGAATAACATTAGTAGAAAGAAAATAACTTTATGAAATGTTTGTTCCAAATCGAGTCTGGAGGGGAATGAGTGATCATTTTCTAACTGCAAAAGACGGGCTCATGGCATTAAAAGCCAAAACTATATATTTTAGAAAAACAAGCAAAACATTAATGAGAGATTTTCTAATTGATTCCAAGATAAGATTTCTTGATAGCAACCAGATGACTACATGATTCATTTCCTAAGGCCCTGAGAGCCCACCACAGTTTCAGTCTCTATCCTCTTGTCATTGTTACTCTGAACTGCCAAGTTCCTCTCTGTAGTGAACACTAGAAAGCAGAATGCTCTTAAAAAGCATCCTCTTCAAGACTTTGCCCCCTTTATGCTTGCACAACAAAAGCTGAAGAGTACATTAAGAATAAATGGCAGTAATGTACGGAAGGGAATACTTCCACTGTAAATGGACAATATAGGTTGGATGGAGCCCAAGGCTTAAGAGTATGAACCCTGCTGATTAATCCTCACATTCTTTGTCATCATAACCTGTGCACTTTAAAGCCCTGGGTCTCATCAGGGGAGAGAGTAGGCATGTGTTGGCTGTTAAGAAACTGACAAGTATCCAGATGGCTATTATCAGGGAATGGACTAATTTCCAGGTATTGGAGGCAGTTTCTAGGAAATACTGCCAGGGAGGAAGGGAAGTATGTGGGTGCTGGGCAACAAGGCAAGGTCAGGACACTTAACTAGCCCTGTCTTCCCCTCTCTAGTGATAGGAAACCTATTCAGAATCCGTGAGGTCTAACATGGCTTTTTTAAGTATTGTTGGGTTTTGGTTTTGGTTTCATGTTGAATCAGGTGAGTTTGCCCCCCACCTCCCCGGACTAACGCAGATTTTTTGTTGATATCTAAATTTAAAATCTAAATAGAGATTTACACTCTGCTCTCTGAGGCAGGGAATCTGTCTCTATGTGTGTATATAGAGTGCCTAGCACAATGGGCTCTAGGAACTAACACAATACAAATAATAGTTATTATTGCAGTATTACCTTTATATTTTTTCTAGGAAAGGTGTCTTTCTACATTTTCTAACATGGGATTAGTTTGACCGGAGGGTGTATTTTCACACCCTTATGCTGGAGTAGAATCTCAGCAACATTCAGTGTATTCTGTAGCAAGTGAAGGGCTGGTACAAAACGTAGAGATCATCCCTCTGAAGCCCTAGAATAGAGTTGTCAGTCTATCTCCAGATAAAGATTCATAGTTTCTCAGGGTTTATTTTATGTATTTCAAATAAATATTTATAATAAATTAACTGTTTCATTAATGTTTTGGGGAAAATGTGGAGGAAATTTTAATGCTTCGGAAAAATGTTAGACTGACAGAAAAGGTGCTTTTCCACCGTAAGCTTCCCCCAACACTGTTCCACCAAAGTGCCTCAACCCTACCATGAGAGAATATCTTTAAGCTGGAGAAGAGAGATCATTCTCCATGGCCATTCCATCCTTCACCTGCTGAGATTGCAAATAAACAAGCCTATTAGAACCATTTGTGATGCAGTTACCTGTCCTCTAGGAAATAGAGAACATAAACTTGTTTCTCACAAGTTGCTGATCAACATAGATGGTGACATTTCATCATATTATCAATTTGGGCTTGATATGAACTGAGAATCCAGGTAAAAGGCTGTGTGTCACATTACCAATCTTCTTAGCTGTCTAATCCACATCAAAATATTTTAACAACATTGGATCTTCTGTATCATTTTGGTAATTCCTCCTTAATGCTATTGATTAATTATTGCACCATGAGTCATTGTATTGACCATGTAGACTTCAAGGCAGATAAGTACTGCAAGTTAAATGTATGTTTGGCTTTAGGTTACATCTACACTAGAGAGCTTACTGCTGCTCAGTTGTACTGATGCAGCTGCACCACTGTAAGATCTCTTGTGTAGCCGCTCTATGCCAATGGGAGAGAGTTCTCCCATTGACGTAATTAAACTACCCCCAGCAAGTGGCGGTAGCTATGTCAACGGGAGAAGTTCTCCCACCAACATAGCCCTGTGCACACTATTACTTAGGCCAGTGTAACTTATGTTGCTCGGGATGTGTTTATTTTTACACCCCTGAGAGACATAAGTTTTGCCGTCATAAATGGTAGTGTAGACATGGCCAAAGCTTTTGGACTTCATATTATAGAAAAAATTCTAAGCATATTTTTCAATGGGTGCATCTTGATGGATTAAACTGGCTCCTGTGTAGCTCCCAAATCTTTAGTGTTTCAGGCTTTCCCCCTTGTTAAATGTTTCCTGTAGGTTGAATCTTGTGTCATGCTCAAAGTGAGATTGTCTCATCACCCACACAGCTCTCATTTAGCAGACTTTTCTTTCCCTTGATGGATGGTGATCCAGTTGTTAAAGCTGTAATTGGTGATGGTAGTAATATATGATGACATTCTCTATCTGCCACTCTGCAGCTATTTTAGTTGGGTGTACCTTACTCGCCTTTTTGGCTTTGCACAAATGGCACATAATTGCAATCTACTACATTTTGGTGGTAATGTCACTTTGCATGATCGTAGCTCTCTCCACAGTATCATGAAGCTGAGCAAGGATCCCAGGGGTTTTGCAGGGACTTGGGTCCACTATCTTCATTGTGGCTTTGATGCAGACCAGCTTCAGTATAAAGAATATCCAGAAATATCAGGTGGGCTGTAAAATGTGCCTACCCTTAGATACGTCCCTTCTCATTTTAACTGTAATAAATGCTCCCTATCTATTTTTAGTCTAGAATACGAGGAAACATCCTCTCTCCCTCTCATGATTTTAGTCCAGTTACAAAGGTGAGAATAAGTAAACTGCTCCATCTCCTGTTTTCCCTCCCTCCAGACTTTCATCTGGCATTAATGCTACTATCATAGAGGCAGTATGGCAGTGGTGGCTACAAATACAGTTCTCCTCTTGGTTCAGTAGGGACTTGATCCTGCTCTCATTGACTCCTGTGGTGCAGGATCAGAGCCTAGAAGGGTGTCCATTGATGTAGCTGCTGTTATGCTTGCAGTGGATTATTGTTCTCATTAACAAACACTGTTTTTTCAGGTTTTTAGATATGAGCCCTATCTTTTCTCCCACTCCTCCCCCTGCTGATAAGAGGATCTTCTCTCCTCCCATGTTTTATTTTTATCCCCTTCAATGTCTGTATGAGTTGAGATTAAATGAATGAGCATTGATGTGGCAATGAACATGTACTGTTTTTCTGCGTTTCCTTATTGGAAATTAGAAATTGTTGACAACCACCAGCATGGATACAATGACCTTACAGCGCACTTACAGAGTGACCTAGAGAAATTAGATATCTGGACAGAGGAAAAACCTGGGACATTGCAACTGAATACATCTGGGGAGAAATAATTTGTAACTGACACACACATTCTGCGGGCGGGGAGGGGGGAAAAAGGAGAGGGTAGTGAGGAGCATGGGGATTAGCAATACTAAAAGAGACCTAATGGTGGTAGTGGACAAATTAGACATGAGTTTACAATGTAATATGACAGAAAAAGGGTGAGTACCATTTTGGTCTGCATCCACAGAGGTGTCATGGGGCAATATAGAGCTAAGTGGCTCTGACAAAGGAGAGCCTGTATTAGTGAGTTCAATTTTGGATCCCTCATTTCCAAGAGAGATGATTAAAGTGGGGGGTGGGGAAGGGAGGGGAGAGAATGGCTGGAGGGACTGAATTATGAGGAAGGATTGAGAGGTAATTGTGTATACTTGGCCTAAGTGATGGCTATAACTAAGGAAGGTTTCTGTACAAATAGGGAGTGTTAATAACAGAAGGAATAGGAATTATTGTGCATGGTACAAGAGGCTGTAAATAAGAGTAATGAGATAGAATTGAGAAAGGGGAAATTGAGGCTTAATGCTAGGAGAAACTTCCTGATTGTGGGATGTGTTAGGCTGTGGAATAGCCTGCCAAGGAAAGGGATACAGTTTCCATTTTCCACAGTGTTTAAAGCTAAACTGGAAAAAAAATAAAAAATAATTTTGCATTGGCAGGCATATGAACTGGTGACCTCAAAAGCCTTTTCCATCTCTGGTTTCTGTGACTCTATTTTAAATGTAGTGTAAATGCATATTTATAGGCTAGACCATAACAGCCTTTTCCTTGCTGCAATGGTCTATTAATGATACACTTTTAAAAAAAATCTCAGTATATAATTATGCAGCAGACCCTAGTGACTCTATAGAACCTCTTACAGAATGCTGAGTCAATGCTTTTAATAATTATCTAAATATATATTTGCATGAGAGCTCAAAACCACCAGTGAATATAATGTACATGTTTACTTAGATGTTCCTGTCTTACCCTATCAGCTGCTTCTCTGGTCTATTGTGGCTACTTGCTGCTGCTCAACCACACTGCTAAAATGTGTTGATGCCATGGCCCCTTACCTGCTCTTCTCTCCTTTACAGGCTGCTCTTCACCATACCTCTGGTGCTATCACTATTTGTCACCACTGTAGGTCCCAGTTGAGATGGGGCTCCATTAGGCAAGGCACTCTGCAGATTCACAGTGAGAGACACTCCCTCTGCCAGAGACTTCATGCTCTCAGTAGAAAGGCCAGACAAAGGGTGGGAAGGGAAACAGAGGCATGGAGAGGTGAAATGATTTGCCCAATATCACACAGGAGGCTGGTGGCAGAGCTGGGAAGAGATCCCAGATCTCATGGATGCTACTCCAGTGTTCTAACCACTGGACCATGCTGCTCATTTATACTTGCTACTGGACTAATGAGCTCCTTGTGGAGGGCTGTAAGTTGAAGTAATACTCCACTGAAACACTCTGTTCCTTGACTCTTGTTTCTAACCTCCCAGCCATGGGATATAGCTGTCCTTGCTGTATACGTCCCTGTGGTTTGCATTACTGTTTGTTTACTGCATTGTAATACAATGTACCTTGGCCTGGGGCTTTGAGAGTTTTGTTAAAGATCTTCTGCCCCTCTTACTAAGAATATCAGGCTTTTGTACAAGTTGATGGTGTCACTCAAAACTCCCTGGCAGTCCCCCGGAGGTAACTTGGTAATGAACTGAGCTCAAACTTCAAAGATTCAGATTCATTTGAGGAACTTTGAACTGACAATGAATAAATGTGGTGTGTGTCTGTCTGAAATTTCCCCAAAACACATAGCCAACCCCATCACCCCTAACTGGAACAGTGATATGGGAGTTAGACAAGGTACTGACAACCTGCTTTTGCTTTCCACAAGATTAAATCATAAAGCAAACAGTTTTGTGTTGCTTTTAGTTCTGAAAAAAAAGTCCCTTAAGTGAAAGAGAGAGGATGTGGATAACAGATTGTAATTGCCTCTTTCACAGACTGTACTCTGGTTAAAACACAGTGTTTCCTGCTGAATTGCATGAAAGAAAAAAGAGCTTTAAATATTGATGTCTACGTGAAGCTTCCTAAAGTGCCCAGCTATACTTGTCTCACAGTATTTCTTTAACAGCCTTTATTTTCTGCTCTTTTTAGATTGGTTACTGGTGGGTTCCAGCCAGAGATATTGTCCTGTACTGGCCAGAATGGATAATCATTGCTGTTCTGGAGACAATGTGGCTCTGCCTGACATTTCTGCTTCTGGTACCTGGGTACCCCAAGTAAGTTAGAGTGAATAAGATAATAACATGATGGCAGCATGTGCACCCTCTTTTCCTCTTCCCCACATTCTTATTTCTTTTCTCTCTGGGAGAGAAGTCATTCAGGGTGTCAATATTTTAAAACTATATTTGGAGGAAGAGTAGAGCTGAGATGTGGGGTATTGTTGTATTGGGAGGTGTAATGACTGCCATCAGCCAAGTCTTTGGACCAGGAATAGGCAACCTATGGCACGAGTGCCGAAGGCGGCACACGAGCTGATTTTCAGTGGCACTCACACTGCCTGGGTCCTGGCCACTGGTCTGGGGGGCTCTGCATTTTAATTTAATTTTAAATGAAGCTTCTTAAATATTTAAAAAACCTTATTTACTTTACATACAACAATAGTTTAGTTATATATTATAGACTTATAAAAAGAGACCTTCTAAAACATTAAAATGTATTACTGGCAGGCAAAACCTTAAATCAGAATGAATAAATGAAGACTCAGCACATCACTTCTGAAAGGTTGCCGACCCCTGCTTTGGACTATAGACAACTACAGCGGTGGTTGAAGCTGTTGGGTCTGCTAAGCAGATGCCAAAGCCACTCTCCATTTCTCTCTTCTGATTTTCACCAAAAACAGTAGGATTCTGCACATTGGTGCCTAGGATAGTCCCTGAAATTTTGGAATTGACCAAATGCAGTGATCACAAGTTATGATGTTACAGACTGATAGAGAAATGTTGTTGAGTTGAGTATAATATCTCACTTCACTTGGCCAACCAATAAGCAGCCTATAATGCAGAGAGTGAATTGGATGGTAGGGAGAATGGATAATTGTAATGATGATTTCCTCAATTTCAGAGTAGCACAACCTAGCGATAATGTACATGGCAAGGAGAAACATCTGGTGAATGGAAATGTAGAATGACCATTAAAATGGAAAAAAATAAAACAGGTAAATCTGAATCTAAAGGAAGCAAGAGTATATTCAAATTTTAGGAAGACATTTGTGTTAGGAAGGATTCTGCTTTCAGTTAAAAAGGTACAAGTCTGGAGTAGTTTCACTTAAGAAGAGCTCTGTGTGGCTCGACAGCTTGTTTCTCACCAACAGAAGTTGGTCCAATAAAAGATATTATTTCACCCACCTTGTCTCTCTTATGTTGATAGAGTCACTTTAATATACTGTGTACTGTATAGAAATTGGCTCTTTGAAAGAACAATCCTTAGCATGAGACTTTTTGTACTTCCTGGTTCTAGTTAGGTAGAGAGAGAGAGAGCAATTATTTGCAATATTACTTACTTTACACACCATTTTTCGTGAAAGACAACATTCCTTCCTTGGATGGAGTCACATTTGCTCTTTACAGATTGTCTCAAGAAACTCTGAAAAGTCTTCTAAGTTTTCATGAAATCTTGGGGTGGAGATAGTTGTGTATCATTTGATTTTCTGAAACATTTTTATTGCATATTCTGATCAGATCCTATTGTTAATTTATTCAAAATGGAAAAAATGTTTCTTTCCATTATGGAAGTTTTGGACCATAATAATGTACCAAATCCTGCAATTATTACTCAAGTAAACTCCTATTGACTTTAATGGTAGCTTTGCCTGAGTGTGAGGACTGCAGGATTAAGCTTCACAGTAATACAATAATGTGGGTGAGTGAGTGGATGGCTGGGTTTGGTTTTTTTTAACTCTGAAAAGTAACTAAAATTTTATTGTGGGGTTCTGTCTGTTGTGCCTCACTGGCTCTGCACATATATGCTTGATTTGCAACTAAAAAGATGGTTTTATCAATTATTAACAGTCCTGTAAATGCAACTGGTGAAAGTCAAGTTGAATACTTGCCTTCCACTGGCTCATCTAAAGTAAAAGAGAGACTATATAGGCCAATGTCTGTTCTCATTTACACCTGTGCTGTGGTCATGAGGGCCATATAAAATAACAATACGTCAAAAACTCTTGGTTAGATTCTGCTTGAGGGGAGGGGTAGCTCAGTGGTTTGAGCATTAGCCTGCTAAACCCAGTGCTGTGAGTTCAATCCATGTAGGGATCTGGGGCAAAAATCTGTCAGAGACAACAGTACTTGGCCCTGCTGTGAAGGCAGGGAACTGGACTCAATGACCTTTCAAGGTCTCTTCCAGTTCTATGAGATGGGTATATCTCCATATAATAATAATAATAAAATGCTGGTGCAATTAAATTCACAGTAATTCCAGACTTACACGTGTGTAACTGAATCTGGCCTATTCTCTTGAGTGAAGTTGTGCAGGTTTGACAAATTATAGACTTTGGCCTTGCAGCTGTAAGTTAGTAGAGAACTGTTGGTGATTCATGAGCCAGAATAAAGTCTAGCTTGCTCACTCTTACCTTTGTCATCTTTGCAAGGCTAATGGGAATAAAAGTAGTAAAATGTTATTTTTGACACTATGGTAAAGAGATGTGTTGTTAGTGTCAGCAACTATGACTCTGAATACCCTGGAGGAACAGAGCTGTTGAGTAAGAAAGTGCTGTTATCAAAGGGTAGGGTGACCAGATAGCCAGTGTGAAAAATCGGGATGGGGGGGGGGTAATAAGAGCCTATATAAGACAAAGCCCTGAATATCGGGACTGTCCCTATAAAATCAGGACATCTGGTCACCCAGGGTACTTCTCAGAGTTGACCAGCAATTTAAAAGCTAATGACCACTGCAGAGACCATTGCGTGGGAATTAATGACCAACTAGTGGAGTTGACTCAGTTGGTCATTAATGGCCTGGAAAAGTCTCACCTGGAGGTGATTATTGCAGTTATAAATCCAGGAAATACAAAAATTCAAAGAAAAACACTAAGGTGCTAAGGTGTCAGATAGAGCTGAACCTTGTCATTGACAATCTTCTGTTTCCAATAAACGAATTGCCCACTTCTCTTCCCAGTGAAATCAATACATTTTTCACCATTGACTTCAATGAGAGAAGGATCAGCTTGTATAGATCCAAGAAATGTCTGACCCTTATTCACTAGATGATTGAGAGGTCATGTTAGGAGGCATTCATCTTAATACACCCTGCACTTCTTGACTCTGAACAAAGTGCTCTTGCAAGATTTCCTGCTTGCCCAGAAACAGGAAGTGCCACATTCCTCAAAAGTGAGCTTGTATTCAGGTTTCCAGTCCAGTTTTGCAGACATTAATTAAAAAAAAGAAAAAAAAAAGAAAAGTAAATGAGCTTTGGATAGGCTTCTGAATTTTTGGATGCAGTGTAAGCTGACCTGTCAAATCATTGTAGGTTAATCCATTACTTGTTTTTGTAACCTTGGGTTGTCTTCAAAGATCAGTTCCCCTTCAGCCAGGAGTTGCAGTAGTCCCTGCTGCTGCTATGTCCAAACTGCTCTGAGTACAAGGGCCTGTGAATACCCATAGTGCCAAATTCATCAGCCTTGCTCCCACAGGGCAGGGATGTAGAGTGATCCTCACTGAACTAGGCACAAGGATTGGGAGGACAGAAATTCTGTCTACATGCACTACCCTCGTTCTTCTGGTCATGGTAATTCCTACTGCAGTTCAGCTCTTAAGTACCTCATGATATATATCCTTCAAAAGGGCACTTATAGGGATCTGCTACTATATACTACATGTTGTGCGGCTTCATCATTTAAAATATTCTCCTTGCCTGCAGCAGATTGTGTCTAAGGTATACGTGAGGGTTTGTGATAGAGCTGTGTGAAATGGCTGTATCAGTTCTCATTTTGTGAATACTTGTGACTCTGGTGTAAGGCAAAATGTTACTCCTTCAACAGGCACAGCTTATTTTTTCCTAGCAAGAGCTTGCTTCCCTTGTGGATTGGCCTCAAGTGAAAAAGTATAACTTTTCACAAAGGAATTATGTTATTTCTCATAGGGAGAGCACTTTTTCCTAGAAAAATGAGTTTTCCTCCTGTGGGGTTTGAGATAAGAATAAGACCACCTTGCTCAAAAAGGGATTTTTTTTTTTTTTTTGCCACTGGGGTGGGTAACCCTTTCTAACACATACTACTTATACATGGCAACACTTAAAATTTTATGTCTAGATTACAATTAAACTGTCATAAGCACAGTATAAGTCTCTCTCTATTTCTGTGTGTGTGTGTGTGTGTGTGTGTGTGTGTGTGTGTATATATATATATATATATAATATGCAAAGACACAACTGAATGTGTGCGTCTGTAGCTCTTTCTGTCCCTCCTCACCATCAGCAATTCTCACTAACTATTTCAGTGGGATTACAATTGTAATGCCTTACGAACATATTCAGCTTGTTTGGCTATCTGTGGTGGTCCCCTAATTGCCTACTCATAGATATGTTGGTAAATAGCAGTGGCAGGCATTTTTTATGTCACTCCTCAATGTAAAAGCTTTACACAGATGGACATACTGGAGTCACATTATTCTCTTGTTGCATACCCCATGTACTGTCCATCACCTGCTGCCATAGGATAGTCTCAAACAAGCACAAGCCTTTATTTATTTGCAATTGTCTCGCCCTCTAGTGGCTGACTTAAAAATGAGGTTCTGAGCTCTAATATCTGCCAGAGCTCCTCCAGCTCTGCAGTCTTGTGAGTCCTAAGTAGCGTTCTAATATCTGCTCATTGTCCTCTGAACAGACTCATCTACCTGCTGGCCTGAGCACCTCCATTTCACAACTGCTTTCCTTTTTCTGCTAAACTCCTGAAAGGCTTTTATCCTTATAGTCCATAGCCACAAAATGCACATCTGAAGCTGAACTTCCCTGAAATTTTGGGATATCATGACCCAGTGTTCTGGTTCAGGCCCATTTCTAATTTACAACCCTCCGGTACCCCGCAATGAAAGCAGTGGTCTCTGCTTGCCTGTTTGTAGGGCAAATTCCACAAACTTTCTTAAGAGGTTGGGCTTTAACTTTCTTGCAACAAACACAAAGTAGGGAAGGGAATTTGTAACACACTAAGTCATTACAGCTTCTGGTTTAAATTGATTACAAGGAAATGATATGCCGCAGGAAAAAAACAATAGATAAAAAGAAGTGTCCTAGGTAGCGAGAGAAGATGAATGCGGTATGTTTCTCCACCTAAGATTTTTCACGACAGAGTATGATTGTGTAATATCTCACCACGAGGAGGCTAATATAAGGCCATAAATCAAAGAGAACAGCTTTTCAAATAATAAAACACTGTCTTCTCGCTAATAGATACCAAGTTAGGACACTGAGCTATTGAAAACAAGCTTTAGCACTTGTCTCAGTGTTGATGACAATGACTTATGCATTTTTAGGTCTAATAGGTTTTTTTGGGACAGATGGTAGCCAAACATAAATTCTGCAGATTGGTAGTTTACACCCTAGGCACCTAAACATACAGGTTAACTAAAATGAATATAAAAGTGTACAATATTTTCTATAATTTAATTAATATCTATCACTTAAATAGACCTATAGCTCAGTTTCTGTTTATATTAACCAGTGTATTGTTAGGTTTCCATACCTAAAAAAAAAAAAAAAAAAAGGTGGTAATTGGAGATATACCAATCTTCTAGAACTGGAAGGGACCTTGAAAGGTCATTGGGTCCAGCCCCCTGCCTTCACTAGCAGGACCAATTTTTGCCCCAGATCCCTAAGTGGCCTCCTCAAGGATTGAACTTACAACCCTGGGTTTAGCAGGCCAATGCTCAAACCACTGAGCTATCCCTCCCCCCTGCAAGCAGAAATTTTAAACTTGGAACTGAGATGTCCATTTTGTTGAGGATACAGGAGGTATATCATTTGATGTCCCTGGCTATGTTGGCTTTGCTTGGGAAAAATCTGGGTTTTTGTTTTGTTTTTTCATAGTAAACTGCAAAGATGGGATGTGGAAGACATACATAGAACATGTAGATACACTAATAAGGTTCTACTTTAACAGTCACTTCCTGACCATAATTAGGCTTTAAAGTAGTGGTCCCCCACCTTTTTGTGGCCAGTAGCACATTCATGTTTTCAGAAGAGTGTGGTGGGTACCAACAATTTTTCAAGTCTTATTTTGTATTTGTACATTAAATAATATGAAAAACATAATATTTAATATTACATAATATATGAATCCATAAGATAAAAAGGGTAATTTTACATGTAAAAGGTATTCAATTATTTGGCAATTACTCTTTCACCTTACCATGTGAATTTGCTATTTTTATCTACCTGTAAGAAAAATTAAGGAGTTTTTACAAAATAAGTATCATAAACAGTTTTCATCTTCTTTATTTTTAAAAAGTAAAACATTGTTGAACTGCTGGGCCAAATATATTTATTATTCTTACTTTAACATAGAATGAAGCCTGCAGGCCCGGAGTTCTCTGTCCCCGGCAGGTGCGGGGCCACGGCTTCTCTCTGGCTTAAGCCACGGCCCTGCGCCTGCCAGGGACCAAGAACACCGGCACCTGCAGCCCCAGAGAAGCCGGAGAGAAGCCAGAGCCCCGCGCCTGCCAGGGACAGAGAACGCCAGTGCCTGTAGCCTGCAGGCCCGGAGTTCTCTGTCCCCAGCAGGCGCGGGGCCTCGGCTTCTCTTCCCTTCTGGGCACTAAGCAGGCCTGGCGCCTGCCAGGGAGAGAAAACACTGGCTCCCGCAGCCTGCAGCCCCGGAGTTCTCTGTCCCCGGAAGGCGCGCGACCGTGCCTTCTCTCCCTGGCTGAGCACTAGGCGGGCACACATAAATGCCCCAGCGGGTGCCATAGCACCCACGGGCACTGCGTTGGGGACCACTGCTTTAAAGGAATCCAGCAGAGAGACAGCGAAGCTGACTGGTAGAAGGAAAAGAGAGAGATAATATTTTTGCGGAGGGGAGGGTTTAGTTTATAAAATATCATAATGGATTAAAGTTCCCACACCTTCACGGAGAATAATATGAGTACAGGGGAAAAATGAATAGTGAGGTTTTAAGCAGAATAGATGATATTAGCAGGGTGATAGTACATGCAGCTTTCACAACAACTTCAGTTGAAATTTCCCAGGTGGAGGAAATGTGAATCAGTCCATGAGTCATGAAGTTCCACCAATACAAAATGGTTAACACGCAGAAGTCTATGGAAGTAAGTATTAAATTAATTGCAGAGAGAGAGCTCCAACAAGAAGCATTAAATTTGTTTTAGGTAAGTCTTAATGAGAAGCAGGGATTGTCAAAGAAATTAGGTGCTCAAATTCAATGAATATTAAATGGGAGTTAGATTCCTTTGAAAATCCCTGCCCTTCATTGAAACCAGGACAATCAACTATTTAGTCATACTTCCATCATTTAAAAAAATAATTTTAGGGAAATTGAGACCAAGACAGTTTTGTTCCTTATTTTCAAATGTTAATTAAAGGCAATGAAGAGATGCATCATTTTAGTTAGTTACCTGTTTGTGACCCACTGGCAGCAAGGGGGAGAGAGACAGACAGACCCTTAGTCAGATGAACCAAATTTAAACAGCACCTCCTGGTGTTAAGTGAGAAGCTGTTTGGGAAATGATTTTTTTTCCCAGTTCCTGGAAAACCTTTTTGGATTATTGTTTGAAAACCGAACATTTTTTGGTTGTCAGCAACAGGAAAAAACATTTTGACCAAACAGCCATACCACTTGCTTCTTCTAACTCCAGTAGGATTTTGATACCTGCTAAGCTTCTAAATGTGTCTGCATATGTATCTCTGGAATTCAGAATTTGAAATACAGAGGGACAGATTTTGCTCTCAAGTACATCAGTGTCAGTCCTAAGTAGCACCTTTGAAATCATTGGAATCACTTTATATTTATGCTCTTTTAGGTTGGTGGCGATTAGAATTTGACCCTGATTCCAAAGTGTTGAATATTATTATTCTCAAAACCTCCCATATAAATTCAAAAATACATGTAGCATGGTGGTCTTATTAATGAAACAGGAAGCAAAATGGTTGGTCGGGTCTGAATGTTTGCTATAGTATTATTACTAAAATAAAAATGTTAAATATCTTAAATTAGGAACAATCGCATGTGTGCTGCTAATCAAAAATAGGTGATTATTAGGATAATTGCTCAATTTTGTAAGCAATAATGCCACCTAAAACACAAGATTCTGAAATGTTTTAGGTGATTAACCAAATGTTTTCTTATACAAGCTCTGACCTTAGTTTAGACCTAACTGTATCGTGCACACAAACTGGAATGTCTTTGTCCAGAGAAAGCAGCAGTGGTCTGGTGGACAAGACGAGAGGAGAACTGAGGTTCTGTTCTGAACTCTGCTGCTAATGACCTATAGTATGACAGCATGTCTTTGTGCCTTGGTTTCCTCATTTGTAATTAACTTACTTTCCTTGGCGAAGTGCTTTGAGATCTATGGTGAAAAGGGCTATATAAGAGTGTTGGGATTCTCTCTAAAACCTTTCCACTTGTTTTATCTGGAATACCTTGTCCAATTCTGGGCAAACACATCATGTAGTTCTCTGGGATCCAAAAAACTCAGTTTGACTCCAGTTTTAGTCACTTTGTTTACTTTATTAGGCAGGTAACAACTCTATGCCCACACCAGCCAGGGCCAGACACAAGGGATTTAGGTACAGGGTGATACCACAATTCCAAATCATATCTCTCACTGCACAGTTTATATCCATTTTTCCTAGCTACTAACATCTATACTTGCACGTAAAGACCAAAAGCTTTGCTGGTTGGGTAAAGCAAGCCAATCAGCTCAGGCTGTTTCTGCCTACTTAATTTACTGTAAACATAGTGGTAATAGTTAGTTGAGTTAGTTTTCTGCCTCCCTTATTTACTATCAGCATACAATAGTTAGTTGTTTGTGCAATTACTTGTTCGGGCTTGTTCAGCAGTTACTTGTTCAGGCATGTCTTGTCTTAACTTGGGCCTGCTCATGTCAGCTAAGCCAACCGTACAAACAGCTAAGTATTTATTATTACCAGAAATATAAAGAAGTTAAAAGGCCAAAAATGAAGCCTCCTCTCCCAGCTTTATTTATGTTTTCAACATGCATCTTTAAATAAGGGCAATATTAAATTTCACCTTGGATTTTTTAAAAACAAATTAAAGTCCAGTTTTGGCAGAGATGAAGAGGGGTGAAAATCAGAGCCCTGAAGTCCTATTTCCTTTTTGCTAAGTCTAGAAGATGAAAGATGGGGAACCCTTACAACGCTTTTTATTTGCCTCTCAACTAGGGTTGCCAACCCTCCAGGATGGGCCTGGAATCACATTGGTAGATGTATGTGATATATGCCATCATGTGCCAGCAATGCCCCTCTGCCAAGTACATTGGCCAAACCGGACAGTCTCTACGCAAAAGAATAAATGGACACAAATCAGATGTCAAGAATTATAACATTAAAAAACCAGTCAGAGAACACTTCAACCTCTCTGGTCACTCAAGTACAGACCTCAAAGTCGCAATACTCCAACAAAAAAAACTTCAAAAACAGACTCCAATGAGAAACTGGAGTTGGAATTAATTTGCAGATTGGACACCATTAAATTATGCTTGACCCATCCATTCCCAGTCTTTATTCATTACACAAAGTAAAAACTATTTCCTCATGCTAATTTTTTCCCCTACTGTTACTCACACTTTCTTGTCAACTGTTGGAAATAGGCCATCCTGATTATCACTACAAAAGTTTTTTTTTCTGCCTGCTGATAATAGCCCACCATAATTGATTACTCTCATTATAGTTGGTATGGCAACACCCATATTTTCATCTTCCTACTGTATTTTCCACTGCATGCATCCGATGAAGTGGGTTTTAGCTCATGAAAGCTTATGCTCAAATAAATTTGTTAGTCTCTAGGCTGCCATAAGTACTCCTCGTCCCTGACTGTTTCAGAGCAAGGGCAGAACTTGTTCCACAGCCAACTCATACAGGCAGTAGGAGTCTGTCAGGTTGGTGAGAAAAGGGGAACTCCATTTGCCTGAGCTTGGAGTGACACTAAATCTGTCTCAGATGTCACTCTTCAACCCTTACAGATTCCTCACCGTTCAGATATTCAGCTCTCATGCATTCCCTAAGCTGAAAGCCCATCTCTAGCGAGAGTTAGGAGAGCCCACTGAGTCCAAACAGACTTATGTTAATTTCAGTTTGTTAGGATTGCCTTATGAAAACATTAAAATGAATAAAGAGTGCAATATCTTTTCAACATATATTTTATTTGAACAAATATGAACTGGTTTAACCAAAAGTAGCTTTATTGAATGCATTTTTAGAAAATATATTGCTAAGATATAAATGACTTTGTATTCTAATCATGATCATACTTTTTGTTGTTTGTCAGAAAAAAAGTACATCAAATATCCAAATGACTTGAGATGTGTTTTGCTGATATTGCAGCAGCAGATGGTACATCTCAATTAGAGAAACATATTTTCTGTTTGGCTTATTATAATAATATTATAATACAGTTTTAAATTGAATTCAGTTCCAGTGGAAGATCACAGACAGACAAAACAAACAAAACTGTGGATTCCGGAATCTACAGGATTTTTCTGGTTCTTTAACCATCAGACTAAATATTGCACAATACACTAATATGCGTATAATAAACCCTAACCATGAATTAAAACAAGCCCACATATTTAATTTAAAAAAATGTCCCAGTATAATAGCAGTCAGGTCTTGCAAAAACAAAAAATCAGTTCTGACAGCTGGAAACAGGATGGTTGGAATTAATTTAATATTTGGTATCCACAGAGGTTATTTGGATCCTGGAGGGACATGAGATGATGGAAAATACCCCATCTGCACAGGTGGCGCAACAGGTTATATTGATAAGTGCCTGCTTGGAGAAGACCATATCTACCACTACTCTGCGTATAAGATAATCAATATTGAAGGATCTGTCTAGTTGAAACCCTTGCAATATGTGAATCATTTTGCCTATAGCTTTGGAGATAATTGTATTGCTGGTCTCATCGTCTAATGAATGTTTCTCTCTTCTCACCAGGAATTAGCTAGGTATAGTAAATCAAAGAGAATATTTTGAATCATTATTGTAACAATAGCTTACTATGTCTGTTTACTTAATGAGTACAAAAATAGTACCAATAACACTGTTAAGGCTGAGAAATGAGGAAATGCAGAGAGATTTTCATAACCTTAACTCTGACTCTGTTTTCTTATGACTTAACATACCCGTCTCTCTTGACTTAATTAAAAACCGTTAAATATAATGGGTAAAATCTTGGGCTTCATCGAAGTTATTAGCAAATTTCCCATTGAATTCAGTGGAGCCAGGTTTGCACCTCATATATAATATAAAACAAGTAATTAACAAATTATCTTGGTGCATATACAGGCCCCATTACTGAGTGCCTCCCAAATATTTAAAAATAGAAATGACAGTAACAATTTATTTGTTCCTTCTCAGCCTGAAGATGAAATAACATAATTAGTTCTTAGAGGCTTTGTCTATCTGTATTAGATTGCTTGTTTGTGCAGGTCAGTGTGTGTTGCAATATGAAGAAATTCTTAAGGGAAAACAATGTCAAATAAATTAGATTTGCTTTTAATTTGTATACTGTCTCAGTGCTCTTCACAGTTTGATATGTTTCTGAGATTTACAAAACAAGTCAAGTTTGAAGAAAATTCATTTAGAATCATAGAATATCAGGGTTGGAAGAGGCCTCAGGAGGTCATCTAGTCCCACCCTCTGCTCAACTAAATAATCCCAGCCAGGGCTTTGTCAAGCCTGACCTTAAAAACCTCTAAGGAAGGAAATTCCACCACCTCCCTAGGTAACCCATTCCAGTGCTTCACCACCCTCCTAGTGAAAAACATTTTCCTAATATCCAAACTAAACCTCCCCAACTGCAACTTGAGACCATTACTCCTTGTTCTGTCATCTGCTACCACTGAGAACAGTCTAGATCCATTGTCATAAATAAACAGATCAGGGTTAAGGTCTCGTTTACCTGGAAAGGGTTAACAAGCTCAGTAACCTGAGAAACACCTGACCAGAGGACCAATCAAGGGACAGGATAATTTCAAATCTCTGTGGAGGGAAGCCTTTGTCTGTGTTCCTTGTTTGCTCTGTGTTCTCTCTTTGGATCTAAGAGAGGCCAGACATGTCTCCAAGTTCTCCTGGAGTAGTTCCTACTATCCAATAGTGAGTATTAATTAGAAAGGTGGATTAGTCTTATAATTTGATTTCTACATTTGCAATTGTGTGTTTTGCTATAGAATTTCTTTAATTCTGTACTGTTATTGCTTTTACTGAGAAAGACAGGAAGGGGGGATTCTCTCCAGAGATTAATAAGTTTAGACCCTGTGTATTGTTCCATCTTGGTATTACAGAGAGAGTTTACTTTCTTTTTATTCTTTAATAAATCTTTTCTGTTAAGGACTTGGTTGATCTTTCCTTGGGTGAATTCTCAGGGAAAGGGGAGGAGGGAGGAGGAAGGCATCCCTCTGTAGTTGAATCCCAGTATCTCTCCTAGGAGAAGGGAGGGGGGAGGAAGCAATGGAGAATGGTTTACTTCTCCTAGGTGTGAGAACTCCAGGGATTTGGGGCTCTTGGGATCCCCAAGGATTTTGGGGAAGGACTGTGTCCCAATACACGTACATTATTGGGTGGTGGCAGCTTTTACCAGATCTAAACTAGGATTTTAGTTTAGAGGAGTCCTTGCAGGTCCCCATCTTGTGAACCCAAAAGCTCCAAGTGGGGGAGAAACCTATGACATGACTACAGAGGGATGCCTTCCTCCTCCCCTTTCCCTGAGAATTCACCCAAGGAAAGATCAACCAAGTCCTTAACAGAAAAGATTTATTAAAGAATAAAAAGAAAGTAAACTCTCTCTGTAATACCCCCTGCTCCCTACCCTCTTAATAGCAGCAGGAGATCGCAGCCGCGACACTCGGACAGAGTCAGCTGTGTTCCCCAAGCTGCCCAGCGGGAGCGGCAGGCCAGAGTGCGGCCCGTGTGGTGGTGTGGCTGCGGGGGAGAGGGGACAGCGGGGGAGGGGACAGGAGCTCAGGGGCCGGGCAGGACGGTCCCACGGGCCATAGTTTGCCCACGTCAGATTTAGAACATGGACTACAGTTGTAATCCAATTAAAGTAATTAAACTGGAAGATGGTTTAAAATGAGACTTTTGTGTTTATTATCTTAGCTCATCCATCTTAAACTCCTATCAAAACACATTTCTCAGAAGCAAATCCACCCACTGTTCTTAACATAGGGATAATTCCAGGAATAAACTAACAGGTGTTTGCCAATTATGAGAAACTGACATCAGGGAAACAGTCTTTATTTTTTGTAAAAAGATTTGAATGACTGGCTAGTTGAGTGAGTGGACTTACTGTGGGATGTGAATTCAGCTCAGTAGAGAGTACAAGTTATTATCTAATGGCTCTCTGATAGCCTGTGTAAAATCGACTGGCAGCCTCCATCCAGTTGATAATGCCCGGGATCCACACCATAAAATCTGCTCTCCTAATTGTTGATAATGGAAACTGTTGATGGGCCAAGGTTTGCCTGGACCATACAGACTAAACTGCTCTCTCAACATTAGCACTGATCTCTGTCTTAAGGCACATTAGTAGGTCACATGAGTGACATGTTTTGTGGGAAAACAGAAGACTTTGTCTTCAAGGCTGTCCAGTCCTACTTAATTTCTTAACCCCTTAGTAGGTTTTTAGAGGGGGAAATAGGCCATTACTTGGGCAACAAGACCCTCATCCTGGACCTTTACAATCAGTGAGAGTGTGGACACTGACTTCAGTGAGTGTTGGATGAAGTTATAGTGGTATCTCAGGATAGAAAAGAAATGAACTTAAATGTAAAGGTATTTTCTCATATAGATGCACTTGAATGGTTGGGCACACTTGAGTTCAGGAAGGAATATTTATCCAAGGGTATATTGGGGTTTTTCACTTTCCTTTGGATCATTGAGCAGGATGGTTACAAACAGTCAATGTGGACTTAGTTTCCCATCTACCACTTGCTTGTCTCTATATTTCTTCTCTGAACCCTGCACTGGTTAAATTGCAGAATTAAAAATAATTAAACATCAGAGAATACAGAGGTTTCATCAGCAGTGTTAATATGATCACATTAGGTGCAGATTTTATATACATAGAAATATATTATCTAATTTATCAACAAAAAGGATTAGAAAATACTATATACCAATATATGCAACCTTGAAACTTGAATTTTCATATTCTGACTTTTATTTTTATTTTAATTAAACAAATGTAACATTGCATTAATGTGCTTTTTAAAATTTAATTTTCCTTTCATTTTAGATTGAATGTTAGCATTGAAGTGATTCCAATTAGGATAAATACATGAAATTAAGAGTATGGGCACTCAGATTTGGGCCTCTACTTGTGGTGTCGCTCACTCTCGTAAATTGTTCTTGGGATACTATTGTTGTACTGCTCTCTGTTCTTTTCAGGCTTTCATACTGCCTTGCATGGTGAATAATAGTAGTAAGTAAGTAACGTATATTCCATTCAGGGATTTCAGAGCATGTCATGTAAATTAACTAACTCCCATGACTCCCCTCTCCAACAAGCCTGGGATGTAAGCCTAATTAAAAGGCAATTAAAGTCAATGAAAAGACTCCCACAGAGTTCAGTGGGCTTTGGATCAGGCCCAAACTAGTATCGGCCACCCATGAAGTGAAAAATTGTGGCCAGTTGTAGAAGTGGTTGAAAATTTTGCGATGAAAGTTGCCTGTTGAAATCTAAATGCTTTTTGCAAATGTACTGGCTTTGATGAAAGTTTCAACAGGAAGGTTTCTGAGGTCCAGGATGGAATAGCTGGTTTCTCTCCAACAGAGAGAGAAACCCACTCACCTGATTTGGAGCAGCAACTTGAACTCTGGTCTTCTACATCCCTGGTGGGTGCCATAACCACCAGGCTATTGGCTGTCCTGCAGTCTCTGTCTCTCCCCCCACCCCCCACATTTGTTTTGTTTTCAGGACCAAAGACCAATTTGGAATCCTTAATGTTTTTCACAATATGGAAATGGTTTCTGAACAGCCCTAGCTTGTAGCTTTTTAGCAACACACAGCAACACTCCATGTCTAGTTGGCAGCCGGTATCAAGTGGGGTGCCCCAAGGATCGGTGCTGGGGCCGGTTTTATTCAATATCTTCATTAACGATCTGGAGGATGGTGCGGACTGCACCCTTAGCAAGTTTGCAGATGACACTAAACTGGGAGAAGTGGTTGATACGCTGGAGGGTAGGGATAGGACACAGAGGGACCTAGACAAATTAGAGGATTGGGCCAAAAGAAATATGATGAGGTTCAACAAGGACAAGTGCCGAGTCCTGCACTTAGGACAGAAGAATCCTATGCACTGCTACAGACTAGGGACCGAATGGCTGGGCAGCAGTTCTGCAGAAAAGGACCTAGGGGTTACGGTGGACGAAAAGCTGAATATGAGTCAACAGTGTGCCCTTGTTGCCAAGAAAGCTAATGGCATTTTGGGTTGTATAAGTAGGGGCATTTCCAGCAGTTCAAGGGATGTGATCATTCACCTCTATTCAGCACTGGTGAGGCCTCATCTGGAGTACTGTGTCCAGTTTTGGGCCCCACACTACAAGAAGGATGTGGATAAATTGGAGAGAGTCCAGCGGAGGGCAACAAAAATGATTAGGGGGCTGGAGCACATGACTTATGAGGAGAGGCTGAGGGAACTGGGATTGTTTAGTCTGCAGAAGAGAAGAATGAGGGGGGATTTGATAGCTGCTTTCAACTATCTGAAAGGGGGTTCCAAAGAGGATGGATCTAGACTGTTCTCAGTGGTAGAAGATGACAGAACAAGGAGTAATGGTCTCAAGTTGCAGAGGGGGAGCTTTAGGTTGGATATTAGGAAAAACTTTTTCACTAGTAGGGTGGTGAAGAACTGGAATGGGTTACCTAGGGAGGTGGTGGAATCTCCTTCCTTAGAGGTTTTTAAGGTCAGGCTTGACAAAGCCCTGGCTGGGATGATTTAGTTGGGTTTGGTCCTGCTTTGAGCAGGGGGTTGGACTAGATGACCTCCTGAGGTCCCTTCCAACCCTGAGATTCTATGACAGTTTAGGGTAGGAAGCAAAGAATACCCTGCACAGTTGATTTTCAGCTTTCCACAGAAGCCATGACTAAGCTCCCTAGGTGATCCATAATAGTGGATAGCAACCTATAGACTGAGCATGGAAAGAAAAAGGTTGAACAAAGTGAGATGTCAGCTATACTAATCTAAAAGCACCAGATTCAGGATCAGACATGTGTCTGGCACATTGGCATTTCAGAGGCCAAGGGCCTGCTCTGTTCCTGGATCTCACAAGCTTCGCTCTTGGGGCATTTATCTGGAGTGCTCTTTCTGACTTCATTCATCACAGAGGGGCACAAGGAATGAGTTCAGTCTCTCTTTGTCAGCAGAAGCTAAATGAAAGCCTCACTGTCCGTTGCTTTCTGGAAATCCAGCAGCAGAGAGGAATCTAGCAGGATTCTGAGATAAGTAGATACATTTGGTTCCCTATTTTAGCCAGCTTTCAAAATGCTTTCCTTTGCCAGTCAGCATCCCCTCTGACTTACCTAGAGCCCTCTCGCTCTGCTGTATATAGCCAGAGCAGGAAATGGCTGTGTTCTGGTCTGCTGAGATGGAATCACAGAGCTGACTGCCATCAGCCTGTTGGTTGCATGATAGCCTTTTTCCAAATCCCACTCACCTTCTCCTCATAACCAAACAACCCTCCCTTGCCCCTTGCACAGTTTTAAATAAAGTATAATTTACACTTAACTCTTCATTTTGTGTTTTGTGTAACACAAGTACATTGTAGTGATTATACAATATATAGCAAACCTTTGCAGGTCATCTGGAATTACACAGCTACATTTCAGTGCATGAATTTATACACATTTCTATGGCCAGTTTTGAGATGAAAGCCCAACTTTTTTATTTAATGTCTAATGGTCGCATTTAGATTTTTTTTATTACAAATCTGTACAGAATGGATGTAGCAGATGCCTACCCTAGTTTAACAATGTACCCAGTGTAAATGATAACCCAAACTCTTTATAACTGACATATTTAACTTATTCCATGGTCTTAAAACTGTGTATAGAAATGTCATGGTTTAAAAAAGTTTTCTCTTGCCAATTTTCAAGAAAAGAAAAGAATAAACTATTCGCACATATGAACATTCTCTATCTCTTCCCCCCATTCTAGTATAAAAGCTCTTAGCTTTATACCAACAATGTGTTCTTTTCTCCTTTATTGCAGGAACTATACAAAACTATGTAGCTTTTTGATCCTGAAGGTGTTTTAGGTACAATCAACTCAGTGGTGGTGGCTTTCTTTGGACTTCAGGTAAATTCAAGCAACAGATTACTAATTTTAAATACTATTTAAAACCCGTTGTTTCACAATTATAAAAAATAAAGCCCATTTACACTTGAGTAATATCCAGTATATATTTTTACAATCTGACATCCAATATGAAACTACATTTTAAGGCTAGTTTGAAATAAATGGGAAATAAATTGAAGTTCTGAAACAAAACCATAGAAATTCTCCTATTGGAGAATACCAATAGTTAAGTGTCTTGCTTATATAGTGGGCTATAATACATGCTTAAAAGGAAGGCAAAGCCCCACAATGCACCTGGCAAATTATGCAATAATTTATCTTAGGCAGAAGATTCCTGCCCAATCCCAGCTGGTCCAAACTTATTCCAAATTTGTGACTGTTGGTCTTCTGTGTAGCTGTTACTGAGCAACCTTGATAAATGCATGCAATTTTTTTTAAGTACTCCATTTGTGTAGATCCTCATTGGACATATGAGAAGAAATGAGAAAAACAATGTGAAAACTGTGTCTCAATAGCTCATAACTCTCTAGAAACAACATTCACATTCATTATCAGTGGAAAAATAGCTTAAGAATTGAAAGCTTATCCAGCAACTTTCATGGAAATTTTGAGTGGTTTAGACTTTTCAGAAATAAACAAGATAAAGACAGGTAAAAAGGCTTGATAGGCAGCTTCATAATCACCTCTAATCTCTCTTTCACTCATGC
Organism: Mauremys mutica; assembly: GCF_020497125.1. Taxonomy (NCBI): domain Eukaryota; kingdom Metazoa; phylum Chordata; order Testudines; family Geoemydidae; genus Mauremys; species Mauremys mutica. The sequence goes on from NC_059078.1 coordinate 70,878,536, forward strand.
CTGGTTAACTTATCGAATGATTTCTTTGTCTTAAAAGTTGTTTTTGATTAAAAAAAGCTGCACACTTTCCAGAAGATGTTACATTTTCCAGTTTGTAAATATCAATCTGCATGAAAGATTATAATTTAGGATGCTGCTCCAAACAGGATTCCCAGTGAAGGCTGCACAGCCAAATAATTCTGCAACTTAGAAAAATCAATAAGGCCGACCCTTCCTTTGGCTGTCTCAGTATGTCTAATACTCATGCCGGTGCCCCTGTCTTCAGAGTGCAGAGATTATTAGGTGAATTAGGCCATTAAACAAAGCATTGGACTATCACTTGTATTTGAATGTGTACCTGTAAATAATGTATAAATATGTGAACTGTGTTTAAAAAAAACAAAAAAAAATGCACTCATAAAATGTACTCCATGTCTGCACTGCAATTAGACACCCGCAATTGGCCTGTGCCAGCTGACTTGGGCTTGCAGGGCTCAGACAAAAGGGCTATTTAACTGCAGTGTAGACGATCGAGCTTGGATTCCTGCCGGAGCCTGAATGCCTACAGCCAGCCACAGGTTTTTAATTGCGGTGTAGACATACCCAAAAGAGCAAGAGCAGTCCCAAAAGAAATTTCATTGTCTTTGATGTGGAGTGGACTTTCCCAGGGCCCTGATGTTGCAAAGATTAAGCACATGCTTAACTTGGGATGCTGTGAGTGGTTCTATTGCAGTCAATGGGACAACTCAGAATGCATTAAGTTAAATGTGTGCATCTGTCTCTGCAAGATTGGGGCCCAAATCTTCAGCTTTAGAGAGGACTATACTGTACTAAACATCAAATACTAATACGTACACTTTGGGGCAGTTCTTGGGTTTTTTTTTCAATTCTGGGCCCTTCAGTACCAGAAAGATGCAATCAAATTTCAGGGAATTTAGAGTGCAACAAATGATTAAGAAACGGGAGGAACTGATTTATGAGGAAAGAATAGGAGACCTAAGTTTGTACAGGTTGGCCAAATATCAATAAAATAGGAACATAACTGCCTACAAATATTTCAAGGGTGTAAACAGCAAGAATGGAGAGTAACTTTTCTTTCTTACAAAAGAACAAAGGGTTAGAACCAGGAGTAATGGGACGATATTGAGAAAAGAAAAAAAATTAGCTTAAATATCAAGAAAAGATTCCTGACAGGGAATTTTATTAGACTGTGAAATCGACTCCCAAGGGAAGCAGTGGGAGCCCTGAAGGTTGAGACACTTAAAACTCGCTGAGAAAAATGTCAGAAAATGTACTCTAGGGAACAATCCTGAACTGCTTTGAGGATGGGGGATTGATCTAATATATCTTTTTCCACTTCTACCTTTCATATTGTTATGGTTCATTAAATGACACCCTCTTTTCTGTATCCTGGCTTACCTAAGAGATGTCTTTCAGGCAGTTTATGAAAGCTCGTTTATTTCACAGCTTGAGCAGCTTTTGTTCTATAGCAGAATACCCGCAAGCATCAGCAAGATTATTTTATGTGGCCTCATGCCCACCTGGCCTGTTGCCCTTTACCTTGAACTCCCATTAAGATAGTTTGCAAAGGTGGTTTTTGAGAATTGGGAAATACAAGCATAATGTAGGTAACCTTAAAATATATTGAGAGGGCTTTTTTTAAACAAAAAAGGTGTCTTATTTCTGCTTTCTAGCATTTTTAAAGACTTAAGCTGTTTAACAGATGACCTGTGTCCTGAAAATGTGAAGCAAAAGAAGAAGAAAACTTTGTTTTGTTTTGTTTAAAAAGTTTTCTGAAATGGGACATCATTCTAATTCTTGGAAAAGCCGCCTTTAAAAAAAAGATTTTATGACTCCCTTGCTTATAGACTAGTTACCAGTAGAATTTTTAAACATTAAGCCTGTTAAACTTTATGGGACTCTTGTTCACTAATTTTATAACTGCAGTTAATTCTCAGACTTGTATGAGGTGTCAGGTCTGTCAGCTGTGAGAGGGAGGATTAGAAAGCAAGTCAGAATGAATATTTTCCCCAATGTTTCTCATTTGTTGTCAGTGGCCTTTCAGCAGAGCACTCCTCCAGTACAGCTGCTGTGTGACATCATGGTGCAGACTAGAAATCCCCATGGACGTTTGCTGTGTAATTTGCTGAGATGAATTTGAATCTTACAGGGTATTAGCTCTTTGCTTTTAACCATTTTAGTGTTTTAGTCACTCTTGCAAGATATTGTTTGAGCAAGGTTAAATCAGTTTAGGGACTTTTAAAGATATTTCCTTTGGATAAGCCTAAGCAACATATAAATATCTGTTACACTAGACTATAGCATATTATATATATATATATATATATATATATATATATATATATATATATATAATCAGTGTACTTGTTTGTGTATTGCAAGTATATAATGAGCTAGCACATGTACTACTGCCCTGGAGGAGATTTAGAACTGCTTAATTGTCATAAACCCTATAGGGCTAACAGCAGGAGCAATTGGGAAGTGGGTGTGGTTTAATCTCTCTACCATAAAGGTTCCTAATGACTGTTGGATTCAGACGTGACAGCTGACGGAGTATATCCCATGGCATAAAATGATCCCTTTTTTTCCTTTTGAGAAGCATTTTCAGTTCACAAATGGGCAGAAAGTTCTATTCCAGAGAGATCAGACTGAGGGTCAGTCACCACCAGTTTATTGTGGTTGAAATCCTAGCACCATTGAAATCAGTGCTGATAGGATTTCTCTCGTGTGTGTGTGTGTGTGTGTGTGTGTACACAGCCTAGCTATGTATGTAAAGCCAAGGTAAAGAGGATCAACATGAATAAAAGTTACCTAACATCTCTATTTTCTCCTTCCTTAATTACTATTTTTTAAAAACTTCTTGACTGATCTTAAGTTATTTTTGTGGAGAGAAATAAACTGCACCCCAATAGGGAACTTGTATTTAAAAGTTCAGCCCAGCCTGCATTAAAATAAATGAGTTTATAAGCCATTTAAAAGATACATTAATACTGCAAATTCTGATCAGATGTGTGTAAAACATTTCCTTTGTAACGGGAAAACTGAATAACATTTTTTCAAGCCCCAGAAATGTTTGTAAAAATTTTGTTGGGTCTCAAAATTATTTGTGAACATGAATGGCAGATTTTGAAAGCAAAAAATGCCCCCATCCCACCCTTTAAATTAATTATTGCCAAGCAGAAATGAATGGAACCCAACCCCTTAGCAACAATGGAAGTGCTAGTCGTCTAGAAATCCACTGCTTGTCATGCCTTATTGCTTAAATATCCCATGTTTATTTATGTCTTCAAGCTTCCTTCAAGGATGCTGGGCATTTACCTTACCAGCAAAGGACAATGCCATATATGAGGTTAATTGGACAAATTAACCATGGGCAGGCTTAAAGCTGAATTTTAAAGGGCTTTGAGGTAGCAGTCCGCAGTCTCACCCTCTCTCTCTCTCTCTCCTTTTAATGTGATGTCTTCAGTTTATCTTGATTTCATTTATTGAAATCATTTAAAACTTAATGCAGAGTAAACTACGGCTGTGTCCACTCTTCTGTTTGGTTGAAAGTAACCTGCCAACATCATCCATCCTTTCTTCTTTGGCAGGAAAATAAAAAACATTTTCTAAATCAAGATAAAAGCGCAATGGCTTGGAAAGTGGAGATGATAAACCATGTTACTTGTAGCAACTTTAATGCTATTCATTCATCTCTTCAGTCAGAAATTTCATTAGCCACTCACTGCCCTTTGCACAAGGATGGTAGCAAACAAGAAATCTGGCACATGCCTTTATAACTAACTTTATCCCTGTTTAAAATGGCTTTGAAGCATTCTTGACTCAAAGTTAGATTACTAATTCTATTTAGAGGAAGACTGTAATTATGGCCTGGAAGCTGTAATATGCATACATTTATGTTCTGAAAATTGGTTTTTATGAATCTTAGCCTGGGGAACATGCCTTTTTTGCTCACGGGTAGCTTTATGAGCAAGCAGTAACATTTTAGTATTTAATATTGACTTAATACAATTCAAATTCATAGCAGAGGAACACTGAAATCAATGATTGAAACTCAATAGATTTTCCTCAGAGTTTGTTTGCAAAGGGATCCATAACAAAACCACTATCATAGGTGCAGAATAAAAGCCTGACCAGTGCATTTTTACAGAGCCAAACCATCAGTTGTCCATTGACATCCATCTCTACTCAAGTCTAGGAACAGGTCAAAACACCTTGAACTCTACCTGTTTGGGTGCATTGGGACCCAAATTCAATGCAACCCTGCAAAATCAAAGCCAGTGGCTCATTTCCCTATCCTGGTTCCACACATTTAGTGTGGTACTGCTCTGAAACTTGACTTTAAAAATGACAATGAAACGGGATCTGTTTGTTTTGTTTCCAATAATTTTTATATGAAATGTACTCATTTACAAGTGTCCCTACAGATTGGGGGAAGTGAGTGGAGGGCCAGAGTGGGGAGCTTCCTGACTGTAGAGGAAAGTGCATCCCCCTAAAAGGTGTGTCCGAGATTCTACTCCTTCTACATTAGGATAGGAACTGAGCCAAACTTCTGTACAATGGAATAGAAGAAGAAAATAATGAAAAATAAATTGAGATGCTTTATTCTACAGTTCAATTTTTGAACACTTTGGGCCAGATCCTCAGCTGGTGTAAACTGTTATAGCTGCATTGATGTAAGCAGATATATCCCAGCTGAGGATCTGGCCCTCTATGCTCAGTTTAGTGGCAGATCCATATGAACCACTCTGTTTCTGGCTTCTCTACATCTGGACTTTTTAGCTACATTGCCATTGTTAAGACAGAGGAAATGCAATAAAAGCTATTTAGGTAACAGCCACAAACCAGACAAATTGGACTAACATAGTCTGCACCTAAGGACATCTGTATTTCAGGACACACCGGGAGCAGATCCTGTTGGCTATATGAAAAAAAGAGTACTTTACAAGTCAGAGAGACAAATGCCATAATTGCAAGCAAGTGAAATGTTTTCCAGATGAGTTGGATAAATCCTGATGGCCAAATCTTGAACATTGTTCAGTACCTGCCAAGCTCCCACTGAAATCAATGGTAGCTGGGACTACTCAACACTTTCAGTGTTTAGCCCTAGATTATTACAGAAACATTGCACTGTGTGTTGTTATATCTATATGTTATATATCTATATCTATATGTTATATATATCTATATCTATATCTATATCTATATATATATATATATATATATATATATATATATATGTTTGTGACTTTTAAGCATTTTTATTGTTACCAGCTAAACACACTTTTTTTTTCTTGTTTGCCATAGGTACCAAAAACCAAGGCTATTGTGTTCAGAGTTTTTCTTTTCAACCTACCAAATGTCACTATTCTAAGTTAACAGAGTTTCAAACGGAGAGAGAGAAACCAGTTTGGATAAAATAAAACTACTCATTACCACCCAGCCACTCACCAAATTTGGACCTGATATTGTTCAATCAAAGAGAATGGGACTTTTGAGCTTGATCCAGTACCTACTAAGTTTAATGTGAGTCTCTCCATTAACTTCAGTGAGTTTTGAATCATGTCCTGGGTCATCAGTTGTAATGGGAACTATTTTTGGTATCCTAAACCCAAATTCAAATGGAGCCCTTTTTGAACTTGAGAACCACCCAGGATACGTCCCCTCCCTTTTTTTTCCCACTTTCATCTGCCGCTGCTCTTCCTCATCCTCTCAGGGACAGGAAGTGATGAGATACCATGAGGGGAGGGAGGTTCAGCTAGAAGAAAGAAGTACTGGAACTCTCTCAAAGTCATCTCTCTCTGAATTTCTTTCTCAGTTTGCAGACCCAAGTATATTGAATAAACCACACTTGTGGCTGCTTACCCAAATGGATCCCAGCCTCTGAATTTTGTGGGATTCGCCCATCTCTGATTGTAAAACAGCTTGGTCAACATGACACTGTCAAATAAAATTTGTGCACAAAATTCTCTCCTCATCTACACAGGCTTAGGTTTCAAATTTAAAAAGAAGCAGCAGATGAAGAGGAAAAAAAGACTGACGGTCCTTTCTGAACTGAGATTCTTATACTTACCTGATTTTTGAAATAAAAACAGAGAACAGTTCCAGGAATGGTTTGCAGAGGTTGTGCTGAAAAGAAATTTCCTTAAAAGCTGGCTAGGCTTCTTAATAGTGTAGCTAGTTATAAACTTTGCTTTATCTTAGAATGTGTAATCAACATAGTTTCTAGGACTGAATGAAAGAAAACAATTCTGTTTCACAATATATTTTTGCAATTTCTAAAATTGTTTTTCTTCTAATGCAGAATGAAAACAAGACTTGCTTTTAAAAAAAAAGTGGGAAAGTACTAACCCTATCCTGTGATAGTCAGAAGCCTGGTGGTTAGGGTGCTCAACTAGAATGTGGGAGATCCAAGTTTATGTCCTTGAATCAGGTAGAACAGGATTGAACCCATGTTCCAAGTGAGTGCCCTAGATACCAGGCTATTGGGTCGGTTGGTCTTCCACTACCCATGCTGGACCAGAAACCTTCCCAACACATTTTTTGTCAGAACTGATATGTTTCCACAAAACATTTAGGTTTTGATTAAATGGAATTTTCGATGGAAAAAAGTTTAATTAAAAATATTTTGACCAGCTCTAGTAGTTCCTCAAAATAGGGCAGGTGTTTGGCTGGTACAAACTGTAACACTTCCCTGGATAGATCCAGCTGAGGATGTGCCCAACAAACTTTCAACATTTTAAGAGAGCCTTTATTTCGTTATTGCTATTTTGTAAACATTACACTGGCTATGGGGTACCATAGTGAGTCAGGTCCGAGCTGGTTAAAATTTTTGAAAATTTGACAGATTTTGTTCATAGAACATTTTCAAACTTCTTTTGTAAAGAATTTCCCACCCTTTTCCAACCAGAGCTGCTCAAGACTTAAAGTGTACTCCAGACTTGCTATATTTAAGCCCTATATTTTTCCCTTCTAGCTTTTGATATAATGAAACAATTTGTCTGAAAATTTGTGTGGTTAAAACAGGTAAGGAGAATATTCCCTCATATTATAGAAGCAGAAAGATTTTAAAAAATAGGTCTTGATTAAGCAAAATATGAAAGCACGTGCTTAACTTTTAAGCACATGCTTAAGTGCTTTGCTGATTTGGACCCTTAATGCTTTCTTCAAAATTAACTGTTCCTCCTCTCTCCCCCCAACAAAGTATCATCATGCTCCAGACACCTTTTTATTCCTTAGCACAGGAAATGTTTAACATCTCCAGATTTTACACATGTATATAAGTCTTTACTCCTGTGAGCATATGTTAGTGTTCACAGAACATTTTTAAAAATATATTAATGAATCTGTCATTTTGAACTGGATCTACAACAGCTGCTTATGATTTAAAGGTTTAACGGATTGATGATTAATGTTTTAATCTCACAAAATGATAAACTTATCACTTGGTGATGAGATCAAGGTTTTTAAAACTCCTAATGATTTTCCAGACAACTGCACATTGTATTAATTAGTTTGAATATAAAAAATAAAATTTGATATAATTAATTGGGCGGATGATATTTAGATTTGTTTGAGTTAGAAAACTCACTGTCAGTTTTTTAAAAATTATCCAGACAGAAATTTCCAATCTCTGGTTGTGTGTTGCTAAATGGTGTGCTAAGCTTGGTGTCAAAATAAATTTAACCTTAGTTGTTGTTTTCCATTGGTTTTGTTTGGTTTTATTTATAATAGTGTGTTCAATAGTGCATTGTCTTTGCGGCATTTATTATAAATCGATGAACCTTTTTGTTTGACATTTGACATTTGCCTAAGTGCAAAGTGCTAGTCAACTGGATGTTTTGGGTTTCTTTATTCATTTTACCAGGATGTTTCTCTGTCTCATTTATGGTGGAACAATCATCAGTCTCCAATGACAGGCACTGGTTTTCCGACTGTCTAAATATTTCACCTCTGAAGCTTAGCTCTGAAGTAACTATGCTCTACTTCTTCATGTTTGTCTTTGACTCTCTTTCTTGGCTTGTCTGCATGTTGTCAAGAATATGATATTACCACTGAATATGCCACAGAGATAGCTGCAATTTTCCTACTGCTTTCTTTTGGAGAATTTCACGGTTTCACCAACCCTTCCTTACCCAAAACTCTAAAAGTTTAACTTTAAAATCTGCATATGGTATGCATTTATGTACTTCCCTGCTGAATCTCACCTCTCTCTCTTTGTTCTTATCGTATACCTGTGCAGACTTTTGCAGGAAGTTTGCTTTAAAGGGTATTATTTATCATTAAATATTAGTATGAGGTACCATAAATGTGCATGTTGCTTTAGCAAGAGTGTGCCTGTGCCTGAGAGGTTCAGTCCTTCATTTGGGGCAGTGAAGCTATTCTACCACTAAGGCACAAACCTTCCCAAAGGTACATGGAGAGTGGGAGGGTCCACTGCTGTATCTTGGTGTTTCTGGCCTGTCTGCTGCCTCCATGACACTTGTCATTCTGTTAGATTGTGGTTTGTGTCTGCTGTTTGTGTCCAGGTCCTGGAGAAGTGCATTTCAGAGATTTATATATATTCCAGAAAGTAATATATCCTTTATTTGTTTTAAACTAATTGCCCTCTACTTTCTTTAAATGAACTTGCATGACTATTCTTTATATAATCATCCTTCAAATACTTGATAATGGTCTCTTCAGTCTAGCAGAGAAAAATATAGCATGATCCAATAGCTGGAAGTTAAAGTTAGACAAATTCAGCCTGGAAATAAGGCATACATTTTTAATGGTGAGGGTAATTAACCACTGGAATAATTGATCATGGGACCTGGTGGATTCTCCAGCCCCAACAATTGTTAAAGCAGCAAAGAATCCTGTGGCACCTTATAGACTAACAGACGTTTTGCAGCATGAGCTTTCGTGGGTGAATACCCACTTCTTCGGATGCAAGCAGACGCTTGCATCCGAAGAAGTGGGTATTCACCCACGAAAGCTCATGCTGCAAAACGTCTGTTACTCTATAAGGTGCCACAGGATTCTTTGCTGCTTCTACAGAACCAGACTAACACGGCTACCCCTCTGATACTTAACAATTGTTAAATCACAATTGGCTGTAGTTCTAAAAGATACTCTCTAGGAATTATTTTCAGGAAGCTCTATGCCCTGTATTGTTAAGGAGGTAACACTAGATGATCAGAGTGATTCTTCTGGCTTTGGAATCTATGAAATACATGCATATAGATACGTTCAAAAATGGGTCTGATTTTCATTCTCACTTACTGTGATTGTACACAAATGATTAATTAGATGCTTTTGTGTGTGTATTTTATGTGTTCGCAAATTTGATAACTGCATGTGGAAATTAGCAATGCAATTGTGTGATTATTTTCCACAGAAAGTTGTATTTCAAAATTCAGGTTAGGCCACACGGAAACTTACATAAGGCATATTATGCCCTCAGTTATATCCCTTTCAAGGCTAACTGGGGTGAACATGTGTACCAAGTGCAGTGTCTCTCTTGCTGGTGATGGATACTGTGACATTGCAGTCTATATGGTTTTATAAAAATATGTTAATGAGTGAATATACAAAGCTTAAAATCTACTGAGTGTGGTCATTCTATTAGTATAAATGTACCACTCTTGTATCTGAAACTAGAAATATGATATATAACTCTGAGGGCCTATTGTAATTATGCAAAGTGTGGGCCATTAATGGTGGTTTGGAATCTCGATGACTCCCATTAACCAGGACAATTGACTGCAGATGGCTCTGTTTTACCTGTAAGTCTTCCTGTATAGTGTGTGCTGGCAAGTGGGCAATGAAGTGTTGCAGTGACATGTGATCATGTCACCTGAACTGGAATCCCTCTTTAACCTGGTGTCTTTCCATTGAGAAGGAGGGGGTGGGAACCCAGAGAGGGACAAAGGATTCCCGCCTTACGCAAAAGATATATAAAGGGGTGGAACAGAACAAAGCGAGAGGAGCCATCATGAAGAATCCCCTAGCTACCACCTGAGCTGGAACAAGAGCTGTACCAGGGGAAAGAATTGTGCCCAGGCCTGGAAGGTGTCCAGTCTGAGGAAAAAACTTACTGAAGCATCTCTGAGGGAGAGATTATCTGTATTCAGTTTGATTAGACATAGATTTGTGCATTTTATTTTATTTTGCTTGGTGACTTACTTTGTCCTGTCTGTTACTACTTGGAACCACTTAAATCCTACTTTCTGTATTCAGTAAAATCACTTTTTACTTATTAATTAACTCAGAGTATATATTAATCTTGGTAGTTACATATCGGCTGATGGTAATATTCAGAAGGAGATATCTACCAGAATCGGTCTTGCAGCAACTGCATTCTATAGACTTCAGAACATTTGGAGGTCGGCCATCTTGCAAATGAAAACCAAGGTAGAGATCTACAGGTCGAACGTCCGCTCTGTGTTGCTTTATGCGGCGGAAACATGGAGGACCAACAAGAAGATAGAAAGTCGGCTTCGGGGTTTTGAAGGAAGGTGTCTTAGGCGAATTCTTAACATATACTGGCCGCAGCGTATCACCAATGTTGAAGTGAGCCGATTAACGGGCATTAACAACATAGTGGATGAAGCCAAACAACGAAGATGGAGATGGTTGGGGCATGTGTTGAGAATGGGTGCTGATAGACACCCTCATATTGCCCTACGATGGACACCACAAGGAAGGAGGAGGAGAGGTAGACCATTGGGGACGTGGCGAAGGACCATTGAAGAGGAAATGAAAGGCATGGGAATGAAGTGGGATGAAATTTGCTGCCTCGCTCAAGAACGAAATGAATGGAGGAGAATGGTTGACGCCTTATGCTCCACTGGGAGTGAATAAGAGGAAGAAGAATATATTAATACCTGGGGGAGCAAACAACTGTGCATATCTCTCTATCAGTGTTATAGAGGGTGAACAAGTTGAGTTTACCCTATATAAGCTTTATACAGGGTAAAACGGATTCATTTGGGTTTAGACCCCATTGGGAGTTGGGCATCTGAGTGTTAAAGACAAGAACACTTCTGTTAGCTGCTTTCAGGTAAACCTGCAGCTTTGGAGCATGTAATTCAGACCTTGGATCTTTGTTGGAGCAGACGGGAGTATCTGGCTCAGCAAGACAGGGTGCTGGAGTCCCGAGTTGGCAGGGAAAGCAGGAGCAGAGTTGGCACATTGGGTGGGAGCTCCCAAGGGGGGTTCTGTGATCAAGCCCATCACAGATACATCAGAAAGAGCAAGCCCAGGTTGTCTTTCTGATTGCTATCAAAGTTTGTATAATTGGCAGTTAGACGGAGAGGGGAACCTTTTTAATTGTGAAGAGACCACATTTCATATGGAAATAGTTGTGGAACAGCAGACCCGAAATGTCATAATGTCATTTTTCCAGGGTCACTTTTTAGAGCAGGCCTGCACATGAAGGCTTAAAAGCAGAAAGGAATTGTGTGTTCTGAGCTCTTGCTGTTTCTTTAAGGCAAAAGCAAGCTGTCACTGCAGGTGCACCCTTGCTTTGCTGCTGAACAATTTAATGTGGTGGTTTCTTGGAAAAAAATGCAAAATATGCTGAAATCTGAAGATGATCCAAGTTAGTGGGGGAGTGTGTGTGGGGTCGGGGCTCTTTTGTTTTGTACAAACTCTCTCTGGCTCACTCTTTCTGCAGTAGTTTTCCATGACTACAAACTGCTTTTTTTATTCCCAGGGGTGACAACCAGCCACGTCACTGTGAAGCTCCCTTGATGTCAATGATGTGACATCACCTACCAGGTGTTGTCTTTAACTGGATTTTCTGTCCCGCATCTGTCCCTCTCTTTGAGAGACAAGGGGAGGGGTCGGCTGAAATGTGTCATTCAGCACACTTGCATTAACAAGCCTGTTAACAATGACTAACGGCTGTTTTAGGTTCTTGTTGAAACTTCCCAAAGAGCCAGGAGGCTCCCACTGATGGACGATTTTGAGACTGACTCTTACAAGAGTTGCAGTGCACAGTGACAGGCTGGACTTCATGCTCTCTGCAATATGAGAGGGTAAGCTGCATGACCCAGGTTGTTGAGTGCTGTGCAGAGGTGAGTGACACAAGAGTCTAGCCTGGCTGAGTTTTATGTACAGTTTTTCTGAATTCTGAACCTTGTTTTTGCTGCTGATTTTACTTTATTTTTTAAACTTTCACACTGGGTATTTAAAGACGTACCATGGGATTGAAAAATCACACTGCATGATTTCAGAGCCATGAGCCCTCCTGTAGGCTAATATCACAAGCTTTCCATTAGAAAACTTAGTTTGTTTCCCCTCTTTCTGTGTCCAAGATTATCTGCACAGCAAAGCAGGGCCAAAATTGAGATTGTTGACTGTTCTTTTTTTTTTTTTTTTTTTTGCTCAGTCCATTAGTTCATCTGAGTAAAAACTCATCAAGTACCTCAAAAGTTGGTCTGGCATTATCAACCAAAACAAGACCACCATGTTATCTCTTCTGTGATGTATACAGAAAACCACCTTATGTTAATGGCTAGGCAGGAGGTGGGTTGTTATCACTGCTGCTGATTGGCCAAGAATTGTGTACATCCTGATATTTTAATTAACCTGGCTCCAATCCCCACCGTGAGCTGCTTGTGTGTCTTATTCACAGGTTTTTTATGTATTGTCTTTCAAAATGCAACAATGTAAACTCTTAGGCCTGTTAATTGTCATTTATAATATGTTTGTGCAACCCCTAGCACCATGGGACCCTGACCTGCTTATCCTGTAGATGTGACCATAATATAAATAATAGATTATCTTAATGGGTTTCTAATATGTATGTTATCACTGCATTATATCAATAAATGGACAGTACACTGATATCATCCAGTCGTGTTTGCAATGTTGTTGTAACCATGTTGGTCCCAGGATAATGGAGAGACAAGGTGTTTGAGGTCATATCTTTTATTAGACCAACTTCTGTTGGGGACAGAGACAAGCTTTTGAGATACACAGCGCTGTTCTTCAGGTCTGATCATCTAGGTCTATCATCCCGTCTTGTGATTTAATATCCTGATCTATTGGTATTACTACTTCTGGCCTTTTCCTTTTCTGGGTACTTTTTTCCATGTTATTTCAATAATCCATGACACAGGACATAAATACAATACAAATTACAGTAATGTACATGTTATAGTGTCTTACATGCCAACGTACTTATGAACACATACATGTTTTCTCTCTTTCATGCTCTCTAACATGTGGTACACAACTAGGTGTGGTAGTCATACTCATACAATATGTTGAAGAGAGAGGAAAAAAAATGAGGAGTCTTTGTGGCACCTTAGACTAACAAATTTATTATGGCAATAAGCTTTCATGGGCTAGAACCCACTTCATCAGATGTATGAAGTGAAAAATTCAGGAGCAGGTATAAATACATGAAAGGACGGGGGCTGCTTTACCAATTGTGAGGTCAGTCTAACAAGATAAATCAATTAACAGCAGGATACCAAGGGAGGAAAAATCTCTTTTGAAGTGGTAAGAGAGTGGCTCATTACAGACAGTTGACAAGAAGGTGTGAGTAACAGTAGGGAGAAATTAGTACTGGGGAAATTAAGTTTAGGTACAGACTAACACGGCTACCACTGAAACCTGTCACCATTGAAGAGAGAGATGATGCATTGGATTTATTTATTATGCACTTTTGACTGCATCACCTGTACTCTGCCCAATAATCCATTTCCCCTCAGAACTTCTTGTTTCTCTGATTTATTTTTTTAAATATCCACAGCATTTCATTATTTCCCCCTAAAATTATCCTGGTTTGAGAAGCAGTATCAGCCATATTCAATCCTGCACCACTGACAATTTTAAGAAAGGTCCCATGTTTACTAAACAGTCAGTGGGACTCTGCATAGCAAGATGATCTATCACTTGGTGCAGGGTCAGGGCTTTAGAGAATATTAACAAAAATTGCTAGTAAGAAATAAGTTTGTTGTAAAAAATTGCTTTTCATTCAACTAATTTATTCTGTTTGCACTAATGGCTCTACTTGGCAACATTTCAGTAACAATGGTGAAGTTTTATGCTTATCTTCCTGGATTGCTTCCTACCCAAAGAGTGGTGTGGAACAGAGCCATAAACTAGCATCCACTTTCTGCCAGAGGATGTGTTTTTCAGTGAACATCTCTTTCTATGCAAATGTGTCAGGTAGTTCTCACTTCTCTATTGGTCCATTGTCAGGTCTCAGCTCAGTCTACTAAGTGGCAAAAATCTCATTTAATGTCAGGTGATGACTGTGTGATTTGAAGAGTTTTAAATGTATATGGAAATTGCTTCAGCTTTGGAGATGCGATCTCTGAAAGAGCTCACTTTCATAACCTGCTAAGGATCTGCCTTCTGGAGTGAAATCCCGACCCTGCTAATGTCAATGAGAGCTTTGTCATTGACGTGAGTGGGGCCAGAATTTCACCCTAGGGTCTGTTATCTGCTCTGCCACTGATTGACGCAAGTCCTTTAACTTTTTTTTGTGCCTCTGTTTCCAAATCTCATATTTATAAAGGTATTTGGGTGCCTAGGGAGATGCAGATAGATGGCTATGGGGATTTTCACAAGTGCCTGAGGCCTAACTACCACTGATTTCAGTGGGATCTGGCCTGTTGACCTGCATTTTTGGGCACCAAAGTACCTTTAAAAATCAGGTCATGTGGCTGTAAAATGGGGATAATGCCACCAATCTCACAAGGATGGTGAGGATTATCTAATCAATGGGACAGTTTTTCAGCTGGTGTAATTTGAGGATTTACACGAGGATCTGGCCCATTGTTTTTAAAGAATTTTGAGATCCTTGTGTGACATACCCAGGGTTCAACACAGGCTAGTGAGTAGCTGTGTCACTTTCCACAATCAACCAACCACACTTCTTTCTTTTACTGCTAACTTTCTTCTGCATGTCTTTTTATCATATCTGAACCCGTGCTGAATGTCCTGTATTTCAGCACCTGGATCACAATGCTAAGCAAGCATCTTTATCTTTGCCAGCAAACATCAGCAAAACATTTTTTTTTACCCCTCTCAGAAAGTTCCCACTTGGCTACTTTTCATACCTGCTTTTCTTTTACACGGTAATTTTGTAGTTAGACGTCATACGGACCATGCAGGAGTAAGCTGCTCTTTCAATGTGTGTACTGGATTAGCACTAATTTTATGTCTACAGAACACTCTGATGCATCAAAACATTTCAGTCTAGAGTATCTTCCCCCCCCGCTTTTATTTTTTTTCCTTCACTCTGCCTTCCCATTAAACAACCTAGCAACATTGTTCACCCTGGAGGAATAGACAGATATCCATAGCTGCCCTGCTCGCTGCCTTGACTGATACATCCAAGAGGAAAAGCTCTTCCAAGGCTCAAGCTGATCCCTAACTCTGGTGATTCATCTGTTGATTTCACCTCTGAAACATTCTCCCTCTACCACGCTGGCCTGCTACTATTTGCCACTGTAGCACACTATCAACATGCAACTGCAGGCAACGGTTGTCTTATTTTTCTCAGCTTTGGGTCTCCTAAGATTCTGTGGCAGTTACAAACACGTCAAAGACAGAAAATGTTAGCTCAGTTTTTCATGTTTAATATAAAACGTGGAAAGCCCAAGGTAGAATTAAACATCCCCTTAATCAAACCCCTGCTTTGGGTAAAGTCAGGAAATTACTGAAACAGCACAGATTTATTTCCAAAGCAAAATAGTACAGCTCTTGGGCACAGAAAGCATTCATGTGAGGGCAAAGCATAAGCAGTTTTATAGATATCAGTATCAGGTGCCCTGAGATTGGAGGTGGCCGTTTCTAGCATCTGCTTTTCCTATAAATCTGAATTAATTAAAATTAGCATAATCACAGAAAGGAAGGAGCCAAGTATTTGTCCTAAATTTACAGAGGTTAAACTGAGGTACAGAGAGAGAGTAACTTAACCAGTGTAATGTATTGACGGGCCCATCCAGTTCCCATTAAAGTCAAAAGAACGAGTTCTACTGACTGACTTGGAGTTGAATCGAGCACTTTGTCAGGCAATGCTGAGTACAGAATGCAGGAATCCTTCCTCCAGTAGTGACTAGTCTATACACCTTCAGTGGGACTCCTCAGATCATTGTTCCTAGGTGCCATTATTTTACTATAACTGCATGTATTTCTAAGGCATCCATTGCTATAGCATTTGGCAAACTTCGTCATAAAATCATCTGTTTTTTAAAGAAATATTAGCTAATCCCACATCAGCTAGTGAAACTGTCCACTAAAAAAAGCCAGAAACTGATTACAAAGGAGTTCTGGTTGATGTAGTTAAAAACCACCTGGCTTAAAACAAAACAAAACAAGCCTGTAGCTGTTTGCAGTTGATAATGAATGAATGGGGTAGGCTATAAACAAATTGCTACCAACACTCCAGACTCCATTACCATTAAAGAAAATCTTTTTTATTTTTATTTTTAATTTTAGTGTGAAAATCAATAAGCTATTAACAGAAACAGAAACAACGTAATAAAAATTGGGATCTTTATGGCCATTTAGTGGCATGTTTAGTTCACTCCTCGGCATAGTGATGGCTGCTAGTTTATGCATGTTAACCAGGGCCGGCTTTAGGAAGTGCAGGGTCCGATTCAAATACCCGGCGGCAGTCCAGGTCTTCAGCGGCACTTCGGCGGCGGGTCCTTCACTTGCTCTGCGTCTTCCACGGCACTGAAGGACCCGCTGCTGAAATGCTGCTGAAGACCCGGACCGGGGAATCGGCCTAAAGCCGGCCCTGATGTTAACTATGAGAATAGCTCTTCTGTAGTGCCATTAACTAAATATGTTTGAACCTATTAATCTATTTGTTTCACTGAAAAGAAGGTGGGCGGAGGAAACCTTTCATTGAGGCTTAACTGAGAAATGCATCCATTGTTTTTGACTAACCATTGCCGTACCCCGTTTCCTTGTGGGGAACTTTTTGCACAAGTCTGAGAAATCTTCTTTTCCTTCCACTCTTGGAAGTTGCCCACTGGTTTAATAAGCTAAGTTTGTGGTGAAGTTACAGTGGGAAACATAGATGTGAGTGATTCAGTGATGCTTCTTAATGTGGTTATTGGTGTTGGAAAAAACCTCTCACTGCAGTGAGCTCACAGAACCAGCTTCTCCCTTGCGTTTTGGAGAGTTTTGTCTGTGAGAAGGGTCAGTCACTTAGCTAAATTGATATCTACTAAGGACATGTCTTAGAAATTAATTCTCAAAATGGCTACTGCTTCGCTATCTTCACAACTAATAAAGCTGATCACTTCTGTCTGTAGGAGCTCCTATTTCTCAGCCGCTTGACCAGTCTGTTAATGTACAGTAGTTTGACAAAGAAGATGCAGTTTGTCATTGACAATGTTGGGTCAGGATTTCACACATTTAGTCTCATGCCTTGCCCATGCATTTCAGTGGTGAGCTGCACTTTTTGTCATCTTAACCTACCTTCAAAATGGTGGCTTCCTGCCTGATTTCTAATTATTCATGTTTAGTCTATTGAAATTGCTTATGACCTTGTTCCATGATTTACTCATCTGCTATAGCAGTTGCAGTTTTCCTTTGAAGAGTTAATCATTTTGGACTCTGTAACTCAGTCCTGAGTCCGTAAACGTGACTTGAGGAATCAGTACCTCTTTGGAATATATTGTATGATTTATTTTCCTGAGTGTCTTCCCTGTGATTTTCATATAGCAACTCACCAACTCTCCAAGGTTGGGCTGCAAAGTAATTTCATGTTTTCTTACAGCATTTCTCTGCCAGCACTATCTTTGACTCTAACAAATGCTGGCTAGTGTAATTATCTGAGACATTCCTCCCTTCCTTTCCATTTCCTTTCTTGGTCCACAGATTGACACTCTCTAATCCCCAGTAATTAGAAGCGTTATGAGCAGGATATCAGAGTTGGGGGTGGGGTGGGATGGGGAATAGTATGGATTAGAAAATGAGCTGGTGGAGAATGCTGTTTTAGAGAAGTGGAAATTATGTGTGTATAATTAAACCAATATACAAAGGGCCTAATCTGAAATGTTTATTCAGAAAAGCTCCCTGTGAAGTTAATGGGAGTTTTACTTATGTAAGGACTTCTGGACTGGCTCCCCAATATTTATGTAAATATTGACTTTTGAGACTTTGATAGCTGCCTGAATCTGTAAAGACACTTAATATCGGAGGTACTAAAGTGACTGCACAGTTTTGCACCTAAGATCAAAGTCAACCTACTTTCCCTGGATTGCAAAATGGGGGCAGAAAATAAATCGAATTGGGCCTTACTTTAATGAAGTTATTACACTGCAGTCCTTTTAATTAAATGTTCTCTTTTGAGGAGGTTCTTTCAGGTACTCAGAACCTTATCAGATAACAACCTGAAGCCCCATCTGTTCACACTGGCATACAGCATATGGGAGAAGGACTGGAGAACCACTAGTGGAGGCCCAGAGGAGCAGAAATTGTCACTCCCAAAATGAGAGAGGGGACTCTTATGAAAATATTTTTGTTGAGTCCTGTGTGTTACTGAGCATCTCCTGCAGGGTGTCCTCAACTGCCATTAATTCCATCTAATAAGAGGTACTCAAATCTCTCAGGATTAGGTGCTATATCTCAAAGGACTGACTCTTCATGCTGAATCACATACCTTACTTTGTGCGAAAGCAGTGGGGGAAGCATGGAGTAAGGTACTATTCAGTGTGAGTAAGTATGGCAGAATTGAGCCCCAAGTAAATTGTACACGTCTGTGGTAGGAGCTCCTGACCTGCCACCCTTCTTTTCCTTTGTTTAGCTTCCCCTTGAGTTCGCATTACATGCTTCAACCTGATGGCAGTATGACTCAGTGAGAGGACAGCTTTTTCCACGTCCTTTCATCAAGACTGACGGGGATATGTACGTTACAGAGACTCTTTACACACAGGGCCGGCTCCAGACCCCAGCTTGGGGCGGCGTGCCGCAGGAGGGCGGCAGGCGGCTCCGGTGGACCTCCCGCAGGCGTGCCTGCGGAGGGTCCGCTGGTCCCGCGGCTTCGGTGGAGCATCCGCAGGCATGCCTGCGGGAGGTCCACCAGAGCCACGGGACCAGCGGACCTTCCGCAGGCACGTCTGCAGGAGGTCCACCGGAGCTGCGGGACCGGCGACTGCCAGAGCGCCCCCCGCTGAGTGCCGCCCTGCTTGGGGCGGCGCAATTCCTAGAGCCGCCCCTGTTTACACATCAGCACCTCTTGTGGGTTCTCTGAACCATTCAGCAGTAATCTTAGAAAATGCAATCTTTATTAAAAATACAGATACTATCCAATTAAATCAAAATGAACACTTGGCTTAATACATCTAGATTTGCCCTTTTAATAAACTAAGCTAGCCAAGTCTGTGCATGGTTCCTTTCTTTAGAGATTAGATTGCACCCTTCTGCTGCATCCTCTCTGTCTGCTGCACACAGAGATATCTGAGATTTAATTTTTTCTTTACATTTCTCTTACCGTAAAACATAAATTGACAGACCCTAGAACTTCACAGAATCTTATAGGAGAATCCTACAGGGATCCTAGAAACTGTGCCTAAAGTTCCTATAAAATACATTAGGAAACCAGGAGAAAAAGAGAAGTCAAGTCACTCTGGCTAAGTGTCATCTGCTGACATAAACATCAGCTGCTTGCTGTTCTTCCTTTGGAGACCACTGTTGCTGTAGGAGTTGAAGAAAAGAAACAAACATTGGCAAAACTGAGATCCTGCCTTCCTTAAATTATACTATTAAGCATATGCTGCCATCTCTTCTCTTTCATATAAAACTTATCTTCCAGTTTTCCTTAACCTTTTGTTTCTGTCACCTTCCTTGTTAGCAAGTTATAAATAATATGGTGCTAACAAGCCAGTTGTGCCATCTTTACTAAGTCGTTAATAAGGTAAAGCTCCCATTGATTTCAGCTGGAGTTTTGTCTGAGCAAGGACATACAATTTGTCCCTGAAAAATAAGTCTTCCATCCCTGTCTCAGAGTTGATTCATTCTCTCGGGCATTTTGACTCTGCATTGGCTGTCATACTCTTAAAAAAATTGGAAGAAAAAAGTTCCCAAAACAAAATAAAAACAAACCATAAAATCCCCATTTCTAGAGTACAGTCATCTCAGAAGGGACTTAAAATCACCTTCCACCCCTCCTAGAGCTGAAGTCACCTGACACAGTTCTAACTAGCCCTGGAGATATTCTGAACTGCATGGGCCATACACTCTGAATGCATACCTTTTTATCTTTGTGTGTGATCACAGGACCACAGACCAACATTCTTCTCAGCTGCAGCATGGCAGGAAGGATGGGCCTAGTGAGAAAGGTGGAAGAACTTGGTGGAATATTTGGTGAGACTGGACTTTAGAAAAGAGATCCAGTAAAAATAACCTTAAATAATCCAGTACAAATAATGCTGAGCCATATAGTGTACGTACACCTCCCAGGATTCCTGTCCTATTACTTCATAAAGTGGAAACTGAGTTAAAGAAAAAGGAGCGGATTGGTATAATAGAGAAAAATCTCTGAGCCAATAGCATGGTGTGCCCTTGTGGTACCAGTTATTTATTTTTATATATATATATATATATATATGGAAAAATGTGAATGATTGTGGATCTTTAAAGACTTAATGAAGCAGTTATGAGAGAAAAATATATCCTCCCAATGCTGGATGACTTCCTCCCCAAAGGGAAAGGAGCTACAGTATTCTCCAAGCTGGATTCCCTGAGAGGATTCTGGCAAATTCCTTTAGCCAAGGAAAGTGCTAAATTAATTACATTTATCATATCCTTTGGGAGATTTTGCTTTTGAAGATTACTCTGATTTTCCAGTGCACCAATTTTCCAAAGACAGTTGGCAGAATTGTTAACAAACACAAATGGAATTGTAGTTTTCATGGGGAATTTTCCAATATATGAGGGGAGGGATAGCTCAGTGGTTTGAACACTGGCTAAACCCAGAGTTGTGAGTTCAATCCCTGAGGGGGCCATTTAGGGATCTGGGGCAAAAATCTGTCTGGGGATTGGTTCTGCTTTGAGCAGGGGGTTGGACTAGATGACCTCCTGAGGTCCCTTCCAATGCTGATAGTCTATGATATGGGTTTTCAATGGAAGAACACAACAAAGTCTTACACCTAATCAATCAGTCTGGACTGGAGCTTTTGAGGCAGACTATAAACAAAGATGGAATCAGTCCTAGCCCTGAGAAAGTAAAAGCCATTTGAGAATTGAATACACCAGCTAATATACCATAACTAAGACATATATTGAGGGTGGTAAATTATCTTGGTAGTACCTAAAAGACCTTCCTACAGTGATCAAACCACTGAATGAACTGTTTAAGTCCATCACATCTTGGCTATGAGGCCAAATCAAGAAATTACTTTCCAAAAGATAAAAAGAAATTATCTCAACAGCTCCAGTTCTCCTGTAGTAGATGTGAACAAACCCGAAATGGTCCATGCAGACGCAAGCAGCTGTTGGGTTAAGTGGTGTATTGTTGCAGCAACATGGTTCTGAGCAGAAGCCAGTTGCATTTTCCTCTCACACTCTCCCAGAAGCAGAAAAATGATATGCACAGGTTGTAAAACAGTGCCTGGCAAGCATATGGGCCTGTGAGAACTTTTACGGATATCTGTGTAGATTGGAATCAATTACTTTAATAACGGACCATAAACTGCTGGTAACCCTCATTAACAGAAAGATCTGGATCAAGTGCTACTGAGATGCCATCGTCTATTGCTAATGTTAAAGTGATTTAACTCAAGTGCTAGATATGTTCCCAGAAAAAATTCTGGAAGTAGCAGACAGTTTTTCATGGAGCACAGCATCACACTCACCTACCTGTGAGCTTGGAGATGATGTAAAGGCATATGTGAGTTCTGTGGATACATGCAGACCAGTGTCAGAAAAGAGACTACACAAGCTAGAAAAAGCAACTTCAACAGACATGCAACTTCAGGAAGTTCTAAGTTACATTAGAGGTGGCTGGCCCAAGTGTCTAAAGGACACTAACAAAGTGATGAGACTACTTTGTGGTATGTGGACAATTAATCAAGGTCAAATGGACTAATGATTAAAAGCAATTGCATCATAATTCTAAATGAAATGAGGGGAAATCCTAAACTTCATCTATGAAGGACATTGAGATTCACTAAATGCCATGAATGGCCAACCAGTCAGTGTTGTGGTCATGCATCGGCAAGAACATATAGAATAAAGTTTCTGCATGTGAACACTGCAGAACTAACAGACAAACACAACACAAAGAACCTTTAATAACAACACCTCTGCCAGAGAGACCTTGGAAGAAGCTAGCGGCAAATTTATGCAAGGTCAGAGGACATCATTACCTCATCATTGTGGGCTATTTTTGCAGGTATTATATAGAAATAATGCAATAAAAGAGGTAACATGTCAGTGTTGTTGGGAAACTGAAGTGCACTTTTGCTCACTTGGGTATTCCAGAACAACTAGTGATGGACAATGGACCACAATTCACAGCAGCAGAATTTCATTCCAAATGAAATATGATTTTGATCATATTACTAGCAGCCCGCATTACCCACAAGAGAATGAGAAAGCTGTACATACATCCAAGACAATCCTACAGCAGGAAGATCCATTCCTTGCTCTTCTGAGTTACAGATCAACACCTATAGCAGCTACTGGATATAGTCCAGCACAACTCCTAATGAGAAGATATCTCAGAACTGCTGTTCCAACTTCGGAAAATAATCTATCGTGAAATTGGCCAGACATGAAGAGAGTTGCCAAATCAGGAAAAAAGGCTAAAAGAGCCTACAAACACTTTTACAACATATGCCACTCAGTTAGAGAACTGATGGGTCTAGAACCTGGTGATTATGTTCATGCCAAATTGGATGGAGAAAAAGCATGGACAACTTCAGCTGTTGTAAAGAAAAAGAATTCAGTATGCAGATCATATGTGATCGAGACCGACAGTGGGCAGTTTTCAGCAGAAACGGTAGACATATACCGTTTGTTCCTCAGAGAGAACAACCAACAGAACAAACTCTTCAGATGGTGGATACAGAACAAGAGGAAGGCTCAAGGATTCTGGACCAACCACAGCCAATCATTGCAACTAATGGACAGCCAGATAATCAAATTATTTTGTGTTTGCGTTGTGTAATTAGAAAACTAATATTATTTAGAGACACTCAACGGACTGATATATACTGAACTTCAAAGACAGTGTGATAGTGTAAATATTGTAAATGGTAGGAATGTAGAATTTAAAGGGGGAGATGTAATGGGATGCTAAACTGTATTATACTTTTCACCTATGGGTGGCGTCATGTGTACAACGCCTTATTTTAGCTAATCTCAGTCATATCTGCCAGAGCATTAAAGCATCTTATGATGAACACATCTGGTGTTTATAAGCAAGTTCTGTAGCCAGTCCATATCTGGTACAGAAGAAAACGACAGCAGGGACTTCAACATGGGCTGTACAAACCCGCTTAGGACTTGGGCATCTAGCCCCCACTGCTGCAGCTTCACTAGCTCATCTGCATGTGGTCCTCTTGTATCTATTGGGTTCCTGGGAACTGGGCGGGTGGAGGCCCGCCCAATGCTAAACGCTCCCCCCCCCCCCCCCCCCGGAGCCTAAGGGGAGGATCTACAGGACCTCAGAAACCCACTAATTTCAGGGGACAACTAATAAAAGAACAGGGACAGGAGTGCGGTCAAAGGGTCATAAGAAGGGAGCCTGACGGGGACACTGAGCAGAGAACCCCGGACAGCGCCCACTGCTCCTCGAAGGCGTCAAGGGAGCCAGTGGACGCCGCCCAGAGGAGCTCTGCCCGGATACGTGAACAGACGGAGGACCAGAAAAGCCCCACAGTCACAGGAGTCTCCATTGGCCAACCGCCTCTCCCTGGTCACGTAGATGGCCATTTTAGCCAGGGCGAGGAGGAGGTTGACCAGGAGGTCCCGCGGCTTTGTGAGGCCACGGATAGGGAGTGCGTAGAGAAGGAGGTGAGGGGAAAAGTGCAGCCAGAAACGTAACAGGATATCGGTGAGGAGCCGGTATAGGAGCTGCAACCTGGCGCACTCTAAGTAAATGTGCGCCAGGGTCTCCCTCACTTCGCAGAAGGGGCAGGTGTCTGGGACAGGGGTAAACCGCGCCAAGTACATGCCCGTGTGCTGCAATCACATTTCCGACCGTGGTGTGGACCAGTGGTTTCCCCAGGAATTGAAATTAGTGGGGGTGTTCGAATTTACGGGGGGGGTGTCAGGACCAATGAGATATATAAAAGAGATATGAATAAAATAAATGTTTTGTTAGGATTATGCAAATTTAACATAAGAATAATGCAAGTTACACCAAAACACATAACAGGTCTAGATTTCTAAAAAAAAATATATACATTTAAAAAAATATTTAATTTAAATTAACTTTTGAAAAGTAAGCCATCATGGGGTAAGAAGAAAGTCCTCTCATGGATCAGTAACTGGTTAAAAGATGGGAAACAAAGGGTAGGAATAAATTATCAGTTTTCAGAATGGAGAGAGATAAATAGTGGTATCCCTGAGGCGTCGGTACTGGGACCAGCGCTGTTCAACATATTCATAAATGATCTGGAAAAATGGGTAAAGAGTGAGGTGGCAAAATTTGCAGATGATACAAAACTATTCAAGATAGTTAAATCTGCGAAGAATTGCAAAGGGATCTCATAAAACTGAGTGACTGGGCAACAAAAATGGCAGATGAAATTCAATGTTGATAAATGCAAAGTAATGTACATTGGAAAACAATCTCAACTATACGTACAAAATGAAGGAATCTGAATTAGCTGTTAACACTCAAGGAAGATCTTGCAGTCATTGTGGATAGTTCTCTGAAAACATCCACTCAGTGTGCAGCGGCAGTCGGTGATTCCCAACATTCTGTTTGCTTTTTAAAAAAGAACAGGAGCACTTGTGGCACCTTAGAAACTTAGAAAGCTTAGCCATAAGCTTTCGTGGGCTACAGTCCACTTCATTGGATGTAGCCCACGAAAGCTTATGTTCTTTTTGCAATACAGACTAACAGGGCTGCTACTCTGAAACCTCTGCTTTTTAAAGAAAGGGATAGATAATAAGACAGAAAATATCATATTGCCTCTATATAAATCCATGGTACGTGCACACCTTGAATACTGTGTGTAGATCTGGTCACCCATCCTAAAAAATATATATTGGAATTGGAAAAGGTACAGAGATGGGCAACTAAAATGATGAGGGGTATGAAACAGGAGGAGAGATTAAAATGACTGGTAATTTTCAGCTTAGAAAAGAGCTGACTAAGGGGGGGGTATGATAGAGGTGCGAAGAAAGTGAATAAGGAAATTTTATTTAATCCTTCACATAACACAAGAACTAGCAGTCACCCAATGAAATTAGCAGGTTTTAAAAAAACAAAAGGAAGTATTTCTTCACACAATATAAAGTCAACCCAGCGAACTCTTTGCCAGGGGATGCTGTGAAGACCAAAACTATAACAGGATTTTAAAAAGAACTAGATAAATTCCTGGAGAATAGGTCCATCAGTGGTTATTAGCCAGGATGGGGAGGGATGCAACACCATGCTCTGAGTGTCTCTAGCCTGTTTGCCAGAAGCTGGGAATGGGCAACAGGGGATGGATCACTTGGTGATTACCTGTTCTGTTCATTCCCTCTGAAGCACCTGGCCTTGACCACTGTTGTAAGACAGGGTACTGGGCTATATGGACCATTGGTCTGACCCAGTATGACCATTCTTATGTAAAAATTAATTATAATAAAAATGTTTAGTACGGAAACTTCCCAACAGAATGACTTCCCAAGCTAGCAACAATGTGAGATAACAACCTTGGCAAATAATGCATTTTAAAAATCTTGGCCTACTGGGAAACATATTTATATGTTTCCATTCCCAGTCACAAATCTAGCATTCTGGAGCAAAGTGACTAAAATATAGTCCAACAAACAAATGTTTATTTAACATGCCCCTCACTTTTCACTCCACCGCACTCCACTCACCGGTGTTGTCCTTAGTCAGCGGAGACTCAGAGTTCAGAGGTGCTTTCATGTGAGTACACCTTCCAGGTGGGGGACAAAAAGGCACAGTTCGCTCTGGCCACGGCTGTTCGTTGTGCCACTGTTCACTCCACCGCTCTGTTGCCAATGGCCCTGCACAGTCACCTTCTGCTGTCACCTACCACTGTGACCTCTGCGAGTTGGTCTCTTGAGGTTCCACCAGCTCTCAGTGATTTCAGCTGAGCTCTCAGTGCCCTAGTGCAGTCTGGGCTGTCTCTTACACAAAAACACTGTACCCACAGGAACACTGTCCCCCACAACAGGACTAAGCACTTAGACCTGATTGTCAGTGATTTCAGCTGCAGTGGTCACTTAACAGAACAAAAGACTATCTATGGAGCCTAATCAGTTCTGTCTTTAAACAGCGGAGAGGGACAGGTCCCCACCCTCTCTCTTGATGCCTTCAAATCATCACAGGCTAAGTACAGTTCTACTGCCCTTTACTCATACAATAAGAACAACATTTCATCCCCCCTTCCCCCACATTCAAGTGGTTTGTAACCCAACCCAGCCAAAATCTATCACTTGGACAACACAGCTCTGTTTGCTGGATACCTAGGTAGATTAGGTGTGAATGTAAATATAATCTGGCCCTGAAGCCTTAGCCCCCAGCTCATCACAAGCTGTCAGGGAGAGCTAATTTAGGGCTTGGCTACACTTACAAATTTGCAGCGCTGCAGCAGGGTGTGAAAACACACCCTCTCCAGCGCTGCAAAGCGCCAGTGTAGTCAAAGCCCCAGCGTTGGGAGCGCGGCTCCCAGCGCTGTCCGTTATTCCCCACAGGGAGGTGGAGTACGGACAGCGCTGGGAGAGCTTTCTCCCAGCGCTGGCGCTTTGACTACACTTAGCGCTTCAAAGCGCTGCCGCGGCAGCGCTTTGAAGCGCTAAGTGTAGCCAAAGCCTTAGACTTTGCTTACAAATCATCATTTGAAATTATTAGGTTGGCCAACATCACCAAAATGAATGCACTGACATCATAAAAAAAGCTGTATAAGGAAGCAAGGAAGCTAGTCTATGTTCATACTTTTCAAATCTATTATACTTTTTCAGATACACATTTTATCATACACTATATAAGCTTTTAAAGTGTGTATTAATGTTTCAGTTTAAATTCAGATTTCCAAACAGTCACTAAATTGGTATGTAACTAGCTCACAAAACTGGGAGGGGTGTTGGGAAAATTCAGGGGGGGTGTAGGGAAATCACTGGTGTGGACCTACCTTGAGTGTCATCAACTCCCATTTGAAGCTGATGGTAGCTGAGGGTGTTCAGCGCCATGTCTCTTTCAACTTCATAACCTAAAAGAATAGACAAGAATTCAAAGTATTCTAAATGCTACTCTCTCTTTCTCCATGCTGGACCAAAGGCTTTTAGCAGAGAAAGGAGTGATAAAGAGTGTAACTTTTTCTTAATTGTTCCTTCTTTCCCTTGGGAGGGAAAACAGCTTTATGTTGGTTATCAACCAACCAGCCTTTGCTTTCTCCTGAGCCCCGTCTACTAATGTCTGCTTTTCATTTTGTTTTTCTGATTTTTAGGCTGGAAAGATTATCCTAATGCACCATAAACAACCGCTGAGCGTTCTAAAGAGATTTCTCATCTGGGCTGTTTTGCTAGTGAGTTGCTCGAAGCCTGATGCTATAAAGATAATACAATTAGCGGAGCTAGCAGGCCTCATTATTTTTAATTACTCAGACTGCTGCTCACATACTACATATAATTTGGTAAAGAAAAAGAATCCCAATGTGTTTACAATCATCCAAAGCATACAAGTGTTTGTTTCTGTCAAAACCTGTGGAGGGTTATGTGCTATCAGTGCTGATTTTTGTGTAATATTCTAAGTGAACAAATGGCCTGACACCCAGCAAGGCCAGAATAAAACTATGATAGGAAATGTGAATAGTTCAAAATCTAATTACCTTCCTTTTGCAGCTCACATTTTGGTCCATTCATCAAAGTCAGATCGACTCATTATTATTAGCCTATTATCATTCTTCTAGTTAGCTGGTTTCATTTTAATCAATATTTCAAATTACTCTCCATCAAATGCAGTTTTAAAATGAAGCAACCCAGTGCAGTTTAGGTTAAATCTATGTATGCATTTACAATGGTTCAATGCATTGTGCTTTATTACTAAAGATTTTTTTTAAATAAGTAAAGCAATGTGTCTGAGGTAGGTTTTGCAAATTAGAGCTGATGTTGAATTTGAGTTTTGTTCTGGTAGCAATCTAACCATTATTTTCACTTGAGATATGTGTTTCTAATAACCAGCGAATTACTTGTTTATCTGTCTGTTCTGATAGTCATGCACAGAGAGGCTGTGTGGAGGAATAGGAAGAGTGCTGAGTCCAGTCCTTTTGAATCCCTTTCTGTGCTTCTTACCACCTGCAAAATGAATTCTTCCTAGAGGAAGACAAATGTCACATCCTTTGGTGGCTGCTCTTCCCTCATCTGGGTCTGCCATGAGGGCTGCTACTATTCTCCCCTCCTGGTCACCTGGAGTCTGTTTCTTCCATTCATCTCCATTTACCCCACTTACAAAAGTTCTGTCAATGAGGCATTCTGCATTTACAATGATAAAAACAAGAGTAGAATTTAGCTCACAAGTGGTCAGTCTCTCTCAAGGCCACTTTAAGTTGGGCTTTATTAAGCGCCCCTCGGCATTAGACATACATGCATTGGCAAGATCCAGACCTTCCTTAATGCTTGCAGCCCTGCACTTAATTCATATTAATACACATACAGTAGCTCAGTAATAAATAAAAAAAGGTAAAGCCTGCTGTGATTAGGAGTGATAGCACTGATATACAGCAGGGCTCCAGCCAGTAGTTTAATTATGCAAGACAAGTTTCTAACTGGGGAGATAGACATCTATACCAGGGATGAACTTGTGCTTCAAAACTTGGATCCAGTTCCAAATTTTTCCATTATGCGGGACTGTTTGAATCTGGACATATTCCTAATCTGTACTGCTCTACGACAGCAAGAGAATTCCAAGAGCAATGGATGTTATTTCTATCCATATAAATAGAATGGCTTCTTTCTGAGGTCAACAAATGAAGGGTATTATTGGAAAAAGCATAACTTTGCTGCATCAAGGTCAATTTTGAAGCATGAGCCCAGCAAGGGTACAGACTGTTCTGTATCTTTCCATACACTCCACTTTCTATTTTGTTTTAATCAAATTTGGCTCTGGATCCATACCTTTCATTTAAAAATAATTCTAATGCCTACCCTGTCTGATCATATATCATATCTGGTTATCAAAATGTTTTAGTTGATCACTGCAGATTTAAGCATTTGGCCAAACAGCTGCAAGTTTCACCTTCACATTCGCTGTCTTACACTCCTCCAATAAGTTATGTGCACTGTTTTACAAACTGCTCTACCTTCAGGTAGATCTTTGCCAAAATGCAGGCAGTTTTCTGTGTGTATCACTGGGGAAAAATTGTAGCAGTGCGTGCCAAATGTTTAACATCGTCAACTGCAAAACACAAAAGAATCCCCTCCTCATTAGAGGTGAGGCCTGCCACAAGCAGCAAAATCCCCTCCATTAGAGCTGCTTTTAGCGAAGAATCATTTAGGAGTCTCATGCAAAGCTCCCACTGATTTAATTGGGTGCAGGTTTCAGCCCAAGTATGGATGTTGTTTTATGGGACTCAGTTCAGTATTTATGATAAAGTCCTGTGGCTCTGTGTGGCCTTGAGAGGCTCACCAGGAAACTGAAGGCCTCCCAGAGATATCCAGAATTCAAAGAGAACGTGTCTGGCTTCTTTAACCAGCACCGCACACCCCTCAGAAGACATGAGGATGAGTCCCTGTGGTCCAGAGCACACAGTTGTATATAACCCTTCTGTGAACCACACAAATGGGGAAAGCGCCTTGGGCCCGTCCCTACCACCATGCATCTGTGCAAAGAAGGGCCTATATAATTTGTTTCTTGATGAGGTGAAACCTGTGAGAACCAAAATGTAGGTGACTTCCATCTCTCACCTAAGCATTATTTCCATTAGCAAAGCAC
The DNA here is from genome assembly GCF_020497125.1 of Mauremys mutica. Classification (NCBI taxonomy): domain Eukaryota; kingdom Metazoa; phylum Chordata; order Testudines; family Geoemydidae; genus Mauremys; species Mauremys mutica. The sequence goes on from NC_059078.1 coordinate 70,908,618, forward strand.
AGTATCTGGCTGTTCTAGTTTGGCTCTAACATTAGCAGCTTAGTAGATGTTTTCTTCACTCCCCCCTCCCGCCCCCACTCCCTTTACTGGTGTTTCTTAACTACAGTTGTGCATGCTCTCTTAACTACTGTACTGTAAGTACGGCCTGTGTGTTTTCACGTTGAAATACCACTTTGTCTGTTGTTTCACTTGACTCAGATAATGCCCTCTTGTATATACCACAAGGTCAGTTGCAATTACTTATAACACTGTCAGAGTGGTGCCCTCATGAAAGGACGTAAGAGCGTTTAAGAGCATGAAGCTAAATTGACCAGCACTGTAATGGGATTATAAGTAAGTGCAAGTAACCATATTAAAATATTATAAAGCTCTCTTTCATATTGTACATATGTATGTATAGTTTGAAAGAAAGCTTTATAATAATTTAATGGGAATCCCATTTTATATTGCACAAAAACATCTACATGAAAAGAATGTTAGGTAGCAAAGCTAAGCACTCAGATGTTAGGAAATGTTAGAATTAAGTTTATCCATGCTACCTTGATTCAGCCCCCTTGTGCACATGCATTATGATAAAGTCTTTAATTACATGATTGAGTACTAAATTGTCACAATATTCAAAGGAACCTATGGGAGTCAGGTACCCAACTCATTTAATTTCAGTGGGATTTCCACACCTAACTCTTTTAGGCTCCTTTAAAAATCCCATCCTGAGTGATTTGCCCAAAACCATAAAAACACTTTAGTGGAAGAGCTGGAAATAGCATCCAAAAGTCCTGACCTGCAGTCATCTACTCTGACCACTAGACCATACAGTCCTCTAAATATTTACGCTTTTCATCCCAAAACATCACAAGGAACTTTGGGAACTTAGAAGTCAACGGGACTACTCATAGTATGTAAAAGTTAAGCACGTGAGACCGGGGTTTTTATTCCTGATCCTTCCTGCTGAATGTATTTAGGGTTTTATAATCAAATGCCTTCCTAGATAGTTCAAAAAATTCCTTACAGTAGCAACTCCTGCTGTCTAGTGTCTGAATTAACCCTTCCCATGCCAATGTATCCTTTTAGGTCTCAACTTCAATGTTGCTACTCATGTGCATAAGGCTCATGGGCTAAATAACAAGAGTTTAATTTAATTTCTTCTTTTTTTGAGTATTTAGGCTTTAGATTTTTTTCAAAGAATATCATTTTGCAGTCACACTTTCTGTTTAGAATATGAGTTATAGAATTTCCTGAGGTGACAAAACTAATATACTTTGAGGCACAGAAAATAATTACTTGGGTACAAATTAATCTTAGTGCTCAGTATTCCATTATGAAAATGAAGTATTGAATAAAGAAAAGTGCTGAACTAAACATGTATCATCAATATGAGTTGATCATGATTTCTGTCTCAATCAGGTGAATGTTTCCTATGTTTTCAGAAATGCAGTATGCTGTATTGTACATTTCATACAGCTATGCTAGGTTACGATACACAGTCCAGGACTGAGGAAAAGGTAATTAAAAAAAAATTGAGTGCTGAAGGCTGAATTTGGGCACATATTTAAAAAAATTCCAGGCCATGAATATTATCACTATTGACTTAAATAGGAGCAGAGTTATGCCAATGTTGAGCACTTCTGAAAACCCACTCAAATGTAATAATGGTCCTGATCCTAGGTTCCTTACCCGAGACCATACTCCTCCTAACTTCCTTTGGAATTTTGCCTAAGTAAATAGGTCAGGGTATGTCTCAATACACATGAATATTTTTGTAAAGATATGGGGCGTGAACAACTTTCCAGTAGATCAATACTATCTTAGGATATTAATGGAGTACAATGCTTAACTCTTGCTGTCCTTATTCACATGCACAAATTAGAAATGATTGCTGAATCTGAAGTTAGGATTTTTCCCTAAGGCCATATTGGTAAAGTCCTTGGAGGATTTTCACCTTGAGAGTTAAGCAATGACTGGGTGAGTGTTTTCTACATGATCAATTAAAGGGTGCATGGACTTCAGCCCTTCATGTCTCTGATTATTTGTGTGTGTTAATACTGACTTTAAGTATGTTCCATAAGCTTAGCATCCAGATTCCTTATTGCTCATTCATATAACTGATGAGATGTAGAATGACTTTCATGGCAGATGAGTTCTATAGAGTTTCTGGGGTTTGTCACAACATTCATGTCTTCTGTGTGTCATTCCCCTGAGGTTCTGTTAAACAGCAGCACTAAGCTGGGTATGTGAACTTGTCTCTGTTAAAGTGAAGGAAAATGATACCACCGCTGAAAATATTTGTTTTGACAGCTTATTCCATTGCATTGTTGTTAGCCTATCGGTCAGAGAGTCTTAGTATGTTGTTAACCATAGACACTTCACATGAACACAGGTTGTTATTCTTAATCTAAGCGTGTGAAAGGCAGTGTTCTTTCCCAGCTATTTCTTTAGCTAATAGATAGCCTGTGCAACAATGAAATGGACAAGTCTTATTATTGAAGTCTTAATATTGTCATAAAAGTTGGAGATGGCCCTGTACTTACCCTGCAGTAAAATTATCAGTGACTGTAGCCAGACCAGACATAACCAGCTCATCTGGTTGGTCTTTTGAGTTGAATTTCTCCTGATTCTCAATCATCTAACAGCCAGAGTAGTAGTAATTAGCCATTCTCCGTTGCTTTTCATCCAAGTATCTCAAATCACTTAATGAAGGAGAGTAAATATAATGTTCCCAATTTCACAGATAGAGAAAGCTGAGACAAAGAGATGTCAAGTGAGTTGCAATCAGTAGCAGATCTGGCAATAGAACCCATGTCTGCTGACACCTTTGAAAATTAGGTTTATCTAACACAACGGTAAAAATAGGTTCATTCTTGGAAGCCTTTCTTACAATCTCCCACTGTCTTTAATACCAAATCAACTGAACCAGTGTTAGAACTGGTTTTACTCCACTGTAAACAAGACCAGGCACACAGTTTACTCTCTCTTGTTGCCCTCTCACTCCTTCGTCCCCACCTGTTCAGCAATAGCAGTCAGTGAGCACTGACATGTTATCAGTCCCAGTCAGGTGAACACATGGGTCCCCATCTACCTCTATCGACATCTACATATGAAAACTCACATGATGCAGTGGTGGCACAAACAGGCAATACTATCAAGTTTAATGCATTTATGCTCTACATTCTGCATGGAAAACCCACTGGAAACAGTTAATAAAATAAAAAGAAAACCAATGCAAATGAAAACGCAGTGGTTTAGAAGCCATGAATGTTTGCCCATTCTATTGCTTGTGCTGTTTTTGAAGTTTCTGAGATGCTTAAGGGACTTTGAGAGTATCCTCATGTTGGAAGAAAAACTTAAATAGACTTTTACATGTCCATTTGAGTTTCAGGTTAATTAAAGGGTCAACATTTGTTGCAGGATTAAGGACTGTTTAGTTTCAGTGGGATGAACTTCAGAAGAATTTCAGGGTTTTTATCCATTCATATGCTTCTGTGTGTATATATAAGTTATGTACTTGGGCATCTGTTATACAATAGAGCATTCTAAGGATTCGGATAATAGATCATTCTAATACAGGGAAGGGTTAAATTCATAACTGCTAACAGTGGGAGAAGTGCTAGTTCCTATGGCAATCTGAAGAAAGCAAATTGCCTAGAAAATTTATAGTATCACTGTACAACAAATTATTGATTAGTAGATGAGGGACTCCATTTTTATAAACTTAATCAAGGCTAGCATTTGATATTCAGCCACTAGTCTGTCGAGGAGAAAATGAAAGCTGCAGCCCCATAAAAAAACAAGTTGGCAGTTATCAGGGGTTTTCAAAAACCTAATGTGATTTTTCCAAGAGGACCAAAGGATAAAGCTTTAACGGGACAGAGAAACGGGATTTGAAGGGACAGGTTTCCTGCAGAGATCTTTGTTTTGCTGTAGTTGCTTGATCTAAAGTAGTGACATTTTTACAAACAGCTGCTATCTTTCTCTCTCATCTTGAATAGTGCTCTATTCAAGTGTCTAACACAGACCAACTCAGAACATTCAGTGGCTTAGCCAAGGAGAGATTCCCATAGAAATGTTGGTTTTGAACTATACAGGTCCCATTTGCACTTTGCAGTTGTATGCAGGATTCATGAACATAGACAAAGTCCAGGGCTGGCCTTAGGGAAAATGGCACCCTGGGCGAACTTGCATTTTGGTGCCCGTGGCCCCCGTGGGCACGGTGCCCCCTCATTGTCCCTGGCCCCCATGGACTCCCCACGCTCTCCACCCTCCCTTCGCTCCAAAGGCCTGCTCTCCCTCCTGTGCCCTTAATCCCGGCACCCCCTTCACACCTAGCCTCTGCCCCCCGTGCCTTTAATTCCTGTACCCCCATCACTCCTAATCCCTGCATCCCCCTCCTGCATCCATGTTGGGAAACTGACCTGGATGCACAAAACAGCTGGCATTGCTGCTCGTTCCCCTCCCACCCCCGACTGCTGCTCCTCTGCCCTGCACACCCCTCTGGGCAGTGAGTGGGGGGGAGAGGAGTGAGGTCACGGCTACCTACATCCAGGTCACTTTCCCCAACTGGGATGCCTAAAGAGAGGGCATGAGAGCAGCAGCACCTGATGCCCCACAGCACAGCCCAGGTGGGGAAAGTTACCTGGATGGAGGAAGCCCTGGTGTGTGTGTTGGGGGGACTGTTTGAGGGAGACTGTGTGTGTGAAGGAGTATGGGGGTAAAAACAGCTAAAGCCAAAGCTGGCCAAAACACCAGCCATGTGCTTCCCCCACTAAAAGGGAACCATCACACTCTCTCATCCTTGACATTTCTCATATGAACTACCTGGGCTTGAATTACATTTTTGTATGAAATTGGGGCAAATTTTAAAACTGCTTTAAAAGTTTTAAAAATAAAAAATATGAAAATCTTCAGTACATTTTATTTATAGTGTCATTATTCATACTAGTCTTGCTAGTCCTTCCCTCCTGTCAGAGAGGCACAGAGACTAGGCTCAGGACCAGCTGTGCTCCCAAAAGACCAGGCCAACTCTCCAAACTGAACCAGACCCACATCCCTCCCCAGACTGAACTGGACCTGACCCACATCCCTCCCTAGACCAGGGGCGTTGGTAGGGGATGGGGCGAAGGGACATCACTTGCTCTGTGGGGCCTACACCAATGGGCCTTACCTGGAGCAAGGAGCATCCAGTGGTCAGAGTATCCGTACACTGGGTGCCATTGCTGCCTCCTGCCCAGCATGGTCCGGAACCCCAATGATGTTCCCCAGCCTCAGCATTCGAATAATGGCAGGGGTGGGGTGGGCGAAGGGGTGCACCGGGTGCAGCACCTTCCCACCAGCGCTGGCTCAGGCCCAGCCTGGGCCCGAGAGCCCAAGGAGGAGGCAGGGGCTGCACCCTGGGGGAGGCCAGCTTTTACAATTAATCCTACTGCTCTGCCTGCCCAGGGCCCTATCCAGGAAGTTACGGAGGGATTGTCGAGGCTCATCTGGCCCTCTGACTACTACCCCATGCTGCTACTTCTCCATGTGGGAACTAATGATACACCAAGGTATGACCCTCAGCAGATCAGAAGTGACTACAGAGCTATGGGAGTAAGAGTGAGGGAGTTGGGAGGGCTGGTGGTGTTCTTCGATCATTCCAGTCAAGGGTAGGGGCCCAGGCAGAGACACATGCATCCTGGAGGTGAATGCCTGGCTGTGAAGATGGTGTTGCCAGGCGGGCTTTGGCTTCCCTGATCACAGGATGCTGTTCCAGAAAGAAGGACTGCTAAGCAGAGATGGGGTCCACCTATCAAGGAAGGGGAAGAGCATATTTGGATACAGACTGGCTAACCTAGTGAGGAGGCCTTTAAATTAGGTTTGAATGGGGCAGGTGACCAAAGCCCACAGGTAAGTCAAGAACATGGAGACCTGGGAGAAGGTTTGGAATTTGGGAGAAGCATGGGTTGTTACAGCAGGGAAAAAGGAGAGACAAGACAGAACTGGGGGAGGGAGGAATCAAATCAGTATCTTAGATGTTTGTATACTAATGCGAGAAGTATGGGGAATAAGCAGGAAGAACTCGAAATGCTAGTAAATAAACATAATTATGACATAGTTGGCATCAGAGAGACCTTGTGGGATAATACACGAATGGAATATTGGTATAGAAGGGTACAGCTTGCTCAGGAAGGACAGACATGGAAAAAAAATGGAGGTGATGATGCCGTATATATTAAAAATGTACACACTCGGGCTGAGGTTGAAATGGAAATAGGAGACAGATTTGGTGAAAGCCTCTAGGTTAGGATAAAGGGTTAAAAAAAAGCAAGGGTGATGTCATGGTAGGGGTCTACTACAGACCACCTAACCAAGAAGAAGAGGTGGCTGAGACTTTTTTTTAAACTACTAACAAAATCGGCCAAAGCACAGACTTGGTGGTGATGGGGGACTTCAACTACTCAGACATCTGTTGGGAAAATAACACAGCAGGGCACAGATTATCCAACAGGTTCTTGGAATGTACTGGAGACCATTTTTTTAATTTCAGAAGGTGGAGAAAGCTACTAGGGGAGAGACAGTTCTAGATTTGTTTTTGATAAATAGACAGGAACTGGTTGAGAATTTGAACATGGAAGACAGCTTGTGTGAAAGTGATGCTGAAATGGTAGAGTTCTCAGGGAGTCGGTAGGTAAGATCCCACGGGAAGCAAGTCTAAGGGGAAAGATAATTGGCAGTTTTTCAAAGACACATTATTAAGGGTGCAAGAGCAACTATCCCACTGCGTAGAAAAGATAGGAAGTATGGCAACAGACCACCGTGGCTTAACCAGGAGATCTTCAATGATGTAAAAAATCAAAAAAGTGTCCTACAAAAGGTGGGAACTAGGTCAAAGTACAAAGGATAAATATAACCCCCCCCAAGTATGTAGGGACAAAATCAGAAAGGCCGAGCACAAAACAAGATCAAACTAGCTAGAAACATAAAGGGTAACAACAAAACATTCTACAGATAGATTAGAAACAAGAAGACGACCAAGGACAGGGTCGGCCCATTACCCAATGAGGCGGGAAAAACAATAATAGAAAATGTGGAAATGACAGAGGTCCTTAATATAGTGCCAATCTATAAAAAGGGAAAGGAGGACAACCCAGGGAATTACAGACCAGTCAGCTTAACTTCTGTACCTTGGAAAGATAATGGAACAAATAATTAAGCAATCAATTTGCAAACATAGCTAATAAGGTGATAAGTAATAGTCAGCATGGATTTGTCAAGAACAAATCATATCAAACCAACCTGATAGTGTTCTTTGACAGGGTAACAAGCCTTGTGGATGGGGGGAAGCTTTTGATACTGTCTTGCATGACCTTCTCATAAACAAACTAGGGAAAAGCAACCTGGATAGAGCTACTGTAAGGTGAGTGCAAAACTGGTTGGAAAACAGTTCCCAGAGAGTAATCATCAGTGGTGCACAGTCATGCTGGAAGGACATAATGAGTGGGGTCCCATAGGGATCAGTTCTGGGTCCAGTTCTGTTCAATATCTTCATCAATGAGTTAGATAATGGCATAGAGAGTACACTTACAAAGTTTGTGGATGATACAAAGCTGGGAGGGGTTTCAAGTGACTTAGAGGATAGGATTAAAATTCAAATGATCTGGACAAACTGGAGAAATGGTCTGAAGTAAATAGGATGAAATTCAATGAGGACAAATGCAAAGCACTCTACTTAGGAAGGAACAAGCAGTTGCACACATCCAAAATGGGAAATGACTGCCTAGGAAGAAGTACTGCGGAAAGAGGTCTGGGGGGTCAGAGTGGACCACAAGCTAAATATGAGTCAACAGTGTAATGCTGTTGCAAAAAAAGCGAACATCGTTCTGGGATGTATTAGCAGGAGTGTTGTAAGCAAGACACGAGAAGTAATTCTTCCGCAGAGTAGCTGTGCTGATTAGGCCTCAACTGGAGTATTGTGTACAATTCTGGGCACCACGTTTCAGGAAGGATGTGGACAAATTGGAGAGTCCAGAGAAGAGTGACAAAAATGATTAAAGATCTAGAAAACATGACCTATGAGGGAAGATTGAAAAAATTGGGTTTGTTTAGTCTGGCAAAGACAAGACTAAGGGGGGACATGATAACAGTTTTCAAGTACCTAAAAGGAGGTTACAAGGAGGAGGGAGAAAAAATGTTTTTCTTAACCTCTGAGGATAAGACAAGAAGCAAGGGGCTTAAATTTCAGCCAGGGAGGTTTAGGCTGGACATTAGGAAAAACTTCCTAACTATCAGGGTGGTTAAGCACCGGAATAAATTGCCTAGGGAGGTTGTGAAATCTCCATCACTGGAGATTTTAAAGAGTAGTTTAGGCAAACACCTGTCAGGAATGGTCAAGATAATACTTAGTCCTGCCATGAGTGCAGAGTACTGGACTAGATGACCTCTCAAGGTTCTTTCCAGTCCTATAATTCTATGTGCACATGCTGTAAGGAGCAGCTTGGAAGAAAGTGCAAATATGCTTGTGAGAGAAATGGACAAATGGGTGATGGAGGCTGGCATTAGTGTTAGAGTGGAGGGGATGGTGAGTAACGTAAGAGTCAAGAATGGAGATTTCCCTTATTTAGCACTCTAACATCTTACCATGTCGCCCTCTGCCCCTTCCATTCACTCATGAGAATGAGAGTTTAAGGAGAAAAATGGTAAGGAGTTATGTATCTTTTGAAATTCTCTCCTACCTTAATCGTCCTTTGGGTGTATTACATATGGAGTCTGGGTCATCCATTGATTTTACAATTAATCCTACTGCTCTGCCTTAGTAAGGTGCCTGTTTTTACGTGCTGTAGTTATTTACACCTACTCCAGAAAGAGGAACCAGATTCTATTAACAAGAATAAGGCTTCTGAATTTCACTGGATGCCATGACTATTTTTTATCTGCCCCCAGATTTCTTTTGTGGTTTTTCACTCTCTCATACTGATCTTGGCTGAGATGGTCACTATCACGCTGCACTTAATCTGGAATTTTATTTAGAAGCCCATCAACACAAAACTGCATCTGACAGGGAAGGGGGCACTCTCCTAGGTGACAAGCTGGAAATTGGGTGCTTGCCCAGCCATGGTATAACAAGCCTGGAAGGCACAATTGACTGCAGTGAGCAGGAAAATTTCCAAGCCATTGATCCAAGGCTTCACAAAACCCCAAATGAAGCCTGTCAGAGGAAGTTAACAATACATTTTAAACTGTCTCTAAAAGAAACTTAGTCCTCGCTTAACAGGAAACTTCTTTCCTGTCCTTGAAATGATTTACAAATTCCTGTGACAGTTTGCTTTGGTTGATGGGTTTCGAAAAGCAAATCGTCTTTTATAATATGTAGGTAGGGGTGTGTGTGTGTGTGTGTGTGTGTGTAGAGAGAGAGATTGGTGGGGAAGCTCCCACAAAGAATGTTCATTTTATAATTCTGGAGTGAAACCTTCCCCAACCTCACAGAATCATACATATGTTACATTTCCAAGCACCAAGGCACTGTCCCTGCCCAGGGGAGCAGTTTGTAAGTGCACAGAAATGGTAGGAGGCATGGTCTTCTAATCTACCATGAGATTTATGGGAAATGCAGCACACAAGTGATATTCACCTGGTGACCCAATCACCACTGCATAAAGCTTCCTGGGCCTTCTAGGTCACTCAGGAGCTATGCTGCCATTGGTTACCTATGTGTACACCACAACCACTCCTTATGGGCAGGGGCGGCTCTACAAATTTGGCCGCCCCAAGCAGTCATGCCCGGGAGGCGCCCCCGAGCCGCGGGAGCAGCGGACCTCCCGCGGGCATGACTGCGGAGGGTCCGCTGGTCGCGCGGCTCGGCTGGACCTCCCACAGCTGCGGGTGGTTCGCTGGTCCGGTGGCTCCGGTTGAGCTGCCGCAGGCATGCCTGCGGGAGGTCCAGCCGAGCCGCGGGACCAGCGAACCGTCCGCAGTCATGCCTGCGGCAGGTCCGCTGCTCCCGGGGCTCCGGTGGACCTCCCGCAGGCATGACTGCGGCAGGTCCGCCGGCCCAGCCTGCCGCCCCCCCGGGAAAGGGCCGCCCCAGGCGGGTGCTTGCCCCGCTGGGTCTGGAGCCGGCCCTGCTTATGGGTAGAAAGCATGAAGCTGCTTCAACAAGTAACTCTGACCTGTGAGGGGAATTTTGTCACATATAGCAGCTCTCACCATCTTCCTATAAGCAGCAGAACTCCACCTGTGCATTTTTTATACATAAGAGTCTTTTCCATCTTGGAATTCCTCTAGTTTCAGTAACTTATTTTTGCCATACCTGTCAGATAGTATTTGCACCTGCCAAATTACTTCAGTTTAATTGACCTGTTATTAGTCCTTATCCATAAGCCTCACAAAGGTCTGTGAAATTGGCTTAGCACTTTTCTACCTCTTAAATCTTATTAAGATTGAGGGATTATTAATTTTTGTAGTTATCCTACAATTATAGATTGTTCACGTGGATATTAATATAATCATTAATAATTTTCAGACCTGTCTTAATCATAAACCAATCTTTATTAATCCCTTAGCCACTACACTTTGATCTTAATGCCAAGGAGCCGAGAGACAACAGCTCATACACCAATATCTTTTCATTTAACCATAAATGGGTATTTGTCATGTTGCTGCAAAAGAGCAAGGCTTGCATTTCAGATCAGCAATGCAAAACTCATAGTATTACTTTGGTGAGATGTACTTTGCATGGCACTTTGCATCCAAGGCTGCTTAAGGGCTTGATAAAGGTTGGGAAGTATTGGCATACTTAGTTTGAAGATGGGAAAGCGGAAGAGAGAAATTTTAAGAAGTTTTCCAAGATCAGGATTAAAAATAAGAGACCTTATTCTTTTCTCATTTATTCTGGTTTTACACTCATATACACTTCATTGGAGTTATGCCTGATTTGCACTGGTGTAAATGGAAAAACTGGACCAAAGTCTCCTAACTCCCATATATTTCTCTCCTATAATCGCACTCTGATTTTTGGCCTGTGTTTGTAGTGGCCTCACACTGAACTCTATCAGGTAAAACTGCACCTCTTAAAACTTTGTATGAGTCTGTCCTGGTACCCCTGTGAAATAGCCTCTTTCAAAAAATATTTTGAGTCTCATTTGCCAGGATGGAATATGAGAAAAAATTAGGTAGATTCTGACAACGTGGCTTTTCAAAATAGTTACCTTCCTTCTTAGTCCTTCCACTCCTAGTGAGGAATAGCTGTTTCTATTACCTTCTGCATGAAGTTTCTCTTGTATGAAACGTGAAGTGCCCATTATTTATCCAGAGAGTATGTCATGTCATCACAGATTGAGCTGAGGTCAGGAGGAAGTGATGACTGTTCAAACAGAGGTTGTACTTTAATATGCGCGGTCTTTTCACTGTGAGAAATCCTTGTTGACTGTATACTGGTGCCTGTCTTGAATCAAGCCTTTTGTGTACAAAGCTCAAAAATTTCTCTTTCTCATCATAAAACTGAAGTTACACAGCAGTGTATCAGATTCTGAGACACACCTTGTAAAATGCTATAATAATAAGTTACTGTTTAGAGGGCTGTTTTCAAAAGAAAAGAAAAATATGCTGTTAAATGTACAAAGCATTGGTTCTGACATAATTATTAAAGTACCTACTATACGTTAAAGAGAAAAAAACTTCTACAGACAGTGAAAAGTCCATTTAGCTATATCAGACCGTTACAGTACGGCAGTGAAATTAGTATACCGATACAAGAATGAAAGACTATTGCAAGATCCCGCACTTGTACCTCAGGTGGTAAGGAAAAAAAAATTATGATCCCAGCTTACTATGATAGTTTAGTGAATCATTTGGTATTGGAAAGAAATCCTTCAACAAATATAAGTAAGTGTCTGTGTGTGTGTGTGTATCTAGAATATTTGAGAAATAGAATGTGATTCTAGAATTAAAGACTGTATCAGAGGGCATTTGCACATGGGAGCAGAGTGAAGGCTATGTTTTTAACCTTATTTGATGCATGTCTTTACTTTTGACTGCTTAAGGGTGTACTCATATAAACCCGTATTCATGCAAGAACTCCTTATTCGCAGGAACTTGCCCATTGCCTAGAAAAGACAAGAAAACTATTGCTATGTGCAGTTAACCATTCTGGGCTTGTTGACTTCAGTGGTGTAGAAATCAGCCCTTAGGGTTTGTCTGCTAGAGCCAGTGAAAATATTTCAAATGTCAGCATTTCCATTGAAACTAAATTTTCAAAATTAAAAAATAAATCAGGAAAGGTTCTGCATTTTGCTACCAGTCATTGAGCTGGTCAGCATTTTTTATTTTATTTTATTTTTTGGAGTTTGAGGTTTGAAATTTCAAATGTTCACAAAAAGGGAAAAGACATTGGAAAAATAGTCCATGAAATTTCTTCCCTTTTATTTTAATTTTTTTAACCAGCTCTACTGCTTCCATTAGGAATTTTTGTACCTTCATGTCCCTCCACAAGACCATCTGTAGCATGATGGCAGTAGAAAGCCTAGTAGGTGGCCATCATGGATTCCTATATTTATCTTAATTACTTATTTGTTTAGCTCTAATCATTATTTTTTTTTCTTAGATGTACTTGACCATCTAGCTGTATGCATCTCTGGCCAATGTCCTTGAATGTTCTTATTAGTGTTTGCTTTGTCCTCATTCCTCTCTTTCACTCTAGCTGCCCCCATGCCAATTCCCAGTGTAAATCAGGGCCTACAGAGTACGACTTACCCTGCTGATAAATCAAGTTACTCTGGTAGCAGTACCCTCATGTAGATAAATTGCTTTGTCCTATTTTTTTCCTCAAATGTGTCAAACCTGTGCATAAGTTTAAAAAAAAAAAAGTGGTCCGATTTCATTTTTATATACATACTTCCCCAAATTATGCCAGGTTCTTTACAGACATGTAGGAAGATCAGTCACTGCTCCAAAGACTTTATAATCTAAGTAACTTCACCTAGGGTCGGATACCTGTTCTCAAAGTGCTGAAATTAGACTTCTAAAGAAAAACATTTAGAACAGTTGTGGTACTACATTTACTTTTCTCATAAACATAAATTCAGTTGGGGGGGGGGGGGAAGGACTGCTGAGAACCAACTCAGAGTTAGATTTTAATGAGAAGATAGTTATCTCCAAATTCCAATAAATCGGTGTGCAAAACTGTGGGCAAGTATGGAGGTGTTGCCTACAGGTTTTGTGGCCTTTGTTAGCTTGTATCTTATTTTCTGTCTGGGTAGCATTTACTGCCATTCAGGTGGTCATTATAGCCCATCTAACCTTTGTTTGTTAATTAGTGTGCTGTCTTTTATTACATTCACATCTCATGAGCAGGGTGGAATGAGTCAGATTCCAGTGACAATATACATTCTGCACAGCAAATTAACCTGGTTATGCATCCCATTCACATGCAGTAGTTGCTTTTCATATGTGAGAAGTCAGATGGAGAAGGCATCCTGTCCCTCACTGAGGCACTGCTTTTGTGTTGTTGCAGTTATGGGCCTGCCATCATGCCCTCCTAAAATAGATGTCACTAATGAACACTGTGATGACATTGACACAAAATCAAACCTAATTTCATTTTGTAAGGGACAGCTGTGACTTTTAGTGTAAACACGATTAAATTGTTTTTCTGCCATAACGATGGGTAGATGCCTGTGATAATAAGATAGTCACCATCTCTGGCCGTTATAAGTGACAGAAGGGTCAAGCTGCATTGCATAAAGCTGAAAGCTGACATTAAAATAGGCTGGTGAAGATACGCGGAATTTGGTATCCTGTTAGTCAGTCTCCAAATCGCATACAGTATTCTTCAGGTGTTTAACTTGGAGATGTTGGTTTATGTGTTTAAAAAAACCCTCAGTTTCATGGGCTGCGAAAAAGCATATGTCAAGCTTTTTCTTCATGATAATGGAAGGATGTCTCTGAAATACAATGAATACTTCATAAAACTGTGTGCCAGATTCGCCAGTATGCTTCAGTTGTTTTCGCTGCTCTGGTGACACAAAGCTGCTGTGGCTGGTTGTGACTGTTTTGTGTCTGCTTTGTGTCACTGCACAAAGTGGCCAAAGCATCTAGGAGAACCTGCCCCTTTGATTTTGTATTGAACAGCGGATATTTGTACAATTAGAATGTTTCCTGTATAAGTTGTTGTACTTTTGGAAACCATAAGCATATTGCAATCCAGTTTTGTCGGATATCTCCAGCTAAGCAAAAGTCACTTCATAGGTAAGAGAAATAAGTGGGAGAATATCCAAGGAACTAATGTTGGTGATTGAGTAGTTGGCACTATTTTTTCTATATCAGTATTAAAACGATGCTTGGTGTGAGGTGATGCCATGCTGTTTGAAGTGCCACCTTTTGTCAGACATGACAAATTTTTTCCATTAAAAATTCTAGTGGACCTGGTCCTTTAGTTCAGACAGAAAATGCTTATCATTTTAGATGCAAAGGTCACAGCTTCAGTCCCTACAGATGGACATGAGCCCCAAATGCTTTAATTGATCTAGGGTTTGATCATGGAACTATTAAGAAACCAAACCCCAGTTACCGATCATATTATATTGCATTTTAGATTTATGAATAAAACAAAACCACCCCAGAGAGAAGGAATAGTTACAGGGTGGGACTGCAAAACTTAAGAGCAAGAGTGCCATTAAAAGTCTATGGGACATAAGCTGCTTATTACTCAGGTGATTTTGAAAATATCCACAGTGCCTTACATCAGAGTAATTACACTGTGAACAAGTACCTATTGCAGGTGAACTAGTGCAGTACAAAGTTTAACAGCAGGTATAGAGAAGGGACAGAAATTCTTTTAGTGTAGTTTTGGTGACACTGGGATTTTAGCAATGGTGACAGAAAGGTGCTAAACACTGTTTACCCATTCTTACTCTGGCAGCAGCAATTCAGCTGCACCATTGCTGACACCTGTTGTCAGCAAGGGACATTTTTCATAGCATAGACAAGGCCTGACTGTGGGGGAGAGCTGAAATGAACTATTACTCCCAAGATCCCTGCCGCGTAACATCCCAGTGTGTCACCAGACCCACCTACAGCAATTCTGGGCCCCAGGGCAGAACTGTCAATGAACTCCCATGCAGGCACAAGCCGCACTCACGTGGACGTGGTCCGCCTGACATTTGGGCGGGGCTGCGCCTGCACTGGCTGGTGCCCAGCGGTGCTGCCAGCTGTGTGACTGGATGCGCTCTTCTGGCAGGGCCAGGGCTTCCATATGCCCGCCCGGTAGGGTTGCCAACTGTCTAATCGCCCAAACCCAAAGATCATTGGCCTGCCCCCTCCCCCACCCTTTCCTATAGACCTTGCCCCTGTCCCACCCCGTCTCTGAGGCCCTGCCCCCGCTCACTCCATCCCTCCTCCCTCTGTCACTCGCTCTCCCCCCTCACTTGCTTTCACTAGGCTGGGGCAGGGGGTTGGGGTGTGGGAGGAGGTTAGGGGGTGCGGATTCTAGGAAGATGTTTGGGTGTGGGAGGGGGTGAATGGTGTGGACTCTGGGAGGGAGTTTGGGTGTGGGAGGGGGTGAATGGTGTGGGCTCTGGGAGGGAGTTTGGGTGTGGCATGCGGGCTCTCAGCTGAGGCAGGGGTTGGGGTGCAGGAGGGGTCAGCGCTTACTTTGGGGGGCTCCCGAAAGTGATCAGCACACCCCTCTGGCAGCAGCTCCTAGGCAGGGGGCCTAGAGGGGTCTCTGCGTGCAGCTGTTCGCAGGCACAGCCCTTGCACCTCACACTGGCCGCAGTTCCCAGCCCATGGGAGCCGCAGTTCCCAGCCCATGGGAGCCGCAGTTCCCAGCCCATGGGAGCTGCAGAGTAGGCGCTGAGGGCGTGGGCAGCGTGCAGAGACCTTCTTCACGCCCCCGCGGTTGTAGGGAGTGGCACGGAGCAAGGGTGGGAAGGAAGTCTCCCTTAGTCCTGCTGCGCTGCCGGCAGCGTCCGGGGCCCCTGGGCCACAGTCAAATCTGCTTGTTAGCTATTTTTTTCATGACAATTCCAGAGAGAGGAACTCAGAATAGCTTGCTGTAACATTTTACTCCCCAATTCTCCAGCAATAACTAAGTAACCTAAAGAGAGGCACGAACCAGAAACCTACATCCCCAAAACACTTGCACTTTGGGCAGGCTTTGAAATCTAGTCTTGAACCCAGATCCAATTTGGCAGCTTGGGCCCATCTCTAATATAAACTCATCAAATTTGTAGATTTTTTTCATATTTACTATTTAAAATCTGTTATATTAACTGGAGATTTTTTTAAAATCAAAGCATTGAGGCTTGATAAAGAGATACGGTACATAACTTTGAGCTTTAGCAATCATGTGTACGCAGCTTAGGCATTCACACAGCACTTCCTGAACACCTGGGAAAGAGTCTTTGGTCTGGTCAAGAATCTAAGGTCTGGTCTACACTACAGGGGGGAGGGGCGGTCGAACTAAGGTACGCGACTTCAGCTACACGAATAGCGTAGCTGAAGTCGAACTACCTTAGTTCGACTGACATACCCGTCCAGACGCGGCGGGATCGAACTCCACGGCTCCAAGGTCAACTCCGCCACCGCCTTTCGCGGTGGTGGAGTTCCGGAGTAGACCAGAGCGCGTGGGGAGTTTGAACTATCGCGTCTTGATTAGACGTGATAGTTCGAACTTCGAGAAGTCGAACTCACCGCGTCAACCCGCGCGGTAAGTATGGACCTACCCTAAGAGCCATGCCCCCAGACACTACAAGTGTTAATGTCAGAATAAAAGTAGCATGGACCAAATTCTGCTCTGGTGTAAATCCGGAGTAATTCCATTTAAACTAATGGAGTAACTTCAGATGTAAAATGCTGTAACTAAGAACAGAACATAGCTCCGTGTTTTAAATGCTTAGTTTATAATTACTATAGTACCTGCAAGCTAACAGCACATTATATTGAATACTATATATGGTTATTTGAACCTGCTTTGCATTTCCCTGATAATAGACATTTATAATGGGCTTTCCTAACACAGTATTATAGTTTAACAGAAACTAAAAATTATAAGGCTTTTAAAAAAAAATTTATTTTAAACCTGCCATAAAATTAGTCGTCTTCTAGTTCACTTTTACATGGCTTTCTCTGTTGCAGGTTATTGGCTGAAATGGAGAAGTGCTGTCAGGAACAGTTGTTTCTGTTCAATCTCTAATTTACAGGGCATCTGTCCTCTTTCCTCTCCCTCCCACCCCCTGGTTTGATTTCAAACCTTTGCAACCTTTCATAGAACATGAAAGTTTAACATTTCATCAAGTTGGTGTCAGGAGTTTTAACCACAAACCTATGACATTTCCAGGCTGTTGATACAAATAAAAAAATTGGGGCAGAGGAGGGGAGTGGTGGGGCAAAATATTTACTGCATTTTCCATGTGTAAATTAAATGTTTGGAATTATTCTAGAATCTAGTCATTAAGCTATTCTATAGAGCCCATCTACTTATATCAGATGCTTAGTTAAGAAGTTCCATTTTCTTTTTGCTTGTACTACTGTTTGAACTTGAGCATGATACATAAGCTGGATTAAATAGAAATACAGGAAATAAATGTTCTGAATTTCATCATGAATAGGCTAGTGAGCTTGCTGTAATAACCTCGTCCAGTAAATTGTCCAAGTTTAGGAAAGCAATATAAAAGCAAACATAACAGACTTCTGCTTTGTGGTTCTGAGCATGCAGTACTACTGTCAATTAACATTCAGTTCTAATCTTTTAGTGTTTGCAGATGATTGTCTCATAAATCTAGACACGCAAAGAAAACTGCATAGCATATAAAGGAATAACGGGGAAAAGCAAAGTTCTAATGAGTGCTAGATGTAACATCAATTGACACACCTAAAACTTACTGAATCAAATTAAAGTGTATAGTAGGAAAAATGAAATATAAAGGCAGAATAATCTCATGACACTTTTTTCACTGCTTCCATAGTGACTTCCTAAAGGCAACATGTTCTAATGAATGGAGTACAGTATAGGACTGGGAGCCAATATCTCCTACATTTTGAAACCCCTTCTGACACTGACTGTGATGTTAGAAAAGCCACTTTATCTCTGTGCCTGCTTTTCCATGTGTAAACAATGAGGATGTTATGCAGCTTTTTTAATTAATTCTTGTACAGAGCTTTTGAAATGTGAACTGCTGTATGAACAGTAGGTATAATTATTGCCACAGGTCAGACTGGGGGAAAAAAGTGAATAGCTGGCCCTCTCTCAGACTATCCCCATAACTCTGCCCATGTGCAACACCAGAATCAGAGGCCATTCTCAGTAGATTGTGGAGATCTTCATTAATATATTTGTACCTCTTGTTTTCATGCCTGCTGTGGGTAGCAGTGAAATCGTTCACATTCCTGATGTTTAAATTGTCACCATTGAAACTCAGCATTAAGACCCCTTAACATGCTAATTTTAGGGGAGGGAGGGAGAAGATTTAGCATCATACTGAAATGAACAGGAGCAGTTTAAATTCTTCTCAAAACCACTGTTTCAGGCTCTCAGAAGACGCAAGCATATCACGGCATTTTTTTCCCATTTGGTTCACATTTTACATCTTATCTTTAGTACACATATGGGCTAGAGACATTTGTAATGAAAGTGTTTAGGTTCTGCAGCACAAAATGGTCGTGTCCAAGAAAAAGTACTGGGTTACCCAGGGTCTGATCCAGTGAGTTGAAGTCAATATAAAGACTCCCACTGACTTCAGAAAAAACTTTGGGTCGAGATTCTAGTTATTGCAAATAAACCCAATTTGATCCATCATTTTATTTGACAATCTCAAGCTGTTCCACCAACATTAACTAAACAATCCTCACCTTGTGATGGGTGAGTAATGGACATAGAGGGGTCATTTCACCCAAGGAAAGAGAACAGAAGAGATACCTCATATCCTAGAAGGCAGCTCATCATTGGATTCCAAGTAAAATGTGCAGCATTTGGTACATGCAACAGGCTTGCCCTTAAGACCTAGTAGGTCTATCCAACCCTGATTACTAAATCGGCACACCTGGATTGAATCTGGTAATTCTCTATAAAGAGAAGCAGGTGGCTGCAGTAAAGGGGGAAGTTCAGGAAACTGTAGGAAGTAAGAGGATCATCTTGCAGGAAGACCCTAATACTAAGGGGTTTGGAAGCTGTAGGGTGTGGCTGGCAGGATAGGGAAGACAGTGACCAGGGAGCTGAGCTCCAGCCAGAAAGGGCTGGGACTGGCAGCTTTGGGTATGGAGGAAGCCTGGGATGGAGGAAGAGCTCCGTATGTGGCAGAAGAACTGGGCTGAGTATGAACTTTTGTGTTACAGTTATGGATTTTATTTGGGGGACCCTGAGGGTTGTTTGAACCATTTATTATTAAGGACTCTAAGGACTTTTTGTTTTTTAACTCTTCAGCGAAGTTGGCTGACTGCTGCTTTTGCCCACCTTAAGGGAGATGCAATACAAGAGTTGGGGTGGTGGCTAATCTCTGTATGGCACTACTCACAATCCAGTGACAGACTGGCACTGACTGTAGTCCTGCTCCCTGGAACAGTTTTCTATGTCGGTGGCTGCTGAGCATGTCATTCCCACAGCACGTATGAGGCCTCAGGACCACAGCATCAAGTAAACTCAATCCCTGCCTCTCATCATACCCTGTTCCCTGTAGAAGGGGGTGCAGCACAAGTGTTCATTTGCCACGCCTAGAACAGTGCACTTTTCATTGTACTGTGCAGCTCAGCAGATTTGCATCTCCCCTCACCTCTGCACCACGTAGGAAGTTTCTGCGTTAAGTAGTGAGTTGCTTAAATATTTTTCACTAATCTGTTTTCATTTGTGATGCAGTGGTCACTCCAAATGCCTTCTCTTTGTATTCTTCCCCAGGGGTGTTTGTGTTGTGTGTAGGCCAACTGATAACTTTCATTCCCAGCCAGAGTGCAGAAGGTCACTGTCATGTTCAAAATGCTGCCTGTGCTCCACCAAATGCATCCCCTGTTCACAGTAAGGCTTGAACTTTGTGTGTGGTAGAGAGGATGCAATTACCCTTGTTAAAAGTACTCTGTTTAGTGTACAGTGCATGATGAGAGGACAAAAGGGGAGGATCTTTCCACATGCCAATTGTGCCTAGAGCCAGATTTGCCCTCAGTTACACCAGTGTAACCCAGAGTAGGATTTGGTCTCTGCACATTAATGTTGCATACAGCTGCTCTGCTCTTGGGGAAATCCCCCTGACTGCAGGGAGCTCTCTGCGAGGTGCAGCTGCAGAATAAGGCCCTACGTGTGCCCTTGGTTTAATCTGAAAGGAAACAGAATGGGACCAACAAAATGGCACTTGTAGCACAGAGGAAAATCCAGCGTCTTCCATCTGCTCCCTGCTCTGGCAGCTGCAGTGAATTATGGTGTGCTGTCACATTCATAGGGTGATTTCATCAACTGATTTATTTAATTAATTTAGGTTTAACATTCTACCAAGGGTGCGTGATAAAGTGGTGAAATTGTTTCCTTCAGCCACCCACCACACCAGCCAAGATTTATTTTAAGAATCCTCTATGTCCTCCCTTATTCCTTCTTGAGCTGGAGCCAAAGAGACAGAGTGGAAATGGGATGATCAGACTGAAAGCTGCTGAGGTTTAGAAGTAGCGATGCTGCTGTTGAGCGGAACTGGCTAGTTTAGCTTCTTCATTATAATGCTAGTAATAGGACAATTGATCAGCAGCTCACAGTATTACTTCTCACTGCCAAAAATGATCTGGTATGGTACATAGCAAGAAATACAAAGCTGGGACACAACAGCTTCAGCTGCTACTGAGATATAAACACACCCAATAGATACTGGAGATGGCCAAAACCAGAGCCTCGCATATGAACTCTGAATTCAGAAGTTGGAGTCTATTCAAAGTTGAATCACCCAGATTATTTAGGCTCCCATCCTGCAACTTGTTGCCTGCAGAAAGATGGCCGTACCTGTACAGACACTCATTGATTTAGACTGTAAACTAAGATTACCTTAGAGGTAACCTTAGGCAATGTCTACAGACTACTGCTGGCATTCTGATGTGAGTCATGGCATGGGGGTGAAGAGGTATGATATCTGCTCCACATACCAATGCCAGCAGAAGTCTGTTGTGTAGATGCAGCTATAGCAGAAAAGCTGTGCTTTTACTGGTATCATTTGTTTTGCTGCTGAGGAGGGTGGTTTTATAATAGTGCAGCTATTAAAGTGCCACTTCACTGACGTAGTTGTGTCCTCCCGTTAGAGCTAGTCTACACTGGCAATGCTAAAGCGCTGCCAAGGCAGAGCTTTAACGTGGCTTGTGTGGTCATGGCACAGCTCTGAGAGAGAGCTCTCCCAGTGCTCTAAAAACCCACCTCCACCAGGGGTGTAGCTCTCAGCGCTGGTGCACTGTCTACATTGGCACTTTACAGCGCTGAAACTTGCTGCGCTCAGGTGGATGTTTTTTCACACCCCAAGCAAGAAAGTTGCAGTGCTGTAAATTGCTAGTGTAGACAAGCCCTTAAGAGGGCTTTGCTGGTATCATATAGTTATTCCCATACTACCAAAGCATGCCTAGTGTAGACCTAGCATTACATTTTAAACTGAGGCTGAGACTTTTCTTCTGTTCAGCCTCTGGCACAACAGGTGAGGTCTCTAGAGGCTATTGAAATATAAGTAATAGTAATGCAGGCTCATCTCGTGGTTTGGTGCCATGTTGGATCAAAAGCAGAAAGAGATTTTCTGGTAAAAGTTCAGATGTGGTTACCATTTTATGGGAATTATCATTATTGTTAGTACAATGTATGTGCACTGCAGTATTTCTTAGTGGCCCAAGCTGAGACTGATGACCCATTCCTATAGCAGCTGTATATCCACATAGTAAGAGACACTTGCTGTCCTGAACAGTTTACTGACTAAATAGATGAGACATCAAAGGTGGGAGAAAGGAAGTAGCATCTCCATAACATTCCAAATTTAAGCTGTTTTGATTGGACAGATAGGTCACATGCTTTGATTCTGCTCCCTGTGTGGAGAAATGTAACTCTTAGAATCTAGTTTGAGGCAGTCACAATCAGTATCTGCTTTCCACTAATGTTCTGCTCAAAAGTCAGTTTCTTCAGCAAACACT
Organism: Mauremys mutica; assembly: GCF_020497125.1. Taxonomy (NCBI): domain Eukaryota; kingdom Metazoa; phylum Chordata; order Testudines; family Geoemydidae; genus Mauremys; species Mauremys mutica. The sequence continues at coordinate 70,930,710 of NC_059078.1, forward strand.
AGCAAACACAGCTTAAATGAATTAATTTAAAATATCAAGCTAATACTCATAGAATTCAAGCAGTCCAGATATGAATCAGAGATAGCAAGATCATTCCCATGGTCCAGCATTTGTAGTTGAATGCAGCTTGTTGAGGGTTACTGGCATAGCATGGGTTTTCCTCTGATGAAGAATAGGTAGTACAGAGAGTTTGTGAGTCTCCATTGTTAAACCAACGACCCCTACTTTGAAGTTAACTGCCTACCTTCCATGCATACAGAAATGTTCAGTACACTGATTTACATTAAGCAATTGTTCACTATTCATTAAAACATGGACAAATACATGAGGGCAATACAGGGAATATTCATTAGTTCCATTCAGCGTATACACATCTTTGATCTTAAAGCTAGCTGAATACAGGATATAGACAGACGTAAACATACAAACAACATTTTCCTTGATTTCTTATCAACACAAGTGAAGGAGCTGGTGTCTGCAAGCCCATTTAACATCCCTTTGATACTTACACACAATTGAATTGGCCTGATTATGTTGCAATTCCTTTTGACCTGCCTTTAAAGGTTACACACAGGTGAACTGGCCTGTTAATTTTAACCTGAATTGGTTTGCCGGCATCACACTTATTTCAGAATATCTCAAGAGAAAAAGTGGGTTGCTGGAGAGAGGGTCAAATACTTGTTATAAGATAACAGAGGAATAGTTAGTCTACTCATTGGCACTCCCCAAACAACTTTTAGCTTGTTTTCAGTGCTCCTGAATGTTCTATTGTGCTTTGCAAAGACAGAGATATGTGGGAATCCTTTCAGTGTGTTTAATGTTACTAAATAATGTTTTCTTTTCTAGTTTATATTTTATTGGTTTTCCCCAAACATTGAACTTATTTAAAACATAATATTCATTTATAAAAAAATGAGACCAGCTGAGAGAAACCTTTCTGATAATTTAGCTTAACCATAAAATGACCCCTTCTGACATGTAGAAATTAGAGCTCCTGTGATGAAAACCATACTACTGAAAATTGTGGTTACTACTACTTATTTCATAAATCTATATAAAAATCAAGATGCAGGAAACAATGGTAATGTACAAATTTTCACTTCCACAGATTTTCACTATCCGAAGAAGTGAGCTTTAGCTCACGAAAGCTCATGCTAAAATAAATTTGTTAGTCTTTAAGGTGCCACAAGTACTCCTGGTTTTTTTGCGGATACAGACTAACACGGCTGCTACTCTGAAACCTGTGTGAGAATTGTTATTGTGAATCCAGAATCCAACTGCAGATTCATACAATCAAATTCACAAGAATACTGGTGACTTAATATAGGTCAGATAACTACCTGTAAAACATCATATTCGCTATCACCTGGAGGTCTGGAAAAATGGCCTAAAAGTATGTCTACTCTGCATTGGGGAGTCTTAGTCGGACCCAAGCTAGTGTGTACGTTGTGGCTCCAACAGAAACTCTGGCTAGCCACCTGAGCTCACAGCCAGGGGACCGGGTGTACTTGAAGCTCAGGCAGCAGCTCCAGCTTTCATCATCCATACTCTATTTTTTAGCACATTAGCTCAAACCTCGCTAGCCTCGTGAGTCTGTTTACCTAGGCTGGGAGGTTCACTCCCAGGTAACTCAGGAGACTGTGTCCAATTTTCAAAAGTCATATAGGAGCCTAAGTATCAGTTAAAGACAATGGGACTTTGTCTCCTAAGTCACTCTGGCCTTTTGAAAATGTTGTGCAGGTACCCTACAAAGGTCTGATCTGGGAAGCGTGAGTGCATCCCAGCCCTGACATTGAATAATGTGCTAAGATTAAATTGCATCAAAGATCTATCTTTGTGCATAACCTTGCCAGATCTCCAATACTCCCTGTACAAATCTATGCCATCACTGCATTAGCTTTGCTTTATGCATCACTGTGGTTCATTGACCCGTGCTAATAAAATTTCTGGAAAAAGTCATGTTTTAGTAAATCTGATAATGTAAAAGAACCATATTCTCAAATCAGTCGGCTCACAACCACTGTTGTAGAGCGAGGCTGCTCTTCTTGTTAGGCAATACATCTTTAGATTATCCAATCAATGGAAACACTTAGAGCTTGGCATGGACAGCTGTCCCTTCCCCCACCCCACCCTTTTTTTTTTCTTTTTTCCTTTCTGTGATTCCTGAGCTTGATATGTTATTGCCTGTTATTGACCTATTCTCTGATTTCTCTCCCTAAGGGGATTATCTTGGCCATCTTAACCAAGTGTACATAAAATGAAGGATTCATTCCTGTCAATAAATACTGGTAAGTGCTTTCAAATCCAACTATTAAAGTTTGCTTCTAAGGAGTCCTGTTAAAATGTGCATGTGACTTGGTTTTTATAGGGAATACCATAGAAAATGTTTTGTTCAACTACAGAAGTTACACCAGTTGCTGTAATATGGCTGTTCAATATTATGACTATGAAACACTTGGCAGTTTCAGTCTTCAGGGGGTTGTGCAACCTTTGGTTCTGTTTTGACTCTGGGACTCTCATCACTTGCATTTTGCATTCAAATGAATGGCAACTGGAGACACCCAGTTCAGAACTTTTTCCAAATTTTGGGTCCATCTAGAAAATGAATGTGAAAATTAGCCAATCTACTCCTCTCTCACTGTTGTGCCTCTCTCCATCCTCCAACTCCCACCCTTCGGAGTCTCCTGGTCACATCTCCCCATATCTGCCCCTTCAGTCTTCTCACCATAAAAAGAAACATCCCATCTTTCAGAACATGAAGAATGTGCAAAATCAGAAGCTGATGTTGATAATAAGCCCCCTAAAAGATTTTTGATTGATATGTGCTGGACAAATACCAAGTCCAGAGAATTAGCCAAAGCCATAAAGACTGGAGTACGTGTGTCTAAATGTCCAAGTCTTTTTTATCAGAACTGAGATCAGCATTTTTTTTTAAAAAAGAGTAATTCTCTGCAACTGCTGTCTGCTAAGAGTCACACTTCCATTTTTTAAGCTCCACTTTCCAATAAAATCACAGCACTCTGGAAGCCAGAATAGCCTTGTCCCTTACAGGATTTGGACACTTTGAAACAGTTCAATAGGATCTGAAAAATGAACACAAGACTACATGCATTCCCTCATAGAAATAATCTCTATCACAGGGCTTGGCTACACTTGCAAGTTGCAGCGCTGGTAGAGGCTTTCCAGCGCTGCAATTAGTAACCGTCCACACCTGCAAGACACATCCAGTGCTGCAACTCCCTGGCTGCAGCGCTGGCTGTACACCTGGCCAGGTTGGGGTGTAGCGATTGCAGCGCTGGTGATCCAGCGCTGCTCATCAAGTGTGGACACACACCAGCGCTTTTATTGGCCTCCAGGGAATAAGGACATATCCCAGAATGCTTTTAACTAAATTACTCTCTTTGTTTTCTTATGCAGCCTCTCTTTGTTTTGTTGTGAACTCGGATCGGAGCTCAGTTGAACTGCTTATCTAAAAAACAAACACTGATCACAGCAAACAGGAGCTATCTGTACCTGGCTGTGAACGATCAAATGAGAGGCAAGCAGTTTGCTTGACAGAGAAACAGCGTTGGATGCAGGCTGTTTGCAATTAAGACTAAGGGTTCGCGAACATTTTGTGATTTTTCAATCCAGGGAAGCTAACACACAGTGTTGGCTCCAAAAATCCACTCTCTCTATCTTCCCCGCTCCCTGTCACAGTACACCACAGGGAGTGAGTGAAACAGCGGGGAGTCCGTGTTGGAGGCAGGCTGTTTGCAATTAAGAGTTAAGACTAAGGGCTCGCGAACATTTTGTGATTTTTAAATCCAGGAAGCTAACACACAGTGTTGGCTCCAAAAATCCACTCTCTCTATCTTCCCCGCTCCCTGTCACAGTACACCACCCTCCACCCCCCTCTTTTGAAAAGCACGTTGTTGCCACTTGAATGCTGGGATAGCTGCCCATAATACAGCACTCCCAACAGTGCTGTAAATGCTGCAAATGTGGCCACACACCAGCGCTGGTAGCTGTGAGTGTGGCCACACACCAGCGCTGGCCCTGCACAGCTGCACGACCAGCGCTGTAACTCCCAGCGCTGCAACTTTCAAGTGTAGCCAAGCCCTAAGATATCTGATAGGACTCTGGGAACCTGCATGTAATATATCTTAATTGCCATCCTAGAAAGGTCTTTCTACAAATTCTACCACCTGCGTTTCACATAACTGAATAAAAGAGCTAGCTTGTTCCCTGTGTGATATAGCATGATCAGAGGGCAGCAGGAGAGTGATAGATGGGAGATATGTAAGCCCCAGGATGATGAGAGCCTTATTCCCTATAGAGGGAAGAGTGGCTGCTACAGATTAATTAGAGCACCTGAAACCAATAAAGCCAATTAGAGCACCTGAAGTCAGTCACCTGGTAAAACCCCCCTGCTTCAATCAGACAGTTGGAGGAGTTGAAGCAGAGTGGTTTGGTGCCAAGAACAGTTTTGAGGAGAGCAGTTTGAAGGAGTTGAAGCAGAGTGGTTTGGTGCTGGAGCGGAGAGCAGTTTTGAGAAGTGCTGTGGCGGGCCAGAAGACCAAGACCCTAGATAAAGGGAAACCCGGCTTGTGCAGAGCAGAGAGACTCTATAGACACAAGGGGTTGGGAGAAACTTGGCCCAAGCAGAGACAGGGCAGGAAGCCCCACAAGCTGAAGGGCCAGAGGGGAACTGGCCAGGGGAAGGAATCACTAGTTCAGGTGGTTCATTGCTATTCCTAGGGCCCCTGGCTGGGACCCGGAGTAGAGGGTGGGCCCGGGTCCCTCCCTCTCCACTCCCCTTTTCTGGAACACTAGTGAAACAGTTGATACCCCTGTTCAGGGGTGAGAAATGGTGCCCTGAACCCCCACAAGAGGAGAAAGCGCGGGACTCATCATAATAGTGCTGTCAATTTGCCACACCTGTAATACAGTTAAATGAAAATTATAGTGGAAACTACTGTACTCTCAAGAAAGTTTCCTAAACATGAGATGATTTTGACTTATATTTTGATAAAACAAAAATTAGTGCTTGATATTTTAGCTCACAAATGTCCTTTTGGATTTTTTTTTCTAATTAACTCAATGGGAATTCACCAAACATGCCGCACTTCTTTCATGTTCTCCATGAAGCATAAGGAAGTGTAATACCTATTAATGGAGAGTTAACTAGTTTTGAACCTCTGCAGGGTTTCAAACAAGTCTGCCCATTATCTACAGTACTTTGCACTGTGTCCCTATAAGTAATATTGGAAGAAGCACTTGACAGTTTTAAAGGAGAAGCGGAAATCAATTAGCAACTACTTAGAGCATTGCAGTGTAGAGATGATCAGCCTTGCTAAGGCTGAACTGTAACATCAATACAACATGTAGAAGAATGGGCCTTAGCACAAGTACTGAAGGAAAAAAAGAGAGCTCCTCTTATAATAAGCAAAGAGGGAAAGGTGGTGTTGTGTGCTGACAAGAAACCACTGGAGTCATTAGCAGTGTTCACACGCATTGGACGCAAGATCCTTAGCACCAGTGAGTGCTTTAATGAAATGTGCACAGGAACTGACATGACCTAAACATGTGATGTACTTACATCCTCTCGTCCAAAGCATTAGTTTTGTTTTGGCAAAGGCTTAAGTGTTTTCATTTCTAAAGTGTACTTAAAAGATAAGAAATCTTTTTGTTAACTATGAGATATGCATGTGGAAAGCTGCTCTGTGAATGAGTATGTTATATATATTATAAGTACAACTGTGTCAGTTTTTATGTATTCTGTATAAGCAATATATTGTATGTGTGGGGTACAAAGATCTTATTGGCAATCATCTGGGATGGCTGCATTAATGAAGCCATTAATTAAGGCTGATCTACACTAGAAAATTAGAGTGACACTCCTGAGTGATGTAGTTAAGGTGACCTAAGTCCTTATATAGACAGTGAACGTTCGACTGAAGAGTTCTTCTGTTGACCTAGCTTCTGCCTGTCAGGGAGGTGGATTACCTGTACCATCAGGAGAAACCCTCCCATCAGCATAGGTAGTATCTATCCTGAAGCATTACAGTAGCACAGCTGCAGTAGTATTTCAAGTGTAAACAAGCCCATAGTTATAGGTTATCCTAACTGTATGTTTAAAAATGGTGTGGTAAGGTATACAAATTTTGGCCTAAATATTCCAAAGTAATCTGTCATTTTGAGTGCATCAGTTTTTTTGCACCCAACTTGAGATACCTTAAAGGGGCCTGATATTCAAAAGTGCTGATTATTCTCTGATAATCAGGCCCTTTGAGGCATCTCAGAGTGGCCATCCAAAGTTAGTAGTCAGTTTGGCAAAGGTAAGCATTTCTGTATTTTGAATATGCTACATACTGTGTATGAAAGCTGTTTTAGAAACATCTTATAGGGTTCTGGCTTCATAATACCAGTCAGACTTATCAATGACCATTAGTCAAGGCCTTAGAAGGGAAAAAAGTAATCCTAAAAATCATTCTAAATGTTCACTAGAATAGCTTTTCTCATAGCAGCATGCTCTGATCACAGCCTTTCCCACCTGCAGAATGCCCACTATGCTAGTGGTGGGTGGGACCGGATGGTAAGTGTGTCCAGGGCCTCTCCTAGTCAAAGGGATCCTCCAGGACTAGGGATTGAATCCCTCCACTTGTGTTATGGCCATCCCAAACTCATGGCATTTCAATTTTGTGGCACCACATGCCATTACATTAATGTATCTAATCATCTCTGCAACCAAGAACACACATACCCCATGCATGTGACAGTAATATCTGTATAATAAACTCACCTTTGACCACCTCACCTGCACTCTGCTGGCTAATCCATCTCTACTGGGGTTATTTTTCACATACCAAACCTCTGAGCAAAATAGTTTTAATATTTTTTCCTCTAAAAATCAACTAGCTATAAAGCTGTCTGTTTCCCTAGGTTTCCATCTCCATTGCACAGTTCAAAGATAATGGTGCATGGATGAAAATATGTCCCACAAACTCTTCCAAGTTCTGATCAGGACCAGACAAGTGTTTCCTTATACCAAAAGAAAGTCTGCTCCTATGGAAATTCTGGCCTAACTGGAAGAAGGGACTCCTGGACATGTCTCAAGAAATCCTATCCAGCCTAATTGCTGGATTTGGAAAGTTTGGAAATGTCTGCAGACTTTTAGGTTCTTATTGGAAGTTTCTTCTTTAAGGTACTCCCATCGCTAGCATAGAGTGGTATCTATTCATATGTTTATTTTATTTTTAAAAACTTGCACAGTCAGTAGAAACAAAACAGTTTAGGATGCACAACCAGCAATCAGAAACCTCTCTGATCTCTCCATAACCAGAATTTTCCCATACTCCTAATTCTCTTGCCATTGTAGAGCATGTAAGTAAATAGCAGTGTTCCATTCTTCGATTCTGCTGTCAAGATCAGACAAAGAATTGGCCATCACTAATAACATCACAAATTCAGCTACATCACAGGAAATCCTAGTACTTTTAACACCTCATCATTCTAGTTCCCGACAGATTGTTGCAAAAGCCAAGAAAAAAAGAGAGCGAATTATGGACATAAAACAAAGCAAAAGGCATGAACATATGAGATGACATCCAGCAATGGTTTGGAGAGTATCCAGACTGCTGGCTTAAGATCCCTAAAGTATCACTGATCCCGAGAGAGAAAACATACTTTCCAGATTGTGAGCTAGATTCATTTTAAGCAGAACAGGTAAATATTTCTATATTTATAAATATTTAACGACAGAATAACTTTATTCTTTTTTACTCTACTTCCTCATTTTAATAATGGTTATAGTGACAATTACTCATAGAAAAATTGAATTGAATTTCATTATTTAATGAAAACCAGCATGGGAGAACTGGCACTTGATTATAGTGTGAGCAAGAGCAACCACAATAGTTAAGGTTTCATAACAGCTTGAATTCTAATACTCTGTTTTCAGTCAACTGTAACTTTCTAAAAAATTCACCTTTCAAGTTGAAATTTTCCAGGTTTGGTCTTTGCCCCAAAATGGATATCTTTGGAAAGTTTAAACAAAAATAGCATGCCCATTATTGAGATAAGGGACAGTTGGTGGAAAATAAAACACACTCCCCTTATAAAAAATAAAAATATGTTTGTTTATTTTTCTTCAGGAAAATGCTATAGTTTGTGCCAGAAACTTGTACGTTCAGTATGCAAATAGCCCTCATTAGTGTGAAGTGATTCTGAGTCTTCTGGTGCAAATTGGTTTTTATTTGACCAAGGTATGACACTTTGACTATCCCATGCTGTAGTCATGTGGAGTCAGATTTTCAAAAGAGCCCAGAACTAGATCTTTAGCTTCTTAGCATGCACGTTTAAGGCCAGATTTTCAAAACAGCTTAGCACCCAGCCATTCCCATTGTGACACTGAGAGCCAGATCTACAGAAGAACTCAGTGTCCAATGTGCTGAGCTCTTCTGAATATCTGACCCTTATTTTGGTGCTGAAATATATCATCTCTTCTGAAAATCTGTTCCATAGTACAATTTGCACAGGAGTTTCTATAAATTTCTGAAGTGTGTAGCTCAGGAAGGCTGCATTGTACATGTGGGCATGGCTAAACTGGTTCCAAAATGAAAACTGAAGGGAAGGTATGTAAGGGTGAAAGAGGGCTACTGCCAATTTGTAAGGTGCACAGGTTCATAGCTAAGGATCCACCTTGTGCCTGCAGGCCTTGTAAAGTGTGAAAGGATTAGAGAAGGCTAATGAATGAGTACTTTGTACGGTTCCTAGAAGGGAATCCTATTCAGATGCATCTTGGGAGTTGCAGGGGAGATGAGCTGTTTCCTGTGAATTTCTACCATTCAGTGCCTTAACAAGCCCTGACCCAAAGTGTCTACCAGTGTGAATAATACATGTTTTAAGAGAGACAACTTTGTTCTGTGACAAAGTACAAAAATTGTTAGTTACAAGTTCCAAAGATGTCTTCTGAAAAATGATTTTGTCTGGCACAGCAATGCTTATCCAATTAAATGTACTGTCTTTGGTATGGCATTGAAGGAAATTAATATCAAGCTGTCAAAGCTGCCCTTCCTAGCACTGCTGTTTTTAAGAGTCTCTGACACTTCAGGGTTCAACCCAGACCAGTAAGGGGTTGTGTCACCACTTGCCTTGTAACCTTGGGTGCCTTAAATCTTATGCAGCAGACCAACAGCCACGACAAGCATGCAGGTCAAACCCTGGCTTTCACTGCCTAGTTAATTTTTTCAGGGTGACGCCAACACCCTAGTCCTGAATTTCCTGCATACCATCTGCCTGTGTAGTGTCCATCCCTCTCACTGAACACCTAGGTAAGTTGTTTGTTGCTTCTTTAGAGACAAGATAATACAGCTCATTAATTTAACTGAATTGGTTTATAATAAAAATAAAACAAGTTTATTTAACAGAAGGGCAAAGGATTAATTGATATCAAATATAAGAAATAAAGATAGAAAGTATTGCAAGAGAACAAAAGCAAAAATACATTTTTTAAATCTAAAATTTAATTTCAGCAAGTTACAATAATTGCCTAGGCCGGTTTCTCACATAAACTCAGTTCCCAGAGACTTCCAGGGCCACTGCCCTGTGGACTTCCTATCCCACTGACAATTTGTATGTAAATTGAGCTTCCATTGTTTTAATTCATAATGCTTAATTTACATTGGAGACAGGTAGATAGCTGCCTTCCCTCCAGTCCAGGAGAAAATCTGTTTCTTCCTGTGTTTGATCACAGACTTTAAAGCATATGATCAGTGATACCTGTCCCCAATGTAAATTAATACAAATATTTCACAATGATATTAATCACCACTGTGTTGCAGACTTTGACAAAACACTTTATTCAATACACTTTATAGCACAGTAATATTATATACAATCAGTTGATTCAATTGCTTTTCATTTGAGGTTACACCTCCTCTCTGTATAGCCCAGTACACCGTTGCAGTTTATTCTTTGAAAAGTAAGCCCAGACCAAGCATCTCTCTCCCACTGAGGTGCAGAAGCCATGCTGTCTACCCAAAGTACTTTGGCCCAGCTTCCAGAGGCAAGAAGGCTTTTTGGGGGTGCCATCCCTCATCCAAATTAAGTAGTCATCTTTTTCCACTTGCTCTGCTGGTGGCTTTGTTTACTTTCCATCTAAATGTGCTTAGCTTTGTCTTTGGTCACAGCTTGTCTAATTTACACTGGAGATCCATTCAGACAGGTGGACTCACATTCCTTAGGCTTGGCTTAGGCATTACTTGTCAAATATATTTTAAGAACATGATTCTAGCACATGGTTATAACCATTCATATACACCCTGTACATACACACAAGACTATTAGTGATCAGTGAGTTACAAGTTTTCCAGTGATATCTTACATGCCACCTTTTGGGTATAGATCATGACAACAGTGTGTTTGGCATATGAGTATGTCAGGATCTGACGAGTTGCTGACACAGAACAGTGAGCCACCAATGGGCCTCTGTGTCACAGTCTCGCAGGATTTTCATTTAGAAACTCTTTCTGTTTTCAGAGGTTTGTAAAATTCAGAGATGGCCAAACTCTGAAGGATTTGGTACAGTTTGAATAGACACCGAAAAGGAGAGATGCTTTTCTAAATATTATTGCAACATTCCGATTCTGTAATGTTTGCTAAGAGGAAGAATTGTCCAGTGGCTAGCGTGTTGTCTTGGAATCTGAGATGTGGGTTCAATTCCTGCTCTGCCATAAACATCCTGTGTGACCTAAGCTCTCAGTCTCCCTAGGCTTCAGCTCCCCATCTGTAAAATGGGGATAATAGTACTTCCCTATATCACAAAGGTGTTGTGGATAAATACATTGAAGATTGCATGGTAGTACAGTGATGGGATGGCAAGCACAACTCCCATTGTCTTCACCACTCAATTAGCACCTCATTTGCCTCACACTGATAGCTGGGCTAGAACCAGATTAAGTTGTTCTATCAGGAAGGATTAAAAACTATCAATGGGCCTCATCTTTATGTGGATTCACCCAAAGATGTGATGTGTTCAGATCTAGGGGCAGAACCTCAGCAAATAAAATTAAATGTAGCTGTATGGGCTTGAATGGAATGATGAGTTACACCACTTGAAGTTCTGACTCCTAGTGTTATATCTGTATTGATTATTGGTTAGCTAAAATTACTTTTTACATGCCCTATGGAAAAAAGATGTACAGCAATGTTAGCAAGGCTCTTAACATTTACAGTTAACTTTCTAGGTCAGGGGTAGGCAACCTATGGCACGGGTGCCGAAGGCAGCACATGAGCTGATTTTCAGTGCACTCACACTTCCCGGGTCCTGGCCACTGGTCCAGGGGGGCTCTGCATTTTAATTTAGTTTTAAATGAAGCTTCTTAAACATTTTAAAAACCTTATTTACTTTACATATAACAATAGTTTACTTATATTATAGACTTATAGAAAGAGACCTTCTTAAAATCTTAAAACGTATTACTGGCACGCGAAACCTTAAATTAGAGTGAATAAATGAAGACTCGGCACACCACTACTGAAAGGTTGCCGACCCCTGTTCTAGGTGATCAGTGTGACTGTTCTCTGTGTTTGCTAGGTCTTTTTTGTTGTTGTTATTATTATTACTGTGCTGAGCTGTTTCTCTTTCATCCTGCTAGGACTAATGTTCTACGTTGTTGATGAGAAAAACTGGTGTGGTGCCCAGCCCTTAATTTTCCAAGTAGGAATTAGCACTGACTTAGTTCCATCCTGCGGCAGGAGAAATACCAGCAAGAGGGATTTGGTGATGAGAAATCTGAGTTTGTGCACAGTCTCAGTTTGGGTTACCAACCAGTAACTGCATAGTGGATAAACCATCCGTTGCTTGTCTAAAAATTGCATAAGATCCATTCCAACTAAATGGAAAGGCTATTCTGTGATGCATTTAAGTGCTTATTAAAATGTGCGACTGACACCACTTTGAAAATGGAGCGACTGTATCCAGTGGAAGTCAGGGATAAATCACTCAACATTTTGCTTAATCTTAAGTCTCCTCTGGAGCCATTTGGAAAAAACTCTACTTAATTATGTGTTTGTTCGGGGATATTGGTTTATAATTTATGAAGCTGTAATGCCAAATGGGCTATGTCTATAATAGGTCATAACTCAGGTCTCTGAGTCTATAGTCTTTTGCTATCATCACCGAGTCCTCAGAATAATATTGTGTGTTTGATGTCCCAGATGATATTGGCAAGGAAAATGATATTATAACACAGTGGTTCTTCTACTCCTTTAGTCTTCTCCTGATTCCCCATTTTCCTTTTGGAGGCTTGTCTTTAGAGTGGAAAATGATTTTTCTGTCCCATAATTTTTTCTTGAGATTTACAATATTCCTATTCCATATCAGGATAAACCTGAGACCTTTAGACATTTTTTTACATTGGGGGGCAAGTGGGGAATGTGGAAAAACCCAGAATAGCCAATAGTGATGGCACTCACCTGGAATGTGGGAGACATGTAGAAGCAGGTTCAAGTCCTGCTCTTCCTGATATTTTCCTTCTCTCTCTCTCTCTCTTTCTCTGGTTTTGAGCAGAAATTTCATCCTGGATCTTAGACACCTGCCTAATGAAAGTTTTTTGTCAAAACTGAGCCTGTCCTGGTAAAAGTTTCAGTTTGGATGAACTGGCATTTTCCGATGGAAAAAAACATCTTTTGTCAAAAATAAATAAATAATCACAGCCAGCACTTCTTGTCATGTTTCCAGAGTCCCACTGACCTTGGAAGATCAGTCTCCACACACAAAGATGTATCCATTTCCTCTTAGTATGACCAAACGTCATCTCCAGTGGACTTCTGTTTCCAGGATTGGATTCCACTTTTTGATCTGCATGAGGTTTTTACATGTGTAGTATTTATTATAGATAATGTTTATCCTTGGGGAGTTTGAAATGGTTTCTTTTCGTGACTTTATTCAGGGTTGAACTCTATCTTTGTCTACATCATGCACTCGCTGCTGGGCAGCTACTTCCTTTTTAATTGCTGATCATCTCTTCCAGAACCTCCTGGGCACATCTCTTGAGGTCTTCTTTGCTTGCCCCGTCTATAAAAAGAAATTCTTCATGAACCATATAACTGTTTAAAACAGTTTTTGTCCTGTAGGCTGTGCTGGGAATGATGTTTGATAAGATGCATGTATATTTGGGAACAATGATTCTTGTGATTTCATGAAACGGAGTTATGGACTAGTGAGATCAGCCACATCTCTTAGTCCACATTAACAAGAACTCTGAGACCTAAGAGTCTTCAACAAATGCATGAAACAAAAATTAACTCTGAATTTCAGAAAGAACTTCAGAGAGCCATGTATTTCACATTATGTGGTTGAGGTTTTCAAAGGAGTGATTTAGAAACATTCATTTTAATAATGAAAGATACGTGTCCAAAGCCCCTAGACTGCTTTGAAAATCTCAGTCAAAATACTTGGTAAGTATTGATAAGAGAAGCACAAAATTTATGTATCAAAATAGAAACCCAAAGCTCAGGCTTGGTTCGCCATTGTTGGTTCATGAACTTTTTGGCAAATGTGGGCAAAATTTTGAGAGAATGTGGTTTGGTTTATGGTTACATAGAAAAACAAATAGAACTCAAGGCTTCTGCATTCTTTGACTGTTGCGTGAATTTGTCCAAGCCACTTAATCTCTCTGCCTTGGTTTCTCCATTTGTAAAATGGGAATAATAGAGCCCCTACTGCAGAGTATTGTGAGGCATTTGGGGATAGGAGGAAGGAAGGCTCTGTAATTGTAAATGTAATTACTATAGAGTTCATGAGTTGAAAGTGGTTCTGTAATGACTTTCCACCTAATTCATTATTACGTTTTTCCAAAATGATCCGCTTTGTGCAACTATTGGTGTATGAATGATTCTTATGTTACTCAGTGCCTGCAGTTTTCCTGACTGACAAATAGTTGATAAAGGGACATCACTGCTTTGAATCTTGTTCAGGTTAATCAATCAGAGGACAGAAAATGAAGGCAGTTATTAAAATTCAAACTGCATTTCCACTTCCTGCAAAGGTGTTTTTTATTATTATGGCTAACTGTGTCAGCAGTCAGACTAGACATGGACTTGCTGCCAATTAATATAAAAATTCCTTTCTTTGATTTAATGGCCTGGGGGAGGGGGAAATCTTCTTTTCTTGATATTTCTCTTCCCTGCTCTCCCTGGGCTGAGATTTGGATCTCTGGGACAGTGCAGCTGGAAGTTATTAAATTAATTATTACATGACAATCTGTTATTTAATGAAAGCTTAAAACAAATAATAAATCAATTGCATTTAGTGCAAATGATAACTATCAGGTGGGATAAGGCATTTCAGCAACATGATGGTGCAACAGACCTCAAGCATTAGTAGTGCACCCACTTCACCTTCTGGCCCTGTTATCGGGGGGCAAGGACTGTTGCCTGAGAATTAGATTTTTTTAGCCACTTGTGATGCTGCAGCATGACACACAGTAACTGATCTGCTTTCTCACTTACACCATTGTCTTATTAAGATGCACGGTTGTCATTCCATACAGACAGTGGAGTGATGATGGGGAAACTTCCTTAGCCGATATGGGTACTTGAAGATAATAAGCCTATTTTTGTAGAGTCCAAACCTGGGCTAGTCCTAGTAGCTTAGATTCCTAAAACTGCATTAGTGCATGACAAACTTACAGATGTTTTTATGTTGTTTGCTGTACCCTGGAGCTACTGCTGAGGGCATGTTCAGGAGAACTTTTCCATTCCATTGAGTGTTTTTATGGCAGTCCCTTTTAGACAACAGTCTAACAGGTGCATCAGACAAAAATGTAGGTGTAGCTTTTATTATTCACCATCTGGAGACCTGGTGCTGCACATCTTTCAGTCTCATTTGCTGATTGAGCTGGTAGAACACATTGCAGTTTTGTAGCTACACTTCACAGAATTTAGAAATGGAAAAAGCCATATTAGACGATAACATCCATTTCCCTGAACCAACAAAGGATATAGTACTTGCAGAGAGAATGGATCAAAGATTAAATTGATTCAATCATTGTTCTTTACCAAAATGCTGAATTTCTGTAGGATTTTGGATTTGTGATAATTAAAAGTCTTTAAAAACAATACACCTACCATCCATAATGCCCTGAACTACCCATTTTGGAAATAAACAAATAGTGTCACTACAAGGTCTAGCCACCATTAGCAAATACAACAGTATGGGTGCTGGCTATAATAGCAACAGAGTGGGCTTTTGGGTTTACTCAAACAGATCATCTCAGACAAACCTGTGCATCAGATCACTTTTTGGACGCTCCAAAGTACAGCATACCACAAAGCCCTAACACATCTCCAACCTTCATCCTCATTATCTATGAGAAGAACAGATTCTCACTGTATAGTGTTTGTAAGATTAAAGTAAGATTAACCCCCCTAATTTTAACATTGGTAACAGTTTTGGCTGAAAGTGCATGTATGCTGTTTCCTTGTGCACAATATCAAAGCACTCCTTGGAAGACTGCATCTTTCCCCCTGCTTACATTAAACCAAAATGTTAACAATGAATTCTAAAAAGGTCATATGGGCTATGAGTGTAAATCTGATGTAGATATTATTCAAAACTGAATACAGGCAAGTGCCCTTTTGGCTAAGATCAAGTTTAGCATCAGTTTAATATCTGATGCATCCTCAATCCTGCATTTTGGGCGGGGGGGGGGATATACTGAAAGAGCTAATATATTATTTCTACCTCTTACTTCTGTGGTACTACATATTGTTAAAATCTAAGCTTTCCTGCACTCACCAATCCTTAAACAGTTAGGAGGTAATGGAGGGTGCTATCTCAATGACCCTTGAAGAAAACCCTGTTCCATCTGTCATAGTATTTTCCATACATAGAAACTTCACGCTTGGAACATTTTCCTGTTGTCAGTATATATCTTGGCCTCTGTAAACTGCTGTCTCCTTCTGCATTCTGTGGCTCATCAGTTAGCACTTCATTCAGATGGAGGATGAACTGAGATGCTGGGTCACAGAGTAAATAGGAAGGATAGGAGACTATACGATAGTGTATGTTGTGGTAATATGAACAAGTTTCAAATGTTACAGTTATGCACATGGGAACCGCAGGAATGGCATGATGCATTTTTTTTCTACTTCATGTTTCTATCATGTAGAACCTTTGCCATGCTTCTTAGTTACTATACAACATGCTTTTATCTATTATCCATCTACGTATTATTGATCAGCCAACTCAGATCCTTCCTTAATATACTAAAAAGGCTTGCACAGGATGCATATACAGGATCTAATCTCCAGCCTCTACTTTAGTGCACATTTGCAGACATACAAGTCCAAGCTTACTTTTCATGCATGACTAAAATTGTGAGTATTTAATCCAGTACATGTATAAATGGAGATGTAAAGATGAATACAGATGTGTAAAACTGGTGTGTATTTTGTGTATTTGCAAATATGAGCTTACTGGGAATGACTGTATTTGTACCTCTGCACCTACAGAAAATTGAAAACCTCAGGAAATAAAATAAAAATGTAGGTTTTAGATATTTTTCCCCACCCAGTGATATGCACACCAAGAACTTTGAGAAACATAATGCTCTGATTACAAAATAGTTCCTTAAATTTTGTAACGCGTATTAGTGGTGGTTCAATCCATACAAAAAGTAGGAAAGGGTCATACAGAGAGCTTCATCAGTCCAGTTTTGCTACTGTATTTGGCTGAGTAACTATATAATTTTGTTGGCCCAGCTTCCCTATTTTAAACCCTTCCACCTTTTTTGTGTACTTTTCTGGCACTTCATTGTGTCATGGCTAAAATTAGTTTATTACACTTTGGGGGTAGGGTCATGTCTTCTGTATTATGATCACGTGGTTTTATCTGCATTGTAAGGTGCCTTTTAAACTTAAGGATATTGTAAAATAATACCTTCATCTTGAACTAAGAATTCCTTGCTATTGCACTCCCAGCTTTTACTGAAGTGGAAGTTGCTGCTTATCACTTTGATTGTGTCGTGCTTTCTGGTGGTTACATGGAGATGAAAGTGAGGAGTGAGATGTGGCTAACAAATTTCATTTCACTTGTGATCTGAGGCAGAAGATCAACCAGGCCTTTGCTCTGGTGTAAGGTCGATACCTAGTCCCATTTCATTACTTACATAACTATAATTGACTTGGATGCATTCATCCTCGTGGAATCCAGTACAGGAGCCCCCTCAGTGTACAATGAGACCATACATAGGACAATGAGGTGGTAAACCTGGGGAAACAGGTAATGGATGTAAGAGGGAGATTTGTAGAAAGTGGTATGTTGTGGATATGTTGAAAACTGTAGGGAAATTGTAAGCTAAATTTACCATGTGTGCAGGTTGGAAAACAGAACTTTTGATCTTACTGTGTAAAGGGATGGTGGCTATTACATCACACTAGCACTGCAGTGCTGCTTTTAACTTGCCCCTCCGGCAGAACACTAGTAGCGGACAGTCATATGATCAGGAGAGGTCCATGATCTTACTAGTTCTAGTATATCAGGAAGAACCACGCATGCCCAAAACATACCAGCGATACTAGTGCCAACTGAAGGCTCACAGGAACATTTTCTGATTTTAGTCGCATCCAGTTTTCTTGACTTTATAGATTACACTGTTTACAGACAGGGCCAATTCTCTGAAGGTGGTGTTATTAGATATGAAATCCTGACATTACCAATGTTCCCTTAACAGAAGGCAATGTGTGGGCGTGCAATGGGCCTGGAGCACATAAGCTTTGTACAAACATGATGCTCTTTCTGCAGGTTAATCAGGTCTTTAATAAAAGACCATGGAAATGTCAGTGAGTCTGAACAAATAAACCATATCTGTAACTGAACGTTGAAGCAAAGAAATATCAACTCACCTTTTATTCATGTCCCTCACACACCGAGAGAAATAGGACTGGGATTATAATTAGGAAAATATCTATTAAATATGATCTATGCATGTGCTTCCTACAGCCGTGATCTCACTCTGAGGCCCACAACTGTCCAAAATTAGGCTTCTCTTATAATGTGTGTTACTGGGTAGGTGGACTAGATAAATGCAAGAATCAGATCATTAACCTCACCATGAAGGCAAAAAAAAATAATTGTTTGTCTAACTCAGAAATATTGCAAATGTTGGAAAAGGTGTTTTGGTTTGGTTTGTTTACGCATAATGTGGACAAGATAAATAATGGAATCTCTGTTATTGGACAGCAATAGTAGAACGTTCTTGAGCAAAACTTTTCCTCCATGTATTCAGGAAATATAACCACTCATGAAAATACTCCGTTTTCTAGGTAGGCATTTGATATCAACAATGAAAGGCATCTAGTAATTACTACCTGCCATTAAAAATTCTCATTATGATCGTTTTAATCCTAAATGACCCTTTGTCCCCATGGATAAATATTGTCCATAGGAGTATCTACCGCAGTATTATCATATCTGAAAAAATTCACTATTTAGTTCTTGTACATCACTTAATTATTTTTTGCTCTTAAAATACTTTACCCACAAATCTTGCTTGTATGCATATGCAGAATAAATAAGGATGGCAGGATCATGACCAGTCCACAAAAACTGTGTGACCAGAAAATATCCATGTGGATTTCTTCATATTTCACTAGGTGGAACAGCATCTGATTTCTTTTTATTTGGGGGGGGGGGTTGCTTGTTTGGTTTTTAGGGCCTCTAAATTATAGTTAACATTTTCAGCTAAGGGGAGGAAAAAACAGAGACATTTGTGTTTGGCTACTTCCACAGACCACAGAGTTTGAATGTGCATCCAAAAATGTCGATCCAGCCCATCTTGCCTGTCCTCTGAGGTTCGCATCTACTTTCATTATCTAAATGGAGTGAAGGTGAATTAAATCAGCATAAAACCTTGATGGTGAAAGGTAAGTTACAGTTTCCCACTCTTTTCAGTAAGCAATATTGTAAATGTTTAATAACACAGGTATGGAATAGTGCCATCTTGTGGACTCAGGAAGTGCAGAGGCAGGAGGAAGTAGGCTAGATAGATGTGAAGACATTCTAGGCCAGTTCCACAGCTGGCGTAATCGGCATAGCCAATGAAGTGCCTGGCACCTTTCTGATACACCACAGCTAACAATCTAACCCACAGAGATTCTCTAGGACACTGAATCCAATTGTATCTGTTAAATTGTAGCTGTACTAATTAAATAAAAGTATTTTACTGGAACCTGCAATTCCCTGCTTCTTTGAGAATACATCATCAGTAAGGAACAATTGTTTGAACAGATGATTTTTATCCTGACAGTGTGTCACTTATACACCAAGTGGGCTGTGTCCACACTCCCCCCCTTTTTTTTTTAAACTCCCACTATTTCCGCTCTGCATGTGATAGTGTGGTGTGCTAGTGTAGACAGGGCTTGTGTGGTTGCTGGCATTCTTACTACTGTCACCTAACCCTGCTCAGAGAAGCTCTAAATAACACTAGTCAAAAGCCACCAGCCACTTGAGCTTTGTCTTCACTAGCAAGCTCACTATCGCTACCACTAATAGAGCTGCACCCGGGGTGGTGCAGCAATGAGAGATTTCAACACAAACTGCAATGTAAACAAGGCTGCAGCAAAGAGAGTAACGCTCTGATCTTACAAGCTACTACAGCCCCACTGGGAATCCACAGGGATCTGCCCACACAGAGCAGTTTGCAGAATTAGGATAGAGGTGAAATATTAGTAGGGACTGGTGAGCAAGGTAAATTAGAGTGGCACTAGAGCCCTTGGTACAGGTTGCTGCAACAGCAAATGAACAACACCGTGGCCAACTGCCTTACCCTGTATTATGGTATTTTTACTGAACAGAAAAAAAGGTAATGTGTTTAGAAGATTCATTGCTGTTGGTTTTTAAGAGATTATATTGTTAAAATAATGTGAAATTGACAAAGGAAATTTTTTTTAACTGTACTATATGATGTGAGCTGTACTATTGGGATATACTGTCTGGATCACTGATTCAGGTCAAGTTCAGTTTGATAGTGAATCAAAACAGTCATCTGATGACTTCATAGCCTTTGTGGAGTGGGCTGGGGTCAAAGTCCAGTTCCAAGTGCAGTTATTCACATCACAAAATCACAGCTGTCACTGCTTGACACCCTTGTTGGTTTTCTCAGCAGAAGAGCCAAAGTGTGAAATGGGCACAGAGACTGAACTATCCTCTTTCTCCTGCCTTGGCAGATGTAGGTAGGTACTGTATATTGGCAGGGAAGCTAGCAGTACTGCTGATCATGCAGTATCTATATGGATTAATAAGAGAGTTCAGTCCCCATGTCAATATTCAGTATCCTTTCAAAAGCAATAAATTCACTTGAAACCAATGGTGCATCAAAATCCATTGTCTCCTCTGCTCCCTTTATTCACCTGAGGCACTATCCCTGAGTGAGGTTGCTTATGAGCAAGTCTGCTTGACTGCAACTGCATGAATAAAGGTACATTATTACTTTAATTACTTAAAACAAAGGCTCATGGGATGGTGATGTTGTCATTTTTAAGATCCAGCATGTCTAAGTGCACTGCCAGGAAAAGGAAAGTTGGAATGATGATTTATGTGTCTTGGCCTAAAATCAGATAAAACCACTTGAAAAATATTAAATGTTTGAGGTCATTTTCTATTACACAGGATCCATTCACTGGAATTTCTTACAGGTTAATAGTGATAATCCAGGAGTGCTCAGAATATATTGGATCTACCATGCTGTGGGGAGGGAAGTAAGAGTAAAATATAAATTTGCATTTGTGACCAACACAGATGGTTCATAAACATCTCAGATCCAGAGCAGTGATCTATCAAAACTGCTGTGTTGGGGAAAAGCCACTATTAACTGAATAAAAAGCAGTTCCAAAATAATTGTTCATCAGTTTATCCTCTGCCATTTATCTGATGCTGTAGTGTAGGCAGACCATTTTGCCAGGACATGAGTGAAAGAACTTTGTGGTAGTGTTGTCTGCTATCAATCAATGGTTTTAATTACATACATGATTGACTAATAAAAATCCCCAGTGACTAATTGATTTTTTTGATGTGGCTAACGCCTGCTTTATTATGAGGCAATTTTTCATTTAAACTGAATATTTTATTACTGAAATGTGGGTTTATATTTAGAGAGAGAGAGCGACAGTAAGGGTGGCGAGGAGTACAGAACTCAACAAAGCAACTGTCAAGAAGGAAGATATTCAAGGGTATGATTCCAGCACATTTAAGAGGCCCCCCTCACCAGCATAAACTTGATGTTAAAATGTTAGAGGCGCAATGAAATAATGTGCAATCACAAAGGAATTGATTTTGAAATACTATTGTCATCTGCCACTAATGGATACTTTTCTTTACGTATGTTTAGGGGGGCTCTTATGTGCACTTCTCCCAGGTTTTTTGAGTTTAATAAACAAGCTGTTTGTGTCGTCAGTAGCTCGTACATCCAAAACTAGCACTTAAGTTTTTGTGTGTTTTGATTGTGGCTATATGCATTCAATAATAAATGACTAGGTGCACTTCTTCCAGATATGTATCACAGAAATAGGCACAGGATAAGTGGTAAGAAAAGTGAGCTTTAAAGAGATTATTGAATTGGAAAGAGTCACTTACATGACAGTTTATTTGGTTGTATGGCATCTTGATTAGCAGACATGGCTATACCTGCATATCCATTCTCTCCTCTTTTGAATAACCACATTTCCATGTGTACTTGTTTTTATGTGAATTTACTAATCGTGGACCTGAGTCAATTTCTTCTAAAGGCAAAGGAAATAAGTCAGTTATGGCACTGAGTACACCCATACGATCTTGATTCTTAACACAGCCATGGCATTTTATTGGAACCTTATCTACCAGCATGTGTCTCTGAAGAGGTAACCCCAGAACAGGGCAAAATGTGACTCTTTGAAACAAAAATATTGATTTTTTTTTCACTTCAAAAGAACTTTCATTTCAAATTTTCTTTTAATTTTATTTCAAAAATATTTTTAAAATGTTCACAATGAAATGAAACTTTTTCTATCCTGTCAAACACAATGTTTTGTTCTACCTACAATTTTTAAAAAACTTTTCAGTCCCCTCAGATATAAAAAATGATTGGTTCAGTTAAATCTGAATGGATTTTTCTTTTAACTGAAATTGCCAACAAGCAGAAAAATCTGTTATTTGTCCAGCTATAATATACATCCATCCCTGGCTAGGAAGGAAAGGGTTAACAGACTTTATGAGGACAATGGAAGAGGAACATCTTCCCACCCACAGAGACTATCATACAGGACCAGATTAACCTTCTGTTGGCCTGGTGCCAAACATACTTGTGGGCCCCCATGGATGCAATGGAGCATGGCAATGGGGAGGTCAGTCCCTTGGCCGAGGGGCCAGCCAGAGGCAATGGGGCATCGCATGGCAGGGGCGGTCCCGCTCCGCCCAATGCGAGGGCAGTATTTACAAACTGGCAGTTGCCAGATGCACAGTGGCCCGCCCAGCCCTGTGCTGCCAGTATGCCCATTCCCCTTGGGGGCTGGCCCATGCCATGCCACAAAGTCCCCCTGCCCACCACCCCCACAAATCCCTATGGACAGAGCCCCCCTTGACCCACTATGCCCAGCATCCCCCCAGACCCACCCACAAATGCACAGCGCCCCTTCCCACAGTCCCACCACAACTGGCCAGCACCCTCCCTAGGACCCCCACTCCCTAGTGCCCCAATACACACACCTTCCCCACCCTCTCACAGCCCAGCCCCCCCCCCAGGCCCTAAAGAAACCCACTCCCCCACACTCTGCCTCCTGGCCACACTCACCGGCCTGCTGGGAGGCGACTGTGTCTGCCAGACTGAGTTGGTAGTGCAGCCAAGGCTGGTCCCAGGGCCAGGAATCGCTCCATCCCTTCAGGAGTGGTGCAATCAGCAAGGCCAGGGCCTGCCCCAGCTGGGCTCCCTCAAGATGCACTTGCCTGGAGGGGGCCAGCCAAGACCCCCCCTCTGTCTTCCTCTCCTCTCCACCCCACCCCTAGCTGAGACTGGCCAGATTCTGCACCAGTCCCAGGTGGCTCAGCTCTGGGGAGGCAGGTGGGGCCCCACGGGTGGTAGGAAGCAGAGAGCCGGAGGTGCACTGGGGGCTGGCCAGGAGGCTGAGAGGAGCAGGGGTGGGGCCAGGGAGCGGAGAGAAGCCCTCAGCCAGCTGGCAGGCAGGCTGAGAGGAGCAAGTGGTGGGTGAGGGGAGCCAGCAGGGTCTCGGGGTGTAGTGCAAGTGGATCAGACTGGGGCCCTTCAGAGCATGGGCCTGGCTTTATAGAGCCACTGGCACCACTGTAAACCCGGCATTGTAAACGTTGAGGGATCCTGCTGTGCCGATTAGGAAATAGGAATAAATAAATTAAACATCTTTCAGTTCATACTTTTGTTTATTGAAGTCCAAAGTCTTGCTGAAGGAATAGCCTTGAGCGGCTATATACCCAGACTTTGAGGGACTCTTGGACTGCTAGTTTCTGAACTCTAGGATTGGCAAGGGAGATCACCATGAATTAAATTAGAAAAGAGTCTAAGTAAACCTAAGTCATCCTGGGACAAAACTGGTTCCTCTCTTTTCCCTCTCAAGCAAGGGATGGGGGTTTTATTTGGTTTTCTTAATGTCATGGACTGCACTCCTTTTACACTGGAGATGGCCTTTGTTTTATGATGTTCCTGTGACAATCAGTAACTAAGACTACCTGTTTTTCTCCAGCAGGAAATGACCCAGGTTGTTTGCTTCAGTGACAGGCTCATTCCGGAGACGCCCATTGGGCTGGACCAATGATCCAGGACAGCAATAGTGTAGTGTCAATCTTTGGAGGTTCTTGATCACATAAGGGCATAGGAGTAAGAGTTGCCCCTGAAAGAACAAGATGAATTAAAGGGAAACTATAATTTCTGAGGTCTGGCTGGAAGTATCATTTCATGCAGAGAGAACCCTTCTCCTTCAACCCAGGGCCTAAAGCACTCACCATACATTCGGTTAACCTTGCCCAACCACTGTGAGGTGGGTGCGTGCGTGAAGAGTGGGGTAACTGTGACAGGTTATGTGATTTGTACGAGGTTGCATACTGCCTGTGAAACAAATCTACAGACTCCATTTCTGGTACCTTCACCACAAACCCATTGTTTCTCCCATGAATACTCTGATCTACAAGACTTCACTCAATATCCAGCTCTAGACTTCCTAGGCAGGCAGCATGGTCTAATAGATAGGGCACTGGACTAGGATTCAGAAGACCTGGATACTATTCCTAGTTCTGTAACTGGCTTGCTCTGTCACCTAGGGGAAGACATTTCCCCTCTCTCTACCTTGTGTAACTCTTTGTTTGTTTGTCTATTTGGATTGTGAGCTTTTCAGGACAGGATTTGTACAGTGTGTTAGAACAGTTTCTAGTGCAATGAGCCACCAGTCTCAGTTGGGGCCTCTAGTTGCTACTGTACTAGAAATTAGTAATAATAGTTGCACTGATTCTCACTAACAGTGGAATAATGATACAGAAGGGTAAGACCCACCCACACACAGGAGATCGGTCTGCGGAAGGCTCGTGCTAAGTCCTCTTTAAAATTCTACTTACTTATTCTAACTTTGGTCAATTGAAATGTGATCTGGAATCAAGTCAATAGTATACATGAGTCACCCAAGTGTGGCAAAGGAGATTGGATGGCCGTTAACTGAACAGGAAAATTACCTGGAGAAATGCAAGAAGGGACAGGCAATCAGATGAGAACATTTTAGAAAGTTCAGGGAGATGGATGCAAATTCAAAAGGGAATGAAGTCAAGAGGGTGAATTTCAGTGCACATTTTGATCATAAAGTAGCCATTTATAATTCATCTTTGTGCAGGACTTTGCACCAGGATGTAATTGGCTTCCTAGGCTCTCAGTTATCATTATCAAGCAATGCTATGTTTCTAATAATAATTTGAAGTTCCTTTACTTTATCCTTCTGTTTTCCAGCTATTTCCTGAGGAGTGAATTATCCCCAGGAGCTAATGGTAATAGGAGACTCATTCAGGGAGAGCAGAATATTGAACTCTCAATCCACCAAGCAGAGCAGAAAGCAGAATTTTTTTTCAAAATTAAGTTGATGTTTTAAAATCGTGAATCACTACCCAGCAGGTGCTTTATTTCATATTCTGGAGTCGTCGTCATGAATGACAAATCCCACATCCCCCTCGCCACTGTTTAGCTGATGACAAAGTCTACAAATCTATGATAGCACCTATGATGTAAGGAAGAAGCTTTCTTAAGATATTTTTATTTGTTTTTTATAATGGCTAACCTCTCCCCAAAAGCCTGCTAACTTATTGCAACTTAAATATATAATCAATCAGCGAGATCCTCAGCTGGTGTAAATCAGCATAGCTCCACAGTACACTGATTTAGACCAGCTGAGGAGCTGGCCCATTTGTTCACAAAGTACAATATTTGCACTAAGCTTGCTTTTTATTTTGAGGCTTGCTTCTTAAAATGCTGGCAGGAATTTGGAAACGAGTGAGGACCATTCCATTTACACCATTGTATTATGTGTGTGTTTATTTTAGCGAGAATGACGACTTTCTGGTGATTATGAGAAAAGTTTGCATCTTCATATTGAATTAGAAACAGTTCCATGTCCCAGAAAAAAGGCTTTGTCTTGCTGCTGCAGGTACATTTTGCCTACCTTTGCTCTGCTCTTGGAATCAAGGTTGTTTCTGGTTGAAGATCATCCAGTGGGAAGTAACTAGGAAATCTTTCCTATTAAAATGTATTACTGCACTGGGGAGACCTCAGCTGGAGTATTTGTGTCCAGTTCTGTGTGCCATACTTTTAGGCAGGATGTGGACAAATTGGGGAGAATTCAGAGAGAGAGCAACAAAAATGAAAAAAAGATTTAGAAAACCTGATCTCTGAGGAATGGTTCCAAAAAAAAAACTGATCACAATTAGTCTTGAGAAAGGAAGACTGTAGGGGGAACTGATAAGTTTTCAAATATGTTATAAAGATGATGGTGATCAATTGTTCTCCATATCCACTGAGGGTAGGACAAGAGGTAATTGGCTTAATCTGTAGCAAGGGAAATTTGTTAGGTAGCAGAAAGATTTTCCTAACTATATGGATAGTTAAGCACTAGAATAGGTTTCCAAGGAAGGTTGTGGAATCCCTATCACTAAAGGTTTTAAGAACAAGTTGAACAACCTGTCAGGGATGGTCTGAATATACTTGATCCTGCCTCAGTGCACGGGGATGGACTAGATGATCTCTCAAGGTCCCTATCAGCTCCGTTTCTATGACTTGCTCCTGGTTGTTTATGAAAGTTGTATTCAGCTCAGAGGAGACGGGGTCTGATGCTGTTACTCATTACCATTGAAGTTGATGGGAGATTCCCTTGTTTAAGCTCTCAAAAGAGCCTGACTCTACAAACCCTTATGCAAGCAGTTCTCTTGATATCAGTGATGCGACTCACCTCTTTGAGTGTCATTAATGTCTCATTCATGTCCTTAAACAAAGACATAATTTTCATAATTCAATATTCAGTTTGAAGGATTTAAGCTTCAAAAGCCTTTTGAAACAAAGGCAGACATGATGGGGCATATGGTCCCAACACTAGGAAGGTATGGAAAGGGGTGTGTGATGGGGTGGACTAGGGCCAGAGGTTGGAGGACTCATGGTCCTGCCACACCCATCCCAGGAAAGGAGAAATAGAGAGGCCCTCCAAGCAAGCTAGAGCATCCAATCAGAAAGGCTGCAGGGAGCAGCCAATCAGGGCCTAGGAGGTCCATATAAAAAGGAGCTGCAGAGACAGAGACAGTCAGTTCCTTGTGGGAGTCAGAGGAGTACACATGGTGCTCCTAGTTGGCCAAGGAGAACTGCAGCACCATGGACAGCTCAGTGCTGAGAACAGGGGAGTGAGGAAGAGCTCCTGGCTGGCTGCTGGGCCTGAACTTAGAAGAGCCCTGAGCTAAGGGTGAGGCACTGGTGAAGGCTGGGGCTGTAGGGAAGTGGCCTAGGGAACTGAAGGAAGTTTTGCTGATTGTTGGCCACCTCCCCGCCCCGCCCCCTCCCCCACATAGGCCACTAGGGAGGTGGCCTAAAATTGGAGAGCAATAAATCTCTAGAAGGGGAACTGAACTGTTAAGAGGTCCAGCTGGAGAATGGAGGCCAGAACAGACCAAGAGGGCGAAACCATTGCCTTTGGAGAAGAAGCCCTGGGTGTACGGCTCGTACCAGGGCTGGGACTATTTAAAGGCCACAGACACTCCTAACCAGAAGGGCTCATGAGAGGTGGGTGCCATGCCATTACAGGAAGTTAAAAGAAGAAGGCCCAGCTCAGTTTGAGGTTAGCCAGGAAGGAGAGCAGACCTCCTGTTTTGAGTTCTTAGCATTCCTTTGGATTTTAATATCCTGCAAGGGGGTGAACAGCTAGCTGAAGAGCTAAAGCCCAGACTCCCTATGGGGTGACTGTCCGAGATACCATTGTGACGGTGCACCCCTTAAGGCAGTAGTTCTCAAACTATTGTACTGGTGACCCCTTTCACATAAGCCTCTGAGTGAGGCCCCCTGCCCTTATAAATTAAAAACACTTGTTTATATATTTAACACCATTATGAATGCTGGAGGCAAGGTGGGGCTTGGGGTGGAGGCTGACAGCTCACGACTCCCATGTAATACCCTTGTGACTCCCTGAGGGGTCCCGACCCCCAGTTTGAGAACCCCTGCCCTAAGGCTTTATGGAAGTATGCTTATGAACGTATATATGACATAACTGGAATATGTTTTATGTTACAGACACCATGTAACATATCTCTGTAAAGGTTGTGCTCTACTGAATCTATTCATCCTATTTGTATGCATGTATCATGTTTGTATTCAAAGTTATGAATATTGGCTGTGTTCTTGCTTGATTTTTAAGTAGCCTTAGTAAAAGCATTTGGTCAGCTTCTTGAGAAAGGAATGTGCAAATTAAGTGCCCAGTCAAGAGACACTTAATGAACAATGGATCTTGGAAGGCTCCATTCCACATAAGAAGTCTTCCTGGAGATATTCAAGATAGAATGTGGGCAACGGCTGCTGCCTGTAAAAACCGAGTCATGCATGGACATATGACTTGCCTCTATACTCCAAAACTCCATCTTGGAGCTGGACTTTGCATAGGAGAGAGGAGGGGGTCTCCACCCACAAGAAAAAGTCTATTTAATCCCATGGGAGACCCCTCCATTTTGTCTTCAGCTGGCTCAAGAGAGAGCCTCTCCACCCCCAAGGGTACCTGAAAGAAACTGGAACAAAGGACAGTAACTACAGGGGGTGTAAGTGATTGCTGGACCCAGACTAGAAGGAGACTAGTCTGTAAAAGAAAGCTTACTGGAACATCTCTGAGGGTGAGGTTTTATCTGTATTCAGTTTTCTTACTGTATTAGGCATAGACTTGAGTGTTTTGTTTTATTTTGCTCCATGATTCACTTTGTTCTGTCTATTACTACTTGGAACCACTTAAATCCTACTTTCAGTATTTCATAAAATCACTTTTTACTTATTAATTAACTAAGAGTATGTATTAATAGCTGGGGGGGAGGGGCAAACACCTGTGCATATATCTCTATCAGTGTTATAGAGAGTGAACAATTTATGAGTTTACCCCGTATAAGCTTTATACAGGGTAAATATAGATTTATTTGGGGTTTGGACCCCATTGGGAGTTGGCCATCTGAGTGTTAAACACAGGAACACTTCTTAAGATGCTTTAAATTAAGCCTACAGCTGTTAGGGGACGTGGTTCAGACCTGGGTCTGGGTTTGCAGCAGGCTAGTGGGTCTGGTTCAAACTAGGCAGGGCACTGAAGTTCCAAGCTGCCAGGGCAGGAAAGCAGAGGCAGGGAGTAGTCTTGGCACATCAACTGGCAGTTCCCAGGGGGGTTTGTGTGATCCAACCTGTCACAACCATGACAGGGTGAATAGTGCTCCATTGGGTTATGAGGGCATGCTGCAGAGGTGTCCCTCCCTCAGCAGATTTAAAGCAGTGTGGTCCCACTTCTAAGCGGTGCCACTTGGGAAGTGCAGCATACAGTAGGAGTGGACAACAACAGTGGCTTTAGGTTACTTTTTGGGCCCCTGAATTCTATCCTGGCCTCTAGCATAAAAGTAGCCCCTAAAACTCCAAAACTATTGTGTTATAGTTATTAATTACTTGTATTATGTAGCACATAGGGGCCCTAGTCAGGGTCCAAAACCCCTTTGTGCTAGGAACTGCACACACACACACAGAAAATTATGATCATAGATCATTAGGGTTAGGAGGGACCTCAGGAGATCATCTAGTCCAACCCCCTGCTCAAAGCAGGACCAATCCCCAAATTGCCCCCTCAAGGATTGAACTCACAACCCTGGGTTTAGCAGGCCAATGCTCAAACCACTGAGCTATCCCTCCCCCTCAGTTTACAACTGACGTATGAGACAAAAGATAACGGGTAGATGTGAAAAATAAACTGAAGGAAATGCCATGTAACAATAAGGTGATTAGATCTGCTGATTTTGCTGAGGAGAAATGCATCCTGGGTATTTTTTGGGAAAATTGGATGTGAGGCTTAAAATGATATCAAAAGACAGTTTACACACACACACCACTTTGATGCTAGAGTAGCTTCTGAGCTAAATCACAGCCTGGGAGGTGTAAGACTGGCATGAAAGACAGCAGGACAGATCCCAGGAGGGGGTATGAAGAGGGGAGCAGGGGCAGGTGTCATAACTATAAAGGGAAGGGTAACAACCCTCCTGTGTACAATACTATAAAATCCCTCCTGGCCAGGGACACGCAAAATCCTTTTACCTGTAAAGGTTAAGAAGCTCAGGTAACCTGCCTAACACCTGACCCAAAGGACCAATAAGGGGACAAGATACTTTCAAATCTGGGGGGCGGAGGGTGGTGTTTGTGCTCTTTGTTTTGGTGGGTGTTCTCTCTTGGGACTAAGAGGGACCGGACATCAATCCATGCTTTCCAAATCTCTCTGAACAAGTCTCTCATATTTCAAACTTGTAAGTAATAGCTAGGCAAGGCGTATTACTTTATCTTTCTTTTTCTCAGCTTGTGAATGTTCCCTTTGCTAGAGGGAGGGATCCCTGTTTTGCTGTAACTTTGAAACTAAAGCTAGAGGGGGTTCCTCTGGGCTTTTTGAATCTGATTACCCTGTAAAGTTATTTTCCATCCTGATTTTACAGAGATGATTTTTACTTCTTTTTTTTTTAAATAAAATCCTTCTTTTAAGAACCTGACTGATTGTTCCATTGTCCAAAGACCCAGGGGGTTGGGTCTTTGGTCACTTTGTAACCAATTGGTTAGGATATTATTCTCAAGCCTCCCCAGGAAAGGGGGTGTAAGGGCTTGGGGGGGATATTTTGGGGAAAGAGGAACTCCAAGTGGTCCTTTCCTTGTTTCTTGTTAAATCACTTGGTGGTGGCAGCGTACCAGGTTTTAACCTAAGCTGGTACAAATAAGTTTAGGGGGATTTCATGCGGGTCCCCACATCTGTACGCTAGAGTTCAGAGTAGGGAAGGAACCCTGACAGCAGGTGAGACATGGAAGTAGATGGATGTATCAGTATAGGAATTGGGAGTTCTGGGAAAGACAAGAGGATGGCATACATGGTGGGGTGAGGGCATGGAGAGAGGGATGAACAGGGGTGTAGGAGGCCCATGGGTACATATGAGGACCAGGGTCAGGCGAGGCAAGAGGGTGTGTATACCTGGTGCCAGGCGAACGTGAGAGGAGGTTGAGGATCACAGGGGAGCCACAGGCAGAGAAGATGGTGTGACTGTATGAACAGAGAGAGAGTGGGAAACATGCAGTAGGTTAAGGGATGAAAGGAGGAGTAGGATACTGGGGGAGAAGAGGGATTGTGGAAAGACAGAAGTCAAGGTGTATGTAGACGGCACTAGGAGACAGGACAGTTTGGAAGGGGATAGAAGGGACCAAGGATATATAGTAGAGCATAGGGAGAGGGGGAGAGGAAGTAGGGTACCTCACGAGATGGTGGAAGTGGAATTGAAAGTTGAGTGGGAAAGACATAGTCAGTGTGGTGTTGTGCAGGCAGCCCCAGCAAGAACCCACCACCACTCTGAGGTGAGGGTGTGGCCAGACAGGCTGGCCTCCTCTCATGGCAATGACCACAGAAGATGTTAACATCCTATTATGGATAAGATCTCTTATAATCCAAAGTTAAGATCTTTACAGGCCTTGTGTTCACTTAGAGGCCACAGGCTTTTATTAACCACATACGTCTCTGGCTCATTGATGCCTTATGCAAGGCATCAAAAGAAAAAGCTACCTTACCCAAGGGAGCACTTTGTAGGTAAATGTTAATAAAATTTGATAAGAATCACTAAAGTGACTTCTTGATTTCACTGCACATTTTCCCTTTCAATCACAACTTTTTATTCCCCTAACTTTGCTGTATATATTTTGTTACTCTGTCAGCAGCTGATTTGTTAGTGCAGAGACCAGCTGTGTCTAGTTTACATGGGAGGTATTATAGGAAGACTGAAAAGGCCTGGTTAACTTAGAAATATTAGTGCTGTAAAAGTGCTGATTGTATGTTGACAGAGTAGTGATTTACCTGCTCCTTGGTTACCTGGGACAGTCAGACCAGTTTTTTCAGGGTCCTCATGGAGTCACATTCTAATATAGTTAGCATAAGACAGAAAAATTATTTCAGGTCATATTTCATTTTCTATTGTGGTGAATATTCATTTATCAATTAAATTATATAGCACAAGGTCTTATAAAGAACAACCAATAGTCAAATTCTCAGTCAGTGCTGAGAATGAGCAATATGCCTGAACCACCATTGTTCCCCTTCCTAAACCTGTTTTGGGGCACACAGTAGGTGGACATATTTGTTCATGTGTTTATTCAGGAGTGTTTTTTTTGGTTTAATTAAGCCTTGCTGTTCATTCTACAGAAACTGAAGCAAAGAACTGCCCTGAGTTAATGGTGAGCTGTTGCACAATCACCACTGAGAGACAAGAAGTTGTTTCATCAGTATGAATGCTACATAAGAATCTAAGCAAGGTAGGTTTGTCTAAGCTACAATATAGGGAATTCAGTGACTATAGTTAGTTTAACTGAATGATTCATTAACTTTTATAAAATATTTCCATCAACCATTAGTGGTGGGAGGTGAAGACGTGGCTATCTATGTATGTTAGAATCTATGAAGACACAGAATACAGCTGTAACCTACTTTTGTGTTATCTGCTGTAGGCGTTTAATGTTCCCCTTGTCTTTCTCTCTTGGGTCCTTGCTCTATTCTTCAAGTTCATGAAAGTCACAGCCCAAAGGAATGCAGGCAATGAACTCCAACATTTTTATATTTTGGGGTGGGGAGGGGAGGTGGATGAGCGGATCTCACTGCAGAAAAACATATATGAAAGCAGGAACAGTAAGTTTTAAACTAGGAAATGGCCCTCCTCCATGTAATTCAGTTTTGTTACTCTAAAACAAAATGATGAATAATCTATATTATTTTGTTTTTAATGTACATATTATTGTAGGCAGAGCCTATTAAAATTGCCTATTACTGTTTGTTTTTTACGGTAGCACCTAGGACCTGCAGGCATGCATCAGAGTGCCATTTTGCTAGACACCGTACAAACATAACACAGAGAGAGTCCTTGTCTCACAAAATGTGCAACTGAATTGTAAATAGGTAGTTTTGCTATTGTTAATTTTTTTCCTAACCATTTCTTTAAGGCACCACCATGGCTCTGGGGTTTGGAGCAGGGACTTGAAACTTAGTAAAGTGGGGAGGTAGTGCTGGGGTCATAGAGGTGCATTTTGCTGTTTCCATTAAAATCCACCCACATTTGGGCAAGTCATAAGCCTCTGAAACTAGCTATTTGCAAACTACCAGAGATTTTTGTTGGCTTGCTGCTAAAAATCCATGAATGTTCCATCTGCACTGAATGTGCTCCCAGCTCTCCAGAGCTTGAGATCCAACAACTTTGTTTTTGGCTCAGGGATAACTGAGTGCTTGTCTGGGAACTAGGATGAGGCCATGACTTTTAGACCCATCTATTTATTAGTATTAATTAGAACATAAGAATGGTCATACTAGGTCAGACCAATGGTCCATCTACTTCAGTGACTACTGTTGGAAGACAGGATAGTGCTAGATGCTTCAAAGGGAATCAACAGAATATGGCAACTATTGAGTAGTCCATCCCATGTCGATCAGTCCCCAGGTCTGTCAGTCAGAGGTTTAGGGATACCTGGAACATGGGGTTGCATCCCTGACCATCTTAGCTAATAGCCATTGATAGACCAATCCACCATGCATTTACCTAATTTTATTTTAATTTTTTTGTAGGCCTTGTAATCGAGTGGGCTGGGGCTCGACCCTCCTGGGGCAGGAGGGGAGCCACACCAACTCCTTACGCATCCGCTGTCACCGTGGGCTGTGCAGCAGAAAACAGTACAATAAGCTCAGGCCCTTAGGTGCAGGGGCTGAGCAGCAAAACAGTACAATAAGGAGCTCAGGCCCTTAGGTGCAGGGGCTGAGCAGCAAACAGTACAATAAGGAGCTCAGGCCCTTTGGTGCAGGGGCTGAGCAGCAAACAGTACAATAAGGAGCTCAGGCCCTTTGGTGCAGGGGCTGAGCAGCAAACAGTATACAAGGAGCTCAGGCCCTTTGGTGCAGGGGCTGAGCAGCAAAACTACCAGTAGGTGAAGAGGCCCAGGTCCTTACACCTGAGCGTTGGGAGAGGGGGAAAACTGCCACCCGTGAGTGGGCTGGCAGGGGGGACACAGGCCCACCCACTCCACTGTGTCCCAGCCCGGGGCCCTAGCAGCGGCTATCACTGCCGCTGGTCAGTGGGGTCCTGACCGCAACACACTGACATCGAGACCTCTGCGTCTGCAGCCTGACAGGGGTCGGCTACCCCCGGGCTACTTCCACTTTCCCCCTCAGGGCCTACCTCGTCCGTGGCACCAGCTCCAAGCCAGTCAGTAACAGCAGGGGCGGGAGAGCTCCAGCAGCTCCTCTTCGTAGTGGGCGCGGGGGAGTTCCAGCAGCTCCTCCCAGTACCTGTCACGGGGAAGCTCCGGCGGCTCCTCGTCGTAGTGGGCGCGGGGAAGCTCCGGCCAGTCAGGACAGCTGCCTCGGATCCTGGAGCGTTCCCAGTCAAGAGCTCCCGCCGGTACGTCTGCTCCCGGCGATGGCTGGGCTCCGACTGAGCTCTGGCGGCCGGCTTTTCTACTTCCTGTCCCGCCCCTTGATTTCCAGGGGGCGGGGACAGGTGGTGGTGGCTCCGCCCACTTGGGTGCCTGCAAGGTCGCTCCCTCTGCCGGGCAGGAGGGGAGCCACACCGACTCACTACACCGCCCCCCCTTAAGTCTGGCTCCCGCCTGTTGGGGCCAGGCTCTTCCATCCCCCCAATACGGGACAGGAAGTCCGTGTTGGCGTGGTCCTTGCCAGCCCGATGCTGGATGGTGAAAGCCTAGGGCTGCAAGGCCAAGTACCAGTGCATGATGCGGGCGTTATTGTCCTTCATGCGCATCAGCCACCGGAGTGGGGCATGGTCCATGACCAGGGTGAAGGGTACCCCCAGGAGGTAGAAGCGGAGGGCTTCCCAGGCCCATTTTACGGCGAGCGCCTCCTTTTCTACCACAGAGTAGTTCTTTTCTCGAGGAAACAGCTTCCGACTGAGGTATAGCATGGGATGGTCCTGACCATCTACCTCTTGGAACAGGACCGCCCCCAGCCCCATCTCAGAGGCGTCTGTCTGGAGAATGAACCCTCGATGGAAGTCCGGGCTGTACAGGACCGGCTCCTGACAGAGGCACCTCTGGAGGGTCCGGAAGGCTGTCTCGCACTCCGGGGTCCACCGCACCTGCCGGGGACTGTCCTTGGTTAGTAGCCCGGTTAGGGGCGCCGCTATGGATGTGAACTGTGGGACGAACCTTCGATAGTACCCGACGAGGCCCAGGAACTGCCGAACATGCCGTTTAGTCGTCAGGGTAGGACAGTCCATTAGGGCTTGTACCTTCCCCACAAGGGGTTTTACCCGCCCTCCCCCAACTGTATAGCCCAGGTAGGTAGTCTTCTGCCAGGCAATGCGGCATTTCTTGGGGTTAGCTGTCAAACCCGCCTGCCGCAGGGACCTCAGGACCACCGCGACTCGGGGCAGATGGTCTTCCCATCGGCGGCTATAGATGACAACGTCGTCTAAGTAAGCGGCCGCATAGTCGCGATGGGATTGTAGCAAATGGTCTATCAGTCTCTGGAAGGTCGCGGGGGCCCCATGAAGACCGAAAGGCATATGGGTAAATTGGTATAGCCCTGTCGGGGTGGCAAAGGCAGTTTTCTCCTTGGAGGCCTCATTGAGGGGAATTTGCCAATACCCCTTACTGAGGTCGAGGGTGGTAATAAACTGTGCCTCTCCCAGTCGGCCCAGTAGCTCGTCCACGCGGGGCATTGGGTAGGCATCGAAGCGTGAGATGGCATTCACCCTCCGAAAATCGATACAGAAGTGGCGGGTGCCATCTGGTTTGGGCACCAGGACCACCGGGCTGCGCCACTCGCTTTGGGACAGCTCAATGACTCCCAAAGCCAGCATTGCTTGAACCTCCTCCTCGACGTCCTCACGCATCCGGTAGGGCAGGGGCCGGGTTGTTTCTCGGACCACCTTCCTGGGCTCGGTCTGAATCGAGTGGCAGACCAGAGTGGTGTAGCCCGGGACTGCTGTAAAGGTCTTCTGGAAGGCCCGCAGGAGACAGTTGGCCTGCTTGCGCTGGTCTTCTGTCAGTGACTCACCCAGCATGGGTGCTGGGGGGTCCTCCGTCTGGGGCACGCAGGGCCCCAGTTCTGGCTTGGGCGGGTACGGGTTAATTAAGAGGCCCTCCCGGTCACGCCACGGTTTCAGCAAGGTTGGGTCCCCTTGCGTCTATCCGGTTGGCGCACCTCGTAGGTGACCGGTCTCACTTTCCGGACTACATCGTATGGTCCCTGCCAGCGGGCCAACAGCTTGGACTTGCTTGAAGGTAGGAGGAGTAGGACTCGATCTCCCGGCATGAACTCCCGGACCTGTGCCTCCCGGTTGTAGGCCCGCTCCTGTGCCATTCTTAGATTCTCACATGCCAGGGTCCCCACCTGGGCCAAGTACCCCTGCAACTGGAGGATGTAATTCAGGAGGCCCTGGGCCGGGGAGGCTGACTGTTCCCAGGTCTCCCGCATTAGATCCAGGAGGCCCCGTGGCCGGCGTCCGTATAGTAGCTCAAACGGAGAGAACTTCGTTGAGGTCTGGGGGACCTCCCGGATGGCTAATAGCAGGGCCGGCAGGAACTGATCCCAGTGGTGGAGCTCCCCCGGCGGGAATTTTCGCATCATCCCCTTCAGTGTCCGATTAAAGCGCTCCACCAGTCCGTCCGTCTGTGGGTGGTAGACTGACATGCGGAGCTGCTTTATCCCTAAGAGGGTACACACTTGTCTTAGCAGCTGGGAGGTGAAGTTGGTCCCTTGGTCCGTCAGAATCTCCCTGGGGAGCCCTACTCGCGCGAAGATCTTCACCAACTGCCCGGCAATGGTCCGGGCGGTAATGCTCCACAATGGGATGGCCTCCGGAAATCGGGAGGCGTAGTCCACAAGTACGAAAACATATTGAAACCCAGCCGCACTTTTTGGTAGTGGGCCCACGAGGTCCATGGCGACCCTTTCAAAGGGTGTCTCCATCAGGGGCATGGGGTCCAGGGGCGCCCTGGGCACCCCGGGCGGAGCAGCGAGCTGACACTCCGGGCAGGAACGGCAATACGTCTTTGTCTTGGTGGCTCCCCGGCCAGAAGAACCGTCCTAGGATCCGCACGAGGGTCTTCTCCTGCCCCAGGTGCCCGGCGGCTGGCACATCATGGGCTAACTTCATTACGGCCCGCCGGTGACACTGGGGAACCAGCAGCTGTGTCTGCGGCTCCCGGGTGCGCAGGTCCCGGTCCATCCGGTAAAGGCGGTCCCGGCGCAGTTCAAAGTGTGGCCATTGGGCAGCTCGCTGGGGATCAATGACCGCCCCATCCACCGCCGCGAGTTGTTCATAACAGCGGCTGAGTATAGGATCTGTCCGCTGATCCCGGCAGAAATCAGTGTCGAGGCGGGATTCAAGGGTGGGCTCTGGCTGTAGCCCCACCGCGCCCGGAGTCTCCGCCTCCATCTCCATGACTTCCTCAGGGCGCGAGGGCTCCTGGTGGTCCGCTTCCAGGGCCGGCGTGGCTCGAAGAACTTCCTCAAAGGCGGGCCAGTCCTGACCCAGGATAACGGGATATGCGAGGCGGGGCGCTAGGCCGACTGTCAAACTTCGGGTGACGCCCGCAATCGTCAGGGAAACTCGGGCGCTGGGATAGGGTCGGACATCCCCATGGATACACTGCAAATGTATCGACCCTAAGCGGGAGTCGGCCGGAGGGCCCAAGTCCTGACGGATTAACATCTGGCCACATCTGGAGTTGATCAAGGCCTGGGTGGTCCGGTTGCCAATGACCACTGGAACTGTGAGGGGCGGCCGGGCCCAGTTGTGCCCTGCCCAAACTTGCCCGTAGCTGCAGTCCATGTTGGGGCAGTCTCGCTTGAGGTGTCCCATTTTCCCGCAGCTGAAACAGGGACCGAGCTCAGGCCACCTACTCCGGGAGGCCATTCGGCTCGGACTCCGGGGGGCGGCTTCGTTGGGTCCCCGGGGGTCCCTGGCCAGGGGGCGTCAGCCCAGTCCGTGGGGCCGCTTCCAGGCGCCAGACCCGGGGCTCTGGGTGGGAACTAGGCCCGCGGCCTGAGGGCCGTTCCTCACTTGGGGTGTTCCCCTTCTTCTCCATGCGGGCTGGTTCAGACCGGGCGCTGGGACGCGGAAAGGTGGGGCCCACCGCAGTTTCGGCGGTGAGGAAATCCTCCATGAGCGACACAGCTGCGGCTAGCGTCACTGGCCAGTGGCGGAACACCCAGGCCCTTCCTCGGGCGGGCAGAGTGTGGATAAACTGCTCCAAGGTGACCTGTTTGGTCACCTCCTCCGCGGTCCGGACGTCAGGTTGTAGCCACCACTGGCAGGCCTCCTTCAATGTCTGGGCCACCATCCGCGGCCAGGCGCCCGGGGGGTAGGTCTGGCTCCTGAACCGCTGTCTGAAGGTCTCGGGGCTGACATCCAGGGCATCTAGAATCGCGGCTTTCACCCGGTCATAATCCCGGGCTTCCTCCGTTGCCAGTCCGCGGTATGCTGTCTGGGCCGCCCCGGTCAAGTAGGGGGCCAAGAGGGTAGCCCACTGATCCTGGGTCCATCCTGCGACGAGGGCCACGCGCTCGAAGGTGACTAAGAAGGCCTCGGGGTCATCGTCCGGGTCCATCTTGGTCAGTTAGAGGTGGGCAGCCAAACGCGGCACCCCCGCACCTTCCCCTGCTGGCCCCTCCACGGGGCGGGGGAGTGTGACCAGCAGTTGTTGCAGCTGGCTCCCCAGCTGCTGCAGCAACTGCTGCTGCTGTTCCAGCTGGGCCACATGCTGCTCCTGTTGTAGCCGGAGGTGGGCGGCGTCCTGCTGCTGCTGCTGCTCGCGTTGGGCGGCCTGCTGCTGCTCTGCTGTTGCAGTTGGGCTGCCTGCTGCCGCTCCTGACTCTCCACGAGCAGCTGGATCAAATGCTCCATGTCCATTCCGTCCTGGGAGGGGTGGGCGGTCGCCACTCCCCTTCCTAGCCCCTTCTCACAGGGGCAGGAGTTCGTCGCCTCAGAGAAGGCACCAGTGTAATCGAGTGGGCCGGGGCTCGACCCTCCTGGGGCAGGAGGGGAGCCACACCGACTCCTTACGCGTCCGCTGTCACCGTGGGCTGTGCAGCAGAAAACAGTACAATAAGCTCAGGCCCTTTGGAGCAGGGGCTGAGCAGCAAAACAGTACAGTAAGCTCAGGCCCTTTGGTGCAGGGGCTGAGCAGCAAAACTACCAGTAGGTGAAGAGGCCCAGGTCCTTACACCTGAGCATTGGGTGAGGGGGAAAACTGCCACCCGTGCGTGGGGTGGCAGGGGGGACACAGGCCCACCCACTCCACTGTGTCCCAGCCCGGGGCCCTAGCAGCGGCTATCACCGCCGCTGGTCAGTGGGGTCCTGACCGCAACACACTGACATCGGGACCTCTGCGTCTGCAGCCTGACAGGGGTCGGCTACCCCCGGGCTACTTCCACTTTCCCCCTCAGGACCTACCTCGTCCGTGGCACCAGCTCCAGGCCAGTCAACCTGCATAGGCTCCTCAAGGCCCGGGCTTGGTGGCAGGTCTGGCAGCTCCTCGGGGAAGTCCGGCCAGGTGCGCTCAGGCGGCTCCTCCGGGTAACAGCAGGGGCGGGGGAGCTCCGGCGGCTCCTCTTCATAGTGGGCGCGGGGGAGTTCCAGCGGCTCCTCCCAGTACCTGTCACGGGGAAGCTCCGGCGGCTCCTCGTCGTAGTGGGCGCGGGGAAGCTCCGGCCAGTCAGGACAGCTGCCTCGGGTCCTGGAGGGTTCCCAGTCAGGAGCTCCCGCCGGTACGTCTGCTCCCGGCGGTGGCTGGGCTCCGACTGAGCTCTGGCGGACGGCTTTTCTACTTCCTGTC
Source organism: Mauremys mutica (assembly GCF_020497125.1). Lineage (NCBI taxonomy): Eukaryota > Metazoa > Chordata > Testudines > Geoemydidae > Mauremys > Mauremys mutica. The sequence goes on from NC_059078.1 coordinate 70,970,300, forward strand.
CCGCCCCTTGATTTCCAGGGGGCGGGGACAGGTGTGGTGGCTCCGCCCAATTGGGTGCCTGCAAGGGCGCTCCCTCTGCCGGGCAGGAGGGGAGCCACACCGACTCACTACAGGCCTTCACAACAACTCCTGATAACACGTTCCAAAGGCTGACTGTTTTGTGATGAAGTACTTCCGTATATTTGTTTTAAACCTGTTGCCTATTAATTTCTTTGGATGACTCCTAGTTTTTGTTTTTCAAAAAGATAAATAACACTTACTTTCTCCACACCATTCATGGATTTTATACACCTCTCTCATATCCCCACCTCCCCTTTGGGACTATTCAGCTTGGAGCAGACATGACTAGTCTTTTTAATCTCACCTCATATGGAAGCTCTTTCATACCCTTAATCATTTTTATTGCCCTTCTCTGTACTTTTTCCAATTCTAATATATCTCCTGTGAGATGGATAACCAGGAGTGCATGCAGTATTCAAGGTGTGGGCGTACCATGGAGTTATATAGTGGCATTATGATAGTCTGTCTTATTATCAGCTATTCTTTTTCTAATAGTTCCTAACATTCTATTAGCTTTTTTGACTGTTGCTGGACATCGAGCAGATGTTTTCAGAGAACTATCCACAATGATTCTAAGATCTCTTTCTTGTGTAGCAACAGCTAATTTATAACCCATCATTTTGTATGTTTAGGTGGGATTACATTTTCCAATGGGCATTACTTATCAACATTGAATTTTTATCTGCCATTTTGTTGCCCAGTATGCAGCTTTGTGAGATCCCTTTGTAACTAATAATTTTGTTCATTTAACAGTTATTATTGAGTATTTATTATCATATCACCACATTAGAAGGCAGATAAGTATCATCCACCACCCCATTTTGGAAATAGAACACAGGTTTATAAAATGGCTGACTTGTGTCTCATCCACAGCCACACTGCCTTTCAGAAAGAATGTGCCAAACCTGTGTGCTTGTCTCTTGTCTGTAACCATTAGACTCAACTCCCCTTCAGAAGAAGGACTAGAACCCTGTCTGGGATGATTTAGTTGGGTTTGGTCCTGCTTTGAGCAGGGGGTTGGACTAGATGACCTCCTGAGGTCCCTTCCAACCTTGAGATTCTATGATTCTATGAACCCAACAATTCTGGCTTTTGCTATTCATTGCTGTCTAGCAAACATTTGTGTAAGTCATTGGCAAAGTATGTCATGGCCCTGTGATGCTTCCTGGGGACACTGAGGATTGTGAGGCACATTGCTACCACCTTCCGTTAGCATGAAGGAGCCTTATCTGTGCTTGATCGAGGGTCAGCTCCCCAGCTTCAGAACCACAGGCAACACAAGCACTCCCTTCTAGGCTCACAAAGGCTCCATCCATGCTCTCTCTCTCTGCAGGTTAGCGATAGACACACTCCAAGACCACCAGGCATCTCCCTGGAGTGTCCAGCCCCTGGTCCACCTCTGATCATCATTCTGCCTAACACACAGAACTTAGATATGTTTATAGTAAACACAAGTACAAAGTACTTTAACGAACTATAGAGATTCAAGTTGAAGCATTGAAAACAATGCTTACATATAAAATCATAACATGCATTCTAGAATCTAGACTTATTTAACTAGATACATTCCTGTCTTATAGTGCAAAGCCCACCCCAAAGTCCTGCCAGCATTTTTCAGCCAGGCCTGGCTGTGATCCTTTTCACATGAGTGTGATGGAGTACCAGGCAAGAAAGGCTGCTATTCACAGCAGCTCCAATCAAGCAAGGCAGAATGGAGCTGACTAAGCAGAGCTGTGCCTAATGTGGGTGGGGCAGGGCAGTAACACTAATTAAGCCATTAGGCAGAACCCACAAACAGGCACAGCAGGGAAGTGGAAAGAAGGGGAAGCAGGCAGTAAAGGGAGAGAGATTGCTCTCCCCTGCTTTTTACAGGAGCTGTATATGTTGTGAAGGTGGTTGGACTCTATTTGTAAATAAACTGCACAAGGTGTTGGACCAGCACAATGGACTTTCTTTGCATAGTTTGTAGACCAAGACAGAAACAGGACCAAGGAGGCCCTGTTACAATGAGACAAAACACACTGCTAGCTGATCTCCTAGGTAAGGATCCTGGGTGTTTCTTTGCAGCCCCAGATATATTAAAACAATCCTTTGATTTGATCTTTATTCATAAAGAGGGCCTTCTCTTGCTGTTTGTTCTGTCCTGTAGATTTTGTGATCTCGTTAATTTTTGCAGTCTTGATTAGCTGGTGACTTAGTATGTAAATAGACTGGCATTGTAAGACACACAATGAATGAACAGAGATGTGTCTATTATCCCCTGTCTGAAAGGAACCTATCTGAGGCATGTCACCTTAAGTTCAAGGTTTTAAGAACATAATTTCCAATGTAGATACCTGACAAATATCCATACCTATGTTTCACCATGATAATGATGACCGGTAGGCTACTGGCTTTCCCTAGAGATCTCACATGCCATTATTTTGTGAATTATTGTGCATATATCTGACACAGGGTTAAAATTATATGCAGTCACTCTGCAAGTTGGCATCAAGAAGTCCCTGGGTCACAGTTTCCCTGCCCCGGTCCCCTTGGTCCAAATAGAGAATAACAGCCTAGTATTGTTATCAGTTACCCCTCTAGCTCAAGTAGAGGTCTGTATTGTGGATTTACAGCTGATAACCCATGCAGGGATCAATAGGGTTCCACATTATGGATTTTTGTTTAAAGGTTTAATTTTTTTAAAAATAGGAAATTATATGCAAAAAGTCTACATTGAAATAACATGAAGGTTGCAAAGTCAAGCATTCTAAAGTTTAAAAATGGCAGAAATAAGTTTACCTATCCAACCTTAATTCGACTCCTTTTGCATTTGCATCATGATATAGTCTTTAATTACAGACCGCATACAACCTGTTTTATAGGACTCCTGCCTTCAGTGTACAGAATGGATAGTAGAGATTTGTAAGAAGAACAAATATGTTATCTTGTGGGTATGCCACTGGACTGGAACCCAGGAAGAGTTGGGTTCTTGTAATAGGGTATCTTGCCAGGTTGGTTGGAGAGCCTGGGAATAGGACCACATGGGTTATTGGATGGGCCTTACCTGAGAGGAATCAGGTGATTCCTGCATAAAAGGAGACTGCAGCTGTGTCTGTAGAGACTGCAAGTTAAAACTCAGTGCAGGAAAAGAAGCTGTGGGGAAGAAAGTGAGTAAGGAAAGCCCTCCATGCAGGGAGGCACCCTGAGCCAATGGAGAAGAATGTGGAAGAGCCAATGGGGAAGAACGTAGGAGACCCAAAGTGGAAAGTAAATAGATGAGATGGGAAATGCTCCAGGGAAAACTGCAATAGGAGAAAAGGACCTGACCTAGCTGTGCAGTATAGGGCCCTCGGCCAGAACCCAGAGTGGTGGGACTGTGTTCTCCCTACCAGCCCCAAGGAAGGGGCATGCAATGATGGTCCAGCCCAGAATGGGGCAGCAGGGTGAACTGAGGACTGGCTGAGGAAAAGTCCCAGAGAAGGTGGAAGGATTTTTGTTTCTGTTAGACAGTTCTGGACTTCTAGTTTAGATAACTGTGACCTAGAAGGGGTGGACTCAAGACTGTGACCTGGCCAGAGGGCTGAGTCATGGATGAGCTACTAGGCAAAGAAACCACCACAGCACCTGAGGAGTCATTGGCAGGGGGGCCTAGCCTAGTGAGAGAGCTGGGATGCCACTCCTGGCCACAAGGGGGTGCCAAGTGGGGAGTGGATGGGATTACAGTTCTGTTACTGTACCTCCACAGGCCTCCAAAGTGATGATGGGCAAAACTCTATCATAATATACATGTAGAAGGCATCGGAATTGTAGTTGCATGGGCATCCTTTCTTCAGGCAATTCTAATTTTTGAGTGCTTGACTTTCTAAATGTAATGTTTTTCAAATTTAGGTACTTAATGTGGGTGTGGCTTAAATGGCTAGTCAAAAATTTGGGGAGCTCTCAGGTTGTGCCAGTTAGGAGGAGAAATTGTTCATTGTAGGTCCATTCATTATTTACCTACAAAGAATGAACCAAGACCTGTTTTCCTGAACATGGGAGGAATCAAACCAACACAAGACAGTTTCCTTGTTCACAGCCCCAAATCTCTGAGCTAGCACCTAGCCCAAAAGCTCTCTCTTGCTAGGCTTCTTTTAGGGTCACACAGTGTGCTTGCCCATGTTGTGTGTCCTTCTGCTGCTTCTCTCTTGGAGTCTGCTACTATGTGTTCCCTTCCCCCAACCCTGTCAGGTGACTGGAATGTGGGTGGTCTAGCCCAGTGGATGGAATAAACATATGCCTAATGGTTGGAGCAGGCATCAGGAAGCAGGGCCTAGGGTCAGAGGTGGAGGCAGTAGTCAGGAGCCAGATCCATGGGTCAAACCGGGGGTCAAGAATCAGGTACTAGAGTCAAAGCTGGAGGTAGGAACCTGGGTCAAGGGTCAGAGTTAGAATCACAAGAACAAAGCAGGGTAAAAGGCCAGGGTGGGTCTCAGGAAGGGACAGAGCTGAGGCAAGTGGGGCAATTTGCCCCAGGCCCTGGGCCCTGCAGGGGCCCCCATGAGAGTTTTTCAGGGCCCCTGGAGCAGGATCCTTCACTCGCTTCTGGGGCCCCAGAAAATTCTCACGGGGCCCGGGCCCCCAGAGCTTCTTCTGCTCCGGGTCTTCGGCAGCAATTCAGCAGCGGGGGGCCCCCTGCTGCTGAAGACCCCAGCCCCCCTGAATCCTTTGGGCAGCTCTGAGGCAAGGCGGGGCAGTCACAGTGATGGGCATGGGCATTGAGTAGCCACTGAGCTGCTGCTGGTTTAAGAGCCTGTCTGCTGGCCCTTCCAGCTGATATGCTGGCATAGCCAATCAGGAAGCCTGCTGCAGGCCAGCTGTGCTCTTTTGGTTGCCTGGAGACTAGCTCTGCTGCAGGCCCTAATGCCTGACACACCACATGTGTGTGCGCTCACATGCTTACCAAAACGATACAGAGTGAAGCCTTCCACCTGCCTAGTTCTAATCCCAGTGCAGACCTGCATATGCCTCTTTTCAGGTGGGGCCACTATAAAGGAGCTTATCTGGCTTTTGTTTTTGTTTTACAGCTATCCTAAGTGAAGGGTGGTAATTACACCCTTCAGTTTCAATGACATTTTGCCCAACCCACAGCTATACATACACACACTCTTATACCAACAGAATCCAGAGTTCTGATGTTCACATATAAAATGCCAAAGGAGAAGTGTGACCTGACTGTGTAAGTATTTGCTTTTATGATCAGGACTCCATATATTTCAAGGTACATTTTTAGTCTGAATGCAGATCTCTTAAACGAGGCCAAGATCATATTTCCAAATCTATTGATTAGGATTTTGAAATGTATGGTGCTCAATGTAAATCAGGTTGCATAGATCACTTAACCCAGTGTGGGTTAACTTATAGGTGAAGTCCCCTGTAAGTCCTGAATCTGATATTTTTATGCTAATTCCTATAGTGACCAAATTAATTTTTATTTTACTGAATGTGATCTTTCCTTTATTAACTTTAATATATCTTTCTACCTTATGTCCATTACTGAATAAAGATCATTAGTTTGTCAGCTCTTCTCTCTCAGATTTCACTCACAATGAGGACATGAAAGATTGTCAGGCCATTTCTCCTCCCTCCCCCCAAGCTTCTGTGGCAAATCCACAGCTGGTGTAAATTGTCATAGCTCTATTTTGGCCCTATCACCATTTATACCAGCTAATCTGCCCGTCTCATTGCACTAGAAACAACTAGTGGGTACTGTATTGTGTTTTGTAAGTAGTAGGAAGGACTTTCATGGAAATGGGAATACTGCCATATGTGTACACTTTAGGCTAGTCAGGCCCCTTCTTAAAAGGAAGGACTTTGGAGGACTAGATGGTGTAGGGGAGTGGTAATGGGCTAGGGAGGAGTTAAAACCTCTGTTAACATTGGCTGTTTGTGCACAGCATGAAATGGTTTGGGGTTTGCAGCCCAGTTTCTAGTGGACTGGTGTCCATAATGACATTGCATCCCATATTCTAAATAGAAACATTATTATGATATGATTATGGCATAATCCTAATGTATTTTATGCAAGATAAGTCATGTGACACATCACTGGAAATATTATGATTTACTGAATATGATTATCCTATTTATATGCATGTATCATTTTTGTATCTGAAGTTAGGAATATTGACTATGTATCTGCATTAAAAATGTGTTTATACCTGGAGAATGCCCACTAGGCAAAAGACACTCAGTCTAGATGACTGGCTGGGAAGGGCCCATTTAGGTTGATGAGCCATTAGGAGAAAACAATAGGCCTTAGGATGCTGTAAACAGCCTCTGACTCATGGGAGCTCTGACTCTACAGGGTCATGTGAGCAGGTCACCTGGTGCTGGACTCCATCTTGGAATACCAGTGTTTTTCCACTGACTGGTGTGGGAACCAAACTTTGAAACAAAGGCTTCCTGCCATATGCAAAAGCTATTTAAGGTTGGGGAGTGATATCATTGTTGTTCTTCACTGACTTCCCACCCCAAAGAGACTCTGGGAAACAATTGAGGAATAAAGACTGAACTAGGGTAAGTGCTGGACCCATGCTGAAGGGATTTTTAGCCTGTGAAAGGAACACCTGGGGGTTCTAAGCTGTAAGCCGGTGCAGCTAGCCGATCAAGAATCTCTGTGGCCTGCTTGAATCATCATTAGGGTGAGAATGTGCTACTCATATCTAGTCTCTTAGTTTCCATGTTTTGTTTATTTGCTAGGTAATCTGCTTTGATCTGTTTGCTATCCCTTATAATCACTTTAAAGTCTGTCTTTTATAGTTAATAAACTTGTTTTTGCTTTGTCTAAAACCAGTATGTGTGGAAATCATAACTTGGGGCAGAAAGCTCCACATTGAGGGAGGGGGTGAATTTCATGAGATATCTGTGCACCGCAAGACAGTATAATTTTTGGTTTATACTCTTGGGGGAAGAGGTGCACTTGAGCAGCTGGCAGGTCCTTAGCTGTAGCCTCCCCATGCAGAGCCGATCACACAGTGTGTATGTACTGCAGCTGGGTGTTTCCCTACCTGTATGTGTGCTGGAGCTTGGCAGAGAGCTCAGCAGGCTGGTCACAGCAGTACAGTATAAAGGGAGCCTAGAGGGGCTTGGGGGGACTCAGTAGTACCCCAATTCCAGGTGGTACCCCTCGGGGGGAACCTGACACATCCACCATCATGGAACTGTCACTAGAGAAGTCATGACTGGTGTCAAACCTGAGGCTGATTGAGGCAGAAAGGACCAAATTGTTCCTCCTTTGCCTCTACAGGTGGAGAGCATGAAAAATCTGGTAGACTGGGAATTGCGGGGAGGGCATGGAAGGGACAAACTTCTCCAACTATAGTATCACCGCCCTTCATTCCCTGCTTCCATGGAAGCTCCTTCCTGGCAGCAGTCTGCATAGGATTTGGGGCTTGGAGAAGGCCAACATTCATGTGCATCATTTCCAGGGATATCCCATCAGGAATTAATCCTGCCTCAAACTCTTGCAGAGTCCCAGGCATGGCTGTTAATAAGAGGATGCAGGGGTTCTGCGAAAGGCATTATGGGTCATGCTGGAACCATACTGCCAGGGAGCAGCAATGTGGTTGGACAGCACCTCTAGCTGGAAGGCCCCATCTCTGTCTGTAGGCTTTTCTAGCCCCTTCTGCTCCTCTGACACAGCAGGGGCTGCTCCAGCCCCAATCAGAGCCCATGGTCACCCCTTCCCAGTAACTGCAGGGTGAGAACAAAGCTGCTCAGATTTAAGGGTTTGTTGAGCTTAAACAGCAAGAATTTTACATTGACCATTTAAGCAAGATACATGTCCAAGCAGCTATGAGCATTTTGCATTTATTATGGTAGGAGTTTCAGCCATAATAAGGAGTGCCAGCCCAAAGCATTCAAGATTCATGAGTCAGCCTCCCATCCTTTCTCAAAATCATGCTAATTGCTTAACAAACATGGGTTGGTTTTTTTTGGTTTTTTTTTTTTTAATTGGGGTTCTTTTTATTTGCTTTCTGGTTTCTGAGGCTGGGTATGCTGTGGTTACACTTTCAGGTCTTTGCCTTTTAGTTTTTTTTTTTTAAATGAAAACTGAGATTTTCATTTATTTAAATCCCCTGCTCCTGGAGTTATGTAAGAAAAACACCAAAAATGCTGTTTTATATTTCCTTTGTCAGTTGGGCTCAGCCCTCAGGGTCCTAGTGAGTTGCATACACAGTGCACAATTTACAATAGGTGGGCCTGTCTGGGCAGATTTGATTGTGCATTGAACTGAATTGTCCTCTGCCACCCACTCCTCAACCCCGCCCGAGGTGGTTCCTCCATCTTAGTTTTGAGGCACATTGCTTGGGGCAGTGTGGCAGGGAGCTAGCACTGGCATGGTCCCGGCTCCTCTGTGAATAGAGGACGTTGGACTCCAGGGCTGTCAGACTGGCACCTATCCCCTAAAAGAGATAATTTTTTCATCACCAGGATTTTACACTACTATGTTATCTACTGGAAATAGACAAGAGAAAATATCTCCTTAAGACGCCTTATATTTTGTCAGCTGGTTTTAATGTATCAGCTGCCTGCTTCAATATATTTCTCTAAGCAATTGTACTGTCATTTCTGGTGAAAAACACTCCCCAACCCCACCTCTCAGCTATTCAAACTCCCATTAGGAGATGAGAATAAAACATATTTCTGGCGTTCCAGTCAAGTTTTGTAATTGTTTAATTAGAAGATGGAAAAACTGAGGTGTCAAAGGTAGGAAGAACTTTAATATCTGGAATCTACTACAGATGGGGGGAGAAGTATCGTTTTAATGTAGTTGACGTTGCCTGTTAATATGTCAGGGAAACTAATATCCCCTGACTAAATGCTGAGCCTCAAAGCCAAGGTGGCTCTGGGTTAGAGCTGTTGGGACTGTTTGCAGTATGGTTCCAGGCAGAAAGACCCCATGTGAAAATGTGAACTTAGTGAAACATATGTGGCCTCTATTCCTCCCATTGATTCCTCATGCATTGCCCACACTGGGTTTCTAGCCACCAGGGTATCTGCACGGGGTCAACCCCCTACTATAGATGTCCTGCACACCAGTGTAGACCATGGAAGCTGATACCTGTGCAACTTACACTGCCTCGAACCTCATCTACACTAGGGTTTTGCAACATTGCAGCTATATTGTTATAACTGTGCCAGTGGCTAAAAACCTTAGTCTAGACAAGGTGTTTAGACATGTTTTACTGATGACAAATAGACCTAAGCCACAACATTCGGATCTAGATTCCAGGCTTGATTTTGAAACCGACACCACCCAGTGCATTGCAATAGACTGTCAGCATGTCCTTAGGGGTACAGTCACACTACAACTGCCTTTTGCGTTTGTGCTCTATAACTGATTCATCAAAACAAGTATGCTGAATGCAAGACTAACTTTTTACTAGGGTAATATAAAAATTGAACATATTTTACCATACCAATTTGCAGAGCTAAAATGACCTGTGATGGGGTTAGGTTGCCCCTTACAGGTAGTAAGGCCTACTTGTCAGCTCACTCCACCCTGTAGTCATGGCCCTTTTAGACTTCCCCAGCCTCTTATGTAGGTAAGGATCTGGGAAGTAGGAGACATGTGTGAAGAGGAACCAGTCCCACAGGTAAGTAATACTTGAGGGGAGAGAAATCGGTTACTATTCTTTGGAGGATTTGGGACAAGGAGCCTCACAGAGTGGGTGGGGCAAGACTCCTCTCTGTCCCAGCTCATTGGAATGAATTTTGGGAAGGGAACTGGCATGTATGTTGCCTCCTCCCTCATAGCAGAGAGACACTTTCGGGGAAGGCTGGTCTGCTGAACCCTCCAAGCTGGAGGACTGACCGGGGAAAAGAGCCCAGCTGAAAGAGAAACTGCCTGAGGCCCTGTAGCTGGCCTGAACTACAGCCCCAGCTCCAGGACGAGGGCTGTGGTGGACTCCTGTCTTCAGGATTACTAACAACCTGAAGTATAGCTTCAGGAGAGAGGGCTGGGAACACCTGTCTGAATAGAGACTGGGTAACTCCGTATAGCACAACCCAGTGGTCAGAAAGACTGGGATTGATCAGAAGAAGTGACTCAGTAGCCAGCTGATAAGAAGTCATGTGAGGTGATAAAATTACAGAGCATGCGCCACAGAATTTTCAGTCATGGTGATACAAGGATGAACAAGGAAAAGTAGGAGCAGCCCAGGGAGGTGGCAAGGGATTGGCAAGAGAAGTACTTAACAGCCCAACACAGGGTCTTTGAGCTGGAACCTGGAGAAGTGCATGGGCCTGGATTCCCCTACATCAGTGGTCCGTGGACCCCTGGAGGTCCGCAAACTATGTCTAAGATTTCCAAAGGGGAATACACCTCCATCTGAAATTTTTTAAAGGTCTGCAAATGAAAAAAAGATTGAAAAACACTGCCATACATTATCCCTAATAAACGAGAGTGTATGAGCATCAGAAGGGAGAGGCTAAGACTAAAAAAAATCTTTGAGGGGGACTGAGGGCTGGACTGGGTTTTAAATGTGACCTGGAACTCAGAAGTCACAGACTTCAGTAAAGCTAGAACACCAGACAACAGGGGACACATGGGTGGAACCAACCCTGCAATACCACTTCTTAGCACAAGGGAGCGCTCTGATGAGTATACCCCATAACATGACCAAACTGGTGTAATTCAACCCCAGCTGCTTTGTGGAATAGGAGTAGGAAGGGCTCCCTGTTGTAAAGGGTTAGAACTTGTGCCCATGTGTTTACTTTGACATTGCCATCTTTGCTGCTCATATAAACTTGCAGCAATGAAGTCAAAGTAGGTGCAATAGTGTCAGATAAAGCAATAAAATAATCACTATTTTACGAACAGTTTGTGATAGCATTGAACGTGAAGACTTGTTTTCTCAAGTCTGACTGTTGGCCATTATTTTATGATTCAATGAAACTGAGAAATCCTGTGGTCAGAAGTTGAGATTTTATTGTTGCAGCTGAACACACATTTTCAAAGTTGTGTATTATTCTGGCAATGACAGCAGTGCCCTCTCTTGGATGTCAGGTATCTCAGACCGCCACATTAACAATGAATTTGTAATGATCTTGCCATGAGTGGCAGGAAGACTGGGTCTAACGTATTCTCTATAATGTATGTTAATAGTTTAGTTGGAGATCACGGTGTCTGTACGTATGGGGTCACCGGTGGTCAGGACCAAAATTTGACCAGCCTCTTTCCATTGGCATCTGTTGTCAAGTCTTGGGGTAGATTCTTCATTTCACTGATGGAACCCTCAATGTAATTGCATGTGAGACTGATGTAACTGATTTGTAAGACTGTACAAACTGACACAAACACACAGCAGAATTTGGTCCTATACACACTGTTCATATTTTTTAAACATAGTTTTTCCTCCCAAAGCACATTACAAATGGCAGCAGCATAGTCATGTGACCCTACAATGACAAAGCAGTATGTGTGATATAATTAAAATGAAAAATCCTCAACTGATCAAGAATCAGATTTCAATCTCCACCTTCTAGAAGGAAACATCTCCTGATGACTGATATATTTTGTAAATGTTCACTTAAAACAATAGAGACAAGTAAGAGTCTCTGAATGTGTTGTCCTGCTGCTGACCTGCCATAGCATAAGATCTCTGATAAACTAGGAGATCTCTTATCACCAGCTTCAGCTTTATAAGGGGCATTATCGTATCAAGACATCTCAGGGTGCCTTTACAAAGTAATGATACAATAATTTAATTCACTCTGCAATGCCAAACTAATGACTCAAAGCAAAGCAGAAATAAATGAGTAATAATAAGCTATAGCTGAATAATCATAGCAGCCTGCAGTAAAGTGTCAATTTTTATCCTAATTATTTTTGGTGGGAGAGTGATGGGAAACATTACGGAGCATGTGCTTGTGGAGAAAAGAAAGGACAGCTGTTTTCTCTGCATTTAATGGCACTGACTTTCTTAATAGTTTTTAAAAGGTCTTCAGTTTTTTAAGGACATCAAGAACAGCATAAGTTGTAGTTTGCATTTCATGTGCATCATGGTAGAGATGATCTACTAGAAGGAAGTCAGGGTATTAGGGTTGTAATAAACACAATGGCAGACCCCCACCCCTCACTACAGTGAGATGCCACATAGATACAGAGTTAGGGCTGGTCTGAATCCTCTCCTCTTTCCCCTCCAGCACCAGCAGGGCCAATCTTTTGGGTAAAAAAAAAAAATCAAAACCTGAAATATTTTGATTTTGAAATGCTTCTGTGGTGCCTCATGGGAGTAGTTTGGGTGCCTACATTCTCCTATGTAGGCTGGATTCCCTGCTTGGACTACATCTCCCATCATGCACCATGATCACAACTCTTGATGAGGAGCGGCAGTGCATCATAGAAGATGAGTTCCATCTGGAGACCCCAGCTCATAGAGATGAATGGGTGCATGAGGCACTGCTGTATTTCAGAATCAAAATATTTTGTTTTCTTATAACCCCCCCCCCCACACACACACACGCATGCCATGGAAAGCAAACACTTATCACAAAAAACTTGTTCAGAAGAAAATCCATTTTTCCATTGAAAGCCAGGCTGAAAATATTCAACTATCCCTATTCAGGGGCCCATGTGTATACGAATAGGGCCATAGTTGGTCTGGAGCACAGCTCTATGATTCCTGTGGGCAGAAAACACCGATGGAAGAAGCGCCATATTTCTCAAGTTGCTTGTAGTGTGAGACTAGTGATGTCCCTGCATTACATTTTTGACAGATCACACCAGGACAAAATATTTCTCTTTTACAAAACAAAAACCTGTCAGCTGTGTATTACATATCGCTCCTTAAGCCTGTGTAACCCACTGGGCTGTGTGGCTTACATGTCTCCCTCTTTGCCTGATCCACAGATATAAAATTTAAAAAAATGATATATCAGTTTTATAGGTCTTAGTTACAGAGTCCGGCTTTGTAGCTCAGGCTGTGGAGGCTATTATTTTCAGTGTTGGAAGTGACTGGTTCAACTCTTATGTCCTCCAAGATGGCAACTACCCTACCTGTTCCACAGAGGATATGACTGCTATGTCTGCAGTACACAGCGTTGTTGTAGTTATGTTGGTCCCAGGATATGAGAGGGTGGGTGGGTGAGGTAATATTTTTTATGAAACCAACTTGTGTTGGTGAGAGACACAAGCTTTTGAGCTTTCACAGAGCTTTTCTTGAGGTCTGGGGAAGGTAACCGGAGCATCCAAGTTAAATGCGAGGTAGGCTAGATTAAGTATAAAAGATTAAAGTGCTGTAAAATGAAGTGGGCAATTTTCACAAAGTGATCACTTCATATTTGATCTCTCTGTCTTCATCCTCAAAGGAAATCTGCAGAACACCTTCAAAAGACAAGCCTGGGAACTTAAATTCATAACTCTGCTGGACATTAAAAACCATGAATTTAATAGAGACACTGGTTTTATGGCTCAATACATCCATTTGTAATACATGCAACTGCCTGATAATTCTTAACTGCCCAGTTCATTTTAAGTGGTTTCCTACAGCATGTGTGAGTCTCTTCTACTTCACAATCTGTACTACCTTGTGACTCTCTGGATACCTTCTGAAGAAGAGCTCTGTGAAGCTCAAAAGCTTGTCCCTTCCACCAACAGAAGTTGGTCCAATAAAAGATATTACCTTATCTATCTTTCAGGAAGAATGGGAGACAGACTAAGGTGTCAGGAATCCAATTGTAACTAGTTATATTATGCTTCTCTTGGCATTTTATTTGCAATTGTTCTTTAAATGCACACTTGACACACGCTTCTGAGCAGAGAATGCAAATATTTGATATTTTCTTAGTTCTGTAGTTAATCACATAAGGGCTCCTGACCAGTGTTGGAGTGCAGAATAAGCCTAAAATTGTCAAACAGGACATCTAGCACTGGCTTCTCCTTATTTCCTGCTACAAACCTACATGAAAGAGCTTCTTAAATACTTTCCCAAAGACTTTATTTCTTGGAAATAATTGCTCATTTGCCATAGGGACATTTTGTGTTCATGAGTATGAATGCAGATAGTCATGAAACTCTCTATTAAAATGTAGTCCACAGCAGGAGAAAATTTGAGAAACTCTAAAATACCTAATAAATGAACTAGATTAGCAGGAGCCAGGGCTTTGGTTCAGATTGTCAGGAGCCAGATGCATAACCTGGATTATGATCCTCCCTCCCTCCTTTTCTCTTAAGGTTTCTTTCTAAAAAAGATAATGTATTTATTCAGATACACTAATCATTACAGAGGTAGGCACTGGACTGTGGTTCTGTATATTTTCAGGTATAGATAGTTCTTCGAGTGATTGCACATGTCCATTCCAATGTAGGTATGTGTGCACCCTGAGCATAGTCACAAGAAATTTTTCTCTGGCTCTGGTATATAAGGCACTACCAACCCCCAGAAGGAACCACCCCCTCAGTTCCTTCTTACCGCCTGTGATGGTTGCTGAAACTGCTCTATCATTGCTTTTGCAAGTTTTCCTCAGTGGATTTTGTTCTCTCTGTTTTTTGTATGTAATTTGGTTCATAGTTAAATCTTCTTTTTCTAGTTATTAGTTTTCTCCGTTTTTAGCAGAGTTTTCTCCACTCGCAGTACTGAGGCATGCCTTGGTCGCCGGGCTTCAAGCTTTGTGCCTCCTGCAGCAAGTTTATGCCTCTGAGTGACCCGCATTCCAGCTGTTTTAAGTGCTTGCGGAAGCTCACATTCAGGAGCACTGCAAGATTTGCAGGGATTTCAAGCCCTGTACCAAAAAGGAGAGGAATGCTAGGCTGAAGTCCATCTTAATGGAAGCGGCGCTCAGACCTCCCTTGGAATGGGTCATTCAGACTCAGGACTGACCACCTTGGTGTTGATGAGGAGTGCTCCTGATGCCTTACGAGAACTTTGGTGCAAAAGAAAAAACAGAAGAAGTCGGCTGAGAGAGCATGTTCCCCAACCCCCTCCTCCACGAAGGGCCATCCTGGGGAAGTCAGTAGTAAGGGCATCCCTACAAGCAGCCCTGGATGCTGCAGATTCAGTGGTCAGATCCATGGCCTCTGCAGTGGTTATGAACAGAAGTTCCTGGCTCCAATCCTCAGCCCCCCCCCACCCCCCCGCATGAAGTTTAGCAGATCTTCCAGGACTTTTGCTTTGAGGACACTTCACTCTTCTCAGAGAAAACAGATGCCAAGCTCCATGGCCTCAAAGATTCCAAGATACTCTGAAATCCCTAGGCTCTCATATACCCCAGCACCTTCGAGAAAGCACTATAGGCCCCAGCAGTTCAGTTGTGGGAATTTTGCATAGCCCACTTGGTTTGCCTTGTGGCTTCCTACTGCCAGGATTGCAAAACAAGCTAGTAGATCACCTCAGGAGATCCTTCTATGATCACCATGAGTGGGCCATTCGCCCAGATGTCGCAAAGCTCATTTTCCAGTGGTGGGGGACTCCCCAGATAGATCTGTTCATGACCCAGTACAACAGGAAGTGTTACCAGTTCTGCTTCCAACCAGGTCACAGCTCCAGGTCCCTCATGGACGCTTTCCTTCTTCCATGGACAGATCACCTGTATTATGCATTCCTTCTTATTCTGCTCACATTGGGCACGGGTCATCCAATAGCTCCGGCTCATAATTCATAGTTGTTGCAGACAGGATGAAAGGTCTCCCCATCTCAGCCCAGATAATTTCATGATGGATCACATTGTGTATCCGCAAGTGTTACAAGCTGGTGCGTGTTCCCACCCAGTCTGTCCTAACTGCTCATTCCACAAAGGCACAAGCATCTTCAGCTGCGTTTCTAGCAAAGATGCCTATTCAGGACATTTGTAGAGTAGCAACTTGGTCATCGGTACACGTTTGCTTCTCATTACGCCAACCCTCAGCAGGCTAGGGACGATGTCGGATTTCACCGAGCTATGCTGCAGTCAGCATGTCAGTATATCCAAGCCCTCTACTGGTACAACTGCTTGGGAGTCACCTACATTGGAATGGACTCATGCAGTCATTGGAAGAAATAACGGTTACTAACCTTTCCGTAACTGTTGTTCTTCAAGATGTGTTGTACATATCCATTTTAACATCCACCCTCCTACCTTTCTTATCAGAGTTGGCTGGAAAGAAGGAACTGAGGGGGTGTGGGGTTGGTGGTGCCCTATATACTGACACGTGACACCAGAAGGCACAGGAGCCGATGCAATGGATACCACTGAGGGAAAAATTTCTGGCAACTATGCTCTGGGTGCACACGCATCTACATTGGAATGGACACGTTCAACGCATCTCGAACACCAACAGTTCTGGAAAGGTTAGTAACCGTTTTTTACATCAGAGAGACAGTACTGGTTTCAATGAGTGCTGACACTGAAATGTACAAATAATGACCAAGAAGTGAAATAAACTGAGGGCTTTCATGTGACACTGCTGAAGTGCTGTGTTATTTAGAATGCTAGATGCTGCTTGTAACATGAAGTTTTGGAACATCAATTATAGTTTTAAGATAACACTAGTTTTGTTCCTAGCCTGATTAAAATATTTGTGCTGCAACATTTTGCCAAAACAAAGTTAAACGTACAGGTATGCCTCAAATGGTCCTTCGTGGTTAATTTTGTGGTTCTTAAATGTAGAACCCACAGTGGAGTTCAGTGGAAGGTATACACAGACTTATTTGCTTTGGCTTCACACATTTATCAGTAGCTATTTTATGTTAATATTTTTGGTGGCTTCTTGGACACTACTGTGACCCAAATAGTAATTCAAGGGCATAACTTTATTATGACACCTTCAAAAATGTTTAAGTGATGCTTACTTAGAAAGCTTTTGCACTTCTAAGGTCACTTACTAACATTACCACCGAGGAAGGCTGAGAGAGAGAATTCACAGAGCATCAAATATTAGACGGATTGGAGGATAAAACACAGGCCTGAAGAAGAGCACTGTATAGCTTGAAAGCTTGTCTCTCTCACCCACAGAATATAGTCCAATAAAATTTATTACCTCACCCACCTTGTCTCTGCAACATCTGCTGGCAAACTTAGCCACACTCTGATCATGCAACAATTTACACATTGTGAATAGTCCCATTGACTTCAATGGAATTACTCACAGTGCATAAAGTAAAGCATATGCATAAGTCTTTGTACCATCAGGCCTTAGCTGTAGAGGCTTTTTTTGGGATATATCTGGAGGTTGAGGGTTCAACCTCTGAGGATGACAAAAATTATAGTGGTTACTTTGTTCATTGTAGCTTTTTTCAGTGCATAATTGAATGACTATCTGAGTAATGGCCTCTAGGGATTACTTAAATTTTCTTGGTCTTATTACCAGACTCCTCCTTTGTGTCAGGCTTTTGACTCCACTCTATCCATTCCTCCCACCAATCTCTGATTTTGCCATTACAAGAAAAGACAAACAGTCAAATGGAGCCAGAGGTGGAGCTGTTGTGCAGAAAACACCTTCTCTGTAAGGTCAGCCATTGCCAGCAATCCCCTCTTAAAACAAACACTCCCTTGAGACTGGTGTGAGTCCTGCTCTAAACTTGATAAGTGTATTTGGAGAAGGGGGTATTCGTAAGGAAATAGTAGAATTAAACCAAATACAGGATACTCCCTTCCACCTTTGCCACTGTTGATGTCTGTGTATATGATCAACAAAATACTTTCAGGCATTTTGAAAACAGGAGGGTTGTGTTCTGAAAAGTAACTAAAAATGGTACCAAAGGGCTCCATATTTATCATACCTTACTATTCCATTTGCTCAAAAATATAATGTTCCAACTGCCAGCCCTGAAAATTCAACTTAGGATGTGAACATTAAGGTGGATATTTTTCCCTACCCAGGTATTGTTTAGCATAAAATTAATTATTGCAATGCTACATTCTCTTTAGAAGGAATTCAGTAGAGTTTCATAATCAATTTAGCAGCCTCCATCTCCCATGGTAGGGAAGGTGTGTTTCTTACAAATAATCACCTGAACACGAAGTGTGAAATTCTCTCTCAGTAAATGTAGATTTCAGAGTAGCAGCCGTGTTAGTCTGTATCCGCAAAAAGAACAGGAGTACTTGTGGCACCTTAAAGACTAACACATTTATTTTAGCATGAGCTTTTGTGAGCTGCAGCTCACTTCTTCAGATGCATAGAATGGAACACACAGACAGGAGATATTTATACATACAGAGAACATGAAAAGGTGGAAGTATGCATACCAACAGGAAGAGTCTAATCAATTGAGATGAGCTATCGTCAGCAGGAGGAAAAAAAACGTTTTGAAGTGATAATTAAGATGGCCCATAGAAGGTGTGAGGAGAACTTAACATAGGGAAATAGATTCAATTAGTGTAATGACCCAACCATTCCCAGTCTCTGTTTAGGCCACAGTTAATTGTATCTAGTTTGCATATTAATTCAAGTTCAGCAGTTTCTCTTTGGAGTCTGTTTTTGAAGTTTTTTTGTTGCAAAATTGCCACCTTCAAGTCTCCCAACCTGAAGCAAATACTCACCAGCAACTGCACACCATACAACATAAACACTAACCCAGGAACCTATCCTTGCAACAAAGCCCGATGCCAGCTCTGTCCACATATCCATTCAAGTATTTGCAGACAGCCTCCCAACCTGAAGCAAATACTCACCAGCAACTGCACACCATACAACATAAACACTAACCCAGGAACCTATCCTTGCAACAAAGCCCGATGCCAGCTCTGTCCACATATCCATTCAAGTGACACCATCATAGGACCTAATCACATCAGACACACCATCAGGGGCTCGTACACCTGCACATCTACCAACGTGATATATGCCATCATGTGCCAGCAATGCCCCTCTGCCATGTACATTGGCCAAACCGGACAGTCTCTACGCAAAAGAATAAATGGACACAAATCTGACATCAGGAATCATAACATTCAAAAACCAGTGGGAGAACACTTCAACCTCTCTAACCACTCAGTGACAGACTTGAAGGTGGCAATTTTGCAACAAAAAAACTTCAAAAACAGACTCCAAAGAGAAACTGCTGAACTTGAATTAATATGCAAACTAGATACAATTAACTGTGGCCTAAACAGAGACTGGGAATGGTTGGGTCATTACACTAATTGAATCTATTTCCCTATGTTAAGTTCTCCTCACACCTTCTATGGGCCATCTTAATTATCACTTCAAAACGTTTTTTTTCCTCCTGCTGACGATAGCTCATCTCAATTGATTAGACTCTTCCTGTTGGTATGCATACTTCCACCTTTTCATGTTCTCTGTATGTATAAATATCTCCTGTCTGTGTGTTCCATTCTATGCATCCGAAGAAGTGTGCTGCAGCTCACAAAAGCTCATGCTAAAATAAATTTGTTAGTAAATGTAGAGTAACTCCATTGATCACATTTAGCAAAGTACTGTTTCAGCATAGCGCTTAAGCGTGTACTTAAGACCCTTTGTTTTGCGGAATAGGGAAGGACTTAAGCATGTGTTTAAGTGCTTTGCTGAATGTGAGTCTTTGACCTAATTCTATGCCCATTGAAATCAATAGAAAGACCTCTGCTTACTTTAATGAGAATTGGATCAGTGCCTTACACTGCAGTACCTGAGAGCAGAATTCAGCCCAACAAGGAGGAAAAAGAATGCCGATAATAAAGAGTCCCTTGCCTTCCAATAACACAGAATTAGGTGATGAGTGTTTAGAGTTGAGGTTTTAGCCAGTTGTGAAAGACAGACATCTTTCACGTATACTCACAATTGTACCTTATGGAAAGTGTAAAATGTGATTCTTTGTTAGCTGTTCCCAGAGGACCAATGGTGAGCCTTAACCCTTCTTGTTTTGGGATAACTTTTTTGGTTGGTGTGTTGCAATGCTGAGTAATAAAACCATCTATGTGGCTTTTACATGAAGTCCTTCTGATCACACAACAGTGCAAACCAATGTTTTAGAGTAAAAACTCATGCAACTTACATGTGCTAAGCATCATTTGAAAATATTTATTGTTGGAACATATCATTATTTCATTAAATATATTGTATCAGGTACACAGAAAAATGGGTCAGTCTCCTGTTTTAACTGTGGCTGAACTAGAAGTGATTTAACCTACTCATAAAGGACTTAATGGTATTTCTATCTTAGAGTGCAAGGGTTAAGGGATAAACCAGAAATTGGAGATGGGCAAAGTCTGTTAAGTCATTCAGCCTATTTCCCTGTTAAAACAGGTTTGAATGTTGAGTCAGTGTTCAGGATGAGATTTTAATCATTCAAAAATCTGGGAATTCAGAGAAAAGATTCTCACAGCAACCTTAACTCTGCCCTCTTGGGTGACTATCATGACAGTTTACACAACAAATTGTAATACAGCCAGTTTGAAATGGAGCCTGTATCTGGCACAGGAATGCGTATTTGGCTGCAGTTGTTGAGATGCCAGGAGAAATCTGAAGTCATTGAAATTCTTCCAGGAAGTCACTTTGTGTCCTGGATGGTAATTGATATTTTTTCAGTGCAGATGATATTGCTTTATTTTAGATGATATCAGAATTGATTTGTGTTAGTGTGAGCTTTTAAAAATATGATTTAAGGTAAAGCTCAGCTTAAAGTAAAATATTTCTCCTCAAAGCATTGATTTAATGCTAAACTGTTTGTTGTTTTCTATACATCACAAGTATCCTTCCCTGACACTGTTTCTTACTTTCTGTCAAGCTACTCTAAGGACTCAGTTCTTCATAGACTTACGCATGTGAGTAAAGTTACTCAAGCTTAAATTTTGCACGATTGACCCTTATGTTTATAGTCTCATACTGACCATCAAGTCCCCTCCCTCCGTACTTCAAACTCAATTCATTTATAAAACTGGCTAGTGTTGATCTCCACTCCATTATTATCCCTTTCTGAGCCTGGGTTTGTGTTGGTTTTTATTTCATGTCTGATTTCGATGCCAATCCAGAAGTCATATGTTCTACATGTACTACATATTTAAAAGAACAACTAGAAGTGCTTTCACTAATTTTATTGGAATAGTTTCTTCTGTAAAGTCAGGTGCCCTAGTTGCTGAATCCACATATGCAGAGATCAAAGGAAGATAAATATCAGTTTAGACCATCCCTAAATTAATCAAAAATAGTTTTGCTAGACATAAAAATGGCTCGATAAAGTACTATACCACTGTGTTTGGTCTCATTGAAAAGAGGGAATCTCTCCTTTCCAGTGATACAAAGATCCCATTGCTGGTTCTGCAGGGTTGTGAAGTATCAGCTCTTTAATCTTGCTGCAGGTCCAGGTTTGACTATTGCCCATCCTACACTTCACAACACTGCAACTGTGGAGGAAAAACGCCATACTTGAGAGAAAGGTAGAATATTTTTTCGGACACATTGAAATATTATTATTGCAATGGCCTGGCAGATCAGATGAAAGAAACTTGGTCATGTTAAAACAAGTAGCCACGATTTGTTCCTTACCAAGTGAGATCAATGTGTAATATTTCTACACTCTTTGCCATTGTGTACCAGGATTCCATTGCTAAATTCATTGTAATTGTTTATATGTAGGTGCGTGTTGGAGTGGGCTATCATTAATCTGTTAGTTCCAGAGTTTGGGGGGCGGGGGCTAAGTCAACTTTTCTTATCTAGAGTGTGAAAGAGAAATCTTACTGACTGTTTAGTCATGGGAAATGAAGATGCTTGAAGTGTGGCTGGGCAAAGTTCCAGGTTAAATCAGTTATCGCTGGCCCCTCACACCAGTACTGGTGAAAAGGAACTAGCTCCATCCACCACATAATATTCTACGGTTATCCCACCGCCCCTGATGTACAGAAAGAACGAATGGAGCGATATTAACACAATGTTTCTCATGAAGAATCAGAGTGCAAAGGCAGCAGGTAATAGACATCAGATCACCAACTGATAAGCTGGTTATGAGAAACCGGCAACTGTTGCAGAAGCCAGGCTAGCTAAAACATTACTGGAACAAATGCTAGCTTGCTGGTAGGGCAGACAGTTCTGTAGTCGTCACCTCTGAGTCAGCAGCAGTGTCCCTTGGCATTGTTCTTGGCAAGCTATACGGTGCATGAGAGCACAGCAGGTTCGGTAAGTTTCCCAAGAGAGAATGGAGGGGCGGGGGAATCTGCGAGCCGTGGGCTGAAAGGCACGGGATGCTGATGGTTAATAACAGTACAGTTAATAGCATCCTGCTGGATTTACACCACCCCCCCAGGAGTAAGATGCTGGTTAGAGACGTGGGTTTCTTCTCATTACGCCTCTCTCCGCTGCTTGGTGAACTGTAGTGCCGGCTCTCTGACTGGCACCTGGGGATAGTCTTGATGTTGGAAATGCCCCATTATTAAAGTAATCGACTTTGAATAACGCCTCATGGGTATCCGGGCATGAAATGGACAAGTGTATGCCCATCGCGTGTACACCGATCTCTTCCCCCCCCCACACACACACTCCAGTCCCCAAAACGGAGCCCAGAAGTTACTCAAACAGTTACCGCCAGAAAGTCCTCCTTGCTTTGATGGCGGAAATAGCGCGGCTGTTTGCAAATCGATTTTAGAGACCCCTTTCCTGGGCAAGATTGTTTTAAATTAGCCATGACTGCAATCAGATTGCGTGTCTTGTCTCCCACATCTCGAGTCTAGGTCCCTGAGGGGCTGCACTCTGGGGCGAGCGGCTGAGGCGGAGAAGTCCTGGCAGTCTGTCCCCTGCCGGGGATCGCTGTAACGGGGGCTTGGGCGCGGTGCCCCGGTGCTGTCGGGCAGTAACACAGCCAGCAAATAGGAGCTCAGCTGTTCCGTGTGGCGTTTTGTTTGCAGTAGCTGAGCAGGCTAATATGTTGTTAAAGGGTCTTCGCTTGTGGTTGAAAAGTGGCTTTTCACTAATAAACAGGATGAGCGCGTTCTGGATTACTTTGGTCGCTTGCCAGGTAGAGATCGCCTCTAACAGCATCCTCCTGCCATCAAGCAAAAATATCTCCTCTCCCAAGGATTAATTATTCAACACCTTTAATGTATGGGGGAGGAGGGGGCCTCTTTTAATTCACTATTTTCATTACCTTCGAGTTGCTGAGGCGAATTGTTCCTCCTTTGTGTCTCACACCTGGTTGGTTTATTTTGCTTTATCTTCCTTCCTTCGCGAATCCTGTTCTCTCCTCCTTGTCATCCCCTGCAGTGCCTTTCCTTTATGATCTCCGGCCACTGCCCTGCTTAGGGGATGCCCAAACTCCCCCGGCCCCTGGGGCTGGTTAGCTGTCACTCGCCACGCACTAGCGAGCCCCTTTGAACCCTCCTTACTTACCTTGCAGCTACCGGCTCCTCTCTTTCGATCCCTTTTCGGTTTTCTTCCGTCACTAAGAACTTTCCCCCTGTGACAGCCCCCATTTTTTTTTTGGCAAGACAGAGCCCCTGTCCCCTCTCTAGGGTGACCAGACAGCAAGTGTGAAAAATCGGGAGGGGGGTGGGGTGTAATAAGTACCTATATAAAAAAAGCCCCCAAAATCGGGACATCTGGTCACCCTACCCCTCTCCTCTCCTCTGCCCAGAGGATGCTGTGGGTGGATCTGATAAAACAGCATCTCTTTGAGATCTCTCTTCCCCCCCCCCAACCCCCCGTGTCGCTTTCACACTCCTCCCCGCCGGCTGCAATTTATTCATTAAGTGGAGAAGAGCAGGCAGTCCATTTGCTGCTGGGGCTGAGTGATTCACAGCTCTACCGCCAGGGGAAGAACCCCTGCCTGCACCAGCAGGCTCATTAGGAAATCGGCAGCTCCATCAACCACCAGGACCAAGCAAACCCTTTCTGCAACTTCCAGCTGCGAAATCCCGGCTCACCCAGCCCAGCCGACCCCAGGCTGCAGCTCCTCCAGCACCGACTCGCCTACATGAGGCTGATGGGCACGCAATAAAACCCCAACCAGCCGGGCTCTGGCTAAGAAGAAAAGCCACCTCCCGCCACTGGTGAAGATCCCGCAGCCGGTGGAGAGTGTTAAGCATCGTGTTCTGCAGGCCATACCCTCACGCTGAAAGTTTAGTGGCTCTCCGGAGGATCAGTAGCCTGGACATCCAGAGGCAGCACACTCATCGTGTCCCGCTGGAGGAAGGAAACTTACCAGAGCCTAGTTCTTGTCCTATCTTTGAGTCAGTGGCTGAACAGGAGATCCAGGACAGGTCTTCATTGCAGCCGAAGGCATCACGAGACAGAGTTTGTCAATTCTCCTAGTCAGGGGAGAAGAGACAACTCTGGCAGCAGGACTTTAAAATCTGCCCAGCTAAATGCAGGCAGCATCTGGTTAAGCAGAGCTACCACTACCGGGAGGTTGAGAGAGAACAGCCTAGCACCATCTGAGCAGGTTCACTGCAATCTCTCTCTCCCCCTGTGTCTCTCCCCCTCCCTTTCCCTAGCATCATTATATCACCGCACTTAACAGAGAGTGAGCACAGAGCTGAGAAACCCCAGACTATGGGTCAGCCCGACTGAGGAATTACGTGCTAAAAAGACTTTCTCAATTTACTGGAAAGCTTATTGTAATCATTTGAAAATAGCCTGGCCAGGAGTACTCTCAGCATCTAGACCCTAGGGGGGAAAATAGGATTATTGGAGGGGCAAAGATGCCTTTCACTGGGTGGATAGTAGGTTTTCTCCTCCTTTGTGAAGGTAAGTAGTTCTGAACTAATCCCTCCAGGAAGTTTGTGGTGGTGGGTCATCAGGGCTGCTGGTGGCTGATTAGGATGAAAAAAAAACCCTTGCACCCAAATATAAACAAGATAGAAATAAGTCTGATATCTTTGCTCCACGTTTTTAGGCTCTAAAACTAAGTTACAGCAGATGTGTGTTTCCTTGTTCTCTAAATTTATGATGTGAAAGCTGAATATTAAAGTGTTTCTATTTTAAGGTTCTGAAAGATTATTCATTGTTTCCCCCCCCCCCAAGCTTTTTACATCATCAAATTAAATTGGGTTTGGGTTGATAAATGAAAAGGATTGAAAGATGAAAAGTTATTGGCTCATAACATAGCTGATGCTTTCACAGCTGTTAAGTTTCTAAGGCAAACAGAAAATCCCTTATATCTCTTTCCCATCCATATGGTCGTGTTTGCCAAAGTGTTTCTGATGTTTACTTGAATAAATCAAAATTGTTGTTTTTGTATAGAACTCCTTCAGTGCTCTCAGGGGGCCAGGGCACAGTTGAACACATTTGCCAAAAAACCACCTTTTTAAAAAAAATAGATCACTGGTTGATTTAAAGTAGAAGAAAGTGAGGTGTTATGTTTTGGTGGTTGTGATTTCCATCCAATGTATCACTTGTTCCTTCTCATTATTGCTACCAAGCTAAATTTAATAATTATGATAAATTAATCCTTAGCATCTTAAATTGTTCTCAGAGAGACTTAAAAGCTGCATTTTTTTCTCTATTTCTTACTCTTAACATGAAGACCCTTTGATCCTGTTCCCTGCCCTTTTGATCTTCCTACATTATTGTAAACATCTACATGTCTTCAGATTTTTCCTATAGTTTTGCTAGTACCTAAAAACTAAGATCTCTGAGAAGAAAAAATGGGTGGAATGTGTTCATTGAGAGTCCAAAACCTCATGTAGCTTTTTATTTAAAAAAAAAAAGAATGCAATGGCTTGCACCGCACAGATCATTTTACTGTGAAAAGATTTAGACATAATTGTATTTTAAATCTATATCTTTTTTTCTTGTAGCTTTTGTTGGTTCTGGCTAATCAATTTTCTTTACACTTGTGGTAAAGTTAGTAATATTCTAACCTGTCTTTTCTTTGTCTTGATGGTATTTCCCATATATGTGCTTTGGGTAATAGATTGTATAGTTCAGGTATTCATTTGAAAGTGTTTTTTTATTGATCCCTATCCAAGTTGAATGAATAAACTCGCTGTCATTAATGTGATAGTGGACCAAATTACGATGACACATAGCAAATGTTTGTGAAGTTTTGTGCTCAAGATTTTTCTGTGATTTCATGTATTTTACTCTTGCCTTCAATTTTTTCCTCTTTTTTTTTTTTTTTTTTTTTAATATGTGTGTTAAAACCATTTCCTCTTTAAATATCAAATCACCCTTTGGGTTTTTTTTTAAGTAAATCCATAAATAACTGATTTCTGGATTCATCTATAGTATGGAAGTAAGTGATCAGACTCTTTTATGTTGGTCTATTTGAATAAAATAGACTGCTGGTTACCACCTGTATGTTAAGCTTTCTCTTAGTCAGGTTTGTTATTGCAAACATTAATGTTTGTTTTTTGCCCTCTGTTTTGACTGATGTTCTTTGCTCCTTCATAAATACCCCAGGAAGGTTTGGGTGACTGACGCATTTTGAAGACTCTTGTTCAGAAAAACTGTCAATGCAATTTAGGGTAATTATATTCGTTGTGACTTCAAGAAGTCTAGCATATTAGCAGTGTGAAATGGGTGTCTATGGCTGGAGCGAAAGCACTGTTTCACGTTGTGCAACAGTGTGACACCAACTCCTATTTATGTCACTTTAAGCTGAGTTCATAGTGGTAAACAGTTATGTCTTGGATGTATGAACAAATTTCTCATAAGTAACACAGGGAGCCTCAACCCATTTAGAAGCTGAAATGCTCCTATCATGATGCTGTGTAAATTTTACATGTGCTGGGGGGCAGGAGCGGAAAACTGGTTAATTTCTCTCAGATTCTGTTGCAAAATAAGCACAGACACTATTCTACAATAAAGTGTTATATTTTTATCATGGGTTGTGAAGAAAGCGCATCTCCTATTACCTGTGTAAAAACTCAAGGTTATCAACACAAAGAAATAAGCTTTCACTCCGATCCTCTTAATGCATGTTTGATTTATCCATAGCCGTGAGTGTCTGAAAGCTTAAATTTGTAGATGTTCAGTGAACACGTGCACACTTGAATCGTTAACCCAAAGATTTCTTTAATTTGAATAAAAATGTATTTTGCCAAGTGACTTGGGTTAACTAGTCTGAGTATCCTGCTAGCAGAAAAGATTAGGATTGGTTCCCCTGTGTTGCTAGGCTTGGGAAAGTACGGAAGACCCCTAGTTTAAAGCAGTTCTGAAACAGAAAAGATAGGATAGCTGCTATTAATTGCATCATGGTAAACAATTGGCAATGTGTGACTCTCTTGCAGGCATTGATATTGACATTTAATGGCCTAGAATTAAATAGCATAGGGATGATGTTTCTCCACCCATTTTTCTTCAGTCTCAGATGAAAAAATGCCTACTTTTGTCTTATGTGTATGTTGTAAATATTTTCCAAAAGTTTTACAAGTCCACAGCTGTTTTGAGGCTATAGAATGTTCATATGCACGCTACGTGATCAAGTTGCTCTGGGCTTTTTTGATTGGTTTCTAAAAGTTCCTCTTGAAGTGATTAATTGGGAAAATGGGACCTTCTTCAACTAAGGATACTCTGGGTGAATACCATAATTAGCCACTCCAGGTTCTGTCTTGTGTTGAATATAGTTTTTATTTCTAGAAGGAAATGGGTATCTTGATACTTATTGCCAATAGACAGATTAAGTTGTGCAAGCCTTACATTGTAAACATGCCTCATAATGATAGAAAAAATGCTGCAACGTGGGAATACCACAGGTGGAAACAACGAAAGTTCTTGTGTACAAGCCATTTAAAACATAATTTGTTTTTTAGGTTACTATGATATAAAACTATAGATGAATTTAATGGTTTTGGTATTCAGCTAAGGGCTGAGCTGTACTCAATTGATTCTTATGTGCAGTTTTATGCTCTTAGATTTATTGTTAATGCTTTATTTTGATTGGCTGCAATTTATAGTAGATTCTGCTGAGCATGTACTTATAGAGTGAGGACAGACCTTCATAAACCAACAGCTCAAAGAAGTGACACTTTTTCAACAAAAGTTCAGGTAGTTTGGGTTATGTTATATGTATTTCTTGGTAGGGGAAAAATGGGTTTTCCCTGTAGATGAATATCTGTAAGTTCCCTCTAAAAGGACCCAGTATACATTAACATCTTCAGTTCAAGGAAATGCCAATGAGATCAAACTACAGAGCAGGTCATCAAGTGGCTCAAGGACCTTGACGCATATTTGGCTGCATATGTGTGTGTGTGTGTCTCTCTCTCTCTCTCCTTTTTTTTTTTTTTTGGCAGTCTGATGTTCAGGCAATATGTGATTTCCATTCTAATTTGTTTAGATTGTAACCCTGACCATAGGGCAGGAGAAAATGGAACCTGGCCCCAAAAGAGTCATTTCAAAAAATCTTATTCATTCTTTTTTTGAAAGGGAGATGAAGATGAAAAGGAAAGTTCAAAATGTCCTTGGTCCTAATTGCCAGAAATAATAACACTAATAGGACAGCCTGGTTCCTGCCTATCTCTTCACTTTTTTCCTTACTCTCTTTTATGCCCTGTCCCCTCCCCTCCTCCAGGTTATTCCCAAGCCATGTGATTACAGTGCGCCATGGGTCCAGTGTTACTCCCAGTGGAGCCCCAGAGCCCTCTGCACATATGGATCTTTGAGCCCTATTGATGTTAGAGGTCCGTTTGGCACAGAGCTCATTGCAGGATCAGGGCATACATCAAAATAGCAAAACTCCCATTAATTTCAGGGGGAAGCAGGTAAAGGGCTCTGTGTCCATCCAATCTAGCTGGACCCCTTCCCTCCCCCATTCATCCCTGGTCTCACATGCCCCAACTTTTTCCTCTTTCCAGTCCCAAAGAAAATGAACATCTGCAAGGAATCCTACCAATTCCATCCCATTCCTTGTTCCCCCAATTCACTGTAAATTGTGTGCACATTTAAAAAACCATAGGTGACTAATAAATTGCACCTTTAATTTTGTAATCCAATCACATTGCTATCCATTCTTCTCTAGCTTCCTGCCCCAAATGGACATGTGCACACACATTTGCTACTCAGTGTGCTACTCTTCAGGACAAGGACATTGTCTTCCTATCAGTCTGACGAGCACTGTCAATTAGTCTGTTTGGAGCCCGCTTGACAGTGCAATGACATTTAATTGATGGGTTTTGTCATGACTGCAAGCAAAGTTCCCATGAAGGAAATTAATAGGAAGGTTTTAAAAAAGACAATATCTTTATGTTTAAATGCTGCATTCAATGGATTTTGATCAATAGAAAGGCTGCTTGGAACGTTAACATGAGCAGTCAGTTCATATGACAAAGTGGATCTTCTATCTACATATTAGCGAATGGTGTCAGCAGCCAGTTTTCGATCTGTCATATTACAATGGAAGATAATTTAACTTTTTTTTTTTCTTCAAGTGAACATACTTTTCATTAAAGGTGCTGGCCTGAAGATCTCTCACTCAAAGAATAGTACATCTCTGGTAGCAACAGTGTAAGTGTACCCCTCATCTTACCCTTTTTCTTGAGGGACCCTTGTAGGAGTTAAGAAGATTAGTTCATTTTCCATGCGCTCTAAATGGTTGGCACCTCTGTTCAGATTGCAACCTGCCTGTTGCCACTTGTGACTGGAGGCTTTGAAAAGGCCTGAGATTGGTCCACAAAAGTCAATGAACAGCTGCTGGATGGGTGGTAAATTCTTTAATTGCTTGATGATTTTTTTTTTGCAACCTTAATAACATTCTTTGAACTTTATTAGTATGTGATATATATGTATATATAACGGTAGTATGTGATATTGTGAAAATAATCTGAAGGTAAGACTTCATACTCTCTCTCTTTCCCTCCCCAAACCTTTGTCCTTGGCTGCTCTGCTCCACCTAGAACTGAAGCAGCAAATAAAATATCTCATGGGTTAGGAAAATTCAATAATGTAGGAGGCCAGTATTCTCCATAGAGCTTTTCTGTGTAAAGTTCACTTAGAGCTTATCTATGCATACAATGTGTAACACAGGCTTTCTGTAGTCAAACCCTGACCTTCAGTTCTCCAGCACTAGAATAGCCAACAGTGACATTTTCTGGTGACTGATCTGAATCATTTGATTTTGGTTTTCAGGGTGGCAGTTAATCTGCCTGATGTTGTTTATTTTTAATTGTGGTGATAATGCTGCACAACATAGCTGTGTTAGTGTAGACAAGGTCTGAAGTAACCAAGGTCGGTATTAGCAAGGGTTGTTGCATATTCAGAATGAGATACATTAGCAATGCTGTGGGGGGGGGGATTTTCTAATTTTCTTGGTACTTGCTCATTGCTATCCTTTGATTTGGCAGTTTCTGAGCATTAAAATCCACCAAGTTATTGTCCAGTTGTTTTCTCTAAACTGACTTCTTTTTAAACTCTCTATTTCTGAAAGCAAACACCAGAAGCATGGCAAGAATAAACATGGGTGCAGGAACAAAAGTGGGGGTGCTAAGAGCTATTGAACCAAACTGTAAATCCTGTATATAATGGAAAC
This sequence comes from Mauremys mutica, assembly GCF_020497125.1. Taxonomy (NCBI): domain Eukaryota; kingdom Metazoa; phylum Chordata; order Testudines; family Geoemydidae; genus Mauremys; species Mauremys mutica. The sequence goes on from NC_059078.1 coordinate 71,000,692, forward strand.
CATTTCAAGCCCGTGGGTGCAGCAGCACCTCCCGCACTCCTAGTTCCAGAAACTATGAGAATAAATACAGTAATTGCAATAGAAGAAACATGGTTTTGTGGTTCCTGTGCAGGGCTGTGGAGAGATTTGAGTTTAGTTACCCAGCTGTGCCACAGATTTGCTATGTGACTTTGGATGAGTTATTATGCCTCAGATTCACTTCTATAAAACAGGAAAATAATACTCAATTTATTCATCTTGTTTAGAAGGTAAACTCAGGGACTGTGAGTGCATGATATCCTGGGGTCTCAGTTGGGGACAGTAGGCTCTACTGGAATACAAACAATTGCTCTTGAGCTGTGCTTATATCTTATTTTCCTGGAAGGAAAAAAAGTTTCCTCTTGAAATGGGTCTGTAAATAGGCTCAAAGTCTTTTAATCTGGAAGAGGCGCTGAGTAGAATGTCTGTCTGCAATGGAACACAAAAGTGGTCAACTTAATGAGAGGCCTTAAGGGGAAGTTACAGTGCTCACACACAGAAAGGAAATTAAAAAGTTTACTGAGTTAATCTTTTTAATAATGTCCAGCTGAATTACCTTAGGAATCCGAGTAACTAAATCAGCTTTCTCTCCGATTGTACAAAGAAAATGGGTACAGTGCTTCTAATGGTTATCTAATGGCTTTTCAACTCGTGCATTTAGAAAACTAATTCAACATTATATTTGGCTGATATAACAAAGGTGCTTGTGTTGCTCTAAAGAGTGGTTTTTAATGCCCATTTTGGCTAAAAAGAGAGAAATCTGCGTGTCAGGAGGTAATAGTATTAAAGTTCGTTTGGTCGGTTTGTTCCCAGTTCATCAGAACTGAGTTGGTTTGTTTACATGGTTTCCCCAGAAAGTTAGCTGCTATAAGTATGGATCTCCTCCCATTCTGCTTTCCGTAAAGTCAGTGGGGATTTTTCATTTACTTCAATAGAAGCGGGATCAAGCCCTATATATGTGAAATCCTGACCACGTGATATCAATGGCAAGACTCCTGTTGACCTTCAGTAGGGCAGGTTTTCACCTGGTATATTCTGTAGTGCACTCTTCTTGGCCCAGACTCACCATTGCCCCGGAGCACCTCTCTTTTGCCTCCTACCCAAGCTCGGTTTCACAGCCCCAAGCATGGCAAGAGGGTGGCCCTGCACTGTAGTGATTGTATCCTGTCAGTGGCCCACAGGAGCCACCGAAGCAGAGGCTATCCAGTCCTGTACCAAGGGCTGAACCTATCCCAGCAGCCCCTGAGTAGAGGCGGTACAAGGCACCTCCATTCCATCCCTGTGTTAGTGCCAGTGAAGAGATGAATGTGCCCCAACAAGTTTTGGGAGAGCTGCTGTTCTTGACACCTTTTCCCTTCAGGGAGCTGTGTCCAAATATTAAAGAGAGAGCAGCTCTCTAGCTACATAATATTCTCTATCTTGTATACCTGTTCCCTTGCTCAGCATCTACTGGTAAAGTGGTCAGCTCTTCCACATACTAATGCGTTAATATCTCAGTGCAAAGAGAAATGAGAATCAAAAAAGTGATCCATTTGCAAAAGCTGTAATTGAAAATGGCTTTAACATAATCTTATGTCTCTTTTCAGTGCCAGCCATTGGGCCAAATTATGCTCTTTGTTCTACTGATGTAAATCCAGGACCAAGACATTGACTTTGCCCAGAAGTAACTGAGAGCAGAGTTTGGCTGAACAGAATGTAATGTCCAATTGTATTACATAAACTCTGGCTTGAAAGGGAAGCTACAGTGTGCTCAAATGTAGTCCATGGCATCCATCTGTGCCCTTAAACAACAGGAGCCATTTGAAATGAATTATGTATGTTTGGATAGGGAGTATCCAATATAGAATGATTAATGTGTGCATTATGACAGTCAGTCATTTCAAAGGAGAAGAGGGTTAAAAATATGCATGCTCTAGGCCTGTAATCAAGGCTTCTTGTACAAAGAATAAAAACAGACACTGGCAAATTGGTTGAAACTATTTTATAAATTAAATTTCTATTGTTATGTGGTCTACAGCATTTTAAGACAGGAGGGCACAGTTCCTGAAGTCTAAATACTGAGGGTGGAAAACCACTTTATAAAGCAAAGTCCTCTTTTTCTAGTTTATAAAATTGCATAGGTCATATTCAGAATGTAATGTCACTACCAGCAGGGAAACAGGCTAATTTAAAAAACTTTTAATTTAAGGAGTATACTGAAATAATAGATCTTGATGAAGGGAGTTCTCTTTGCTCCTTGTCTGATGCACCTACCTGCAATTGCATTGTGACAACTAAAAGGGAAAAGAATCTTTTTAGAAGAAACTTCTAATTCCGTTAATAATACTAATATGTGGCACTTTTGTTGCGCCTCTTGTATCTGAATATTTGTAAAGTATTTTAATTAGTTAACCTTCCTCACTTTTTGGTGATAGGTACTCTTAGAAGATATTTCAGGAAGGTATTTAAGGATGTTCTTTGTTTCTAGTCACAGGGCCGTCTCCAGCTTTTTTGCCGCCCCAAGCGATGAAAAAGGAAAAAAAAATAAAGATAGATTGGTGGCACTTCGGCGGCAGCTCTACCGTGCCGCTTCATTCTTCGGCGGCAATTCGGTAGCAGGTCCTTCCCTCCGAGAGGGACTGAGGGACCTGCTGCCGAAGACCCAGATGTGCCGCCCTTTTCATTGGCAGCCCCAAGCACCTGCTTCCTGCGCTGGTGCCTGGAGCCGGCCCTGCTAGTCAGCAGAGCATTTACGTGCATCCTTAAGTACTTTGGTGAATAGGACTCTTTTTTGCTGAATCAATCCATTCAAAACTCCAGGAGGTAAAATGATACACTCGAAGACCACAAAGAAACTCAGTGAAAGAACCTTGTGTGGAAAAAGTTTGAGCTGTTTAAATCTTACTATCTTTGCTGAAGTTTCTCTGCCCACTGGTCACAGAGATTCAATAGTTCCAGAAGCAGCACTTTTTATCTCTCTGGGGATCAGGCTGACAAAGCACAGTGGGCACAGGATGGCAGATGGCACACAAGTTTAGTGCATCCAGCCTGGGGAAAACCATAGAATTTAAAAAACATGCTTCAATCTTTTACTCCACGAAGGCCTGGAGAGTCGGGGGGAAATTGGCATGTTTCAGGCTCTTCAGCATGAATGTATCTTAGTTAAGCAACAAAATAAGTGTGCAACTAATGTCATTGGCCAAGGTCTTCAAAAGTGACTAGTGATTTTTTTGGGAGTGCAATCTGAGACACCTTAAAGGGGCTGGAAGGTCAAAGTGCTGAGCACTCTCATCTGAAAAGCAAGCCCTTTTTAAACTGGACCTAGTTTGACCAACTTTAAAATCATAGCCATTGTTATTTCCAAGGCATAAGCAAAGATGGGTACTCTCACTCATAGGCCTAATATTGCACCTTCTAGTCCAATAGGTAGTTTTTACTCAAGCCCAGTTGACCACTCTAGGTAAGACATGGCAGGATTTGGTTCCAGGTCTTTGTATCAGCCTCCTGGTTCTTTTTTGAACTAGAGATATTTATAATTTATGGTGCAAAGCAAATGTTGTATTATTTAACATCATCTGTGCCGCTACTTAGGTGTATTTGAGTTATATAGTGCATACCATATTCTGTGTTATAGTCCCAGAATAGCTCTGCAAACAGTATTGGATGCAAATACCAAGAACCTGATTGTCTCTTATTGATTGTGACCTATTCTGGGCAGGGACAGTTGATAACTATTTGGGCAGCCTCTGGATGCTACTACAGTACAAAGAGCTGCTGCTGCTTATTTTCTGTGTACCTAGCCTGCCAATCTGGTTTGGAAGAAGGAATAGCAAGAAGAGAACATAGCTGAGTTTTGATTTTGAGCGCATGGGTTTTCAAGTAATGGAAAAGAAAATGATTTTAGTGTGGAATTTTATTGCAGATTTTAATCTAACATCCCTGACGCATTCTGAACCAGAAAGTACCATAAACAGTTCTTCTTGCCTGGCTGTACTAAGATGGCAGGACTCATCCTAAATTGCTTAGTGATAAGTCTGTTTCAGGCATCCAGAGAGTTTTTAAACACTCCTTTTTTTTCAGTATGGAGTCTGAAAAATGTATGTAAGTGTTGCCAACTCAACAGCAAATGAGATGACCTGAAGAGAATCAAGCTAGGGGATCTTAAAATCCCAACAAGAACAAAAATCCACACACATAATGGCTTTGTTCATAATCTAGGGGTTTCCAAGACACATGATGCTGGGGGAGAACAGGCTTTTTATATATACTAGGTTTTGGTCTGGAACAAAGTGCTCTGTTTTGAGGTGTGTTCTACATCTAGGTGATAAGTGGTTAAAGAAAGTAACTGGGTGTCAGGACTCCTAGATTCTATTCCTTTCCTCAACCAGGTCACCATGGGCTCTCAGTGCGCCTCAGTAACTTGCACAGTATTTAGTGGGGCTTTTTCCATAATGCCTTGGCTCTTGGAGCCATGTGATTGTGAGAATCTCAGCTTCCTTTTTATTGAAATAATAGTTTCTAGCCTTTATAGGTATGCAGAAAAGATGGCCCAAGTATTCCCTAAAGGCTGAAAACCAGAAAGCTAATAAAAAGACCCCCCTAAATACAAACTCTGTGGATGCCTGATAGATATAACAATGAATGATTTTTAAGCTGGACTCATGACTTATTGGGGGCCTGACTAATGATATTTGAATACTTAGGGTTGGCAATGCTGCAGTTCACCCATAGGATCATAGTGATTTGAGGTCAAAAGGAGTTGAGGCTTGCTTGTTCATAAAATGCCCTGTTAGTACGGGATCTTTGACACAAGTTATTATAATACTTTGCTTATTAACATTGCACTCCTCTCTTATATTCGTGCCACAGTTGTGATTGCCAAAGTCTTTGGACTGGAAGCCCCGTCATTTATAACTGAGAGAACTGCTAGTAGGGCATTTTTTGTGCAGGCCCTTTGGAAGTCATGTTGCTACCTTGGTCTGAAAGATCCTGAATTTGTTGACCCTTAGAGCACATTGCAAAGTCTGTCTTTTGCAGTAGGCTCTTGGGGAGAGTCGAGTTCCTGTTGGGACCGGGGGAAGGCATTTTTAAGGGAAGTTGAAATACTTCTTTGACCAGCTTGGGTGAATGGTGTTGCTATAGAGGGTGGAGTTCCCATTGAAGTTAATTAATGGTTTGTACTTTTATAACTGATTGTGTTTTTTAAAAGATCATAAAGTGCCTAGAGCCTGAGATGGACACAGTTCTATATATCCAAATAAATAGATACGTACACATAATTAATCATCAACAGCCAAGTAGCCTGGAGCCCCATCCCTTTAATGTTGAGCCAAGCTGCTGGAGTTTCCAGCTTCCAGAATGACCATTGGACTTTGCACTACATTTGTTTCATAGTCTTCCATGCCTTTCTTGAGAGCCATTCTTGTCATGTACTGAGCACTCTGAACACCCATTGAGTTCGAACTTCACATTGATGGAGCTCAATGCCTCTCCCACTGTCCTTATCATTAGGGCAGGGAACATTGAAGGGCTTTACCATTAATCCTTGTAAATGAGCTAGATTCCCCACATATTTCCTTAACTTTGCTGCCCAGAACAATGCACAGACAAGGTGCAATGCAGTTAATTGGTAATATCTTTCTTTACCAGGGCCGCCCGGGGAGGAGGGGGCAATTTGCCCTAAGCCCCAGATCCCACAGGATCCCCCACGAGAATATAGTATTCTATAGTATTGCAACTTTTTTTTATGGAAGAGGCCCCCGAAATTGCTTTGCCCGAGGCCCCCTGAATCCTCTGGGAAGCCCTGTTCTTTACTTGCCATACCGTGTCTGAGACTTTGAGGAAGGGATTTCTCAAGAGAGTTAGAATTTAGATCTACATCCTGAGATCAGTCATTTGATTGGATGTTAGATAATTTCGTGTTATCATGAAAATCCTAAAAAAATCAAGGATAGGAAAAGCATTTTAGGATCTCTGTCAATGGCGCTCAACCCTTTCCATACTGCATCCTCTGCTCACCGTTCTATGACCCCCTATTTTGAGAACCTTGATGTAATTTATCCTCTTGCTAATGCAGGATTGTTCCCTACCAATGCAGGATGTTCCTGTGTGTGTGTGTATAGGTATATGTGGGTTTTTTTTTTTAAATGCTCAGCTGGTTTTAAACTTCTCTAGCTTCTAGACTTCCTTTGGGAAATCTGTTTCACAGGCTAATACACTTAATCATTATCCAGTTTCCCCTCTAATTCCTGGATACTCCAGAAGGAAGCATTTCATTTAAAATGCACTATGCTCTGTATAACAAGTATTCGAGCATGAGCTGCTTCCGAATTATTAGTAGGGGGAAGGCAGCATATGGGAAATGCTACAGATTTAATAAATCCACTGAGATGGAAACAGAGGCTCTTGTTTTTTCTTCCCAAGGACTTACTGGAATCCTACTTTATTTTGATTTAAAGCTGAGCTGTTGTTGCATCACCTTTTCCTACAGCAGAACAACAGAAACCCACAAACATGTGGAACTGCCATTGAAAGTGAAAGTGCTTAAGCACCTGGGCTGTGCTGTGTGATTAAATTTCATATGTTGACTTCTCAGTGCAGACACTCTCGTTACATGACTGTCTCATTACATGCCAGAATATCTGATTTTTAGGCACATGCTGTTGTCTGGAAAGAGGCTTTTTAAAATTTAACAGTTGCATAGCTCGTGGGTACCACTAGCCTTACAAAAGTGTTGCTATCATGGGTCTTAATTAATTAAAGAGATGATGGGAAATAGGGCTATTCATGCATACTTTACTTGGAACACTGTAGAATACCATTTTCCTCATCTAAAGATGTACCCATCCTTAAACAGCTTCCAGTTATCACTGGGTATTACACATACGCATGCACACACAGACACACACATGCACACAAACAAAATGTGGAACATAAACCCATCATTGATTTTTAAATCTAGCATGCAAAGTGCACACACAACACCGTTTTTAAACATAGGCTCTCAATTTAGGTTGACCAAAAGCCCACAGTTCTACCACTTTCCACTAAGGCTGTTTAAAGCTATGAACTTGGAAATCTAATCAGTAGAAAAAAAAAGAATGAGCTGAACAACTAGTTTCCAATATTAAACCAATTGGAGTTCACTCTACCTACCAGTTTGGGGGATTTGCAATCACATTTTTTATTCTTAAACTGCATGTTTGTGTGTCTCGCGCTCTCTCTGCTGTCAGACCTACATATACAGGAGAAAAGTCACTGACTATGCTGGGGAAATGCATGGAAATCTGGCCCTTAGCACATGGTCAAATTCACTAAGTGTTTGCTAATGTGTTTAAGAAGGTTACAGTCTGTTCCAAGGTAAAAAAACGAAAACTGTAGTCCTTTTCAGATTTTAGATAACCTGTAACAATAGTAGATGAGTAATTTTTTTTTCTTTTTAAAATAGTGGTCTCTTTTTAAATGAAATTACATTTGCTGCTGTACTTGCTGGAAAGCAACTGTATTGTAACAGCTTCATCCATCCCTTCTGCCACAATAATCTTCCCAAATGGGAACTAAATGTAAACCAATGCAGTGTTGAGTTGAAGTACAGCTGTGAATCAGATGGACTCTCCCATTTATCTCAATGAGGCATAATTCTTAAGTCTAAAGATTATTTTCATGTCATCATTGCCAACTGTTGCATTGTTGATCATTTTAGCAGCACCATCCAGATATAGCACCTACCTATTAGAATATGAAGGATACAGTGGAAAAATGAAGGCGTGGGGCAGTTGACTGCTGCCCAAGATTACTGGAATAGGGAATAAGTTCAAGCCTTTCCCTCCCAAAAGCCAGTTACTTCCTCTTCCCCTCAGATTTTGGGCAGGATTGGATATGTATCCAACTCTCTAGTCCCAGAAGCCTCAGTTGATTCCTGGGTAACAAAACTCCACCTTTCCCCTACCCAGCTATCAAGACTTCCAGAATTTTCACAAAATATTTGATGCATTGGCAATATATTTGTAGCTTGTTGGCAAAGTAGGGGGTAGCCTTAAAAAAGTGAATACCAGTACATTAAAAATTAAATTCTACCACAAAGACTACTCTGATCATATTGTTTTTCATGTCTAATTAAATAAAACCTCCATTATTATTTCACTCAATTCTGCTGCAGCATATTCAGCCAGCTGCAGAACAGTAGAACCTGGAGGCCTTGCTGCCAAATGTAGAGTACACATATCACTGTGTGTAATTTTCCAAAACCTTACTTTCAACGCTGGTAGAGGGCACCAGGTACAACAGCTCTTGTTAATGATGAAGTCTCTCGGTGCATGATGCCAAAACCATCAGTCAGTACTTTAATCCATTTTGGATTATGCCCCCATAGAAGTAATTCCATTGAATGGGCTTTAGATCATGCTCTCTGTGACCAAAACAAAGATACTGGGAATTGTACTGGACAATACATTTTTACATTTGTTTACATCTTCCTTCCCCAGCATCGTCCAAGCTGCTAAGCATTATTAATGTTGGTTTGCTGCTGCTACTAGATTGACCTCTTTTTCGGCTTAATAATTCCCCATTCTATTCAAAATTTCAGTTTTCTTTTACCTTCCTCAAAAAAGAACCTGAAATATATAACTTTAAAAATACAAATCATACAAAGCCAGGGAAATCTGAAAAGCAAAACACTTAACCCACTCTTTCCTCTCCCCCACAAACAAACCTTCTTATGATTGGTGAGAGCCAGATTGCAGAGTGACTGCAGTGTACTTGCTTATTGCATCATTGTAAAAAAAAAAAGGGCAAAAAACGCACCACACGTCTTAAATATCTCAATGAAGATGAAAAATTCTTCATTTAAAAAAAACCTTTTCAAATGGCTTTAAAATTAATTCAAAATTAAGTCTCCCTCCAAATGGTAAAGATCTGTTAGGTCCGCCTTACAGCAGCATATTTACTTATATTCTCTTTCTGTTCTGTTTGTACAGCACCTAGCACAATGGGCTCCTGGTCTGTGACAAGAGCCCATAGGCACTGCTGGGGAGCAGGTCCTGCAGCAGTGTCAGTCTGTAGGCAACCAGATGAATGCAGCTGCCCTGTAGTAGGTCCCTGATTCCCTACACCATCTGATTGATTGGAAGAGTCAGCAGACTGGTTCTTAAGCACAGCATCAGTTCAGGGGCTGCTTAAAGCATTTTTCCATGGCTGCGATAGCGCCTGCACCTGTTTGTTCCCAGCCTTTCATGACACTTGTCAGGGTGTCCAGAACTGGGAGTCACTTGGTTACCTCCTCCCCCATCTCTAACAAGAGAGAGACTTGCTTGTGCTTAGCTGAGTGTCAGCTCCTTGACACCACCAGCCTCTTAGCCACCCAGACAATACTAGTCTTCTCTTTGCTTTTCAGGTTAACAAAAGATGCACCCTGTTCCCCAAGCCTCTTTTGAAGTTTTCCCTGGGATATCCTGTCACTGGCAACTCACAGAAATATCAGGTGTGCTGGACAGTGTAGACACGGAGCTTGTTGGATTTAACTGTGAATCAGTTCTTGTATAACAGGTCTGAGATGTATTTATAGTGAAAACCATCAGAAGTTTATTATCAAAGATTAAGGTTTGAGATGGTCAGGATAATGGAAACGGAAAGGTTACCTATACAACAAAATTGTAACATGCTTCCTCAAGTGCAAATGTAATAGGCTTGTTTAAAGCAATCTCCCAGCGTTTCCAACCAAGATGGCAGGGATCTCTCTTTAATTAATGCAAAAGCACTATCCTTTTGCTTCCTCGGTGAAGGATAAATAGGTGTTCTTTTACCTTCTCCTTGTATCCCCCCAAATTTATTTATTTTTTGTCCCTAGAGTCAGGGATGATCTACACTGAAAAGCTACACTGGCATAGCTATGTCTCTGGGGGGGAGGATGAAAAATCCAAACTGAGAGATGTAGTTAAGCCGACCTAGCCCCCAGCGTAGGCAGTGCTAGGTCGACAGAAGAATTCTTCCATCGACCTAGCTACTGCTAGGAGAGGTAGATTACCTCCAGTGATGAGATAATCCCTCCTGTTGATGTAGTGAGTGTCTACACTGAAGAGCTACAAGAGCTCAGCTACAGCACTGCAGTTGTTCTGCTGCAGTTTTTTCAGTGTAGATATAGCCTTTGGATGACACCCTCACATTTATTCCCTGGTGTATTGACTTCATGGTGCCTTTATATGCAACCAGAACATCCACTGTGTTGGTTTACAATGCTTAATTTACATGTGTACTGAGGCAGACAGGTAAATATCCATCCTTTGTCTGGCAGAAACCTCATTTGTTAACCTTGCCTTGAGTCAGACTATAGGAACGTATTTTTATCTGACATACATAACTTTTTATGTAGTGTTTATACATAAATTTCACAATGATATTAATGATCAGTGTGATCTTGGCTTTCGTTTAAGACCTCACATGATATTCTTTATGGATAAATATGGTGAAAGCAGCATGCTTGGTGTAGTGAGTTTTTGTCAGGCTTGTTGGGAGTCACTGTTACAGAACACGGAACCCTTTGCCAGCTGACAGCAATGGGCCTCTGTGTCACACCTTCTTCCAGTCCTGCTCTTGCTTTGTTTCTGCTTTGGACCCAGCCCTGCTCCTGCCTGGCCTTGCTCCAGGGCATCCGGTTCTGGAATCTGGCCTCTAACACCAGTTCTGATCCTGGGTTCCAATTCCTGCTCTGACCACTGGGCTGACTGCCCATGTCCTGACCACTGAAGGTGGCACCGCAATACAAATCATGAAATAGTAATGATGGCTGACTAATGCTGTCTCTGATGTACACCTATCAGTGCCATCAAAACTTTGTATGTTTTATAAGTGGGAAGGAGAAATCACAGTTTCTCATCATATTGTCCCATCTCCCCAAATTTAGTAGCTGTGGCACTCCCTTCCCCCACAATCATCCTTGTGCTCAATATACAAGGTGAATGAACTGTTCTGACTTTAATGATTCTTCTGGTTCTTACAGCAAACTGAGCTGAGGGGTAGTCTGCGCTTTCAAATCTTCCCTGCCAATAGCTCAGGGTTTTTTAACTGCCCTTTCCCTGGTAGTGGAGATTATTCTATAGTGAGTTAAAGGGTAACTCATCATCTTGTGTGATGACAGGAAACATGGGGGAGCGTAAAGGATAATGGCTAATTCAAAGCAGATTGTTCCACTCCGCCTCTGGAAATCCATCAGCCCCATTGAAACTCATGATTCAGTATTTCAGAACAAACTCTCAAAGCTCTCTCACCCTTCTTCTGCCTCAATAAATTCTGTCTGTGAGAGGATGATGCAAGTGCCCTTGAACTCTGCTGACCCTCATTACTAGGGAGCAAATCACATATTATTCCAGCATGGCATTCAGAAGCCTGAAGGATTTAGGGGATTAATCCAAAGAGCACTGTCTGCCTAAATGAGGATACAGGGTTGGTAACCGATAGGGTGATATGAAAGGCTGTATGGCGTTACCTGGAACTAGTTTCCTTGTCTCCAGCAACAGAGACCCCAAAGCGTATCTGATTGAAAGTGCACTCGCTACAAGAACAGTAATCTCCGATCTGAGATTGGACCCAGCTCCTGAGGCAGAAGGGCCAGGTGGAACAGCAGGTGAACTGAGCCTTGAGTAAACACCTTTGTTTGCTTTTTTCTGAAAACCAGCTGCCGAAAAGAACAAGGAAAATCTAACACAATAACAAGCTATAGAACTAGATTTTAAAATCTGTATTCCTGAGTTGTTTCACAGAGGTGATTTTTCTTTTAGAGATGGATCAGAATCAGAACCATTCGTCTGGCATTCCCATCCACCTCTCTCAGGTTCAGTCTCATTCTCAACAGAATCTGAATCATCCTGGGTTGGTTTGTGATTCTGCTTTGTTGAAAAACCAAAAAACATGCCTGCAACGAAGTTTTAGGGGGGAAAAGGCTACTTTTCATTGTCACTTTTTTCAAACAAAAAACCCCACCAACGCTACTTCTGTTTTTCAACACTATCAGTGAGACAGGATCCAGCTATATCAGCAATCGTATCTCTTGACTTCCAAAGATAACTTCTCTTTTTTAGGACACGTCTTGCAAAAATCAGGCTGAAACACATGAGAATTTGGGATCAAAATGTTCTTTTTAAGAAGGCTTAACTGTGAAATGACCTGTCTGAGGAGACTTGGCTCAGCCAAAGACTAACTGCTTTTAGAGCAAACTGCAGAACGCTCCCTCTTAAATCTTTCTGTCCATACAGGATTTTTTTTAAATTTGAAGTTAATGGCACCTAAACCCAGCAGGGCTTCCGAGAATTGGTGAGGTGTGAAGAACAGACTCTTCCATTAAGTCTAGTATGATTCTTGCTGTGCAGAACTAATTTACTTAGGCAACATTTAGATATGACAGTGATGAGTGCTAGAGAAAATCCTAAGATTGTTTCTGCTAGGCAGTGATTATAATTATTCAAACTATAGATATACATCATCTATTCTACACTGGGCTGTTTTTAATTTCCTGGGGACAATGCACCCTGTGGCACTTTTTCTTCATCAGGTCATCTGATTTATTCACAAACGGCTAGATCCTTGTATCTAAAACTCTGTTAATGTTCATTGTGTATGACGACAGGTGTACTTAATGTGTTAACGTGTGTGTGTCTGTGTACACATTTTAACGTGCTGGCTATTTCCTCAGCCCACCTCTATCAAGCAGATAAAGCAAACATTACAAGAAAAAAAACCTCTGTACAAATAATGCATAGAGCAGCTTTTTAATTAAAGCATTTCTGCTTTTTTATTACCACATGCAAGAGAGATTTATTGAATATGGGTTAGCAAACGCTAATGAAATAGACAAGTCTGAGGTGAAAGCCTTATCACAACAGAGGTATGGTGTTGGGAGAAGACGGTACAGCCAGTAATATGATGTTCCAGTAAGGCTGTACTTATTTTCCTGCTATTTATTTTCTAAGCTGACATTTGTTTTACGATGAAGGTAGGAAAGGCTGGTGAACAGAGACTTGGCTTTACACAATTAATTTTTTGACCAATGTAATTACTTAGTGTTGACTGAATTACCTCGTGTTATTTTTGCCCTTATGAAGCAAAAATGTTACTCAGGAATCAAGCAGTTCTTAGACACTGTAGTGATGGGTGATACAGGAAATAAAATAGTAATTCAGTAGCCAGGATTTAGGGCCTTTATTTGTAAGCAGAGTCTAGATGAGCTCTCCCCTGAGATCTAGTGGTGAGTTAAAGGGACTTTGGGGTTGCTGGACTTAAGACCCTGAGGGGAAAAGGACACTGCCTGACTTACTTGGGGGTGGGTCTTTTGCTCATGGTTTGTGTTTATGAACCCTAATTGCGGTGTTTTCCCAAATTAATGCTGAGTTAATTCCCTCCTTTTATTAAAAGTTTTTGCTACACTCAAACTCTGTGCTTGCGAGAGGGGAAGTATTGCCTCTTGGAGGCGCCCAAGAGGTGTGTGTAATTGTGCCAGGTCATTGAGTGGGTGCTCGAGACGGTTTTGTTTTGTATTGTATTGTTGAAAAGGAAAACCCTAGATACTGAACTCAGCCCTTGTTGCTGCTGGCTCCACCTGGCAGAAGGGTTACATATTTTATTTAGGGAAAATTTACATGCTTTTCCATGTAGTATTTTTGCATATTTAAAAACATACTGTATTGTTCAGATCATTAATACCGCCACATGTCACTTTCCTGTGGTCTTTTGAGTGGCAGTTTGTTCCTATCTGAAGCAGTAACATCACCAAGATATGAGTTAAATGGATGGACTGGATATTTAGACAACAGTTTTAAGGCCTGAGACTCATAGTAGGGGAAATATCTAAGTTACCATGGAAAATGGTGTGGGTAAACAGATAACCCAACCAGCTTGGTGTATGCAGGTGTATGTGAAGCAGAGGGAATCAAAGAAGGATATTGGAGAGGCAGTGTCTGAATCTATTTTGTTACTGACTACTAGTACTAGGCTGCCATTCCAAACAAGTATTGAATGGAAGCTTGAAGTTTGTTTAACACTATGAATTTTCCCATTGTAATAGCTACCGGTACAAAGACACAGAAGCTAAATTACTTTGGGTGAATTCTTGCCTCATTAAAGTCAATGGCAAAACTTCCATTCATTTCACTTGGCCTGTGTGATTTAAATACAGAGTTTCAGAAACCATGACAGGTTGGTCTTTATATGGTATCTGTACATGTGCCCGGAAGATACATTGTTGCTTTCTATGACCTGCATCTGCATTTAGACTCAGGGTGTAAAAAGAACAGTGAAATCTGATTTAGAGAGGATATAGCAGTGCAAAGGTGCCATGTAAACAATGGATGTGACACTCACAAGGAGGATCCAGGCCAGGTCGTGGGCAGCTAGACCTAGTAGTCAGAGCCAGGGTCCAAAGTCACAGGTTGGGCATCAAGAGTCAGCTGGATCAGGACACTGGGAGATCAGAAGCAGGAGACAAACTTAAGAGCAGAACCACAAATCAATAACCAAAATCAGACCAGGTCGGGTTACTGGGGGTCAAAGGCAGGAAATAAAGTGGAGGTCAGGATTCAGAGTCAGGCTGGGTTAGGATACCAGGAGCGCTGAGGCAGGAGACAAGCTAGAGATCAAACCCACAAGTCAAACTTCAGGAGTCAAGCCAGGTTGGTATGCCAGGAAGTCAAGCCAGGGGAGCAGGAGCACCAGTCCAGAGCAGAGTGGATCCCAGTTGCATGGACAACTTCCTGTTCCTGTGCTGTGTTTATATAGAAGCTATTGACATCAAGTATTCTGCCAATCAGGTTCTAGGACTGGAGTCCTCTTTGGGGTTCAGCTTCTGCCCTAGCAGCGGTTAGCAGGTCACTGCATGGCAGGTTGGAGCTTATTAGCTCCTAAGAGTCCTGTGGACCAGGATGCAAGACCTGTGATACCTGACAGAGGGATGGAAAAGTACTTGGTTGCCACAAAAGTTCACTACAATGATTATAGGAGGTGCAATGGTAGTTAAGCAGCCTCTAATGTATTTTCCCTATATTTAGATATAACAGGCAGCTGTAGAAGTATTGAAGCAAGTGAGAACCATGTACTGAAAAATATCTTGAGAGAAAAATGATTGAGTCTTGTATGGAGATAACATGAGGTTTGCTCCCATTATTCAAGACTGCAAGTATAGTGCATATGTTGATAGCTTTTTAATGGTTGACAATGACTATAAGTGCTTCAGACATCCACTTGCATGTGTTTCCCTCTAAGGAAGTGAATGACTCATTTGTTGTCATAGGATTCATGTTACTGTGATGGCACATTAAACTGATTAGTCAATAGGCTGTACACATTGTGCTCCAGTAGACAAGGTATCACACTTAGAGTTGGGAGAGCTGGTTTCTATTCCCAACTCTGCCACGTGTGACCTGGACCAACCCATTTAACCTTTCTGCATCTGTATCCTCATCTGTACAATGGGCTAAATAGCCATTTTTGTAAAGCACTTTGAGCTCTGTACCTGGAAAAAGTGCATGTAAGTAGAGTACTCTTATTGTAGTTGATTTTAAAAAATGGTTGGAATACTTAATAAATCTTACTTGTCAGCTTCAAGTGTAGGTGTGGGGTTTTGACTGTTGAAATATCTAATATAGTGGAAAATGTCATCATTAGTTGTTGTTTTTTATTTTTCTTGTTTATAACCTTCAAGGGTATGGCTATATTGCAGTGTAATTCCATGCTTGAGTCCGGCCTCAGGGCTAACCATCCTTGTGTCTACAGTGCAATTGTGCTAACGCAGGGCTTCGACCCAGGATCCCAGGACCCTGCAGGGCTGGAGATTCCAAACTCAAGTCAAGCCAGGACCCACGGTCCAAGCCCTATTGCTCTGCAGTGTAGCAACAGCTCTGGTTGACTCAGGTCACAGGAGTCATCTGGAAGTATCCCACAATTCCATTGGACAACTTCCTTAGTCCTCTCTATCCCAACAATCTGCAGTCAACTCAGAAGCACTTCCACCTCCCTTGGCAAATGGCAGCATCTCAGGTCAGTGTTAATCCATTCTGTTCTGATCACTGATCTGCAAGCACGCTATCACAGAGCCTCATAGGTTTTCAATGGAGAGCGAACCAATCAATTATTGTGCAAAGAGAGTTGTGTCCTGGTAATGTGCAAGGGAGGGCAATAAAGTTTTCCCACTATGCACTACAGTCCTAGAGCAAGAGTGGCAACATTTTTGGGGGCAGCGGCGCTGCGGACTCTGGGATATGATTACTTTGACTTGGGTCTGCACACTGCAGTGTGGATGCCAGAGCCTAGGTTTGAGCATGAGTCAGAAAATTGGTAACCTAGGATTAAAATATAACGTAGACACTCAAGCCCTGGGCTCCCTACTGTAGGTCAGGTGATTGGAGTCCCACTAATCTTGAGCGTATATTGCAGTGTAGACATACCCTAAGTCTCTTATCAGGTGGGTCTGTGCAATTTATGATGGGAACTGGAAACAAAACCTGTATTCCTGCTGTTTAGTTCCCTGTTTTACTGTTCTAAATACATTAGATTAGGGCTCTTTCTTGGGTATTACTCCTGTTCTGGAGAATCAGCCAGTGCCTATATCTGTTACATTATATTTGTTTAAAGGGAAAAAAAAATCCAAATAAGTTCATTGGCTCTTCCCCTTAAACAAGAGACACTAGAGATTTCAATGTGCTGGGTTCTGGTCTGCTACTGATGTGCAGGCATAATTTCCACTGACAGTAATGGGAGTTACATGTGTGTACAGAGAGCAAGAGAGACTCCTAAATAAGTACAGCTCAAATAATAAAAGCTAGTCTAAGGAGTTATTTATGGAAGGTAGAGAATGGGAGTTTTAACTTCTCTCTACTCTAATGTCCATATTCTCCTCTCCACTTATGTTAGATTAAATCCACTTTCAACAATGAAGTACTCCTGGCTTATTCTGGAGTGAGAGGAAAATTGGGCCCCATGTGGAATAGCTAAACAGAAGATGTTTTTAAAATAAGGAGAGAGAGAGATGCCAGAGAAGACTTACGGAAAAGCTAACAAAAGCCTTTTTCATATCATTGTAGTGAAACACTAATCAAAGTATATGCAAAGCACAGTAGTGACAACAGTTACAAGCACAGAAGTAAATAACACAGCAGTGTTGCTTCTATTAATGTGATTTTGTGTGTAGTTGTTATTGCTCACAACGTCTTATTAACACACTATATGCATTGTTTAGGGGTGAGAGAACTGGTCTGGATCAAAACTGAAGATGAGCCAAAACTACCAGTTTTTGGGGGTTAACTCTTTTTTTTTTTTTTTTTTTTTTTTTGAATAAATTGTTGTGTGCCTCAGAGCATTCTAGCTGCAGGCAGAAACTGAAATCTGGATCTACTTTGGCAAAAGTTATTCTTCCTTGGTTTGAGTGGGTTGGAAATCCTGGAGCATTGGAAATCTCTCAGAAAAGCCTGCACTGGTGGGATACTCAACCTAGCTTTCAGGGAGGAGATTCTGAGATGGTCTGGATAAACATCCGGACCCCCAGATGCCTGTTAATTCAGAACATCCCCTCATTCGTAACTCCTCAGTGTAGATGGTTTCTAGATACAAGTCCAAGGGTGTTAAGTTCTCTACTTTCATGTGCCTGCAGCTGCAATAAAGTCAACTGTGTTGCATGTAAAAGCCCCATTCAGCTGAAAACATTTAGGCTGGGATTGTCAAATGCACCTAAGCGAGTTAGATGCCCATCTTCCATTCCATCAGTGAAATTCAATAGAAGATGGGCACCTAACTCCTTTAAAACTTCTTTGAAAATCCCATCTTGAAATCCTAATGTAATAAAAAATTTAATGGAACAGCATGGTTGGCAGAAGCTAAAATTAATTGTGTGGTGTGAAGGGTCAGTCCTAACCACAGGGAAAGCAATCACCTGCTTGGGATTCCTGGCAGTTGGAGTACACCAGGGTCCTGTGCTACGTGTTGCTTGGGATTACAACTGCAAGTCAGGCATTCGGACGAGACCAGGAGGAGATTTGCCAATTCCAGCCCACCTGTGGAGTGCAGGATCTGTAAACTTTTGTCTGGCTTCACTACTTGGTGTCCAGAAGGTAGTAAAACATATAATCTCCTGTAACTGGTGAATATACTGTATACCTTGCATACAGCTGCAGACCCTGAAAATATAGTTATTGCTAGTTTGTATACAATCATAATTTTATGAGTAAATTACTCAAGAATTGAATGAGTGGAGAGAGAGAAGGGGGAACTTCATATCTGAAGGACAATTGGACCTGGCGATTGGTACTTCATCACTTAACTAAATGTCTCTGATACTAATGCATTTTCATTGTGAGTGGATAGGTAGCTGTCTGCAGAAAAAAACAACCTTTGGAAATGGAAGGAAGGAGGAAAACAGATTGGGAAAGCCAAGCATGAACCCAAAGACAAAAAAGCATAAGGAAGAAGCTATTCTACTTGGAAATACTTGAACATCATGCTATCTTTGCCAAAGGGAGTGCTACAGTATGCTCTCTGGATAAACCTCAATAAAGCCTCTAAAAATAACTACATAGATATAGTCTAAGTTGATTAGCAATAATTGCCCTGACTTAATGTAGTCACAGTTGGATGATGTCATGTGTAATATTCCCTGAAAGTAATTTTAGTAGACAGAGCCATTTGAAGTCCTCCTGTAGCCAGCATAGCTATCTTCGTGTTGTTGAGCTGAATGCTCAGACGGAAGCACTCAGAGAGCTCTGACATAAGACTGTTTTATCTTGTTTCTTTGC
This sequence comes from Mauremys mutica, assembly GCF_020497125.1. Lineage (NCBI taxonomy): Eukaryota > Metazoa > Chordata > Testudines > Geoemydidae > Mauremys > Mauremys mutica. The sequence goes on from NC_059078.1 coordinate 71,019,453, forward strand.
ACTGCTGTGGCTCATCCATTACAAATAGTTTTGCAATAACAAAAGATTGCATTTGTCTTTAATGAAAAATTAGTAACTATAACGTATTTTGGATTTTCATCTAATTGGGTAACAGCCTAGAATTATTATTTATAAAAGCATAAAAGTTAGTGATGGATAAGGACCTATTAGGTCATTTGATCCATCTGATTGCAAAAATTGCTCCATAGTGTGCATTTCCAGTGCTTTGGCCAATTTGGTTCTCAATGTTCCAGACTATGAGGGCTTCTCTTCCTTCCCTTGAGTTGCTACTCCCCCATCTAATAAACTGCACCAGAAGGAAGGATTTAAAAAAACAAACAAACAATTTTCCTATGCTTTCTTCTGTGCTTTTGCATCTGGCTACATGCCTATTTGTAACAATTCTTCTCTCTTCTTGTTGTTTTACAGCCTTCAAACAATTGCAGTTGGTTACTGTGGCTGGTGTGTGCTTCCAGCATTTTTGTTGCTTGTTTCTGAATTGATTATGATATGCTGATAACATTGCAGGATTGAGGATGGAATCATTCATAACACGGCAGTTTTCTCACTGTGGTCTGATGCAGAGAGGAATTGCGGATTCACTTTCTGTGATTCTTTTCCACGTCGATCCCCAAAATCGCTTTGACTTGTTTGATGTTATATCACAGTGATACTCAGACTGAGGCCCGTGAGCCACAAGTGGCTCTTTAATGTGTTTCCAGTGGCTCTTTGCAGCACGTGATATTAAAACTGTGTGATTTAATTATTAACCAATCGGGATATTTTTACTATGTTGTTAACCAATTGTGGTTGATAAAATAATAATACTTGGTCCGTCATTTTTCTGTGAGAACAATATATATATATAAAATAGTAGTGAATTCATTGTTTCATACAACGGTGGCTCTTTTGGGTAATAATGACAGCTAATTTGGCTTCTGAACCACTGAGATCTGAGTATCACTGTTACAGGGCCGCCCAGAGGATTCAGGGGGCCTGGGGTCTTTGGCAGCGGGGGGCCCCGCTTTGGCGGTAATTCGGCTGCGGGGGGTCCTTCCGCTCTGGGACCCGCCGCCGAAGTGCCTCGAAGACCCACAGCGGGGGGCCCCCCACCGCCGAAGAGCCGGCACTTCGGCGGCGGGTCCCGCTTCAGCGGTAATTCGGCGGCGGTGGGTCCTTCCGTCCCGGGGCAGAAGGACCCCCTGCCGCCGAAGATCCAGAGCGGAAGAAGCTCCGGGGGCCCGGGCCCCGCAAGAGTTTTCTGGGGTCCCCGGAGCGAGTGAAGGACCCCACTCCAGGGGCCCCGAAAAACTCTTGTGGGGGGGCCCCTGCGGCACTCGGGGCCTGGGGCAAATTGCCCCACTTGCCCCCCCGCTAGGTGGCCCTGCACTGTTATATCATTAAAAGCTCAGATCAGATTTTGTCTTCATCACCCCTAAATGGGTCTTGGCATTGATGCTTTCTAAGTTTGTGCCACTGAATATGGGGAGATAATTGACGTACATTGGTTGCTTTTAAATACTCCATCAGTGAATCAAACAATATCTGAGCTCTGCTTTGCATTATTTTCACCTGTGCAAAGTACAATATTCTGGTATGTAAGATTTGCAGCTGCCATGTTGCTCTTGTCCACCAGCAATGCTTTGCGAAGTTCCTGTCCTGGGGTGAGCTCTGAACAATATTGCAAAGAAGTGGAATTTTGCTGTGGATTCAGCTGCCTATCTAAGTAAATGTGCCTCAAGCTCAGACCTTTTGTAAATAAGAAATTGTTTTGCTTATGATCCCATTTAAGCACCATCTCAGTCTAATCCTCCAGGTTTTTAACACTACTCAAACCACCATAGTAGCAGAATGCTGTACAAGCTCCCAATCAGTTGAATCTTACTGGCTTGGCAGGGCCTTTATCTGTTGGAAGTAGTGCCCCAGTATATTTCTCTAAACAGGACAGAACATTCTGTGGGTCCTGCTTATCTGTAGAGCCCTGCGTGGATATAAATCGGTATCCGCGGAACTGCAGGGCTCTCCCAGGAACTGCAGCAGCTGAAGGAGCATAATGTGGGTTTGCTGCTCCCAGGAGCCAGTGCCTCACGCCAGCAGCTCTTCTGGTGCAGCTGTACCACCCCCAGCCCTGTCCCCCAGTACTTCCATGCAGCTGTCTGGGTCTCCTGTCTGGGGGCATGTGCTCCCCTTGAACACAAAAGCATGACCAAGGACAGCTGCCAGTGAGCCTGGTGCCCGCCCCAGTGGGCAGGGCAGGGGGTGGTACAGCTGTGCTGGAGGAGCCATTGGCATGGGGCACTGGCTCCTGGGAGCGGCAGCCCCCCATTCTGCTCCTTTGGCCGCTGCAGTTCCTGGGAGAGCCCTGCAGTTCCACGGATACTGATTTATATCCACACAAGGCTCTATTTATCTGTGATCTGACTAAAGTGAATTAGAATTACAATCTCGGGGTATTGGTTCTTCCAGACAGAAGGAAGTCCTTTCTTCTAGCATTTTTCTTCATCTGCGTGAGCAGATAAATCTACAGTTAGGAGACCTCTTGATTTTCCTGCCAGGTCTCTGATGCCACAGGAATTGGTGTCAGACGTTATTGATTGATAAAACATGGATGTGATAAGCACATAGGGATTTAAAAACCTGTACTAAACTTTGGAAACTGCGTGTAAGTTTGGTGTGCCAAATCCTGAAGGCCCTGCTTAGTTAGAATTCATTTGTTACTCAGGAGTTTTGCCGGAGCCAAGACTGATGGTTCCTGTTCCTCTAGTATTAAATATAAGAGGTTAAATTAATTTAGCACAATGTATTTGATTATTTAAGTGTTATATTGCCTGGGTGTTCTCATACAATAACTGATGGGTCAGATTCATTAATATTTTTTCCTCTTTTTTCCTCCTGGTTTATGTGATGTGTAGGCCCATTAGGAGTAATTAGGGGCAGGCCTTGACCACGTTCCCCTCATGCTCCTTCTCTGATGACGCCTCTGTGCACAAAAGAATCTGCGGTTTCTCTTCTGAACATTAATTTTGTTTTCATCCGCTCTGCCAACTGTCCTGCTTGAGCAGTTTATTTCTCCCAGAAGATCTGGGAATCTTTTATTTCAGCCCTTTCTCCTTTTAAGTTTGTGGCAGAGCGCTAAGCTAATTGGCTGTACAGACATTTTTGAGGTGCTCTTCACTATACCTTTAACGCAAGGTGTCAGAGTTGTGAGCTCCTATAGAAGCTTGTTTGGCAGAGTTCACATCGTACAGACTTTAGAAGTTGTTAATGAAAGCTGTCCTCTTCCCAGGAGTAGGAAGTTGACAGGAGATATATTGACAGATTTTGAACAGCTTCCTTCTCTCTTTTTAAGAGTGGCTTTGGCTGTTCAAGCTAGAGATTATGACAATTTAGTACAGTATCTCCTAAGATGGTTGCAGCACATTATACCCAATATTAATAATGGAAGTGATGGCAAAGATGTGTATCTATCTAGCTGTCTGCGGCAAAAATGTCATATCAGTAGTTTGTATGTGTACAACTTCTGATATTTGTCGTGGCCATTTGATAATATATGTGTCACTCTATTAGCTTCTTGTTTTGGCGAATAAATGCTACCATACTTATTTAAAGACTTGGAAATCATGGACACCAAGAACCTGATCCCCAAGCCCAGTGAATTCAATGGGTTTATTTCTATTAATGTCAATAGGGTTTGGGGGCAGGGCCATAGAGATGCTTAGAAAACACTTTAAAAGCTGCAAAGAGTCCTGTGTCACCTTATAGACTAACAGACGTATTGGAGCATGAGCTTTCGTGGGTGAATACCCACTTCGTCGGATGTCATGCTCATGCTCCAATATGTCTGTTAGTCTAAAAGGTGCCACAGGACTCTTTGCTGCTTTTACAGATCCAAACTAACATGGCTACCCCTCTGATACATAGAAAACACTGACATGCATCAACTTTAAGAATACACAATTTCTTTCTTTTTTCACTCTGTCCCTGAAATTATTGTCATGAGGTTGAGATGTAGGTGATGTGTGGATTCTCTGTACATTTAATAATTCTGAGCTTGTGAGACCAAACAGGCTATTTACAAACTTAAATTTAAAAAAAAAGCCATGCCTGTGGAGTAGCTAAGTGTTATACAAGAATTTGTGGATAAACTGAGGTACAGAAAGGTTGCATTACTTAATCAGGAGTCAGGAATTCAGTGACTGAGCTGGGAATAGATCTGGACTCTTAATCCCTCTATCTAACCAATAAATGTGCTTCCAAATATTGCTCTGGTGATCTCAACCCTGATGCTTGCATAAATGTCTAAAATATACATTTAATGTGTGTTAATTGTAATTTTTCAAACTTGTGTACTGTGTTAAGTGCTAATTGCATGATTTGGTTTTTGTTATTTTGGAAGTCAGAGGCTAGAAAGAAGGGACAGGTCTTGAAATGGCATTTATATATAATCAGGGAGCTTCAAGCAGGAGGTGAGTTGTAAATGGTGAAGGTATTATCGGAGAAGAGACAAGGAAGTGCGATATTAAAGAGTGTAGGGAGTGGGTTACAGACTAGGTAGAGATGAGGTCAGTACAGTTGGATGACGAATTGATGTAAATCTTGAGATTAGATGTTACAGAGCATTCTGTAATGGACAGGAAGCCAATGAAATTTCTGAGGTCAGATGTATTTCCTAGTATGGATGAGGAAATAAACCACTCAAATTTGAACAAATTAAGGAACTGGACCACAGGGTGACTCCAAAGTAGGCTGGATGCTTGAAATATCTAAAAGTTACTTTCTAGTGTATGTGCACATTTGGTGACCTATTATTGCTGCAGTGGCTTACCACTTGGTCCTTCAAACATAATATAACCGGTATTGAGTAATGCTTGAAAAGCTACCCATCTAATTTCATATTTAGACTTTTCTAAAAGACTTTCTATAAGATACAAGAAGAATCTTGGAAAGATAGTCCAGTGGCACAGGCACTAGGCTGTGTCTTGAGACCTGGGTTCAGTTCCCTGCTCTGCTACAGACTTCCTGTGTGAACTTAGATAAGTCACTTAGTCTATATGTTAACGACTGAGAGACAGGTACTACAATAACGAGGGCCATGTAAGTACCTAAGATAAATGGATTCCAAACCACACTTAACTATTTTTTTTTAAATATTGAGATCAGGCTGTGCAATAGCTATCCTCTATAACCTCATGATCTTCTATTCATTATCCTATGTGAACTTCATGTTTCAAATTAGATTGTAAACTCTTTGGGGAAGTGTAACTTAGACATCCTCTACATTTGTCTGTAGAAATTTTTAGTGATCTAGTTTTGCATATACTGTACTTCGTTCTAAGTAAAAAAGTAGAGAAAACCTTTATTTAAACCAGGGGTAGGCAACCTATGGCACGCATGCCGAAGGCGGCACGCGAGCTGATTTTCAGTGGCACTCACGCTGCCCGGGAACTGGCCACCGGTCTGGGGGGCTCTGCATTTTAATTTAATTTTAAATGAAGCTGCTTAAACATTTTAAAAACCTTATTTACTTTTATATACAACAATAGTTTAGTTATATATTATAGACATATAGAAAGAGACCTTCTAAAAACATTAAAATGTATTCCTGGCATGCCAAATCTTAAATTAGAGTGAATAAATGAAGACTCGGCAAACCACTTCTGAAAGGTTGCCGACCCCTGATTTAAACAAAGCAGGTTAAAAAGGGTCTTCAGCTTGTATAAGTTGTCACAGCTTCACTCAAGTCAATGGAGCTGTGACAATTTACACTAGGTGAGGATCTGGCCGAGAATATTTAAGGGGATTTTGGGAAAACGACAGATGCCAGTGAAAAATGATGAAATGTGCCATGTGTTTTTGTTTGTACAAAATGCAGTATATAAATTCATAAATGTATTTACAAATAAATGTGACAAATCATGATTGATCTTACTGTTCTCCTGCTATCAAAATTTAGGAGTGAGTAACCAATCTACATGCAGATTATGGTCATGTCGGAAAGTCTGGAAGTAGGAAGTGGGGTTGAACTGAAAACATCATATGATGGGATTTCATGGGCACTTTGGTGCTGACGTAGATGTACACTTGTTATGTCTGCATCTTAAGAAATTGATTACATGACCTCCACGATGCTTGTATTATATGTATTGTAGGGCTATGGTATGTTTATAATTTCTTTGAGTTGAGTCTGTGTTCCTTGTGGAACAAGATATGAGAACAAGGTTGCTCTAATGATTTATTACAGCAAGACCAGCCTGAAGTCATAAGATGCTGTTCTTTCATAAGTTTTAAATCCATCTTTAAATAGTCTTTCTTTTGCAGGAGGAAATAACATAGTATAATCTTCCCATGGTGGATGCTTCTGTGGGAGTCTCAGATTGTTTGTGATGCTCAATGTTTGTCTTATTTCCAGCTCCTTGGCAATCTCTTTAATTCCCAGGTTTGTTAAAGTCGCAAAGCTAGATTGTAGTATGATCCTAAAGACCAAGATTCCCCCAGAAGGTATGTTTTTCAAGCAGTTATCAGCAGTCCTAGCCCACGTTGTACTTCCCTAGCTATTGAAGCATTGTGTGTTAGATCAGTGGTGTGGAACGGTGATCAACGTGGTGGACAATTTATTTGAATGCTTTCCTGACAGGAGATAGACTTTCTTAATTGCAATAAGTGCTGATAAAATCAGGAGCCCGTTGCTATGTTCCCAGCCTGCATACATGTGAGTTTTTCCTGGGATGGTTTGATTTTCAAGATCTTCAGGTTGTTACAAGAACATTTATCACTACACCTGGCACTTTCTTGATAAAATGCAAGCAAACAACTCAGTTGAAGGATACTGTAACCCAAAATATATCATTAAAACAACAAAAAAGTCTTAACGTCTGAGCTTTGCTGGAAATTTTTTTCTTCAATGAAAAGCCATACTAGTTAAACTAATCTGGAAAACTGCCAAACATTGCATTTACATTCACTGCAACTTTAATTCTGAAATCAAACTTAAAAGCTATTGGGAAAGGTTTAGCACTACTCACGCCATAATTTTTTCCAAGATATGCAGGTAACAGTGGAGATGAAAATTTTCTTTCTTAAATGATAGAAAATTGCAGTTTTGCACTGAGTAGCAATTAACACTTTAGGTGCTCATTTATTCATTTTGGCAGCTAACATGGGTGGTTTGACAATATCTGTAAGTACATATTTCTCTGTCTATATACACCTATAACTATCATTTCTTTGATGCACATATCAAGATATAATCCTGGTAAGGCTGAATAGTGTAAATGTTTTAAGATTGACAAAGAACAGAATGATTTATTACTAAGTGGTGGAGGTGGCTGGTTGGTTTGTTATTCCAGTATCAGAGAAAATGGATTTAGTAGTATTTTCCCCATAAGAGCTTAGTTCAAGGAAGCAATTTCCCATATTTTCCAAAAATGTTGTCCAGGAAAGCACGAATTAGAACAAACTCTGTTAAAGTTATTGGAAAAAGCAAGGCTGTTCTCCTACTGGAAAGAGTAATGGCAAATTTCAGTGGGAGCTCTCTTTGGTTATTTGAAAAAATACTAGTGGGAAGTTAACTTTAATTATTCCTCTGAAGTGGTTATTTAAAATATTTATCAATAAATTGATTTGTAATTGACATTTTGTTTTTTAATTGAAAATATGTAAAATGCTGCAATGCGTAGTATGAATAATTCACTTTACTGCACTACTCCCATATTACGTGGGGTTTAGAGAATGACTGGAGCACCACAATGATGAATCTCACCCTTACTGTGTAATGTCTTAAAGCAATTTTTAAAATTACTTCTCTCTGTTCAGTTGGAGATTTAGAATGTATCACTTGGTGTTGGTGTGTAACTTAATAGTACTGCCATTCTAACTCTACCGCTACCACATTAAGACACCAGAAGGGACCATTGTGATTATCTACTCTGACCTTCTGCATAATGTCATAGGATTCCCCTTCACGTCCAATAGCTGTGGTTGATTTAGAGCATAACTTCTAGAAAAACATCCAATCTTGATTTAAAATTTTGCAGTGATGGAGAATCCACCACAGCCCTTGGTAAATTGTTCTAACGTGTAATTACTCTCACTGGGGAAAATTTACAGCTCATTTCGAGTCTGAATTTTTCTAGCTTCAGCTTCTTGTTTTACCTTTGTCTCCTAGATTGACAAACCCTCTATTAGCAAATCTCTGTTACACATGTAGGTACTCACAGACTGTTATCAAATCACCCCTTAACCTTCTCATTGAGATTGGAGAACAGCAGAGGCTTCTGTAGTGTTGCTGCCTGGATTAAGCATTGTTTCTCCTCTATGAAATACTTTTTTTTTATGTACCCTAGCAACATAGATAGTGGTTTTGGTTTGTTTTGGATTAATTTTGTGCAGGCTGGGGGCTATAAATTAACCATCAGTGCTGTCTACATACATTCAGGTCACAACCTTCCAAATTTTTCTGTCATGAGAGAGAGAGAGAGAATTAATTACAGTCCTAATTGACTGTTTCTTTGGAAATAAGCAGGAAGGAACTGCTAGAAAGTAAAGTGATTAATCAGTTAGCAAATTACATAAATCAAATTTGTAAGAAAGTTAATCATCATAAACCTACAGAAAAATGTTGGAAAACAGAAGCTATCACTTTTTACACAGGGCTTATGCTGTATGTCTTTTACCAGTATTCGAGGGAATGTTTAAAGATACACCAGTGACATGTTTTGTGCTTGACAGTCAGTCACTTCCTGCTTTTGCCCAGAGAATGCAAGATGTGGTAAAGTAATATGTCGCAGGTGGCCAAACCACAGCTCATGAGCCGCATGTGGCTCTTTTACAGTTAGTGTGTGACTCTTGGAGACCCCTGTCCCCTTCTCCGCGTACCAGACTGTTTAGGGGAGCTTGGGGCTTATACCCCATGGAGGGGCTAGTGGCTTCTGCAGGGAAGGAGGTCTCAGGGCTTCAGCCCCACGGGAGGCACCTGCTGGGGCTCGAGGCTTCAGTAGGAGTGGGGCTGAAGCCCTGAGACACACCCCCTCCCTCCAGGGGTGAAAGTGAGCCAGTACGGGCCGGTACAGCATACCAGTAAGAAGCTGGTACCAGCCCGTATGCAGACCACATTAAAGTGCTGCCGTGGCAGCAGTTTAACGTCCCTGCCCCTTTTGCCTCCCCTATTGGTGGCCCTGGCGGTATGGACCCTACCAGTAGGGCCGCCGACGGGGGAGGCAAAAGATGTAATGATGTTAAAGCCGGGCCGCTGATGTGGTGGGGGGGAGAGGAGCTGCCCTGGGGATGGCAATTTAAAAGGGCCCAGGGTGCCCGGCCACCACTACTGTGGTAGCGGCCAGAGACCTGTGCCTTTTTAAATCACCCCCGGAGCCCCAGGTGGCGAGGACCAGGCAGCGCGGATGGGCTGGCTGGGGGAGGCTGACCCTCCCAGCCCCACTCCGCCCCTTCCGCCCGAGGCCCTTATTAGTTCTTATTAGAAGGCACCAATTTAGTTTATCAGTATACATGGACTAATAACTCTATCTGCATAATACATAATTTTTAAATTATAATATTGCTATTTATTTAATGACTGACAGCCAGGACTTATGTGCACTTTCACTTTGCCAACTGAAGCCTTTCAGTTGCTGTTTCATGTAAAATACTTAGGCACAGGCTTAACTTGGAGCATAGACCCCAATGGTACTACTTGTATGCTTAAATTTAAACTCTGTGTGTAAATGTGTGCAGGCTTGAGGTCTTAGCTACCATAAATTATTCTAGGAAATAATCAATTTTCATTCATTCATTCACTGTTGTCTGTTGATGACCAGCAGCCTGATACAGAAGGAAATATGGGGCTTTCTGCTTAACATGAGCCTTGGAAGGCTGTGAATGCTGATCCCATGACAAGCTGAGAAGATAGTGAAGCTGCATGGGATCTAGAGAGGAGAAAGATTTGATGCTAATTAACTTCCTGCCTTGCAGTAGCTCTGTAATGTCTAATTCTTGAGTGCACTTCATGTTCTCACGTGGGGACTCACTAGAGTCCTCCTGTAGTCCTAGGCTTTCAGCTGATTCCTTCATGCAGACTCTAGTGAAAGTGCAGGGAGAGCCTTCTAAACCCCTCTTTGGGGCAGGGCCTTCTTTACCATTTCCCTGGATTTTAGAGGCAGTTTTGAGGGGCTGTCTCTGGACATCTTGGACATATCTGGCTGGCTGGCTGTTTTTTGGAAGAGCTGGGCGGTCCTGAAGTCTTCAGGCTCTACCTTCTTTGATTATTTGCTCCTGTCAACCAAATATGAAACAAGCAGAAAGCACAACCTATTCTAGGATGCCCAAGGCTGGACTGACTTATCCCAAGGTCCCAGCTGCCATATACTTGTATAGCCATTGGGCCACGCAGGCAGATTCTATGAACTCCATGGGATAAAAGGAAAGGTCCTTTCATGGATTGAGAACTGGTTAATGGACAGGGAACAAAGGGTAGGAATTAATGGTAAATTCTCAGAATGGAGACGGGTAACTAGTGGTGTTCCCCAAGGGTCAGTCCTAGGACCAATCGTATTCAATTTATTCATAAATGATCTGGAGAAAGGGGTAAACAGTGAGGTGGCAAAGTTTGCAGATGATACTAAACTACTCAAGATAGTTAAGACCAAAGCAGATTGTGAAGAACTTCAAAAAGATCTCACAAAACTAAGTGATTGGGCAACAAAATGGCAAATGAAATTTAATGTGGATAAATGTAAAGTAATGCACATTGGAAAAAATAACCCCAACTATACATACAACATGATGGGGGCTAATTTAGCTACAACGAGTCAGGAAAAAGATCTTGGAGTTATTGTGGATAGTTCTCTGAAGATGTCCACGCAGTGTGCAGAGGCGGTCAAAAAAGCAAACAGGATGTTAGGAATCATTAAAAAGGGGATAGAGAATAAGACTGAGAATATATTATTGCCCTTATATAAATCCATGGTACGCCCACATCTCGAATACTGTGTACAGATGTGGTCTCCTCACCTCAAAAAAGTTATTCTAGCATTAGAAAAGGTTCAGAAAAGAGCAACTAAAATGATTAGGAGTTTAGAGAGGGTCCCATATGAGGAAAGATTAAAGAGGCTAGGACTCTTCAGTTTGGAAAAGAGAAGACTAAGGGGGGACATGATAGAGGTATATAAAATCATGAGTGATGTTGAGAAAGTGGATAAGGAAAAGTTATTTACTTATTCCCATAATACAAGAACTAGGGGTCACCAAATGAAATTAATAGGCAGCAGGTTTAAAACAAATAAAAGGAAGTTCTTCTTCACGCAGCGCACAGTCAACTTGTGGAACTCCTTACCTGAGGAGGTTGTGAAGGCTAGGACTATAACAATGTTTAAAAGGGGACTGGATAAATTCATGGTGGCTAAGTCCATAAATGGCTATTAGCCAGGATGGGTAAGAATGGTGTCCCTAGCCTCTGTTCGTCAGAGGATGGAGATGGATGGCAGGAGAGAGATCACTTGATCATTGCCTGTTAGGTTCACTCCCTCAGGGGCACCTGGCATTGGCCACTGTCGGTAGACAGATACTGGGCTAGATCGACCTTTGGTCTGACCCGGTACGGCCTTTCTTATGTTCTTATGAACTGGACCATGAGAAGGGGGCAGCCAAAGCTGGCCTAAATGCAGTATTTCACAGCTGGTAACAAGAGGCTGTTCCAACATCCAGAATTAAGTTTCCAAGGTTGTGTTTCCGAGGGTCACAATCCACTTCACTATTCCAGCAGAGGAGGGCAAAACCTATGGTATGAGGTAGAATGTATTTGATAGTGTTGGTGCCCTAAGATATTGAAAGAGAGTGAGCCAAGAGGAAGCTGTGTTGGCAGGTTCTGAATTTAATTTGAAATAACATTGGTGGACTACAGTAAATATACAAATGATAGCTCCAGCTAATGTAACTTTAATCTGGGTTCTGTTGCCAACCATGGATATGTTTCCAAAATAGCTAGTGCACTCAGCACTCACTCATCCTATCTAACCTTCATTCATTCTTATGATGGTGTTATGCTTATAAGATGGCATCCATCATCTTAGTGTCTGAGTGCTTCCAAGTGTTAAATAACCCAAATCCTAATAAGCAAGTAGCCCGTTTTTCCTCCCCTTTCCCTGTAGCAGTCAGGACTACTGTTTTTTTTTTAATTTTTTTAGTTCTCTCCTTCTTGCATGCTCTTTGTTGCAGCTCTGGGAAAGCCAAGTTGGTGTGGCTTTTGCCCTTCATTCTGAAGGCCATAGGATGTGTGGTCATTCTTTCCTCATGCTCTTCTTCCTCCTTGTAATGCATTCCAAAGATTATTTGAATATCTATATAAAAATGTCTTCGCTATAAAGCAAAAATATGCATGTAATATAATCTAGTATATCGTGTCTGAGTCCGATATGAGGATGTTGATAGTAATGTGGCTTGTACAGTAAATAAAATTTCTCTGGTTCATGTTTATCAGCCATTATCAACATACTTATAGTAAGAATTTACAGTATTCTTGCTTTTGCTTTTAAATAACTTAGGGTATGTCTACACTACGGGATAAACCGTTTTTTAAAAACAGATTATATACAGTCGAGTGCACGCGGCCACACTAAGCACATTATTTCGGCGGTGTGCGTCCATGTACCGAGGCTAGCGTCGATTTCCGGAGTGTTGCACTGTGGGTAGCTATCCTGTAGCTATCCCATAGTTTCCACAGTCTCCCCCTCCCATTGGAATTCTGGGTTGAGATCCCAATGCAAAAACAGTGTCGCGGGTGATTCTGGGTAAATGTCGTCACTCAATCCTTCCTCCGTGAAAGCAACGGCAGACAATCATTTCGCGCCCTTTTTCCCTGGATTGCCCTGGCAGACGCCATAGCATGGCAACCATGCAGCCCGTTTAGCCTTTTGTCACTGTCACCGTATGTGTACCGGATGCTGCAGACAGACGCGGTACTGCAGTGCTACACAGCAGCATTCATTTGCCTTTGCAAGGTAGCTGAGTCCATAGTACTGTGGCTTGTACAGTAAATAAAATAAAATAAAATAAAAGGACCAGCTATAGCACCGTTTGCAATTGGAAATTGGTGTTGACAGTTGTCAGTCCTTTTGTACCATCTGCTGCTGTCATGAGTGCTCCTGGCTGGCCTCGCTGAGGTCGGCCGGGGGCGCATAGACAAAAATGGGAATGACTCCCCAGGTCATTCCCTTCTTTATGTTTTGTCTAAAAATAGTCAGTCCTGCCTAGAATATGGGGCAAGTGTATTGGAGAACCAGAGAGCACAGCCGCTCCTGGTCAGAGCCCCAGAGATCTCACAGAAATGATGATGCCATTCTAGGGGGTGCCCCTGCAACAACCCCACCTGTTGCTTCCCTCCTTCCCCAACCCTCCTGGGCTACCGTGGCAGTGTCCCCCCATTTGTGTGATGAAGTAATAAAGAATGCAGGAATAAGAAACACTGACTTTTTAGTGAGATAAAATGAGGGGGAGGCAGCCTCCCGCTGCTATGATAGTCCAGGCAGTACAGAAACTTCATTAGACATGAAAGGGCGCGGGGCTGATGGAGCTCAGCCCCCAGTTGCTATGATGAGGACAGTTTTTTCAATCCTTTTGCACCGTCTGCCGGGAATGACCAGGAGTCATTCCCATTGTTGCCCAGGCGCCCCCGGCCGACCACACCGAGGCAAGCCAGGCGCACTCATGGGATGATGAAGACGGCTTTCCACTATTTTGCAACGTCTGCCATCAGGAAAGGAAGGGGAGGGATGCTGCTGTTCAGCGCCGCAGCACCGCATCTACCAGTAGCATGCAGTAGACATACGGTGACATTGAAAAAAGGCGAGAAACGTTTTTTTCCCTTTTCTTTTACGGGGTGGGGGAGGGGTGTATATTGACTAGATATACCATGAACCAACCGGGACAATGTTTTTGACCCTTCAGGCATTGGGAGCTCAGCCAAGAATGCAAATGCTTTTCGGAGACTGCGGGGACTGTGGGATAGCTGGAGTCTTCAGTCCCCGCTCCCTCCCTCCCTCCATGAGCGTCCATTTGAATCTTTGGCTTTCCATTACGCTTGTCACGCAGCACTGTGTTGAGTCCTTGCTGTGGCCTCTGTCTGGAGATTTTTTTCAAATGCTTTGGCATTTTGTCTTCTGGAACAGAGCTCTGATAGAACAGATTTGTCTCCCCATAAAGCGATCAGATCCAGTATCTCCCCTACAGTCCGTGCTGATCAGCGCTCCACGCTGGGCAAACAGGAAATGAAATTCAAAAGTTCGTGGGGCTTTTCCTGTCTACCTGGCCAATGCATCCGAGTTCAGATGGCTTTCCAGAGCGGTCACAATGGTGCACTGTGGGATACCGCCCGGAGGCCAATACCGTCGAATTGCGGTCACACTAACCCTAATCCGACATGCAATACCGATTTCAGCGCTACTCCCCTCATTGGGGAGGAGTACAGAAATCGGTTTTAAGACCCCTTTATATCGATATAAAGGGCTTCATTGTGTGAAGAGGTGCAGGGTTAATTCGGTTTAACGTTGCTAAATTCGGTATAAACCCATAGTGTAGACCAGGCCTTATTGAATGGCCATCAGTAATTTCACTGTGAAGAAAGGTTGATAAAGTGCCTAGGGATTCAGACATTATATGGATCTGATCTGTCCCTGGGCTTTGGAAAATCATATTGGGGAGAGGCTGTCATTTTCATTTGGTACTTTTCTCTTCTACTTTGTAATCCTACTGTTCCTCAACTGCCTTCCTCTGTTAGCACCAGCATGTAAATAAAGTACATTTATGACCCTCTAGGAACTTCACAGTTGTCAGTGTGCTACATCCTGGGACCACACACGCTTTTATGGTAACTGCAGACAGAGAAATCATTCTTCTTTTCCAAAAGTCTAGATACCTACCACGTGAGCTAAAGAAGACTCTACTTTATCTGTTAGCAATATGAGGCAGATGACCCAGTTGAGTAATTCTGTTCTGTCCATCAGAGAGGAGTGATGCGTATACACATTTTTTACTTAATAGACGATAAATACCTTAGGATAATTTTGTTAGCAATTACTTTCTATTGCCTGTAAATTGGACACTACACTTAAAAAACAAAACAAAACATGAATTGCTATGAAATTGAAATACTTTTACTTTTATGTCTTTTGCTCTCAGCAGGTTTCGACACCTTAATTTCTGATATACTGATGAGCATTTTGGTAAAAGACAGTGAATGCCTGTTACGGAGCTGGCCTTAATGTTCGAAGAAAACAATCTTATTTGGCTCTTACAATAAAAAAAGGCTCAAAGGTATAATAACCCCATATAATATATAGTTCTCTCTGAAAAATGATTGAGCCTCACAAGTAGTTCCTGATCATATTAGAATGAACATCTTGCAAAATATTTACACTAGAGCAGAGCCTATACAAAATATGAAGTGTCCTTTAAAATGTGTGGTTAATATTGGAAAATTTCAGCCTAAAATTTTGTCCAGTCTGCTGGATGTAGTCTCGTGTACACATTATATAATATATAAATATAAGGCCGGCCATACTGGGTCAGATCAATGGTCTATCTAGACCAGGAGTTCTCAACCTTTTTCTTTCTGAGTGTCCCCTATGTCCCCCAACATGCTATAAAAACTCCACGGCCCACCTGTGCCACAATACCTTTTTTTCTGCAAATAAAAGCCAGGGCCAGCGTTAGGGGGTAGCAAGCAGGGCAATTGCCCGTGGCCCCACACTTCAACAGGCCCTGCAAAGCTAAGTTGCTCAAGCTTCAGGTTCAGCCCCAGGTGGCAGGGCTCGGAGCCAGGGGTGAGCTCCAGCTGGTTCGCAGCGGTTCGCGCGAACCCGTTGTTAAATTTAGAAGCCATTTTAGAACCGGTTGTTAACTTCCAGGACAACCAGGTTCTAAAACGTTTTTAAATTTAACAAAGCTCGGGCAGCTGTCCACCCGGCCTCCAGCCCCAGCTAACCACCTCCTCTCCCCTGAGCTCCGCCCTCCTTCTCCTCCCCCTCCCCTGCTTCCCGCGAATCAGATGTTCGCGGGAAGCCTGAAACAAGGAGGAAGCAGGTAAGCCGGGCGGGGTGGACCGCGTGAGTGGCCCACTCCAGGTCCACTTTGAGCGCCTCCCCCTGGCCCCGGCCAAGCTCCCCAGCCCGGTCCCTGCCAAGCACCCCCGGCTCGGTCTGGTCCCAGCTGAGCAGCTCCGACCTGGCCCAGCTCGGGACCCACAGCACGGGCTTCGGTGTGGGCCGGGAGAGTCGGGTCCCGCGGCGGCGGCCCGGCCCCGGCCCCGGCCCCGGCCCCGGTGCCAGCCCGGGGAGTCGGGTCCCACGGTGGCGGCCCGGCCCCGGCCCCCGGGGCGGTCGTGGTCCTGGGGGAGTGGACCTGGTCCGGCCCCAGGCAGTGTGGTAAGGGGGCAGGGAGGGGGTGGGTTGTCGGGGGGTGTATAGGGGTCAGGGTTGTCAGAGGGCAGGGAACAGGCTGAATGAATGGGAGCAAGGGTCCTGGGGAGCAGTCAGAAAAGAGCAGGGTTGGATGAGGTGGTGGGGGCACTCAGGGACAGAGAGAAGGGGTAGTTGTATGGGGTAGGGGTTCTGGGGGGCCATTGAGAATGAGAGGAGGGGTTGGGTGGGGCGGCAAGGGGCAGTCAGGGGACAGGGAAGGGGGGGGATGGGTCAGGGATCGGGGTGTGTGTGTGTCAAGGAACATGAGGGGTTGGATGGGGCACGACCCCCCCCCCCGGGGGGGGAGGAGGGAACCGGTTGTTAACATTTTGGCAGCTCATCACTGCTCGGAGCCCTGGGCTTCAGCCCCGTATGGTGGGGCTTTGGCTTTCTGTCCTGAGCCCCAGCAAGTCTAATGCTGGCTCTGCTTGGTGGACCCCCTGAAATCTACCCATGGCCTCCCCAAGTGGCCCCGGACCCCTGGTTGAGAACCACTGATCTAGTCCAGAATCCTGTCTTCCGGCAGTGGCTGGCAACCGATGCTTCAGAGGGAATGAACAGAACAGGGCAATCTGTCATCCAGTCCCAATTTCTGGCAGTCAGAGGTTTAGGGACACCTGGACATGGGGTTGCATCCCTGACCATTTTGATTAATAGCCATTGATGGACCTATCCTCCATGAACTTAATTCTCTTTTGAACCCAGTTATAGTTTTGGCCTTCACAACATCACTTGGCAGCAAGTTCCACAGGTTGACTGTGTCTGTGAAAAGAAGTGCTTCCTTTTTGTTTATTTTAAACCTGCTGCCTATTAATTTCATTGGGTGATCCCTGCTTCTTGTGTTGTATGAAGGGGTTAATAACACTTATTCATTTTCTCCATACTTGTCATGATTTTATAGACCTCTGTCACTTTCTTTCTAAGCTGAACAGTCCCAGTCTTTTGAATCTCTCTTCATACTGAAGTTGTTCACTTTCTTTGTACTTTTTCCAATTCTAATATATCTTTTCTGAGATGGGGCATCCAGAACTGCATGCAGTATTCAAGGTGTGGGTGTATCATGGATTTATATAGTGTCATTATGATATTTTCTGTCGTCTTCTCTATCCCTTTCCTAATGGATTGTTAGCTTTTTTGACTGCCACTGCAGTCTGAGCAGATGTTTTCAGAGAACTATCCACAATGACGCCAAGATCTTTCTTGAGTGGTAACAGTTAATTTAGACCCCATCATTTTATATGTCTAGTTGGGATTATGTTTTCCAATGCACATTACTTTGCATTTATCAACAATGAATTTTATCTGCCATTTTGTTGCCTAATCACCAAGTTTTGTGAGATCCATTTGTAATTCTTCATAGTCAGCTTTGGGCTTAACTACTTTAAGTAATTTTGTATTATCTGCAAATTTTGCCACCTCACTGTTTACCCTTTTCCCCAGATCATTTATGAATATGTTGAACTGTGCAAGTCCCAGTACAGATCCCTGGGGGACCCTGCTATTTACCTCTCTCCAGTGTGAAGACTGACCATTTATTCCTACCCTTTGTTTCCTATATTTTAACCAGTTGCTGATTCATGAGGACCTTCCCTCTTATTCCATGACTTCTTACTTCTTTTAAGAGCCTTTGGTGAGGGACCTCGTCAAAGGCTTTCTGAAAGTCCAAGGACACTATATTCACTGAATCACCCTTGTCCATGTTTGTTTGACACTCCCCCCGAAAAAGAATTCTAATAGATTAATGAAGCATGATTTCCCTTTAAAAGCCTCATTGATCTTGCAGCAAATCATGTTAATCTGTGTGTCTGAAAATTCTGTTTTTTACTATAGTTTCAATCAATTTGCCTGGTACTGAAGTTAGGCTTACTGGCCTGTAATTGCCAGGATTGCCTCTGGAGCCTTTTTTTAAAAATCGGTGTTACATTAGCTATCCTCCAGTCATCTGAAACAGAAGTTGATTTAAATAAGTTACATACCTCAATTAGTAGATCTGCAATATCATATTTGAGTTCCTTCAGATCACCTGGGTGAATATCATCAGGTCCTGGTGACTTATTACTGTTTAATTGATCAATTTGTTCCAAAACCTCCTCTGTTGATGTCTTCACCTGGAACAGTTCCTCAGATTTGTCACCTAAAAAGAATTGATCAAGTGTGGAAATTTCTCTTGTATCCTCTGCAGTGAAGACCAATACAAAGAATTCATTTGGCTTCTCCACAGCAACCTTGTCTTCCTTGAGTGCTCCTTTAGCACCTCAATTGTCCAGTGGCCCCTCTGATTGTTTGGCAGTCTTCCTGCTTCTGATGTACATAAAAAAAATTGCTGTTAGTTTTTTGTGTCTCTTGTAGTTGCTCTTCAAATTCTTTTTTGCCCTGCCTAATTATACTTTTACCTCCAATTTTTTTTAAAAATCTGCTTCTAACTGCTTCTTTTATTCTGTTTAGCCCTGGTGGCATTTTTTTGGTCCTCATAGTGTTTTTTTTTTTTTTTAATTTGGGGTATACAATTAGTTTGGGCTTCTGTTCTAGTGTTTTAAAAAAGTTTCCATGCAGCTTGCAGACATTTCACTCTCGTGACTGTTGCTTTTAATTTCCATTTAATTAGCCTCCTCATTTTTATTTACTTTCCCTTTTTGAAGTTAAATACTACTGGAGTGGCCTTCTTGTTGTTTTCTCCCCTACAAGGATGTTAAATTGAATTACATTATGGTTGCTATTACTGAGTGGCTCAGCTATATTTGCCTCTTGAACCAGATCCTGTGTGCCACTTAGGACTAAATAAAAAATAACCTCTCCTCTTGTAGAGTTACAGGACTAGCTGCATCAAGAAGCAGTCATTTGTGATGTCTAGAAATTTAATTTCTGCATCCTATCCTGAGGTGTCATGCTCCCAGTCAATATGGGAATAGTTGAAATCCCCCATCATTATTGGGTTTTCTTTTTTTTTTTATAGCTTCTCTGATCTACTGACTGTTTCACTGTCACTGTCACCATCCTGGTAGGTGGATAGTAGTATATTTCTACTACTATGCTCTTATTATTCAACCATGGAATTTCTACCCATAGAGATTCTATGGTTCTGTTTGATTCATTTAAGATTTTTTACTACATTTGAGTCTTCTTTCTTTCACATACAATGCTTCCTCCTTCCCAGTGCAATCTACTCTGCATTACCATGAGTCAATGATTATCGTCATTCCACCAAGTTTCTGTGATATCTATTGTATCAATATTCCCACTTAATACCAGGCCCTCAAGTTCACCCATCTTAGTATTTAGTCTGCTTGCATTTGTATAAAAGCACTTATGACAATTTTCAATATTTAGTTGTCTGCCTTCGTGTGATGTAATTGAATGGATCTCTTTTTCGTTTGACTGTTTCTCTTCAATTCCTACCTGTACTTTATCACTTTCTATCATCATCTCTTTACTAGGATATAAGTATCCCCTTTAATAAATCATCGCTGTCTGTCCTGAACCATGTGCTCCTCTGTACCTGTCGGCTTTCTCACAGCCCTTGGCTTAGACACTCCTCTATGACTTTTTTAAATTTGACATGCCAGCAATCTGGTTCTGTTTTGGTTTAGATGGAGCCCATCACTTCCTGTATAGGCTCCTCCTTTCCTAAAAAGTTCCCCAATTCCTAATAAATGTAAATTCCTCCTCCCAACTCAGTATCTCATCCACGCATTGAGATGCTGCATTTTTTGCCTGTCTAACTGGCTCTGTGCATGGAACTGGAACCATTGCAGTGAATGCTACCATGAGGGTCCTGGACTTTAAGCTCTGACCTAGTAGCCTAAATTTGGCCTTCAGGACCTCTCTCCTTTTCCCGAAGACATTGGTACCTACATGTACCACAACCACTGGCCCCTTCCCAGCTTTGTACATAAGCCTCTCTAGATGTCTCGAGCGATCCGCACTCTTGACACTCAGCAGGCAATTCACCATCCAGTCATCACAAATTCAAATCTCTCTTTCTAATTAGCAAATCTCCCATGACTATAATCTTTCTTCCTAATAACAGGGGTCCCCTCCCCTGGAAGAGTATCCTCAGTGTGAGAGGATACAATGACATCATCTGGAAGGTGGGTCCCAACTGTAGGATTTTTTTCCCTCTGCTCCAGCTTGATGTTCCCTTTCCCCTTTGATGCTCGTCAGCAGCACAGCAGCTGTCAGACTGGGGATTGGGACCGCTCTACTGTGTCCCAGAAAATCTCATCTGTATACCTCCCTGTCTTCCTTAACTCCTTCAGTTCAGCCACTGTCATCTCAAGAGCCCGTACTCTGTTTCTGAGGGCCATGACCAGCTTGCACTTTCCCAGAAGGCAGGGAACTGGATAACTACTCTGCTGCTGGACTTCTGTCTGCATTATTTTTACACTTGTGTTCGTGGGCTTTGTTTTGTTTTGAGGGGGGCATTTATTGGCTTAAGTGTAGAGAATGTTTGTTAGGTATATATGACTGTCATACACCATTTCTATACACTGCTGTTTTATATATTATATTTAAGTATTACAGGTGTATATGTAGAAAATCCATACTAATATCTACACACACACAATAGTATGTGATACCATGTTATATATTTTTATATTTATATATATTTATATATATAATACATACTTTGTCACACATTGTAATGTATTAACACTTGCATTAAATATTTCTTAATTGTATCTAAGGTAACAAAGATAACAAATTGTAACAAAGATAAAAGATCAACATCTGTTTGTTGATATTCCTAGTGTATTTCTTTGGGTAGAAATTTCTAGATGAATTAATGTTCTTGAACAACTCTATGCACTTATGCATGTGCATAATCCCATACATGACATTTAAGTATAGTAATTTAAATGGTTTCAAACTGAATTTCAATATTAGAAATATAAATTTTTAGTCTTGCCCTTTGATTCTTAGTATATCAGGCATGGCACTGGGTATTGATTGGTCATCTATAAAGCAGTTGACAGTTTCATTTATCAACTGTAAAGGGTAAATTAATTGTTGTTGTTAGAAAGCATTGTGTCCTACACATTTAAAAAGATTTAGCTATTATCCAACCCACTTTAAATGAAACATGACCACAGCGTAAGGCACTAATTTTAATAAATCTTTGTTTCTTGTAATTAGGCAATATTGAATATGCTGTCTTTAAAATATGGGTATGTATGAATTTCATTTATATAGATGCATTTGTGTGTATATGTACTAAATCTATAACTTTATGAAAGAAATGTAATGTTTAACCTATTCAGCATGATGCTAAATCTTTGGTGAATGGGTGATTACATATAGTAGAACATTTCTAGTGAGGTCACTCTTCTTTCCAGGGTAACATTTGTTGAATGAAAGGCAAAATCTTGGAAATAAAATTGTTTTTAAACATTGCTGTAGCAGCTGTTTAGATAAAACAGCTATATACCTGGTTTTAATATTGTTAAAATATCCCAGAATCAAATACACAGCCTGGTGGTCCAAATTCTGACAGGATTTTGGTTTTACCACGCTACTGTATTTACAATCAGAGATATCAGCCTATTTAATAAAAGCCACATTTGAAATAACTGTGATGAATAGGAAACTTTTCCAGGAAAGTGCCCTCTGCTTCTGGCATTTAAGATGGCATTTGAAAAATAAAAGGCTGAAATTTTAAGTGTTCACTAATCTTGTCAACCTTGGACAAATATCTCAAAAAAGGCCCTAAAGGCTGAGATCAAAGGATCAAAAGTGCTGAACATTCAAGGTATTTACAGTTACAAAGGTAACCCACATTTGAAAATTTTGGTATTAATCATGTTTTGATAATGAATAAGTAATCATTTGTCAATCCATAACCAATTAATTCATAACTGACCATTAATAGAAATGTTAAGGGTGATTATATGTTTAGCGAGAGGGATTCTCTCAAGTCTGGATAAGTTTAATAATAAACCTCGGATAAGTCAATTTTATTTTATTTCTTGGTTATCGGTTAGTAAAGACAGCACATACATAGAGAGGCATACAGTTACCAACAGCTGTGGAAGATCTTCCCTGCAGTTCTCTGACAGTCTGTGTCCAGCCTGCAGATGATCTCATTTCCTTATGATCTTTTAGTGTAATTGTACCCTTTGTTGTTCTCCTTGTTTATCATTCTAACCCTTAACTGTTTCCTCCCTTTTTGCACTTACTTCTCCTTATCTCTAGGTTATTTCCTAACACATTTTGCAGTTGATGTGGTAAAATATCTTCATATTTTGCAGTTAAAATTGCAAAAAAAAAAATTTGTAACGGAACTTTTAAAAAAATATGCTGAAGGTTAACGTGTCTTAGCAGCAGAGCATCGTGGGAGTCTTGCTCCCAGGCAAGCCTTAACATTTCTTGGCCTATATTAAGTGTCTCCAGGGCGATTTAAAGATGTAGCACAGATCCAAAAGCCCACTGAAATCAACGGGTGTCTTTTCCCTGAGTTCAGTGGGTGTTGGGGCAGGACCCAAATGACCAGTCAGTGCAACTTACAAGCATAATAATAATAATGTGTCCAATCTTTGAAAATAAGCCTAAAGAACCCTTTTAAATATACTTGGTGAGTTGGTCATTATTTTTCCTCTACAAACACTTGATTGTGTGTGGGAGGGGGAGGGAGGATTTTATCTAGCAATTCAGTTATTTTAATAGTCATTTTAACTGTAAAATACCATGGTGGACACATTCACTGCAGAGGGGTTCTACCTCAGCCCCCCAGTATGCTGGCAAGAAGGGCAGTATTGGGAGAAAGAACTACAAGTTCCATATTTAGGTGGGTGTATGTTTAGGTGGAGTCCTATTGCCCTGCACAAACAGCGTACAGGTGCATTAGACACTATATTCCAGACCATAGACTAGAATAATGACTGTAGAGGTCTGCTATCTGGGTTCATTCCCTACCCCCGGGCTAGGAAACACATATTTTGGCCACTGATTTGGCTTTATTAATGAAAAATGAATTAACCTTTAATGACTAACTCTAATTTTAAAATTATATTGGTGATCGCCATTGTATTGCCATGATAAACCCAACCTAAAGTTTTCCAGTCTGCGGTATAAAGAGCAATGCAAGATGGAGAGCATGTGCAGCTATTCAGTCCTGTAAGGCAGAGATTTCAGAGTGGTCTTCAAGAGCCAAAGCCATGTGGCCTTTCTGAAAGGTCGTCTTTTATCAAAATTCTATCCACCAGGGAGTCATGAGGTTGGTGAGATTTAGAAATACCTCACCACAGCACACCTTCAAAGTGCTTAACATAATAGCAAATAATAAACAATGGCATTTTTAATGATGTATGTAGATTGACTGTT
Source organism: Mauremys mutica (assembly GCF_020497125.1). Taxonomy (NCBI): domain Eukaryota; kingdom Metazoa; phylum Chordata; order Testudines; family Geoemydidae; genus Mauremys; species Mauremys mutica. The sequence goes on from NC_059078.1 coordinate 71,043,215, forward strand.
CTTGGACTTTTTCTATAAAACAATGTTCCCCTGAAAGATACAGAATTGGGGATTTTTCTCAATTTTAATGCAGATCAAGATCATTAAAATGATAAATGGCTAAAATTACATGGAAATGGCATCTGACTAGACATGGTTGATTTTTTTTATTGTGATTATATATTTATTTATTTTATGTACCTGAACTGCAGAGAAACACATTATATGGTTTAAGAAGATTAGTGTTGTGCCCAATGACATTTGATGCTATGTGTTAATCTCAAACTTTCTCGGGAATTTGTTCCTCCCACGTTGATCTAAAACAATCCAAATTTGATTATAATGCTGGCATTCTGCATAAGCCACTTACTCCAGAAGGTTTTGGGGGAAGGTTGAGGGCCTGTTCCCAGAGATGGTTCATTAGCTGAGGGTGAGTTAAATTGATTTGTTCCTTTGGAATGTTTCTGTTTAATCCTGTGGGTGCATTATGCTGTTGCAGGATTAAGTAAATGTAAAACCGCTAGATCTCTTGTACAGGAGTCCTTTTAGTGTTACTTGTAAATAAATGTACAACTTGTTTTCTGCCCTCAAATTGCTTAATTATTGTTGCCGGCCTGGTAACATGCTAGGGCCTTCCAAGTCAGTGTCCTATTAAAGGAGAAACCAGTGACATGGAGTCTGCAGATATTCTTAATGCAATTTGTTTATTTTACACTATATGTACCAGTCCTAGAACAGAAGCACTCACAAACAGCATGGAGGCAATAATTTGTTTCAGGAATCTCAGCTCAAACATCAGTGCCTCATTCCCAGGGAGCAATTTTGCCTCGAGAGTCCACTCTGATTAGAGAGATTAAGACAGAGAGCAAACTCTTTTGCTGCTTGCCACAACTTCCCAAAAAAACCTGCTTCAGAAAACCAACAACGCAGGCATTTCTTCAAGAACTGAATGATGTCTGCATGCTGAGAAAAAAGACATTATAAAATTGTGTGCTACAGTTCCACCAGGGGACTCCAGCCACACCGGTACGTAACAATTAAATAACCAGACATTGACTCACGCAGGTATCTTTTGATTAAACATTTGTAAAGATAAAAGTAACTGTAGCCTATTTGGAGCATTCTTGGTACAGTTCTCCACTTCTTCAATGTGCCATTCATTGAAGTATTAATTTCCATTATGGTCAAGACTGTGCCAGTTATATGTAGTGGAATCCTCTTATAGTGGAGTGAAAGTCCCAGATTGCGTAAGTGTGTTTCAGTTGACTTTCACTCTTCTTATGGTGGAGCTTCACTCAGTTTATAAGTTTCAGAGTAGCAGTTGTGTTAATCTGTATCCACAAAAAGAACAGGAGTACTTGTGGCACCTTAGAAACTAACAAATTTATTTGACCATACGCTTTCATGGGCTACAGCCCACTTCATCAGATGCATGTAGTGGAAAATACAGTAGGAAGATATATGTGTGTGTGTGTGTATGTATATACACACACAGAGAACATGAAACAATGGGTGTTACCATACACACTCTAACGAGAGTGATCAGTTAAGGTGAGCTATCACCAGCAGGAGAGAGAAAAAATTGTACAAAAAGTTTTTTTCTCTCCTGCTGGTAATAGCTCACCTTAACTGATCACTCTCGTTAGTGTGTGTATGGTAACACCCATTGTTTCATGTTCTCTGTGTGTGTGTGTGTGTGTGTGTGTGTGTGTGTGTGTGTGTGTATATATATATATAATCTATGTTCCTACTGTATTTTCCACTGAATGCATCCGATGAAGTGGGCTGTAGCCCATGAAAGCTTATGCTCAAATAGATTTGTTAGTCTCTAAGGTGCCACAAGTACTCTTGTTCTTTTTACTCCGTTTATAGCAAAGTTTCATTTCATTCAAAGGATGGATCTTAGATGAGGAAATTGAGGTGTGTTTACCATTTGTTAGCTAGCATGTTTAGTAGTTAATATGATTTTAAACACCGTTTTGTGCCTAGTGTAGTAAGTAGTGTTAAACTTAATACCTGGGGGAGAGGGAGAGGAGCTTTTTTCCTGCCAAATTGGGGTACAAACTGGCATAATTTTAAAATTGGCACCTTTTGTTTATGACACTTCAACATTTTTCAGCCAAAAGTACCCAACAACCCCTGCTCTCATGCCCTCCCATTCCCACCCCACCCCACAATATTTTGTGGCAGAAATGACAAATTTTGTATGTAGATAATATTATAAATACTTGCAAAGTGCTGTTTTTACACGTGTATGTGGCCTGAGTGTCAAACCCATCAAAATCAATGGGATTCTTGACTTCTGTAGATTTGAATTGGGCCCAATAATCACATTGAAACTTGGTCGTTTGATAGAGCTGTAATAATAAAGGTTCTTTTCTTCCAGTAGAAAATGTGTGATAGTTTTGCTTGAAAACTAGTAAAAATGACTTAGGCCTTGCCAGTGGTTTTGTAGGCAAATATCGGGCCTACTCATAGGTATGTGCTTACTGTTATATGTGGAGGTACCCAGATTTATGTAGTTGATGCATCTCGAGCTATAATTCATTTAACAGTAATACGTCCATGTTATGTCTATTTGCGCTCACTCCTTTTAAAGCACTGGGTTGGATATGTAAGCAATAATAGATGAAAGGCCATGCAACCCATAAAGGCATACCATGGGTGCATTATTGAGGCGTGAGGTCAAAGGCTGAGTGCTTCCTATACTCTTGGCACCTTTAGTGCAGTGATCACACGTGCCATGCAGTACCTTATTGCTTTTATAAAATGTCTTGCTTGAAGGAAAAGGGAGCATTACTTTTTGACATGTCAAATGGAACTTGTTTATCTCATCTGCCACATTGTAGCCATAATGTCAGAGTGGAATACTCCAGGTCCACAAACCTACTTCTAGTTTTAAAAGGCAGTATGCAAAGAGGTGCTTTAAGACTTAGGGGCAGATCCTTAGCTGGCATTAATTGGCATAGCTCCATTGATTTCAGTGGTGCTATGACAGTTGACGTTGAGTATCTACCCCCAAGTCAGTTGTAGCCATGAGAATCTAAAATGCCAGCTATAATGTGCAGAAAACCAATTGCCTAAGTAAAGAGCTATATATTCTTATCAGCACATGACACCTAATTAGACTGGGTCAGCCGAACCATGTTTGTTCCAGTGTATGGTAAAAGTTGAGGGATCAGTCTTTCTGTTGCATTGGTGTAAATCCAGAGAATTGCCACTGAAATTATTGTAGTTGAAATCAGAATACAGTCCTATAACTTGAAATCAATGTGTACTAGATTGATAGTGTGTTTAAAGAGGGGATAAAATGGTTTATCTGGTTTTTGGTTTTTGTTCCCCCTTCCCCAAACTTGCATTATTACATTCATATAAACCAGTTTGTGGGCTTTCCCGCAGACTGCTATTAGAACCTGTCAGATGATGTTTATTCCAGAACAGAGCAATGTAAAAGCTATGAAACATTTCTACCATTACAAAATGCTGTATCCAGTTTTACTGACCTCATAACTGTGCCATCAATCATCAAGCTGCAGACACCTTAGAAAGGTGTGCATATGTCCTCTGCATTTCACTGTCAAACTGAAGGTATACTGATATGTAAAAACTGCCTATTGTGGTTCGCTAAAGCCATCTGCAGCATCATTCATGCTCGCAGAGTTGAGTTTGAATGTGAGTGCAGATGCTTCCTCCAGTGCTGATACATATGGATTCCTTTATCTACTACATCCTTCATTTTGCAACCCAAAATTCAGTCAGACAAGAATGCTGTCATCTGATTTAACCTGCTGTCATGTGAAAATTTAATGGTGCAAAACCCTGTTAAACACTGAGACCAGTGGTTTGTGGGTTTTCTGCTTGTTTGTGACAATGAATGGCCCAAATATGAAATATGATGTTGTGACTTTGGGTGCAACCTCTGCCTGAAACTCCTAATCCAGCCTGCATTTAACCCAGTGGCATGTAAGTCCCAGGAGTTCAATTAATCAAACTGGTTTGTCAAGTCCTCCTCCCTCCCCCTGGTACCAGTTTAGAGAAACTACAGATCTAATCTTAAATCATGTCCCAGTTGGCAGAGAAGATGTATGAAAGGGAGACATTTTATCAGAAACCATAGCACAGGAAGATGGCCGAAAGGAATAAATGTTTATATGCTGGGTCTGTGTTCTTTCTTTTCTTTTCTTTTTTTTGGCATCCCCATTAATAACAGAGCACGTTTCCATTTAATCACATCTTAAGCAAGCTGTGTTAGGAGTCAATGATTGCATGTTTAATCGTGGAAATAAGCACCAACGAAGCCAGTCATTCATTCTTACCTCAAGGGAGCTATATTTCTTGGAAAGCACTGATGGAAAAGTCAATGTGTTTGAGTCTCAGCTGGGGCATAAAACACATAGCACATTTTGTTTATGCCACAGTGTTTGTCATTTCAGTGTGCGTGTCTGTGAACAGGAGAGTTAAAGGTACATTTGTGAGCTTATATTTTGGTTTCCATCATTCCAATGGCACATACTTGCATGATTCATTCTTGTCTCTTTTGCCCTATTGATGTTATCGTGGTTGGGGGCAGGGAATATGAAATGTTCCTTAGATATGGGAATTAAGAAATATGACCACTAGATGAAATTACTCAGGAACTACCAACATGAAGGGATTTGGAAAAGAAAATACTCCAGTAAAGGGTATATTAGGGAATTTAGCTGAAACAATGTTTGATTACTCCTGTGTGTTTAGAGAGATTATATGAGGTGATTGAGCTTATAAGCAAAGGGGGAAGCCTGAACCAAAGCACTGGATCTTGACACTGTTGAAAAGTTTGTATCCATGTGTGAACTTTGTTTTCCAACCCCATCTCTATTTAGGACACATCTACACTTTGAGCTGGAAGTGTAAATCCCAGCTTGAAGAGACATTTCCATGTGAGCTCTGATTGGGCTAGCGTGCTAACAATGAAGTGTAGCTGTAGCAGCATGAGCAGTAGGAGAGGCTAGTTTGCCTCCATTACGTACCAGTCCAAGTTACTATGACAGGTGGTGCAGGATTTTTTTTTTTAACTGCTTGCTTGTTTGATTTAACTAGTGGAAAGGAAGAGAAAAAACATGATCTTTAATTTGTTGAGTTGTAAAGGGAAGCCCTGAGCCACAACGCTATTAGTCAATTAATATTATATCACCTGTTTTTCAAACTTTGTTAGTACATACTCTCCTTTCTTCACTGATAGCATTTATAGTTTTAAGATAACCATGGCATAGAGTATAATGGTTCTCTATTGTACAGTAACAGGAGCCCTAGATCTATTGTTTTCAGTGCACTTAAGAGAATGTATGTCTTCCACAATGTCTTGAGATATTACAGTTGCAAATGCAGATCTATACAAACTTTCTTTCAGGTGATCTTAAATCTTTTTATTTGCAGCCGATAGCTGTGTTGTTAAAATAGGAATAATACCAGTACAAATAAAGGCTACCCAAACCTTCTCAAAGTGTTTCACCCCATAGATGACTTAGGGTGTATTTAATAACATAGAGTGGGATGTTTTCTTGATTGTAAAGAAATTTTTAAAGAAAAAAAAAAAGGCAAACTATTACAACGGTATCCACTTCCTGCATTGAAAAATGAACTGTGGTCTCACAGCTCCCTTGAGTGTTTGGAAGAAGAATAGCATCGCTTAATAATAAAGCACTTTCCTATGAGCGGTGCACATTCATATAATTATCGTTTGCCTGGCAAATTTTCAACCATCAACAGAGAGTTTTCATTGATTGCCTCCTGTTGTAAGGAAGTAATAATACTGCTGTCTCTGCCTTTCATAAACTATACAAATCAGAGAAAACAGAAAGAGCTAGGGAGACTATGTGGAAATAAAATACAGTGTGGTGTGGGTTATTTCCCATATCACTGCATAGAAGTGCAGGATCATGGTCTCTCTGCATAGGCACTAAGTATATAGACCAAGGTTTTCAGAGATAGCGACTGATTTTTGGATGCTCAGTCTAAGACACCTAATAGAAGCCTAATTTTAAAGAAGTGCTGAACCACCCTCTGAAACTGAAAAATCAGACCTTTTGTAAGCTGCCTCAAGTCAGGGACCCCAAATTGCTAGTCACTTTTGAAAATCTTGGCCATTGTGTAGTAATTTGGAAACTAGAATGTTAACATTTTGCTACAGGGGTGCAAATGGCTCAAGCTCCCAGAAACCATTAAATGAAAGCTACGTATGAGAAATATTGTTATAACTAGCCGAAGGTTTGTTAGCCCTGATAGACTGCTGTTGAAACAGGAATTACTTTGAAGTGGTTGCGATCATTGGACCAGAGTCTCACTGAGTTGATCAGAAAGTGACACTATGCTTGATCCTAATCTCAATAAAATCAATGGGAAAACTCCCATTCAATTTGAAGGTGCTGGATCAATCCCACTATACTGTGGTGGGGGAAATAGGGGGAAACTATTATATATAATAGTAATGCAACCCTGTGCCAGGTATATGTGTATGTACACATCTTGGTATAAATCTATACAAAATATGCAGTTGTGATATTTTCCTCCCAATTCTCTTGTTTTATGAATCATGACTGTGTTAGTGAAATAATGACACAGATTCTTGTCCCGTTGAAGTGAATGAATTTTGCCATTGACTTCAGTAGGACTGGAATAAATAATTTGCACTCACCAGTTCTCACCTCCCATAAAATGTGTGCATTACTCCTACTGATAAGACAATCCTGCGGTTTCAATTTTTGTGCATAAATTGAACTTGCTCAATTTCCAGTAATTTGGTGAAACTTACCCTATTGTTTTCTTGCACTGCTAAGTGCTGCTATAATGTATACACAGATTCTATCCTTTGTTTTTTGGAGGAAATATGTAAGAAAGCTAATTAAAGTACAACATGAATTGAGAGCTTGTATCTCATTGCAATATAGAAGGGGAGGTTGAGCTGCAGTGTAGGCATAACTACATGGCAGTTATCTTCTGTTTTTCAGATTTATAATTAGTTTGGCAATTTTGTAACAGACCAGGAAGAAGATAAATCCATCTGTGCTTGTTGACTTCTCAGACATCAAATTTTCAGACCTGTGCAGTCGGTACAAATAAGTTCAGCAGACTTCTAAATGGAGAGAACTGATATGAAGGATGAATGAAAAGACGCCTCTTCACCTCTGAAATGAATCCAAACTTAATATTGTTTTTTCAGTTTCATAGCTGCTTATAAGTGGTGTAGTGTTTTTCTCATTAGTTTTCACATGCACCTGTATTTCAAAGTTCCAGTCAGTATACAAGTACCAAAATATCAGGGCTATGTTTTAACAAGCATAACCAGAAGAAAGAAGTATGAAATGAGATAATCCTTGTTTCCCATGGTATTTCCAGTCCAGTAATGCCTATCTAATAGCGCTGATGATTTAAGATTAGAATCCAAACCAAATCTGAGCTCATAACCTTTTTAGTGGTGCAGTTGAAGTAGATGATAAAAAGAAATAAGAAGAGGCGAAAGAAGACTAAGTTAAATAAATTCAGGCATACTGAACCATCTGTAATTTCCTTTCTCCAATATTTTTATGTCCTGAACTCTCAAAAACATTGTGATATTGGGTACAATTTTCAGAAGTACCTAAGGGACATAAGAGCCTAAATCCATTGCAAGGAAATTGTGATTTAAAAAGAGAATTAGGTGTGTTGTGAACATTTTACCCAGTATGTCATCATTCTTTCAAAATATCAGCTATTCAGATACAGACTTCTTTTTAATGTAGGTTCCTGCCTAGGCTAAATTAAATTTTTAATGTAATGTAAAAAATGTTAACAAGGTTAAAAAATGAGTTTTGATTTCGCAAAATTTACGGTTGGTCATAGGACTTGTTACTATGAGGAATGCCATTGGAATAATAAGTGTGTTTAAGTGTATTATGTGGATTGAGCCTTGGAATGAGCAGAACACTTTGTGTCTTGTCTTTAATGAAATAAGTTCAAACCATGATTTTGGAAATCGTATCTTCTGTCTTGGTTATATGTGTTCCGATGATGTTGGGGACAAATTGGACATGTTCCCAAAAGTTTTTGCAAGGATTGTGAGATCACCCTATCTAGTTCCTATTATTAAACATATTTGTGTCTGGAGAGAGGCTTGCGCTCTCATTGTCTCGCTTTGGTATGACCACAAACCACTTAGAATCATGCCTCTCACTATTCATCCAGCCCTGCACAATCAAGTAAGGAAACAAACCTTGTTTAATCCCCAATATCTATGAGACTTAGTGAACATATCATGCAGTATTTTGAAGAACCGATGAAAGGTGATTAGATTTATAGCCAGTTTGTCTGATACAGTGAAATGTTTTCCCTAGACTGAAAGTCCTTCTTTCAAGAGACAAGGTGGGTGAGGTAATATCTTGTATTGGACGAATTTCTGTTGATCAGAGACACAATTTTTTTAGCTGACACAGAGCTCTTCTTCAGCTTTGTGTAAGTTTTAAACTTTCTCTCTTTCATTAACAGAAGTTTGTCTGATAAAATATTACCTCGCCCACCTTGTCTCTGTAATATTCTGGTACCAGCATGGCTGCAACATTGCATACTGAGTCAAGAATCATTCAGATAAATTAGTATAGTAGTGTGCATTACATTCCTAATTACCAGGGTTGTCAGAGGGTAAGAGTAACTCACTTCAGTTTGGTTTATTGATAGAGGGAGGAAGGGCACAGTATCTACTCCCTCTTCCCTAGATAGCTTACAGTTTTTGAGGTGTTCAGAGATAGTTCCAGCTCAAGTCAAGATGCTGCATTGGCCAACCTCCCTTCTCACTCCGACTCCTCAGTCACTTGCTAAAAAAGTTGTCATAAAGTGCTACTGTTGATATTTTGCTCCATTAGGCAGCCACTTTTTTAACCAACTTTCATTTAGGGTCTCCAAAGGCTAAAGGTTGTGGCTGAAATGTTGCTGACCTTTGGTTGATTGCTCTTGTAATATTATTAAATCTCCTCTGCCTAGAAGCTCATACTCTTTTTGAATAAAATAAGTTAGAACCTCAAGCACCCTTATGTTTTCTTCCACACAGCTCCTTTCATCTGGGACCCTCCACCCTAGTCAAAATCCTTAAAATTATGAGTTAAACTTTCTTCAAGTCATTACTCAGGATCACCTTTTTCCATGTTGCATACAGAAAACAGTAACCTGATGATGGCTAGATATATGGTTAATTGTGATCTCTGCTCCCGATTGGCTAAGAATTATTTTTACTCTGATTTATAGCATACTTACCTGTCTCATACAGGTATTTTAAGAATCAGTGGAGCTTTGAGATCCTCAGATGAAAGGTGCCACATTCTATGCAGCAGAAACACAAATTATTTTTTAAGAAGCATCTATAGTATGCCTGGCCAAAGCTTTCAAACCTGAATACCTACCATTAGGCACCTGGTTAGGCTCAGAAATAAGCACTCTAGTTACTTTTTCTGAAGGTGTGGGACACCATCAATACTGGTCCTCACTGGCAGTTGGAGGAGTTCGACATCTCTGAAAATCAAGCCAGTTCTACTTGTATGTGAGTGCTAAAATTAAACTCCTAAATCCAGATATGAAAATTTTGGCCTTTACAGTGCATTTTGCAGAGAGTGCTCCAGGCACTGTGAAAATGCCCCACTCAGAGATTTACAAGAGGTACACCTTACTCTTGAGCCAGGCAAATAGAATTGTGTGATACCATGACTGGAGACTGTATCCATTGTCTCAGTGAAATCTTCCTGTCCCATCCCTCCCAGTGAAATTCAGCCAGACACTGACTCAAAGCTAAATAAATCTTTTTGTGCCTACAGGTAAATATGAAAAAAAGGTAAACTTTTCTCTCTCATTGTCACCTACACAGTCAAACCTGTCAGGGAAAATACCGTAGGCAAAGTTAGGAGTCATTTTCAAAGCAAATCACTCAGTCTCTGAAACTTAATCTCAGTATGGCCATGTCTCCAAATGTGTTCCCGTTGCCTCTTAATAGGTCTTATGTGAGTGAAACTATTTTCAAAAGAATTTTAAAATCATTAAAATCCTTTGCAGTGCTAAAAATAGGTGCAATTCAATTATAAAATAGCTATTTGCGTTATTGCATACAAAAATAAAAAAATCAATACTTGAAGTTGTCGATAGGCTGCCGGGTTTAACCTTACAGATGAATGTTAGATGAGTCCTCATGGTTTATGCATGAGGATACAATTTAACGCAATCATTAATTCTAGTTTTTATTGTCTCAATAGAATCTAATGGCTAATATAGATAGTACTTCCTGAGCAGGTAGTGCCAGAAATAATGGTCTGGCCTATAGATTTGTGAACCAAGATTTCTATTGCTCTTTCCAGGTGCTGGTTTTATGATCCTGCAGATGATCAGTCAGCTGAGGGGTTCCCAGTTTCATTTTTTTACATTAGGCACAGAAATGTAGGTTATCTTTCCCCTCTTGATTTCAAGTGTATTATCAGGCTGAGAAAAAAAATCTCATATTGTCCAATAATTGTGCAAACTTAACCCTTTACAAATTTGCTGAAGAGACAGCAGTGAATATACATCATTTCCATGTAGACCTAAGTTCATTGAAGTGATGATTTTCACCAATGATGGTTGTTAGCAAAGCACAGAGTGGAGGTATGGAACCTTCTGCAATGAATTCTAGCCTTTTGCTTTTCCTGTCTCTCCCCTCACCTTCCAGTCCAGGGTTAGCCACCAGAACAAAACACATGCAGGTCACTGGAGATCCAGACTTGCACAGCACAAAATAAAGTATGTCTATATAGAACTGAATGGGAATGGACATAATTGTTCATTTTTATATGTCTTCATCCTGAGGTTTTTGCTGCCTTGCATATGCTATAAATTTGACCCAGATGTGACTAGATGCCATTAACTGCTGTATTGATGTAACTTTGTGCTGATGTATATTCCGCAGTCAGTTCCCTTTTCCTATATTGCAGATCTTTACTAGCCAAAAGTTCAACTATATTTGATTATTCCTAACCTTTTAAAAATAGGGTACCCTTAAAAGTTATGGTTTCCATAGACTGCAGAGGTGTTAAGAGACCACATCACTGTGAATGGTCTCCTAGAATGTATTAACTGCTTATGCTAACAATCTGTTCCACTTTGTATTTAGTATTCTGAGTACATTTCCCAGACCTGAAAATCTCTGTAAGCTTGAAAGATTGTCTCTCTGATCCACAAAAGTTGGTCCAGTAAAAGATATTACCTCACCCATGTTGTCTCTCTAATACACCAGGACCAACATGGCTACAGCAGCACTGCATACATGGTTCACATAGTCCTGTACCAAAAGAAAGAAGGAATCTGGGTTTCTGAAGAACTTGCCGAAATCTACAACTATTCTCTCCATCTCTTTTATTTGTGTCCCATGCACGATATCCATAGAATACATAATAGTCTCTAATTGACTAGTGTCACGTGGGGAATGGAGGTATGAGAAATCCAAACAATGTTGGCCAAAATTGCACTTAGTATAGCCATTTGCTTTCTGTCAAACTGCATACTTCTAAATATATGCTCAATCTCTGGGAAAATAAATTGAGAAAAACATTTTAAGATTAACTAACACTTGTTTTTTAAAGTGATGCTTCACAGCAACAAGGCATCCCAACCTTGCCCTCTTGGTGGAGTTTAAAATAGAGAAAGGACACCTCCTATCATCATAGCAATTAAAATGAATTAGAAATACAGAGAATTGCTCTAACTCACCAAAAAATGTAGAGAGAACTTTTCAAATGAACAAATGGGAATTGGGCACTCACCTCTCATTGATATTTATTACGTTGGGGACTGGAGGAGAACTGGACAGGAAACAGTGAGAATTTTTGAGATTTAAAAAAAAAAAAGAATTCCCATCCCAAAATGGGACAAAATGTCAATCTCAAAATTTTTGCAAACTCAGAATCTAAAAAAATTGCTTGGGTCAAGCCAATTGGAAGGTATAGGTTTGCTAATTTTGAAATGTTCTGTTTCAATTTTGACCTTTTGCATTTTTTATATGTTCTTTACTATAAAATAAATTTCAAAACAAAGTCATTTAGCTCTGAAAAACTGAAGTTCTTTGTTTAGAAAATGTCACAATGGGACACTTGGACAATGTTGAAACTTATTCCCAATTTTTTTTTAAATGGGAAATTCATCAAATCTGACCCTTTCCTGTGAACATGAATTTTGTTTTTTCAGGGTTTTGGGGTTTTTTCAGCCACAATATCTAGGTTTTTCTCAATAGAATGCATATGGAGTGCTGCTGAAGCAAATAATAATGAGAGAGAGAGAGACATTTAGACTAAATTAAACCAGGCCAGTTCAACAAAAGTGTCCCAGAAACAGATCTGGATGTATTTTAGTTTAGGATTGCTTCTGCCTACCATTATCTCCTCAAAATTCCTGAGAAATTGTAAGTATCATATTGCATGAAACATGTGTGTTCCATTTACATTGCTGCTATTGCAATAAAGTCTATCACTCACTATCCCTTCTGTCATTTTTACATGTTTGCTACAGGTGACATGCTACCAGTAATCTACTGAACTCTCTAAATTTCAGATATAAACTTAGGCTATGTCTGTACTTGGAGCTGTGGGTGAGTCCCAGCTTGAGGAGACATACTTGGGCTAGCTCTCATCAAGCTAGTGTGCTAAAATAGAATGTAGCCATGGCAGCATGAGCCCGTCCTCCCATTGGTGCTGTGGTCTGCTAATGCAATAACGGCACAAGCTTCACTCAGTGAAGTAATGGCAGAATCTGATTTCGGTCCTCATAAAGCAAAGAGTATTGGCTAAGACTTTATAAGGCATTGTCTAGGCTCAAGGCATAACCACATACAGGGCTTGAGTCACATGCAACAGGAGGAGTTACTCTGCGTAAGGGGGGAATTGACTCCCTCATGATGTTCAGGGGGAGGACAGCTTTAACTGACACTGGGGCTACAGAACACCTTAAACTGTGCTGCACATGCCCCTTTCTGGCTAGAGCTGCAGCTGTGGAGTGGAGGTGCACTGCTGCAACCTCTCTCCAGGCAGAATTTCTTCTGCTGCAGGCCTTTGGCCCTGGTTTATTGTGGCATAACTATAGGGTGAATCAAACTCTCAGCATACTGAAGCATCCAATATGCATAGTTCCCTTGTAATACCTTACAGTGGGTCATGTTTTAGCTCAGAATTTTTTTACTTTCAAATTTTTAAACAGATAAACAACAAACTTCCTTTTCCTAACTGTTGTAATTAAAAAGGGAAGCATTTATCTCTCTGCAGTGATATGTACTGTAATACGTACATACTGTAATATATCAGCTATCCCAATGGAGCAGTTATGATTTAACCAAATTTTATATATTAGATCCATTCACAGATGTTCTAGTAGTGTCTTCAAAGTGAATTATTATAGTACAGAGTCTACATAATAGCGCACATGCTCTTGATCACTATTAACATTCTGCCTTCTTACTCCATATCTCCTAATAATTCTCAACCAGGACCATTTCTGAGATGGTTTCTATTCCTGAGATTGCTCTTTTTTTCCCCCTGAACACCAGTGAGGTGATGAAGGCTTCTCTAAAGAGCCTCTCATTTAAAATTCTGCCACTGGATTGAGTCCCCTGCATGAAATGCAGCTTGTCTCCTCTCTGGCTACTGTTAAATCAATCCTGTCAGAAATGACATATCCCTGGGACTCATCAAAATATTTCTGAAGGGCAATTTGATACTTGTGGAATGGACAAGGTATTTTCAAAGAGTTTCCTGTGGAAAGATAACTCTTGCAAGGTCCTAACTCCACATGTCCCTCCTTCATACTATAGGAGTTGAACTCTGTTCCATACTGTCTGTATACTCTTCAGGGACTAGGTATAAAGATTTCCAGCATGTGACAATATAGTGTTCTTGCCAAGTAGCTTCCTTGGTTTTTGGTCATGAAGAAGTGTTGGTGTTTAGATAAGTAGATTCCTTGATCTTCTCTTCTGCAAGGACCAGAAAAGCACAGCTTACTGCAGACTAAGTGGGAAGAGAGGAATTTTGTGGGAGACCCTTGATTGCAGATATTGGTAGTGTATCCCTGCCACATGCTCCAAGTCAAACGTCAGGGAGATGAATATTCATATTGGACCATAATGGCCAATAAACAGTAGTCAAAATAGGGACACAGTGCTAAACCCCCCATCTAACTGATTGTTGAAATCTGATGCTGTGCCACAAATGGTGGAATATTAACAGCAGACTCCCATGTTTGTCAGCTAATATCATTTTCTCCTCTACTCTACAAATGTCCTGGCTTTAGAGTCAGGACTGATTAGGGGCATGTTATTAATGTAATCATACACCCATTTCAGTAAGGCATAGAGTAAATTCTTCAGTATGGATTTTGTTCCACATCAGGGAAAGGTTTGTTTCTCATAAATTGTAACACTAACCCCCAACAATATGGAGAAGGCCTGAGTAAATTTTGCTAGAGGAAATTGGTTGTATCACATATGTATATATTATTAGTTGAAGGAAAACCAACTCTTGTTCCAGTTTCCATATTGCTGCTGAGAATCATTTTCCCTATTATTTTAACTCTCAAACCAATTAAAGCTCTGTTAATGCAGTTCATATTTCAGCACATGAAATGTGGTGGGTAAGATTACCCATACATCTAGCAGAATAAGACTAACCAGAGCCAGTGGTTGCAAGTTGAAGCTAAATGAATTCAGACAAGAAATAAGGCACACATTTTTAACAGTGAGGGTAATTAATCATTGGATCAACTTACCTAGGGATGTGGAGATTCTCCATCACTTGAAGTCTCTAAACGAAGACTGGACATCTTTCTAAACTATATGCTTTAGCTCAAAGAGAAGTTATGGGCGTGAAGCAGAAATTATTGGGTTACATAGATTTAGACTTTGGTCTGTGTTATGCAGGATCAGACAATATGATTATAATGGTCCCTTAAAGCTTTCCAAGCTAAGACAGAACCTGATAAAATAGAACTGGTTGAAATTTTCCAAGCTGCAACTTTTTCAACCAAAATGAGAAAACAAGTATGTTGAATACATGTTATATAAGCAACTGTATGAAGTGAGTTCCTGTGCACCCTGTGAGTAGGGCAGGAAGACGTTGGAATTTGGCTTTGGTTCAGATAAGCCATTGTACATTTGAACACTTAGCTGAATCTGACCTGAACAATTTGAATCTGCAAAACTCATCTTTTTAAAAATCTGGCTCCTTGGAGATTAGATTTTTTCTTTTGATGTTTGAACTGCTTCTCGTTCAGGTCAGGACTCAGAAAAAACAGAAAAATAGGTGGTAATGTATAACATTCTCACTTCTGCTCCCGGCCAAAAACTAGAAGTGTCTAGCAGAATGATTAGACCTTAAACAAGTTTTGTTTTATTCCTTTTTAGAAATGAACTTTCAAGTTTTAAGTGGGTTTCTTTCTTTGTTGAAACTGGTTCTCCCAACCCTACTTTCAAGACCCAATGCCGTCGGCAAAGTAAGAAGAGTAGCGGGTGCAATGTAACTGAATTTTCAGTGATGGTGATGATTTGTCAAATATTTTTGACATGTTTAGATATCAATTGTCTTGGTTAATTAATCTTCAAGCACATCTCTTCCAATTAACTGTTATCCAAAGGACAGCAGTTATACTCTGAAAGATGACTGTGAATGTTGTATGGGATCCCTTGTTTATTTGTGTCTGTGATTTCCTACCAAATTTGCTCCCTTTATAAATAAAAAAGATGTTTCTTCTGGCACATTGCCAACTCAACTTGGGATCAGAAAGTCAAATTCTGCTCTTGCTCATTATAGACAGTAAAAAAGGTGCTGCAACTTGAACACAGCAAAAAAATTATCTTGTTTAGGAAGCTTAGCCAGGGTTAGAAGCCTATCCCTCCTGCAGCATAGATGGCAGATGGATAGTTTATTGAGTTGGGTTTGAACTTATCAAAATTTAAGGAATGAATGTAATCTATCACAAGAAATGAGGAGAAAGCTCTCCTTCCGCATAACAGACTGTGCATATAAACATAGAGTGAGGTATGTGTGTGTGTATGTATTTATAATCATTATGGTAGAGTTGTGACCTGAACTACCTGTTGCAGCTACAACTCTTGCAATGGGGTAAATTAAGCAGAAGCAATACACAAATGGTGGTTTACAATACCAGTAATTAACGTCAACAGCATTGTGTAATTTTGTGATAGCTGCACCATTAACAAGTGTGAATGTCATTGTATTGGGTCAACAATTCAGAAATAACAGTCTTAGAAAAATAGCTAAATAAAGTACTGTAATGTTCCAAACATTCTAATCTCTATGAGACGTTAATGTGTTGAAAAGCTATATTGTTTTAAATGGTAGCTAGCTTTGCCACAGCTGAGGTGATGTAATTATGTTCCCAAATGAGGAAAGCACTTATGCATACGTTTAAGTTCCAATGAGAGGTAAGCATATATTTCAAGTTCAGAATATTCTGAAGTGCTGTCCCAAACAGGGATGTGTTCCTGAATCACCATCAAAGCCAAGACCCAATAAAGCTGCTAATTACACTGCCAACATTCTATTCCAAGGGTTTTTAGTTTTGAAGAGGGGAAAAAAATCACACTTTCCTACTAGCAATAATGTATCATGTTCAGCTTACAAGTGAATTTATATTTTTAACACATTTCACAATAGTTGATCATGCTGCTTTATATATAAGCCCTAAACATCTCTTTCAAAATTCTAAGCTTTATTTTCCACATTACCCAATGCCAGATTAGATTTTGGATTGCAGCCTGTTTTCTAGCATGTGAGTTCCTACTGTGGGTACTAGTTATGACAATTTGGGTTTGTTTGTTTTAAAAAGAGGAAGGTTAAAAATACAATGAATTACTAGTCCCTGTACAATTTAAAGCCATGATCCTGTAAACACTTAGGGGCAGAGTTCAGAGCCAGATTTTCAAGGGTCCAGATCCTCAAAAACGCTCAGCACCCAAAATTCTGAGCTCTTTTGAAAGTCTAGCTGCTGATGAAATTCAAGCATTGGAGTAGCCACTTTACAGTGAAACTTTTCAGATGCATAGAGTTAAACATGTTCATTAGTTTGCAAGGATCTCAGTTACTTAAATGGAATCAAGGTGTTCTGAAAAGCACATCAGTGTTATAGACCTCAGGGTTCGAATTAAGTAAAATTCTCGTGTTGAAACACAGAAATCATAATTGCTAACATTTTTTGACAAGCCTGGTTTGCTTTCTCCTTGTGATAGGCCCACTCCTTGTAAGGTGAATGATATTTGGCTCAGTTGTCCGTTACAAACTTTACTGGCCTAACTGAGAAGGAATAGTGGCTCTCTTGAAAATGCACAGTGGTGTATTTTAATGTTTTAATTTTTAATCAACAATCAATTCAGTACAGTATTAAAAGGTACATAAAGCAAACGTGTGTTTGAATTGAATCATAGGAATTAGCAATTGAAAAGTTCTATTAGCTCATGTAGTCCTCCCGCCTACTACTGGATAATTTATTTGGATCTCACCAAGAGGTGTTTCCCCCAGTATTCAGGTTAAATTTAGACCATAGGCAGGGACCTTGCCTTCTTTTTGGTTTGTATAATCTTATCTTCATTAATTTACCTCTATTTTGTTATTTCTTTTACCACCTTAAATAATTTTTTTCACTCCTCTTTGCATCTTTCCGATACAAGTATGTCTCTCCTTAGCTACGTTAAACATATTTAACTCTTGTATCTCTGAAAATATTGAGTTGCAATGACGTGCGGAGATAATGTTTGCATGACCTTCAGTTAGAAGCAACAGTAGATTGAATGGGCCAAAAGTATGTCTTTAAAGGTGCCCTTACTAACAGTGTGTGCTGCTGACAAAAATCTCAGTGCTAAGTATCAAATGCAAATTGTTTTGGAGAAAGAAAAGAAAAGAAGTTGGGGAATGGGGGGGTCAGGAGTCACTGTTTTTTAGCTTCCCCCTCCCCCACCAAAAATCTATTATATGCTCTTTTTAAAAGATTACAACTGGCTGCCTTCTTAATTCAACATTACTTTGGTAAGTTTTTGCCTGCTTTATAAATTTATTTAATGCAAATTACGTATAACTAAGTAACAGTCAACTGTAAAACATGAGGATGTGATTCCATGCAGCAGTGCTGATGATGTAATCATGAGAGAGAGTACTGTGGCTTGTGTAGTGTTTCCAAGTGACATCATAGGCCTTTAATTCACAGTGGGTTTGCCATCTTCCTTTTCCTTCTTTAAAATGGATCCTTCAGTAACGTGCAGCTGAGGAAATGTTAGCCCATTGCTATTCTGAAGATGCTTTGGCAGCCTACTTCCCAGTTCTGCTGGGGCATCATGGGAAAATGTCCAGTAACAGTGGGTCCAGTTTTGAGCAAAAAGGGCTTTGCACCAATAAACTGGACGAAGTAATCTCTTTTATTGGACCAACTTCTGTTGGTGAGAGAGACAAGCTTTTTGAGCTTACGCTGAGCTCTTTTTCGAGTCTGGAAAACTAACTCAGAATGTCACAGCTAAATATAAGGTGGAACAGATTGTTTAGCATTCCAAGTCAAGAGGCCCATTTATATCCCTCCAGTCAGAGGGAGGAAAAGAAGGGGAGGGGAGCAGCTAGAGGGCAAGTGTTGTAAGTGGGTTACAGATTGTTGTAATAAGCCATAAATCCAGTGTGTCTGTTCAGTCCATGATTTTTAGTGTCCAGCAAAGTTATGAATTTAAGCTCCTAGACTCATCTTTTGAAAGTGTTGTGTAGGTTTCCTATGAGGACTCATAGGTCAGATATAGGGTGATCATTTTGTGAAAAGTGTTCACTCATAGGTGATGTGGTGGTTTTGTCTTTTTCCTGTGTGAGTTCATTTGAGAGTATAGTGATTGTCAAGTCACTCAGATACCATAGACAGTGCTGTGAGGAGAAAGTCCAGGATATACACCGTGACACACTCAACAGTGCCTTCACCAAACAAGGACACTCCACCACAAAAATAGATCACATCATGGAATGGCCCACCCAAATACCTCAAGAGAACCTGCTTCAATACAGAAATAAAACTTCCTTTAACCGCACACCCCTAGTTTTCACCTGTCCCTACAAGGAACCCATAGTATCAAACAACTACAAGCCATACACAATGAGAACCCCATCCTGAAAGAAATCTTTCCTGATGCGCCAATTCGAGCCTGCAAACAGGCCCCCAACCTCCCCAAGCTCATCATCAGAAGCAAGCTCCCCACAGACCAGGACAGGCCAAATCAAAGCTGTACCAGACCCTGCCAGAACAACATGCAAAAACTGCAGATATATTTCCACTGCTACAATGATCAATACCCCCCCCCCCGCACACACACACACTACAACACACCTTTCAAGATCCAGGGGTCCTGCACATGCCTATCACAACATGTATTGTATCCATCCAGTGCACTAAATGCCCTAATAGCAACTATGTGAGGTGAAACCAGACAATCACTACGCTCTCAAATGAATTCACACAGGGTGAATGCATCCTAATTAATGTAAATGTCTACAACCAGGGAGAGGAAATAAACAGTACAGAGGCACAATGGATCAGTCAGATCCATTGCATTAGAGAGAGAGAGAAAATTCCTTAATTGGTGTTATCAATCCTGAGTTTTTATATCTCTGAGACCTAAAATCTTTGTATGAGTTGTAAATTTACTTAAGCACCTTCATGGGGAACAGAATATTGATAATAGAGGGCTCTTCAATCTACTGGCCAAAGATAAAACAAGATCCAGTGGCTGAAAATTGAAGCTCGATAAATTCAGCCTAGAAATAAGGTGCAAATTTTCAACAGTGAGGGTAATTAATCATTGGAAGAATTTTATGAAGGGCTGGGGTAGATTTTTTTCCATTTCTGAACATTTTAAAAACAAAATTGGGTGTTTTCTAAAAAGATATGCTCCAGCTCAAACAGGAGTTAATTCAGGGAAGTCCCATGACCTGTGTTATGCAGGAAAGTCAGGGAACGTCTACACTGGGAGGGGGGATCGATCTAAGATATGCAACTTCAGCTATGTGAATAGCGTAGCTGAAGTCGAAGTATCTTAGATCGAGTTACCTACCATCCTCACGGTGCGGGATTGACGTCCACGGCTCCCCATGTTGACTCCGCTACCGACGTTTGTGTTGGTGGAGTTTCGGAGTCGACAGGAGCATGTTCGGGGATCGATATATTGCGTCTAGATGAGACGCGATATATCGATCCCCGAGAAATCGATTGCTACCCGCCGATACGGCCGGTAGTGAAGACGTACCCTCAGACGGATTCCTTCTGGTCTGATAATCTATGGATTTATTTAGTGGAGTGGAGTACCATTTAATTTAGGAAAAGGGTATGGTGGGTTGGTTGGTTTGTATGGGCGAGGAGGTGTCCACAAGAAAAAACGCTGCTTAAAAAGAAGTCCACACTAAGGCAAAGTTTGAAAGCCGCTGATGTACTTACACATTTTTTGTCTGGATAGAAATTGAGTGTTTGGACTGTGTGACTTGAAAGACTGAGATTCAGCTTAGGGCAATACCTCCTAATGTTTTTTTCATCTAACTGTATTTATTTCCTCAGTAAGCTTTCACCATAAATGATATTATTCAGAGAAGAAAACAATTTGTGTGAGAATGGAAAAGCAGCTGGGAATTGCTGATGTGAGTTTATCTGAAGTTTGACAAGAAATGCTCCATTAGGCTCTCTGCTGTGGCTATGGTCTTGTTTACAACTAAGCAATTTGGCTTCCAGGGGGAATTCTCATTGCTTGTACATAAATTATGGTCAAATCCTCAGCTGATACATTGAGGTAGCACCATGGAACTCAGTAGAGCTATACCAATTTACACCAGCTCAGGATCTGGGTCTGCTGTTATATCTTCCTATGAACTTACTCGATGGAGCTTCCAGTTCTTTAGAAATGCACCTCTTATGACAATGTCTACCCAGAATTCATTCAGCTTTAACACTTCTCCTGTTGTTTGTGTTCCTTTGCAGCTTCCTTTGGTCTCTACTTCCCTAGGAAAGATTATTCTGAGACTGTCTACATTGATCAGCCAGCGGGTACGCCGCTACTGCACATCCGTGCCTTGAGGGATTCACATGGGGAGGTGGCCCACTTTCAGCTGTGCCAGCATCTCTTTATCTATCGCGTTGGAGCCTATGAAAATCATTGGTTTCAAATAAAAGAAAAAACAGGGCTTCTCTACCTCAATAAGAGTCTGGATAGAGGAGACTTCGATATCTTGTGTAAGTCTGAGAGAAGTAGCTGCAGTTGTGATACAGTCCAGAGTTGAAGCTAAGCACTTACATCTAATGGGATTTATCCAGCAGCATATGAATAGCAAACGAATACTTAGGGATCAGACTGGAAGAACTGTTTACTTACATTAAATGAATTTTGGGATTGAAAAGAACCCTCAGATAGACACAATGGTATTAAAGCCATGTGGCAAAATGAACACTAAGGCCAAGCAGAAATTGGATTAGTTGTCAAATGATGGAGTTTCATTGGGGAAGTTTCACCAGTTTAACTAAATCAACATAATAAACCTAGACTGGACCCCAAAAGAAGACACACTTAAACCATTTTAATCCTCGCAAGTTTATCCTTATTTAGTAATTTACCAACATGTTATACCCATTTATGTGTTGGTTAAAATTTTATTTCTGCATCAGTTCAGATAGACTGATTTTAGTTAAATTGGTGCAACTTTTCTAATATAAGCAAAACCTTTAATTACAAAGACCCAGATACCTGGAGCACTTTTTGTATGGGGTAGTAAATGATCCTCTGATGAAGGGGTTAAGTGATGCCTATTTATATTGCTTGAAGTGAGATTTTCTTGTAAGAACCATGTACCATTGAACCATAGAAACAAATTGTTTCCATTCTCCTGCTTTCAATAGACAGAACCTATATCTTGGTGGTTTTGATCCCTGAGGAAATTAGGTAGCATTAGATGAGGGAGGAGAAAGTGGTGTAAGAAATTAATGTCATAGCACTGCTGAAAAGGCCTTTACTTCTGGATCAGTTTCAAAGATTGGTAGGGTTCCACTGTGGGGTAGTCTGAAGCAATAGGAGAACTTGTAAGATCCATATTGTCCACATTAGCCTGTAATTTTTGGGTGGCTTGGTCCAACTTCAAACACGTAGAGCCTTATTTTAGAGGTGCTAAACATCAGGTATTGTCACTGAACTACTTGGTTTACTGTAGAATAATGGCTGACGGAAGGAAATTATTAAAAGGAATGTTTGCTTGTTTCTTTGTCAACTGTTTCTTTGTTTCTGTTCTTGCAGTTGGAAAAAATTGGATGTCATTACCAAAGGTGACATTTCATGTCTACCTTTCACCCCAGCCCTTCCAAGGGAAGGAATGTGAGACCCCCACTTCTGCCCTGGTGCATCTCTCCATCATCAACGCCACTGTACCAGCTTGCAATGCTCTGATGTCAAGGGAGCTTTGTTTCTCAGAAATGGATCTCTCCTTTCACATCAAGGAGAATAAACCACCTGGCACATTTCATCAGCTCCAGTTACCCCCAATACATTACCTATGCCAGAATGTCAGCATTTCCTACAAATTACTAGCAGGTAAAACTGGAGGTAAACCATTCAGTCGCCAGTCATATTAATGAGATTTTTAATAGAGCAGATCTCTCCTCTGTTTGTTATTCTACTCTGCTTCCACACAAGACTTTATGGGTTTTAGAGTGGTAGCCTTGTTAGTCTGTATCAGCAAAAAGAACAGGGAATACTTGTGGCACCTTAGAGACTAACAAATGTATTTGAGCATAAGCTTTTGTGGGCTAAAACCCACTTCATCGGATGCATGCAGTGGAAAATACAGTAGGAAAATATATACATAGAGAATATGAAAAAATGGGTGTTGCCATACCAACTGTAATGAGGGTAATTAATTAAGGTGAGCTATTATCAGCAGAAGAAAAAAACTTTTGTAGTGATAATCAGGATGGCCCATTTCCAACCGTTGACAAGAAGGTGTGAGTAACAGTAGGGGGAAAATTAGCATGGGAAAACAGTTTTACTTTGTGTAATGACCCATCCACTCCCAATCTTTATTCAAGCCTAATTTAATGGTGTCTAGTTTGCAAATTAATTCCGATTCTGCAGTTTCTTGTTGAAGTCTGTTTTTTAAGTTTTTTTGTTGAAGTATTGTGACTTTGAGATCTGTAATTGAGTGACCAGCGAGGTTGAAGTGTTCTCCAACTGGTTTTTGAATGTTATAATTCTTGATGTCTGATCTGTGTCCAGACTGTCCGGTTTGACCAATGTACATGGCAGAGGGGCATTACAGTTGGTATGCCAACACCCATTTTTTCATGTTCTCTGTGTATATATATTCTCCTACTGTATCTTCTACTGCATGCATACGATGAAGTGGGTTTTAGCCCACGAAAGCTTATGCTCAAATAAATTTGTTAGTCTCTAAAGTGCTACAAGTACTCCTCGTTCTTGTTACAAGTCCTTTAGACTTCCTCATGTGCCCCGATATAGCTTCTCCACCTTCCTTCATATCTCTTCTTAGATTGATTTTCATAATACAGAGTAAAATTCTTTCCTCTGTTACATTGATGCAACCCAAATGGATTCATTGGGATCACACCAGTATGTCAAAGAGGAGAACAATCAAACACCACTAATAGGAAAGGATTATCCCCGTTTATGCTCTGTATGTGTTGTTTCAGTTGAAGGGCTGCCTTTTCGTTACAATGAGAACACCACAGGCGTGAGTGTTGTGCAGCGTTTGGATCGGGAAGAAAGAGAGAGGTATGAGCTGATCGCCAAGTGTACAGTGAGAGAGGGCTCCAAGGAGATGCAGGTCGAGGTGCCTTTCCTGGTCAATGTGTTAGATGAAGATGACTCTGCCCCCTTCCTTCCCAATGGCACTAGCACGACGGATGCTGTTGTGGAGTTCAACAGAAAAGAGGTAGAGTTCTCTTCTGCTTGGACTCTGAGATTTTCAGTGGAAACACTGTGGGTTAGGCATGCCTACATGGAAACGTCAGGCATTGTATGTCAGCTCCCAGCATCATATGCACTAATTTACTCTACAGCCCAGAAAACTCTGACTGAATAATAATAAGAATAATAATATGAAGAATGTGATGACCACCTCCCTTGAGTGGCTAATTATCTGAGCGGTCATTTGACAGATTTCACTGGGTGTGTGTATCCGCCTATATATTACATACAAAAAGCTATGTTAAAATATAATTTAGGTGGGAAAGTCAATCACTGAGAAGTTGAGAAATGCAAGATTTATAGCTGTATATGCAACTATGATTCTTCCCATGATTCTTCTTTGTGCAAGTACACTGACTGAGGCCTGGGTTCTGTGGAAAACAGTAGCATGTGTAATTAAAGATTGTACCATAATGCATGCACACAAGGATGCACCATGTCAAAGGCCTGCTGCAAACAAAGGAGAGGTGAGAGCTTCTCAAATAAAAGATTTCAGGAATCTTTTCTTAAGGAAGGTCTTAGATAATTTAAATATGGGGATTGCTACCAGCTCCTCATATAATGTATATTTGTGAGTATCAATTGATCTTTCTTTTAGGTTTTTTTTATTCATCATGGGATTTGAACACCTGTCTGCTGCCTTGTGCATCTTTGGTGTTACTTAAAGAAACAAATACAACCAGAACAAAACCAGCAGCAACTTCCTGGAAAACTCCACTTCAAACGCTAACCAACTTTCCCCACCAACACTCCCATCCTACATGAACAGTTGTCCCTATTAGACTTCACTCTTACTCAGATATCTAGGGAAAATGATGGTTCTTGCAGTGTTCACTGAAGGTCAACAATGCCAGAGTATTTAGGGCCAAGGGTAGGATCTTGTTCTGTAGTTAAAGGGTTGTCAATGAGCAACCTTCATCACCTCTATCCTCTCTGTACTCCATGCCACCCCTCCTGCTACAGTGATTAGAGTCCAGCTTGAAAGTAGGCCCAGCCCATATCTTGTATTGCTTTATAGGTGAAAACCAAGATACATATGTATAAAACTAGTAGAATAGCACTCAGCTGGGGCTTTCTTTGGGAGAAGAAACACTCACAAAAGCGTTACTAGATGGTTGTTATGCTTGAGCCATTCTGATGTGCATTCAGCATAAGCTATGCATAAAATTCCAGCAAGTGCTCAGTCACTTCCCTCCAGGGATTTCTGTCCAATAATATTTCTTTAATAGCTATATTTGTTTCCCTTGGAAGTAAACTGGATTTTGCAAATCTGTTCTGGAAAGAGAACATACAATTTTGGATGTTTGCTGCCACCTACAGGCTTGATATATCAGTGACACACATCGATGGGCATAACTAGTAGAGCTGCTTGAAAAATGGAATTCCCATCCCATAGAAAATTCTGAGACTCTTAAATTTTGTTTCTTCTCAAATCAAGATGAAACGAAGAAATTTCAGTATTTGTCATGCAATGAACTAATCAGAAAATGTTTGTTTTGACTTTAATATGACATATAATATAGTTGAAACAAACCTTGACAAAATCGATGTATTCTCATGAAACATTTTGATGTAATTAATTCAGCGTTTTCCATCAGAAAAATCTTTTGTTGGAGAACTTCCAAAATACCTCTGATAATTAGTATATTCAAACTTAAAGGAGAAAGGATTTGTATGGGAATCTCAATGGCCAATGGAATAATAACTGTACAAAATTAGTTTGAAGCCCACTGCAAGGTAATCAGAAATCCAATGTAGAGTCAATAAAGAGCAATCTAGTGGAATGAGCACAAGACTGGATCCTAGAACATCTGATTTCTGATCATGCTTCTGTTACTAACTCTCTGTGGGGCCTTAGTTATGTCACGTGGCCTCTGTTTCTTCTTCCCTGACTTTTAAATGGGGATTTGTTGTCACCTGCAACACGAATATTGAGGATTATTTTTTATTTTGATGATTGAAAACAAGGTATGATCCTGTTACTTCTGCCTTCAAACATCCAGTATTACATTTGAGTACAGCCACTTAATTAGTCTCTCCCAGGGGCTAAGGGAGAAAAATGTCTCTGCTATCCCAGCCATTCTCTGTAATTGGGGATTAACAATTTAAAAAAATCCCACAACACATAACGGAGAGTGAACTGGAGGTCTCAGGGAGTGGAGACTGGGCACTATACGGGCCACATTCTCTTGTGTGTTCCAGCCCTTCTTGCCATTCACACAGCTGAGAATTCAAGTCATCCTAAACTCTATGAGGTTGGGGCTGGTGCAGAGCCAACCAGAGAATGAGGATCAATAACTGGTTCGCTGAGGACCCCCTCTGCTGCTCCTCACCTTGCTGACCTGAGCAGATATTGGCAGCTCCATAATTTTTGCTTGGCTTGTCATTCTCATGTTTGTTCAGTGATATACCCTAGTTGCAAAATTCCCCCAAAGATCATCCTAGCTACAAAGTCTCTTGGGTCATTAAGACTCGTTGGGGATTGCTGGAATCAGATATGCAGTCCTTACATAGGTCTCAAAACTGACTGCTGCTACAGTAATTTTGCAACTCACTGTCTTTATGAAATGCTGTTACAGTGCTCATCTATCTCCAAATAGGCGGTAAGCAGTAGTATCATCAATCTTTGCCCTTTCTGTCAAAGACCTACAAAGACTTTGAATGGAAGTGGATTTGTACAGAATGTCGGGGAGCTTTATACGGACAGGACTTTGGTCTCCAGATTGTATCACTTATTCAGACAGTAAACCAGAAAACAAATCTGGGGAAAAAAATTGTGGCAATCATTGATTTTTCTTCATATCGTCTATGATTTTCTTCTAGGGAACTGTCCTAGCCACACTGACTGTGTGTGATGCAGACACCACACCTATTTTCCCCATTGAAAGCAGCAGAAAGAAGTACACAGGCACCATCAGTACAACTGATCCATGGATTAGCGAAACATTTCGGGTGGATCACATCTTCCACGAGATCTATTTCAGCCCCAATGGCAGCCAAGTGAGGGGAACGCTGCATGAATACAGTACGGTCTCTTCCTTCTAACAAAGAGTGAAATTGCTTTGCTTATAATTGACCAATATTGTAGCTGACTTTTCTGTGTAACTGAAAAATACCAGGCAGATGGAAAATGAGACAGAAAATCCCAGTATGAGAACAGATATTTGGGATTGAAAGAGGGGACTGTGATACTACATTCTTTCCTCCTATATATAACACGGTGACTGTATAGGAATATGACAGTTGCATTATGTGTTGACAAGAGAGGTTCTGATTGTATTGCATTTCAGAAAGTGATTCTAAGCTCATGATTACAGCTGGATGGCAAACAATTTTCCTCTACCACACAAATTTTTGAGATTTTTAAGATTTTCCAGTTTCACACTGGGGAGAAACTGAGACATTTTGGGAAAATTCATGGAAAAAACAAAGAGAGGGCCATCCACTTGCTCCAAATAGCCACTAGCCAGATGGGGAGGGCACTCGCTTAGGTCCCCCAGTATACATCTACCCATCCAAAAAAAAAAAAGCCTAAACCCACAACAGAGTGGGTCAGCTGACTCAGGCTCACATTGCTGGGCTGAAAATAGCAGTGTAGCTGTTCGGGCTTGGGCTGGAGCCTGGGTGCTGAAACCCAGCAAGGTTGGAGGGTCTCAGAGCCCAGGCTCAGCCTGAAAGTCTACATTGTTATTTTTAGCTCTTCAGCTCAAGTCCATTGACCTGGGCTCTGAGAATCACTGCTGCTGGTCTTTTTTTTTTTTTTTTTTTTTTTTGGCTGCACCAGGGCTGCCCAGAGGAGGGGGGGGGCAAGTGGGGCAATTTGCCCCAGGCCCCGGGCTCCGCAGGGGCCCCCACGAGCATGGCTGAGGCTCCCTCCCCGGCCCCATCTCCTCCCCTCTCCCGGCGCCTCAGCCCATCCAGCGGCGTCCCGGACAGCTGCAACGTGGCTCCGGCGGGGCTCCTGAGCCCCGCCCCGCTCAGAGCCATGTGGTGAGGGGGTGGGGCTGCGAGCTCCAGGCCGAGCGGAGGGAGCTGAGCTCAGCATGGAGCTCCCAGCCTCGCCCCCTGACCACGCGGCTCTGAGCAGGGCGGAGCTCAGGCCCCGCCGGAAACATGCTGCCTCTGTCGAGCGAAGCTCCTGGATACGCTGAGGCTCCCGGTGAGAGGGGAGCCAGGGGTAAGAGGCCAGGGCTGGGGGGGTTGGCTAAGGGGCAGGGAGTCCCAGGGACAGGGAGGGGGCAGAGGTTGGGGGGGCGATCAGGTGACAGGGAGGGGGGCAGAGGTTGGGGGGGCGATCAGGGGACAGGGAATGGGGGGGTTGGATCGTGGGTGTTCTGGGGGTCTGTCAGGACTCAGCGAGGGGGTGATAGGGGTTGGGGCAGTCAGGGGACAGGGAGCAGGGGTGGGGTCCTGGGGTGGTGGTTGGCGGGGGTCTCTGGGGGATGGTGAGGGGGCAAGGAGCAGGATGGGTCAGGGATTCTGAGGGGGGCGGGCAGTCGGGGGGCAGGAAGTCGGTGGGGGTCGGATAGGGGGCAGGGCTAGGCTGTTTGGGAGGCACAGCCTTCCCTACCCTAAAGCTCATTCAGCAGTTTGAGGCTTGCAAAAGAGCCAAGCTGTTAGCTTTTCCATTAGGGCTACCATCCCTTTTACTTCTCAAATGCCAAATTATAGTCTATATTTAATTTCAGTGCCATGGGGGATTCATGTCAGGGGAGGGTAGCTTCATTTAAAATTAGTCACTGGGGGTGGGATCACATGAGAAGATCAATATCCTTCCAAACCCAACCAAGGGAGACCCCCCCCATCCCCTGCATTCCCTGAGGCTCCAGAGGGGTTAATTGAGTGGTTCTCAAACTTTTGTACTGGTGACCCTTTCACATAGCAAACCTGTGAGTGTGACCCCCCTCCTTTATAAATTAAAAACACTTTTTTGTATAATTAACACTATTATAAATGCTGGTGGCAAAGCAGGGTTTGAGGTGGAGGCTGACAGCTCACGGCACCCAGTAATAACCTTATGATCCCCTGAGGGGTCCTGACCCCCAGTTTGAGAACCCCTGGGTTAATTTAATTTTAACACCCTATGTCCATTCACATGCATGTGCTATTTTGAGCATTTCAGTTTTCACAACATAGGCTCATCCCAGATTTGGAACAAGCTCAAATGCTCAGTTCGTGGAGTATGTACATAAGATATACTAAAGACAAACCCACAGTAACCATCTCCAGTTTGTGAGGGACCCCATGGAGCCAGTCTCTAGGAAACAGATAAATGCATGGAGGTTAAGTCCATTAATGGCTATTAGCCAGGATGGGTAAGGAATGGTGTCCCTAGCCTCTGTTTGTCAGAGGGTGGAGATGGATGGCAGGAGAGAGATCACTTGATCATTACCTGTTAATTTTACTCCCTCTGGGGCACTTGGCATTGGCCATTGTCGGTAGAGAGGATACTGGGCTGGATGGACCTTTGGTTTGACCCAGTATGGCTGTTCTTACGTTCTAACCTAAATGAACCCAAAGTTATGGAGACAGATATGAGTCAAGGAAGCCAGCACAGTATCAGAAACCTGGAAAAATCTCTGACTGGATGAGCTCAGGCGTTTGGTCACAAGCTTAGGTGGTTCAAAAAGTTTTGGATTTTTTTTTTAAAGCAGAATTTTTTTATTGTTTCTTTAAACAATCAAACACAGCAAGCAGCAGATATTTGGCCACACACTTCTGAAACCCCAAACCATATTCAGGTTATGGCAGACTAATTTCAGCTTTTCAATTAAAAAAACCACAACAAATTTTGAAGGAAAGCAGACGTCTGTGATTTTTTTCTGGTTTTTAAAAACCCCTAGTTTTCGATCCAGAAACGGTTTTGCCGGCACATATTTGTCCAACCCTTTTAATGAGCTGTAGTGCCTTTTAGCACTAGCTGATGCTGAGAACCAGTGATACCTTGTAAAGAAGTTTTCTCAAAACTGGATTTGTGCCGAGATGCAGAAGGTTTATTTTTCCCAGGGCCGCCCATGTGGGGGGGAACAAGTGGGGCAATTTGCGCCGGGCCCCACAAGGGCCCCCACAAGAATACAGTATTGTAATTTTTTTTTATGGAAGGGGCCCCCGAAATTGCTTTGCCCCAGGCCCCCTGAATCCTCTGGGTACAGACGTATCGCCACATCCCAGGTGACAGCCCTAACCACCAAGCTATTCTGTGGTGGGTGTCTCTCATATTGACCAGAAGATACATGAAACGTTCCAGTGAAAAAAAATTGATTTTGATGAATCCACATTTTCCTACAAAGCACCATTTAGTCAAAGCATTCCCAACCAGCTCTAGTTGTGACAGATCTTTAGGCACGTTTTGTTGTATGGAATGGGAGAAAATCTATATTTTTAGTTTTAATTCAACCTCTCCCTTTACCTAGTAGCATACCATGAGCCCGTGCTTGAAGAATAGATTTGATATTTATAGTTTAGGATTTTGTGCTGCCTAAAAATGCATCGACATATGTGAAAAGCCAATCTTCTCTTTTGCAGGACTGATGCTGAATAAAAATATTTCAGTCACAGAGAACCGTTCCTTCCAGTTGGATGTTTTGGTGAATGACACAGAGTTTCATGGCCCTGAAAGATCTGTGATGCTCCACTTCAATGTCTCCATTCTTCCCGTCAGCATTCAGTTCCCTAATATGACTTACCAGTTCACAGTGAACAGAAATGCTGAACGTTTTGCACAGGTAAAGACTGTCTTAATTGCTTTTGATTTTGGCATTGTTGAAGATAAACCTTGTAAAAGTGAGACAGCTTGGAGGGAAATGTGTACATAAAATAAATAACCTCCAGGATTTCAGAAAGGTCCACAAATACCAGATGACATTGCAAATCTGTTCCAACCCTGAGGCAATGTTACCTAGAAGTTAGAACCCTGGACTGGGATTCAGGAAACCTAGGTTGTCATATTGATTCTGCTACTGGCCTGCAAGTCACTTCACTTTCTTTGCCTCATTTTCCCCCATGTGTAAAATGGAGATAAGCAGATCTTACTAGTGTGTAAATTACAGAGCCTCATTTTGCTAGGTGCTGTACAAACACATAGTAAGGGATAGTCCCTGCCCCTAAGAGTTTATGAACTAAATAACAAAACATTGTGACCCTCTGGATCACTGTCACAATTGTATGTGATTACTGCTTTGCCAACATCCAGTCTGTGTGGCTTTAGAAACTAGCACCAGGTAATTTGGAAGCAGAGTATTCTGATATAATCATCAAATCTGAGTCTTTGAAATGAAACATGGCACTTCAGAAAGTGAGCAGTGTCTTAAAAAATGCTTCCAAGCTTGGCTTCATCCTCACTGCATCTGTTCCCTCTCAAAGTTTGCAGCAGGTAGTGTCAGCATTCCCACTTCTTTCCACAGAAGCAAAAAGGTGGATTCTACCCATCAGGTGGACATTGCCACCCCTCCTAGGTGGGCTTCTCCTGGTCTTCTTAGCTCTGATAGGACAGAATTTCCAGCTGATCAGACAAGCACTTGTCCTTGGCGAATGGCCCTAGCACTTGGGGTAGGAGAGGCTTGAGAGGTCAGAGATGTGAGTATGTGTTTTCCAATATACACATAGCTCCAACCAAAGCCTTGTCAGACATTAAATAGAAGTGAGCTATTGTAATGCATAAAGTAAATATGATCTTGTCACAGTTACTAGGTGAACTGTACCTCTGATGTCTCCTAGTCTTGTGGAGGTCACCCACTTCCAGGTCTCAGCCGCTAGCCATCACTTGGCTCAGGGTGAAATCCCCTGATTCTCTGATATGCTGGGCTGCAGTCCCCTGGTAGTAATCACGATTACCTAGCAGGGCTGACTTAGGGTCATACCCTGCAGTTGTCTTCCCTCCAGGGCAATGACAATAGTAACCAGTGACCAAACAGCTCCTTACAGCAAAGAATTATTTATTTGGAACAAAAGCATTTAAGAGAAAACATCTTAAATCAACTAAACACACCACTCTAGCTTACCAGGTGTTTAACCATCTTCCACATGGGCATTCTAGGAACACTGTTCTCTATAGACTCTCTTTCAGAGAGCCACTCTCTTTCTCAGCCTGTCAGAGCTCACTGATGCTCGCTGGACACCCCTAGCAACTCACTCCCCTTTTAAACTGTTTATAGCCCTTTGAGCTGGCAACTCCTAGCAGAGGCAAAGCAAGATTTAAAACAGGAGAGAGAAGGTGTTTGAAGCTAGCAAACAGACCCTTTGTATATCTTGATTATGCCTATGTTTTTAATTGGGAAGCCACCATTCCCAGAGTCCCCTATTTAGCCTAGACCAATGCATTCATGCAGGAGTGTCGCATACAGTGTTCATAAAATTGTTACATGTCGGTATTCATGACATTATTATAGATTATGACATAGCAACTCCGCTTCTGTTAAAAGCCCTATATTAACATAAATAGAGCAAACAAATAGTTCCTTAGGTTGTTCACTGGACAAAGCCTTTTGGACCCTAATTAAAGTGAATTGTAGGAAAGAATGACAATGGAAAAGGGTAAAAAAATCAAGTGGAGAAGATACTCCTACTGCAATATGTTAATGGATTTTCCCTAGATAATGGCTAGTCAGTAATTAATGTGCTTCCTAATTTAACCCTCATTTCGGTTTAATCACCATCATCGCCATTAATAATGCCTTCTAGTAACATTTCCAACAGATTGATATTAATCAGTGGTAAATTACAGTGAAATTCCTGTGGAACATGCATGTTAATACTAAACTAGCTCATTATAATGAATGTTGTGGAAAGATGAAATGTTTCCATATTCTAAAACCTTGTAACAAATAGACATAAGAGGTCCTGTGTAGTTGTAACACAGAGCAGTGTTGATACTAACCTGTTTTGTTTTGTTTTCCCATTGTGAAGGAAACTTAATAATCAGATGCCTTACTTATCTTTAAGCCTCTGGTTAGTCAAGGAAAATAATAAAAGAGGAAAGTGAGATATATTATGGTCTAGATAATACTAAGTCCTGCCACGAGTGCAGGGGACTGGACTAGATGACCTCTCAAGGTTCCTTCCAGTCCTATGATTCTAAGATTATCTGGGTTTACATTTAATTTTGATACAAATTTTATGCTCACAGAATGTGCTGCTAGATTGGCAGTTTTTGAGACTTCAGAACAGGCACCACACAGATAATAGTAATGACGGCTTCCCAGTCAATGGGCATCAGGCAGGGTCTGCAGTTACCATCCTGAACAAGTAGAGGGTACTTCAGTCATTGGGCTCTTTACAAAGAGTGCCAACCAGGGTCCAGACTGTGGTGGTTGTCTTTATTTGTGGTGATTGTTCCTTTTTGTTTGGTGCTTGAGATTTTCCTGTCTAGTCTTTCAGACTCTGATCCGTGAGAAACTTGCATGCAAATGCTGTTGCCCTTTTGGTGCTTTTTGTAAAGAAGCACAATCCTTCTAGTGTTGCATTGGCTTTTGTAGTGGCAGATTGTGAACCTCTTACTCTCGGTGGTGAGCATTTACTCTCACTAGCAGCTCTGTTGAAAGCAATGGGGCTAGTCAGGGGAATAACTGCTTAGTCATATGAATAAGGTGTTCTCAATCTGGCCCTTAATAGCTAGAGATGAACCTGAGCCACATGTATCTGAATATTGATCCAAGATACTCCTAAATCAAGCAACGTTATTTTCTGTGGCTCCAGCTTGGGCTTATCTCCATTAAAAATCACTGTTCCCGAGCATAACAAATCAGTACAGAAAGGCAATGTGTGGAAGCCACAGACTTTTCATTTCATTGAACATTCTGCATTTTAAATGGAATTCCCCTTTCTAATCTCAGCAGCTTCGTTTCCTGACATGTAACGGTCTCTTTTCACTGGATGGCAGTAGTAAGAGGGAAAAGTTCTGAGCTCTGTGTCTGTGGAAGCTGTGTCTGTGTGTGCTTGCTGAATTCTAATTCCCAAAGATATTCTGTTATGAGGTTTAAATGGGAGGCAGGGGGGAATCAAAGCCAGAATGGGAATGACTTTCTCAGTCAGTGAGGTATTATCCTCTCACTTCTGAGCGGTGGATTTGAAGGTTCAGTGTGGTGTGAAATCAGCCCAACTTGATGCTAGCAGCTTAGTTCCTAGAGAATGGCACTCCATGCCATCGAAGCATTATGCATAATTAACTATAATTAGCCTGAGCAGTGAGGAAAAGTACAGAGCCAAATGAATAGGGAGGCTGAAAAATCTTTCACTCTAAGGAAAACGTGTGTGTGTTAGTTAACCTTCTGGCCAATGCCATTTGTCCATTTTAGCAGCCAAATGAATGGAGTAAAGGAGCATGGCCTGACAGAACCTGTATTTAGCTCTTCAAAGGACTTAGAGCCCTGTCCTCATTTACTCAGACCAATGTTGAAAAATATAGGCTGAGATTTTCAAAGGCAGTTGGGCACCCGCTGCCACTGAAATTCAGTGGATGGGGGCACCATAATCCATTACCAAAACCTTCCTAAGATTACCTGTCTTGTACCCCTCTAAATTAATTTGTCCCTTCCCATCATTTCTGAAAACCAAGATATTTGTGTCTTAATTGATGGCCCCTCTTTTAATACCATCCTGCTGCTTGCCTGAATCCTGCCCTGATATTGGGTCATGTTACTACTGATTGCTGAAGTATTTTCTGAATAGGTAGCAGCATTCCCCTTAATAAGTCAGAAGTGCTGTCTATTTTTCTGCCTGAGTCCAGTGAGGCTGCACTGCAGTATGTTTAAGGTCACCAATGTTTTCATTAGACTAATTTTTATAGTGGTGTAATCCTGGGGCAGTAACACGCAGGGAAGAACCATGCAGATAGAAAGTACCTCGGGAGCCCCTCTATTGCTTCCCCTCTTTATGGTACAGAGGAGAGCAAAGCTGCTGTGGGGCTGCACTGAGGGAAACCTGGCTGTGAAGGATGCTTCTCCATCCCCTAATGATCTGCGCAGCATTTCCCATCCCCTTCACAGGAAATCTCTATGGCTGACAGGCTGTGTGGAGAAGGTGAGAATGGCTTGATGGGAGAGGAACAGACAGGGAACACCCAGTGTCTCCTCCTACGCAGGCTGGAGTCCATATAATAACTGTGGCTAATGCTGCTTGGAGCGGCTTTAATTTTCCCCTGCTGAGTTATGGAACCACTGTGGTAGGGATTGAAGAGCTAAGTCAATGGCAGTACAACACGACATCTGCTGTGCTGTCATTGCTAAGAGACTTGGTTCTAGAAGGGGACTGGAGGGACCTAAAGCTACCTTGTGTCCAGCCAGGGATTTGAGAGCAATCTCAGCCTTCACTCTTTTTACCTCCTCCCCCTGCTTGTTTACTTGCCAGTTCCATGGCGTAGAGGAGAGAAGGCAGCCCACATCATAAGCAGCCTCGCTTTTGGAATGTTTTATTCCTCTCTGTGCATTCTTCTGCCAAAAAGAAACACATGGCCCTAAGTGATCAGCCAGTGACATGAATGGAAATAAAGAAATGTAAAAGCAGTTAAATGGAACCTTCCTATAATAAGAGACACTCCTAGAACTGCTAGAACTTTCTCAGTAATCTGAATCCAAGAATGACGTTTCACTTCAGGAAATCTATTTAAAAAAAAAAAGCTAGAAGCAGCATTTATCTGTGTGTGCTAGGCACACCTGGCATAACTTTAAAGCACATCTTAAGTGTTTTAAATTTAAGATGACCCACCACAAATCTCTCTCCACCCTTACCATTACAGTTCTCCCCATAAACAAAGCAAATGCTGTATTGGTCCTGATTCAAATCTAATTAAAATCAATGGAAAGACTTAGATGGGTTTTGGATCAGGTGCCATATGAATTAGACAGGATATAAGGATTTACATTCCTGTGCTGCTTAGATAAATAGTTTCAGAATGTAGAGTGGTTTAGTGTATATACTACTCCAGGCAGAAACTCCAACAGCAATAATCCTCTCCCTGTTTTCATTTTAAATGACAATGCTTAACTGCCACCAGCAAATTGAAAAAGATGAGGTCTTTCTTTCTTTAGAGACTTTCGGATGCTTCTGTCGGCCAGAAACTTCTGACGATAATATTGTGCCACTCATATCTAAGCAGTGAATAATTAGAACATTAGAATAGTGCTTGTGTAATTGCTTTCCATTAACTTTCTGTCTTCCTTCATTAAGAATGTCATCTCTTCAGGTTTTGGACTAATTACTGCATTGTCTTTGTTGCACAAAAATGTTTTACTCTCTCTAATTTGAAGTTTCAACCTCTTGAGAATGGAGTTTGAGGTTATATAACTTTCAGAAACTTTTGCATTTTCTTAGAATAAAAAAAAAGGTTACTTGTCGCCTGCCAATGAATATATTGCCTTGAGGTCAGATAACTTAATTCCATTATAATCTTTCTTTGGAGTGGTAGAAAATGTGGCCTTTTAGCTTTTCCTTCCTACCTTCATTATAATTATTTATTATTTGATTTATAGTTGTTCCTAGAGACTCCTATGGGGATCAGGGTTCCTTTGTTCTAAAGCATCCTTACAAACACTTACAGCCCCAAGACAAAAAGCTTGCAATCTAAATAGGCAGACACAAAGTGGGAGGGGAAACAGAGCCGTGAAGTGACTTGACTCTAGTCATGAAGCAGAGTTGGGAATAAATCCAGGTCTTTTGATTCCCATTCCAATACCCTGTCCAGTGGACCACACAGCCCTATTTGAAAGGGTTTCCATTTTGTGCACACTAAACCTAATTACACAGTTGCCTCATGTCTGTGTAGGGTTTTCACATGCACCTATTTGCTTAGATATACAGCAGGGACACTTTTCAAGTCTGATTTTGAAATAGAAACTTCATTACATCTCCTGGGAGCTCTGATTGCAAACATTCATTTATTTGGCTCCTTTCTAAAAAGCCCAATAGAAAAGGAATAAAAAAATGCTTTTTGGCCACACTGCAATTTTTTAAACCAAAACTAAGTCATCTGGAAAATATTATAATAATTATGCTGATTCTGCTTCATTTTGTGTGTGTGTGTGTGTGTGTGTGTGTGTGTGTGTGTGCGAGAGCACTATACTTTGAATTCTTAAGTCATCCATAAAGTCATCGCAGTTTAGTAGCGTGATGGGGGAAAAAATGTCTCCATGAAGTTTCCATTAGGGCTGGGCAATAAAGAGAGGGGAAAGGGGAAATTTGTGATATTTTCAAAAACAGTTTTGTTTAGGGGGTTTATTAGTTTATTTCCAAGTTAGGAAAATAAAAATGTCAGAATTGTGGAACCTGAAATATTTCTACCAGCTCTACAGCTTGTGCAAAAAAAGTAAAAAAAAAAAAAAAAAAATTGGAAAACTTTACAAAATGTTTCAGATTTCAAGATTAGAAAAATTTCAATCAATTTCTAGTTTCCACATCATGCTTCTAACACAGACAGGGCCCGATTCTCCTCTCACTCGCTCTGAGATGTGCCCATTGACTTCATCAGCAAAACCAAGAGCAGGATCTGGTCCAGAAACTCTAGCACATGCAGTATGCGTCTGTTCATCTGTAGAAATAACATACCTATTTTAAACTGAATAACTTGTTTTTGTTGGTTCTCAGAAAAGAAATAGATATTGGGGCCTGAGGCTGCCATAGTGTTCCACTCAAAAGTCCTGTTGTTGTCAATGGGAATTGTGTGTAGATGAAATGTATGATGTTTGTGGCTCTACGTGTGAATAAACACTATGATATCATCATTATAACTAGTATCCCAGTGTTTTCTAGTGAATTCCTTGTAAAGGATCTTTGAAAGAAACATATTTTGGCTGCATGGAACTGGATAGGATGACGAATGATGGTCCGGTGGATGGGCAGTAGGCTTGGATTTGGGAGACTTGGGTTCAAATCCCTGCTCTGCCACAGATATTCTGTGTGACCTTGGGCAGGTCAGTTAGTTTCACGTCTGTAAAGCTGGGATAATGCTGCTACTTACCTCACAGGGGTGCTTTGAGGCTCTCAGATACTATTGTAATGGGGGCCATGTAAGAACAGTAGACAGAGAGATGCTGACTGTTGCATGTATTTAACTAGCTTTAATCACTGAGAAAGATTTGTAGGGAGCACAAAGTATCATTAATGATACCACTTTGTTGTTGTTGTTCGTGATCTCTTTGTTGTTGTTGTTTGAGCCTAGATAGGTAAAATCTGCATCGAAAACTGCATGAAGTTCTGTGGAGTAAACATCACCTACAGGTTGCTGTCTCCCAATGCCAGCTGCTATGCTGTAGGGATACTTCAGGGCCGAGAGGACAAGTATGGAAGCCTCTATGTGAATGACTCCTCTGTGCTACTCAGACCTGAATGCAAAGAAATTCAATACACCGTTGTAGCCTCAGACAAGCAGAGTAAGAAGCATGCCAAAACCCAGCTCACTATTACGCTGGAAGGAACAAGTAAGTACTTGAGGTGGAGGGGGGAGAAAGGTTGTGCAATGTCGATATTAACACTGGATCAGGAATTATGGATACTCACTGATATTATTCTTTAAAGTCTGTGACCAAATAAAGGAAGAAACAGGTTTTCTTCCAGACAGGAAGGAAGGCAGCTATCTCCCTGTCTTGAATGTCAATTAAGCATTGTGGAACCAAAACAATGGACGCCTCATTGGCACAATCAACAGGAGGATGGGAAGGCAAAGGATGAGAAGGACAGCAGGAGGTCGTCCTGACTTTGGGGACAAAACAATGAGTTTTAGGAAGCAAAAAGTTATTTTGACATCCATCACTTGGGAGTAGGGGAATGCAAAGGGAACAGCACCCTCTGATTCTGTGAGTGGTGGATTCTCCAGCCTAAGAGGCTGGGGACGCTGATAGCTTGTTGCAAGTGAGGAAGCCGCTTAGGCAAAAGGCTGTAGCTTTCTTAAATTAAGTTTTAATCACTAAAAAACATGTGCTTTGTGTTTTATTTGTTACCAGACTTGTCTCTGTTTCTCTTGCTTAGAATCACTTAAATCTGTTTTTGTTAATAAACGTATGCTTACTTTTCCTATAAGCCAGCTCTGTGCTGTTATACTACAGTAAAGGTGTGCTCTCTCAGTTGATCCAACAGGCTGGCGTGTGTTCTGTCTCTTTGGACACAGCAGATTGGGTAATTTCTGGGAGTCAGAGGGACTGGACACTGCAAAGGGAGACGTCTCTGGGGAATTCGGGAACTGGGGTTCCTTGTTACCGGCAAGGAAAGGTTTAGACTGACAGAGTACAGGAGTTTACTGCTGTGGCAGGGAGCTGTCACACAGCTTAAGCTCCAGCTAAGCTCTCTCTTGCTGAGGCAGACAGGTTAACACAGTGGCTTATGGTTCTGGACTCCCTGAGGAGAGTGTCACAAATTGTTATAGCTGGTTTGTCTCCTTCGGTGTTAATTTTTAGGCAAGTGCCTTGTTAGAGTAGTTCATACACTGGTGAAATTAACAAAAGAAATGAGCCTGAGCCACCGAGTTCAGATCAGATCCCAAAGTTTGGGTGTTCAGATTAATGGTTTTGGTTTAGACTCCTCTCTAATTGGCATTTCTAGAGGATATGTGAAGATAGATATTGTATTAGGTATAAAAGAAGTTTCATCAATTGCAATTCCTTATATTTAAACCATGATTAGCTTTGTAAGAATCTACTTTTTGTCTGTGTTCTATGGGCCGGATTAACTTTTGGGGGCCCGGCACCAAATATATTTGTGGTCCCCCATGAAGGCATGTTGCGGGGACGTCGGTCTCCAGAGCAAGGGGCAAGGCAGAGGCAATGGGGCATGGCATGACAGGAGTGGCCCCGCTCCACCCAGCCCAGTGCGAGGGCGCTATTTACAAACTGGCAGTTGCCAGACACACAGTGGCCCGGACGGCCCCGTGCTGCCAGCAGGCCCCTTTCTCTCGGGGGCGGGCCCATGCTGCATCACACAGCCCCCAACCCTGGAACCCCTCCCCCCAATTCCCTGTGGCCAGAGCCCCCCCGGACCTGCTATGCTCAGAACCCCCTCCCTCGCCACATATGCACAGCACCCTGCACAACACCACCCTGGCCCAGTGCCCCCTGCCCACAGCCCCATCACAACTGCCCAGCACCCCCCAGAGAACCTCCACTCCCTAGTGCCTCAATACACACACATCTTCCCTGCCACCTCACAGTCCAGCACCCCCCAGAAACCCACTCCCCACCCCTGCCTCCTGGCCGCACTCACTGGCCCTGCTGGGAGGTGACTGTGTCTGCTGGGCTGAGTCAGCAGCACATCCAGATCTGGTCCCAAGGCCGGGAATCACTCCGGCCCCTCGGGAGTGGCACAATCAGCCAGGCCAGGGCCTGCCCAAACCGGGCTCTCTCAAGACACACTTGCCTGGAGGGGCCCAGTCAAGCCCCTCCACACTGTCATCCGTCCCCCCACCCCCACCTGGCTGAGACTGGCTAGGCTTCTGCACCAGTCCCAGGTGGTTCAGCTCCAGGGAGACAGGAGGGGCGCCACAGGTGATGGGAAGCAGAGGCTGCCTGGAGCTGGAGGTGCACTGGGTCCAGCCAGGGGGCTTAGAGGAGCTCGCAGGTGGGGCCAGGGGATGGAGAGGAGCCCTCGGCCTGAGGAGCAAGTGATTTCGGCGGGCTAGTGAGGTCTCGGGATGCAGTGCAAGCGGAGCAGGCTGGGGCCCCTTCTGAGCACGGGCCTGGCTCCATGGAGCCGCTGGCGCCGTTGTAAACCTGGCACTGGACAGTGTATTTCATATACATGTATCTCTCTTCAGTTTTGTCATTGCAAAGCACTTCCATGTCAGACACACTTTTCTCCTTGTTCCTCCTCTAAATACTCCTGTAGAACATGAGTTATAAAGATTTAGGCTTGTGCATAGAGTTGAACACGTGCTCTGACAAAGGGCAGTAAATTAGCCATTTAGCAGCCTCATAATATTCAGTGTAGTGCATATGTAGCAATAGACACTGCAGTCCTTCACTCTCCTGGACTGAAGTTTAAAACAAAAAAATGTTAAAAAATGCACACTGGAGGCACTAAAGTTATGTTAGATCAGAGGTGGGCAAACTATGGCCTGGGGGCCACATCTAGCCCTTGAGCTCCCGCTGGGAAGTGGGGTCTGAGGCTTTCCCCACTCTGGTGCTCCAGTGGCACATCCCTCCTCCGGCTCCTATGCGTAGGGGCAGCCAGGGGGCTTTGCACACTGCCCCCTCAGCTGCCACTGGCCGAGAACTGCAGTCAATGGGAACTGCAGGGGCGGTGCCTGCAGATAAGGCAGTGGGCAGATCCACCTGGCTGCGCCTCCATGTAGGAGTGTAGGAGCCAGAGGGGAGACATGCCGCTGTTTCTGGGAGCTGCTTGAGGAGTCTGCCTGGAGTCTGCCTCCCTGAGCCCCTCCCATGCCCCAACCCCCTGTCCCAGCCCTGATCCCCCTCCCACCCTCTGAACCCCTCGGTCCCAGCCCGGAGCACCCTACTGCACCCCCAACCCCTCATCCCCAGCTCCACCCCAGAGCCCGCACCCCCAGCCGGAGCCCTCCCACCCACCAATTTTGTGAGCATTCATGGTGTGCCATACAATTTCCATACCCAGCTGTGGCCCTCAGGCCAAAAAGTTTGCCCACCCCGTGTTAGATGTTTCTCATTTTGTTGTTCATACTTCAGTCGTTGTCAGGCTGCTTAAAGACAAGCAAGGGAACATTACAGAAACAGGACTAGACAGCATGGTAGCACATGTGGTCTATATTAGGGGTAAGTTCTCTCTCTTCCATTTGTTTCTTTTTCTGTACTTTCCATTTATTTAATTGTGTATGTCCTTATGGTAGCCTCAGAACATGTAACCCATGACTCTGCTGAACAAAGATGTTAGTGTGAATTCAGATGGGCTTGTTTATCAACAACAACCATTTGTATTGTATCTATTTTTGCTGGTTTAGTCATTTTACCCAGCTTTTGCCTAGTACTTAATATGATATCACGCTTGGTTCATTGAAGCAAAAGCGTCAGGGTTCAAACTTCACAGAAAAGGGAAGATCTGTGTAAGTAAAACCGTATAACATCTCCCTGGATCACAAGAGCCAATTGGTACTATGCCAAACCATTCAGTACTCTCTAAGAGAATTGTCCGTGCAGAACAGTTAACTCCCAGCAGTTGATTGCCCCTATTCCTTTGAATTATGTAATAATGTGACCTCAGAAGTTAAGTTTTGGGGCAGACTGGGGAAATGGACACAGAGGATCAGTAGTGCTATTCCTCCCGCCAGAGTTTTTCGCTAGTTGCGATCAGAACCTCTCTGTGCCACCTGCTGTTTGCTGGCCAGTGTCGCACCAGCCCAAACACCAAGGTTCATGCCTTCACCAGCTGTTTTTTTCTGAATCCATTGTTTGTATTATAATTGGTCTGTTAGTGCAGCGTGCTGCCTTTCTGTATTTCCAAGCATCATGCCCAGCAATCAGAGAGGGCAATGCTACTCAGGGTCGACGCTTCCATTAGGCGACCCTAGGCAGTTGCCTAAGGCGCCAGGATTCGGGGGGCGGCATTTTGTGTGCTCCCCACTGGGCGCACGGGAGCTTTCGGTTCTGCTCCCATCGCGCCGCCGAAAGAGGACCTTCTGCCGACGTGCCGCGGAAAACAGCGGTAGGCAATTGAGCAGCTCAGTGACTGCCGCTGTTGTCTGCGGCATTTCGGCAGAGGGTCCTTCTTCGGCGGCGCAATGGGAGTGGAACCGGAAGCTCCCGCGCCCCTCATGGGGAGCGCACAAAATGCCGCCCCCCAAATTCTGCCTAGGGTGCCAGAAACTCTGGCGCCGCTCCTGATGCTACTGCCACCACCCCTTTGATACTATATAGGAAGAAGATACATAGCCTGGGTCTCTCATTTTTAATCTAGAAAAAGGAATTTCTCCTTTTTAGAGCCCAGCTGCCTTGCATGTGTATTCACCTCTATCAATCCATCTACTGACACCTCACGCTCTCTTGCTTCTGTTCCATGCAGTTATTAAGAAAGAAGAGGACTGCCCTGAATCTTGTGCCATTAATAAGCACCGTGCTGAATGTGAGGAGTGTGGTGGCATAGGAGTGCTAACAGGAAAATGCCAGTGGAGACAGGGAAGTGGAAAAGGTACACACTTATGCTGCGTAATTGGCCAGCTTGTCAGCTGATGTTAAATTGGCACAGCTCCATTGGCTATGGTGTAATTGTGCTGATCTGTTCCAGCTGAAGAGCTATCCCAGGGTATTAAACCACTCAGAACCTATGGTATAAATAATACACAAATTAAACCTGCAGAAGGGAGGAGAGCAGAGTTAAGGGGAAGTCGTCATTAATCCAGTCCCTGAGGCCTACCCATCACAGCACCTGCAGGTACCAAATTAGCAATCACTGGGAGTGCAGAGAAGAATATGGCCTATGGGATGCAACCTAACCCCTTGCAATCGTAAACTGAGTTTGGAACAGCTCAAGTTCTACAAAATCCCACCAGTAGATACTGGCAGGTACAAGAGAGGTCTCAATTGGAAATTGTTATGCAAAACTTGAGAATGTGTGCTCTGTAACACTTACAACACATTGCTTATGTGACAAATGATGATATTCTTAAGTATTCCATAGCAAACTTGATGCTTTACTCCTGCCCTTCCATAAGTATCACAATTTCCCTCCAACTATTTGTAAACCTTATATTCAATCCCAGGCTTGTGAAAATACATGTAAAGAGAGATCATCCGTTTTTAAAAGCCAAACTTTGTACTCAGGATGTTTCACCTACCTTTGTTGCAAATAACACCTAAGATCACCATAGCTGAAACTGACAGCGCACAAAGGGCTGTCAAATGCACCAAGTAGATAAACTGAAAACCCAGTTTTTGATCGCTTTCAGTTATCATCATCTTGCATGTTAGTTGTAAAAACAGCAGGTAAAGAATTTGTACACAGAAGTTTGATTATTTTTTTTTAAAAAACTGACAGTGTTCCCTGTTCCTCAGTGTGTCAACATGCACCAGCAGAGTGCAATGAACTTTTCTTCAAAGCATTGTGGTATTTGGACTGATGTGTGCTTGTATGTTCATAGGAATCACCACAAATTATTCTACCTGCACCCCAAGCATCAGGACTTGTCCAGATGGCATCTGTGACATTATAGAGAGCAAAGATCCAGCGGTGTGCCCCCAAGATTGCACAAGTATGGAGTGTTTTAACGTTAATATCAAATATAATATATACTGTAAAATAATAATTGGTATGTTAAAGCTGTGTTTGGTCCAAGTTCTGCTTT
Organism: Mauremys mutica; assembly: GCF_020497125.1. Taxonomy (NCBI): domain Eukaryota; kingdom Metazoa; phylum Chordata; order Testudines; family Geoemydidae; genus Mauremys; species Mauremys mutica. The sequence goes on from NC_059078.1 coordinate 71,087,422, forward strand.
CTTGTTTCCAGATCCTTTTTAAAACAGTGCATACATTAAACACACATATCTATATTACAGTGTTATAGCTGATGTTTGAGTTGTGCAAAGTTCAGAGTTCTGAGCTCAGTCTTCCTCCCTTTAGAGTCAATAGCCAAACTCCTATTGAATTCACTCAGAGCAAGATTGGGTTTGTCTACACTGTGCCTTAGCCTGCATCAGCTGAGTGGCAGGGGGAGCAACTTCTAATGTGCACCCACATGTTGCACAGTAACTGGCCCAAGGAACTTTAGTGCACGCCAGCAAGGTCCACATGGGCCAGTTAGTGCGCAACATGCTGGTGCATATTAGAATTTACACCCCAGCTGATGCAGGCTAAATCACAGTGTAGACAAGACCTCGGTAAATCTAATTCTGCTTGTGAACAAAACATAAACTTTAAAGTGTCAGAAATGCTTAAAGTGATCATAGATATTTTACTATCATCTGAAAAAATCTTCACTGGTGATAAGTGTAATCAGCTGTCACTTTACAAGCAGCAAATGATGTGCTCGAGGCTGCCTCCCTAAAATCTGTAATGTTCAACATATGTAGTGGCAGATGGTTTGCTTGACAGAAGGCTGAAAGGAGTTTTTTTTATTATTAATTTTATTCGACAATAGAAACAGGCAAGTAACACAAGCTTTCAAGATGTTATGTATGCTATCTTGTTAATGCCTGAATTGAGAATGTTGTTATGAGTTAGCAGTTCAGGACACAGAGTTGGTGCTCACTGCCAATAAGTTCCCAGATGGAGAAATTAGTGCATTTAAAGAGTTCAGATGTGGTGACAAGAACCCTTATCTCAGCTTTTATCGGCAGAAGGCATTTCTTTGACAAAAGCCAACAACGTATAATAAAATCCTGAATGTTGTAATGCCAAGTATGTTGTGTACATAAGACAGCTGCTAAAATATTTATTTTTATCATTCATCTATCATTTTGATGGGTAGGCACTTGGCGCTTAAATCCCCAAAATTATACATACATGCACACCCATATGCACATATTACATATGCCACTTGCAATGGGACCCTACCAAAAAGCTAAAACAATTGCTTCCACTGTTGTCACCATCAAGCACAGGCAACCTATTTACGTGCTAAATAAGATCATAGAATCATAGAAGATTAGAGTTGGAAGAGACCTCGTGAGGCCATTTAGTCCAACCCCCTGCTCAAAGCAGGACCAACCCCAACTAAATCATCCCAGCCACGGCTTTGTCAAGCTGGGCCTTAAAAACCTCTAAGGATGAAGATTCCTCCACCTTCCTAGGTAACCCATTCCAGTGCTTCACCACCCTCCAATTATCCAACCTAGACCTCCCGCACAGCAACTTGAGACCGTTGCTTCAGGTTCTATCATCTGCCACCACTGAGAACAGCCTAGCTCCAGCCTCTTTGGAACTGCCCCTCTTCAGGTAGTTGAAGGCTGCTATCAAATCCTCCCTCATTCTTCTCTTCTGCAGACTAAATAAGCCCAGTTCCCTCAGCCTCTCCTCGTAAGTCATGTGCCCCAGCCCCCTAGTCATTTTCATTGCCCTCCGCTGGACTCTCTCCAGTTTGTCCACATCCTTTCCATAGATGCCTAAGTACAGTATGTAATTACTTTAAATATAATAGTGGAGATAATTCTAAACGGTGGTGGGTTTTTTGTCAGGGCTGGCTGTGCCATGTGAACCCCACTAAGAGGTTCTGAAGGATTTTCACTGGACCAATCATTGCAGGTTCAGCTGTGAGATTAGGTTCTACAGAGCCTGAACTTCAAAGAAAATCTGGGTGCTGGATTCAATCTTGTTTACTTATTTTAGTGTTCAGTGGTAGTGTGAGCATCCAACATTCTCTGCTCCTATCTAAACTGCAGTGTTTGTTTTCTGATCTTCTGGAGCTACCAGCTGGTCACTCCCACATCTTTCAGCTTTGGGGAGGGGTGCTGGGTAAGGGCCCCAGTTTATAGGATCTGAAGGCAGGGCAGAAAGTCCCTGCCCTCCATCAGGCAGTGAAAACAGCTGCTGATTGAATGAAAGGATGGGCATAGAGACATGATGTAATCTGTAGCACCGTCGGTAATCTGTAGGACAGCCGGGGTTTCCCTAGTAACTGTGCTCTACCTAGAGTAAGCTCTATTGGTCCCAATGGGGAAAGCCACATTTAAATGCAGAGTGGAAGTGTTTTTTCTCTTGCTGTCCTATGCAAGGAGACACTTCCTCCACTCACACAAAGAACTTTTGGAGTAGAAGCAGTTGTACTTATCTGACATTATCTTCCCACACCGCCATGAGCTTGCAAGATCGGGGAGCAATCAGTGCTCACCTCTCCAAGACAGAGGAATAATAGGGGAATTAATTTAGGTCCGATAGGGGACCAAATGACAGGTCTGGAAACACCTATGTTTTCTGGAACAGGTTCCAGCTCTGATGGGGTTGACCTAGCATAGTCTCCTTAAATCACACGCAGTTTAGCACATGTGGACCCTTGAGGAAAGATCTCTAAGACTGAGGTCCTATATACTCTGCAAGGATGCTGAATTCCCATTGCACTTTCCCCTTACAAATTAGAGGGTTGCCCTCATGTCATTGGCCAAAACACCCTGTTCCCCAATTTTGGAGCACATTGCTTTACCGTCCTCCATCACAGAGACAGCTGCATTCCCTTATGGAAAATCCTCATAGGATTTAGCAGAAAATCATAACCTTTCGAGGGGATTTTTTTATCCTCCTGCAGAATTTAATAAAAAGTTATATCCCTGGTATGGAATTCTATAGGATGGTTTAAAAATATAACTATAGAAATGATTTCATTCTCCATTTTAATACCTGTAATATCTATAGAACCTGATTAAATTTCTATAGAACACAATTGATTTAATCCTATTAAATCTTAGGGATGTAAGGCACTATGTAGACGAAAAAGATTATTTCTACTGATAGTTTCTGTATGGAAGTGTGTTTTATAGATTTTCGTACGATGATTTCAAAAGAGCCTGATTCCGCAGGACCTTTGCCAGTTGGAAATGAGGCTAGCTCTGCACATAGGGTGGTTACATACAGTGTGTCCTTATGCTAAATAATAGATTATCCTAGACAATAAAACATTCATTTACAGAGTTTTTAGTGCTTTCATATAGTGCCTCTCGACAGAATATTGCAAAACACTTTGCAAAAGTGGGTATCGTCATCTCCATTTGAAGATGGGGAAACTGAGGTGCAGAGCGGTTAACTGATTTGTCCAAGATCAGAGCAAATGCTTGTCAGAACCAGGAATCTAACCAAAGTCCCTTGACCCCCAGTTCCCTGCTGTAACACTAGACTGCTGTCTCCTACATATATAAGGCACACAACAGTCTCAGAGCAGCAGTGGGAGAGAAAAATTAAACTAAATAAGAGAAGATTTTCAAGGAAGATTTTGGATACCTGACAAGGCAGAGAGAGGTCAGATGTCAGATGATGAGTTGAGAGTGGGAATCAACATTAAATAATGGATATACAACATTTATCGGCCATTTTAAATAGAGGAAGTATCTACACATACAAAGTAAAGACATAATCCAAAATAAACTCTGTGTCCTACACCCACCTTGTCTACCATATGTAAATCTATGAACCAGGATCTTCTATACCAGCAATAATTGCTAATCAGACCAGTGAGCCCAGAACTAGCATTCAAGCAGTCTTTGAGTTCCCTAATCTCTTTACATTAACCCCCAAGAGATCCTTTGTCCATTTTTTTCACCTATCTACATTTTTACTGCTTAATCTGAGCTGCACTGTCAAATTTCAAATACTTATTAGGGTAAGCCCACAAAAACCCATTAGTGGAATGAGCTGTTGAGCTTTGCCTTTTAACTACAGCATGAGAATCTGAGCTTGTGTTTGTATTTGATTAGATGGAAACATCATTGGTGGTCATGAGAGAGGCGCTCATGGAATTAAATCAGGACATGGGGTTTGTTACTGCTTCCCAAGACAAAACTGTTACTGTGAGAAAGATGATATTAAAGGTAAGTCTAAAGATTATTTAGCTGGTTTTACAGTTATCTTGATCTTGTGACACTAACCTTTCCCATTGTATACAATATTCCTGTCTTTGATACATAAAACCATCTAAACTCATTTACATGTTGCTGAGTAGTTTACGTTCATGGCCTGCCAGCGTACAAAGCATTAAGAAGGGAGCTCCTGGATTTGGACATTAAGGATTCTCCATGGATTTTGTCCCTGTGTTCTTCGCATAGTGTCCCCTCCCATTCAGTGTTGCACAATACACTGGTTGGCTGCCCCACAATCCCCAGAGGTGGCTGCATTTCAGTGGAAGTGTAGCATGGACTCACGGTCTTAAATTTTCAAAGGTGGTTAGGAGATTACTTTCCACTGGACTTGAGTTATAAATCTCAACTATAGAACTCAGAGACGGAAAAGAAAGTTGTGGAAGGTGCTGGAATCACCTTATCCATTCTCCTGAGGGTAGGATTGCTACCGAACTACACTTCTTGCTCTGTTTTCAAAGGAAGGGAGAATGGGAGCACTTGCAAAAGGGGAAGTGGATTTGACATGGATATCAATGGGATTGTGTTCCCAGGGTCTGCAGTGGTGTTGGCAAGTGAATATATGAAGTCAGATGAAGTCAGTACCTACGTTACTAAGGGCTGTAAGACTCTAACTAAATCTAGTTACAGTTTAACAGGCATTTAGGCATGCAATTACCCACAGAGCTTGGGGAAAATATAGGATTTTGCAGCTGCACTGGGTATATTTGCAAGTGCATCACTTCTACCTTTCTTTGAGAATTAGATCCAGGGTTTTAGCGTAGCTTATGAAATGACTGTACATTTAATCCAAAACCTCTAAGTAGATGCTGTTGTGAATGGTAACTAGCTACCAAAGGGTGTGTGTGGAAAGAGATGAGATGGGAAAAAATTGAAAATGAAACCAGCAGAACTGTAATCAATTCCCCCTCTACCCACAGAGCCGCTGTGTGATGACGTGTGCAAGACCGTGATTGCAGGGGCAGTTCTGCTCTCCTTCATTATCTCAGTGCTGCTCTCTTCTTATTTCATCCACCGTTACCACAAGAATTCTCCAAAGCCACCAATTGCCTCAGCGGAGATGACCTTTCGGCGCCCAGCCCAGTCCTACCCCATCAGTTACTCTTCTACAAATGTCCGTCGGCCATCTCTGGACTCTATGGAGAACCAGGTGCCGGTTGACACCTTTAAAATACCGGTAAGCTTTTATATTTTATGCTTTTAAATTGCGTACTGATTTGACTTGGCTTTTTTGTTTTGCCATGAATTGGACTTTCTAAGGAAATTTGTGTGTTGTCTACTGAATATGTTGTGTTAGTGCCCCAAACCCCCATTTTGATTTGAGGGTGCATTGTGCTGGACAAATATTTAAGGTGAAATTCTGGCCCCAGTGACTTCAGCAGGCCTAAAAATTCACCCTTAGTAAGAGAGAGGCCTTCCCCCAAAGAGGTTGCAGTCTATGATTCAAATGAAATTAAACAAAAATCACCCACATGGAGGGAATAAGACAAAGATCTCTAATGAATGCATGGTAATTAATTAGATCATAACTTCCTGCAGAAGCCAACTGCATTTTCTCTTACTGTTAGTGTCTAAAGAAATGTAATACTCTAGGCACAATCTAATCCCTTATTTCTTTTGCCATTGACTTCAGTACAGGGTTAGACTAACTGAGGTTAAACTGATTGTTAATGTTTGCAGTCTATTTGCTGACCAATATCTCTATCATGAGGATAAATAATAGTAGAATCTAGCTTATAAAACACTCTTTGCTTGTAGATTTCAAATCATTTTTGCAAAGGAGGCCAGTAGCATTATCCTCATGTTACAGGTGGGGAAACTGAGGCACAGAGAGGTGAAGTGACATGCACAGGGTCACGCAGGAGGTCATTGGCAGAGTGGGGAAAAGAACTAAAGTCTCCTGAGTCTTAGTCCATTGCTATCCACTAGGAAACACTGCCTCCCTTGAATGTAAGGTAACACTGTCCAGTGGTTTAAGCACTGACCTGGGAGTGAGAAGACCTGAGCTCTATTCCTGACTCAACTACTGACTTGTAATATTTTCTTGGGCAAGTCACATCATCACTCTGTCAGCTTCCCGATCTGAGAGACAATGGTAACTTTCTGAAGGATTTCAAATTCTCAGTGAAAATTGTCATGTACTGCAAATGGAAAGTATTTAATTATTTATCAAATACGGAGCAGTAGCCTGTTATCAGCTTTGCATGGGCTATTACTGTACCATTAATTTGTATAACACTTCTTGTAGTGCAATAGTTTGATTGTGAGCTAACTGCCCCAGGGTATGGCACTAAATAATTGTTCTACTGGAATGAATAATTGGATTCAAGTAAACTAGTTCCCTGGAAAGTCTGTGGCTAATTACTTTTGTTCTTTAGTACTGTCATTATTGGCTACTCCCGTTTGCAGCTAGCTGTACAATTTGCACTTTCACTGTAAAAATTATGTCATTGTTTTAGTAATATCTTCCAGCATTCAGTTGGATTGCACGTGCTGCACTGTGGAGCTTGAACACAAGACTTTATATTAGTGCATTGACTAAATTTTAATTTATATGGTAGGATTTCACTTATAAAGCTTAGTTTAGGGTGGGTTTATCTGCATACTTTGGAAGGCTTTTCCCCTCCCCGCCCTCCCACCAGCTCTTTAATGCAATTTCTGTTGTTTGATTATATTGTGTGTAGGATACCTGCCAGTTTGTGCATTTTTATTTATTTTCTACTTGGGGCAAATAGGATGGTGTCTGGAAAAGTCCTGTGCAGTGAAACACTGTCCTTTTGTCTGACCCATATGGCAGCGTCTGATACATTTGAATGTTAGATATTGATGCCTTCATAGTAGCTTGTACTCTATTTGCTTTTATTTCTTGGTTGGTTTATACATTTTGTCACTGTTCTGTAACTGTAAGGCTCAATAGCACTTCATAACAGATGGATTGTTGTCTGTGATGAATTCTTAAAGCAAAACCTCCTCCCACAAGTTAAACAGAAATGCAAGATCAAATATGCATACTTTATTCTGAAGGTGAGCATTTGTTCAGTCAGTGTTTCATTTGTACAAAAAAAATCTCAGGTAGGCCTGTAAACGTCATCCATATTGATAGGCTGTACCTAGTGCCTTTTTATCTAAGGGAAATTTCTAGCTAATTTAAAAAGGCTTGCAAAGAGCTTTGAGGGTGTTGTAGAAGAGCAAAGTAATTGTTTTCTGTCTGATAATGGAACAAAAACAAAAATTAATCAGATAACTGAGCATAATGTCTTCCTTGAAATATAATACTGTATTAAACCTTTGTGATTTGAGTTACCAGTCTGGAGCTGCCCCCTTCTGTCTCATAAGATAACCCCTTCTATTTCATTTTATCTGATAGGATTCCTTTTTTTTCTCGTACAGGAGGACCCCAAATGGGAATTCCCCCGGAAGAACCTGGTTCTAGGCAAGACACTAGGAGAAGGAGAATTTGGAAAGGTCGTCAAGGCAACAGCATTCAGACTCAAGGGGAAAGCAGGCTACACCACGGTGGCAGTGAAAATGCTAAAAGGTACATTTCCCTGAAATGATTTGAAAGCTATCTGAGAACCTTTGAATCTATTTCACAAGGGTCTAGTGTGCACGCAGGAGGCCGTCTGGGGGCAGGCCCTGCCAGCTCTTGGCAGCATTTCCTCCAGCATTCTATTTACGTACTGACATATTCCCGTCGAAAGGGAGAGTGCCACATTGATGCAAACAGTAATTTCCAAAGGCCCTAGCTTGTGCTAAGCAAGGGCAATGTGATTTACTGAGGCAAAGGTATCTCATTTAAGTCGTCATTGATTGAAGCATCACAAGGGCTTTTTAAAACTTTGCACAGCTTTTTGTATTAATCCATCTCAATTTTTCTTCAAATATTTTTAAGTAGACCATTTGTGCTAGAGACAGAACAGACCTATTAAGCTATCCATCTACTTCCCTGCCTGTGCCGGATTGATCTGATATATTTACTTGACAGAGGTGTAGTCTACTGGTTTTGTGTAAGGGGCAGGAAATCCAGGAAGCCTTCAGCTCTAATTGTAGGCTGGCCATGGTCAATTCACTTAATCTCTCTACTTAAATTTTCCAATCTGTGTAATAGTGGGTAATAATACTTACTCAGCTAACATGGCTATAGAAAAAAGTAACTAGGCAGTTTGTAAAGCACTTTGTATACACAGGGTGACATTCTGAAAAGCTCACAGCCTTGCTCTAATTATGCTACCGTTAAAGTCCATTTGAAAAATTCTCATTTGAAGTCAGTGGAAGCAAAGCTAGGCCAATGTTGAGCCAACTTCTGAAAACCTCACATGAAAAACCCTACGTAAGTGTTAAGAATTATTAATTTAAGACTACTGTTTTATCCAGTTGAGTTTTAAACTCAAAGAATCTGAGGCTACAGAGTTGGAAGAAAACTTATACTCGACAAACTCTGGTTGATAAGAAGGGGGCTCCTGTATTCATCTATCTCTACCTATTATACTTTCTTTCATTATGTCCTTCTTTTCAAACCCAGCTATACCTACCTTTCTGCTACATGTGCCACCTTAAAAAGGAGAGCAAAGTAATGAAATAACGAGTTGGCACTTTCTGTATACCAGACCAAGTACCACCATGTTCCCCCAGTGAAGGAAGTGGTAGGCTTTGGTTTATGCCACATTTCACACCTAATGGCTACGTCATCTGGACCATATCACTGAGATGGGAGACCTTGGTCACAGGTCAAAGAAGGCAAATGGAGGCCTTTAGATCACATATGGCCCCAAAGAACCTAGCACCGACCCTTTTGTTTTGACAGAAGGGTAATTTTAAGGGCATCGTCCTGAAGGATGATGTAGAAATGGAAAGAACAGAGACGAAGTAACCCTGCTTTGTGATAGAATCTGATACTACTTCATAATGGTGTGTGGTCCCTATATACCAAGGAGATAAGCACCCTAGGAATATGAGAGAAGAAACAAAAGTATTCAGAAATGTTTCTGGGTAGAAGAGTTCTTTCTTTTGGTGGGGAGCAAGCATTGGCTGGATGACCTCAGTCGTTAATTGCTGCTGTGAATAAGAAAACACAATTACAATAGGATAATGGGTTTCTTATTAGCATTTTTATTATGTGCAAGCTTAAAAAAAAGTCCATCATCCTCTCACTGAGTGCAAGGAAATTGCATATTATATCAATTTACCAATGAAATAAATGAGTTATGAAATGCATGTCTACATTTATAAAAAGGCTTCCTTATAACGAGGGTTCAATGGAGATGAAATCAAAGACAGAGAGCATGCAGACGGAGCCCTGGAACTTGGTCTTGCAGAGACAAAGACTAATATAGCTCTGCATGTAACACTAAAATAACCTTTTACATGGTATTATAAATGGAATATCCATAATCTTTACAGTGTGCCAACTTTATTTATACATTTACAAGTACTAGTGACTTTTTACATCGATAATATGTAACTGAGCTAAAATTCCGAAATGTGCTGTTAAAAAGTGACATTCTTAATTCCAGTTGACTTACCATTTGACTTTCCCTAGCGATTATCTGGAGCAGAATTGATAGCAGTCAAGGGTAACCCTTTATTTTAAGCACTCTCCTCTAATAAATTCATACGGCATTTATGGTAATAGCACGAACTCTAATAAATACCTTTTGCAATGCATATTTCTCTCTCAGATAGCTCCCCCAAATGTTCCATTAGAGCTGGATGGTGGAAAACATTTGCCCATTACTTGGGTAAACATTTTTGTGTTGCTGTTGTTTTTACTTCATTGTGAACAAATAGAAATGAAAATAAAACAATAACAAAAAAATCACTACCCTGGAATGTTCTCTAAAAAGTTTTATGCTGGCAGACAGCCAAGGTATAGTATAACTGAATCAGTCCCCATCCCACTGACATCAGCAAAGAAGTCTGGATAGGTATCTTCTATTGATGTCAATAGAAACTCTCTACTCAGCTCCAAGTCTGGAATTCTGGATATGTACTGCAAGATTAACAAGTGTAGAACTGAATTTTATCTTTAATTAAATATTTTGGGGGAAAAGAGGGTTGAGGCAAGCCATGGATGTTTCTGTAAGCTTGGTTTGAACAAGGGAGTTCTGGTCAAGAGAAATGCTTGGCTTGTGTAGACTTCCAAAGCTCAGATCACCCTAATTGGGTTCATCACATAAATTAGCTTTAGGCCTATTGGAGATCTCCTGCTATATCGGGTGCTGAGCCCTCTAAATCTTGTCTACTGTATGTAGTGTGGAAAAGGGATGCAGTAATTGCAATTCAGTTACACGGCACAAAAGGCTCTGGGTTTGATTCTTCAGTGCCTTGCAGCTTATCTAGCCAATTACACCAGTGCAGAGTGGGTATAAAATCCTACCTAGTTAGATGGCAGTGCTGTATTCTCACGTGGCTGTACAGCTGGATGGATAACTGATTTTGTGGTTCACCGGCAGTTCCCAAAAATTATGAACAAAATTCAGCGAATTGAAAAAAAAAATGATTTTGCATTGAACAAAACATTTTGTCTGACCTGAAACATGCTGTTTCGGATATTTTGAAAAGGCTATATTTACAAAACAGGGGAAGAGGGTCATGCCACCCATCTCCTTATAACTTTAGCCCAGTACTAGAGCACTCACAAGACCCCGGTTCAACAGTCCCCTCTGCCTAATGGAGAACTTGGTCCTCCTGTATTGCAGGAAAACACATTAGCCATTGGACTGTGGGATAGTCTGGTGTGAGGATCTTTCAATATCTGCTATTGAAGTTATTCCACTTTGGATGAAATACTTGAATAGTCACTGGGAAAGAGAGGAGTGTGTATGAGAATGACTCTATAGCCTGGTGGTTAGGGCTGAGGTGGGAGACCCAAGTTCAAATAGCCCTCTGCCTGATGTGGGATGTGAGAATGGGAATTTAACTTTTGTCTCCCACATCCCAGGGGAGTGTGCTAATCACTGGGCTAAAATTTGTAAAGAGGGCCCATGACGACCTCCAGTTCCTCCTGCTAAGACCCAAAAATATTTTTTTTTGGCCAAAACTATTTTTGTGTCAAATTCCTGAATAGTTTGGGGTCATCCAACACTGCATTTTTCGGTGAGTAGACCATTAGCTGAAAAATTTCACCCATCTCTACTTGGCAAAGATGTGAATGACTGAACATCAATGAAGAATAAGGCTCTGTCTCTTCTCTGAAAACTGTTACAAAGCTGATAGTACAGCACTTGAAGCTTTTCATCCCCATGCTCATTTCAAGAGCATTCTGAAATTCTTGTTCTTAGATTGTACCTGTTTTATACTACAATGATTAGTCCCCTGCAAATACCTAAAATAAGTCAAAGTCTGCCCCAAGCCACAGATGGCTCATCAGGCTAACGCATGTCAGTTTCCATAGCCAACACTACACAAGGGGGTGATGTGGCTAGCATCATGCTGACCGCCTTTCACCGCCCTAATACTGTGGATCAGGTGCCCATTTTGCTGCTGGGTGAATTAGCCATCAGTATGAGATGGAGTGAGAAGTGAATCCATGACCTCTGGAATTGCAGTTGAGCACCTTAATCACTTGGCCAGCGCATCTCAATGCCTCAAATAGGTAGCAGCATGCTAATTTACAGCTTAGTCTATAATAGGCACATTCCTTTTGCAGTGTTTTATTAACCAGATGTCTGGTTTTGATGCCTTCTATAGAAAACGCTTCCCAGAGTGAGCTGCGAGATCTGCTGTCAGAGTTCAATCTCTTGAAACAGGTCAACCACCCTCATGTCATCAAACTGTATGGAGCATGCAGTCAGGATGGTAAGTGTCAGCAGCTAGTTAGTAAGAGAGAAACAAAGAATGGATCTAGCCTGGGGTTGAAGCACTATTTAAAATGCAAAATACCTTTATAAATTTGCTATTGGTTAAAAATGGTGGTGTTAAGAATGAGTGAGTGAGAGAAGTGGAAATCCTGATTTCAGCAAAACTAGCCACAGATCTTATGGATACAGCCTATATAGTCAGAGAGAAACATATTTTGATTCTAAAGCTATTTTAAAATATTTCCTGGCCAGTTTCTTTTTCTGCCTCTATTTTTTTACACTAACTTGGTTCTGAGGGAGCCTCTTCTAATTTGGCTCGACTGGATTTTCAATATGATCATTATTTTGTATTCTAGTAGCACCTAAAGGCCCAAGTCAGGGATTGGGGCACCGTTTTGCCAGGGTTCTGTGTGAACAAGTAGTTAAGGGACAACCCACTACCTAGACCCTGACTAGGTTGCTAGTTAGTTTTACTTTCAGTTTTTCTGCCCTAGCATGATTCTCTTGTGTGGTGCTTACGTCAATGCTTACACTTGTCAAAAACTGGTTTCACTGACGTGTATACTGTACTTCGCTGCAAATACATGGGGGAAATAATTTTCAAAAAGATGTATTATAAACAGCCAAAGGGGCAAACTTTCAGTGCAGTTCATGAGGATTTATCTAAACAATTCCCATTAATGTTGAATGCAGTTGCATGGCAACATCTTCTGCCATAAAATATCTGCTGTAAGTTGATCTTTCAGTTGTTATGGAGCGTGAGCGATTTACATGGCCACAAATTCGTAAGGCTCAGTCCTGCATCTTCAGAACTCCTAATGATGTAACTGTGCATTCTGGGGGCACGTAGAATTCAGGATTGTGCATCTGGGAGACTCAGTAAGATTTTAAAAAAACCTTGTGGAGGGGATAAAATCATTGTGCTGTGAACTGTTTGTGAGTCGAACGCTTCTCATAAATATGAAGGTAATTCATTAATGCATGGGGTGGGGAGGCTTTGATACAGCTGACAAATGTACTCAGCATTGTAAGCGCTGAGTGGATATTATTCATGTGGGTGGTAGGGAGGAGAAGCTTGCTAATGGATTGAAATGTCAGGGTTTTTGTTGAGAACCTATACTTGAGTGCTTTGAAAAGGCACCTTAATTAGTGTGCTGGAAGGAGAAGATACTTTGTGAGCTAAATACCACACGCTCCAGAAAGTAATTTTGATTTTTTTTAAAATCAAGTTTCTTAAGTAATTCCTTATACAGGCTTGATTTTTCAGCTAGGTTTAAAAGAAAATTAAAAGGTGAAAGCTAAGGAGCTCTATTCATCAAGCCAGTATTTCTTCATCAGTGTGAATCTGGAGTCATTCTACTGACGTCAGTGGATTTATTCTGAATTTATGCTCAGATGACTGAGAGGAACAGATTTTGACCCAACATCTTTGTGCAGCTACTTATTGCATGAATGAATTGTATTCTATTTGATTTCTTGAATCCTTCTGATCTTATTAAGGTATTATCTTCTTGCAGTCAATGAGACTATTTGCCTGCGTCAGGCAAGCAAGATCTGGCCTAATATTTGCTATAACATTGTGTGTGTATGCACATGTGTGTGATTCGATCAATAGAACCAAAAGAGCATTAAATGAGTGTGTCACTAACAATACACATGAATTCACAGCTAATGATAAAACATACCATATGTACTCCAAAACCTACACAAAATGAGGCACATCACGGGTGAAATCATGGAAAATTTGAGTTTTGCCATTGACTTCAGTGGGACCAGGATTTCACCCCATGTATTTAAGATGGCATGTGTCATGCACTGGATTAATTTTTTTTACATGAACCAATCTATAGTTTAATAATTGTTGCTGGCACACCAAAATTTAGTGTGTGGCTAGACCGAATAAAAACTAGTTCAATCTAATTTTTTTTATATATATATATATATATATATATATATATATATATATATATATATATATATATATATAATAGATATAGATATATAGAGATATCACACACATTTTTCGTTCAATGAAACCTTTTTTCCTTGTAAACATGCTCCCCATATCCAAGCAAAGACACTGTTTAAAACTCTGTGCCATGATGCCTACAAAACAACCTGACAACAGATAGGCAGCTGATGGGCTGAGACCACTGCCTGCCATGCTGACCGGTACCTTCTCATTGTTTCCCTAAAAACAGGCACTGCTTGGGTATGTAGAGAGCCGTACAGGGTACACACCCTAAGGTTCTGATGTGAAAACACAAGGCTAACATAGAAACTGTTTCACAACTTTAGCTTTGGTAGGTGGTGTTAGGTGCCCTCTATGGCTCTGAGCAGTTATGGGCTTGTAGCATGAGAGAATTCCCATAGGACATCCACTCAAGTGCATGTTTACAAGATTCTGAATCTGAATCCTTCCCATGCCATCAGATGTTGTTAGGGCACAAAGAAGATTCTGCCACCCTTGTCTATTAGGCTGTTTGCCAGAATGGCTACTTACCGTTTGTCTATAATTTAACTTTTTTACAAGGATAAGTTGTTAGCCTCTCTCTCAAATGCCAACCTAGGGGACCATAGACTGCTTTTCATATGGTCCCTATCTGGCTTTGATAGCCTTATTGGGAGCTAAAACCCCCACCAGCATAGCTCTTACGGTTTTTTGAATGCACAAGAAATTCTACCACATCAAGTTGCAGTGCTGTGAGAAGGATGTTTCCAGGATTGGGGCCTGTAATTGTTACAAAGCAGTCTGTGATTTTAACTAGAAAAATCTTTAGAAAAGTAGAGCAGAACAACCTGATTGATTTGTATTTTTCTTTCTTTTCCTCAGGGCCTCTGTATTTAATTGTGGAATATGCAAAGTATGGTTCCTTGCGCAGTTTTCTCAGGGAAAGTCGGAAAGTAGGACCTAGCTATGTGGGCAGTGATGCCAACAGAAATTCAAGCTACTTGGACAACCCAGATGAGAGAGCCTTAACAATGGGAGATCTGATCTCATTTGCATGGCAGATATCTCGGGGGATGCAGTACCTGGCAGAAATGAAGGTACAGTGCTATAGCAGTGTGCTGAACATATCTCTGTGATAGGCATAAATATATCTGGAAGTTTCTTCATGTATCTTACCCCATAAGAATAATAACCATGATTGTTGGGTTTTTTTAAAAGCTCGTTCATCGTGATTTAGCAGCCAGAAATGTATTGGTGGCAGAAGGACGCAAAATGAAGATTTCTGATTTTGGCTTGTCCCGAGATGTTTATGAAGAGGATTCCTATGTC
The DNA here is from genome assembly GCF_020497125.1 of Mauremys mutica. NCBI lineage: Eukaryota > Metazoa > Chordata > Testudines > Geoemydidae > Mauremys > Mauremys mutica. The sequence continues at coordinate 71,102,563 of NC_059078.1, forward strand.
AAGAGAAGCAAGGTACAGTGCATGTTAAAACCAGGGCTGGAATCCTTGCTTAATCCAGGGAATGGGTTTACACTGAAGCACCTGAACACAGAAAATAAAGACAACAGCTATTTCTGATAAGGAAATAAGGAACAAAAAGTAAAGATTAAACAAAACAATTAGCTTCATCATTGGGGCCATTATAAGTAACTAGACTACACTATTCACCGGAATATCATCAGCAGAAAATATTAATTCCTGTTCGCTCTTTCTTCTGCCTGTGTGCAATAATCTTTGTATTTTACTGTAATGCCCCATCAACACCACATCTACAACCCAGTCACAGGACATGGTGACAATATAAATACAGTTGGACCACCTGTGTCCTTGTAAGTGGATTAAAACCCTGGACTGTTTTTGGAAAGCATGTATCCATGCATCTTGTAACCACGATTTCTCCCGCCTTTGTGTTGTAGCTATAGTATGAACAGGGGCCTTAAAAATAATGTGTGATCTATCAATAATAAAGACAAATATATTCAAATATAATCCTATTTCCTTTCAAGTATTTTTCAGGTAGTAATTTTTTTTATAGCTGTTAGTTTGTAAGATACTTAGGATACAAAATCTAGGGCCTCATCTTGCTACTTTATATAAAAAAGCCATTAGTCTCTCTTGCCCTCTCTTTTTATAACTGCCAAGCTCACAAAACAAGGGATTGAAGAAAAAGTAGGCAGAAAGGGCTGGCAATCATTTAAATCAGAACTAGTTCTGTCTGAAAACTTCATACTTGGAATCTAAATCTAGATCCTAGTTTCATGAATGCTTCTTCTATAGCTATGATAATCTGAACCAAAACCCAGCTCCAAAATATACAAGGTTCAAAATCCATATCCAAATGCCAGAGCTTGGGCCCATCTCTGCTATAGGCAGTAGAGATACCCATCTGCCAGTTTGAAATGCCTTGGATTCTTTAAAGCAATTATATTTTTCCTGTCACAGTAAATTATTATCAGCTGTCTAGAAATAGTTCTGTCTGCTCACAGTGCTCATGGCAGAACTCAGCATATGGTAACATTTCATCTGTAGGATTGTGCAAAGGAAATTTGATGGAAAGCCTCTCCTGTGGTATTAGGAGAGCTCCTCTCATTGTTTAGTCATATCATAGCTTTCCCTAAAAAGAACTATTATGATAACCTCAAGATTATGAAACGAGTTCAGACTTGTCGTTATTTATTATCATAGCAGATATTGTCATAACACACTGAGCCAAATTCTGCCATAAGCCTGTATGCATGCAACTCCTATTGAAATCAGTGGGCCTTCTGCATGTAAATGAGGCCAGTATCCGAGCTCAGTTTGTGAAATTCAGTAATACTATTTGATGTTGACCATTCAATCTTCTGTGATACTGCTTCAGTTCCATGTGTGGATTAGTGTGAAAGTGCTGCCAGCATGAATTCTCACACGTGAGAATTTCAAATATTGGTTTCCACAGATACTGTGATTTTTTGACATTTGTTTTCCACTACAATTCCAGCCAATAATACTCAATTGCATGATGTTTGTAGGAGGCAAATACAAAAGTGACCATGGACAAAGACAATTAAAAATATAACTAGATAGTATATCAGGAAAGACTGTGTAATATCCACTCAGTTCTATTATGTATGCTTTACACTGAAGGAATGCTAGCTATTTGTACCTATTTCTGTGCAAAAATTATTTGAGAACAATTTATTCTAATACATAGATTTTTTCCCCATAAAGTTAACAGATAGTGATATAGCCCACCTCACCATAGTATCTCCGAGTGCATATTCAATTTTCCAACACAAACAATTGTTTGCTGTCAAAAATAACTTGGGTAGAGAGAGAGCAGGAGGAAAGTATGGGAGAAAGAATGGAATATCTTTCAAATACAGTATATCTAGAATAATTTTCCAAATACATGTGCATTGCCTGAAAATTTTATGAAAATACAAATCCAGAATGATATTGTGGTTGTTATGAAGCATCCTGGAAATCACATTGGCATTTTGGACAACCGTGATCTGAGATTTTACCATGTGACTTTCAGACCAAAAGGCAGCAGTTTGCACAGCTTGTTAAGCAGCCATTGAACAAGTGTAACTGCCCGAGTGAAGCTTGAGTTCAGAAGCCAAAGCTGTCCTAAAACCTGAGTTTTTCAGTTGCGATTCATCTTTCACTTGGGATGGATCTCACTCCTATAGCCTCATTCTACATCTCCTTTTGCACCTGCACAACCCCCACTAGGCTCTGGAAGTGTATCTAATGGGTGGCAAACATTTCATGTTGACAAGTATAGGTTTAGTGTGATAGAAGGGTTCAGTGGTCTGAGTTTACCATGTAATATGTCTGAAAATCACTGTTCATTGAGTGCATGTCCTTTCAAAACTGGGTCCTCCTAAGTGGCTTGGGAATGAATGGTAAAGTTCAGTGGTGATTAAAGAGAGGTTATAGCTGTGCCCCCTAACCTGTACTGCTCCCTGTTTATTTGATGAAATGTCACTTCAGTCATTCGACTGAAGCATATCAGAGAGGCACAGTGCAGTGTAAATCTTACTGTTGTGAAAGCAAATGCACCAACATTAAATTTAATCTTCTAACTTCGTAATTGTGTTGCTGTTTTTTCTCTTAGGGTCGAATACCTGTTAAATGGATGGCAATAGAATCCTTATTTGATCATATCTATACAACACAAAGTGATGTGTAAGTCTAAATTGTGGTGTGTCTTATGCAGTTTGTGTCTGTTATACAGAGTTTCACAAAGAACTACGGTTACATGTTTAATAGCCACAGCTTCTGAGTTGGAAAATAACAAAAATCAGAGGGCCCAGATGACTGTCTCTTAGTAATGGTGGGATAAATATGGAACTTTAAAATTGTAGGTGACCCATTAAATTAAAACCTAAATCATGTGTGACTTTAGGGGGTTGCAATCTGATTGCCCTTCGTTGGCCTGCGTGGAATGAGATTTGATGGTCTCAGCCCCGTTTTTAGTGTGCACACCACAGAACCCACTCTTGTTGGCAGACCCAGCAAAAAAGACTAAGGATTTAGAGCCTGAGTCACTTCCCATTGAAACCAATGACAAAACTCCAAATGGCTTCAGTGTGAACGGGATCAGACTCTTAATGAGCAACCAAGTTGCAGCCACATGATGGAAGTACCTGTGCCTGTTGTTAGAGAGTGATCGCATGGGCAGATTTGTTTTCCACTTCCTTTCTCACATCACTACTTCCTTCCTCACCCAGGCTGGTAGAGTGGCAGGAGAGGAGCGAGTGGCGGGTGAGGGGGTCCTCGGGGGAATAGGCAACCAAGGGCAAGGCCTCAGGGTAGAGCATGGGTGGGGCCTCAGGGGAAGAGGCTGGGTGAAGGCGGGGCCTGAGGGCAGAGCATGGGTGGGGCCCCAGTCTGAGCCTTGGTGGGCCTCCCCCTTCTAGGGAGCTTCACTTCCAGTGCTCAAAAGGCGGCGGGCCGGTGCACCTCCAGGGGAGGTGACTGGCACCACACCTGCAGCATTGGCCCCCCCACATCGCCAGCTGTATTTGGGGAGGCTTAGTCTCCTGCAGCCTCTTATACACACACCGCATGCTCCAGGCTATTACTCCAACAGTGTAACACTGAAGAATTAAAGGGTTACTTTATTGGAAAATGGATTTTTAAAAATTTACATTTGTTAACAAATATAATCTACAAATATTTAATGCTGCTTGGGGTGATGCAATTATGGTTTTAGTGACCATCTATGAATATACTTAAAATCCATTCCCGAATGCTAGATTTTCCTCATAAATTCTATCTCTTTTTTTCCAGCTGCTTCCTTTTAAGACCCTTGTATATAGTCAGTAGTTGGCAGTGATCTAGCAGTAGTATAAGTTGCCAGATTCTATAATTTTTTTTCCAACCCTGCTGCGAAAACCTTTGCTTTTTATGCTGGAACCTAGACACGCATTGTACCAGTGCCCACAGTCTTCCTGTCCCCCTCTCTCTGATGACATTTTTATTCATCCACAAAGACCATACAATGGAAAATATTTTCCCCCTCCCCACACACTTAGTTACTGGTAATTTTTATAATGATTACAAAACTAAGGTACAATATCCTAACATACAAATCTGACAAACAGCTGGAGCTAATTGAGAAATTACCAACATGCTACACCCTCTTACAGAGCCTCCAAAATTCACTTAAACAAAGACTCTTAAACATAAAACCCCACAATGCCACACACTCTTTCTGGATTACTTACAGGTCAAATTATAACTTGATAGGGTGCATGGAATAATTGGCTCAATAAAGGGCATGAAGAAGAATAGAAAGACTTAATCAAGTACAATGGAACGTTATAAATATGCGTGAGCTTTGAGGAAGATATAGACTGGTTAAAAATGAACTTGTGCACTATCAGCAGGAAAAAGCTGTTTGAAAGTTTCATGTAAGGCTATGTGAGACTAGCAGTTGGGTTTTTGTTTTTCTTTCTGTGCATAGCCATCTTGGAGCTTAATATGTCCTGGCCTGGGAATGCCATTTCCCTTGTTTAAAATAAAAGTAGCTTAAAGAACTACAAGGAGACAAGTGAAACCTAGTCAGGAGGAGAGCAGTTTCTGTTGCTAAAATTTTGAGGTGGGATTTTCAAGGGAGCCTCAGGGAATTAGGCACATCACTTTCATTGACTTTCAGTGGACTTTAGGGGCCTAACTCCTCTAGGTCTCTTTTTAAAGGTGGAGCTCTCACATGAAAATCAGATGGCAAAAGTGAATGTTTATTGCACTTTGTACATAACTTTGTTCTCAGAGGCATCCCATCAAACCCAAATGGAAAAATGCACTGTTGCCTGCTTTCCTTCACCCTGCATTGTGAAAACTCAAATCTTGGGGGGGGGGTGAAATGAGGGTCTGGATTAGATTTTGGTTGCTCAAGCCTCTCTCTCTGAAAGAGGGCTTCCATTCAGGAAAGGAACCTTTTTTGTGGGGGAGGGGAGGGGGAAATGTTAACACACACCCTTATTTCCAACTCTTTGAGTCAAGGCCTTTCTACTAGAGCTGGTCAGAAAGTGGATAGAAAAATTGACTCTGTTTTCTTCCCTTTTTAAAAAAAAATCAAAATGTCACCATTTTTTGGGTGCATTTCAAATTTCCAAATAGAATTGACCAGTGCTGCTTTCTGTATTAGGCCAAGAACAAAATTAAGACCCTGATTCATTAAACAAGCACAAGTAAGCCTGTTAAAATAAAGGGGGTCATTTAGGTAAAATTAGACACGTGCATGCAAAGAAGGATGGATTTGTGGTTGACGCCTTGGTCTGTCTTATCCATTTAGAATGTAATAGATGGGGCAGGGATTCATACAACACCTAGCATAATGGAAACTTGATCTTGGAACCTTTAAGTGCTACTGTACTATTTGCTGGATAGGGGCCATGTTAAGCTCTTAAATCCTAGCAATTCAAGTGAATGGTTCCTTCCTTCCTTCCTTTTTCAGTTGGTCATTTGGAGTTCTGCTATGGGAGATTGTAACCCTGGGTGGTAACCCTTATCCTGGAATTGCTCCTGAAAGACTCTTTAACCTCCTGAAAACTGGCTATAGAATGGAGAGACCTGAAAACTGCAGCGAAGAAATGTAAGTCGTTCTTGCTTTGTTTGGATTAATAGAAATGTCCTTGAACAAAGGGAGGAAACAGTGTAAATAACAGCCATCTCCAGCATGGCTTTTAGAGACGTCTGAGAACAAACTAGTAAAAATAAAGAACTATGACATCATAAAGTGGCAGAAAGGTGGAGTGACAATCTGTGTTAAATGTGCACTAAAAGAAATGCAGTCCCCAAGTACCCATAGCTATTACCAAAGTACTTGCTGAAAACTGGATGAAGTACTCATCAGGCTAATGAAAAAGTGTAGGTTAAATATTTGGAACATGCGGGGGGGGGGGGGGGAGAGGAAATGCATCTAACATAGTGATGACTGACCTCTTCAAGATGTGTTGAAGTACATCCAAATACTAGGAACGCACTTTCCTGCAAATAAGGTGGTTATTTTAATATCTGTGCTCCATGTACTCCCTGCAAATGATTTGTCAGTTGTCTGACTTTCCTGGTAGTGCACAGAACCCTAAAGAGAAGATACCTTGACCCAGAAATCAACACCTGTATAACACAAACATTTTGTGACTTAGTGAGTTATTTCAGTTTATCTGTGACTGTAAGACAATTCATATGTTATTAACTGACTTATTTACAAAAGGTGATTAACCAGGCAAATCTCAATGAGAGAGAAATATCTCATCTTCCTGGATATTCCATGGTGTCCGAAAATGAAACAGAGCTTTAAATATGTTTATCAGCTTTGATTAAGCCATATTCAAATAAGACTGCATTGTCTCATTTGAATTTTGGAGAACAAGAATGAGATCCCTTCAGGTGTCTTGGAATGACCTTGCCCATATGTGTGGTGAGAAAAAGCAGCATAAATAGTACAGCCATTTTTTTTCTGTGCACCACATACATAGAGATACCACTGAGACACTGTTGAACATAGATTCATAGATCTCAAGTCCAGGCTTGCCCCAGCAAAATTAAATATTTTAAATTTTCACCTGTCTTCCCTTCCTCGAGCATTCACTTCAAATGTCCCCTTCCCCACCCCCAATTATGTTCCATTGTTTATACTTTTTTGAGTTACTCATGTTGTGTAAGTTTGCAGGGGGTGGGGGTGGGGGTGGTTGATGGCTTTGTTGTTGTCTCTCTTTTAGATGGACAACCTGGGTAGATGTTTATCTTAGGACATTAAAGACTGCATTAAGATGAACTACTTCACACCCATTTTTCTATGCATGCTCCAAATTATCCAGTCTAGTAATGAGGAGGTAATGCATAACCTTACCCCTTTTTTATAGGTATGCAAACTTTTCTGAAGCAGTTCACTCCATCTTTAATATAATAAATCAAAAAAAAGTGAGATTAGAAGAATCTTATTTAGGTTGTAAAGTCAAGTGCTAAAAAGTTAGGAAATGCCAGATTTATGGTTGTCTGGGCAAACTTAATTCAGACAGCTTATATACACATGTGTTTTTGAGACAATCTTTAATGACATGATCACATAGTATCATAATGCGTATGCCCAAGGGGGAGGGTGTGAATTAAGGTTGTACAGCCAATCATAAATCTGGCATTTTTTAACTTTCAAGTGCTTGAATTTGCAACCTAAACAGAATTCTTATAATGTAGGGTTCTTTAAATATAATTTCAAAATGGTTTTTTTTGTTTGTGTTGGTAAATGGTAAAGCCACTTTCTTTTATGAACAACTGAGCACCAGCAGGGTTTGAATCCTGAACCTTCAGCACTGCAGCAGAAGTCATTTAAGCTATAGCTCTAACTACATTATCTGGGTGGGCTGCTGAGTCCAGAAAGAGTGGCATGGGAGAACTCAGCCTGGCCTAATTCTTTCTTTCTCTTCCCTTCTGGGAGTTGGGGGAGCTCCTGCCCTATTTGTTGTCCCCAGAGGGAAGAATGGGCCATGAGGTCCAGGTGCTGGGATCCAGAGGAGGGAAGCCCAGTCTAGGTTTTTCTCCTCCTCACCACTACGGCTGCTCCCAGCTATTCTCTGAACAATGTGGTGGTGCTGCTGATTTGGTGGCAGTGGAGCCTCGCCTTAGAATATTCATGTGTTCAGTTATTATTTTAGCAGGCTGCCAACATTTTCCTGAGGAAGGAGAGCAGGAGAAGGGAAATTATTTTGAAAGCTTATATCTCAGCAAAAGCTGAATGGAATTTCATACCATAAAGAAAAAGCACTTCTGTAGCCAGAGGACTTTTCCCCTGCCAAATACCAAAGGCCCAAGGCAAACAACGGAGATGTGAAAGTTTCTCAAAGGAAAGGTTGCAAGAATCTTGCAGGTGGGAAGTGTTAGGCACCTAAACATTGGTGTCACTATCAACTCCCCCTGTACTGGTTGTTTTGTTCTTCTAGGTGACTGTCCAAGAAAACAAAAGTCATAGGAGGGAGAAGTGTAAGGGTGTCAGCCGGGAGGTCTGATTACCAGCGTAAGTAGACACTCTCCATATCTCAGCTCAAACTAGTATGCTAAAAATAGCAGTGTGGTGGCTGCGGCACTGAGGTGCCACAGCGTTCACACTGCCTTTTTTAGGACAAGAGTCCGAGCTGAGCGAGGGCAAGAGTCTACCCATGCTGGGAATCCCACCTCCCAGCAGCAGTTGTAGACTTACTCTTGGACACCAATCTTGTAAAGAGATACACGTGCCTGGGGCTTTAATTACATGCAGTATCTCCTGGGAGTAAAGGTACACTCTTGTGACTCTTAGTGCAGTATTAGGGCCTCGTCCCATGGAGAAATTGTTTAGCTACATAAATAAGAAAAAGTAAAGATGGAGATATTTCTTTGAGTGGCATTCACAACAGCGGCCAGATCACTGTACTGTAGATTTATTTGAGCAGAAAGGAAAACTAAACCATTTGTGAATGCAGGATCTTATTATCTGTTACTTTGGTTCATAGGTATAACTTGATGCTGCGATGCTGGAAACAGGAACCAGATAAGAGGCCAACATTTGCTGACATCAGCAAAGAACTGGAGAAAATGATGGTGAAGAGTAGGGTAAGTCTGCTGCAAGCTGAGTTTTTTGCACAGTTAATGAAAACTAGTAGGGAATGTTTACAATCCAAAGAGCTTGGTTGTAGCACAGAGAAATAAGTTTCTGATAAGTAAAGTCCTTATTTTGATCAGGATTAAAGGCATCCAAAAACTTTATTTCCTCCAGATGGCAGAAAGCTTTCCAAAAGCTGTTCCATCTTTTTTTTGTATGGTGATTTTAAAGATTTCAGACCTAGAAATGTTGTATGGTTGATTATTTTTCCACTTAGTTTCCTTAGGAACAAATTTATTATTGCAGAGTTCATTTTAATTTGCATTACTCAATAATCAAGCAGTAGGAAGCCTCAAATTAAATGACTAAAATATTGCAAAGCAAGTATTGTGTCATTTCTGACTTGGGATGTCTTAAAGATGTGATAACAGCAACAAAATATTAAAGCCATTTGGTTCCAAATCTGTCTACTTTAACATGCATATTCTGATAAGGATTTTCTTGGGAATTCAAAGGACCTCATTGTCAGTGTGGAGCCTTTACACATCCTCATCTAGGACTTGGTCTTGCACACTGCTGAGCACTGTTGTCCTGATCCAGGAGAACACCTATGCTTGCTCTTAACTTAAAGCCCATGAGTATCTCCATCAGTACCTTGCAGGATTGAGTCCCTAGTACACACTGCAAATATACATCCACCTAAATGGATATTTTCCAATATTAATACTTGTATGTGCACTTATTTGATATGGCTTAGGCATGGAAATTCCGTCAGTGCAAATGGAAGTTTTTCATGGAAAAATCCAGTTGTCTGTCTGTCTGTGCTGGAAAAGGGCATGTGCAGTTGAATGAGCACACACAAGTGTACATGTGCACACAGAAGTGGAGGCTGGTGACTAAAAATAAGTGTGTGTATGCACTTACCAGTATATAGTTATAAAATCCCTGTTTTACAAAAACATTAGAAATCTCCAACAATAATTACTCTCTAGGTAAGACCTACAATATTGTTCCTCTGTTACAAATCCAGCAGAGGGAGAACAAATGAACTAACCCATTCTGGGCTTGGGCATGTGTTGCTGGGCACAGATTAAGAAATGAACCAGAAGGGAGCCATTATGCTCTATAGGAAAATTAAAAAATCAAAGTTAAATCAGTGGTGGTGAACGGCAAAGTAAGATGGAAGTTTTATTTTTTGAGGTTCCAAAGGGCTATTACAAGAGCAATGTAGTGAACTAAAAGTAAATTTCCAACACAAAAAGTTGTGTCTGCTTTGTATGACAGACAGACTATCTGGGATAATCCAGTGAGTGGACAGTAACACTGAACTGGGCAATGTTGTCCGAAATGGTTATCATAGTTAAAAACAAAACAACCAGCATCCTGAACAGAACTCTGGGCCAAATGCTACATAATGGGGAGAACACCTTCCAGGCATTGTTAGGTACCCTGTCCTCCCATTGAATTTTAGGCTTAGAGTAAAGCTGAAATTAAAGCTTATCTATCAGTGTGATTTTTGAGTTAACTCATTGGCAAGCGGCGTTCAACAGAAGAAGTACTAACTGAGCATGTTTCTGTCGAAGCATGTCTAGTGTTTCTGCAAACAAGTGCATTGCCAAGGACACTACTCTTGCAGAAAACAGGCGATTAAGCAGTTGGTATTCTCTATAGAAGGGCCCACTTCAAGTTTGCAGTTGCCCTGCCTAGGGAACCCAGAAATTTGTTAGCAACTATAACTGAGGCATGACTTTGTTGCTTATTGTAACCTAGCATTTTATTTATTTATTTGGTAGGACTACTTAGATCTTGCAGCTTCCACACCCTCTGACTCCTTACTTTATGATGACGGGCTCTCAGAAGAGGAGACACCACTCGTGGACTGTAATAATGCTCCCCTCCCTCGAACCCTTCCCTCCACATGGATTGAAAACAAACTCTATGGTAGAATTTCACATGCATTTACTAGATTCTAGCAACACACACAAAAAGTGTTTTTTTTTTCTTCTGCACTATCTTCAGACTCTGTAACCCCATTAGAGTGTTTCTTGTGTGAATGAAACCAATCAAAATTTGCTTGGAAAGCTTTTTTTATTTGTAAATGTCAAACTTTGCATCAGGATCATACTTTAGGCGTCTTGCAGCTGTGTTTAAAAAAAGATTAAAAAAGGATGTGAAAATAAGTAAAATCACCATATATATCTATATCTATATATCATATGATAAAGAGAAATAAATAGATCAGGGAAGTACTCTCAGGGGAAATTTTAAAAGGCTAAGAACCGACTATCCAATTAAAATAGTCTTTTGTGTTGGGGGGTGGAGTTGGGAAATATGTTAGAGTCTATATCTCTAATTTAAATAACAAATTCAAAAAAAAAAAAATTTGCTAAACATTTTTTGGGGGCTCAGTTGAATATTGAGGCCCAATTTGTTACAGTTTTATGTTTATCCAGACAGATTCCTGAATCTCAGCTGCTGCTCACATGTTTTAAGTCCTTGGACAGAAATTTCTGCTTAACGTGACATGGGATGGGATCAGGTTACAATTTACAGAAGACAGGGGAGACTGAGTGTATCTACACAGTCTTTTGGAAATTGATTTGGTGATGGCCACTATAAAAATACTTTCGACTGTTTTCACATCCTTTGGTTTATCATGCAAATGTCAGCACTAAGCCCTGATTGAATGATGTAGCAAGTGTTTTGAAAGGGAACATGTGCTTTCATATTGTGGTGGTGAGATGGACAGTAAAAATGGCTCTTGCCAAAACTCCTATAGTTTGTTTTCTGATTAAATATTTTACGTGTTTTTGGCTCTTTACTAACTTCAGAGATCATATTTTTTCCATTCTTCAAGCAGTAAAACTTTATTAAAAGCTGAAGCTTTTCCATTACTCTGTGTATTGGTAATTAGTAAATATCTTTGGGTCTTTTTTTTTCCTCTGCTCCCTAGACATGATTTTTAAAACTAGGTGCCCAAGGTTAGGTTTCTAAATACATATCTGAAATTTTAAATAAGTGGTCAGATTTTCTAAAGGGCTTAAGCATCCAACAGTTCCCATTGCTGAATGCTTTTGAAAATCTCAGCACTTATTTAGGTGCCAAAATTAGGCTTCTATTTTTGAAAACGCTGGCCTTAGTATATTTTTTCATATAGTGCTGGATCTGCAAGATGCTGTGCACTCTGGGCCCAGTCCAGCAAAATACATAAGCATGACCTTTAAATTTACATTTATGAGTAGCATACTGATGTCAATAGGACTACTTATATGCTTAACTTTAAACATCTATTTAAATATATAGCTGGATCAGAGCCAGAGTGCTCAGAACCTTGCAGCCCATTGTACTACTGGGAGATCATGATGGGTGATATGAGTCTCATCCTAAACCTATTGAAGCCAATGGAAAGACACCCATTGATGTCAATGAAAATACTTTCATTGACTGGATTGGACGTTGGGTCCTGCCTTAAATGGGCTTAGTACTGCTTGGAGCATTGTATGTATAGCAAGAACTTCCAGTTGCAATAAATTCTCTGGCAAAGCAAATTGTAATTATATTGTCATGAAACTATAAAATTGTGAAAAGTTGGAGGCTATCATAAGAAAAATTATTAACTTTTATTGGATTATATGATATACACACTTTTTTTTTATCAAGACAGCACTTTATTTGTTCCGGGTGTTTGCCTTCAGCAGAATTTGTGCTTTGGGGCTTTGAAACACAGTTTATATCAATTGATTGGGGACAAAAAACAGTGGTCTGGCTTAAAGTATTGAACGGAGTTTTGCCAAGGGCCTTACTGTCTGCACATGAAGTTATGGTTCTTCAGTGCAGAAAAAATTATCTGTTTTCATTTTTAGGCATGTCATACCCGAACTGGCCTGAGGAGAGCCCCGTTCCACTCACAAGATTCGATGGCACTAACTCTGTGTTTTCAAGATATGCAAATGATAGTGTATATGCTAACTGGATGGTTTCACCCTCAGCGGCAAAATTTATGGACAAGTTTGATAGTTAAAAATTTCTTTGTGAAAGGTAATGGACCTAATAGGGGAGCAAACATGCAAAGAATGGAAAGTCCATTGGCTCATTCTTTGTACAATTAAAACTGGTTAAACCAACATTAATTTCTCAAATGGCAAACTCTTTTTTGGTAGTTTCTCAAGTGGTTTTACGCATGATCAAGACTATAATTGATTATTTCCTCTTTCAGGAAACATATCAAACTGGATAAAAGTTGTAGTTCCAGTACTTATTTTTCAGTCCACCATTCTGCACATAGTCCAATTTGGTAACTGTTTATTGCAAATGGCTGTGCACTTCATGCTTACAGTTTTTTAGGTCAGCTGTCCTGCATTACAGCTTTCTTGGGTGGGAAAATGTTGTTGTACTTGAACTGCTACTTTTCTGGTTATTAACAAAAGGCCACTTGATCTAAGCAAGAAGCACAAACAGTATACGTGGGGGGGGGGGGAACATTTGGCTCAAAATAACTGAGCTTGCTATAGAATCTGAAGTGTTACCATGATGTTGGCACTAATGAAGCCTGTATTTTGGTTTCGAAGCAAACGTTAAGTAACTCAGTAGGGAACTTGAGAGTCAACATTTGAAGTCCTGAAAAGCTGTAAAAATGTCGTGTCTTGTCTTAATGAGAAAAGAGTTTGTTTTATTATGTTTAAACTATTCTTACCTTTAGCACAATGGAGATAAATTTGATACTAGATATACTATATAGACTGATGTCAATCAAGAGTGCTCACCTGACACAACTTATTTTCCATCACATCCATTTTACTAATGTTATAATGTCTGTTGTACAATCATCATTCTGTTTGAGTTCAGTGTAGACTGTACAGGATATTTTGAACTAAATTAAAGCAAAGAGATTTTGTTTGCAGTCACGTTCAGTGAGTTGGAGTCTTCCTCTAAGCTCAAAATCTGATTCTACAGTCCAATACATTGCTAACATAGGATATCACAGTGACATCATTCCAAATAAATCTTCTGCCTTGCAAGTCACAGGTAGACAACCCTTTTACTTAGCATAACTTATCTGATGCTTTTATTATTAGTTAGTTAATTATTTCCTACAAGCAGGGGAAAAAATCACGTGATTTTGTTAAGGGTAAATTTAATTCAAATGATGTGCAACCATATTGACGTGGTATTTAGGAGAATGATCTGACTCTTATAGAGCTTACATGGAAGGGAATAAATAGGTTGGCAGTACTTTTCTGTCTTTTACTTGAAATTTAATATTGTTGAAGAGAATATTTTTTGTGTTCTAAAAATGTTGGACCATAAACCCAGAGTGACATGTTGTTACCTGTGTGATGGCTATTCTTAAAGAATCCAATTCTACCAAAGCTTGTTCCTGTCTCTTAAATTCCAGTTTAGCTGTCTTCATGTGTTTGTTTTGTGTGTCGGCACAGTGTGTTTCCATTAAAATCTGTGATTTCAGAAGTAAATGAGTCAGATTGCCAAAAACTTAATGCAGGTCTTCATACAAACAACAGAAGTCCAGCTGCAAAGCGCTGTGTTAGTATTTAAAGCCTGTTTTATAAAGGAATATTGTATTTGTTTTCAGATGAGCCGTAGCAGTGTGAATTTTTCTTTGTGTAAGCTAACCACTACACTAGGTACTCTGTGCACAGCATAAAGATGCAGAGGAAGAGAAGGTGTCATGAGTGTCATTGTGATACAACAGTGGCCTCTCAAATGCTTCTGGAGGTGCGGCACAGCCCTCAATACACTGTAACAATGCACGTCAAATAAGTATAAAATAAATGCAATGGAAAAATTAAACCCCCATTACATGGGCTTTTTCTGCACTGGCACTGAGAGAGAAACTAGGTACAAATGCCATAACAACATAAGGGAGGTCTACAATCAGTGACAGCTGCTGTGGTAGCTTTCAGTGTTACTCATTAAATCTGGCCATACACTGGTTCCCCACTATTTTAGTTCATCAGTGAGAAATCTCAATTCTTCATTTGTCACAAGCAATCCAGGGAGATTTTTCATCAGCGACAGCATGTGACAGAAATTCCTAAACTAGAACAAAAGTCCTCCAGGCAGAGGTACTTTACTCCAGTTTCTACTTGGACAGAACCTGTGGCAAGTGTCATTCTAAGACAGGTGAGTGAGACGACAAGTGGTATTGAAATAACCAACTGATGGAGAAAGCACTGAGTATCATTGTATTTCAAACTCTGAGCATCATCCCCTGCTTAGTTCAATTTACCCCTATGAAAACTGGGGTTCCCAGTCACATTTATCAAATTTTCTTATGCACACATCTGATATAGGTGCTGTATAGAACAGCAAAAAGTAATTACATTTATGCCACAGATAATTACCCGCCTGCCCACTTTCTCAAGCAGAGCTGAATGAATGATTCACAATGAACAATTTATAATCCAACTAATTTAGCCTTCCTTATTGTTCCCAGAATATCTGTAAGAAGCAGATTGTGACTTCCTTGCATACATTCATTATTTGGCATTTTTTATTTCCACACTATAGATTCATTGTGAATGGTTCACGTGGAGCGTTTGATATTTGTTCCGTATTGGTTAGTTATGATTAATGTCACAAGGTATTTCAATTCTCTGACTGGATGAAAACGAATACACTTCTGGAATGAATACTCACATGAAAATTCTAGTTTTAGTTCCCACTAATGTTAGGGACAGTAAAACTCAAGTACTTCATAACTTGATCGATTTTTATTTTAAGGCCAGAAGGGGTCTTATACAGAGAGGTGTGATTACATGATCTAGCAGGCCACGACATTTCACCTAGTTCCCCCAGTACTGAGCCCAGTAATTTATGTGTCCTTGCTTTCTCTCAGAAAACTTAAAAGGAGCATGAGAAAAGCCAACATGAACTCATTTATATATTTGAGGGAATAGTGACAGAAAATTCTTCCAGCTCTACCGACATGTCAACAAAAACTACATCACATAAACATTGTACGCTTGGGGTTCTGTAGGATGTGGCCAGCTGTAGAAATGGGTGAATCCAAAGGCATTTTTCTCTTCATAAAGACACCAGGAAATGATTTTAATGTACATTTCTTTTCTATGTGCAAACGTTTTTCTTAGCTGTGATCCTTAAAATCCCTCATGTAAATGTATGGCAGCTGATACAATAGACTGCAGCCCGTCACATATTTTAGACAACTTTACAAATATGCATTCTTACCATTAAATCATGAAGGGTCCAAGATGGGCATCCTGTTTTATTCATTGTATGTGGTAAAATAATATTAAATTGGAAATATAAAGTGTATACATACAGCTAATGGGTCTGTCTTTTAAAAATAGTATTCAAGTGCAATACAATAAGACCATTTTTGTACTAATTGCTTGCTATATTTAAAAAATTTAAATCAATCACATTTGAATAATAAAACCACTAAAATATTCCAAAATAGACCATTGTTTTATATAAAAAATATGATTTCAAAATGAGCCAGCTAATTTGCCTTTTTTCATTCAAAAAAACACCCACATTCTAAAATCTTCTATGCAAAATTACAGTCCACACAATTCTTAAATCTATTACAGGGTTTATAATGAAAACACTTTGAAACTCCTAATTGTACAATAGCAAGGAGGCCCTGATATAATTTCACCATCTTCCTTGTGGCTTAGCCAGTCACACAATACTAGCTTTAATCTGTTTTTTTTTTAAGTGTACTTGTCTGAAATACTTTTCAAAATTCTCCTGGAGATACATTAAATAGTTATGAATCTATTCTGACTGACTTTAATCCACCCTAAATTGTGTTTTCCATATTCCAGCCAAATAAGTATGTAGGAAAGTGTGCATGTATACGTGTGCATATGTGATATTCTCTATATAGGCCTCTCTCCATATCTATAGAGATAAAAAAAACAATATATCATATAAAATGTGAACATAAATACAATTGACCTGGGTATACTTAAATACAGATACTATAAACACATACACACAACTTGTGTCTTATACACAGCTTCTGCACTCTTCAAATGTTTAGTCCTGATTCTGTTCAGGCCAAATTCCTATTGAATTCAGTCGAGAGGTTGTGTCTGTGTAAGCATTACATGATAGATCCAGTCAACAGTGCAGTACAGTAGTCACCATAAAAAGCCTTGACAATTACAGTCGTATTTGTGATAGTCTACAATGCAAAGATAGGGATATTGCAAAAAAATACTGTAAAGTTAGTTTTATCTGAAAATACTGATTGTACTGTTTTAATGATCATTTTGCTAAGCTAAAATGTATTAGTAAGGTTAGAAATGATGCAAAGTTTAGGTGTTAATGAAAATGCAATAGATTTTATGTGTAAGGATATTTTCTATGCATGAAAATGTTTATAGGCCTCAATTTAAAATGTATATATATATTTTTGAGAAAAGAGAATTGATAAATTAATTAATCCCCAAGGATCTGTACTGGCATCAGTGTTGTTCAACATATTCATAAATGATCAGGTAAAAGGGGCAAACAGGGAGGTGGCAAAGTTTGCAGATGATAAAAAATTACTCATGATTGTTAAGTCTAGGGTGACCAGATGTCCCGATTTTATAGGGACAGTCCCGATTTTTGGGTCTTTTTCTTATATAGGTTCCTATTAACCCCCCACCCACTGTCCCGATTTTTCACATTTGCTGTCTGGTCACCCTAGTTAAGTCCAAAACAAACTGTGAAGAGTTACAAAGGAAGGTCTCACAAAACAGGGTGACTGGGCAACAAAATGGCAGATGAAATTCAGTGTTGATAAATGCAAAGTAATTCACATTGGAAAACGTAATCCCAACTAGACATACAAAACAGTGGGGTCTAAATTAGCTGTTCCTACTCAAGAAAGAGATCTTGGAGTCATTGTGGGGAGTTCTCTGAAAACATCTGCTCAATGTGCAGTGGTAGTCAAAAAAGCTAAGAATGTTAGAAAGCATTAAGGAAGGGATAGATAATAAATAATCATAATGCTGCTATATTAAATCCATGATAGGCCCACATCTTAAATACTGTGTGCAGTTCTGGTTGCTCCAGCTCAGAACAATACATTAGAGTTGGAAAAAGCACAGAGAAGGGCAACAAAAATATTAAGGTTATGGAACAGCTTCCATATGAGGAGAGATTTAAAAGATTGGGACTGGTCTGCTTAAGAAAAGAGGTGGGGAGGGGTTGTGATTAATAAAATCATGAATGGTGTGGAGAAAGTGATTAACAAAGTGTTATTTACCCCTTGACGTAACACATGAACCAGGAGTCACCCAATGAAATTAAAAATCAGCAGGTTTAAAACAAAAATAAGGAAGTACTTCTTCATATAACACAAAGTCAACCTGTGGAACTTCTTGCCAGGCAGTGTAGACTCCTGACAGTTGCAAAGTCTAAAAGTACAACCGGGTTCAAAAAAGAACTAGATAAGTTCATGGAGGACAGGTCCATTAATGACTATTAGCCAAGATGGTCAGGGATGCAACCCCATGTTCTGGGTGTCCATACACCTCTGACTACCAGAAGCAGGGGATGGATCACTTGATAAATTGCCCTGTTCTGTTCACTCTCTGAAGCATCTAGCACTGGCCACTCTTGGAAGACCGGGCTAGATGGACCACTGGTCTGATCCAGTATAGCCATTCTTATGACTTCTAAATTGGATGGTATTTTGCTAATTATTACTCTCACTCCCCTTTACAACTGGAACTGCAAAGATTAGACATATGGTTGTCATATTAGCACATGTTTTCAAAGTTCATATGAACTTAGTAGAAGGTTCATTATTTACATTCACTAGGTTTTAGGCATCTTACCACTAATAAACATTTTCATCCAAACAATCAAAGCCTGAACAGTGTAGTTTCACACAGCATGCATATACATGTATGTGCATTTTAAAATTAATTTTCTATGTTTTCACAGTTAATGATTAGTGGATTAATCAATAGCCATACTTCAAAAACCAGGCAAGGCTCCATGAAAACAAAGCGCCATGTATATTAGATGCACAAAATGACAGTTTCATCATAAACTTCCCTTCCAGAAAACTCCCCTTAACATCACTTTCACTTAAAAGCACAGAAGAGTGCTTAAATAAATAAACCTAAGTGCCCAATCCTGACAACACAATGTGAATAGCTTTACCTAATGCAAGCAGTCTCATTAAAGTCAATGGGACTACTCATGTGAGTAAAGATACATGCATAAATGTTTGCAGGATCAGGCCCTAAATAATTATTTTTATTC
Organism: Mauremys mutica; assembly: GCF_020497125.1. NCBI lineage: Eukaryota > Metazoa > Chordata > Testudines > Geoemydidae > Mauremys > Mauremys mutica. Next base: position 71,121,422 of record NC_059078.1, read on the forward strand.
CCCTGGCAAGAGGCATGAAAAATATGGCTAGGAAAGGTAACCTATGAAATAGTAGCTTTGATCTAGGTATCTCTAGCCCTAAAATATTTTGCTATCGCCCCAAAAATAAATCGTTATCAGTTGGCATACAGAGACAGAACATAGATAAATGTACTGTACATGTACAAAAGTGAAAAGAATACTTATCAAGAACTACTTGAGTAAAGCTGGATCATTCACAAATATAGTATCCATTATATAAATTGTTTCTTATGCATATTTCTTATTTACTAATTTTGTGGGGAGGAATCCCAGACTATGACTTTCAGTAACAGCAAATATGTTTTTGAAAGAATATTTTTCTAACAGTGGCCATGATTCCTTTGTTTATTTTTGTATTTTCTAATTTAACACCTTTTCATGCTAAGAGATGTGTGTGTGTGCGCGCTGTGGCATTTCCATTTATTAATGATCTTCTGCAATTACGCACAGTCACATCCATTAGCTGAGTTAAAACAATTAAGCTTTGCCTTAAATTTACCTGAAGTACTTAGCTCCTTTAGTGAGGCTAATACAGCACATTTCTTTAAAAAATCCAGCCTGCTTGTATGATTTACCAGCTGTCATGTTTGAATGATGTGCTAATCACAAATGGTAAGAACATTTAAAAATATTCTTTAGGTGTATTTTTGATATTGGGGAAATAATGGTCAAAGTTTCTCCATTAAATGTGTGTCTGAGTAGTCATAAAAGCCTTTAAAAGGAGTGATATCACCTAATGTAACAATTGTTGCATTGTTGTATCAAACTAAGTGCTTGATTCTATCCATGCTGAAATGGATTCGTAGCTAATAGCTGATTTTCCAAAATAATTGGTGAAACATACATCAGTGTGTTAAGGGAAAGATCAAACAATAAATATTTTAAAATCATTTCCTTATTCTATACTACAGAAAAAGTCTTCAAAAGTATTCTGCCTCACTGGGAAATTTGTAGAAGCTTAAACAAATAGTGAGAGAGAGAGTGATGTACATATTTTGAATACAAGTAATGAAGCTTACACTATATGTGGCTGGTTTTTATTGGCTCCCAAATATAAAAGACCGAAATGTGGATGGTATTTTCAAAAGCCCTCAGTTTTGGCCTAACTCTGCTCCCACTGAAATCCAAATAGGAAGACCTCCACACTCATGGTAAAATTCTCCCCCATGCAGAGGGCAAGCATGAAGCCTAGGCATTGCTTTAGTTCTCAGGGTATGGCTACACTGGCGATTTGCAGCGCTGGAAAGCCTCCACCAGCGCTGCAATTAGTAAGTGGCCACACCTGCAGGGCACTTCCAGCGCTGCAACTCCCTGGCTGCAGCGCTGGCCGTACACCTCACTCATCATGGGGAATAAGGATTCCAGCGCTGGTGCTGCAGCGCTGGTCATCAAGTGTGGCCACACACCAGCGCTGTGATTGGCCTCCAGGGTATAAGGTGTATCCCAGAATGCTTTTATAAATTACTCTCTTTGTTTTGTTATGCAGCCTCTCTTTGTTTTGTTGTGAACGAGCTCCGATCGGAGCTCCGAACAGAGCTCCTGTTTGCTGTGATCATCTGTACCTGGCTGTAAACAATCAAATGAGAGGCAGGCAAACAGAACGGAGCCGATCGAAGCTCCGTTGAACTGCTTATCTAAAAAAACAAACACTGATCACAGCAAACAGGAGCTATCTGTACCTGGCTGTGAACGATCAAATGAGAGGCAGGGGAAACAGAGTTGGATGCAGGCTGTTTGCAAGACTTTAAGGGTTCGCAAACATTTTGTGATTTTTCCAATCTCTCTCTTCCCCGATCCCTGTCACAGTACACCACAGGGAGTGAGTGAAACAGCGGGGAGTCCGTGTTGGAGGCAGGCTGATTGCAATTAAGAGTTAAGACTAAGGGCTCATGAACATTTTGTGATTTTTCCAATCCAGGAAGCTAACACACAGTGTTGGCTCCAAAAATCCACTCTCTATCTTCCACGCTCCCTGTCACAGTACACCACCCTCCACCCCCCTCTTTTGAAAAGCACGTTGTTGCACTTGAATGCTGGGATAGCTGTCCATAATGCAGCACTCCCAACAGCGCTGCTAATACTGCAAATGTGGCCACACACCAGCGCTGGTAGCTGTGAGTGTGGCCACACACCAGCGCTGCTCCTACACAGCTGGATGACCAGCGCTGCAAACTACCAGCACTGCAAACCGTAAGTGTAGCCATACCCTCAGGTTCTGATTTCAACCCTAATGTGCAACAAGAGGGTAATGCTGTCTGATCCTCAAATAGGCAGAGCAGAATGGAACTCTAGGGGCCCGAGAGGGACCATCAGATGTGCACTTACACAGATACAGTGGCCCAAAACACATGCATACGATGAGCATGTCTATGCATCCCAAAAGTGTTCCGATAAAATAAACAGCTGACTTATTTTGTACATCAAGTACCTGTTCCTGTGAAGTGGCAGATCATTGTGCCCTTCCAGTGATTTCAATACGAGTTAAGAGTGCTTAACTCATCATAGGACTTGGTCCTCGCTGCGTGCCAGTCTCAATTTATGAAATAGACCTCTGAAAAATCACAGCTGTCTTGGGTCCCGTGCAACATTCTTGATGGACCAAAAGAAACCCTCTGAATTTTAGGAGAGCTTCCCCAGATCTGAACCTGTGATTGTAATTCTGGCTTGGAACTGCAACTAGAAGATGCCTGGTTTTGCATTTGGATGCGATGGATATGTATTGTCAAATATTTTGGCTCAGGTTGGTAGAGATCTCATTAGAACAATTTGTGAAACTTTAGACTGTCATACTCAAACCCATGATTTTAGCCCTGATTTGGCTATGAAATTTAATCCCAATCTAAACCTACTATAGATCCAAACCCTACTTCTTTGGCCCTTCCATTGTTTCACTGTCTGTCAAGATTTTATATTCTACCTGTGTTTTGGGGGGCCATTATAAATGAGACTGTTAGGTTTCAGGCCTGGTTTACACCTAAAACTTAGGTTGACCTCACAGCATCACTCAGGGCTGTGAAAAACTTCATGCCTTGTGTGACAGAGTTAGGTTCCCAACTCCCACACTGTAAGGAAGGTAGGTCAATGGAAGAATTCTTTCATCAATCTAGGTACTGCCTCTTGGAGAGGTGGATTAACTACATTGACACAAAAATCCTTTGTCAGTGTCTGTGCTACAGTGGCATAGCTGCAGTGCTGCAACTGTGCCACTATAGTGATTGTAATGTAGACATAGAAAAATGGGGCTTTCCCCTTGACATTACACTTCCTCTGAATGAGGGTGAGGCTAGCACTGCTGTGTTCTTTTTCCTAACAGTCATAATAAGTGCCAGTTTCACAGTTCTCTTCTAATTCACTGCATACAATTTACTACACCTGAAATATTTTTAACGGATAAACAGAACTGATTGAATAATTACATACAATTGTTTGCTTTACCAAAAAGCTTGATGCGCCACCTGAACTTTGGAATAATTTTTAAGATGTTATTTGGGGAAAAATTGTCCCCCCCTTTTAAAAGATAAAGGGTCTGATTGTGAAATCCTTACATGCCTAAGGACTCATTGAAATCAGTGAAACTACAGGTTCAAGAAAAAATTAGTCATGGCAGTAAGGCTTCAAGATATGGCTCTAGGTGTCCAGTAATTCACTGCCAATAATAATACTCACACACTTTATATACAGTATACTAGCAATACAGGAGGAGGTAAGAGATTTGGAGTGATCTCACAAAAAGACGTAGGACCATCAAAGTTCAGGGAAAAGATTCCCTTTGAGGTCAGTGGGATTAGGTACAAAATGATTTGGTGTATGTATGTTGCTGGCAGACTGTTTGCTGCTAGTAAGGATTTTGACTCCATGGAAGGTGAACGAGATCATAGTGAACCTTCAAAGAGGTAAGTAAAGGGATGCTCTAAAGGCCATTGAAGTCAATGGAAAGATTCCCATTGACTCCAGTGGGCTTTGTATCAATCCCTGAGAGAGAGAGAAGTGTAAGAAGCAGGAAGTTTAAACACACTAGAACTATATCTAAGAAGTGAGATAATTGTTTTGTTTTAAAATTGAATAGATTTTAAGGATTCAGAGAACCAACCAAAAAGACACAAGCAAATATTTCAATGCTCTCTTGAGGGGCTTTTCAGTAACAGTGCCAATCACAATTTCACAAGGAAGAGATTTGGCTGTCCTCTGTAATTTTTAGGGATTTGCATCTTGATTCAGGAAGTCACTTAAGCTCTTGCATAAATGCTTCCCTGAATAGATATTCTGGGGCCTAATTCACGGATAACAAAGATAATTGAAGTTAGTTTATACTTATAATTTGTTTTTATCAAGAATGAGACCTGAAAATCTCATCCAATGCTGCTATGAAAAATAGAAACCTGCCTTCCCAGTACCATGTGTTAGACTGAATTGTGACAAATTTGTTAAATCTTGAGCAAATAAGGATAATGCAGGTCTTGTACAAACATTACTGAGCACATTTTCATAAGAGACAATTTTTCACACTTATAAACAAATATGTTTGTAATAAATTACATTTCAAGCCTTTAAAAATGCATTCTTGCTGTAAAAAAAAATTCATGGATTAATTTTACAGCAGTTAATTATTTGATTAACAGATAATTAACTGAAATGAATTTTATTGCATCATTTTGATTAGCTCAACTGACTTTGCTTTGTTTTACAAAAACAATTGCCTCTGTCTATGAAGACTGAAAAATTTGCCTGTTTTAAATGAATAACTAAGACAGTTATTTGTAGTGTTTCTTACCATTAAAATTTTTAACATTAAGAATATAACATTAAAAATGTTACTTTTACTGCCCTTTGACACTCAGAAGAATAGCTACGGATAAGCCTTATTGCTGTAGTATGTTTTTAAAGTACTGTAGGAATGTAACTATTGCCATACAAGATGAGAACATGGCTCATGTAGGCCCATACCCCGCCACTGGCAGAGACCAATGTATGCTTCAAGAGAAAGGAAAAGAGGGGGAAAGTATCCTATAGTGCACCCTATGTGGGGTCTATATGGGGTCAAATATCTCCTGGATATCAACAGGGGAACAGCTTAATGTACATCCTAAAGCAGGAGTTCTTATTGAGCTCTTTATGTTTTGCATATCTATAATTCTCTTTACCACAATGCTAATTTTAGGAAGTGTATGTTCAAGATTCTAAATCAGTTTGAAGTTTCCAGTAGTGAAAAACCTTGTTAGTTGCATCATTATCCTGTTATAAATTTGACTTGTTCTCACTGCCAATACAGCTATGTCCTCAGCACTTTAACTACTGAAACAAGCAGTCTCCTGGTAACTGGTGTAGTCTTGAAGGCTATGCTGCATAAAGAAGAAAAATGATTTTTCACAGCCATGGACCAAGAAATTGTCATTTAAAAATCATCCAAAATCTGTTAGAACATTTCAGAAGTCAGAAAGGCCTGACTTTACATACTTAACAGGCTGGCATATTGGCCTCTTTGTAATTTTATGTTAAATACATTTAGTTTTAATAATCTTCAGATAACATTTCCTATTTAATATTCTTCAAGTAACATTAGCTAAAAAAATAGAATGTGGTGCTCTCAAAGCTGAGAGTTCTCAAAGCTGAGAGTTCTATACTTCCTGTTCATGTCTTCTGATTTGCCCCAAATTAATTTTTTTAAATATAAAGTTTTGCTTTAGACCAGGGGTCGGCAACCTTTCAGAAGTGGTGTGCCGAGTCTTCATTTATTCACTTTAATTTAAGGTTTTGCGTGTCAGTAATACATTTTAACGTTTTTAGAAGGTCTCTTTCTATAAGTCTATATTATAGAACTAAACTATTGTTGTATGTAAAGTAAACAAGGTTTTCAAAATGTTTAAGAAGCTTCATTTAATATTAAATTAAAATGCTGATCTTATGCTGCCAGCCTGCTCAGCTCGCTGCCAGCCTGGGGTTCTGTTCACCTAGACCAGCAGCAGGCTGAGCGGGGCCTGCAGCTGGGACGCCAGCTGGCAAGGGGCCGGCAGTTGGGACCCCAGACCTGGGGAGGTTTCAGAGGGCTGGGAGTGTGTGTGTGGGGGGTGGGGTTCAAGGCAGAAGGTTGGGGGTGTGGGCAGGGTTCAAGGATCAGGGCAGAGGCCTGGGGGTGTGTGGGGTTTCACGGGTCAGGGCAGAGAGCTGGGGGTGTGGGGGTGCAGGGCAGAAGGCTGGGTGTGTGGGGGGTCAGGGTAGAGGGCTGGGGTGCTCAGCTCGGGGGGGGGGGGGTGCTCCCAGCCCCCTGCCCTGAGCGGCTCATGGCAGGGGGCTGGAAGGGATATGCCCTGCTCCACCCCTGTCCCCAAGGTCCCATCCCTACCTCTTCTCTGCCTCCTCTACGGAACAGCGAGCATGCTGCCACTTTCCCCCCTCCCCCTCGCAAGGGCCATCAGATCATCGGTGCAGGGAAGGGGAGGAGGAGGGGCAGGAAAGCACCATGCTGGGGGAAGAAGCAGGGGAGGGGGGAAGCTTGGCTGCAGCAGGACCAAGCTTCTGCCTCCTGCCCCCGAAGGGGAGAGCAGTGGGCGGGGGCGCTGAGTGGGGCTGGGGCCGGGACTGTGGCAGGCAGCAGCGTGCCGCTCAAAATCGGCTTGCGTGCCGTAGGTTGCAGACCCCTGCTTTAGACTAATCTGATTGGGAAATTCTTTTTTAACCATTCAAGCAAGGAGTCAAGGAATTTCATGGGGCTCAGACCATGGACCATATTTTATTCTTTGTCCCTTCATCAGAAAAGCCTTTTTTGAAACAATGACTGCAAACCAATCATAAGAGCATGCCCTGTGCTGCAGATATCCAGATCCAAACTTCCCCAAAGTGCAGGGACATTTGGCTCAGGTGTTCCAATTTGGGCCCATCTCTACTAATTTTAAAACACAAATATCCTTGGTAATAAAAACAATGCCACAATATTAGATTATGGAAATGTTACCTGAAGAATAGTAAAACTAAATGTATTTAACATAGAACATTTTTAAACAATTGGTCTATAGGTAACATTTGTACTTTTACTACTTGTACTCCTCAGCCACGAAGCTTAGTTTTTAAATGAAATAATTGGAGTTTGGAGTCAAACTACAGAAGTTTTGTGGACAGTTTAAACCCTCACCTCATAGTTAAAGGTTCCAACAACATTGTCATGGATTACATGTATAGTTTCAGAAACTGAATAGCATAGAAATCATTGTATGGCCTTACTATTCCATTTTAGTGAACAGATTAAGCAGTTTTTTGTCGTTGTGCCTGCCCATTTATAAAAAAATCTGTATTATATCTAAAAAAAGGAACAATGTTGCATACACACTGTTAATTATATCAGCTTGGATCTGGTCTTCTGTATATTGTACATTTTTGTAGGGTTTTTTTTTTTTTTTTGCATAAAGCTATTTGTTCTGTGTCTGTTGGGTAGATGTAATGAGCACAATACTGATTATGCAATTAAAATGTATTAAATGCTTATGTCAGTTGTTTTGTATTAAAACACTAAGCTACTTGGTTAAAGCACCATGTAATATTCCCTGTGCTAGAGCTACTGGGTGTATTGTTATAGAAGCTTATTTTTTGCTCCAAATACTTAAGGTTTGGTACTTGATATATATATCAAGTTTTGAGACCTATGTAGAATCCATCATAATGGATGAAAGCAGCAAATCCATCTAGCATGGTATGCTGCCTCACTCCAGAAGTGGCTAATATTGCTTCATAAGAAAGTGTATTTTAAAAGAAAGGCGAAGCAATGCACTCAATCATTTCTGCAATGATGTATTCAGGCTAACCAGAATTTCGTATGAAATCTGAGATTTGATTACCCTGACTCTTTTTAGGCTGAGGAAGTTTTCACTGTCTTTCATATTACTAAATATCTTAGTCAATTTCTAAATTCGGCACAAGGATCCTCTCACAAGAAGCTCCTTGCAGAATTAAAGCCTTAATCTGTATATTCATGGCAGGGATTGTTTTGACAGACACCTAGCCCATGACAAGTGCCTTAGAAATAGTTTAGAAATAAGCCACTGTAGTACTCTAGCACTGAATAACTGGACAGGATTAATAGTTTGTCTTATCAGTCTGTTATACACAATGGGGAATGAGTGGGAAGTAGCCTGGGTTCTGTGACCCATTACACTGGCCAGCACAAATAAACTCATGGCAGGAGAAGTCATCTACTACTAGTGCAAACTAGTAGCAAATTACTTTCCTCTGAAGCAAGGGAGGAAGCCAGGGACCAGACACTGACTCTAAGTGTTGATTAGGTCCCTGTCCTGCTCCTGGGACAGCACAGCTGTATGTGACCCTTTACTCAGGACTTGCAATAAAGCCCTGAGTGCTAGATCTTGCAAGATCTTGAGTGATTCCTGAGTTTCCTGAAAACACTGTACTCCCACTTAGAAATTGGCATTCAGAACCAGGCCCTGGCTGTGACTACATTTATCAATTCCCTGCAATAACATTAGGGGCAGAGGATGCAATTGCTTTGGCAAATGGGAAGAATCCATCCCCAGCCACAGTAAAAATTGTGAAAAACCTATTTAATTCAGTACTTATAATGTATAATGTTCAGTTACAAAAGGAAGAATGCTTCTACTAATATCCTGCATGCCAAGCATAGGGTGCCCAAAAAGCAGTCAGAAAAGCATCTAAGTAACACTACACACCTCTCATATGGGCAATAAACTAAAATTACACAAGCCAGAAACATAGAAAATTGTGCTGCTGTACTCAAGGTCCTAAGAGACATGGGATTCTGAGATCATAGATTACTACTCTTTCAGGAATTAATTTTTGTGTCAATCAGTGAACACTTGTTGAAAAAATTGACCACACCCTAATTAATAAAAAAGCTGAAGTCAATAAAACTTGAATGATAGCCATGCAGAATAAGTTGACATTCTACCTAAAGGGCACGTCTACACTTAAACTGCTGCATTGGCGCAGCTGCGCCACTGTAGCACTTTAATGTGAAAATGTTCTAAACTGCAAGAATAGAGCTCTCCCATGCTTGTAGTTACTCCACCTCCCCAAGAAGTGATAGGTATGTCGGCAGGATTTTTCACCCCCCTGAGCAATGAAGTTATACCAATATAGGTCTGTAGTGTAGACCAGACCTTTAAAGGCATGGGGATCGATTCTGTTCTGTCAGTGGAAATAAGGAGCAACTCCATTAAATGTCAGTGGACGCTACACCAATGTCAAACTACCAGTGAGATCAAAATCAAGCCCACATAGTCAAAGGCATCCCTAATATAAATCCACTAATTCTAGTGAAATTTCAGCAGGGATGAATTTGACTCATTACATGCTCTTAACATAAAGGTAGGCTTAATGAAAGAATAATGATAAAATCGATTGGAAAAAAATTCTTTCCCTCCCTTCCCTGCAATGCCTCCATTTTCCCCTAAGTGTTTTTCTCTTTCATCATCCAGTCATGCAGATGGCCGTGCTTTCCAGCTTCTTACCTTTCCTCTTCCCCTAGCTGCATCCCTGAAGCTTGTTCAAATATTCACAAACAGTTGTTCTCATCTGGGATAAGTTAATCTTCTTTGATATTCAGTCCACCTTCTTTCATAACAGGCTGTGCTGCTTAAAAAAAAAAACTCACATCCTCAGACGCTCTAGCAAGGTGGGATATACACAAGTGAAAAGGACAGGATGATAATTACTTTTTCCTTAAATTTCTCAATTTCACGCTCAAGCCAAATCAAGAAAGTTCAAGAGCAGTGGACAAATAATAATACTTAGCGGATATATATCTCTTTTAATTGCCAAATGCTGTACAAAGGAATAAACATAATATGCCAGTATAGTCTGCTACTTTTACAAGACTATTAATATTTATGTATGTGTTTGGCAGCAACAGTTACGCATGGCCCTGTACAATGGACACAAAAACAGTCACTGACATGAAGAGCTTATGTTAACAACGGATTCGTATTTCAAAGGTTTTTGAGACCAATGAAAGGCTGCTGCTTCTGCATAGCTATCTATCTGCCAAGATCCAAATGTGGGACAAAAGCAAAATGAAGGGCACAATACATTTAATAGATACCATGGCCAGAAGGGACCACTGTGATTATCTAATCTGCCTTTAAGTGCAGGAAGCTTAAAACAATGTGTAATGAGGTACAGTGATGGGGCAGCGTAGACAATCTTACACAGGCACTGTTTGTGCTGTATCTGTTTTGTGGTTAAAGAAAGGACTTCAGTGTCCATGGCTGTCAGATAAAGGTTGCAGTGCTTCAAAACGCTTTATAACATGAAGAATCTTCATAATAGCTGCCTGAGAAAGGTAAGTAGTATTACCTGCTATTTACAGATAGGGAAACTGCGACATGGAGAACAAGTGAAGTTACCTTTTCCATGACTTTGTCAAGGCTCACACAGAGTCAGAACTAGAATTCAGGCTTTCCTGTAGGCCAGACATATATGTTGATTCTACTATACATACTACTACTCCTGTGGCCTCATATGTAGATGTCAATGGAATATTTGATAGCCCATGCCAGCAAGACATCTGAACAGGAGCAGTAACAAAGGGGTTATACAGTATAATGTGGAATAAAAAGCCAAAGTGAGGGACTTGAGGAAAAAAAATATATGGCCGGAAACCTACAATGTTGTGGGAAAGTTTCCTTTAGGTTGTTTAAAATTGTCTGTATCTTAGCTGCATGAGTTTGTGCATGGGCCTGTTAAACCCAGGGTTGTGAGTTCAATCCTTGAGGGGCGCATTTAGTGATCTGTGGCAAAATCAGTACTTGGTCCTGCTATTGAAGGAAGTATCAGAGGGGTAGTCGTGTTAGTCTGGTTCTGTAGAAGCAGCAAAGAATCCTGTGGCACCTTATAGACTAACAGACGTTTTGCAGCATGAGCTTTCGTGGGTGAATACCCACTTCTTTGGATGCAAGAGAAGGAAGGGGACTGGACTCGATGACCTTTGGTCCCTTCCAGTTCTGTGAGATAGGTATATCTCCATATATTTATCTCTGATATAAATAATTTCTAACCGTAAAAACCCAGGAGGACAGAGGGGAGCAGCTTTACGTGGATTGGTTGGAATTATGTCACCATTAGACAACTGTAGCACTTCACAAATAGTCTCATATCTAGACAATCTGATTATTGTTTGTGAGTTTCATTTTTGAAAGCTAAGGAAAAAAATAAACCTCACCAGACATAATTTTTGTTTTTCACACACATTTATTTTATCCTGGCTTGAGAGGCTAAAAAAATATATTTGGGTTCTGAAAGGTTGCTTTTTCCTTTCTGTTTTGTGATCTAATTCAGATTACTCTAGCAAGCCTGGGTTCTGCTTTTATATCAGTTTTATTTTCCCCATTTCAGCCACTGCTTCACTCCCACACATGCACTGAACAAAAAACCCAAACCAACCAAAAAAAAAAGCTCACAGCTAACGCTGTTCTGGGGAATTCTTCTTTTCTTTAGATTCCAGCCATCACTAGCCACATCCTGTCCCACAACTATACTGATTTAAAAAGAGAAATGCCCATATTTTTAGCAAAATACCTTATTTTTCCTGTCTCTCTCTAAAATAGCTCTTCTACACCATTTTTTAAATGGAATTTAAAGGTGTGTGCCTATTTCTTCACCAAATTTATAGCTTTCAGATGTTGGAAGGAGTGCAACTATCTCTTTAAGAAAAATTCTCAGGCTGAACTGAATTATACCTCAAGATGAGTAAGTTTCCTGAATGTCTTACTCCATTATGTCTTTACAAACGAAACACCAGCTCTTCTCTCAGCCGTAAAGACTAAGATACATAAACTCTTATTTTCTGAAGAATCAGAAACCTGTAACCTTTTTTCTTTCTCCCAATTTGGAAAGAAAAGCTCCTTGGAGAGTGGGCGTATCCTCTAGAAACACAAATGGAGGAAATAGACACAGAGAGAGTAATGTGGCTTGTCTGCCTAATAAGAAAGGATAGAAGAAAAACAAGTCAAAATCCTATAGACGCCAGAAGGATATTTTCACAGTAGGAGGAATCTTAATTTTTATATAGGGTGGATCACATCTTAATGGAGACACTATATCAAAGACCATCTTTACTGCTAGTCATGACTGCATTGACTACTTCCTCACACACTCATAATGGTGTAACATCTCTGTGGCAACTACAGCTTCCATAGAAAAGAAATATTTGGAAAGTCACACAATGAGACAGCACAATGGGACTATCTAGTTCTCTATAGATCCACCAGCATGGACTGTTGAGAACTGCTGCTGTGCTACATCATTGCATTAGTTATGGGAATGATTTTGGTGCAGCAGCACTTAATACCACCACCATACCTCCTTTCACTTGCATATAATGTTATATCTAGGGAACTTATAAAATTCGGACATAAAAAAAAGCACACATGTGGGTCAATAGTAACTCCTATCTATGTATTACTACAGAGGACAGACTTATACTGTACTGTTAAAGTGGAGAGCCAAACAGAATGCTAGTAAAGAGTATGCCGGGGAGAGGAGGCATTCCTCCTCTTACCCTCTATTGTAGAAAAATCATATTATTTTCAAGGGAAGTAGTACCTACACCTACCTAGTTTCAGAGGAGTCTTCCAAAGAAAACATTTAGAAACCTGCCTTTAATCTAAACCAAAAACACATACTTTCTCTGAAAGCAGATGGCTTTTTCCTCTATATACTTGTTTACTCTTGTTTAGTATATTGTAATGGTGTGTGTGTGTGGAAGGGGGGGAGAGAGGTAGGAAATTCTATAACTTGATAGGATTAAGTCTCATCACAAGGAAAAAGCCTTTGTAAGTTAAGAAGGCACCCATCTCAGTTACTTAAATCCTATCTGTCAAGCCTTTCTCCTTGAGCAGGAAAAACCTACATCTTGTACCGGTATATTTTCCCTACATGCTGATTCTCATCTTTAGCTAACCAGCTGCTAATGGAACAGAGCAGTGGAATACAAGGGAGAGCAAAGATTAAAACAGACAAGGAGCAGTGACGGAGTTGTCAGTATACATGGAGTTTGTAACAGAGTAGATTGCCCCTTTCTGAGCTAGAGGCCTGAGGCCAGCCTAGTTATTAAGGAGATACACCTGAGTGGAGATCCCCTGATTTCTCTATAAAGAGTAGCAGGACACTGCAGAAAGAGGTTAGCTAGAATATGGAAGCTGCTGGGCATGAGAAGATTTCCAGGCATAACACTGGAACTTGGGGAGTGAGAAAATAGGCAGGAAAAAATGCCGAGTGACTTGTTCTGGGGCTAAATGAGGATTTGAGGAGACCCAAGGGGATGAAAAGTTCCTGTGTGGAGTTTATTTAAGGAGTTCCTTGAAGGTGGAAAATGGGGTAGGCTGTCTGTAGAGAACTCTGGGAGTGTGTGTTGGTGGTTAGGAGTTAGTTTGCCCCAGGACAGCAGAGTTGTGAAATTGACAAGAATGACAGCCAACAGCTGATGTAAGCAATGCAGTATCTACAGAGACACTGCATTACCCTAACTATACTGACATATTTCCTATGCCTCTTGTTGAGGTGGTTTTATTATGTTGGCATAGCTGGGTAGTTACATGGGTGTGCATACCTTCACTATTTTAGTGATGAAAGCTGACTTTTGTTGACAAACCTATGTAGTGTATACAAGGCCTTACACACATCCTTTGTTTTATGCAGCTGGGTAGTCCCACTGCAGTAACTGTAAAGCAATAGCCCTATTTCAATATTGATTACATGCTGAAGTCAATGGGACTATTCATGTGTTAAACTAAGCAGGTGTTCAAGTCTGTAGGATGGGGGCCTTAGTTATTTTTGTCACATTTTGATGAACAGGTCCAGAAATAACTGACATTTGTAAATTGTCATAAATGCAGTAAAGCAGCACAATTCTATAGTCTCGCCACCTGCCAAGTGGCATTGGGAGGAAGTGCCGAGTCTTGGTTCTAGCAGAGCATCTCTGCTGTCTTCTGGGTTTCCCTTCAGGTTGAAATTTCAGCCTTCCATTATTGTATTCACTACTAAAGTTTCAAAATTAATAGGCAGCCCAAACACCAACATGCATTATTATTTATGAGATTTTGGGTTTTTTCCTTTATGATTTTGGACTTCTCTGGGGTTTGGCAATATGTCAGAACAATGTTTAAACCTCCACTCAACATGGGGTATCTCAAAGCCTCAAGGCTCCTCTCTGCGGCCATGTAGAACACCCAGTGAAGATCTGTGCAGGTCAGGAGAGCAACTTGTTGCAATATGAACTGTCATTCTCTTTCTTCAGTTTGTCCAACCGTGCAAGCAAGACCCCACACATTGTAATGTGGTAGATTTCTCTATGGTGCAACATCCTCATGTTTCTGTGGCTGAAGGTTATCTTGCTGTGGGTGCCCTGCTGTTGTGATACCCCAAAGAAATAAAAGGTTTGTTCTTTTTTTTTTGGGGGGGGGGGGGGGGAGACCGTGTGATTACCCCACAAGTACCCTATAGGTGTGGCAGCAGGATCTCTACTGCTACGTGTGGAAGGGTTTGCTGTGGGACCCCAATCCTTGTGTGCGTGCACTGGGGGGCTGTGTGTGCAATGGGCTCAGCTGACTGACATATGCATGTGGGGGTGGGGATCCTCTGAGTACCACCGGCATGTCTAGCTGAGGGGTGCGCATGGGGTAGGACCACAAGTGACCCCCCGAGTGTGGGGTGGCGGGTAGTGCAGGGGGCTGGTCCGAAGGGCATTGTGTTGGGTGGGGGGTGGGTGTAGAAAGCCAAGAGTGGTGGAGGGGCGGAGGGACCCCTTAAACTGCCTCCCAACACTGGGGAGGGCCCCGAATAGCCCCCGGGGCATGGGGAGGCCCCGATCCCGCTCCCGCCGTGGCCAGGCCCAGGGAGGCATGAAGCCCCGCCCGGCTCACTCAGCAGCGGGCCGAGGGGCGGAGCGGGCCGCGTGTCCCCGCCCCCAGCCCGTCTCCCGGGGCCGCGGCCTGCCGCTTTAAGGGGCTGCGGCGGGGCCGCGCCTGCGGCCGGTTCCTGGCTCGCGGGAAGTGGGGCCGCTGCGCCGAGCCGGGAGGCGGCGGGAGAGGCCGGTGAGTAGCGCGCAGCCCCCTCCCCCCCGCGCTCGCCTGGCGGCGGGCCCGACCCCGGGGGCCGCTGTTTCGCGGCCTTGCTCTGGGGCGGCTGCTTCACCCCTAGCGCAGCTACCTCCACCCCCTCCCCATAGCCCCCTAGCGCAGCTACCCCCAGCCCCCTATAGCCCCCTAGTGCAGCTACTGCCTTCCCTCCCCCATAGCCTCCCGGCGCAGCTACCCCCAGCCCCCTATAGCCCCCAGTGCAGCTACTGCCTTCCCTCCCCCCTAGCCCCCTAGTGCAGCCACCACCTCCCCTCCCCTATAGCCTCCCGGCGCAGCTACCTATAGCCCCCCTATAGCTCCTTAGTGTAGTCCCTCCCCCTCTCCCCCCATAGCCCCCGAGTGCAGCCACCACCTCCCCTCCCCTCCCCTATAGCCTCCCGGCGCCGCTACCTATAGCCCCCCTATAGCTCCCTAATGCAGCCACCTCCTCCCCTCCCCCCATAGTCTCCCAGCGCAGCTACCCCCAGCCCCCTAGTGCAGCCACCACCTCCCCTCCTGCATAGCCCTCCGGCACAGCTACCTATAGCCCCCTAGTGCAGCCACCTCCTCCTCTACCTATAGCCCCCTTGTGCAGTTACCTTCTCCCCTTCCCCCATATCCCCCCTGCACAGCTACCCCCAGCCCCCATTAGCCCCCCAGTGCAGCTACCTCCCCCTCTCCTCTCCTGCATAGCCTCTGGCGCAGCTATACCCCGGGCCCCTGTAGCCCCCTTGTGCAGCTATCTCCTCCCCTCCAGCATAGCCTCCCGGCGCAGCTACCCCTAGCCCCCTATAGCCTCCTTGTGCAGGTATCTCCTCCCCTCCCCCCATATCCTCTCCCTGCACAGCTACCCTCAGCCCCCTATAACCCCATTGTGGAGCTACCTCCTACCCTCCACCTGGCATAGCTACCCCCCAGCCCTCTGTATCCTCCTTTGCAGCCATCTCCTCCCCCTCTCCTCATAACCCCCCAGTGCAGCTGCCCCCCATCTCCTTCCCACCATAGTCCCCTGGCGCAGCACTCCCTAGCCCTCTGTATCCTCCTTATGCAGCCATCTCCCCTTTGCCTCATAGCCCTCCGCCACAGCTGCCCCCATCCCTTTCCCACCACAGTCCCCTTGTGCAGCTATCCCCAGCCCCTCATGGCCCACCTTGTGCAGCTACCCTCTTCCCTTCTCCCCATGCCCCCCCCCCCCCGCGCAGGTACCCCCGTCCCTAAGGCTCCCCCGGCGCAGTTATCTCTCCCCCCCGATTCTCCTAGCTTTTCTGTTGTTTTATCCCCACTTCTTTTTCCAGATGCCTGCACCCCTATCTTTCTCCTTACTTTTCTCAATCCCCCAACCCAGGAATCCCCTCCTATTGCTATCCCTCCTCCCTGATTCTTCATTCTTCTCCCATTTATTTACCCTCCCCCCACATCTTTTATTTCCTTGCAGTTCTCAAAATCGTGGCACTTTTTATTTCCTTCTAGCATCCTTTCCCCCTGCTCCCCTTTCCCTGATCCTTTTAAGACTTTTTATTTTCTGCCTTCCCAGTTCCCTCTCCTAAATCAACTTGAGGCTCTAATTCCTCTCCTTTTCCCAATACAGTTGGTACTCTTAGCACATACTCCCACTCACATATTTCTCTTAGTATCTTCTTTTACCTCTTATCCCAGTTCCCTGTGAGCCCTTTATATGTCTCTTTTCTTCCACCATTGCAATCTGCCTGTCACTTTTATTCTCTGTTCTGTACTCCAGCCCCTAGTCCCTTTTGTGCATCTCTCTCTCCCCCTCCCACCACCTTCATTCTCCTCTGCAACAGCTGGAGTTTCTGCAGTATCGTCTTCTAGGTGAGCTGTGTTTTTGTTTCTTTATGAAAACCTGGCATGATCTTAGCTCTTCTGGGTCAGCCCGATATAGACTTGAATGAAAGATCTGAGGAGGTGGAGGGGAAGGGAAAAAAGAGAAGACTGAGGTAAATGCCTCACTACAGACGGGTTAGAAAAGCTTTCATCGTGAGAATGAGGATCCTTAGGATACTGTTATAAAATTAGTCGCAAATGAAGGAATTAGCCTCCAAAAGAGCAAGACTTGGTACTGTAGCTGTCCCTGTCCTGTGTGTGTGCTCTGAATGTCCATGCTGTCTGATTACCATATTTGGATTACACAGCATAAGCCTATGCTGGCAATGTTTGTGTGATGGTTCATATACTGTTGTTTCAGCAATGAAATCAGCCTTGAGTAGATAGGAGTCTCTCTTTCTTTACCGTCCAAGGTGCTTCTGTTTTCTAAATGTTTAGGAGTGGTTTGGAAGGTGGCCAATTTCTGTGATGCAAGGGATTTTGCCTCAGATATGGAGGAGTGCATATTAAATGGAAGAGATTGTCCTGGTAGTTTTTAATGCCAAATTAGAGAAGACTGTATGCAACTAAGCAACTTGTTATAGTATGAGTTTCACCTCTCCCTCCCACAAGAGCAGCCTCACTATAACCAGAATTGTAATTGGCATGGCATTGAATCAATTCAGAACTCTCATTCAGTTTCCTTGTGACTTGAGTTCAACTATATTTGAGTTCACTATGTATCTGTTCCACTGTATGTCTTGAGACCCCATTTTGGGACAGTTGTAGCCAAGTCAGGGGATCTGGCTTAAGCACAACCAAAATTGGTAGCTTGGGGGAGAGAATGCACCCATAACAAACACCAAGGTTTGGGTAATATATCTATGTCCTGTTCCCATCACAGTTTAAACCATGTTATAACTGGGTCAGAGGATAACCATGGTAGAACCAGGTCAGAGGATTCTTTCTATCTGTAATTTTAGACAAGGTCTTGAGAAGCCATCTTATCCTTCACATGTGGATGCCTTGCATATGTAATTTTTTATTTCTGGAAAAAAAATGCACTTCTCTTTCTTGTCACAGACCTGTTCCCAGTTAACTGTTTAATGTTATATGTTAAAGAGTACACTTTTGGTAGCTTGGTTCTGTATTACCGCTGGACACTTTGTAATAGGAGACTAGAGTCATATCGCTGCAGAACGCTCTCAGCAATCTCAGTTTATCATGACTGCATAATCAATAAACTGTGGCAAGGTATTTATTTGCAATTACATTTCTCCATTTCAGTGCTGTTGGTGTGTTTTGCATTTTAATTCCATACCGTCGTCTAGGCACAAATCAGATTTGCTCTTAGCTCATAGGAACTGCAAGAAAATACAAACTGTATCTGTTTTCCCCTCAAAAGGAGGGAATGGCATGGAAAAGATATGAGGGAATCTGCAGTAATCACTATTTTTTGGTCAGCTACGGTTTTGCTAAGTAACTGATACTCATATGAATTGTGCCAAGTAAGCAGGTTTTTTTTAGTAAGAACTCTACCTGCCAGTCTGTCACCAATTGACTTAAAAAAGCCAATCTTGTTCCTAATATCTGTTCATTGTGTGCTTTCAGTTGATGTATGATGTGTCCAGATGGTTCTGCAGCATGCAAAAAGTAAGGGTTTTGAGTGTAAAATTGGAAGATAAAGCTGTTGTTAAAAGCACTTTAGTGCAGTCAAGTTGATTGGGATCTCTATTTTCAAAGAATAATTTCTATAAACTACCTTTCTAAAATAATGTTTACCCCAGTGTCAAATTAATGTATACTTTTTTTTTCAGGCTATGGAAAAATCTGTTCATAGATTTACTCAGCAGCAGTGTGAAATTAAGACTCAGGTTAAGTTCCTTTTTGCTACCCTGTAGTCTGCAGTGGGCATAATAAAAAAAAAATCAGGTAAATTTCAATCTGCTGCTGACTGAGAATGCCATTGGAAAAACTGTAGTGAGGCCCTGGGGTTATTATGGGAGGAGTCTCCCAAAAACAAAAGCAGTGGAGGAGACCCACTCCAAATGCAGGAGGCTGGGAATTAGGTAGAGTAGCTTCCCCACCCCAACCAGCGGTGTTCACTACTAGCTTCTACTCCTTCCCAGCAGCCAGAGGATGGGAGAAGACTTATTTGTCAGACATCTATTAGCCAGAAGGTAATATGAAAAATGGAGTCCCCAAGCATTGTCCAAAGACAGCAACCTGGTAGGAATCTCAGCAGCTGTCAAAGGGATGTGGGCTGGGCTTGTCAACAGGTTACTTACGCCTTGGCTTCCCTTGTGGCCCCAAATCTCTCATATCAGCCTCTTGGTGGTCAGTTGTGCAAACCTTTCCTGACTTACCTTGGTAGTCAGTCCAGTACTGTTGTGCTAGACTATCAATAACTGGAGAACTGAGTTAGGAACACAGTAGCCTTCAGGTGTTTGGTGTATGGAATATCATCCATAAATGGACACTGTACAGTTTGTCAAGTATCAGAGGGGTAGCCTTGTTAGTCTGGATCTGTAAAAGCAACAGAATCCTGTGGCACCTTAAAGACTAACAGATGTATTGGAGCATAAGCTTTCATGGGTGAATGCCCACTTCTTCTGTTGCTTTGTACAATTTGTCTATTTCTAAGTGAAACCTAGGTGGATTTCAGTGATGTTTTTTTTCTCTAGTGTAGATGATAACCCTGTGCATCCCAGGTTTCTCCACCCCCTCAACCAACAAACAGCTGCAACCAATAATGCAACACAAACTGCTAAACTTTTATGATCTGTAGCTTGAGAGAATGCCCCTCTCCTGACCTTGCTTCAGTACCTTGTGAAGAGAATATTTCAGGTCACTAAGCTTGCTGCATGATAGTGGAAATTGCATAGCATTACTCTTGCCCTTGAAACTCTCCTTGCTCTTAGTGGGGAGAATCCCTATGCTCTGGCTCAAACTTTGAAGTAGTAGAGCAGCAGCATCTGAACTGCTCTCTGCCTCGGAGCTGTCAGAATCTAGATGAAGATCCAAGTGGGGATGGAGTTCTGACTTACTCTGTTTCTACTTAGTATGTCTTTCCCCAGCTACTCAATGGAGCAACTCAGAGCAGCAGAACTGTGAGAAGGCAGGGTTGAGAATCTTGCTGCTGCTGCTCCTAGTGCTGTGAAAACAAAGCTGGCCCAGGGTCCCAGCCAAGAGACAGCTCGCTCTTTTGGGTAGTGATCAATAAATATTCCAGGATGTAGATATAGGAAGAAAATGTTTCACTTGCATGATGCCTTTTATCCTAGGATCTGAGTGCTTTACAGACCTGATTACATCAAGCTTCTATGGTCTGTGATGCTGGGAAATGTTATCCCCACTCTGCAGATGGAGAAACGAAAGCACTGAAGTCAAGTGCCTTGCCTAGGATCACATAGCAAGTTTGTAGTAGAGCAAGACTAGAATGTCAAGTATCAGAGGGGTAGCCGTGTTAGTCTGGTTCTGTAAAAGCAGCAAAGAATCCTGTGGCACCTTATAGACTAACAGACGTTTTGCAGCATGAGCTTTCGTGGGTGAATGCCCACTTCTTCGGATGCATCCACCCACGAAAGCTCATGCTGCAAAACGTCTGTTAGTCTATAAGGTGCCACAGGATTCTTTGCTGCTTTTACAAGACTACCGTAGAATGTTACTCCTGATTCACAGTCATGTCTTGCAGCCACAAGAAAACTTGCAAAAGAAACTGGGAACCAATTCAGCTAACTATAGCTATTTTATAATTAGAATAGCTACCGAAAGATGAT
Source organism: Mauremys mutica (assembly GCF_020497125.1). Taxonomy (NCBI): domain Eukaryota; kingdom Metazoa; phylum Chordata; order Testudines; family Geoemydidae; genus Mauremys; species Mauremys mutica. The sequence goes on from NC_059078.1 coordinate 71,142,120, forward strand.
TGGCAATAAAAACCTCATTCTCTACTAGTTCTGAATTCCAGCTGTCCTACTTTTAAGTGAAAGTGTGAGTGTGGGGGAAGAAAGGCGGTTTTGGGAGATAGCTAGCACGCAGCATGTTAGTGCCCTGCATGTTGCAGGAAGCTTATCTGTGGCTTCTGGTGTAAAGGGAGCAGAACAGGACATTGATTGTGGTCCCTTGCCTCTTTAAAGAAAATGTTTGGCCCCATGCTGAGAAGTTTGGGTGCTCCTGCTGTCTGTTGCATTTGTTTTAAAAATATATTCTGAGATACTTCAAATATTATCTTGTGTATGGATAGACATGCAGTCCCAGGTGAACCAGATAGCTTAAAAGATGTCTTCACAACTGTGAATCTTCACTTCTCAGTTGCCTTTTGTATCTGGCCTGAGTTGGTTGGATCTGAAAGACAGGGATGCTGGAACAATTTTTATAGTGGGAGTGCTGAGAGCCATTGAACCAAACTGTAAACCCTGTATATAATGGAAACAACTTCAAGCCACAGGGTGCACCCCTATTTCCAGCACCTATGCTGAAAGGTGTTACCAGTCGTCAACTAGTAATAAATTGATGGATGCAATTCAGAACTTCGTCAAAGCTGTTGCTACTGCTGACACTTATTATATGTCGTCTTGTTAATCTCAGAAAGGCTAAAAACGGAGTGAACTGTCTTCTTTGCCACCTTCCTTAGATTTTGTCAAGTAAAGATTGAGGCATATCAAAGAGTGCATGGAATGTTTGTTTTGTTATTGACTTGCATTATCTGTCAATAGAGCATTTCAATTTTCTATGTTTTCAATAAGTGTCTTTCACCAGCGTTAGAGTATTTTTGTGTTTTTTTGTAATTAACTTTGATCCTTTTTGAATTGTGTTGGAATAAATTCAGTCCTACATGGTGATGAGACAAAAATAAATCTCATTTTCTCAGACTGAGTGGAAGCAATAGTTTTAAAAATTGCTGCTAGCACAGTGGTAAAATCATCTGACCATATAAATCAGCATACCATTGAACTTAACAAAACAAAATAAAACAAAAAAAAAAAGCCCTGTGGAATGTGGCTGAGCAAATTTATTAAATTAAACTTGGGGTTCCCAAAAATTTTCTGAGTAGGAGACCACCTCTTGGTGGTAAAGAAATATTTTCTTGCACAATCAACTTCAACACCAATCAAAATTAATTTGAATGCACTCTGTCTCTTTCTGCCTCCCAGTCACTTCCTGATTAAAATTGATTACTCCCACTGCACATAAGCAAGCTCAAGCCCACCATGAGATCAATTGCCTCTTCAGCAATCCCTCTCGTTCTCCCTGCAACCAGTTCCATGATCCTGGCTCCTGTATCTCCTTAGCCATCTACTTCAAGGTCCTCAGTGCTCCCTGTTTTCAGTGATTTTGGCTATGGATCCCTTGATGGATTGCTCCAGTGCAAAGGAGGCAGCTCCTTTTGGTAGCATCTTCTTTCTGTTGTTCATATTAAGATAGTACCCTATTCTCAGGAGTAGTAGCTTCTGACTTGCAGGTAGAAGAGCCAATTTCTCTTATGGACCTGTAGTCCCTGTTGGCAGTTCTGCTTCCATGTTTTTATATCCTACCTGGAACTGTGCCCTATGGGACTGGAATCTGCAGCATCACACAGTGGCCTAGTTCTGCTTGGGCCATAATGCAGAGGTTTCCAAACTAACTGATCAGATTATGCCAAGAAGTGGTGCGAGTTGTCAATTAACTTACTATTTGAATTGTGCTGCTTGCAATTTACTACTCAAGAAAATAGCTTTATTTTTATTATATTTGAGAGTTTCAGAACAGGCACACAATGTACAAGGATGGTAATGAAAGAGCAAAAGCACAATGGAAGAGAAATATGCAAATTTAAGTAATTGTTTCTGAAAGGTCTGCAGGAAAGAAAACAATGAAGTTAGGAAGGGGATGAGAGGTGGTTAAAATTCGCAGTGCCCCCACAAAATTTTGGCAACTAATTTTAAATGTTTGTATAAATTTAACTTTTATTTCTAAAATTTCCTGACCCATTTCAAAATGTAGCCAGATTATTATTCCATTGATATCCTAGCTCCAAAACACACAATTTATTCTTCTGGAGCACCTGGCATTGGTCACTGTTGGAAGAGAGGATACCTTTGGTCTTACCCAGTATGCACTGAAACCCATTTTAGGATTGGTGGTTTTGGAATCTGCCTTGTACCTAGCCTCTTAGGGTCGTCTGCTCTTTAATTTCAATGAGATCATGCAAAACTATTCAACTGATGACTGAGATTTTGTGCCAAGTGCAACAGATAGTACAAACAGTGGAACTATTTGATTCTGCATAGGCATTAATTCTGGGCATGCACACAGGATATGTCTGTGATCAGTGTTCTCAATTGGTAACAATGTAACTAACTGGACAATCTGAAGGTATGGCTACACTGGCGAGTTGCAGTGCTGGAAAGCCTCCACCAGCGCTGCAATTAGTAAGTGGCCACACCTGCAGGGCACTTCCAGCGCTGCAACTCCCTGGCTGCAGCGCTGGCCGTACACCTCACTCAGCATGGGGAATAAGGATTCCAGCGCTGGTGCTGCAGTGCTGGTCATCAAGTGTGGCCACACACCAGCGCTGTGATTGGCCTCCAGGGTATAAGGATGTATCCCAGAATGCTTTTATAAATTACTCTCTTTGTTTTGTTATGCAGCCTCTCTCTGTTTTGTTGTGAACTCCGAGCTCCGTAGCTCCCGGAGCTGTTTATCTACAAACACAGCTCCTGTTTGCTGTGATCAATCTGTGAACAATCAAATGAGATAATGAGGCAGGCAGGTAGTGAGTGTTTGCTTGACAGAAACAGCGGGGGCAAGGGAGTTGTGTTGGCTGCAGGCCGTTTGCAGTTAAGAGTTAAGGGTAAGGGATCGGGAACATGTTCTGATTTTTCAAGTCAGGAAGCTAACACACAGTGTTGGCTCCAAAAATCCACTCTCTCTCTCCCCCCGCTCCCTGTCACACTACGCCCCACCCCACCCCCCTCTTTTGAAAAGCACCGTTGCTGCCACTTGAATGCTGGGATAGCTGCCCATAATGCATCACTCCCAACAGCGCTGCAAATGCTGCAAATGTGGCCACACTGCAGCGCTGGTAGCTGTGAGTGTGGCCACACACCAGCGCTGTCCCTGCACAGCTGGACGACCAGTGCTGCAACTACCAGCGCTGCAGATTTGTAAGTGTAGCCATACCCTTAGAGTCTTCCCTCCATAGCAAATGGCTATTCTTCTCTTTCTGATCAAGTGTCCACATATCTGCTCTGGAAGTACATGTTGATTCTTTTGGGCCAAATTTGTATAATGGAGGGCTGCAGGTTTCACAGGTTTAAAAAAAAACTGTGCAGTATTCTGGATTGCAGTGCTCAGGAAGGAAGTGAGACTTCCTCAAAACTATGAGCTTCACCTGTCAGAATGAGATGTATTAGTTCATTTTGTAGAGTACTCTGAGGGTATGGCTACACTTGAGAGTTGCAGCGCTGGTGGAGGCTTTCCAGTGCTGCAACTTAGTAACTGTCCACACCTGCAGGGCACGTCCAGTGCTGCAACTCCCTGGCTGCAGCGCTGGCTGTACACCTGGTCTGCTTGGGGTATAACGAGTGCAGAGCTGGTGATGCAGCGCTGCTCGTCAAGTGTGGCCACACACCAGCGCTGTTGTTGGCCTCCAGGGTATTAGGAGATATCCCAGAATGCTTTTAACACAATTCCTCTCTTTGTTTTGTTATGATGCCTCTCTTTGTTTTGTTGTGAACTCGGGGCTCCGGGAGCTGCTTATCTAAAAAACAAACACAGCTCCTGTTTGCTGTGATCAATCTGTAACTGACTGTGAACAATCAATTGAGATAACCCACTACCTTGCTGTGAATGAGGCAGGCAGGGGGATGAGTGTTTGCTTGAGGAGAGAAACAGTCGGGGGAGGGGGAGAAAGGGAGTCCTTTGGAGCAGCTGCTTATCTGGTCTGCAGGCTATTTGCAGTTAAGAGTAAATGAGGGGTCGAGGAAATTTTCAGATTTTGCAAGGCAGGGAGCTGAAGTGTCGGCTCCAAAAATCCACTCTCTCTCTCTCCCCCACTCCCTGTCACACTCCACCCCACCCTGCTCTTTTGAAAAGCACGTTGCTGCCACTTGAACGCTGGGATAGCTGCTCATAATGCACCACTCCCAACAGCGCTGCAAATGCTGCAAATGTGGCCACACTGCAGTGCTGGTAGCTGTGAGTGTGGCCACACACCAGCGCTTTCCCTACACAGCTGTACGAACACAGCTGTAACTCCCAGCGCTGCACATCTGCAAGTGTAGCCATACCCTGAAAGTGCAAGGTGCTCAGATAGAGCAAAGTATTGGGACTTCAAAAATCTACTGTCCTTGTGTTGACTAGTAAATCTTCCTAGGGAAACTTAAACCATCGAGAGCTCAAGCTATTTTAAAAAGAGAACCTTCAGATGCACTTTTGCCTTCAGACAAATGGTTCTGGAGTGTTTCTGCTTAAAGCTTTCCCCTAGATTAATATGATGCTTGTCAGTTTCACTAATGCTACTCAGAATCCTGTGGACAGTACTAAAACTGGCTGGCATCAATTTTTGCTGCTTGTGCTCTTTGAAAGCAGAGGAAGGATCTGTATTTAGAGATGAGACGGGATTTAAAAGTATTAGGGCTTGGCTACACTTACAAATTTGCAGCGCTGCAGCAGGGTGTGAAAACACACCCTCTGCAGCGCTGCAAATTGCGGCGCTACAAAGCGCCAGTGTAGTCAAAGCCCCAGCGCTGTCCGTTATTCCCCACAGGGAAGTGGAGTACGGACAGCGCTGGGAGAGTTTTCTCCCAGCGCTGGCCCTTTGATTACACTTAGCGCTTCAAAGCGCTGCCGCGGCAGCGCTTTGAAATGCAAGTGTAGCCAAAGCCTTAGAGAGCCCACCCCTCATAGCAGCCAGGAGCCTCTGGAGTGGATAGGGAGGGTGGAGAGTATTCCTGTTCACTTCCAGGAGCCTGAGGGAAAACGTGACAGGGATTTAAACTGATGAGCACATACTAGTCAGAGGCTGATAGGAAAGATGATTCCCCAAGCATGGTCCAAAAGCAGCTCCCTTCTCACCATGGCTTTTTATCTGGACTTCTCTGTGGAAGCATCCCTCCTCTTCTCATTTTTATGTGAGCTGTGAAATATTAGACTTAATCCAGTCATTACTCCACTTTTTCTAAGCCCTGCTAAGTATTTTTACCACTTTGTTAGCTGATGCAAGTTCCCGTGCTTCGATCATAGTCTAACCTGTCTTGACACTCCCACTGTGAGGAAAGGCGAAGAAGTAATGCATGAGAATTGTTTAAGAATGTTCCCTGCCTTAGCACAGAAAGGAAAACAACAAAACCTTAAACAGTATTAAAATGGCATAATTTAGTGATAGGTTTCTTTTTTACTTAATAGGTAAGAGTGGCAAACAGTACCTGCAACGTGTTTGTTTAGTGTATCAGGGAGTCATGACCACCCTGCCTTTTCCCTATTGCTAAGTGGGCAGAGAGGGGGGGAGGGCTAGGTTAGATAGAATAAGGCTGAGGACTACTGACTTTGGTGATGATGAAATAATATGTAGATGACTGTGGCCTGACTTTAAGAGGTGTTGAGCATCTGCAGTTTCCATTGATTAGAGAGGTGTTTTAACATTTTAACTTCTGCATCGGATGCAGAGCGGGAAACTGTCGTTCAGCTGATCAGTGCAAAGACGCACATTCTTAGAGACTCAAATCTCTTGTTTCTATGTGTACACTGTGTACCTTACAGTGGCACAGTTGTGCTGCTGCAGCCATGACGCTGTAAGGTACCCAGTGTAGCCGCTCTTTGCTGTCAGGAGAGAGCTCTCCTGTTGGCAACATAAAACTACCCCAAACAAGGGACAGTAGGGACACTCTCCCTCTGACAAAGCACTGTCCACCCTGGTGCTTTTTGTTGTTAAAACTTTGTCAGTCAGGGCTGTGTTTTTTCACACCCCTAACCGCAAATGTTTTAAAGACAAAAGTGCAGTGTAAACATAGCCCTAGCTTAAGTGTAATGTTGTTAGTCTTTAGCAGGGCAGCTCTATGCTCAGTTACAGTATCTGAGAATGGTATTGCAGTTCTTCAAATGTAAAATGGAAGGGTTTTTTAGCTGTGATAAATGCTGCTCTTACAGTAGTTCTGAGATGCATTTTATCAGTGTTGAAATCATTTCTGGCACCCTGCTTTCACTTATATTTGACACAAGTAACTTATGCTAGCTAGGAGAAGGGTAAAATGAGCTTCCTGTAGCTACTGTTTGCTAGATACTTTGAAGATAATGGAGAAGATAGGAGGGAAAAGCTCTACGTTTAATCTGTTGCTTTTATGACTTAGAGGTGGCTTGAATGCCTCAAATAATAAATAAAATTTCAGGTTTCATCCTAGAAGAATTAAAAGAAAGTCTTAGGCAATATAACTTCCTTTTCAGTTCTCTGCTACGTAAAGCTATAGTTTTGATGATTGTTGCAAATTCATAATATGTCTTGGGTTCTCGTCTGTCTGAAAACAGACTGGCCTATACAATAGGGATACTGCACAGGGATGATGCCAAAGAACCAGGAGTCAAACTTGTTAGCTCTAATCCTAGCTGTTTTGTTTTGTGAATCTGAATCTCCGTTTTCTCACCAGTAAAATGGAGAAAATGCTTACCTATTTCAGAGCCTGCTATAGTAGTCAATTACTTTAGTGGGCCTCTTAATTGTTCAGCAGAGTCTCAACTTTCATATTAAAAAAAAAAAGGAAGATATTGAAAATATGACAGTGTAATCAGTAGTGATATTTGAGTTTGCAGAGAGCCTGTAACAAAACCTCTGAGGTGTGAGCTGCTCCATTTACTTCAAGGGGTGCTAACTCTAACAACGAGGGTACTTTAAATGTCAACATTGTTAACTATTTTACTGCTTTTAAAACACTTCAGGCCCTATGTCTACATAGGAAAGTTTTGCTAGTTACACCAGTACAGCTATGCTGGTATAGTTAAACTGCTGCACTTATACTGGTAAAACTTATAATGGAAATTGTTATTCCAGGATAAGAGTGGCTTTTTTAGGCATAGGTTAAACCATTTCCAAAGCAACATAAGATAAACTGGAAAAAGACATTCTTATGTCAGAATAAGGCCTGGTCTATATACCGAATTAGGCAAATAGGTCAATATAAGGCAGCTTATTTTATGCTAACTCTGTAAGTGTCTACACTAAAATGTAGCTTCCACTGATGTAACTTGCCCACTACACTGACTTAGGGCTTGTGTACACTGGCAATTAACAGCACTGCAACTTTCTTCTCAGGGGTGTAAAAAAACAGCCGCCCCCCCCCCCCCCGAGTGCAGCAAGTTGCTGTGCTGTAAAGTGCCAGTGTAAACAGTGCCCCAGCGCTGGGACCTATACCCCTTGTTTAAGTGGGTTTTTTTAGAGTGCTGGGAGAGCTCTTTCCCAGTGCTGTATAGTGACCACACAAGGCAGGTTAAAGCGCTGCCGCGGCAGCGCTTTAGCGTTGCCAGTGTAGACTAGCCCCAAGTAACTCCACCTCCACAAGAAGCATAGCGCTTAGATCGATGTAGTTAGGTCAATGCAGTGTCAGTGTAGAAATTGTGTTGCTTACATCGACTGTTGCTGCCTTTCAGAAGCCATCCCACAATGCCTGACAATTAAATTGGTGCAAATGTTTCTGGTGAGAACGCACACCACCAAAACAAGGAATGTAGTGTGGACTTGCAAAAGCGATTTAATTACTTCAGTGGCTGTACTTCAGTGTAACTTAGGTCAACTTCATTTTGTAGTGTAGACTTGCCCTTAGGGTATGTCTTCACTACCTGCTGGATCGTCAGGCAGCGATTGATCCAGCGGGGGTCGATTTATCACATTTAGTCTGGATGCGATAATTTGACCCCCGAGTGCTCTCCTGTCGACTCTTGTACGCCAGCTCGGCGAGAGAGGGGCAGGGATAGCTCAGTGGTTTGAGCATTGGCTTGTGAGTTCAATCCTGGAGGGGGGCCATTTAGGGATCTGGGGCAAAAATCTGTCTGTGGATTGGTCCTGCTTTGAGCAGGGGGTTGGACTAGATGACCTCCTGAGGTCCCTTCCAACCCTGATATTCTATGAGAGATGCAGGCAGAGTTGACGGGGGAGTGGCAGCAGTCAACTCAGCGTGGTGAAGACACCATGGTAGGTTGATCTAAGTATGTTGGCTTCAGCTACGTTATTCACGTAGCTGAAGTTGCGTAACTTAGGTTGATCCCCCTCCACTGTAGACCAGGCCTAAGTGTGTCCATGTTGGGAGTTACACAAGAATAACAGTGGTTTACATTCACATCTTAACTTACACAGGTATAACTTACTTCCTCAGGGCTTGTCTAATAAGAATCATACTAAGAAGATCTCTACTCTGAGTGACTGCTTATTTCAAGTAGGCCTTTACCAACATGTGAAGGGAAGAGGATGGGATACTCTGTGTGTGTAAGGGTTACCGGAGGGATTCATGATTAGTTTCACTTTGCTGATGTGGGGCTTAGTTTTGCTAAAATCTGGCAAATGCAGGATTGTTGTTTGTATAGTGTTAAGAAGATGTGAGGTGCTTCAAATGTTGTTACTACTACTACTATAGAAGTATAGTGAAAAGACCTTTTGTCAATTGAAAACTGTCATTTAGTCCTTACAAAATAGGCACTTTATCTGTCTTAAGAGTGCTAACTTCTTCAGATCTAAACATTTGACTACATATTAATAACAATCTTTGTGTTTATCTTGTGCATTGAATTACTTTTTGTGGCAGGAAATGGGTGAGACGAGCCTGAATCTCCTTTTTTTTTTTTTTTTTTTTTGGGCGCACAGGCTGATTACATTTTACGTTCTATACCACATTTTTAAAAGTCAGCTGCTGTTGTGGTCATTTCTATTAGTCCTTCAGTATTTGTTTTAGCTATACTGGTATTCAGTCTTTCTCCTTCATATATAAAAGAACAGAACAATCACAATTTTCACCACTTCCTGAATCAAATGTGAAACTCATGACTGCAAATTAGCTTTTCCACAGCAAGAATAGGGAAAAAGAAACAGTGGAAAGAAAAGAGAGAAAAATCTACTTTGTAATATGTATGTGGATATTTTAGGGGAGAAAAGAGGTGGATTTTGGTCACTGTAATTGTTGGGGCACATAATTTGGGTTTTTTAGATAGTCGGATAGTAAGGAGAATAATAGAAATGTGTTATAAATAATGTTTGCATATGATCTTAGAATACTTAATGTCTCATGTATTGTTTTTTCTTCTTTACTACTTGGATCTTCAGAGTGTTGTAACATACCTGGGGCACATGTTTTACTTTTTCCTGGTTATATTTAATGTAATGCCCTCATGATGCAGGAAGAGAAAAGCAATAAATACAGCTCACCTTTTTAAAAAACCATGAAAATTCAGTGCAAAAAAATCTGTTAATGTAGCATTATGGTTGAAATGTTTCCTGACTTGTCTGGTTAACTTAGTTATGCTTCCCACAGCAGCTGTAAATCTGCCACGTTGTACATGTGTATTGGTGCATATGTCTTACGACAGATACTCAATGTTATATGCATGCTATGTGGATAAATTCTAGTTTCTGGGAGAACTACTGTATAACTTTGCCTGATTTACAGTAGCTTAAATTATCAACCATGATACTGCATTGTCTTTTTTTATGTATTGAATATATAACAAGCTCAGTATTAGGTTTAACCTAATGATGATTTGAGATGATTATGGAGGGTGATTAATCTCTCAGCTGCTGAGCAACATTCCAGGAATATCTGGGAAATTGGCTCATCCTCTGCTGTCCATTGTGTTTACATTGTGATATGCAAGCTGTAAGAATAGATGTTCTGCACACAACTGCTCCAGGGAAATGCAGCAGTAAAGAGATTGTCATAAACTCTTCAGTTACATTTTTCCTTCTCTTACTGCTGGTTTTTGACAATATACCCTGTGTTAATTGTTCACTCTTGTTTCAAAAATTTAGTTGCATATAATTAACTTGAAGCGTTAAGCAATCCCGCTTACTTCAGTGTGACTGCTCACATGAATAAAATGGGTGGGGGATAGGAAGGAGTTCAGAAACTGATGTTTAAAAAAAAAAATGCTCCGTGGTCAGCTTTGCAGCAGTGACTTCCTCCCCTCCCCCCAAGGAATGTGCATAAAGGTACAAAACCTGGGTGGGGCAAGTCTCTTTGCTTCCAGCACCCACCTTCCCTCCCCTAGTGCAGGCAAATGGCAGGCTGGGTTAGGACCTGCTCTGGACTTTACACTAGTCGCCCCTTTTAAAGGGGGGCTAGGAAGGAATTTTTCCTGCACCACCACAATTGGCTTTGGTGGAGTGTTTTTTTCACCTTCTCCACAGCGGGTGTGAGAGAAGACCTTTTCTGGTGAGAAGAAAAGGTGGTAGGCCATATGTCGCAACTTATTTTGTAAGGTTGGGTGGATGTTCAGTGCAGGTACTCCATAGGGAGGGCAGCCAGTGATCAGATAAATGGCCTGGTAAAGGACTTAAAAGGAGGTACTGGATAATGGAACAGAATGGGGGAGGGGGTTGCGGACTCCTATGACTGGTAAGGCTGGGAGCCAACCCCTCTCCATTCTCATACCCCTCCTTACGTGGGTGGTGGATGATAAGGTCCAAGCCGTGGGTTGGCTGGAGGATCTGGATGGAAACAAGGGGGGCTGGTGGAAGCCCAGGAGAATTGATTTGAATAAGCATGGGTTTGCCTGCACTGTACACTTTATCTGCTGGGTAGTCCCAGACATCTATATAATAAAGTTGCGGCCTGATTAAAACCCATAACAAGTCTCCTTTCCTTCTTGCAGTGTACTCAGACAATGTCCTTAGTGTAATTTTATGCAGCACATTTTAGACAAATAGTGTGAGCTAATAAATAACATTCATGAAAGGACACTAAATGTTGGAGTGTGCCAATATGTAGTGTGCAGGACTGTTTGGGTTATAGATATGATCAGTGGTTATATTTATCCCCCATTTCACTCATCTCCTTTAATGTTTTGAATGAAATCAGGCAAATATTTTTCTGAAAATCTGCTCTTGAAGTTCACTAGAATGGAGTCCTTCAGAAAGCAGCATCTTATTGCTTGAATCTGAGAACTCAGGTTGGGGTAACAGATTAGGAATAATTTTACTGCATTTGCGTCCCTGTGAGTATGGAGTAAATGAGTACACCGCATTGTTGCGGGGTCACATGTTGCATAGTTTATGCAGCCCTTCTTAGTGAGTGTCTTACTGTTAGGTTATTTGCAGGACCCTTGGCAAAAGTAGGTCAAATTGTTGGCTTGTCATCCTTAACTGTCTGTTTCAAAGACATCAATTCAGATGTGACATACTGACAAAATCCCTTTGATTCACTTCCCTTCCTTTCGTAGGCTAGTAATCATGCATTTTTCCCATTTGTGGTTTATACTTAGTCTTGTATGGACTATATTGGTAGGCAAAATAATTGCAACCAGATGGTGCTGCTCCTCCATCAACATCTTTACAACAGGAGGAAGAAAAGGCCCCTTTCTAAGTTTTGAGTTGGCTTTGTTTTACGCTGGGTTAAAATGTGAATACAGATGAACTAATAAGTGTAGGAAAGTTTCATGGGTTTTTACTTAGATAAACATGTCATTTTTATGTAAAATTAAAACAAACAGCCAGTAAAACTGCTTTGCACTACGACAGAGAATGTTGTAAGTCATCATGGAAAACTGATTAGCACCAACACAAGATGCTCAGAAAAGACTTACCTTTTACATGGCTACTTACAGTGGGGAAAATATGACAGGAAGTTGTCTTTCTCAGACAAATGACAGTAGAATCAACATTTTACAAGTTACTTTTTGACCTTCATGCTTTTTACACCCTTGTTTGAAATAAGTGTAATTATTGGAGGTGTGGGGGTGCACGTGTTTTTTTTCTGAGTTTCTCTTGGGGTCTGATCCAACCACCATTGAAGTCAATGAAATGGGTTCCCATTGGTTTCAATGGGAGCTGAATGAGATGTAGATTCACAAAAGGTACTTGGGCACTCAAGTCCCACTTCTAGGCTGCATTGTGATTCACAAAACTCCTGCCTAAACAGACTCTGTACCTATATTTTCAGAGTAAACATTTCCTCAGCGCCTAAGTTTTTGCCTTTGACCACACACTCAGGCCTCCAGAGTGAGGCAACCGTCTTCTACCAAAGGCTAAGAGCAATTCACGAACCAGGAAAGAGGTGTTCAGCCATGTAAGTCACGTGTGGGGTCTGATTCAGTGGGCAGCCTTTGAGTGCACCTACAGGGTTTGGTCTTATTCCAAATATGGCTGCTGGACGTGGTAGTGGAGGTATCCACCTTAAGTTTTAGCCCAGAGCTTAGAGCACTCATCTGGGATGGGGAAGACCCAGGCTCAGTTGCCCCTGCAGGCAGAAGGGGAGAAATGATCTCAGTGGGGTCTCCCACCACTGAGGTGAGCTCTTTAACCACTGAGCTATGGGATATTCTGGTGTGGGGTTCCTTCAGTCTCTCCTGTTGAAACTGTTCCATTGTGAATAAATAATGAATTATTGGAGCAGGGTACTGGACCCTGGGTCTTCCACCTCCCAGGTGGGTGCCCTAAGCACGGGCTACAGAGTAATTCTGTCTCTTTTTTGGCCCAATGGCACTTTCCTTATTTATCCTCAGTGGAACAGTTTCAACAGGAGAAGATTGAGTGAGTCCTATAGCTCAGTGGTCAGAGCACTTTCCTGAGTAGTGGGAGACCACTGTTCAGATCCTTTCTCCCCTCAGCTGGGAGAGGGGGGGGGCGGAATTCAACCTAGATCTCCCACATCCAAGGTGAGTGCTCTAACCACTGGGATAAAAGTTATGAGGTGTGTACCACCACCCTACTCTCTGGCTCCCTGTGTGGAGTTAGGTGCCTATTTGTCATTCTCATAAGAAACACCTTAGGCACCCAAGCTGCCTAGCTCCAAGAATGCTGACTTTTTGTGAATTGCCTTCCGAGCCACTTCTCTCTCCCCATTCATTATATGGAGAATCTAGGCACCTAACTCAGGTTTTATGAATCAGTGTTGATCCTGTTTTCCAGGCACCCAAAATGTTAGGCGTTGTTACGCTGAGCATCACAATGCCTGAGCCTCTTTGTGATTCTAGGTCTTTGTTACCAGTGTGATTTAACTATCATTGTGTGACTGATGGGCAGAGTCCTATTATCTCCACCATAAATCTGAGCAACATCTCTCTTGCCCTCTGAGGGATAATCTACACTAGAAGCACTACAATGGTGCAGCTGCACTGATGCAGCTGTGCCACTGTAGCACGTCTGGTGAAGATGCTCTATGCCAAAGGGAGAGAGCTCTTCCATTGGCATAATAAAACCAACTTCGCAAGAGAAGGTAGCTGTGTGGACGGGAGAAGCTCTTCCACCGTACATAGCACTGTTGACAGTGGTGCTTAGGTCAGTGTAACTTGCGTCTCTTAGGGGGGTGGCTTATTCACACCTCCGAGTGACATAAGTTATGTCGACATAACCTGTAGTGTAGATAAGCCTTGAGTCAGTTTTACTCTGTTTCTGCTCAGAATATGTTACATGCAGGAATTAGAGATACAGGCATCAACTGATACTGTTGCTTAGGTTCTTAAGGGTGGTTGGAAGGGTACTCTTTAGATTAAAACACCATTTCTTTTCTTTGACTGTCAGTTGGTGGTGGATTGCCTGAGAATTTGACTTTAACGTCGTCTTCATTGCAGGTGACTCTTTCCTCACTTGCGGCTGTTAAGTATGTGCCTATCTTTCTTAAGACGCTCAGTTGCAGAATACCATTGATTTCCAAATATAGCCATTATGTAACATTGTTTTCGCTGTTTTCTCTGCTGTTTGAACGGTATTGTATGTAGAGTTGCTCTGTAATTTATGAATACTGTATGTTGACCTGGATACTGGGATGTTTACTCTATGAACATATTGGTTTAGTCTGTAAGAAAACAAGCAGGAAGGACACAATGTCTTAAGATAAGCCACTTCATGGTAAGCACTAAAGGTTTGTTATGGGATAATTGGAGAGCCCATGGCTCTGAGGCTGATGGCTTGACCTGTTATGGAGCCTTGCAAACCTTTTTTTGCCACACAGGTCCAATGGTGGGAATTGGAAGATCAAAAGGATTATAGCAGTTAAAAAGACTGTTTAGAGAGGGATTTGGTTGTTGGAGAGCTGGTCATACTGAGACGGGCACTCACTGGGGTATCTGAAGAAGGTGTACCTGCCATCATAGGATGATAGAGCTTTAGGAAGATAGGAAGGGTGTGTGTGTGTACTTTTGCTTTAAACTCCCTTTTCTCTCATGTTATGCTTTGTTCCTACTGCTAAACAGTGCTTTGGTTTTAAGAAGGTTGTGTGTGACCAGTAATGACCAGACTCTTGAGGAAAAGAACAGCAGGTGCTGAACTCCATAGGACCTGCTGGTGAGCGTAGTTGGCACAGAGTACTGTAGCCCCAGGTCTGGTCTAAGAGAGGGAGAATTGCTGCTTTCTACCCTAGGAGATGTAACGCCATGTGGCCTGACGCCTAAAGGAGTGCATTCACAGTCCAGAGAAGGGAAAGAAGTGCAGCTTAACCTGTAACCATGACATGGGCTATCAACAGCAAGAAGGAAAAAATGGAAAGAGTAGCATTGGAGGAAATCTGTACCAGGTTTCCTAGGACATGAGAGGGGTAACAAAAAACTGTTGGCACTTGTCCTATGTCAGAAAATAAGAAAATCAGTATAAACTCCTGATTTCAGGAGCATTATGTAGCAGCATCTACGAGAGTGTCTATTATGAAACTTGAGACTTGTGTAAAATGCCAGATTTTCTTCCGGCAAAAATACAGCTTTTTGCTGTGCACATGGCAGAATTGTACAGTGTGAATCACTTTTTTGAAATTGTCACTATTTGCAATGAGACACTATGTACTGGGCGGAATTTTTTGTGTGTGATTGTTGTGGTTTTGTTTTGTGTTTGGAGTCTGGTCTTTTTTTGAGAAGTGAAGTAAATCCACATAATGTTGTGCAGTTTAAAGAAAGTGTAGCATTCTTATCACTGTCTTTTATGATTGAATTATTTATCAGTCAGTCTTTATTTTGCCAAGCAACTACATTTTTCTACCCAATTTAATATCAGACATTAAGTACACTTTTTCAGTAGATATCTGTTAGATATGCTCTGCCACTTAATATTGTATTTTAGACTCTTCATAAGATATAAAATTGGTCTTATATGCATCTTGTCTTGTGGCTCTTAAAATGTTTTAAATTAAAAACTAAGTAACTTAATGTCACTGTATTCTGTAGTCATAGTGTGAAAGCATCTTAACCTCCTCATGTCAACATTCCCCCTGCTGACCAGCAGTGTGTCAGCCTCTGCACTCTTGTGGGGCTCATGACTAGGGTAGAAATGAGCAATGTCTTTTTAAGGTCAATTTAGTATTTATGAAAGATGCCAGATTGACTACCCTGGAGACAGAAGTTCTTTATAAACTAGGCTATTAGATCATCATGAGTAAAGCTCATTGTTGGTCATGCTGCTGTGGATGGTTATGGAATCCATGACTATTACTTTAGTAAAGGGTGGAGGGGAGCAAATAGCATGCCTGAGGGATATTAGACAAATGTGGCATGCTATGGCTAATGAGTGAGGCTGAAAATGATCTTTTAAGGAGCACAGTTGGTTTTGAGTCAGATGTTTTCATAGCGTGGAGCTGATTACCCCTGCATCTTGATCCTCTCTGGAAGTTGCAGTTGCCAAGAGCTCTGCTTCTTTCCATCAGACTTCCTGTTTCTGTCTCTTCCATATCTGCAGCCCCACAGGAAAGGAGTCGCTATAGTAACTATCCTGTTAGATTTCTGTGACTCTTCTGATTTACCAAAATTGTGACTCTGTAACTTTGTTTAGTCTTCCTGTGATTGTCAAGGTTTTTCCCACAACAAAGAACTCACCTGGTCACCTGGCTTGTGAATTTATGGGCCAATGGGTTTGTGAAAAATGACTGTAATTGCAAGTAAAATGAATCCTTGTAGCTGTGATTTGGCTCCAGATGAAGGATACACGGATTTAGAAGTATCAAGTGTTAGTGATCAGTAGTGCAGTGCTAAAATGACATTGTGGTACCTCAGGCCTAAACTCTTATGGTCTTGAGATATTGCTTGTGTGACCTCCATTTACTACTTTCTTTTCTATCCTTTGTGCATTTCTACTGATTTTTAACATCTCTACAAAAGAAGAAAAGGAGAACTGCTTCAGCACAAAAACTAGGCTTCAAAGTGAAATTGACCAGACGTGCGAAACTGAAAATGGGTCTATAGCCAACATTGACTCAAGGTCTTGTGTGAGTTTGTAATCCTATTCAACCCTGTCACTGTTAGTGCTGCCTTTCTGTGAATATCAGTTAAGCTAAAGTGCATTCCAGGAATAGGCTGCCAGGTTTTTTTACCCTTGTAATGGTCTTACAGTCACTACAAATTGTTATTTTCAGTCAAAACTTTTTCCTTCTCTACATTAATAACTTCAGTTTTTACTAAGAATATTTCTCTTCCCCAGCAGGGAGAATTAAAATTCACTCTGTTTATAACAGATCTCAAGCTGTACTCATTATTTTCTTGTTGTGATCTTCTGTGGGTGGACCACTGAACTCTGCTGGCAAAGTAGAAGCTTTGACCCAAATTAAGGGCTGTATACAAACCCCGCTGAAGTTAACACGAGCCTTTCCATTAACTTAAAAAGGCTTTGGATCAATTCAAATGATACAGGTTTACAGGGATTTAATAGTTAAGGTAGTACTGCAACACAATGTTGAAATACAGCCTTTCTGGAAACTGTCAAATAGCTATTGGGCGTTGAGTGTGGACAAGTCCTTTATGGAGAAATTTAACTGTAGATAACGTAGCTTCTCTTCCCCCTTTTTGGTGCGTTAAGATTATCTGTAGCTGAAGAAACCAGCTCACTTTAGAAAACTACTGCAATGAGTCACAAAACATCTGGAAGTTAAGACTCTGAAATTTATAGCTTCTCTAATGATCAGCAAGCATTCCTAGTAGAATTAGTATGAAGTTGGTGGGAAATAGAGTAAGATAACATGTTTAAGAGACATTACTAAGATTTGTACCCTTTGTCCATGAATTGCCAAGAAAATCAGTTGTAAAAATGAAATGTTAATTTTGTGGTGTCTCTTGGGTAGAATTATTAGGGTCCTAGGATGTGAAATTACTGTAAATTTGCCTTTAGACTGAGTCATAGAATCACAAAAGCAGCCAAGCCACAGGATCATCTATAGCTTACAGAAAAGGAAAATTCTGAACTGGAATATATGAAAATAAGTATGTGCAGACACAACTCAAAATAGTGTAAGAATATACAGAATTAGGTCATTACTATAAGCATAAAATGCCTCCTCTTTAGGCACTTTTCTATTCTTCACAAGGGACCAAACCAGAATGCTAATGTAACAAAAATAGATAAGTGTTTTGAATTAGCATTTTAGTTTGTTTCCTTGTGCTTGGAGAATAAATGAGCTCTTTTGTAAGGTGCAGAAACACTTCTATATTTGAATATATGAAATGCAGTAGGAATAACAACCAGTTATTTCTGTATATCCTAACATATTTTTGGTAACGTGTGTACCTTGGATGTCTCCTTTTCAGAGGCATGATAGTCATTCTTCTAAATCAACTGAATTTCTGTCAACCAGAATAAAAGCCTTTTCCTGTGTGAAATCTCAACATGCAAAATTCCAGGATGTAGAAAGTCAGCCTTTAAACAAGGTCATGCTCAAAACCCCATATTTTCCAGATAATCTTGTTATACCGTAGCTTTCTGCAGATATTTAAAAAAAAATGTAGTTTTCAAGGACAGTGACTTAATTTTCCAATGTTGTGATGCTCTCTGCACCTTCACCCATTTCTAGAATTATATAGTGCAGGCCATCACCCTGCACTTAAAGCACAGAGCTTGGAAAAGTACCTGCAAGTCTGAAACTGATGTGAAAGACGACTTCTGATCACTAGTAGGATCTGAGAGCAGTACCTTCATGAGAAATTGAGCACAATCCTCAGTCTCCTGGGAAGCGGTACTGAGTACCCATCAGGGTGCCATCCTTGCACCCAGCATGAGGAATTTGTTTTCCATATCAGGGATGACTAGCAAAAATATGTAACTTTGTTCTCCCATCACCCTGCCTTCCTGGGGCAGAATTCTCCAAATCTTTATCCCTCGGTGGGACAGGACTTCAAAGGATCCCACTTGTTGATCTCTCTCTTTTCCTCCTTTTTTGGGGGGAGAGGAAGCAAGATGAGCAACATGCTTACCTCTGCTGTTGCTGCCAGAGAAAGTTGGGAGCAGTAGTAGTGACAAAAAACTCAATCCTTTAGCTCGTTCAGGCAGGTGAGGGAAAAGACTCCACAGTCTCAGTCCTTTACACAGGACAAGATTCTAAAGGAGCAGTGGAGTGAGGATGAAAAGATGTGATGCGAAGTTTGGGTTTCTGGCTGTCTGTTAGTCCTGTGACTAGTAGGTGTCTAGTAAACCTTTCTAGTCTTTTATCCAGTACAAAATTATTTTTAAAGGCAGTATATTTAAAAGGTGAGATTCTTACAGTGACATTAGTTTGGCAACTCTGCAAATAGATAGTATTTTCTAGTCTATTAAATCTGCAAATTTAAATGTATACCATTTAAAAAGTACCCCATGTCCAATATGGCTGAGTTGGCATTGCTGTAGAAACAAAAATATTTATATTTTCTGCCTCTTCAGTTTAACTGTGCGACCTGATATGTTGCATGTAATTTCTCTTTTTTTTAAGGAGAGGGGCAATAGTGATGGAAAAGTTGCCTGTTAACATTGGCATTTATAGGGACATAATTAGATGTGGCTTTTCACATCACATATAAATAGGGTAAGGATGCATTTAAAGGGCAGCAACATGTGATGGATGTAAGACCTATGTCTTGGCAAAAGCCTTTACCTCCTAGTAACAACCTAAGAATTGTATTGTTTCTCATGGTCATGTGGCATTGAGGAGGAGGTGGGAAACAGATTAGAGGGGAAAGAATTGAGTGGAGGCATCTGACTAAGGAATACAGGTGAAGTTTCCTTTATAGACCAACGTGGTGCAGTCTTAATGCACTGTATTAGAAATAAGTAAGATAGATTTATCTTACAACTGTAGTGGTACTTCTTACCAGAGTGCTTCATAAAACAGAGAGAAGGTGCTAGTAGATGTGACTCAAGAATATGCAGCACTTGTACTTGTACACTGCAGGTGGGTTTGTGTTAGCTATTCACATGAACAGTGCTGACCATTGTCATATATATGTGGCCACAATAAATAGAAACTTCCTTCACAAATAGTTCAACCGATCATACTTTTATTTCACCCATTACTGTCCTATCTGTATACCTCACAATCTTTCTACTGTATTTTTCCCTCTCCTCACCTCTGTGAGCCAGGGAAGTACTACTATCCCAGAGAAATGGGGGAACAGAGGCACAGAGACACCAAGCGACTTGCCCCAAGATCAGACCGGGAGTCTTCCACAGAACAGGGAATTGAACCCAAGTCTACAGAGGCCCAGGCTAGTGCTCTAGCTCCTGGGCCATCCTTTCCTACTCAACAATGATGAGTTCGCTAATAGCTATTTCAAGTCTGTCTTAAGAGCTTAGCAGAATAAAATTTTTTTTTGGTAATTTTGATGGATAATATACATGTTTATTTTTACCCTTTTTTTTTTAAAACTTAATTGTAGGACATTATGGGGGGCGTCAGTCAAATTAATGACATTTGTTGTGATTCAGAAAGTTAATGCTTTTGAGTTAGCTGTTAAAACACCATTTGTCAACCTCACATGGCAAAATATACAAAGTAAATATCCTTAAATCAAACTCTGATTGCTCAAGCAGCATTTGTCTAACTTTGCCTCTCTGTTAATTTTGATTATCATTGATGGAAATATTTTTTCAGTTTGTGTGTGTGAGTGAAATTGACATTTGCTGATTAAATGCCTAATCCTTACAAGGCTGTTTATAGATCACACTTTATCAAAGGATTTTATAGTGAGTTGCAAATGTTAGCCCATTTTAAGCTAGACACTAAATGACTGACTAAGCCTCCCTCAGTTGACAGCTCCAGCTATTTGCCAATATCCAATGACAGTTGGTTCAGCCCATTAACCCTGTGACCCTCTTGTAATTGCCAATGACTTGACTCTTTCCCTTGCCCTTGAGGCACTTCTGTAACTTCCTCATTTTCCCCAAAGGCATAACAATAACCTAGATGTTCTCATCACTTTCCTTTTAATGATTAAAGTTTTCATTCATAGATTGAAAATGATGCCTAATGTTTGTAATATTACTTTCTTTCCCCACTTATATACTCGTATAAATGCTTCAGAAGACAGAAGTGCAAACATTAACCTCTGTGCCCCAAATCCCACAAGTTGTGGGATTAAGACTTTTGTTTATTTTCCTGGAGAAGAATTATTGTTCCTCCAGCCCCTTTCAATACCCAAAAACTGATTGCCATGTTGACTGAATTATTGGCACTCTGCCTGTGACTCAAAGATCATGAAATGCTGCCATTGCTGCGATAGTCACAGTTCTGGATGGGAAAGCCAACTAGTATAATGAAGGAGACTCAGGATTGGCATTGCCGAATCTGTTTTGACTCCACTACAGCCTGATCTTTACTTGTTGTAAATAGTCTAAAGCCTGAGAGTGCCAATTTTGCCAGGTTCAGGTGTCTGCAGCTTCCACTGAACTAATACCGGTACCTTTCTGTATACAATACTTAGCTGTTTTTTTAATACTTATGCTTTAAGGAAACCTAAAAAATTCATTAGCCAGCAAATGATGTGTTTCCAATGCTTACTTTGCTGTAAAATTCAGAAGGAAATGGGAAAGGATCATTTATAAAATCAATATAATTTTCTACTAAAGAAAGGTTGGATGTCACTGTTACATCACTCCATGTCCTGGTTTTGCACTGCAGACTGGCTTTTTCTTTCTGCGTTGACTGACCACATCTGGACCCTGGTCAATAGTTTGAGGACACATCTGGTATTAATCACTTTTATAGAAATGTGGTTGTATTTATGTAATATTTTATTAATAAAATATTCTAGACATTTTTCATTCATTTCCCCTTCTTAAGGACATACTGGATCTAATTACTTGAAATTACTTTGTTAAAGATGTTTATATATTTTGTATTAAATTGTTCAGTACTGACACATTCAAAAAATGTCTGTTAGATAGCTTTTGCCTTTGATTCATCTTGTTCAGGTCTTCCTTCAACCCCTCTGGTTTGTTCCTTAGTTAAATATTGTTAGACATGGATTCTGGCAACAGGAAGTGGGTAACTACAGGACTACTCATATACATGTACGCTTCATTCAGACCACTCCTGTGCATGAAGTTCAGCACGTGCACAATCAGGGGGCTGTAGTCTCTTACTTGAAACTCTGGGTGGCTTGATGGTCTAGTCTAGAGTTGGTACAACAGGCATATTTGAAATCCCAGGTGATATTCTGTGTAGTTAGAAGTGTGGTCTCTGCACAGAATTGAGATAGAAGAATTCCAGGTTTTGGCTCTGGTTCCAACTTTGTGCCCTTGGGCAAGTTACTTAATCTTTCAGCCATACTTATCACATTTGGGAATAGGTGTAACAGTGTACAGAGATGCCTATTTTATCAGTGCATGACACTTGCCACAAAGTGTCATCTGAGAACAGGTTTACTTGATATTGTAGCAACAGAGAAATAGTGTGGGATCTGTGTGGTAGGGTTGGATAAATATTGACTTACATTGCCACTGTACATCAAACATGTGCAGGATGTGGTGTGGCATAAAGACTTAATTGGTGAGAGTTTGGGAAGACTGCATCTCTGGCTGATGCCAAAATTGTGGGTCATTCCAGTCATCACAAATTATGTAATGGTGTAACCATTTCCCCCCTGCAATCTTTTCGTTTAATAATTTACATAATAAAACTAAATTGATATTCAAATCTGGGTTCTCAGGTGAATTTTCACTTAAGTGCCCAAGAGAACAGTTTCACAATGTGGTCGAGAGAAGTGCAGTTAATAGCCCTTTTTTGGTGATGTGGGGGAGGTTGCTATCTGAAAACAGGACTAAACTCCCTTTAATGCTCTTGGGAGACACAAGTCTTGAATTGAAAGTCCTAACATTTGTCTTTCTAGATTCCCTGCAGTAGGGAAGAGGCTTACTTAGGATAGAATCTTTTGAGCACATAATGAGAATTGTGGGGAGCTCCACATGTATGCCCAGAGAAAGGAGGTCAGACCTATTGGGATGACTGATGTGCTCAAATTTTGTCTGTCTCTCTCTCTCTTCTCCAAAGATAGAGGGTGGAAAAGTCTTGCGAAAATTAAAAGGAAGAACAAAGGAGGAATGCCTGATTGTTGCGCAGATTGCAGCATACCTGAATGCCTCCAAGACAGTCAGCCCAAGATTCCAAAAAATGGATGTCCATAACTTACGATATAGTAAGTTTCCTTTATTATTTGCAAGCGTGCTTCTCAAAAGCATGAACAATAATTTACTTGCCTTAGTAGCTGAGTTAATACATACTCACTTTTATTTGTTCTGTTTTTTGTCCCCCCCCCCTTGTAATCTTAATAGTATGATGAAAATACTCTTTGGCTGCATTGTGTTTGAGTGTATCCTTTGGGACACTATTCATTAAAGAGAATCCATCGCTTATACGTGGAAGAATCAATCCCAATGTTCATTTCAGAACAAGTTTGTTTTGGTTTCCCAGTCATGGTGACAGTGTAATTTGGCCCTTTTCTGCCTTTCTTTAATTTGTCCCCATCTGATCATATTTAGTCATATTTCATTTGCTACCTACATGCAAAGACTTTGCAGATCTGCCTTTCCACCCTACTCTCTCCATCAGAGTCTGGCTGATTCTCTGCTATCTCTTCTGGGATGTTATGCTGCCAATGTAAACTTAACATGTTAAATACTGAATGCCTTCTCTTCTCAGACTCTTCTCCCTCCTCCTTTTACTCACTGTTTGCTATTCCACTCTCCTTCCTGTCCCTCAGTATTCAAAGATGCTTCCATTGTTTACTTCTGTCCTTTCCTCCCTGTCGCTTCAGTTCCCCCGCCCCCCAAATGCTGTACCCTGCTGGTGTATTCTTTCCAATACATCTCAAAAATCTATTTTCTTTCTGTTCTCTTTGCTTGTCATTGCTTTTAAAATCCTTCACAACCTAACTTGTTCTCTGCTTCCTCTGTCGTCTTCTGGTTCCCACTTGCCCCCTTTACTTCATCCTACACCACAGATGACAATCCCTTCGCATTCTTCACTCTTGCTAGTGGCTTCTTCCATGAATCATTTCTCCCTCTTGTTCCTCTCTGTCCTTCCCTCCCCCCATCTTGAATTCTCTCCTTCACCTGGTCTTTTCTGCCTTCACATTCTCTTCAAAGTCCCTCCCTAGCCCATTTTGTACAAAAGGTCTCTAAACCCTAGTTCTCTTTCCCCCCAAAGAAATGTTGACTGCCCAAGCTACCCACACCATGGCAAAAAACCCCAAAAAACCCTCCTAGCAAATGTCATGGAACCTGTGTGCGCAACTCACTCAGAAGTTGGAATATCTTACTACTTGCTGGCTTTTTCCCTTAACTTTTACCTATTCATTTTGTGTTGAAACACAGTTATTTGGGGCCACACTCTTGTGTCTCTGTATTCTATGGAGTGTCTAGCACACTGTTGTTGGTGCTGTCAAAATAATAGCTGAAGTATTGGGCAAGAATAAATCTGAGTCAGTTGGGGAATGCATAAAGCCTATTCATATGAATACAAATTGCACTTGTAGATAAGAGAAAGCACAAGTAAATTAATAAGCTTAAAGATTTGCCAGTAAAGATGTATGCACTATGTAGCTTCCATAGGCTGTGAGCATGCTCCTTGCATTCCTTCACCCCTCCTCCAAGCTTCCTGTGTGCCATCTTCCCACACTTCTCTATTGCAGGGACTCCCACCAACTCCTCCCATTTCCTTCCTCACACCATGGGCTCTGTCTCCATCCCCAATACCACTGACCCTGATTATCCCTCCCTCCCCCCAAGAGAAGAGATTCTGTGGCTCCTCCTTACTCTCCCCACTACCCTTGGAGAATACTCCATCCCCTCCCCCATGCCAGGTGTTCTATGTGCACCTTCATTCCCCCTTCCCCTTATGCCTGGATCTGTGTGCTCTACGTTCCTCCTCTTTCCCCTTCCCCTACTCTTCTCTGGGTTCTTGCATTCCCCATTCATCACCACTCACTCCCAGTCCTCTCTGGGTCCCTGTTTTCCCCACCACAACTGCCCTTCACTACAAAGTCTCCCCCTAAGGCTTTCTTATTTCTGTTAGTCAGGGGTACAGGCAGTCTCCTCACACAGCAAACCAAGTTGTTGCCCCTGTTATACATAGATTGCAGAGAGATTTCTCTGCCTGCAGTACCGGGTAGTCTCTGGGCCCTGATATTCCTGTGAATCAGGCTTTCCAGTAGTCTGATTTGCACCAAAATCAGTGTGGTTGTGCCCACAGATGCCTTGAATATGCTCTGAATTGTTGGACTGATCAGTTGTGGCATTCAAAATCTATCTCATTACAGTCAAAAAGATGCCATTGAGTTGAATGTGATGCCTCTTAGTTCTGGGTTTTTGGCCATGCAATTTCATTTAGACCTTGCCCAAGAAACTATATTTGTTTAACTTTAACCTTGAGATCTCTAGCACTTGAGTACGTTGATAAATAAATTGTCTCATAGGATATTAGATGCAAATAAAGTTAATCAGAAATGCAAGTTAAGTTTGAGCAGTGAGGTTACCTTAAATAGTTAACGTTTTTAGTAGGGCTGTCAAGCAACAACAAAAAAAATCATGTTTAATTGCACGATTAATGTCGCTGTAAAACAACAGAATACCATTTACTTAAATATTTTTGATATTTTCTACATTTTCAGATATATTTCAATTACAACACAATACAAAGTGTACAGTGCTCACTTTATATTTATTTTTTATTACAAGTATTTGCACTGTAAAAAACAAAGTATTTTTCAATTCACTTAATACAAGTACTGTAGTAAAATCTCTTTGTCATGAAAGTTGAATTTACAAATGTAGAATTATGTACAAAAGAAACTGCATTCAAAAATAAAACAATGTAAAATTTTACAGCCTGCAAGTCCACTCAATACTACTTGTTCAGCCAATCACTCAAACACATTTCTTGTTTACAATGTAACCTGAAAGTGAGAACAGGCATTCTCATGGCACTGTTGTAGCCAGCATCGCAAGATATTTACATGCCAGATGTGCTAAAGATTCATATGTGCCTTCATGCTTCAACCACTATTCGAGGGGACATGCATCCATGCTTATGTCGAGTTCTGCTCTATAACAATCCAAAGCAGTGCGGACTGATGCATATTAATTTTCATCATCTCAGATGCCACCAGCAGAATGAGAATGAATATATATATATATATATATATTTATTTATTTATTTTTGGAGTGGTTCAGGTTCTGTAGCTTTTGCGTCAGAGTCTTGCTCTTTTAAGACTTCTGAAAGCATGCCCCACACCTCATCCATTTCAGATTTTGGAAGGCACGTTAGATTCTTAAACCTTGGGTCCAGTGCTGTAGCTATTTTTAGAAATCTCACATTGGTATCATCTTTGTGTTTTGTGAATTCTGCAGTGAAAGTGTTCTTGAAATGAACAACATGTGCTGGGTCATCACCCGAGACTGCTAAAACATTAAATATATGGCAGAATGCAGGTGAAGCAGAGCAGAGGACATACAATTCTCCTCTAAGGAGTTCAATCACAAATTTAATTAACGCATTATTTTTTTAATGAGTGTCATCAGCATGGAAGTGTGGCCAAAGCATGAAGGGGCAAACCAATGTTTAGCATATTTGGCATGTAAATGCCTTGCTATGCCAGCTACAAAAGTGCTATGCAAATGCCTGTTCTCACTTTCTGATAACACTGTAAACAAGAAGAGGGCAGCATTATCTCCTGTAAATGTAAACAAACTTTGCCTAATGATTGGCTGAACAAGTAGGGCTGAGTGGATTTTTAGGTTCTGAAGTTTTACATTGTTCTGTTTTTGAGTTACGTAACAAAAAAGCAGTTATGTAACACAAAAAGTCTACATTTATAAGTTGCACTTTCACCACAGTTTGTACTACACATTGTATGAGTTGAACTGAAAATACTATTTCTTTTGTTTATCATTTTTACAGTGCAAATATTTGTAATAAAAAATAATATACACTTTGATTTCAATTACAACACAGAATATAATATACAAAAATGTAGAAAAAATCCAAAATTTAATAAATTTTAATGGTATTCTATTGTTTAACAGGATTAATCACAATTAATTTTTTTGAGTTAATTGTGTGTTAACAGCAATTAATTGACAACCCTAATTTTTAGTACTATTTTCAGAAAAAAACAACCATAATGATTAGGGAAGCTCTTCAGACATGACACAATAGGACTGGAAAAGAATTCTTTTAACTTATCTGCTTGAAAAAGTTAACTTTTATTCAGCTGTTCTTATTAGTATGCTCCAGACTGTTCCATAAGAAAGAAAGAAATTCATGTGTAACACAGTGGAAAGAAGTAGGAGATTTTACAACTTAAAAAAAAGCAAACAAAAAAAAAACTTGTAATCCATCATGTCTATGTCTTTGGATGTTAATGTTTCCTTCATGTGTTTTCCAGCTGCCTGGCTGTTTTGTAGTTCTAATATGCACCTTTCATTTAATTTTAGGTTCTGCTTTGGTATTGCTGACTCAAACCACAGAAGCCCAAAGAAGGGGGGAAGTGGAATAAAATACTCAATTATCAAGTGCCAGAGGAAAATATCAAACTGTCCAATGAAAACTACTGTTACTGAGGTTTAGATTGCTCCTGCAGTGTATAAATGAGTGTGTGCAAAAAAGCTGTGCACCAAAAGCCTACCAATCCTAGTATTTGCCAGGTTTCTTTACTGAGAAGAATTTCAAACTAAAAACCTTAACTCTTGCTTTTAAGAAAAACAAATAAAAAAAAAACAAACAGAAAAACAGGAAAAGAGTCAGCAAGGATTTCACAATGTTTCTGTCTTGTTTTGGTCCAGTCACCAGAATACTATGGGAATTGTATCTGATGGCATAGATTACATTTTTCCTTTTCATCATGGACGTTACAGTGACTTTAGACTTTGTCTCTGCAATATCCAATGATTAAGACACGTGCTAAAAGTTTTGTGTTTTTTTGTTCTTTTTGTTTTGGCTGACTTTGATGTGACAGTTTTAAAAAAATAATCATGGTTTCATTCCCTTTTTAAGTCTTTGTGGGGATGCTCTTGGAAAGGTATGAAAAAGAAAATCAGCTTTTTGGTGGGGGACCCGAAATCTTATAAGAATGCCCAGAAGGGGTTTAATATTTCAAGCCAGGACCCGTTGGCTATTGGTGGGTCTTGCCTTACTATTCAGTTTAATTTTGTTCATGTACCTGCTTGAGTGTGCTCCACAAACAGATGGCAATGGATCTCTGCCTGGCGTTGTAGGGGAGAACTTGGGTAAAGAATATTACCAAGCTCTTCTACAGGAACAAGAGGAACACTATCAAACCCGGGCTACTAGTCTGAAGCGTCAGATTGCTCAGCTAAAACAAGAGCTTCAGGAAATGAGTGATAAGCTGAAATTGCTGCAGGAAAAAAAGAGTCCAAGAGTCAATGGCATGGGCTACCAAGGCACCAAAGAACAAGCATCCAATGATCTCCTAGAGTTTCTTCATTCCCAAATTGACAAGGCTGAGGTGAGCATCGGGGCCAAGCTACCTAGTGAATATGGTGTAATTCCTTTTGAAAGCTTTACCTCCATGAAAGTGTTCCAGTTAGAGATGGGACTCACTCGACACCCAGAGGAGAAACCTGTTAGAAAGGATAAGCGAGACGAGTTGGTGGAAGTTATTGAGGCAGGCCTAGAGGTAATCAATAATCCAGATGAAGAAGATGGACAAGATGATGATGATGAAGGAATAGGAGAGAAACCGCTCTATAATGAAAATGATTTCATAGAAGGTACTGTGAAAGCTTATTTAATAACTTACACATTTCTCAATCATCTGCACAGAATGTCATCATACAGCATGAATAATTGCAAATGAATTTATGGTTGTAAAACAAAATTGATAGGTTTTTTCACGTCTTTATAGTTTTGATATCTACTCTAATAATATGTACTACTTCTGATGCACTAAGAAAAACTTTAGACCTGGTTTGCCTGTTGTAGTAGAATCTGTTGCTTCATAATATTGCACAATACCATGCATTGATTGGGGTGGGGCGGGGGAAGTAATAATTTCAGTGAAGATCTTTTACTATAGAAAGCAGACAAAACAAGCTGTGCCCATTTGAATTTTAACAGTTGGATATCCCATCGTTGAAGATCATTTTGCATATGTTGTGCTGATGTAGATATAAAATGGTACCTAATACTGAAGAGGAGCTTTCAAAGGCACATAGGGCAGTTAGGTGCCCGGTTCCCTTTGAAGGTCATGAGACTTGATTGCCTAGCTTCCCTTTCTGTCTTTGAAAATCTCCATTTAACTTTGCCCCTTGGTATCTGTTATGACTAGATAACTAAACTGCATGTAGGTGAAGAGGTCTATATTAATGTCACAATGCAAACTAGTTGCCAGTATTTAAAACATTGGCAGATGCATCTGTGTTGGGGGAGAGAGTGGTATTTATAGAGTAACTTACCTTTGTTAGAGTATTTAGTTGCTGAGTATCTACAGGTAGATCTTCAGGTGGCATAAAATAGCACAGCTCCATTAGTCAGTGAATCTATGCAAAGTTAAACCAGCTCAGGATCTGGTCCCTGATGTGTAAAACCTGAAACCAGATTACTCAAACGTATGACTTTTAAAATGCTGGCATTATTAAATTTGTTAAATTCTCAGAATCCCAGGGGTAGGGGAGAGAAGATGAATGTTATTTCAGCTGCAAGACACTGAAGCAATGATATATGAACATTGCTTTTTCAAGGCTGATGTACTGAAAAGGTACAGTGACCACTATTTCCCTAGAACTCAGTCTTGAAGGTACTCTATACTAAAATGTAATTCTGATGGAAATATTAAGATTTTTTATACAGGCTTACAGTATTAAATGCAGTACATATTGCCAGAAAAAGTCAGAAGTGAATAATGCTTTAGAGCTAATTCTTGTATTTTCAAGCACACCAAATTCTGAGTAGTGATATATGATGCATAGTTAAGCAAATACATACATGAGAATGATACACAGTTGTTGAAAGAGTTAACTTTTTTTAGTCAGATGACTTAATCAGCTCCAAAACGAATCTGCTTCTCACTAATGGAATAGCGCAGTGGTGTTTTGCCTTACCAGTACTCTTTTGAAACTTCCAAGTAAAGTTCCTTTGTTAACTTGGGGGCGGGAGGGTAGGAGGAGTGAAAATGCATCTAAAGTATCGCTGTAAAACCAGGCAATGCAGCGTTGGACTTTAAAGTTTTTCACCTGAAAGCATGTTTTAATTTGCCTAGAGAGACATTCTCACAATGTCATTTTACAGTTCTGTTTTTCTTTTAAATTATTCTGTGCGCAGTAGCTTTCCTCGAAGATATATCGTGTGCACTTCAGTAGGGCTTTGTAGCTTTTCTGTTAGCCCCTTCTAATGACTGTAGCGGGGCAGGCAAACTTTTTGGCCTGAGGGCCACATCAGGTTTCCGAAATTGTATGGAGGGCCGGTTAGGGGAGGCTGGGCCTCTCCAAACAGCCAAGCATGGCCTGGCCTCCGCCACCATTTGACTGCCCCCCCTCCCCCCGCTTCTTGCCCCCTGATGTCCCCCCCGCCCCAGGACTCCTGACCACCCCCAGACCCTCCGCCACTGACTGCCCCCCGCTACCCCATCCAACCCCCCTCTCCTTCTGACTTCTCCCCAAAACCCCGTCCCCATTCAGCACCCATGTTCCCCACCCTCTGGCCGCCCCAACCCCTATCCACACCCCCGCCTCCAACCACCACCCTGAACTCCCCTACCTTCTATCCAACCCCCTGCTCCCTGGCCCCTTACCGTGCTGCCTGGAGGCTAGTGGCGCTACAGCTGTGCTGCCCAGAGCACCAGGACAGGCAGCCATGCCGCCTGTCTGGAGCCAGCCACGCCACTGCGCAGCACAGAGCACAGGGTCAGGCTGCGGCTCTGCAGCTGCGCTGCGGCCCAGAGCATTGCGCTGGTGGCGCAGTGAGCTGAGACTGCGTGGGAGGGGGAACAGCGTGGGAGGGGCCAGGGGCTAGCAGCTCAGGGGCCAGGCAGGAGGGTCCTATGGGCCAGATGTAGCCCGCGGGCTGTAGTTTGCCCCCCTCTGGACTATAGGCCTCTGAGAAAGCAAGCAGACATAGTGCCTTATGAAACAAAGTTCTACTCCTCCCTTCACCTCTTTACCCCAGATAAATTGACAGTTAGTTCCTAAAGAACATCTTTGTCTTTGGAAATTGAACTCATTCCCTCTGTGGTCAAGACAGTGTTTTATGACTTGGATTACAGGAATCACATAACCATTATTCAGTACTTAAGTGAAAATATTTTTGTGCTGTAGGTCATTAGGGTATGTTAGTTACTAGCCACAGTAATGTAACACTGTTTCCTTTCAACCAGAGATTGTACCTATACAAGTCACCCTATGGTTTCCTATGCATGTGAAAATATTATTGGCGGACTTGAGAAACTTTTTGGCCGGCTGAAGAGAGATTTTCTTTGAGCATTAACTGTTTTGACTTCAAATTTCAGAACTAAACTTTTCATTTTTAATGTTTTGTCCCTTTCAAGGACTTCAGTGTTTCACTTGAACTTGTCATTTTGTTGATGGAAGCCCGGTTAGAAAGCTGCTGCCATTATATTTGGGAATTACAGTGCTCCCTTATAACAGCTTAAGCCTGAGCGCTTATGATGAATGTCAGACCTCATTGTCCCTGTCATAAAATAACAGTAAATGCTCTTAATGTCTGTCTAGAAATGGTATCCCAATAACAAGGTTTCTCTGCAAAGCTTTTAACCACTTTATTTAAATTGGCTTTAATGGTCTGTTTCTGTATTGACAAATATTTTGGCACCTAAACTGATGTATCATCGTCAACAATTGAACTCCAATCAAAGATTCTAATGAGATATTTAGAACCAGAAACAAATTTAAGCAGATTGGGCCAGATGACTGGGAAACTGATATCTGATAGTATGGAAGATCTGAAAACAATAGAATTGATTACTTTAAGTTTAAGGGAAACCGAATGGCTTTGTATTGTCTATTTCAGCCCCACTGAGATACTAAGATTTAGTAGACATTTAAAGAAAAACCTAATTTTACAAGCATAATTATACCAAATTTTACAAGCATAATTATACCAAAATGACACAAACGAAACAGGAAAAAAGGCATTCTTACTGCGGAGTAAGTGTCCACACAGGGAGTTTATAGTGGTATAATTTCCTGTGTAGACAAGACCTTCTTTAGTAGGTATCTTAACTTTTTTCTAAACTTCTGTTTATGAAGTATCACTTCATTGGTTTTTTTTTTCTTTTGAGCTCTGCTTTCTCTCATGTGCTTCTGGATATGTACATAGTGGACATTTCATTTTTAAATATTTGCGCAGGTCTCTTTTTAATAAGACTTCAAAGTCTCATGCAGGCCATTGCCATCTCCCTTACTACCATCTTTTCCTTCCCCTCACCCCTTGAACTTGCACTGAATTATTTTTCCAACCTAACTTTTTTAATCTGCGGTACAGTGGTACATAATCAAGAAATGAAAACAATCATAATGTTTTACAACTGCGAAATCTTAGTTCCTGTTAAATCTTGGGGCATATCTACATGAGGACACTCAGGAACAGTCATATTTCATTAAGTAAGGGTTGAATTTAAAATGCATTAGCTAAAAGCACATTAAAGCCTTGTGAACGCTGTCATTCTGAGTTAAGCTGAAGTGAACTAAGGCCAGTTTAATTCACTTCCAAAGGGAATTAAGATAAGGCCACTTTACTTCTGAATGAGCTCATTCACATAGCTGTAATGCACTTTAAAAATGCATTTTAAATTAACCCGTTAGTTAATTCAGCATAACTTTCCTGAGTGTCACCATGTAGATGTTCTTTTCCTCAGTATGGGGCGGGGGAGAGAGAGAGTGTGTGGATGTGTGAGAGAGAGTATCTAGCATTTTCAAAGAGTGTACTTTCTAATAATATAATGTATATAGTTAATGAAGTTTGCCTGTAGTGTGGATTCCCAGTGGGGTCGACCATATGGCCATAAAAGCTTCACACAGAAGCCATGATACTTGCCAAATATGATAGATTGTCTTGGTACTACTATCCTTTTCCAACTCCTATTTTCTGCATTTTACTAATCCTTCAGTTCTTTGGTATCCTTTTGCTGGTGTGTTCTAGCATTTCATGTTCTTCCTCTTGCCATGCCTTCCATGTCTGATTCAAGCAGCCTGTGCTGTCGAGCAGTTAGCTTGAAGTATATTTTCTAAAGCAAGGCAAATGGTTTTCAGAGGTGTGCGTCTGATAGCAAATCTGGTATCACATCACGTCAGTGAATGTGCATTTGAGCTCAGCACCAGCATATGGCATTTTTGCTATTGATGGGGCCGGATCAAGAAAATAGTAAAAGGAAATTGCAGAGCTATACATTGAAACTGTAAAATAACATGGTGAGTGCCACAAATAACTTTTTTGTAGAGAAATAATCACCCTGCTTTGCTGGTGATGAGATAGCTACCAGAAAACCCTGCTGCAATCTGGAGGTGGCCAATCGGACTGTTTAATATGTCTTTATTTTGTATCTCCCAAAGACATAAAATTAATAGTGACCTGTCAAAGTAATATGTAAGAGAATATAACCTGACTGGAAAAAAATAAACACTTTCATCTGAAAGCTGTGTAGTGGTTTCTTTATTTTAAACTGAATTTATTTTATCATCCCCTCACCTGAAACATCTGATGGCTCCTGGGCTTGGCAGAGTGAACTATTGTGGATAGTGCTCACAAGAAGAGTCAAGTGTATGTGTCTCACATGGATAAGAGCTGCCTACCATCTGGCCATACTTGCTACAGGGTGGATGAGGCAGGGGATGCAGGGGAGCAGCAGCAGAACATTGTTGACTTTGTCAAGAGCAGAATTGGAGGGCATAAAAGAAATGGCAGTTTTACTTTGCGCGGGGGTTGGACCACAAACAATAAATCTTTCACCCAAGCAAAAGGCTTCTGACGCAGCCACTCGGGTGAAAAGTTAAGTGCTTGTTCACCCTCCTCCACAGGATAACACTGCCATTTTAATGTTTTATTTTAATCTACTGCTTTTAACCAAGAAGAAACATGCTGTGTTGGTGTGTAGGTCTATACCTATCTCAATATCTGACCCAGTTTTTGGATGCCACGTGCATCAAAGCCTGCAGGGTCTCTGCAGAGTCCAGACTTGCTCTGTGTCTTTAGGGCATGCTCCCAGTGTAGACTCCTTGTCTGAAACACTTCCTGGGGACAGGAGATGCTGCAGTCCAGCTACCATAGCCCTCAAGACCAGTGCTGAGACTTCCCAAGCCAGGTGCTTATTGCATGCTCCCACAGAGTAGTTCTTGTCCTTTCTGTGGGCACTGTGATTTATGGTTTATCCCTTTGGGGACAAAGGGCAGGTACAGCAAGGTACACTGGATTCACACTGTTACTACTTAAATGCACATAAAAATGCACTTACTTCTTAAACAGCATAAGAGAGTTACAGGGGTATGCAAAACAACGATAACATTCCTGGGTGCAATCCAGATCAGAGGGGGGCTGTCACCCCTGCCCTGCAACTTTGGGTGCCTCACGATGCTTTGCTATTGTAGCTTCCAACTTGGGTTGCTCATGAACTGCCAAACAGCAGCATGCAGGCCGCACCCTGAGTGTCTGTGTGTAGCTACTGCCCTAGTCCAGCAGCTCTGACTTTAGTAGCCTCTTAGCACAATTGCTACTGAGAATTAATCCACAAGGGTCAGATTAACACAAATGAGTAATACATTTTGTGGTAGTACATTTTAATCTTTACTAATGGAACTAAAAAACTAAAAAATGTGACTAACAAAGAAGTTGGTAATAGTTTTAGCAACTTTATTTTCAAAACTCAGTTTACATGACAAGGGTCCTCTGTATATACTTAAAGTGAATAAAACTTCAGAGGCCAAGAATGGTAGAAATTTATTTCTGCCAGTGTTTGCTTTGCTGTTTATTCTGGATCGTAGTCAGTAAATACTAGTTTTAAGGTGGGGAGAGCAGATTTTATTATATAATGAGTCATTCTCAGTTGCTAAAACTACATGTAGTGAAAAGTTAAGCAGATGTTAGCTACTTTTACAGTACTTAAAGTTTTCTGTTCCCTGACTTCTTGGCCACACACTTGTTCAGATTTAATCTTGTGAAATCAGTAAGATTACAGATGTATCATTATCTTTATAGTTAAGGCTGTTAACCCATGGTGAGTACAGGAATATAGAATTTATCTTCATTTAGTATGACTCAATGTCTTTTTTTTCTTAGTCTTTGTTTGGTCGCTGAGTAAAACTGTTTAAACAATCCAACACATTTTTACTGCTAAGCATTACCTGCTACCTTTGTAAAGCTTGCACATCTCTTGCAAATGTTTTCTCTTAAGCATATGTTCACATACTTTTAATCGGGGTTGCCAGTAGAAGTCAGGAGGGATTATAATTATCAGTGCTTCTTGAGATAGACGAATTTGTGCCTGAAGATCACTCCGTGCTGTTCGTGAATGAGAGGGAATATGTGCAGGAGTTTGGAGGGGGTAGAGTAGCTACTCAAACCAAGCCTTATGGGCTATGCCTTGTCTTGCTTTCCCTAAAAATAAAGAGCAAAAAGATTCAGTGTAGGAGAAGGTGAAATCATAGACTTTAATCATAGACTTTAAGGTCAAAGGGACCATTATGATCATCTAGTCTGACCTTGTTTAAGTTGAAGAGGAGTTGTGAATTTATAATTGGGGAAGGATTGGCAGTTAATGCCTTAAGTGAGTGCTTTCAAAGCTCCAAACAAATTTTAAGGATTTTTAACATTAAAAAAAAAAAAGAATGTTACAGTAGTATAGGTCTTGATATCGTTGTCCTTGGACTGTGTTTAAAACTTGCAACATCAGGAATAGCAACTTTCCTGTGGTAGAAAATGCATTTTGGGGTGGAAGGCAGCTTATAACAAAGGGCTTTTAAATCCAATCACTTTGTTTACCATTTTGGGTTTTTCCTCTTGAAATCCAAAATCTGTCACGGCCACTAGAGCCAGGAGCACATGCTGTGTATCATTTTAAAATCTGGGAATTCCAGTTTTTAGGAGCATAATATTTAACATTAAAAGTGTGAAATATTAGCAGATGATAATGTGAGAACGCTTAGCAAATATGCTTGCTAATTCTGGTTCACGAACTTCTTCCTTAAACAGTGAACTACTTAAGCAGCATACAAAATGATGGGTATGGTGGGGAGGTCAGGAAGTAGGGGAATTAATTCATGAACGTAAAGGAGTTCATAGCTAATAATTTTTCAAAATGGTCCTGTTACACTTAAACACAGTGTTTCCTTCTCTGTCGAGATTGAATTTATGCAGTGTTTTTTGCAAGTGATATATTGAGGTCTAATATACAATCATAGTATTGGACTTGATTATGCTATTGTGATCACAAATTATTTACAGAAGCTCTGTATTGTTAATCTTATGAGACTAATATATGCCATTTTTGCAGACCTACATAACAAATTAACTGCATACTGTAGGATTTTCAGACTTTTTACAACTGAAACTGCACCATTGTTTGGACTTTTGGAGGGGGTCCTTTTTTCTCCCCACATACAAATTTGATTTTGTAGATTGCTTCACCCTTAATTCTCCTCTGCCTCTTTCTTTATATTTATATAAATCAAAGTGGTCTGGTGTGGAATTTATTGAAGCGTAACTTTTGTATAGTATTGAAACTGAGGATGTTTACTTCTGTTGTTCATCCCAGGAACAAAGTTCTACCCGCAGTGCGTTTGAGAGAGAATGTACAGATTTGTTAATGGTGCAAAACTAGTAAATCCTCTTACCTAGCATTTTTCTGAAAGTATCTCAAAAGCAACATACTGACTTGTTCATTTGAAAGAAACAACTTTAAAAATTGAGTTGTACATCAACTATTTTGTCACCACCATATGTTTGGGTAACTAGCTTTACCTTTGTCCTTCCCTGGTCCTTAAGGATGTGTTGAGTATTGTCGTCTGCTTCAGAACCCTCTCTTTAAAAAAAAACAAAAACAAAAAAAACCAAAACTTATTTTTGGGAGTGCTGGGGAAGGGTGATCCAATCCATATTAAACAATGACTATATCCAGATAAAATAATGTAGGACTTACAGAAACACTGAGAGAGCTAGCTACTATGCACTAGTACTGCAAAAATTAAATGTTAAGGGTCAAATGCTTTGGTGCTTGTAAAAGAGGTCACTGAGGGTGTCGTGCTTCCAGGGCTAGTCGCAGCTTTGTCCCCTTTCTGTTTTCTCACACTGCACCAGCTCAGGTGGTAGGCCTCGTGCTGTTAGAGTGGTCTCAGCTGGAATCTCATGTAGTGGGGTAGTGCACCAGGTTATCAACTATATATCACCCTGCAGGTCCCACTGGATATAAGAACGTAAGAATAGCCATACTGGGTCAGACCAATGGTCCATCCAGCCCAATAGCCTGTCTTCCAACTTTGGACAACGCCAGGAGCATCAGAGGGAATTGAACGGAACAGGCAATCATCAAGTGATCCATCTGCTGTTGTCTGCTCCCACCTTCTGGCAATCAGAGGCTAGGGACACCCAGAGCATGGGTTTGCATCCCAGACCAACTTGGCTAATAGCCACTGATGGACCTATCCTCCATGAACTTATCTAATTCTTTTCTGAACCCTGTTATACTTTTGTCCTTCACATCACCTGGCAGTGAGTTCCATGGATTGACTGTGCACTGTGTGAAGAAATACTTCCTTTTGTCTGTTTTATACTTGCTGCCTGTTAATTTTGTTGAGTGACTCCTGGTTCTTGTGTTATGTGAAGGAGTAAATAATACTTCCCTGTTCACTTTCTCCACACCATTCTTGATTTTATAGACCTCCAACATATCCTCTCTTAGTTTTCTGCTTTCTAAGATGAAGATTTTTTTAATCTCTCCTTGTATGGAAGCTGTTCCATACCTTTAATCATGTTTGTTGCCTTTTTCTGTACCTTTTCAATTCTAGTACATCTTTTTTTGAGATGTGATCGCCAGAACTGCACGCAGTTCAGTGCAGCATGTATTTATATAACGGCATTCTGATATTTTTCTGTCTTATCGATCCCTTTCTTAATGGTTCCTAACATTGTTAGCTTTTTTTGACTGCCATTGCACATTGAGCTGATATTTTCACAGAACTATCCACAATGACTCCAAGATCTTTCTTGAGTGGGAACAGTTAATTTAGATCCCATCATTTTGTATGTATAGTTGGGATTGTTTTCCCATGTGCATGACTTTGCATTTATTTACATTGAATTTCATCTGCCACTCTGTTGCCCAGTTTACTGAGATCCCTTTGTAACTTTTCTCAGTCTGCTTTGGATTTAACTGTCTTGAGTTTGAGACACCTGCACCTCCTGTTAGTAATTTTTTACCACTGAGACTGACGAACAGCCGCCTTAAAAATATATATATGTTATTTAGCTGTTGGAACAAAGAATTAGAGAATTTTAGTCTCATCTGATCTTAGATTTCACTGCAAGTTAAATTAGACAGGGGTTCTATGTTACAGGAACAGAACCGATTTACAATCCTAGAAAGTCCTAATCATCCTGTGTGTGACACACTTTTGTGTCTGATCATCCCTGTTAGAACTAGTTCTGGGGGTCCCTAGGCAGTGTGTGCTAGAATTACTGAGGCTACTTGCTCGGGCATTGTTTCTTGACAGCCCTTAAATGTAAGTTACTAAAGGGTGACTACTCGGGCTCATTTTCATTCTTTCCCTTGGTAGGTAGGTTGCATAGGGCAAAAGTTTACACCCCAACTTATCGGATAGAGAAATTTTCAAATATCAGGTTTGTCAAGATATAATCTCTGTTTCAAAAGAGCAAATTCTGTGAAGTCAGTAAAAATAATTAAAATGTTAATCTCCTTTTAAAATGGATTATATAGAGTCAAAACTACTGCCACAAACAAAGTAGCAAAAGTTAACTGTTCCTCAGTGTAGGACTCAGCCCGGGAAGTAGTAAAAGTTGACGAACTTTTTGATATCTGGTGCCAATCCTCATCATTTTGAGAACCAATTCTAATTCTTGCAGAACCTGTTTTTAGATGGTAATACAGGAGGGTTGAGTCTGTAAAACCCATGGTTATTAGCTCTGTTTTTGTTGCTGTAGCAACAGAAATGACCAGTCTGTAAAATTCCAGAAGCTTCTTCCAAGAATTAGTCAGCCCAATAGAGGCCTCACAAAGAGTGGTCATGGACTGTGACCCAGCAACTTCTTAGAACCAACTGGCCAGGGGCAGAGAGAGAGGGTGCATAGGGTTTACATGGATCTCCTGGGTTTGGTATGTATCTGCTAGCTCACCAAAGAGTGTCATATGTTGCAGTATCCTCACTCACTATTTCCCAAATCTCTATTCTTTAATGAACCCCCACCCCCCAATGAAAATGGTTTTTTGTCGAAACAGAAGTTTCTTTGGGAAATGTTTGTTTTTGATATTTTTTAGGTTTTCTTGGATTTTTTTGCTTTTTGACAAAAACCCAAAACTTTCTCTTTTGAATGAACAAAAAAACTCTTAACAATTAGCGTTATTTTTCTATACTGTTTTATAATTTGATAGAAATCAAGTGGTGCATCTGCAATTAATAGCTAAATGTCTCAGTGAATCTCATGTTTTTGACTTAATAAATTCCTTCTATAACTTCAGGTTATTATCGCACTGAGAGAGATAAAGGAACACAGTATGAATTGTTTTATAAGAAGACAGATGTTATGGAATACAGACATGTCACACTATTCCGACCATTTGGACCCCTCATGAAAGTGAAGAGTGAAACAGTTGACATTTCCAGATCAGTTATTAACATCATTGTCCCTCTTGCTGGAAGAACTGAGGCATTTGCACAATTCATGCAAAACTTTAGGTAAGTGCATTAGAGTCTAAATTAAAGTGTGTAGCTTTTCCTTAGTTTATCGAAGTGAAAACCTATTTTGATGGAACTTAGCTCTACTTCTAATTCTACAATTTGTGTAGAAATGTTATGGAATACTAACTGCTGCATGGAGAAATGTTTCTTCAAACAATCTTTTTCCTTATCTTTACAATAAAACACAAACCAAATACTCTAGCTAGGACTTCAACCTAGATTAAGAATGGCAGAGCCACTGGAGATCTGATGCTTAATTACACGATAATTTTGGTGGATGTATTAGCTTTAGAGCTACCTTATCAGAAATAAGATGCAGGCGTGGAAGACTTATTTGAATCAGAAAGATGGGGCACAGGAGAACTGATGTGTTTCTCTCTTTAAAAGCTGCTAGATGTGCTGTGAAGTCTTTCAAAATGTTTTTACAGCAAGATTAATGTAAACTATTACACTATCTGTAGTAAATTACAATAGTGAATAATTTCACTGAATGGCTTTTAGTTGGCAAGAGGTGATTTTATAAAATATACCATATACCAGGGGTTGGCAACCTACGGCACGCGTGCCAAAGGTGGCACTTGAGCAGATTTTTGATGGCATGCAGTGGCGGGCTGAGCTGCTCAGCCTGCTTCTGCTCTGGGGTTCCCGCTGCTGGCCCCTTGCCAGCCGGGGTCCTGTTGCCGGTCCCACTCAGTGCCCGCTTCCGGCCTGGGTGAAGGAACTGGCGGCCGAAACCCCAGAACGGTGGCGGGCTGGAGGCAGAAGCTTGGTCTTTCCGGCAGCCAAGCTCCCACCTCCCTCGCTTCTTCCCCCAGCGTGCTGCTTTCCTGCCCCTCCTCCTCTCCTTCCCTGCGCCAATCAGCTGATTGCCTGGGGGAGGGGGAGAAGCGGAGCTGCAGCGTGCTCGCTGTTCCGCGGAGGAGACAGAGAAGAGGTGGGGACGGGGCCTTGGGAAAAGGAGTGGGAACAGGGCATATCCCCTCCAGCCCCCTGCTGTGAGCTGCTCATGGCAGGGGGCTGGGAGCACCCCCACGAGCCAAGCACCCCAGCCCTCTGCCCTGACTCCTGCACCCTCTGCATACACACACACCCAACCCTCTGACCTGACTTCTGCACCCCGCACACATCCCCAGCCCCAACTTGAGCACCAAACAGGTACTCCTGCACCCCTCCCCCATATTCCCACCTGCACCCCTCGCACCAAATGGGAGCTGTCCCAGGTAAGCGCTCCACACCCAAACCTCCTGCCCCCTCCCTCATTCTAGCTCCTGGCCAGACCCCGCACCCCATCCCCCAGCATGCTCCTTCACCCCCAACCCTGTGCTCAGTGCACTCCCATTCTCAGCTCAGTGCAGAGAAAGAGGAAGAGAATGGGCCAGAACCAGGGAGAAGGTAGGTACCCACTGTATGTAGGCAGGGCCAGGACCACAGACTGGTAGTGGGCTGAGTGGAGCCAGCAGCCGGCACCCTGGCTGGCAGGAGCCGACGGACAGAACCCTAGATCGGCAGTGGGCTGAGTTGCTCAGCCCACTTCTGGTCTGGGGTCCCAGCCGCTGGCCCCACTCAGCCCACTGCCGGTCTGGGGTCCTGGCTGCCAGACCCATGCCAGCCGGGGTCCCGCAGGCCACGTTCAGCCCACTACCGAACTAGGTGAACGGAACCCCAGTCCGGCAGCAGGCTGAGTGGGCTGGCGGCGTAAGATCAGCATTTTAATTTAATTTCAAATGAAGCTTCTCAAACATTTTGAAAACGTTGTTTACTTTACATACAACAATAGTTTAGTTACATAATATAGACTTAGAGACCATCTAAAAAACATGAAAATGTATTACCGGCACGCAAAACCTTAAGTTAAAGTGAGTAAGTGAAGACTCGGCATACCACTTCTGAAAGGTTGCCGATTCCTGCCATATACATTAGCTCCACGTGACATGATGTTGCTGTATGCGGGGTCGTCATTGTCAAAATCAAAAAGCTTGTAGGCAAATAATTTGCTTAGCCACTAACTTCAAAACACTTGAGAGAGAGTCCTTGCTAGAATATAATAATGGATATTAACTC
Organism: Mauremys mutica; assembly: GCF_020497125.1. Lineage (NCBI taxonomy): Eukaryota > Metazoa > Chordata > Testudines > Geoemydidae > Mauremys > Mauremys mutica. Next base: position 71,183,519 of record NC_059078.1, read on the forward strand.
ATCTTTATCATAGGGATGTGTGTATTCATCAGGACAAGCGGATTCACCTCACAGTGGTTTACTTTGGCCAAGATGGGCTATCTGAAGTGAGGAGCATCCTGGAGTCAGTAGCTCGGTAAGTGAGCTAATCCAAATAGAAGGCTCTGAAATACAAGTGATGTTCATTGGTTAGTTTAAAAAAAAAAAACCCTCACAAATAGTGAGGAAGAACTTGGTGAGTCAGTCACAGCCAAACAAAATTCATTTTGCCTTCTTACAGTATGTTCATCATTTTGATTCTTCTTAGCATTGTTTGTGGTTGTTAAAGTCTCTGTTTTTGTGGGGTGATCATTTGATATTCTGGATCTGAAAGAATGCATAGCTGAGAGATTAGGAGTGGTTCACTAATGGTTGGCACTGGATAGTATAAAATACAGTGGTGAGTTTTGTAGTAAATACTGGGTCACATGAACTGATGCTGACTGGAAAATTAAATGTGTAAAAGGTGAAATTATGGATAAAATATGCTATTATGTCCCAAATAATGGTAACCGATGATATTTAATGATAGTGAGTAGAAATGGCTGGTCACCTGTGACAAAATTAACCCAGTACCCTGCTGCCAGAGGGCCACTCAATCTGTTAGCCTGAGTAGTTAATCTATTGTTCTCAGCCTTCAATATGATTCCAGATTGTCCCCTACTTGTACATAACTTCCTTTGGATCACTTTGTAAACAAATGATGAAACCTGTTGGCCAAAGGTTATAGTGCAGATGGCTTGAAATGGCACCATGAGAGAGCTGCATGATGCACAGAGGTTGAGGAGTGTTTGTTTTCCTCCACTGCTTCATCTGCAAAGCCTCAGAGCAGAACTGTCAGGTGGCTGTCAGTGGGAAGAACACTGTTTTTTCTATTGGGAAACTGACTTTTCCTCATTGAGGCCCCTCCAATTTCTTCACATATGAGTGCTCTGTTTCAGACTAGGTTTTGTTGACTCAGTGGGTCCCCAGGTAGGTTAGGAAGTATTGTTCTCATGTTTCCAAAATGTACTTTCTGAGCGATTCCAGATGGTATTTTGGGGCATTTGCTCATTTGCCCCAGATATGCTTCTCGTGTGCTTCTTTATAGCTCTTTTCCAACATTCCTTTCTCTTCAGTGTGTGTGTGTGTGTGTGTGTGAGGCTGGTGGGGAGATAGTAAGTTGATTGGGCAGCGGAGGCATTAACATGGACAACTTGCAGCTTATTTGCCTCACTTCCAGCCATCAGATAGTGCATAGTTTGAGTTCCCAATGTGCTCTGCTCTTGAGACTGAGAGTCCTACTTCCAGAATCCTGAGAGACAATTTAGAAGTGCCTTTCAATCCGGGGCTGCTCCTGGAGTTAGTGGCATCAGAGGCTCTGTCATAAACAGATAGTTAAGGGTTAAGGTCTGTTTTACCTGTAAAGGGTTAACATGTAGTACCTGGTGACCACCTGACCAGAGGACCAATCAGAGATAAGATTTTTTCAAATCTCTGTGGAGGGAAGCCTTTGTCTGGGTGAGAACTGTTCTTGAATCTAACAGAGGACAGTCATGTCTCCAAGTTCTCCTGGAGTAGTTTCTACTAATTAATAGTATTAATTAGAAAGGCAAATTAGTCTTATGATTTGATTTCTATATTTGCAATTGTGTGTTTGCTAAAGGAAATGCTTTATTCCTGTTTGCTGATATTGCTTTTACTGAGAAAAGGGGGAGAGGGGATTCTCTCCAGAGATTGATAAGGTTATACCCTATGAGTGTCCAGCTTGGGCTCATAGAGATTCTGTATTTTTTCTTTTTATTCTTTAATAAATTCTTTTCTTTTCTTTGGACTTGGTTAATTCCTTCCCTTGGGGAAATTCAGGGGAAGGGTAGGGGGAAGTGGGCTGCTTCCCTGTGTGTAGAGATTCAAGGCGTTTGAATCCAGGCATCTCTGTCTTCAGAGCAAGCTGGAGAGAGGGGGGAGGGGGAAGGTTCCTCCTCTGTGAATTGATCTGTGTTCCCAAGGGGGGAAACAGGGGTGTCCCGGCCCACGGAATTGACCGGGTGGTGGCAGCCGAAGGGGAGACCTACCCTAGGATTTTGGGGTGGGGGGAAGACATGCGGGTCCTCACTTTGAAACCGCCCAGTTTCAAGTGAGGGTAGACTCCTGACATGGTGGCAGTGGTGTTTCGGACCCAGAGAGAGAGGCAAGGCTTTTCTACCAGAGGCACTCTGAGGCAGTTTCAGGGTTAGAAGTATTTTCAGTTTTTTGCAGGGCTTTCTGTTACAAAGCCTCCTGTGGAGCGATACTTGCGTCCATTGTGATACAGGTTTGGGGGGGGAAGTGCTCGCCAAAGTACATTCCCATCCAACAGGAAAAGCAGGTTTGGGGGTTGGAGAGAGAAACCCTCCAGCCAGGGTTTTTTCTCCCTGTGTCTTTTGAAAGGATCAGAAGACAGGAGAACACAAATCCCTGAGGAATAGACCAGATTTTTCTCAGGGGTATTGTTAGCAGCAGCCTTTCAGCTGGGCTGCTGAGTACAGCAACTCAGAGCAGAGGCAGTTTACAGTTTCAGCCAGGTTGGCTGGAGGGAATTAAGTTTCCAGCAGGCTTTGTTGGGAAACAGATTTTCTTTCTTGAAGCAGTTTTCAGGGAGGAGTTTTTTTTTTCTCTGCTGGCTATGCTGAGGAAAAACTCTTCCCTAGAGGTGTGTCCTTCCTTTGTGATATCAGGTATCACTCAGGATTCCTAAGGTGGGGGGAAGTGCTCGACAAAGTACATTCCCATCCAACAGGGAAAACAGGTTTGGGGGGGGGGGAGACAGAAACCCTCCAGCCAGATTTTTTTTCCCTGTGTCTTTTGAAATCCTCTGAAGCCAGGGAATACAAATCTCTGAGAGGATTTACTACACTTTTCTGCAGGTACTAAGTAGCACCAGCCGGTCCGCTGGGCTTATTAGGAATATTGTTTTTTTGGAAACAGATTTTCAGCTGGGTTTAGCTGAGGCATAAGGTTTCTAACAGGCTGTGTTAGAAAAGGATTTTTTTCCTTCTTCTTTTCTTTTTTCTCCTTTTTTTTCTTTCTGTCTGCTTAGAAACAGCTAGGAAAGAGGTGCAAGTTTTTCTAGGAGGCTTGTTAAAAAGGACCCCCACTGGGAGGTACTTAGCAAGTGCTAGAAACAGGACAAACCAGTTTTTTGGGGTCTTCTCAGTATATCAGCAAACAGCAACTACACATTTGCAAATGAAAAGGTTTTGTTTCTTTTCTATTCAGTCTCTCGGGAATAGAGAGGGTTAGGAATTGGGGAAACCAATTCCCTGACTGCAAAGGGGTGTGGCCAGCACCAAAAAGCAACACCAGCAAGCCACACATAAAATTCACTGACTGCAGAGGGGTGTGGCCAGCACCAAAAAAGCAACACCAGCAAGCCACACATAAAATTCACTGACTGCAGAGGGGTGTGGCCAGCACCAGAAGGCACTGTTCCCCATCCCAAGAAATTTCCCACCTACATGGCAGGTGAGGACACTAAGGCCTTCTTCAAAAAGGTTAAAAGGACCTGCCATGGGTACAGCATCCCTGAAGACCAGTACAAGGACTGGTCAGGAAAGTGGACTTTTGCTGTCTATAACAATTATTCCATCCCCATGCTACTGGGGGAAGACTTGGCCAACCATGTGCAGCTGGCCAAGAGGGGGGGAGTGGTCACCCGCGGCCAGGCCAAACAAGCAGGCACTCCCATCCCTGTTCCTGAGCCATCCACCAGGACCCTGTCTGTGTTACCAGAGACCCAGACAGAGGTGGTGGAACCGGATCCCATGCCAACAACTACAGCAGCCATAGTACATCCAGTCCCAGGACCGGAACTGGAAAAGCAACCAGCGGAAAAACCAGCGCCAGCACTGACGCCAGCGCTTGCAACTCCACCGCCAGGGGGCGCCAACGGGCCTAAACTGGCAGAAGCACCAGACAACTCTACCCAAGAGGCTCAGCCAGAGCCTGAAATATCACCTTGTGCACCAGCGGAGAGCGGTCCACAGTCAATGAAAACAACCTCATCACCTACATCGCTCCCAGAGGAACTGGTGTCTCCCGCCTCAAGGGAACAGTTCCAGACTGAGCAGGAAGCCGATGACAGCCTTATGAAAGCTTGGGCGGCGGCACGCAGCAACCCACCGCCTCTCAGCTCTTCTACCCAATTCCAGTTTGTTGTAAAACAAGGACTTTTATATAAGAACATTCTTTCTGGTGGACACCAGAAAGGCCAGCATCCTCAAAGACAGTTGGTAGTTTCTGGGGTCAACAAAGCAAAAACAGGTTAAAAACATTCCTTCCACTGGGAGGGGATGGGCAAGAACAATGCCAAGTATGTCCGCTCAAATGCATACAAAGTGTTGTTCAATGTCAAATATCTTGTTGTTTACATACTTAGTAGTATATGTGATAGTGCATGTGTTTTGTTTATCTGTTTATTTTACAGTTCTAGAAGGAAATCACCACCAGTAGTTCCCACTGTTGGCGATTTGGGGGGCGTGTCATAAACAGATAGTTAAGGGTTAAGGTCTGTTTTACCTGTAAAGGGTTAACATGTAGTACCTGGTGACCACCTGACCAGAGGACCAATCAGAGATAAGATTTTTTCAAATCTCTGTGGAGGGAAGCCTTTGTCTGGGTGAGAACTGTTCTTGAATCTAACAGAGGACAGTCATGTCTCCAAGTTCTCCTGGAGTAGTTTCTACTAATTAATAGTGAGTATTAATTAGAAAGGCAAATTAGTCTTATGATTTGATTTCTATATTTGCAATTGTGTGTTTGCTAAAGGAAATGCTTTATTCCTGTTTGCTGATATTGCTTTTACTGAGAAAAGGGGGAGAGGGGATTCTCTCCAGAGATTGATAAGGTTATACTCTATGAGTGTCCAGCTTGGGCTCATAGAGATTCTGTATTTTTTCTTTTTATTCTTTAATAAATTCTTTTCTTTTCTTTGGACTTGGTTAATTCCTTCCCTTGGGGAAATTCAGGGGAAGGGGAGGGGGAAGTGGGCTGCTTCCCTGTGTGTAGAGATTCAAGGCGTTTGAATCCAGGCATCTCTGTCTTCAGAGCAAGCTGGAGAGAGGGGGGAGGGGGAAGGTTCCTCCTCTGTGAATTGATCTGTGTTCCCAAGGGGGGAAACAGGGGTGTCCCGGCCCACGGAATTGACCGGGTGGTGGCAGCCGAAGGGGAGACCTACCCTAGGATTTTGGGGTGGGGGGAAGACATGCGGGTCCTCACTTTGAAACCGCCCAGTTTCAAGTGAGGGTAGACTCCTGACAGGCTCAAAGCACCCTTTTAATCTGTCTGGATAACTACTGTATTTGAAATGTTACTGCATAGATTGTGGTGGCAGGGATCAGATATCTCTCTCTCTCTCTCTCTCTCTCCAACTTGTATATTGGATTATTAAACGTAGAGAATGCTTAATGCTGCATCTGTTTCTCCCCCCCCCCAAATGCATGAGAAAAACAGTAAGATTGATGATATTAGATATTTAAAATAAGTATCCAGAGCTAATTTATACTACAGTGGCAATTTATAGCACTGTAAATGCCATCTTTTTCCCACACTCCTTTATTTAAATTTTCACTTTTTTTCCTTTATAGAGAAACTAATTTTCACAATTACACACTGGTCTCTTTGAATGAGGAATTTAATCGTGGGCGAGGACTAGACATGGGTGCCAGAGCTTGGGAAAAAGGCGAAGTGTTAATGTTCTTCTGCGATGTTGATATTTATTTCACAGCTGAGTTCCTTAATAGTTGCCGCTTGAATGCTGAACCAGGTAAGCTCCTGTTAAGTCACTGAAGCAGGGACACGTTACCTTCTGAATTGGGCTTTACAATAAGTTGATAAAACTAATTTGAATGGTGGAGTAATTTCAGTAGTGTGGCTCTTGGAAGGAAAAATAATTCTGTGCACAAAGTAACTAGTGTTGATGGAATATTAAGACTCAGAAATCTAGCACTTACATAGGAAGCTCAGAGAGTGGAAACTTACCTTTATGCTTATGCTTTAAAATGTGACTTCTCTTCATATCATTATAAATGTCAGACAATTAAATTTAAAACGCAAACTAAAATTCTCATACAATAAATGGACACTTTTAAAAGCTGAGAATCTACAAAAAGCCAAGTTAAAAAAATATTTCAGTACTTTTTAACAATTGGATCATTTCTACATTGATTTAAAAAAGTGTCACCTCGGAGCAGAGACCAACCATGGGAAATACTTACCCTCAAAAGAGTTAGTCTGAGAAAATCAAGAGCAGTTCTAAAAGAAAATGGAATTTAGCTTTAACTATAGTATTCTCGGCCTTTTGGCTAAGATAATGTGCTCAACCAGTACCTGCTATAATCCTGAGCCTTTATATAGAGCGCCGCATCTTACAAACCATTGTAAAACATTTATCTGCAGTGTTTAGTCCCCACAACATTCCCGCAGGATAAGTATCACCATTTTACTGCCAAGACATGGCAGTAAAGTGACATGCCTGAAGGCCACAAAACATGTTGCTGACAGAGTTGGAATTAGAATTTAGAAGTTACTTTCTCCCATTCTTCTCCTCCAGACTGTGCTTTCATGAGCATATGAAGCTTATCTATTTGTTTTAGACCATGGCTACACTTGCAGATTTGCAGCGCTGCAGCAGGGTGTGAAAAAACACCCCCTCCAGCGCTGCAAGTTGCGGCGCTGCAAAGCGCCAGTGTGATCAGAGCCCCAGCGCTGGGAGCATGACTCCCAGCGCTGTACGTTAATCCCCATAGGGAGGTGGAGTACGGACAGCGCTGGGAGAGCTCTCTCCCAGCGCTGGCGCTCCGACCACACTCGTGCTCCCGCGGCAGCACTAAGTGTAGCCATAGCCTTACAAACTCCTGTAGAGAAGTTGAAGGCTTCTGTGAGCTTATATGCAAGCTAGCTAGCACAGTGGCACAATGGGAATTTTAAAAATTTTATTCATTACAAATTTGTTGCATCCAGAATATTTTATTTTTCCCCCTCTCTGAATGCTAATTTGCAAGGGAAAGATGCTTTTCCTTATGATAGGCAACAGACAATTGCAAACCAATTTGGCTTGAGCTCACTGCCTCTTATTCCTCTTTGTCTGAGCATTTGCATACCAGGGTGATGGAAGGCCATATAGATATTTAAATAGCTTGAGCAATGTTACAGCACAAGGAATTCTTTGTGAACTAGCACTGTTGCAATATCACAGAATAAAGTCCGCCTTGGAGCTGATCTCGGGTATGGCTACACTTGCAGCTGTACAGCGCTGGGAGTTAAACCTGTCTTCGTACAGCTGAGTAGGGAAAGCGCTGCAGTCTGTCCACACTGCCAGCTGCCAGCACACTGTTGTGGCCACATTTGCAGCATTTGCAGCGGTGCATTATGGGCAGCTATCCCAGCGTTCAAGTGGCTGCAACATGCTTTTCAAAAGGGGGTGTGGGGTGGGATGGAGTGTGACAGGGAGTGTAGGGGGGGAGAGAGAGTGGATTTTTGGAGTGCCGACACTGTATCAGCACCCTTCCTTACAAGTTCCGACCCCCCTCCCTCCTCCACCCCTCTCTCACTCACTGAAAGCAAACAGCAGCTGTTTTTTTCTCACAGACCGGATAAGCAGCAGCTCTCCAAAATGGACCCTTCCCCTCACTTCCTCCCCATGCGCCGCCTCTCTCTTCAAGCAAACATTAGCTGTGGGCATTCCAAAGGGAGCCCCCCTGCTTGCCTCTACTCATTCACAGCAAGCAGTAGCTGTGTTTGTTTTTTTTGATAAGCAGCTCTCGGAGCCCCGAGTTCACAACAAAACAGAGAGGCATCACAATAAAACAAGGAGAGGAACCCTTCACTTAAAAGGATTATAGGGAGTTTCTGGAGTTCAATCACTGTGTAATAAGGTTACTCCCTGTTTACACTGAAGCACCAGCATCTCAGCCACTCTGCAGCAGCTGTTATTCCTCTCGGGGAGGTGGAGTACCTGCAGCGCTGTAGCCACGGAGATTCAGCGCTGTATGTGCCTTGCCAGTGTGGACGGGGAGTGAGTTACAGCGCTGTGGGTGGCTTTATTGCGCTGTAACTCTCAAGTGTAGCCAAGGCCCTCTATTCTTAATGGAAGTGGTATGTCAAATTTGCTTGGAGTGGGAATTGGAGATACGTGCAAAGGGAAGGTGGCTGCAGAGAGTGCTTGAGTCTGGATATAGTCATGTCACCTCTTTGCGCTATTCCCAGGAGAAGGGAAGGAATACTACTGAAGAAAGAGCCTGGGTGAGACAAAGGAACAATGAGGATCACAAGTGCCTTCAACTTGGCCTTGGATCCTGATCTTAAGGCCCTCTTAAATTGAGTCTAAATGGAAAGCAAAGCTGAAGCTGCCTCTCTGAAAAGGTGCCCCAGCAGCAGCACAGGGGAAGGAATACTTGAGGCCTTCTCCCAGCCTAGGTCACTGGCTTTGGAGAAGCAGACAGTACATGCAGACTCCCAATGTATGCAAGGGCTCTCCTAAGTATCAGCCAAAACTCTGTGGCAGGCATAGTGTGGAATATTGAACAGACCTTCTTTACCTCACCTGCCTGCCTATCTAAAGCTGGAGAAGTACTCAGCAGCTGCAAATTGGTATCCCAGCACATGGAAAAATAAACATAACTGTTACTGCAAGGGCCATAGCAGAAAGTAAAACCACCCAAATTGACAGAGGAAAGAGGTGATTTTCAAACTCTATCTACCTAAACTTTCTGGTGAGTGGCTGTTTGATTTTGATGGTCTTAGTGTCCCTCTTAGCATTCATACTGTCATAAACAGATAGTTAAGGGTTAAAGTCTGTTTTACCTGTAAAGGGTTAACATGTAGTACCTGGTGACCACCTGACCAGAGGACCAATCAGAGATAAGATTTTTTCAAATCTATGTGGAGGGAAGCCTTTGTCTGAGTGAGAACTCTTTTGAATCTAAAAGGGACCAGTCATGTCTCCAAGTTCTCCTGGAGTAGTTTCTACTAATTAATAGTGAGTATTAATTAGAAAGGCGAATTAGTCTTATGATTTGATTTCTATATTTGCAATTGTGTGTTTGCTAAAGGAAATGCTTTATTCCTGTTTGCTGATATTGCTTTTACTGAGAAAGGGGGGAGGGGGAATTCTCTCCAGAGATTGATAAGGTTATACCCTATGAGTGTCCAGCTTGGGCTCATAGAGATTCTGTATTTTCTTTTTGTTCTCTTAATAAATTATTTTATTTTCTTTGGACTTGGTTAATTCCTTCTTCTGTGGAAATTCAGGGGAAGGTGAGGGGGGAAGAGACAGTTTCTCCTGGGTTTGATTCAAGCAGTTTGAATCAGGTATCTCTCTCCTAGGAAAAGGGAGTGGGGAGGAAGCAGGGGGAATGGTTTGTTTCTCCTGGGTGTAAGAACTCCATGGATTTGGGGCTCTTGGAATCCCCTAGGATTTTGGGGAAGGACTGTGTCTCAATCCACATTTCCTGATTGAGTGGTGGCAGCTTACTAGATCTAAACTAGGATTTTAGTTTAGAGGGAAACCAAGTCAGGTCCCCACATTGGAGCCCAACAGTTCCAAGTGGGGGTGAGACCTTTGACATGGTGGCATGTGGGTCCTCACCTTGAAACCCCCCAGTTTCAAGTGAGGGTAGACCCATGACACATACTCTTACTGTTACCTTAGGGGTCCTCTGGAAGCCCTATGATCCATGTCCACGTTAGCACAGCATCATGTTGGAGGCTGTATACCATTTCTTTTCTATATGTCACTCTTGCTAGATGTTAATGTGCTCTCTAAATGGAAATTATGGGAGGCAGGCCATGTGCCTATGTTTTTTTTGTTAAATAGATTAATAATGAATATTCCCCATGAAAGCAATACTTCACAGTTGCCCTTTTCACTCACAAAGATGGCCCACTATGAGTAACAAAGCTCTTCTGACTTTATAGGCAAGAAAGTTTTCTATCCTGTGGTATTCAGCCTTTATAATCCTGCTATTGTCTATGCCAACCAAGATGTACCACCCCCTGTGGAGCAGCAATTGGTAAGTGGTCTGATTTTTTTTTAAGAAGTTTAGAGCATTGTGCTGCATCTTAACGACGAGGCAGTTCAGTGTAGCAGCATATTTAAAATATCCTAGATACTTACCAGAAACATTGACAATGAGATGAAACAGAACTTTTCCTATATTGATTAGACATAAAAGAATAAGAGCTTGGGAGACAAACATTGTAATGGAAAGTGCCAAAATGCCAGTATTTCTGGATACATCTAGCTTCTACCCAGAATTTAGTGGACTAAGAAACTAATCAAACATGGTTAGCAGTTGTAATTCCAAGGCTGTATTGTGGTTTTTCAAGCCATTGTCACAGTGTGATGGGAGAACTGTACTACACCAAGTGGCAGTTGTTGGAGGTAATCTCCTTGAGTAATGAAACATGCAGAATGTTTCTTGCTATTGTTGGGCAGGTGAAAGGAGGACACTGAGGAGTAGTTCCTACCCCTCCTCTTTGGAAGGTGCAGCATGGGTCCCATTGAACACTGGCCCAAGAATGCTAGCTACTGAGTGGTGATCAGGTGTATGGCCCTCTTTACCCTTGCAGTTTGGCAGAGGAGAGGAGGGAGATGTAGTGCATCTCTAGCTGTGCTGTCTGTCTCCCTCACCTAATGTACTAACATAAGCGCTGGGCTTCTTGCTACCTTCTGTGCAGGGCTGTCTTACCCCTGCCATCCAACAGCAGCCTGAATACCATTGGAAACACTTATGTAGTGCCATTAATTTATATAGTGCTTTACAAACAGGAAATACTGCCTCTCTGAAGAGCTTGCAATCTAAATAAAACAAAAAATGGCCTGAGTCTGCTGAGAGTAGGGGTGGGCAAACAGCTGGATGTGGAAATTGCATGCAGGGCCATGAATTTAGGGCTGGGGCAGTGGCTCCAGCGTGACAGTGGCGCGCAGCGAGGCTAACACAGGCTCCCTGCCTGCCCTGGCCCTGCCCCTGCCTCACTCCTGGAAGTGCCCAGCACCACCTCCCTGCGGCCCCTGGAGTGGGAGGGGGGGTGGGGCAGAGGGCTCTGGGTGCTGCCCTCACCTACGGGTACCTCCCCCAAAGCTCCCATTGGCCAAGGTTCCCCGTTCCCAGCCAATGGGAGCTGCGGGGGGTGGTACCTGGAGGCGAGGGCAGTGCAAGGAGCCTTCTGCCCCCCCCTTCCCCAGGGGCTGCAGGGACATGGTGCCGGCCGCTTCTGGGAGCTGCATGGGGCCTGTGTCACCACGGGGGTGGCAATCCTGCGAGCTGGATCCAAAGTCCTGATGGGCTGGATCCAGCCTGCCGGCTGTAGTTTGCCCACCCCTACTCTCGGCAGACTGGAGAAGGGAAGGAGCATTGAGAGGCAGTGAGCCTGCACATCAGAGAGCAACATACATCAAAATAAGAGATGGCCAGAGTGCAGACAAGGGTTTAATAATAGGGACTCTGCGTAAAGGGGATGGGTTTCTGAGAGATGAAAGAAGCAGCAGCAACAAGACTGTAAAAAGAGCCCAGAAGGACTGGTAGACAGAGTCCTTTAGATGGGAGTAATGAGGCAGTGTGTGTCTGGTTTTTAAAGAGGGAAGAGGTCCTAGTTGACAGAAGAGTGAACTTTAAAACTGCAAGAAGTCTGGCTAGTTGTCAGACTGCAGCATGTCTGGATAGATAGCATGAGACCAAGGAAGAAGGAAGCCAATGTGGCAGGAGAAGTGTTGGAATTAGGGAGATGGGGAGCAGAGGGCGTTAGCTGTAAAACAGGTGAATATGAAAGTTAGACCCTTTTGGCATCAACAGACAGGTGGGAAGCAGAAGGAGAGCAGTAGGGAGGCTGGAGATTGCAAAAGGAATGTGTGTGAAGATACAGGCAGGACTGGTTTCTGGGTATTCTAAATTAATAGGTCCCTCATTCCTTATGAGGCCCTTATGTTAGATGTTGATGACCCTGAACTAGAACAAACAGCAGGTATATACACTGTGAAACACAAATATTCAATGTTATGTCAAGAAAATAACCAGATAAATACAGATTCTCCTCAAATCAAACACAGCCACAACATTTGCTTCAAGCTGTCTTGTGTAAGGGTGAAAAGCTAAAATGTTCATTTTAAAATTGTAGGTACACAAAAAGGATTCTGGCTTCTGGCGGGATTTTGGCTTTGGAATGACATGTCAATATCGGACAGATTTCCTGACTGTTGGTAAGATGGATTTACATAAGTGTGTTTTGCGAATTTTGGTGAGGGGAGTTCAAAAGCTCATCTATTACTGTTTTCTTCTATGATTTCAAGAAGGTAAAATGTTAATTTATCTTATTGCATTTCCTGAGCTCCCAGTCAAACTTTCTGCTTGTTAGGTTTGACTTATTGTTTTAGACTGTTGTTCAAGTCTTGGTTTAACAATTTAAGTATCAATAGCATTACATTAATAGTGTTAAAGAACATAAAGTAAAATATCGTACTACTTGCAAATGTATTAGCTTGACAGTGAATTCACCAAGCTTTTGAAATTTGTAGTACATGTTAATCTGTGTTTTTTAAAAAAGCTATCCTTTCCTTTGAATAAGCACACTTTTAAGTATTAAATGTTGACATGAGTATTGTGATTATTTAGTTTGAAAAATACTCTTGCACCCTCTTGTGGTTCAACATTAGAACTTAGCGAGGCTTGATTACTTCAGTTTCAAAGCAGCCTTTCTCTTGGTGTCAGCCAGAATTGATTGATTGTGGTAAATTACCTAGAAAACCTTGCACTTGTTGTCAGATGCTTTTTTATATATATAACTTTTTAACATATATATATTTTTAAACCAAACTGATTTCTAGTAACAATCCTATTGCTTTGTTTGTGGTCTATTAGATGATACACAATACATAATCCTAGGTTTTTTCATCTGCATATCAGCATAACTTCTACTATACTTTTGGCTAGAAACATGGCTGGATGGACTTCTTTTAATCAAGAGTTTCTGAAATTGTGGTGCCTGGGGCACTTGTGGTCCATAGAGTTGGATGAGCACATGATGCTTGATCACCTTATTTGCAGTTTCTAAAATTAGAAAACGCTTACCCGTTATTCATATTCATGAGAACTGCAGTAGTTGTCACAGATACTATCACTAAGGCTAAGATTTTGTTATGGATATTTTTAGTAAGTCATGGACAGGTCACAGGCAATAAAGAAGTTCACTGCAGACCTGTCCCTGACTTTTAATAAAAATATCCATGATAAAATGGGAAGGGCCTGGGGGGGTCCCCTGTCCCGCTGCAGGGGTTCCCCATTGCCCGCAGCAATTCAGAGCTTGGGGGCTGTGCTAACTCAGGCAGTGGGGATACCACACAGCTCCCTGCCACTGTGGGAAGGGTGGGACCCTGCAGCTCCCAGCTGCTGGAGCTGAAGTCAGAGGTCTTTGGAAGTCACGGATTCCATGACTTCCACGACATCTGTGACAATCGTAGCCTTAACTATCACCGATGTTATGCACAATGTGAATGGACCACATTATTCCATTTCAAAGTCTTGCTGTAACCTGTGTGATGCCAGGAATCAGTGTCCCATGGTGAAAGCCAGTTTCCACTGCCAAACAGCATCACGTGTTTTGAGTTACTCCACTAATATGGCACGTGCTGTTGGTATTTGCTGTAAAAGTGTCATTAAGTGATATTTTAGGTGGTAAATATCTACAGCATGTGGTAGAATGGTTTTTTATGTTAGCTCATTTTTCATTCTGCAAAACTAATGCTTTCTGATGTGTCTATTTGTGCTACTATAGGGGGGTTTGACTTGGAAGTGAAAGGCTGGGGTGGAGAGGATGTTCATCTGTACAGAAAGTACTTGCATGGAGACCTTATTGTGATCCGGACCCCAGTCCCAGGCCTGTTTCACCTCTGGCATGAGAAGCATTGTGCTGATGAGCTGACTCCAGAGCAATATCGCATGTGTATCCAGTCTAAAGCCATGAATGAAGCATCTCACTCGCACCTTGGAATGCTGGTCTTCAGGGAGGAGATTGAGACCCATCTCCGTAAACAGGCCTATAGGACTAACAGTGAAACAATAGATTAAAAGGATTCTTAATGCAAGACCGAAGACTTTAATCTCACAATGAACCAGCATCATTCTACAGCCTTAATTCAGCTTACAAATTCAGTGCCTCTCTTTCATTGAAGAAGAGTTTTTAACTTCTTTGTCTGGTATTCTGTTACCTACATATCTCACCAGTTCAGGCACCTGAGTTAAGAACTTTTGAAAGTAATTATTTCAATGAAAGGTTCTACAGTATTAACTATGGACAAATATAGCAGCAGAATGTATGACCTAACACTTTTTCACTTCTGTTGATAATTTTTTTCATATTTGCATTATTGTAAGGTAAGGATTGCATTAAGTGGACAATATTTTGTCTTGTCTGCCAAGTATTGTTACACTCTGTCTTGCTCATTGCACTGTAACTTTAGACAGATACCATACTTACACATTCCAGGATAAAAACTAAACACACATGACCATGAAACTCATTGGGAAAATGTACACATGAGCTTAATTAGTAGGTTAATTAGGTTGCTGATTCCATGGCAATTTAATTAAATTCACTGTATTAACAGCTATCCATATAATTCACATTAGAGAAGAATTTATAGGAAAAAGGGACATATGAAAATCTCTTAAAGGGGAATTCTAGAATAGTTAGTATTGTTTGATATCAATGCAAAAGTAAGCTGGACATGTACCATTTGCTTATCCTAGCTACGGGCCAAAAAAAAAATTCCGCTTACATATTTCAGGATGTACAGAGACATGCAATTTAAAAGCGGGTTACTTGTCTTCTGTTGCTTTGTATGGTATGATTAGATTCACCATTTTTAATATCCTTTGTTTGCAGATGAATGTTGAGATTCACTTATTTAGTGGGGAGTGTGGGGGAGTTGCATCTGCAGTCTCCACAAATTTAGAAATTAGTTGAAAACCACTCACTAAATCAACTAATTTTTTATCTGTTTTTTAAAATCAGTTTTAGTTTCAAACACTTAAGGGCAAGTAGAGATTAAAATATATGACTTCTGGATGCAAAATATGCTGTGTAAAATAGTGCTGTTCACTGATCTTTTTTTACATGTACATAAAATTTGCTTTTATGTAACTTATTGTGGAGAACAGTGTACTGTATTGTGTTTTAAAGAGGGGAGAATGTAATGCAAGGTGTCTTACAATTGGCATTCCTGCTATGATGTATGAATAAATTTAATATTTCTGCATTTTAGAACTTTTCCAAACTGCTTTATTGAAATTGTTATGAAAGGGGGAAAAATGTTTGACATCATAGGTACCAATAAGCCCATGTTGACATTCCAGACTTAAGCAATAATCTTTACAGCAAAAAGTTCAACTTACAGTTAATGTTGGGCAAATGCAGATCCTACCAATATAACAGTTGAAAGTTATGGGGCAGATCCACAGCTGTTGTAAATTGTCATAGCTCTACTGTCCATAATCCAGCGGTTACAATTTATATCAGCCTGAGAATTTGTCACTAGGGAGCAACCATTTAAGCTCCTCCTCCTCACCTCTTCATGATACTTTGCGACCAGGAGAAAGGCCATGTCAATTGAGGGGCAGAACTATAGGGACTGGAAGTATGGGGACATGAAGGAAGAGGGCATGGGAGTGAATGGAGTTCAAGCGGGGTGTGGCTAAGGGTGGCAGAGAAAGGTGCTCTGTTCTGGTATATTACTTATTGTTCATCAGATTTGAGGTCTCTTCTACTTACTTTTTCTTCCCTTACTGATGAATCAGCTTCTGAAGGGCTCAATCTGGCATTGTTGCCTTGACTTCCTTGGCAGTCCAGTAAGGAGCCCTCTATCTGCAGAAACACCATTATCCCTGACACTAGTGCATGAAATGAGGCCACAGCACTGGGGTGAGCCCTTCAAGTCTCGTTGACACGGTGCAGAGGTGCTAAGCGCCAACCCAATCCAGGTCCCCACCATTATCACCACATAAACAGCCCCCAGCCTTTCCACCCTCACTCTTCACATCCATCAGCCCCTCAGAGCACTAGGCAAACTGGCAATGTTGTTTTGGTTTGTAAGTAGAAGCTGACAGAACTCAGCAATGTCAGATAATCTTATAGTTTGCCTCATTTCAGTTATATCAAATGAAGGGAAGAGCTATTTCTCATAGTTCAAATGTGGTCTTGAGCAGAGAAGTAAGTTTGTATCCATGAGAGAGAGGGGTTTGTGGGGACTGTTAGTTCAGGTATAGGAACCCCAAGATAATCTTACTACAGGACAACTCTTCAAAAAGGAAGCATTGCTCTCTGGGAAAACAAGGAAATATTTCTCTGAAAATATTGCCTGGAAAATTCAATTGTCTGCTGATGTACCAAATTTTTAAGATTACATGTAATCATTAACATGTGAAATGGAGGGAGTTTGGTCCTGTTTTAAGTACAAAGCTCTGGAGTGTCTCTGGAGTTGATACCAATGCCTCTGGTATTAAACTTGGTATTTCTTATCTGTATATTGGAGACAATTGAGCCCTAAAATGCAGTGACCACACTCATTGGTGGAAGTACCAACTTCCAAATAATGAATTTTGGCCATAGCTCTTCTGCTTTTGCTTCACTGAGTTGGATTCAAGGATTCAATCCAGTCCACTTGGTGTATGTGTTGGGCAGGTTCTTGGGGCAGTTCTTCACTGCGGAGTTTACCCAAACTCTAATTTAGGTGTTATCCCTAACATGGCTATGATCGATAGTCAGAAATTTGTTTAGACTTTGGTGTGTTCAGCCCAGATCAGCTAGTCTTCCTCCAGCTATAGGCTAAAGCCCATGTATTGACTATACTTTGCAGTGTGAATACAGGCTTATCAACTTGGGTACTGCTAGTTATCCAGTGTTTTCCCACAATTCCCCACTGCTATATTTTTCTTACCATCTACCTACTCCCTTTTCAAACACTGGTAGGTAACGTCCAGTGAAAATATACTGGTTTGACATTTAAACCCCCACCATGTGCATTTTGGGGAGGTGGGCATGAGTGCCATACATGGGCTTGAATTGTGCTATTGCCATTTCCTCAAAGCCTGCTACTATTTTGTGGAAATTATCACCACGTGTGGGTAAGCCATGGCAATAACTCTCATGCAAACATCCATTACCACAGAACCAACAGTTCACTTGCCAGTGCCAAACTGGTTAGCCACTGACCTGGAGCTGTCTGGTACAACCAGTTTCTAGATGGTAGCAACACACTTCTCAGCTGCATGTCCTGTGGCTGAAGGGCCAGGACAGGTTCTTCACATAGCTCCAGGAAGGTGGCCTTCCTCATGTGGAAATGCTGGGTGCACAGCTAGTCATCTCAGTCTGCGTGATGAGGTAGTCCCACCATTCCACTTGTGGTCCTGTTCCAGAATGGCTAGTCAGCATAGGTGAATTCTTACAGCTTCCACTAACCTGCGTCAGCTGTCTCCATTGCTCACTGTCTGTGTGCTGTCTATGATATTGCTTGAGCAAGGTCCACCACTGCCTTTTCAGGGTGACAAGCCACTGCCAGAATGCCCTCCTTAATGTCTCATGTCCTGTAACTGACTCCTGTTGCCAAAATGAGTCTCAATGCCAGCAATAAAAGGGGTTATTATCCTGAGATGGATTTCTTGCCACCGATTGGAATGGAGGCTTTAGACAAACTAGAGTGTGCCAACCTGGCAGCAGTTTAGAGTTGGAGGGCTAAGAACATTTCTGCACAGGGGCCCAGAAAGGACAGACAAATTCTCCCACAATACATTGGAAGAAAATTCATAAAGTGGCACAGGTTGGTGCAGCACGAAGAACCATGGGATGTTCTTCCTTCCCCTCTACCTACCCCCAATGCCTCTCACAAGTGAATGTAGTATCAGTGTGAACGCAGCAACTTCAGTGTGGTTTTGAAGTATCAGATCTTGTGCTTGAGCATGGCTAATTGAAGTGGCAATCGCCTGGATTAACTGCAGTGAAGACCTACTTTTGGAATGGGTTGGGTGACTGGCAAATCACCCACTTCCTAATTAAGACATTAGGAGAAGGTTTGTTCCCTCGCTATCAAAGAATTTTCAAGGCAGTCTCTGAGCACAAATACAGTACAAGGACAGGTAAGAATATGGAATGCATGATTTAGTATTTCTTATGAACTTGTTTAACTTTCACTAAAGAAATAGTATCAGAGTCCTTGTTAAAAAAAGTTAATTTAAAATTCTAGGAAATAGTAAAATCGCAATATGCTGAGATTAAAACTAAAAAGTGAATTGGAATATGCACTATTAAAACATTATCATGAAGTAGCAAAATCTAATTACTACAATATATACACCTGTCTCAAAGCAAAGACGCTACTTTGTTCCTTATACTGGAAAATGTTTTTGATATCCATACTGAATTGAATGCCTTTAATACAGGAGCCTGTTCAATTCCATTCAAGCTTTTTGACGGTCTGTGGGACACATTAATAAATATAATTCTGAAGTTAGAAATTTAAATATTTGTTCAAAAAGATATTCATTGATTGAAAACTCATCTCAGGTAATGAATATCAATCACTTATTTAGACCACAACTTTCCCAACCATTCATACTTAATTTAAAACCGCTTTGTAATATTTTTCTAAATGGCCATTTAAATGAAACCGAAGTTAGTCATTGTTATATCTGTTTGTTGAAAGCATCTCTGAACTCTTTGGATTTCTAATGTCCACTTCAGGGCAGATTCTGGCCCTCTTCCTCATGTTGGGTATTTTCAAGAAAACCAGTGGGATTTCTTGTGGCATAAGATACTATTCAGTTCCTAAGAGCACACCAACTGCATTTACTGTGAACCCTGGAGTCCTCTCCTAAAATATACTGAGTTTGCTGAAAACTGAGTTAGTGCAGTGGTTCCCAAACTTCAACAACCTGTGAACTCCTTTCACTAAAATGTCAAGTCTCGCGAACCCCTTCCTAAACATGAATATTTTCAGGGATTTTCTCCTTTACCTGAGTATAAATTATAAAAGCAACAAAGAATCCTGTGGCACCTTATAGACTAACAGACGTTTTGCAGCATGAGCTTTCGTGGGTGAATACCCACTTCTTCAGATGCAAGTGGTGGAAATTTCCAGGGGCAGGTTTATATATGCAAGCAAGAAGCAAGCTAGAGATAACGAGGTTAGATCAATCAGGGAGGATGGGGCCCTGTTCTAGCAGTTGAGGTGTGAAAACCAAGGGAGGAGAAACTGGTTCTGTAATTGGCAAGCCATTCACAGTCTTTGTTTAATCCTGAGCTGATGGTGTCAAATTTGCAGATGAACTGGAGCTCAGCAGTTTCTCTTTGAAGTCTGGTCCTGAAGTTTTTTTGCTGCAGGATGGCCACCTTAAGATCTGCTATTGTGTGGCCAGGGAGGTTGAAGTGTTCTCCTACAGGTTTTTGTATATTGCCATTCCTAATATCTGATTTGTGTCCATTTATCCTTTTCCTTAGAGACTGTCCAGTTTGGCCGATGTACATAGCAGAGGGGCACTGCTGGCATATGATGGCATATATTACATTGGTGGACGTGCAGGTGAATGAACCAGTGATGGTGTGGCTGATCTGGTTAGGTCCTGTGATGGTGTTGCTGGTGTAGATATGTGGGCAGAGTTGGCATCGAGGTTTGTTGCATGGGTTGGTTCCTGAGCTAGAGTTACTATGGTGCGGTGTGCAGTTACTGGTGAGAATATGCTTCAGGTTGGCAGGTTGTCTGTGGGCAAGGACTGGCCTGCCACCCAAGGCCTGTGAAAGTGTGGGATCATTCTCCAGGATGGGTTGTAGATCCCTGATGATGCGCTGGAGGGGTTTGAGCTGGGGACTGTATGTGATGGCCAGTGGAGTCCTGTTGGTTTCTTTCTTGGGTTTGTCTTGCAGTAGGAGGCTTCTGGGTACACGTCTGGCTCTGTTGATCTGTCTCCTTATTTCCTCGTGCGGGTACTGTAGTTTTGAGAATGCTTGGTGGAGATTTTGTAGGTGTTGGTCTCTGTCTGTGGGGTTAGAGCAGATGCGGTTGTACCTCAGTGCTTGGCTGTAGACAATGGATCTTGTGGTGTGCCCGGGATGGAAGCTGGAGGCATGAAGGTAGGCATAGCGGTCGGTAGGTTTTCGGTATAGGGTGGTGTTAATGTGACCATCAATTATTTGCACCGTAGTGTCTAGGAAGTGGACCTCCCGTGTAGATTGGTCCAGGCTGAGGTTGATGGTGGGGTGGAAGCTGTTGAAATCGTGGTGGAATTTTTCCAGAGTCTCCTTCCCATGGGTCCAGATGATGAAGATGTCATCAATGTAGCGTAGGTAGAGAAGGGGCGTGAGTGGACGGGAGCTGAGGAAGCGTTGTTCCAGGTCAGCCATAAAAATATTGGCATATTGTGGGGCCATGCGGGTGCCCATAGCGGTGCCACTGATCTGGAGATATATATTGTCATCAAATTTGAAATAGTTGTGTCTGAGGATGAAGGCACAGAGCTCAGCAACCAGTTGTGCTGTGGCATCATCAGGGATACTGTTCCTGACAGCTTGTATTCCATCAGCGTGTGGGATGTTGGTGTAGAGAGCCTCTACATCCATGGTGGCCAGGATGGTGTTTTCTGGAAGTTCACCAATGCATTGTAGTTTCCTCAGGAAATCAGTGGTGTCACGGAGATAGCTGGGCGTGCTGGTGGCATAGGGTCTGAGTAGAGAGTCCACATATCCAGACAGTCCTTCAGTGAGAGTTCCAATGCCCGAGATGATGGGGCGTCCAGGATTTCCAGGTTTGTGGATTTTGGGCAGTAGATAGAATAGCCCTGGTCGGGGCTCTAAGGGTATGTTGACTTGTTCCGGTGTTAGTGTAGGGAGTGTCTTGAGTAGATGGTTCAGTTCCTTAGTGTATTCCTCAGTGGGATCTGAGGGAAGTGGCCTGTAGAATTTGGTGTTGGAGAGTTGTCTGGCGGCCTCCTTTTGGTAGTCAGACCTGTTCATGATGACAACAGCACCTCCTTTATCAGCCTCTTTGATTATAATGTCAGGATGGTTTCTGAGGCTGTGGATGGCATTGCGTTCTGCACAACTTAGGTTATGAGGCAAGCGATGTTGTTTTTCCACAATTTCTGCCTGTGCACGTCGGCGGAAGCATTCAATGTATAGGTCCAGACTGTCATTTCGACCCTCAGGAGGAGTCCATGTGGAGTTCTTCTTTTTGGGCTGTTGGTGGGAGGGTAACTGTGTATCAGTGCGCTGTTCAGTGTTGTCCTGAAAGTATTCTTTGAGTCGGAGACGGCGAAAGTAGGCTTCCAGATCGCCGCAGAACTGTATCATGTTGGTGGGGGTGGCAGGGCAAAAAGAGAGTCCCCGAGATAGGACAGACGTTTCTTCTGGGCTGAGTGTGTGGTTGGATAGATTGACGATATTGCTGGGTGGGTTAGGGGTACCACGGTTGTGGCCCCATGTGGCAGGTAGGAGTTTAGACAGCTTACAGTCCTTTTTCCTTTGTAGAGAGGTGAAGTGAGTGATGTAGATCTCCTGTCTTATTTTAGTGAAGTCCGTTTGTATGGAAGTTTGGTTATTGATGAGAGTCTCCAGGTTGGAGAGCTCTTTTTTGATGTTTTCCTGTTTGCTGTATAGGAGGCTGATCAGATGGTTCCTCAGTTTCTTTGATAGAGTATGGCATAATCTCTCACTGTGGTCCGTGTAGTATGTAGATAGCAGTGGATTTTTTACCTTTAGTCCATTTGGTATGATGTCCATCCGTTTGCATTTGGAAAGGAAGATGATGTCTGTCTGTATTTGTGCAAGTTTCTTCATGAGGTTGATGGATTTCCACTCCATACGGCTAAATGCAGTGCCTTGCATGGTGTCAAGTATCAGAGGGGTAGCCGTGTTAGTCTGGATCTGTAAAAGCAACAAAGAATCCTGTGGCACCTTATAGACTAACAGACGTTTTGCAGCATGAGCTTTCGTGGGTGAATACCCACTTCTTCAGATGCAAGTGGTGGAAATTTCCAGGGGCAGGTTTATATATGCAAGCAAGAAGCAAGCTAGAGATAACGAGGTTAGATCAATCAGGGAGGATGGGGCCCTGTTCTAGCAGTTGAGGTGTGAAAACCAAGGGAGGAGAAACTGGTTCTGTAATTGGCAAGCCATTCACAGTCTTTGTTTAATCCTGAGCTGATGGTGTCAAATTTGCAGATGAACTGGAGCTCAGCAGTTTCTCTTTGAAGTCTGGTCCTGAAGTTTTTTTGCTGCAGGATGGCCACCTTAAGATCTGCTATTGTGTGGCCAGGGAGGTTGAAGTGTTCTCCTACAGGTTTTTGTATATTGCCATTCCTAATATCTGATTTGTGTCCATTTATCCTTTTCCTTAGAGACTGTCCAGTTTGGCCGATGTACATAGCAGAGGGGCACTGCTGGCATATGATGGCATATATTACATTGGTGGACGTGCAGGTGAATGAACCAGTGATGGTGTGGCTGATCTGGTTAGGTCCTGTGATGGTGTTGCTGGTGTAGATATGTGGGCAGAGTTGGCATCGAGGTTTGTTGCATGGGTTGGTTCCTGAGCTAGAGTTACTATGGTGCGGTGTGCAGTTACTGGTGAGAATATGCTTCAGGTTGGCAGGTTGTCTGTGGGCAAGGACTGGCCTGCCACCCAAGGCCTGTGAAAGTGTGGGATCATTCTCCAGGATGGGTTGTAGATCCCTGATGATGCGCTGGAGGGGTTTGAGCTGGGGACTGTATGTGATGGCCAGTGGAGTCCTGTTGGTTTCTTTCTTGGGTTTGTCTTGCAGTAGGAGGCTTCTGGGTACACGTCTGGCTCTGTTGATCTGTCTCCTTATTTCCTCGTGCGGGTACTGTAGTTTTGAGAATGCTTGGTGGAGATTTTGTAGGTGTTGGTCTCTGTCTGTGGGGTTAGAGCAGATGCGGTTGTACCTCAGTGCTTGGCTGTAGACAATGGATCTTGTGGTGTGCCCGGGATGGAAGCTGGAGGCATGAAGGTAGGCATAGCGGTCGGTAGGTTTTCGGTATAGGGTGGTGTTAATGTGACCATCAATTATTTGCACCGTAGTGTCTAGGAAGTGGACCTCCCGTGTAGATTGGTCCAGGCTGAGGTTGATGGTGGGGTGGAAGCTGTTGAAATCGTGGTGGAATTTTTCCAGAGTCTCCTTCCCATGGGTCCAGATGATGAAGATGTCATCAATGTAGCGTAGGTAGAGAAGGGGCGTGAGTGGACGGGAGCTGAGGAAGCGTTGTTCCAGGTCAGCCATAAAAATATTGGCATATTGTGGGGCCATGCGGGTGCCCATAGCGGTGCCACTGATCTGGAGATATATATTGTCATCAAATTTGAAATAGTTGTGTCTGAGGATGAAGGCACAGAGCTCAGCAACCAGTTGTGCTGTGGCATCATCAGGGATACTGTTCCTGACAGCTTGTATTCCATCAGCGTGTGGGATGTTGGTGTAGAGAGCCTCTACATCCATGGTGGCCAGGATGGTGTTTTCTGGAAGTTCACCAATGCATTGTAGTTTCCTCAGGAAATCAGTGGTGTCACGGAGATAGCTGGGCGTGCTGGTGGCATAGGGTCTGAGTAGAGAGTCCACATATCCAGACAGTCCTTCAGTGAGAGTTCCAATGCCCGAGATGATGGGGCGTCCAGGATTTCCAGGTTTGTGGATTTTGGGCAGTAGATAGAATAGCCCTGGTCGGGGCTCTAAGGGTATGTTGACTTGTTCCGGTGTTAGTGTAGGGAGTGTCTTGAGTAGATGGTTCAGTTCCTTAGTGTATTCCTCAGTGGGATCTGAGGGAAGTGGCCTGTAGAATTTGGTGTTGGAGAGTTGTCTGGCGGCCTCCTTTTGGTAGTCAGACCTGTTCATGATGACAACAGCACCTCCTTTATCAGCCTCTTTGATTATAATGTCAGGATGGTTTCTGAGGCTGTGGATGGCATTGCGTTCTGCACAACTTAGGTTATGAGGCAAGCGATGTTGTTTTTCCACAATTTCTGCCTGTGCACGTCGGCGGAAGCATTCAATGTATAGGTCCAGACTGTCATTTCGACCCTCAGGAGGAGTCCATGTGGAGTTCTTCTTTTTGGGCTGTTGGTGGGAGGGTAACTGTGTATCAGTGCGCTGTTCAGTGTTGTCCTGAAAGTATTCTTTGAGTCGGAGACGGCGAAAGTAGGCTTCCAGATCGCCGCAGAACTGTATCATGTTGGTGGGGGTGGCAGGGCAAAAAGAGAGTCCCCGAGATAGGACAGACGTTTCTTCTGGGCTGAGTGTGTGGTTGGATAGATTGACGATATTGCTGGGTGGGTTAGGGGTACCACGGTTGTGGCCCCATGTGGCAGGTAGGAGTTTAGACAGCTTACAGTCCTTTTTCCTTTGTAGAGAGGTGAAGTGAGTGATGTAGATCTCCTGTCTTATTTTAGTGAAGTCCGTTTGTATGGAAGTTTGGTTATTGATGAGAGTCTCCAGGTTGGAGAGCTCTTTTTTGATGTTTTCCTGTTTGCTGTATAGGAGGCTGATCAGATGGTTCCTCAGTTTCTTTGATAGAGTATGGCATAATCTCTCACTGTGGTCCGTGTAGTATGTAGATAGCAGTGGATTTTTTACCTTTAGTCCATTTGGTATGATGTCCATCCGTTTGCATTTGGAAAGGAAGATGATGTCTGTCTGTATTTGTGCAAGTTTCTTCATGAGGTTGATGGATTTCCACTCCATACGGCTAAATGCAGTGCCTTGCATGGTGTCAAGTATCAGAGGGGTAGCCGTGTTAGTCTGGATCTGTAAAAGCAACAAAGAATCCTGTGGCACCTTATAGACTAACAGACGTTTTGCAGCATGAGCTTTCGTGGGTGAATACCCACTTCTTCAGATGCAAGTGGTGGAAATTTCCAGGGGCAGGTTTATATATGCAAGCAAGAAGCAAGCTAGAGATAACGAGGTTAGATCAATCAGGGAGGATGGGGCCCTGTTCTAGCAGTTGAGGTGTGAAAACCAAGGGAGGAGAAACTGGTTCTGTAATTGGCAAGCCATTCACAGTCTTTGTTTAATCCTGAGCTGATGGTGTCAAATTTGCAGATGAACTGGAGCTCAGCAGTTTCTCTTTGAAGTCTGGTCCTGAAGTTTTTTTGCTGCAGGATGGCCACCTTAAGATCTGCTATTGTGTGGCCAGGGAGGTTGAAGTGTTCTCCTACAGGTTTTTGTATATTGCCATTCCTAATATCTGATTTGTGTCCATTTATCCTTTTCCTTAGAGACTGTCCAGTTTGGCCGATGTACATAGCAGAGGGGCACTGCTGGCATATGATGGCATATATTACATTGGTGGACGTGCAGGTGAATGAACCAGTGATGGTGTGGCTGATCTGGTTAGGTCCTGTGATGGTGTTGCTGGTGTAGATATGTGGGCAGAGTTGGCATCGAGGTTTGTTGCATGGGTTGGTTCCTGAGCTAGAGTTACTATGGTGCGGTGTGCAGTTACTGGTGAGAATATGCTTCAGGTTGGCAGGTTGTCTGTGGGCAAGGACTGGCCTGCCACCCAAGGCCTGTGAAAGTGTGGGATCATTCTCCAGGATGGGTTGTAGATCCCTGATGATGCGCTGGAGGGGTTTGAGCTGGGGACTGTATGTGATGGCCAGTGGAGTCCTGTTGGTTTCTTTCTTGGGTTTGTCTTGCAGTAGGAGGCTTCTGGGTACACGTCTGGCTCTGTTGATCTGTCTCCTTATTTCCTCGTGCGGGTACTGTAGTTTTGAGAATGCTTGGTGGAGATTTTGTAGGTGTTGGTCTCTGTCTGTGGGGTTAGAGCAGATGCGGTTGTACCTCAGTGCTTGGCTGTAGACAATGGATCTTGTGGTGTGCCCGGGATGGAAGCTGGAGGCATGAAGGTAGGCATAGCGGTCGGTAGGTTTTCGGTATAGGGTGGTGTTAATGTGACCATCAATTATTTGCACCGTAGTGTCTAGGAAGTGGACCTCCCGTGTAGATTGGTCCAGGCTGAGGTTGATGGTGGGGTGGAAGCTGTTGAAATCGTGGTGGAATTTTTCCAGAGTCTCCTTCCCATGGGTCCAGATGATGAAGATGTCATCAATGTAGCGTAGGTAGAGAAGGGGCGTGAGTGGACGGGAGCTGAGGAAGCGTTGTTCCAGGTCAGCCATAAAAATATTGGCATATTGTGGGGCCATGCGGGTGCCCATAGCGGTGCCACTGATCTGGAGATATATATTGTCATCAAATTTGAAATAGTTGTGTCTGAGGATGAAGGCACAGAGCTCAGCAACCAGTTGTGCTGTGGCATCATCAGGGATACTGTTCCTGACAGCTTGTATTCCATCAGCGTGTGGGATGTTGGTGTAGAGAGCCTCTACATCCATGGTGGCCAGGATGGTGTTTTCTGGAAGTTCACCAATGCATTGTAGTTTCCTCAGGAAATCAGTGGTGTCACGGAGATAGCTGGGCGTGCTGGTGGCATAGGGTCTGAGTAGAGAGTCCACATATCCAGACAGTCCTTCAGTGAGAGTTCCAATGCCCGAGATGATGGGGCGTCCAGGATTTCCAGGTTTGTGGATTTTGGGCAGTAGATAGAATAGCCCTGGTCGGGGCTCTAAGGGTATGTTGACTTGTTCCGGTGTTAGTGTAGGGAGTGTCTTGAGTAGATGGTTCAGTTCCTTAGTGTATTCCTCAGTGGGATCTGAGGGAAGTGGCCTGTAGAATTTGGTGTTGGAGAGTTGTCTGGCGGCCTCCTTTTGGTAGTCAGACCTGTTCATGATGACAACAGCACCTCCTTTATCAGCCTCTTTGATTATAATGTCAGGATGGTTTCTGAGGCTGTGGATGGCATTGCGTTCTGCACAACTTAGGTTATGAGGCAAGCGATGTTGTTTTTCCACAATTTCTGCCTGTGCACGTCGGCGGAAGCATTCAATGTATAGGTCCAGACTGTCATTTCGACCCTCAGGAGGAGTCCATGTGGAGTTCTTCTTTTTGGGCTGTTGGTGGGAGGGTAACTGTGTATCAGTGCGCTGTTCAGTGTTGTCCTGAAAGTATTCTTTGAGTCGGAGACGGCGAAAGTAGGCTTCCAGATCGCCGCAGAACTGTATCATGTTGGTGGGGGTGGCAGGGCAAAAAGAGAGTCCCCGAGATAGGACAGACGTTTCTTCTGGGCTGAGTGTGTGGTTGGATAGATTGACGATATTGCTGGGTGGGTTAGGGGTACCACGGTTGTGGCCCCATGTGGCAGGTAGGAGTTTAGACAGCTTACAGTCCTTTTTCCTTTGTAGAGAGGTGAAGTGAGTGATGTAGATCTCCTGTCTTATTATAGTGAAGTCCGTTTGTATGGAAGTTTGGTTATTGATGAGAGTCTCCAGGTTGGAGAGCTCTTTTTTGATGTTTTCCTGTTTGCTGTATAGGAGGCTGATCAGATGGTTCCTCAGTTTCTTTGATAGAGTATGGCATAATCTCTCACTGTGGTCCGTGTAGTATGTAGATAGCAGTGGATTTTTTACCTTTAGTCCATTTGGTATGATGTCCATCCGTTTGCATTTGGAAAGGAAGATGATGTCTGTCTGTATTTGTGCAAGTTTCTTCATGAGGTTGATGGATTTCCACTCCATACGGCTAAATGCAGTGCCTTGCATGGTGTCAAGTATCAGAGGGGTAGCCGTGTTAGTCTGGATCTGTAAAAGCAACAAAGAATCCTGTGGCACCTTATAGACTAACAGACGTTTTGCAGCATGAGCTTTCGTGGGTGAATACCCACTTCTTCAGATGCAAGTGGTGGAAATTTCCAGGGGCAGGTTTATATATGCAAGCAAGAAGCAAGCTAGAGATAACGAGGTTAGATCAATCAGGGAGGATGGGGCCCTGTTCTAGCAGTTGAGGTGTGAAAACCAAGGGAGGAGAAACTGGTTCTGTAATTGGCAAGCCATTCACAGTCTTTGTTTAATCCTGAGCTGATGGTGTCAAATTTGCAGATGAACTGGAGCTCAGCAGTTTCTCTTTGAAGTCTGGTCCTGAAGTTTTTTTGCTGCAGGATGGCCACCTTAAGATCTGCTATTGTGTGGCCAGGGAGGTTGAAGTGTTCTCCTACAGGTTTTTGTATATTGCCATTCCTAATATCTGATTTGTGTCCATTTATCCTTTTCCTTAGAGACTGTCCAGTTTGGCCGATGTACATAGCAGAGGGGCACTGCTGGCATATGATGGCATATATTACATTGGTGGACGTGCAGGTGAATGAACCAGTGATGGTGTGGCTGATCTGGTTAGGTCCTGTGATGGTGTTGCTGGTGTAGATATGTGGGCAGAGTTGGCATCGAGGTTTGTTGCATGGGTTGGTTCCTGAGCTATAAAAGCAGTGATCTTGGAAATATAAAATTTGTTATGACATGCTTATTACACACTATTGTTATTTATCATTACAGTATTTTTATTACATTATGAAAATGGCAACACTCTTCCAAGATCTCACTTTCATAGTTTGTATCACTTTGAATAAGCCTGTTATAAAACAAGGCATCTATGTTTCATCAAGGAGTATCAGATGTTAAACAGCATGAAGGTATTTAAGAAACCAACTCTGAGTTCCTCCTACACGAGCATTCAGGTCTTGAGCAGTCCAGGCAAACAACTAGGGTGACCAGATGGCTCGATAAAATTGGGACTGTCCCGATTTTGGAGGAGTTTGTCCCACGTCCCGACCAGAGTACGGTCGGGATGCCATTTGTCCCAATATTTTGTTTCCTGGTATTCAGCGGAGAGTCCTTCAGTCATGGACAGTCTTTGGCAGTATTTCAGCAGCGGGTAACAAACCTTGCCACCAAAGACAGAAGCTGCTGAAATACCGCCGAAGACCGTCCGCGACTGAAGGACTCTCTGCCGAATTGCTGCCAAACTCCCGGACGGGTGAGTGGTTAAAAAAAAAAAAAAAAAAAGCCCCGCCCTGTGGCGGTCCCAATATTTTCCCCTTAACATCTGGTCACCCTACAAACAATGCACATTACAACAAAGCTTAAACTTGTTCTTCATAATTTTAAAAACACCACTAGCTGCTTATTTCATTTTAAAAACAGCAAAAAATATCCACCTCCCTTTCCATTTCTTATAAGGAGTCTTGAAGTTTAAATCTCCTCAGTGTGATAGATGTGCTTGCTTTGATCTGCTTAGCTCTTGGAAGTTCAGGGGCTCCAGGCTGCTGACCATGTGCTGCCAGGGGGGCCTAGGGACAACTCTATCTGCTATTAGGGAATTTTTTCCTGAGAACCTCCTGTAACATTTAGTGAACCCCCCCAGCGGTTCTCGAACCCCAGTTTGGGAACCACTGAGTTAGTGTGATCTATAGTTTGCATACAGGCAATGCTGCAGTGCACTTGCTGTTCTCCAACTGCTATCCCACACGGCTTTGTTCAGTGTCTGTGACTGACTTGTCTGTTTACCTTTGTGCCCTCCATTGCTCTAGGGTCAAGATGACTACATCTCTCTTCCCCTGTTTAAAAGATGGCATAGGACTGGCCCATTTGCTGCTGGATTGCAGTATATCAGGATTACAGTGATATTACTCCAGTAACCTTTACAATATACGTCAAGCAGCTGCTTGAGGCATAGTGAGATCCTAGAACTCATTGCCAGCAGGGGAGAAGCATCAGTGCAACAAACACTTGGGGCAGCCACCCCAAGAAAGATGTTTGTGGACATTGTTAGTCAGATGTTTGAGAAGGGTGGGGTCACAGCTTGGAAGCCAACCAGTGCCAGCTAAAGAGCAAACTGTGCAGGAGAATTTACATTAAAATCAGGGATGCAGGAAACAATCTGGCTGTGGAAAATATAACCCCTCAATTATTTGAGGAGCTGGACAGGATCCTAGCATGGTTGACATTTCCAGTCCACCCTGCATTTGTGTGTGTCAATCTACAACATTGGTCAAACAACCCTTGGAGAACCACAGAGATACCCCTTTCTCTTTATGAACTGAGTCTGGTGCAGGGAGCAAATGAGAGGCACAGGGGTCCTGTCACTTGCCCCAGTAGAGTTTGGGAACCTCATTTGTGCAAAGCCATCAATAATCTCCTGAGCATTACCAAGGTATATTACCCAGCACAGCAATACCTTACACACGCCATCACACAATAGCCCCAAAGATCACGCCTCTTATGCTGAATTGGTAGGCTACAAGTAACATTGGGTGGTGACCAGCTTCCAGATAGCACTGGCAACCTGCTTCTCAACAGGTATGGAGTGTGCTGTATGCTGTAGCTGCTGCTCCAGGACTAGTTGAGCACATATCCCAAAAAAGTTTGCCTTTGCCACTTTGAAATTCTGTCCCCGTTGCTGATCATCTAGGTCTACAGACCAGTCTTTTCCCAACAATTGATGCTGATTTCCCGAGCCTAGAAATCACTCTGCACTGTATGAAGCTGCTCCAGGAATAGTTGGTGTAGTAACAGTTGTTCAGTGTCATCTGCATGTTCCTTGTCCCCATCTTCATTGCTGGAAAAGCTGTGATTGAAATCCAAAACTGAAGCTACCCAGTTCCGAGAGGTCAAATAAACTCCAAACAGCCTCGGCATAGTCACAAGTGCCAGCATAGAGTCAAGGAGTTTTGCTGGGTCCATGCTGGCCAACAAACCCCTTGTATAGGCAAGCCCTGAGCCCTGGTCTACACTATGAGTTTAGGTTGAATTTAGCAGCATTAGATCAGTTTAACCCTGTACCCGTCCACACAACGAAGCCATTTTTGTCAACTTACAGGGCTCTTAAAATCGATTTCTGTACTCTTCCCCGATGAGGGGATTAGGGCTGAAATTGACCTTGCTGGGTCGAATTTGGGGTAGTGTGGATGCAATATGACGGTATTGGCCTCCAGGAGCTATCCCAGAGTGCTCTATTGTGACTGCTCTGGACAGCACACTCAACTCAGATGCACTGGCCAGGTAGACAGGAAAAGCCCTGCAAACTTTTGAATTTCATTTCCTGTTTGGCCAGCGTGGCAAGCTGATCAGTACAGGTGACCATGCAGAGCTCATCAGCACAGGTGACCATGGAGTCCCAGAATCGCAGAAGAGCTCCAGCATGGACCGAACAGGAGGTACTGCATCTGATCGCTGTATGGGGAGATGAATCCATGCTATCTGAACTCTGTTCCAAAAGACAAAATGCTGGAATATTTGAAAAAATCTCCAAGGGCATATGAAGGACAGAGGTTATAACAGGGACCCGCAGCAGTGCCGCATGAAGCCTACCAAAGAACCAGAGAGGCAAACAGCTGCTCTGGGTCAGAGCCCCAGACATGCCACTTCTATGATGAGCTGCATGCAATTCTAGGGGGTACTCCTACAACTACCCCACCCCTGTGCTTCCCTCCTCCCTCCACCCCTCTCAGGCTACCTTGGCAGTTATCCCCCCATTTGTGTGACGAATTAATAAAGAATGCATGAATTTGAAACAACAATGACTTTATTGCCTCTGCAAGTGGAGATCAAAGAGGGGAGGGGAGGGCGGTTGGCTTCGTGGGAAGTAGAGTGAAACAAGGGGGGTGGGCTTTCATCAAGGAGAAACAAACAGAACTTTCATACAGTAGTCATTAAACTGGTTTTCAAAGCTTCTCTGTTGCACAGTGCACCCTGCTGTGCTCTTTTAACCACCCTGGTGTCTGGATGCATGTAATCAGCAGCCAGGCAATTTGCCTCAACCTCCCACCCCACCATAAACATCTCCCCCTTACTCTCACAGAGATTGTGGCACACACAGCAAGCAGTAATAATGATGGGAATATTGGTTTCGCTGAGGTCTAACCGAGTCAGTAAACATCCAAAGGCACATTCTACCACCATTATGCACTTACTCAGCCTGTAGTTGAACAACTCCTTACTACTGTCCAGGCTTCATGAGGGGTTTAGAAAAACCTGACCTCTTTGTTGCTCTCCTCTGGCCTTTCTCCAATTTGTCACATCTTTCCTAAAGTGTGGCACCCAGGACTAGACACAGTACTCCAGCTGAGGTCTCACCAGTGCCCGATAAAGCAGGCCAATTACCTCCCGTGTCTTGCATCCTGTTAAAACACCCCAGAATCATTGTGGCCTTTTTACAATTGCTGATTTATATTCAATTTGTGAGTTACAGCCACCTAGTCAGTTAGTCCTGTTTGTCGTTTTTCATTGGATTTGTCCATCCTTCCATTTTCCATGTCCTGGAGGAAGTTTAATATCTGATCAACAGTTACTCTGGTGAACCTCTATGATACTTTTATTACGGAAGCAATTAAGATTGGTAGCATGAGGGTTCAAAGTAGCAGAAATTTCAGTTGTCAAGGACTCTAGACAAGTGATTTAGGAAATCACCATTGGTATTTAAGCCAGTTGGGTGAATCTTGATGAAAGTAGCCTTTTTGGTCACAAGGATAACTACAAAGTTAAATGCCTTAGTTATTGACAGTCAGCATTTGGAGCTCTTGAAAAGACGCTCCTCCCTTCGAGTCTGGGCTTTGTTGCGCAGTTAATGCATGCAGGATTCTGTTTTAACAACCCTTTCATTATTTTCTCAGTTCAGAGCTAAGCTCAGAAAAGTCCACACTTTGTGTGTTTGCAGAAGACTCAGTTAGAATCAGACAATAAGCTCTAGTCTTGCCAAGCCCTAACAAAAGGAAATACACTTGGAAGAGAACTGCTGGCAGAGGGAATGAGGAATGTATTTACCTGCCTTACAAAACAGCAGGTGATAGGCCTCACATTGTATTATAAAGGACCCTGGCAAGGTCCAGAGGCTCTGCTTGCTGGTAGCAGTCAGTTAATTCCCTCTCAGGGTACATCTACACAGCAAAAACAAGCCTGTGGCAGCAAGTTTCAGCAGTCAGGTTGACTGACTCGGGCTCATGGAGCTGCACTTCAGGGCTAAAACCAGCAAATGGTTGGACTTGGGCCAGAGCCCAGCCTGTGAAACCTGGTGAGGGAGGAGCGTCTCAGAGCCCAGGCGCTAGCCTGTGCCAGAATATCTACACTGCTATTTTGTCCCCCACAGTGCCAGCCCCGTGAGCCCAAGTCAATTACCCTGGGCTCTAAGACTCACTGTCCTTTTTTTTTGCTGTGTAGATGTACCCTTGGACCACCTCACAGGTGTATCTGGTGGAGTAAAATGACAGGGCTAAATTCAACTCAGGCTCTGGGCAAATACAGGGAATTCTAGAAGCACAGCAGTTTGAGAGAGAAGAGGTTATAGAGAGTTGTACCTCAAGGTAGGGTGTCTTTCTCCATCTTGCTCTCCTTCACCTGCTTTCCCATCTCCCCCACCTCCCCCTTCTCGCTCTTTAATCACTCATTCTTATGGACTGTGGCACCTTTCTGTTCGCTACTGGCCTTTGGCTCAAAGTCAAGCTTTAGGCACTATGAAGCGCTCTTCTTGGCTCTCCAGCTAGGATCAGAAGGCATTTCAGCTTCCCACTGGCTGGACGCTGCTGAAGAGTGACAAGGAGGAGCAGAGAGGCTGTGGCCTGCTAGTTGCTGGTAAGGGAGTGGCAGTGAAGCATACTGCTTTGCTTTCAATATTTTAATGCCTCTAAAACCTGATGGAGTTCTACGGCAGGGATTCAGCTTATGAACTTCATGCTATGTATAATAATTTTCCTTTATGACTTCCTGGTATTTTGCATACCAATCTTTCTTGTTGAAATAAAGTAAAATGCAGTCATCATGCATAGTTCATAGTGAAGTGTAAAGTTACAGATAGATTTACTCCTCTCAAAACTGCATTACATCTGTCTAGTTGCATATCAGTGTTCTACTGTGGATTAAACTAGTAAAGCAAACACATTCATTTTCATTATAAAGTGAGATCCCAAGATACTCTATTTCCTTGAGTTAAATATAAAATAAATATATGAAGATATACTGATCTTATAGAACTGGAAGGGACCCTGAAAGATCATTGAGTCCAGCCCCCTGCGTTCACTAGCAGGACCAAGTACTGATTTTGCCCCAGATCCCTAAGTGGCCCCCTAAAGGATTAAATTCACAACCCTGGGTGTAGCAGACCACTGAGCTATCCCTCCCTCCTACCTATTGAACAACTTGAGTAGTTTTTACATTAAGCAAATGTTCTGAGAATGATGATAGAATCATATGCCTGTGGTCTGATTGCAATGATACCGTAACCTGCATGCTAGGCTAGCTGCTCTTTCAAAGAAATATATGACTCCTGATTGATTGATTTGACCTTAGCCAGAAGATGGAAAAAAGTCATAATTTTCAAATATGAAAATCTATTAAAAAATTCCACTGTAGCTATTGCTGGGGAATTTTTTAACCTGTTATGGATGTACCTGGGTAAATCAGAGACTGACTAGCTGACCCACTTTAACCAAAATTGTCTGTCCTGATACCTCTGACTCCTGGCATTGGATTTTGCACATTTAGAGTGTGTGGATAGTTGCTGCATTTTATCTCATTTCAAAACAGCTAAGCTTTTTCTACCCCCTGAAGTGCAGTTCCACTCTGAACACATACAAAGAACAGATTTGTCAGGTAAGAAGGAGCTATTTTTTACATGCTCACTTTTCAAAGACATATCTGCTCACATTAGATGTTTTGTTTTTATTTGTTAGCCCTGAACAGCCAACAGAAAGTGGGAGTGGGAGCTGTATTCTAGTTGTCCTCTTGCATCATGCATGAAATTCTTCTAATCACATACATCTGTGCCAAGAAGCCACAGACAATGGGGCTGCATAGGTGTGACTGAAGAGGTGAATTAGGAGGGGAGAACCCAGTTTGACTCTGAGGTCAGAGAATGTTTATGGGAGTGGCTCCTATTTATTTCAGTTGCAGTTTGTGGTGTTCTGAACCTCTGAAACATGGATCCTTTGGCCTTAAGTGACTTAAGCTGAGGTAATAGAGAAACTCTGTTGTGATATTATCAAGATTTCCTGTTTCCCTATGTAGCACAAATACTCTAGGCTTGATGATAGTCTGTAGTAAAAGACTTTTTTTTTTATCATTATGCTCAGGAGCCTGTTTAATTTTACAGTAGTTTGGCAGCCCAGCTTTGGTAAACGGGAGGTTAAAAACCCCTAGTTTCCTAACTCGATACAAAACTCTCAAAGGCTAGAACTCATTGTGAAGTCCGGAGTCTAAAGCAACTTTCTTCTCTGGCACTACCAGGGACCTTGAGAGGTCTTAGAGTGAAAATAGTAAAAAAATAAATTTCTTGAGATAGTGTTCATGTCTAAGATGTCCCTCTCTCTCCACAGGTTGAGATTAACAAATAATTTATTAAGACTCCAATATTGCAATGAGCTACATGCAGTTTCAATTAACTTCAATCTAGTTCTGAGCAGGCATAAGTGATTCAGTTGGCAGGATTGGGGCCTTAAAGCTGAAATCAATGAAAGTTCCCACTGAAAAGGATATGTGGGTTCAGGTTCTCATGTTTTATGCTTCCCAGTGGAATATTAGATAGTTGTTACTATGTTCTCTCACCTATTGTGGCAAACACAGATGACCCTTCCAAAATTTATGTTTTAAAGGACGGTTCCAAGATGTTTAAACTAGAGAGGCAGACAAAGTGATAGCACTCTAAACCCCTGTAGTATGCCAAATATGTGACTTTACAAAAGGAATGAAACGTGGATTTAAGAGAGCGGAGGCCCTGATCCTGCATTGTATACTGCTCAGAAAAAGGGACAATGTTTTAAGTGAATGCAGTGCCAATGAAAGACACCAGATTGATACCTGTAGTAACTAGAAAAAAACTGAGGAGTCCTCGTGGCACCTTAGGGTATGTCTACACTACCAGATTAGTTCGATATAAGTTAATTCGAATTTGTAGAATCGACCTTACAAAGTCGAATTTGTGTGTCCACACTAAAGACACTAATTCGACTTTGTGAGTCCACACTAACGGGGCAAGCGTCGAAAATGGAAGCGGTGCACTGTGGGAAGCTATCCCACAGTTCCCGCACTCCCCGCTGCCCATTGGAATTCTGGGATTTCCCCCCAATGCATGCTGGGGGAAAACTGTGTCGAGGGTGGTCTTGGGTAACTGTCAGCATTCAACCGTCACTCCCGCCGGCGGGAAATCAGTTCGCGCACTTTTCCTGTTAGTGACAGCGCGGACGCCACAGCATTCACCTCCACTGCGATCATGGAGCCTGCTGCGATCATCGCTGCACTTATGGCCGTTGTCAACTCCTCGCACCTTATCGTACACCTCTTCAACAGTCAGATGCTGAGAAATCGGGCGAGGAGGCTCCGGCAGCGCGGTGAGGACATGAAGTCTCAGAGTGGCACAGACCTCTCAGAAAGCACGGTACGCCACGCCGTGGAGATCATGGTGACAATGGGTTATGTTCATGCTATGGGACGGCGATTCTGGGCCCGGGAAACAAGCACGGACTGGTGGGACCGCACAGTGCTGCAGGTCTGGGATGAATCACAGTGGCTGCGAAACTTCAGGATGCGTAAGGGCACTTTCCTTGAACTGTGTGACTTGCTGTCCCCTGCCCTGAAGCGCAAGGACACCCGCATGCGAGCAGCCCTGACTGTGCAGAAGCGAGTGGCCATAGCCCTCTGGAAACTTGCCACGCCAGACAGCTACCAGTCAGTAGCGAACCACTTTGGCGTGGGCAAATCTACCGTGGGGCTTGCTGTGATGCAAGTAGCCCACGCAATCGTTGAGCTCCTGCTCTCGAAGGTAGTGGCCCTGGGAAACATCCAGGTCGTCATAGATGGCTTCGCCGCAATGGGATTCCCAAACTGCGGTGGGGCTATAGATGGGACTCACATCCCTATCCTGGGACCAGCCCACCAGGCCAGCAAGTATATTAACCGAAAGGGCTACTTTTCAATGGTGCTGCAAGCACTGGTGGACCATAGGGGACGCTTTACCAATATCAACGTCGGGTGGCCGGGCAAGGTTCATGATGCGCTTGTTTTCAGGAACTCTGGTCTGTTTAGACGCCTGCAGGAAGGTAGTTTCTTCCCGGACCACAAAATAACTGTTGGGGATGTGGAGATGCCTATACTGATCCTCGGGGACCCAGCCTACCCGCTAATGCCCTGGCTCATGAAGCCCTATACAGGCGCCTTGAACAGCGACAAGGAACTCTTCTACTACCGGCTGAGCAAGTGCAGAATGGTGGTGGAGTGTGCTTTCAGATGTCTCAAGGGGAGATGGCGAAGTTTACTGACTCGCTCGGATCTCAGCGAAACCAATATCCCCATTGTTATTGCTGCTTGCTGTGTGCTCCACAATCTCTGTGAGAGCAAGGGGGAGACCTTTATGGCAGGGTGGGAGGTTGAGGCAAATCGCCTGGCTGCTGATTACGCTCAGCCAGACACCCGTGCAATTAGAAGAGCCCACTGGGAAGCACTGTGCATCCGGGAGGCTTTGAAAGATAGGTTCCTCAGGTTGCAGGGTAACCTGTGACTGTTCAGGTTCTTTACAGAGAAGCTGAACCTGCCCCTCTTTCAGTTACTGTTGACTTTCTTTTGCGGTTACATAGCCCGTTCACCACATTTCCCCTCTTCCAACACACGTTTAAAAATAAAGTTAATGGAATATTGTTAATTAACAACGTTTTCTTTACTAATGAATTCGCATTAAAGGGTTGAAACAGGGACGCAGACTGTGGTGGGTAGGGTGTGCAGTGATGTACAGACCGCTTCTACACTCGAGGAATGACAGGCTCCTGCTCCTAGAGCGGTCTGCACTGCCGAACTGGTTGTTTCAACTAAGCCTGCCATCCCTCCATTTCGGGACTCTGTGTGTGGGGGCTATGTGGCCTTGTGGTGGGGGAGGACGTTTACAGGTGGGTGTGAAGGAAGGGGTGAGGGGTGCAGGCTCTGGGGTGGGGGTGTAGGAAGGGGTGAGGGGTGTGTGGGAAGGGGGAGGAGGTGTAGGGGGATGAGGGCTCTGGCTGGGGCTGAGGGTTTGGGGCATTGGAGAGGCTCAGGGCTATGGTGGAAGGGCAGGGCAGCCTGCCTTGCCATTTGTGGATGGCAGGCGCTAGGACCCTGGGGCACCAGACAGCATTTCTGCGGGGAGCCGCTCTGCTGTCAGGCAGGTACGCAGCGCGGCGGGGCGGGGGGAGACCCGTGGGGGCCAGGGCCTGATCCAGGCAGGGCCGGGGGAGAGACCCAGCTCCAAATATAGCTGGAGCAGGGCACCTGCCGCCTATGCACAGAACATGAAAAACACCTCCCAGACTGACCAGGGTGCCTAGTGACCGCACTGTGTGTGTGACCTGCTGTAGATCCTGCCCCCGTGTCTGTACCCAGGTAATGGTGACCGTCCTATGCAATTACCAAACTCCTCCCCCCGCTTCACACAAAGTCTTCTGTAAAGAAACATGACGGAAACAGTAATGAACAGCAAACTATTTTTAATAATCAACTACACAGTGAGGGGATGAAACTGGGATTTGGGCTTGGGTGATCCAGGAAGGGAAGGACTTCTCAAAATTTAGCGAATGAGAGCTTTTTGGTACTTGAGCACTCTGCTGGGGTGGAGTGACAGTTTTCACGGCCCCTGGCGCACCTCCTTCTTGTTATTTTGGGTGAGGGGGGTATTGGACTTTGTGGCGGGGGAGGGCGGTTGCAGATACAGTGCAGGGGGGCTCTGTCCTCCTGCCTGCGGTCCTGCAGAACATCCACAAGGCGCCTGAGCGTGTCCATTTGCTCCCTCATTAGTCCAAGCAGCGTTTGAGTCGCCTGCTGGTCCTCCAGACGCCATCTGTCCTCCCGTTCGCTGTGTGAGCGCTGCTGCTGAGAGAGGTTCTCCCTCCACTGGCTCTGCTGGGCCACCTCGGCTCGGGAGCAGCCCATAAATTCAGCGAACATCTCGTCCCGTGTCTTTTTCTTGCGCCGCCTAATCTGCGCCAGCCTCTGTGAGGGGCATGCTGGAGCAGGTTGGGATACAGTTGCAGCTGTGTGATGGGAAAAAGGGATTGACTTCCTTATAAAGATACATTTTTGCAAAGAAGAAACATAGTCTAGTCAGTCTCTGTGAACAAGACCATGCACAGCACTCACTCAGGGAAAGTTTGAATTTTCTGAATTCGCTTTCATTGCCTGGGGGATTGCACTGCAGATCAGACAAGCGGGGCAGGACAGCAGAATCCGTGGAGCAGCCAGGCATGGTAATCCAAAAACTTTTGGCTGCTTAAAAGTGAATGTATACCACTGTCCTCTTTCTACAGGCAATCCTGAAAGCATAAACTCTGCCCCTGTTGCACCCCCTCGCGTCTGTTCCCTGGGAAAGATCCCTGTATGCTGCCACTCTGCAGCCTCCACCACGTGGCTGTAAAGTGACGCTCATTGTTATGCAAAGGAACAGTGAAGCACTCCCAATACTAATAGTACACAAATTACTGTAATTAAATGCAGGAGTCTCCGAGCGAGATCACCCTGAGGAGGGTCACTGAAGGAGATAGAGAGCGCATGCTGCGTGAAAGCCAGCACAAACCAGGGGCCTATGCTGCCATGCTCGTGGAGGCAATGCTCCTGGAGTACCTGATGATAGCCTGGCGCGGAAAAGTGTGCTACCACGGAGCACCCAATAAGGCAGCTCTCCCCAGGAACCTCATGCGGAGGGTTTTCGATTACCTGCAGGAGAGCTTCTCGGAAATCTCCCAAGAGGATTTCTGTTCTATCCCCATATATATTGACCTTCTTTTCAACTTTTTCCTGCTCCATTAAAAATAAATGTTAACATGTTTAAAGCACTTACAGACTGATCCTTCCCCTGATTCAGGGTCTGGGGTAACGGCTGGGGAGGGTTGGTAGGGGATCTCAGTGAGGGTGATGAAGAGATCCTGGCTGTCTGGAAAATCAGCGTTGTAAGCGCTGTCGACTGCCCCCCCATCCTCATCTCCTTCCTCATCTTCCCCGTCCGCGAACATCGCCAAGGAACTGGCCGTTGACACTATCCCATCGTCGGAGTCCACGCACACTGGTGGGGCAGTGGTGGCAGACCCACCGAGAATGGCATGCAGTACCTCATAGAACTGGCATGTCTGGGGCTGGGCTCTGGAGCGTCCGTTTGCCGCTCTGATTTTTTGGTAGCCTTGTCTCAGCTCCTTGACTTTCAGGCGGCACTGCATTGCATCCCGGCTGTATCCTCTGAGTGCCATGGCTTTGGAGACCTTCTCGTAGGTCTTTGCATTCCGTTTGTTGGAGCGCAGCTCCGAAAGCACAGACTCATCGCCCCACACAGCAATGAGATCCAAGACTTCCTGGTCAGTCCATGCTGGGGCCCTCTTTCTAGTCTGAGATTCCCTGGACTCCTCTGCTGGAGAGCTCTGCATCGTTGCCAGTGCTGCTGAGCTCGCCACTACGTCCACACAGGAAATGAGATTCAAACTGGCCAGACAGGAAAAGGAATTCAAATTTCCCCGGGGCTTTTCCTGCGTGGCTGGTCAGAGCATCCAAGCTCGGACTGCTGTCCAGAGCGTCAACAGAGTGGTGCACTGTAGGATAGCTCCCAGAGCTACTAAGGTCGATTTGCATCCACACCTAGCCTAATTCGACATAGCCATGTCGAATTTAGCGCTACTCCCCTTGTCGGGAGTACAGAATTCGAACTAAAGAGCCTTCTAGGTCGAACTAATTAGCTT
Source organism: Mauremys mutica (assembly GCF_020497125.1). Taxonomy (NCBI): domain Eukaryota; kingdom Metazoa; phylum Chordata; order Testudines; family Geoemydidae; genus Mauremys; species Mauremys mutica. The sequence continues at coordinate 71,224,157 of NC_059078.1, forward strand.
CCTGGTGTGAACGGGTGCACGGTTAAGTCGAATTAATGCTGCTAAATTCAAATTAAAGTCCTAGTGTGGACCAGGCCAACAAATTTATTTGGGCATAAGTTTTCGTGGGCTAGAATCCACTTCATCAGATGGGTTCTAGCTCATGAAAACTTATTCCTAAATTAATTTGTTAGTCTCTAAGGTGCCACAAGGACTCCTCGGCTTTTTTGCTGATACAGAGTAACACAGCTACCACTGAAACCTGTAGTAACTAGAGTCCATTGTTGATTGTGGGGAAGGTGAATTTGCCTTCTTGGGAACCATGGAGTAGGAATAATCTCTCAGGTGAGTATCCTCTCGGATGATTATTCTGCAACTAAAGTAGTCCCCTGACTTTTGTTGGATCTTTATAAAAAAAAATGGAAACACTATGATTTAGCATCCAAGTTTAATAAGACACGTCTGCTCAAATTCAGTGCTCAGGATACATGCACAGGTCTGTCAAATGCACTGTTTGTCCCTTTTCCTTGAGGTGTCAAGATGTTTTGGACTTTAGCATTTGGATACTAAGGCCTTGTCTACACTACAAGACTATTTCGAATCAACTTAGTTCGAATTTGTGGATTCGACCTTATGAAGTCGAATTTGTGTATCCATACTAAATACACTAATTCGAATTTCTGAGTCCACATTCACGGGGCCAGCGTCGACTTTGGAAGCGGTGCACTGTGGGAAGCTATCCCACAGTTCCCGCAGTCCCCGCTGCCCATTGGAATGCTGGGTAGAGCTCGCAATGCCTGCTGGGGGAAAAATGTGTCGAGGGTGGTTTTGGGTAACTGTCATCATTCAACCGTCACTCACAAACGCCCTCCCTCCCTGAAAGCGCCGGCGGGAAATCTGTTCGCGCACTTTTCTGGTCGGTTACAGCGCGGATGCCACAGCACTGCGAGCATGGAGCCCGCTGCGATCATCGCTGCACTTATGGCCGTTGTCAACTCCTCGCACCTTATCGTCCACCTCTGCAACAGTCAGCTGCTGAGAAATCGGGCGAGGAGGCTCCGGCAGCGCGGTGAGGAGAGTGGCGCAGACCTCTCAGAAAGCAGGGTACGCCGGGCAGTGGAGATCATGGTGGCAATGGGTCAAGTTCATGCTGTGGAACGGAGATTCTGGGCCCGGGAAACAAGCACGGACTGGTGGGACCGCATAGTGCTGCAGGTCTGGGATGACACAGAGTGGCTGCGAAACTTCAGGATGCGTAAGGGCACTTTCCTTGAACTGTGTGACTTGCTGTCCCCTGCCCTGAAGCGCCAGGACACCCGGATGCGAGCAGCCCTGAGTGTGCAGAAGCGAGTGGCCATAGCCCTCTGGAAACTTGCCACGCCAGACAGCTACCGGTCAGTAGCGAACCACTTTGGCGTGGGCAAATCTACCGTGGGGGTTGCTGTGATGCAAGTAGCCCACGCAATCGTTGAGCAACTGCTCTCAAAGGTGGTGACCCTGGGAAACGTCCAGGTTGTCATAGACGGCTTCGCCGCGATGGGATTCCCAAACTGCGGTGGGGCTATAGATGGGACTCACATCCCTATCCTGGCACCGGCCCACCAGGCCAGCGATTACATTAACCGAAAGGGCTACTTTTCCATGGTGCTGCAAGGACTGGTGGACCATAGGGGACGTTTTACCAACATCAACGTCGGGTGGGCGGGCAAGGTTCTCCACGTGGAGACAAATGATACTGCCAAGAATGACCTTGAGCGTATCACTGCAGACTACGTGGCTCTGGGAAGAAGGATAAAGGAGTTTGAGGCGCAAGTGGTGTTCTCATCTATCCTCCCTGTGGCAGGAAAAGGCCAGGGTAGAGACCGTCGAATCGTGGAAATCAACGAATGGCTACGCAGATGGTGTCGGAGAGAAGGGTTTGGATTCTTTGACAATGGGATGGTCTTCCAAGAAGAAGGATTGCTAGGCAGAGACGGGCTCCACCTCACGAAGAGAGGGAAGAGCATCTTTGCAAGCAGGCTGACTAACCTAGTGAGGAGGGCTTTAAACTAGGTTCACCGGGGGAAGGAGACCAAAGCCCCGAGGTAAGTGGGGATGTGGGATACCGGGAGGAAGCACAAGCAGGAGATTACAAGAGGGGAGGACTCCTGTCTCAGACCAAGAAAGCGGGACAATCAGCGGGTTATCTTAAATGCCTATACACTAATGCAAGAAGCCTGGGGAACAAGCAGGGAGAACTAGAAGTCCTGGCACAGTCAGGGAATTATGATGTAATTGGAATAACAGAGACTTGGTGGGATAACTCACATGATTGGAGTACTGTCATGGATGGATATAAACTGTTCAGGAAGGACAGGCAGGGCAGAAAAGGTGGGGGAGTTGCGTTGTACGTAAGAGAGCAGTATGACTGCTCAGAGCTCCAGTATGAAACTGCAGAAAAACCTGAGTGTCTCTGGATTAAATTTAGAAGTATGAACAACAAGGGTAATGTCATGGTGGGAGTCTGCTACAGACCACCGGACCAGGGGGATGAGGTGGACGAGGCTTTCTTCCAGCAACTAACAGAAGTTGCTAGATCACAGGCCCTGGTTCTCATGGGTGACTTTAATCACCCCGATATCTGCTGGGAGAGCAATACAGCAGTGCACAGACAATCTAGGAAGTTTCTGGAAAGTGTAGGGGACAATTTCCTGGTGCAAGTGCTGGAGGAACCAACTAGGGGAAAAGCTCTTCTTGACCTGCTGCTCACAAACAGGGAAGAAATAGTAGAGGAAGCAATAGTGGATGGGAACCTGGGGGGCAGTGACCATGAGATGGTCGAGTTCAGGATCCTGACACAAGGAAAAAGGGAAAGCAGTAGAACAGAGACCCTGGACTTCAGAAAAGCAGACTTTGACTCCCTCAGGGAACTGATGGGCAAGGTCCCCTGGGAGAATAACATGACGGGGAAAGGAGTCGAGGAAATCTGGCTGTATTTCAAAGAAACCTTATTGAGGTTGCAGGAACAAACCATCCTGATGTGTAGGAAGAGAAGTAAATATGGCAGGCGACCAGCTTGGCTTAACAGTGAAATCCTTGCTCGTCTTAAACACAAAAGAACAGCTTACAAGAAGTGGAAGATTGGACAAATAACCAGGGAGGAGTATAAAAGTATTGTTCAGGCATGCAGGAGTGAAATCAGGAAGGCCAAATCACACTTCGAGTTGCAGCTAGCCGGAGATGTTAGGAGTAACAAGAAGGGTTTCTTTAGGTATGTTAGCAACAGGAAGAAAGTCAAGGAAAGTGTGGGCCCCTTGCTGAATGAGGGAGGGAACCTAGTGACAGAGGATGTGGAGAAAGCTAGTGTACTCAATGCTTTTTTTGCCTCTGTCTTCACAGACAAGGTCAGCTCCCAGACAGCTGCACTCTGCAGCACGGTATGGGGAGGAGGTGACCAGCTCTCTGTGGAGAAAGAAGTAGTTCGGGGCTATTTAGGAAAGCTGGACGAGCACAAGTCCATGGGGCTGGATGCGCTGCATCCGAGGGTGCTAAAGGAGTTGGCCGATGAGATTGCAGAGCCATTGGCCATTATCTTTGAAAAATCATGGCGATCGGGGGAGGTCCCGGATGACTGGAAAAAAGCTAATGTAGTGCCCATCTTTAAAAAAGGGAAGAAGGAAGATCCAGGGAACTACAGGCCAGTCAGTCTCACCTCAGTCCCTGGAAAAATCATGGAACAGGTCCTCAAGGAATCAATCCTGAACCACTTAAAGGAGGGGAAAGTGATCAGGAACAGTCAGCATGGATTCACCAAGGGCAAGTCATGCCTGACTAACCTAATTGCCTTCTATGACGAGATAACCGGCTCTGTGGATGAGGGGAAAGCAGTGGATGTACTATTTCTGGATTTTAGCAAAGCTTTTGATACAGTCTCCCACAGTATTCTTGCCAGCAAGTTAAAGAAGTCTGGGCTGGATGAATGGACGGTAAGGTGGATAGAAAACTGGCTAGATGGTCGGGCTCAACGGGTAGTGATCAATGGTTCCATGTCTAGATGGCAGCCGGTATCAAGTGGAGTGCCCCAAGGGTCGGTGCTGGGGCCGGTTTTGTTCAATATCTTCATTAACGATCTGGAGGATGGTGTGGACTGCACCCTTAGCAAGTTTGCAGATGACACTAAACTGGGAGGAGTGGTTGATACGCTGGAGGGTAGGGATAGGATACAGAGGGACCTAGACAAATTAGAGGATTGGGCCAAAAGAAATATGATGAGGTTCAACAAGGACAAGTGCAGAGTCCTGCACTTAGGACGGAAGAATCCCATGCACTGCTACAGACTAGGGACCGAATGGCTGGGTAGCAGTTCTGCAGAAAAGGACCTAGGGGTTACGGTGGATGAAAAGCTGAATATGAGTCAACAGTGTGCCCTTGTTGCCAAGAAGGCTAATGGCATTTTGGGTTGTATAAGTAGGGGCATTTCCAGCAGATCAAGGGATGTGATCATCCCCCTCTACTCAGCACTGGTGAGGCCTCATTTGGAGTACTGTGTCCAGTTTTGGGCCCCACACTACAAGAAGGATGTGGATAAATTGGAGGGAGTCCAGCGGAGGGCAACAAAAATGATTAGGGGGCTGGAGCACATGACTTATGAGGAGAGGCTGAGGGAACTGGGATTGTTTAGCCTGCAGAAGAGAAGAATGAGGGGGGATTTGATAGCTGCTTTCAACTACCTGAAAGGGGGTTCCAAAGAGGATGGATCTAGACTCTTCTCAGTGGTAGAAGATGACAGAACAAGGAGTAATGGTCTCAAGTTGCAGAGGGGGAGGTTTAGGTTGGATATTAGGAAAAACTTTTTCACTAGTAGGGTGGTGAAGAACTGGAATGGGTTACCTAGGGAGGTAGTGGAATCTCCTTCCTTAGAGGTTTTTAAGGTCAGGCTTGACAAAGCCCTGGCTGGGATGATTTAGTTGGGTTTGGTCCTGCTATGAGCAGGGGGTTGGACTAGATGACCTCCTGAGGTCCCTTCCAGCCCTGAGATTCTATGATTCTATGAAGGTTCATGACGCGCGTGTGTTCAGGAGCTCTGGTCTCTTTAGACTCCTCCAGGCAGGTACTTTCTTCCCGGACCACAAAATAACGGTTGGGGATGTGCAGATGCCTACAGTGATCCTTGGGGACCCAGCCTACCCGCTAATGCCCTGGCTCATGAAGCCCTATACAGGCGCCCTGGACAGAGAGAAGGAACTCTTCAACTACCGGCTGAGCAAGTGCAGAATGGTGGTGGAGTGTGCTTTCGGACGTCTCAAGGGGAGATGGCGGAGCTTACTCACTCGCTCGGACATCAGCGAAAAGAATATCCCCGTAGTTATTGCTGCATGCTGTGTGCTGCACAATCTGTGTGAGAGCAAGGGCGAGGCCTTTTTGTCCGGATGGGAGGTTGAGGCAAATCGCCTGGCTGCAGTTTACGCTCAGCCAGACACCCGTGCCGAGAGAATATCCCAGCGGGAAGCGCTCTGTATCCGGGAGGCTTTGAAAGCAAGTTTCCTCGGAGATCAGGGTAACCTATGACTCTCCACTTGCTTTCAAGAGAAACTGACCCTGGGCCTGTGTCAGTTTGTGTCGATTTGGATCTGCGGCTACATGCCGCGTTCTCCAAGTTTCCCCCACTTCCAAAGCACGTTTTTAAGCAAATTAATTGTTACACTCATTATTAATAAATCTTTCTTTTACTTTGCATTTCTGTTCTGGTGTTGAGACATGGACGCATACTGTGCTGGGCACGGTGTGCACTGACGTACAGACCGCTTCCTCCATAGAGGACTGACATCCTCCTGCTCCTACATAGGTCTCTGGGGTGGGGGACGGATGACAGTGGTTCTGCATGAAGGGGAGGGTTTGCAGGAAGGGGCGAGTGGTGCCTTCTTTGCATAGGGGTTTGGATGACGGCAGTGGGCTGCGGGTTTCTGCGTGGGAAGGGGTGATGGGTGTGGGAGAAGGGTGACTATCTGTCCGTGGATGAGGGCTCTTGTTGGGGCTCAGGGCAGCGGATAGGCTCGTGGATCCGTTGCAAGTGCATCGTAAGGGCAGCCTGCCTTCACAGTAATGGCGTGGCAGGCGCTAGGACCCTGGACAAGCATACACATTACGAAATGATCAGGGGCAGCATACACAACACAGAATGACCCTGGTGCCTACTGACTGCAGTGTGTGTGTGCCCCGCAGTTGATCCTTTCCCCAAGTCTGTACCCTGGTACTGTAGGCTATACCGTGCAAGTATGAAACCCCTGTCCACCCCATACACCGAAAAATCCTCTGACAGGAAAGACATGACGGAAACAGTGATTAACAGCAAACATCTTTTATTAATCTAATAAACAGTGGGGGGATGAACCTTGGATTCATCCTTGGATATAGGCTGAGCCTATAAGGGAAGCACTTCTACAAATTTCTAACGTGAGAAGTGCGGGGTACACGGCCGCTCTGCTCTGGTTCAGTGACAGTTCTCACGGCCTCTACCACCCCTCCGTCTTGTACTTTTGGGTGAGGGGGGGCCAGGACTTCTTGGCTGGGGAGGGCGATTGCAGAGACACTGCAGGGGGGCCCTGTCCTCCAGCCTGCGGTCCTGCAGGACATCAACAAGGCGACGAAGCGTGTCCGTTTGTTCCTTCATGAGACCAAGCAGCGTTTGGGTGGTCTGCTGGTCTTCCTGCCGCCACCTATCCTCACGTTCCATGAGTGTGCGATGCTGCTCACATAGGGTCTCCCTCCAGTGTTTCTGCTCTGCAGCCTCTGCTCGGGAGCAGGCCATGAGTTCAGCGAACATGTCGTCCCTAGTCTTCTTCTTTCGCCGTCTAATCATTGCCAGTCTCTGCGAGGGGGATGCCGGGGCAGTCCGGGAAGGAGCCGAAGCTGTGTGATGGGGAAAGTTAGTGATTTCCTTGTACAGATACATTTTGGCGAACAGTGAACACCATCTAGTCAATTTCTATGAAGAAGACCGTACCGGACAACAAGTGTCACGTGGTCTCCAGAGAAGCACAACATTTTGGCCTACGCTCTGATTGGCTGCGCCATTGCACAGGAGAGCGGAGAAGTCGGGAGAGATAGCAGAATCCCTCTAGCAGAGAGTCCTGGTAAGCCTTACAGTACATTATGCTTATCAGTTAACGGATAGCTGTGCCGTCGTGCTAAAGGCAATCTGGAAATCAGATACTATGACCCTTTTGCAGCCACTCCCGACACTGCAGGGGAAAGATCAATGTATGCTTTTCCTGTGTGGCCTACAGCACGTGGCTGCTAAGCGCGGGGCTTTGTTATGAAAAGTATAAGTAAACCATTAAGAACAGTAACTATTCGCTAATTGCCCTAATTAGATGCAGCACTTCAGTAACGAGATTACCCTGAGGCGTGTCTCTCGAGTGCAGAAAGAAAGGATGTTAAGGGAAGCACTTCACCGACCGGGACCCTACGCGGCCATGCTGGTAGAGGCGATGGTTCCCCTGTATCTGAGGATGTCGTGGCGTGGAAGAGTGAGCTTCACCGGAGGACCAAATAAGGCACCTCTTCCTCGAAACCTCCTGTGGAGGGTATTTGAGGAACTGTTTGAAGCATTTGTGGAATTGTCCATGGAGGACTATTGTTCCATCCCAATCTGTGTAGACCTACTGTTCGTTTAGTTTCCCTTTAAAAACTTTTAGATATAGTATTTATAGATAGAATTTATATTTTTGGTATACATGTTTTCGAGCAAATAAATATTTTCTTGTTTATACGACTTACCGCCTGATCCTTCCCCTGACTCTGAGTCCGGGTTCACGGCCGGTGAGGGTTGGTAGGGGATCTCTGTGAGGGTGAGGAACAGATCCTGGCTGTCAGGGAAAGCGGCATTGTGTTCGCTGTCGCCTGCGCCTTCCTCCACGGACCCTTCGTCGTCTTGCCCATCGGCGAACATCGAGTAGGAACTGTCCTGGCTCACTATGCCATCCACTGAGTCCACGGTCACTGGTGGGACAGTGGTGGCAGACCCACCGAGAATGGCATGCAGTGCCTCGTAGAAGCGGCATGTCTGGGGCTGTGCTCCGGAGCGTCCATTTGCCGCTCTGACTTTTTGATAGCCTTGCCTCAGGTCCTTGACTTTCACGCGGCACTGCATCGCATCCCGGCTGTATCCTTTCTGTGTCATGGCTTGGGGGACCTTCTCGAAGGTCTTTGCATTACGCTTGTTGGAGCGCAGCTCCGACAGCACAGACTCCTCGCCCCACACAGCGATCAGATCCTGGACTTCCCGGTCTGTCCATGCTGGGGATCTCTTTCTATTCTTGCATTGGGCTGACTCCTCTGCTGGAGAGCTCTGCATCGTTGCAGGTGCCGCGGAGCTCGCCCCGATGTTAAAGCAAGAAATGAGATTCTAACTGTCCAGACAGGAAAAGGATTTCAAATTTTCCCGGGTCATTTCCTGTGTGGCTGCTCAGAACATCCAAGCTCGGCCTGCTGTCCAGAGCGTCAACAGAGTGGTGCACTGTGGGATAGCTCCCGGAGCTACTAAGTTCGATTTGCATCCACACCTAGCCTAATTCGAGCTAGCAAGTGCGAATTTAGCATTACTCCACCTGTCGGGGTGGAGTACCAAATTCGAACTAAGGAGCCCCCTAGTTCGAATTAAATGGCTTCCTGGTGTGGACGGTTGAGCGATTAGTTCGAATTAACGCTGCTAAATTCGATTTAAGATCCTAGTGTAGACCAGGCCTAAGTGTGCTGCTGTTTGACTAGAAACATAACATGCTGCTTTAGAAATACTACATGCTTGAAACAGCACAAAAGTCAGTTGCAACCTTTCTTTTAAGGACCATCTATGTGCATAGGGAATATGAAAATGTTCTGTATGGTAGAACTGGATTGAATTAGTTTCCTCATTTTGAGATTAGGTACTTCATAGAAATGGATGTGAGCAGGGCTGGCTCCAGGGTTTTGCCACCCCAAGCAGCAAAAAAAAAAAAAAAAAAAAAAAAAAAAGAAAGGAAAAAAAAGCCACGATTGCGATCTGCAGCTCTACTGCCGCCACTTCAGTCTTCGGCAGCAATTCGACAGCTGGTTCTTAGCTCCGAGAGGGACGTGCTGCCCCTCACTGTTGGCTGCCCCAAGCACCTTCTTGCTGGGCTGGTGCCTGGAGTTGGCCCTGGATGTGAGTGCTTGGAACTGAGTATTTTTGGAATGTACATTTTAAAACAAAAATTCAAAAGCTATTTAAATATAGATCAGTGAGAGGTAATAGAATCAGGTGTAAGGTGAGGAAATGAATAGTTTTGAATTGACTGCCTCTGAGTAAATATTCTTAAATATTCTTAGATTTCAGTTGCTTTAAATTTCATTTATTTGTAGAATTGTGGGATACATGCATAATCTACTCTAACATGAAACTAAGATCATTTGGGAACCTATGTATTTCTTACGTTGATTTTATTTAAAGTCTTAGCAACTTTCTTTTGGTCACATTTTGTACTGTATTAAGGTTCCATTTATAAAGGATTAATAAATAAATGAAAGCTGTTTTAATATATGGTTAATTGCAATAGAGTCCAAAAAATCAACAGATAACTTTATAATCATGGTGCTTAACCAACTACTTGTAGCAATAACAACATACTCCTAACACTACAAATGAAAAAGTCAGAGGGAAGTAAACAAAAATAATGCACTTTTTAAAAAACAAAACTACCATTCATTATGATTTTAAACTTTTAAAAAATTCATTGTAAAACTGAAGTGAAATGTGGAAGGAAAAGAGAGCTGTTCACAATTTCCACCATTGCCAATTTCTACTATCTCTATTTTTATAGCCTTTATTCTATGTAGTCTTTTTTAAGTTTTGTCACTATAATATATGCTTCATCACTAATACAGCAAACTATACAAATTATTTTAAATATTCTCACCTGTGGCAAAGATTTTAAAAATAGCAATTGGAATGTTTTTCATTCTCTAAGTGAATTTAAAAAATCCAACACGTCTATACACCTCTGATCTAGCACTAAAAAGGCTCATTGTCTTATGTATGGAAATTAGAGGTTTCAGAGAGCAAATAGAAGTAATGCTTTCCAGCTATGTATTAAAGTCTTTACACCCTAGTTTATTCTCTTTTCTTCTTGACTTGGGCAGTCCTTTAGTTGACCGTAGACAACCTGGGTCAGATCAGTAGTGCAAAACAAATCTAAATGAAGATTATAGAAGAAAGGTAAGGGGATAAGCCTATTAAGAGTCCCACTAACCTTAAAGTGTTGAGTCTAATTAACTTATCAGGGCTCTTTCCTTAGCTGTGTAATGCAGAGACTGAGGCATCCTGGAGAGGAATGGCATGTATTCCAGAGAGTGGTGCATAGAAATATCTCTAAAGCTATTAAAATCCAATACTAGTTGAGTAATAAAACTCATCACTACTGAATAAAGATTCACAAACATTTAATATGCCAACAAATAATAGATTCATCTTCCTATTTATAATACGCATAATGTTCAGACTTACATTACACTAAAGCTGAATGAATACAGTGACAATTCAATTTGTTATACTCTTTCCATTTTGAGTATGCCCATAAGTAAATTTCAACTTTCCAACTCTAGAGCTTTCCAACAAGTGCTGCTATTTAGTTGTGACTGGTCAGATGAATGAAGGGCATGATATTGCTTCTGTTCTTTGAATAGAAGAGCGTAACTCATCAGGTTTCAAATGTGAAGCAAGTTACAAAATTGATTTCAGGGAGTCTTTGAATATGCAAACTTAAAATTCATCTGTGAGAGTGTTGATGTTAATAAAACTCAGTTGACGACTGTATGGAAAGCCAACATGAAACACATCAAAAGTACTAATTTACAAATTCAAACATATTTTCATAAGTTCTTTTTATTACTTGCCAAGCTCTAGTTTACAGAGAATCTTCACTTCTACTGATCTTTTCTTATCCATAATTACCACCTGATCTTGTAGTTATTTGCATATGCAACTCCTGCTAAAGCATTTTAATATAATTATTTGTCTAGTTTTAATATTTCCTACAAAGTAAACAGGTTAAATTGCTCTTAAGAGGGTTCTGTGCATATTATGACTAATATAATCATAACCAAAGAACCTAGCACTGAAAAATATTGATAATATGTGTATCTGCAGTTTGCCCTAAGAGACCTTTATCCCTTTTAAAGGACATTCCTCTCCAATGTTTCCATTTGTCTATATTCAACAAATGGGGTATCTGAGTTGCTACTTTTAAATTAAAATAGTCTTGGAGAAGGAGGTGGGAGAGAAGAGGCCCTGAAAAATATATATATTAAAAAAAAACCCTAAAACCTTGCTTACATTGACACCAGTCTAGACTCTGGTTCCTTGGTCCCCATGCTGTTTAATTTATTTTGGAATAACATTAAAAAAAACCCAACTTCTTGTTTTAAAGAGACAAGGTGGGATAGGTAATGTCTTTTATTGGTCCAACTTTGGTTGGTGAACAAGACAAGCTTTTGAGCTACACAACTCTTCCTCTTCTTGAGACCTGAAGAAGAGCTCAGTTGGTTCAATAAAAGAGATTACCTAGAATACCTTGTCTCTCTAATATACTGGTACCAACATGACTGCACAAACAACTTTGTGTTTTGTGAGATCTCTAGCAACAAAAGATGATGCTTCAAATAGATTTAAAATAAATTCAGTATAAATGCAATCTACCATCCAATGATACAGACTCTGTGAATGAGAAAATGCCCCTCTCTAGTCTATTTTAGTGATAGCTGGTTTGAGGTATTTTTGGTAAAAGGACATTGAGTTCCCTTATCAATCCTAATATCTTAAATAGAGATTAGCCAGTAGTATAATTCTACTTGTGGGAGAAGAAAGTCAGTGATAAAACACAGCAAAGATAACATTAATCATGAAACCATATGTGAATAGTTTAAATTGTAAGATAGCTAGACCTGACTACTCTCAAATTATATGTCTTGATTTAAGGATTCTGGACATTTTTGTTTTTTTTAAAGTTGTTAAAATGTTATCACCAGTGATAATAGGATAATATAATAGGATAATAGTGATAATAATGTGCTTCCCCTTGTGAATGAACCAGTATGTATTACAGTGAGCTACACAGTCCTCCACTGAGTGTGATCCAAAACATAGAATTTTGTTGTAAGAAATTTATTGGAAGCATGAAGGTAGCAAGCCCCTCATCACCAACAGAGTGAGCTTGGTACATGGAGAAGAGAGATTGATTGGAGGAGCACAAAATAAAACCTTTTGTAGTAAAAGGAAAATAGCCATGGATTTCAGCTTTCCAGAATCCTGGGGCAGATGGTCAGCTACTATAAAGCAGCACAACTTAATTGAGTTAATTGGTTTTACACTAATTTATACCAGCTGAGGATCTGATCCCTGGCATGCAGGCAGAATTTATGTCTTCCTCTCCCAGTGTTACATGGGTGCCTCATGACAAGTGGGGTTGCTTCCTTAGAGCAGGACCTCTGCTAATGAGATGCCTGTGTAAAGCTGTGAGAAGAAATCCCGATTCAGCCTGCACTCCTTGGGCCCCCACTTTGGTACACACCCACCACACCTGTAGCTATTTGCATTAATGAGGCTTGGGCTGGCTGATCACAGTGGTTGCGAGGTAGTTACTGATTGCTTCCACAGCCAGCTTTTCCTCTGGTTGAAATTGGCAAAAAGAAGCCACTTTTTCATCAGGTAAGGTAGAATCATTCCCTATGGTTAAAGATAAGTATCTGAGCAAAGTCTTTCTTATTTCATGTGGTGGGGATTATTAAAATAAGGAGATGGCTTTCAGAGTTCTTTGTGAGGTATTTGTTCCAAGCAGTCTAAGGGGACACCTTTTATTCACCTAAAACCATAATCATCTGTCTTGGCTTGTCCATGGTATATCTGTCAAAGCTGCACCTGTTTAACTTAAGGTGTGTTTTTTAAACTGAACTAATTCAACAGCTACAAAAGGCTGTGTGGACACTTCCATACCTGTTTAAATCTATTCTGGTTTATCTCTAATAATTTAGGAACAGGCTTAGATTAAATAGACATAAGCTACTCTTAGATCAAAAGGGGTCCACACAGGATTTCTTAGCAGTTTAAGCTAAACCAGTTTGCAAATTTGTGTGGAGACAAAACTATAGACCTATAATATGCGGCTGCTTTCAAAATGAGTATTTTTTAACCCTAGCAACATCTACGCTGCTCTTGGAAATAAGCGATCCCCTGGGGCATATATTTCCGTTAAACTTTTATTCTGGTTCCTATAAAATATCTCATTGCAGCAAATTTGTTTAAAAATTGTGAAAAAATATTTTGCAGAGATTTTCAGATCTGGTATATGAACTGTCACTTTTCACAGTCAGATCCTGATCAGCAAAATATATCCAAAGGCTTTGTGTGGAAAATGGGCTGTTACTCCACTGCTGCTGTCACTGAGCCCAGCTGTGCATCAAACTGTCTTTAGATACAATGATTCCTCTTGCTTGTTGTTGCAGAGCTGCTAGATATTTATTTTAATATTAAGATTTCTTTGTAGCCTCTGATCTTTGTTGTGGTTGTCCTGCTACTTCACGTGTCCACATGGTGGCATATGTGTTCTTTCCTACTTCATGTGCTCTTGCTTGTAATAAATGCCTCTTGTTAAATGTATATAGAGGAAGATAAATGAAAACCTCCAGTGGCTTAGCATAACTGCAGTTCAATAATCTTTATGTACCTAGGGTGAAATCCTACTTATTACCACTGAAACCAGCGATGAAGGTCCCTCTGGCTTCAGTGGAAGCAGGATCTTCTGTTTGTTGCTGTTCTGTACTTGGATGTAGAGCACCTAGGAAAAAACTGGGGACTTGACCCTGTGAACAGCAGCATATAGGGGGACCCCTGCACTCATGTGAAGCCTTGCTGAAGTCATCAGTGCTCTGCAACAATACAAGGGTTCCACAGAGTAGTGGAAGCATGATGCAGTGGTTCAGGCACTAGCCTGGGACAAGGTAGAGTTGGGTTCAACCATCTGCTTTGCCACAGAGTCCCTGTGTGCCCTTGGGCATGTCACTCAGTCTCTCCAGGCCTCAGTTTCCTCATCTATACAATAGGGATGGTAGCATTGCCTTACCTCACATGGAAGTTGTGAGGATAAATACATCGAAGAATGTGAGACACTCAGATACTGTGGTGATAAATCGGAACCTAGGCTTCTGTCAGCAAATTGCAGAGTCTCTTATGCTGTTTCATGTGGCATGTTAGGCAATCCCCCCAAATTGGGAAAGGACACATTCCTTGGGGAATTAAGTTGTTAGCTTGGTGTATGAATTCTCTGATTGTTGTTTATAATCCATGACAGAGAGTTACTTGGTTTAATGATTCCAGACTGGTGTATTGGATGCTGGATTCCTGTGAAATTCATTCAGAAAGCCTGTAAATGTGACAATGAGGATACTGGAAGCCTACAGGAGGAGTGAAGCAGGAAGAGAGAGGTACATCAAATAACTTTGCTTTTTTGGGTGTCGGTGGGTTCTGAAAAAATTCAGGAATGTTTTTCCAATTGTTCCAGACAAATCCTTGAAAGCTGAATGAGGGCCTCAATTGACTAGAATATTGAACTGTTATATTCTATTAAATCCTCCTACAGCCACAAATGGTCAAGGCTTTCACCAATTGCATTATTATGTCCTTTATTGTGGTAGGGCAAGAACTGATGCAGTGACCGCTGAATTCTGGTGTCTCAAGGTTAAATCCTGGCTACTAACATGTAGGTTATCAATGAATAGTGATTTGTTCTTAGCACAAAAGCACTTCTCAGCTGGCAGCTCCTGCTTGGACTAAGCTAATGGCGGATGTTCACAGTGCAAAAATGAAGCGTGGTCTCACTGTTTAGAAAGACTGCACAGCCTGCGCCAGACAGTGTTGTTTGTCCTCAAATTCACTTCCATTAAAAATGGAAAATAGCCTCTCTCCATTTCTGTGGTTTTGCAGCCTAGCTATTAAAAAACAGACCAACAAAACATCACCACAATGTTCAAGGTGTAAAGATCCTCTTCCAAACGGGGCTTCCTTTCTCCTTTCACCTCCCTATGATTTAACCACAATATCTCTCTGGCTGTGTCAGTGACAAAGGGTTTAAAAAGACAGACCCACCAGTGTGGTTTTAGTTGTGTGCTTGAAACTCAAAAATGGATTCAGTTCTTTCCGTGATGTTTTACAGCTAAATACATCTGGGCTGTCTTGGATTTAGGTACAAACCTGGAGGTCTCGTGTGAGGTCAATAGATGCACCTACTGCCTTCACCAAAGCTTTACTGGGTTTGGTGTTCATGAAAACCCTTTAACTGCTGGGACTTGAGTCTTCTATCACAGACAGTGCATCTCTTGGGGATCTCTAGCAGGGAGGAATTGGGTGAAGTCTAACAAATGTACCAAATATTTCCCAAAAATGTACCACACAGTATTGGCTCCAGCAGCGGAGTTTGAGCTCCTGGGTGGGACCTGCACAGTAAATAAGTTTTGGCAGTGGCAATGCTGTTCTCCATGCCATCGCTGCCCTCTCCCCGGGACCGGCACCCCCAGAGTTAGCTCCTCAGTATCTCCCTTCCCCATGGCATCTCAAAGCCAGCTCCTCAGCATCCCTCCTCCCGCACGGCATCCCCAGAGCCAGCTCTGAGTCTTCAGCAGTGTGTGGGGACCTCTGGAGAGATAGTGCTGCCCCTGCCAATTGACAGCAGAAGCAGCTTGCTCCTCAACCGTTGCCATTTTCTATGGGCAGAGGGAGGAGACTCACCAGCTTGGCATCAGGATTCCTCTGAGATCATAGAATCATAGATTTTAAGGTCAGAAGGGACCATTGTGATCATCTAGTCTGACATCCTGCACAATGCAGGATACAGAATCTCACCTACCCGCTCCTGTATCAAACCTGTGTCTGAGCTTTGATATCCTCAAATCATGGTTTAAAGACTTCAAGGTGCAGAAAACCTTCCACCAAGTGACCCATGCCCAAGGCTGCACAGGAAGGCGAACCCCACCCCCCAGGGCCTCTGCCAATCTGCCCTGGAGGAAAATTCCTTCCCGACCCCAAATATGGTGATCAGCTAAACCCTGAGCATGTGGGCAAGACTCATCAGCCAGACACCCTGGAAGGAATTCTCTGTAGTAACTCAGATCCCACCCCATCTAACATCCCATCACAAGCCATTGGGCATTGTTTCCGTTGGTAGCCAAAGATGAATTAATTGCCAAAATTAGGCTATCCCATTATACCATCCCCTCCAAAAACTTAGCTTTGATGCCAGATATGTCTTTTGCCCCCCACTATTCCCCTTGGAAGGCTGTTCCAGAACTTCACTCCTCTGATGGTTAGAAACCTTCATCTAATTTCAAGTCTAAACTTCCTGATAGCCAGTTTATATCCATTTGTTCTTGTCCACATTGGTACTGAGCTTAAATAATTCCTCTCCCTCCCTGTTATTTATCCTTCTGATATAATTATAGAGAGCAATCATATCTCCCCTCAATCTTCTTTTGGTTAGGCTAAACAAGCCAAGCTCTTTGAGTCTCCTTTCATAGGTTTTCCATTCCTCAAATGATCCTAGTAGCCTTTCTCTGAACCTGTTCCCGTTTGAATTCATCCTTCTTAAACATGGGAGACCAGAACTGCACACAGTATTCCAGATGAGGTTTCACCAGTGCCTTGTATATCAGTACTAACACTTCCTTATCTCTACTGGAAATACCTCGCCTGATGCATCCCAAAATCTCATTCGCTTTTTTCACAGCCATATCACATTGGTGGCTCATAGTCATCGTGTGATCAACCAATACTCTGAGGTCCTTCTCCTCCTCTGTTACTTCCAACTGATGCCTCCCCAGCTTATAATAATAGTTCTTGTTATTAATCCCTAAATGCCTGACCTTGTACTTTTCACTATTAAATTTCATCCTATTACTATTACTCCAGTTTACAAGGTCATCCAGATCTTCCTGTATGATATCCCGGTCCTTCTCTGTGTTAGCAATACCTCCCAGCTTTGTCTCATCCACAAACTTTATTAGCACATTCCCACTTTTTGTGCCAAGGTCAGTAATAAAAAGATTAAATGAGATTGGTCCCAAAACTGATCGCTCAGGAACTCCACTGGTAACTTCCCTCCAGCCTGACAATTCACCTTTCAGTACGACCCGTTTTAGTCTCCCCTTTAACCAGTTCCTTATCCACCTTTCAATTTTCATATTGATCCCCATCTTTTCCAATTTAGCTAATAATTCCCCGTGTGGAACCGTATCAAATGCCTTACTCAAAGTGAGGTAAATTAGATCCACTGCATTTCCTTTGTCTAAAAAAAATCTGTTTCCTTCTCAAAGTAGGAGATCAGGTTGGTTTGGCACTATCTACCTTTTGTAAACCATGTTGTATTTTGTCCCAATTACCATTGACCTCAATGTCCTTGAGTACTTTTTCCTTCACAACTTTTTCCAAGACCTTGCATACTACAGATGTCAAACTGACAGGCCTGTAGTTGCCCAGATCACGTTTTCCCCCCCTTTCTTAAAGCTAGGAACTAGGTTAGCAATTCTCCAGTCATACGATACAACCCCTGAGTTTACAGATTCATTAAAAATTCTTGCTAATGGGCTTGCAATTTCATGTGCCAGTTCCTTTAATATTCTTGGATGAAGATTATCTGGGCCCCCTGATTTCATCCCATTAAGCTGTTCAGGTTTGGCTTCTGCCTTGGATGTGGTAATATCTACCTCCATATCCTCATTCCTATTTGTCATCCTACCATTATCCCTAAGCTCCTCATTAACCTCATTAAAGACTGAGGCAAAGTAGATCACAGAGATCACAGCAGCAGTACTACCAGCCAGGGCCCAAAATTTTATTGAATGTGTTGGGTTTGGGGGCCTGCCCCCTTGTGGTGCCCTGATCGCAGAACGGTTGCAGCAGGGACACTGGAGATTTCCCCTACTTCCTTCAGTGCTTCCAACTCTTAGCTGTGAAATTTTGAATAACTTGAAATGAGCGTACTTTTTTCTCAGTCTCTTGGCCCAGCTTGTGCGTTGGTACTTAATGCTGCTGGTACGGCTAGAAAGAAACTCTTCTAGGATCTGATCCAAAGCCCACTGAAATCAGTTTCAATGGGCTTAGGACCAGGCATTTGAGCAGCAAAAATTGTACCTCTGCAGCTTACTCTCTCTCTCCCACTTCGGTCCTTGGCTGCTAACAAGGTACTAACTGTGGGGATAGTTTTTGTAATATGCTGGGCACTAGTCTGAGACTAGCAACACATTTCCCTCGTAAGGATTTTTATTGCTTGGATCAACCTGAGCATGGTAAGTGCATTGGCAGGACAGAATAGAACGATTCCAAAGGAATATTACCATCTGTCAGGCAAATATGGATTTTACTGTGCTTAATGGGCTACTGTGAGGGAATGATGCATATTTTAAGGAGAACTAATATGCAGTTTAAAGCTTGGCTGAATACTTGTTCTGTTAGCACAGAGAACTATGCAAATGAAAACAGGGCATTGAAGAATTTCTGGAAATGCACATGCAAAGAATGTCTGGAGAAATTGATAAAAGCCAGGAAATTTAGGGCTAAGCCTTAAATTGTAGTAGCTATAGACAAGGCATATGTCAGAACATTTTCTGAAATAGGACAGTCTGAGTGAAAAATCCTTCCATTTTCCACTGCAAAAAATGATCTATTGTCCAGTGGAAAACCTGTGGAATGCCATAGTTTGCCCACCACCCCAAACTCAGACCTAGTTCATGATTTCCTAGCGAGATATGAATATATTACGTAGCCTAAGTCGGGGTAGTCAATAGGCAGACCGTGGACCAAACCCGGACCACCTGATGCTTTTGAATAGACCCAGAAATCTTTTTATTTACTTATTTAGTATAATCTTTTTTACTATTATGTTTTCTGGAGTCTGGACCTTTACTATACCTTGATCAAGAAATTTGGACCTTGACCAAAAAATGATTGACTACCCCTGGTCTAAGTCATGGGTTTATTCCAAGAGCGGATTGAAAGACCTAGGGACTACAGTGCTCATCAAGCAAAGAAAGTGGTGCCTCTCCTTAATCATTTATAATTCTTTATTTTAAAAAAATGGTATAAAAAATTCAGTGTAATGGGAGTAGACCCTTCCTGTACAACTCCTGTTCTATGTATTAGCCTCATGTGAGGGGACTCTGTCCTTTTTTTTTTTTTTTTTTTTTTTTTTTTTTTATAATTCCACGGGAGGGGAATTGAACAATATTCATTGCAGTTCTTAGAGTGTGTGAATTTAATAAGAAAAGAGTTAATTGTGCCTCAGTATGTTCATATGGGCTAAACTACATTCCATGTAAGTTTCAATGTTCATGGGTGATACATTGTAGCAAATTCTTTTCCGGTTTTCAAGTGTGCAGGGACAGCAGTTTATGGTGAGAGGCTTTTCTGGAATCTGATGAGGCCATTCGTAGGATTTTTCTCGCTTCTGGGAGAATACTTGAACCATTATTAAGGAAACACAAGTGGATTCTCCTCATGAGTTACTATGTTTCTTAAATACTCATGCAATACTAACAGAAATAAACACACACTGATCATCTTTTGGCTGTGGGTGGATAATAAGATTAATCTGAGTTTACCTTTACTCCTACTGCTTTCCAGTTTTTTTTCAGTACCAGGCACAGATTCAGAACATGCATACATCTCACTGACTTCCAGCATCCACTTAAGTGGTTACCTGAAAAAGGCTCATGATACATAATGGGATCCTAATGGAAGACCACTGATAAATCTGACACATTTAATAAAAAATTCTAACCCAAAATAAAGATTAATATCTGAATAGCAAATAACCCAAAGTTCCAGGGGCATCTTGATCTAGGCCAATTTAGAAATATTGGGGCCTCCTTGTGAAGACTATATCTGAGTTCAAATCTCACCTCTTCTTCCTTGTCAAAAAAAAGGTAGGAGTTGTTTGGATCCAGAGTTTTGGTTTGAATTTGGCTCTATTGTATTTTATTATTTTTAATGCTGGAATATTTCCTTCAGATTCAGTAGTGTTGTAGAATCATGACAGGATTTCTCTTAATTTGCCAGTAAATGATGGAAAAAAACAGGTTTTGAATGGACCCCATTATGTAGTTTCAGATCTCCATAGATTTGTCTTGTGAAAGATTTTTTACAAAATTTAAGATGTATAGAATTGTGGTTTTGATTTTTTGATGTTAGTAACACAAGTAAGGAACAGATATTTAATGAAATATCTGATATGCATCTTAAGAACATCCTGGTAGATCAGACACACAAATATTTCCATCCGTTTAGTGTTTAGAAATCTGAAGTGCATGTCAAATATAGGGTGTTTCTCTAGCTTAAGGAAGGGAAGAAATTCACAATCTTTTGAATAGGGCACAAAAGAACTAACTGCAATTTGTATATTAATTGTAATTCACGTTTCCTGGTCTTATGAAAAGATACTTGAGAGCAGAGTATGTTGCATTGCAGTAAGTCATGGTGAGAAAACAAATCTGGTGTCGAGGTACTACTGCCATTAGAAATGCTTACACTGAATTTAGACAGGTTTCAGAGTAGCAGCCGTGTTAGTCTGTATCAGCAAAAAGAATGAGGAATCCTTGTGGCACCTTAGAGACTAACAAATTTATTTGGGCATAAGCTTTTGTGGGCTAAAACCCACTTCATAGCCCACGAAAGCTTATGCTCAAATAAATTTGTTAGTCTCTAAGGTGCCACAAGGACTCCTGTTCTTTTTGCTGAATTTAGACAGGTTTCTTTCCTTTAACGGATCTGAATCATCCCACGAGATAATTAGGTTTCTAACGGTGCCCTCAAAATTACTGCAAATCCTTTTCAGAAAGGTACCCAGAGATTTTATTTCTAACTGTTCTGAGCCTCTAGGCCCATCTCTGAGTGGCTGAGCGAATGAAGTGTCGAGAAGAGGCTCTCAACTTGGAAAGTTTTGTGAATTGCTTTTCCAAATATGATGCATTGTCAGGGCAGCAGTATAGGAGGTCTATTGAGATATGCAGAAACCTCAAAGCATAGCCAGTTATCTCTACCTTTGCAGTGATGCATGTGGGAGGAAGAATTTGAAAACAGCCATTGTTAGTCTGGCTGCTCACTGAGCTAGAAATTCTTCCTAGATAGCCTGCACTAATGGTTTCAGATTAACTATTTCTGCAATTTAATTGTATGGGCGTGATTATCTTGCTGTCCACACCGTCCTGTTTTATGGCTCTCTGCAGCACTAGCAACAGTAGGTTTCTAACCTCTGTGCACAGGCTTTTCTGATTATTTGGGCAGAGCGAGAACAGGCAATCCTGAAAAAATGGAGTAGCTCAGCTGTAGTTTGGATTGCTGAAAGGAAACATCTGTGTCTTAGTCTGTTCTAAACAATAATCAATCCCTCTGAAGAGGACATGAATATCAGTTGGGTTAGTTGACTAGCAAAGTGAATTTTGCTGTTTGGGGGTTGTTTGCTTGAAAATTTTACTCAGAGATTATGTTGATTTATCAAACTATCTTACTTGTATTGTTCAAAAACATCTTATTGGCATTGCATTATTGCTTGTCATATTCACATTGTGTTCAATGGAAGTAAGTGTCTGGAAGGCAATTCTATTGTTTATGCCCATGCCTGTGTTGAGTAAAATAGTAAATTTTATGTTAATGACTGGATGGGAGCATGATTAGAAGGGATTCTCCCGGTATGTAATATTCATGTTCATTTGTGAGGATGAACTGACCATCAGGAAAACACTTGCCAGTTGGTTCCTGTTATTTCTGGTAAACCTCATCTTCTCCAACAAGCTATAATGGGAACTGTTTGTGATGAAAGCTGTATTGCTCTGCTCTGTAAATCCACTATGAAAGTTTGGTTGCTAATACAATCCACTCTGAGTATTTGAGACTGCCACAAATCAACCCCATCAGTTAGTCAGCTCTCTTTTCAAGGATGGAATTGTGGGGTTATGACATTGGTAACTGGCTTGTGCACTTGGATAATGAGGCAGTATAGATAGGGGACGCGCCTGCAATCTAGGAGACTTGGATACACTTGCTTGATGTGTTGCGTGACCGTGGGCAGGTCACTTCTTTCTATCTAATTTGCCCTATCTGTAAAATAGGGCGATATAAAATAGAGTGCTTTGGCAATAGTCTCTGGGTAACAAGAAAATATTCAACAAATTCATTGGAAGCATGAGGAAGGTCAAGGATAAGGTAGGCATGTTACTCAATATGGGTGGCGGGAAACAATAACAGAAAATCTGGAAATGGCAGAAATGCTTAATGACTTTTTTGTTTTGGTTTTCACCAAAAATGTTAATAGCAATTGAACATCTAACATGGTGAATACCAGTGAAAATGAGGCAGGATCAGAGGCTAAAATAGGGAAAGAACAAGTTAAAAATTCCTTAGATGAGTTTGATGTCTTCAACTCACCAGGGCCTGGTGAAATACATTGTTAAGCCTGGTCTACACTAGGCATTTAAATCGGTTTTAGGAGCGTAAAACCGATTTAACGCCACAACCGTCCACACTAGGAGGCACCTTATATCGATTTTAATGGCTCTTTAAATCGGTTTCTGTACTCCTCCCTGACGAGAGGAGTAGCGCTAATATCGGGATTAACATATCGGAATAGGGTTAGTGTGGCCGCAAATCGACGGTATTGGCCTCCGGGCGGTATCCCACAGTGCACCAGTGACCGCTCTGGACAGCATTCTGAACTCGGATGCACTGGCCAGGTAGACAGGAAAAGCCCCGCGAAGTTTTGAAATTCATTTCCTGCTTCCCCAGCGTGGAGAGCTCATCAGCACAGGTGACCACGCACAGCTCATCAGCGCAGGTAACAATGCAGTCTCCTGAGAATCGAAAAAGATCCCCAGCATGGACTGCACGGGAGGTACTGGATCTGATCGCTATCTGGGGAGAGGATTCAGTGCTAACAGAACTGCGTTCCAAAAGACGAAATGAAAAAGTATTTGAAAGAATTTCTAAGGCTATGACGGATAAAGGCCACAGCAGGGACTCAGTGCAGTGCAGAGTGAAAGTTAAGGAGCTCAGACAAGCCTACCAGAAAACCAAAGAAGCAAACGGAAGGTCCGGGGCAGGTCGAAAAACATGCCGCTTCTATGCTGAGCTGCATGCAATTTTAGGGGGCTGTGCCACAAGTACCCCACCCCTGATCGTGGATTCCGAGGTGGGGGTTGTAATCTCTGCCATGGCTGAGGATTATGCAGACGGGGAAGATGAAGATGAAGAAGAGGAGGAAGACCTAGCAGAGAGCACACAGCACTCCGTGAGCCCCAGCAGCCAGGAGCTTTTTATCACCCTGACGGAATTACCCTCCTCCCAGCCCTCACAAGCAACTATCCCAGACAATGACGCCATGGAAGGGAGCTCTGGTGAGTGTACCTTTGCAAATAGCAAACATTGTTTTTTAAGCAAGCCTTTTTTAATGATTGATTTGCCCTGAGGACTTGGGATGCATTCGCAGACAGTATAGTTACTTAGAAAAGTTTAACATGTCCGGGGATTGAGAGGAAATCCTCCAGGGACATCTCGATGAAGCGCTCCTGTAGGTACTCCAGAAGCCTTTGCAGAAGGTTTCTGGGCAAGGCAGCCTTGTTCCGCCCACCATGGTAGGACACTTTACCACGCCATGCATGTAGCAAGTAATCAGGTATCATTGCGTGGCAAAGCATAGTAGCGTATGGTCCCGGTGACTGCTGGCATTCAAGAAGCATCCGCTCTTTATCTTGTTCTGTTATCCTCAGCAAAGTGATATCGTTCAGGATAACCTGGTTAAAAATCAGGAAATTAAGAAAGGGGGGTGGCCATTTTTCTACTGGGTTCATGGACTGCAGCAGCTTAAAAAAAAACCTTTCCTGCACGTAGCGAAGCGGGGGGAGGGGAGGAGTGAAATGCCGATGATCTTTTTTGTGTTTGGTCACCGGCGATCTTCCCCAAGCTACCAGCCACGCAGTGGGTGGGGGTGGGTGGGAAGGTTGTTGATTAGCAGGGAGCTAGCGTGGTATTAGCCATGCGTTGGGGGGGAGGGGTAAATCACTACAGAAGCCGAAAGACAGTGGTTTACCATGGCCGCATGCAAGCTGAATTCTGATGCCTGGACCTGTGTCTGTGAGATCTGTAACTCCAGAGCTGCAAGCACTCACTATTAAGATGAAAAATGAGACCTTGTAGGGAAATCACATGTGCTAGGTGAATAGTGCTGTTCACTGTGAAAGAGTATAACCATTGTTCTGTAAAATGTATCTTTCTAAATATTTATCTCCCTCATGCAGCTGCAAATTTTTCAACCATCCCTCCTCCATCCCAAAGGCTAGCACAGATAAGGCGGAGGAAAAAGAAGACGCGAGATGAGATGTTCTCGGATATTATGGAAGTTACACGCAATGAAAGAGCTCATCTGAATGAGTGGAAGGACGTGGTATCAAATTACAGGAAAGAGGCCAGTGAACGTGAGGACAGGAGGGATGAACGTGAGGACAGGAGGGACAACCGAGATGAGAGGTGGCGGCAGGAAGACCAGCAGGAAAATCAGCGGTGGCGGCAGGAAGATCAGCGGTGGCGGGATGCAACTCTGGGGCTGCTGCGTGATCAAACTGACATGCTCCGGCGTCTGGTGGAGCTTCAGGAATGGCAGCAGGATCACAGAGTGCCGCTGCAGCCCCTGTATAACCACCCTCAACCCGCACCATGTTCCACATCCTCCTCACCCAGACGTGTAAGAACGCGTCGGGGGAGGCTCCGTGCACCCGCCCACTCCACCCCCGTGGACAGCCCAACCAGAAGGCTGTCGTTACTGTGAATTTTTTTTAATGGCCTTCTCCATCCCTCCTATCCTCCTCCCAAACCACACCCTTACTTCTCTCCCTCTTTTTATAATGAATTAATAAAGACTTCATGCTTTTTAAATGAGAGTGACTTTATTTGCATAAGTAAGCTGTACTCGAAGGGGGAGGGGGAGTTGCTTACAGGGACTGAGTCAATCAAGGGGGTTGGGTGTTCATCAACAAACACAGCAGTCACACTGTACCCTGGCCATTGATGAAGCTCGTTTTCAAAGCTTCTCTGATGCACACCGCTTCCTGGTGTGCTCTTCTAATCTCCCTGGTGTCTGGCTGCGCGTAATCAGCGGCCAGGTGATTTGCCTCAGCCTCCCACCCCGCCATAAAGGTCTCCCCCTTACTCTCACAGAGATTGTGGAGAATACAGCAAGCAGCAATAACATAGGGGACATTGGTTTGGCTGAGGTCTGAGCGAGTCAGTAATGTCCGCCAGCGCGCCTTTAAACGGCCAAATGCACATTCCACCACCATTCTGCACTTGCTCAGCCTGTAATTGAACAGATCCTGACCACTGTCCAGGCTGCCTGTGTATGGCTTCATGAGCCATGGCATCAAGGGGTAGGCTGGGTCCCCCAGGATAACGACAGGCATTTCAACATCCCCAACTGTTATTTTCTGGTCTGGGAAGTAAGTCCCTTGCTGCAGCCGTTTAAACAGAGTAGTGCTTCTGAAGACGCGAGCGTCATGAACCCTCTCTGGCCATCCCACGTGGATGTTTGTGAAACGTCCCTTGTGATCTACCAGTGCTTGCAGCACCATTGAAAAGTACCCCTTGCGGTTTACGTACTGGGTGCCCTGGCGCTCCGGTGCCAAGATAGGGATATGGGTTCCATCTATCGCCCCCCCACAGTTAGGGAATCCCAGTGCAGCAAAGCCATCCACTATGGCCTGCACGTTTCCCAGAGTCACAACCTTTCGTAGCAGCAGCTTAGTGATTGCTTTGGCTACTTGCATCACAGCAGCCCCCACAGTAGATTTTCCAACTCCAAATTGATTCCCGACTGACCGGTAGCTGTCTGGCGTTGCAAGCTTCCACAGGGCTATCGCCACTCGCTTCTCTACTGTGAGGGCTGCTCTCATCTTGGTATTATGGCGTTTCAGGGCAGGGGCAAGCAAGTCACAAAGTTCCATGAAAGTGCCCTTACGCATGCGAAAGTTTCGCAGCCACTGGGAATCATCCCACACCTGCAACACAATGCGGTCCCACCAGTCAGTGCTTGTTTCCCGGGCCCAAAATCGGCGTTCAATGGATAGAATCTGCCCCATTACCATCAGGATCTCCAAAGCGCAGGGGCCCGCGGTTTGAGATAATTCTGTCTCTACGTCCTCATCACTGTCATCGCCGCGCTGCCGTATCCGCCTCCTCCTCGCCTCGGTGTGAAGGTCCTGGTTCACCATAGACTGCACGAGAGTGTGCGAGGTGTTTAAAACATTCACGATTGCGGTATTGAGCTGAGCAGGGTCCATGCTTGCTGTGTTATGGCGTCCGCACAGTTCACCAAGCAAAAAAGGCGCGAAACGCTTGTCTGCTGCTTTCAGGGAGGGAGGGGTGAGGCTGTACCAGAACCACCCGCGACAATGATTTTTGCCCCATCAGGCACTGGGATCACAACCTGGAAATTCCAAGGGGCGGGGGAGGCTGCGGGAACTATGGGATAGCT
Organism: Mauremys mutica; assembly: GCF_020497125.1. Taxonomy (NCBI): domain Eukaryota; kingdom Metazoa; phylum Chordata; order Testudines; family Geoemydidae; genus Mauremys; species Mauremys mutica. The sequence goes on from NC_059078.1 coordinate 71,250,682, forward strand.
ACGGGATAGCTACCCACAGTGCAACGCTCCAGAAATCGACGCTAGCCTTGGACCGTGGACGCAACCCACCGATTTAATGTGTTTAGTGTGGCCGCGCGCAATCGATTTTATACAATCTGTTTTGCTAAACCGGTTTATGTAAAATCGGAATAATCCCGTAGTGTAGACGTACCTTAAAACACACAAGGAGCTGACTGAGGAGATGGCTGAGCCATTAGCAATTATCTTTGACAAGTCATGGCAGACCGGAATAATTCCCGAGAACTGGCACTATATTTGCCCTTTTCTAATCTAGAAAAAAGGGAAATGAGGACAAGCTGGGGAATTACAGAGCAGTCATCTTAACTTCAGTATCCGGAAAGATAATGGAGCATATAATTAAACAATCAATTTACAAAAACCTAGAAGAAGATAAGGTGATAAGTAACTGTATGGATTTGCCAAGAACAAGTAGTGTCAAACCAACCTAATAGCTTTCTTTGACAAAGGATAACAAGCCTTGTGGATGGGAGGAGTGGTAGATTTGGTATATCTTGAATTTAGTAAGGCTTTTGATAATGTCTTGCATGACCTTCTCATAAATAAATGAGGGAAATACATTCTGGATGGAGCTACTACAAGGTGGGTGCAGAATTGGTTGGAAACCATCCCCAGAGAGTAGTTATCAGTGGTTCACAGTCAAGCTGGAAGGGCATATCGAGTGGGGTCCTGCAGGGATCAGTTGTGGGTCCAGTTCTGTTCAATATCTTCCTCAATGATTTAGCTAATGGCATAGAGATTACACTTATAAAGTTTGTGGATGATATCAAGCTGGGAGGGGTTGCACGTTCTTTGGAGGATAGGATTAAAATCCACAATGGTCTGGACAAAGTAGAGAAGTAAACAGGATGAAATTCAATAAGGACAAATGTAACGTACTCCACTTAGGAAGGAACAATCAATACCACACATACAAAATGGGAAATGACTGCCTAGGAAGGAGTACTGCGGAAAGGGATTGGGGGGTCATAGTGGATCACAAGCTAAATATGAATCAACAGTTTAACACTGTTGTGGTGTGTGTTTGTTTTTTAAAATCATTCTGGGATGTATTAGGAGGAGTGTTGTAAGCACGAGATGAGAAGTAATTCTTCCGCTCTAGTTCGTGCTGATTAAGCCTGAACTGGAGCACTGTGTCCAGTTTTGGATGCCACATTTCAGGAAAGATGTGGACAAATTGGAGAGAGTCCAGAAAAGAGCAACAAAATGAATAAACATCTAGAAAACATGACCTATGAGGGAAGATTGCAACAAATGGGTTTGTTTACTCTGAAGAAAGAAGTCTCAGGGGGGACATAACTTTTCAAGTATATAAAAGATTGTTACAAGGAGGAAGAAAAATTATTCTCCTGAACCTCTGAGGATAGGACAAGAAGCAATGGGCTTAAATTGCAGCAAGGGCAGTTTTAGTTGGACATTAAGAAAAACTTCTAGTGCCGCAGTCAGGGTGGTTAAGCACTGGAATAAATTGCCGCGGGAGATTGTGGAATCTCCATTGTTGGAGATTTCTAAGAGCAGGTAAAACACCTGTCATGGATGGTCTAGATAATACTTAGTCCTGCCATCAGTGCAGGGGACTGGAATAGATGGCCCCTTGAGGTCCCTTCCAGTCTTATGATTCTATTCTATTGCTGGAAAGCAATATCTAGGAATTATTGAGGTGCCAGGATTCCTCCTTGAGAGAAACTTTCTAGTGTGCTAAAGCTAGTGTACATCTTTTATGGCTGCCATATAAACAAGATAAAGGATATGGGTGAGAGGAGAAACTCTGGAACTTCACATTCAGGTTATGTGAAGTGTTTTAGGCAGCTAAACTGCCTATCTTCCTGCTTATGTTGGAGCAGCAGTATGCTATTATGTATAGGTATATTTGAATATATAGTTCAATGTGTGTGTAAAAAACATGCTTTGAGCTTAATGCTGCAGTAGATTTTCCTTGCGCATATATATTGAACTCTTCAGGGAGGCATAAGGTAAGATCAGATATCTATAAGCCCAGGCTGAAATTTCAGTCAGCCAGCCGATTCACAAAAAGCAACATTACCTGCCAACGTTGGATCACCTCATTCAGTCCTCAGTTGCAACTTCATCAGATTGCAAGAGAAAAATAACCACAGATAAAGTTTAGCCTGGTTGAAGCAACTTGGTTTTTATTAATGCAAGCACATCCAGTCAAACACAGAATATCCTGCTTTATGGTACAGCTTTATATGTAGCAATGCAGCTCCGAATAGCAGAACACAGTATTTAAGGAATGTATCAAATTGAAGGAGGAAAAAAATTAAAAACAAACCCATGTAGACACTGCACTGATTTCAAGTATATACTGGGACTGATAGACCAGTGAAGTGCACATTCATGTAAAAGCTTTTTTTAATACACATACAGAAAGTGTTCTAAAATTGCATTTCAAATATATACTTTCTTAAATTTTAAGCATCCCTTTTAAAATTTCAATTACATAAACAAAGCTGATATACAATCCCTTTTTATAGTGTCTGACTATATCACTAGCTAGAACTTCTCTGAAAGTGCAAAACACTGTAATAATACAGTATAAATATTCTTACTCTACCCCAGGGCTGAAAATCAGTGCTTCAGCACAGGAAAAATAGCAGCAGATCACAAGAAACAGAGCTATCCTCTCGCTTTCTCTGGGCCGTTGGTGTTCACAGCTAGCATTTGTACTTCCTCCTTCCACTTGAATCAGATTTGTTTGTTTAATGGCAACTATTTAACTTTTGTTTGTTGCTCTTTGATCTCAGTGCTATGAGAACAGCAAAAAGTCCATTCCTTCCCCCTGCAGCCTCCTCTCCTCACCTGATGTATTTACTTTTCATAAGAACAAATATCTAGGGGAAAAAAGCTCTTGTTGGAAACATATTAAGGGCTTAACACTGCAAACGCTTACTGTGGGTAAATGCAAGTGGGACTACTTAAGGTTGTAAACATTCAGTAGGAAGCGTTTGCAGGATTGGAACAGAGAAATTGCTTTAACAGCCCTGACCTGTGGTCCAGCTAGTCCAGCATTCTGTCTCCAACAGAGGTCAGCTCAAGATACATCAGAGGAAGGTACCTGCCCACCTACATGAGTGTACAGCACTAACTTGCTCATAGGCCAAGCTTCTTCCCAACCCCCTCAGTTAGAGATTGGTTAATGCCCTGATATATATGAGGGTTTGTATCCCTTCCAAGCTCTTGATGGCACTGAAACAATCTTTTCTAATGTAACTGTCTGGAGGTTCTCATTATCTAGATACATATCCAACCCTCAGCTCCTAAGAGAACAAGTGTTGGGAAGGAGAACTGACAGTCATGGGTAATAGTAGGTTCATTAAACAAAATCGGAGACTGATTTTTTGGTCTCCCTCCTGGTTCAGACATCATGGGGAACGGGGAGGAAAATCTTTAAATGATGATTAATTTTGTTCTGAAAATGGATAGCCTGAAGTGTAATATGAGCTGCTCAGACACACTGGTTATCATAGTCAAATTATCCTAAAATCAAGAACAGTTAAAAGGAGAAATGAGAAATTGGAAGCATCGTTAGTTTATAGATCATCCCTAATTTGGACCCTGATTTGGGGTTTAAAGGCCTGATCCAGTGCCATTGGATGTTTTTAACTTAACATTAACTTCACTGGGCTGAGGCCTGCAATGATAGCTTGAATATATGCCAGAATAATCAGATGCCATAGATTCTCTTAGTTTTAATTGGTTGTCTTGTCAATTCAGGCTAGCATTTTCAAAGGGACCTAGGGAATTAGATGCCCAAATTGAATGGAAATGGCATGTCTCGCTCCTTTAAGCTTCAAATTTGATGTCCCACTTCATGTCCTCCCTCCCCCTCTCATTTTAAAACTTTATTTTCCAAAAGACATATTACATTCATTTTGTAGAGATTATCTAGATTAGACACCCTTTTCTTTTTAAAATAAATCCCTGATAAAGAAAATGAAAAATATTCTGCACTGAAAACTCAAAGGATAGTTCCCAAAGTGTTAATACTTTTAAAAAAAAATCTAGCAGTTGTCCCGTTTCTTCTCTTCAAAGCACGTAACAAAAATATGTTTTGCTGCACCTTCATTGTTGTAGGCAGGCATACTCTAGTTCATGTGCCATATCTTCCAATTTATTTACAAAGTACGTTGTAGCTGGTTTTTAGACATCCATATTTTTATTTTGCTTGCTTCCAGCCCAGAATCATAGAAGGTACACTGGACAATTTCAGTACCTTGTAAGGCACTATTCTCCGATGTAAGAGAGGAACAGCCTCACTACAGATGTTTAAGGCCCTGGTCCTGCAGACACTGATGCACCTCCTTGACTTGAGCATGCGAGTTGTCCCAGGGATTTGAATGTGACTCTTCATTCCTTCCCTTCAACTCCTAACCTGCTTAAAGTTAAGGAGATGTGTCAGTGTTTGTAGGATTGGGACCTAATGGTGTTGAACCTGTGCAGTGTTTTGGTTGTATTTGGTGTTTGTTTGTATGTTTTGTTTGTTTGTTTAAGGTGGAAGTAATCAAAATAAAGATTTGTATGTCATTACTAAGACCTCACCATGGATACCATGTCCCATGATACACTTCATCTCTGAGAACAGGGCCCTGCCCTTGTGTTTTTAAAATAAAAACCAAAATCCTTCACTTTTAAGTGCCTTAAGGTTGACATGTGAAATATTTACCACATTTTTATTTCATAAAAGGTATTGTATATACAAAACAGACCTCAGCCAGTGAGGTCTTGTTTCTCAATCCAAGACATTAACTATTTAAAAACAAAGTTCTTCCTGTGTGCTTTAGATTCTGCAGGTCAGATCCAAAATCTCAGGCCCTATTAAGCAGAGTTGTCCTAGAAATGAAAAAAAAAATCACATGTATTATAGCAATTCTTCTTCCTACCACAATGAAAGAGGCATTCTTGTTCAAGGTAATGAAGTCGTGTCAGATTCCTTGTTTTTATTGTCAGAATTTTCTTTAAGGGCCAGATCCTAAACTGGTAGATGCTGATTGACACCAGCTGAGAATCTGGCTCTAAATCTTTCCTCCTATCTGATCAGAATGGCGAGTGTGTGAACGATGACTGTGCAGTCTAATGTCAATGCAATTGTAGGGCTTTCACAGGAATCTGAGCATTCAAAGCCCAAGTATAGTGAGCTCCATGGAGTAGTGGACAATGGAAGGAGTCCTCTCCCTGCCCTGACCCTCCACGGGCATCTGTACAGAAAGGGCAGCCATAATTTGGCTTCTTGCACTGTCAACAGTACTGCAGTCCCCAAAGGATGGGTGGGTTCAGGCAAATACTACACTCTTCCCAACACACTGGCTAGTGCTTGGAAGGTAGTGCTGGGTTTAGTGCATGCTACACCTCCTGTACGTAAGTAGCAACTACTGCTCTTGAGCAGGCTCCTCCAAGCATTCCTGGTGGCACTATGCCTTCCTCTGCATTACCCTGGCATAATGTCTCCAGCTATCATCCCAACCATACTTTAACTCTGAGAAATAACACCCTATTATTTCATCTCTCAGCCTCTTCAGGGTCTCCAACTAGGATTGTGGAGTCAAAACTAAATGTTCAAAGAGGTTGAAAATCACTTATAAATAGTCTTGGGACCTAAATTTTAATTTCAATGTGTGGTGTGCACAGCTGAGTAAATCAGTTATTTCTCTTTGTATGCAAATGAAAAGGGGAAATTTCAAAGCTATGTGTCCATCCACACAATACCATGGAACATGCAAATCTGACTGTGTATATGCTGAGTGCACGAAGTGAGTGCATTACAAAAGAGATTGTTTATGGATACAGAAAGGGGCTAGGATTTTGAAAAGATTTTATACCTGAGTGTCTTCCAGCTGTCTTTTTCCATGTGATTTTCTGGACCTTCACTTTCGAAGGATGCTATAAACAGAGCTAGATAATAAAACAAATAAGAGCGATCAAAAATGGATATGTCCAGTTTCCCTTTTCTTAAAGAATCATTAAAATAATCAATGAAATAATGATGTTGGTAGGTGCCAGATTAGTAAAATGTGGGCAGTGGTCGTACAAACTTATCTAAACTGCCATGTCATTTTTCTAATGTGACCTGGAGGGCCAGTTCAGGAAGATTAAAAAAAGTAGGAATGCCATCTTGTTGGGTTTTTTTTGGTTACACATTCCTTAATTTTTCCTTCTCTGGTGCTCTTCCCATGCCTATGCAACAATAGAAGGAAAGACCCACTATAAACGTAAATAAAAGACTGAGAGCTTTTACCTTCTTCACTGTAAATAGGTGCCGTGAGTAGATAACTCTGGATCTTCTTGTCCTTCTCAAAAGGACACTCTACTTGTTTCCATGTTATGAAATCATGAATTAGTCTTGAAATTTCCCAAAATTTCTGCATGAGGCAATAAAAATAACATAATATTAAATAAACATTTTCTTTGGTTTCCTATCAAATTCAGTCAGGCTCCTTGGCCTCAGGTTCAAGGCCCCTTAATCTTGCTCTGGCTGATGTCTCTGCTCATTTTCCTCTACTCCACCTTCTCACTCCCTATCCTGTCTCCTTACTGCTCCTTTTAACCTTCTTTCACTCCTGCTCTTCTGGGGTCCCCTAGACTTGGAACAGTCTGTCTCCATTTGCCAAACAACAAATAGTTCTCTCCTCCTTTATATCCCACGGTCCACCAGCAAGCCTTCCTCTTTCTCCTCTAGAATCACGAGCTGTTGACCCATTTCTTGTTTTGTGTGTGTGATCTCTCCATTGTACTAAAATTTTCAAAGCAGCCCTAAGTATAAGCTCTTCAGAAAAAGGGTCTTAGTTCATTTGTAAATCACACCATAAATTTAAACTATGCAATTTAATAATTTATGTAATCAACAGCTATTTTTTCCACTAAATATTTCCAGGAGCACATTTCTCATATTTGTTAGAATGAATGTGGTTGTGTATGTGGTGTTTCGTTTCTTTTTTAATCAAACATGCTTTTAGGAGTATATTCGGAATATCAGAATGTGTCTGCAATTATTATTCAGGGAGAGAATCCAAGTCTGGTCCAAATTCTGCTATGTAAATCAAATGTAGATTTAAAAAAAAACCTAATAGCAGCAGCCATGGACTGAAGTACTGTTTCTGTTTTGGTCAATGGGAGTTCTCATTGACTTCAAATAGAAGCAGGATTGGGCCCCAGGCCTGTACTGTAAATAAATTCTGTATTTCCTTATTGGATGCATTGTGCGTTGGACATTATTGATGTGAGATACTTGATATTTGAATGACAAGAGAGGAGAATGGTAACTGCTATTCCTAGGTATTAAGATGTATTCTTCATGTTTGCTGTGCAGACGAAATGAGGACTTGAGAATTAGCAGATTCCTTAAAAGGAGTGCATTGGGCTATAGCAATGAATCATTTTGGGCTAGAAAACATGTTTTAGGTGTTTTTGTTTTTTTTAAATCGTCCAAAGTGGGAATTCTAGACATTAGAGTAGGGGTTCTAAAGACAACCATTCTAGAGAGAACTCCACGCCCTACTCTGACTTTTCTCCCAATCTATCACTCCTTGTTAATTTTTTATTAGTGCAGGGCAAGATGGGAACTCCTGGTTCAAGCCCTTTTTTGTGTTAGTACACTGCTCTGAGAGAGTCAGCGTTCTCTCCTGGTGCCATTTAGCAGAGCTGCCGCTTTTGGACATTGTAATCTTTTCCATATATCTAGCAATTCTCTATAAAGACAAAATTCCTATAGGCTCTGACCTTTACTTAGCTTCTGTTCTCTGGAATCTGGATCTGACATTTGACAGATGTTAAAGTAGTGTTGTAACTACTATCCTTCACCACCCACCCTCAATCCTTTCAGGATTCTGAATGCCTTAATGTCACCTATTGCTGCAAGAATATAGACCTAGTGTTGTTAGCTTTTCTATTTAAGTTCTTTAAATAGTTCAGGCTGTCTCACACTATTCTTCCTCTGTAGCAATCTGGTTCCTGAGCAGTCAGCCAGAAATGTGCTTAGAATTCCAAATGTGTCCTCACTAGTCCTCCACATGTACTTGGGAAAGAGTATCTCATGGAAAAGAAAATAGGGTACCCAACTTATGTCATCATTGTTCAACTACTGGAAGTGTCTCTTGTGTGTTCCTTCAGTACATTTATTGGCTTTTTCTGAAGTACCGCTAAATACCATTTGGCTGCAGCATGTGGTTATTCAGCATAGCAGCTCCTACTGACCGTCACAGAATTTGTACAGCTAAACTTACATGTGCTGCTTTCAAGACTTAGGAATTTGTGTTTCTTTACATCTCTCCAGTGCCTTGTGACTCCAAGTTTGATCCCCTCTTTCTGTCTAGTCAGTTTTTTCCAGTGCTTGCTCCATTGCTGGAGCTAAGCTTGATAGACCTATGGTGCAACATCCTCAACCTTGCTTAGATTTGTTTTCAACTTTAGGTGTAACATCCACACTTCTAACCTATTGGTTACTTCTCCTATTTCTAATACCCTCTAAAGATCGTTCTGTTAGTGGTTCAGTACTTCTCTTGGCATTTGAGAAGGAACCATGTCAGGTCTAGCGAATCACCCATCTTCAATAGTCAAATTACTCAGTAGGAGAGAAACTTCAGTAACCTAGTTCTAGCCTATATGAAGCAACAGTGTCCATTAGATGTGTGGGATTTCTAAGGTGAACCAATGAGGTGCACACTAAACTAGCCTGTGTAGACCTTGTTTGAAACAGTACTATATTGATGAGCACTAGGGAACTTTTAGTTTGTGCTAGTAGGGTCTACATGGGCCAATTAGTGCACAACATGTTGATGTGCTTTAGAAATTGCACCCTACTAGTGATCAGTGCTGCTCTTTGTAAACAAGCCTTTAGTGTGAACTTGCTTGAATCGGGATCACTAGATTTGGCCCAGTGTCAACTAATCAACTGTTATCAGCCAAAATACTTTTCTTGTCCTACTCTAGAAAAAACACCTCATTTGTCACAAACTTCCATTTTCCCTTCAGAAGAATGAAACAAAGTTAATTTGTTTTCAGCTGCATCTACCCTTTTATAATCCAGCATGGCTTCTTTTGTGCTTGGAGATTATTTTTTTGTTTTCACAACTTCTGCTATCTTTTAATTTTTCTACACTGGCTCTTTAAAATCATCTTTTGTATACTCGCAATACTATTCTATAAATTCCTCCATCCACCTCCACGTGTGATCTCGTAATTTTTCTCTTTCATGACTTTTCAAGCCTCTTATTATCTGAGCTCCCTTGTTAAGTGTTGTTGAAGGATTTTCCCTTCTTTAAGCATCCTTCATACTAGTGTTTCATCACACTGTATTCTACCCAGCATTTCCCTCTTCTCTGCTGAAATCCTGTCTTCTTTCAATTTGATCTGTCTCATGTGTCACTTTGGTTAACAGAGCCAGTTGATTAAAGTCACCCCTGTTCGCATACTTTCTACATTTTCTTGTGCATTTTGCCTATTCTTTTATATTCAGCTTTTATATATGGTATCACTAGTGTTTTTCAATTGTATTGGAATGATCAGTTACCATAGCTGAATTAAATTTCTGCAGTTTAGATACGTTTGTGTGTGTGTGTGTGTTGTATTTGATCTGTAATCTAGATGTACTAAATCCAGTTCATGCTTTCCAGTGCATTATACTTATAGGAATTAGATATCTAAAGTTCACAGTCCTCCCCATGGAAAACTACTTGCCTCTGTGTATAGATTACAGGCAGGCTGAATAATTTAGGAGACATACTTATACTGGACTATAAGAATTCTCTCTTTACAAATATTTGGGAATTTAAAAATTAATATACAGCATTTGATTATGCTACTTCTATAATTGGAGAGACCTACCTTGAAGTTTATCTGTCCATTTGGCAAGCGGTTTGTGTGCATCTTGTGCAGAAAGTAGATATCTTTAATGAACAGGTTGAAAACGGGGATGACAATTTTTTCCCGATTGCTGTTGGCAGTCTGAGATCTCTGTGCTGCTCCTTGCAGGGCTGTCCGGTAATTACAAAAGTTGCTGGATGGGTCCATGTGATGCTGTTTTAAATACCCCCCCCCCCAAAATACTATTATTACGTTTCTCATAGATATGATCTAATCCAATTATTTTTTTTTAGCAGTTGATCTAATTATACAAAGAGTAACATCTGCTTTTCTTTATTTCTTTTCGGATCCATTCATAATCATTCAAGACAGACCAGTCAATGTATGTAGTTTGGATCTAAGCTTTGGATGCAAGGTACTGGATTGATATTACATTTAATAAACACCTTTTGGTGGCTTAGGGAACATTTTAGGGAAGCGCATTGTTCTCTTTAAAGACACTTAATCTACATTTTTATCTGTCTGTTGATTGTGTTTTGAGAAGTTTCTTAGTGAAAATTTTTTGGTCCCAGATCTCCACTAGATGGAGTACTTTAATTAGAGATCAGGGTAAAAAAGACACATCCATTTAGATCTAGAGGTGGGAAAAATGGTCACTGTTAAAGGAAGTACCTAGGAATATCTTTGGTTTGAGAATTCATTCCACTGTTAGAAAAGTGTCATCTGAAGGGAATTAAAAGAAGAAAATCTATATCAATCTTTTCCCCATGGCAGGGAGAGGACTTCAAGGTCAAGAGAAAGTGCCAACCATCCCCAACTTATATGCATCCACACCTATGCCTAAGGCATTAGTACCTGATTTTTATTAAACAGGGTGTAAATCTTGTATATACCTCTAAAACATCAAATTTTGCTGTTTTGACCTTGGACCAGGTTTTCTTTAGCCGTGCTACAGGACTCAGGTTCATGCCAGCTGAAATGTAAGGGAGAGAGAGATGATTAAAACAAAGTTTGAGTGTACTTTTTTAAAATGTCAGTGTTGCATTTTTACACTCTTGTGCATTTTATTCTCTGGAAGACACTTCACAGCTGAGACTTCCAGCTAACACCCATTGTATTAATCTGTCACAGGTGCATGATACCACAGCAGGGGGTATGCCTACAGATGGAGTCAGTGAAGCTGGAGAATATGTGACCATGTTAATGTTGCTTAGGCTGTCAAGTGTGGTGGTCTTGACTACAAGCCAGCAGCTATGCTGGAGATACTCACAGATAATGGCCATCATTGAGTTGAAGTTTCCGATGTTGAAGCACTCTCGTGCCACATCAATAAAAAATTCCACTATTCTCGTCCGCTGCTTTTTCTTCACAACCTGAAACAAAGAACATGCCTTTTGAAATGAAAGGGAAGGTGTGTGTGAAGGGGGGCAGTGACTGGTAACAGGGCCTCCCAGAGGATTCAGGGGGCCTGGGGCAAAGCGGGGGAGCTGTGGCGCTTGTACTCACCTGGCAGCGGTCTGGGTCTTCGGTGGCATTTCGGCGGCGGGGGGCCCTTCAGTCGCTCCACGTCTTCGGCAGCACTGAAGGGCCTCCTGCTGCTGAAATGCTGTCGAAGACCCGGACTGCCACAGGGCCCCTGCGGGGCCTGGGGCAAATTGCCCCACTTGCCCCACCCTCTGGGCGGCCCTGACTGATGACCTTCCAGAATGTGCTATTGGAATTGGCGTCTCTCCGGGCTGTCTCCACATGAGAGGTCTTATGAGGCAGCCTTAAGGGTATTCTGTCCAGATTCCCTTTTTTATTAAAAAAAAATAGCCACTGGATTTGGGGCTCCTATCAGTTGAGGGGAAGTGCAGTTCTTTGTTCACATATGAGATAAAGGCTTAGGGAATAGCATATAAAGAAACCAAATTCTCTTAAGTAATTTCCTTGTACCAGGGAGGAGGAGGGGAGAGAGAGAGCGTGTGAGAGAATGAAGCTGCCATCAGAATGCCAAAGATGAACCAACAATTCAAACCTCAAAGAAACGAATGCCAAACTTGTGTCCCAGAGGAGCTGTAGGTCTTAATTCCAGGGGGAAATGAAAAGGGGAAGGGGAGAGAGTTTCTCAAGCCTTAGGTGTTTTTCATTTTCACTAAGGAGATTTTACCCAAACTTCTTAATGACACTCGAGGATGATGACAGAATATAAATAATTTTCCTTTACTACAACGATGCTAATGGGTGAGGCTAGTTATCTGCGTTGCATGTTTGCTTTCCTTCCCATCAGATGCAGTGCCGCATGCTGGTTGTGCTTTACCAATGGCTGGCATCCAAAGCCTATTAGTACTAAAATTACTCTCATCCCATTGGCTTAAATTCCTTCGTTAAAACTCTTTTTCCTGCACTCTGACCTGCAGGGCTGGCCTGGCTAATACACATGTGGTCCTCTGTGTCCCTTCCATCATTCATCTTCAGCCGGGAACTATTTTTAAACAGGATATGCTCTGTTATCTCACTGTTGTTTTGCTGATGTCTCATGACAAAAGAAAATGTTTCAGTAGTCACAAGTTTGGCACAATCTTCAGCATGGAGACTAAGAATGTTATTTTGGTTGCTTTAATAAATGTGTTGGTGCTGCCTGACAATCCCAGAGGTTTTTTTGTAATTGAGTATCCATAGTAGCAATCTCTCTCTAGAGACTAGTAATAACCAATGAGATTTCAAGAGGCCACGACTGGCATCTTTGTAGTCAGTCTCAGCAGAGGGTCATAGACTGAGTGGGTGTGGAGACTGAACTGCCCACAGAGCAGATTTTTCATTTCAAAGAGCTGATACATGTCGGTATTGATATTGCCCTTGCAGCTCTACAGACTTAGGGACTGATCCTCAGCTGGTGTAAATCAGCAGTGTCCCACAGACTTCACTGGAGCTATGCTCACTTAACTTGCAGGGCTATTGGTGTTCCTACTCTGAAGTGTTTATTTCTAAGTGGCAACATGCTCCTGGAGCTCCAGATGTGGTGATCAAGTGAAAGGAGAGCTCTTACAACTTGACACAACGGGAATATGTATACAAAAAGAGATTGACTTGGGCAGTACAGTTTTTGTGCATTTTCCCATTATAGAAGATACATTTAGCTTATATGGATTCTCTCTCTCTTCCCTTCCCACCCCCCACTT